>NC_140589.1:605198548-608006048 GCF_964204655.1 Triturus cristatus | reverse complement strand
TAAGGTTCAAGACTCTGTTCCCTTCATCATTGAAGTACACACCATCTCCTCTATAAATGTCTTGCATGTCGTAACGCAAGTTGTTGTGGTAAATGGAACCCATACCATAGTCTCTGAGGAAAGCAGAAACAGATTTGTTGACGTGCTTTCTTGCTTTGTCAATCTGCGGACAAAAATGATTGGACCAGTTCCATTTTTGCCTTTGGCATATGTTAGAAAAGACAAAGGCAGTTTTAGGGAAAAGTGAAAACAGTTGTGCAAAGGTGTCCTTCATAAGCATTTCCAGACCTACCCCAGTCAAAGTGCCTAGGTCATTGCCACCACAGTGCACTATTATGAGGTCAGGGTGTTGGATTTGCATGAAGGATTTCACCAATTGCATCAATTGGTGCCACTTTAACCCTCTCTGACCAATCCATTTAATGTCTACATTTGGCAAAGCAAGGTCTCTCACCATATCTGTTTTCTCTGCATACTTTTCACTCCAGAAGACATAGCTGTGCCCTACAATCCACACTGTGAACATCTTCAAAGGAGAAATGGATGCACTCAGGAGGTGAAATTCAGTAGAATGGTAAAAAGAAATGAAAGACAGTTTGGAAATGGAGGCATACATATTTTTTTTATAAAAAAAAGAACTGATTGGCTGTTTCATACCATTCTACAATACAAACTAGGCTGTATGTGTAAATTAATAGAAGCATGTTTTGTATTGGTACAGAAAAATGTGTTACCAAAGAACAATACTATGGATTTGCTGTTAGGTTTGAAAAGTCAAGCACTCTTGCTCTGTGGAATTGAAACATTGTTTGGTGAACTTCTGACCTAACTCCACACAGCAGTGTTCCATGAGCTGTTGCTATGGTAGCAGGCAGAAGTCAAGTTGGGGGAAGGGTACTAGGCAGAAGTCAAGTTGGGGGAAGGGTACTTTTGGAAAAGGGTTGGTTTTCAACCAATAGAAATGTGTGATTACATTTGAAAAAAAGGGGGAAGCATTGAGATTTGAAATTAACATGTATATGTGTGGAAAAAGAGAGGGAAAGTTTGCCATTATCTGGTTCTGCTGAGAGGAGAGAGGTGTAAAGAACAGAGATCCTGGCTCTGATAATCTGCTGTTTGAGTGCCACATTTCTTTCACAACTAACTAATTTTAAAGGTGAGTTTAGAGTTTGAGAGGGGATGTATATGGTAAATGAATAATAGAAATGGAATTCCTTTTGTTGAAGTTGTGTTTATCATTTTCTGTTTTGGGAGAAATTTAAATGTGAGGAACATGTAAAATAATATGGACTATGTTTTCACGATAAATTAAGGTGTACTGGTAAAAATAAGGAATACTTTAAGGGTTTGAGGTTGCACTCAGTAATGCAAATACATACAGCATCAGTAAGGCTGGTTGCCCTTGCTGGAGTGTAGGCAGTCACCCAGGTTACAAATGGTGCTGGTTTGAAAAAGCAGTGTGGACATGTGCTGTTTTCAGAATCTGAAAAGTGGATTCAAGATGTGTCAGTCTGTAAAAGTGTTTATCACTTGCCAAAAAAAAGAGTAGTAAGTGTGCTTTCAAATTGGCAAAGAAATTTCGTTTTGTGACTAATATGAAAACATGACTCTGTGTGCAAAGAGGAATTACAGGCAGAGATTTATTGCGTATTGCTCTGGTGATTTCACAGTTGCATTAGATGGAAAGGGTGAGCCATTTTTTTGTGTAGAAGCAGACTCTTAGCACACACCCAGCTGCTTATCCTCTGGTATCATGCACAGTATTCACAACCGAGTGGGGTTTGAGGTTTCAGTCAGTAATGCAAATACATTTAGCATCACTAAGGCTGGTTGCCCTTGCTGGAGTGTAGTCAGTCACCCAGGTTACACATGGTGCTGGTCTGAAAAAGCAGTTTGGACATGTGCTTTTTTAAGAATCTAAAAAGTGGATTCAAAATGTGTCAGTCTGTAAAAGTGTTTATCACTTGCCAAAAAAAAGAAAAGTAAGTGTGCTTTCAAATTGGCAAAGAAATTTCGTTTTGTGACTAATGTGAAAACATGACTCTGTGTGCAAAGAGGAATTACAGGCAGAGATTTATTGCGTATTGCTCTGGTGATTTCACAGTTGCATTAGATGGAAAGGGTGAGCCATTTTTTTTGTGTAGAAGCAGACTCTTAGCACACACCCAGCTGCTTATCCTCTGGTATCATGCACAGTATTCACAACAGAGTGGGGTTTGAGGTTTCAGTCAGTAATGCAAATACATTTAGCATCACTAAGGCTGGTTGCCCTTGCTGGAGTGTAGTCAGTCACCCAGGTTACACATGGTGCTGGTCTGAGAAAGCAGTTTGGACATGTGCTTTTTTAAGAATCTGAAAAGTGGATTCAAAATGTGTCAGTCTGTAAAAGTGTTTATCACTTGCCAAAAAAAAGAAAAGTAAGTGTGCTTTCAAATTGGCAAAGAAATTTCGTTTTTTGACTAATGTGAAAACATGACTCTGTGTGCAAATTGGAATTACAGGCAGAGATTTATTGCGTATTGCTCTGGAGATTTCACATTTGCATTAGATGGAAAGGGTGAGCCATTTTTTTTGTGTAGAAGCAGACTCTTAGCACACACCCAGCTGCTTATCCTCTGGAATCATGCATAGTATTCACAACCGAGTGGGGTTTGAGGTTTCAGTCAGTAATGCAAATACATTCAGCATCACTAAGGCTGGTTGCCCTTGCTGGAGTGTAGGCAGTCACCCAGGTTACAAATGGTGCTGGTTTGAAAAAGCAGTGTGGACATGTGCTGTTTTCAGAATCTGAAAAGTGGATTCAAGATGTGTCAGTCTGTAAAAGTGTTTATCACTTGTCAAAAAAAAGAAAAGTAAGTGTGCTTTCAAATTGGCAAAGAAATTTCGTTTTGTGACTAATGTGAAAACATGACTCTGTGTGCAAAGAGGAATTACAGGCAGAGATTTATTGCGTATTGCTCTGGTGATTTCACAGTTGCATTAGATGGAAAGGGTGAGCCATTTTTTTTGTGTAGAAGCAGACTCTTAGCACACACCCAGCTGCTTATCCTCTGGAATCATGCACAGTATTCACAACCGAGTGGGGTTTGAGGTTTCAGTCAGTAATGCAAATACATACAGCATCAGTAAGGCTGGTTGCCCTTGCTGGAGTGTAGTCAGTCACCCAGGTTACACATGGTGCTGGTCTGAAAAAGCAGTTTGGACATGTGCTTTTTTAAGAATCTGAAAAGTGGATTCAAAATGTGTCAGTCTGTAAAAGTGTTTATCACTTGCCCAAAAAAAGAAAAGTAAGTGTGCTTTCAAATTGGCAAAGAAATTTCGTTTTGTGACTATTGTGAAAACTTGACTCTGTGTGCAAATAGGAATTACAGGCAGAGATTTATTGCGTATTGCTCTGGAGATTTCACATTTGCATTAGATGGAAAGGGTGAGCCATTTTTTTTGTGTAGAAGCAGACTCTTAGCACACACCCAGCTGCTTATCCTCTGGAATCATGCATAGTATTCACAACCGAGTGGGGTTTGAGGTTTCAGTCAGTAATGCAAATACATTCAGCATCACTAAGGCTGGTTGCCCTTGCTGGAGTGTAGTCAGTCACCCAGGTTACACATGGTGCTGGTCTGAAAAAGCAGTTTGGACATGTGCTTTTTTAAGAATCTGAAAAGTGGATTCAAAATGTGTCAGTCTGTAAAAGTACTTATCACTTGCCAAAAAAAAGAGTAGAAAGTATGCTTTGCAATTGGCAAAGAAATTTCGTTTTCTGTCTAATTTCAAAGCATGACTTTGTGTGCACACAGGAATTATTTTTAGATATTTAATTTGTGAAGGTGTTATTGTGATTTTCATTTATAGGAAAGGGGTTTATAGTATTTTAAGATTTCTAAAGAACATAAAAAATGTAGTAATATATTTAAATAAAATAAAGGAATTTTTTGTTTAGTTTTTTTCAGGTATTGCTGAAGAGCAGTGAACAAAATTTAAGATGCCTACAACATCCAGACTAAAGAAAGACCACAAAAAAAACCTATATTTGAAGACAACTGGAGGACCTAAGTTAGTTGGAGATGCTCATGTTGGGAAAAAGAAAAAATCTTCTGGTAAGCAGACAAAAGATTTTTTAAAGAACATATTCAAAAAAAGGAAAAATGTACAAAATGTCTGTACTGGAAAGAATGTTTTCAATAGAAAAGTACAGGAAAAAATTGAGAATTTAGTTAATGCACATATACCTTCTGTAAATATAAAGATTAACTTAAACAGAAAAACAGCGTTTAAAGAGATACGTAGAAAAATGTTTCAGAGAAGAGTTATGTCCAATTTGATAAAGGATGTGAAGAAATATAAGCAAAAGGCAAAATTTTACAAGAGAAAAAAAGAAATTGAAGCCATTGCAGCAAAGGCATTAGAATTAAAAAGGAAACTATTCATTTTAATTTTGAATAGGATGCGTACATTAGATAAAATGGTTAATGTACTGAAATCACAAAGCAAAAGGAAAAGAGTAGTGAACAGAACAAACTTTTGTAAAGTGTTTTTAGGAAAATGGATGCATAGTTCAAGTAGTGAACCTTTTTTTAATGAAGAGAGCTATTTTCAAAGTAATAGTTTGCTGCATGCAGTTGACACCAGAGGTCGTGCTTACGAAGTGAAAAATGGTTGCATAATGGAGAAGGAGATAATGGTTCCAAGAGATGAGGTACAAGTGATGGCGGATGAGGCTATGGGGCGACGTCCTAAAGCCCCAGTGTACACTTGGAATTGTAGTAGTATTTGCACTGTGCGTCAGGAATCTATTGATAAATTTCGTGAGTTTCTAAGAGAATATAGTAAAAAAAGTGTAAAACAGAAGATTAAGGTGCTTCAAAGTCTAGATCCATGCAGAGTGAGAGAGAATACTGGTTTGCAGGGTCATTCTCTGGCTTGTCTATCTAGAAAAGTGTGTAATAGTGTTTTCCATCATTTTAGGATGCTGGCTGTTCATCATACTGAAATGAGAAAGTTTGTGAGACGGTTGTATTTTGCTAAAAGTCCAGCACTAAAGTTAGATGAATTGAATAGGGCTCTGTTCCGTGGGTCAGTATCAGATGTAGAGAAGGTTGTTGATGAAATTCAGTTTTGTTACTTTGGTCCTGAACAAAACAGTGCAGAAAAGGACACAGTAAATGAGGAAGAAGTGGAAGAGAATGTAGAACCATTTGTAAGTAAGACATTTAATGATCACATAACAAAATTTGAAAAAATCTCTAATGAAAGACCAAATATTACTTGTATTTGTTGCCGCAGAACTCATTATAGAAAACAAACCAGGTATGTTGATCTCTATAGAAAAAGTGAAAATGAAGATAATTATAAGTGGAAGGATTTTGCCACATATATATTTCTTGAAAATTGTTTTGAATTGGGTGAAGTTCAGCGTATTTGTAAATACTGTTACAACAAATTAGAAGAAAATAGAATGCCGACCAGAGCTGTACATAATAATTTAGAATTGGATGTTATTCCTGCCGAACTTTCTGAATTAAATACTTATGAGTCTATACTTATTCAATGTGTTCATCCGTTCCAGACCATAGTACGTATGGAGCCCAAAACTGGTAAATTACCTCCTTCAGATTTACTGAGAGGTTTAAAAGGTAGAGTGGTGTATTTGCCCTTGGATTTGAAAAAAAATATGGAAACTATTGATGCAGATACTTTGGAAACTGAACCATTAGTTATTCTGGTTAATGGTGTACCTACAAAGAATAAGAAGATTTGGCAGGTGCTGGTAGATGTACGGAAAGTACAAAGAGCAAATTTGTATTTGAAAAGGAATAACAAATGGTATGAATCAATTTATATAGAAGAAGAAGAAGAAGAAGATTTACAGGAAGACACAGAAACACCAACTGGACAAATTGAAAAAGTGGACAAGTCAAAGGAAGAAGAAATTTATGAACATTTTAGCATACATCCTCTTCATTCAAAAGAAGTTATGGGAGACAATATTGATCTGTTTCAGATGAAGAAAGCAAAAGGAACTCCCGTGAATGTATGGGAGGAGAGCTTGGAAGCTCGATGTTTTCCCCAGCTGTTTCCTAAAAGAAAAGGAGGACGATACGATGAACGTCCAGAACAGATTCCAGCTTCTGAGTATCGGACTACAAGACTATATGCTGAAGATCCCAGATTTCGACAAAGTATTCCTTATTTGTTCCATCTTTTATTTGAAAGCGACTTGTCTGCACTGTCTTATGCAGTAAATCACATTTTAAAAAGTGGAGTACATTTACAAAATGTGTCTGCTAAGGATTTTATGGAGAAAGTGCAGCACCGAGATGATCATTTGGAAACACAACTGATCAATCTGATGGCTTGTCAGCGTGGGACAAATGAATATTGGTACCGACGCCATGGTGAATTAAAATGCATGTTACGGAATTTAGGAACACCAACATGGTTCCTTACCCTAAGCTGTGCTGAGTACGCTTGGGATGATTTACTGGATTTTCTACGAGAGGCAAATTCAAACATTCAAAACATCGAATACAAGACAGCAGGAGAACTGTGCTCATTGGATCCGGTTAATGTTTGCAGATATTTCAATCATAGATTTGAGGCTATGATGTCCTTCATCTGCAATAAAAAAAATCCACCTCTAGGAGAAGTAGTGGATTTCTTTTGGAGAAAAGAGTACCAGGCAAGAGGTGCTCCTCATATTCATATGCTGTTGTGGATCAAGGATGCCCCAAAGTTTGGAACAGATGCTGATGAAGCAGTGTTATCTTACATTGAAGAATATGCAACATGTGCTATACCAAAAAGCACAGAAGAGAAAAAGTTAAAGGAGCAAGTTTTACGTTTCCAAAGTCATCGGTGTGGAAAATACTGTCGACGGAAATACAAGAGCAAAGATAAATACTACACTAAATGTCGATTTGGATTTCCTAGACCTGTTCTTTCAAATGGAAGAGTAAACAGTTTTATGTCATCTGTGAGACATACTATCACAAGAAAATCACCTAAGAATACCTACAACCTTAAAAGAAAAGAAGAATCAAAAAATATAAATGACTACAACCCAGTCATTTTATCCATGTGGAATGCTAACATGGATATACAGTATGTAGCTCACAATTCCATTGCTGTTGCTCCATATGTAACGTCTTACATTACTAAATCAGAAAAAACTGAATTGAAAGAAATGTGGGAAGAGATTTCTCACGAGAAGACTGTCAGTAAGAAGCTGTTCAGTTTCAGTTTAAAGATGTTATCGCATCGAGAAATTGGATCCTACGAATGTTCAGGTTATCTTCTGCAAGTCTCTACTCAAAATCAAGAAGAATAATTTGGGCAAGTTTAGGCCTTGCAGCAATGAGAAATCAGGTACTGAAATCTGTTGGAGAAATTGAATATTTGGCCGAGAATGACCCAGAAAGTACAGATATTTTGAAATCAAACATGTTGGACACATATTATCCCAAGAGAAGTCATCATCTGGAGAACATGTGTCTCTATGAAGTGCTGCAGAACTACATTTATTCACGGAAAGCCGCAGAAGACATCAACAATGGAAAATATAAAGTCATTGGTGAGGAAGGATGTTTGGTGAAGCAAACAAAAGGAAGTTTGATAAATCACCGGAAGCTGAGTTGCGACACTACTGACAAAAAGGAATTTTACTACTTGGCTCTTTTACAGCTGTTTAAACCATGGCGTTCAGAGGATGAACTACTGGGAGAATTTCAAAGCTATGAAGATTCATTTAATGCTTGCAAAGACAGCATACAATGCAGTACATTCACAACTTATCTGCAAATGTTAAATGAAGAAATTGAACAGGAAACTACAATTGCAGCTGAAGTAGCTAGAGACAGTTCTCAAGACAGCCAAAGTTCAGGAACACTCAGTCAAGATCCCCTAGGACAACCAATCGTTGAAAATGAAGCATCAATAGCCATGAATGAAGTGGAAACGGCTATGAATCAAGCTCAAGAAGAATTTATAGACTTACAAAATTTGAAAAGACAACTGAATGAAGAGCAGCAACAAATTTATGAAGAGATCAGAAGCAAAATTGATCACGGATTTCAACATGAAAAAAAAGAGTGCTCATGCACATCATTTCATCCAATCAGGATGTATGTAAGTGGACAAGCTGGAACTGGAAAAAGTTTCTTAATAAAAGTCATCAGAAGCTACCTACAGCAAAAAACGGATTCTACTTTGTCTTGTGTGGTTACTGCTCCAACTGGGTTAGCAGCCTATAACATAAAAGGAATCACCTTACATCGTTTGCTAATGTTACCAGTGGAGCATGAGAACAAAATACAATACAACAAGCTAACTGGAGAAGCATGCTTGGAAGTTTCAAGAGTATTGAAGAAGATGCAAGTTCTCATTATTGATGAGGTGAGCATGGTATCAAACTTAATGCTTGCCTTTGTGCATTTAAGAATGCAGCAAATTCTAAGGACAGACTATGACGTGTTATTTGGTGGAAAACATGTCATAGTTTTTGGGGATCTTCTACAGCTTACTCCAGTTAAAGGACAACCAGTGTTTAATACTGTGACACATGAAGACACAAAGAAGTCATTGGGAAGCATTGGTAATGCAAATATTTGGTCCTTCTTTGAGTACAAGGAACTTACTACTAATATGAGGCAAGCAAACGATGAAGAATATGGAAGTATTCTGAAAGATATCAGGATTGGACTACTCACTGAAGCAGGCACAAAAGCATTACAGAGTCGGTTGCTACATAATTTATTTCCAAAGGAAGAAATAGTTGCAGAGAAGATATACAAGAACATTGCAGAAAAGAAAAGTGTCATCTGCTTAATGCCAACTCTACGTGAATGCTCAATATTCAATGAGGAGCTTTTGAAATTGGAAAAGGAAGATATCAGGAAATTGGAAGCAGTGGACAAAATTGAGGATGGAAGAATTACTATCACATTAACAGGCACACTGAAAAATAAATTGGATTCACTAGAGAAGAACATTTCCAAAACAGCTGGATTAGAAAAAAATCTATATGTTTGCATGAACTGTAGAGTATTTTTAAGGAGAAATTTGGATGTTGAAAAAGGTTTAGTTAATGGAGCTATGGGAAGAGTTGTGGCTTTTATTAATTATCAGAAAAAAGATGGAATTGAATGTTTAAAAATAAAATTTGATCAGATAGAAGAAGTTAAAGACATTTGTCGTTGTTCAGTTCGTTTCATGCTTGTGAAAGACTTATATGTACGTAGGAAGCAGTTTCCGTTTTCTCTAGCATATGCTGTAACTATTCACAAGTCTCAAGGATTGACTGTAGATTGTGCTTTTGTGAACATTGGTTTAACTGTGTTCAAAGAAGGTATGGCATATGTTGCTTTGTCACGAGTGAAAACATTATCAGGTTTATTCATGATAGACTTTGATGACTCAAAAGTTAGTGCTGATACAAATTGTGTAAAGGAGTATAATAGATTAGGAAGAAGCTATGCTCCTCATTTAGGTCAGTATCCTGTGCTGGAGAAACGTGTAGTTTCTCGTAAAAGGAGAAATGAGAATATCTGTAATGAAGATGTAGAGAGGAGGAAAAAAAAGAGGAGTGATGTAATTGCAAGCAAAAAGAAAAAGGAAAATGAAGAACAGGTTGTAGGATGTCATTTTGAAAATAGCTCTGGTGTCAACTGCTACGCTAATGTAGTGCTGAATGTTGCATTTTATCTGGAAAGTGTGCAAGAGCAGATAATAGTAAATCAGGGAAAAAGATTCTGTTCTGAGTTGAGTCTCCTTTTTCAAAAGCTGAGTAATGATAAAACTCAAATAGAAAGTGCTACTGAAATTAGAAAACTTTTAGATGTTTGTTCAGGACGAACACAGTTTTCACAAAATGTACAGCAAGACGCACAGGAATTCTTGATGTTTTTTCTTCAGGTACTGGAAGAAGAAGGGGTTCCCATTGAAAATGTATTTGGTCTCTCTTATAAATGGGAACATAGTTGTGAAAACTGTTACAATATATGTGGCTCTAATGTTGATTCTGAAAGGTTTATTTATTTAACATTGCCAGAAAGTAAAACAGTCACTTTTGCTAAATTAGTTAAAGATGCTAATCATAGCATGGAATGCAGTGAGTGTCAATCTGATATGTTTTCAACGTTAATTTTAAAGGAATACGGACAATATGTAATTTTAATGATGCAACGCTGTAAAGCTGATGGTTCAAAATTAGATACTTTAATAAAGAAGTTTACAGGACAGCAATTATCAATTTCCGGAAAAACTTTTGTAACAGTTGCAATAATTTTCCATGAAGGACCTACTGTAACTTCTGGACATTACACAGTTTATCTTAAATGTGAAAAAGGCTGGACACTGTGTAATGATTCCCAATTGATTTTTAAGCAACGTTTGCCTTTTGATTTAGCAAATTCCTATCTAATCTTCCTGAAACCTAAATTTTAGAGAGATTTGGCAACATCTGTACAAAACAATTTTACCATTTTATTGGATTACCATTGGAATTTTCAAAAAAAATGATTTTACAAATTATCATTTGGCCTAATGGAAAGGTAACCAAGTGTAATGTGGACTTTTTCAATTTTTAATGAAACTTTGGAAAACCAAAAATTTAGACAAAATCGGTAACATCTGCACAATTTAAATTTTGGAATGTTATTGGATTGCCATTGGAAATGTATTCAAAAAAGATTTTTAAAATTACTATTTGGCCATGCGGAAAGGTAAACAATTCTATTGTGGACTTATTTAATTATTAATTAATCTTTCGGAAACCAAAATGTTACAGACAATCGGTGAGATCTGTACAATTTAAACTTTAGATTTTTATAGGATTACCATTGGAAATTTAATCAAAAAAGAATTTTAAAATTACTATTTGGCCTAAAGGAAATGGAACCAGATGTATTGTGGAGTTATTTGAGATATAATTTTGTGATTATACTTCTGAAACAAAAATGTCAGACGGTATTTTAAAGAAATAAGTATTGATATTAGATGATATTTTTTAAGAATATTATGCATTTCTATAAAGTTATGTTTATGCAAAAAGAGATTGTGGGCTTTTTTAAAACAATCTTTGAGATTGTTAATTTTTTTTTTGCCCGCTGTTAAATGATGAATGCAATTGCTTTCACAATTTATAGTGAAATGCAATATATTCTGAAAACAGCAAAAAAAGGCAAAACATTTTTTTGAAAAAAATGTAAATATGTGTACTGTATTATAAAATGTTTTATTAAATATTAATACTTTTTTCTTTTTTTTCAGATTGAGATAGAAAATTTTCGAAATCTAGAGCCATTTTTAAAGAAATTAAAATTAAATTTAAATTAATAAATATTTTTTTGAGTGGGTATGGTAAGTCAAAAATTTCATGGTCCCTTTTTTCCACTTCTCCACAATCACATTTTCAGTTTTTCATTGTAGTCTCTCAAGGACCTTGTAATGTGATAATTGATTTTTAGTGTTTTAAAAAAAAAAAAAAAAAAATTACGCGTACCGTACGCGTACGGTAAAAAAAAAATCAAAAAAAAGTTTTAAAAACATATATAAAAAATAGTTGAAAGGTAAGGTTGGCTCTTACAAGAGCCGTTGTGTTCATGCAGGGACAGAGGAAAGAAAGAATGGGAATATTAGTCGGTACGACAAATGTGCTGATCTATTTTATTGTTCACTAGGGAAACACTGGTCTCCCTATGACAAATTAGATCATGACAAGTGGAGCACCGTATTTCAACCCTCAGAAATCGATGGTTTGTTTCCAGAAGAGAAGAAAAAGGAGATGCTCCCACCACAGATGAAGGGCTCACCTGACCTGCCGAAGATGGACTCGGCCCTGCAGATGATGGACCAGGCTGAGCTGCTGTGGATGTGCTTGTTCGACTTACTGAAGGGTTACCTTCAGTATGTCGAGCATGTGTCCTTCTGTGTACATCTTTAAGGTGTCTCAACATGGTGTGATTCCCGAAGGAATACTTCTTGTTGGGATTCCCTCTTGAAAGTACACGGCCACACAGCTTACAAGTCACTAAGGGTGCATTTACCTTTTTCTTGCCCTCTGGAAAAGTAAAATACTCCCATATGAAAGAGGTCTTTTCTTTCCTCCTTCTCTGCCTCAAGGTAGTGCTGCTAGCCTCACTCTCAGAAGAGCTCTGCTGTTCTGCCATCGTATCACAAAGACAACCCAGCTCCTTCTCCTAAGGGATCACAAGCAGAAATGAGGGGAATGGGTGTGGTGTAGGAGAGTTCTAGAACTGAAAGTAGTTTCAACCAATCAAAAGTTGTGTTTCTTGATCACATGACCCACCGTGCGCGTACGTTACGCTTACGGTGCGCTTACGGTGCGCTTACGGCAAAAGTACGCATGCGTGTAAAAAAGACACGCGCTCGCGCGCATGCGCATAACAGTCACTCCCCAACACTTCCGCGTAACGTGCGCATGTAGCGTACACGCCTACGCGCCCCACGCGCAGTACGCGCGGCTACGTAAATTGCGTAACTATACGCAAACAGAGTAGATAAATTACGGACATTGCGTAAACCGTACGCTTACCGTACGCTTACCGTACACGCACTAAAAAAAAAAAAAATTTAAAAAAATATATATATTTTCAAAGTTATACTAATATATCTTACCTGTTTGGTAAAAAAAAAAAGAGAAAACTTGAAATATTGCAGATTTTTTAGAAAAAAAACATAGTGTTTTAAGAGAATAAAAAGTTTTAAAAAAACTTGTTTTTTTTTAAAAAAAAACCACACATTTAATATAAGAATTTATAATAAAAAAATCATAAAAAATCAATAAAAAAAAATATGGGAATCACATATGTTATAGCTAAGAATTAGCATTTAAAAAACCATACAAATTCACTGAAAAAACCATGGGTTTCACACACGATATAGTTAGAAATTAGCATTTAAAAAACCTTGCAAATTCACTGAAAAAACCATAGGTTTCACACATGTTATAGTTAGGAATTAGCATTTAAAAAACCTTGCAAATTCAGTGAAAAAACCATAGGTTTCACACACGTTATAGTTAGGAATTAGCATTTAAAAAACCTTGCAAATTCAGTGAAAAAACCATAGGTTTCACACACGTTATAGTTAGCTGGACATTTCACTCGTAAAAAACCAATGAAATTTCCCCGTTATAGTTAGTTAAGCTAACTATAACTCGCGCGCCCGCAATACACTGCTGATGACGTCACATATTACATCACTCATGACATGGTCAGTGACATCACTCATGACATCACTGATGACATCTCAAATGACATCACTGATGACATCACTGATGACATCATCCATGTGATAGAGTGGCAGACCTCCTCTCACCCTAATATAACCTTTGATACACACATTCAAAAATAGAGACTGAAATTTTCAAAAAAATGGACATACCAATACCAATTACAACAACCTCTTCAATAATTCTAAGATCCACATAAACATCCACTTATTCACCAACAGTCCTGTACAGTCACTCATTCGTGTACTCACACATCATATGTACTCATACACCTATACATCCTGTAACACAATGCCACTCATCCATAGAGTTACTCACACACATAGTTACTCATGCTAATAAAGAATCAAACATACATTTATTTGCATATACAGTTATACACACACCACCACACTTACTTCTACGGAAACTTACACATACTTAGTCTTTTAAACAATCACTTATAGAAACACATACTTATTCATACAGGAACTCTTTCAATCTCTCACTCTCACATACACTCACTTATATACACCAATAGTCACATATACTAGTTTAAAACATATGTAGTTACTCATAGAGACACTATTGAGACAGCCATTCACTCACTAACACACCCATACACACACTCTTCCACCCATACAGTCCTGCACATATGCTGTCTTCAACACATACAAACAGTGAGTCACTCATTCATGCACTTATGCACTACGTAATACCCCCCATTGAACCATACAGACACTCAGACACTCATACTGATACTCAAAAAACCAACTAATAACCTATATAGACACTCATGTTGCTGCTCACCAACCCATGCAGCCACTTATACACAAAGTGAGAGACTGATACAGGTATTTACACATTTAAACATTACTCACTTAGCCATGTATTCAATAAGATACACTTAATCAGTCAGTAATACAATCAATTTTTCAAAAACAAATCATCCATTTAGACACTTATATACTCATTTATTCTTCCATCGACCTTGAGATATATAAAACATATTTAATTTTCAGAAAAACACACATTCACTGGATGATGTCATCAGTGATGCCATCAGTGATGTCATTTGAGATGTCATCAGTGATGTCATGAGTGATGTCACTGACCATGTCATGAGTGATGTAATATGTGACGTCATCAGCAGTGCATTGCGGGCGCGCGAGTTATAGTTAGCTTAACTAACTATAACGGGGAAATTTCATTGGTTTTTTACGAGTGAAATGTCCAGCTAACTATAACGTGTGTGAAACCTATGGTTTTTTCACTGAATTTGCAAGGTTTTTTAAATGCTAATTCCTAACTATAACGTGTGTGAAACCTATGGTTTTTTCACTGAATATATATATATATAACGTACACCCGCAGTGCACTGCTTATTACCTCACATATTACATCACTCATGACATGGTCAGTGACATCATTGATGACATCTCAAATGACATCACTGATTACATCATCAACAGAACCACTCACACACTGACTCACACTCCTAAACCACCTCTCATACACCCATTCATATACCCACACAACCACTCATATACCCATTCACAGACCCATACAAGTACTCACGCAACCACTCACTCATCCATAGAGCCAATCAGACACCCTCTCACTCACTCATACCCCTGGCTGATTTTGGCCCTGGGGAACAGCCATTTGTCCTGGGTTCCCCCAGAGCACCCGGTCGGCACTTGGACCGTGGGGGGAGCCTGCACAGTTCCTGCCGACTCCCACCATCCTGCAGGAGCCGACATTGCTTTCACACACAGAGAGCTGCTAAACATGCAGCTCCCTGTGTGTGAAAGCAATTTGTATGTTTCCCTGCTCACTTAACAGCAGGCAGGGAAACAGACGAATGATCCGCTTACAGAAAATGAGAGCATTTTCACTGCTCTCGCTTGTGGAAAGTGGAGTGTTTGCTGTGGCTTGGCAGGAGCGGTTAAAACTCCTGCCAAGCCACAGCTATGTTCTTCTGGTGGGCACTCCGGGACATAGCAGGAGCTGGCCCTGGGGGCGGCAGTCCCCAGGGCCTTCTATGGCTCCAGGAGGGGGGCTGTGTAGCTCCCTCCTGTGATTAAGTAGGGCCTGCCCATGGGAGGTGGTGGTTTCCAGGGTGAGAATGGCCTGGGAGGTGCCTGCGTGGCTCCCCCTCCTATTTTGAAACAGCATTTGACCCTCGGGTGGTGGTAGTCCCCAGGCCCGGGGGGGGTCCATGAGCCTCTCCCATAACAAACAAATGAGCCCCAGGGAGGTGGTGGTCCTTGGGGAATGGGGGCCGTGAGGCCCCTCTATTTCTTTTCAATTAGCCCAGTAGAGGTGGCATTCCCTGGGGCACAAGAAGGGGGCCCTACACTCCCCCTCCTAATATTTTGTTTATGGCCGCATGCCTCTGGGACCTGGCCCACCCAGGGGGCTAAATAATACAAAAGAGCAGGGACCGGTGACTCTTTTTTTTTTGGGGGGGGGGCTGCAGTTCCAGTATGACTCTAGCCGAATTTCTGTTTTAAAAAACAAAACATTTTTTTGACTTGGCTCAAGAGCCCAAGAGGCCTTGGGGGTCAGGGTATTCCTACCCTGCCCCTTCTCTTTTTTTATGTTTTCTACATGGCGAAAATGCATTTTGGGACCCCCCCAGTTGGAGTGAGCGTCATACTAGTTATGAAAATTACACAAGGTTTCGTCAGACGGCTCCAAAGTTATTGGCAAATGAATAAAATGCTCTTCCTATGGATATTAGATCCTAACTATAACTACCTACTGGCAACTGCCAGTAGGTTATATATATATATATAAACATTCAATTCTCAATGACAACCAATAAATTGCAAAAAACACAGAAATGGATCTGCTATAGTTAGCACAGCTAACTATAACTTGCGTCCAAGCCATGCACTGCTTATGACATTACTGATGACATTATCCAATGAGTGCGCTAGTTTGTTTATAGTTTACATAGTGGACTGTAACTACCATATTACTTTTCTATTCAATTTTGTACTGCCTGTGTCCAGCTAACGGAAGAAAGGTTTTACAAAATGCATGTGCTTCTAATGCATCATAGATATGTTGGGGTTATTGAATGTGCTATACATTTTTGTACTGAAGACTAACTCTGTGTGCAGATGACAGTTGGCGAATCGTGTTCAATATGTTCCACACAAGCTTCTGGTTCTGCAGAAAAAGCCTCCAACAGGGCAAATGATCTACGTAGTAGATACTAACTTTTGAAAGCCGCCTTGAGTTATTAGACAGAATCGTCTCTGCATGACAATTTCTACATAACATAGAAGACTCTGTGCACCAGGTACTAACCTATGTACATATGCTTCTTTTGCTTCAGAAGATCAGCTATCTGTAAAGTTTTCACCACAGTATAAAGGAGGCAGGTAGTATAATCTTTAGCACCTTCAAACCTTGGTTATTTAAAATGAATAGGGTCTTTTTTGACAAGTGTTGTATAGAATGTACACTGTTTTTAGTAAATGATTTTTAATAACTGTCTGCAAGTAGGGTGGTACACAGTAAACTCTCATCCTGAAGTAAACACTGTTTACAGTATCCACTTTTCTACTCATACCATCTTCATTTCTCTATGTAGGTTAGGTGAATACAGATAAAGCTGTCCATAGTAGGGTATTATTTTTTAACAGACATTGAGTATCTTAAGGAACTTGCTTTTGTCTGAAGATTTGTATTCATATTGAACGTTGTGTGCAATGAGGGTTTTCCATATATCTGTGGTTGGTTGTTAATGTGAATTAGGCTACCCGTGAAGTGTATGGTAAAGAGTCATGGTTGGACATAACACATGCTTTCTACACCTAAGGGAGTTCTTCTTATGATGCCATTGATGATGCTTCATATTATTCTGAGCAATTTTTTACTTACTTTCAGGCCTCTAGTGCCATGCTAGTTTATAGAGTAATGTGTACAAAAGAAGCTTGGATGATGTCATCAGTGGTGTCATCAATGATGTAATTTGAAATGTAATCAGTGATGAGATAAATGAAGTCATAGAACATATCGTGAGTGATGTAATTTGTGAGGTCATAAGCAGTGCATGGCGTGAGCGCAAGTTATAGTTAGCTCTCCTGACTATAACTAGTGAATCTCTTGTGTTTGTTTTTTGTTCAAAACTTTTATGTTGTCACTGACATGTTCACCAAACTATAATGTAACTTTAACTTTTGGATTTATTTGGTTAGTTTCTGAGGTGTTTTTTTCAAGCAGATCTTTTTATCACACCTAACTATAACATTACTTTAAGCATTGAGTTTTTTCATTTCTACAGTTTTTGTAACACAAAGTAATATTTTATTACTATACGTAAAGCCAACACCCTGCTTCACATGGCCTTTCGCTGTGCACAGCTAGGGGGTTGGGTTGGCTACAGTGCCTGGCGAGGCAGCCGACCTCCCCCCCACCCGCAAGCAGCCAACCCCACGCTGCACAGGGCCTTTTGTCTCGTGAGGAGTGGGGTTGCCCACAGGGCCTAGTTTGCTGACAGACACTACATCCATCTCCCTGCAGGTAGCCACCTGGAGGCAGCCAAACCTATGCCGTGCATGGTCTTTGGTTGTGCGTGCCACCGGGTTAGCCGCAGGGTCTGTGTTGCAACCAGGCGCTGCTTCCAACTCGCTGCCACGCAGTCCCCATCCCGAGCCTCCTCAGGATCCAGTGACCCCATTCCCTGGAACAAAGTAAATAGGTTGTTTTTAAAGTTTGAGAGTTGGCAGCAGTTCTCTGGACTGCTGTCTTGTCCCTTACAAACGTTACATTTTTTAATCATAAAGGGGAAACAGTCCCAAAGGGACGTACCACTTCCATTTTGCAAATGTGTTACCACCCCAACTTAGGAGTTGGTAACTTTTCAATGTTTTGCAACCCGATATCAGTAACAAAACATTGATACAAACCATAACGAATTGCTATTTTGAAAGGACGCCCTAAACGTGCCCCTTTTAAATAACAATTTCTCATGCCTTTTAAAACCAATTTTGTGATTCAGTAGCCTGTTATCAAATAGAAAAATGGGGTTAGCACATTTAAAAAGGCCATTTAGCAGTTGCAAAACCTTTGATTTAGCCTAGTTTACTTTGTACATCTGGCCTTAAATTCCACGTTCTACTATACCATACCCTAGCATGTTCCGTAACCACAACACATTACTTAAGACATGACCATGACTTTTACTGCTTGCTGTGTACAAGACTAGAACCATATTTCAGGTGGTACGACACATAATAACGGATGCAAGGGCTTTAGTACCAGAACATCTTTGTGAGAATATCATGTGACATAATGTATCCTAAATATATCTCCCATTTGGTATTCATAATAAAAAATCTACATCCAGTGGGGAAATATGTTTGCAAACTATATTTAGAACACAATATTTATGCCAGAAGATATTTCTTTCGACAATATTCGGACATGCAGATTATGCAAGGATGCACATTTAATGTACATCATCAGAGCAACACCCCTCCACGGGCTGTACCCAGTGAGAACCTCCGATAATAAATAACACAGAGTTATGGTTTTGTCATAGTTTAGGCTCAGTTCATGGCTCATATCCCAAGAAATCACCCATTTATAATGAATGCCTGGTTTCACTTTCATACCACCTTGGCTTCTCCATCAAGCCCCCATTTCAGGCATTAGACTATTGATGGCATAATCAATAGCATTGTTTTTCTTCTCAGGTTCACACACACTATCCAGGTCTGTTGACTATTCTCCCCGTTCACTTCCTAACTATTCAGAGATATAAGGCATCTAAACATCAGGTAATAACAATTATGAGCTTACGCTTTTATTTTGTCATGTGTCTCTTGGAAAGGTGAAACAAGACCATGTTCTTCACTGTGACCAATACCATGAACATTTGATGTTGTCAAACTAATGGGATTGTAGCACACTGCTTGGGTGCAAGCCAAGAGGGCTCTCTTTGGAGATTTAAAGATGGCTTTTTGAAAGGCTGTGAGAGTCAAGTGCAACAGATGCCAATCTCAGTGTTTATTTTTCTCCTTGCAGCTAACAGCAGACCATCAAAAGATTTGGCAATTTTAATGTGGTGGATCACTAATATTAAGATGTGGGTGCATAAAACAAAGGGGCATATTTACAATGAAATGGTACAGAGAGGCGCCACAAGGAGTTTTACAGAGCCAAGATGCGTCATTTAAAAAAATACAGGGATTTGCTGCATTAACAAGAATACAGTTCACATCTGTGCTCTCCCCAGGCTCACAAACTGTAGCCGTGCGCCAACGCAGGCACCCTTGTACTCAGGGCCGGACTGGTTACCGGGCATTTTGGTGTGCTGCCGAGCTGGGGGCTGATTTCACTGTGGTGGGGCTGATTTTGTTGATGGGGACCTGCGTGTGCTCCTGAATAAACAAAGCAAAATGAATGGTTTTTAAGCACACGCAGGTCCCCGTCAACGAAATCAGCCCCCAGCTTGGCAGCACACCAAAACGTCAGGTAGCCAGGGCCGTTTCTAGGTGTTTTGCCACCCTAGGCGAGAATTGAAAAATGCCGCCCCATCCCTTTTACCCGTTTCAATGTTCATTGCTTAAATCCTTACTAAACATAAGTATAGTTTAAAAAGACAACATCCCTGAACACAGAGCACCAGTACACATTTTATAAACTAAAATAAGGAAAAGAGCTGATAAGGATCACATTAAAAGTTTTCCACTCCAGTCATCAACCAGGTATTGCAGAACCAATCTGGCCACTTTGCGACCACTTTGTAATGCTTTATTTTGTTATTTATTTTTCGTATTTTGCACCTATTTTTCTCTTGGCCCGAGGCTGCACTTTGGAACAGAAAAAGGTAAGAAAAAGAGAATATTTCCAACAAGAGCGTTTTTCCCATCTTTGGATCCATTTCACAGGGGAATGAATGAAGGAAAGTAGAGGAAACAGAGGATAAGAGATGTTTATTGAACCTGGGATTGGGTGTTTTATGCGTTTAAGAGGCGGGTCTGTGAAAGATTCGGAGAGAGAAATGTAATGAACTGCATATGAAGTGTGGTGAACACACCCGTTACCTACATTAACCGCACGACCAGAGATGTCCCCGGGGCCTGTGGAGGAAAGGGCGGCAATGTGAAGGGAACTTTCGATGTCCCAGCAGTACGGTTACAGGAACCAAGACTCTGTACAACTGAGGGTATTTCTTTGTCAAGGGCACCCATAGTATTTTTTTGGATAGTTCGATTTTGAAGAACTGGGCTTACCTTGTGCCATGGGTGTCGGTAACTAGCGCTTCCCTATTGTGAGTGTTGAGGAAGAAGCAAGGGGCCAAGAGGGGGACCCAGCCAAGCCTTGTCCGGCCACTGAAGGGCCTGCTTTTGGTCCAGTTTTAACCCGGGCACTTGCCTGGGCGCGTCGCACGCACGTCGCACGCCTGCGGAACCTGGCGCAGTGAACTGTGCTTGCCGGTCATTGGCGCCTTCCTCCTGGGCTTGTGCTGACAGCTAGAAGCTGTTGTTCCTGAAGCGGCCCCTTTTGAGAAGCAAGTACGGCAGGAACAGGTTGAAGCATGGTTTTCAGCAAGTGAGGAGCTGCGAGAGAGAGACAGAAAGGAAGGGAATGAGAGGAAGAAAGAGGGGGGCAGCTGACAGCGGCAGAGCAGGAAAAGTGGACACTTGAACCACTGATCTTACCTTAATACACCTGCTGGGTACCTAGGGACTCCCACGCGCAACAGAGGCAGGCTGCAGGGTAGGCCAACCAGTCCTTACCTTGATGTTCCTGACTGCGCCTTTCTCGAGCTGCAGACAACAGCACTCCGGGTCTACTGGGATTCAAAAGTGAAAAAAAAAACGATGACGGGCCTGCCCCTTGTAAGATCATTGGTCCATTCTCTCTGGGGGCAGGCCAGATACAAGAAACAGGGCCGTCATTCGCACTATGAATGATTGACGGTCCTGATTGTTACAGACATCTGTGGGTGCCGCTGAAACCACAAATTTTGCGCACACACGGGCAAATGTCCCAACTTCCTTTTGCTGCCCAAGCCCTAGCCCTTTTGCCACCCTAGGCAGCCGCCTAGTCTTGCCTAATGGTAGAAACGGCCCTGCAGGTAGCCAGTCCGGCCCTGCTTGTACTATGGTGAAAGGGTACCTGTGTTGCAGGGATGTTTGTGTTTGTGCAGGGAATGACATCTTCCTGCACAAAAACAATCATTAACTGCGTTTTGCTCCTTTTATGTGTGCTGCATTCTGCAGCGCACATAGAAAGAGCAACAAACGTGGAGAAATAAAAGTATTTTTCTTCGTTGCACCACTTTAACGCCTCCCATGGAAAGGCGTTAGTTTTTGGTACTGCCCCAGATTTACAAATCCTTGTAAATCTGGGGAAGTGTCAAAAAGTCATGGGTGTTGCCTAGGAACACCCACAGTAACACCCAATACACGCCCTTTGATGCAGAGTACTGCGTGAAAGGGGCCATATTTACAAGGCCGTGTAAAGCCACGCAAGGTGGCCTTGCGTGGCCTGGCCTTGTATATATGGACCAGCATACAGCACCACTGGAGCGTAAAAAAAGTGATGCTCCAGTGGCACAAAGGACTTGTAAATATGCTCCAAAGATTCACACCTGCTCTAGGTGATGCAACAGGATGGTTTTAATGGCAAATGCTGATAGCAAGTTTTCCCAACCACTGTCTTGAGGCTGAACTTGAATGAGTTGCCCTTTGGCTCAGGCTGCTTGTTCAATACTGATATTGTCTTACTCCCCTTGGTAACCACTTTGTCTCAGTCCGTGCATTAAAATAATGTAACTTTATTTTAATCATAGCGCACTCTTCAATTTAAGTGAGAAAACAAAAACACATTTTCACTGCCTTCAATCATTGCTTTGTCAAAGGCAGATGCCGAAAAACAGGGAGTTCGACAAAGTGCAAGGTTGGCAGGATCATTTTTGATTTGAAGGATTTGTGATATTAGAGGATGGGTAGTAAAGCTTGAGGCTATATAACATCGAGCAAGCTCGATAAGCCGCAACGTAAGACACACACATGGCTGTATCACATATAACGAGCACTGGGAGCACAAAGTTAAGACACATAGGCAGATCCCAAAACATGTTTGACCTGCTCCTTTATGTCCTTGGTAGCAAGCTATGGCAAGCACCTTTTACCACCAAATTATGAAAAACTGATTCTGGAGGATGTAAAATGCGACAAGAACGTTTGATTACATTTGTTGTGTGGCATTCTGTTTTGTTGTGGAGGTGTTATGGTCTGTTGTCTTTTATGTTGCTTTGCTTTTGTTGCATTAAGCAATCTAATTTGGTTGTGCTGTACTGCAACTATTGTGTTGCATTCTGATTTGACTGTTTAGTTGTGATGTGCCCTGTTAACTTTTAATTGTGTTGTTAACTTTTGTTTGCTTTAGATATGTCAGCAAATGCCTTTATATTTCCAACCTAAGGCAGCACATACTTTGACAGTTCCTCTGACAATCAAACATTTATAATTTTCTAATGTGGTAAAATGCAAAAAACCTTCCAGACAATTATAAGGACACATTACCTTCAGCACCAAATCTGGAAAAAAGAAAATCTGAAAACTGCACCTGCAGATTGAAGGCCTTACATGGGTACAGATTTCAGTTTTTTATATTCACTAAGATCTGCCAGAGAACACCTGCAAACTGTGACTATGCGGATGTAACCCTGTATGTGTTCTTGTCAGTCGGGGCCGGCATGACTCGCCGGTGGAGCGGCGGGTGGGGGAGTCACACAAGTTTGCATGGGGGTTAATTAAAAAAATGTAAAACATACTTTACTGGGTCCTGTACCTCCTCAGCTCCTGGCCGGGTCCTGCGTTTTCCCAACAGGGAACAGCCTCCCTCCCCTCCCCTAATCCAATCACAATGCTGCAATGGCAGCGTTGTGATTGTTGTGGACGGCGCCCGGTCGGGCGCCTCTGGGGAGGCCATTTTCTCTATGTAGGCTGCATGCAGCCTACATTGAGAAAAGTCAGAGTGCGCATGACTGGTTTAGTCGGCCCCAGAGGGCCGACCAACGAGTCAGGGCCCACAGCATTGGGCAAGCCACTCCTCCCCGACTTGCTCACCCGCCCGCCCCCAACCAGGCATACTCTTCTGCTTTCTCACAGTGCGAGAAGCAGAAACATACAATGGTATTTAAAATACCATTTTATGTTTCTGCTTCTCGCACTGCGAAAAAGCAGTGGGGCGATGCTCCTCCGCCCTAATGGAGGAGCCACCCCTGGTTCTTGTTAAGCCTGGGCTTGACAAAAAAACTCTGCCAAGCGACGCGGGGTTCCAGCAGCAGAGTGGGTCACCTTGCACCGTTTGCACTGATTTTTAGTGCCAGGTGTTTGTCCCGTGCTGTAAAATCATCACCAACTGCATCTCACACAGCTTCTTTCAGCTGCTCAAGTAGAAGTTCTACTCGAGCGGAAGCTTCCTCAACGGAAACAGAAGGTTTCTCAACGTGAGTGGTAGAGACCAACTGCGCCCGCCCGCGTTCACCTCTCAAGCTTAGTTCTTGTACATGGTGTACACTTGTGCATTGCACTTTTTTCCAGATTCCTTTTCACCGTTGAGGATACCCTTCCTCTAGACCACCACATTTTTGATGTGTCCTTAGCACATTTCCACCCTTTAAGAGGTTCCGACTTCAGAAATGGAGAACCAGGTGGAGTCCACGCTTCAACATCCTGTGATTCTGTGCAAATCACTCCATCTGCCCGTGTCTAAAAAACGAATAATACAAATTAATCTAACCTCGTGCAATGTAACTGGTGCTCATTTAAAGCGCCCCAATGCCCTTGTGCAAAGTTTGCGTTATACAAAATGTGTAAAATAAATTAAATAAATAGAAAATATTTTCGGCAATGAGGAGGGTTGCATAAGTAAATCTGTGGTGAATAACAACAGAGCTTCGTTTAAGATTACAATTTGAAACGAGGCGACTAGCTTCAGAAGAGAGCTTGCTTAGGCTTCTACGGAATGAAAGGAATCGTTAGTGTTGAATGTTGTAGCCGAATCAAATTAAAAAGGTTAATCACGTACAGTTTGTTTTCCATTCCACCGGCCTTGTTTTTAGGATAACAATGAATACAAATTCTGATGGTAATGTCATCTGCGGCTTTTTCAGAGGAAGAAAGGTTATAAATAAATTCAGCTGAATAGAAAATAAATCCGTTTCTTTATACACTGCTCCCCTGATTACATCTTTACGCGATGGTCCCTATAGCAACGCTAAACTCAATACCAGCTCAGAAGAATACAATTTTGAAAGTGCTTTCCTGCTCATAAAGGTCAACAGTAAAGATGCAGAAGGGTTTCTGGTGATAAAATAATCTTTTCTCTTTCTTCACATATTCCTCGCGTCCTCTGCCCTCTGTTACCCTGTCTTTCAATCTGGCGTGCCTTGGTACCCAACTCTGCGTCTCTGACTCCTCTCGCGGTGTCAGTGGTGGTCAGTGTTTTGAGAATTGTCATAAAATGCCTTCAGGGAGCCAACGCCAGCCTCAAAGCGATAATTCATTGTCCTTTTCATTCAGGTTTAACTCCCCAGAAATAGAAACATGGCCAGGATTTGACAGAGTATTCCAATGAACAGCACAGATTCAAAACAGTGTGCGTGGGTGTGTGTGTGTGTATACATACACACATTCATTTATCTATGCCAAGATTCACAAAGTACAGCAAAAAAAGTCCTAGTTTTCTTCACTTTAAATTGAGCACTTTTCGTGATTGACATACCCATTTGTGAGTATATGGATTAAGTTAGGCATTGTGTAAAAATCCACAGAGCAGTGGTTGTGATTAAAGAATGTTGATCACAGGATCCTTTCCATACTGACTGTATTCTAATTGTCCACTTATCTTCACATAGACTCTTCTTTCAAGGGCTTCAGAGGTTCTGAAAGGACATTATCTCCTCGTAAGTCTGCCTCACCACATGATAAACGAAGTGAGATTCAGCTCCACACCAGAACCCTCAAAAGCAAAAGTTAGCCTCCCATGCCTCCCATTTCATCCCAACATGGCCGACCCATATCACCCTTGACCTCTATAAGAGGAGGGCCGGCCCAACCCACAGTCTGTTTTTTGGGTTCTGCGCTGCAGATTCTCAAGAGCGCCTTTGGCCCGTGTCGCTTTCCCATTAAGTTGGTGCGAGGTCCTGCTCTAGCAGGTCTCACAGCCCGTGGTAAGAGGCCCTGCTCGAGCGGGTTCCTGTTCTGGGTTCTCCCCCGCCCTGTGGCTCTTGGCCCTCGCACTGCCCTATTGATTTTGCTGCTCTGCTCTAGCAGGCTCTGTTGTTTGTGGGCTCTGGGTGTTTGTTCAGCCCTCACTAGCGGGCTCACCTGTTTGGTCTCCTCTGACCTGATGGCTGCGTGGGCTGTTCCTGGGTCACACTAGACTCCTGGTTGTGTTGCCAGACTCGTGCCATGCCCCGTTGGTCTCCTTGCTGAGAGGGGACTCTGCGGCCAGGGTTTCCATCCGGCAGCGCCCTCTCCCAGGCAAAGTGGGCGCGCGCAATGCAGGGAGCCACACGTTGCGGCGTGCACCGGGAGCCGTGCGCTGCTGCCATTGCCTCAGTGGAACCCTGTCCTGTGCGATACCGCATTCTAACCCGTCCCTCAGTCCGCCGGCATACGGCTTGCGCTGTTTTATGTGTTTTGGGTGGCTACCGTCCTTTTGGTGCCGGGATTGCGTTCTTTGCATCTTTTTTGCGGCGTCTTGCTCACACGCATGCGCACTTCGTTGTCCTCGCGCAGCGTAACTGGTTTCCTGGTTTCCGACTAGCAGTGATGGTGAGCATGTAATATTGGCCTGAGTCGCTGTGGCCTAGTGGTTAGGGTTGCAGACTCTTACACCATTGGTCATGTGTTGAAATCCGGGGGTATGTTGGTTTAAGCTCTAGTTTCTGCTCAGTTTTGCTACTGCTGTCCCGTTTCGGTTTCTGACGCATTCGCTGTTTTCTGGGTATATATGTGTTTTATAATTCCTGGAGGGTTACTGTCACCAGTTGCAGCGGGATGTATGTGTTTCCCTTGCAACTTTCATTGGTTTATAGTGGTTGCGTTCTCCACTGTGTGTGGATTTGTCCTTGGTTTTCCCCGTTCTATGCTGGTGTTGCTGATTATGCTTCGAGGCGCATTCTGTGAATGGGCTAATGCGCTTGTAGCTCACTGGTTGGTCTTTTGCTGCTGGGGACACCGGCTCGCACAGGACGTGGTTTCAACTCCTCCCTGTGCTCCAAATTGCAGGTTTGTGGTTTATGTACATGCGTCTTCTGCTTCCTTCTTTGGTTGTGTTGATTCTTTGTTTGTTCTCTGGATGAGACACTGTGGCCTAGTGATTTAGGTATCTTACTCCAAAGGTTATGGGTTCAGATCCTGCTGTCTCCCTTGTTGTGAGTTCTTTGTCATAAATAGAGGCAATGTTACTTTCTTATGCTGCTGGACACTGCATTGGGGCCTTCCCGGTGTTTTCTCACTCTTCTTTTTCTGAGGTTGCCAGTGAGGGTTCCATTAAATAGTAATACACACATTATGGTGTAACTGTGTGTTTTGTCAATATTGTCCATCCTGTCTATCGGGGCTTTGGGCCTGCGGTCTGTTCCTCCTGCTCTCCTTTCTTGTGCAGGGTTTGGCCTGGTTGATCCCTGTTTGGGCATCCTCCTGGGGATTCCGGGGGCTGTGTGCTGCTGCGTGTCTGAGGGGGGCGGGCTTCTGTTGGCGCCTGTCCGTCCTTCTCTGGGCTGCTTCGGTGGTCGCTTCGTGGGCTTTCACTTCTGTTTCTGCTCCTGGGGGCTTGCTTTCTCTTGTCCAGGGACCGTGGCAGTAGCGCCCCTCCTCCTCCTGCTTCCTGGCTCGGCGGACAGCTAGCTCTTTCGCCCCCATCCTGGTCGTGCTTCTCCTCGCTTCCTGGGGGTTGGGGGCTCTGTTGGGGGCCTTCTGTTGCCTCTCCCGTCCTGGGTGGCCTCTGTCGCGGTTCCATGGGTCCTACCTACTGCCGATCCGTTCCGGTGGCCGGTTGTTGGGCTCCCCTGCCCGTGTCCAAAGTGCTGTGGCTCTTTGGTTGGTCTAATGCCCTTGGGTGGTGACAGCTTGGTCGGGCCAGGTGTTCGGCGCCCACCTCTGCTAAGGTGTGCGTTTTAGCCTATTCTTGCGGGGTTGTTTTTTGTCTTTCTCTGGTCCTTCTCCGGAGGGTTCTGTTCATCTGGTTCCGGTCTACTGGTGGGGTCTTGGTGTTTTCCCCGTCCTGTTTCTGGTTTTCTAGTTTTTTTTGGTTGCCTTCCTCCTTGGGCCTGTCCCCCTTCGCTACAGCCTAGCCACCCTGAAATCGCCTGTTCTCCTCTGATCTCAGGATTTCAGCAGGGTCAAGCCTGGTTAGTACCTGAATGGAAAACCGCTTGTGAATTCCAGGTACTGTAAGCTGACTGGTTTTTTAGTGGCCCCCCCCCGGCGGTTCGTGTCAATGCTGTCTACCTTGGTAGGCGCCTTCCTCTGGGAGTGTTTTGGGTGTCTTTGGGCCTTACTGTCGGGCAGAGCTTGCCTGGTCTGTCCATTGGGAGTCCTCCCCATCCTGTTGGTCTTAGTGTCTCTGGGCCTTCCTTGGTTCCGATTCCTTCCCGGCTTTGCCCGTTCTCGTTGGTGTCCCTTCCCGCCCTGTCTACCGGTGCGGCGGGTGGTTTTTATGTTCTGTTATCCCCTTCCTGGGTGATGGCGGCCTTTGCCGCCCTGTGGGGTTTGCTTGGGTTCCCGGTCGGTGCTGGATCAGTTGGTACACCTGATGGTTTCTCATCTGACTCCTGTTGGCCGTTCCTTGGCTTATATGGAGTTTGGCCCTGCCCTGCGGGGGCACCTTGTTACGGTTCTGGGTGGTTTTTCGCCTGCCTCATTCTCGGAGGGGTTGCAGGGTTTGCCCCTTTGACTTTTTGGCACGGGTGTGCTGTCCTTGGCTGGGTCGCTTTTGTTCCGGTTTCGGTTTGAGTCCCCAGTGTTGGCTCTGTCTCCTTCTCGTCCGGGCTCCCGGCTTTGCGCTTTCCCCTGGTCCCTTTGCTTGCATGGGTTCTGGGCTTGTTTGGCCTGGACGGTGCATTTGGCCTGTTGATGGTGCTCGCCTGGGTGCTTCTCCCTTGGTTTCTGCTGCTGCGGGTGTTGGTCCTCGGAGCTGTTGCTCATTGGTCCGTGTGGTACTTCTGGGGGCACAGGCTCGCACTGGTTATGGATTTGTGGCCTGCCGCTGCTTTCTAGATATCTCATGGTGGTTTTTGTTTTTTTTGCGGTGATTTTCGTTGTCCAGGGGTGCTGGTATTTCCCGGTTCTCCTTCCCCGGGCGGGCACCTGCGCTTCCTGTGCGGATTTTGTGTCCTCTTTTCCTTTGTCCCTGGTTTTGGGGTACTGGGGCATTCTGGCTCGGGTTTGCTCCCTGGCGGTGTTGACGTTGCTCAGGCTCGTTTCGTGTCCTTCTTGCCTTTGGTGTGTTTCTGCCTGTGGCCTTGCCTCTGTTTATGCTCCTGTTCCGGTCGGCTCTCCGTTGTTCGGCTGGGTCGGGCCTGGTTGCTGGTTGTATGAATGGCCACCTTGGTGCTCGCTTCGGCGGCTCCTTTGCTGCTTGTGGGACGTAGCGGGGTCGGTTTGCTTGGCCCCTTGGCAGGGCTGTCTCACTCTTTCATGCTGCGTTCCCCTTCCTGATGCTTTCTTGTGCGTGGTGGCCCCTGGTGGGCATTCACGTTCCTTCTGGTGGCTTGGCCTGGTGCCTCTTCCCTTCCGCTCTTTGTCCTCCGTGGGCGGCCTTGTGGGCTTTCCTCCGGTTCGGTTCCCTTGAGGGCCAGGTCTCTTCAGTGTCTGTTTTGCCCTGTGCCTCTGGGTTCTCTCATTGGTGTAGCGCTCCCTACCGGGGGGTCCTTTGTGCGACTGGGGTCTGTGTCCATCCTATTTCTCTCCTTGCTGGTAGGGTTTTGGTGACCTTCATTTTTGTTGTTTGGTTGGGGTGCTGGGTTCCTTTTTGCGCCTCTATTAGTTCTTGTGGCTCTTGCCGGTCTGTGTGGTTTTCGTCTGCTTCCACTGCATACGTCCTCGGTTGCCGCCGGTCCTGGTGGGTTTTGTTTCCTCCTTCCCCTCCGGTCGTTGGATTTGGAGTGATTCAGCTTTCTCGCTGTTGGTGGTCCGCCTTGAAGTGTTGCTGTGTTTTAGGCGGACTGTGTCTCTTTCCAGCTGTGGCGTCTTGTTGTGTCACTGTGGTGGGGGTGCCCTCTGTTTCTTTGGTTCCGAGGTCTGGGCTTTTGCTTCCATAATGCTGTTGGCTATCCGTGGAACAGTCCTTGTGTGTTTGGGCCGGCTTGCTGTTTTCTGTTCTGTTTTTGCTTTTGGCTCCGTGCGGTTTCATCCCGTGCCTTCTCTGTCCGCCTTCTGTCATTGGTTCAGGCTTGCTTTCGGGCTGCCTTCCAGGTCTCGGGGGTCCGGGTCTTCGGTCCTTCCGGTGTCTCTCTGTCCCGGGCTGGTTCTTCCTACTCGTGGTTGCCTCTCTCTTGGGTGGTTCCTTTCACTTGTCTGTGTTTTTGGGGTTTGTCCTGCTTCTTTGGCATCCCCTTCTGGTCCGTTTCTTGTGAGTTTCCATGAAGCTGCTTGGCTTGGCTATGTGCTCACTTCATTTATCATGTGGCGAGGAAGACTTACGAGGAGGTAATGCCCTGGTTACTTATCGGTAATCTTCATTACTCCGAGTATAGTCTTCCTCGCCACATGAGTTCCCATCCCTCTCTCCCTGTGTTTTAAAAAAAAATAATCTTTTTATTAATTTCACAACATTAAAGTCACATACATTTTCCATTTATCATTTTGAGTAGTTTTACAATGTTTCATCGCAATAGTTAAGGGGAAAGTGGTTACAATCATAATACGCCTATACCTCGCTCTCCAACGTCCATTTCCACCAATGGGGATATACACAGGTTGCCACAGTGTACATTCCATTTGTCCCATTTCCTCGGACATCCTCGTAATTTAAATACTTCAATTTCTGCAATCATACACTTATCGAACTCTTTTACCCACAATCGGGGAGAAAGCTCACCTGCCGGCCCCCATCCCTTCACAATCCTACGTTTGACAAGGGTGTAGCCCAGTGTGGTCAGTTGTTGTTCCACCTCCGTGAGGTCAGTCGACTGCCATATGTTAAGAAGACCTAGACTCGGTGTAAGGATTAACTCTTTTCCCAGGGCATTCTGGATATGGGTCGTGGCCCCCTCCCATATTTGCCGCACCGCAGGGCATTCCCAAATCGTGTGAAAGAAGGTTGCATTTTGTTGACATCCCATGAGGCAGAGGGAATCTAGTCTAGTGCCTATCTTTGCCAGAGTAACCCCTGTTAAGTAAGACCTATGTAATATTTTGAGTTGTATCAATCTGAAACGGAGGGTGATGGCTGCTTCCCTAGGGGACATTAGTGCCGTTTGCCAGTCCTCATCATCAATGGGTCCTAGGTCTCTCTGCCACTGCGTTTGGAGTTTGTGGAACGTGTCAGGTAGGTTGTTCCATAGTTTTTTGTAGGTCAGTGATATTGCTTTTGAGTGCAGCGGGCCGTCAAGCAGTCGGTCTTCCAGCGGTGATGACTCCGGCATGTCCGTAAGATCAGGTAAAGCTGTGGTAAGGGCATGTCTAATTTGCAGGTACCTGAATATCTCCCCTTGGGCCATGTCGTATTTCTCTCTGAGTTCCTCAAACCTAAGGATTGAGCCATTTTTTATCAAATCCCCTACAGTGGAAATCCCTATAGTGTCCCACTTGCCAAAGCCAGGTTGGTGACACAGGTGTCCCAGTTTCTGTGTATACCACGGGGCGCGGGGTTTTTTGAGGACATTTGACCATCCCAGATGGGAGTTCGCTTGATGCCAGATTGTTATAGTGTGAGATGTGGGCCCAAAATATCGCCCCCTACTAACTTTTGAGTAAAAGCCCCCAAATATCCAGTTCGTCCAGTTTTGTACTTGTCCAGTAAATAAGCTGAATCTATAGGGGAGTGATATATCCAGTGACTTACTACCATTAATTGCAACACCCAATAATAGAACCCAACGTCTGGGAGGGCAATGCCCCCGTCATACCACCCCTTTGTCAACTTTCTCATCGCAATACGAGGAGATCCACCGTCCCATAGCAGTGTCCGAACTTCACTCTCTACTCCTGAAAAATAGGCATCTGGGACCATGTGTGGACAGTTCTGAAGGATGTAGAGAAAGCGCGGGAGGGCCAGCATCTTAAAAAGGGCAGCTCGGCCCACCAACGAAAGAGGTAGGGATCTCCAATGCTTAACATCCGGCCATAGTCGGCAAGTGGGGGTGCAAGATTGCGATCATAAAAAAGGTGGGGATTTGGAGTTATATATATCCCCAGATATCGGAAGCCATCTGCGGCCACCTCTACACTGCAACCGGTAGGGAGCCGAGGAACCGGACCCTGTATCACGAACAACACTGACTTGCTCCAGTTGATGGCATATCCGGAGTACTTGCCAAAGTTTGTGAAGATATTTAGCACCCCATGAATAGATCTATATGGGGAGGCAAGGTAGAGCAGGATGTCGTCGGCGTATAGGGATATTCGGTCGTCATGCCCCTCCCCCCACTTCAAGCCCCTCATCAATACATCCCGCCGCACCCAAGCAGCCAGCGGTTCCAACATGAGGGAAAAAATCAAGGGGGACAGAGGAAAACCCTGTTGAGTGCCCCTTTTTAATGAGAATGTTCGAGACGTATAGTTGTTTACTCGTACTTGTACCTGTATACCCATATAGAGTAGTTTCACCCAGCCCAGAAACTTCGGGCCGAAGCCCATCCGCCTCACAACTTCAAATAGGTACGGCCACTCGATAGACTCAAACGCCATGGAGGCATCCAGGAACAACACCACTACGTCTTCCTCTATAAATTCTCGGCGCAAGAGTACATTGTGGAGACGCTGAATATTTAGTGCTGTGTTCCTTCCTGGCATAAAGCCAGATTGGTCTAGCTAGACCAAAGAGGAGATGACTGTGACCATTCGTGAGGCAAGTACTTTCACTAGAATCTTAGCTTCTATATTAATTAGCGAAATCGGTCTATATGAGCCGCAGTTATCAACTGGCTTCCCTGGCTTACGAATCACAACAATGGATGCTAGGCGTTGATCCTCCGGCAGGATCCCCTTTTCGTAGCTTTCATTGTACATGGCCCGTAGGTGTGGGGCTACCTGGGAGGCAACCATTTTTGGAAATTCGATGGGAGTCCCGTTGGGTCCCATCGCCTTCCCTGACTGGATATGACTTATGGCCTTCTGGATCTCCTCGTCCGTCAAGTCCTCGTCAAGAGTGTCTATGTCGGTGTCAGAGAGCGTCTGTATGTCACTATCAGAAAGGAATTGGCGAGAGTCTTCCACCGTATATGTAGTGGAGGGGGAGTGATTTGCAAAGGCTTCTGCTATGTCTTTTGGATGTGTGATTTGCGTGCCGTCGTTAAGAGTCAGTCTTGGCACCCATCTTTCACCTTGATCTCTTTTCTCTAACCAGGCAAGGGTTTTACCTGCCCTGTCCCCCAGTTCATATACTCTATGCTGAGTACGGAGGTGTTTGGCCATCATTTGTTCCGTAGCCCTAATCTTATATTCCTCCTGTTTAAGTGTGAGGCGGTGGAGAGCGTCCTCTGAAGGCGCATTAATATTTTCGACTTCCAATTGCTGGAGTTCGCTTTCCAGTTGGACTAGCTGCTGGCATCTCATATTGGTGTATCCCGTCTTGAGAGACAATGCCTGTCCCTTCAGGACCACTTTAAAAGATTTCCATATGGTTAGCGCCGAATCAACGGAACCTACGTTTTCTTTAAAATAGTTGATGGTCTACTTTTATAGTTCTTCGTTAATGTCAGGGATTTTTAAGACTCAGGGATTGAGGGTGATCGTAGCCCACGGTTGGTAGTCACAGTGTGTGAATTCGACCCTTACCGGGGAGTGATCAGAAATACCCCTTGGCAGGGCGTGAGGACTGCGGAAGTGGCCAATTAAAGCCGTATATGTTAGAAAGTAGTCAATGCGGGATGAGCTCTTGTGTGTGTTAGAAAAGTAAGTGTATTGGGCTCCGTCCGGCTGCAGTGTACACCACACGTTGGTCAGTCCCACAGCTGCGGTGAACTCTTCCATTAACACATTCAGTCTCGCCCCCAGCCTCTGTGGGTGCCTGACTCTTCGATCGTCCATGGTCATGTTGAAATCCCCCCCCAGGATCAGCGTGCATACGGAAAGGTCTGTTAATATCTTACCCAGGTCTGCAAGTGCCTCCTTGCCCAGTACTGGCGGAAGGTATAGTGAAATAACATTCAGCGCCTTTCCCTCCCATTGTGCATCTAGGACCACAAATCTGTCCCCCGGGTCCGCCCACGTATGCTTCACTATGAGTGCCAGGTTCTTTTTAACTAGAATGCCTGTCCCTCGAGATCCCGAGGTATATTCAGCATGTATCAGGAGTTTGTAACTCCACCTTGTAAGGGCCTTACTTTTATTTCCCCACCATATGCGTCTCCTGTAGTAGCACCACATCGGGTGCCTGACATTTAAGATATTGTTGGACAATTCCCAGTTTAATTTTGTTCCCCGTTCCATTTACATTCCAAGTCAGCACGGAGATTGACGTTTCCATTCTACTCCCCATCATCCGAAGTGAGGACAGATGAAGTGAGACATTCTAAAATTTCTCCGGGCCCAGTATCCCCGATCTCTACACGTGGTTTGCAGTGGCCCTTTTGTACGATGCAAGTATAGTCACCCGCACCAGCCCAGATCGTGATTGTCTCCCCCGCGACTGTTTTCAGCAACGAAACATGTACATGACACTATGCGATCTTTGACTTGTAAACTCAACAAACCTTGAAGTTTTAAACTCCACTCCCCCTTCCCCCACTCCCACACCCACCCCCCTCCCTGCCCCCTGCCCGTGGATTTAGAACTACCCAGTCCCCAACTAGGCAGAGTGCCTCTTTCCCCCCCTAGAATACTGAAAGGTGCGGGCTGGCTGCCCTCCCACCCTCGCTCATACCCATTTTACTTTGTTTCAAATTTTGTAGGGTCACGGACCAGCCTCTCAGAGGTCCACTGTTACGACCCCCAGCTGGCAAGTGGTGGTAGTCTCAGTCCTTAAATCGAGTCTGCAATCGTCCCTTAATCAAATAAAACCTTAAGAATCATCCCACCCACTCATATTGATCACTTATCTGTGCACACCACAAGGCAGTCTGTGTCCCAAGATGTAGTCCTCTCAGCTATGCATTGTCTCTCCCGCAGCTGCCGTGGTGGAATCGCCGCCCGGCTCAGTCCCATGATTGGACCTGTGTGATCGTTGTCCTCCATTTCGGTCTCTGCATTGGCCTCCCACTCTGCGCCAGCCCTCCTGCCAGTTCCATGCGGCCTCTGGCGAAGTGAAGAACCACGCCTTGCCCTCCGATTCCACTCTAAGTTTCGCTGGAAATAGCATGGCATACTTCACCTCACGGTCTCAGAGGTCCTTTTTTACTGTCTGAAAGCTACGCTGTTGGGCCTGGACCTTGGCTGTAAAGTCCGGAAAGAATGTGATCACGTTATTATCCAATTTGAGTGGAGGATTGGATCGTGCCGTTTGGAGGATTGTGTCCCTGTCCCTGTAGTTGAAAACATGGGCTATAAGTGGACGTGGGGGAGCTCCCTGTTTTGGCCGTCCCCCTGGTACTCGGTGGGCCCTTTCGATGGAGAAGTAGCTCAATAGTCTCTTGGGCTGTATATGTTTCAATATCAAGTCTTCTACATAAACATCGGCTGCCGGCCCCTCCGCCCGTTCTGGTAAACCTAATATGCGTATGTTGTTTCTTCGAGCCCTTCCTTCATACTCATCCAGTTGCTTTGTCATCAGAGCTTGATGATTTTGAAGTTCAACAACTTGTTTCTGGAGTTGAGATGTATCCGTTTGTAGTGTAGTCGTCACTTCTCCAAGGTCTTTTACTTATTCGTCCATCTTGCGAAAGTCTGCTCGTAGGAGGGACACCTCTATGTTGACTGAGTCTATGCGGGCCTCTAGGGAGGTGCGCACTCCTCTTATGGCTTCCATGAAGTCGTGGAGTGTAAGGTCACGTTGTTGTTGAGGACTGTTCTGTGTATCTAGAGCCTCCGTCTGTGGTTGTTCTCGTTCTTCCCCCGGCTTATTTCAGGCAAATTTGACCAGTTTGTTGTGGGCATTTACTTTAGTCCCCTTGCCAGTTGCCATGGTCCAGTTGCCACAGTTTTGAGGATCCCGCTCACCATTTCCTGGGCTCGCCGCGAGATGGAGGACGATGAGCAAGGACCTCATTGATATCGCCGGTAGCACTGATGAGTCCAGATGGTGAGCCCGGGAGGCTGTGGCTCATGACCAAATCCTCCTTAAGTCCTTTTGAGCATTTCAGTTTTAATAGAATGTCTCTTTTGTTCCGTGCCTGACTAAAAAACGGCGCCCCCAGTCGATCGTCGGCAGGGATCGAGGTTACACCTATGTGAGACCCCCCGTTTCCAGTAATGCCATATAGGCATTGTAAGCGATCGGAGTCTACATTCTACTGCTCGGACCTTTGGGACGCCCCCGTTCAGCGCTATGAATTAAGTGAGAAAGACACCGGAGGCACCCTGCCTGACCTGCTAATGGCGGCCATCTCTCCCACTGGCAGACATTACTCAATCATCTCGCACCCCCTCTATTGACCTACGGCCCCTGGTCTTGTTCCTCTTGCCGATCCTCAGCTTGCTCGCACCCCCTTTCCTTTTGGGTAATAGAGAAACAATGGGGACTGACTTAATTGATCATCAAGGACTCATCCCCCTTGCCTGTCTTCAAGATGGCCGCCCCAGTGGAACCCTTCTTGATACTCTATCTCTCCTGGTTCATAATAACTGGTCATCGTCCTGATCTCGTTCAGCCCTCACCTATACCCTGTTCCTAACCTCGCACCAGGACTTTTAGTCGATAAACTCCTCTTGAACAGTTGAGACCTAGCTATTTTGACTGATGCCCGGTGGAGCTACCCCGCTAGCTATAGGGGAGATGGGCCATGGATTCCCTCCTCGACCGTCACCTACCCAGCCGGTCTTTAGGCAAACTCTCTTTCGTCTCTCCTGATTTTATCTCCCTCCTCCCCCTGCACCCAACCCCTATCCGCTCTACTCTTCTCTTCTTTCCAGCTCTTGTCCTCTCTGTGAACTTTCCCTCGTCTGTAGAGACCTAGCTATCTGACCAATGCCCGATGAAGCTACCTTGATAGCTATAGGGGAGACGGGCTGTTGATTCCCTCCTCGGCCGTCACCTACCCAGTCGGTCATTGGGCAGACTTCTCTTCGTCTCTCCTACCGTCTTTTTACTCATCCTCTCCCTTTACACCTCCACCTTCCCCCTCCTGCTCTATTTGTTTCACCTTTCTTTTTTTCTTTCACTGTGTTGCTTATTTTAATGTAATGTGTAATTTTTCATTATGTTTCTGTAACATTATGTAACCCAATGTAAAGCGCTCTGATACCTACGGGTCTAGCCAGCGCTATATAAAACTGATTAAATAAATAAATAAATGGTCGGGTCGCAGCATGTTGAGGTTGACGTTTCTTCTGAGAGCAGTCCCGGTATTCGCCGCCGCCTGCCTAGTGAGGATGGCAGTCTCACCAGCGGCCTGTCGGATTTCCCTGGGACTGGCCTCTTAAATCACTCTCTTTCCAGGCATCCCCGCCGCTCATCCAAGTTCCCAGCACACTGAGGATGGAATCCCCTTTATGTCCACTCTTAGGTTACGCGGCCTCTTATCTATCGGAGCCTGGATGGGAAAGGCTCCCAATCTCCACATCGTCGATATGCCGTTCAGCCTTGTGGTTTACACTTTTGTTCCACCTCCGTGGTCTATACCCCTATATTGGTGTCTTTGAGCTAACCCTACTTCACAGGGCAGCTGGACCCACTGTAGTTCCCCCCAGTATGTACTTTGATAGGGGTGACTTGTCTTGGGCGTCTGTCTGTCTCTTCACTCACCGCTCAGTGACTGTTTGGGCGGAAAGTGTGTCTGCTATCCAAGGTCTTTACATCGTCTTCGTTATGCCCTCTCCTTCAGGCACTTCACATGGAAAATTGCCAGCCCTCCTCCTGATTTGTGTGGAGCCCAAAGGAGCCCCTCACCCGTACCTGGGCCCCCCCGGCCCCAGGCCTTCGACGGCCCCCGCAACGCCACTGTCGCTTCTATTCTGGTCACAGCCGGAGGTAGCTAGCACTTTCTCTGGGGCGGCCAAAGAGATCCCAGCGCGCCCTTCGGGGGCCGACACCACCCTCAGGATCCATTCTGACACTCCAGGGCCCCGCCAGGTCACAATCAATGGAAGCAGGGGGAGGGGCGAAGGGGCCACGCGTGCGCTGATTGCCATTGACTGCAAGGGCCTCAGGAGAGGTTCGCTATGTTGGGTCCAGCAGGCTGCCAACACCGGGGTCTCAATTTCGGGCAGCAGCGGTGCCCCGCCTCCAGCGCAGCACCGCCTTACCCTCTACCCTCTGTGGCATGTGAAGCGCAGCCTCGCATCCCGATCAAGACTGTGTACAGTCCCGTGGGCATCAGAGAACTGTCCCAGGTGAAGCTGGGAGCAAGCGCCCGTCACGCAGACCCCTGAGCCTCCATCACGGGTCACTGCAGTGCCGCCATGTTGTCTTCGCCGCCAGAGAGATCCCAGCGTGCCCCCGTGGGGGGCGCCACCACCCTCAGGATCCGCTCCGACACTCCGGGGCCCCGCCAGGCCACAATCAGCAGCAGCAGGGGGATGGGCGAGGGGGGTCCGCTAAGGTGCACTATGTGTATGAGGGGAGTTCCCTCTTAAGGCATTCACTTCCATTACAGAGATCCGAAGCAGCCAACTAGGTCTTTAAGAGGGTCTTGAGCTGCGATGTAATTTTAACAATCAGCCAGAAGAACCCCTGCCGGAATCCCATGAGGCATTTCTGCTAATCGCTAGTGAATGCCTTAAAAGGGAACTCCCCTCTTACACATAGTGCACCTTAGTGCGTGCAACACGCTTTTGATCTAACACATATGTCTGGTTTAGATCTCACACTTCACACATACTTCTAGGTCCGGAGGAAAGCCAGTACACAATCAAGGCCTGACTGAAACATGTAGACCGTTTTTGGAAGTAGGAGTTCTTAATTACCACTCCACATACATACACTGCCTTGTATTTATTACTGCCAGAGGTCCAAACATTAAATGAAACCCTGTGGGTAATGGGACCACTGGACAGTTTTTAACTTCACTTTCACATCACCTCACTGCACACTCAGTAAATATACCTGCTCCGCTGTAAATCAGGCGTTGGAGCACACCCGGGACACACTCGGTGTCACCAGGTGGGCCCGATGATGATGCATGCCACCAACTAGATTGGTGGGTGAGGGCTTTATAAAAAAGAAAAAAGCTTTTTTCTTTTTATTACAAAAATCATACAGTTTTGTTATCACGTACCCTCAGACTAGTTCCTTTTGATGATACATATTAATTACTAGTTCTCTAATCCTCTCTCTCCTTTTGATGCTTAATAAATATGTCGACCTGACATTCAGACAACCTTCTCAATCTTATAGCACATAAGATACCATGACACTTAAGAGATTAGGACCATTATGTACAAGAATCTTTCACTTTGTTTTTAACCTCAACGTAGAATCAGAACCCAATTAAATAGATAGCCCCATGAGGTCTATATGTTGATTTTAGCATGTTTTTTCCCAAACTTCTCACTCAATGACTGGAGATGCGCTTCCAGTCACCCATTGGTGATTAAAAAAATCTCCAACAAAGAACCCTCTTGTGGGACCTGTAGGGTATTGCAGCGCCAGCTCGACAAGGAGCCAGCCTAATGATAAAGCATGCCACCTTCGGGTGGCTGAAGGCACTTGTTCAAATGTGCACATGCTCCCAAAGACTACATACAGACGCCACTGAGAGGATGCCATAGTCATAGTGAGACAGTATACACCTTGTTTGATAAAAAATTTAAAAGGGGAACATGTACTTTGAAGTTTTACATGCCCTGGTAGTGAAAGACTCTTAAATTCCTTTTTCACTACTGCAAGGCTTATCTCTTCCATTAGTTGCTGACTTATGCCCACTACCCCTGCTTCCCTGCTGGGGTATAGACCTTCAACCAGGACTCTCCAGCCACCTCTGTCCTGGGCTTTTCTTTCAATCGGACTCCAGGTGAAACCTACCTCCTTGCAAACAGCCACAAGGCTTCGACACTGAGTGTTTCTTGACCTTCCTCTTTTCCTTTTCCCTTGAGGGTTCCAGGTCAGGGCTTGCTTGGTGGTGTTGGATGCAGGCTTGCAGAGCGTGTGACCAATCCAGCCCCAGCGTCTTTTCATGATTTCTTGATGAGCAGGGAGTTGGAAAGTCTGCTGTCATAAGTCATTGTTGCTGATAGTGTTTGGCCCCATGAGGTCTATATGTTGATTTTAGCATGTTTTTTCCCAATCTTCTCACTCAATGACTGGAGATGCGCTCCCAGTCACCCATTGGTGATTAAAAAAATCTCCAACAAAGAGCCCTCTTGTGGGACCTGTAGGATATTGCAGCGCCAGTTGGACGAGGAGCCAGCCTAATGATAAAGCATGCCACCTTTGGGTGGGTGAAGGCACTTGTTCAAATGTGCACATGCTCCTAAAGACTACATACAGACGCCACTGAGAGAATGCCATAGTCATAGTGAGACAGTATACACCTTGTTTGATAAAAATTTAAAAAGGGGAACATGTACTTTGAAGTTTTACATGCCCTGGTAGTGAAAAACTCTTAAATTCCTTTTTCACTACTGCAAGGCTTATCTCTTCCATTAGTTGCTGACTTATGCCCACTACCCCTGATCCCCTGCTGGGGTATAGACCTTCAGCCAGGACTCTCCAGCCACCTCTGTCCTGGGCTTTTCTTTCAATCGGACTCCAGGTGAAACCTACCTCCTTGCAAACAGCCACAAGGCTTCGACACTGAGTGTTTCTTGACCTTCCTCTTTTCCTTTTCCCTTGAGGGTTCCAGGTCAGGGCTTGCTTGGTGGTGTTGGATGCAGGCTTGCAGAGCGTGTGACCAATCCAGCCCCAGCGTCTTTTCATGATTTCATGATGAGCAGGGAGTTGGAAAGTCTGCTGTCATAAGTCATTGTTGCTGATAGTGTTTGGCCAGCAGACTTGGAGGATTTTCCTCATGCAGGTGTTGATGAATGTCTGGACTTTATTGGTGGTGGTCACTGTTGTCCTCCAAGTTCCTGCTCCATACAGAAGGGCCGAATTTACGTTGGTGTTAAAAAGCCTGATTTTGGTTCCCAGCGTTAGGTCCTTGGATATCCAGATCTTCTTTAGCTGAATGAAAGCAGCCCTAGCTTTGCAGAATCTTGCCATGACATCGGCATCTGTGCTGTCATGACCTTCAGCAAGGATCAGTTCGTGTCACCTATCCTCGAGTTAGTAAGTGCCACATCCAAGATAGTTCATATTAAGTCATTTTCACTGTGTTTGAATTCTAACAAAAAGTTCACAAGGGTGAGGACAGTGTTTTGCATCTGATGAGAGATTTATGTTATGGTTTGTTTTCTGAAATCTTGGCTGGTTTTTCCTATATATGTTTTCTCACCTGGGCATAGGACATACATAGCGACTGTCCTGATTCCTTTAGTTATGTAAGGCTTCCCCATTCTGAATCTCAAACTACTGGTCATCCAGTGGTGAACAAAAGGCTGTACAGGGCCTGCAGTGTGTTTTGTCTTACCTATTCCCTATTTTCCTATACCTGTTGCAGTAAGCTGTTGTGTATTGGCAACGATTACAACAGAGCTGGGAGGACAAGTGATTCACGTTGGATTCAACACCCCTTGGACATCTGACAGTTGTCTATGAACAGCTCTATGGAGCTAACAAGGTTGGAGTGTATAATGTGTGAATATGGTGTTGACAGGACTCTACAGTAACAAGATTCTAAAGACCTATATTACTGTATTCTGGAGAGGTTTTTCACTGGGGTTAGGGGCATCCTCACATTTAAAAGTCATACCCTCATAAATTGACTTAATGAAAAGAATAGACAAATACATTTCACTGTACTGTGATACTGATCGAAATTCTAATTCATTGACTTTTGCTAAACATGCCCCAAAGATGATTGTTGTAAATGTTGTCTGTTTTGCTACTAGCAGGTCTTCTCTCCTATAGTGACAGTAATTAGATTTTCCCATCTCAACCAAAAGGTGTGAAGTGGCTTCCAGAAAAGAAAAAAGGACCTTCGGAGGAAGTTGGATGTTGGCAGATTCCTGGCAGTAGACAAGGGACATTAACTATTGGAAAATTCACTTACATATATCTAGAAGTTTGAGGTGAGTGGTAAGCACTGATACATTATAAAGGTAGTCAAGAACCAAGATTCTAACACATTTATAGCAAACAGGGCTTTGAAGAGAGACTACCCCATAGCCATGCTGGCTTCTGACACAACAAGACATTCCAGGTGATCAGAACCAGTCTGGGTGAGTTTCTTTCTGGTAGAGAAGAGGAGGTTCTCATTTTACCAGGCCTGTCTATCAGAGGGCTGAAAGAACTCCAAACAGTGTGCCTGGGATCCTGCCATCTTTGAGAGTCACAGAATTGTGATTGTTTTACAGTAAGATAGATGGAATGCTGTAAAAATGAGATGAACTGACGTATGAAAACGTTTTGGAGATTGGCTTAGGTCACATCACCAATCTCTAGACAGTGGCCAACATATGAAAATCTTCCACTCCAGACCCTTCATAACACTACAGGGCTTGGAAAAGAATACAAGAAGAACAACCTCGTGTGTGTCTACCTGTGGAAAACCTGATTTTCACTCTAGCCAAGTTTTCGAAGTACTTCTCAAGTGTCAGACCAGGTGGCGTCCAGTTGTCACCGGAACATAAAGGACAAGAGTCAAGAGGCCCCTCTAATAATCCACTCTGGGCAACACAGACTGACAAGCCCTAATAGTGGAAGAGTCCGATTTACTGATGTGCTAAACCGGTGAAATCCTGTGTCTATAGCCACAATCCGCAGGGGCCATAAGCAGTAGCACATACCTGAGTGCTCAATTGGTAACAATACTGATCACAGTATATTTATGGCCAATTTATTTGAGATACCTTTGACCCAGAACAGATTACACTAGATAGTATTGGCTGTTTGATTAGTTAAAATCATTACAGTAAGAGATATATATGTATATATATCATAAATCATTTTGAAGAGTGGTTGATCAAGGGGAGTCTGGCCCTGAAACGCCGTAGAGTTGCCGAGAGAAAAATAAACAATCACTTTTCAAAACAATTTGTGTTCACGGCTTGCTGTCTACTAACGGAGAACCAGCAGTGGTATGAATAATTAGGGGCTCGCCACCCCGCCGTGAAACGCCGTCGCTGGTGGTTCAGGTAAGGCGAATGTTTTGCTGCGGGATATATATATATATTTTCACTGAAAAAAACATAGGTTTCAGGCACATTATATTTAGAAAGTAGCATTTAAAAAACCTTATATTTAGTTGGACTTTTCACAAGTACAAAACCAGTGAAATTCGGCCGTTATAGTTAGTTCAATTAACTTTAACTTGCGGCCCCGCAATGCACCGCTGATGACGTCACATATTACATCATTCATGACATGGTCAGTGACATCACTGATGACATCACTGACGACATCTCAAATTACATCACTGATGACATCACTGATGACATCATCCAGGTGATAATCTGATGCACCTCCTCACACTCTAATATAACCTTTCCTACACCCACTCTTAAAATACAGACTACCATTTTCGAAACCATAGACACACAACACCAGTTACTACATACTCACTCACTGACTCCTGGGTCTATACACACATCCACTCATTCACCCATACAGTCACTCATACATGCAGTCACTGATCAATACAGCTCTATCATATGCACTCATACACTTATACAGACAGTCACACACCGCCACTCACCCATACAGTTACTTACACACCTAGTCAGTCATGTAATGAATCAATCACACCCCCATTTACTCACCTATACAGTTATTCACACGCCACCTCACCTTTTCATACAGATACTAACACATACTTACTCTCTTATACAATCACTGACACAAGCACACACTCATCCATACAGTCACTCTCACTATCACTCAGTCTAACATATAGTCATTTATATACTCCAACACTCACATATACTGCCTTTCACATATGTAGTTACTCACAGATATACCACTGAGACATCCATTCACTCACCAACACAGCCATACGCACACTCACTCACCCATACAGCTCATCACAGACACACTCTTGGACCCATATACCCAGTGAATCACCCACTCACACATCTATGCACAAAGTCACACACCCCCCACCCACCCATACAAACACTCAGGCACCCATACAGATACTCAGGCAACCAATCAATAACCCATATAGACACTCATGTAGCTACTCACCAACCCATGCATCAGCTTACACAACTACAGACACACTGATAGAGACATTCACACAGTTTAGTCACTAACCTATGCATTCAGTAAGACACATTTAATCATTCACTTATACGGTCACGCACCTACTAAATCCTCCATTCAGACACTTATACACCCACTCATTCTTCAATACACCTTGGCATATATATAAAAAACATATTTAAACTTTATAGAAACAAACAGTCACTGGATGATGTCATCAGTGATGTCATCAGTGATGTCATTTGAGATGTCCTCAGTGATGTCACTGACCATGTCATGCATGATGTAATATGGGATGTCATCAGCAGTGCATTGCGGGGGCGCGAGTTATAGTTAGCTGAACTAACTATAACAGCTGAATTTCACTGGTTTTGTACGAGTGAAAAGTCCAACTAACTATAACGTCCCTGAAACCTCTGTTTTTTTCAGTACATTTCTAAGGTTTTTTAAATGCTAATTTCTAACTATAGCATGCCTGAAACCTATGTTTTTTTCAGTGAATTTCAAAGGTTTTTTAAATGGTAATTTCTAACTATAACGTGCCTGAAACCTATGGTTTTTTCAGTGAATTTCAAAGGTTTTTTAAATGCTCATTTCTTACTGTAACATAGCAGTCGCGTTTGCAGAGTGGTGGAGAAAGGTGAGCGTGTCCTCCAAACACCTTTTAGCAATCCCACTGTGTGGGATTTAGCGAAGGTAACAGGAGGGATAGTTAGCCACCAAAGTCAACCTTGGGGCCAACTACCCCTTTTATTACCTCCAGTAAGTCCCACACAGCAGGATTGCTAACTTGTTATATCAGGCACGCCCCCTCCCTGCACCACTGTGCAAAGGTGCCCCCTGGCATGTTGTAAGTCGGGGATTAAGTCCCCTTGAATCTTGAGGGTCCCTGGGGGCCAAGTAGCCCACCAGGTACCTCCAGTAAGCGCCAAAGAGCTGCGTTAAAGAGAGGTGTTCCGAGGCCACATTCCTTTTTACATCACGCAGCAAACACGGCTTCTGACACACTGCTGCTTGGAGGATGAATTCCACTTGTGTTCTGAGGTCCTCAGGACACAAGAGGACCTCATCGCCCCACCATCAGTGCACCAGAAGCTGAGAGGTGTAAAAAAGGACGTGACATTAGAACACCTATCTGCAACGCAGCTCTCCCCTCCCATGCCCCGGGGATGGGGTCCCCGAGGCCAATTTTAATTCATCCATACATTCCTACCTACATACATACATACATCTGTCCCTGCACTTATCCTAAACATCTATCAGCCCACTCACCTATGGTAAGCACTGTGACATCTGTCCAGCCATACGCCCATATATCCATACTTACATCTGTCCCAGAAGCAATCCTAAGCATCTATCATCCCACCGTCTATCCTAAGTACTGATCCATTCATCCTTCCATCCATTCATACATCCATACATCCATCTATCTAGCTATCCATTCATCCATGTGGCCATCCATCCACTCGCAATTTATTCAACTATCTGTCCTTATTTGCATGCACCCTCCGCCCCCGATCCTAAATACCGCGTACTATACTCATCCACTCAGCCTCTTAAGGGGCCGAAAAGGCTGGCGATAAGCATTGACAGGCAGATGTTTCTGATAAAGAACAAGAAAGCCTTGAGTTGCTCTTTGTGGACCATAGTTCACCACCCTTCTCTGGTGGTGTTTTAAACAAAGGTTGATCAGGCGAAAGAAATGTAAAGCAGCTTTTCAGTGTAAGACGTTAATTTAGAAATATAACGTTTTGTCCATTTCTATATAGGAACACTGCTTTAAACTGGTCGTGACTAACAGATACTGAATACCTGTAGTTCTTACATTTGAGAGAGCTACTATCTTCATATAAAAGAGGGGGTGTGAGAACTAAGTGAGCCAGGCAAAGCGTGTGTTTTCATAGCACTAAAACAAGACACTGTGAAAGGTCAGAGCAGGGTCGTGCTGGAGTTGGCTGCCTGTGGTCGTCTCCAGAGGCGCAACCAGAGCGAAATTTCGGTGGAGGCTAATTCTTTCAGCAATAGGCAGAGTGGGGATGTAGGGGCTCTAAAAAGGGGTGAAAAAGAACAGAGCCTCATTTACAAGCAAATGGTCTTTTGAAAACCTGTGAAGGACTCGGATGCGGCTCTGTGTGTGCGCCTGGGAAGCTGTCTCAGGGAGTCCGGGGCAATGGGCGTTACGCGCCTGGTGGTCTCTCTGCTAATCACGCCACGATTATGTTGCTCCTGCGCTGCAAAAAGAGAAGGGAAATCCTGAGAGAAAATAGCTCTCTTTAAAGGATTTCCCTTCTCTTACAACGCGACTCACCTGGCATGATGTCTCCACTTCTCAGTAGTGAGCAATGTGCATGCTCTCACTGTCTCACTGCAGTCGAATAAAAAAAACGGACTACCTTTGCAAGGCCCGAAAATAGAGCCCCATAGAGACCCGTTTCGAGGCCCCCAAAAATAAACTGCCGGTGCTCAGACCCCCACAGACCCTCCCCCCATTTAAAGCTTTGGGTGCAGTGTTATGTTTGCGAAGTTGTCGATAAAATTGTTAGGCTAATAATGGTAATTTTTGCGTGTGCCGTTTGGTTGATAATATCATCCTAAGTACATAGATTACAATTTTTAAAAATACTATCTATAAAGTTGTCTGTGGTGGGTTGCAGAGGGAGTGCTGTGGGGTGGTGGGGTCCGGCGGAGAGATGAAAAGTACGAGGTAGTGCAGTTACATATAAATTGTAAAGGTGTATGTAAATCATTAAATAAATACTTGCTGTATGTTCTATGGCACTACCCGTCATCCTACTGCTCCCCTGCCCTGCTCCATTACGTTGCAGCACTGCCTCTGGAAGCCGTCAGTAGAACTTATGTAATTGTATGTTATTATTTTAACATATTGAACAGATGTAAAAAATAATTGAATCTATTTTTTCTTTTTCAGAAAATTATTTCGTTTGGATTGAAATTTGAAAATGCCTAGAAGGACTGAAATAAAAGGAAAGAGAAAAACAATACATATTTGAACAAAAGGAAAGATTTTAAATTAGAAAAAAATGAGAGTACTACACAAACAGTTTCTTCAGGTAAAAACACTAGACAATTTCTGAAAAAAATATTACGAACATTTAATGAAAATAACACCAAACAAAGCAAAAAGAAGAATTCTTCAAGTAAGGAGAAGCAGACTTCAATTTCAAATACCAGGAAAAGAAAACATGATAAAGAAACAGTATCTGTTGCAGTATCTGCAAATATAAAAAGAAAGTGCTGCAATTCAAACAGAAGCAGCGTATTGAAAGTATGGTGGATACTGCTTTCACTTTAAAACAGAAGTTATTCATTGTGATTTCAAGTGTTGAAAGAGAAAAGTAGAAGAAAAAGACTTGTGAACAGAACCAACTTTTGCAAAATCTTTAGTGGACATTGGAAACATACTTCTACCAGTGAGCCTTTTTTAATTAGGAAAGTTACTTCCAGGAAAATAGTTTACCATTTGCAGTTGATGCTGGAGGTCATTGCTATGAAGTTCAGGATGGTTGTCCCCTTCCAAAAGAGGAAATGGTTGGTAAAAGTGCAGAAGAGTTCATAGCTGAAGAAATGCAAGGGAAACGTACACAAGCTCCTGTGTATAAGTGGGGTTGTAGCAGTATTTGTAGTATTCGACAGGAATCTATTGATATAATGTGAAATTTGCTACAAGAATATACACAGAAAAGTATTAAACAGAAGATTAAGTTGTTACAAGGACAAGATACATGTAATGTAAGAAAAATATACTGAGAAGCATGGGCATTCTCAGGCTTGTCTTTCAAGAAAAGTGTGTAAAAGTGTTTTTCATCACTTGAGGATGTTAGCAGTACACCATGCAGAAGTTTGTAAGGAAACTGTATTATGAAAAAAGTTCTGCATTATGTTTAAGTGAACTGAATACAGGTCTTTTACATGGTTCTTTATCAGATGTTCAAAAAAAGTGTGATGATATTGAAATGCAATATTTTGGTTCAGAAGAGTAGTCCATAGAAAGTGAAAGTTTGACAATTACAGATGTTGAAGGAGATGGAAAAGTGATTAGCACTGATCAGTTTGAAGAAGAAATTGGAAAGTTTAATGTAGTGTGCTCTGAAATACCAAACTATGTTTGTGTTTGTTGTCGACGTACTCATTATAAAAGTCAAACTAGGAATGTTGCTTTGTATTTGAAAAGTGAAAAGGAGAACAATGGTAAGTGGGAAGAATTTGCAACTTACTTGTTGGTGGAAGGTCGATTTGAGTTAGGTAGTGATCAACGTATATGTAAATATTGTTACAACAAATTAGAAGAGATCAAAATGCCTGCTAGAGCAGTACATAATATCTTAGAATTAGTAGCTATTCCAGAGGAATTGGCAGAATTGAATACATATGAGTCGGTTCTAATTCAATCTGTTCATCCTTTTCAAACTATTATTCGGATGGAGCCTAAAACAGGTAAACTGCCACCAATAGACTTGCAAAGAGGACTGAAAGGAAGAGTGGTGTACTTACCTTTGGATTTTAAGGAAAATATTAAAACTATTGCTGAAGAGAAAGAGGAAAATGAGTCAGTTGTCATTCTAGTAAATGGTGTACCAACAAAGAGTCGGAAAATATGGCAAGAATTTGTGGATAATAATAAAGTTGAAAAGGCTACCTTATAGAGAACAATATTTATTACAAAACTGTAAATGTGGATGAACAGGTAATACGTTTAGAAGATGAATCTGAAATTTCAAGTTGTCAAATAGAGAAAGTGGACAAGTCATGGACTGAAGAGATTTATGAACACTAGACAATATGTCCTTTGAATTCAAAAGAAGTTATAGGAAGCAGCATTGAGTTATTTCAAATGAAAAAAGCACAGGGAACTCCAATGAGTGTATGGGAGAAAAGCTTGGAAGCTTGTTGTTTTCCACAGCTGTTTCCTACTGGAGAAGGTGGACGATATGATGACCGACCTGTACGGATTCCAGCTTTAGAATATCGGTCAACAAGTTTATATTCTGAAGATCCTAGATTTCGACAGTGCATTCCATACATATTTCACCTTTTGTTTGAAAGTGATCTGTCTTCTCTGTCGTATGCAGTGAACCACATATTTAAAACTGGAGTTCATCAATCACTTCTTTCTGCGAAAGAATTTGTGGAGAAAGTTCAAGAAACAGATGAAAATTTAGAAGCACAGTTAATCAATTTGATGGCATGTCAATGTGGAACAAATGAGTATTGGTATCGTCGTCATGGAGAACTCAAGTGTATGTTACGGAACTTAGGTACACCAACATGGTTTGTCACACTTAGCTGTGCAGAGTATGCATGGGAAGATTTGCTTGAGTTTCTAAGAGAAGTGAATTCCAATTTAAAAAATGTTGAACTAAAGACTCCTGGTGAACTGTGTTCATTGGAACCTGTGAATGTGTGCAGATATTTTAATCATAGGTTTCAAGCTATGATTTCTTTTATCTGCAATAAAAAGAATCCACCTCTTGGAGAAGTTACCGATTTCTTTTGGAGAAAGGAGTTCCAAGCAAGAGGTGCACCTCATATACATATGCTACTATGGATAAAGGATGCACCTAAATTTGGAACTGATTCTGATGAAACAGTATTGTCTTTCATCGAACAGTATGTGACATGTGAGATTCCAAGAGAAGAAGGAGATAGAAGCTTGAGACAGCAAGTTTTACGTTTCCGAACTCACCGCTGTGGAAAGTACTGCAGACGAAAATACAAGTCTATAGGAAAATTTTACACCAAATGTCGGTTTGGTTTTCCACGTCCAGTCATTTGTAAAGAAAGAGTACATTTTTTTTTTTCTTGTAAGGCACACAATAACTCAGAAATCTCTAAAGAATACCTGCAACTTAAAAAGAACAGAAGTGTCAAAGTATATCAATGACTACAATCCAGTCATTTTAAAAATGCAGAATGAGAACATGGACATCCAGTATGTTGCCGAATACTCAACCGCTGTTGCACGTTAAGTTACATTGTACATCGTACATAACAAAATCAGAAAAAACAGAGATGAAACAAATGTGGGAAGAAATTGCACAAGAGAAAAGCATTAGCAAAAAATTGTACAGCTTTACTTTGAAAATGCTTTCCCACCAATAAATTGGATCCTATGAATGTTCAGAACGCTTGTACTCTTCAAGTTTATATTCAAAGTCACGAGGAATCATTTGGGTAAGTTTAGGTCTTGCCTGCAAATGAAATAGAGTGTTGAAATCATTTGAAGAAATTGAAGAATTAGCAGCAAATGAACCAGACAGTACAGACATTCTGAAAACTAATATGTTGGACACATACTATCCGAAAAGGAGTCGACATCTGGAACAGCTATGTCTGTATGAAGTACTTCAACATTACAGCTTCAAAAAAAATGTTAAACAGAATTTAAAAGAAGGAAAATATGCAATAGTTGGATGTCATGGTTGTTCAGTAAAATATGCAAAGGGTAATCTTATAAACCACAAGAAACTCAGTTGTGAAACTCCAGATAAGCGAGAATTTTACTATTTAGCACTTCTCCAACTCTTTAAACCATGGCGTAGCTAAAGTGAATTACTTGGAGACTTTGACTGCTACGAAGATTCTATTAATGCATGTAAATATAGAATTGCTTCTACAATTTTCCCTACATATTTAAAAATGTTGAATGATGAAGTTGAACAGGAAAAGACTATTACAGCTGAAATAGCTAATGAAAGTTCTCAAGATAGTCAAAGTAGTGGTCCATGTAGTCAGGATCCCCTTGGAAAACCAATACTGGAAAATGAAGCAGCGATTGCTATGCATGAAGTCGAAATTGCAATGCAACAAGCACACGAGAAGAATATTACATAGGAAAACTAAGAAGAACAAGTAAATGTTGAACAGAAAGAAATATATGTACAAGTGAGAGAACAGATAGAACATGGTTTGTTGCATGAAAAAAAAGAATGTGTTCGTCCATCTTTTAAACCTCTTCTGATGTACATCAGTGGTCAAGCTGGGACAGGTAAAAGTTTTTAAATTACAGTTTTGACCAGTTATCTTCAAAAAACTACTGGTTCACATTTATGTTGTGTGGTAACAGCTCCAACTTGATTAGCTGCACACAATGTTAAAGGAGTTACTTTGCATAGATTACTGATGTTACCAGTTGAGCATGATAATAAATTACAATATCAGAAGTTGTCTGGAGAAGCTTCTTATGAAGTGTCACGAGTGCTGAAGAAAATGAAACTATTAATTATTGATGAGGTGAGCATGGTCTCAAACTTAATGCTTGCTTTTATACACTTAAGAATGCAACAGGTATTAAAAACAGATTACGACGTTCTCTTTGGAGGAAAACATTCAATTGTATTTGGAGATCTACTAAAACTAACCCCTGTAAAAAGAGAACCACTGTTTAAAACTCTTCTACATGAAGACACTAAGAAATCTTTGGGAAGTATTGGAAATGTGAATCTGTGGTTACATTTTCAATATAAAGGACTCACTCAGAATATGCAACAAGCAAGAGATGAAGATTATGCAAATATTCTAAAAGATGTTAGAATTGGTGTTCTAAGCAAACATGGTAAACAAGCTTTTCAAAGTCGTCTACTAAAGAACTTGTTTACAAATGAAAACACACCAGCAGAAGGAATGTACAAGAAAATGAAAGAAAAAAAGTCTATAGTTTGCTTAATGCCTACAGTGAAAGAGTGTTATACATTTAATAGAGAGCGTATAAAATTGGAAAATCAAGAAATAGTTCACATTGAAGCTATTGATAAAATCGAGCATCAACGAATAACAATTCTTCTTTCAGAAAAACTACAGACTAAATTGGATTCTTTGGAAAAGTCTGTATCAAAAACTGCTGGCTTAGAAAAAAAATTAGATGTATGTTTAAACTGTCGGGTAATTTTGAGGCGTAATCTGAATGTAGAAGAAGGTTTAGTGAATGGAGCAATGGGGAAAGTTGTTGATTTTGTGAAATATCAAAATAGAAATGGAATTGAATTCTTCAAAGTTAAATTTCATCAGATTATAGAGGTAAGACAGATTGCGCGTTGTGTTGTACGTTTTTTGCTTATAAAAGACTTGTATGTTCATAGAAAACAGTTTCCCTTCTGTTTAGCATATGCAATAACTATTCATAAATCTCAAGGTTTAAGTGTAGATAATGCTTTGGTAAATGTAGGAAGAACTGTGTTTAAAGAGGGAATGGTATATGTTGCATTATCTTGAGTTAGAACGTTGTCTGGTTTGTATTTAATTGATTTTGATGAGAACAAGGTTAGTGCTGATGTTAATTGTGTAGGAGAATATAATCGTTTGAGAAGGCTTTATGCTCCAAGTTTAGGTGAATATCCTATTTATGAGAAACATGTTGTGTGTTCAAAATGCAAACATGTTGAAGAATCAACTATGGTTGAAAAGCAGAAATAAAATTTAAGTGAAAAGAAAAGATGTAAAGAAGCAGAAAATACAAACAAGTGATGATGTTGTCGGATACCAATTAGAAAATGCTTCTGGTGTCAACTGCTATGGTAATTTTATTCTAAACGTTATATTTTATCTTGAAGATGTTTATGGTGAAATTATGGAAAGTCAGGAAAAAAGATTATGTTCGGCACTTTATAATTTATTTCAAGAATTGAGAACTGATAGAAGTAAGATCCATTCTGCTTCTGGTATTCGCCAACTGTTGGATACATGTACTGGATCTTTAACGTTCAGTGCTAATATACAACAAGTTGCACAAGAATTTCTGATGGTTATGCTTGGAGTAGTAGAAGATAATGGAATTCAGATTGAGAGTTTATTTGGACTCAGTTACAAATGGGAACATAAATGTGAACAGTGTTTATTAACTTCAAGCACTATAGTTGACAAAGAACGATTTCTATATTTAACAATACCTGACTGATCACGAGATGATCTATTCTCGTTGTAAATCAACAATGCTATCTACATTATGCCTACAAAGATATGGAAAATATTTGATTAAAATGCTGCAACGCTGTAGACCAAATGGAAGAAAAGTGGAAACCAAAATTAAAAATGTTGTTGCTAGTCAAGTATCTATTTCTGGAAGAACTTTTGCAACAGTTGCTATTGTTTTCCATGCTGGAAGTACTACCACAAGTGGACATTATACAGTGTTGGTTGGAGTCACTGCAATGATACGCACTTGGAAATGGAACCGAGATTGCCTTATGAATTACCCAACTCATACTTGATATTTCTGAAACAAAGATTTTAGATACATCATTCGGCCTAGTGGGAAGGTGTAAAGATACTTTAAGGAATTCTTACTGGAAGATTTCAAAGCAAAATTGTTGATACATTATTTGGCGTATTGGGAAAATGTGAACAGAAACTACAAAGGAAAGGTATGATTTGAAGATTGGAAATAGTATTGGATGTACTATTTGTGTTGATTTTGTATTATATTTGAGAGAATTAGGGATTTGTTTTTTTTAACAATCTAGCTGATTGTTTTTTTTCCCCTGCTGTTTATGATGAAACTACACTGACATCACTGTGAATAGTGAAGTTAAGTAGAAGCTGATGACAGCTTCTACTCACTGTAATGTGTGAAATATATTATATTACATAGCAGTTTTGCAGTTTATTTTATGTAGTTGAAAAGTTAGAAAAACCAGTACTAATGACAAATAGCAGAATAGTAGTTCGATATTTAAAAAACCTTTGAAATTCACTGAAAAAACCATAGGTTTTACAGACGTTATAGTTAGAAATTTGCATTTAAAAAACCTTAGAAATTCACTGAAAAAACCATAGGTTTCAGGGACGTTATAGTTAGAAATTAGCATTTAAAAAACCTTAGAAATGCACTGAAAAAAACATAGGTTTCAAAGACGTTATAGTTACTTGGACATTTGACTCATATAAAACCAGAGAAATTCGAGAAGTTAGTTGAGCTAACTATAACTCGCGTGCCCGCAATGCACTGGTGATGACGTAACATATTACATCACTCATGACATGGTTAGTGACATCACTCATGAAATCACTGATGACATCTCAAATGACATCACTGATTACATAATCCACGTGGTAGTCTGACACACATCCTCACACTCTAATATAACCTTTGATACACGTACTCTAAAATTCAGACTACCAATTTCGAAACCATAGACACACCAGTACCAGATACTCATCCACCGATTCCTATCTATATATTGTGAACTAGACATACAGTCATACAGTCACTCATACATGCTGTCACTCTTCATTACATCAGTATAATATCCACTCACACACATATACATACATTCACACAGTGCTACTGATCCATAGAGTTACTCACACATCTACTCAGTCATGCCAAAAATCAATCACACACCCATGTACTCACCTATGCAGATAAATACACACCACCTGACTTATTTATACACACACCACCTCCCTTATTTATATAGATACTAACACATACTTACTCTCTTATACAATCACTAATACAAGTACACATTAATGTATGTAGACATTCTTGCAATCACTCTCTCTCACGCATAGTCAATTCTACACCCCAACACTCACATATACTGTCTAAAAACATATATAGTTACTCACATATATACAACTGAGACATCAATTAACTAATCAACACACCCATACACACAGTCAGCTACCCATACAGCCCTTCCGAGTTGCACTTTTGAATCTATACAACCAGTGAATCAGCCATTCAGACATGTATGCACAGAGTCAGACACCCCCCACCCACCCACATAGACACTCAGACACCCATACAGATACTCATACAATCAATCAATAACCCATATAGACACTGATGTAGCTACTCACCAACCCATGCACCTGCTTACACACCAACTGAGAGACCAATATTGACATTCACATAATTTAGTCACTAACCCATGCATTCAGTAACATATGTTCAATCAGTGACTTATACAGTCAGTCATGCATCCACTAAATAATCCATTCAGGCACTTCTACATCCACTCATTCTTCAAAGATCTTGGCATAGATATATATGAAAAATATTTAAACTTTACAGAAACACACATTCACTGGATGATGTAATCAGTGATGTCATCAGTGATGTCATTTGAGATGTCATCAGTGATGTCATGAGTGATGTCACTGACCATGGCATGAGTGATGTAATATGTGACGTCATCACCAGTGCATTGCGGGTGCGCGAGTTATAGTTAGCTCAACTAACTATAACGGGCACATTTCTCTGGTTTTATATGAGTCAAATGTCCAAGTAACTATAACGTCTCTGAAACCTATGTTTTTTTCTGTGAATTTCTAAGGTTTTTGAAATGCTAATTTCTAACTATAACGTCCCTGAAACCTATGTTTTTTTCAGTATATATATATATATATGTGTGTGTGTGTGTGTATATGTATATATATAGGTATATATATATATATATATATATTCTCAAAAGCAGCTTCTGTTTGTTCTGCCGCGTCTCCGAATCAGAGGGCGCGTCGCCGAACTGGACTCCCCAAGCATAGTCCAGATTCAATTGCCACAAAACCTCACGCAGTAAGGATGACAACGCCGTGTCCTTGATAAGAACTTTTAATTCAAATGTCGTGTGTTGTTGGATGCGTTTTGCCTGCGCAGCAGGCTTGCTCACCAACAATTAGAATTGTTGGCGAAACTAATAGAAATTTAAGGTTGAGGCTAAAGAAAGGAAATTTATAAGTGTTCTATTTACTCTTCACAGACGTTATCAAGGGGAACTTAATAAATTAGGTAATACTGACAATGATGAACTTAGAGATTAAAATAGTCATAAGGTGAGAACTTTGGAATTAAATAATAAAATAAATAAATATTTAAAGAAAACGAGTTGGAAGTCCTTACCAGAGTTTAAATAATGGAAATATTTTTTCACCAAATTAGAATTCTTTTTGTGGAAGTACAAGTGCTAACTTTAGAAGATGAAAAAAGAATAGCAAAATCAAGAGACTATTAAAGGTAAATAAGCTTTTTTTATTTGCTTAAATAAATAGATGAATAGATGTATAGGTACGGTAAAAGAATAAAGGTATTAGGCAAACTGCTTGTGGATAAGGAAGATATGTGCTCAATGGATTTCTGAAGCTAAGCAGGGTTGGGTCTGGTTAGTACCTGGATGGGAGACCGCCTGGGAATACCAGGTGTATGGTTTCTGTAGCCCCTAAAGGAGAAGGTATAGAGAACATGGAGGCAAATATTATTTGTATTTGTATAGATGTGTATAGATTTCACATCAGTGTGTTGTTAAATAGATTTACTATGCTGAATTTCAAGTTGTATTTTGTTTAGATTCTAATTGTAGTGTTCTATGTTTGTAAACAGACCTAAAGAAGCGCAGTTGGCTTTGTACAGACTGCGGCTATTTTTTGACTTTGACTGCTTAAGAAAAAATAAATAACAACAAAAAGAAATGAACTAAGAAGATTTGATATTTATATATATATATATATATATATACATTACAAACTGGCGGTCGCCAGTAGGTAGTTATAGTTAGAACCTATTTTCCATAGGAAAAGCATTTTTTGTTTTACCAATAACTTTGGCGTCGTTTGACGAATCATCGCAAAATTTTCAAAACTAGTGGGGCGCTCCGGTCAGCATCTGTCTTGAAAGTTTCGGGGTGATTCGCAAAGCGGGGGCCGAGATAAAAGGGGGGTCCCAAAACGTGCTTTCTCCATATTATTTTCCATAGGAAACTTTAGGCACGGCTACAGCCCGAACTGCTGAACGGAATTATACCAGATTTTGCTAAAAGGTAGCCCTTGGTTCAAAAAGAGCCCTTTTTGTTAAATGGTGTAAATCCGTTCTGTAGTTCCTGAGAAATTCAAAATATAGAGGTCAGAAAACCAATTTCCCATAGGAAACTTTAGACACGGCTACAGCTCAAACTGCTGAACGGGATTATACCAAATTTGCCAAAAAGGTAGTGCTTGGTCCAAAAAGCACCCTTTTTTTTTAAATGGTGGAAATCCGTTCAGTAGTTTTTGAGATATTAAAGGAAAAAAATCTTTATACATCTGGGCGGGACCTAACTACACAAGCACAAGCTTGGTTCTAATTGGCTGCCAACACTTCAATCCAGGAAGTGTTGGCAGCCATCTTGGTGCAATGCTTTTTCGGTCTCGCCTAGCAATGCAGCGCATGCACTGTACACTACACAAACACCACTGCACTACCATAAACCGTAAAACACTACCCCTTGCATGACCCCCTACGCTGCCCGAACACCACTGCACTGCCCTAAACCCTAAAACACCACCCCCTGCACGACCCCCTATGCTGCCCGAACACCGCTGCACTGCCCTAAACCCTAAAACACCACCCCTGCATGACCCCCTATACTGCCCAAACACTACTGCACTGCCCTTAACCCTAAAACACCACCCCTGCATGACCCCCTATGCTGCCCAAACACCCCTGCACTGCCCAAAACCCTCAAACACCACCCCCACACAACCCCCTACACTACCCAAAACCACTGCACTACTCTAAACCCTAAAACATAACCCCCTACACTACACAAACACCGCTGCACTATCCTAAACCCTAAAACACTATCCCCCGCATGACCCCCTACACAAAACAAACACCACTGCACTACCCTAAACCCTAAAACACTATCCCCTACACTAAACAAACACCACTGCACTACCCTAAACCCTAAAACACTACCACAGCACGACCCCCTACACTACCCAAACACCACTGCACTACCCTAAACCCTAAAACACTACCCCCAGCAGAACCCCTACCCTACCCAAACACCACTGCACTACCCTAAACCCTAAAACACCACCCCAGCACGACCCCCTACACTACCCAAACACCACTGCACTACCCTAAACCCTAAACCACTACCCCCAGTACGACGGTAGTGGTGCTTGTCACTTCGCTGACCCGCTGGTGCACACGACTGGGCTCCCCACCTCGTGTGCCATCTGCAGGGCCTCTGCCCTCGGATCACTGGATTCGGTTTCTGGAGTGGCAACATAAACAGTTACTCCCAAAGGACTAGCCTGAACACTTAGGTGAATATTCCCTGTGCCAGCATTCCGCTGAAATTCTTTCTGAGCTCTCCCACGTCGACGACGATGTCATAATAGCTCGGCTCTGCTCGCGACACCGTATGATGTCATAGGAGCCATAAGTCGGAGTGCTGATGTCAGTTCCACCCATTTTTTCCGTGCCACCAAGGTAAACAGGTGGACCGACACATTTTCACATGTATACATATATTTACAAATGCATAACCAATAAAGGCATAAAGAAATAGCAGAAGATCAAGCATTTCTCACTATTAAAACATAAGCATGATTAAGACATATTAAAAACATTCATGCCAAACAGTAAAAGCATCTTTTTGGTAGAAACAGGTGGACAATGGGGAGGCGGTGGGACAGTGAGGAATCCACAGGCAGATAGTGTATCCACCATAAAAAGCGTTACCGAAGGTAAGTAACTTGCTCTTCTGTTGGATACTTCTGCCTGTGGATTCCTCACCTTTTGAATAGAATCCTCAAGCCGTACCTCACCCGGAGGAGGGTGTCCACCTGACTAGACCAAAAAATCTTGCAAAACAGATCGAGCAAAATGGTGATGTAATATGTGACGTCATCAGCAGTGGATTGCGGTCATGCGAGTTATAGTTAGCTGAACTAACTATAACTGGGGAATTTCAATGGTTTTGTACGAGTGAAATGTCCAGCTAACTACAACATGTGTGAAACCTATGGTTTTTTTCAGTGAATTTGCAAGGTTTTTAATGCTAATTCCTAACTATAACGTGTGTGAAACCTATGGTTTTTTTAGTGAATATATATATATATATATTCACTGAAAAAACCATAGGTTTCACACATGTTATAGTTAGCTGGACATTTTACTGATAAAAAACCAATGAAATTCCCCCGTTATAGTTACTGTAGGCAACTATAACTCACGCGACCGCAATCCTCTGCTGATGCTAATACTGTATTTAGACACTTATTTGCCCATATCTTCTTCCATTAAATTTTAGCTATACATATATTACAAATATTTTTTTTTCATAAAGACACATATGTCATCAGCAGAGGATTACGGTCGCGTGAGTTATAGTTGCCTACAGTAACTATAACGGGGGAATTTCATTGGTTTTTTATCAGTAAAATGTCCAGCTAACTATAACATGTGTGAAACCTATGGTTTTTTCAGTGAATTAGCAAGGTTTTTTAAATGCTATTTCCTAACTATAACGTGTGTGAAACCTATGGTTTTTTCAGTGAATTTGTACGGTTTTTTAAATGCTAAGTTACTTTACGCCATTTGTGGCGTGCGCGCCCACTTAACGCAGTTCGTTCCGTGCACGGTTTTTATCAACTTTAATAAGCCCTGTACATTTGGTGGCCTTCGGCCACCAAAAGCACAGGGGGTGAGGTCAATGTGGATAGTGTTTTTTTTATTTCGATTTTATAATTTCATGTTGCCAAAATTACGTTTTTTTCTCTATTAATAAGCCCTGCACATTTGGTGGCCTGCGGCCACCAAAAGCACAGGGGGTGGGGTAAGTGTGGATAGTGTTTTTTTTATTTTTATTTTTTTACCGTAAGCGTACGGTAAGCTTACGGTAAGCGTACGGTAAGCGTACGGTAAGCGTACCCCGCGAAATTGCCGAAAAAAAAATAAAACCGTTTTTGCTCTTGGGGGATGTTTGGGGACTCCCTCAACATGACTATGTGGGAGGGAGTTGTCAAAACAGCCCCGTAACATGTTTTTGGCCATCATGTTTGATAAACAACACTCAGTGCGAGAGACAAAATGGCGGACGCCGCTTCCTGGTTTCGGCCGATTCGAATGTTTACTAAGATCTAAGAGCCAATCAGAATCGCGCTCGCGCACGCCACCGTAAGCTTACGGTAAGCGTACGGTAAGCGTACGGTAAGCGTACCGTAAGCTGGCTCAGATATATATATTGATTTAAAGGCTATTTTCTCAGAATCTACTGAACAGATTTACACCAAACCTACAAAAGGCACTTCCTTGACCTAGGGACTACCTCTCTGCCAAATTTCTAGTAATTCTGTTCAGCCGTTCGGGCTGTAGCTCGTTCTAAAGGTCCTATGGAAAAATGCATGGGAAAAACGCGTTTTGGGACCCCCCTTTTATCTCAGCCCCCGCTTGACGAATCCCCCCGAGACTTTCAGGGTAGGAGCGGAGCGTAGCGCCCCACCTATTTTGAGAAATTCGCGAGGATTCGTCGACCGGCGCCAAAGTTATTCAAAATAGAATGTTGAGGTTTTCCTATGGAAACGTGGTCCTAACTATAACTACCTACTGGCGACCGCCAGTAGGTAATATATATATATATATATATATATATATAAAATAAAAAAAAACATAGGATTGAGGTACATTAGACATACAAATTTTCATTTAAAAACCATTGAAAGTCACTGGAAAAACCATAGGTTTCAGGCACGTTATAGTTAGTTGGACATTTCACTCGTACAAAACCATAGAAATTCCGGTGTTATAGTTAGTTCAGCTAACTAGAACTCACGCCCCCGCAATGCACTGCTTACCACGTCACATCTGATGACATCATTGATGACATCTCAAATGACATCACTGATGACATCACTGATGACATCATCCACGTGAATATCTGATGCACCTCCTCACACCTGAATATAACCTTTGATACACCCACTCTAAAATACAGGCTACCATTTTTGAAAAAATAGACACATCAATACCAGTTACTAAATACGCACTGACTGATTCCTAGGTCTACACACACATTCACTCATTCACCCATACAGTCACTCACATATACAGTCACTCATCGATACAACACTATCATATGCACTCATGCACCTATACAGACACTCACACACTGTCACATATCCAGAGTTACTCACACACTTAGTCAGTCATGCAAAGAATCAATCATACTTCCATTTACTCACCTATACAGTTATATAGACACCACCTCACTTATCCATACAGATACCAACACATAATTACTCTCTTATAGAATTACTGATACAAATACACACTCACCCATGCAGCCACTCTCACAATTACTGACTCTCACATATAGTTATTTATATACACCAACACTCACATATACTTCCTTTTACATATGTAGTTACTTGCACATGTACCACTGAGACATCTAGTCACTCACCAACACACCCATGCACACACATATAGCTGTTTCCACATGCACTCTTGAACCCATACACCCAGTGAATCAACCACTCACACATCTATGCACAGATGTCACACACCTCCCACCCACACACACACACACTCAGGCAGCCATACAAATACTCAGGCAAGCAATCAGTAACCCATATAGACACTCATGCAGCTACTCACCAACCCATGCAGCAGCATCCACAACAACAGACAGACTTATACAGACTTCCACACAGTTTAGTCACTAACCCATGCATTCAGTAAGACACATTTAATCACTCACTTATACAGTCAGTCACGTACCTACTAAATCCTCCATACAGACACTTATACACACCCACTCATTCCTCAATATAGCTTGGCATATATATAAAACAAATTTAAACTTTACAGAAACACACAGTCACTGGATGATGTCATCAGTGATGACATTTGGAATGTCATCAGTGATGTCATCAGTGATGTCACTGACCATGTCATGAATGATGTAATATGTGACATCATCAGCAGTGTATTGCGGGTGCGCAAGTTGTAGTTAGCTGAACTAACTATAACGCCGGAATTTCTATGGTTTAGTATGAGTGCAATGTCCAACCAACTATAATGTTCCTGAAACCTATGGTTTTATCAGTTAATTTCTATGGTTTTTTAAATGCTAATTTCTAACTATAACGTGCCTGAAACCTGTGGTTTTTTCAGTGAATACATATATATATATATGCATACTGCAGACTTTCCCATTTAAAGAAAGAATCGGCACTCTGAGATGAAAGAGTATTGCCTGAAATGTAATTCATAAGAACGCTCCAGGCAGGACGCTTTTCGCTTGATTGCCGCAACTTATTTAGAATATATATATATATATATATATGTATATGTATATATATATAAAAAAAGCAAGCTTGCCCTCAAGGAGATATCACACACAAGGGGGTTACTGCACACACACCACCGGCAGCCACTGTCACCAGCCTGCCCTCATGCCTCGTTCTTCTTTCGCCTACGCGTTTTGAGCGCTGGTATGCTCTTGATCACTGGCAATAGAAATGCCGGAAACAGCGGACTTCAGGTGAAACTTTCAATTTTATTGGTAGCACAGTCCCGCCCATATGGGCATCACCAATGATGCCTGATGGATGTAGTAGTCCATCGAAATAGTACCGGACTGTAGTCTCCTCAAAACCCAAGTGGGTGCCACTGAATCCTGCAAAGTTCATGTAATCCACAATAGAAAAATTAAAACAAATATCACCACAGTGGGTCAAGGTACGTAGAGACAGGCAGTTAGGCGCACAAATATAATCCGGTGGCGAGGCCCCCCTCGATCCTGATGGATGTAGTAGTCCATTAAAATCGTACCGGACTGTAGTCTCCTCAAAACCCAAGTGGGTGCCACTGAATCCTGCAAACTTCATGTAATCCCCAAGAGGAAAATGAAAACAACTATCACCACAGTGGGTCAAGGTACGAAGAGACAGGCAGTTAGGTGCCCCAATATAATCCAGTGGCGAGGCCCCCCTCGTTCTTGTACGGCGCTCGTGTTTCCAAACACCAAGATCTGCCTCTCCGGCGGCGGGACGTCTCCACGGCTGGACTAGCCGTAATTATAAAAAAAAAACAAGGTTGCCCTCAATGCGATATTAAACACGAGGGGGTTACTGAACACACACCACCGGCAGCCGCCGTCGTCAGCCTGCCCTCATGCCTCGTTCTGCTTTCGCCATACGCGTTTCGAGCGCTGGTATGCTCTTGATCACTGGCAACAGAAATGCGGGAAACAGCGGACTTCAGGTAAAACTTCCAATTTTATTGGTAGCACAGTCCCACCCATATGGGCATCACCAATGATGCCTGATGGATGTAGTAGTCCATCAAAATAGTACCAGACTGTAGTCTCCTCAAAACCCAAGTGGGTGCCACTGAATCCTGCAAAGTTCATGTAATCTACAATAGGAAAATTAAAACAAATATCACCACAGTGGGTCAAGGTACGTAGAGACAGGCAGTTAGGCGCACAAATATATTCCGGTGGCGAGGCCCCCCTCGATCTTGTAGGGTGCTCGTGTTTCCAAACAATAAAAGATCCGCCTCTCCGTTGGCGGGACATCTCCATGGCTGGACTAGCCATAATTATAAAAAAAGACGTACACACAAAAGGAAAAAGAGTGAGAGAGGGAAAAAGAGAAAAGAGTTGGAATGAGAGAGAAAGAAAAAGAACATGTTGAGAATTTCCTGAATTTACAAATTTCAAATTTCAACATTGTCACAGAAATTTCAAAATTCAATACATTTCTAGAGCTTCCTCAAATCCTATGATGGCCCAGCTTGCACACTATCATAGATGATTGATGTAGTAGTCCATCAAAATAGTACCGGACTGTAGTCACCTCAAACCCAAGTGGATGCCACTGAATCCTGAGTCCTGGGACCAACTAAATAAAAATCAGCTGTTCTTTCAAAGCAGTTTCCTTCTTCTTTGCCAGTGATCAAGAGCTAAATGAGCTCGAAACGCGTATGGCTATTTGGGACTGAGAGTGGCCTGCTACACACGCTGACACTTGCGAGGTGCTGTGCTCTATCCCGCTGTGTGTGGTGTTCTCCTTGGGGCAACCAGTGGATTTTGAAATATATACAGTGAAAAAAAAAGGGGTGGGAGGCCAAATCACTTCAAAGGAATTTAGACGTTGGACAAGTACCTCGTGGCCTTTGAATTCTATTGGCCCCAAGTTACGAGATGCCCAACAGGGAAATGATGAAGGAATGGGCAGAAGCCAACTTGGACTCTTCACGTAGACTGATTTGCATCTTGGTAAAATATGCAGAAAAAGATCAAGTAACACTGGCGGAACAAATAGATAAATTAAATACAGAACTAGATGCAATGGGACACACTGATGATATAGATAAAATGAAGTTGGAAATGAAAAAAAGGTAAAAATAAAGAAGAAGATGTAATCAGAGATAGGAAAGCCTTCAAATTTCATCGGGACCAATGAGATTATGAATATGGCCGTGTATTCACCTTTGCGAAAAAATTTGATTCTCTAAAAGCAACTAAATTCGGACAAGGCGAAAGCAATAAACATTGCAGAGCAGCAAGTAACACGCTACCAGAATTCTATTACAGGACCGGAGGCTTCGTATTATGCTTCTCTTTCTCATTTATTGCTACTCACAGCAGCCAATGAAAACTTATCTTATGTAAAACAAACTACATTTCCCATGATGCATACACCACATCACTTCCTGCAGAGCCCCATAAGAGCCAGTAATACCGGAACCTGTCCTCTTTCTTTGCTGCTCACGCAGACAGATAAGTGCTTTGAGATACTAATGATGTATAATAGACGCAATTTTAATGTTTGATGCTTTATCGTTGCAAGCGGCGCATTGTGAGATTGTATTAATGCCTAACTGTACGCCGCTTTGCACGAACTGACCGTGAGTGCCGTGCAGGCAGGTCGAATTTCGCGCCTATGGCGCTACGGGGCTCCCGCTGTGAGCGGTAATGTATTAGCTGACTTGGTGTAGTTTTCGGTGGTCGATGACGGTGTGCATCGCACCGTTTTTCGAGGGTGAGATGCGGCGCTCTGCCGCTTTGCCTCCTGAGGTCCCAGCGCGTGTAGCGCTTCACGTGAGAGCGTGCACGGTACCGGCCCGCCTTCGGTGGGTGAAAATCACTGTATTACTTAGCGTGAAGGCTCCCCTTGTATGCCGGTGCGCCTGGAGCCAGTCACTTTCCCTTTTGGTTTAGGTTCCCACGTGCGTAGCCCAATTGGGCTATTTTGGTAGGATTTGGGCTACGCACGTCGTAACAGCCCGGTTTTTGGTTGTTTCTCTTTCGTTTTTGCCATACCAGCCTGTGATATCTTCAGAGAGCACTGCTTGACGCCTGGCTGGCTGTAAAAATGATCTGGGCCTGGAGGGAGCACACCTCCTTGGATTTTCTTGCTCTTTTGGCTCCACTACGCCCTGTGGGCTGTAATAATTGGGACACAGCTTTTGCTGAGGAGCTAGGTACCTGTGCTGTTGTGCTGTGGGTTGGCTCCCCCCTTCTACTCCTCCTTACTGTTGCCTTTTGAGCAAGTACGTCTATAAATGTGGTTCCACCATGGAGAATTGGGTGCACTATGAGGAGGATGACACCTTATATGAGGAGGAAGTAGGTACACCTTCCATCGAGGAAAATATTGTTGAGGCCCTGGACGCTTCCGTGCAGGAGTCGGTCAACAAGGCCCTGGAGAAGGCAGTTCCGGGAACTGTGCAGCAGGCATTGGTGACTGCTTTGAAGCCTATTACTAGGCAGTTGGAGAGGTTCACGAAGCATCATGGCTTCACTGCCCCAGCAGGGGTTCCGTCAGAAGACACACAGCCGAAGCTCTGGCCGCATTCTGCCTCTTATTCCTCACTTCCACACCCGGATACGGAAAGAGAGAGGGTTCGAGATACCGATTCGGAACCTGGTTCCACCAAGTCTGACACCCCAGACGATTCCCCTCCTAAGAAGAAATCTAGGAAGGCCAAGAATGTGGAAAAACCACAGACGACCCCTACCCCCTTTACCTTTAACCTCTCGGACATTGTTCACCCTAGGTCCTCGGATTGGCTGCCCGCGCCAGAGGTGGCGGTGTACCTGCACGAAAATTTGCGCAAAAGTTTTGACAAGGAGGTGCGCAACAGACTGCGGTCTGAATGTCCCCAGCCGGATCTCTCGGACAAGGTGGCCGAAACGCCCGAAATTGATCCCAGCCTATTAACTTTCCTTAAAAAGTTTGCTAAGGACCCTAAGAAGGGTATAGATTGCGCCTGGCGAGGGTGTCAGGACAAGCTTTTGGATGTGGTCGGTCCTTTGGCCAAGATCTTTGAGATGGCTCTGGAGGCGCAGGAATCGGGGACCACCATCGATTCCCATGTCTTGGCGGGCTGGACCCAGCGGGCCATCTGCCTCTTAGGTAATGCCAACTGTGCAATTTCCACGGAGCGCCGGAAGTCCATTCTTATGCGCATGGACTCTAATCTGACGGAGTTGGCGGCGGCGGAGCCTGGGCCATTGGCGGACGGAAACCTCTTTGGCGACCGTTTCGTCAAAGATGTAGCGAAATACGTGGGCACTACCCTGGATAAAGCACAGGCAGGAATCAAACGTGTGTTTCAAGCAGGGGTTTTCAACAGGGCCGGACGAGGCCGGGATGCTCTTTTGGCCATCAGTTCTCCCAAGGTCCTCAGCGAGGAGACTTCGGTCAAGGCAGGGGAGAGTGGGATTCTACCCGCGGCGGCACCTTCTACCCCACCAGGCAGCACTTTAACAAGCGACGCTTCAATAAAGGCTCCTATCGGGGAGGATTCCAGAACACCGAGTCCTCAGGTGAGCGCTCCAGACTTATTTCTTCTTCCTTTGGGGGGACGTATTCAGCGGTTTTATCACAATTGGGTTCAACTATCGCAGGACGCCTGGGTGTTGCAGACAGTGCAGGGATTTCATCTTGATTTCTTTAAGACCCCTTATCAGGTTCATCGGCCCAGACAGCTTTCTTTTTCCCGACTAGAGTGCGATTTCATAGATTCAGAAATAGAAGGATTGCTGCAGAAACACGCGATAGCACCTTGCGACGAGGGCCCTCGAGGTTTCTGCAGCAATATTTTTCTGGTACAGAAGAAAGGCGGTGGTTACAGGTTGGTACTAAATTTGAAGGATTTCAACCAGTACATGACTTACAAGCACTTCAAGATGGAGGGCATCCATCTGTTGGCAGACCTACTGAAGCAGGGGGACTGGTTGGTCCGTCTGGACCTGAAGGGCGCCTATCTGTCCATCCCCATCTTTCATCCACATCGCAGATTCCTTCAATTTCAATGGCAGAACCGGTGATACGAATATTTGGTCCTTCCTTTCGGACTTTCCTCAGCACCGTGGTGCTTCAACAAGGTTCTGAAACCTGTAGTAGCTTACCTCAGGGAACATGGGGTTTGCATGATTATCTATCTAGACGACATGCTTATCATGGCACAGTCTCAGACGTTGGTGGTTCAGCATTTGCGCATGACCATTCGTATCTTGCAGAACCTGGGGTTTGTGATCAACTAACCGAAGTGGGTTCTATGCCCCTCGCAGACGATAGATTTTCTGGGGTTCGTAATAAACTCTCAGACGGCCCAGCTCAGTCTTCCACGTTCCAAACTTCGGGATATCAAAAAGGAGCTTCGCTCCCTACTAACCAAACAACTGGTTTCGCTCAGGGGGATTGCCCGGATAGTGGGACTTCTTGCGTCGTCCATTCAAACAATATTTCCGGGACCCCTACACTACAGGGCCCTTCAACGACTCAAAATTCAACACTTGCAAAAGGGTCTTTCCTACATGGACTTAGTCCCTCTGTCTCCGGAAGTGCGGGAGGAGATACAGTGGTGGCTTGCCCACGTGGAAGCATGGACCGGCAGAGCAATTTTCGGTTCCCTACCGGAAGTGGTCATAGAATCCGACGCCAGTCGTTGGGGTTGGGGAGCGCGCTGCGGAAATATTTCCACAGGGGGACGTTGGTCCCTAGAAGAGTTAAATCTACACATAAATTGTCTAGAACTCCTTGCAGGGTCGTTTGCGATCAGGACCCTATCTCCCAAACAGGTCTCATGTTGCATCCTTCTTCGGATGAACAACATATCGGCGGTAAGGTACATCAACAAACTGGGGGGCACGAGGTCCTCAATGCTGGTAGAGATAGCGAAGGACTTTTGGCACTATTGCCTGAGTCATCAGATTTCAGTCATAGCCGAATACATTCCGAGCCAGTCGAATGTAGTGGCAGATTGGAACTCACGCCATCTCAAGGACTACAGCAACTGGCAACTTCTCCCACGGGTGGTTCAGTGGTTGCAGGAGATATGGGGTCTTTGCGAGATCGACCTGTTTGCCTCCAGACTGAATCGTCAAATGACAAAGTTTTTCAGCGGGAGGCCGGACCCATTGGCTCTAGCGACGGATGTTTTTGCACAGGATTGGACCCCATCCTTGAATTATGCGTTTCCACCCTTCATTCTCATTCCTCGCGTGTTCACACATGTGATGCGCCAGAAGGCGGGGGTGATAATGGTGACTCCCTTGTGGAAGTCGCAGCCTTGATTCCCGTTACTGCTGGAGGCGAATTGCGACTTCCCCAGGAGGATCCCTTGGTCCTCGACAATGCTCCAGGACCCTCATGGAGAGATGCAACCGATGGTACTATCGGGGCAGCTGTCTCTGATGGCCTGTAGACTTTCCGGCAGCGCTGGCAAATGCCAGGTTTTTCGGAGCAAGCTTCAGGCTTCATCAATCATGTGTGGGCCCCCTCTACCAGGAAGCGATATTCTTCAGCCTGGGGGTGCTGGGTTAGTTGGTGCATGGGACAACATGTGGATCCCGTGGGGGCAGAATTACCCTTTATTGTAAATTTCCTGTCTCAAAAAGCGTCTGAAGGTTTAGCGTATCGCTCTGTTAATAATTTCCGTTCAAACATCTCGGCGGGCCACTCTCAGATTGAGGGCAAACCTGTCAGGATGCATCCCTTAATATGCAAACTCTTAAAGGGTATCAGAGTAGCTAATCCACCCAAACCAAAATACTCTTCCTTGTGGGATGTCTCGCTGGTTCTTTCCCCGTTTAACAGATGGCCCAACAACAATATGTTGTCCAGGAAACAATTATCGGCCAAACTGGCCATGTTGCTATGTCTGGCGGCTTGTAGACGTTCTTCGGATGTGAAGGCTCTAGATATTACAGGTAGAGTATTTACTCCGGAGGGAGTTTCGTTTTCTATTACGGCTAGAACTAAAACCATGTCACGCAGTGTAGACTATCATGCTTTTCCTGACAATGCTAAGCTTTGTGTGGTTCAATGTCTTAAGGCTTATGACGAATGTACCAGGCCTACCAGGCCTGATGGTGTGGTACAATTATTGATTGCTTTGCAGAAACCGTACAAACCTGTGGCTACTATAGCCGGATGGTTAAAAACTTTTATGCAGGAAGCAGGTATTGATACTCAGGTCTTTGGTGCACATTCTGTTCGAGGCGCTATGGCCTCTAAGACCTTCATGTTGGGTTCTACTGTTCAGGATATCATGCATTCTGCGGATTGGTCTTCTGAGTCAACATTTAAACACTTTTATTATAAGCCGGTGGGTGACATATTCACTGTAGTTTTTAATCAGCGTTAAACTAGCATAACACGAAGCCTCCGGTCCTGTAATAGAATAAAAAATTAGCTAGCATTCGCGCCAAGAATTTTCAATTCTATTAAGGACACGGAGGCGAGGATTTTCCCACCCGGTTAAATTACAGTATTGTAATTATTGCCCATCCGTTTGCATACATATTCTGGTTATACAGAAGTTACGGGTTGTTTTATCTCTGCTTTTTTCAGGATCCGAAAAGAAGATGGATAAGTCGTAATCCTGCTTGAAGTTGACGTTCCTCCCAGCTGGTCTGGTTCTTCCACGTTGGAAGCTGTTGTTGGACTTTTTGTTATAAATATTGGACTTTAATGTTCGAAGCAAAGAAAGAGGACAGGTTCCGGTATTACTGGCTCTTATGGGGCTCTGCAGGAAGTGATGTGGTGTATGCATGATGGGAAATGTAGTTTGTTTTACATAAGATAAGTTTTCATTGGCTGCTGTGAGTAGCAATAAATGAGAAAGAGAAGCAAATATCCTCGCCTCCGTGTCCTTAATAGAATTGAAAATTCTTGGCGCGAATGGTAGCTAATTTTTTATTAACATCTGCCTCAGAGGTTAGCTCAGCCGTTGAGAGTGAATCAGAATCGGAAGCGCGATTAAATGCAACACGGCAACCGGTAAGAAGAATCTCACTAACGGATGAAGTGGATTTTTTATGCCTGGAGCGCCTTCAATCGTTGCGCCCGAGAAAACAAACAAACAACCAAGCAACAAAAGAACAAAAAAACGCAGGGAGAGGCGAAGGGCAAACAAACGAAGAGACGAACAAAAGGCAGCAGAAACGTCAACCAATGAAAAATTGGATGAAATGACAGGGAAAGAGCACAACAAAACTGGAAATAAAACAGTCATAAATTTAACAGACACTATACTCAATAGAGCTGAAGAACAACTCCTGACATTGAGACTATCATATTGTCCGGAAAGCTTTTTTAATTATGCAGCAACCCGAGTTGACATTTACAAGAGCGTGCGAAAATTGAAATTAAAAAAGCATTTCATGTTACAAAATTCTACCAAACATAATACTATGGAAAAAATTATACTATAGAATCAACAAATATGGATGCGGAGGATCAAAGATTAATTCAAGATATGTAGGATTTAATGAATGAAGAAGCCTCATTAAGTCCGAGCATCGAAGATACTGAACTATTGGGCGCAGTACACAGACCAGTCACTACTCCATTTAAACGCATTTCCACCTTTAATCCTATCATGTTAAAGGATACAATTGATGTTTTTCACGACAAAGTGGTAGGGGGGTTTAAAAAACCTCAACCGCAAAATACAGAGTACCAAAAGAAAAAAGAGCAATAAAAAAGAGATGCAATATCAGCAATTAAAGACCAAGCTCAAAAACAACAATGAGATAGTAGTCAGAAACGCAGATAAAGGCGGAAACATCTTATGGAAAAAGGAGGAATACATCAAGATGGCTATTCTTCAACTAAATGACACTTCATGTTATTGCCGCAGTAACCAACAGGCATTAAACAGTGTTCACAGCATCTATACAATTAAATTAGTGGCCTGAAAAAATGCAGGCTTGTTGTCAGTGGATGAATAGAAATATCTAAAGATTGATAAACCTGTAACTCCAATACTATACTTCATCCCAAAAATTCACAAAAATTTAACTAAGCCCCCTGGAAAGCCGATTATTTCTTCCAAAAATAGCCTATTGGAGAGATCATCGGTCTATATTGATTTTTTCCTGCAGGAGCATGTCCAGTTGCTAAAATCATACATACAAGATACAGGAGACTTTTTGGCGAAAATGCTTGATTTCAAGTGGCAAACGGACTACTTACTTATTACACTCGATGGTACCTCACTCTACACATCCATTCGACATGTGCATGGTTTAAGGGCAATGCAATTCTATGTGTCACGTAGAGGTTCCAATTACACCAAGCATAATGATATGTTGATAAAGATGACCGAATTTTGTTTGAACAATAACATTTTTCTGTTCCAAAATTCATTATTTCAACAGCTAAGAGGTGTGGCCATGGGAGCCAGCTTCTCCCCCAGTTACGCATGTCTTCACATGGGCTGGTGGGAGGAGCTGGTTCTCATGAAGGAACACACCAATTACATGAACCATAATGTAAAGGCGTGGTAGAGGTTCATTGATGGCCTCTTTTCGGTGTGGCAAGGTACCCAGATATAAACAGAAACATTAATAAAAAAGGCCTCAACAATAACCAATTCAATTTGACATTTACTGCATCTATCAGTAAAACTACAGTTAACTTCTTAGACGTAGAGCTATATACAAACGGAGACAGATTAGAGACCAAACTTCACAGAAAAGCCACTGCTGGCAATGCAATTTTGCATGCCAGCAGTGCTCACCCGGGTCACCTGATACAAAGTATCCCCTATGGTGAATTACTGCGGCTAAAATGAATATGCAGCAATGACCATGATTTGAAATTAGCACAAAAGGATTGCATAACCAGATTTAAAGAGAGAGGTTATACCGAGAAATGTTTAGATTTAGACCTCAAAAAAAGTAATTTAATACCTAGGGAGATTTTACTAACTAAACAAAAATCAAATATAAGTGAACCAGCAAATGAGACTGATAATTTTAGATTTATTCTGAAATTTAACAAACAAGAAAAAACCATTAAAAGCATTATTAACAGGAATTGGCACCTTATCCGTGGCGATCCTGTATTGGGGGTGCTGTTCCAAAGAAACCCACCATCACCATCAGTAAGGCCCCTTCAATGAAAGATGTCTTAGTCAAAAATTACCCCTGTGGTGTACAAGTAAAAAGTACATGGTTAAATCAAAGAGCTGGGTTCCATAAGTGCAGGACTTGCAACTACTACTTCCTTTGAAACTCCGTTTGGCGGACAAACCAGAAAAATTGAGAAGGCTTTGAACTGCAAAACAGATCATGTGGTATATGTGCTGGAGTGCCCTTGTGCACTAAAATATGTTGGAAGTACCATCCTACAGGGACATAAAAGGGTGCTCCAGCACTTAAGGGCTATCAAAAATAATGATCAGGCATATCCAGTAGCACGTCATTTTAATGAATTCCATGGAGGCAACTCCAAGGATCTTAAATATTTTCTTATAGATTCAGTCCCAGCAACCAAAAGGGGTGGTGATCGTGAAAAAGCACTTCGTAAATTAGAAATGTTTTACATATTGAATCTCGACACCAAACACCCAATAGGGATGAATACTACTGAGGAATTACATGCCAGTCTACTTGGATAAAAAACTTTAAGGATGAAGATTTTAGATACAATATTTTAGTTAACAATATCAGGTTTATCATATAATGCGTTATCAAATTAATTAGTTAAATAACAAAAAGCAATGCGCTTTATATTAAGGCCTACGTCTTCCTCACACTTTTAGATTTTTTAGCTAGATAGGTTCACAGCACTGATTAGTTATATGCACCAGACACTTTATTCAATCTATTTATGCGCACGGTAACACTAAAGGGCTAGTAAGGAGATATGGCAATAAACAACAAGTTTTATGGCCTTATTTAAAAAAAAAAAAAAAGGATTGTTGGCTAGATACTTGTACCAGGAAATTAACACAACTGTCTTTTTTGGTGGAATATATGGATGTGTATTGTGAATTTTTAAATAACATTTAATGGAATCGGGTATTTATACCGTAAAAAGCATACATAAGTCTCTGCACAGTTGATATGAATGTATCCATAACAACAGGATTTATCCAGGTATTTATCTATTTATTTGTATTTTATGCATATTTATATATTTATTTATTTATATATTTATATGTGTAGACAATGTATTTGTATGTATTCATACAAGAATAGTTTACATCTCCATGCAACCTCCATAATTAGATGGTGACGAAAAAACAGTAAGAGATGATATGAAAAAAATGAATTAAAAAAGACTCTGGTCATCTTGCAAAGGTGTCATTGTACATGCTGCAGTTCTTCTATGTCCATGAATTTTCAGAGTTACTATTGTATACGCATCACTTTAAATACAAAATCACGTGGGTATTGGTGAAAAAAAGAGACAAAAATGGCAATTATTTAAACGAACCATTTTGCTTGAAGTGCGTCATGTGATCAAGTCCCCTGTGAGGGACGAAACGCGTCATGGCTACCATGGTCTGTTGGGAGCAATGAAATAAATAGCCAGCAGTAAACAGTAAGCATTTGTTGGGTCCGTGCTCTTTCTTCAGCTGACAAAGCAAGTGAGACGGGAAGGAGTTGATTTGTATATATATATATATATATATATTCATGCTCAGGCTTGCACCCTCCTTGTAGGAGGAGGGTGCAAGCCTGAGCATGGATATATATATATATATATATATATTATCTACTGGCGGTCGCCAGTAGATAGTTATAGTTAGGACCTATTTTCCATAGGAAATCCGCAACATTCTATTGGGAATAACTTTGGCTCCGGTTGATGAATCTTTCCAAACTTTTGGCCAGCTCCGCTCCGCTCCTACCCTGAAAGTTTCATGGTGATTCGTCAAGCGGGTGCCGAGAAAAAAGGGGGGTCCCAAAACGCTTTTTCCCCATGCAATTTCCCATAGGATCTGTTGTCGCAGCTACAGCCCGAACTGCTGAACGGAATTACACCAAATTTGGCAAAGAGGTAGCCCTCAGTTCAGACTCGTGCCTTTTGCTTAAATGGTGTAAATCCGTTCAGTAGTTCCTGAGAAAATTAGAGTTAAAAGTACATAAATATCTATGGCCGGGGAGGATCTGCGGACCCTCCCCGCACCCTGCCCGAACCCTCCCGAGCACGAGCTGAATGCTAATTGGCTGCCAACACACTGAATCAGGAAGTGTTGGCAGCCATCTTGTGCCTCGGTAGAACCGAGGCACAAGAAAGCACACTGGAGGTACCTGGTGGGCTAGTTGGCCCCCAGGGGACCACAGGATTGAAGAGGAATTAATTCCCCAACTTAAAACGCGCCACAGGGCGTGTTTGCACAGGTCACCTCTGGCCCCTCCCCCTTCCTTCACCATTGTACAAATATTCCTCTAAAATCAGCCGAACTACGAATTCCGATTTACTCACCTGTTATCAGGAGAGAACCCAGGGCTGTATTTTTTAGCCCAGCACTGACCCTGAAAAGTAATTCTAAGCGTACTTACCAGTAACTTGTATTTCCTTCCATAGGAATCCATTGTGTGGTTTTCACCAGAAAATTTTCTGTGTCCATTTTTGAAAGGTACAAATATTCCTCTAAAATCAGCCGAATTACGAATTCTGATTTACTCACCTGTTATCAGGAGAGATCCCAGGGCTGCATCTTTTAGCCCTGCACTGACCCTGAAAAGTAATTCTAAGCGTACTTACCAGTAACTTGTATTTCCTTCCATAGGAATCCTTTGTGTGGTTTTCACCAGAAAATTTTCAAAGTGTCCATTTTTGAAATGTACAAATATTCCTCTAAAATCGGCCGAACTACGAATTCCGATTTACTCACCTGTTACCAGGAGAGAACCCAGGGCTGCATCTTTTAGCCCAGCACTGACCCTGAAAAGTAATTCTAAGCGTACTTACCAGTAACTTGTATTTCCTTCGATAGGAATCCATTGTGTGGTTTTCACCAGAAAAGTTTCTAAGTGTCTATTTTCACAAACTAAAAATATTCCTAAAAAATCGTCTGTATGACTTAAACACATTCTTTCAACTGTTTACAGGAGGTTGGCCAGTGCTGGATCCAGGATCCACCACTGAGTAAGAAAAAGTAACGATAACACTACTTACCTGCTAAGTGAATTTTCTGCCATAGGATTACATTGGTGATTCTATGGGAAAAAGTTTCTAAGTGTCAACTTTTAAAATACAATAATATTCCTTAAAAATCACTACTGTAACCAAAGTGCTTTTACTCAACTGTTTACAGGAGATGTCCAAGGACTGAATCTAGGTTCCAGTCCTGTGGTTAGAAAAGTAATACATAAAGTAACTAATTGCATTTAACTAGAAATTCACATTGAGCTCAATGTTGCTTTGTGTTTGAAATTGTGTTGCCCATTGCAACAACTGTAACTACTATACTTAAAAGTCTGTTGCCTATTTGCCAAGTATTTAAACTAAAGTAATTCATTCTGAGAAAGTATATTTTGTATTGTAATGTATAATGTAATTATAATGTAATAAAAAAAATATATATAAAAATAAATAGTTTAAAAAATGTAGTAAATCAGTATAAAAAAAATCAGTATAACAATTAATACATTCAAAATTGTCATTTACAAAACCTTTGTAATTCACTGAAAAAACCATAGGTTTCAGGCCTGATATAGTTAGGAATTAGCATTTAAAAAACCTTTGAAATTCACTGTAAAACCATAGGTTTCAGGGGCGTTATAGTTAGGAATTGGCATTTAAAAACCTTAGAAATTCACTGAAAAAACCATAGGTTTCAGGGGCGTTATAGTTAGCTGGACATTTCCCTCGTACAAAACCCTCGTACAAAACCCTAGAAATTCCCCCGTTATAGTTAGTTCAGCTAACTATAACTCGCGCCCCCGCAATGCACTGCTGATGACGTCACATATTACATCACTCATGACATGGTCAGTGACATCACTGATGACATCTGAAATGACATCACTGATGACATCACTGATGACGTCATCCATGTGATAAATTAGTGCATCTTCTCACACCCTTTGATATACTCAATCAAAATTTCAGAAGTCCATTCTCAAAACCATAGATACTCCAATACCAATAACTACATACCCACTCATTGACTCTTAGATCTACACACACATCCGCTCACTCACCTGTACAGTCACTCATACTTACAGTCACTCAGTACAGGACTATCATATGCATTTATACACCTACATAGACACTCACACACCACCAATCATCCATAGAGGTACTCTAACACCTAGTCAGTCATGCAAATAATTAATCACACTCCCATTTACTCACCTATGCAGTTATACACACACAAGTTCACTTACTCATAAAAATAGTACCACATTCTTACGTTCTTATACAATCACTGATACAAGCACACACTCATCCATACAGTCACTCTCACAATCACACACTCTCACATATACCCACTTATATACTCTTACACACATATATACTGCCTTTCACATATGTAGTTACTCACACATGTACCACTGAGATATACATTCAATCACTAACACACCCATACATAAACTCACCCAACCATACAGACCATCACAGATGCACTCTTAAAACCATGCAACCATAGAATCACCCACTCACACATGTATGCACAGAGTCACACACACCCCACCCACACAAACACTCAGGCACCCAAACAGATACTCAGACAACCAATCAATAACCCATAGAGACACTCGTATAGCTATTCACAAAACCATGCAGCCGCTTATACACCAACAGACAGACAGATACAGACATTCACACAGTTTAGTCACTAGTCTGCAGTAAGATACGTTTAATGACTCACTTATAGAGTCAGTCACGCACCTACTAAATCATCCATTCACACAGTTATACACCCACTCATTCTTCCATAGGTTTTTCCTTATATATATATTAAACATATTTAAAATTTACAGAAACATACACTCACTGGATGACGTCATCAGTGATGTCATCAGTGATGTCATTTCAGATGTCATCAGTGATGTCATCAGTGATGTCACTGATCATGTCTTGAGTGATGTAATATGTGACGTCATCAGCAGTGCATTGCGGGGGCGTGAGTTATAGTTAGCTGAACTAACTATAACGGGGGAATTTCTAGGGTTTTGTATGAGGGTTTTGTACGAGGGAAATGTCCAGCTAACTATAACGTCCCTGAAACCTATGGTTTTTTCAGTGAATATATATATATCCCCTAAGCAAAAGCAAAAAACAGGCTTATTTACACATTTCATTTGTGAGCCAACAGTAGTCAATACAATATTTGCCACACGTGGAAGATGCTCTCTTCATATTAAATAAACCACAAGAAACCACCATTAAAAGCTGCCCAGTGTAAACTTGCATCTCAGCAGGTGTGATGGAAATTGCATCTACCCCAACATTATACTCATCTAGCAGCATCCTGGCTCTGGTTATCCTACTCTGGGGATAGTCAAAACACATTCTTACAAAATTACACACAGCAGGGCCTAAAATATTCCATCTCCCTGGAGTGCCTTCAGAGAGAAGTCACCCTTAAAATCGGGCCAGAAGCACTCGTCCCATTATTGCACTCAAAGTTACCTCACATATTCCATGTACCTGGTTAGCTACTAGTAAATATTGCACTCATCCTGTCATTGCATTACAGAGGTTTCCAAACGCTTACCATCCCCAAAATCTACTTCAATGAATATTGCACTGATCCCATTATTACATACCACCCCATCCAAACTCCATACCTTGAACTTTTAAAATCATTATATCCCAGGCCCCCTATGCTGTACCCCATTCCCCCGCCTCTTTTATTTTTAAAACACCAATAGGGGCCCAATTCAGTACCGGAAAATGTTGAATCATGTCCAGGCTGGATCTTTTTTCCGAATTCTTCTTTGAGGGTCAATGTCAATATTGTCCACCAGATTCTGTTGATCTCCCACCGGTTCGTGTACTGTATGAAGCCACCTGATGATTGATTCACCTCTTAGACAGCAAATGATAGCTCTCCTGCAGGATCTGATGTTTGAAATACGGCACATTGGTTGTAACCAGAACTTCCTCAACGACATTAGACTCTTCAAGGTGCAGATCACATGCAGTAGTGATTCCTCTGATTTACTGTACAGTCTACATCAGTGGTTCCCAAACTCTTGACTCCTGAGGACCCCCACTGAATCACTACTGGAGTCCGGGGACCCCCAAGCAATTTTTACAATTTAAATTTCAAAAAATTAAAACAATAATTCGCAAAAAATACACAAACAAGTACACACCAAACAAATACTTGCATTACTAAAGCTTTTATTATTTTATCTTGGAAAATATGCAAAAATTATTTACACGCATTGATTGCATAATGTGCCATGAAGAAACCATTTTAAAATAAACCATTTTAAAATCAATGCAATAATTTGGAGTGGACTACACTTGCAGCCACACTTTTCATGAAACCAACCCTGACGGCGGGAATAAACCATAATGTCACTGCTACTATCACACAAGCTGATCACTCGTCACACACGAGAAGAATTATAGAAAGGCTGCTGCTAAATCATAGCTGCCAAGGTTTCATTTTGCGGTGTGTGATATTGTCATAAATACAGTGTAATTATGAGTGACATTTCAGTGACTATGAGTGACACTTGCTCACAAGCCACACTTTTCATGAAACCAACCCTGACGGCGGGAATAAACCATAATGTCACTGCTACTAGCACACAAGCTGATCACTCGTCACACACAAGAAGAATTATAGAAAGGCTGCTGCTAAATCATAGCTGCCAAGGTTTCAGATTGCGGTGTGAGATATTGTCATAAATACAGTGTAATTATGAGTGACATTTCAGTGACTATGAATGACGCTTGCTCACAAGCAAAATAAAGCAATGAAGATGAGAGAAACATAAATACCAGAAAATACACCAATTTGAGCAACAAGACAGGCTAAGTTAACTGCTTCAAAGCATAAGAAACAATTCATTTATCAGACCATATTAATTGCCAAGTTTTTTCTGTTGCGTTTTACTTTTCCAGCCAGAATAGCGTTTTAACCAAATGCATATTACATTTTCGTGCTAGCAGTTAGTCATTTCACTTGTAACACTAAAACACTGAGCTGCCCTGCGCCTGCAGATTTACTGTGTTTCAAATATTCAGATCATGATAATATCACTCTAACATTCTACAAAAGGAGTGCATGAATATGCCAACATTAAAGTAAACAGACTTTGAGAGCAGCAGCACAATAGCAGTCTGTACACATTGCACAGATACTGACTGAGGAGCAAGCAGACAAGTCATAAAGCGCAAATAGGTACAAGTTACCAGGCATACGGAAATGGTCACCAAGCCCAGACTGAGTGATCAGAAGCTAGAAACAGAACCCTCTCAAACAGATCTAATGAGAGAGGGCAGAATCCGCCAGCAGCTTGACCTGCTGGAACGTCTGAAAGGCCTTTTTTTCAAATCTGTCCGGAATAAAACCTTATTTGTTACTATCCTCAATCTGAGACGAAATTTAAATCAAGCAAGAAAAATGGGGCAAGATAAATAGCATCTGTTTTGAGTTTTTGGAGACTAACATGCAGACTGTGGTACTTTGGTACTATAAATAGCACACTTTTCCCCTGTAAGTTTACGGCAGGTTTGACCGTCCTAAATTTTAAGAAGGGTGCAATATTTAACATACCAGGTAATTACATACGCAGTGAATACCACCCAATCACTGCGCAAACAGGTTACGTAGTGGGTCGCAACCATGCTCGTCATACTAGCTAATAGCCCCAAAGAATTCTGGATAATGTAGTGGCAGCGGTGAGTACGCCTATGCCACGAGTATGTGAAATAATGCCATCCCTGGACACGTGTTTCGAGGTAATTGTCTCTCGTCAGCAGGGAGCAGGTAGGTGTGCGGGGTGCCAAGTATACTGCCAAAATATGTAGGTATACTACCTTTCAAGGCGCGCAGGTGCGGGATCCAGGCTCGTCAGCCTAAAGTCGCTCGAAAGAGCTTTAAATAGTTTACGTAGTGGGTCGCAACCATGCTCGTCATACTAGCAAATAGCCCCAAAGAATTCTGGATAATGTAGTGGCAGCGGTGAGTACGCCTATGCCACGAGTATGTGAAATAATGCCATCCCTGGACACGTGTTTCGAGGTAATTGCCTCTCGTCAGCAGGGAGCAGGTAGGTGTGCGGGGTGCCAAGTAGACTGCCAAAATATGTAGGTATAGTACCTTTCAAGGCGCGCAGGTGCGGGATCCAGGCTCATCAGCCTAAAGTCGCTCGAAAGAGCTTTAAATAGTTTACGTAGTGGGTCGCAACCATGCTAGTCATACTAGCAAATAGCCCCAAAGAACTCTGGATAATGTAGTGGCAGCGGTGAGTACGCCTATGCCACGAGTATGTGAAATAATGCCATCCCTGGACACGTGTTTCAAGGTAATTGCCTCTCGTCAGCAGGGAGCAGGTAGGTGTGCGGGGTGCCAAGTAGACTGCCAAAATATGTAGGTATAGTACCTTTCAAGGCGCGCAGGTGCGGGATCCAGGCTCGTCAGCCTAAAGTAGCTCGAAAGAGCTTTAAATAGTTTACGTAGTGGGTCGCAACCATGCTCGTCATACTAGCAAATAGCCCCAAAGAATTCTGGATAATGTAGTGGCAGCGGTGAGTACGCCTATGCCACGAGTATGTGAAACTATTAAAAGCTCTTTCGAGCGACTTTAGGCTGACGAGCCTGGATCCCGCACCTGCGCGCCTTGAAAGGTACTATACCTACATATTTTGGCAGTCTACTTGGCACCCCGCACACCTACCTGCTCCCTGCTGACGAGAGGCAATTACCTCGAAACAAGTGTCCAGGGATGGCATTATTTCACATACTTGTGGCATAGGCGTACTCACCGCTGCCACTACATTATCCAGAATTCTTTGGGGCTATTTGCTAGTATGACGAGCATGGTTGCGACCCACTACGTAAACTATTTAAAGCTCTTTCGAGCGACTTTAGGCTGACGAGCCTGGATCCCGCACCTGCGCGCCTTGAAAGGTACTATACCTACATATTTTGGCAGTCTACTTGGCACCCCGCACACCTACCTGCTCCCTGCTGACGAGAGGCAATTACCTCGAAACACGTGTCCAGGGATGGCATTATTTCACATACTCGTGGCATAGGCGTACTCACCGTTGCCACTACATTATCCAGAATTCTTTGGGGCTATTTGCTAGTATGACGAGCATGGTTGCGACCCACTACGTAGACTATTTAAAGCTCTTTCGAGCGACTTTAGGCTGACGAGCCTGGATCCCGCACCTGCGCGCCTTGAAAGGTACTATACCTACATATTTTGGCAGTCTACTTGGCACCCCGCACACCTACCTGCTCCCTGCTGACGAGAGGCAATTACCTCGAAACACGTGTCCAGGGATGGCATTATTTCACATACTCGTGGCATAGGCGTACTCACCGCTGCCACTACATTATCCAGAATTCTTTGGGGCTATTTGCTAGTATGACGAGCATGGTTGCGACCCACTACGTAAACTATTTAAAGCTCTTTCGAGCGACTTTAGGGTGACGAGCCTGGATCCCGCACCTGCGCGCCTTAAAAGGTACTATACCTACATATTTTGGCAGTCTACTTGGCACCCCGCACACCTACCTGCTCCCTGCTGACGAGAGGCAATTACCTCGAAACACGTGTTCAGGGATGGCATTATTTCACATACTCGTGGCATAGGCGTACTCACCGCTGCCACTACATTATCCAGAATTCTTTGGGGCTATTTGCTAGTATGACGAGCATGGTTGCGACCCACTACGTAAACTATTTAAAGCTCTTTCGAGCAACTTTAGGCTGACGAGCCTGGATCCCGCACTTGCGCGCCTTGAAAGGTACTATACCTACATATTTTGGCAGTCTACTTGGCACCCTGCACACCTACCTGCTCCCTGCTGACGAGAGGCAATTACCTCGAAACACGTGTCCAGGGATGGCATTATTTCACATACTCGTGGCATAGGCGTACTCACCGCTGCCACTACATTATCCAGAATTCTTTGGGGCCATTTGCTAGTATGACGAGCATGGTTGCGACCCACTACATAAACTATTTAAAGCTCTTTCGAGCGACTTTAGGCTGACGAGCCTGGATCCCGCACCTGCGCGCCTTGAAAGGTACTATACCTACATATTTTGGCAGTCTACTTGGCACCCCGCACACCTACCTGCTCCCTGCTGACGAGAGGCAATTACCTCGAAACACGTGTCCAGGGATTGCATTATTTCACATACTCGTGGCATAGGCGTACTCACCGCTGCCACTACATTATCCAGAATTCTTTGGGGCTATTTGCTAGTATGACGAGCATGGTTGCGACCCACTACGTAAACTATTTAAAGCTCTTTCGAGCGACTTTAGGCTGACGAGCCTGGATCCCGCACCTGCGCGCCTTGAAAGGTACTATACCTACATATTTTGGCAGTCTACTTGGCACCCCGCACACCTACCTGCTCCCTGCTGACGAGAGGCAATTACCTCGAAACACGTGTCCAGGGATGGCATTATTTCACATACTCGTGGCATAGGCGTACTCACCGCTGCCACTACATTATCCAGAATTCTTTGGGGCTATTTGCTAGTATGACGAGCATGGTTGCGACCCACTACGTAAACTATTTAAAGCTCTTTCGAGCGACTTTAGGCTGACGAGCCTGGATCCCGCACCTGCGCGCCTTGAAAGGTACTATACCTACATATTTTGGCAGTCTACTTGGCACCCCGCACACCTACCTGCTCCCTGCTGACGAGAGGCAATTACCTCGAAACACGTGTCCAGGGATGGCATTATTTCACATACTCGTGGCATAGGCGTACTCACCGCTGCCACTACATTATCCAGAATTCTTTGGGGCTATTTGCTAGTATGACGAGCATGGTTGCGACCCACTACGTAAACTATTTAAAGCTCTTTCGAGCGACTTTATGTTGACGAGCCTGGATCCCGCACCTGCGCGCCTTGAAAGGTACTATACCTACATATTTTGGCAGTCTACTTGGCACCCCGCACACCTACCTGCTCCCTGCTGACGAGAGGCAATTACCTCGAAACACGTGTCCAGGGATGGCATTATTTCACATACTCGTGGCATAGGCGAACTCACCGCTGCCACTACATTATCCAGAATTCTTTGGGGCTATTTGCTAGTATGACGAGCATGGTTGCGACCCACTACGTAAACTATTTAAAGCTCTTTCGAGCGACTTTAGGCTGACGAGCCTGGATCCCGCACCTGCGCGCCTTGAAAGGTACTATACCTACATATTTTGGCAGTCTACTTGGCACCCCGCACACCTACCTGCTCCCTGCTGACGAGAGGCAATTACCTCGAAACACGTGTCCAGGGATGGCATTATTTCACATACTCGTGGCATAGGCGAACTCACCGCTGCCACTACATTATCCAGAATTCTTTGGGGCTATTTGCTAGTATGACGAGCATGGTTGCGACCCACTTCGTAAACTATTTAAAGCTCTTTCGAGCGACTTTAGGCTGACGAGCCTGGATCCCGCACCTGCGCGGCTTGAAAGGTACTATACCTACATATTTTGGCAGTCTACTTGGCACCCCGCACACCTACCTGCTCCCTGCTGACGAGAGGCAATTACCTCGAAACACGTGTCCAGGGATGGCATTATTTCATATACTCGAGGCATAGGCGTACTCACCGCTGCCACTACATTATCCAGAATTCTTTGGGGCTATTTGCTAGTATGACGAGCTTGGTTGTGACCCACTACGTAAACTATTTAAAGCTCTTTCGAGCGACTTTAGGCTGACGGGCCTGGATCCCGCACCTGCGCGCCTTGAAAGGTACTATACCTACATATTTTGGCAGTCTACTTGGCACCCCGCACACCTACCTGCTCCCTGCTGACGAGAGGCAATTACCTCGAAACACGTGTCCAGGGATGGCATTATTTCACATACTCGTGGCATAGGCGTACTCACCGCTGCCACTACATTATCCAGAATTCTTTGGGGCTATTTGCTAGTATGACGAGCATGGTTGCGACCCACTACGTAAACTATTTAAAGCTCTTTCGAGCGACTTTAGGTTGACGAGCCTGGATCCCGCACCTGCGCGCCTTGAAAGGTACTATACCTACATATTTTGGCAGTCTACTTGGCACCCCGCACACCTACCTGCTCCCTGCTGACGAGAGGCAATTACCTCGAAACACGTGTCCAGGGATGGCATTATTTCACATACTCGTGGCATAGGCGTACTCACCGCTGCCACTACATTATCCAGAATTCTTTGGGGCTATTTGCTAGTATGACGAGCATGGTTGCGACCCACTACGTAAACTATTTAAAGCTCTTTCGAGCGACTTTAGGCTGACGAGCCTGGATCCCGCACCTGCGCGCCTTGAAAGGTACTATACCTACATATTTTGGCAGTCTACTTGGCACCCCGCACACCTACCTGCTCCCTGCTGACGAGAGGCAATTACCTCGAAACACGTGTCCAGGGATGGCATTATTTCACATACTCGTGGCATAGGCGTACTCACCGCTGCCACTACATTATCCAGAATTCTTTGGGGCTATTTGCTAGTATGACGAGCATGGTTGCGACCCACTACGTAAACCACTGCGCAAACAGGGCTTACCCAGAGGTGGGACAATTCCAACCAAATTGTAATGTATTTAGTAAGTACCGGAGGCGCAACTAGAGCCAAATTTCGTGGGGGGCAGGGGGCTAAGAAAACATTTCGGGGGGGGCTGAATCTAGTTTAAGCAAACGGCAGAGTGGAGCTGCACAGGGCCGGCTTTAGTGCTGGTGGCGCTCTGTGCGACAATGTTTGTTGACGCCACCCCAATGACCACCTCCACCACGGATTCTCTCACTAGCACCCTTTAACAGTGACCAAGTCTCCATAACCACACACTCTCAGATGCATTGAATTAATACCAGTGTAGGCCCGGGTGTCCGAGCACTTTGCATCACACAGAAATCACACAGAGACAATCAATCATACGTGTGTAAATCAGTGTATAGGAAATATTACATAAGCCAAAGGACTGAAAGTGTAGGAGTCACATGTCATCCATACTGGTAGGCAGTATAGTTTAAGAGTGCTTGGTGTGGAGAAGCACAAACTCAAGAGTCGAAAAAGAAACAGCATAGTTGGGAGTTTTCTTTAATAATAAGAATCGATTTCTAGCCAAATTAACCCTTTTTGCAACATTAAGCAATGTTTTAATATTGTATACTTTGCAGTGTGTATGCAGTGCAGGATGAAAGTTAATAGCTCACTATTCTATATTAGGAATTTAAGTTATAAATTGCAAGTAACAAAAGGATGTCTCTTTTGAAATCAGTAATATTTGATCTGTTTATCATACCCACTCTGTAATCTACTTGGCACGCGTTCTTTGCAGCAGGCATATTAACCCTCTGCACCAACTTCACAGAAGTCAAAACCTCAACTATACAAAATGCTGATCTCTCTCCAGGAATATAATTAATCACAGGAGTTATCTTGACATTTATGTGAGGCCTGGTAATTGCGGCGGAAAGAAGGTGCTTCAAAATCATAATAAACTTTCAAACACGGACCCAGGTCGCACCGCCCTGAAGCCGGCCCTGGAGCTGCGGGGCTCTTAGAAGGGGTGAAACAACAGTAAGGCTTCATTAACGTGCAAATGGGCTTTTAAATACCTGTGAAGTGCTCGGGTGAAGTCTCATCCCGGGCTGAGGGCCGACACCCACAACGTGATTCCAATAGGTGTTGCGCGACTGGTACACCCGGCCTAAATAATCACGGCGTCCTAATTCCCCTGGCCTTGCCCAACAGCTGTAAATGTAAATTTTTTGAAAAAATTACGAAATAAACACTCACGTGCTCTAGTAGTGGTCCGAGGTGCCGGAATGCTGGTATTTAGAGAGCCAAAAGCGGAGACAGGGCATTGGGCGGCAAAATGCTCCTGGGCTGGCTGCAGACGCGAGGGAAGACGCACTGCCGTGCAAGCGTGCGTGAGCGTGCGCGGCTATAAAATAATAAGCCAATCACCCTTCAGCTTCCCCGGCCTAAGCTGAAATGGTGATTGGCCCGATTTTTTTTGGTCCCGCCGCCCCAGCGCTGTCATTCACAGTGCGTGTATGCTTAATATTTAAAAATAGTTGACTCAAAGGCACTCCAGCCCGCGGACCCCCTGGGAATGTGTCACGGACCCCTGGGGGTCCGCGGCCCACAGTTTGGGAAACGCTGGTCTACATTGCTTGCCATTTCTCCATTTTCGTGGCCGCACCAGTAGCATCTTAAAGGTATCAGCCTTCATCGCCATCTCATATGACTAATTTTGGCGCTAATGGGGAGAGATGAACTCAGGTAGGCTGGGAGGCTGCCCAGGAAATATAGCTTCGTGGTCCAGCTGCCATGTTTTTTATTCCTTAGGGGGCAGATTTACGAGAAAGTGACTCAGTGCATTCCGCAAGCCATTTTGCTATGCCGCACTGAGTCACTTTCAGAGCACAGGAATGCAACATATTTACAATATGTTGCATTCCTGTGCTGGCGCACAAACAGCTGCCATGCGCCTGCGCTGGCACTCTTGCACCATGGTGCAAGGATCCTGTGTCATGGGGAGATTGTTTTCGTGCAGGAAGGGGTACCTTCCTGCACGAAAACATTCACTACAGGCATTTTCCTCTTTCAATGCGTGCTGTAGAATGCAGCACGCATTGAAAGAGGAAAAAAGGAGGAGAAATGAAAAAATTTCTTCTCGTTGCGGTGGCGTAGCATACTGGCGCATTTCCAGAATTACGATTCCTTGTAAATCTGGAAATGTGTCTGGTTCCGTGGGTGTTGCGTGGTAACACCCATGGAACGCCCCTTTCGCGCAAAGTGCTGCGTGTAAAGGGGCTCTATTTACAAGGATAGGAAAGGCCACGCAGGGTGGCTTTTCCTGTCCTTGTAAATATGGAGCAGTGAAATACGCCACCACTACGTCACAAAAAGTGACGTACTGGTGGCACAGGGGGCTTGTAAATCTGCCCCTAAATCCTTTAGATCTTGTGCCACTGATAAGGCTTTTGCGTTCTTCATTACACTTTTAGCCATGCCCTTTATCGGGAGATCCGAGTTGATGATATTTTCCACATCCAGGACTTGAATTAACTTCTTTAGGAACACTTACCCCTGAAAATTCGAGTCCTGTACTCTCCTCCATAGCAGCTACTTTATTATACTGGTCTAAGCAGTTTTTTACTTTAGGCAGTGCACTATGCCTTTGGCACGCAGCACCAGATTTTGCTTAGAGATGTTAAATTCCAGTTTATTCAGGGCTTGGCTAGTTTACTTGGGAGAGAATAAACATATCTACATTATGCACATTGCTGTATATCCAGCCGATCGAATAGGTAGTCTTTAAACATTATAACACCATAGGAGAGGATAGGCATCACTTTACTGGCCACCACAGTTAGCATTACTTACAAATTTGGGCAAGCCAGGCTCCTTTTTAGATGCCCCATTACACATAATAGATGTTTGGCTGAGGCCTTTAAAGCCTCTTTTTGTGCCTTTTTGCCACCTCTTTCATCCAAGTGCACTCACAAGTATTTGAAACTTTTCACTCTCTCCAATTTCACCCCCCACATACCACTAGGGGCCTCATTTACGAGACGTGGCGCATCAGTACGCCCTCCTCGCGACACCAATGATGCGTCATATTTACAATATGACGCATCATGTCGCAAGGAAGGACAGATACCTCAGTTATCAGCGCAAAAAATTACACATTGCTGGAGTTGTGTCTGAATCCCGACGCAACTCCAGCAATGTTCCTTTCACATGGGGCAAACCCCATGTGAAAGAGCCTGTGTCACCCTTATGCCTGCCATGAGGCAGGCGTACGGTTGTGACGCATTGGCGTCCTAGAAGTGGCGCAGCAAAATCTCATAGATTTTGCTGCGCCACTCCTACGACCCTTCCTTGCGGGGGAACGCCCACCCTGCATACATTATACCTGACGCAGGTATAATGTAGCGCAGGGGCTTACTAAGTGACGCATCTGCCTAGATGCGTCACTTCGTAAATACGGCAACATAGCGCATTATTAACGCCACCGCTGCGTCACTAAAAGTGACGCAACGGTGGCGCAAAACTGGCGCAAGGGGCTCATAAATAGAGCCCCGAGGTTTTTAAAATTAATTTCTTGCCAAATACCATTATTTCGTCCTTTTTAAGCTGATATTGATTGAGTTGTTATTGTAGTATTGGACCAGGGAGTCAACAATGCTTTGTGGACCCACTTGTAGTGTAGTCCGGCATAACCATATCATCCGCGTTTGGTACTACTCGGAGCTTCCGGTTAGTTAGCCCCTGGTAGCATAATCTAGAATTTATCAAATTGCCTTCCAGATCCGCCATGAAAAGGTTAAATAATAAGTGAGCAGAATTATATAGTCGTTGTCAAACAAAACCAAAGCAAAGTGTGAGTGCATGCAGCATTTGTGTAAAAAAAGATTTAATGTAAATTTCGCTATTCAAAATTGTTTTTTTTTAGTTACTCCGCAGTGGGAATTTTCGTGAGTGACAACATACACTATTGTGCATTGTGTTGCACTTGGACATTTCCAAACTTGAAATTGCTTATTTCTTTATTGCATTCGTGTTTTTTTTTTATCTTTCCCTGATGCCGCATGCCTTTTTAACGAAGCCTGCTATTCTTTTACATTAATGCATCGGTGGCAATAGAAGGACTTTGAACTATATTTGCATTACCTTGGAATTGAAACACTCGTCCTCCAAGGCCTTCTTTTGGTGCATCTGTGATGTATCTACACTTCGGAGACACCCAGCTGTCTCAAAGGCTTGTGTTCCCCAGAAAATGCTGGTTGGAAATGTGTGATGTAGTTTTCACGGAATCAGACGATTTTATAGAATTATGGAAAATCACGGTATGTGGCTGTTTCTTTTGAAAACACATACAGCTAATGAAGAACTTTAACAGTTAAATTGACCTATATCAAAAAATAAAGGCCATATTATCTTTTAAGAAATGCATCTATTATAACTTAAACATAGTGGGCCTGATTACGATGCAGTTCGGACCGCAAACAAAGGCTTGTCGTTTGGGATCTGAACTGCCTCTACTGCTGCAGTCTGACCGACGCATTATGATGCGTGCGGTCGGAGGCAGCAGGCGGAGGGACCGAATTATGCCGGTCGTAAACTCCTCATAATCCCTTAAAGATGGAGTTTCCGCTGGTGGGGTTATAATAAAGGATCCCTGTTTTCCGTTTTTACTGATTTTCACATATAAATACAGACAGAAAACATTCATTTTCTTGTATGTATTTATTTTTTAAATGTGGATAAAAACGGAAATTGGGTTGCTTTTTGAGTAATTCTAAATACTGTCTACCATGACTGCCAGGTCAATAGATGTGTGGATTTACAGGTAAAACGGTTAAAAAAGAACGGAATTTTAGTAAAGAGGCTTAAACAGCAGTAGATATGCACAAGGTTGATACTGAAATTTGAATATTTTCATATAAGTGCACTGATTTATCTTCTGCCGGTGTTCACAGCACTGAAACGTGGCAGACATTCATGCATGAGTGCATATTTATTGGTTAAGTAAATGTGGAAATACACTAATTTCAGCTTGACTTTTCCACAAAACCCAAAATAAATATGGATAAATACAGATAAAATTTGCAAAAAATAAATATGGATAAATACAGACGGAAATGGCAAAAAAATAAATACCATAAAACTGTTGGTATCTGACAGCCTTTGCTGTCGGAAAGTGACATTGCAGGGCCCTAGCAGGGCCCTCTTTCCCTGACCCTCTGCATCTAGGGCTGGGGTGCACCTATGGTATCCCCTGAACATCCCTGCACCATGTGGCAGGCACTGTGCCTCCCACACAGTGCAGGGATGTTCACAAATTCCCATTTCTCAATGGAAACTTGTGCTGCGGGCGATTTCAGCCTGCCGCACAAGCTCTCATTGAGAAATGGGAGTGCGGTTGGATCGTAATTCGGTGTGCGGTTCCTACACCGAAAAGGTGTTTCGACCGACATCGTAATCAGGCCCAGTATGTTTTGTTTAATATAAAGGTGTAAATACCTTCCAGAAGGGTATCGAAACTATCAGTATCACATTTTTGTTAAACTGTTTTTGGGCCTAAAGCCAACACTTTAGTGCATCAGATTTCAATTCTGGTGCATCAAAAGCAACTTGGGACGAATTTTACCCTTACAAATTGGATTTGACAAGAGAGAAATTCCACCATTATGGGCAGAATTCTACATTTGCAAATCATGGCTAAGAGGCAGATTTATTTGCATTACTGCTTGGGTCCACCATCAAGCGTTGGTATACGCACAGACTCATAATTCTTTTTTATTATTCATTAATGATTTGCAGGTGGTTTTCTATTCTGGAAACAGACGCTGCCTTACGGTTAGCAAAGCCAGTGGTAAGTGTTATTCCTTGTGTGAACGGGGAGTACACGCCACCAGTTCTGATTGGGATGCAGGGCAACAGGTTTCTTGATTGGTAAAATGTATTTCTCCTGAAGAAACAAATGCACATGAAATGAGTACAGGGAAATCTATGACTTTTAACAGTAAATAATACAGACCTACTGCCTTTGTCAAAGGAAATGCAACCTATGGCACATCAAAGCTTTTCACAGTGGACCAATCAAACCTATAGAGTTCCTCATTGGCTTCTCTCGTTAACAAACTCAGGGGCAGATTTACAAGATCCTTGCGCCACTTTTGCGTCACTTTTAACTTGGGAAAAGTGACGCAAAAGTGGCGCAAGGGGCTTGTAAATCTGCCCCTCAGAGTTTAAAAACCACGTTCATTTGTTAAAAACACACATTCCAAGGCACCACGTAAAAAGAGAATATTTAAAACATCAGTTATAACATCAAGGAGTTGCGAATTGTGACAGCAGTTTTCTAAAATAAGCCCATTCTAAAACGGATGTCCTGGGAAGACAGTGACTGAAGATAAGAAAACACAGCATTACATTTTTTAATTTGAGCTTGTCGTCGAGCGGAGATAAGGAAGCCCCAAGGGCTTAGCTTGGTCAGTAAGATGGGGAGGTGAGCTTCACATTTCTCGACAATCATGCTGGCATATACTGTTAAAATACATTATACGACAAGCAGGGTGCATGAAAGGGGCTGAAGAGGCAGGTTAAAGGAAGACGAATGCAAATTGGTGGGGGTACTAAGTGAGAGCAAACACAAAATTTGCTAAAATAATCCATTATTTTTTAGTACTTTCAAAAGAGATGACTGTGTTGTGTGTTTATGTCAGTTTGTGCATGCACAAATCCCAGGTGAAATCAGACAGACAGCTCACCATACCTGACTGAAAGCACCTGACCCCAACTTTTCATAAGAAAATACATTTATTAGGGGGGTGTACCACCCTAACCCCTACCCCCCATGCTGCATCTTTTGTAAGCCCATTGTCAATTTCTTATACAATCGGCAGAAAAACAAGAAGTGCATTAAGGTTGGTCTGACATTTCGTCACAGGGACAACAGCAAATAGCAGAGGCATCATACTGGCCGAGAAGAAAACATAGTTTCCATCTCACAGAAGCCAGGCGAAACCTCACAAGCAATGATCGTTCCCAATGACTATTAACCCACTCTAGGTAAGGTTCAAGTTCAGCATAAGTTTTGATCAACAAGTCTTATATGTGGGCGTCTGAGGATGATAGGACCAGCTCCCTGTCCCAGGACAGTTTCAACAAGAAACTTTCCTTAATCCATCTCTTATCCTACTTCGTATTTGTTGTAGGGTCAGTAAAAAGACTGGACCTTCCAAGGCTGGAGAGGTTATCTTGAATATATTGGAACCATGGCAGCAAGAATCCCTGTGCACACTCCAAACAGTCCTTGATCACCGCTGTACAAAGGGACACCTGGGCATTGGAACAAATTGAGCACCAGAGTAAAAGCAGGGCTAACTTAATATGATCTTCAGCGTAACCCAGGCAAAGCTCCTCATGCACCTTATTTTTGCTACTTGTGGAACAAACCCCTAAAAGTCTGCTCAGCACCCTGTTTTCTTCTAGCTGCAGGTTACTGAAGTTTGTACAGCCCCAGATCCCAGCGCCATAAGTTAAAATGGGAACAAATCTGCGTTTATAAATATCAATGAGAGGACAAATGGGCTTTTTCCCTATGCTTGCAGAAACTGAAAATAGACCCAGTGGCTTGCATGAAGCTGGAACACCTTCTAGCCAGGTACGCAGACCAACTTAGGTTTTCTTCAAAGGTAATACCTAAATAGGGAAAGGTTCGCACCCGCTCGACTTGATGAGCCTAAAGGTGAATAGTATGGGTCTTCACATTGCTTGGGCCACAAACCATTATAACATGTCTTGGACCTATTAGTTTCCAAGTCGAGGTCCTCCATAAAATCAAGAAAACCATCAATAAAGATCTTCAGTCGTTAGAGGTTCTTTCCAGTAGGATGGCATCATCGGCATATAGTAAAGCCGGCACCATACTACTCATAATTCTAAGGATGTCTGCTTCTAAACCTACTAGGGCTGACTCTAGTTTGGAGGAAGAGAATGGGTGCCAGCACACACACCTGCCGGACTCCTCCCCGTAAGCTCAGAGGCTCAGTGCATTCTCCATTTTTTCCATCCTTCACCCTGGCCTGGAGGTTCAAGTGCAGCTCCCCTCAGGAACTGGACAAGTCCCTTGTCCACACCCATTTGCCTCATAAGATCCCACAGCTTGGATCTGTTAATACTATCAAAGGTGCTAGACAGGTCCATGAAAACAAGATGTATAGCACTGCACTTTAACAACATATATTTACATACTATGAGGTTAACGCATTGTTCAATAGTTCCCAAGGCAAGGCAGAATCCAAACTGAACCTAAGATAGGACGTTGTTTTCATGTAACCATAGTTCAAGCATTTCTAGTATAATATGACCCACAATTTTCACCGAAGTGCCTAAAAGAGATATGGGCCTATAACAGGCTGGATCTTGTCTATTCTATTTCTTGAAGACTGGGACTATAGTAGCAATTCCCCAGGACTCAGGTAACCCATACTGCCAGGTGGCATTGAAAAGACTGGTAAACAGTGGGCTCATAAGTGGATATTGGCTTTGTACATGTCCAAAGGGACATCTGGTCCAGGGGCTTTATAGGCCGGGCTGTTTTGTACAGCTGGGGTCACCTCTTACAGGGAAAAGATTTCAATAGGGAAATTTGGTTGAACAGGAAAACCCTCCCCTTGAGTCTTACCCCTCAGGGCATACATACCCTGGAAGTGTGCCACCCAGTCCTCAGAGGCAAAATTGTAGTCCAAAGTTTTCTTAGGTGCGTCAGCCGATGAATAATTATTTACCAGACTCCAGAAAGTCCTGCAATCCTTGGGGGAACAGGCTTCCGCCAGCTTGTCCCAGTGCATGTTTCTGACTTCAGCTTTCCTAATCTTCAAGGCCCATGTGTAATCTTTCCTACACTGAGCTATTTCCTCCCTGTTCTTAGGAGATTTCCCTAGGACAGTGTGTATATGCCTACATAGCAGCCTGGAGGTTCTAATGAACACGGAAGCCAGGCAGTGGTCCCTTGTTGGTGAGAATAGCTCTAATGGCATCCCCCAGGGCAGCAAACAGGCAACTGTCAATCTTCAGAGATAGACAGCTAGAGATGTAGGTCTGGTTGCCAGCCAATAGCTTTGTGCACTGTAGTTCGATATCAGCATACCTCCGTACAAGTCTCTTAAGGTTATCCTACACTTTAATAACGTAATTACCCACCAAGGATCCCTTATGGGCCAACATAGGATGATTATTGGAAATGTAGCGGGTATTGTGGTCACTAAACATGTTGCAAAAAACGCCATCCTCCAATACTCTGGTAGCCATGCTTCTGGAATCAAAGATGCAATCAATAGTGGCGAAACCTCCTCTCCCAGGAAATGTAATAAGATCAGAAACAGCATGGTTAAGAAAATAAAAAGCATGACCCAGGTTGTGGCTGACCAGAATAGGATTGACAAGAGTACCCCTAGTGTTGCGATTCCTGCTGAAGGATTAGTGGGATAATTCGGAAGGCTGGGGCTCAATAAGTGCCATTGTGTCCCCTAGCTTCATATTGAAATCACCCGTTACCAACAGACCAATGTACCCTTCAGGCGAAGGAGGGCTGAGGGTCAAAGAATCGATACAGACGGGCAAGGCAGTAAAATTTCTATATCTTTGGCTGAAAACTCATTGTTTTAAAAACTGATCACAAATACCCTTCCTTTCAGAGGCCATTTTAAAAGAAAGGCCTGAATGAGTCTGCTACTGGATTCAATACAAGTTATTGTGCAGCCCAGGGACACCTTAAACCAGGCTAGTAAACCGCCCTCTTCGCCTGCCCTGAAGGTGACTGAACCGCATGATGGGCAAATCTAACAAAACTGTCCCACAGGACATTTTCCGTGGCCAGATCTCCTGCAGCAGAACAACATCAAATTGCTGGACCAATTCCATCTAGACCTATAATCCCATCTGGCCTTAACTCCTGCTACGTTCTAATTTAGGCACCCTGAGATGGTGCTGTCCAGTCGACACTTTATCGGCACAGAGGGAACCATACTCACCCTCCTGCAGGGGCCTAGTCAGAGAACGAGCTGATGGTATATTCACCGGAGGCTCAGAAAAAGGCATCATCACACTCAATAGAGGGGTGGGGGCAGGACGGGTGGGACTGGGAGGCTACAAGGGCCCACAACAAAGAGTAAATCCACCTCACATAGGGTGGAGAGTGGTGCAAGGTGATTAGAAGTCACAAGCTGCATAGGCTGCCCTCCAATAGTTCTGGCAAGCGGGCACAGCAGCACTAGAGCCAAAGTACTATAAACATAAGAAAGTGGAAAGAGCTGGATCGATTTTGACTGAAGCAGGCCCCTGTTGGCCTGGGACACCAGACATCCACAATTTGAGGATTTCAGAAATCCACAAAGACACAATCCTCGTCAAAACCTTTTTTGTCACAAGCCCAACCATCCAATCCTTCATAACATTAAAATCCGTTTGACAGAGCAAACAAAACATAGTGGTAAGTTATTTTTTTAGTTCAACCAGTGGGAGACCTTATTTCTCAGTTCGATGGTTGTTTCACCAGCCGCCAGGGGTAATGCAGGGATATTAGCCAGGATGACCACGAATGGGCATGATGCTGGCAGAAGACGTAATGTGGAGGGCCCATCCCTGTGTAAAGGGGCAGCGTACCCCGGCCCGGTGGTTGAGAGCTGCCCCTGGGTGTGGATGCTAAATCCCAGCAAATGCATTTGTCACCCCGAAAGGGACGGGTATGCTCAGACGTGGGTCCTGTGCTCTTCATGCCAGTGAGATCAAGCTATCCTGACTGAAGAGGGGTGAAACCCTGGCACCGGCCCTAGGATGCTTGTTTCCAGTCCAGGGAGGACCTGGCTTGGCAGTTCGGGCTGGACTGTTCCCATGAAGCACAGGGTCAAGACTGATTTGCAAATGGCTGGGTTCAAACTGGAATGGCATGGTGACCAAAAAAACGATGGATTTAGGCCCAGATCTCTGTACTGGGGTGAATGTATGACATTGTTCAGCATTCTGTCTCTCAACTGTTGTTTTTGCATTTGTCACCCCGAGTGGGAAGGGTGTGCCCAAACGTGGGTCCCGTGCTCTCCATGCCACTGGAATCAAGCTATCCTGGCTGAAGAGGGGTGAAACCCCGAAACCAGTCCTAGGATGTTTGTTTCCAGGCCAGGGAGGACCTGGCTTGGCAGTTCGGGGTGGACTGTACCCATGAGGCACAGGGTCAAGACTAATTTGCATATGGCTGGGTTCAAACTGGAACGACATGGTGAGCAAAAAAACTATGGATTTATGCACAGATCTCTGTACTGGGGTGAATGTATGACATTGTTCTGCATTCTGTCCATCAACTGTTGTTTTTGCATTTGTCACCCCGAGTGGGAAAGGTATGCCCAGACGTGGGTCCCGTGCTCTCCATTCCACTGGAATCAAGCTATCCTGGCTGAAGAGGGGTAAAACCCTGAAACCGGTCCTAGGATGCTTGTTTCCAGTCCAGGGAGGACCTGGCTTGGCAGTTCGGGTGGACTGTACCAATGAGGCACAGTGTCAAGACTGATTTGCATATGGCTGGGTTCAAACTGGAACGGCATGGTGAGCAAAAAAAGATGGATTTAGGCCCAGATCTCTGTACTGGGGTGAATGTATGACATTGTTCTGCATTCTGTCCATCAACTGTTGTTTTTGCATTTGTCACCCTGAGTGGGAAGGGTATGCCCAGACGTGGGTCCCGTGCTCTCCATGCCACTGGAATCAAGCTATCCTGGCTGAAGAAGGGTGAAACCCCGAAACCGGTCCTAGGATGCTTGTTTCCAGTCCAGGGAGGACCTGGCTTGGCTGTTCGGGGTGGACTGTACCCATGAGGCACAGGGTCAAGACTGATTTGCATATGGCTGGGTTCAAACTGTAACGGCATGGTGAGCAAAAAAATGATGGATTTTGGCCCAGATCTCTGTACTGGGGTGAATGTATGACATTGTTCTGCATTCTGTCTATCAACTGTTGTTTTTGCATTTGTCACCCCGAGTGGGAAGGGTATGTCAAGACGTGGGTCCCGTGCTCTCCATGCCACTGGAATCAAGCTATCCTGGCTGAAGAGGGGTGAAACCCAGAAACCGGTCCTAGGATGCTTGTTTCCAGTCCAGGGAGGACCTGGCTTGACAGTTCGGGGTGAACTGTACCCATGAGGCACAGGGTCAAGACTGATTTGCATATGGCTGGGTTCAAACTGGAACAGCATGGTGAGCAAAAAAACAATGGATTTAGGCCCAGATCTCTGTACTGGGGTGAATGTATGACATTGTTCTGCATTCTGTCCATCAACTGGTGTTTTTGCATTTGTCACCCCGAGTGGGAAGGGTATGCCCAGACGTGGGTCCTCTGCTCTCTTTTTTTCTTTTTTTACTTTTTTTATTGGGTCACAATATCAGAATGTATGAACATAATTTAAGCAGTCATATACTCATGAAAGGTCCCCCAAATATAAATACCCATCTTATGTTTCCTTAAACCTTTAGCAGAAAACAAACTAAATTCTAAATTATATATATTATACATTTTGGCTCGCCATACATCGAAAACAGGGTCCTCAGGTTGCAGCCAAGCTGCCGCAATACACAGACGGGCAACAGTCATAGCCAAGAACAATAAATAGCGATGTTTGTACATTGGTTTCCAAGCTCTAACTCAGGCCCAGTACCTAATAACATCATGGCTGCAGTAATTCTAATAGGCATCCCAATCATTACAGACAAAAATGTTTCAATATTGGTAATATACAGTGACAACTTACTACAAGAATAAATACATGTAAACAATCCGCATTATCATTCCCACAGCGGAAGCACTTGCCATCATACCCCCCTCTCCATTTCAACATCTTTGCAGGTTTATAATATAAATTGAAGGCAGTTTTGAAAAATTGAGCTTTCAGATTTGCTGATAAGAATGTTTCTCGAGCCATAATAATGACCTTCTCTAAAGACACCTCATGTACATCCAGAATATTAGCCCATTTTAAGTTGTGTTTCTCCAAATCATCGGGCTTAGACGATAGCAATTTTTTTTATAAAACCCCAATTCTCTCCTGTCGCTTAACTGATTCAATTAATTTATGACGTACCGGTACCAAGTTTTTTTTCCTACTTAAAAAATCCCGTATTTGGAGGAACTTAAAAAACTGCGTCCAGGTACCTTATATTGTCTCGAAAAATCTGAAAAAGATAAGAAGAGCTCATGCCCCTCATAAAAATCACCAATTTGCCCAATACCTTTGCTTCTCCAATTTCTGACCACCTGATCCCAAAAGATGGATGGCAGAATGCGTACAGCATTAGTAGGAGTGTAATATGTCATCCCTGTTAAGGAAAAATTAGACCGAATAACTTCCCAAACCTTAAAAACGGCCTCCATGATCTTAAAGCGTGTCCTCTTGTAGTAGCTGCCATCCACTTCCTTAAACAAACAGTTTTTTACTTCCGCCCGAGTAATACATAAAAAATTGATGGGGCTTCTGCAACATTACTGACCTCTTCCCCGGTCAACAGTATACGCATTTTAAGTAGGAAGCATGCATAATAATAAAATGTGAAATCGGGTATTGACCAGCCCCCCCTTTCTATCGGTTGTCATAAACCGCGTAGCCCTTCTAGGTCTACCTGGGGCCCATAAAAATTTAACACATGCAGTTTGCAGTTTATGAAGTTGCTCCTTAGTCACCTCTAAGGGGACTGATCTAAAAAAATATAGTACTCTAGGTAGAATATTCATTTTTAAAATATTGCCTCTACCTACCAGTGTAAATTGAAGATGGCCCCATCCTGCTAAGGCATCTTTAATCTTAGACAGAATATCCATCCAATTGACTTCCACTAGTTCTTTCAAAGATGCCCGTACTTTTATCCCTAAATATGTCACCTCCTTAACAGATCTTGGATCCTCGGACATCATGTTGTTTGTACATAATATTTGTGTTTTTGTCCTAAGTTTATACCCAGATATTTGTCCAAATTCCTGTACTAACCGTTCCACTTCTACAATTGCCGTGGCTGGATCGCTGGTAGTAATAGCAATATCATCCACGTAGGCGAATACAGAGTGCTGAATTTCCCAGACAATAAACGATCTCACTAAGGGGCCACTATCCAACATATTAATAAAAGGATTAATATCGAGAGCAAATAATAAAGGGGAGCAGGGACACCTCTGCCGAGTTCCTCTGGTTATCTTCACGGATTCCGAAACCCTACCCCCATCACATATCCTAGCTACTGGTGATTTATATAGGACCTGTAGCTCCTGCATAAATCCCTGACCAAATCCTGCATAGCCCATGATTTTCCATAGATAATCCCATTCAACGCGATCAAACTCTTTCTCAGCGTCTAATAATATTAATCCCAAATCCCGCCCTTCAGCCTGAGCAACATCAAATAAGGCCACAACTTTGTTAACATGGGCCACTGTCCCTTGAGAGGGGATAAAACCGTGCTGATGCAGCTATACCAAGGGAGATATAACTTTTGCCAGTCGACTCGCCAATATTTTGGCATATATTTTGCCATCACAATTAACTAATGAAATTGGACAATAAGACCCAGGAATCTCGGGCGGTTTCCCCTTTTTTAAAAAAACCACAATAGTGGCTTCATCCCATGTCTTAGGCGCGTGACCATTTTGAGCAGCACGTATGGTCTGTAATAGCTCTTTCTTAAAATCATGGAAGAATATTCTGTAAAGTTCCACAGGGAGCTTATCAGGGCCAGCAGCCTTCCCAATTGCTAAAGCATTAACAGCCGCCTCTAATTCATCCATAGTGATCACGCTATCTAACATCTCTACCACCTCCCGATCTAGCTGCGTAAATCCCCCTGCCATCGGTATATTATTCACATCCCCCTGTGAGTTCTGCTGTGTATACAATTCAGTGTAGAACTGATGGAAAATAGCAAGGATTCCCCGAGGATCATATGAAATTAAGCCAGAGCTGTCCCTAAGACTAGTAATTCTCTGAGAAGATTCTTTCATCCGCATTCGGAGCGCCAAACAGCGTCCTACCGCCTCGCCATACTCATGACACTCTCTTTTATGTATCAAATATTTCCTAGCGTTCTATTTATTCCAAAGTGTGTTAATATTAGCCCGACATCATGCAGTATCAAATTCCAGCCCCGTAATATCTTTGAGCTATGCGATCCCCTGCATTAGTTTTACCTCAGTAAGCATCAGTTTTAAATATAAATCCTTTAATTCTGCCTTAGCGATTTTTTTATAGTGAATGCCAAAACTCATCACTTCCCCTCTGAAACACGCCTTAAAGTATCCCAGAGCACTGGAACAGGGACTGCATCTTTATTATTTTCAAAAAACTTCTTAATCCATTTCCTCATATGTTCCTTAAACCCGTTGTCAAGGAGCAATTACCTATCAAATGTAAAAGGTCTTGGTGCACGATCAACCGAGAATGCAGATATTTCCAACACTATTGGCGCAAGATCAGACGTGATCCTGGGATATATCTGGATCTGGGCCCCGACAAGCAACTCAGATGATATAAAAAAATAGTCAAGACGGACCAGTTTCTGATGAGGGAAGGAGTAAAACGTATACCCCGGTATTGAAGGTTGTATAGTATCCCATGCATCTGATAACCCATGGTCTTTCAACATATTAAATAGTGCTTGGAACAATTTTGGTTTTCGACCCAAGTATCCTTGTCTTCCCATTTGTAATTCTTTGTTAACTAGACTAATATTAAAATCTCTGCAAAGCACTAAAGGACCTGGCCACAGTGCAAGTTCAATATTTAATTCTTCTAAAAGTAGTGGTTCGTCAAGGTTGGACTCATAAACATTGCAAATTGTAAACTTAGAAGTACCTAGTGCACATTCCACAATCACCCATCTCCCATATTTATCAGCTAAAACATGCCCTGTACTTTGAATAGCAGGTTTAGCCAATATTGCCACCCCCCGCATCATTGATCATCATCATCATATCTAAATAAAAATACTTCCCATGGCCCTTCGACTTATAGAGGATCACCTGGCGTTCAGGAAACAACTAAAAACTTTTCTTTTCCCTGACTATGACTAAAGACACCTATTTTTTCCCACTGCATCCTCACTGTAGCAATCGTAGCGCCGTGATATCCCTTGGGATGATTGTTAGCGCTTTATAAGTAACCTAAATAAAAAAATAAATTGATGTCTGCTGTGACGCAGCAAGCAGTACAAACCCCAAATCGGTCAATACAGAGCGTTTCCCCCAAGGGACATGTGTTTCTTGGATACACAATATATCTGTGTCGATCAAGCGCAATTCCACGGAAACCCTCTCTCTTTTATTATAATTATTGAAGCCACAAACGTTAAATGAAAAGATTTTCAGTACTCTGGTAGCCATGAGTAAATAAACAAAAAAGTATATGGTGAGCCACACCTTACTAACATTTTAGACAAGATCATGTCATATCTTCTGTTGCCGACAACTATTCCCAATCTGATATTATGACATTTTCCCCCTATTTGTCCCCCCTCTCCTCCCTCTCCTCCACAACCCACCCCACCCACCCCCCTGCCCCCCACCAACAAGGCTTTAGGACTCAAGGTCCTTGAGATGAAAAAAGCTTTCAATCATCCGATACCGCTGCTCGCACCTCCTCTCGAAAGTGGAGGACAGATAAGATAAGAATGCCATAATTCTACAAGAGAAACCCCAATATACAGGGAGCGAGATGCGCTACACCTTCAACCCATACTTCCCAGACCCCTCGAAAGTGAGAAAAAAAAAACTTCTGCTGAGTGGGGTTTTATCCCACCCATCCCAGTAGTTAATACACCATGGACCCTATATCTTATAGGGTCTTTAAATACTCTTTTGCAGATCCTTCTGAAGAAAAAAATCTAGTACGGTTCTGATATATTACCTTCAACTTAGCCGGATTCGATAAATATGCTTGCGCCCCTTTGGTCTGAAAGGTTGGAATAAGCTGGCGCAGCTGCCACCGACTCTCTACGGTAAAATGGCAATTATCAGGCTGTACAAAAAACTCAAAATCCTTCCCAGCCCTCTTTTTATCTGGCCGAGCTAGCTGAAACACATCTTCCCTAGCTGAAAAGCTATTGAAAGAAATCAAGAAAGCTCTGGGCTTATTATTTGCCTGGTCAGAATTTGGATGGATATTAATTAGAAAACGGTGCACACGCCCAATCTACCTATTCCAGTCCCATCTAGTGAGCTCGGGAAAGGCGACTGTGAATAAGTCAACAATAAATTTACGAGAGTCCTGTCCTTCCCGCCCCTCTGGGATCTGCAATACTCGCAGGTTTGTTCTTCGCGCGCGGTTCTCTAAGTCCGCTAGTTTCCACTGAGTATCATCTTTCATGCTGCGAAGAGATTCAGTCAAAGCTTTCTGAGCCACAAGCTCATCCTCCAAATTTGAGATGCGTGCCTCTGCTTTGCTGAATCAAGCTGAAAACTCCGAGCAGGTCTTAGCCACTCTGCACACAGAGTCCTGTAACTTCCGGAAAAGGTTCTGTACCCTCTGGCTTTCAACTCTTGTTTCTTCCCGGTGGGACATTATCGATTGACAAATCAACGTCAGAGAAATATCTTCAACTGGTTGGCAACTGTCCAATTGTAAACCCAGCTGGTCTGGCCCAAGCTCAGTACTGATGCTTTTATGCTCCAACCTCTTTCGTACTGTAAGGAGGCTGCCTTCAAAGAGCTCACCAGAATCCTCCAAATATACGCTGCTATTATCACTTCCACCGACACCGTTCACTTGTGCAGAAAGCATCCCCATTAAGTCCTCACACGAAGAGGTGGACTGATCTGATAGTGAGAAAAAAATCAGGCACAGGGTCAAGACTGATTTGCATATGGCTGGGTTCAAACTGGAACGGCATGGTGAGCAAAAAAACGATGGATTTAGGCCCAGATCTCTGTACTGGGGTGAATGTATGACATTGTTCTGCATTCTGTCCATCAACTGTTGTTTTTGCATTTGTCACCCTGAGTGGGAAGGGTATGCCCAGACGTGGGTCCCGTGCTCTCCATGCCACTGGAATCAAGGTATCCTGCCTGAAGAGGGGTTAAACCCCTAAACCGGTCCTAGGATGCTTGTTTCCAGTCCAGGGAGGACCTGGCTTGGCAGTTTGGGGTGGACTGTACCCATGAGGCACAGGGTCAAGACTGATTTGCAAATGGCTGGGTTCAAACTAGAACGGCATGGTGAGCAAAAAAACAATGGATTTAGGCCCAGAACTCTGTACTGGGGTGAATGTATGACATTGTTCTGCATTCTGTCCAATGAGATGTCGACAGGTCTCTGATGAAAATTAAGTGCAGAACTTCTATGTCGCTGACGGATTATACATGCCAGCGGTTCCAGCATGATGGCAAATAGAAGGGGCGATAGGGGGCACCCTTGCCTGGTGCCTCGCTCGACACAGAATGATTCAGAAGTGAGGCCTCCCACGCGCACCCTCGCCGACGTATCAGTGTATAATATCTGCAGTCATCTCAGCAACACAGGAGGAAACCCCATTCTTTTTAAAACGTGAAACATATAGCTCCATTCAATGGAGTCAAATGCTTTAGCAGCATCGAGCATGACTGCTGCAGCTGGAAGATCAGGATTTATAACATGAAACATAGCAAATATGGTCCTGAGATTATGTGAGGTGGACCGTTCCGGTACAAACCCAGATTGGTCCGGTAACACTAAGTTGGGCATAAGAGGTTGAATTTTAGTGGCCAAATTTTTTGCCAATATTTTCGCATCTAGGTTGATTAATGACAATGGACGGTATGATTCGCAAAGTGTAGGGGATTTATCTTTTTTAAGAAGGGTAATAATAAGGGCCTGCCTTAGGGAAGGAGGTAGGACACCAGAGTCGTGAACCTCAGCGTACATTTCTAATAAATAGGGGATTAGGAGATCTACATATTTCTTATAGAATTCTGCAGTTAAACCATCTGGATCTGGTGCCTTGTTATTAGGGAGTGAGAGAATTGCCTCCTTAACGTCAGCCTCTTCGATGGGTTGGCTTAGATATGCACGTTGGCTGTCTGACAACCAAGCACAGGCGATGTCAGATAAGTATTCATTAAGGGCGTCGTCGTCACCGCCTCCGCGTGAGGTATACATTTCTCTGTAATAATTTCTGAACTGATCTACTATTGCTTGTGGTGTGTAGTGCTCAGTCCCTTGGTCATCTGCTAAGTTAGTAATATGATGATGACTTGATCTAAATTTCAACATAGAAGTCAGGTTTCTACCCGGACGTCCCCCTTCCCCGTATGCTCTAGCTATATGACGACGTGCTATATATCTTGGCGCGGAGTCAGTTAGCATGTTATACTCCGCAAGGAGCTCCTGAATACGAGCGTGAGAAGAGGTAGAGGGTGGAGCTGAGTTTTGTGTCTCTAGTTCTCCTAATGCTTTCTCTGTCTTGGAGAGTTGGCTTCTAATATCTTTCAGGATACCCGATGTTGTACTTATACACACCCCGTATCGTGACCTTAAAGGCCTCCCACAGCGAGGAGGAACTTTCCACTGAGCCCACATTTGATTCGAAATACTGTGTGATCACTTGCCTGATAGTGTCCTCATATATAGGGTCAAGCAGGGCCTCAGCGGGGGAGAACCAGGTGAAGGGACGGTGTGGGTTTGTAGGGATTTGGATAGCTAAATACACAGGATTATGATCCGAAAGGGTGCGCAGCAAGTTGTGTATGTGCGTTACCCACCCGTTAGCCTCTTCATTTAATAGTCAGTAATCCAAGCGAGACCAGCTGTTGCATGCCGGGGTGATATGAGTGCCCACTTTATCTTTGGCATTACGAAGGCGCCACACATCCATCAGACCCAGCTCTGACATGGCCTCCCGCACGCACTGAGCCATTTTAATAGTACGTGTGCCTTGCGGATTAGATTTATCCATGTTCGGGTTGAGGTGCGTGTTGAAGTCGCCCCCCCAATGGATGGCCGACTCTAGCAACATACGCAGCACATTTAGTATCTGTATAACAGCCTGAGGGTCATCCACCACCAGACCATATATATTAATAATTGTTACCAAGGTCACACCCAATTTACCCTGCACCATGGCCCAGCGACCCTCGGTATCTGTGTGCGAGTGAAGAGGAAGGAAGGGTACTCCCTTTTTGATCAAAATGAGGACACCTCTAGCATAGGTGGAGAAAGACGAAGCCAACCGGTAACCCGCCCATTTGTGTGCGATATTAGCTTCCGTCTGTTTATTCAAATGTGACTCTTGTAGCAAAGCAATTTGCACACTGTGCCGCTCTAAATATGCAAACACTTGACAAACGTTTTTGGGGGTGTTAAGCCCGCGAATATTCCAAATTATGCAGTTATCCCGCTCACCCATCAGCCATTTTAAAAAATTTGAGACATACTCTGAGTATTAAACATTCTATATTCTGAAAGTTCCATGTTTAGTCCTGTACTGCGACCTATCATTCCAATCACAATCAGCGTGGCAATAGTAACATTAAAACAATCACCCCCCACCCACCTTGGCAGCCCCAATTTGCCAAAGCCATAATCCCACAATGTAAACAACTTCATAAAGTAGAGGAAAGAAAGAAAAAAAAAGGAAAAGAAAAAACGTCCACGAAGTACATATCGGGGTATACCCATCGGGGGACGTAGCGGCGCATACCACTCCCAGGTGAGATAGGAGGGGGCCGCTGCACAAAGACAGAGAGCTTCAATATGTAAACCAAACACAGAGACAAAGTGTGGATGATGTTCAGAGTGACAGAGAAACTACGAGTGGAGAGCAGTATCCATCAGTGCAGCCGGAGCCACGGATCAAATCGAAACTATACCCACAGCTGATACCTTATCTGTAAGAGGAAGAAATACCTTTGCAGTCACGACCTACCAATTTGTATAAAAAACATCTTAAAACCAAGTCAGTTATTATATTCAACTACGTATAAACTGTAAGCTCGAATGATAGACCAGTCATCATCATACATGTGAGTTCCGGCCAGGCCCGCCCACCTCGCCACCAAGCACCGCAGTATCAGCAGGATGTAGGTAATGGCATGCAAGAATGCATTGATGTAGTATACTCATCAAAGTCTGAGGTTGTACTGGAGGACTGCTGCTTGCATCTCAGGGATCTGGCAAAATCCATGGCAAGCTTAGGGTTCGCAAAGATCTTCGCTGTGTCCTCCGTGCCTATACGCAGGTGAGCAGGGTACAGAATGGGATAGGGAATTTTTTCTTTCATTAACAGTTTCTTGACTCCTTGAAACTCTTTCTGCGCTGCCTGTACTGTAGCCGTAAGTCAGGGTAAAAAGATAGAACATTACCCTGGTACTTGATGGTGCCCTTCTGACGGGTGATACGCAATACAGCGTCACGATCCCTGAAATTCAGTAGACGTGCGATGATGGGCCTGGGTGGTGTGCCGGGTGGTGGGTGCGCCACTAGGGATCTGTGAGTACACTCCACAACCAGCATGTGTGAAAGGTTTTCAGTTCCGCAGACATCACGAAGTAGGCCTCGCTGTATTCTTCCAGCCGCCCCACATTTGTGGATTCTGGAGCGCGCTTCAATGTCCTCATTTTTATCATGGATTAACGCCAGGATTTATTCAATATCCGTAGTTTTGGCAGCCACTTGTTGCAAGCCATCCTCGGTGTCTGATATGCGCTGTTCCGCCTCTCCTAGCCTGACTGCTTGCTTTTCCAACTTGGAGGAGATGTGGTCCATGCGGCCATTTAGCACTTCTATTTTGCCGTCAATAGACTGCAGACTGGCTTGAATTGCAGATAGAGTTTTTTCCAGGGCGGTAGGGACCTGCGCATTAGTGTCCAGCTCTGAATCAGAAGCCACAGTTTGCGTTGATTTACCTCCCCTTCGCAATTCAAAGTTAAGGCGCGACTGATTTTTGGGGGGTTTGCCCATGATGCCCAGTTGCGTCTAGATGTGGAGCACAGCACAGCAAGGGACACGCAGTAGAGCAAAGTGTGCCCAAGTCTCACAGCACCGCACACCTAGGTAATGCTAGTCAGATTGAATGAGGGCTAAGCAAGGTTCGTGGGCCTGGCGATGTATTTTGTGTGCAGGATCTTTAGGGCTGAACGTCTCACCGTTGTAGCGCTCCCCGGTTGTAGCCTGATGCGCTCACCAGCCCCTGGCTGCACTTACAGTCACTATGTTCTCAAAAGAACACAACTCGCCACAGCACTGGGGCCCCGCTGAGAGTCACGCACGGCTCCACGGTGCAAGTGATGCACTCCTAGAGAATGTGCCGCAGAGAGGCCCAAGCTACAGCCGCATCCGGCCAGTCAAACTCAGGGTGCAGATGCGGCGCAGGCCGCCCTCGTTCCCCAGTCTCCTCCTGGGCATTCTGCAGCCGCGTATATGGGGCACCTTGCAGCTCACCCTTGTTAGCGTCTCCAGCCACAGAGCTCAGAAGCCGCCGTCCACAGCGCTGCAGAACCCACAGCCGCAACCTACAGCTCGGCGGGCAGCAATATCTCCAGCCGTGGGGCTACCATCTTAGACACCGGTGCACGCTCCGACAATCGCCGCTGGGCTCCGCAAACCTCAAAGTTGTTTTTGTGGGTTTATTCACTTCAAGTCTGAGTGAGTGCAGGAATCCTCCCAGGATTGACAGAGTTGAACCTTGGAGACTGTTGCATCCAGCCGGACGCATTCTAGTGTTCCACTGCTGATGTAAGACACTGTACATCCACCCACCACAGGCATCACCAGTCAGGTGACCCTGTTAATAAAGGGGGCCGGGCGCACGTGCCCTGGGCCAGTTCCAGCACCTACCTACTGCGTGTCTGTGTTGTCATTTGTGCAGTATGTGGGCCTAAGGCCCAAGGCACCACAATGGCGACGAGCGGGTCGATTCCCGCGTGCATGCCGCCGACCGTTTCATGGTTGGTCAGAGGGGAAGAGTGAGCAGATCGTAATGCTTCCCCGCATCTCCTGACGACACAAAGGCAAACCAGCCTGGGCAGAGTACGTCTACGGCCACTCAGTGAACCCATCAGGTTACTGTGCTCAATAAAACGTTACCCTGCGACCGAGCCTCCACTGGTGTTGGTGACTGTGCGCCGTCCCACCCACCTGCAAGGCAAGGAAGAGGCAAGCTGGTCCGGCCATCACAAGCGACCTCGGCCTGGAGCCGCACCTCCTGCGCTGGAAGTCTGCAACTGTTGCTGCCATGTCCGTAGGTGAGATGCGGCCGACCACATGTGGACCCCCACCTGAGAGCACCGCTACAAGCACAAGGTCGTAAAGCCCGCAGCGTTAAGTTAGGCTGCTGTGGCACGTGAGGGCTGCCGCGCGACCGAGCATTCTCGTACCGCACCCAGGAGTGGTAGTTACGGGGTGGCCAGACGGTGAAGCAATGTTAAGCCGGCCAGAAGAGACAGCTTGCTGAGCGTCCCCCACCAGAAGCTGCGCCTCGCAGAGAGGCAATGAAAACGGCGTAGAATAGGAAACTGCCGCAGCGTCACTTGACTACAACCAATGAACCATGCCATCGCGGAATACTTTCCCCCGCCCAAGTATTTACCGCCCTGAAAAGTGAGGCCCGCGATGCCCAGGAAAGCTGACTGGCCGCACCCACCGTCCATCCTCTCTGCCCTACCTGCTGCCATCTGTCACGGAGAGGTTTGAGCTGGCTAGAGGCACCCACAGTGAGGAACACCAGCATTTCCAGTACACCCTGACCCCCGCAGCGTGATGCAAGTTGTCACGGCCTCCCGCAATGCCTGCAGCACCGGAGAGAGACGAGCGAGGCCTGCAGCGATCGGGAAGAGCTGCCTAGCCACTCTGTTTTCTTCTGCAGAGCCACCCAGTGGCCGTTTCACCACACTGCACCTTGGGCATGATCAAAAAGAAAAGGAAGTTACTTGGCACACAAGTCGGCCCCACGCAGTGGCTCACAATGAATGAATGACACAAGCTCAGTGCCTGCATGGAGAGACTGCTCTGAACCGACCTTGCTCAGCAAAAAAAAAAAAAAAGAAGAAAAAATAGCGGTATGGTGACAATGAGCTGCTCGCCCAGTGGTGAAAATCAGCACCCCGACTGGAGGAGGGAACTGCCAAAGAGCACCAAATGCCAGTAAAGAGCCCTCCACTTACCTGAACACTGCCCCATCCAGCAAACAAACAGCCTAGCAGCACAAGAGAGAGTGCCTAACTGCCCTGCAGCACGAGGAAAGCTATAGTGGCCTCTCTGCAACCACGCACAGTGTCACCTGGTGGCCCCAGTGCCACAGCACACCCAGCAGTAGTGACCTGCCTGAGCAGCCCCTCTTACAAGGCTAGCATATGTAAAAGAGACTTGCTGCTTCCCCCCTACAGTGGTGAGCAAATGTACAACCACCTGTTGGCAGGGAGTCCGAAAGCGAGATTGGTCTGTAGATCAGGCCCATCAAAGGCTTGGCCGGGCTGCCACATCAGGTTCCAGCTAAACACCCCGAAAAGCTTGCAGTGGTATTAGCAGGGCTGTCGCAGCTTCAGAGTGAGAAGTGTGTGCTGCAAGGAAATGAGGTGAGAGGGGCCTACTGAATTAACAAGGGACAGTGTGCACGTCCTGTGAGGAGGAAATAGCAGCAGACTGTATATTCCAGCAAGAGAGACTACACAGAACTCTAGAGACTGCGCTCTAAGCAGCCACCGCAAAAGACTGTTCGAAGTGAGTGCCACACACCCTATTGGCTGCCTGTCATTGAGGGGAGAGATTGTTAACCCCCAGAAGGCTGCACTGGCGAATTTGACAGCATAGGCAGGTGCCCAGGAGAGAGAGACCTCTCCACAGAGAAGCACTGCTGAACGCAGTACAGAGAGCGACCACATCTCTACTGCACCGAGGTTGAAGAAGAGAACACTGCACTAAGCAAGTGCACAGCAGCACAGGGACAGCTGCTACCGTTCCAGGAAGGACAGACCGAAGAGAATGCACAGCCAGCACGTCCTGTGAAGCAAATGAAGAGCGCAGTCGGATACGCGCCAAAAGTGAAGCCGACCGGCCAAACGGTTGCAACGAAGAAGCTGACCCGCCAGGCAGCCACAAGGAAGAAGCACTGCTGTAGGGAGATCCCCTACATCTCCACCGCCCAGTGAAGCCCCACAGTGGGCCGAAGGAAACACAGTGTCCTCCCTCGCACTGCCTCAAGACGGAGTCGGCAGAGAGCCAAGACGGCAAGAGAGGAGTCGCACACCACACGTGGCAGGCCGCCACGGCAACGGACACTCCTACAGCACAGCGACACGTGACCAGACGTCACAGCGCACAGCAAGCAAGGAGCCCTTCACGCAGAGTGAACAGTCCGGACGAGCATACCGGAAAAACCGGAAGGAGCAGCCGCCAAGGCGGCACAAGCACGAAGCTTCAAGCGAAGAAAAGAGGGACACCGTGAAACCCCTGAGGAGGGGATGGTGCCACTGGAAGTCCCCAAGAGGTACATGCAAGTCCTACTGAGAGGACAGGCCTGCAAAAGGTCCGCAAAAGAAAAGGAGGCAGAATACTGTCATGACGCCACAGGGCAGACAACCACCACAGGCGCGCAAGAGGGAGCAGAGAAGGGCAACAGGACCAAGGACTCGCACCAGCACTGAGGAAGGTTCTCATCCACACAAGCCAGCCACCGGGTTACAGAGACGTCACTGGAGACAGCTTCGCGGGAGGAACTACCGTGAGCCGCTAGCAAGCGCAATCTGCGTCCTGGCCCCACGCTTCACAGTTCGACCGTCCTCTCACCTGTCACCGACTGCTTGGTATCGATAGCACCACACCTCGCAATGCACCTGCCTGAAGTCAACGGAGAGGTGCCACGAAGTCCATCAAGTCCTTCTCACTCCCTAAGGTCACCCCGACGGAAAATCACCGCCTTTCTGCCCACTGAAGAAAACTAACATCCTGTTACCACCTCGCAGGTGCATCATCAACAAGGAGCATCGCACCACCCGTGTGAATCCACACACGCCCCAAACAACCGGAGCACAACGAGGCAAATCATCCAGGAACAGTCTGTGCACCCCAGTCAACCTACAGCCTGCCGAAGTCGAGCACACCCGGCCATTGGAAGATCCGCCCTTGTGGACTACACAAGAGCTGGCCGTGACCCTGTTGGGAGTTCTGCAGCGACCCCTAAGTGTGGCCTACGCAACGGCCCGCACAGCCCACGCGGTCGAGTGGCAGTCCAGGGGACAAGGGCCTCGATGGAGTTCCCGTGCGAAGGGAGTCCGAGTAGGAGAGATGTGTCGGCCACAGCTCCACATCAGGTGCAGGAAACACGAAGGTCACGGCTGAAGACTGGTCACCCACAAGATCGCCAGAGGAGGGCGCAGGACCCTCGTCCAGACTGCGAGGATGCCCAGACAACGACACTACCCTCGGAGGCTACATGAGCGACTTGGCTGTGAATCCGTCGGCAGTTCCTCAGCTACGCCTTTGCGCGGCTCACACGAAGCCCCGCACGGTCCACACGGTCCCATGAAGGCCAGCAAGAAAAGCCATCCAAGAGGCTCCAGTGGCAGAGGAGTCCAGGCGAGGGAGGCAAGTCGAGCGTCGCTCAGCAGTCAGGAGTAAGGAGGGTCACCGAGCACGTAATCCCAACAGGAAGGCCTCACTCACAGAGATCGTCTCCGACACCAAAGTGGATTTCACCACAGCTCCAGATGCATCAACACTGAACTTTTATATATAGACTTCAACACCGCGAGACCAGGCCGGTCTAAAGAACATCGCCAAAGCGACTGAAGGCATCCCGACCGTGCGGTCTGAGGCTCAAGCGCTGACAGGCTGACGGCCTGCATAGACTCACTTGGTGCTTTTGTGTTATTTCTGTGTTTTATTACAGGTTGGGCTCCTGTTTGGTCTTTCATTAAAGTTTGGGAGGGATGTTGCATCCAGCCGGACGCATTCTAGTGTTCCACTGCTGATGTAAGACACTGTACACCCACCCACCACAGGCGTCACCAGTCAGGTGACCCTGTTAATAAAGGGGGCCGGGCGCACGTGCCCTGGGCCAGTTCCAGCACCTAACTACTGCGTGTCTGTGTTGTCATTTGTGCAGTATGTGAGCCTAAGGCCCAAGGCACCACAGAGACCACCTTCAGGTAAGCGCCCCGGAGACATACTTGCTAAACTGCATCATTTTACGGTGAAGGAGGAAATTATGAAAGCTGAACTAAACATGACATTGTCATTAAAGAATATGGGTGCCAACTTTTTCACAACCTATCTGTTGAAACTCTACCAAAGCAACAACTTTTTTGCCCCATTGTAGACAAACTTAAGAATGAAAACATGCACTACAAATAGACCCTTGCCTTTGGCATCCTGTTTGAAAAAGACAATAAAGTACATAACGCATCTAACGGACCATTCGTGGACTAATTTCAATCAAAATGTTCCGTTAGATGCCGTGTCACAATCAAGTGCACGATATGATAAGGCTGCTGGCCGCAGTTGTTCAGGTAATCTGTATACGACTATACACTTCGAGTTCTGGTAACAAGATGCAGTTTATAATGTTGAACTGGGAGCAAGGGGTATTGCAGAGAGTGTAGGGATTTTGGCACCTGTTCATTTTTTTAAGTTTGGGTTTCAAATTAGGGGTGGATTTGAGATATCATGGGCTTGGCGATGTTTATACTATGAAATAATTATAGCACTTAGTAATAATTAGTTTGGCACATTTTGCTGAGTTGCTTTTGTTATCTGTTTCAGTAACCCCTGACGAAGAACCTTCGGGTTCGAAATGCATTGGGTGGAATGGTATGAACCGGCTCAATTTGTATGATTCATGTACACGTGCTGCGTTTCTAAATCTGGATGGATTGAAGATGGCATTTGAAAATGTTCATTAAATCATCAACATGGAACTACGCTGTCTCTGCAGTGATTAATTTGAACAAGGATGAACTTTGGAATGAAGCATGGATCAAATTATGGTTTATTTTAAGTAACTATGTGATTATCATATAAGAAATGGCTTGTTGTGAGGATAAATTCCTATTCAGTAGTGCGACAGATCGGTGTGGAATGTCACATGCCTTTTTCTCAACACTTTCAGAAAGAAGACATTTCTCTGCTCTTAGCTCTGAGTGCCTGCAGCTTGTCTTCAATATATGTCTGGAGTGGGAGACTGCTGGACTTTGTGCATTCCCTCTAGGCAGCCACTCACAAGGGAAGGTTAGGTGTGAGTGAGTGGCTATCCACATCCTTATGGGCCATCCTTTGCAAGATGGGAGGAAGGAGCTGACACTTATACCTGAATAGGCATTGTCCTGTCCCCACACAAAATACTGTGGGCCCGATTCACAGAACTAACTTAAGACAAAATCCTAAACTTACTACCATTTTGGTATTCACAGAAGGCACTTACTCATTTTGGTATTCACAGAAGGCACTTACTCATTTCAGTATTCACAGAAGTTAGGAGTCCTAACTTTAGGACTCCTAAATGCCTTCTGTGAATACCGAAAGTCTTAAAATTAGGATTTTTCTTAGTTTAGTAGTGGTATAGTTAGGACTCCTAACTTTAGGTCTCCTAAATGCCTTCTGTGAATACCGAAAGTCTTAAAATTAGGATTTTTCTCAATTTAGTAGTCCTAAGTTTAGGACTCCTAACTTTAGGACTCCTAAATGCCTTCTGTGAATACCAAAAGCCTTAAAATTAGGATTTTTCTCAGTTTAGTAGTAGTATAGTTAGGACTCCTAACTTTAGGACTCCTAAATGCCTTCTGTGAATACCGAAAGTCTTAAAATTAGGATTTTTCTCAATTTAGTAGTCCTAAGTTTAGATTTAGGACTATTAAATTGAGAAAAATCCTAATTTTAAGACTTTCGGTATTCACAGAAGGCATTTAGGAGTCCTAAAGTTAGGACTCCTAACTTCTGTGAATACCGAAATGAGTAAGTGCCTTCTGTGAATACCAAAATGAGTAAGTGCCTTCTGTGAATACCAAAATGGTAGTAAGTTTAGGATTGTGTCTTAAGTTAGTTCTGTGAATCGGGCCCTGTATGCCCACAGTAGTGTGTTTTGAGCCATATCTGGGAGGAAGGGCCTCTGTACACTTCAAAGCCCCTCTGTGTAGTCACCTCAACTTAAAAGGCACAACTTGGTATAAGTACCGAGTCTCTGACCATACCAAACCAGATACTACTGGAACTGTGAAGAAAATCTGACAGGAGGAAGGACTGCTGTGCTTCTACAAGGAATACCACTTTCCTGGACTGCTGCTCTGGAAGAACTGCTTTTCTGCTGTGCTGCCCTGCTGCCTGCAACCCTCTGCCCAGGATAACTTATTTGAACTCAGAGAGATCTCCAAGGGCATGCTGGCTTGCATCCTGTTTTAAGACTCAGGGAAATTAATGTCTTATCCCCTGCTCCTATGCCTGGTCGATTGGAAGTGGATCCAGGTGCTTCCTCCAGTGAAACCAACACATCCTATGCTGCGTGAAGCAAAACCGACCCTGCTACGAGAACAGAACCGGTGCATAGCACTTGGAATCAGTGCATCGCCATTGGAACCAATACCTCTGAACCACTGCATCGGCGCTACTGCAGTGAGAATTGATAGAAGCATCCCCTCGACTGCGTCAATAAGCCCAGCGCATCGCACTTAGAATCATCTTGGAACCAGCGCTTCTCTTTTGGAACCGTCGCATTGCCATCAGTGCGTGAAGAAAATTGAGGCATCACCTTGACTGCGGGGTCCGCACCAACCCATCAGTCGACTGCACCTCACATCTCGCTGTTGCAGCCATAATCAAGGTACTTTTGCTCTGCAGGCCTTGCATGGCCCCTGTACCCAGCCCGTGCTCCATCGCGGTTTGCCTGAACTCTTGACTTTGCCCTGATTTTGCATGACCAGATACCCCCAAAGGCACTTATTGCTTCTAAGCGCTATTTTTACTTTTATTCTTTAATAATTCATAACTTGACTTCTACTGATTGAATTTTTGTCGTTTTGAACCATGATCTATTTTGCTAAACTGGGATAGAATATTTTTTTTTTTGTGGTGTTTTCACTGTGTTACTGTTGAAAGTGTTCCACAAATACTTTACATATTGCCTCTTAAGTTAAGCCTTACTGCTCTGAGCCAAGCTGCCTGAGATTGAGCACAGGTTAATTTATGATGTGTATCTGACTTATCCTGTTTAGGATTGTGATTCTTTCTTGGGCAAGGTGCATACCTCTGCCAACCAGAAACCCAATTTCTAACATACAGCAATGACTTCCTCTTTAGTCACTGGTATAATTACCCTGATGTTACAATCAAAGGCTTAATTGTAGACACATCCCATATAGCAGCTGACCCTATACCCCCAGCCTCATAATGGTGATAATCACATCCCATAATGGTAAAGCACTCAATGCCCTAAACAAATGAATATCGATATGGAAATTCTTTCTGAGAAACCCACCTGCAATAATTTGTCTTCAGGAAACACTTGATGAGATTTGATCAATACAGAGTGAGACAGACTTTACCCCACTGCACGTTAAAACACATTGAAGTGGCTATTTTTATCCACCAGAGGGGAAATATATTCAATTTCAAGAGGCAATTGGGAGGGCATTTGTGTGACCCTCCCTACAACCCACGCACAGAATTAAGGACCAGGTTCATTTTTACTAGAATGTTTTACACAATTTGATGTATTTGCCAGAGGCGAGATCAAATTAGCAGATGATCTGAATATGGTTTGGGACAGATCCTTGGACAGCTCTGACCGGTAGATTCCTGGGGACTTTTCCTTAAACTCTTAAACATACAATACTGTCTATTGGTCTCAGAGATATATAGCATGAATAACATGAGACAGACTTTGCATGCCTTCTTCTCACATTCATGGATTGATTATTTCCTGACCGGTATCACTTTAGGTCCATTGGTGTTCAAATCAGAGATTGATCAGAACTCTTTTTCAGATCATGCACAAATTACTATACATTTAGATATAAGCCGCAAGAGACAGGGCTCTACCAATGGTTCCTAAACTCTTCTTCACTGTAAAGCTACGTATTCAAGCAAGAAATGGAGAAAGGTATTGTACATTATTTCACACACAATGATAACCACAGTGTCTTCAGCTCCTCTATGGGATGCAGTCCTAAAGGGAAATTTACTTCTAATATGGCGAATCTAAGACAGCTTTACTCTTATGAACTCCAAACAACAGAAGCAGAACTATGTACAGTAACAGAAGAATATGCTCACACCCCTTCATTAACTCACCAATGACAGATGACAACCTTAAGAAGCAGACTTACAGCCATTATGATTAATAGAGCAGGGATTACTTCACTACAGTATAAGGGCCAGTCCTATGAAACCCACAATAAAGTAGGCCCCTACCCTGCACATCTCCTTGGAGAAAAAACTGTGAATTGATATGTCAAGGAGCTTGCCTTCCAAGCTAGGTCCCTTACTCACTCCGAAAACCCATACCCACAACTTTGGCATCATCTTGGACAGCAAGCTCACCATAAAAAGCCAAATTAATGCAGTCTCCTCCACCTGCTTCCTCACTCTTCACATGCTCTGTAAGATATTCAAATGGATCACCGTCAACCAGGCGTACTGTTACTCTAGCCCTATGCACCAGCCACCTGGACTATGGCAACGTACTCTACATAGAAATCCCCATGCACCTCCTGAAGAGACTTCAAACCATACAGAACTCCGTAGCCAGACTCATTCTTGATCTCCCTAAATGAACCCACATCACCCACCCACCTCAAGGAGCTCCACTGGTTCCCCATTCAGAAGAGATGTCAATTCAAGCTGCCGATCCACACCTACAAGTCCCTTCCCAATCAAGGACCAGCAGACATCAACAACCAGCTGTACTTCCCCCAACCCTCCAAACACCTGCACTCTGCCTCCTTCTCCTTCACACACTCCCCCTGCCTCCTCCGAAGCAACAGTGGTGGTTGCTCCTTCTCCTTCCTTGCTGCAAAATCTTGAAATGACCTCCCCCTACAGCCCCGGACCATTTCCTCCCTGCTTGAATTCAGGAGAGGACCCAAGACTTGGATGTTCGATTGATCACTCCTGAAGCAGCAGGGTTCTCAATGCCTTGATACCCTCATGGGTGATTAGCTGCGCCGTAAAAGTCCTGATTGATTGATTGATTGATTGATTGATTAATTGATTGATTGATTGATGCTTCTGGCACATGGTCCAAGTCTGCAAGCAGAAATAGATAAGATTTTTTTAAAAGTAAGACTTTCTACCAAAACCTGTATACACGTGGAATGTTTCAATCTCCCAGAGAGGAAACGTAACTAAGGGTGGTCACACCAAAATCCCTCCGGAGCATTCTGACTAATTAGAATCTTCCATGTCAGAAGAGGAGGTAAAATCTGCGATATCCCAACTTAAGATGGGCAAAGCACCAAGCTGGGATGGCTTTACAGGCATATTCGACAAGATCTATGAACATTGATTCCTAGATAAACATCCCTGTTCAACACATTTGCTACAACTGGGACAGTGACACCTTCTATGACAGAAGCTGTTATTGCTGTGATATTAAAACCTGATAAAGACCCACAAAAATACACCTTCTACAAATGCATTATTTAGACTTGTTGCTTAGCTTCAAAATTCTTGCAAACGGGCTAGATGAATTACTACCTGGGATCATCCACCTGGACTAGTCAACCTTGGTGAAGGGAAGAAAAATACATAACATCTACAGACTAGTCCACCTTGTCAAAAAGGCACAAAAGAAAAAATTGCCAACAGTTTTGGTCTCTCTAGATGCAGAGACTGGGTGTACAAAACCTTTATGAGATTGGTCCTGGAAGGAGTGTGCATCAGCTGAATGTTTATGTCTTTAATCATGGCTAACTATGAGACTCCTTAGCCAGAATAACACTCAATGGTCAGATCTCTCAAATGATCTAGTTGAGATTTGTTACTCAACAGGGTTGTCCTCTGTTACTTTCCTTCAGTTGTGAACCTTTGGCATCCCATATTAGAGGGGCGAAAGACATACAAGGGTGACCAATCTTGTTCACTGGAATACTTAAACAACTAACAGACTGAATAATTGGCAGGTTGAAAAATTAATATGAGCAAATCAGGAATCCTGATTCTAGACCTTCCCCATTGAGGAGATGGAGGACATGCGGGGTGGATTTCTACTTTTGTGGTCCTGATCATAGGTCAAATACATAGGGATACAAATCACACCATATGCGCAAGATGTATTAGAGCAAACAACCCCTCTCTACTGTTCGAAATAAGTCGAGAACTACATAGGTGGTCACTCCTCCAAATTTTGTGACTAGGCGGCATTAAGATTGACCTCATTAATTTAGTAAAAATGATGACCCTGTTGAGAATCTTATACCTATTAAAGGTGCTTCCAGTTTTGGTAGAGAAGAACCTTTCTACTTCTCTCCAGGCAGCAATCAACAGGCTTATCTGGAGAGGTACTAGGTCACGAGTCCCCATTTAGGGGAATATTCTCAAGAACGTGTGATAACTACTGCAAAAGTAGCTTAACGCAACCCTTCACATCGCAGTCTATCGCGGGAAAATAACTCTGTGTTAACGTGGCATTCACAAGCCGGCGGTACCATGCGATAGGCTCACGAGAACGTGTCAAATGTCAAATGTCTGCAATAAAGTCAACACGACGCTGCAAAAATGCAAAACACGAATGCAAAAAAATCTGCGATGACGCCAATCTCGATACAAAAATCAGCGAAAACCAGCGACAGGCCTGTAATTCCCACGTGTCATGTGAGAAAATGCACCATAAAAGCAACAAAAAACACACCAAAACCAAAAGAAACTGTGTAGCACCATGGATGCCCCCGGACCGAGTTCAGAGGGCAACGCGAACTCCACAAGCCCCACAGACCACCAGCAAGGAACAACGGTGTCCAGGAAGGCAAAGGAGAAGAGGTAGAGGAAGACGGGGTGGAGTCCGCAGGAAAACCAGATCAGCACCACAGAGGTGACAGAACACTATCATCAACTGAACGTCAATATGACAAACTTGAATGCAGTCGGAGTGCTGAGGAGGTCTACAAAGGAGGACAAGAGGTGCTGGCATGAAGTCAAAAGCCAAACCAAGCACAAACCTGCTGCCAACAGGAAGGCAGCAACGGCGACTGGAGGTGGGAGTCGTGCGCCACAGGAGGACCAGGAGTAAATGGAGGCCACAGTCATGAGTGTGGAGGCGGTGCAAGGAGTTGGGAGTACGGACACAGCTCGATAGGACCTGACACAACATCAACAGGGTGAGTAATGACCAGGGACTGGGGGGACCGGGGGTGACGGGCATAATTGCACACATGCACAACGACGTGTAGCACACTGCACACCCACAATGACCCTGTATCATGTCCCTCATCCCCGTGGTACACTGCAACACACACACAAAGCAATCACAGCACATCCCACAACAATGTGGTACAAAGAGCAACACCAACACTGCAGAACAGAGGACACAACTGGGTCCACCCATGCACAGAAACTGGCCAATCACATCTAACATAGCAGAAAACTGTGAGATGGAAATATACGTGTACAAACTCACATCCGTCATGTAGCCCACATGTCCACTATCCCGCCTCCAATTGCAGCACCTCCCAAACAGTCACAATGTACATTGTCATACAGTCTGCATGTAAACAAGAACAATGCACCAACATAAATGTCAACACAATGTCAACATGCATCTCCCCTTCACATTGCAGAGGGACAAACAACACCTCCAGCAGAGCAGACCAGACAACTCATCAGTGATGCTGGAGAGGACCACCACACCTCTGACAGCGACGCCCTACAACAGCTCATGGACATCTTAGGCAACCCACCCCCAGGAGCAGGGCAGTTAAGCTCCATAGAGGAGACACCAGCCCCTGCACAGACCAATCAGCAGGAAGCACCCGCCACCATGGCTGACTCCCAACACTCCACCGAGGCACACATCGCATTCCAATGCCAGGTGTCAGAATGCCAAAAGGAGGTGGCTGAACAGGTGCAAGTGGGGTCAGAGCTCATGTAAGCCGAACTAGATCACATACATGGGGGTCTCAGTCCCATCAGGGACCACCTACACCGCACAAAGGAGACCCACACTGAGACAGAGGCACATGCATTTGCACATGTCCTGTAATGAACCACGCCCAGAGCCCTGGAATTTTCATTCACACACCCACGCCAGACCTCCGTACGATGGCCCAGTCCACTTCCATTACGTATAGAGTGGGTGACGACAAAGCTACACGTCCAAGGTCCTACCTGATGCCAGCGGGGACATGATTGCGGCCACTGTACATAGAACAATTTAATGTTTTAGGTCCCGGGACCCTCATGCATACATTATGCCCACACGGACACACGCAGATAGTTTGTAGGACTGGCTACAGGCACGTGCGCCCGGCCCCTTTATTGGCAGGGTCAAATGTACAGTGACGCCTGTGCTGGATGTGTGTGGGGTGAGTGTAAGCCAGCCCGCAATGAGTGGTTGGTGCTGGCAACAACTACAACAGTGAACACCATCAAAACAGAAACAGAAAACACCAGCATTACAGATACAACTGCGGAGCATCATGGTGGTAGCCGGAGCAAGTTCAGAGGTCACCCAATGAGCAAACAGAAGTGTCCATGAGCTGTGGTGCACTGAGTCAGTGGCACCTGTAGTGCTGATCAGGGTATCAGGCAGATGATGGCATCCACAACAGGTGTGAGCAACCCTGATAGTCTGGTAGTAAGACATTTTCGAATCTGGCAGTTGGCGTTTGGAGGTGGTCCTGGCGGGGGTGGCGTGTGCCTCCTGCGGTGATGCAACATCCGGGCCGGTCAGGACTCAATTTGACGTGTGATCCCTGTTGGACCACAGTTGAGGCCGGAGGCAGCGGACAGCGCAGGGCCACGGACACATGGCGTCGATGACCCAAGGCCATCATCCCAGAGGCCATCCAATATCCCAGCAGACAGGGTCCCTGACTTGAACTGCACAGAGTTAGTGGCCCTGGATGCACTGCGGCCGGCACAGGCATACCGCCATGGGACAGTGACTTGCGGTGCAGTGAGATAGGGCCACAAGAGCTGAGCGGGTCCTCATCGATGTCCAAGCTAAATGTGGTGGAGGGTTGCGGGGGACAGTTGTAGGTGTCCTACAGGGCATGATGCAGCCATCCGGAAGCGGCAAATGGAGGAGAGGAATGCTACTGCCTCGTTTTTGCCACCAAGTCAGTACCACCGACAAGATGATGACGACACCCCCCAGTCCATAGACTCAGTCGCCACCAAACTCCAACCAGAATGTGTGTACATGGATGTCGGGGAACAGACTTAGTGGCACCGGAGCTGAAAGGGGATGCAGTCTGCGATGAGGCCAGTAGAATGAGATAAAGACTGCCATAAATAAATCAAGACTGAGTTCACAATGTGTGACCTACTCGACCGCTGTGTAGACCCGAGGCAGCGGTCAGCACGGGACAACCGCTGTTCAGCGAGCTCCTCCTGGAACTCTAACACACGACGTTGAAATGGCATGTGGGGGTGACTTGTGGTTGACGGAGGGAGGAGCACCTGAGCTGAGCGGGTGTTCAGTCAGTGACGATGCCGTGTCCTGCCTGGTACGGACTGGATTGGATTGGTGTGAGGCCTGCTGGACCGCAGTGTAGGCCGAAGGCGTAATCATCATGGGCCCACAGACACGTGTCGTTGGCTCGTGATGCACAGAGTTACTGACACCAGGGCAGTTGTCGGTAGTGTTCGATCAACTCCGTAACAATGCTCCTTTTTTCCTCCTGAGTGAAACGCGTCATCCTCTTACACCTCTGCTTGCGTGCAACGATATGTAGTCTGCCATTGAAAAATCAAGACTCAGTCCCAAATGTGTGAACGACTCTAGCGCAGTGGGCCCACAGACACGAGTGACTGGAATGCTATACACAGACTTGGTGTCACCACATCGAAGGGAGTATAGTGACATAAAATCAGCCATAGTTAATGTTCTCTGCCATAGTGTAATCAAGACTCAGTTCCAAATGTGTGACCTACTAGTCCGCTGTGTATGCCGTTGGAGTACGTCAACGTGAAAGGAGTACTGCGGGACTGTGTCGCGGAGGCCGTGATGGTCTGAGGAGGCTGCCAGGGTCGCGGCACTCGGGCTTGGAGCTTGCACCGGCACGTGGTGGGCCCTCTTCGACAAACGCTGGTGTCGGCAGGTATGCATTGAGGCCTGGGTGCGCAGGGCCAGCAGGACTGGTTCGGGGACCAGCGTCCCGGGGTACAGCAGGCGCACAGGATTGCAGGCAACACCACTCACGGCAACGGCCTCATGGCAGGGTGAGGGGCGCTGCCCTGGCAGAGACGTTGGGCATCCCGGAAGAGAACCACGCCCAGAGCTACGTGCTTTTTATTTACACCCCTACGCTGGCCTGGCATACGCCGGGCCAGCCCATTCCGCTCACGCTTACAGGGGGGGACGTAACAAGCTACATTTCCGGTATCTTCCATTCTTCCCCACTGGCTGGGGTGACATGGTTGCGTCCACTGTCCACATGAATATGTGTGTGGTCTGCAGAATTCAGTCTGGCCATCACATCCACGCCACACTTGGCATTGTGTACATTCTCATTCATGGGTCATTTGTCTCCTTTGCACATGCCTGGTCCCCACCTCTTCCCACAATCTGCTATTGTGTGGCTGAGGTGCCATGCCGTTGATGGCTTATTTGCATGGCTGGCCCAGGTTGCCACAGTAAGTTGTGCTGTTGTGTCTGGTGGGTGGGTATGTTGTTTGGCATGTTGTTTGTGTGTTTGTGACGTTGGCATTCCCAGTGCTGTGATTTGCATGATTGTGCTGTTGAGGTGTGTGGTGTGTTCATTTGGTACTTGCCAACGAGCAGTGCATTTCTGTAGGTGCCAGCCTGGAAGCGCTGGTTGATGATGGACTGTCGGAAGATGAAGGAATCATGCACACTGCCTGGGTGGTTGGTGTTGAGGTTGGTAGGGATTCCCCGGTGGTCCACTGTTGCCTGCACATTGATGGAATACGTGTGCTTTAGGTTGTGGTTGTTGTGTGCAGTGTTGCCAGGGTGCACAAGTAGGACATGTGTGCAGTCAATTGACCCTGACACGTGCGGGAAGCCAGCTGTGACGTAGACGCCTTGCTTGGTCTCCAGCTGTTCCTGCGCAGTGTGGGGGAAGTATAGGTAGTGTGATACCAAGCTGATGATGGCATCCAAGACAGTTGTGGGGAACTTGGATTGGGCTGGCTGTGAGACTCCTCTGACTCTGGCAGTTGTTGTTTGGAAGTTACCAGAGGCCAACACGTGCAGCACGGCCAGCAGCTTTGTCTGAGGTGGGATGTTCGTTGTCCGCTGTGTTGGTGCCGTCTGCCTGTGCGCAATGGTGGTCAGGATGCGTGGGATGGTTGTCCTTTTGAGCCTGTGGTGGGCACTGACATTCTCTGATGTTGGGTCTGTGAGGCTGGTTCATTTTCTGAAGGTCCGCTATCTTTGTCTGCGCTGCCTCTTTGGTGGTCCGGGGGGGGTGGCTGTCTTTGTGGTGGTGTCGGTGTGTGTTGTGGCCCTGTTGGGGCTTCGAGCTGCATGATCAGTGGCTCCATGGCATCTGTTGGTCTTCAGGTATGGCTGTGGGCTGGGCTCCCTTTTCTGGTGCCCGTTGTCGTCCGACTTTGCACCAGGTCAGATCAGGTGTTAGTTTCCTGCTGCTAACGCGCCTTATCACATGTTTTTTCTTATCGCCGATCTGGCTGGTTGTTGAGAATGTTGAGGTGTGGTATTGTCATGGCTTTTTTGCTCAGGAACACCTACTCTGCATCTCATTAGCGATAGTTGCCGGGGTCATCTGTGGCGATGTTTTTTAAGGATGCTAGCGCAGGAAAACTGGTGATATCGGCTGTTTGCACCAGCTTGTGAATGGTGCGATGAATTTATCGTGACTTTGGCTGCCCTAAAATGCTGATAACTCGGTGATAGATCCTTGAGAATATGCCCCTAAGTTGCTTCACCGAAGCAAATGCCAGGGACATTTAGACTATACTATTGGCAATACAACTGTGAATCATAATGGAGTGGTTCAAGGAGGAGACAGATTTTCAATGGCCACATATGAAACATACAAAAAAAACAGTGATGGACAGAATGCAGAACAATGTCATACATTCACCCCAGTACAGAGATCTGGGCCTAAATCCATCATTTTTTTGCTCACCATGCCGTTCCAGCTTGAACCCAGCCATATGCAAATCAGTTTTGACCCTGTGCCTCATGGGTACAGTCCAGCCCGAACTGCCAAGCCAGGTCCTCCCTGGACTGGAAACAAGCATCCGAGGACCGGTTTCGGGGTTTCACCCCTCTTCAGCCAGGATAGCTTGATACCAGTGGCATGGAGAGCATGAGACCCACGTCTGGGCATACCCTTCCCACTCGGGGTGACAAATACAAAAAAAAACCAGTGATGGACAGAATGCAGAACAATGTCATACATTCACCCCAGTACAGAGATCTGGGCCTAAATCCATCGTTTTTTTGCTCACCATGCCGTTCCAGCTTGAACCCAGCCATATGCAAATCAGTCTTGACCCTGTGCCTCATGGGTACAGTCCAGCCCGAACTGCCAAGCCAGGTCCTCCCTGGACTGGAAACAAGCATCCTAGGACCGGTTTCGGGGTTTCACCCCTCTTCAGCCAGGATAGCTTGATTCCAGTGGCATGGAGAGCACGGGACCCACGTCTGGGCATACCCTTCCCACTCGGGGTGACAAATACAAAAAAACAGTGAAGGACAGAATGCCGAAAAATTTCATACATTCACCCCAGTACAGAGATCTGGGCCTAAATCCATCGTTTTTTTGCTCACCATGCCGTTCCAGCTTGAACCCAGCCATATGCAAATCAGTCTTGACCCTGTGCCTCATGGGTACAGTCCAGCCCGAACTGCCAAGCCAGGTCCTCCCTGGACTGGAAACAAGCATCCTAGGACCGGTTTCGGGGTTTCACCCCTCTTCAGCCAGGATAGCTTGATTCCAGTGGCATGGAGAGCACGGGACCCACGTCTGGGCATACCCTTCCCACTCGGGGTGACAAATACAAAAAAAACAGTGATGGATAGAATGCAGAACAATGTCATACATTCACCCCAGTACAGAGATCTGGGCCTAAATCCACCCGGGGTGACAAATACAAAAAAAAAAAAAATTGGTTTTTGCTTTGTTCACCATAAGTTGGCAGGGTATGCAGACGTGAGTCCCTTGGTCACTTTGCCACTGGATTCAAGCAAGCCTGGCTGAAGACGGCTGAAATGCCAGAAACCAGTCCTAGGAAGCTTGTTTCCAGTCCAGGGAAGACATGGCTTGGCAGTTCGGGCTGGACTGTTCCCATGAGGCACAGGGTCAGACTGATTTGCATATGGCCATGTCTGAACTGGGGTAGCAGAGTGGGCTAAAGAACGGTGATGGATTAAACCCAGATCAGTTGACTGGGGGTGAGTGATTGCAATGTTCAACACTCCGTACATCATTTCCTTTGGTTTTTGCTTTGTTCGCCATAAGTTGGCAGGGTATGCTCAGGCGTGAGTCCCTTGCTCACTTTGCCACTGGATTCAAGCAAGCCTGGCTGAAGACGGCTGAAATGCCAGAAACCGGTCCTAGGAAGCTTGTTTCTGGTCCAGGGAAGACATGGCTTGGCAGTTCGGGCTGGACTGTTCCCATGAGGCACAGGTTCAGACTGATTTGCATATGGCCATGTCTGAACTGGGGTGGCAGAGTGGGCTAAAGAACGGTGATGGATTAAACCCAGATCAGTTGACTGGGGGTGAGTGATTGCAATGTTCAACACTCCGTCCATCATTTCCTTTGGTTTTCACATATGAAACAGGCAGTCATAATGCAACCCTTAAGGGGAGCATTTTGTCTACATAATTCTTTGTGTACAGACCGCGCAGTGCCTCTCTAAGCGGTACCATTAACACAACCTGTCTATATGCACCCCAATTTATTCCAACCAAGATTTCTCTACAGCACTAAATGGGGGAGACGCGACGGGTTATGGTACATTGCAGATCTGTTTCATAGCAGGCTAAATAAATCTTTTACATAGCGCAAACTGGACTTCAAATTGACAAAGTCAGAAAGATTGCATTATGCTCAGAAAAGAGACTGGGAAATTCCTAGAGGTTAGACTAGCTGGTACAATAGAAAAAAACGACCTTTGAGAAACTGTTGGTAACACTCATGGCTCCGAAGGGCCTTATCTCTAAACTGTATAACCCTTACTGGGCTTATCAGAACAAATCGGACAAGGTAATAGGTAGAGAAATCTCAACTAAAGAAGGGGACAAATTTTGATTGGACACTCATAAATGCTACATATCTATAACGATGAGAGAAATCCACCATAAACTACTCTACGCTTGACACTTCCACCCCACTGAAGTTCACAAAATGCTCACTATGCTTGAGACAATGTGGACAAAGAGGTTCTTTCATCCACATTTGGTGGGAATGCCCAAACATGCAGTCCTTCTGAAAAGAGGCAGAGAATGCACTTAAAGAGATTTTGCTTTGGTGTGCCTGAGACAGTCAGGGCTTAAATATATGTCAAATAATGATAAAGTAGTCAACCAATAATCAATCAATAATAATCTTTATTTAATCTTCCAAAAGCAGATCATAAAAGATACACAAATAAAAGCATGCAATAAAAAGACAAAACTAATTGGAAACTTCCACTTAGAGGGACAAAAGTGGGTGGATCTTAATTTAGCAGCTTAATAAGTAAATAGCAGCATATAATAAAAATCGACTCACTACCGATAATTAATTTCTATTAGCGTTGGCCTCCTTGCCAAAATGTATTGCACAACATCAACTTTTGGGAATTTAAGAAACATAATTAATAAATGGCACGGTAGTCATTTGGAACTGTATGGAGCAGCAAAATTATCAATATCCATGTGTTGGAAGCGAAAGGACCTTCCTTTGATTTTCCATTGGTATGTCAAGGGGATTTTTCAACTTGGAGACGCACTGGTTCCCTATGGTAGAATATATATGAAGGGGCACCCCATGTCTTTCAATAAGTTGATTGACAGACGGACAATATGGGCATACAATTACGATGTCACTCAGTGGATGGGAGAAAGCCTTTCATCGTTACATTTGAAACCATTTACTAATTGATGACAAACAGATGTTTGATCATGGCTAGTTAGGGAGGATGGCTGAGGGAAATGGGACATTAGAGGTTGTTAAGAAGTTCTGTTTGTTCTTCTTATAATTTTAAATATGAGAATGCTGCTGCCTTATGTCAGCTAGATGATAGTATATCAATGTAACCGCTAATAAATGTTCGATTTAAATATTCTTTTGCTCCATAAAAGCCACTTTGCACTATATTGGAGGATGGTGCATATACATTTGGCCATGCAACAGACACCACACTGACAATGCTCCAAGCTTTACTTTATTAGGCTGCTCGACCTGTGTCTGTTATAAAGAAATCAAGTTCAAGTCTCATACCAAAAAGCCATCATCTTTTGCGTTTGGCTCAAGGAGATTTGTGAGGCAAATGCTTTTAATTTACAAATTGCTTCTACCCGAGATAGACTTAATACATTTTGACGAATTTGGGGTCCGAATAGAGATGATTTACTAACGCTTTGTACTTCAGCTAAATATGGTGTCAGTCCTTCAGATGTCTATTTACAGCTATATGGAGGTATGCATCAGATACAACTGTGATTGGGTTTAGTATTCTGTTTAATTTATTTAATTTAATTTTGTAATTTTGTTACTTACTGTTTTATTTTACGATTTGGGGGCCGATTCCGATCCGGGTCGGAAGGGCACCAAACGCGATCCGGCCGGAAAAACTACGAGCCGTACGCGTGTTTTCCGGCCGACTCGTATAGCTGTACGAGCGAGCAAGTACGATGCGAGCTACGTGAGATTCACCAACCAAGTCGTTTCCGGGTCCGAACCGCTCCATACGTCTCGGTCGGAAGCTAACCGTGGCGTGCAATGGATGCGATCTACAACCGAGCCATTACGATGCACGCGTCGGACAGCCTGTGCGAGCCGGAGTGTCCGGCTCGCAAACGCTCCCGGAGTCGGACTTCGGGGGTCCGCGTCAGACCCCCTGACACCCACAGCCCTACGACTCGGACACAGGGGGAGACCTATGGGTCTCCCCAACACAAGCATGTACGGTGCGGTTGGCACCGACGTGTACCCACTGTAGGGGGCGCACTTGTTCGAGACGTACCCATTCAGTCAATGGGAGCGCATGTATGCGTCGTACAACCGGCTCCCATTGACTTCTATGGGAGTCCGACCGAACCGAGTCCGACAGCATACGTGCGCATCGTACTCACTCGGTCGGACTGTAGGGGTCCGGCTCGGTCGGAAAACACTCCGGATCCGACTCGGTCGGAGTGCTTTCCGACCCGGATCGGAATCGCCCCTTTGTGTGTTTTTTGTCAGACTGCTGGGGCACACATTAAAATTGTGACTGTTAACCTACTTGCATTAGTCAGGAGCAATATATTTTGCGGTCTGTTAAAAATAATGTATTATCACGGTTTGATTGTTGCCTAAATATATATTTATGATCATATGATTTTCATTAAAAAAGAAATAATCAAAGACAAGGGCCAGATCACAAAATATTTTTGACGGCCGGTATTTCATGTTTTTGGTGAAAAAAAAGGTAATGATTCGTGCAAACCCCTTTTACTACCCCATTATTAAAGCCGGTTTATGAAAGTGATAATGTGACAAGAGTGTTTTTGTGTATTATATGGTATTTATTCTTTTGGTGATGAGTTCTAGGTTTTTGTAATGTTGAATTTATGTGCTACATTGGACCAAGGCGATGTTGATATTTTTACTGTGGCTGTTGTGTCCTATTTTGTTGTATTCTCTCCTGTGTTCTCCTCTGTTATGGTTTAATTGTGTTGTTACGTTATCCCCTTAACTGCTGGGCCTTTCATCCCCCAGAGAAGAACCCTTTTTTAGATATTTGATGTAGTTCAATCTTAGGGCTCTATATCTTTTTGTCCACATAAGGTATCCGCTACAAATGTGCAATTCCTGTTTTTCCAACATCTTGTGGATTCTAAAGGCACCCAGGGTTTGTGGATTCCTCTGGAGAGGACATAGAAAATAGGCAAAATATAGCAACATTTTTAGTTCATTGAAAAAATAGGGCGAAAGCGCTCAAGATAAAATAATTAGTTTTTTCCCCTACAAATGGCATTCATGATCTGTTTACTGTACTAAAGTCACCATCCTTCTCAGCCCTCAGGAACATGCAGAGCTGAATCAGAAAACCTTTTGTACCACAGTTTTGGCATTTTTTTTAAAGAGGTAGCCTATGTTCCCTATTTTTGTGGCCTCAACCTACTTCCAATTTGTGGTATAAACCAGTGTGAAACCTATAGGTGATCCAGGAAAGCTATTTATTTCTGAAAAGTAGACACAATTATGAATTCAGCAAAGGGTCATATGTGAAGACCCCTCAAGGTTCTCCCCAAAAAAATAACAGTTGAACTAAACAAATGTTGAAAATGAGTAGGAAAAAACAGGCATTTGTGACTATATTTTCATATGTACCTTTTTGTCACGATGGCCGATTTACAAAAGCAATATAACAATACGTCTGCCAGACCCTTCTGGTTGCTGGTATATATAGGGTTTGTAGGCTATCCAAGAACCTAAGGTACCCAGAGCCAACAAGTGAGCTGCACTGTACAATGGTTTTTAGTGAGCACTGAGTATAGACTAATTCATATAGTGAAATAGGTGAAAAATTGGTACCTAGGAAACCTATGTATTTCTGAAATGAGCACCAAAAATGGAGTTTAGGTGGTTATTTGTACATCTCTGAATTTATGGGTACCTGTACCAATGTATAGTATATTTTTCCAAATGTCGTTTTTTCCACACTGGCTTACATTTGAAAGGCACAAATACAGCAAAATCCAATTGGTAATACCAAATATTCCAATATTCTATCCTCTCAAAAGTCTCCTAATAAAAATGGTACCTCACTTGTGTGGATAGGCCTAGTGCCTGCGACAGGAAATGGCCTAAAACGCAACATGGAGGCATCACATTTCTCCAACGAAAACTGACCCTTTCATTCCAATGTCAGTAGCTCTAGATTTTGGACCCAAGCTCAGCTGGCACCTAAGGAAACCTAGCCAACCTGTAAATGTTTGAAAACCAGAGAGCTAGGGGTATCCAGGTTGGGCTGACTTGGCTCTCACCACATTTTGTTTACCCGGAATTACTTGCTACCCTCCAACCTTGACTAAAAAAACACATTTCACAGTGGAGAAGTGTGGCTCAATGATTAGAGCGGCAGACCCTGATGCAGAGGTCTAGCCTGGGACCAGGGTTCAATTCCCCGCCTCGGCGGGTCTTGGGCTAAAAAATTCCACGGACCTGATAATTGTCGCCTCGTGCCATTCTAATCATGGAGTCCAACTCTGGGCAATAGCTTGCTTAATCTCCACAACGGCCCCCACAATGCTAAGGATGCCTGGCCTTCACCTTGGGGGTGCCCAGGAGTGGACGCCTCACAGGGAAAAGCCAGGATGGGTTCCACAGCGGTATTCGTACAAGCGCCGAGAGGCCTCCGGGTAGTCGTGCGCTATACAAGTATCCATACATATACATTTACATTTACATTTCCCTCACATTTCTGTGATGGAATGTTCTGGAATCTGCGAGGAGCCGCAAACTTCCATCCACCCAACATTTCCCCAGGTCTCGCAATAAAAATGATACCTCACTTGTGTGGTTAGGCCTTATGCCTGTGATAGAGAAGGGCCCACACTCGACATGGACGCATCGTATTTTTCCACCAAAAACCGACCCTTTTATTCCAATGTGGGTAGCTCTAGATTTTGGACTCTAGCTCTGCCGGCACCTAAGGAAACCTAGCTAACCTGTACATTCCTGAAAACCTAACACCTAGGGATATCCATGGTGGGTTGACTTGCTTGTCCCCCACCACATTGTTATACCCAGAATCGCATTATTTCACCAAAAACTGACCCTTTTTTCCAATATGGGTAGCTTTAGATTTTAGACCCTAGCTCAACAGGCACCAAAGAAAACCTAGCCCCCCAGGGAAGACCCCAAAATGTTTTGTGGAGACATCAAAATTATCTATCACAAAACGACCTGGTTTTGCAAGGGTGGCACCCGTGTTTTTAGTCCCGGCTCTGCGGCTATCTAGGGAAACCTACCAAACCCAGACATTTATAAAAACTAGACAGCGAGATGTGGCTTGTGTGGATCCCAAAACCTTTTCTTACCCAGAATTACCTGCAAACCTCAAGTTTAGCTAAAAAGACACATTTTCCTCACATTTCTGTGTGGGAAGGTTGTGGAATCATCGGGTCGGCACACATTTCCTACCAACCAGCATTTCTCCAGGTCTCCTGATAAAAATGCTACATCACTTGTGTGGGTGGGCCAAGTGCCTTACCCCTTCATGTCTCTGTCCTTATCAGAGTCATGACTAATCCTGTATAATTGCCAAGTGAAGCTATACTAATGCCTTCCGTCCCTAGCTACTTGAAGCTCAAGAAATAGTGTCTCTCATGCACCTTCAGTGCACTTACTGTGCTAAACCCAACTCCTTCCAGTTTGTGGATACAAGTTGGGGGTGTTCGAGTATGTCTTCCTACGAGAGCTCATTCCTCGAACTGAGCTAGCATATCTACCATTGAAATAAAGGCAAACAAGCTGGGTAGTGCTGCCTAAGTTCCCTAAAGTAATAAGCCAAACAAATGTCCTGTGAGTGTGAAAACTCATTTACCAACTTATATCATAAGCAAGTTGTGAAAACAATCATCATACAAGAAATTGTGTCCTGTAACAGTAAATATGATACAAGTTACAAATTGAGTTTGCCTACTTTCAAAGCAAGTAGAAATGTTGGTGAATAGGTCCCTCAGGACATTTCTTTGACTTATTCCACTTACTCTGGTTCTTGTGGGCAATCAGGGTGGTCCTTGTGTTGTATACATATGTTTCCCTAAAAAGCACTTCACAATCTTGTCAAGCCATTAAAATTGTTCCACACAGGGTACTCCAAGACAATGCGGCTTATGTTCCATCCACCATTATGTGCACTCTGAGTACTATACTGAACTTGTTAATCCAGGAACAGAACACCAACCACATTCTGACGGTGGATAAAGTTGTCGAGCAGGCTATAAGCACCCCCATGACTTTCTCAAGTAGAGGTACACAAATTCTACAGCTGTTTTCTTATTGAAGTAGTGGCCTATGGAGGGTAAATATACATGCATAGCCATTGAAAGGTTTACGTTACAGCAGCTCCACCTCAGTCAGTTTCAAAATAGTTCAGTTTTGTATGACACAATCTAAAGCAATCAGGAAAAAACAGGGCTGAGTGAGATGAGCACTCAGGACAGAAAATTCAACTCTCCTGCCTCTTTTCATACTTAGAGCAGACTTGGTCGAGTCTTTTTAGGAGTTGCAGGAATGCGATTAGCAAAGTGTCGCTCCTTCAGCCTAGCCACGTCCTCCAGGGCATATCAACAGGAGGCTGCTGTAGCAGTAAGACTTTCAATGACGGACCACATAAAGTCAACAAAAGACATGCTTCTTCCTGGGGTTCTCTGACAATGAACAACATATGCATTGTATGATCTCAATCAGGTGGGTAAACAATTTCTTCTACCAAGTGCGAGTTTCATGACTCTCATTGTATCACTGAAGAGCCTGGTTGTTCTTATCCACTCCGCCCATATACATGTTGTAATCAAGTATACCGGTGGGCTTGTGAACTTCAGACATCTGCTCCCAAACTGTGATGGGAGAGGTGCTTTCATCATGAATGGTAGTGAGCACATACACATCACACCTATTGACTTCAAGCACAACACAGTGCTCTGGCATTTCTGGAGCTTCTTACAAACACACTCCTGCAGAAATCCTGTGCAGCGGCAACAAATTGTACCACAGACCACAGTGCCAGCTTTGTACAGCTCACTGAACAGCTCTAGTCCCGTATATTAATTGTCCACATAAAGGTTATAACCTCTGTTAAGGAGAGGCTGGACAAGCTCCCATACAAACATCCCTTTATACACTCTCAAGCTGTACACATAGCCAGAAGAGATTTCACACAGCATGTACAGCTTGATGCTATAGTGAGCTCCTTTGCTCGCAATGTAATGCTTGAACGGCAGCCGCCCTTTGTACAGAATCAATGACTGAGCGATGGCTCTATTCTTTCCATGAGTATAAATATATGGAGTATAAATCTGTGGAAATTTGGCAGACAAATTTGCCTGACAGCCCAAATTTTGAACTACCTGTCATGGTCTGGATGGTCCCGGGGCAATGCAGCAAAATGATAATTGAAATGCAGCATGCACTGCAATAGCAAAAAACGATCTCTGCTCATGTATGGTGTGAAGATGTGGTTTACCCAAACAGTGTGAGTAGAACAGTTGGACAGCAAGATTGGTTTATGCACTACCACCAATTTGACCGTGAGGCCCAAAACATTTTCAACTCCTCTAATAAAGTGGGAGTTCCCTTGTGTGCCCTAGAATGAGGCCCAAGAGTGCCTTCATGTTCCCTCAGAAATTTTTCGCCACGCAAACTTGTTTGCCTCCCAATTTGCTCAAGGAAGTCAACTTCCAAAAAGATATGGACGTAGTCAATTGGCAAAAAATTGGGCGTATCAACTTGACATCCAGTTAAGCCAGTGAAAGGCGGAATTTGGGCATGAATTATATTGGGGGACTGCCAGGAGAGCACTTCGTCTGTGTTTGTCGCCGAACATGCCTGCTCTCTGAGTTGATCTAACCTGCTACAGTTATCCCGCTGCACAGACTGTGCGTGTGAAGGAAACGCATGACTTTCATCATTGTGTCCCTCAAAATTGCTGGAAGATGAGTCCTCGGATGGAACTGTACAGACTGAAAACTCACTTCCATATTCTGCTCCATTATCCTCTCCCTCAGATGCTGTCTCAGTGTCTGCTGTCTCGGTCTCTGATTCTGCATCACAGCTGTCCTACATAACCTGAGTTAGGGCTTGAGCAGGAGTCATCCCCCGAGACGCCATCTCTGCTTCTGCCTAAAACCATCTTTCTAAAACACTATCCCATGTAGAAGTCAGATAGGTTGTTCTGAAATGGAAGACAGCGTTTACAATGCAGCCATTACATCGCAGTTCCTTTACAACTAATGCAATGCCTTTACAAAGCAAGTCATTAGATCGACTTCCTGTAGGGGGCGCTCTAACATAATATGTATGATATACTATTCCAATACCTTCCCTACTGTTGCGCAGGCTAGAGTTGGAATAGTAAATTATACTATTCCTAAGTCCAGCGCGCCCCCTACAGCAAGTCGATCTAATGACTTGCGTTGTAAAGGTATTGTGTTCTAACAACGCAGTTGTTGTAACAACCGCGTTGTAAAGGAACGCGATGTAATAGCATGCGATGTGTGTGCAACAGTACCCATAATCACAGCCTTTAGTGCTGGTGAGCCTAGTGTGACAATCATTTTTGCACCCCTCTCCCCATGACCTCCTCCTTGGATTCTCTCACTACCACCCAGCAAAAGTGCCCCTCATATCTCCTGAGCTATTTTCTCACATACATTTCATTTGTTTTAAAGTGCTGGTAACGGCTGGCTTTACTAATCCACTCAGCTATCCACATAAAATACAGATCTGTCTTTGCAGCAGGCACATTAACCCTCTGCGTTACTTCATGGCTTGTCAAAACTGACACTAGACAAAGCTCTGATCTCTCTCTTCAGAAGGACCATAATCACAGGTTATCTTGACATTTTTAATGGCCAATATTTCGTTAATATAAACACAAAGTATTTCAGTATAATACACAGAAGAAATATTACATCAACCAATTTATCAATTGCAACAGTCGTTAAGTAATCTATGCCATAGCCTGCAATTGTGCCAAGGAATATGTAGGTAGCACAAAAAGAGCATTGAAAGTAAGGATACAAGAACATTGAAGAGCCATAATAAATAGAGATGAGAGATCTCCTTTAGCACAACATATGAACATCCATCATCCCGATAACATAGATTTTATTTTCCATGGAATTCAGAAAATATAAAGAGATACTAGGGGAGGAGACATGAAAAAGAAATTAAGACAGGAAGAAGCAGAATATATCAGTAAATTAAGAACTTTGCAAATGGATCTTAATTGGGAGAATGAATTACATCACTTCCTATGATATATAAGAACAGCTATATACTGATGGATGACAGTCTTCTTAGTAAAATATAAAATATTTGTATTGTACTATGGTTTGATATGTAACTGCACATTCTGTTAAATATTTTTTTTGTGTATTGCAATAATCATTGTTTGTCTGTAGAACCACCTATGTTCTATATACTGTGTATGATGTTGTATATCTTATTCGGATGGGTTTCTGGCTGCAATTCTCTCCCAATTATCAAATATTTTTTATGGGGAATTGTTGCAGGGATTCTGCTCATGCACAGAACTATGCGTAGGAAACCAGGACCTCAGTGAATTGCGGTGTACCAAAAGCTCACCTCAGTACCCATAACCCCTATCCGACTAGCATCAGTGTCTCATTCGTTCTCCGTAGCATCTCGAAGCTACCAATGATTAGACAACCCAGAACAAGCGACTTAGAATACTCTCAGGAATGGTGGGAATCAGAAACACCTTTTCGTTATTATTCTCATATCAGTCCACAACAAGAGTAATCAGAGACACAGTAAAGTTTAAAATGTTTATTTTTAACTACGTGCCCTAAGATGCAGTACTTTGGCTAACATAAGCAGACAAATGATTAAAAATAAAACCCTCAGCATTGTTACAATACCATAGAAAATGAAGGGAGAAATCATGTTATAAATGATAGTGGAATATAGCCACCCTCCCTGCACAAGAAAGCTAGTATTATGAAACTAATAGAAGGTCTCTAGGTTTGAATGGGGAACCCCATACCATAGATATCAGCTTAGGTGAATCACATCACAGGATCAGCTCTGCTCTGTATCTGGAAAAGGTCTTCTCCAAAGTGTCTGAATCATGCATGCAAAATGCAATATTAAAGGCACCCGAGTTTCAGATATTTGCAGCTGTGTGCGTGTTATGGCTAGAGCGTGGGCCGATCAACATGAATTCAAAAGCATACATTGTTATTTGACCTTGACACACAGTGTTCAGACTAACGTCGCGGTGCACGTCTAGGGATGTGAACAACAGACCGTTCTCATGTGAAGAAAAAGTAAACAAGCTGTTTTTCGCATAATAACAGCTACCTGCAGTGTCGTGTGCAAAAGCAGCAAAAGTGACAAGATGGCGTTTTACATCTAAGACGCTTTTGCTAACATAGCAATGTGTGTACCTGGAACTCCGTCTCCACTACAGAATATCTGACTTGACATCAGGATATTCGGTCAAGTTAACTACGACCCTTTATATTTTATGACTAAGGAGTGTCATTAAATTGCTACATACCCGATTGGAATACTTAGCCAGAACACAAATTATGTAGGTGTGGAACACACAAGCATTCTATGACATAACAGTTATTAAAGGTACTCTGAATGTAGAGGTTTCACCATTTTTCCCCGAGTGTCTTATTTGACACTAATACTACAATAGCTCTTTCCCATTGGTCAGCACATTTTGAGGACCAGAGAGGGAACCTACAGGCAGGAATAAGCTTTGACATAACAGACTTTTCTTATTTGCTGACAACAATACGATAATAACGCTTTCCCATTGGATAGCAGGACCAAAGAGGGAAGAAACAGGCTAGAATAGGCTTTGACGTCTAACAGACTTTGCTTATGCAGCACTAAATGTGATTGGTTGTTGACTAAATAGACTGGAGAGGAAACTTCGGTTCGAATATATCTTGGTACAAGGATATGTGATTTAAGCTGAAGGATATACATATGATTAACTTCGATATTTTTCTTTCCGGTCGCAAATATTGGGATTCAGCTCACTTATCGTAAAAGGAAGGAGTGTATTAAAGCCTGTGATTGGCTTACAGCGAGTAAGAAACAGTTGCCTTGAAGGATTGGTCGGATGACTAACCGGAAATACATACTTGATATTGGGCTCACTAGACGCTAGGTTATCTAGTGAATGAACGACAGTGATTGGTAGATCAAGAACAAAATATCAGTCCGAATATATCTTGGTACGAGGATATGTGATTCAAGCCAAATCAAATATATTTACGATAAACTTGGGTATTTTCCGGTCGCAAATATTGGGATTCAGCTCATTTTGAGTAAAAGGACTGGGTGTGTTGAAGCCCGTGATTGGCTTACGACGAGTAGGAGACATTTGCATTGACAAATTGGTCGGATGACTAACTGGAAATAGATACATGATGTTGGGCTTACTAGACCTCAGGTTATTTAAGGAATGCACAACAGTGATTGGTAGATCAAGAACAGAACCGGAAATAAATAACTAAAAATTTGCGAACAGTCGTGACAAGAATTTTCAATTCTATTAAGGACAACGGAGGCGAGGATTATGCTTCTCATTCTTTGCTTTATTATACATAGCAGCCAATAAAAAATGTTCTTTTTTATTAAGCATACTGCAACGAACTACAAGTCCCATGAACACCTCCCAGTCCCTAACCACAGAGACTGAGTCCATATAACACGTAACCGAGGCACACACGTCCTCTTTCTTTGCGAAACTGCAACAGATAAGTCCCACACTGATCATTAACATCCTTTTGTATAAAGTCTTTGATGAAACCTTTCAATTAACGAACGAGTCCGAAGACCAACAGGCAACTTGGGGTGCGACTGAGCAACTCCTGCATGACAACACCGGCGAGACAACACCACTCCCGCAGAGCAGGATCCCTTTCCATGATAGACCGAAACCCGGATGAGCGAGGATTATTTGCCATTGGAGTCTGAAACAAAAGAAGAGAAAAAAGACCCCATAATAACGGTTGTTCATGAACTATGTGCCAAGTCAACCTCGAGCAATAGGGGGGGGGGGGGGGGGAAGAGAGAAAACACATACTATCACCAAGTATAAACATACATTATTCATACTTTTATTGCTATGAAGCACATAAGTCAAAACATAACCACCGGGTGGGATAATCCTCGCCTCCGTTGTCCTTAATAGAATTGAAAATTCTTGTCACGACTGTTCGCAAATTTTTAATTCTATGTCAGGACCGGAGGCTCCGATTATGCTTGTTTAAAGCTGTGCCACCACCACACATGCAACATCCACAATAGGCTTGTAATAATAGGACTTAAAGGTAGATTCCGCTGACCAATCGGCCGCGTTCATGATGTCCGAAAGGCTCACTCCCAATGCAAACGATTTGGAGGCCATTGCGCCCCTGACAGAATGGGCACCAAATCGAGAAATATCAATGCCCGCTTCATTCATGAGCCAACGCACCCATCTAGACAAGGTAGCAGGAGTCACAGGCCTGAAAGGCTTTTGCAGTGCAGTAAACAATTGACCTTGCATGTCAGAACGAAACTCAGAAGTACTCACCTTGTACGCCTTCAGGCATTGTACCACACACAGTTTGGGATTCTCCGGAAACGCCGGGTAGAATACCGAGGTGGAATTACATTTGGTACGTCTAGTAAAAGTGACCCCTTTCGGGGAGAAACAACGTCCCGCCAGATCCAGGGCTCTGATGTCCGAAACTCTCTTGCAAGAGATGAGACATAGAAGCATAGCCAACTTGGCAGAAAGCTGCTTACGCGACAGATACCTGTTCGCCGGCCAAGCTTCTAGGAACCGAAGAACGACCGAGACGTCCCACAGGACTGAATATTTAGAACATGGTGGTTTAGCCATCCGAATACCCCTAACCAACTTAAAGATTAGGGGATGCTCACCCAAAGGCTTGCCTTCTAGCTGATCATGTCCTGCTGAAATCGATGATCGAAACAAATTGACAGTCCTGTAAGCAGAGCCCGTGGCGGCCAAAGAAGCTAGGAAATTTATGACCACGGAGACATCTGCTGAAGCGGGATTGATATCCCGTCGAACACACCAGCTACACCATCTGCCCCATGCAGATGAATACCGCTTATGGGTATTGGACGACCAAGCCTGGTTGATGAAGTCTGCAGCTTCTGCCGAAAGGCCAGGGATGCGCCATCTGTCCCGGAAACTCGCCACGCCACTAGTGGTAGTTGGCCGTCGTCCATTAAAGGATGAGGGATCTTGTGAGGATCCAGCAATAGATTCCATCTGTGAGGAAGGAGTACCGGCACAGCACAAGACATTCCCAAGACCATCTGGAACCATGCTTGTGCTCGCCACAAGGGTGTTACTAATACCAGTTCCGCCCGTTGTCGCCTGGCCTGCGCCAGGACTCTGGTAACCATGACAAAGGGTGGAAACGCATAACACAGTAGGTCGGGCCAAGTCTGGAGGAACGCGTCCGAGGCAAGAGCTCCCGGATCCGGGCGCAAGCTGTAAAACCTCGTTAACTGCGTTCAGTCGCGATGTAAACAGGTCCAACTGACACGGACCCCATAGGAGGTTCAACATCCGGAACACTCGGGGGTGGAGCCTCCAGTCGCTGTAGTCCCGTAGGTACCGGGAGTGCCAATCGGCCACCTCGTTCTTGCGACCCGGGAGATACTCCGCCACCACGACAACCTGTGGTGCAGGCAATAATGCCAAAGATCCTTGGCAATTTCCACTAGAATGCGGGACCGTGTACCCCCCAGCTTGTTCACGTAGCGAACCGTGGATACGTTGTCCATTCGTAAGAGGATGCAACAGTCCGTCTTCTGAGGGGAAAGGCTGCGGATGGCAAAGTACCCTGCCAGCAGCTCCAGGCAATTGATATGGAGGGAGAGCTCCTCCGCGGACCAACGTCCCCCGGTCGAGATCGGACCGCAGCGGGCTCCCCAGCCCCACCGGCTGGCGTCCGACTAGATCACTACCTCGGGTTTCGAGCCGAAGATGGCTCTCCCAATCCACAACTCCATGTGATCTAACCACCACAACATCTCCCACCTCGCGTCCTCCGAAAGAGGTATCTGTTGGGCGTAACTGAGGCCTTTGCGGAGATGCTGAATCTTCAAGCGCTGAAGCGCACGGTAGTGAAGGGGGCCTGGAAAGATCGCCTGGATGGAAGAGGCCAGTAGCCCCACTACCCGGGCAATGGACCTCAAGGACACAGTCTGCTTGCTCACAATCGATTTCAACTCCCTCTTGATTGCTCTGATCTTGTGTGATGGTAAGAGGAGCTGGCAGCTGCGAAAGTCCACCTGGAACCCCAGGAACTCTATGGATTGCACCGGGATCAGGACCGATTTCTGTGCATTCACCACAAAACCCAAGCTCTGGAGAAGGGTGACGGCTCACTCTAGATGCGTGACTGCCAGGTGAGGGGACTGCGCCATGAGAATGATGTCGTCGAGGTAGACAATCAGATGCACCCCTCGCGCGCGCAGAAATTCTACTACAGGTCGCAGGAGTTTTGTGAAGCACCAGGGTGCTGACGAAAGACCAAAGGGAAGGACCGTGTACTCGTAACCCACGCCTTGCCAGAGAAACTGGAGATAACGTCGATGCGGGGCGTAGATGGGAACGGACAAATAGGCGTCCTTGAGATCCAACCGGACCAGCCAGTCTCCTTCCTGCAAAAGGTCACGGAACAGATGGATGCCCTCCATTTTGAAATGGCGATAGACAATCCACCCGTTGAACTCTTTAAGGTTGAGGACTAACCTGTACCCGCCGCCTTTCTTTTCGACCAGGAAAACGTTGCTGAGGAATACCTGAGGATGACAGTGCGTGACCGCAATCGCTCCTTTTCGGAGAAGCGTACTTATCTCCTCTGAGATAAAATTCGGATCTAGTTGGGAAAAACAGAGAGGAGGGGGGCGGAGGGTTTGAGACGGTGTCTCGTACATCTCTAGTTTGTACCCCTGCACCGTCTCCAAGATCCAAGGATCTTGCGAGAGAGTGCGCCATTTTTGTAGGAATAATCGGACACGACCCCCCAAAACCACTTCCGAACATGGAATGATTCTCACCTGTAGATCCGGTCTCCTGGTGATTGCCGTGATTGCCTCCGAAACGTCCCCTGCAGAACCGGTTCCTGGATCTCCGAGACGGGTAGAAGTTTGGATTGTTCGAACTGTCGTTGTATCCACCTCTGTGGTGTTGCTGGCCACGGGGGGCGCTTTGGTTGTGTCCCCGGCCGAACGAGCGCCCTCGACCTCGTCCGGCCCTGGTGAAAACTGGTTTAAAGGCTTCGCGTAGCGACTCTTGGGCCTTGTCCAAACCACTAAATGTGGCTACAAACTTCTTGAGTTCCTTTAAGAACGGCTGGCCGAAAAGCAGACCCTGAGCCACCCGACCTGCCTCTGACGAGGAAAGCTCTGCCAGCTTCGGGTCCAGCTTGAGGAGAATAGAGCGCCTCCTCTCGCTGGACATAGCGCAATTAGCATTGCCTAACAGGCACACCGCTCTTTGCGCCCAACCAATGAGGGCATCCAGACTTATTGGGGACCCAGTTTCCTTGGCCTGGTACCCCATCTCCAAAATTTTCGTTAGGGGCCCTGAGAGATCCAGTATCTTATCTTGGCAGGACCGCCAAGCACGGTCTATGCCTTTTTCAGGGTCCCGTGCGTACTTTTTAAGGTACGTAAGCATCGTCGGGTCTATTTCCGGAGTATCCGCGACCCGCGCTGCCAGGTCCAGTTGGGGACACTCCGAACGCAGCCGGGCCCTGACCTCCTTATCGAATGGCAGGCGGAGATGGGATTGGACATAGTCCGCCACTTCCCGTGGCTGGAGCCACGCCGTGGAGTTTGGGTGGACGATGTCCGATGGTTCGAAGGTCAACACCTTGGGAGGTGAAGGCTCCACATGATGTTCCTTCCTGAGCTTCTTTTTCGCGGGCTTAGGGCAAATCTCCTCACCTGAGTCTGTGTCGATGTCGGGGGAGGGTGAGGTGTCACCTTGCTCGCCAATGATAGGCTCCGATTGGTCCGATGTGGAAACATAGGCGTGATCATTGGCCAAAGCTTTAGAAAGCCTCGCAAAATCCTCTGCGTGAGGATTGGCCATCTTGGTCTCTCCAGCCTTCTTTCGTCCGGACGTAGCCGGTATCCACCCCTGCTGAATTGTGTACTTATTGAGGTGCCTCTTCAAGGGAGCAATAGCCAGCACTAGGGCTGAATTCAGTGACTGCTGTTCACAAGCGTCCAGGGACTCTATGAGGTCTTGCTCAAAGGAGCCAGACGACTCTTCATAAAACTCATCCTCCTCAAAGCAGTATTCCGCCATCGTAAATGCGACAATAGAGGGGCGAAACTGCGTGATAAATACTGAGGGGTAGGGGGGGAGAGGCACAACCCCAGGCAAGCCAGGCGAAAACAGCCAAAACAATTCCGGAGTGGAGGGAGGGCTTGCCTGTAACACAGAAACCTCTCTAGGCAAAGCCTATGCGAGATCTTTATACAGCCCGTAGGATCTGTAACCCAGGGCGTCTCAGGGGCACAACTGTACTGGCTTCAGTATTCAAATTTGCACATTTCCCGCTCAGATCGCTGCTACAACGATGGCGGGGAACTTCAGGGTCCCAAAATGGCCGCCGCGCATGCGCGGAGACGGCCTCTCACCAGTAATGAAAAGGGGACTGGCGCGAGACTAACGCGCCGTCCCCGAGCCCCGTTGCTCCCGATCCGCTAAGAATAGACACGGGCGACGCGCGCCCGGTCAGGGGAGGCTGACGCGCTCCCTCGGATCCGCGCCGCAAGCGAAGGGGGTTCAGCGGGAAGACGGCGAGCAAGCGGGCTCGGGCTGCTGTACCGTTCAGTCAGGTACGCGCCAGCAGCAAGCCCGCCAGAGCGCACGACAGCAAACTCTAATCACATCAATGACTTTAAACATATCGCCTTTTTTAAAACTAACTCAACAATCATATTGCGGTGCCCTTCACCCACACGCCACAACACACCAGTAAGAAGGGAGAGGGCACTTAACTGGCTGCGCAGCAGCAAAGAAAGAGGACGTGTGAGCATCGGTTACGTGTTATATGGACTCAGTCTCTATGGTTAGGGACTAGGAGGTGTTCATGGGACTTGTAGTTCGTTGCAGTATGGTTAATAAAAAAGAACGTTTTTTATTGGCTGCTATGTATAATAAAGCAAAGAATGAGAAGCATAATCGGAGCCTCCGGTCCTGACATAGAATTGCCTGGACTGATGGGTTGCTGTTTGCACATGTTTGATACAGTGATTAGTATAGGACAGGTTTGCAGCTGGAAGGAGATATGGACATTGGATTTGTTAACCATTTAGTGATTGGTTAAAAACGGGTTTCAATTGCTTGAACCTTGTAGGACTTATTAACACAGATCAGCTGCTGGTTATTCTGAATTCCGTCTTGGATGAGGTGGGTGAGTACATGAGAGAACTCCGGTCTTTTGAGTGAGTTTGAGACTATAGACCCTTTATTTGTGAAACCTGAACCAAGTATTTGCAGTCCAGTTTTAGCAAAATTCAGGAGTGTTGGCACCCAGGGACTAGTCAGTGGGTTGTTTGGTTGGTCATTTAGGATAATAGATAAACTAGTAATAGTAAGAAAAAACAATATGATTTTGTAGAATGTGGACCCGGAAGTTAATATAAAATCAATTTTCGTTGTTCCGCTTTTGACTTTGGTCCCTGTGGTGTACCTGACTTTCTTGAGCGATGTATGGAACCCGGGGGCACTGGGATGCTGCACACTAGCGTTTCTCTCTTGTCTGAACTGGAAGAGTTGAACCAGATGCCCCGGGATTGTTTGTGTGAGGAGGCAGGGCAACACACATAAGGAGATGGAGGATCAGCTGGGGAGGAGATGGTGGTTTCGAGGAAGACAAGCGGCGGTATGAGTGACACAGACGTGGTAACGGAAAATGAAGGGCGGACGAAATTTGAGAAGGCAGAGAGATTTCCCTGCGAGTTCTGCTTCATGAAGTGCGGTGGCCAGGAGGAAAAGAATCCGAGGGAGGATGTACTGGACGAAACCGCCGAACTCCGGACAGGAGTCTCGGCCTAAGGCAAGTGTGGCACAATTCCCTGCATGTCCTGGGGGTCAGGTTTGTTCTGGGACTTGGATTGGGTCTGTGTGAGCTTGTTTTCGGCGCGGGGAAGGTGCAGAATTCCTAAGCTTGAACCACAAGTTCCATTTGTTTAAATTCCACCGAGGAGACACAGAATTGTGTCCTTAACGATTAGGGACTTGGCATGGACATCACACTCCTTTGCACTTCACAAAGGAAATCCCTATTCATTTGTTTATTAAATTTGGTACTGACGACCTGTTTTTCTTTCACGGAGGTGTTTAATGGTGAAGGGAGAAGTCACTAACGCTGTGGGTTGGGCGTAGGGCCTGACCTGGGATCAGACCCTACTGCCAACTCGCCACTGTGCATGGCTAAAGGATGTGCACAGTGAGCAGAATAACTTACTACAGACCGCAGCATTTAAATGACCCATGGCTGAAGCCTCAAAGTCCTACTCTCCCTTATAGGACAGTAACAATATTTCAGGATATAGGGTGTTGAAATTATTCATTTCTCATGAGGCAGGATACTGCCTCTATAACGAACAATGTTATCGACTGCTAAATTTAATCAGTATTGACTACAGGCCTAGAATTGGGATGTATCAGAGAAGGAGAAAGGGTCAGCAATGGCTGCTGGGCTCCTGCTCTGAAAACTTGTCATTGTCCTACTGTTGATGTGGTGCACAGTGATTGCATGCTGATATATCTCTAATAGACTAAATATTAGCTGCCCCAATTTTGGTATCACAGCATCTACCTACGTATTACTAAACAAGCAGTGGGCTTTGTAACATTATGTCCCTCATAATGCTGCTAACTGCACATTGGGCAAACTGCACCGAAGATCACTCAAAGAGTGCCCTCCTAGCGCAGTTGGCAGTGAGAGCAGAAGGAGAAGTAAACCGTAATAGGACACCAAGTACCCAGGATAACCAGATTGTGACCCAACATACCCTAACCCATAAACCCTAACCCATAAAACATACATAGGAAAACTAACTAAAATGAAAGATGACTCAACAGTGAAGCAACACCCTAAGATGGACAGAACAGGGAACCCTGCTGTATCACCCCTGCACACTGAAATGCCCTCAAATTAACAGATATCTTTGAGAGAAGAATAGATACAGTGGTTATGGATCTGAGTCTTCTGCGTGACAATCATAGAAAGCAGAATGGATCAATAAAACAGCAGTGGCTATTACAGAGTTTAAACCAGCCATGGATGAACTTCAAAAGCAGAAGAAAGGCTTGACAGAAAGGGTCCGAACCATATAATATAGAGCACTCAGAAGGCAGAGCTTGAAGGAATAATATTATAATAGTTGTCTACCTGAACATGTTGAAGGACACAATATGATTGAAGCAAGGCTCAAGTAGACTGTGACACCTGGAAGGGCTCCCCATTCTTTTCATTATTCAGCTGCTGCCACCTGGGGACTCTGGAATAAAGTACAAAGGACTCATAAGGCAGAGTTCAAAGGAATAATAGAAGAATAGTTGGGCTAACTAAACATACTAAACGCCCCACCACAACCACCAATGACAAGGATGGTACATTTCATTCGGAGACTGTAGTCACCTCCTGCAGCAGGGCACCCAAAAGGAAATTTAGTTGTTTAAGAATTATAAAGTCATTCTGTTACCGGATTTCACCATAGATCTGGAGTAACAAAGTATCTGTTTCCTCAAAGAGAAAAAACAATGCTGTGTGAGATACTTTTTTCCAGCTAAGTTAGAGATTATAAAGGATGTGGACATTTTCTTCTTTACTGATCCCTCTGAAGTATGGGACTCAATCAACACATTTGTAGCAAACAGTGATTGTCCTCTGAGGGGAATAAAGGCATGGCAATACAACATATGAGAACAAGAAAGGAAACAAATAGAGTATAACAACCAACAAGTCTACTATGATGACGCAAGAGAGACAGGATGGTAGCTGCCAGCCTTAATGGTGCTGCCCAAGCGACCACTCCCTCCTGCCTGCACCCTTTCCCATAGCCGAGGGAATGTGGTTCAACCACTTTGTGGAGTCAGCATAGAGTCCAGTTTCAGCAAATTATTATTTTGCTGGCGGACTGCCTTTCTTGAATGTGTCTGACCCCTTTATAAGTGGCTCATGAGATGACTGACCACTGATCAAGTGAGAGTCATGCTCCATAAGCGACTCCTCTAAGGAGTCGCTTAGGGAGCAAGCGCAGCAAACATGAGAAATAAAATGGTAATAAAATTATTTTGTTACCATTTTAGTTTTTACTACTGCCAGCCTGAGCAGAGTGTGAGGGAAAGAAAGGGCCATTGCTGCTGATTAGCACCAGGGAGGAGCAATGGTGGCCACTCCAGTTTAAAGTGTTTGCGTTGGTTTGGCTGGCTGTGTTGCGAGAGCCATCCTGACATGTGCACTTGGGACCTCTGTAACCCGAACTGTGTTAAACTGCCTGGTGAAGAGAAGACACAGTCCCCAAGTGTGTCAAGGAGGACACACTCCAACCAATCCTGGTGCTTCTGGTTAATATTGTTAACAGCACAAGAGCAGAGTTGACTCTGGAACCCCATGCTCAGAGCCACGGACTGTAGAGTAGAATACTGAGTAAACACAGCCAGTGCTAAGTAAATATTTCATTTTTAACTTTAAAATGTTGATGTAATGCACATCAGAGATTTTGTCACTGTTTATATTCCATGCGATTAATTTAATTTTGCCTTCCCTAAGAGTGTTAGCTATTTCCAGCTTGAATGTTTTAATCTAACCTGATTTGAAATATTTTCATGCACTTCTCCTCCCTCCATTTCCTAAAGGCTTCTCTATAAATACCCGGGTTTAGGTCCATGGGAACACTCTCTATGACAGGATCACAAAGCAACTCACCAAAATACTACAAACCTACCAAATCTTGGCAGCTAGACTCATGCTCAATATCTCACGCAGAACTCACATTGCACCACACCTCAGGGAGTTGCACTGGCTCAAGATACACAAACACTTTAATATCAAACTCCTCACACAGAGATTCAAGGCACTATACAACTCCGGCTCTGATCTACTCATTAATAAATGTTCTATTTGGGATAAACATTGACCTTGCACAAACATTATACTGAAAATAATCCTAAATATATGTATAATGATGAGTACAGTCTGTGATTAAATCTGGGTTGTGCATCTCACTCTCACAAACAATGTATTTACCGGGTTTAAGAGTCCATGCCTAGATTGGATGCACAAAAACCTCACTGTTGTCCCAACAATTAGCGTAAAAAAATGGGCATTTATAGACATGTGGGAGTTGATTAACAGCCTTTCCCACATTCTGCAAAATATAACCGTAAATACTGGAAAACTCTGCTCTCCTTACTTTTTGCACTGCAATGTGTAAAACACGGATAATTACCTAATTTCTCTCATTTGGATAAAACTCACAAAGCACCATCGGAACTCCAAAAAAATATAGAATGCAGACCTGAAATCTGAAGTATAAAAGTGGTAATGCTAATAGTATGAATAATAGTTTAAAACTGGAAGAATATGACTGGGACATTCAATTGAGAAAGCAGTCCTACTCCGAAACAATGAGCAAGACACATAGTGGAAAAGATAAACTCATTCTCTTCCGGAAAGAATATCTACATTTCTGAGACAGGACTGAATTTAGCAAATTAAGAGGCATATTTACAAGCACCTATCGCCACAATGATCTCACTTTTCGGGACGTTGTGGTGGCTGTATGGGCTTCGCCTTATTTACAAGGCAGCGTTAAGCAACTTAATGTGGCTTAACGCTGCCATGGAAATAAGGCCCCTTTTCATGCTATACTTAGCGTGAAAGGGGTGGGCAATGGGTGTTGCGGTGGGCGTTCCACCACAACACCTATCGATTTTGAAACTGCCCCATATTTAGAAGGGTGGCAGAAATATGGGGCAGCGTCAAAATTAAGACCAGGGATAACCTGGTCTTAACAGGGTGCAACAAAGTGAAATGCATTATTTCTCCTTAATGCATGATTGTTTCTGTGCATGAAGGTGTCCCTACCTGCACATAAACAATTATTTTAAAAATGATGAGTTGCAACAAAGCAGCACACATAGAAGTAACAAATTGCCATTTCAGATTGTTTATGTGCAGGAAGGGACACCTTCCTGCACAGAAACAATAATTCCCCACAATGCTGGCACCCTTGCACTATTGTGCAAGGGTGCCAGGCAGCTAAATTTAGTGCCAGTGCACAGGGAAATGCAGGGCTGCAACGTATTGTTGTAAATACGGTGCCGCCCTGCGTTTCAAAAGTGGTGGAGTGCGGCGTTAAGCCAAGAAGGCTAATGCCGTGTTCCGTCACTTTTTAGTAAATATGCCCCCAAGTACCTAAGTAAAGTTGAAATCAATCATCAGTTGATCACCACGATTTGAACTATATCTCTCTCCCCTTCTTTTCTTTATGCCCCTTTATGATTCCCTGAGCATTATTATCAATAGCAAACCCTTTCGCTCTTCAGAGCGAAAGGGTCCCTGACCAGGAGGTCCCTGACCTCCTGGTCAGAGACCTGCTCTTCTCTTTCCCCGCAGATCCGCTGTTAAGTGCGGATGCTCTTTGCATTGTGCTCTGCCTGGTCAGGTAGGTGATCGAGGCCCTCGTCCACCTAAAGGCTCCGGCCTGCGCCTCATCCCAGGTGGTCCAGTGGGAGAGCCTTGCGCTTCTGCTGGCCACTGTGTTTGTGCCATTTCTGTCTTTCTGTGCCCATTTTTCTGTCTTTCCTTCTAACCTCTTCACTGCACTTTCTATTGTGCCTGTCTTGTCTTTTATGTCTTTCTGTTCCCGTTTTATTGTCTTTCCCTCTAGCCTCTTCACTGCATTGTCTATTGTGCCTGTCTTGTTTTTCTGTCCTCTGTGCCCGTTTGCTCTCCGTGCCCTTCCCGTCGCTGCTGCCCCGTGGTCCCTCCCCCCTGTCAGTTTCCTCACTTCCCTCCCCCTCCCCTACTGAATGGCATCTGCTGCGAGGGAGCGCGAGCAAGACCTCTGACCTCCTGGTCAGGGACCTGCTCTCCTCCTCCCCCGCAGCTCCGCTGTTAGTGCAGCTGCTCCGTGCACTGTGTTCTGCCTGCTCAGGTAGGTGTTCGAGGCCCTCCTCCACCCACAGGCTCCTGCCTGCGCCTTAGCCCTGGTGGTCCAGTGGGAGAGCCTTGCTCTTTTGCTGGCCGCTGCTGTCTGTCCCTGTGTTTGTGCTGTTTCTGTCTTTCTGTGCCTGTTTTTCTGTCTTTCCTTCTAGCCTCTACACTGCATTTTCTATTGTGCCCGTCTTGTGTCCTCTGAGCCTGTTTGCTCTCCATGCCCTTACCGCTGCTGCAACCCCTGTGGCCCCTCCCCCATGCGGTTCCCTCACTCCCCTCCCCCATCCCCTACTTAATGGTGGCCGTGCGCAGCGGGTGCGCCGAAGGCAAGCCCGTCTGCGACCCGACCGCGGCCAGCACCAGGAACCCTGGATCTGCAACCTCCCACCGCTACAACCCCGCTGCCCTACTCTCACTCAACCCCGGAAGGAACAACAAAAGCCAGCAGTCAATGCCAAACACCACCCATGGCCAGTTCTCCTGCCGTCACTGCCACCAATCCTTCACCTCCGACCGCACTCCCAAGGCCGCCGCACCGAAGCCCTGAGGTGCATCCTTCTCAATGAACACTCCCTATACAGACACGCTGTAGAGATCAGGGACCTCCTCAACACCCACTCGCCAGACGTTGCCTTCTTTACAGACACCTGGAACAATGCCTCCTCTGCCCCCGACATCGCCACTGTCATCCCCGACGGATACAAGATCTAGAGGGAGGATCACCCCAACCCCCCAGGAGGAGGACTGGCCACCGTACACAAGAGCTCCCTCCGACTCTCCACCTTCACCACGAAGGACTCCTTCCCCACCACCGAACACCTTCACTTCCAGATCCAGACCAGCCCCAGAACCACCCTCTGTGGCACCCTCACCTACAGACCCCCCGGACCCCGAGCTTCGTTCGCCACTACCATTGCTGACCTCATCGCACCCCATGCCATCGCCTCCACGGACTACATACTCATTTGAGACCTGAATTTCCACCTCGACAACCCCAGTGATCCAAATTCTGCCACCCTCCTGGACAACCTCGCCAACATCGGACTGAAACAGGTCGTCACCACGCCCACCCACAAGGCAGGACACACCCTCCACCCTATCTTCACAGGAGGAAACAACATCCACTTCAGCCGCACCAAGGAACCCCCATGGACAGACCACCACTGCGTACACTTCCACGTCCACAAGCCCACGCTGCCCAAACCTGCACCACGCCCCTCACAAAGAAACTGGAGCAAAGTCACTGAGGAACAACTCAACTCCACCCTCAACCGCGACGCCCCCACCACGGCGACCAACGCCAACCTTGCAGCCAAAGGACTCCACAGATGGATCTCCAGCTGTGCAGACAAGCTTGCACCACTACGCAACCCCGACAGACAACGCCCCAGAAAAGCCACTTAATTCACCGCCGACATCCAAAAAACCAGACACACCTGCAGACGTCTTGAAAAGAACTGGAGAAACAGCAAAACGCCAGCACCGCAACTCCAAGCAACTCTTCAGCGTCATCCAGCACTTCACCAAGCCCCCCAGTGAAACCACAGACATCACCCCTTCCCAGGACCTCTGCGACAGGCTCGTATCCTACTTTCATCTAAAAATCAAGGCACTCTACAACAACTTCAATGACCAGACACCCCACTCCGAAACCACTTCCTGCTCCAGCAACGCCATCCAGCCCACCATCTCCTCCTGGACCCCAGTCACCACTGAAGACACCACTTCGACCATGAAAGGCATCCTCTTAGGGGTCCCCATGGACCCCTGCACATCTTCCACAGAGCCGCACCGCCATCGCTCCCGAACAATGACACACCATCAACACCACCTTCAATACCGGCATCTTTCCCGACGACTGGAAAACGTGCAGAAGTCAGACCCTGCTGAAGAAGCCCTCAGAAGACCCCACCGACCTCAAGAACTACCAACCAATCTCCCTCCTCCCCTTCACGGCCAAAGTCACTGAGAAGACTGTCAATGCACAACTAACCAAATTCATCGAGAAAAACTCCATCCTGGACACCTCCAAATCTGGATTCTGCAGCAACCACAGCACCAAAACTGCTCTACTTGCCGCCGCACCCTCCTCGACCAAGGACACACTGCTGCCCTGATCCTACATAACCTCTCTGTGGCGTTCGACACCACCGTCCACCACTGCACACTCACCGCCAGACTCCGTGACTCCGGCATACAATGAACCGCCCTCGACTGGATCTGCTCATTCCTCACCGGCAGAACCCAAAGAATCAGATTACCACCTTTCCTCTCCTAACCCACAGAAATCAACTGCAGAGTGCCCCAAGGATCATTGCTCAGCCCCACACTCCTCAACATCTACATGGCCCCCGTCGCCGCCATCGTCAGACAGCACAGACTCAGCTTAGTATCCTATGTCGACAACACCCAGCTCATCCTCTCCCTCACCAAGGACCCTATCACCATCAGACTCAACTTCCCGGAAGGAATAAAGGACGCCACATCCTGGATGAGCAGAAATTGCCTAAGCTGGACTTGGACCCTCCCCCTCAGCATGGGACAACACCTGGTGGCCTACAGCCCTTGGCAGTCCCCCCACACCCACGAACCACGCCAGAAATCTCGGCATCACACTTGACTCCTCCCTCTTAATGATACGACAGGTCAACGCTGTCACTTCCAGCTGCTTCAACACCCTCCGAATCCTCCGAAAGACCTTCAAGTGGATCCCCACCGAATCAAGGAAGGCCGTCACCCACACACTCATAACCAGCAGTCTGGACTACGGAAACGCCCCCTACAGCCAGACTCGTCCTCGGTATTCCTCGACACAAACGCACCTACCAACACCTACGGAACCTACACTGGCTCCCCGTTGAGAAGAGAGTCACTTTCAAGATACTTACCCACGCCTACAAATGCCTTCACAACACCGGACCCCAATACCTCGAGGAGAGAATCTCCTTCCACATACCTAAGAGAAACCTCTGATCCACCGACCTCGCCCTCGCCGAAACCCCGCACATCCGCAGAGCCAGAACAGGTGGAAGAACTTTCTCCTACATCGAAGCCAAGACCTGGAACAAGCTCCGCTCAATATCAGATGCACCCCCTCCCTGAACATGTTCAGGAAGACGCGCGAGACCTGGCTTTTAGACTGATAGGGAGCAGCTCACCCCCCCCCCCCCCACCCCCCCTCAGTGTCTTGAGACCCTCCCGGGTGAGTAACGCGCTTACAATTCCCCTGATTGATTGATTGATTGATTGACTGATTGATTGATCGATCAGATGTAATCACTTGGGATATTATATTTGACACATTATTTGTTTGTTCTGATTTTCATATTCTCAACGAACCCGATATTTTTCAGTCTAGTGTTTAAAGAAAATAACATGTAGAAACATGATATGTATGATAATCAACATGGATAATAGTCACTGTAACAGATTATTTCAACAGTTTGTCACGCTATGGCTGTATTTCTAATCAATTTAATATAAAAACTGTGCTCTAGAATGCATGGCTTGAGCAAAATATTTTCAAAATTACTTTACGAGGGACCCTCCTCAGCCTCTAAACCTCCTGTAGAGGAAAGACTTCGAAGGATTGATTGAGATATTTAGTCAGTGACCCTAAGAACTGCCTGCAACCTTTAGCCAATTTCTTTGTAGAACTGTTGGGCAAAATGCCCCATTTGGTGCCCTTTTTTCAAACTATTCTTGAGAGAAAGCTCTTTTATTTTCCCTGGTGCTCAGGGGTTGAGAGAGACCTGACAGCCTCTCTGCATTTGTTTACATCCTGCAAAAGGCCCTTCTTACAGTACAACCAATACATTAGGGATCATTTAAAGCCAAATGAAAATATGTAACTCATCCTCAGTCAGAATACTCTTGTGAATATCTACTCGAAGCTGAGACATACGCAAACTAGTTGTACCTCACTGTTTCTGCATTATAGGCGTTGCACCAACTGGAATCTGGAATGAGAAAGCGCAGGGGTAAACCTTCCAATACTCTCCTACCCCAAATCAATACGCCCTTTAGGCTAGATTTATAGCCTAGTATGTTTAAGCTATTTAATACACAATTTGCATGCAAGGCACCGAGTCATTAAACGCAGCTTGATATGAAATATTTTCCTTACAACCAATTCAACAATTAAGAGGTCCAATTTCCAAAATTAAATTTAAAAGGCCACTTGTCTTTAATAGGCTCTAGACGAAGCCGAAAACGAAGTCAATTAGGCATTTCACCTTATCTGAAGCCGGGACATGACTCAGAGAGTTCCGACAGTATACTAAGAAAATGACTGTGTAGAAATGATATAATGGAATTTTTTCTTCACAGTGCTGTCAAAAGTAATTACACAGAGCGTTTGGCACTAATGGTAGCTTGTTTCTTTTTAGAACGGGTGCTTAAGAAAGCTGAATTAGCTATTCAATACACTGCATAAGTTCTTCCTGCTTGGACCTGTTCTGACCTGTACTTGGCCACGGAGCAGACAGGGCACGCGGGGAACATTGTCAGGTTCACAGAGAGGGGCTTTCACCAGTGAAGGCAAGCTGCCTCAGAGTTTTCCACTCCGAAAGGGGTGGTCGCCATCTTGGCCAGGAAATACAAATAGACTAATAAATATGTGTCAATGCATTGATCAGCGAGACAGGTGGGATCCGCTATCTGGCTTCACATGTTCTACTTTATAAAAAAGAGAGAAAAAATAATAATTGCGCACAAGACAGGTGTAATTTTTCAGTCTTTCGCCAGTTGTCATGCATAAGACTTTAACGCGGCTCAGTTTGCTTAAAGAACAACAGTTACAGCATCAGTTGTCGCTTTCCCTCAACAAATCCTGTTTCTCAATAGAATATTCTTAGTGAACAGAATTGAACCTCTTTTTGTATTTTTTCGTGAACCTCAACTTTGTTTGAGTTTATCTGAAGATGGTCTGTCAGGGATGATTGGTGATTTGGAAATAATGGGTCAGATGTGCTAAGATACTGCTAACCCCTGCCGAAACACCAATTCAAAAACTCCGGTACAGAGGGGAGGGGTTGGTAATGCTCCAGGATCAGCTCTTAAGCCTGCCTGGCTGACAAATAGGGATCCAAGCCCAGTAGAAGGGGGCTTAGCCAATGAAGCATGGAGTAACAGGAAAGACAAGGAAGGTTCTGGTGTCCACTCACACAAGAAGGATAACTTGCCTACACTAAACCTCCCTCCTGAATGTGGCCCATATCTAGTAGTAATGACAGGGGTCCCCGAGTTATCTTCGAAGGAATCGACTATGCAGCTACACAATAAAGTTTGCCACTGGTTTTGTAAAAATGCTTGTTTTTTACTAAAAGAGCGCATAAGAATATTCTTTTTGCCAGAAGGATAGGATTGGTTTGCGCCAGAGGAAAACAGCAAAAAGGGTATTGTATTGTGGTCAATTGTAGAGATCCATCACTGACAAAGAGGTTAATCCTTTTTTCCCATTCTCAGTGGTTGACAGTTGAGGGAATCAGTCTCAAATCCCTAAGTTTTTCGATGGTCATCTGAGGCTGACAAACATTCACACCCAGACCTACCAGAGAAACACTGAGAATACTTTTTTAATTCCCAAAGCCAACCGATATCTCCCGCTGGCAAGTCTGAACAGAAATTATTGACTCCATTGAAATCCTGCTCTCCAAAACGATAGTAACAAGGAGAAATTGCCATTAACCAAAGCCTTAATAAATAAGAGCAATAATCCTGAATCACTTCAAAATAAGCCCTCAATTTTTAAGTTTGTTTGCTGGAACTTTACGGGTGCTGACACAAAAGTGACAGACCCTGAATGGCCAAATCTGGTTAATTCACATGATGTGATCTTACTTGAAGAAACTTGGGCATGTGAACCCTTTTTTTGGATGGATATGAATCCTTCCACATCCCTGCAATAGGTGGGGGTGGACGGAGAACACAAGGTGTCTCATCTATCCTGATTCGCATAACAAACTTATTCAAAACCATAGTTACCCCGGTCAAGCGCAGTGGGATCCAGGTGATATGGGTGGTGACAACTCAGAATTGTATATTTTCTTGGTTAAATTTTACAATGCAGTGGTCAACTTGGGCGGCCAAATCTCTGTGTTATTCAAGGTATTGCACAGTTTAGAAACTAGGGCCCTTTCAATGGTTGCAGAGCTTTAACTTGGTATTAGGGGGGATTTTAATGTCAAGATAGGCCAACCTAATTTAGATGAAAATCCTTTTGTGAAGGACGTGCAATATAGACATTGAGCCTTAAGTCTCACTGATCATATACACTTAGGTTCACTCGTAGAACAAGACTTTAGTGGCAAGCCAACCTTTATATGTTGGGGCAAGGGGACAACCATTGACTATATTTTTTTAACAAGGTCAATGGGAGATTGGGTTAGATCAGGTGACGTCATATCCACCAGTTATAGTGATCACAACCCCTACAGTGTTTGAACTATCAATATCGCATTACACAGACCCCCGAGTTATTTAAGTCCCAAGTTCCCACTGATATGGACCTGATTATGAACTAATTGCTTAGGACAGACCCTCCTCCCTTCCAGATGAGGTCTTGAAAGCCTTTGAGAGCCTCACTAAATCCATTAAAGAGATCATGAAAAGCCTCTCCGCCCCAGTGAAGCAAACAAAATTAGGGTGGTTTGACCAAGAATGCAGGCTAGCAAATAAGAGGCTAAGGGAGACCCTAACATTAGACCAATGGTAAACCAGATGGTATACAGGCAAGAACAAGGTACAAGGTGGCATACATGATAGGAAGAAAAAACTTAAGGAAGGATCATGGGATAGGATAATGACTGCCTGTGCCAAGAGGGACACCAGAGGCTTTTGGAAGAAAATCAAAGGTAAGGACTTGCCCCTAGTCGCCGACAATGACATAAGTAATATCTCATTAGAACATTGGTTAAAAAAAAAATTCTAACATTTACTTGGGCGACATTAGTGGACACAATGAAGGTGGCGAGGATTTAACATTTGGTTAGATGAAGTAAGAGAAGTGATTAGGATCAGCCCAGCTAATAATGCTCCTGGCTCGATGGAATCCCAATGGATTTTAAAAAACGAAATATTCCATTTTGGGCCCCATTGATAGCTAACATCCTTAATGCAGCTGCAGCTAGTGAAATACCAAAGGATTGGAAGTGCGTCATAATTGTGCCAGTTTAAAAAAAACTGGACCGCCAGAATCATAGCTGCTACTGATCAATCTCTCTTAAATTCTATTCTAAATATGGCTGGATGAGTCATTTTGGGGAGATTGGAGGAATGGTCCCAAACTAGCAATATTTTAAGTCCTGTTCAGTACGGTTTCAGGGAGGGGAAGTGAACCATGGAGCAATGCTTAAATCTAGAGTTGATAAGGGGCAAATATGTGTTGGCAAAGAAAAGCATCATCCATTTAGCTTTCATGGACCTAAGCAGTGCCTTCGACCGAGTTAATAGGTCAAAGGTGTGGTCGACACTAGCTGACATGGGTTTGCCAAAAGCCTGGCTGGACTTTGTACAAGCTACGCACTTAGAGATAGCTGCAATCGTTAGGTTTGGCCAGAAAGGGGAATGTACAGACTACTTTAACCACCCAAGAGGTTTGAAGCAGGTCTGTCTATTGGCCCCCCCTCCTATTTTTATTGTATATCAATGGCCTGAATAAGTTTCTGATAGAAAACGGAAAGGATATGCCTTGGGTAAATTCTGCTTTTGTCCCGTCTCTGCTGTATGCAGATGATGCAGTTTTATTATCCCGCACAGCTAATGGCCTAATGAGCTTGGTGGACATGTTTGTAAATGTTATGAATGATCTTGATCTAGACATTAATATCTCCAAAACCCATACAGTGATCTGTGGGAAGATCACCTCTAAAGTTAGGCCCTTATGTATCAAAGATTGTGCAATCTCGAGGGTTAGTTCTTTTCCATACTAGGGAGTCACTTTTGACCAACATAGTTATTGGAACCCATGTACGGCTGTCAGAGCTTGCGGTGCTCTTTTCAGGTTTTCTGCCTTAATAGGCAATAACCTATTGTTCCTCTCCTCCAGATTTTTAGGATTAAATGTCTGCAATACTCAAGTATGGTGCAGTCATTTGGGGTTATCGCAACTGTTTAAAAATACAAAGGGAAGAGAATCGATTTTGTCAAACTACTTGGGGTTGGTCCCGCAAGCACTAGCACCTTCGTTCATGATGAATTGGGCTTTGCCTTTGTGGAATACACTGTAAGAATAGCCCCATTACTCCTGTGGATTGCTGGCTGGTGTGGAGACCGCACAGCTTTTATTAGGGAAGTAATTCAGGCTTGTCTTGGCTGTGACTTGGGGAATAAGATACCATGGCTGGCATACATTAAAAAGTTGGCAACTGAATTGGGGCATCCCGAATTGTATTAAGCTCCTCAGTTGATTGTCAAAGCGGATGGGAAGAGAATAAAGGAGAAATATTTTAGACTCACAAGGTTTCGATTGGGCTCAATACGGTGCAGTCTTTGCTGCCCTCCGGGGGAATACGGTAGCATTTCTATTTTAACATACCCATGTGATGGAACTGCCTTACAAACTCTGGTCCATCTGGTATAATTGTGTCCTACATATTACTTCCAGCGAAAAAGATATTTGTCTCCTATTTTAAAGTCAAGAGGTTTTTATCACTATAGACCCGCTTTTTTTGCACTTACAACTATTAATAGATCCAACTGTTAATTTAGCTGTGGTGTCTTTCAAAAAATGTGCCTTAAAAATGAATGCTGCTATACATGTCTAACCGTTTTTTACCAAAGTATGATGCTCCTTGTACATTATAGTTTTTAATGATAATATTAGATGACATTTTTATCCTTTTTATATTTGTGTATATAATTATAGCTGTTTTTATGTTGAAAGCTGTATTGTCAAAGGTTTTTAGCTTGCACTTTTATGATTATTAATTAATAATCAAATACAAAAATATTGACTGACTGACTAACGGAACCCACCACTCTAGTCAGGGTAAGTCAGCTACACACCAAGCACCAAGCCAACTTGTGCTCACCCTCTGGTAGCTTGGCACAGAGCAGGCAGGCTTATCTACAGGGGCAGTGTGTAAAGCAGTTGTGCAACACACTCACACAGCAATACAACGAATACACTACAAAAGAGACTCCACACAGGATTATTTAAAAAAATAGCTTTCTATATTGTGCATTAAACAAGAAGACCAAACAACATGTACCAACAACTACTTTGCAAGTTATGCAATTGTCAGGGATCACAGTTAATGCACTTTCAAATATATCACTCATCCTGTAGGAATAGGTACATTGCAAAATATGCAGACTTTATACATATAAATCAACAACAGAAGAGGAAGGGTAATAACACGACTAGTCCCCTCAAGGGAAAGGTAACAAACCAACGAAGTCAGTGTAATGTAATGTGTAAAGGACTTCTCTGGGTTGGTTTCTGGCCCGTTTATAACTTCTGGAAAGGAGGGGGCGAGGATACCCTCTAGCTGTCATTTTGGAAGTAAGGTCACTGGATTGAGCCTTGAAATCTACCAGGGAGGTGCAATTCCGCCGGAGACGGAGGAATTGCCCGTAAGGTAGATTCTCCCTCAGTGCACGCGGGTGGAAGCTCGTGAACTCAAGAAGGTTATTTCTGGAGGTAGGTTTATAGTGTGTCTTGGTGTGAAGGGATCCATCTTTCTTGGTGATCAGAACATCAAGGAATATGTCTTCATGAGGGTCATAAGTGTACGTGAATCTCAAATTTGGATCCACACTCCCACTCTGGTCCTGATGAAAGCCTGTCGAACACACATAAAGGCAGAAACATGTTGACCGCCATGGAGTGAACCCGGTCTGTTATTTTTTGACCCTCACTCCTTTTTATTTTTTTATTTTTTTATTTTTTCCAATTAGCAAAACTATTAAAATATTTTGTTGACTCAATTGGGAATTTTAAATTCACTTTCACCTCACAAAATCCCGCTCCGCAGTAACCTGGCGTTGCAGCACACTGGGATGGCATTCGGCCATACCTAGTGGAGCCCGATGATGAAGCATGTCACCAACCAGGTTGGTGAGTGAGGGCTTTCATACATAACTTGTATTACCTCCTTAGGTCTGTTTTCCTCCCTATAACATATTGGGCAGGTTCTGACTCTGGAGACCCATGCCTTGTGGATGGTAAGTGCCTTGTTGACTTTATACATATTACATCAAATTCATCCCGTAAACTTATGTCACCTGTGCTTCTATTTGACTCTATTGTAGATTTTTGTACACTGTGGAAGTGATGAGTGCCTTTTGGTTAAATGCAGGCAAAATACATGCTCAATTAATTGGGCCTTCATGCCGATTTCTGTAGTCCTGTTGAGAGGCTGCAATCCCCGTCGGGGATTTAACACTGGGATTTTTCAGGCACTTGAACAGGGAAAGTCAAGCTCTGAAATGCCCAGGTGAGTGGTTTATGTATCCGACACATAAGGAATGGCCAATGCAAACTGTAGTGAGTCCAGAGCCTGTCGTGGCCGCATGGTCTTGCAATGCTTTGAAGAAACCCATGACTACCCACGAGGCAACACAGGACAGCCTTCCTCCATCTGTGGCCCGATTAGCCCTACAGTACCTTCAGGGGGCCTGCTCGGGAGTCAGGAACTGTCAGTGAACCTGGGGAGCGGGGCCTGCATTAGTACCTCGGCATACACACTGCACCAAAGGGGCCGAGTTGAAGCACGCTGACATTAGTGTGAGACTCCATGTTGCCTTAACAACGCACCTGGGAAAGACTGCAGCTCGGGGACTCCGTGTTCAAGACCATGTGGCCGGTGATCATTTTATGTAGCCAGCCAGTGTGCTTTTGCCGTAGGCCTGCATGTCTTCCTTCTTGTGGCCATGCCTCCTTGCTTGTTTTTGTTGGTTGACCATGTGGCCGGAAATCATTTTCTAGGGAGATGGATAGGAGAGGACTATGCCTTTTTGCTTTTGTTCAGTTACTTTTTACTTTTTCCTGATATCAGTCTAATATGCTTGAGGATCACTGTATTATATGTATATATGAACAGTGATTCATATTCTGTGCATTTTATTTTCTATTTTCCCCTGCACCCCCTGCCTACTAATGGGTTTCTCAAAGTCGCCTAGTACACCAGCAATTAATTATTATTTTTTAATGATTTTTTAATTTTGAAAAAATAAATTGAAACATTGTCTTTTTTTACATTTTCCCTCCATCTACCATAGGCCATAGGTGCCTGCCGCACACCAGTATTTATATTTTAACTATTGCCATTACCCATTTTCCCCTGAACTGGTTGACTCCCTGTCTGCCATATGTGCACATCCACACTCCAGCATTCACTTTTTAGGCATTTTTCCATTTTCCCCATGACCTCCTGCCTGCCATAGGTTCACACACACCATCATTCATTTTTATTCCATTTCCCCGTTGATCCCCCTGCGTGCCATAGGTGTGCACACCAGCATTCATTTCGTTAAGATGATCTCATTTCCATTTGGACCCTCTTTCCTGCCATAGGTGCACACTAGCATTCATTGTAAATGATTATTCCATTCCCTCCTGGACCCCCTACCTACCAAAGGTGCACAGAGCTAACCGGCATTTATTTCTGATGGATTATTGCATTTTCTCCTGGACCCCCTGCGTCCCATAGGTGCAACCCCAGCATTAATTTCTTAAGGATTATTCAATTTTCCCCTGCACCTACCTGACTGTCACATGTGTCTACCTTAGATGCACATAAAGCAAACAGTTACATCGGTATGTTGTTATACTAATTAAACATTAGATGATGTGGTGGAGTGGTTTGACTTTGGAATGGATACACTATTTTTATTGATAATATACGATAATAGGTAACCACAGTAAATTATATTGTCTGTTCTATGAATAATTAAAACTGCAAAAATGCCACTTTTCATTAAATGTTTTTGGTGTATAACAGATATATCCCACAGTGCTGCAAGACAGAAGGCCAGTACAAAGTGTCATGACCACAACACTTGACGTGAGTCCTCCAGTCTCTTCGACTTGGCAGCTATGTGCCACTGCCAGCTGACAGCTTCAAGATGGCTCCAAAGAAAGGTGCTGCCAAGATAGTGTCCAATGAGGAGGAGAAGACGAAGCAGATTGCCACCACTGGCATGCCGCCCCAATCCTTTTTTAGCAGATGTGTGCCCGCCGCACCGTCCTTCGCGGAGCAAGCTGGGAGCATCACTCCCGCATCAACAGCACCAACCGAACCTGAGCCCAAGGCCATGTCTCCTAACAAGGCAGTCACTGCAATCATGGGGACTAGCAGTGAGTCTGAATTGGATTTGTCTTAACGACAAACTAGTACTCAATCATTGCAGGAAACTGAGCAAAGTGGACAACAAGCCAGCAATATTAGACCTTCCTGAAGTAGGAGCAGAACAGGTTTAGATTCCTGCTGAGCAAGATGTACCTGTTGTTGAGCCATTGGCTTGCAGATCTCCGGCAAGAAGACAGAGGGGTACTTCACCATCTTCTCCAAGCCCCCTCTTCTGATGATCTGGACATAGATTGGACCTCGACTGAGTCTGAGACTCACCAGGGGAGACAAAAAAAAAGGAAGGGTCCTGACAGCCTTACAATTATGGAAGGAGTTGGGGAAGACAGACCAGTCAGTGTCATGAAAGCTGGCTCAGAAGAGACCAACATTCCCCTTCCTATTCAACCTGCTATGACGGATGTGGCACTGCTACAACCACCACCACCAGCTTCTATATTTGTAAGGCCCCTGCTGAGACATGCATCTACCATTACCTCAGTTGAAGTACTTACTGCAGAGAAAAAATCAATGACACACCCACCTACCTCCAGTCCTTTGTCAGGCATTGGCAGTTGCACACTAAAAAAGTTCTCCTCCCAAGTTTGGGACTTCTTTATGTTTAGCAAGCAGGAGAATAACATTGCATTATGCTCCATTTCCCACATGAGTGTTCATGGAGGTAAGGCTGGTTCACACCACTGGAGGTCAAACTGCCAATATGTAAAAAAATCACGCAATCTAATGGGAGGTGTACGTTAACAAAATTGCTGCAAGTGGTGGTGGTGATGAGAGAGAGGAATCATCTCTGATCACAGTGGGAGGTGAAGGTGAAGATGATTTGGAAGAGGAGGGTGACAGCTTTACGTAAAATAGCCATGTCCCCAGCAGTGCACCAGTATCACTCCCCGCAGCAACTTCAAAATGGCACAAGAGTCAGATGGAGACATCACCACCAACAGTGACTGCCTCAAGATGCACATTGAGTCTACCACCTCCTGGTTCTCTCGGAAGTTTGGCTGTGTCAGTGGCACCACAATAGAAAAAAATCCAAGCTATTATTATGGGCTTGTTTAGGCAGGAGGGGTCCTATGAGCACAACCATCCAACGGCACATTTGTAAAACAAGAAGCTGGCTAATATGTTAGCGCTGGATCGCCTCACTTTTTCTTTTGTGGAAGGAGTGGAATGTTTAGAATTTGTGGTAGCCACCTGCCAAAAATTGAAAGTTCCCAGCCAGACTAGTTTGCCAGAGCTTGCTGTTCCAGTGCTCCATCATGATGTGCTGCAATTGGTTGGACAAGCTTTGCAGCAGAGTGCCGTTCACACTATCCACCTGATGACTCACATGTGGGCCAGTTGTCAAGCAACTAATTACATGTGTATCATTGCACACTGGATCTCTTTTGTAGTGGTTAGGCAACAACTATCTTCATGTCTCAGCACTGCAGAAACCTTTAAGGGCATTCAGAGGCCATGCAACCATAGTCATGTTTGCCATGGAGAAATCCCATACAGCTGCAAACATTTTGGAAGACTTTAACAGCAAGGTGCTTGGATGGCTGCAACTCAGTGGTTTCAGAATTGGATTTGTTGCAGCAGACAATGACAGTAATATAGTTAGGGCCATGACAGATTGGGGCTACTTCAGGGTCCTGTTTTTGGTGCATTGCATCAATCTGAATGGTGAGGACTTTCTAAAAAGAAGAAGACCTAGTCAGCAACATATAGACCACCTACAGCAGATTCTGCACTCAATTCAGACATTCTTTTAAAGCTCGGAAGCAGTTGAGAATCATTCAGTGTGTTAATAGAGTACCAGTTAAAGTGCTCACACAAGAGGTGCCAACACGTTGAAACTCGAACTATTACATGTTGCAACATCTGTTTAAGCAGCACAAACCAATCAATGACTATGTCATGCAAAGAGGAATGGGGTGCGACTGGAAAAAGCATGATCATGGAGATGGAAAAATAGGTCCTACTCAAATGCTTGACACAGATGCTACTTCCTTTTGAGGTTTTCACTCGGTAAGTCAGTAAGGAGGACATTACGATGAGCCAAGGTATCCCATTTTGCATCTGCTACAGGACCAGTTAAGAAATGTGTCACAAAGGTTTGCAAGTGTGAATGGCAATGAGAAGTGCATGTCTTGGTTGAGAGCTTAATCTTTTGCTTGATTAATCCATGGTTGCAAACAGATATTGAGTCATTCAAAGAGAACATCTGTGCCCAGTGCTTAAGTTGTAAAAGGATAAGTGCTGGGGCTCTCACCGGGAGGCCACTGCAGCTTGCACCTCACATAAACCATGCCAGCGCAGCCAATGACAATACATATACAGCGACTAACCTTCACACTCCTACTAGTGTGACAAGTCACACTATTTCAGGCCCCCAAAAGTCAGAAGAATGGCTTGGGAGGCAGGTATTAGTCATTATTAATGTAAATTGAACAAATAAACTGCTGTTTTTGTGTTCATACCGATATTAGCAGGACAGTGCCACCATGTGGTAAACTGTCATAGGCCCGGTGCTGATAATAAGGTGCCAGTGCCGAGCACCGGAAAGCACTGTCTCAAATTAAGCACTGTCTGTGCCACAATACTTGATCCACTATGCATAAAAATACTGGACACTTTCTTTCCTATTTCTGAAATGGATGTTTCAATATACAAGACATGGGTTGTTGATCAAGCAGAGACCATTAAGAAAAACAGTTGGAAATTAGAGCCCCAGGAAGACTTTCTGGGATGCACCCTTCAACTCCAGAGAGGACAGTGATGTTGTCTCAGAGCAGCTACCGACAGCAGCAAGAACACCGGCAACAACTTCAGAAACAGAAGATTTGGACCCAACCTTTGCATAGGCTTGGTTTCAAGTGTCAGAGCTTCAGTTATGTGCAGAGGCAAAGGTAAAAGAAGTCGAGCAAGTGGCAGCACCAATGACCATTCAGAGTATGTTCTCAGACAATCTGGATGTATTAAAAGAGGTCTACGTGTATCAAAACCCATTAGACTGTTGGTAAGGGAAGATGAACCAGTGGCCAGCACTAATCCGGCTGGCAATAAAGTATCTGGTTTGTCTGGCAGCTAGTGTGTCTGCTGAGCATGTGTTCAGTGCAGCTGGTGCAGTTGTAGCTGTGAGAAGGACCAGCAGCGTGCCTCAAAATGTGGAGAGATTGGCCATTATCAATATGAATGTACACTTCATACCACAAAATTACACTGTTCTTGAAATACCACAGAAGGAGGAGGAGGAGGGTGGTTTGTCAGACTCAAGTGTTTTAACTGACCAAATTCTGGGTAAACCACCTGAGTTTGAGGACGAACTCTATATCCCTCACTGAGTGGGCCACCATAGAACTTTTTACTTGTTTATCGTGGAACTGCCTAGTGATTTGCGCCCCTTAAAACTGGAAATTGGCTAATGGAACATCATACATTTTTAGGCACATGTATGTCCGGATTTAAGTAGGACCAGTGTGCAGTAAGTCTCCCCATTCCTTTCAAGGACATTGGAGACAATGCCTGCCTCTGTCCAATGCTTATCCTTCTTTTTTCATCACTTAGCAGGGCTGCCCCAGTAAATATCATTTGATTTGCAAGACTGCCAATGTGTTGCTTGCATCAAAGAGAAGATAAAATAGTTTTCCACCATGCTTGGATTGAAACAGGTACCTATTGCACCAATGAGTGATATGTTACTGAGAATTGTGAGTGATGTTTCATGCGTAGGCAGTGAGGGATGGTGTTCAACTAATTTGTAAACTTGATTCAGATGATTTGCAATGTTTGGGCCCTGATGAGTGATACTTTTTCCCGAAGGTGTTTGGCCCCTTCACACTTACTGAGATGTAGTTCCTTTTGTCTGGTTCCTCAGAGACCAGGTCAGTCAGTTTAGTTAACAGACACAAGTATATTGAAAATACTCAAATTCTGTTTCTCTTCTGGTTCATCAACAGCAGTGCACTATAAGTCTATCCCTCTTATTTGGGTTGGGACTGAGTTGAACTGATTCATTACTCAGAGTTAGGCGGATATAGGGACTCAGGGCGGGACTGCCTCAACAGCCAGAGGAAGGAAGTTATCGACTTCAAAGGGAAACCAACATGATGATGACTCTAAGAGGTGTACTCAGCTCTGTGGACTGAAGAGAGGTGCTTTATTTTGGGAAATGCTGCTTTGTGTGTGTGCTGGCTAAAAACGTTAAACTCTTCTATTATGTGGTTGTGATCGGGAGGGGTTTTGTAACTGGAGACAGACATGTAAGGTCACATCATCATCACATGATTCATGCACTCGGCTAAATGTTGTGATGACAGATGTGAGATTGATCAGCCTGGAACATGCAGCTACATGTCCATGATTGGCTGGAAATTGCTCTCACTTCTCAGTTAATCGCACAAGTCATTAAATGAATGATTGCAGCAGCCTATGCTCTTGCTCTACCTCTGGGTCTTGGTACACTCTTCATGAAGCTAACCTTCTGTCCTTCTCCTTGACTCTACAATATCGTTCCTGTTTTACACTCCGCAGGTTTTATCCTCTCCTGCATGAAAAGCGAAAGCTCCATATTACTTCTATTTACCTTAATGTACCAGTTCAGTCAAGCACCCACGACGGACATTGCGAGAAGAATGCAGATGCACCACCCAATTTGGCATTTACAGTATCATTTATCTTTTCACAATCTTAATTTTGAGAACTGTGTGGGATCACACCTTCATTAATTTATATTTTTCAAACACATAATACAAAACATTTAGATATATAATAACTTGGGCCTAGGGGACTGAAGGACTGTTTGCAATGCATTTAATTGAATTGCCATTCCTTAATTCAGGCATAAAGTATCAGAATAATTTTTCCCATTAATTTTTCTTCTTAACAATATAAATAAAACCTATCCTCTCCAACCACAACAGGCCCACCCCTCTCCCAAAACAAATCGCCCCATCCCCAATCAATGTCAAAAGAAAAGTCCAAAGTCCCATTCCCTTTCTTATTCCCACCCTCTCCACCCACAACAAAAGTCCCTCCCACTAAACTAAAAAATAAACAAGCATTTGCAATGCAATAGGTCTAGCCTTTGGGACTTTATACTTATTTAGCTATGCAGCACATTAGCCTGAGTGCTGAAACATCTACTGTTCTTTAACATGGAGGGAAAGTAAGCACCAAACTGCGTGATACTACAGGTATGGGAACACATGTCAAGTCAAGTCAAGTCAGAGAATTTATAAAGCGCACTACATACCCAGAGGGTCTCAAGGCGCTAAGGAGGGGGGGGGGGGGGATTACTTGTCAAAAATCCACGTTTTAAGTTGCTTTCTGAAAGCTAGGTGGTTCTGGGTAAGGCGAAGGTGAGTGGGGAGTGAGTTCCATGTTTTAGCAGCCAGGTAAGAGAAGGATCTGCCTCCCATGGTGGTCTTGTTGATGCGAGGTACGGTGGCGAGGGCTTGGCTGGAGGAACGTAATTGGCGGGAGGGGGTGTAGAAGGACAGTCTTGAGTTGAGGCATTCTGGTCCGATGTCGTAGAGTGATTTGTGTGCGTGGGTTAGCAGTCGGAAAGTGATTCTCTTATTGACGGGTAGCCAGTGGAGGTCTTTCAGGTGACCAGAGATGTGTTCGTTGCGTGGGATGTCTAATATGATTCTGGCTGAGGCGTTTTGGATTCGTTGGAGTTTCTTTTGGAGTTTAGCGGTAGTGCCTGCGTAGAGGGTGTTTCCGTAGTCCAGTCGGCTCGTGACTAGAGCATGGGTGACTGTTTTCCTGGTTTCGGTGGGGATCCATCTAAATGTTTTTTTGAGCATGCGAAGAATGTTGAAGCAAGATGAAGATACGGCGCTGACTTGTCTGTTCATTGAGAGTGAAGAATCCAGGATAACGCCTAGGTTCCGTGCGTGGTCTGTCGGGATGGGTGCTTTTCCAAGGGCTACCGGCCACCATGAGTCGTCCCATGCAGAGGGGGATGTACCTAGGATGAGGACTTCTGTTTTATCTGAGTTCAGTTTCAGACGGCTATGTTTCATCCATTCAGCAACTTCTTTCATTCCTTCGTGTAGGTTAGTTTTGGCGGTGCTGGGGTCCTTGGTGAGAGAAAGGATCAGTTGAGTGTCATCCGCGTAAGAGATGATGTTGAGGTTGTGTTGGCGGGCGATGGTCGCGAGGGGGCTCATGTATACGTTGAAGAGGGTGGGGCTGAGAGAGGATCCTTGTGGTACGCCACAGATGACTTCGGTGGCCTCGGACTTGAATGGTGGAAGACGGACTCTCTGGGTTCTTCCGGTGAGGAAAGAGGTGATCCATTCAAGTGCTTTTCCTTTTATTCCGATGTTATTGAGGCGTTGTAACAGGGTGCTGTGGCAGACTGTGTCGAAAGCAGCAGAGAGGTCGAGGAGGATGAGGGCGACTGTGTCTCCATTGTCCAGTAGGGTTCGAATGTCGTCTGTTGCTGCGATAAGGGCGGTCTCAGTGCTGTGTTTTGCTCGGAAGCCAGATTGTGAGGAGTCGAGGGATTTGTTGGCTTCGAGGAAAGCGGTGAGCTGGTTGTTGACAGCTTTCTCGATTACTTTGGCCGGGAATGGAAGGAGCGAGATGGGGCGGTAATTTTTGAGTTCGGTGGGGTCCGCTGTGGGTTTTTTCAGAAGGGCGGTGAGAAATATTGCCTTTCAGCGGGAAATGGTATAGTCCAAAGCTCTGTTTTTAATATGAAATCAGGGCCTTCGGTGGTCATATCACTGAAAGTATATGATTTAAAAAAAATATTATAGTCTACGGGTGCTTGTGGGAGACAATTTCTACGGACTGGAATCTAGAGAATGCCAAAGTGATTCTGATATTTTACGGATCTCTGCTGGTCATTTTCTATCAAGAAAGTTAAATAGAGACAGTTGCCAGAAAAAAAATAGAAAGTCCCTCAGCAGAAAGCAATTCTGATATTTTACTGACCTCTGCTGGTCATTTTCTATCAAGATAGTTAAATAGAAGCAGTTGAAAAAAAAAAACTCCCTAAGCGGAAGCAGACAAGTCCTAGGGCTGATCTCCAGAGCCTATAAAGTACATACACATATAAGTATATAATTAGTATATACTAAAGTATAGACAAGAGGTCTCGAATGCTCGACCTAAACAGGGCTTCAGAGGGCATCATCAATGCAATACAACCCCTGGGGAAGGCTTGACACCTCCTGGCGAAGCAGCGCCAGCTCTTGCAGCGCAATGGGGAGACGAGTTGGCCTAACGGCTAGGGCGGTCGACCTCGGAGCTGGGGAACTGGGTTTGAGTCAGGGCAGGGACGCTCAACATCCAGTGATTCTGGGAAAATCACTTAATCTCCCCGTGCCTAACAAAAATGAATGTGTCCTCATGTAATGCAAGTGGTGCTCGTGTGAAGCGCTCTGATATGCGATACCTTTGGGTCAAGTTCGTGCTATATAAAACTCAGTTGAAAAAAAATGTGTTGGAGCGTTCTGGGTAAGGGGGCAGCAGTGGTGATTCAGACAGTTTAACCTCTTCAATGCCCATGACGAGCTGGTCTCGTCATGGGCCGCGGTTGCGCTGTGCCCATGACGAGACCAGCTCGTCATAAACCCCGCCCGCTAATGAAACGGCCGACACAGGGCGGGGAAAGGGGCGGGCACTGAAGGGGTTAATAACATATATAAAAGGGACACAATAACAAGAGGCAGATATCTCACAATACATTATTTGCCCTAATTCATACTAGTTTAGTTCCAGATATTAGCTTTCAGCAGACAGCGTCTTCTGGATTTCTACATCTGCATTTTTGCTTGACTCTGTTCTCCTTCCTGATATAAGAAGGAGATTGGGTGCCTTGTTGATGTCTTTAATACTAAGCTTCATCTTCAATCAAAAGCTATACAATGTCCAAGGTTTTCCCCTAGTATGGGGTTTCCCTGCTCACTGGGCTCTCTTAAAAGGACACTTTGCATTCTCACATATGCTATTCTATGCAAGGTTGCACCATGACCACTGGAAACATTCACCCATTCATTGGGAAATCAAGAAGGGGTCTCAACAGACCTTCTCAGTGTCCAATTCATGACAGCTGAGCAGTCACAATCTGTGACGGTGAGGGCAGTGTCAAATTTGGTGGAGAAAAAATACCATATTTTTAAGTCATCAGCAAAGTAGTGAAAGGAGAAATCTGGCAGTCCAGAGATGATGTGGTACCAATATATCTGCCTGCACATATATTGACTCAAAAGTATCAACTTGAACTATATTGCCTTGGTTCGTAGATGTGAAGTTAGAATAGTGAATCTATACTCCACAATGCATTCATACCTTCACAATAAAGTTCAGATAGATATTTTGAAGTCCATATATGTGCATATTGGTATTTCTGTGGTCAGCAGTTTGACATACAAAAACTAATCACGCTGGGAACATCTATGATTTTGACCAGTGTACTCTTGCTCCCCCTTTGTATACACTGTTGTTCGAATCTACATTCAATCAATTCAAAGACAATTATGTGCTGTACTCTTCAGTATCAGTACTCTTACTGTCAGTTGTAAACAAATAAAAAACTCTACTCATTTGTTAGGGTTGTGGAGATGTACCTGGCAAAATGTGGCTGAACAATTAAAGAAGCTAATAGTAAACTAAGCTGACTTGCTTCTAACATATTGTGTTTTCTGTATACAACCAAAACCAAACCTGACATCTTAAAGTAAACATGCAGTATAAATTTATGGCCCTCGATTTATTGACAAAGAGGTGGGTGGTGATTCATTGATTGCGTGAGATGGGCCGGCATTTGACTCCTAACCCAGAAATCTTTGAGACTAGACTACTACTGAAGAAATACATATGCACAGGATTCATACTGATGAGGAACTTGATGATGACTTGAGGCACTGGAAGGATACGTTGTAAGTGATGCTTGATAGTGGGGATGTGGTATCTCAAATTAAAGTGGCAGTTTTTTGCATGAGCCATGGTGTTATATTGGTTATGAAAAGTGTGTTATCGCAAAGTACAAGTTGTGGGTGACTCCATGTCTGTTGTGGTAGTACCTTCTTGAAATCTGTGTTTAACTGTGACTTACAGGTCTACTTTCTATGTACTGTTACACCTGGATACATTAGGTGTGTTTTCGGTTTCTAAAATAAAAATATGAAATAAAACAAACTTTAGTCATTTGTAATCAACATACCTGAATTAGCCTTGCTTGCTTTTATTCAACACCACTTTTCCTTTGCCAACATGTGCTTCACCGATTCTTAGGATCAGCCCCTCGGAATAATTGTAGTTCCATAAATTTTGCAATTTTTCACCGAAATAAATATAAAAAGTAAAATTAAATAAAACTATTACAATAAAACTAATGTGCAGTTGGATCTCAAATGTGGTACCAATAATTACCATTTAAAAGTTTAAAAGCAACTATACTATTATGATTACTAAATAAACACGCTTATCTAATAATTTTAGAGACAATAGTCTGATTGTTATAGAGCCCACACTCTCTTAAACTATCCAAATGTGATAGTTAGGTTTGAATAATAACTCTTGTATGAATACATTTGTCAAACTAAAAGAATAATACTTGCTCTCCTTATACCTTGCTCGCACTATACAAGTAATGTTCCATAATGCATTCTGTGTTCCATAAACAGATTCTACATATGTCTATCAGTTAAGTCAGTATTATTATCAGGTACTAATTCATACAACAGTGTCATTGCTATGACCTTTAGTTTCAAAGTTAATTTATAATATTAAAACAATCAGACACTTTTATGACACCTTGTATCAAAGTTACATTATCATCAAACATCAGTTGTTATTAACTATGCATCACTAGTACAGTAATAGCCCTGTAGAGAAATTGTAAGAACTTGTAGTGGTATCATTTTTTTTTAACCAATCTTGTACTTATATTTTATAGTTCTGGGAATATATCTGAAATACTGTTAGAAGTTAACAAAATTATAATCCCACACTGCTTATCATGAAAAACAGCAAACAAAATGGTTGCCCATTTTATATGTCCAAAAGATGGTTACACATGCCTGGTCGAAGGCAACCGAAGGGAGAACCTATAGCTGTGTAATGTAGTTCTTAGATAGCCACAGCTGAATGTTCACAGCACCTCCCCTTAAAGCCTTTGGTTGAGTGATCCCATACTACCAAGAGGATGTTAACTACTCCTTCAATACAGGATATAAATGGCAACTATAACTGAAAGAAATATCAACGTTATTTAAAACTATGGCAAAATTCTTCTGAAAATCTTTACCAAATTTACACAGATTGTAATCATAAGTATGAAACTCTGTCTAATGCACAGTTAATCTCACTCTTTTTTTAAGTTTGAGTTTATTAGGAAAAACAAAAAAGAACAGCACCGTAATAACCATATTAAATCCTATTTAACATGGAGATCATGAGAAAAAATAAGGAAATACAACAGTTATAACTAACATATTGAGTGCCAAGAGAAACTAATTCCAATAATTGGACTATAAGGAGGTGGGGAAGTGGGGAAGGGAACAATATTTCATTACTCTGTATGTTGAAAATAAGAAATGAAACACTGTAGGTATAATAATACGAAAAAATGAAATAACATAGTACAATGTATATAAGCATTAACAACTTCTAATGTGCTAAGAAAAGACAACATGGCGAAATTAAGGAGGCTTCTTTACATCCTCTGGTACAGTAATAACTTTGACACCAGAGGAAGCAGACAAAAATAAGTATGTAGTGAGTGGAAGCCATAAAAGATCTCTTTTGATTTGCAAAGAAATAGGAGAAACATAATTGGTATCAAGTCTATGATGAAAACATACAGCGTTCCACCAAGCTTTAAAAGTATCTTTGTCTGTTTGTTTCCAATTAGAGGTTATTAAGTGGAAAGCAACAGCTAACAGTAAATCTAACAACTGAAAATTGGATGATGATTGAGGCCATTGGTGTGATAAGGATCCTAATAACATATTGGATAAAGAAAAGGGTATATTAACTTTAAAAATCTTTTTAATTTGGAACAAAACCAACCGCTAAAATTGATGGATATTAGGGCATTCAAATAACATGTGTTTAAGGTTGGCAATAGAGCAGGAACGGGACCAACATGTAGAAGATGTATTTGGTGAGAAAGATGCTTAATGTCGCAGGGGAAAGCAGAAGGCGTTCAGTTAGTCTCACTCTTAACAGAAGTAATGATAATGATGAAAATAGAGAAAAGGCAGAGGTGGAGATCACCTACCTACAGCAGGATTGTGAATAATATTTTGTAATATGTGAGAAGTACTGCAGCAAATCTTCTCAGGTACTATATAATGCAGTTTGGCGAATAGCCCCCATAAATTATTAACCAGTTGATAATCAAGCTGCCACTTCCATACTGTTGATATGCCTTGGTGAGCTGATAGTCTTAAAGTGGTTGCTAGACATGTAAAAAGTCTGTCACGTTCCAGGATTTTGTCTGGAAGAAGCAGATGCTTCCTTCGTATTGAAAAATACATTGATTTACAATAGTTCACCTCTCTTTTTATTGCAATGTGTTTTAGACCACTACCTTTGTGTCTTTAAGTGCAGAGTACATAATTGCTAAATTTTTGTTTGATTATTGGAGCAGTGCACTTTATCTCTAAATGATAGTCCAATCCTGAGAAATAAAATCCACAGGTTACAAGAGCTCTTGATAGTAAAGAAAAAACTCTGTGTTTTAGTAAATTGCTTGCAAAGTATGCATTCTTAAAACACATAAACATGTATAGTAAGTACTAACTTTAAGGTCAAAGAGGGCAGTAAAAATGCTTAATGGGCATTGCTTCCTTCCTCATTGCTTACTGCATATGCAGATTTGGCAGTGATAGTTAGATCAGGGAATTAGCTCAATCCTCTAAATCCAGTGGTAGTTGTTTTGGCACAGAGCACTTCAGCAGTAACAAACACTATAGATTTCCAGTGGGGTTAATCTCTCAATGTTTTGAGTTGATAGCATAGTTCCTCTATTATCTGCGATTGCGCAATCTACCGAACAAATATATTCATAGTATATAAGCTATTGTCAAGTCAAGACATGACAGCTATTTGGTTTCTAGTCTGCTTAGTGCGGTCAATTGCTAAAGTTTCCCATGCAAATGGCTCTTGATTGAGACCTGGCTATGCATTTTTATTCATGAGCTGGTGAATAATTTGTTGTTAGCTTTCTAGAGATTGATTTATTTCTCCAGTTTTCAACCTCTGTGTGATTGGCAACTGTTCAAATTCTAAAAAACAACTGTGAAATACAGTTTTGCTCTTTGGATGATTAACCTTAGTACACAGGTAGGATCTCTGCTGCATTCAAGAAGAAGAAGTGGCTTAAACCTGAGCTACTACCTGGCTGCCGTTTTTGACACTTGGACTCATAGGTAATTGCTAAAGTGGTAGGCTTTAGTAGTACTGAGGCCGGTAACGTTGGGAATGGTCTGACATATTGTTTGATTTCTCATCATTGCCCATTTTCCTTCTTTTCAGTCCTCTCTTTTTTCATTCATATCCTCTAACAATTTTTTTTATATATTTGGAAGGTTCTTTAGTACTGGCACAAGGATTCATTTTCTTTATCCACTGAACTCTGGCTCCTGGCTCTAGCATACACCTTTGACTTTCGGCTTTTGACTTTCTACTACTTCCATATTAAGCCTAATCTGCGCTAGCAAGCCAAACGCTATTAGCTCTTTTGAGTCTCCTTCTTGTTTACCTGAGAAAAGAGTGACTACTTCCAGTAGCCACTATACCACACTGCACTTAATGGTATACTTGAAAGGTGCTAAGTATTTCCTTAAGAGGACTCAGTCAGGTAAGAAAACACAAAGGAAAAAAAACCTTTCAATTATGTAACTCTTGAGTGAAGATGAAGCCTAATACAGATGTGAATGGCACGGCACCAAATTCACTAGGACATCAGGGAAAAAGAAAGAGCCAACCAAGTAAATCCATAAGGTGATCCAAAAGAATTTACATCTACAAGAAGCAAAAATGAGAGACAAAAATAGTATCAAGGCAGAGAAGAATGCAGCAGAAATTAAGGTAACCACAGGTGTGCAATGCATCCATGACTGAAATGCCTCCTTATGTATGAGTCAAACATGAACTGCCATCACTGGATAAGACTCTACCTCATCTTGAATTGGAACTTTAGATAGAATGCTCTGGACAGAGTACTATCTTGGAAAGGTCAATTTGTAAGACTTTTCCTCATCATTTTCTTCAAACATATGATTTCAGTTTTCAAAATAAAAGAGGAGTCCATGCTTGACATCCTTTGTCCAGTGCTGACCTCTGCAGTCCCAATGTTGCCATTCTCAGATAATGCTCCATGCTGCTCACAGAACACCCCTCCCGGTGACACCATGTGATCCAGGAAGGGTGAATACTTAACCACCAGCTGAGCACGGCCTCTAACAACATGCTGCTTGGCTGCACAAAGAGCTCTTCATCCTTTCCTGAATCTTTTGAATCTCTGGTAAGCTCTCAACATGAATTTAACAGTACGTCCCCCTCCTGATGAGTTGGGCCAAAAAATCATGCTTGAATTGTAATTGGCAATGTATGAACAGGATAAGACATCCAGACTCACTCTTCACCAAAAAAAAGGAAAATAACTATCTTAAATTTAGTACAGTGCAAACTGCCATAAAGAATTTACCCATGTTTCTGTAACTGGCTAATTTAATCAGTAGCTGCGGGAATCAAAATATCAAGACATAGAGAAGAAGGATAACTTTTTAATCAAATTGTTTCATACAAAGGAAAGGTGAAACCTGGTGGCTTGAGGCATTGTGAGTTAGATTATGAAAAGAAAATTCTGCAATTCATAAATAGTAAGCCCTATTGTCATAACACGCATTTCCATAGAACTGTTGATATGGGCCAAACTCTAATTAGTTTGCTCTGTTTGGCCATTTTACTGGTGTTGAGAAGCAGAAGAAAAATCATTTTCAACTCCTTATTCCGTACGTTGAGCTCTCCAAAATGTGAAAGTTAGTCAGTACCACTGTCAGAAATAAGAATATGAGGTTGTCCATAGAGACAAAAAATATCCGTCAAAAAACATTTGGCCATTTCTTCAGCTGTTGGTAATATAGAAAAATAGGCAATCTATGAAAAATGTCTTCTGTTGCCATTATTGCATGATATGCTTCTGTAGATGGAAGACATGTTATAAACTCTGTAGAGATCACATGTTAATATTTAGGAGTCCCTGGGTGTCAATATCCAAAGGGATTAGAATGTAATAATTTATATGGGCATAAATAGGATATGCAAGAACATACTCTTGGACATCAGGAGAATTTTTGACGATTGAAATTATTATAAAACTAAATTCAATGGAATCATAACTTCTCAATGCCCATCCATGGCACATTCCGAACGCAATACCCAACGGCTACAAGACGACACACCGTGACCACACCAACCAACACAAAGGAGGCATTGCCATCATCCACAAAGAAAGAATCCACTGCACTACCACCAAAGACGAGAACACACAGTTCATGGAGCACCTTAATATCCAACTCCACACCAATGACAAAACAACCATCAAAGCACACTACAGACCCCCAGGACCATGCACTGGCCTCTGTAATATCATCACAGACTTCATCACCCCACTCATAATTGAATCCAAGCACTACAGCTTCGTCAGAGACCTCAACTGCCATCTGGCAGACCCCACAGCCACTAACTCCATCAACCTCCTGGAACGAATGTACAACATCAGCCTCACCCAGTTTATTACAGACCCCACACACAAAGCATGACACACACTGGACCATGTATAGTCATGGCACAGAACTTACCTGGACCGACCACTCCATTGCCCACTTCATCATCACAGGATCACCTCGCACCACATCCAACCTACTCAGCACCTCCTTCCTCAGCTGAAGCAAAGTTACACAGACCCATTGGATGGACGTTCTCAACACCACCCAGCCCGACCCAGTAACCAACTTGGAACAATCAGCGGTGTCAACACTACAGTCAACACCAAGGGGAGCGCGCTTAGTGTTGACTGTGGTGTTGATACTACAGTCAACACTGAGGGGAGACCAAATTGTGCCCTGCATGCACCATGATACAAAGGAGCACACTTTTCTGGGTTATGATGTAGTGTCTGGCCATACCCTTTTCCCTGCCAAGACTATTTTTCATGACATCCTCTACCATTTATCACACATTCCTAATGTTCCTTTTTGTCAAAATTGCATTCCAGCGCATTGATTACACTTTATCTGGCACAAGCCGGAGATTATGGCTCGAGCGGGAGAGTACAGTCCGGGTGTGGAGAGTACGGTCCATGTGCGGAGAGTACGGTCTGGGTGCAGAGATTCCGGCCCGACTGGGGACGTAAAGTTAGGAGTCGTAAGATATTTCTGTGAATACCAAAAATCGTAAGTGCCTTCTGTGAATACCAGAAGTAGTAAGTTTAAGATTTTGTCTCAGATTAGTTCTGTGGATCGGCCCCATCCTCTCCCTTCTCTCTCTTTATGATCCCGACCACAACGTCTCACATCCAGTAAGGATTCAAACCATTATCACCAAACCACCAAGGATACCACATACCAATCCCAGACTCATTAATAAATCTAATCTCAAACTTGTCCCCATCTCACACTCTTCCACTACCGTTACCAAAACCAACCTAAAATGCTCACTACCCAACTGCAGATTAGCAGTGAAACACCCTGCCGACATACAAGACTCATTACTCAACTCCTACTTGGATCTCCTAATTCTCACTGAAACCTGGCTAAATAATTCCTCTTCTATTATACGAGACATCCTGGTTCCACCCATATACTCTATCATCCGTTAAGATCGAGCTATCCGTCTTGGGGGAGGTATTGCTTGTATTTAGCGATATTAACCTCTCTGTCAAACAATCACTTTCCTCTCCAACATCTGGCTGTGCATATATAATGATCAATATCTCTACCAAAGGCAACACCACTTACACTCTGCACACCTTCTACCATCACCCAGGTGATAATCTAACCTTCATCAAACAAATCATGGAGATCATCTCCACCAACCTTACCTCATACAACAACCAGATTTTCCTAGGTGACTTCAACATTCATTGGAACAATACTAAGGATCCACTAGCGAATTGCTTTAAGACTTTCTCCAAGACCTTACCCTGACGTAAGCCTGTAACCGCTCTACTCATATAAAAGAGACCATCTTAGATTTAATCATAGCCAAGGAGAATACCATACTATTGTATTCTATTTCACCCTGCGACTAGACTGATCATCACTGTATCACCTTCTCCATTATTGAAAAGGCAACCATCCGCAAATGCCAGTAAAAGCCAGAACAACTAAACATTGGATCAGAAACACCCTCTATCTCAATCCAGACATTATATCCCCCACCAACTTTAACCTCTTGTCTCCTCCCACCTATATGATTGATGCTCAAGACCTCACTAAGCACTGCTTTAGCTCTATGTCAAACATCATGGACTCCATTGGTCCCAAACAATTAAAGAGTGTCCCAATAGGAAGAACTAATACCTGGTTCAATTGTAGCCTTAATGAGGAATGCCGCACCCTTAGTTTTGCAGAAAGACTGTGGAGACAGACTCCATCTCTTTCAAACCTAAAACTGTTGCATAAAAAAAGAAGGAACTACAATGGGTGCATCAGAAGTGGCAAATCATAATTTTTCTATCAGCAACTGGACACAGCCTTCAACCGTTCCAAAACACTCTTTGAACTGGTGAAACAACCAACTAATGAGAAACATAAATCTTCCACATCTGACACAACAACCCTACCTAATTGTCACACATTTTCCTTCTTCTTTTTTGAGAAAACGAAGTTAATTGATCATGAGCTCAGCACTGCTTTAAATTGCTTACAGCCTGAAACCCCGCTACAATGCACCTCCACCTCGCAGGAAATTTGTCATAGCAGCCTTCTCTTTAAACATAAAAACAATGCCTCGTGGTCCATCCTTCAGACATTTGAGGACTCTGACATCTCAAAACGTTTTCCTTCCACTAAACTTTCCAACCACTTCAATGACCCTCTCCCCTCCAAATTCCTCAAGGAAACTTCACACCTCCTGATACCCATATGGATCACAATTATAAATGCCTCTCTTATGCAAAGCTACATACCAGACTGTCTAAAAAGTGGACAAGTCACACCTATCCTAAAAAAGTCAGACATGGATGTCTCTGATCTCAACAATTTTCACCTAATTTCGAGCAACCCAACCTTAGCCAAGCTTCTGGAAAAATGTGTTCATCAACAATTCTGCAATCACATTGACCAGCACCAACTCCTCAACCACTGCCAATCTGGTTTCAGACCAAGTCAAAGTACTGAAACCGCCATTGTCCACATTGTCAATTTCTCGATCATAATGAATCCTGTCTTTTAATCATTCTTGACCTATGAGCAGCCTTTGACACAGTCAAACATGAAACCCTCTTGAACCTCTTAGAACGTAGGATGGTCTCTCTGGTACTGTCTTAAAACGGTTCTGCTCATTCCTACAAAACAGTTCTCAACAAGTCCTAATCAATCATGACTTATCCGATCAGATGCTGGTCACAATTGGAATTCCCCTAGGTTCTTCACTTTCCCCCACCATGTTTAATCTTTACGTGGAACCCTTGACTGAAATCCTCAAGCACTCTAACATCTCCTACCATATGTACGCTTATGATATGCAATTGTACATGAAGATTACCTCCCCAGCACTCTCAATAACATCATGAACTAAACTCAACACTGGCTAACTCTTAATACTTTAAACTTAACACCCTCAAAACCAAATTACTATTAATCTCGCCTCCCAACCCCACCACTAACATCAAAGACTGGCTCCTACTACTCACTGCCTTGAACTGTACCCCACATATAGTTGATCCAGCAAAATCCCAAGGAATAACACTAGACAACAACCTCTCTATGCTGAATCACATCAGCTCCACAACCAGAGGGGCCAATTTCCATCTCCATGTCTTAAGAAAACTAAAGCCTTTCCTGCCCAATGCAGATCTCAAGATGGCGACTCAGGCTCTCGTGATCTCCAAACTTGACTATGGGAATGCTACCCTTGTTGGCCTACCAAAAATAAAACTAGCACCACTGAGTGATTCCCTAAAGGCAGCTGCTCGGCTCATCGCAGGCATAAAGAAAAATAATCACATCACCCCGGCCTTCCACTCTCTGAACTGGCTACCCTATGAATGTAGGGTCCACCTAAAAATAGCATACATGACGTACAAAGCCATCCACCACAACACTCCTCCCTACCTGGCTCAGGAACTGGTTCTATCCAGAAGGAATATTGCTTCTCATAGTACATGCTTCCACTGCTGAAAACCCAAAAGTTTCACAAAAAGAAAACCTACAAGAGAACTTTCTCTGGAATTGCCCCAAGGATTTAGAACTCTCTTCCCCGAGAGATTAGGACCATCCCGTCATTCGCTCTTTTAAAAAACAAAGTAAACATGACACTATGGAATAATCTCCTTTGTATCTGAGGTGACTATCCATTCCAATTTGATTTCATTGCTGGTGTTTTCACTTTGTCTCCTTGTATTATCTTTACATGCTGTATATTCTATTTTTTTCTCCTTGCATATTTGATGCTATTTGTTAGGTTGTACAGTGCTCTGACACCAAACTTTTGGTCTTGTTCGAGCTTTATAAAACTTCATAAATAAAATAAATAAACCTCTAAACATCACCCTCGCTGACGGACTTCAGGAAGCAACTCAAGACCTGGCTTTTCGACTAAGTCCAGCAACCCAGCACATGGATACCCTCATGGGTGAAAAACCACGCACAACAAGTACATATTGATTGATTGATTATATCCAATTGTAGTTCTTTAGTTGCCACAAAGACAGCTTGTTGGTTGAAATATAACTCATTTCATTGAAATTAATATGTTATAATTCCTTTGGATCCATGTTAACACTGTCCCAAAAGACTGAACTAATACAAGCAGTATTTGATAGGGCATTACAGGCAGATCATATGTGAGGGATGACAAAAAATAATGACAAGATAGAGCATCTGTAAAAAGAAAAAAAGAATCAGGTATATATGTGATAGTTAAATAATGCTGTGAAAAGAAAAATGTCTATCTAGCATGACAGCTTTTTCTGTATTGGCATTTTCACAAATACTGCAAATTCGGATGATCAGTTGAAATTTAAAATGCCCCTTTAGTGCACATCGAAAGATTGGCACTAAAGACATGCTAGACATGCTATTCTTGTCCACCATCTTCTGGTTTTTGCACAAAACTGCCCCGACTGTTCCTCCAGATTCATCCATTGCAAAATAAGGCTTTTTGAAATATCAGGATGACATAAGATTAGTGCTTAGGTAAACATTGGTTTGAGTGTAATAAATGTTTTTCCAGATTGACCTTCAAACAAAATCCTTCCTTCATATTTTCCTTTTTCAAAAGATTGATGTTGTCACTGGTTAATTATGGAAAATTCTTAATGGATTTACCATAAGAATGTGTAAATTCAAGGTAGCTTGGAGTTTTGTTAACAGTAGAAGAGGAACGCACATACAATAGCTGAAATCTTCTTTGGGTCCATAGAAAGTCCAGAAATATTCGCTCTAAATCTAATAGACTAAACATCTTCCTTCTTGAACTCACACTTCTTTGGTTTGCACAGACAAATGATGTTACTAATGTCTTGATTACACCAATCTCACATGTTCTTGATGCTCCACAAGATTACTTGAGAACACTAGAATACCATCTAAACATAGCAATGCAAACTGATTAAAGAAATCAAAAAGTACTGAGGACATAAAATGTTGAAAAACAACAACGGAATTGCCTAACCTAAATGGCATGAGTCAATATTCAAAATTCTCAAATGGAGTGTGGAAAGTCGTCTTCCACTTGATGCCTTCCTTTATATGCAGAACATGATCATGATAGGCCCCTCAGAGAGTTTAGTAAAGACCTATATTGATTGACTGTCTTTAAGATGTCCTTCAAAGGAATTTAATTTAAACCTCTCTTATCAATGCACAGTCATAGAGTTTGATTCTTCTTTATTTTTACAAACATCGAAGGTGCCTCAGCAGGTGATGAACTGATTTGCAATTTCACCTGCAAATAAGCTTTCAGTATCTCCTTTACTTTCATAGTTAAAGAATACAATTCTAAAAAAGCAATATTAGCAAATATATCAAAAAGGAACAATTGACCAAGATTTTATTGGTTTGGGGCCACCAAAGTTCCTAAAATAAAGTAGTTAGCAGATTCTAGGCTTATAAAAACACAAAATAATGGGAAAAAGGCATGCTAGAGCTGTGGCACGAAGAAATATTACCAACTATTAAAGTGAATATGGGAGCCTTTATCTCATCACTGGGTCACCAATAACTTTTTGAAGAATAACAATGATCAGGTCAAACCTATAATGACAAAGGTATTGTTCAAGTACATTACTGACATACAGATGATACTTATCAACCGAGGAATTTAGGGCCAAAATTAAAAATGCATTTTCTGTTTGCAAACCCTACTAGTTGGGAAACCACGGTGTTTGCAACAAGAAAATGTGGGTTTCAAATGTACTAAACCCATTTAGCTATTCAGCAAAATGTTACCAAATCACTAAATGGGTTTAGGAAATCATAAAAATACGCTATTTGGAGGGCATGTGTTTAAGAGAGTCCCTTCTAAACAGCAATTCTGTATGTTCGTATTCGTGTTTTGCGACCAAAATGTGGGTGTAAAACATGAATATTTGTGAACCTCAAAGGAGGTTCACAAATAGGAAGGGATGCACAGTGTACCCTGCCTCCTTTTTGAATGGTCAAAAAACCATTTTTAGGAGTAGCCCGGGGACCACTGCCTACTCTTGATAAGTAGTTTTACAACATTTCTCTTTTTTTTGTCAACACATCTCTTTTTCCTTTTAAGCAGATGGGCTGGATTAGAAAAAAGACTACTTTATTTAAAAGCAAAAACAGACATGGTGATCTGCTGACCCCAGCAGGCCGCCATCCCTGTGATGGCAGCGAATCCTAGTGGGACACAATTTCCGGCCTACCCCATGAATATTCATGCGGTAGCTTGAATTGCGACCCAGTGCAATTCTGCATTGTTTTTGAACCGACCTATTAGTGCATAGGCTGGTTCACAAAATACAGTTGGATTCGCGAAAAGTTAGTGTGCAAATTGAAACAACTTTGAGCACATCCAATGTATATATATCTGGCCCTTAAAACCTCCAGTATAGTTGTGAAGATATAATACTTCATTTCAGTGCGATCTCCAAAAGAGGCCTTTTGTATGAGGCCTGAAGTTAATAGCAAGTCACCAACAATTTGAATCATTTCAGGACTCTTCTTAACTCTTTAGGAATACTATTCTGAGCACCTCAGGTCTGACATATGAACATTTCACAGGCAACACTATTTCAGAAATGCAGTGGTATTAACATTTTTTTCCCTTCTTCTGTTTTCATAGCAATTGGTAAAAGGAATAAATGATTATCAGCATTATTCATATGGGATTCAAGATAGGGAACCCAATGCAATTCCTATTTTTTTCTCTTTCTCAGGAAATGATTGAGTTATCCTTACGTTTGACACAAGTCTAAAACATATGTCCAGCATCACAACAATATAGACAAAGCCCAGCCTTTCATGGTCATTTCCTTTCATTTATTTGTTAAAGCACCCCTAACTGACCTTACTTCCACGGGATCTTCTTGAGCCTCTTGAAACCTCTGACTGGCCAGATAAAAATATAATTTGATTTGCTTCCCCTAGGCTTCCTTGTTCCCTTTTATCTGTTTTGTAATCTGTGTTCATTCAGCACCACCAAATCAACTAGTTCAGAAAATGAAGCAGGGTGCTGTAAGTTCGTCCTTAATTTCTTCTTTCATGCCATATTGAAATGCAATCAATTGAGTTCTTTCAACTCAGGAAGTTTTAAACGAAGGAAACAGGTCAATACATTCATTCTTCCTTAATGTATACTGCATCATACTTCCTTAAGAGAATATGCCAAGTAAGGAAGTTGAAACATCTTCCTAAAAGCTAATAAGAAGATTTCATAGGTCTCCAAACAAGCATCTGAATTCATGGATGAAATGTAAAATGCACTACATTAGAATTAAAACAAAACTCTTAACCTCTCTGGACTGCCAGAAAAACATTGGGATATATCAGTAGGCCTCAATACTAAGGCCTGCTTTAAGGCTGCATTTTTAAGGCAAAGTTGCTGTAAATCTCACACCAGGTCCTTAGCAGGATCCATGGGGACAACAAACCTAAAACTTGTTGGTGTCACAATCTGTCAGCAACTGGATGCTCTAAAGATCTATCAAATTTCCTTTTTGGTTGCTCAAAGAAAGGGTGACCCCTCACAGTAGCCCTGATCCCGCGCTTAAAATACACCAGAAATGTATCATATGACTCCTTAGAAGGAGCTGAGTTAGGAAGAGGAACTCCATATTAGTTGTAAACCTCTGTGCTCGTCTAGATAGGTCCTGATTGAAAATGATGAATCAATGCAGGTGTCAGAAATCAAGGCACCAAAACTACCCTAAACCAGAGTTGAAAAAGAGCCCAACTTACATCTTTGAATTCTAGAAATCTCTACAGGAATCTAGCAGTAAAGTAGCAGAAAGCAGTAATCAGGGCCACAAATGGGTACCACGTGGATGGTGAACATGACAAAAATAAAAGAGTGAATGTGTTGTGACACATCCTTCACTTATCAGTGTGTCTTTAAACATGGTCTAAAAAGAAAATGACATCACATGAAATAGAATTAGTTTCATCTTGGACTCAGTACTTCAAGCAATATTTACTGGAAAACCCACCCACTGTTACATCTACTCTGAGATTCTATCTGAAAGCTTACCAGTTGTCCATTCTGGGCCAATAAGGGAGGAGCACAGTTCATGCTTCATGTGGTACATAATGAGACTCTGCTCTCAAGTTGTAGCTGATAGCCTGAACGGCCAGCTGCGCACATGCTGCAGTAACCTTCCTGGTGTCTCCACCCCTGTGGCCGACTAGAGTGATGTTCTGTGAGCTGTCTAGACTACAGGGCAAGGAAGGAAGTAGCAGGATCACAGGGTGATAGGTATCAAAGCTGGGAATCTTCTTTGTGTGCCAGGTGAAACCCATGATTGCCAGAATGGGAGGGTGTGATCAAGCCTTATAATATACTTTTTTGAAGATGGTGGCATGTCCATGTAATGTTATCTGAGGATCCCAATCCAATATGAAGTGTAGTCTTCTTCTGGGATGTCAGTTTCTTTTAGAACCATATAAGAAAGCAACTATAAGTGAAAGATACTGTGCAACACATTTTGTGTCACTTTCTTCGTCCCCATTTTTCTATTTTTGCACCTGATTTTTTCAGTTTGTAGCTGTAACTTTCTACTGGATTGTATCTCTGTAGTTTGTATACCTCTTTTCTCCTTGCTGTTCCTCAAAAGAAGGTTGCTGATTTTCTGTTCGTTCCATTCCTCCTCTTCAATCACAATTCATAAGATTGCCAAGAAGGTTTTTCATCTATTTGGGTTTTTCTTCCCATTTGGGAATCTTTTAAGGAGGCAATTGGTACGTTTTATAAATACTATTCTGTTTACTGTGGAATTGTGACGACTGGGAGGAGTTACCCTTTCTTCGGGCAATCTAAAAGGGGACTCATTCTGCACAAGCTTCCAGTCCTTGACACCATGTAGGATAGGTTATATATTAGAAGAGCTATGTCTATATCCTTAGAGTTATGGTTACTCTCAGTATGAAAAGAAGAATCCCATGTTTGAAATCCTTCTTACTCTGAAAACTTCCATGCCATCATCACTGCCCTTCAAATACGGCCATTTGTGCAAGCTGCACCACATCCCTCTGGGTGACCGCTACATGCCAGCATTGTCTGGGCAGCGACGGAAGAGATGCCACCCTGTGTGCAAGTACGAGGACCAAAGACATGCTGCCTCGCCAGGCATTGAGCGGGAAAACCAGAAAAGGGCTGCCTTCTCATAATTGAACGTCACTGCCTCTGGGAAATTCCTGCCAAAATGTAACAAGTGCCCCTGTGCACAATTATTTCTGGTGATACATGCACATGGTTTTTATATGAATTACCACTTTAATTCGTTTTCTTCAAACAATTCCAAGACAAGGAAATGAAAGCAGTAGCCATTAGGATGGTATCTGTGGGTGGATTCATTTCCTCTTCAAGGGTGGAACGTGATAATGCATTTGCCACTGTATTGCTCAACTTCCATCTGGAGAACAACAACGACCGCAACACCAGCACCCTGCTCGACAACCTCGCCAACCTGGGACTCAAGCAACTGGTGTCCACCCCCACCCACCTCGCCGGACACACACTCGACGCAGTCTTCTCATCCAGCACAGACATAGACTTCAGCCACGCCACAGAGCTTCAATGGACGGACCACAGCTGCGTCCACTTCACCTTCAAGAGAACGACGACCCACCAACACCAGCAACAGGCAGCCCGCAGAAGCTGGAACAAGATCACAGCAGACCAGCTCGCCACCTCCCTGAACCAGCACCCTCCTGCCAGCTCAGCGAACCCCAGCCAAGCCGCCGACAACCTCACGAAGTGGATCAGCAACTGCGCGGACGAACTCGCCCCACTGAGGACCCCGCCTAGCAGACCCGGCAGCAACAAGGCCCCATGGTTCACCGACGAACTCAAGAGCTCCAAGAAGAACTGCCGAGCCCTCGAGAAAGTCTGGAGAAGGGAACCGACACCAGACAACAGGACCTCCTTCAAACTTGCCACCCGGAAACACCACCAGCTGATCCGCGCCGCCAAGAAAACAGCATTCAAAGACCGGTTGGACAACAACGCACACAACTGCAAGGAACTCTTCAACATCGTGAAAGAGCTTTCCAACCCCAGCGCAGGAAACAACGACATCACCCCATCGCAAGACCTCTGCAACTCCCTCGCTTCATACTTCCACAACAAGATCGCGGACATACATAACAGCTTCAACAACCAACCAACGCACACCATGACCGAACAACCACCCCCCACCACCACCCTCCATGCCTGGACCCCGATCAGCACCGAAGACACCATCCGCACGATGAACTCCATCCACTCCGGATCACCGACCGACCCCTGCCCTCACCACGTCTTCAACAAGGCCGACGCTGTCATCGCACCCCACCTGCGAGACATCATCAACACTTCCTTCGACACCACCATCTTCCCTGAGAGCTGGAAGCACGCCGAACTCAGCGCCCTACTAAAGAAACCTACAGCGGACCCCACCGACCTCAAGAATTACCGCCCCATCTCGCTCCTCCCGTTTCCAGCCAAAGTCATCGAGAAGACCGTCAACAAGCAGATGGCCGCCTTCCTCGAGACAAACGGATCCCTCGACCCCTCACAGTCCGGCTTCCGAGCCAATCACAGCACCGAGACCGCCCTCATCGCCGCCACCGATGACATCCGAGCCCTGATGGACAATGGAGAAACAGCGGCCCTCATCCTCCTAGACCTCTCTGCGGCATTCGACACGGTCTGCCACCGCACCCTAGTACGGCCCCTCAGCAACATCGGAATCCAGGACAAGGCGCTGGACTGGATCATCTCCTTCCTCGACGGAAGAACACAGAGAGTCCGCCTACCACCGTACAAGTCAGAGGCCTCCGAAGTCACCTGCGGCGTCCCTCAAGGATCATCTCTGAGCCCCACCCTCTTCAACGTCTACATGAGCCCCCTCGCGGCCATCGTACGCAAACACAACCTCAGCATAATCTCCTACGCCGACGACACCCAACTGATCCTCTCCCTGACCAACGACCCCGCCGCCGCCAGATCCAACCTGCACGAAGGGATGAAAGAGGTAGCCGAGTGGATGACGACCAGCCGCCTGAAACTGAACTCGGACAAGACGGAGGTCCTCATCCTGGGCTCCTCACCCTCCGCCTGGGACGACTCCTGGTGGCCTCCCGCCCTGGGCACCGCACCCAAACCGACAGACCATGCACGCAACCTGGGCTTCCTCCTGGACTCCTCCCTCTCCATGACCAGGCAAGTCAACAACGTCTCCTCGGCGTGCTTCAACATCCTACGCATGCTACGGAAGATCTTCTGGTGGATCCCCACCGAGACCAGGAAGACCGTCACCCAGGCCCTCGTCACCAGCCGACTGGACTACGGCAACGCCCTCTACGCCGGTACCACCGCCAAGCTCCAGAAGAGACTCCAGCGGATCCAGAACGCCTCAGCCAGACTCATCCTCGACATCCCACGAACCAGCCACATCTCCGGACATCTGAGAGACCTTCACTGGCTCCCCGTCAACAAAAGAATCACCTTCCGCCTCCTCACCCACGCACACAAAGCCCTACACGACCAAGGCCCGAGCTACCTCAACAGCCGAGTCAACTTCCACGCTCCCAAACGCCACCTCCGATCAGCCAACCACGCCCTCGCCGCCGTCCCCCGCATCCGAAGAGCGACTACAGGAGGAAGGTCCTTCTCCTACCTGGCCGCCAAGACCTGGAACTCCCTCCCTACCGACCTGCGCCTGACCCAAGACCACCTCTCCTTCAGGAAGAAGCTGAAGACCTGGCTGTTCGAGCAGTAGCGGCACCCCCCCCTCCCCCCCCCCCCCAGCGCCTTGAGACCCTACGGGTATGTAGCGCGCTTTACAAGTGTCACTGATTGATTGATTGATTGATTGCTGAAACCAAAAATATAGGCAACAAAAAAATCAAATTGAGATATGAAAAGGCGGACATGCCTGTTTGGTAAACGACACCCAGCTTGTTTAAAGACTTGTGAATGTGTATGGCCACTTCTGATGGTTTTGTAAATAACAACAGGAGTATAACCCATATACCACGTTGAGAGGTGGGTAGGTATGTAAGAAAGAGCAACAATTCTCAACAGGTATTATTACGCTAGACAATTAAAATTGTATGTCCAAGACATTAGACCGAGGGGAAAAAAGGAAGACTCTTTGAAAAACTTTTGAAGAATGTATTTAAATCAAAACATCATTTGAGCGTCATTCGTGGAAACACGAGAAAGTAATTTTTACAGTTGTATCAGCACTGTAGAAATACATTTTTGAGAAAATAATAATAAATAATAACAACCCAAATTGTACTTGGTGCCGGATGTGAAAGTGAAAGTGGCGACACAAGTGACAATTGTGAAAAACAGCGACGGCGGCGCAAGAGAAGTGACAAATAATATACAGTGTGAACAATTTATATAAAATAAACTGTGGTTGAGGAAATAAATTGATTATTTATGGTAATTCAAGACAATCGTTTGAAACGAGAAAACCACAAGAGAAATGTTGCGCGATTAATGGCGCTGAACGGTCGACGGCGTTTCGATCCTCTAGGTTAGGATCATCTTCAGGACCGGGTTGTTAGATTTACAAACGGTGCTGAGGGGTCGTCGGACAGTCAACGAAGGAGAGTCCGCGTCGGAAGGAGAGCGTTGTGTGCTGGTGATGTTCGTCAATTTAATCTAGAAACAGCGGGGCGCGTCTGAGGTTGAACGTCGCCGGGCGGTGAAAGGATCTTCGGAGCTTAGCCAGGTCCCGTCAGAGGAACTCTGGGAGTGCGGAATGAATCCGGAACAGTTCGGGGGTGCAGCTTGGCTTCGTGTGGCAATTGACTCGAATTGCCACACGAAGCCAAGCTGCACCCCCGAACTGTTCCGGATTCATTCCGCACTCCCAGAGTTCCTCTGACGGGACCTGGCTAAGCTCCGAAGATCCTTTCACCGCCCGGCGACGTTCAACCTCAGACGCGCCCCGCTGTTTCTAGATTAAATTGACGAACATCACCAGCACACAACGCTCTCCTTCCGACGCGGACTCTCCTTCGTTGACTGTCCGACGACCCCTCAGCACCGTTTGTAAATCTAACAACCCGGTCCTGAAGATGATCCTAACCTAGAGGATCGAAACGCCGTCGACCGTTCAGCGCCATTAATCGCGCAACATTTCTCTTGTGGTTTTCTCGTTTCAAACGATTGTCTTGAATTACCATAAATAATCAATTTATTTCCTCAACCACAGTTTATTTTATATAAATTGTTCACACTGTATATTATTTGTCACTTCTCTTGCGCCGCCGTCGCTGTTTTTCACAATTGTCACTTGTGTCGCCACTTTCACTTTCACATCCGGCACCAAGTACAATTTGGGTTGTTATTATTTATTATTATTTTCTCAAAAATGTATTTCTACAGTGCTGATACAACTGTAAAAATTACTTTCTCGTGTTTCCACGAATGACGCTCAAATGATGTTTTGATTTAAATACATTCTTCAAAAGTTTTTCAAAGAGTCTTCCTTTTTTCCCCTCGGTCTAATGTCTTGGACATACAATTTTAATTGTCTAGCGTAATAATACCTGTTGAGAATTGTTGCTCTTTCTTACACTTCTGATGGTGACACATTATTTTCTCCATCCCTTAAACACCTTCTTAGTGGCTGTAATTCACTTTCAATCACATCAAACTTTATTCCACGTATTTGTATTCCTAGAGTAGAATGCAGGCGTAGGCTCTTGTTCTTGTTCCTCTCATGGTAGTAATACTGCTCTTACTGCCCTGTTGGATGCACCCGTGACTAAGCTGGAGGGTTTTTGTGTGTGGTAGTTGTGAGTTGTGTATTTAGCAATTGAAAGGCTGTGTCTCCTTCCTTCATGCAAGAAGCTGGAGCCCGTCTCTTTAGCCGCTGTCCTATTAGTGTGATGATCTCTGAATAATTCCCTATAAAAGTTAGAGGATCATGGAAAGCTGTGCATTTAAATCGCAGGTAAAGTAAGCCGCGGCAATATTTACCTTCATTTTTCACTGATTCGTGGCTATACTCCCCATAGAGAACACAAATCAAAGGTATTACACTGAAACTAGACTTCTTTTACACATTAGATCTGCACTGTTCTCCTGACTTCAATGTTTTTTTGTTTGTGCCATTGACTATCCATATGTGAACCAGAAGTCACACACTCCAATAGAATGTAAAGGAATGCTGTGTGGCCTGCACAGTGGTAACCACGTCGAACTCTGATTCATTTAGTTCTGGTTCATTAAGATGATGAAGGCTTTGAATGATATCTGCCTTCTCCTTTGTATATGGAGTCAGCTGCTCCCTTTTACCTGGGGTCACCTGGGGTCACCTGGGGTCACCTGGGGTCGTTTCTGTCGACATATAAGGCTCTGCATCAGTAGATACACCTCAAAGCTGAACCTTTGTTCTGTGTCTTCCTCTGTCAGAGGCGCTTTTGCTGGTCCCTGCTGCTCAGGCTCGTTGGTTTGGGAGGTGGTTTAAAAGAAGGGTGAAGCACGTGAGCTGACCACCTGTCGTCCAAAGGACCACAAGGTCATTGGATGACACTTCCTGAGGATGCCCTGATTTGCATGACTGTCCCAGGCAGGGAAAGTTGTCAATATCCCTTGGAGAGAACTTATTGTGGTCCATTCATTTTTTTTCAGGCCTAACTCTCTGCTAGGGGGTTTCGTTTCTTTAAAATGAAAACAAATGGGGAACAGACTGAAAAAAAGCACACAGTGACCTGATCAGCATTAGTAGTGACAAAAGTGCATTCATTTCACCAGCAAATATATTTGCAGCACAAAGATTCAAGTTGAGGTCTATAAATACGGTGGGGCATCCTCTGCCATAGAAGCCGAGGCCGGACCCCTCCTCTCAACTGATGGGCTGGTGGGCCGCCCACCTAAATATACATTTTTTGTCAAATGAATATTTCTCTATGCAAATACCATGAATTTCACCAAGAAATACTGGGTATTTTGCTTTTATTTCTGTTCCCTGCCTTTCTTTGCTTTTTCTGCTTGTTTTTGACTTCCTGCCTATGGGGGGTGGGGGGGACAACAGTCAACCACACACCACCCTAAAGCCCCTTCTCGCCTGAATACGAGTTCCTGAGTATTCTCTTTAAGTCCAGTGTTGACGGACCCACACATCATTTGAACTTCTTTCTGGTGTACTTACTTCGCCCTTCCTTTGTTTCTCCCCTTGCCAGCTTGTACACCTATCCACGCAGGCTGAGCTTATTCAAAGCTGTCTTTCCCTTCCCAAGACTTGCTTATTTTCATGCTGTTTTGTGCACCTCTCATCCTTGGGAGTGTGCGCTCTTCCTTCTTCGGCTCTGTGCTCCTACTGCTTTTTTGTATTTGGTGAATTATTTTCATGTGAAACCGATCTGCCATTATCTAGCATGGCAGCTGCAGCTATCCTGAAATTCCTTTGGTGCTTTCATTCTCTTCTTTTATTCGTGGTCATGCTGTTGTCTTGCATTATTAATTTACAACTTTTTTCTGAGCTGCAGTGATAGTACAAGCTAGAAGAGGACTTTATTACAACTGCACGGGTGATGTTTACACATTCTATCTAAATGAAACCTGCTGTCAGGGGGTGGTTTTATTACAAAAAACTAATTTTTGATGTCTAGGTTTCATAGGGCGATTTCGTTTGCACAAACTTTTACTGCAAACCCTAAATACATGTTGTACTATCTTCTGATGCATGATGAACACGTTATAATTTTGCTTTAGCTTAGACAATAGGCTTGGATTTTCTCACTTCTTCTTCCACTCTTTCTGTATGATTCTAAACAGAGCACATTCAGCTGTTTTGTGTGAAACACAATCAACTTGTAATTGGCCTTGATTCTTTTTTCTTTTAATGTGATCATCCCTATGATTATATTTGTGTTGTTTCTGTAATTCTTTCAATTTACCTTAACAAAATCAAAGACCTTATGTTCTCATTTTATTTTTATGATCTTCAAGGGCAATGGTTCTCCTCTTTGTAATGCATTTTGACAGTAATTATGGCAGAGTGAACCTGACATCTTTTTCCTTGTAAATTGCTAATTTTAAAATAAATAGATTTTATTGTAATTTCCTTAGTCATTGTTTATTGTATGAAATTCCTACAGTGGTTGCACCAGAGCACTTTACTACATTGACAAGATGGTATAATAAATACACACAGGTCTGACTAAGGTCAGATACGAGGAAGTATTTACTACACTGTGGTAAATACCTTTACCTCAGGGTGAGGCATTCATCACACGTTGTAAATGCCTCCAATGTTTAGATTCCATCAAGAAAATAACATGAAGAATCGGTTTTTAACACAGAATTCCGCCTGTTTAGCTTTTTTCGGGGCAATTTCACTCAAATAAATTTCAACCAGTCTGACCAGCTGCAATTTATTGGGGGAACACTGAAAAAAACAAAGTTTAAAGTGACAATATAGTTACGTTAATATGTCAGTTTTGAACTACTAAAAACCCCAGAAATTCACCAGTTTTAGTTAGAAGAGCTAACTATAACTTGCGCTACCATGATGCACTGTTTATTATCTTACTACATCACGCATGACAAGTTCTATGACATCATTTAGGATATCACTCATAACATCTCAAATGACATCATTGATGACATCATCCAAGCTCCTTTGGTCACATCACTCTATAAATGTGTATGGGATTAGATGTCAGAAAGTAAATACATAATAGTTCAGTATAATATGAAGCATCAGTAATGCCATCACTCATACAAACCCCTTAAGTGACGCAAGCTTGCGTTATGTCCAATATTGACACTATACCATACACTTCATGGGTAGCCAAGTTTGCAATAACAACCAACCACGGATAGATGGATAACCCCTATTCCACACAGTGTTCAATTTGTATACAACTGTTCAGAGAAAACTGAGTTCCTTGAGATCCTCATCTTCTGTTACATAAATAATGCCCTATTAGGGGCATCCTTTATCTGCATCAAACCCCTTACTGTCACCAAACCTACAGTAATAAATGAAGTGGATTTGAGTAGAAAATTGGGTACTGTAAACAGTGTTCACTCTATGGACGAGTTTTCTCTGCACCACACTGTTTGCAGACACGTAAACTCTCATAAAAAGCACACCACAGAGTATTCAAAAGTATCTGGTAAGAACAGTGTTCACTCTATGTAAAACGTGTCCAAAGAGAAATTATACATAAAAAAATAATTCAAGGTCTGAAAGTGCTAAAAGTATTACTACCTGCATCCTTCATACTATGGTGAGAACTTTACAGAGAGTCCATCTTTTGAAGCTAATTGTGCACCAGGGCAGGCTTCTCCATTAGGGGGGAGGAGTGTCGCCCCACTGCTTTCTCGCAATGCGAGAAACAGAAACATAAAATGGTAAAACTACCATTTTATGTTTCTGCATATCGCACTGCGAGAAAGCAGAAGGGTTTGGTTGGGAGTGGGCAGGTCTGCTCTAGGGCAGGGGAGGAGTGGCTTGCCCAGTGCTGAGGGTGCTGACTGTTTGGTCGGCCCTCTGCGGCCGACCAAACCAGTCATGCGCACTCTGCCTTTTCTCAATATAGGCTGTATGCAGCCTATATGGAGAAAATGGCCTCCCCATAGGTGCCTGGCTGGTCGGCGTCCTGACCAATCACAACGCTGCCATGCAGCATTGTGATTAGCTTTTGGGAGGGAAGGGAGGCTGGCTGCCTGTTTCTGGTTCCTGCCGGTTGGCAAGAAAGCAGGAAAATGCGGGACCCACGGACAGGTACGTTTGTTATATTTATTAACCCCCCGCGAGTGACCCTCCTGTGCGACCCACCCCCCCACACCTGCAATTAATGCCGGCCTCGACTGTTGTGCACATCTGCATAGGTTATTAGCTGGTGCACACAGTCTGGTGGGTGGACAAAATATTGAATAAAAAAAATTGTGATTCAAAAATAATGTGTCAAGAATAGCGGGATGTCAAAAATATCATCAACAGGAATATCGAAGCAAAAATGTTTTTAGTTTTGTTTTTAATATCGTTGTAAAAATATTGGTTTAGTAAATATTGTTGTATGTAATTTTGTTTGTAAGTGCTATGTATGTATGTAATTTATTGTATTGTGTTTGATTCATGTGCTCATTAAATATTTGTTATCTGTGCTTTTAGTAAGATAATTTCTTACTTATGGTTCTTTTTAAATTTGTGCTTTTAGTTAGATTAATGTATAAAACTAATGGTGGTTTTATCATTGTGTTCAGCTGCGGGATATTGGGTTTTTGGGGAATAAAAGCGGGGTGGTTTTTATATAGTGGAGATATATGTGTGTGTGTGTGTGTGTGTGTATACATATATATATTTATATATATATTTATAATTAAATAAAGTATATATTAATTATAATACATTTTAGAAAGATATTGTTTTCTTGTAAATGTTTACATAAAAATAAAATAAAATATATAAAAATAAATTTATCAAGGGAAATTCAATTTACATTTTTAAAATAAATACTATAATTTCTATATGTCTTGTGGGAAAAATCACAATTAAAATATATTTAAATTTTATTAATGTAGAAAATTATAATGTCATTTTCGAAATATTTTTATTTGTTATCTTTTTTAAACTGGTTTTATACTGTTTCAATTTTATTATTGTTGATTTTGGATTATGATTTCATTTTTTATGTTATGGTTCAAAGTTTAGGAATGGTAGTCAATATTAAAAAAATATATTATTATTAATAATGATACAAATATCCATTAATATGTTAATGTTTAAATATAAATATATAGGTTTGTAGTTTTGGTGTATTTTTATGTTTAATTTGATTATTTTATAGATGAAAAATTATGTGTGTGTATGGAGTAATGATTGTGTATATATAATTTGTAGTCTGTAGCATCTTGCTTAAAATGTTTTAGATTGAAGTGGGAATAGTAAATGTCACCCCATGGTGTCCAACACCTTCTCCAAATTGGTATAGATTGGAGAGAGAATAGTAAATGTCACCCTTAAGTATTCAACTCCTTCCCCAAATTTGTATAGCATGGAGTGGGAATAGTAAATGGGACCCCTTTAGTGTTCAACACCTTCTCTAAATTGGTATAGATTGGAGTGGGAATAGGAAATGTCATCCTTTTAATGTCCAATCATAGGAGGCTTGGGTCCTTGTACTACCTGGATTGGACCACTTCAATAGGTTTTAACATACAGGATATCCAGATAGATCAATTATGACAAATTAATGAATGAACTAAACCTTAGACTTAAATTGCAAAACCCATTGTGATTTATTTCAGTTTTCTTTTTAAATTTTTAGAAAAAACAAGATTATACCATTAGTTTCATGTCATCTTGTCAGGCAGCACTTATTTTTAATTGACATTTGTATGTGATCAACACTATAAAGCATTCGTAGACAGACAAATCTCAATACAACACAGTGAATAACGATAAATCAACACAATAAATGTGTATAACATTTCAAATTGTGATAAAAAGTAATAAAAGATATATGACTAGTCCCTTATTTGATTTGTAAACACTAGGCGGACAATAATAGTTCATCAACGGAAAGTTTTTAACAACAGTCCTTCCAGTGTCATTCGCTCTGGGAGTTATGATTTTAAGGAGTGCTGTACATATGGGTAAGTGATGATGTAGATATTCCCTCGTGGCACACCCTGAGTGCCTTTTCCCAAGAGCTGGAGTCAACGCGTTTCGAACCCCATCTTGCTAGGGGGTTCTTTTCAGGACCTGGACTTGGTCTTGAAAACTACAAAATTAAATAATAAACGTGTGTTTTTTAATTGCAGGGGGCCTGTTCCACATGTAAGACTCATTAAGTTATTTACAATTTCTTTCGGGGTACCTACTTTATTATGGAAGTACCAGAACGTTGATATGATACTCAATGGCCAACGAATCTTTAAACGTTGTAACTGCGGATAACAATATTGAACATGTGTTTTAGTAATTGGTGGAAACCTGCTGGAGTGATAATGTATAATTTACAATGAGCACTATCACTTCTGCCTTTGGGAGGTGCCGGTAAGCTGTGCGGAAGAGTAGGTCTTTGTAGGTGGTATGATTATTTTACCCCTTCGTCCGTCTTCTTTCTAAAGAGGGGATGATAATAATGCCTTTAGGAAGCCAGCATTGGGGCCAAACTGTGTACGCGGAGCGCGCATCGTTTAATTTTGCTATTCGCGACTTATTTTTGTTAAAAGTCCCCGCCACGTGTGTCTTACGCTCATTGTTTATCGTGAACCTTCCTGCTTGCTTATTAAAAACAGACCATTCTTTTGGACTCGCCAAACCATTTCTGTGGGTAATCTCGGCGTTCGCTCCTTCTCTAAAACAGTTGCCTTTTTTTGAAGAGTTCTGACACATATGATGTTCGCGGGTCACTGCTCTGGTCATTTCTTGGATCTTACTTCCAGCCCGGGTTTCTGGTTTCTTTGCAGGCCCGCCCACAAGATCCGAAATGGATTTTGCTGGATTGATGAATCTATTGCATTGTGGGTACCATAGTTCTAAAGGGTAAATTTTGGACAGAAAATTGTGAACTTGAAGTGGTAGTATACAATTTGGCAGTCTAGGACACTTCATTGAGCCCACATATGGCTGTATTAAATTTCATAATTAAATATGCCTCTTTTTGGGTTAGGAGGACTTCTGGGTCGCCACCCCTTAGATTCGGTTTTATGGCACAGAGATCAGTCCATTTAAAATCTTTGTCAGAGTGTTTATATTCGACATAATGTTTGACCATACGCGCAGTTAGGACTTTGTTCTTCAGTCTCGAGCGGTGCTGAACAATCCTTTTCCTTACTTCTCGGCTGGTTTTGCCTATATACGTTTTTTGGCATGGGCATACGATGTCATACACCACGTTTATGGTTTTACAATTTGTGAATTCGTTGTATCTCCAGTGTCTGGGGCCATCCGTGAAGGTGGTTCCTTCCATGGTTGAATTGCAGACCGAGCAGCTACCGCATTTGTGATGACCTTGAATTGGTTTATGGTTCAACATAGTGCGCAAGGTGTCTGTTCTTTCTTTGGGTGGTGCAGTGGTGCGGATGACTTGTTGTCCAATGTTGCGGTTCTTTCTGAGCGCCAAGAGTTTTGTATAGAGCCTTCGATCAGATGCCAATTACGTTTTACAATCTTCTTCAAAGATTGAGTATGAGGTCCGAAAGTCGTGACACAGACAATGTGTTCAAGTTGATGCTTTACAGTTTTTGGTCAGCAAGTGTTCCCTGGGTCTAAACCAGGCTCCCTTCACTGATTGTTTGAGAAGCTTGTGGAGATAACCTCTCTCCTTTAATTTTTTACTCAGTGTCTCAGCATGCGGTTCATAGTCCTCACATCTGGTGCAATTACGTCTCATGCGTAAAAGTTGCCCATATGGCAAATTGTTTTTCAGATTTCTGGGATGGTAGCTACTCAAATGTAGGGCATTATTTTTATCTGTCGGTTTGGTATGCAACGTCGTAATCAAACCTTTTGGTGATGTTTTTACCTCCACATCCAAAAAGGGAAGGTTCTTTTTGCTGTATGCCAAACTGAATTTGATGTCCAGATTGAGGTTGTTAAGCCTCACATAAATTTCCTTCAAAGAAGCTTCTGAGCCTTTCCAGATGCACCATACATCATCGATATATCTGTAGCATTACATTATTTGGTCAATGTATGTATTGTCATTATAAATGTATCAATGTTCATACCTGGCCATGTACAATACGGCCATGTCTAGGGCAAAGGGACAATCCATGGCTGTCCCTTTGATTTGTAGTAAGAAGTCTTCCTCAAATTTGAAAAAGGTTTGTTCGCAGGGATATAGAAGCCAGACTGTGAATAAACTCTGTTGGTACTTGATGTGGTCTTGGCCGTTGTTCAAAATAAAATTCCATTGAGTCCAATGCATCTTGCTGAGCATTTTGAGTATAAAGGGATGAGACATCCAAGATATGCATGTTGGGATCAAAATCTTACCCTTCAACTTTATTAACAAATTCCATGAAGTCGCGTAAATAGGAGGGAACGTCCGAGAGAAATGGTTTCAAAAAGACGTTCACATACTTGGGCAGAGGCTCTAAAATGGAGTCGCACCCGGACACAATTGGCTTCGGGGGGGGGGGCGGTTTGTTGCGCATCTTTTTGAACCTTTGGCAAAAAAATATAGTACCGGTGTATGTGGGTATTTGTTAATGAGCAACTCAGATTCTTGCGGTCCCAAAATGCCCTTTTCGGTGCTATCCTTGATATTTCATGTTCAATATATTTTGTAGGGTCCTGTGGGATACATCAATACCACGCCGGGTTTTGTACATGGCTTCGGCCTTCCGTTAGATAGGCCTCTTTCGACCAGATGACCACGGCCCGCCTTTATCAACTGGCCGGATGACAGCCAATTTTTGATCCTTCAGTGAAGTGATGGGTCTTTTTGTGATCTTGTGAGATGTTATTTTTGATGTACACTTTTTTCTTTTCCAGAACATTCGAAGAGGATAGTACAGCATATTCAAATGCTACAATATCCTTGGGGATGCTGTAGACTGGGGTACAAAAAGTTGATTTTTTGGCGTAATCCTGACGCTTCAGATCATGTGGTGTCTTCCTTGTTTTTGAAGAAGGCTCTGAGGCGTATATTCTGGACTAATTCCCTGGCTTCCATTCTTAAATTTGTGAAATCAGATTTCACCCCGGGGACAAAGGAAAGTCCTAGTTCCAAACCTGCTGTCTGTTCCTTCGTTAAAACGACATTGGACAAATTAATGATGGATGATTTCTTTATGTTTTGTAGTACTGTCGTCGTGTTCTCATTTCCCACGGTTGTGGTTTGTATCTTTCGTGCGTCTTTTGTTGGCCTGCACCTAAAAAAGAAGACTCTCTCTGTTGGTTTTGATTTGAGGGGCCTTCACCCAAATCTGATTCGCCCGTAGATTCTGAAGATGATGTGTCAGAGAATGCTATAAATCTCCTTTTGGAACGCCCTTGCTATTCTGGCAAAAATCTTCTGGAATCGGGTTTGGTGTAGAAGTCCTCTTTCAGATATGGGTACACCGTTTTGATATTAAAAGATTTTTTTTTCCTTCTCAAATTTGTTTGCTTTGAAATTAATTGTGTGATTCTTGAATGAGGAGATCTCTTTTTTAATTTTCACTGTAGGGTTTTGGCCTCCGCAGCAGTGTGATTATCTTTGATAGCTTATTTCTGCTCTTCAATCTCTTCTGCCTCCTTCCTGCAGATCCTCTGTGCCGTCTTGATGGACTGTGCCATTAGGTCACGACTACATTTGGTACCAATGTAGCTGAAGCCCTTTTTGTATTCCGTGTCCTCTTTGAAAAATTACTGGGGTGTTCTTGACCTGGAGCGCCCAGGGAATTGTACCCGCTTTTAAATGTTCCACCAGGAAATGTCCATGCAATTCTGTTCGTGAATGTTTGTTTTTCAGCCTAATCAGTTTTTCAGAGACATTTTGTTGTTTCGCCGAGTTGCTGAGAATGACTGTGGAAAACAGGGTAGGGTCTGAAATCAATTGTTGAATGTGGTCTTCAGTTAAGGATAGTGTGTCCTTCTCTGACATGTCTACTTGCCTAGGATCCCTGGTTGGGCTTGCTAGGTAAACTGAATTTATGTGTAATGTGAAGTTAGAAAAAAGCCTTGCGAACCACAGTCTGCTCTACAAACTGTTCAAGCATAGGAGGCGTGGGTCCTTGTACTACCTGGATTGGATCACTTCAATAGTTTTCAACATACAGGATATCCAGATAGATTATTCATGACAAATTAATTAATGAACTGAACCTTAGACTTACATTCCAAATCCCGTTGTGATTTATTTCACTTTTCTGTTTATATTTTTAGAAAAAACAAGATTATACCATTAGTTTCATGTCATCTTGTCGGGCAGCACTTATTTTCAATTGACATTTGTATGTGATCAATACTATAAAGCATTCATAGACAGATACATTTTAATACAACACAGTGAAAAACGATAAAGCAGCACAATAAACATCTATAACATTTCAAATTGTGATAAAACATGATAAAATATATATGACCAGTCCCTTATTTGATTCGTATACACTAGGCGGACAATAATAGTTCATCAACAGAAAGTTTTTAACAACAGTCCTGCCAGGTTCAGTTCATTCATTAATTTGTCAAACCAGAGGGACATAGTTTTAGGGGACCAGGATGGTCAGGGCAAGGGCTCAGGCAACCAGAGCGTGAATGATGGGGTCCAAGAGAATCAAAACAATAATGACCAAGGTGACCAAGACCACGGGGACCAGGAAGGCCAGGTCTATGAGTACTAGAAGGACTAGTACCTGTAGTGAAAAGAAAAAGGTGAACCAAAATAAGAAGAACCAGGGATATAACCAGATCCAGTAGAGCCAGGTAGGGACTGTTGAATAAGGATGGCCAGGCCCAGGAGGACCAAGACCAGAGCAGTTGGTGTAGAACTACAAAGAGAACAAGGAAGTGCAGGACTATTTTGAGGCTGAAGACAAGGACTGTGAGGACCAGTAATAGGAATACCAGGATTAGCAACAATAGAGCCAAGGTCAGGGGAACAGGATAGACCAGGAAAAGAAGCCAGCTCAATCAGAGTCAAAAGGACAAGAATTAAAGACCTGTAAATGGGTGATAAAAGGGACAAAGAGGACCAGGAAGATCTGAGCACAAAGATCCAGGCGGACCAGGACCTGCCATGCCATGACCAGGGTTCCAGGGTGATGAGGAAAAAGGAAGACAATAACAAGGGGTACCAAGACTAGGATGATCAGAGCCTGTTGGATCAGGCCAAGGGACTAGGACCAAGACCAAAATATTCATGCCCGATAGGACCAAAATAAAGAAAACCAGGACCATGAGAACCCAGAAAACAAGGGCCAGAAGGCTCAGTGTGACTCAAATCAAGAAGAACCAAGCCCAGGAAGACTAGGACAAGAATGGCCAGATAGACCACAACCTATCTTACTAACAAACCCAGGATGAGGATGATCAAAAGGACCAGGGCAAGGAGAAGCAGGACTAGAAAAGATCATGAAGAACTGTATAAAGCAAGCACCAGAACGAAACCGACAGGAAGACTATGGCAAGGAAGGGCCAAAGCCAGGAGCATCAGACCCAGGAGAGCAGGAAACAAAAGGATGATGAGATCCAGGGGTGTTTACAGTAATCAGAAGGCTTGGTAGGGGGTCCAGATAATTGATAAATAATGTTGTTTGTATAGGGTTTTGTAGGAGGTGGTGTGTATAATGTGATGGAGTTGGGAAAATGGGATGGGAATGAATGAGCATAGCTAAGCTAGCCTTGGTGCTATGGGTCTGGACTGGAATTTGCAGAGACTCTGAATTGGCTTGTTTGATGAAGGAATCTCAAGTAGGACAGTGGAGAGTGGGTCTTGAACTTGTTGTGTTCTACTCTATGCAACAAGCCCTCTTAATCTACTATTATAAAAAACACTATGACTTGTCCCCCATTGTCCTGGAGGGCGAGGGAGTACTGGGCTGTGCTTTGTCCGCATCTCCTGTCCCTCTCCATCCATGGTTTTATCAGGTGCATGTCCAATAATTTTAGATCCAACTGGGGATCCAACTCCAGGCAACCCATAAGGAGGGCCTATCTACAAGCTTGTGTGTGTTCATCTAACCTTGGGATGCCCCACCCTGAAAACCCACACTACTGACATAAACCTCTGAATGCAGTTAATCAATTTTTCTGGCACAATTTCTACATATCTAAGTGGTTTTTATTAACATGAAATTCCAACCATTCTGATTTTCTTATTCAAAATGTGGAATTAATGTTAGCTATTTTTGTGTACCAGCTTTATATTTTCAGATCATTCATAATTCTAGACTCATGCTAATGTGCTTGCTTTGTCATAATTTTCTCTCAGAGGGCTGACATGTACCATCTATCAAATTTAAAAAAGAACGTGCACTTGAATTGTGATTACTTTTACTTCATAATACATGCAGTTCCATATTTGCAAGGTATGTATGTCCAATGTGTTTGCATTGGTGACTTTCAATGTTAATAATCACAGTAAAAGACAAAACATATTGGTTCTAGTTTGGTAGTTTTTTCTGTTTGAGAGCGGGTTATAATAATGCAGTGTAGGTGCATGCTATATCAATTATTTGGATAGTTCCAACATTCCGAAATGATCCTAGTTGAATGTGCTGCTAAAATAGCTAATAGGAATGCCATAATTGGGGAAATGTTACCGGGGCCTGGGGAGCAAATTAGGCATTCATTATAAGATGCTCAAGAAATATAAATGCTCTAGGGCCATGCTACTTTCAAAACCATCGCATTGGGCCTGAGTCATGGCAAGGGTATTATTGAACAGCTGAGCACCATAATTCTACTGTGGAAAGGTTTCTGTCCCACGGCAACTTTAAAGCATTGTGGTCTAATGTATGGTGTATCTGCTGTTGTTATTGGGCAAATTACACACGATTGTTTTATTATTCTACTATACATATCCCATTACCCTCCTTATTACACTGTTAGTGCTTTATTAATCACCATTTGAGACAATCATTCCATCAAGCTGTTTTTCAGAATTACAGATGCTAGTTATCTGGTTAAGCAACTCATAATCTCACCATTACACATATACAATAGTCTCAAATCCACATCAGCCATTTAGGTAAGGTGTTAAACGGTGCCTGGGTTTAGCAAATGGGCATGTGCCATGCAATTTACATAAACAGACTTAGATTGCATTGGTGCCCACTTGCCTCTACACTCTTTTCAGGCATTGCATGGAATGGCTGAATTGAAAGTCCAGAGATCGAAAGAAAGGCTCAAAAGTGAGATGCTTGTATGCAGATTCTCATCCGAGTAGATGTGTGCATGGAATTGATGTCATTGTTAGAAAACACATAACTATTTCCTGGGAATCTTGGAAAAGATATCGTCTATCTGTCTACTCATACGTGAGGCCAGTCTAAGCTGAAAAAATGAGAATCATCCTTTCGTCCTGGGGCAGTCAGTAGTTATTGGGCAGTCTCTTATGCTGCACTCCCATTTGCCACTCACGTCAAAGAGCCATAACAATGTTTCACTCCATGTTACCAAGTTACTCATTTTGAGCAACTCAATCTTGGGTAGTGAGGGCAAGCAGTCAAGGCTTAAGCCAGGGAGTGGTGTGATACAGTATAAGTAAACACTCCTTACCTTAACTTCAAATAACTATATGAATTTTCTTTATAGAAAAGGAAACAGAATAGTTAGAATTATTATAACAAGGGGCTTTATCGCGAACATGTGCACTTGTCCAGGGTGATGCTGAGTTGGGGGATGAGGTGAAGAGTAAATAGCTCAGAAACAAATGTTTACAACTTCTGCTCACTATTTCTAAACTGTGCCGTTTACAACTCAAGCATTAACTTGGAGAAATTCCAAGTTACAAACTTACGTTTCAAACACTGTAATCACATTGTTGCCTATGCAGAGCTGCGCCCTGCACAAGTGCACACATTCATGAGATGACCCAAAACCCAGCCATGGTCTTGTATGGATTAGGAATGATTCCAAATTATTGTGTGACTCCTAAAAGCGTGGTAACATTGGTTCCATGGCCAGTGTTATCCTGTGGGGCTTTTGGACCTGGTTTCTCTATTTATCCATCCCTGAGTATCAAAATCAGCATATGGTGAATGCATATGGTGAATGCTCAGCTGCTTGTTGTCCCATGCTAACAATGAAAAATATTTTAAAATCCAAAGTACCAAAAATCCACCAACCAAACAGCAAGGAGCCCACACTAATGAATTCAGCTCGTTTTTTTGGGCTGCAGTACTGGAGTCAATGGCAGAGAGTGAGCCAGCCTCTGGGGCGCAGTTCAAAGTTCAGTTCGCTGGGGTCCAAATACCACAAGCTCTTTTTATGTTTTACATGGGGGTACTGTATGGAAATTAATCTTTTTGCATGATCACCCCCCAAAGTTTTGGACTGATGCTGCTAGTTTTTCAACTCTGAGTGTGCACTAAGGCCTGCTAACCAGACCTCAGTGGCAGTGCCTTGGGCCTTAAAAATGCAATGTTAGAAAGGCTATACCCACTTGACATAACTTTACTCATTCATCAATTAATTGTATATGGTATCAGAGGTACTAAGGGCCTGTAATGTAAAGTGTCCCACCTGACCCCCCCCCTAATCTCAACACCAGGGCTGCAGCACGAATTGTGCCATTCTGGCTGTGACAATGTCAAAACATGCCTTCCAGCCTGCCACAGGCAGACTGTCAGAGTAGTTTTAAACTGCTAACTCAACTTTACTATTTAAACTATTAAGAATCAATATCCTGAGCGAAAAGTCCAAAATGAAAGCAAATAGTGGCAGTGTCTGCACAGTCCTTGTCTCTGGGGTAAAAGGGAAGACTATTACTTTAAAAAATACTGTTTTATGAGTTTTTAACTGGGTGTTTTACTTTATTTATGTGCTTCTAAATCATCGGTGTTTTAATCTTTATGCGCCCTTAACCTGATCATCCACTTGCCTACAGGGGTTCTCCCGCCCTGTTCCGCCGCGGCTGATACCTCTGTTTGAGCAGAGGGTAGGGATGACCTTGATTTTGACTCGCTTCCGCCTGATCTGAGGTTGATGGGCTAGCTTTGACAGGCTCTACATCTATTTTACACGTGTGCCTGAACAGACGCGCATTGGGAGTGCCATTGGCGCGGTGCTGGCGCGACAAAGGCAAGCCCGTCTGCGCCTGTCCGGGGCCTGCCCATTTTGGATTAAATTGGAAATATGCTGCCGAGCGATTACGTGAATTATGTCCCTCGATTCAAGACCGATGTAAGCATAATTTATCTATGTTGCCAACTTCTCTGGAATGCACTCACTGTCCATATAAAACAATGGCTCATGGTTCTGGGCCAAGAGACAAGCTGAGTTTAATACTCATCAATTGCAGATCTCTTAACAAACACAAACATGAAATCCATGATTGTATTTTAGACAATAAACCAGATGCTCTATTCCTCACTGAAACCTGGTTGAATGAGGACTCGGCCCCTGAGATACACGAAGCCCTCCCAGAGAATTATGGCATCCTCAGACTGGACCGCCAAATTAAGCGTGGGGGTGGAATTATCCATAGATTATCCTTACAATGCACCTTGGAGATGGCTAACATTGATAAAAGTGAAGCAGCCTTCCTCTCGATCACAGCTGCCAAGAACTGCATTGTACAGGGTTTCCTGATTTACCATCCTCCAGGCTCCGCCACTCAGTTTGCCACTAGCCTAGTGGAGCAGCTGATACAATCTGCACTTTATTATAACAAACTGTTACTCTTGGGGGATTTGAATTTACACTTCAATGACCTAACTGATTGTGAAGCGCAATCTCTCTGTCAAGAATTGGGCGCTCTCCAGCTAACACTAAAATCCTCTCTCCCAAAACACCATCACGGCCATATATTCGACCCGGTCTTCACCAATTGGTCTGATCTGAAAACTGAACCTCCGATTGCAGTCCCTTGGTCGGACCATCATCTGCTTCCCTTCACTGTCTCCTTGGCTAGTATCCCACCTACTGATACTAGAGGTTTAAGCATGACGCATAGATTCACCCCTGCAAATTTCAGTCACGCCCTCCGGCAGAGTTGCCCTCTCATGGGTAAAGATATTGAGGTGGCTTGTAGCTCAGTGGACAAATGGATCACGGAAGCACTGGATAGAGTGGCCCCATGGACCTCCAGTGTCCCAAGTAGAAAGTTAAAATCTGCACCTTGGTTCAACAAAGAACTAAGAATAGCAAGAAAAACATGTGAGCGTCTAGAACGCTTATGGAGGAGAGATTTCTCAGACCTCAGGAAACCCGAATACAAGATGAACCTTAAACATTATCACTCCCTTATAAAAAGAACACACGCTGCCTATTATAGGGATAGAATAGAGCAAGCAGTGAGCTCCTCTAAAGAACTATTCACCATCTTTAAAGACATATCTTCGCTGGCGAGAACTGTAACTCCTACTGCCAGCTCAGTGGAGTCTTGTAATCAAATGGCTGATTTCTTTGCGGAGAAGGTCGCTAATATTTACACCACCTTTCCAGATGAGACGTGCAATGGGATTTTCTGCTGATTGGAGAGAACCTACATGGAGGAGGCTATCGGCCTCTCCAAATTTGATCCGCCCTCCTGTGATGATCTTAAAGGCATAGCCTTAAGTATTAAATCCGGCTCTCCCACAGACGCTACGACACCCAAAATTATGAGAGATAGCCAAGAGATCTTAATACCCTACATTAGGCAGCTCCTTGAACTTTCCTTCGCTGATGGTGCGGTCCCAAAGCAGTGGAAGCAAGCAGTTGTCCTCCCCATAAAGAAAAATCTGGGTGCCAACTCGAGTCAGTTGGAGAACTTCCGCCCTATCTCACTCCTGTCCTTTTTTGCCAAAATAGCCGAAAAAGTGGTGAACACTCAATTAACTGCCCACATTAATCGACATAGTTTACTTCACCCCACACAATTGGGCTTTAGAGCTACGTACTCCACAGAGTCTGCTTTGCTTCTTACAACTGAGACAATACGCAGACATGTAGATTTAGGACAGATAGTAGCCCTGGTCCTTTTGAACCTCAGTACGGCCTTTAATACAGTATCCCACAAACTGCTCCTACAGTGTCTTCGTGTAGGTGGGCTGGACAAACAAGCACTAAAATGGATGGCCACCTTCTTGCAGGACCGGAGCTTTCAGGTGGCTCAACGACCACATCTCTCCAAAAGCATTGCGCTGTCCCAAGGGGTCCCTCAAGTCTCTATACTGAGCCCCACTATTTTTAATCTTTATATTGCACCTTTGGCAGAGATTATAGACCGGCACAGAGTCACCATCGTGTCATATGCAGATGACACACAATTGGTTGTCTCGCTGTCACATGCCTCAGAGGCAAAAGCTACACATTTTTCTGCTTGCCTGCAGGAATTGTCATCTTGGATGACAAATAACTGCCTAAAACTAAATGGCAACAAAACAGAGATTCTAGTGGTGGGAAAATCTACCCCCATCTAGTCATGAGCATAGTGGCTACACAAATATTGGGTCCTATCCCCTCCCCAAGAAACCAGGTTAAAAACTTGAGTGTGTGGTTAGACGCCAATCTCTCTTTCGAGGCTCACACTAGAAAGGTGGCTGGGAAGTGCTTTGGAATCTTGAGAGGATTACGGAAAACTCTGGATGTGCTCCCCACCTCAGCCAGGAAAACCCTAGTCCACGCGTTAGTGACATCCCAACTGGACTATGGAAATGCTCTATATCTAGGAGCAACTAACAAATGCCTTCATAGGCTTTAATGCATTAAGAATGCAGCTGCACGCCTTGTTCTGATGCTTCCCAGGAGAACCTCTACCAGGAAGGCTCTTGCTGCCCTACACTGGCTACCACTTAAGGAGAGAATCCGCTCCAAAACCTTGAGCATTAGCCACTGCATCTTGCAGGGGAAAGGTCCTAGCTATTTACACAATCTACTCATCCCCTACAATCCGACTCGCTCTCTCAGACCTACCGGAACCTATTTGGTCAAGATCCCTAAAGTTAAAAAGCTAGAATGGGAGCCCGCTCCTTCAGGTATCTGGCCTCCAAGAACTGGAATGCACTCCTTCTTTTCCTCCTTGCTGAACCATCGGAATTGCTTTTCCGGAAGAAACTAAAAACCTGACTCTTCCAAGCATAGGTTCTCTTAATTTCTTGCTCCTTCCTTCTTTCACCCGACAAGTCTGTGCCTCAGTGCGGGGACGCACCAGTGGGTGTAACCATGCACTTTATGAGCTCGCTTATTATTATTATTATTATTATGAGTCCAAACGATATTTCCGTAGAAATTTTCTTTGGTCTTGTTTATTCCAAGTTCTGTGAGGTTACAGCCACTTCAGCCATCAGCAAAACAACTTTAACCAACACGTATTTCGTCTTTGTGGAAGTATCCACAGACTTCCTCAGGGCACCTACGTCTATTGGTATGGCAAGAGTAAAGATAACTCATATCCTCACGTTCGATAGAGTCAAGTTTCCTAAATGCAAAGTACAACAATATCCTTAAAAAATTAGGTCCTTAAGGAGAGTCCTCTTCATGTTGCAATGGCGTCTCGCGAGATGCCGTTGCAACATGAGGAGCACTCTCCTTAAGGACCTAATTTTCTAAGGACCTAATTTTCACCTATTCCTTTTAGACATCCCCATTTCAGTGTTCCGATTTGTTCAGGAGAAGAAAATCAGCTAAATAAGTACCATACTTGCTTTTCAGTTTCTTGCCAGTTCCCTAATACCAGATCCCTAATTAGAACTGCTGCTGTTGATAGGGGATTATCTTGGCATCGATTAGTCATCCTCTTTTGGTCATTTCTTAATTCAGCAAGCCTTTTGGAGAAAGTCAGAATTCAGCCTTCATTAGAGTGCTATTTTTCTAACATAATTTTGGATTTCTTTTTCTGTTAAATTCTTACTCATATTTACTCTTCTGTCCATAGCTCCATGAAACACCTGTAAAGTGTCCTGATCTTCATTGAATTCTAATTCTTGAGTCAATTCTGTCAACACTAATTTATAATATCCAAATCCACTTGCACATATTTCAATAGGATTTCCTGCATACCATTACACATTTTGCCACAAATGATGCCTACTCCTCCAACAATCCTAGATGTGGCCTTTTATAGTTGGAGACAATAAAAATATGGATGCCCCTTGGGACTCAGTTGACATCAATATACTTTTATGATTATGTTACTTTCCAACATGTATGTATTTGGTTTTTAATCCTCCAAATGGGACAATTTTAGTTTTTATGCCAGATCAGGTCTGTGTAGTGCTAGTCTCCTCTCCTGGTTTTACTGATCACCAGGCATTATATAAAAGTACTCATATTACACTGTTCAAAAACATCTTAATTTTGCTAAGGTCAGTTTGCGCCTGATATTCTAATGCAGACGATACACAGGCCCATATTTAGGAAAAAATTAAGACCATGCTTTAAGCAAAGAAGATTATCATCATTAAATAATCCCATTACTTAACAATGCCCATTCTGAAACCATATTGCGTTTTGATTAGGACATGAATTAGTGCAACTGCACTGTGAGTGTGCCCAAAACACTTCTTGTATTGTAAGGCTTTTCCGAAGCTGTGAATCAAGTACTATTAGTGGTGTGAGAAGCTGGCCTGGTATATGATGTCCACTAATTAAAGTGGGCACCTTGCATCATTCCAAACACACCTTATGGTGATTTAAGAGGTCAAAGATACCCTTAGAAAGCTATCCAAGTGGTAGCTGTGGAGAGCAGCCGTCAGGCTTAGTCTTGAAGGAACGCTAAGCAGCTTGTTTTACCAGAATGCTATCTTATGGTATTGGTTAAATAAAAGGAGAACCACACAGTAGTTATAAGAATATATATTTATTATTATAACACCTTAAATACCTCACAGTATCTGCTACACGCAGAAAAACACAAAGCACACAATACTGTAGCGCAGAAACAATCGCAAGTAGCACTAATACACAGTGGGCTCCCAGTGGATTACGAGGAAACCCTTTGGAACATAGAACATTGGAGAGCCACCCCACCGGTGGATACCAAAGTACCGGAGTTACCTATTTCAGGGAAGCCGGGTGCATAGGTCTCAAGTGGTGTCGGAAACCGCCGTCGTTCTCAATGGGAGTCTTCAAGGAAATGCCACTGCTGGAGAAAAGAAAAGTGTCCTGTAGAATCCGCTGGTGGATTCTTGATGAAAGGAACCTGAAAGCAGAGGGGACAGATATTGGGTGCTTCAGGTGCGAAGAAGGGGACCTTGACTCTACAGCTGCAGGGACCCAGAGAAGTCGAGGATGACAAGGAGCCAGATACGAGCTGTCCCACGAAGGATGTCGAGTGCTGAGGGGTCCGTGTCCAGTGGGAGCACCAACAAGCTTTGACAACGGCAACCCAGGAAGAAGGTCAAGAAAGGTTATGGTCTGGCCCAGCAAGAACCAGAGGACTCACCACAACAAGGGGAGTCAGGGCAGGCCTAGAGCAACCAGGGGAGCCCAAGAAAATCAGGATTGTCTCTCAAGTGGACCCAGAGGCTGAAGGCACAGGAGTCGTGAGGGGACCTCTAGCAGTTTCACCAAACAACAGCTTGCAGAGCACACAGTGCGAGTGTCCAAAGTCCTTGGTACAAAATGTGTGCAGAGGTTGGGGCTATAGACAGCCCAATGGACGAAGTTGGGGGACACCAACAAGCATATGCAATTGCAAACGTACATGGTGCACAGGGGCTCGGGATATGCGATCCCCACGAGGGATACTGGCCTCAAACCTAGTGAGGGCAGCTAAACCTCAACGAACATATCAACCCACCTCCTATGTTGCTGGAGTCTTCAGAGTCCGCAGGAGCTCAGGATCAACAGCTGCGTTACGGTGCCTGCGAATGCAGGGGAGTGACTTCTTCACCCCAAAGAAGATACTTCAGTTGTCCTTGATGCTCTTCAGGTCCTGCACAGAGCTTGTATGGTGCACGGGCAGAGACAATGCTTTGGGTGAAGAAGGAGACAATGTCGGGCCCAGTCGAAGTCCAGAGTACCCAGACGGTCGAAGTTCAGTGGTTTCTTGTTCAGAATCTTGTCCACGTCGAATCTAGGGTCCTACAGCCAGGTAAGCCCTTTTGTACCCATGGGAGAGGGTTGGATAGATTCAGGGGACCCTACCAGGTGTCCTTTGTCCAGTTTCGCGCCAGAGCAGGAGCCAACATCTACCAGAACTGGCTTGAGCTGGACTATGCACAGGGACACCAAATGTGCCCCTTGTGCAGACTTTCAGGCACTTTGGAAGTATACCCACCCAGCTCCAATACACTAAATCCTATCTGGGAGGTGGTCACACCTCCCTGTGACAGGATGCCTATTGTGATGCCTTCCTCTGCTCGAACTTGGCTCAGCAGCAGGAGGGCATAAATGTGTCTCTGGTCGGCAGCATCCATTTTGTGCTGTCCGGGTCCGAGAAGGCTGGTACCAGGAAGACCAGGAAGACCAGGGACTCACAAAGCTTGCTTCTGAGGGGTCAATCAATCAATCAATCAATCAATGAATCAATGAATGAATTTGTAAAGCGCGCTACTCACCCGTAGGGTCTCAAGGCGCTGGGGGGAGGGGGATCCGCTACTGCTCGAAGAGCCAGGTCTTGAGCTGTTTCCTGAAGGAGAGATGGTTCTGGGTCAGTCGTAGGTGGGTGGGGAGGGAGTTCCATGTCTTGGCCGCCAGGTAGGAGAAGGATCTTCCTCCGGTGGTGGTCTTGCGGATGCGCGGGACGGTGGCGAGGACGAGGCTGGCGGAGCGGAGGTGGCGGGTGGGTGTGTAGAATGTGAGGTGGTTGTTGAGGTATGTGGGTCCCATGTCGTGGAGAGCCTTGTGTGCGTGGGTGAGGAGTCTGAACGTGATCCTCTTGCTGATGGGGAGCCAGTGCAGGTCTCTTAGCTGGGGAGAGATGTGGCTGAAGCGGGGGGTGTCCAGGATAAGTCGTGCAGAGGCGTTCTGTATGCACTGGAGTCTTTTCTGTAGTTTGACTGTGGTTCCAGCATAGAGGGTGTTTCCGTAGTACAGTCGGCTGGTGACGAGGGCCTGGGTGACCGTCTTCCTGGTGTCGGTGGGGATCCACCGGAAGATCTTTCGGAGCATGCGCAGGGTGTTGAAGCAGGATGACGAGACGGCGTTGACTTGCTTGGTCATCGTGAGGGAGGAGTCCAGGATGAAGCCCAGGTTGCGAGCATGGTCCGTTGGCTTTGGAGCGGAGCCCAGGGCAGGAGGCCACCAGGAGTCGTCCCAGGCAGAGGGGGATGTTCCCAGGATGAGGACTTCCGTCTTATCTGAGTACAGTTTCAGCCGGCTGAGCTTCATCCATTCCACGACGTCTTTCATTCCTTCCTGGAGGTTGGCTCTGGCTGTGGCGGGGTCGTTGGTGAGGGAGAGGATCAGCTGGGTGTCGTCGGCGTAGGAGATGATGTTGAGGTTGTGTTGGCGTGCGATGGCTGCGAGAGGGCTCATGTAGATGTTGAAGAGGGTGGGGCTGAGCGAGGATCCTTGCGGGACGCCGCAGATGACTTCAGTGGCCACGGACCGGAACGGGGGAAGGCGGACTCTCTGGGTTCTGCCGGCTAGGAACGAGATGATCCATTCCAAGGCCTTTCCTTGGATTCCGATGTTGCTGAGGCGCTGTATCAGGGTGTGGTGGCATACGGTGTCGAAGGCTGCCGAGAGGTCCAGGAGGATGAGGGCAGCTGTTTCCCCGTTGTCGAGCAGGGACCTGATGTCGTCGGTGGCTGCGATGAGGGCGGTCTCGGTGCTGGGGTTTGCTCAGAAGCCGGACTGCGAGGGGTCGAGGGATCCGTTGGTCTCGAGGAAGGCGGAGAGTTGTTTGTTGACGATCTTCTTGATGACTTTGGCCGGAAAGGGGAGGAGAAGATGGGGCGGAAGTTCTTGAGGTCCGTGGGGTCCGCGGTGGGTTTCTTCAGGAGGGCGCTGAGCTCTGCGTGTTTCCAGTTCTCTGGGAAGGTGGCGGATGCGAAGTAGCTGTTGATGATGTTCCGGAGTTGGGGTGCGATGATGGAGTCGGCTTTGTTGAAGATGTGGTGTGGGCAGGGGTCGGTTGGGGAGCCGGAGTGGATGGTGTTCATCGTGTGGGTGGTATCTTCGGTGCTGACCGTCATCCAGGTGCGGAGGGTGGTGGTGGGGGGCACCAGATTGGTGGTAGGGTGCGCGGTCTGTGCGCCGAAACTGTTGTGTATGTCAGCAATCTTGCGGTGAAAGAACGAGGCGAGTGAGTCGCAGTGGTCCTGCGAGGGTGTGATGTCGTTGTTGCAGGCGCTGGGGCTGGAGAGCTCTTTGACGATGCTGAAGAGTTCCTTGCTGTTGTGGGAGTTGTTGTCCAGTCGTTCTTTGAATGTGGTCCTTTTGGTGGTGCGGATCAGTTGGTGGTGTTTGCGGGTGGCGTTCTTGAGGGCTGTCATGTTTTCTGTAGTCTGGTCGTGGCGCCAGGCTTTCTCGAGGGTACGGCAGGTTTTCTTGGAGTTTTTGAGGTCGTTGGTGAACCAGGATGCTTTCTTGCTGCCGTGTCTGCTGGGGGGGTTCTTCAGTGGTGCGAGGTCATTGGCGCAGTTGGTGAGCCATTGTGTGAGGTTGCGGGCTGCTTCGTTGGGGTCCGTCGTGTTGGTGGGGGGGTTCTGGCTGAGGGAGGTGGTGAGCTGGTCGGCGGTGATCTTGCTCCAGCTTCTGCGGGGAACCTGTTGAGGGTGGTTGTGGGTCGTGGTTCTCCTGAAGTTGGGTGGAATCATACCTCCACAACATGTTTTGTTTCAGCCGTTTTCGAAATAGCATTTACAGCGATGTTATAATGCACCTCTACTTATATGTCTGGATGTGTCACAGACAACCCGGGAGAATGGTCTCCGGAGGCTGCAGAGGGGCTCTGCTCATGCAGGGGCACCCTCTCATGTAAAACCCAGCACCCTGCCTTCAGGATTGTTAAGGCCTGCTATAGGATTGACTTATAGGTTTTAAGTGTAGTCACCTCGAGATATAGTAAACCTATATCTAACGTAAGTGGTGCATGCATCATCTTACACAGGCTGCAATGGCAGACCTGTAGTTCCATTTAGCAAGGCCTCTCATGGGTGGCATAATACATGCTTCAGCCCATGGGAGGCCTCTGGGGTACCTATTCCCTGGGTACATATGCACCATATACTAGGGACTGACAAGGGTACCTCAGTGTCTAATCTGCTGTGTACCAAAGTACATGCATAACATTTTAAGGAGAAAGCAGATAGACTGGGGTCCTGATTAGCAGGATCCCAGTCAGACTAGTCAAAAACCAGCAAAACACCAGGCAAAAAGTTGGGGTAACCGTGTAGTCAGATCCTACCTTCCTACAAGTTGTGAAAATGCTAGTTTTAGCTACTAATCAGGATGCTGTGTACTCGCTGTGATGGAAAGTCAGCCTCTTTGACTCTCTGGGTAGACTTGAGCGAGCAGGCAAGGACTAGCACAAAGGAGGTTGTCTACGGTGTACCACTGTTATTACAGGAGCATAAGATATGAATGTCTTCCTAGCGGTTTGAGACCCCAGCACTTAAAATAATACCTTCAAATATGAATATATTCATAATAGACATAAAATTAAAAAAAACACACAAAGTACATTGGAAAATAAAATTGTAACACAACATAATACAGTAATAAACAGTGGCGGCTCCCCCATTGGGGCGTTGCCTCACTGCTTTCTCGCAGTGCGAGAAGGCAGAAACATAAATGGTAAAAACTACCATTTTATGTTTCTGCTTCTCACACTGCGAGAGAGCAGAAGTGCCTGGTTGGGGGCGGGCGGGTGGGCGGTCCTGCTGAGCGCAGGTGGGGAGTGGCTTGCCCACTGTTGTGGGTATTGACTGCTTGGTCGGACCTGGGGCCGACCCAGCAGTCAATACCCACAACAGTGGGCAAGTCACTCCTCCCCCCTGCTCTCAGCAGGACCGCCCACTCTCCCTTTTTCTCTATGTAGGTTGCTACATGCAGAAGCCTACATAGAGAAAATGGCCCGGGTGGGGCGCACTCTGCTGCGCCTTGCAGCGTTGTGATTGACGAAGGGGGGGAAGGAGGGAGGCTGCCTGTGATGACGATGAGACCTGGAGCGGGAGGTAATTGAATTTCAAAATGCAGGACGGCGGGAGTCGGGACTCGGGACCCATCTGAGGTGGCGCGCCGCGAGGGACGGTAAGTTTTATTTAATTTTATTTAAATTAAAACCCTCCCGCCTCCCCCGTGATGACCCCATCCCCCCGCCCGTCATGCCGGACGCAATTGCGAGACCTAGTGACCTCGCGGTTGGCCTGAGCCTCAAAGCCTGATTGTGTGGCCTGCCTCGCGTACAACTTTTTGGAATTGGCAAATGCGTGAATGCCCTTCCTCTCCTATGACGAGACTCCGGGCCTCCCTGAATGACAATACACCATAGATCCAGAATAAGGGACTTAGAGATTCACATGAAATCTTTTTCAGGGAAGTAGAGAACTGAACACTTGCCAATTGGTCTCACTGGTTTTAGCCATGATCGCACTGGATTATGAAGTGTATTCTTTCAAACTACATTCTTTACAGCGCCTGAACTCCCAGGCGGAAGCTTCAAAGCGATGTCATGGTCACAAGAACGGAGAGGACTGCAGAGAGGTACGAAGGGGAACGGGATTACCACTGGAAGCTGCAGATAAAACACATGCTTGGCTACTGCGAGATGCCAAGTGACTGTTAGAGCGAATTGTTTGATTTTATGCACCTGACAGGGAGCAGCAACACCATAGTGATATCCAAATCTGTTCGCGCAGATAGGTCCCTGGTAACAGAAATGTACAGTCTGGGGAAGTGGGCCTGCGCTGAATTGTAAATTCAGTAACCATGTGTGAGTTGGCCTTCTATTTTAGTGGTTGGCGTGCGGCGGTTACGCTGCGAAACATGAAAGACTCAGCTCTGAAGAGAAAAATACTGTCACCCTAAACATAAGTGATTAAAACATGATTTTCCCATGCGCCTCTCTTCTGTGGGTGTGAGGGTGTTTGCTGGGGGTGGAGGAGGGAGGAAGCTGACGGATAACCATTCCCTTATAGTGGGATCAGCAAATTAGTGAGGGTGGTGGGGTTGTATGGATTTCTTTCGCCATAAAGGGAATCCCTGAGATGAAAGCCTAGCCAGACACACAAAACACAGAGATCGCATACGGCAAACTTGTACTTCCCTGGCAACGAGTGGGTTAATTAGTTGTGCTTGTGGGATGAAAAGAAAAGAAAAGTGACTGAGAAAGATTTGTTTTTATTATTATTCAAGCGTCTGGAAAAGTGGTTGTTAATGAAGACTTGCTGAGTTCTACGCTGCATTGTAATAACGCATAGGCCTACACGTCTGTGCACACACACCAGCGCCTTTCTGCACTCGCCACTGTGCACTACGAGACCAGACTTACGAAGTGCAGACTTATGGCTGATGTCAAAACTTTACTGCTTTTTAAAAGGTTACCACAGCTTTTAAAACCCATTCTTACCTGGCCCCCCAAAAGAAACTGCTGTGTAGGTGTTAAATTGTACCTGAACTTGATACCCAGTCTGGCATGTTCATTTTGGGCAGACGCTGTGTTGTGTCCTAGCGAATCTCTTGTTCAAAATATTTATTTTACATAGTTGACAGCATAACTAGGCAGGTTCAAGGGTCCGGAGCAGAGATCTGGGAGAAAAGAAGAGATGGAAGGAAGGACGGGAGAAAAGGAGAGATGAAAAGATGGATGGGTGATGGAGAGAAAGATGGATCGATGGATGGCAAGAAAGGTGAATAGATGGAGACAAAAGATAGTGATGGTACTGGGAATGTATGAGACTATATGTGGGCAAGTTAACAAATAAAAGGAAGAACTCGACCAGAGCTGATCCATTCACTGTCTTTGTTAGAACATATTCACAATCGCTTTATTAACCTTCCTTCTATCTCAAATTTGCTTGAAAATGCACCATTTGCCCACTCTTTTTTCAAAATTTTCACGGGGGAGAACCCCACGAACCCCCGTAGGAGGTTCGCGCTCGCTCGCAACATTGCAGTAGGCCCATTCTTTTACGCTCGCCACTTTCAAATGTCACCAGCCGCCACTGGTAATAAAACCAGGTTTCCTGACCAAAACATAGCACACTGCTCATATTCACTATATAGTCACGAACTAGGGACCAATCCTCAAATATGATCCTATGTAACACAATAACAATCCAGTTACTTGGATTGTGGAATGGTTCAAGTAATGTTTACAAACATACACTTTTCACCATTGCTAATCAGTCACCAGCATGACACAATAAAATAGAACACCACAATCTACCCACCAAACCTTAGCTCCTTTCTAACGGGCTTGTAAACCTGTAAAAAGGAAGCATCATCATCATTATAACTTTATTTTTGGTCACAAGGATCTTGAAAAGTGTGCCGAAATCTGATACAGGAACACATGCATTTGCCATCGAGTGATAAAAAAAAATGTAAATACAAAAAATATAACAATTTGAGTAGACAGAAAAAGCATTAAAATAGCATTTCAAAGATAAAACCTTGTCAATAGATATAAATTATTAAATACAACATGCTAAAAATGTTACACAGGGCACTTTGAGCATCTATTCCATAATGCACTTTGCACATCTAATCCACAAGGCCAACAAATATGTTGCTAGGCCAAAAACGACTACCCTCCTAGTATCAGTGCTCAGGATTCCTATCACTACCAAGTAATGACCACATCCAATAAGCCTACACAATGGGATAATCCACCTGGCCCTTAGGTTCTTACAATGCGGACAGAAGAACAACAGGTGGACTAAAGATTCTGGGCTTCCCTTACAGGGCAGGCATATAACATCCTGGGGTACACCACTGTTCCATTTACAACAAAACAATTCTATGGGGAGAGTCTTCTAGCGGAATTGAAGGAACAGTTTCTGTGCAAGTAGTGGGACAATTTCATCAACCGTGGCCTCAAACAGGGGTAGGGGTTTAAAGCTACAAACTCTTGTGTTAAGGTGCCCATAGAGTTTGACATATTCTTCACCATTATGAACCTCCAATAAATTACCTTTACCCTACTCTTCGAGATCAAACATAGCTTCTGCAGATTTGTCCAGTATTCCTCCATCCCCAATGTCCTCAATAGTTCCCTAAGGGAACAGAACCAGGGGATCTTGTTAATCATTGAGATCCCTAATGGCCACTCTGTAGGGGGCAAGCTCCTCAGTTGACCGTAGGCGGTGCCAGAACAATAAGTGCTTGTAATTATCTCGTGGGCTATTTTCCTTTGGGCTAGATCTAAAAAGATGGGAGTCAGCAGGGTGCTAGCTGGCAAATTAAAAAGTGATCTTATAAAATGATGCTCAGTCACTGAAAAACAATCGGTGTTCCCACTCCCCCATATTTCAGCACCATACATAGTTGCACTTAGGGCTTTTATGTTATATGTTATGTAAAAAGGAAGCAAGGAACAATCATAATTACAGTCTATCAATAACCTTCGACTGGGCCATGCTTTGAATTTCAGGAAAGTCAATTATTGTAGCTGGGAAGGCAAGTATTACTTCCAATTTAATGTCAGGTGGTGTCTCTCCCTTAAAAAGAGTGTATCTCATGACCTGGGACTCTGTATCAAAGGCTCCTCACTCAAGAGCACCAACCTAGAGAAAGAAGATAGCAGAACACATCTGGCCTGCAGCAATGGGTGCGACTCCAAAAGCAAAAAGCACCTACCAGACACCCAGGTCTGACTCATACTCAGGCTGGCTGGGTGTTGACCCTCCACCAAACCAAACATAAAGAAAACCTATAAAAGACACAACTCCGCTTACTTGCGCTTGTGTATATGGATTATTGAGGTAGCCCTCATTTTATTTCTGGTTAGGTGTAGAGAGGGCTTCAAGGGGCTCTGTCAACATCACTAAACTCTTTGGGTTGGATAGGGCTTCCATCCAGGCAAAGTCAGCATAATTATCCAATACACTAGAGTATGGGCAGTACATGCAAGAAATATAATCTGGCAATCGCCTCAGCTATGAAAGTAGCCACAGCAGTGGATCCAAAAAGTGCAGGGTAGCATAAACTGACACCGCAGATAAGTGTCCTCTTACATGCTGTACCCCTGGCCAAATTATCAGTATATCTCCCTGAATTTCTCTCTCACAATGAGAGGCATGCAGAGTAAATCCATAAGAGAATAATTGATACCCCATACATATTTCTGTGCTAATACACATCCCACGGGCATGTGCTTGTCTTCTGTTTGCCATTATCTCTGGGATGATGATACCGTAGGTGTGTTTATTGGGTTGCTTGGGCACCTCTCACCTGAGTAGTTTTGTTTCTCTGTGCCTGATGGCAGTTGACAAAGGTTCTTCAGCAAGGGAATATCCATATAATAGAAATAATTCCTACTTTGATTCATGGTGAATGAGGCCAAACCACCACAGTAGAGTTAGCTTCATGTTTTCATCCCACCTTCTATCTGTCCCTAATTTAGCCTTCTATTCTTCCAGTCAATCATCCATCCTTTCATCATTTAATGCACCTTTTTATTATTTGAACAGTGTAATGTTGGGAGCTCCATTGAAGACAATGGAATAGCTAGGGTTTATAATGGCTGGTATAAGCCTGGAGCTTCAACGTTCCAATGTTTGTCTTCATGTTTCTCCCTTTTTATTTAGATAATTCTACCCTTAGTTGGTGGAATCTTCTAAAAGCCTTATAGCCCTTATGCCTCGTCTATACCGGTTGTTAAAGCCATTTCCATAGTTGTAGGCCCTCACCTGCAGCACGGGCCTATAACAAGGGTTCTGGGCCTTTAACAACCGGTATAGCCCTTGGCAGCAGTCTATAAGGCTATATTAGAACATTGTAACTGTTGAGGGCACCACTGAAGACAATTGAGTGGCTGCGGGTCTATAATGGCTGGTATCAGCCTTCTGTTCCAACATTCCAATGTTTTTTTTGAGTCTCCCTTTTTAATTTAGAAAATTCTACCCTTATGGGTGGAATGTTCCAATAGCCTTATAGCCCTTCTGCCTCGGGCTTCACCTGTTGTTAAAGGCCCTCACCCTCATTATAGGCCTTCCTCTGCAGCTCAGGTCTATAACTTGGGTTCAGGACCTTTAATAACTGGTAAATCCCGTTGCAGCAGGATATAAGGCTATATTCTGTATAGCCCCTCAGCACTTCAGTCTTCCATCACCCTTTGACCATCTGTCCTTTCAACCTTCTGTCCATTGTTCCACCAATCCCTCCAACTTTTCACCCTTCCATCAATCCATTGATCCTTTCAAACTTCCATCATTCTTTCACCATTCATCATTCCTTTTGCATTTGCTTTCTTCCTTCTTTTTGCCATTGGGAAAGCATTTTAATGAAAATTTAAAATGATATACTTTATACTGAATTTGCAGTATTAACGTGTAAGCTTAAATAAAAGTGTTTAAGAAAATGTGTCAAAATACACACAGCTATCATACATACATGTAGAAGGCTTCAATGGGTTAATCTAACCCTGCTAAAAGCATAATTTGCTTATAAATGCTTAAGCACACTAAATGCTATTTTCTGAACAGCCTCTTCCACTCTCTTCACTCCTTTCGGGGGGGAACTCCCCTTACAAATGGCATGTAGCGCTAGAGGTACTCCTATGTTTTGAAACCACGTGATGACTTTTGACTACCATTGTTTTAATTGACTTTTGGTGTTTTATTCTATCCTAGCTTCAATGGCATTATAGTGCGCGTTTCTTTGACGATTTCTTTCATCTCTCTCTGTAGTTTTAAAGTGGGAGAGCTTTCACAGAGTAGAACAGCCTTGCCAGGAACAGACAGTATGGGATGTGCATTTGAAAGCACGAGAGAGAGAGAGAGTGAGAGAGAGAGAGAGAGAGAGAGAGAGAGAGAGAACGAGAGAGTATTATGAAATTCTTACTACTGGCTTTCACATGCCCTCATGCCATCTTGAATTCTGACTCTGTCAGCTAGCTTGAGCTTTTGCGCACACAGGCAGGCCCCCAGATTTCTCAAGATGTTCAGGTTATTCACGTTCAAGGTTTTTTTGTTGATTGTACTGCCGGAGACTTTCGTATGCTTTATTAAGATAAAGGCTGGAACATGTGAAAGTGCAGAAGGAACGCGAGAACTCTTGTTTTTGGAATGCTTGCATGGAAAGTAGACAATTCCATTAAGTTTATTTGGTGCACAGGAGGGCCTCTCTGAACTTTCTAGTGTGTTTTGAGATTATAAAGCTGGGATTTGTTGACTTGGAAACTGGGATTTGGGCCTGAAGGGCGGACGCGTCTTCAGTGCAGTAATCTGGTTGCAGAGTCTCTTGACCCCGAATGTGAATCCCCCAGTCTGGAGTGGGCCAAGATGAAGTTTGCACCAGGTGATGTGTTTAATTTCTGATTGTTGCCATTGTGATGGGTGAATGTCTGTGTGCACATTCAAGTCTCCAGTGGCTATAATTATCTGAGGTGTTTTCTTTGAGTATTGACTTTGTGATGCGTGAGTGTCTGTGTGCACATCCAAGTCTTCAGTGGTTGTAAGCATCTGATGTATTTAGTGCATATATCTTTCTGATTTCTTACAGAACGTCCAGTATTATCTGCCTGTACTTCATTTCATGTGTTATTATTGCTTGCACATATATATACATATATATCTCTATATACATTTGAATGTTGTTCATTTGACATCGGGGAAAGCCTTTTTGTTAGAGGGTGTTGCATAAATAAAACCCCATGCCTTATTTTGAAAACAGTCTTCGATGTGCTTCATTTTATAAAAGTGAAATCCTTTTCTAGGTGGTGTTTTACTTTTATTGCTTCGTCGTGTTTGAGCCTTCATGTGGGAGGGCAGTATTTTCTATTACTTGGGAAAGCTAAGCAATACATGGCACTAAAGACATGGCTTTTCCAAATGACCCGTTGTAATTCCCTCAACTCTCTATGGTGCGCTAACAGCACTGGGATGCCTCGGGTGGCTACTCGCTATGTAAGCTCCTATAGAATAGAATAGGAAGATATCATACAAGAATGTAGATATGACAAAACGTTTAGCTCTTGACCTCTACATAGAAATGCTTTTCATAATGAAGGAAACGTTTTTATAAAGTTTCATATATTTCTGTAGAATGTTTCTCCTTAAACAAAGCTTATTGTCACAAATAATTAGAATTTAGTCTGTATTTTAAATAGAAAAATGATGCAATCAAGCATGTAGAATCAGCATTAAAACGTGATCTTTTAAAAATATATATTTTTATTAATATTGCAATTCAACATGACAAACAAATTAAAAATACAAGAGAAGCATCAGGCAGTACATATACTTGGTATATAGACAGTATAATTAATAAGTGGTAAGGTCAACAATACTGGAACCATTATAGCAAAGACAGAGGGCTCTAAGCCCGTAGTGGGGCCTCCACTGCCCAAAAAATCCCACGTTTATTGAACTGATATCGCGATTGTGTCTGTTGCTTCTCACCCACCAGAGGAAGAAAATGCATGGCATAATATTGTAGTGCACAGCATCTCTATCACAACTACAGTGAATTATGTGGTTTATTTTTAGGGGGGGTTATATGTATTGCCATGTGTTATAGATTTTTAGGACTTTCTTTTTCAAGCAATAGTTCTGTACACCTTCCTAGCCAGTAGAATGATGGGTGTTCTCATTTGTCCTAGTCTTCTCCTCGGGGACATCCTCATGAATGTACTCCATGAGTATGTGTGAGTATGTGTGTCAAGTTGATGTGTATGTCTTTGTGGTGCTGGTATTCTGTCATGTTACAAGCACATCATCTGCACATAGCAATGAATGTCCCCTCTGCTTGGGCTGAGAAAGGTGGTATGTGATCTTCATGTACGCTTTGGAGACGTGGGTGTCCTGTGAATGCAAGTCTACCAATGATCTATTTCAGGCTGTGATTGAAGGGGAAACGGCCACTACAACGCGGCTGTTTCCAAACATAACCACAACCACGCATGCATTACAACACATGCGTGGTTACAACAAATAGCCTTTACCACGCATACCTTTACTACGAGATACGTAGTAAAGGCCTGTGTGCTAAAGGCTAAAAAAAAGGGGGGGGGGCTTGGGGCCCCCCCAAAGAAAAAAGAAACTCACCTGATTTTGTCGTTTTCAGAATCTGAAGAAAAAAGATGTGGAGGCAATCGGTGTCCTTAGAGGAAACGGAAAGACACTTCCACTTCCTCTTTACGACGTGAAATGCAAATCAGAAGTGATTGGATTGGAGAGGACTTGGAGAGGTAAGGGGGAATGAGGGGGGTGGTGTCACACAGGGGTAAATTATAAGGGTTAATTTTTAGGGTAAATTAGTAGTGATCGGAGATATTCTTTAACATGAAAATGCCATTAACATGCATAGTTTAACAACGAAAATCGTTGTAAAAGTGTGCGTGTTAAAGGCATTTTCGCGTGCGTGTAAGGCATGCGTTGCAACGAAATGCGTAGTAATGTCATACAGCCGATTGAACGGCTGAGGGTGACACTGGTTTCATGCTATTTGTCAGTTACCTCTGTTGTGCTAAAGAGTTTGTTTCCTTCGTTTGCTGTTTATTAGCACATTTAAGTGCTTTACTGTGTAATTGTTTCAGGCTTCACCTGCTCTTTTGCAAATTGCTTGCTTCTTAGTTGGTGGTCTAGTAAACATGATTTGGGCACTCATTGGGTCTTGACATTCATTAAGCTATTTGTAGGAATATTATTACTCTGTCATTTCAGGATGAAATATATTTTTCTTTGCTCCATAGCATTATTAAACTAAATGAGGAACATGGTACAGTTAAAGTGTTGGTAATCATGACATGCTGATGTCTAGCACCGGGTGTTTGTCTCCAGCGCGAGCGGCAGAATGCACAGCTCAAGAGGGAGCAGCTTTTTTCTGCCGCTCGAGTAGATGTTCTAATCAAGCTACGGCTTCCTCAACGTGAACGGAAGTTATCTCAGCACGAGCAGTCGGGGCCATCCGTTACCATCCATGTTGAGAAATCTTGCCGGGGGATGGTTTGGAGTCAGATTTTCCTCGCTTGTGCTTGGCAACTTAATGTTGGCGAGCACGAGTGAGTAAAAAACTCCGCTACGCGGAGCAGAGTTTTTCAGAATCCTGCGTGCTACCCAGAGCACACAGTTCAAAAAAAGTCCCAAACTTCATCAGCCGAGCGGAATTTCACTCCCAGGTGTAGTTTGCACCTGCCCCAAACTCCTGGTAGTGAGGAAATTCTGACTGAACATTTGCACCTGTAATGCTGCGGTGAAAACGTGTTTAAGAGGCGAATCATGATGGATTTCTAAAATGTATGAAGCAGGCGACAGACAGGGCCGGACTGGGAACCAAAACCGTCCCTGGCAAAGTGCTCGGCCGCCACCCCCCCCCCCAGGGCTAGGGGGTGCCCCCCGGGGCTTGGGTGAGCCGCCGAGGTCTTTGGCAGGGCCGGTTTTCGGCCGATTTTGTTACAGGGCCCTGTGACCAAAACGGACCCCAGGGGCCCAAAACCGGCCCCCACCCGTGTGGCGCACCGGGAGATTGCCCGGTGCCCGCTACAGCCAATCCGGCCCTGGCGACAGAAGAGTTGTGCAGGATCGCCCTGGTTGACTCTCAAGGAGACTTGGCTGTGCCAGTAGCACGAGTCCCCTGTTTACCATATCATGTTGCGAGCTGGGGTCAACACTCCCATTTAAATTTAAAGTGACCTCATTGAACTGCACCTGGAAGCATAATTCCCTAAAACACGTGTTGTTTTAATGATGTAACAAATGCATCACTAGCTAATTTGTGTTGGCTGCGGAATAGTTCAAGGTAATTACGCAGCACCTGTGTATTTTAAAAGTTACACTTTTTTTTTTGTTCCCATCCTTTTTATTTCATTTCGCTTTATACGTTTTGTGATGATTTCCAAGGTGCCCATTCATGCACCTACATTACTTTGTCATTAATGGCACAGACTTGAATACATCTCTATTTTAAAGAAATCCAAGTACACAGTATTTTATCTACTTTGTGACCTTGCTGGTCCTACACTCTGTAAATCAGATAGGGAGTGAAAGCATATGTTCTTTGTTCCACAGAAATATATTCAATATGTATTCAAGTGTTCATAAAGATCCATGTTACTCATGTGATTGTAATATATGGCCTGACAACTAACACTGTGTTTTTTTAATTTCTCCTTGAAAGTAAGCTTTGCGAAGTTTTATGTAATATAAATGTTGTTTTGAGTCATAAAAGGTGTACTGAAATGTATATTTGAAAGTTTGCGTGTCCTTGAAATACAGCATGTTTATTTTACATGTGTCGTATATTCAAGGAACCAGTGATTCCAAGTTAAAATACACCGTTGTGTTTGTTCAAGGGCATCAATTTTCATTTTGTGAACGGGTTCAAACAAATTGGTATATTTTCTGTTAAGTAAAGACAAAGGCGATTTTTTTGCACATACTGCGTTTGTTTGAAGCAGGAAGTACGGGGAAACAGCCTTTACAATGAAGCCAGAACCCCGCACGCCTTTACCACACAGGCTTTACCACACATGCGACATCACCACGCAAGTCTTTACCACGCAGGATTTTAAAATGAATATGCCTTTACCACCCATGCCTTTACAACGGATTTCGTTCAAAAGGCGTGAATGTTAAAGGTATATTCATTGTAAACGTTTTATAGGTAAGTATATGTAAGTGTTAATTGATTTAAGTATTAAGGGGCCGATTATGATGCGGCCCATGAAGGCTCTGACTGATGGTTGGAGCCTTCTGGGCTGCATCGTAAACAGCTCCTCTGTTTACTTTCTGACCACCGCATCATAATGCTGGCGGTCGGAAACTAAACCGTCTGGCTTCCGACGGGCTCAAGGAGCCAGTCAGCCAGTTGGAACCAGCTCGTAATCCCAAAGGCGGGACCGTTCCTCACTTGGAATTACAATACTCATTTTCCGGCATGGTTTCCATGCCGGCCTGTACAACATGGAAACCATGTCGGAAAGCGTGTTTCGGACCCACAGCAGGGCTCCCTTGAGGTGCCTACCACGGAATACAGGGATGAACAGCACCTCCCATTTGACTATGAGAGCATGTATTGAGGCCGGTTTATAGAGCTTCAATTCACAGTTGTTTTATTATTTGGCACAAACAAAAAGACGCGCTTTGACCTACATCGGTCTTGGTCACATTACCACAGTATCCCTGCAACAAGAATAAATACCACGGCACACAAGACGCAGCGGACTGAAATAAACAAAATACTTCCAGACAACAGTGTCAATTTCTGCTCTCCCATTGAATAATTCATTTAATTTAGTTAAAGGTCAATTATACTTTACATGATTATAAAAAAAAAATCTTTTATACATTTCAAAAACTGTGAGTGCCTATGTCGTATTTACAAACATGATTCTGGTTGTTTAATTTGACACATTTACTGAATTTAAACTCTGGACAATACACAGATGCATAGGGTGTGTCATATAATGAAGGTGTGTCATATAATGAAGCCATACCGGTTTATGTCAAAATCATAGTGAATTACTTTTATGTTTGCATAGAATAAAGGTATAGCACCTTATTAGTGAAGATATGAGACTTTGTACGGGGGTGTGCAAACATTCATAAGGGTTGGGCCAGTCAGAGTTTTTTCGATATAATATTGATGTAAATTAAGCTCAAGTAGCATTAACACAACCCACCAATTTTTTGATAGTTTGGCCCTTAATTACCAAGTGGTCCTTACTGCTCTACCCACTAGTAATATGTAAGGGTTTAATAATGCGGAGAGCCTCCTTTGTGCAGTTTAACTCCCTAAGTGCCATTCTCCCCGTTTCAAAGAACTGTAGCAAACCTCCCTTGATGCTGCAAAATAAGATAATGTTGTTAATTCTAGATTAGGTATCACACATGATTCCATATTCTATCACCAACAAAATATACCAGGGAAGGACAGACAAAAAAATACATTAGTCATAATTAAAAAAGTTCTCTGGGAACTGTGTGGGTCAAGGGAATGGATTGATCCTATCTACAAATGTGTATATAGTTCTTCGTCATTAATCATTCCATCGGGAATCAGACATCCAGCTTGCATGATATAGTTAGACTCTAGTCTGTGTAGCGGAGAAATCCTATTCCCCCCTCTGAGATGTCTAGGTATAGAAACAATGCCAAAATACGTTGCTTTCGTCCAGTCCCCATGATGATATTCTCGAAAATACTTTGCTGTATTATAGCTCATGTCTGTGTTAGTGATCGCTTTCCAATGTTTCAATATCCTTTTCTGTACTGGAAAGGTAGTGGAGCCTATGTACCAATTGTCACCGCTAGGATCTCGCGGTGGACCAGAGAAAGTCCTAATGTGGATGGGCCACCTTGACGAATGTGTGACTACAGGTGTTCCCCCCCACACCGGGATCGATATAACTGCTTAATACCCAAGCCTTAATCTTATACATGTCGATGTGACCCATAAGTATGGCAACACCCCCGCAGTCACAGCACACCTTAGTGTGTGTGCTGATATTTCACAAGGCCTCCTTAGGTGGACACACTGCACTGTTGGATCTTGAAGAAAGCCTTTTGAATGATATTGTTAGGCTGAAACATGTAGACCACTGTCTCTGGATGTTAAAGACCAATATAGTCTTTATAATATCCACCTTGTGACATTTCTTAACCTTGTCCTGGGACCTCAAGAATAAAGCTGTTGTACCTTGAAGGCGGATCCTAGAGGCAAATTTATTCTGTACCTTGAATTCACTCCCTTCACTAAAACCACCTGCTCCACTGTAATCAGGCGTCGTTGCACACCTGGGTTGCATTCGGCAGTCCAGGTGGGAACCCAATGATGAAGCATGCCACCAACTAGGTTGATGGGTGAGGGTTCTTTTTCAAACCTATTTGGTTTCTTTTCCCACTCCTCTCGGCACTGTGTTGCAGTGTTTTGGATTCCCCTGTTGGGTCCGTCCCTTTTGTTGCTTAACCATTTGTCATAAGGAGAGGTGATAACATACACTACAAAGTCAGTCTTGCACGTGATAAATTTAGAGATACTCCATTTCTTTTTTATTCTTTCGAGTGTGACCTCTATCTATATATATCCATATTATATATATTAGGGAGAGTATATGGGTTTTTGCGTTGTCGAAATTTTAGGGTTTAGGATGGGTTCGGTGTTTAGGGTGGTATGTGAATTTATAGGGTTTAGGATGGGTTTGGGTTTTTGTAGGGTAAGGGAATTTTGTAGAGTTTAGGTTGGGTATTGGTTTTTGGGCGGTAAGGACATCTTTAGGGTGGGTTTGGGGTTGTGGTTCCAAGGAAATTTTTAGAGTTTAGGGTGGGTTTGGGTTTTGGGTGTTAAGGGTAATTTTAGGGTTTAGGGTGGGTATGGGTTTTGCGGTGGCAAGGGTAATTTTCGGGTTTCGGGTTTTCTGCTTTGTGTTTCACTGTGCAGGCGGCCCTCACCTGCACTTTAGAGTGGGGACAGAGACTCTCCTGCAGGCAGGTTCAGTAGGTGACTGCTCCCACCTGCAGAGGGCTGTCTGGGGGTCCAATGGACCACCTTGTTCCCTCCAGAGGGCTTACCTTACGGGGTACACTGACAGTATACCATCTTTTTGTAGCTCACTGTCAGAGGGCTTTCTGTCAGCTTCTTTGCCTTTGCGCCCATGTCCATAACACAGCGTGGATGCAGTAGCAAAGAGATTCCCTCATTTGCATTGGGCCATGCCCCTTTGCAAATGAGGGACTACCCTCTCGAGATAGCACTGGAGCTATATGTGTGCCAGCTTTATTAGTATTACAAAAGTTGCCGCAGAAGCACCTGCATGCCATTCTGTAATACCAAAGTGCTCTGGGGGTGCACAAAGTGGGTACACACATTCTTTTCAGCAATGGGGCATTTCAAGCAATACAGTCTCTGGGGGGTAACGTTCTAAGCAGGTCAGATAGTATTTGCTGTAGAGGGGGAAATGCCATAAGTGAGAGGTCCAGCCAGATCACCAAACTTGCGGTTCTCCGTCCTCATTTAGAAGTGGTAAAGCATCGAAGTCTCCGACACAGGAATCTAAGTAAATAGTTCCTTTATTTTTCCAAAACTATTTCCACTTAAGGATTCTCTTTTTAAAAAACAAAAACATTTGTCAGACAGGCCCAAACCAACATGGCACCCACTCTTCAAACTCTTCTGCTTGGTAGTCGCTCTGAAGGAAATGAGAACCCTGCCAGGCAGGCAGAAATTTCACAATAGATGAGGCAATCCTCTGCCAGGGGTGTGGAATGGTATGCTGACAGTTCACCCACCAGGGTGAAATCGAGCCTCGATGATAGCACTTCAGTCTAATGTATGTGATAGATAGGTATCTATATATTATACCAATCAAATGTATATTTGTCTTATACTCACCTATGTTACAACCAGCATGTTTTCCCAAAATCTAAGAGGAACATCTTTTTCCTAGTGATTGTTCTCCATTTAGCACATATGGCATGTGCAATTGTGCTATTCATGATCTGACTGCTACATTCATACAGTTTGTGTAAATATGATTTTCAGACAACAACCATGACTAAATCCATAGTCTCACCATTTTCTATTTCTAGTTAGAAGATACTAACCAAGAAGGAATGGTAAATATGTTGGGTTATGGGTTGAGAGTATAAAGGAAGGGTAGGAGGTTTACATCACCAAAACAAGGATATTACTTTTTTTAATATGGGTTTGTAATTTTTGGGCAGATGAATGTAATGGGTTTAAGAACAGTATTCTAGAAATATTAGGAGCCCAGGGTGGGAGTATTTTATTTATGAGGTCATTATTCTTTTGTATTTGTGTATGATATAGTTTTTGTAATTTCTTTAGTAGTGCTATTTTTTTAGGAATTATTTTTTAGATTATGTGTAATATAGTGTATGTATTATAAGTTTAAGAAGTGGGTTGCTAAGGGTTTAGTGGAACAGGGTGGGGAGTACTTTATTTTTAGGATAAATAGTTTTTTGATGTGCAGGTACTTATGCTTTTTTTAGGGGGGTTCTAGTATTTTTTAATACCTTATTCATATCTCAGTTTTAGGAGCAGGAAGCTAAGGATTATCCCTTTATCTTACAAAACAGTGTCCTTTAGACTTATAATATCAACAATAGAATTCTTAATCAAATGGTTATTTATTAGTACCTTTTAGAAAAGGTTTTCATTGACAACATCAATAACAGTGCAGTGGGTGTTGGTGATACACATGCTTGGTGCTCTCTTATGTGTGATACATGTTTGAAAGCAATGATCAAAGTGCAGATCAAAAAACAAGAACAGCACAGCCCGTTCATAACATGTAAGCAAAGTTAATAGGGTCTTCAATCAGTGTTGCCGTTTTGAAGGCAGGATCATCATCAGAACTCTGAGAGCCCCAGAACAAAAGAAGGAATGACAACCTTCTGAGACTGCTGGAGAATTTGAATTGAGAAAATCCAGAGTTGTCAAACCTTAAATACGGAGTCACCAGCAGGATGGCTAAACAAAAGCCAAAAGACTGAATACAGTCAGAAAGTAGTGTAGGAAATCTGTTTTTCAGTCCTGAAAAATTGCCATTTGATTCGTTGGTGCAAACATAGGCAAGAAACATGTTGACCTAATTTTAATCAATAACATTCTTTGCTCATTAGGACCACTGTCTCCTATAAGAGTATTTCAATTTTTCACTAAGGTAGTGAATCCAATTAATAAAGGTTTTTGACACGGTCCATCACTAGACCTATTTTAACCCACTTTTCAGATACCACTTTACACACAAACAAACCCACACCCCCACTTCATCACATAGCTTTAAAAAGATCTCTGGTGAAGCCCACTAGTGCATACCAGTCGGGCTTTGCAGCGCCGGCCTGATGAGCTTTCCCAATGATGAAGCATGACATCTTTTGGGGTGTTAATAGGGTCTTCAATCATTGTTGCCGTTTTGAAGGCAGGATCATCATCAGAACTCTGAGAGCCCCAGAACAAAAGAAGGAATGACAACCTTCTGAGACTGCTGGAGAATTTGAATTGAGAAAATCCAGAGTTGTCAAACCTTAAATACGGAGTCACCAGCAGGATGGCTAAACAAAAGCCAAAAGACTGAATACAGTCAGAAAGTAGTGTAGGAAATCTGTTTTTCAGTCCTGAAAAATTGCCATTTGATTCGTTGGTGCAAACATAGGCAAGAAACATGTTGACCTAATTTTAATCAATAACATTCTTTGCTCATTAGGACCACTGTCTCCTATAAGAGTATTTCAATTTTTCACTAAGGTAGTGAATCCAATTAATAAAGGTTTTTGACACGGTCCATCACTAGACCTATTTTAACCCACTTTTCAGATACCACTTTACACACAAACAAACCCACACCCCCACTTCATCACATAGCTTTAAAAAGATCTCTGGCAAAGCCCACTAGTGCATACCAGTCGGGCTTTGCAGCGCCGGCCTGATGAGCTTTCCCAATGATGAAGCATGACATCTTTTGGGGTGTGTGAAGGCACTTGCTCCTATTGGAGCATATCCCCTTAAAAAACCTGGAACGTTTATATTCCCCTGCCCTATGTCTTGTCTACCCAAAGGAACTGCACACCCTTGTATATTAAAAAAAAACAATGGCCCAAACACACCTCATGTGGTGGTACAAACAGAGGTGCTCAGGAAGGTGAAGTTGGTCACCATCACCCCTCGGGGACTTCCAAGTCACTACTGGATACACCTATACTGGTCAGCAGGAAGATCCTTTCATTTTGCTGGGACCAGGAGCGGACTGGCTGTAGCAGGCACGGGGTGTTTTCCCAGTGGGCCGGAAGGGTGGGTGCCAGTTTTGGACCTGTGGGGGCCTGTTTTGTTACTGGGGACCTGTTTGCAATATCGGCCCCCTTTAACAGAAGCAGGAGAGGGGCTTCTCACAGGCACCCCACCACACGCTACTGGGGCCAGTCAAGTACATTGCCAAGACTGGTTGCTGTTCCGAGTCCAGCCATTGCTGGGATGTGTCCAATTCAAGTATTTACCTTACGCTTATCAGTTTTTAGGTGGCTAGATGCTTTGAGCTACTGCTGTCAGTCAAGATGCCCTCATTGCTTGCTTCTGCCCGATTAACATATCTATACCTGACACATTACCCCAAGAATCTCAGCATGCATTTCTAGTCGGACTAACTTGCGAGGCCCAATTGGAGGGCAATATGATTTAAATTTTTTGCGGAGATGGTACCTTTGACATTTTGCTGCAAAGTTTGTATCTCAGCCTGAGATCAAGGACCAGGAGGTCGAAAACGAATCAGGCACCATTGATATCTGTGTGCAAATGCCGATTTTGCCTTGGAGAAAAAGAATCTCTTGCAGATCATTTGCTGCAGAGTGCATCTTGTGCTAAGGGCAAATTGGGATTTTATATATATATACATAGATATATATATCCAAACCAACTTCCTCTGATATGGGGAGCCTCCAACTCTGGCAGGGCGGCCTCAGCAACACAGGTTCAGAGCATCCTGCTGTGGCAACACCAAAGGAAAAATGAGCCGACGCCCAACTCTGGAAACACGTGTGCTTTTATTGGTTAAAAGGGCAGCAGTCTTTATTCTTGTCCAGGATAAGATTAAAGACTGCCGCCCTTTTAACCAATAAATGCACACGTGTTTCCAGAGTCGGGCATCGGCTCATTTTTCCATATATATATATATATATATATATATATATATATATATATATATATATTATCTACTGGCGGTCGCCAGTAGATAGTTATAGTTAGGACCCTCTTACCATAGGAAATCCGCAACATTCTATTTTGAATAACTTTGGCGCCGGTCGACGAATCCTCGCAAAATTTTCAAAATAGGTGGGGCGTTGAGCTCCGCTCCTACCCTGAAAGTCTCGGGGGGATTCGTCAAGCGGGGGCTGAGATAAAAGGGGGGTCCCAAAACGCGTTTTTCCCATGCATTTTTCCATAGGACCTTTAGACAGAGCTACAGCCCGAACGGCTGAACAGAATTTAATGAAATTTGGCAGAGAGGTAGTCCTCAGGTCAAGGAAGTGCCTTTTGTAGGTTTGGTGTAAATCTGTTCAGTAGATTCTGAGAAAATAGCCTTTAAATCAATATATATATCTGAGCCAGCTTACGGTGCGCTTACGGTGCGCTTACCGTACGCGTACGGTGACGTGCGCGAGCGCGATTCTGATTGGCCGTTAGATCTTAGTAAACATTCGAATCAGTCGAAACCAGGAAGCGGCGGCCGCCATTTTCTCTCTCGCACTCTGACAGGGGGTTGAAAAACAAAGTGCAAAAACATGTAAAGGGGCTGTTTAGACAGCTCCCAAGCACCTAGCCATGTCGAGGGAGTCCCCAACGATCCCCCAAGTGAAAAAAGGCAATTTTAATTTTTTCGAAAATTTCGCCGATTACTCTTACCGTACGCGTACGGTAATAAATAATAATAAAAAAAAAAATATCCACATTCTCCCCACCCCGTGTGCAAATGGTGCCCGAAGGGCACCATTTGTGCATTGTTTATTACAACAAAACAAAACATATATTTTACCTGTCACAACGATGCTCATCATATGTCCTCCATGTGCGCACGGTGCGCGAAGCGCATCGTGCGTTCATGGCCCATCTAGCGTAACGTGGGCACGCGCTGCGTGAAGTCCACCGCGTGCTCACTGTGCGCGCACGGTGCGCAAAGCGCACCGTGCGCGCACGGAACGAACTGCGTTAAGTGGGCGCGCACGCCACAAATGGCGTAAAGTAACTTAGCATTTAAAAAAACATACAAATTCACTGAAAAAACCATAGGTTTCACACACGTTATAGTTAGGAATTAGCATTTAAAAAACCTTGCAAATTCACTGAAAAAACCATAGGTTTCACACATGTTATAGTTAGCTGGACATTTTACTGATAAAAAACCAATGAAATTCCCCGTTATAGTTACTGTAGGCAACTATAACTCACGCGACCGTAATCCTCTGCTGATGACATATGTGTCTTTATGAAAAAAAAATATTTGTAATATATGTATAGCTAAAATTTAATGGAAGAAGACATGGGCAAATAAGTGTCTAATTACAGTATTAGCATCAGCAGAGGATTACGGTCGCGTGAGTTATAGTTGCCTACAGTAACTATAACGGGGGAATTTCATTGGTTTTTTATCAGTAAAATGTCCAGCTAACTATAACATGTGTGAAACCTATGGTTTTTTCAGTGAATTTGTATATATATATACATATACATATATATATATATATATATATATATATATATATATATATATATATATATATATATATATATATATATATTACCTACTGGCGGATGCCAGTAGGTAGTTATAGTTACAACCTAGTTTCCATAGGAAAAGCATTTTTTGATTTGCTAATAACTTTGACGTAGTTTAACAAATCTTTATGACATTTTCTAAAACGTTGCACTTTTTAGGTCAGCTCCTATCTTGAAAGTTTGGGGGTGATTCGTCAAGCGGGGGCTGAGAAAAAAGGGGGGTCCCAAAACACTTTTTCCCCATGTTAATTTCCAGAGGAAATTTTGTGACGAGCTACAGCCCGAACTGCTGAACGGAATTACCCGAAATTTGGCAGAAAGGTTGAGCTTGGTTCAAAAAGCGACCTTTTTTTTCAATGGTGTAAATCCGTTCAGCAGTTTTTGAGAAATTCAAAAAATAAGATTGAAAAAATCAATTTCCTGCTGGTGTTGCAGTTTTAATAAAAAAGATGCTTGTGAGGTTGGACAAATAGGAATCTTAGTCATGTATGGATTTACATATAAAACATTTTATTAAAACAACAACAAATAAAACTATGTGTGTAAAATATTTTATTAAAGAAAACAACAACAAATAAAACTATGTACAGCCATGACGTGTCATCCCTCGACAATTTGTGAATCACAGCCTGCAAGACAAAAAGAAAAATAAGATGGTGCGTTATGCGTCCAGCAAAGGAGAGATAAAGAGAGGAAGAGTGAGATACAAGGAAGATAGAAAGAGAGAAACAGTGTGAGAGAGAGGAAGAGAGAGAAAGAGTGAGAGAGGGAAGAAGAGAGAGAGCGAAAGAGAGAGAGGAAGACAGAAAGAAAGAGTAAGACAGAGAGGAAGACAGAGAGAGTGAAAGAGTGAGAGAGAGAAAGAGAGAGATACAAGGAAGAGAGAAAGAGAGAAACAGTGTGAGAGAGAAGAGAGACAGAGAGGAAGACAGAGAGAGAAAGAGTGGAGAGAGAGAGAAAGAGTGAGAGAGGAAGAGAGAAAGAGTGAAACAGTGTGAGAGAGCGGAAGAGAGAGAGAGGATGAGAGAGGGACAAAGAGTGAGAGAGAGGAAGAGAGAGAGAGAGACAAAGAGTGAGAGAGAGAAAGAGAGAAAAAGAAAGAAAGAAAGAAAGAAAGAAAGAAAGAAAGAAAGAAAGAAAGAAAGAAAGAAAGAAAGAAAGAAAGAAAGAAAGCAAGAAAGAAAGAAAGAAAGAAAGAAAGAGATACAAGGAAGAGAGAAAGAAACAGTGGGAGAGAGAGGAAGAGAGAGAGAGAGGAAGTGAGAGAAAGAAAGAATGAGAGAGAGAGGAAGAGACAGAGAAAGAGAGAAAGTGTGAGAGAGAGAGAAAGGAAGAGATGGAGAGGGAGTGTTGACATTGGAGAAAATCTTCGCAGCTCACCTTTGTGTCACCGGTGTGTCTCCAACCACGTGCCGGGACATACTGCAGCCTCAAGTTTAGTTATCTGAAAGATAGTATAGAATTAGTAATTGCAGACTAAATACAACTGCACAAGCGTAATTCTCTGTTTCGGCTCTGCTCACCCAGGCTGCTGCATCCAATCCACTTCCACTGCCCAGAGGTGTCTAACAGCCGCTGCGCACCCAGGGCCATATTATCAAGAACGGCGATAACATTATCACCGCTTTAGCGGCAGGAAATTGCCGCTAAAGGGGCGATAAGTGGCTTGATAATATTATGGTCCCCAGTCTGCTGTAGTCCCTACACTTGCACTGCCCAGAGGTGTATAACAGTCGCTGCGGACCCAGGCTGCTGCACCCCATGCACTCCTACTATCCGGAGCTGACTGCCTGCCGCTGCGCATCCAGGCTCCTGCACCCCATCCACTCCCACGGGCCAGAGGTGAGTGCCCACTGCTGTGCAAACAAGCCTCTCTGCTCACCTTCCGCCACCGGCGTGTGTCGAAGACAGTTGACCACATGCCGAAGGAACCTCTTCAGCCTCAATACACACGGTCAACGGAGCTCACATTTCAGAATGGATGTTGATTGCCTGGATGGCCAAGCATCATCGCAGGTTCTACACGTGTTCAGCTCTGGTGGTGTGGGGGGACGTCAATTTGTGAATCAGAGTCATTCGATAAAAAGCAGGATAAGATTGTGCGTCATGCGTCCATCAAAGGAGAGAGGAAGAGAGAGAGAGCGAAAGAGTGAGAGAGTGACATTGGAAAAAATCTTCGCAGCTCACCTTTGTGTCACCAGTGTGTCTCCAACCACGTGCTGGGACATAGTGCACCCTCAAGCTCCCACATCTGAAAGATAGTACAGAATTAGTAATTGTAGGAAAGACCAGTATGCGGTAATGAAAAGACAGAGACGGTAATTCTCTTGATGTGGTTTAATCCTCGGAACATGTTTTGTAAGCAGCAAGTATAAAGCAAGAATGACTGAACCCCCGTTAAATTCTACCTCCCAACCTTCTCACATTCAAAACATAACATTCCCAAAGCGAAGCGAGGCAGCCATAAACTGTGAGAGGAATGTCATGCTCGTGTCTGCATCCTTCAATGCTCCCAACACACCTTACCTCTTTAAAAAAAAAACAGAGAAAGGAAAGTTCGTCAAAATTTGATGGTAAATTTAAGGGTACAAAGTATGAAAAAAGATATACTCAACTACTTTGCTACAGATGTGGGAGCGACAGACATTTGGCGGACTGTAAAATCTGTCCTGCTATTGGAAAACTTGTTCAAAATGCAATAAGAAAGGGTAATGGCAGGGTATATACAACTGCGTACGCCTAAATCGCTGTGCAGCCTTTCTGCATCCAGGCTGCTGCACCCCATGCACTCCCGCCGCCCAGTGGTATCTGCCCACCGCTGTGCACCCAGGCCTCACTGCTCACCTTTTCGTAGTCACGGCACCCTCCACATCATGCAGCTCTGTTCTGGAAGGTAATCAGTCTCACATTGGGTACTAAGTCTTGATATGGCGATGGCAGAGGACATACTAGTGCACCTATCATCATCGCAGGTTGTACACCCGCTCAGTGCTTGCGGTGTTACTAACTCAAAGACAAGTGAGGCCATGTATTCTAAACTCTAAAATGGCGTAGTGCATGTGTGCTCGGTCTTTTATATTAGCAGGGTCACGTGTCCTGTGACGCCTGTGCTGGATGGGTGTGGGTGTATAACAGCCGTGAGGGAGTGGTTGTGGCATTAGTGTTGCCAGATTGGGCTAGATCACGCACAATTGGGCTACATTTTTCCGGTTGTGTGGTAAAGTTTTGGTTTGTGCTAGCTGCCAGATTATAAATATATATACAAAGCTCCAGCAAAGTAGTATGTTAAAGCGCTTTATTAGACAAATATTTACTTGGCATACTGCTGCAACATCAATTCCAATGCATTCACCACCTGCTTGACGTTGTCCCTGCCCCTCTTTCCCTAAAATAGCAATATTGGGCTACTTTGGGCTACTTTTTTTTTCATTGGCTTTGGGTTATAGAAAGCTTAAAAAATCGGACAACACTGGATGCGGGTGTCAGTGTTGGAGTGCTACCGTCACCCGGGTTGCAAAACCAAAGTGTCACTCTGTGAGCCAAGTCCCACAATATGGCCAACATGGAAGGTACGGGGAATTACTGACCCTATATTCATCCATAGTTCCACACAAGAAAGATGGTGGACATGAGACATCTGTGTGGATATGAATGTTTACTGCACATTCAGTGGAGTTTTGCAGCTGTAGCAATACAGGGCCATGGAAAGTTGAAGTCTCCATTTTTGGCACATGGAGGGCAGTCAATTAGAGACAAGCTCGTTGTTGGAGTTAGGCTGCGCCAACATATGTACTTATACAATCACAGCGATGTTCCTCACGCACTTATAAATTCACTATACACTCTGCTTACAGTATGATACAATGACCAAGACAAAGTTACATAACTAAAGTTTTCCCCCACTGTCAAAGGTAAGATGGTTGCATACGCTGTTCAGAGCACTATGTAATGTGGTAGGGCCTAGGGGCAGCATGTTGCACACATAATGAACACACGGACACAGATAGACAGTGGAACTGGGTACGGGCATGTGCACTCGACTCCTTTTTATTACCAGGGTCACATGTCCAGTGACGTCTGTGGTGGATGCGTGTGGGGTGATTGTAAGCTGACCCTCCAGGAATGGTTGGTGCTGGCAACAAGTACAACAGTAATCATTGGATCAGACACAGAGATTCAATCATAATGGGTCAATGATTTGCGCAGCAGTAAGGGACAGATACCAGTAATGAAATCATACAGAAAAGATTCTATCGTAAAGGGTTCATGACTTGTGATACACTGAGGTAGGACAGCAGATGTGAAATTATACACAAAATATTGTATGAGAAAGCATGCATGAGTTGTGCTGCACTGAGATAGGGGTATCAGGAGCATTTAGCGTCTGCGCAGCCAGCGATGATGCGTGGTCCTGGCGGACCACACTGAGAGCAATGTCTCTTGCCTACTGGACTGCATCATCTGCAATTGCGACCCGATGTGAATTTTGAGCCCTGCTATCCGCAATGTAGATGGAAGACAGTAGTCAGCACAGACATTGAGGAATGCTTTTTGTCACTTACTCCTGACAAAATCCAAGGACATAGAGTACAATTCAGTCTGCAATTAATACATCATGTCTCAATGTAAATTGTGAGCTCTGCTGACTGCAGTGTAGGTAACGAATGATGAAATATGTATGGAATAAATTGTCGAAATGTGTAGGTTTCGGAGACGTTATAGTTAATTGCCTACTGGACTCTGAAATTCATGAATCAAGACTAAATTCGAACTGTGAGCTCTGCTGGCCACAGTGTAGACTGCCATTCAGTGTTCCTTTGGACTTGCAAGATGATTTTCGTGATAGTACTAAAGCTATAATTGATATCAAAAAAGTTCTTGAAGTAAGGATACTAAAAGGATATTATATTAGGTTTCAGAGACATTGTAGTTAGTTGCCTACTGGACTCTGTAATTAATGAATAAACAATCAATTTTAATAGTGAGCCGTGCTGACCGCAGTGTAGGCCCGCCATGTGGTGTTCAGTAGAGCTGCACAGTTATTGGCAATTCAGCGTGTGTGCAGCCAGCAATGATAAGTGGTGCATTGATTTAGTGGCACCTGAAGCAACCGGCGGGTGCACACCCTGCGATGATGCGTCGTCCGAGCGGGCTGCACTGGGAGAAATGTCTTTTGCCTACTGAATTCTGCCTTAATAAGTCCACGTGGTGATGACTTGTGGTGCATTGAGTTAGTGTGCGCACCCTGCGATGATGCGTGGTCCGGGCAGGCCGCACTGGTAGCAATGTCTTCACATGCATTGAAAGAATCTTCATAGCAGTCGAAATCTCCAAGTAATTCCATTTCAGTCCACCAAGGTTTGAAGAGTTGCAGAAGAGATAAATAGAAAAAATCTATCTTATCTGGAGTATCACAACTTTATTTCCTGTGATTAACCAAATTTCCTTTGGCATGCTTTACGAAACATCCATCAGATCCAGTTACAGCTTTTTCCCCTCATTTTTTTTTTTAAAAACTATAATGTTGCAGTATTTCACATAGACTTATGTTTTCCAGGTATTGGATAGTATGCGAGGAACAGCAATTAAGTTATCTGCAACATATTGTATGTCCATATTTGCATTCCACATCTTCAAAATTACCGGAATGTACTTCGATTCTTCTGTTCTTTTTATATTATAAGTATTTTTGGGTGATTTTCGAGTGATAGTATGCCTCACTGCTGACATAAAACTGTTCACTCTTCCTTGCGATGACTTATGGTGCACTGAGTTAGTAGTACCTTTGGCGCTCAGCGTGTGCGTACCCTGCGATGATGCGTGGTCCGGGAGGACCGCACTCGGATCGATGTCTTTTGTCTATTGAATTCTGCCTCAATAAGGCCACGTGGCGATGACTTATGGTGCACTGAGTTAGTACTTAGTACCTTTGGCACTCAGTGTGTACGTACCCTGCGATGATGCATGGTCCGGGGGGGCCCGCACTCGGACCAATGTCTTTTGTCTATTGAATCCTGCCTCAATAAGGCCACGTGGCTATGACTTATGGTGCACTGAGTTAGTAGTACCTTTGGCGCTCAGCGTGTACGTACCCTGCCATGATGCGTGGTACGGGGGGGCCGCACTCGGAGCAATTTCTTTTGTCTATTGAATTCTGCCTCAGTAAGGCCACCTGGCAATGACTTGTGGTGCACTGAGTTAGTGGTACCTTTGGCGCTGAGTGTGTGCGCACCCTGCGATGATGCATGGTCTGAGAGGGCCGCACTGGGAGCAATGTATCTTGCGTACTGGTCTGCGTCATCTGCAATCGCTACTCCATCTGACTTGTGATGCCAGCTGTCCGCAGTGTAGATCGAAGGCAGTAGTCTGTACAGACATAAGTCTGCGGTGCGGTGCCGCTGGGTTCGCAGGGGGCCTGTGTCGAGGAGACCCGCGGTCATGGCGACAACCTCGTGGCATGGTGAGGCCCGCCACTCTGGCACACTCGTTGGTCTTCACAGTTCACAAGTGAACCACGCCCAGAGCCCCGACTTATTTATTCATACTCCTATGCTGCAGTGGCTTACGTTGGACCAGCCCACTGCGCTTCCGCATACAGGGGACGACGACACAGGTACATGACCGAGATCTTCCCCACTGTCTGAGGTAACATGGTTGCGTCCACTGTCCACAACACTACAAGCACCAGCATTATATGTACTGATAGAGAGGTTTATGATCTGTATAGTGAGGTCTGTCTAGCACTTCACCACTACACTTGGTATTGTGTGCATTATTATTATTGATGGATAAGTTGCGTCCTTCACACATATTTGCTTGCCATATCTGCCTACATTCAAGTATTGTGTGGCTGGTGGACCATGCTGTTTTTGTAAGGTCCATTGTCCAGCTCTGCGCTGCCTCGGTGGTAGTAGGGAGGGGGCTGGTCCAGGGGGACGTCGTGAGACTGGTGGCAGTGAGTGTTGTGGCCTTCATGGGTGTTTGAGCTACGTGATCAATAACTGTATGACATATGTTGCGCTTCAGATGTGATTCTGGGCTGTGATCCCTTTCACATTGTAGGTAGTTGCCCTGGTTTACACCACTAAAATGCAGATGTTAAATACCTACTGAAAACGTGGCTTATTCCCTGTTTTTGGATCGCACCCCAGATTTGGCTGGTGCTTTTGTGTAAATTTTTGCATTGGGACGTCTACTCTGTATATTATTACCGTTAGTTGTTGTTCTCAATTGTGACAAAAAATTTGGGGGGGAAGCTATTGCTGGAAAACTGGGGATATTGGCTGTTTTCACTAGGTTGACAATGAAGTGATAATTTAAAATCACTGAAAAAATTATAGGTTGATAGAAGAAAATAATTACAAATTAGCATTTAAAAAACCTTTGAAATTCACTGAAAAAACCATAGGTTTCAGGGACATTATAGTTTCAAATTAGCATTTAAAAATCCTTTGAAATTCACTGAAAAAACCATAGGTTTCAGGGACGTTATAGTTAGTTGGACATTTCACTTGAGCTAACTATAATTTGCGTCCCCGCAATACACTGCTGATGACGTCAAATATTACATCATTCATGACATGGTCAGTGACATCACTGATGACATCACTGATGACATCTCAAATGACATCACTAATGACATCACTGATGACATCATCCACGTGACAATCTGATGCACCTCCTCACACTCTAATATAACCTTTGATACACCCCTTGTAAAATACAGACTACCATTTTCAAAACCATCGACACACCAATACCAGTTACTGCAAACGCACTCACTGATTCCTAGGTCTACACACACATCCACTCATTCACCCATACAACCACTCATACATGTAGTCACTGATCAATACATCATATGCACTCATACACCTATACAGACACTCACACACCACCACTCATCCTAGTCAGTCATGCACTCATCCTAGTCAGTCATGCAAAGAATCAATCGCAGATCCATTTACTCAACTACAGTTATACACACACCACCTCATTTATTCATACAGATACTAACGCATACTTACTCTCTTATATAATCACAAATACAAGTATATACTCATCCATACAGCCACTCTCACAATCACTAACTCTCACATATAGACATGTATATACTCCAACTCTCACATACACTGCCTTTTACTTTTGTACTTACTTTGACATCTACCACTGAGACATCCAGTCACTCACCAACACATCCATACGTACCTCACTCACCCATACAATTGTTTCCACATGTGCTCTTAAAGTCATACACCCAGTCAATTAACCATTCACACATCTATGCACAGAGTCACGCACCCCCATCCAACCACACACACTCAGTCTCCCATACAATTACTCAGGCAACTAATCAATAACCCATAAAGACACCCGTGGAGCTACTGACCAACTAATGCAGCAGGTTATACAACAAACAGACAGACTGATACAGACATTCACACAGTTTAATCACTAACCCATGTATTCAGTAAGACACATGTAATCACTCACTTAAACAGTAAGTCACACACCTACTAAATCCTCCATCCAAACACTTATACATCCACTCGTTCTTCAATACAGCTTGGTATATATATAATACATATGTACATTTTAAAGAAAAACACATTCACTGGATGATGTCATCAGGGATGTCATCAGTGATGTCATTTGAGATGTCATCAGTGATGTCATCAGTGATGTCACTGACCATGTCATGAATGATGTAATTTGTGACGTCATCAGCAGTGCATTGCAGGGGTGCGAGTTATAGTTAGATCAACTAACTATAACGGCGGAATTTCTATGGTTTAGTATGAGTGAAATGTTCAACTAACTATAACGTCCCTGATACCTGTGGTTTTTTCAGTGAATTTCAAAGGTTTTTTAAATGCTAATTTGTAACCATAATGTCCCTGAAACCTATCTGTTTTTTCAGTGAATATATATATACATATATATATCCACAAATCCCGGAAGTGCGGAGCTTCAAACACGGCGGTCCTGGATGGGCTCCGGTGGCCCCAAACATTCAAGACGCAGCTCTTCGAAAGTAACGAAAAGAAATCCAGGACACCCAGGAACAAGCTTATTGCGAAACGCGTTGGTGAAGGCTACCACTTTGCCTGGATTAAAACTTTGTCAATAGCATTCCTGGGTGTCCTGGATTTCTTTTCGTTACTTTCGAAGAGCTGCGTCTTGAATACATATATATATATATATATTCACTGAAAAAACCATAGGTTTCAGGGGCGTTATAGTTAGTTGGACATTTCACTCGTACAAAACCCGTGAAATTCCCCCATTATAGTTTGTTCAGCTAACTATAACTCGTGCCCCCGCAATGCACAGCTGATGATGCCACATATTACATCACTTATGACATGGTCAGTGACATCACTGATGACAGCACTAATGACATCTCAAATGACATCACGGATGACATCATCCATTTGATAATTTGATGCATCTTCTCACACCCTAACATAACCTTTGATACACTCAATCTAAATTACAGACTGCCATTCTCAAAACCATAGACACTCCAACAGCAATAACTACATACACACTCACTGATTCTTAGACTTACACACACATCCACTCATTCACCCATACAGTCACTCATGCTTATGGTCAATCAGTACAGGACTATCATATGCACTCATACACCTATATAGAAACTCACACACCACCACTCATCCATAGAGGTACTCACACACCTAGTCAGTCATGCAAATAATTAATCACACTGCCATTTACTCACCTATACAGTTATACACACACCAGCTCAATAACTCATACAAATACTAGCACATTCTTACGCTCTTATACAATCACTGATACAAGCACACATTCATCCATACAGCCACTCTCACAATCACACACTCTCACTTATAGCCACAGTTTAGTCACTAACCCATGCATTCAGTAAGATACGTTTAATCACTCACTTATAGAGTCAGTCACGTACCTACTAAATGATCCATTCAGACACTTATACACCCACTCATTCTTCAATACGCCTTTCCCTTTATATATTAAACATATTTAAACTTTACAGAAACACACAGTCACTGGATGATGTCATCAGTGATGTCATCAGTGATGTCATTTGAGATGTCATCAGTGATGTCATCAGTGATGTCACTGACCATGCCATGAGTGATGTAATATGTGACGTCATCAGCTGTGCATTGCGGGGGTGCGAGTTATATTTCACAGGTTTTGTACGAGTGAAATGTCCAACAAACCATAAGGCCCCTGAAACCTATGTGTTTTTTCAGTGCATTTATAAGGTTTATTAAATGCGAATTTCCAACTATAGCGGGCCTGAAACCTATGGTTTTTTCAGTGAATTTCAAAGGCTTTTTAAATGCTAATTCCTAACTATAACGGGCCTGAAACCTATGGTTTTTTCAGTGAATTTCAAAGGTTTTTTAAATGCTAATTCCTAACTATAACGGGCCTGAAACCTATATTTTTTTAAGTGAATATATATATATTAAAAAAATTGTGAATAATTTTTTATTTGAAAAACTATATTCATTTTTTTATATCACACAATAGTCGCACATGTTATTGTAGCAGTGCATGTGTTAGGGCATGAGTACATGGGTAGTGACTGGATGAATAGAGTACTACAAGGAGATTGTACAGTAAATTTGCAAGTGCTTGGGTTTTGGCGGAGTGATTGGATAAGTATAGGATTTTGCCTGGGTGACTGGAGTTGTACATGGGGAGTGACAGTGTGTTTGCTAGACTGCATGGGTAGTATCTGGGTAAATAAAGGTGTGACTGAGTAGCGTGTAGATGGTTAGAGGACTGCATGGATAGTGCACATGTTATTGTGGCAGTGCATGTATTAGGGCGTGAGACATTGCATGAGTACATCGGTAATGACTGGATGAATAGAGTACTACAAGGTGAGTGTATGTTGAATTTGCAAGGGCTTGGGTTTTGGCGGAGTGAATGGATAAGTATAGGGTACTGGCTGGGTGACAAGTGGTGTGCATGGGGAGTGACAGTGTGTTTGCTGGACTGCATGGGTAGTACCTGGGTAAATGAAGGTGTGATTGAGTAGGGTGTAGATGGTTAGACGACTATATGGATAGTGCACATGTTATTGTAGCAGTGCATGTGTTAGGGCGTGAGGCATTGCATTAGTGCATGGGTAGTGACTCGATGAATAGAGTACTGCAAGGAGAGTATATGGTAAATTTGCAAGTGCTTTGGTTTTGGCGGAGTGAATGGATAGGTATAGGGTACTGGCTGGGTGACTGGACATGTTCACAGGGAGTGACTGTGTGTTTGCTGAACTGTACGGGTAGTACCTGGGTAAATGGGTAGCGTGTAGATAGTTAGAGGACTGCATGGATAGTGCACATGTTGTTGTAGTAGAGCTTGTGTTAGGGCGTGAGGCATTGCATGAGGGTATGGGTGGTGACTGGATGAATAGAGTACTGCAAGGAGAGTGTACAGTGAATTTGCAAGTGCTTGGGTTTTGGCGGAGTGATTGGATAAGTATAGGATATTGCCTGGGTGACTGGAGGTGTGCATGGGGAGTGACAGTGTGTTTGCGGGACTGCAAGGGTAGTACCTGTATAAATAAAGGTATGAATGAGTAGCGTGTAGATAGTTAGAGGACTGAATGGATAGTGCACATGTTATTGTAGCAGTGTATGTATTAGGGTGTGAGGCATTGCATGAGTACATGGGTAGTGACTTGATGATTAGAGTACTGCAAGGAGAGTGTAGCATGTCTTAATGCCTGAATAGTTGACAGCAGGGAGAGTTTATAAGTGCTTGTGTTTTGACACAGAGAATAGATAAGGACATGGTTCTGTCAGGATGATTGCAGGAGTGGACATAGAGTGACAGTCTGATTGGGGCACTACATGAATACTACTTGGGTTATCACAAGAGTGAATCAGGAGTCTGCATGGGGTTATGGGCTTGCATAGATTGTGCACATTTGACTGTAGCACTGCGTGTCTTAATAAGTGAGTCATTCTACAAGTTCATGGATACTGAGTGGATTGTTAGAGTGGTGGTAATTGACAGCAGGGAGACTTTATAAGTGCTTGTGTGTTAGCACAGAGATTAGATAAGGACATCCTTCTGTCAGGATGATTGCAGGAGTGGAGAGAGAGTGACAGTCTGATTGAGGCACTACATGAATACTACCTGGCTTATTGCAAGGGTGAATCAGTACTCTGCTGGGGGTCAGAGGCCTGCATAGATTATGCAGATTTGACTGTAGCACTACTTGTCTTAATGCCAGAGTCGTTCTACAAGTGCATGGATACTGAGTGGATAGTTAGAGTGGTGGTAGTTGACAGCAAGGAGAGTTTATAAATGCTTGTGTGTTGGCACAGAGATTAGGTAAGGACATGCTTCTATCAGGATGATTTCAGAAGTGGACAGAGAGTGACAGTCTGATTGGGGCACTGAAAGTGTGAATCAGTAGTCTGCTGGGCGTTAGCAGCCTGCATAGATTGCGCATATTTGACTGGAGCACTCCATGTCTTAATACCTGAGTTATTTTGCAAATGCATGTACAGTGACTGGATAGTTAGAGGTGCTGGTAGTTGACAGCAGGGAGAGTTTATAAGTGCTTGTGTTTTGGTGTAGTGTTTAGATAAGGACATAGTTCTGCTGAATGATTACAGTATTGCAAGGAGATCACTTGAGGAACTGCTTGGGTAGTGACAGAGGTATTGAATTAGTACATGCTAGTAGAAATTGAGTTAAAAACTGCATTATCAGTAACATAGTGATTGGTGGACTGAATGGTTAATACCTGAGGTATTTTAAACATGAATAAGCAGTGAGTAGTTGTTTAAAGGTGTGTATGAATAGTGCCTGGATGAATGTAGTAGTGGATGGATAGTGTTTGAATTACTTAACCTTACTTTTACAGTAGTAGATATCAAAATATTTTAAAACATTTTTGCAGTTGTTTGTTAGATTGTAAAGTTAAAAAACTTTTGAACTTTAGAATTAGGATCTGTAAAAGAGAAGAAAAAAACAGTTATAATATATAATATTATAATTTTTAAGACACAACATAATTTTACCATTATATAAATAACTTAGTTTTCCATTTTTGCTGTTCTCAGAATATATTGAATTTCACTATTAATAGTGATGTCAATGTTACTCATCACATAACAGCGGGCAAAAAAAAAACAATCAATAAGATTGTTTAAAAAAAAGCAAATCTGTGTGTCAAAAATATTTTCAACGTAGTCAACTATCTCTGCACATTGCATAAAAATAACATCCTCAATAACATAGCATATAATACAAGTCTCACATATATAAAATGCTTTTTTAAAGAAAATTTTGTCAGTATAATATCAAAGAAGATAAACAATAATTCAATCAAAAATTCTCTATAATTTCCATATACTCTAAATGATGTTCTTTAAAATATTTGCTGTAAGAATATCTCAGAAAAACTGCTTAATTTATATTAATATCTTTCCTGTAGGCCAAAAGATATTCCTCAAATCCTTCATACTGAAATTGTCCAAAGTATTGGTATTAATACATATTAACATATTCCCAATAGGCCGAATTATGTTCTTAGTACTTTGGCTTTAAAAATATTAAGTATGAATTTGGTAATTCCTTAGGCAAACGATATTTAAAAACTAAATGAGCATCATTACAATATGTCCATGCTTTATTGCATTTTAAATAGACTGTGTAATGTCTAGATGTTGTTGAAGGTCCATTGTGGAAAATAATTGCTACTGCTACAAAACTTCTTCCTGATATTGATAGTTGACTTGCTACAAAATTTGTAATTAAAGTTTCCAATTTTCTTCCATCAGCTGTACAACGTTGTATCATTAGAATTATATATTGTCCTAATCTTTCTATAAATAATGTTGATAACATTTCTGATTTGCATTGGCTACACTCCATGTTTTGATTTACTGCTTTAACTAATTTGTTGAAAGATACTGCTTTACAGTCCGGTATTGTCAAATATATGAATGTCTCAGTGTGTATGTTAGTGGTAGAAGTAAATATACAATTTTCACATTGATGTTCCCATTTATAACGACGTCCAAATAGATTATCAATTTCTATTCCTTCATCTTCCAATACAGCAAGCATATACATTAGAAATTCCTGAGCATCTTGTTGCACATTTTGTATAAATTGCGTACAACCACTACATTTATCCAGAAGATTCCGAATATCAGAAACACTTTGGATTTTACTTTTAGCAGTTTTCAATTTTTCAAAAATAGAATGCAACAAAGAAAAAAAAAGTTTTTCTCGATGTTCCATAATTTGCTGTTGCAGATATTCTAAAGAAAATACAACATTTACCACTACATTTGCATAGCAGTTGATACCTGAACTATTTTCTAATTGATATCCAACAATCTCTCTAACTTCACTACAGATATTCTCATTTCTCTGTTTTCAACCAACTACACGCTTTTCATATACTGGATATTCACCTAAATTGGGAGCATATAGTCTTCTTAACCGATTATACTCTCTTACACAATTTGAATCTGCACTAATCTTTCTCTCATCAAAATCAATCAAATACAATCCAGATAAAGTTCTAACTCGTGACAAAGCAACATATGCCATACCCTCTTTAAATACGGTACTCCCAATGTTTACCAAAGCACTGTCTACACTTAAACCTTGAGACTTATAAATAGTCACTGCATATGTCAAGGAAAGAGGAAACTGTTTCCTACGAACATACAAATCTTTAACTAGCAAAAAACGAGCAGAACAACAACCAATTTGCTTTAGTTCTTCAATTTGATCAAATTTGATTTTTAAAGATTCAATCCCATCTCTTTATTGATAATTGACAAATTCAACCACTTTTCCCATTGCTCCATTTACTAAACCTTTTTTCACATTCAAATTACGCCATAAAATGACCCGACAATTTACACATACATATAATTTTTGTTTCTAAACCAGCAGTTTTAGATATAGATTTTTCTAAAGAATCCAATTTTTCTGTTAAAATAATAGTAACTCCTTCATGCTATATTTTCTCAATGGCTTCCATTTGTATTATTTGTTCGTTTTCAAGCTTTAAAAGTTCTTCATTGAATGTAGAACACTCTTGTAGTGTCGGTATTAGGCAGATTACAGATTTTTTTTCTGCAATTTTCTTGTATATTTTTTCAGGAACTATATTTTCATTTGCAAACAAGGTAGTAAGTAGCCGACTTTCCAAAGCTTGTTTGCCATGTTCTGTCAATACTCCAATTCTTATATCTTGAAGAATAGTTCCATAATCTATAACATTTGCCTGTCTCATATTTTTAGTAAGTTCTTTGTATTCAAAATATGACCAAATGTTAACGTTTCCAATGCTTCCCAAAGACTTTCTGGTATCTTCATGCTGAAGTGTTTTAAATACTGGCTGTCCTTTTACAGGAGTGAGTTGAAGTACATCACCAAAAACTATGACATGTTTTCCTCCAAATAACACATCGTATTCTTTTTTTTTATTTGCTGCATTCTTAAATGAACAAAGGCAAGCATTAAGTTTGAGACCATGCTCACCTCATCAATAATTAGAAGTTTCATTTTCTTTAGCACACTTGAAACTTCATAACAAGCTTCTCCGGATAGCTTGTGATATTCCAATTTATTTTCATGCTCTACAGGTAGCGTAAGTAAACGATGCAATGTAATTCCTTTAATGTTGTGTGCACATTAAAGGAATTACATTGCATCGTTTACTTACGCTACCTGTAGAGCATGAAAATAAATTGGAATATCACAAGCTATCTGGAGAAGCTTGTTATGAAGTTTCAAGAGTGCTAAAGAAAATGAAACTTCTAATTATTGATGAGGTGAGCATGGTCTCAAACTTAATGCTTGCCTTTGTGCACAAGACAAGACACAAGACAAATCTGAGTCCGTTGTTTTCTGTAGATAACTGGTCAAAACTTTAATTAAGAAACTTTTTCCTGTACCAGCTTGACCACTGACATACATTCGGATAGGTTGAAATGATGTGCATGTACATTCTTTCTTTTCATGAAGAAAACCATGGTCGATCTGTTCTTTCACTTGCTGGTATATTTCTTTCTGTTCAACATTTAGTTGTTCTTCCAAGATTCCCAAGTCCATCATATCTTCTTGAGCTTGATGCATTGCTGTTTCCACTTCGCTCATGGCGATGGCTGCTTCATTTTCAAGAATTGGTTGTCCGAGAGGATCCTGACTCAGTGGAGCAGAACTTTGACTATCTTGAGAACTGTCTCTAGCAATCTCAGCTGCAATAGTAGCTTCTTGATCAATTTCTTCATTCAACATTTTGAGATAATTTGCAAAAACTGTGCATTCAATGCTATCTTTACATGCATTGAAAGACACTTCATAGCACTCAAAATCTCCAAGTAATTCCACTTCCGTACGCCAAGGTTTGAAGATTTGTAAAAGTGTCAAATAGTAAAATTCTCTTTAATCAGGAGTATCACAGGTCAGTTTCCTATGATTAATCAAATTTCCTTTAGTATTTTTCACCAAACATCCTTCTGAACCAATCACTGCATATTTTCCTTCATTTATATTCTCTGTAGTATTTCTCTTAAAACTGTAATATTGCAGTACTTCATAGAGACATATGTTCTCAAGATGAGAACTTCTATTTGGATAGTATGTATCCAGCATGTTTGTTTTGACTATATCTGTGTTTTCCGGTTCATTTAATGCTAAATATTCAATTTCCTGTATAGATTTAAGTACTCGATTTTGCGTTGCAGCAAGACCTAGACTAACCCAAATAATTCCTCTTGACTTTGAATATAAACTTGCAGACGATAACCGATCCTAACATTCGTACGATCCAATTTCTCGATGTGACAGCATTTTCAAACTAAAGCTGTACAATTTCTTACTGAGAGTCTTCTCATGGGAAATTTCTTCCCACATTTCTTTCAACTCCGTCTTTTGTGATTTTGTTATGTATGATGTTACATACCGAGCCACAGCAATGGAATTATCCGCAACATACTGGATATCCATATTAGCATTCCACATTGACGGAATAACTGGATTATAATCATTTATATACTTCGATTCTTCAATTCTTCTCAAATTGTACGTATTTTTTGGAGATTTTCTATTGATGGTATGTCTCACCTCTGACATGAAACTGTTCACTCTTCCTTTGGATATTCCTGGACGTGGAAATCCAAAATGACATTTGGTATAAAACTTTTACTTCGACTTGTATTTCCGTCAACAGTATTTCCCACATCGATGACTTTGGAATCGTAACACTTGTTGCCTTAAGGTATTTTCTTCTGTTCTTTTAGGTATAGCACATGTAACATAATGTTCAATAAAAGGCAAAACAGTGTCATCTGAATCAGTTCCAAATTTAGGTGCATCCTTGATCCATAGAAGCATATGTAAATGAGGAGCACCTCCAGCTTGATACTCCTTTCTCCAAAAGAAATCAATAACTTCTCCAAGAGGAGGATTCTTTTTGTTGCAGATAAAAGACATCGTAGCTTCAAACCTATGATTGAAATATCTGCATACATTTACAGGATCCAAAGAACACAATTCTCCAGGAGTCTTGAATTCAATGTTTTTAATGTTTGAATTTGCTTCTCGAAGAAATTGAAGTAAATCATCCCATGCATATTCAGCACAGCTTAGGGGCCATTTCCGATCCGGGTCGGATGGACACCGAACGCGATCCGGTCGGAAAAACTACGAGCCGTACACGTGTTTTCCGGCCAACTCGTACAGCTGTACGAGCGAGCAAGTACGATGCGAGCTACATGAAATTCACCGACCGAGTCGTTTCCGGGTCCGAACTGCTCCGTACGTCTCAGTCGTAAGCTAACCGTGGCGTGCAATGGATGCGATTCATGACCGAGACAGTACGATGCATGCGTCGGACAGCCTGTGAGAGCCGGAGTGTCCGGCTCGCAAAATGTCCGGTTGGTTGCCTTTGGGGGTCCGCGTCGGACCCCCTGTCACCCGCAGTCCTGCGACTTGGACACAGGGGGAGACCCATGGGTCTCCCCAACAAAGGCATGTACGGTGTGGATGGCACCAACGCGTTCCCACTGTAGGGGGCACACTTGCCCGCGACGTACCCATTCAGTCAATGGGAGCCCATGTACGCGTCGTGCGACCGGCTCCCATTGACTTCTATGGGAATCCGACCGAACCGAGTCCGGCAGCATAAGGCCGCATCGTACTTGCTCGTTCCGACTGCAGGACTCCGGCTCATTCGGAAAACACTCCGGATCCGGCTCGGTCTGAGTGCTTTCCGACCTGGATCGGAATCGGCCCCTTAGTGTAACAAACCACGTTGGAGTTCCTAAATTCCTTAGCATGCATTTAAGTTCTCCATGATGACGATACCAATACTCATTAGTACCACGCTGACATGCTATCAAATTAATCAACTGAGATTCCAAATTATCATCTCTCTGATGTACTTTTTCCATAAATTCCTTTGCAGAAACATTTCGAAGATGTACTCCTGTTTTTAATATATGGTTGACTGCATATGAAAGTCCAGACAAGTCACTCTCAAACAAAAGATGAAATATATATGGGATACATTGTCGAAATCTAGGATCTTCTGCATACAATCTTGTTGTCCGATATTCTGATGCAGGAATCTGTATTGATAGTTCGTCATATCGTCCACCTTTTCCAGTTGGGAACAGCTGGGGAAAACAACGAGCTTCCAAACTCTTTTCCCAATCACTGAAGGGATTCCCCTTCGCTTTCTTCATTTGGAATAATTCAATAGTATTCCCCAACACTTCTTTAGAATGTAAAGGATGTACACTATAATGTTCATAAATTTCTTCACTTTTGGATATGTCCACTTTCTCAATTTGACCACTTGACATTTCACTATCATCCCCTAAAAGTATTTCTTCTTCTTCCACATACACATTTCTGTAGTATTCATTATACTTAGTAAGATACAATGTTGCCTTTTGCACTTTCCTGACATCCACTAATTCCTGCCAGATTTTCTTACTCTTAGTAGGAACACCATTCACAAGAATAATTAAGGGTTCACTTTCTTCTTTATCTACATCAATAGTTTCAATATTTATCTTTAAATCTAAAGGTAAATATACAAATCTTCCTTTTAATCCTCTCTGTAAATCTGTGGGAGACAATTTACCTGTTTTAGGCTCCATACGAACAATAGCCTGAAACGGGTGCACAGATTGAATTAGAATACACTCATATGTGTTTAAATCCATCAGTTCTTGAGGAATAGGTACCAACTCCAGATCATTATAGACAGCTCTTCCTGGCATTTTATTATCCTCTAATTTGTTATAACACTATTTACAAATACGTTGATTTGTACACAAATCACAGCAATCCTCTACCAACAAATAAGTTGCAAATTCCTTCCACTTATCATTATTTTCTGATAATCAAATTTTGATTCCCATTTCGTGAATAAGACAAAACAAAATTCAGCGCACATAAGCATCGGTACATAATCGCCATAAGCAGCAACCACAGCATCGCAACTCCAGAAGAGGGACTAAACCAAATTACAGAACCATCAATGTTTGATAATGTTACATTACATTTGCCCGTATCTTTGGAGGACAACAGACACATCAAGGGGGTATTAAATTCAGCCACTTGCCCCACACCTTCTGAAACTTGTTCTGGCAGCCCCTCACCACAAACAAGGGCTCCTCTTGAGCAGCACACCAGTCCACTCCCCATCGCCACTTACACAGGGAGGGAGGGTTGGAGCTTGCCCATGCAGCCGCTATGTCGCGCTTGGCTACAGCAAGGGCCGTACCCAGGAAGAGCTTGTCGGCTCGAGAGCCATCCAAGCCATCGAGGACTCCAAGTAGCAGGCACATGGGATCATGGGGGATCTGCTAGCCTAAAGTGTGTGTAAGCTCGGACTCTATCTTGGACCAGAAGGAGGTGAGGACCGGGCAGGTCCACACCAAGTGAAAGAAGTCGGCTGGGGCCAGACCACATCGGGCACATGCAGGGGAAGGACGCAAACCAGCTCTGTGCAGCCGTGTCGGGGTGAGGTAAGCTGTGTGGAGGTAGTAGAGTTGAATGAGGTGGAGCCTGGAGAAGGATGTCAGGGTTCTCGGGGCCATCAGAGCATCATGCCAGTCCGCCTCCTCCAGAGGACCTATCCAACCCTCCCAACGGGCTCTGAGTGCATCTAAATTAGTAGGAGTGTTGTTCACCAGGGAGTGATATATCCTAGAGACCCCTCCCTTCCCCAGATTTCCCATCAGTACCTGCGCCTCTGGGGGGCTAAACTCGGGCAGTGAAGTCCCGGTGGAAATCTGTCCTGCAAGCACGTGATGGAGTTGCAAATAGCGGTAAAACTGGGAGGAGTGGAGGGAGTAACGGGCCTGTAGCTCGGCAAAGGATCGGATATGATCGCCTGCCCAAATGTCCCCCAAGAGCGAAATCCCAATGCGGTCCCAGGACTGGAAGCCCGTGAGGGAAGATGTCTCAGAGAGCCATGAGCCCTGCCATAAAGGTGTTTGTCGGGTGAGTTTCTTGTCCCAGTGGGTGTGTCGGAGGGCAGTGCGCCATGCCACCAGGACAGATCTGGTTATCGAGGGGAGTGCTTGCGGAATGGGGTGCACCGTACAGGTAGGCATGTAACTGCGGGAAGTCCAAGTGCCCTAGCTCCGTCTGGTAGGCCGGGTCGGACCAGCCACCCGTGTACCAATCGTGGACCACAAGGAGTCTAGTGGCAAAATAGTAGAGATGTAAGTTTGTCACACCCATGAGGCCGTCATAGGTTGGGATCCGACAATGCGCCAGGGCGATGCGGGGTTCCCCTGTCCCCATAGGAATCGGGTAAGTGCCCGGTCAAGGTCTCGGAACCAACTCCCCGGAAGGTGGAAGGTAGTATTTTGCAAAATGTACAGCAAACGGGGCAGGATCATCATTTTGACCAGGGTGCTACGGCCAAGGGGATTTAGCGGTAAGGCTTGCCAACGTTTCAGATCTGTTTTGGTTTTGATGATCAGGGGGGTGAGATTCCGGGCCCACTCCAATTCGGGGAGGAGGGCGATCCAAATTCCTAGGTATTTAAAGGACTGTCTTTTGATAGAGATGGTGGATTGCCAGTCAAAGCAAGCTCTCAATATGTGTAGGGGGACAAGAGTGGATTTAGCCGGGCTGAGGCGCAGGCCAGAAACTTCCTCGAAGTCTCGAAGTATTTGCAGACAGCGCGGGCCGGAGCACTCTGGGTCGGCCAAGAAGAGAAGGAACGTCATCCGCGTAAAGGGCTATTTTATCCTCGTGGTGGGGGTCCCAGGACCAGCCCCGGAACTCCACGTCAGAGTGGATGAGGCAAGCAAGGGGCTCCATAGCCAGCGCAAACAACAAGGGTGAAAGTGGACACCCCTGCCGATGGCCTCTTCTAATTGGGAACACGTCAGAGAGGGCCCCGTTGACCAGGACTCTAGTGCGCAGGTTCGAATAAAGGACCTGAACAGCTCATAGAAAAAGGGGACCGAAGCCCATCAGTTGAAGAACCTCCATTAAATAGGACCAGCCGACCGTGTTGAAGGACTTTTCGAAGTCGAGGAGTAATATGGCAAGATATGGGGAGAGATGTTGGCGGTGAGCCAGGGCCACATGCAAACATCGTATAAAGTGCCGAGTACCGCGTGACGGCATGAAGCCACATTGGTCTGTGGCGAAAATTTTTACCTCGGTATTTATAAGAGATATGGGGCGGTAAACCCCACAGGAAGGAGAGGGTGGCTGGGTCTTTGAGATGACTACCACAGTGGCTAAGTCCGTTTCGGGGGGAAAGGCACCCTTCTCGACCACGCAACGGAAGAGCTCCAGTAAGTGGGGAACGAGGGAGTCCCTGAAGGCAGCGTAGTATTCTAAGGGAAAGCCATCGGGGCCCGGCATCCGTCCCGTATTCAGTCGGGATATCACGCTATGGACCTCCTCCGGGGTGAAAGGAAGATCTAGGTTCGAGGATTCTGCCTGGGTAAGGTTGGGAAGGTGGACATCAGAACATTCCAACAGTGTCATGAGGAAAGCCACGGGGTGCTGAGCCGCGTACAGATCGGAGTAGTAAAGGGCGAACGTCTGTGCGATAGCTCGCGCTACACGTTGTGGGGTGCCAGCCGAGTTGGGGATCTCAGGGATTATTCTGTGGGCTCTGGGGTAAGAGACCAGATTGTGAAGGAGCTTCCCGTTTTTATCTCCCCATCCATAGACACGGGCTACTGAGGAGCACCACAGCGTTTTGGCGGATTCGAGGGAGATGTGTCGGATTTCGTCCCAGAGAGCCATAAGCTGCCTCGAGGAACGGGCATTCGGTGCGGTCGCCGAGGCCCTCTCCAATCTCATAGCCTGCGCCTCGAGGCGAGTTAGGCGGGCGGTCTGATCTGCCCGTCCCGCGTGTACTAGTCCTCTTGCCACCCCGCGGAGGGTTGCTTTGCCAGCCTCCCACACCACGTCCAGGGAGGAGACCGATCCGCAATTGGTTTGGAAGTAATGGTGGAGCTCCAGCCCAAGCGCCTCTTTAAGGCACTCGTCTTGGAGAAACCATGCGTTCAGTCGCCATACGGGCCAGATGCCCCCCTCGGGCTCTCCAATGCGTAGGGATAGAGGTGAGTGGTCAGAGAGTCCATGGGGAGAGTCGAGATATGGGAAATGAGGAGACAGTCAAGCGCAGGGAGAAGAAGTAAGTCTATGCGGGAGTGAGTATGGTGGGCCACGGAGGTGTGGGTAAATTGATGGTCACGGGGGTGCCAGGTCTGCCAGGAGTCACACAGCCCGAGGGCTTCTGTCCAGTCTGATAGTTTGGAGGCTTGAGATAAACGCGCTGAGGAGGGGGGCCCAGTCGAGTCAAGCAGCGGTCGCAAGACTGCGTTGATGTCGCCCCCAATGACAGTCCGCCCTTGGGGTAGAGCAGAGATGAGTCTCGTGAGGCAGCGTAGGGTAATAGAGAGGGTAGCAGGGGGAACGTAGACAGAAACAAAGTTAAAGACTTGTCCTTCGAGGGTTCCGGAGGCAACCACGAATTGTCCCTGGGGATCAGTAGTGATCTGTGTAGGGGTAAAGGGAAGACCCTTGCGCATAAGTATGGCTACACCCCGAGCACCGCGGCTGAAGCCGGAGTGCCACACCATGTCAAAGCCATATCGGGTGAGGAAAGGGCATTGATTACCTAGGAGGTGGGTCTCTTGAAGCAAGAGGACGTCAGCCGCATGGCGCTGGGCGCATTTAAGGACTGCGGTGCGTTTGACATGGTCTAGCAATCCATTGACGTTCCAAGACAGGACATGGAACGACCCACAGGTGTTAGCCATGGAGCCTATGTGTGCGGCAAGAGGGATGGGGTCAGGGAAGGAATAACCCCCCTAATGAGCGCTGTGTATGCGTTTGGCCAAAGGCAGACTGGGGCGCACGCTGGGTGCTGCGTACCTTGGAGGCGGTGAAGACTTGTATGTGCAACATGGCGCTGAATAAAAACAATGAACTGTGGCTCGCTCGAAACTGTGATCTGACCTAAATATGGAGCTGAAACTCCAACGCCCTCCCAACCCTCCCCAACTCCCCCCTCCCTACACTTCTGGAATGGAAGCATCTGTCGACCTAGAATCAATACCCCCTCACAATACAGAATAAATACTAACAAAGGCTAATCTAAAACGTTTAGCTGGGGGATGCGTGGCTAAGGCGACCCCTTCTATATATGGGGGATAAAGTACTGTCATCGGTGCATCTTGAATTTACGAGGAGTGGAGTGAATCAGAGGTGGCAGCAGTTCCGTCGGAGCCTGTAGAGTTGAGTGCGGCACGTTTTCCCAGGCTAGGCAGTAGAGGGCTTCTGGAGGGGTCCGAGTCACACCCGTGGGGGTGGGAGGAGACGGGTGAAACGGGCCGTCTTTCTGATGGATCTGGAGTGTCAGCCTGACTGCACAGTCCTGGAGGAAGCGAGGATCCAGAGGGCGGCGGGGGCCCGTACCATAGGCGGGTGAGTGTGAGAGTCCTCTTTGGCGGTTATTACTCCTACAGGACCTTGTACGCCGTCTCTGCGGCTTAGGGAGAAAAGGATGAAAGGATGAAGTGGAGGGGGGACTTCTGGGACAAGTGGGGGGAGGCTGGGTCCTCAGGGGTCATTCCTCCATTAGCAATGTCCAGGACGCCTCGTGGGAGTCAAAGAATAGTGTCTAGTCTTGGAAGACCACTCTGAGATGAGCCGGGAAAAGGAGGCCATATCAAAGGCCAAGGTTGCGGAGCTTTTGTTTGACCTCCGAGTAGGTGCGGAGCTGTGCCTGGACTTCCCTGGTGTAGTCGGGGAAAAGCATGATGGTGTGGTTTTAAAATTTCAGGGGGCCGTGGAGTCGCGCCTCTTTAAGGATAGTGTCTCTGTCTCGGAAGTTCAGGAGGCGGATGATGATGGGACGGGGTGAGACCAAGACCACAGTTTCGGAGGCCCAAGGTGTAGAACTTCGGGACGTCCTGGGGCCTATTCAGCCACAGAGAGCGGGTATAGAGTGAATATGGGTAACACAGGGTATGGCCTGCCTCAAGGTCCCCACCTGCCTCTAGGGCGACACAATGTGCGGTGGGGGGATGCAGCCCCAGAGAGCCGATGGAAGCACACCGCGGGGCCCCGGGTCAACACAATGGCGTACTGTAAAGAGCGAAGATCCAGGATCTAGCAGAGGGCGCCAAGCCCCAGGCCCCACGTCCAAAATGAGTCAAGGCGAGAATGGGATGTCCGTCGGGGCGTCTGGAGTGGCGACCCTTAATTCTTATCAAGGTCTGGGGGGAGGACGTAAAGATGAGGGGCCAGTGTCGATGGAGGGCCGGATCTCTGCAAGCAGCCACCCCCGAGCAAAGGGTTTGGTGGGCGGGGGCAAGGGCCAAGGTCCGCCGGGCACCCAGGGGCTGCCAGGGGGAGGCCGGCCGCCGGTGAGAACAGCGCTGCCCGATAAGACAGGCGATCGTCGCCACCCCCCGGGGACCCCGGCCGGCCAGCTAAGCCCAGGGCCTCGGCTCCACACCGCTCACCGCCTTTGAGGGGAGGGGGGCCCGATGCATCAGGATCCCTCCGCGGCTCCCCCCACCACCTGACCAGATGGCCAATCCCTCCCCTATGGCAGGGACTCAGGACGGGCATAGGATGCGCAGGTAGCCGCCGCTGGGTGGAAAGGTGGGGTACGGGGGCCCAACGACCAGAACCCCGCCGCCCGACTTGACGGCTGAACGCCCCACCACCCCCAGCCCCGGCTCACCTCAAGATGGCGCGGCCCACCGGAGCACAGCCACAGGACCCCAGCTGGCGCAGCCCAAAAATGGCTACCGATCTCCCGTCTGGCACATCCACCGGTAGGCAGGGAGGGCCTGTCAGATGCCCCAGGGGGTGCAGGACAGTTGCGGCGGTCCGAGGACCATCGGCAGGGCCACTCCTGTGTGATCAAGGGGGGACGCTGGCCACCCCCAGGCAAACGAAACCACCAGCTACTCAGGGTCCCACTGCCAGAGGCCCCGCCATCTCGAGCAGCCGATCCGGGCCAAGAGTTAGAGGAGGGCCTGCCAGAGAGGAAAGGCAGCTCCGGGGGGGCCGACAGGCATCTAGGAAGAGCCCGCAACTCAGGCCAGGCTGCAGCACACGCCACCAGCAGTCGAGAGTCCGGAATTCAACCTCTCAGGTGGGTCGCCCGCCGGGCACAGCCAGGGGCCCAGGGAGATTAGCAGGATGCGGGCGGGGCCGCCATCTTGTATTGAAGGACCGGCCGCCACACCGGAGATGTAGCCGCTCTCCCTGGACTCCAAGGGTGCGGCGACGGGTCAGGAGATTCTGCGGCCAGTGCTGAGGTTGCAGAAGAGGTAATTGCAAGACTTTAGAGCATCGATGACCTCGGATGGCGAGCGGATGGCAGAAGAGGTGGGGAGCACTCCTAAAATGCGACCGCCATGTTGCCGCGTCAAGCCACCCCCCTCCTTTTTCACTTTTTAAATACAGATCAACAGTCCTAGTCTTATTCATATAGTGAGTTCGTCGACAACAAATCCAAGTATAATTTGGCCTTTCACACGAAATTACCTTAAACTTTGTAATTTCTTCTTCAAATTTCTCTGTACTAATCTTTTCCAAGTTTTCTTCAACGCCTACTTCTATCAATGTCTCACTTTGTCTACTTTCATCTTCAGGACCAAAGTAATGAAACTCTATTTCATCACAAACGTTTTTTACATCTGATACTGAGCCATGCACAAGAGCACTGTTTAATTCATTTAAAAATATTGCTGGACTTTTTGTGTAATACAATCTTCTGACTAACTTCCGCATTTGAGAATGATGTACTTCTAACATTCTAAAATGATGAAAAACACTTTGACAGACTTTTCTAGAAAGACAAGCCAGAGAATGGCCTTGCAAACCAGTATTTTTTCTCACTTTGCAAGGATCTATTCCTTGCAACATCTTAATCTTTTGTTTAAGACTTTTTTTTACTATACTCTCATAAGAAATTCCGAAAAATATCAATAGATTCCTGACGTATACTGCATATACTACTACAACCCCAAGTATACACTGGGGCTTTAGTACATCTCCCTAGAACTTCATCAGCTACCACTTCTTCTACATCTCTAGGAACCATTTTTTCTTTTTCAATTGGACAACTGTTTTTAACCTCATAAGCACGACCAGTGGTATCGACTGCATGCAATAAACTATTGGTTTGAAAATAGCTCTCTCCATTAAAAAAAGGCTCTGAACTTGAACTGTGTTTCCATTCACCCAAAAAAAATCACAAAAGTTAGTTCTGTTAATTACTCTCTTCCTTTTACTTTTGGCCTTCATAAAACATATTGGCTTATCTAATGATCGAATTCTGTTTAATACTACAATGAATAATTTCCTTTTTAATTCAAAAGCCTTTTCAACAATAGATTCAATCTGTTTTTTCTTTTTATAAAATGCAGATTTTCTTTGATATTTCTTCACATCTTAAAGAAATTAAAATCAACTCTATTGTAAAACATTCTCTTTCTAATTTCTTAAAACTGATTCTTTCTCCTTTTACCATACATTGATTCTTCAGAATGCATTTTTCTATTAACTCTCCTTTTTTCTTTTTATTCTTCTTTGTTGTTGGGACATTTTTTGTACATTCCACATTGTGTACACTGTTTTTAGCCTTTGAAAGTTTTTTAATAAATTCTTTTGTTCTCTTACCAGAAGACTTTTTTTTCCCACATGTTGTAGTTCATTTAATTTTTGCGCTTCTGTTTTCTTCAAATAATACTCCTTTTTTGTTGTTTCCTTCTTTCTGTTTTTTTAGTCATGGTGATTTTTCTTGTAATGATGATGAACACTGTCTGTTTTGAAAAAAAATATATAATATTATTAAAATAAAGCTATAAAATAATGTATTGTATTATTAAACAAATATCTTCTACATAAAAAATATTTATATGCTTTGTTAAGAAATCACAACCCATTTACTGTAAAACAGAGGTAGTAATTTGAAAAATGGAGGACTAACTAAGTAGTGTTTATGTGTTTAGAGGACTGCATGAATACTGGATAGATGTTTGTAATATTGATGTATTACTACCAGGGTCATTGCATGAGTACATAAATACTGACTGAATGATTAGAGTACTGCAACAAAAGAGAATGGTGAATTTATAAATCACTAGGTTTTGGTACAGTGATTACATAAAGACATGGTTCTGTCAAGATGATTGTAGGAGCAGACAGGCTGATTGGGGCACTACAGGAATACTACCTGGCTTATTGCAAGGGTGATTCAGTAGTCTGCTAGTGGTTAGAGGCCTGCATAGATTGTGCACATTTGACTGTAGCACTGCTTATCTTAATGCCTGAGTCGCTCTACAAGTTTATGGACAGTGACTGGATATTTACACTGCTGGTAGTTGACTGCAGGAAGAGTTTATAAGTGCATGTGTGTTGGCACAGAGATTAGATAAGGACATGGTTCTATCAAGATGATTGTAGGAGTAGACAGAGATATGACCAAATGAATACTACCTGACTTATAGCAAGGGTGAATCAGTACTCTGCTGGGGGTTAGGGGCCTGCATACATTGCGCACATTTCACTGTAGCACTATGTCTCTTAATGCTTGAGGCATTCTACAGGTGGATGGATACTGAGTAGATAATGAGAGTGCTGGTAGTTGACAGGAAGATGAGTTTTTAAGTGCTTCTGTGTTGCCACAGAGATTAGATAAGGACATGGTTCTGTCAGAATGATTGCAGGAGTGGACAGAGAGAGACAGGGTGGTTGGGGCACTACATGAATACTACCTGGCTTATTGCAAGGGTAAATCAATAGTCTGCTGGTGGTTAGAGGCCTGCATAGATTGTGCACATTTGACTCTAGCACTGCTTATCTTAATGCCTAGGTTGCTGTACAAGTGCATGGATAGTGACGTGATAGTTACACTGCTGGTAGTTGATTGCAGGGACAGTTTATAAGTGCATGTGTGTTGGCACAGAGATTAGATACGGACATGGTTCTGTTAGAATGATTGCAGGAGTGGACAGAGAGTGACAGGCTGATTGGGGCACTACATAAATACTACATGGCTTATTGCAAGGATGAATGAATAGTCTGCTGGTGGTTAGTAACCTTCATACATTGCGCTCATTTGCCTGTAGTACTGCGTCTCTTAATACCTGAGTCAATCTATAAGTGCATGAATACTGAGTGGATAATTTAAATGGTGGTAGTTGACAGCAGAGAGAGTTTATAAGTGCTTGAGTGTTGGCACAGAGATTAGATAAGAACATGCTTCTGTCAGGATGATTGCAGGAGTGAACAGAGACTCACAGTCTAATTGGGGCACCAAATGAATACTACCTGGCATATTGCAAGGTTGAATCAATAGTCTGCTGGTGGTTAGAGGCCTGCATAGATTGTGCACATTTGACTGTAGCACTGCTTATCTTAATGCCTGACTCGCTTTACAAGTGCATGGATAGTGACTTGATAGTTACACTCCTCCTTTATCTGAAGGTTTACAAATTAAGTTTGGATCTTTTTGAATTCCCTCAATAGCTCTTTTTTGTTCAAGTGTCAAATGTGCTTTATTATGATTGGCATTTCTTGATTTCTGTTGTCTCATTCTCATCAAAGCCTTCTTAACAGCTTCTTCAAAAACATCAATAGTATCAAAGGTTGTAGCCGGTACAAAGGTAGATTTGACCTTGAATCCTGTTTTTTCTGTTTATTGTCTAATTCCAAAGCTTTCAATAGTCGGGGTATGTAAAAATGGTATCCTTCCTATTTGTTAGGCCTGGGCAGAGTTTGCGGAGTTCAGAGATGGGGAACTCTACAAAGTGAACAAAAAACTCCACCCTGCTATGGGGAGTTCGACAAATGGCGGAGTGCGTTACCGCCAGGTGTTTGTCCTGCGCTGAAAAATCAGCGCAAATGGCACCATGCGCAGTGAAGAGGGCACTGCTTCTTTCTGCGGCTTGAGTAGATTTTGTACTTGAGCGGCAGCTTCCTCAACACAAACAGATGATTCTCAACGCGAGTAGTCACATCCATCTGCCCGCTCTGAGAAATGTCGCTCGAAGGTGGTCTAGCATTGGATTTTCCTCGATTGCGCTCGCCAACCTAACATCGGTGAGAGAGGGAAACCTCCGCTCCATGAACTTTGCACGGAGTGCAGAAAACTCTGCAAATAGAGCAGAGTTTTCCGCCCATGCCTACTATTTGGTAACATAATTTTACTAGGGTTTACTTACTACAAGTGCCAAGGTATACAAGGTGATCAGCTATCCTAGTATGGGCATTAGGATGGAGTGTAGACAAGTCCATCAATGCCTTTGGAGAAGTCTGGGGTTATGACAGAAGTGGGACCAACTATTTGCAGGTTATTTGGCATGCACCCATGTGCTCATGCTACATTTGAAGCCAAAATAGTGAAACATGAAGCTGGTGTGATATGTGCACTTGATGAATGTTTTATGTTGATATGTGATGGTCAGGTGTGTAAACGCAGTTGCAATAAACCTATTTTACTTTCCATTTCAGATTCATCCAGGACAAGTAAAGGAGAAGGGGCCAAAGTTGTTGGGGACACAGCTTGTTACAGTGGTTCAGGACGTGGCAGCTCAGACACGGAAGGTCCCAGTGACCAGGAGGGTGTGGGGAGTGCCACAGAGGACACAAGCTCAAGTTCTTCATCATCTGAGTCATCCTCTGGTGGACACTATAGAGTGGTGGAAGACCCCAGAGGATTAGTTCAACCTTCATCCTTGTCCGCCATCCCCAGTTCCATCGCTACCTCTCTGTTGTTCCCCAAACAGCTGGCCGGGCTCGCTCCTCTAAGAGGGTAGCTGTCTCCTTTGCTCCAGGCACCTCAACCCCTGCCCCTGTTACTCCCGCTACCCTGATTGTGGAGGCCATTGACCTCCTGTCGAGCATCTCTGTGGTTCACACTGCACTCCTGAAAGCCATACAGGGGCAAGACAGTCAGCTGACACAGATGGGGACCTACCTGGAAGGCATCCACTGTGCAATATCTGGCCTACAGAGGTCTTTTCAGGCTCTGGCCTCCTCCCTCACGGCAGCCTTCTACCCACCTCCTGCCCTTTGCTCATCCAAATTCCCTATTCCCATGCCTGTCCCAAGCACACATACACATCCGCACGCACAAACTTCATCAGACCCAAGCACCACACACAAACAAAAACAGCAGAAAAGATGCAGGTATGCAACTACTCACCTTCCTCACCACCACCCCCACCCCCAACATACCCCAGACACCACACCCATAGACGCATCCGCAACCACTAACATAACCCCAGACACCACACCAATACCCACAGACCCATCCACAACCATACGCATTCAAACAGACTTCACACCAATACCCACAGACCCATCCACAACACCCAAAATACCCAACAAATCCACATCCCATACACTCAAAACACGCAAATGCTCACAGTCACCCACACAACAGACCCCTACAGAACACACAAAAGATACAGCACACAAACCTCAGACTTCCACTCCCTCTACCTCCCAAACCCAACTCCCTCCCAAAAATCTTGCCTGTGAGAGTGTCTTATTTGCCTTTGCCCATAACCATGTGAAATCGGACCCCCTAAAGTCGCAAAAACTCTCACTAACCCCAGCCCATGCCTTACACATCCAAATCCACCCCTAAAAAACCTGATCCCCACCCCACTAAACCCAACCATACCCCTAAGAAGTCCAAGAAAACCCCTCCCAAAAACAAAACCACCCCTCCCTCAACTGCCCCCGTACCATTTTCGAGGCGCATACCATGCCCCATGGATGCCCCTTTGTGAGGAGGTCCCCTGGCAGTGTCAGTAAGGGTGAGTTTAGTGGCACAGCATTGTGCTGTGGCACAGATTTCGCAAAAGGCCTTTGTTTTACATGGTGTTTTTCATCCAATCATTAAAATGTTCATATCTTGGAAGACATTAATCCTGCCATTACTTTTCTAGTTATTTGATGTTAGTGGATAGTTAGTGATGTGTGACTACAGTTGTATTTCTTTCATCCCTTATTGATGGTCCAGTTGTAGTCATTAGTATGAGTTGACCTTGGAGCCAGTGCTGGAGCTACACATGATAAGGGGAAGTGTTGAATGGATATATATGTGGTATGAAATACAATTGGGGCTGACATTACATTGGGTGTTATATGGTAATTATTATAACATGGCCTGGCCAATGTCAACATCATTTAGGTTGCACTTCTCCCTATGATGTAGGTTGGATGTGTGTTTGATATGTTCAAGTCAGATATTTGTTTATCCACACATGGAGGGTGTTAAATTGTCAAACCTTTATAAACATTTTTATGGACATGTGTCCATTCTGTGTGTGTACCTTAAATCTACTTTATCTAAATGTGTGACAAATGCTGTTAGTGCTGTGTTTACTTTCATGACTTGAACTTACACATTTCCTACACATGCCTGGCACTAGGTTATGCTATTGGTTGTCCCTGATATACTTCAAGCCACAGGTCCTGTGCACATAGAGGTTTTAAGACATGTACAAAATGGATTGTGGGCCTTAAGCCCAGCCTTTCAGGGTTCCTCCTGGTAGAGGCATAGCTATTCTGTGGAGAGGGGTTTACATTGTGCCCTTTGAATGTTTCTCACTCTGATTATTTGTAAACCCATTTACTGTCATTACCTTTTACTGTGGGTGATGTGTGAGAGCCCAATACAGAGTTGTAACAGAGAAGGTGTGTTTGAGTTTCATGACACATCCCTACGGATGTATCTTTGATATCACAACAGGCCCTAGGTTGTGGGCAATGTGAGGGTGTCACAGAGATTAATAGGTATGATACTGATGAGCAAGTGTTGTAGTGTTACACAATTTAAGGCACACATCACTATTACTGATTACGAGATGTAAACACATGTCTATTTGTGTAGAGTGTGCCTGTTCAGTGTCAGTGACCTGGCCACAGAAGGCATCATAGAGCTGTAATTGGGTCATACATTGAAAACAATTCTGAACATGGACCCACAAAATCTGTTTGGCCCAGGGACCCCAAATCTCTTCCCAGGTCCATGGCGGGGCATGTATTTGCTGAGGAGTCTATGGAAACAGGTAAGAATATAGCTTAATGTCAGTTGCGTCTGAGACATTGTTGCCTTTCGACATCATCAAGCAGGTATAGCAGAGACAGTTCATGTACGATCGACTCCATGGCAACACAGGATGTGTGGAGGTGAGTACAGGTGAGTTTTGGTCTTATATCCCTACATGCCACTGCCACATTCACGTCGGCTGTGAGGCACCTTGTAATTGGGCAAGCAGTAACACTGGTGGCCCTTCCTCTGCTAAATGCATTAGCCTATCCGGCCTCAGCCAGAATTTCCTGGCAGTGGCGGCGGGAGCGGGCGGTCTCTCATCTATGTAACCACATGTGTCATAATAGGGCGATTGGACTGCCAGTGGTGCAGCAGTGAATCTGACGCCGCCACCACAGCGGTCCTAAGACCGCCAAACTTGTAATCAGGCCCTAAACGTAGAAAATAAAACAGTTAAGAGTTCAAGAAATATAAATAAAGGCAGTTGAGCTGGAAATTAAGGATCTTAGGCTCCTGATAGTTTATTGTTAGAAGATAGACTGTGGAGAAAAATCGTGTTTAGAATTGGTATCAACTAGTTTAGGAAATTGTGTAAAAGAACAGGAGGAAGTAAAAGAAAAGAGGAAAGTAAATCAAACTCCTCTTCTGGAAGAGAGGAGGATAAATTAGCATGGAAGCCTTATAGGGATAATGAGGTACAATTAAATAAGTGTATAAGTGGATGCTGGCGATGAAAATCTTATGAAAACATATTTCAAATCATAGAATATAGTGCACAGATATAAGTCATCCATCAATATTAACTCTCCACTCAGAGTATCTGATTCGTTATTATCACACGCTTCTGATGCAATTCTGTAACAGAAGCCTTGCAGGTTACCTTACCTCGAACAATATGAAACAGGCATGATGTGCATGCGGGCATCCCAGGAAATGGTTTCCTTAGAAACGGAAAGCTCTCAGCGATGTATTCACAATTGTTTAGCTTTTTTCAAAGAGAACATCCCGATGTCAGAAACATTTTTAGGAGACAATACACTATTTTTAAAAACAGTGAATGGAAGAGAAGTCCACTTCAATGAGAGTGGCAAACTGTTTGCATGTATGTGGGGGGGATATTTTTTGTTTTGCCTCATGCAACAAGAATACAGACGATGAAGGATTTCTTCATTTTCATGTTAATCGGCTCTATATCTATGCTGGAAAACCGAAGCGCCTTCTCGATTTGGAATCAGGTTTTTAAACGGGCCAAATCTAAAGAAATATCAGTTTGAAATGACAGTCTCCTCACTGAATCCGCGGTCAAAAAGGTACTTAATATAATGAAAGTCATAAAGAGCATTTGCATTGGTCTTAAGTAAAAGAATTTGAAATATGCGAGGTATCAAGCAAGATTCAATTCAATTCCATGCCATGATGAGATAAAGACAGGTAAGTGAGGGAACAAGAAAGTGGAATGTAAAATGCCGATGGTAACATGTTGTGGTAAAAACGTTTTATTCGGGGATGATATAGCAATTACAAAGTATTTTCATTTCATTAAAATATATAAATAGTTGACAGAATAGACTACATTTTTTTCTACTTAATTGGTAATTATATAGAAACGATATGGCTTCCAATTTATTGCCTTGCACCAAAGCATCTCATGCATTTTTGTCAGAAAAATAAATTTTTTGTTGCCCTGAAATCATTTCTATAAATACTCTGGGGCAGATTTACAATAACTGGCGCATCCCTGCATATCAGCAGGGATGCGCCAGTTATTGTGCGTCACGGCTCCGCCACCATGGATGTGCCGCATTTACAATGCGGCGCACCATGGGGCAAATACGGACAGGTGCGTGACGCATCTGTGCCGTAAAGGCGGCGCATTGCTGGAGTTGTGTCACAAGCGCGACGCAGCTCCGGCAAGGCTCCGGGGTGCCCTATCTTTGAAATGCTGCATCAATCCTTACGCCTGCTTCAAGCAGGCGCAGGGTTTTGATGCAGCATGGGCTTAAAAGTGACTGAGTGAGATCTTGTAGATTTCACTCTGCTACTTTTAGGAGGCGTTCCTGCGCCGGAACGCCCCCCCCCTGCACCGGAACGCCTACTTCTGGCGCAGGGCTTTACAACGTGACGCATCTCCCAGATGCGTCATGTTGTAAATACCCTGCAGCATGGTGCTGGTTTTGGGCCGCCGCTGCGTCAGAAAAGTGACGCAACGGCGGCGTAAAAGAGGCGCAAGGGGCTTGTAAATCTGCCCCTCAGATCCTCATTTAGAGTGTAAAGGTGACTGAAAGTCCTCCAATTTCTGGAGAAAACTAAAAATATGGAGTATAATCTATCGACTGAATTGCTTCAACAATACTGTCCCTATGTGGGGAAATTCAGCTGGTGGATTCTACTCCACATTTAGAGTTTCCTACGAATATTGGGGGATTTTTCTTCAAATGATGCAGGAACCAAGGGCCTGATTTAGATCCCGGCAGACGGTGACAGATATCCCGTTCCCCTAAATATAAATCCCCTAGGATATAATGAGATTTATATTTCGGAGGACGGGATATCTGTCACTGTTGTAACAGAGTAACCCATTGGCCTAAGTCTTGACCTCATTGTTTTCCTTATCTGAATTGCTCAACATTATAGTTTTATTATGTAGAAAATGGTATGTTTCAAAATGCCCTTTCCAGCAATGGTTGGACCACGTGAGAATATGTGTACTAAACTATTGGTGCAGCATAAAGTTGCCGACTCTTTACACGTCACAAAAATTCAAATATGACCGATTCATTGTACACCAAATGAACGTGCATTTTGCACAGGATAGTTATGTGTTTTATGATTCTTACCTACGTTACGCCCGATACTCAGGGCCGGACTGGCCGTAGAAGGTACCAGGCATTTCCCCGGTGGGCCGCCAGGGTTGGGGGCCGGTTTTGGGCCCTGGGGGGTGACTGTGTTACAGGGCCGTTTTTGCAGCATAGCTGCAATATTGGCCGCTGTAACGAAATCGGTCGAAACCGGCCGTGGTAAACAGCTCGGCCGCACTCCCAACCCCCCATGGGGGTGGCCGAGCACTTTGCCAGGGCCAGTTTTGGTCCCCAGTCCGGCACTGCCGATTCTGCGGATGCAGAGAGTCTTCAATTTTAGAATATTATAATTTCTCACTTAGAATGTTTACCAAGGCTTCAAAGAAAATATATTGAAAAAGTATTAATTCATTAACAGCTGTCAATGTGTTTTATTACTGAAGCTTTAAACCTGGTGTATAAACAGGTGCTATTTTGTATGTGTAGCTTCTAGAAAAGTTGTTCTTGGTATTAAATGATCCTTGTATGTGCCTTATGCTAAATATGAGAGTGCATTTCGTTCTTGCATTTTGCTGACCTGCTCAGTTTGCAGGAGCTCCCAACTACTGTATTGTTACATTTCTTGTAACCAGTATTAGATACACCCCTGGGAATTCGACGATGAGCACATGACAACTCTGTGGAATAACATTGGACTGTTGTCTTGACCCATAAGTGTGGGACCGAGATGGAGTTTCCATGTCTAGTGTGGGACCTTTTTCCACTGTTGCTGAATACACTATATGGAAACTACATGGACTTTTGAAACAATTACAATGGACTACTATTGATCACGTACCATAATGAGAGTTACCAGGCACCTTGTGAATTATATTATCAACTGCCCAGGACAGACGAGGGGAGATGTGATTGATCACAGATGAGAGATGAAGGCAGATGATTTTGGACTTTCTTGCAGAGTGCATGCTCCACTACTTTGCTGAACTCTTTCAGGAGATTCTCTGCAGAACTTCCATGAACTCCAACCTGAACTGATTGCCCTAACCTTTCCCAAAGCCCCAGATCCCTTGGCCCATTTAAATGGACTTTTATGGTTCAAATATTTTTATTCACATTCTTATAAGCCAACCAGCAAGGTAAATATCAAGCAGTATACAGTTCATAAATCTGGCCCACCAGACTAGAACCTTGCACATGATAATCTGAAGGTAAACAAATACAATTCCCTAACCCCCTCACCCCCAACACACTCAATGCACGTCATGACATGTTTGACACAGTTTTCAATCGGCTACTTGGGTCTGTCCCTGAGCAGAGGTTTCAGAAAGTTACTAAAGCAGCAGGATGCAAAGGTATTCGGGGCATGTGAGCTCCCAAACGTCTTGAGACATAAGAGAAAAGTATGGGCCCCATTGGTCACCATAGGATGCCTCGCAGTTTGTGGTGGTGTGTGTGATTCTTTCCATTTTAAGGATGTACCATAAGCGGTGAAGCCAGCCTAAGTGGGTGGGTGTGTGATTTGTTCCCCAGTGTTAAAGAATGTTTTGTATGGCTGCCCCCAATGCAAGCCCAATTTGTCGCCCTCACAATGATTTCAAGGGGTAAGTGAGAGTATTAGGGAGGCCCAACAGTATATAAGAGGGAAATCTGGGAAGCTGGGTGTCCAGATGACCATCTATATCAGCGTTACCTAAACTGTGGGCCGCGGACCCCCAGGGGTCCGTGACACATTCCCAGGGGGTCCGCGGGCTGGAGTGCCTTTGAGTCAACTATTTTTAAATATTAAGCATACACGCACTGTGAATGACAGCGCTGGGGCGGCGGGACCAAAAAAAATCGGGCCAATCACCATTTCAGCTTAGGCCGGGGAAGCTGAAGGGTGATTGGCTTATTATTTTATAGCCGCGCACGCTCACGCACGCTTGCACGGCAGTGCGTCTTCCCTCGCGTCTGCAGCCAGCCCAGGAGCATTTTGCCGCCCAATGCCCTGTCTCCGCTTTCGGCTCTCTAAATACCAGCATTCCGGCACCTCGGACCACTACTAGAGCACGTGAGTGTTTATTTCGTAATTTTTTCAAAAATTTTACATTTACAGCTGTTGGGCAAGGCCAGGGGAATTAGGACGCCGTGATTATTTAGGCCGGGTGTACCAGTCGCGCAACACCTATTGGAATCACGTTGTGGGTGTCGGCCCTCAGCCCGGGATGAGACTTCACCCGAGCACTTCACAGGTATTTAAAAGCCCATTTGCACGTTAATGAGGCCTTACTGTTGTTTCACCCCTTCTAAGAGCCCCGCAGCTCCAGGGCCGGCTTCAGGGCGGTGCGACCTGGGTCCGTGTTTGAAAGTTTATTATGATTTTGAAGCACCTTCTTTCCGCCGCAATTACCAGGCCTCACATAAATGTCAAGATAACTCCTGTGATTAATTATCTTCCTGGAGAGAGATCAGCATTTTGTATAGTTGAGGTTTTGACTTCTGTGAAGTTAGTGCAGAGGGTTAATATGCCTGCTGCAAAGAACGTGTGCCAAGTAGATTACAGAGTGGGTATGATAAACAGATCAAATATTACTGATTTCAAAAGAGACATCCTTTTGTTACTTGCAATTTATAACTTAAATTCCTAATATAGAATAGTGAGCTATTAACTTTCATCCTGCACTGCATACACACTGCAAAGTATACAATATTAAAACATTGCTTAATGTTGCAAAAAGGGTTAATTTGGCTAGAAATCGATTCTTATTATTAAAGAAAACTCCCAACTATGCTGTTTCTTTTTCGACTCTTGAGTTTGTGCTTCTCCACACCAAGCACTCTTAAACTATACTGCCTACCAGTATGGATGACATGTGACTCCTACACTTTCAGTCCTTTGGCTTATGTAATATTTCCTATACACTGATTTACACACGTATGATTGATTGTCTCTGTGTAATTTGTGTGTGATGCAAAGTGCTCGGACACCCGGGCCTACACTGGTATTAATTCAATGCATCTGAGAGTGTGTGGTTATGGAGACTTGGTCACTGTTAAAGGGTGCTAGTGAGAGAATCCGTGGTGGAGGTGGTCATTGGGGTGGCGTCAACAAACATTGTCGCACAGGGCGCCACCAGCACTAAAGCCGGCCCTGGGCAGCTCCACTCTGCCGTTTGCTTAAACTAGATTCAGCCCCCCCCGAAATGTTTTCTTAGCCCCCTGCCCCCCACGAAATTTGGCTCTAGTTGCGCCTCCGGTACTTACTAAATACATTACAATTTGGTTGGAATTGTCCCACCTCTGGGTAAGCCCTGTTTGCGCAGTGGTTTACGTAGTGGGTCGCAACCATGCTCGTCATACTAGCAAATAGCCCCAAAGAATTCTGGATAATGTAGTGGCAGCGGTGAGTACGCCTATGCCACGAGTATGTGAAATAATGCCATCCCTGGACACGTGTTTCGAGGTAATTGCCTCTCGTCAGCAGGGAGCAGGTAGGTGTGCGGGGTGCCAAGTAGACTGCCAAAATATGTAGGTATAGTACCTTTCAAGGCGCGCAGGTGCGGGATCCAGGCTCGTCAGCCTAAAGTCGCTCGAAAGAGCTTTAAATAGTTTACGTAGTGGGTCGCAACCATGCTCGTCATACTAGCAAATAGCCCCAAAGAATTCTGGATAATGTAGTGGCAGCGGTGAGTACGCCTATGCCACGAGTATGTGAAATAATGCCATCCCTGGACACGTGTTTCGAGGTAATTGCCTCTCGTCAGCAGGGAGCAGGTAGGTGTGCGGGGTGCCAAGTAGACTGCCAAAATATGTAGGTATAGTACCTTTCAAGGTGCGCAGGTGCGGGATCCAGGCTCGTCAACCTAAAGTCGTTCGAAAGAGCTTTAAATAGTTTACGTAGTGGGTCGCAACCATGCTCGTCATACTAGCAAATAGCCCCAAAGAATTCTGGATAATGTAGTGGCAGCGGTGAGTACGGCTATGCCACGAGTATGTGAAATAATGCCATCCCTGGACACGTGTTTCGAGGTAATTGCCTCTCGTCAGCAGGGAGCAGGTAGGTGTGCGGGGTGCCAAGTAGACTGCCAAAATATGTAGGTATAGTACCTTTCAAGGCGCGCAGGTGCGGGATCCAGGCTCGTCAGCCTAAAGTCGCTCGAAAGAGCTTTAAATAGTTTACATAGTGGGTCGCAACCATGCTTGTCATACTAGCAAATAGCCCCAAAGAATTCTGGATAATGTAGTGGCAGCGGTGAGTACGCCTATGCCACGAGTATGTGAAATAATGCCATCCCTGGACACGTGTTTCGAGGTAATTGCCTCTCGTCAGCAGGGAGCAGGTAGGTGTGCGGGGTGCCAAGTAGACTGCCAAAATATGTAGGTATAGTACCTTTCAAGGCGCGCAGGTGCGGGATCCAGGCTCGTCAGCCTAAAGTCGCTCGAAAGAGCTTTAAATAGTTTACGTAGTGGGTCGCAACCATGCTCGTCATACTAGCAAATAGCCCCAAAGAATTCTGGATAATGTAGTGGCAGCGGTGAGTACGCCTATGCCATGAGTATGTGAAATAATGCCATCCCTGGACACGTGTTTCGAGGTAATTGCCTCTCGTCAGCAGGGAGCAGGTAGGTGTGCGGGGTGCCAAGTAGACTGCCAAAATATGTAGGTATAGTACCTTTCAAGGCGCGCAGGTGCGGGATCAAGGCTCGTCAGCCTAAAGTCGCTCGAAAGAGCTTTAAATAGTTTACGTAGTGGGTCGCAACCATGCTCGTCATACTAGCAAATAGCCCCAAAGAATTCTGGATAATGTAGTGGCAGCGGTGAGTACGCTTATGCCACGAGTATGTGAAATAATGCCATCCCTGGACACGTGTTTCGAGGTAATTGCCTCTCGTCAGCAGGGAGCAGGTAGGTGTGCGGGGTGCCAAGTAGACTGCCAAAATATGTAGGTATAGTACCTTTCAAGGCGCGCAGGTGCGGGATCCAGGCTCGTCAGCCTAAAGTCGCTCGAAAGAGCTTTAAATAGTTTACGTAGTGGGTCGCAACCATGCTCGTCATACTAGCAAATAGCCCCAAAGAATTCTGGATAATGTAATGGCAGCGGTGAGTACGCCTATGCCACGAGTATGTGAAATAATGCCATCCCTGGAAACGTGTTTCGAGGTAATTGCCTCTCGTCAGCAGGGAGCAGGTAGGTGTGCGGGGTGCCAAGTAGATTGCAAAAATATGTAGGTATAGTACCTTTCAAGGCGTGCAGGTGCGGGATCCAGGCTCGTCAGCCTAAAGTCGCTCGAAAGAGCTTTAAATAGTTTACGTAGTGGGTCGCAACCATGCTCGTCATACTAGCAAATAGCCCCAAAGAATTCTGGATAATGTAGTGGCAGCGGTGAGTACGCCTATGCCACGAGTATGTGAAATAATGCCATCCCTGGACACGTGTTTCGAGGTAATTGCCTCTCGTCAGCAGGGAGCAGGTAGGAGTGCGGGGTGCCAAGTAGACTGCCAAAATATGTAGGTATAGTACCTTTCAAGGCGCGCAGGTGCGGGATCCAGGCTCGTCAGCCTAAAGTCGCTCGAAAGAGCTTTAAATAGTTTACGTAGTGGGTCGCAACCATGCTCGTCATACTAGCAAATGGCCCCAAAGAATTCTGGATAATGTAGTGGCAGCGGTGAGTACGCCTATGCCACGAGTATTTGAAATAATGTCATCCCTGGACACGTGTTTCGAGGTAATTGCCTCTCGTCAGCAGGGAGCAGGTAGGTGTGCGGGGTGCCAAGTAGACTGCCAAAATATGTAGGTATAGTACCTTTCAAGGCGCGCAAGTGCGGGATCCAGGCTCGTCAGCCTAAAGTCGCTCGAAAGAGCTTTAAATAGTTTACGTAGTGGGTCGCAACCATGCTCGTCATACTAGCAAATAGCCCCAAAGAATTCTGGATAATGTAGTGGCAGCGGTGAGTACGCCTATGCCACGAGTATGTGAAATAATGCCATCCCTGGACACGTGTTTCGAGGTAATTGCCTCTCGTCAGCAGGGAGCAGGTAGGTGTGCGGGGTGCCAAGTAGACTGCCAAAATATGTAGGTATAGTACCTTTCAAGGCGCGCAGGTGCGGGATCCAGGCTCGTCAGCCTAAAGTCGCTCGAAAGAGCTTTAAATAGTTTACGTAGTGGGTCGCAACCATGCTCGTCATACTAGCAAATAGCCCCAAAGAATTCTGGATAATGTAGTGGCAGCGGTGAGTACGCCTATGCCACGAGTATGTGAAATAATGCCATCCCTGAACACGTGTTTCGAGGTAATTGCCTCTCGTCAGCAGGGAGCAGGTAGGTGTGCGGGGTGCCAAGTAGACTGCCAAAATATGTAGGTATAGTAGCTTTCAAGGCGCGCAGGTGCGGGATCCAGGCTCGTCACCCTAAAGTCGCTCGAAAGAGCTTTAAATAGTTTACGTAGTGGGTCGCAACCATGCTCGTCATACTAGCAAATAGCCCCAAAGAATTCTGGATAATGTAGTGGCAGCGGTGAGTACGCCTATGCCACGAGTATGTGAAATAATGCCATCCCTGGACACGTGTTTCGAGGTAATTGCCTCTCGTCAGCAGGGAGCAGGTAGGTGTGCGGGGTGCCAAGTAGACTGCCAAAATATGTAGGTATAGTACCTTTCAAGGCGCGCAGGTGCGGGATCCAGGCTCGTCAGCCTAAAGTCGCTCGAAAGAGCTTTAAATAGTTTACGTAGTGGGTCGCAACCATGCTCGTCATACTAGCAAATAGCCCCAAAGAATTCTGGATAATGTAGTGGCAATGGTGAGTACGCCTATGCCACGAGTATGTGAAATAATGCCATCCCTGGACACGTGTTTCGAGGTAATTGCCTCTCGTCAGCAGGGAGCAGGTAGGTGTGCGGGGTGCCAAGTAGACTGCCAAAATATGTAGGTATAGTACCTTTCAAGGCGCGCAGGTGCGGGATCCAGGCTCGTCAGCCTAAAGTCGCTCGAAAGAGCTTTAAATAGTTTACGTAGTGGGTCGCAACCATGCTCGTCATACTAGCAAATAGCCCCAAAGAATTCTGGATAATGTAGTGGCAGCGGTGAGTACGCCTATGCCACGAGTATGTGAAATAATGCCATCCCTGGACACTTGTTTCGAGGTAATTGCCTCTCGTCAGCAGGGAGCAGGTAGGTGTGCGGGGTGCCAAGTAGACTGCCAAAATATGAAGGTATAGTACCTTTCAAGGCGCGCAGGTGCGGGATCCAGGCTCGTCAGCCTAAAGTCGCTCGAAAGAGCTTTTAATAGTTTCACATACTCGTGGCATAGGCGTACTCACCGCTGCCACTACATTATCCAGAATTCTTTGGGGCTATTTGCTAGTATGACGAGCATGGTTGCGACCCACTACGTAAACTATTTAAAGCTCTTTCGAGCGACTTTAGGCTGACGAGCCTGGATCCCGCACCTGCGCGCCTTGAAAGGTAGTATACCTACATATTTTGGCAGTCTACTTGGCACCCCGCACACCTACCTGCTCCCTGCTGACGAGAGACAATTACCTCGAAACACGTCTCCAGGGATGGCATTATTTCACATACTCGTGGCATAGGCGTACTCACCGCTGCCACTACATTATCCAGAATTCTTTGGGGCTATTTGCTAGTATGACGAGCATGGTTGCGACCCACTACGTAACCTGTTTGCGCAGTGATTGGGTGGTATTCACTGCGTATGTAATTACCTGGTATGTTAAATATTGCACCCTTCTTAAAATTTAGGACGGTCAAACCTGCCGTAAACTTACAGGGGAAAAGTGTGCTATTTATAGTACCAAAGTACCACAGTCTGCATGTTAGTCTCCAAAAACTCAAAACAGATGCCATTTATCTTGCCCCATTTTTCTTGCTTGATTTAAATTTCGTCTCAGATTGAGGATAGTAACAAATAAGGTTTTATTCCGGACAGATTTGAAAAAAAGGCCTCTCAGACGTTGCAGCAGGTCAAGCTGCTGGCGGATTCTGCCCTCTCTCATTAGATCTGTTTGAGAGGGTTCTGTTTCTAGCTTCTGATCACTCAGTCTGGGCTTGGTGACCATTTCCGTATGCCTGGTAACTTGTACCTATTTGCGCTTTATGACTTGTCTGCTTGCTCCTCAGTCAGTATCTGTGCAATGTATACAGACTGCTATTGTGCTGCTGCTCTCAAAGTCTGTTTACTTTAATGTTGGCATATTCATGCACTCCTTTTGTAGAATGTTAGAGTGATATTATCATGATCTGAATATTTGAAACACAGTAAATCTGCAGGTGCAGGGCAGCTCAGTGTTTTAGTGTTACAAGTGAAATGACTAACTGCTAGCACGAAAATGTAATATGCATTTGGTTAAAAAGCTATTCTGGCTGGAAAAGTAAAACGCGACAGAAAAAACTTGGCAATTAATATGGTCTGATAAATGAATTGTTTCTTATGCTTTGAAGCAGTTAACTTAGCCTGTCTTGTTGCTCAAATTGGTGTATTTTCTGGTATTTATGTTTCTCTCATCTTCATTGCTTTATTTTGCTTGTGAGCAAGCGTCATTCATAGTCACTGAAATGTCACTCATAATTACACTGTATTTATGACAATATCTCACACCGCAATCTGAAACCTTGGCAGCTATGATTTAGCAGCAGCCTTTCTATAATTCTTCTTGTGTGTGACGAGTGATCAGCTTGTGTGCTAGTAGCAGTGACATTATGGTTTATTCCCGCCGTCAGGGTTGGTTTCATGAAAAGTGTGGCTTGTGAGCAAGTGTCACTCATAGTCACTGAAATGTCACTCATAATTACACTGTATTTATGACAATATCACACACCGCAATCTGAAACCTTGGCAGCTATGATTTAGCAGCAGCCTTTCTATAATTCTTCTCGTGTGTGACGAGTGATCAGCTTGTGTGATAGTAGCAGTGACATTATGGTTTATTCCCGCCGTCAGGGTTGGTTTCATGAAAAGTGTGGCTGCAAGTGTAGTCCACTCCAAATTATTGCATTGATTTTAAAATGGTTTATTTTAAAATGGTTTCTTCATGGCACATTATGCAATCAATGCGTGTAAATAATTTTTGCATATTTTCCAAGATAAAATAATAAAAGCTTTAGTAATGCAAGTATTTGTTTGGTGTGTACTTGTTTGTGTATTTTTTGCGAATTATTGTTTTAATTTTTTGAAATTTAAATTGTAAAAATTGCTTGGGGGTCCCCGGACTCCAGTAGTGATTCAGTGGGGGTCCTCAGGAGTCAAGAGTTTGGGAACCACTGATCTATATCGTTGAAAATTTGTGTCCAATAGGTCTGAATCTGCGGGCGTTCCCACAAGAGATGTCAGAGTCCGCTGTCCGCAACATCAGCAGTACTTTTGTATGGATGGGTCAACCCTATGCAATCTCTCGGGGGTAAGGTACCTGTATGTCACTACTTTAGTGAATGTTTCGATTGAGGGCTGTATGGTGAGCCATGTGGCGGGCTCTTTGATAAATCTGCCCCCACTCCGTTTCAGACAATTGTTGCCCGATCTCACCCTCCCACCGTGTTTGGTTGGGCTTGTACATGTGCCTTGTGGGTTTGAATAAAAAAAGCATGCAGTTCAGAAATAGTTTTTTTATCGGAGGTTTTCATGATCAGCCATTTTTCGTAGGCCATAAGGTTCCTCTGGGTTGCGGTCTCATTATCGGGGTGTAGAAGCCAGTGATGGAGTTGCAAGTAATGCAAGCATTCGGTCTCCGGGAGTTTGAAATCTGAGCATAGCTGGGGGAAAGGAATCACCCCTTCTTCATCTATCATGTGCCCCATGGAGCGGCAATTGCTCTGTGCTAGCACAAAGAAAGCTGAAGGATGTCGCGCTGATGTCTCACAAAACCTCCACATGGGAGAGATCCCTTTTAGGATGAATACCCTCACCCACCATAGGTGGCATGTTTCATCATATGAGTTTCTCTTCCCAGTGGGAAAACCTAGTCCCACTGAGGGCTACAATCTCCTCAAAGTGAGGAAGGAGCGCAGGGATGTTTTTAAGGTATTTGTACTCTATCAAGGATGCTAAAATTCCATAGATGAGTATTAGTGTAGTGAGGACTAGGTTTTCCCACTGGGAGGAGAAACCCATATGAATAAGCATGCCACCTATGCTGGATGAGGGTATTCGTCCTAAAAGGGATCTCTCCCATGTGGAGGTTTTGTGAGACATCAGCACGACATCCTTCAGCTTTCTTCTTGCTAGCACAGACCCGAGGATTTTTTGTGTTATTACTGTATTTGAATAGGGTATATCTTCCTTGAAGGTCTTAAAACCGTCTCCCTTGGACCCTCTCTTCCTGTTTTTTGTGTTAATATGCAGCAATTGTTCTGCCACCAAGCCGTAAATGTACCAGGATTGTTCCCAGGGGAAAATCCTGGTTATCGAGTAAGGGGGACAGTGGGAAGGAGACGGATGACAGTCCGTAGCATGTACTACACCGGTCCCAGGTGTCCATAGTCTCCTTAGTGATGGGTGAGAGATATAGATTCCGGGGGCAGTGCGATTTCTTCAGGAAAGGGGCCTTCCACAGGGAGGTTCTGGTCACTGCCCTGTCTTGAAATAGCCAGTGGCGCTCCAATTTGGTCCTGTTCCATTCAACCAGGTGTCGTAATTGGGTAGCATGGAAAGACGGTTGGAGATTAGGTATGCCCAGTCTTTCCGGCCCAAACGTAGTGATGGATTTCCGCTTGTAGCTTATGAAGCATCACGGTCAGAGGTGGTAATGGGAGTTTTTGGAACACATAGAGAATTTTTGGGGAGGATAGTCATTTTAAGCGCTGCGATTCTTTTCAGCCATGATGTCTAGAGACAGCTCCAAAGATCTAGTTCTGATTTTATATGTTTATGTAGGGATCGATAGTTAGTATCTATAGTTTTATGGAGGGAAGACGCTAGTTGGAAGCCTAGATAGGGGATCGAGGACTTAGCCCACTGTATAGGGAACTAAGTCGGGATTCCGTCTTGGGAGAAAGGGAGATACTCAAAGCCTGGGACTTCACGACATTGACTCGGAAGCCCGAGGCGAGGACAAACCTTTCCAGTTCAGTGAGGAAAGTGGGTAGGGCCATTGCTGGTCTGTCTAGGGTCGCCAACACATCGTCGGCATAGAGGCTGATTTTGTGTTGTTCACTTCCGAATGTTGTGCCGTAATTGCAAGGTTTTTGCTAAACCTCTGGGCGAGAGGCTCCATGTAAAGTGCAAACAGAAGGGGTGAAAGAGGGCGCCTGTTGATGGGGAAGGGTGTGGATGTGTGGCCCTTTACTCTTAACAATGCTGAGGGGAGGTGGTAGCAATTAAGTATCCATGTGCATAATCTTTTGGCAAACCCGAAGCGCGTCAGCACTTGTTCTAAAAAGGGCCAATGGACCCCATTGAACGCATTCTCGTCGGCGACCGTCAGGAGCATGAATTGTATAGTGTGCGCGAGGCTTTCTCTATGATGTGCAAGACCCTTTTTGTGCTATCACTTGTTTGGCGTTGAGGACTATAGCCAGTTTGGCCTGTGTCTATAATAACTGACATGTGGGGGCATAACCTAGCCACTAGAATGCCAATAAATAGTTTGAGAACCACGTTCAAAAGCAAAAATTCAGTAGGGGCTGCACCGCTGCCGGTCTGTACCCGGTTTGGGAAGGACTGTCAAGAGGGCGATCAGCATCGAAGCAGTGATAGCGCCCTGGGTCGAGAAGGAGTCAAATAGCCGAGTCAGAATTGGAGCCAATAAGAGGCAAAACTTTTTTATAGAAAAGGGGTGAAAACCCATCGGTAGCCGGGGATTTCAACAGTTTCAGTCGTGAAATAGATGTGATGACCTCCTCTACTCTAATCTCTTGTTCCAGGGTCCCAGACTGCTCAGAGATGAACGGTGTGATTTGAGCTTCTTTAAGATAGGAGGAGCTGACCGACTGAACTAGCTGCTGATCTGTATAAAGGTCAGCATAGAAGTCTTGGAAGGACATAGCAATCAGTGTATCCTCTGTGATATTGGTCCCATTTGTGTCTTGAAGTGAGCAGACCTCTGTGTTTTGCTGACTAATGCGCAGTTTGTGGGCCAACAAGCGGCCGCATTTGTCATCCAATGTACTAATTTTGACGTAGTCAGAGTACCACGTATTCTGCTTTAGCTAGATGGATGTTCACTAGCTGTGTGCATGTGCTTGTCAATTCCCCACAGATTCTTGGTGCCCCAGTACATTGGTGATGTCCCTCAAGTTCCTTCACTTGCCTCGTCAGGGCGTCTCTCTTTTCTTTCCGGATTTTGTTATCCGCGGCTGAGATAACGATGTATTCCCCACGGATGGCAGCTTTTAAGACCTCCCACATTGTTGTCATGGATATCTTGGGGGAGTCATTCAGCTCCAAATAAGTGGAGCTAGCCTGTACTATCTGTTTCAACACTTCAGGACTCAAGAGAAGAGTATCCTGTAATTGCCACAAACGTGTGGGACAGCGAGTGGGTCAAGAATTTTTGCGACAGTGAGACTGCGGAGTGGTCTGATAAGGCTGTGGGGAGCATCTCAACATCGGAAGTGAGGCCAAGGATATCCTTTGTACCCAGAAAGAGATCCAGCCTCGCATATGTTTTGTGTGTGTGGGATAGGTAGGAATATTTTCGAGTTTGTTGGTGGAATTCTCTCCAAATATCATGAAGGCCCATTTCCCTGAGTTCCCGGTGTCCCTCCTTAGAGAGTGTTCCTGTCTGTCCAAATCTGTATCTGGACCTGTCAAGGACATTATCTAGTACTAAATTGAAAACCCCGCCCATAAGAATAGATCGGTTGTGGGAGGAGAGGACTTCTGTGAGTGCAGCTTGTATGAATGTTTCTTGTTCCTCGTTTGGGGCATAGATAGATGCAACTACTAGGGACCAGTGTTCCCTGGAGGCTGTGCGCCTGAGCCCACCAGTGCTACCACAAGCACGCAGTGTCTCCTGTGAAGCGCGCACACTCCACTGTGCCATCCACCACACAAAGCCCTTTTTGCGCTGCAGGTTTAAAAACGGTTGCTTCCTTTTTGTAGGGATATGACAAAGTAGTAGTGGCAGCGATCCTGGGCAGAGGGTCACAACAAGTTCAGCAGCAAGTGGCTCTGACATGCCCCTTGCTGCATTCTATTTAGCAATTGGAGCGTGGCTGCGGGGCGTGTGAAACAAATTATTGCATGGCCTTGTAAATATCTTAGTGATCCTGAAAGTGTGCGCCATGCTTTGAGACAGCGCTGCTGTCTCACTTTCACGAACACTGATATCTTTAGAAAGTCACAAAATAGCAATACTGTCTCGAAGCATGACGCGCTTTCACAATCACTAAATAAATGTACAAAGCCACACAATCTGCATTGCTCCACGTTTGATTTGCCGAGCACGTCTGTTTAAAAAAAAAAGATCACTCTGCAAATGTTCATGAAAAGGTTGTCGTGTGATGTAAGGCGTTCTGATACCCTGCATTGGGTTGGGTTGGGTTGAGTAGTGGCACTTTGCATCCCAAAGCAGGATGTCAGAGCACCTTACATCACACGTACACAAATATTTTAAATACCACAATTTTACTTTTTCTTTTAAAGCACTTTACCACTACTGTAGTGCTAAAGCGCTATAAAAGAAATAAAACAAAATAGTGGTATTTAAATTGTAATTTGTGTAAATACTAGGGAGACCAAAACATCTGACATCCCTATATTCTCTGGAAAAGAAGACGGAATAAACAAGGAAAATGCCATCTCGGAGGCCTCTTGGAAATTTTGGGTTGCACTTAGTCCATCAGCAGGAGTTATCTTTACATCAAAGCTTTGAACAGAGATTTACAGAGTTCTGTTTTTGTTCATGTCAAGGTCAACATTTAAACGAAATTTGGTTGTTAAATAATTCTTATTGCCAATTATCATTGCTTCTCCTCATCTAATACAGCGTTACCTAAACTGTGGGCCGCGGACCCCCAGGGGTCCGTGACACATTCCCAGGGGGTCCGCGGGCTGGAGTGCCTTTGAGTCAACTATTTTTAAATATTAAGCATACACGCACTGTGAATGACAGCGCTGGGGCGGCGGGACCAAAAAAAATCGGGCCAATCACCATTTCAGCTTAGGCCGGGGAAGCTGAAGGGTGATTGGCTTATTATTTTATAGCCGCGCACGCTCACGCACGCTTGCACGGCAGTGCGTCTTCCCTCGCGTCTGCAGCCAGCCCAGGAGCATTTTGCCGCCCAATGCCCTGTCTCCGCTTTCGGCTCTCTAAATACCAGCATTCCGGCACCTCGGACCACTACTAGAGCACGTGAGTGTTTATTTCGTAATTTTTTCAAAAATTTTACATTTACAGCTGTTGGGCAAGGCCAGGGGAATTAGGACGCCGTGATTATTTAGGCCGGGTGTACCAGTCGCGCAACACCTATTGGAATCACGTTGTGGGTGTCGGCCCTCAGCCCGGGATGAGACTTCACCCGAGCACTTCACAGGTATTTAAAAGCCCATTTGCACGTTAATGAGGCCTTACTGTTGTTTCACCCCTTCTAAGAGCCCCGCAGCTCCAGGGCCGGCTTCAGGGCGGTGCGACCTGGGTCCGTGTTTGAAAGTTTATTATGATTTTGAAGCACCTTCTTTCCGCCGCAATTACCAGGCCTCACATAAATGTCAAGATAACTCCTGTGATTAATTATCTTCCTGGAGAGAGATCAGCATTTTGTATAGTTGAGGTTTTGACTTCTGTGAAGTTAGTGCAGAGGGTTAATATGCCTGCTGCAAAGAACGTGTGCCAAGTAGATTACAGAGTGGGTATGATAAACAGATCAAATATTACTGATTTCAAAAGAGACATCCTTTTGTTACTTGCAATTTATAACTTAAATTCCTAATATAGAATAGTGAGCTATTAACTTTCATCCTGCACTGCATACACACTGCAAAGTATACAATATTAAAACATTGCTTAATGTTGCAAAAAGGGTTAATTTGGCTAGAAATCGATTCTTATTATTAAAGAAAACTCCCAACTATGCTGTTTCTTTTTCGACTCTTGAGTTTGTGCTTCTCCACACCAAGCACTCTTAAACTATACTGCCTACCAGTATGGATGACATGTGACTCCTACACTTTCAGTCCTTTGGCTTATGTAATATTTCCTATACACTGATTTACACACGTATGATTGATTGTCTCTGTGTAATTTGTGTGTGATGCAAAGTGCTCGGACACCCGGGCCTACACTGGTATTAATTCAATGCATCTGAGAGTGTGTGGTTATGGAGACTTGGTCACTGTTAAAGGGTGCTAGTGAGAGAATCCGTGGTGGAGGTGGTCATTGGGGTGGCGTCAACAAACATTGTCGCACAGGGCGCCACCAGCACTAAAGCCGGCCCTGGGCAGCTCCACTCTGCCGTTTGCTTAAACTAGATTCAGCCCCCCCCGAAATGTTTTCTTAGCCCCCTGCCCCCCACGAAATTTGGCTCTAGTTGCGCCTCCGGTACTTACTAAATACATTACAATTTGGTTGGAATTGTCCCACCTCTGGGTAAGCCCTGTTTGCGCAGTGGTTTACGTAGTGGGTCGCAACCATGCTCGTCATACTAGCAAATAGCCCCAAAGAATTCTGGATAATGTAGTGGCAGCGGTGAGTACGCCTATGCCACGAGTATGTGAAATAATGCCATCCCTGGACACGTGTTTCGAGGTAATTGCCTCTCGTCAGCAGGGAGCAGGTAGGTGTGCGGGGTGCCAAGTAGACTGCCAAAATATGTAGGTATAGTACCTTTCAAGGCGCGCAGGTGCGGGATCCAGGCTCGTCAGCCTAAAGTCGCTCGAAAGAGCTTTAAATAGTTTACGTAGTGGGTCGCAACCATGCTCGTCATACTAGCAAATAGCCCCAAAGAATTCTGGATAATGTAGTGGCAGCGGTGAGTACGCCTATGCCACGAGTATGTGAAATAATGCCATCCCTGGACACGTGTTTCGAGGTAATTGCCTCTCGTCAGCAGGGAGCAGGTAGGTGTGCGGGGTGCCAAGTAGACTGCCAAAATATGTAGGTATAGTACCTTTCAAGGTGCGCAGGTGCGGGATCCAGGCTCGTCAACCTAAAGTCGTTCGAAAGAGCTTTAAATAGTTTACGTAGTGGGTCGCAACCATGCTCGTCATACTAGCAAATAGCCCCAAAGAATTCTGGATAATGTAGTGGCAGCGGTGAGTACGGCTATGCCACGAGTATGTGAAATAATGCCATCCCTGGACACGTGTTTCGAGGTAATTGCCTCTCGTCAGCAGGGAGCAGGTAGGTGTGCGGGGTGCCAAGTAGACTGCCAAAATATGTAGGTATAGTACCTTTCAAGGCGCGCAGGTGCGGGATCCAGGCTCGTCAGCCTAAAGTCGCTCGAAAGAGCTTTAAATAGTTTACATAGTGGGTCGCAACCATGCTTGTCATACTAGCAAATAGCCCCAAAGAATTCTGGATAATGTAGTGGCAGCGGTGAGTACGCCTATGCCACGAGTATGTGAAATAATGCCATCCCTGGACACGTGTTTCGAGGTAATTGCCTCTCGTCAGCAGGGAGCAGGTAGGTGTGCGGGGTGCCAAGTAGACTGCCAAAATATGTAGGTATAGTACCTTTCAAGGCGCGCAGGTGCGGGATCCAGGCTCGTCAGCCTAAAGTCGCTCGAAAGAGCTTTAAATAGTTTACGTAGTGGGTCGCAACCATGCTCGTCATACTAGCAAATAGCCCCAAAGAATTCTGGATAATGTAGTGGCAGCGGTGAGTACGCCTATGCCATGAGTATGTGAAATAATGCCATCCCTGGACACGTGTTTCGAGGTAATTGCCTCTCGTCAGCAGGGAGCAGGTAGGTGTGCGGGGTGCCAAGTAGACTGCCAAAATATGTAGGTATAGTACCTTTCAAGGCGCGCAGGTGCGGGATCAAGGCTCGTCAGCCTAAAGTCGCTCGAAAGAGCTTTAAATAGTTTACGTAGTGGGTCGCAACCATGCTCGTCATACTAGCAAATAGCCCCAAAGAATTCTGGATAATGTAGTGGCAGCGGTGAGTACGCTTATGCCACGAGTATGTGAAATAATGCCATCCCTGGACACGTGTTTCGAGGTAATTGCCTCTCGTCAGCAGGGAGCAGGTAGGTGTGCGGGGTGCCAAGTAGACTGCCAAAATATGTAGGTATAGTACCTTTCAAGGCGCGCAGGTGCGGGATCCAGGCTCGTCAGCCTAAAGTCGCTCGAAAGAGCTTTAAATAGTTTACGTAGTGGGTCGCAACCATGCTCGTCATACTAGCAAATAGCCCCAAAGAATTCTGGATAATGTAATGGCAGCGGTGAGTACGCCTATGCCACGAGTATGTGAAATAATGCCATCCCTGGAAACGTGTTTCGAGGTAATTGCCTCTCGTCAGCAGGGAGCAGGTAGGTGTGCGGGGTGCCAAGTAGATTGCAAAAATATGTAGGTATAGTACCTTTCAAGGCGTGCAGGTGCGGGATCCAGGCTCGTCAGCCTAAAGTCGCTCGAAAGAGCTTTAAATAGTTTACGTAGTGGGTCGCAACCATGCTCGTCATACTAGCAAATAGCCCCAAAGAATTCTGGATAATGTAGTGGCAGCGGTGAGTACGCCTATGCCACGAGTATGTGAAATAATGCCATCCCTGGACACGTGTTTCGAGGTAATTGCCTCTCGTCAGCAGGGAGCAGGTAGGAGTGCGGGGTGCCAAGTAGACTGCCAAAATATGTAGGTATAGTACCTTTCAAGGCGCGCAGGTGCGGGATCCAGGCTCGTCAGCCTAAAGTCGCTCGAAAGAGCTTTAAATAGTTTACGTAGTGGGTCGCAACCATGCTCGTCATACTAGCAAATGGCCCCAAAGAATTCTGGATAATGTAGTGGCAGCGGTGAGTACGCCTATGCCACGAGTATTTGAAATAATGTCATCCCTGGACACGTGTTTCGAGGTAATTGCCTCTCGTCAGCAGGGAGCAGGTAGGTGTGCGGGGTGCCAAGTAGACTGCCAAAATATGTAGGTATAGTACCTTTCAAGGCGCGCAAGTGCGGGATCCAGGCTCGTCAGCCTAAAGTCGCTCGAAAGAGCTTTAAATAGTTTACGTAGTGGGTCGCAACCATGCTCGTCATACTAGCAAATAGCCCCAAAGAATTCTGGATAATGTAGTGGCAGCGGTGAGTACGCCTATGCCACGAGTATGTGAAATAATGCCATCCCTGGACACGTGTTTCGAGGTAATTGCCTCTCGTCAGCAGGGAGCAGGTAGGTGTGCGGGGTGCCAAGTAGACTGCCAAAATATGTAGGTATAGTACCTTTCAAGGCGCGCAGGTGCGGGATCCAGGCTCGTCAGCCTAAAGTCGCTCGAAAGAGCTTTAAATAGTTTACGTAGTGGGTCGCAACCATGCTCGTCATACTAGCAAATAGCCCCAAAGAATTCTGGATAATGTAGTGGCAGCGGTGAGTACGCCTATGCCACGAGTATGTGAAATAATGCCATCCCTGAACACGTGTTTCGAGGTAATTGCCTCTCGTCAGCAGGGAGCAGGTAGGTGTGCGGGGTGCCAAGTAGACTGCCAAAATATGTAGGTATAGTACCTTTCAAGGCGCGCAGGTGCGGGATCCAGGCTCGTCAGCCTAAAGTCGCTCGAAAGAGCTTTAAATAGTTTACGTAGTGGGTCGCAACCATGCTCGTCATACTAGCAAATAGCCCCAAAGAATTCTGGATAATGTAGTGGCAGCGGTGAGTACGCCTATGCCACGAGTATGTGAAATAATGCCATCCCTGGACACGTGTTTCGAGGTAATTGCCTCTCGTCAGCAGGGAGCAGGTAGGTGTGCGGGGTGCCAAGTAGACTGCCAAAATATGTAGGTATAGTACCTTTCAAGGCGCGCAGGTGCGGGATCCAGGCTCGTCAGCCTAAAGTCGCTCGAAAGAGCTTTAAATAGTTTACGTAGTGGGTCGCAACCATGCTCGTCATACTAGCAAATAGCCCCAAAGAATTCTGGATAATGTAGTGGCAATGGTGAGTACGCCTATGCCACGAGTATGTGAAATAATGCCATCCCTGGACACGTGTTTCGAGGTAATTGCCTCTCGTCAGCAGGGAGCAGGTAGGTGTGCGGGGTGCCAAGTAGACTGCCAAAATATGTAGGTATAGTACCTTTCAAGGCGCGCAGGTGCGGGATCCAGGCTCGTCAGCCTAAAGTCGCTCGAAAGAGCTTTAAATAGTTTACGTAGTGGGTCGCAACCATGCTCGTCATACTAGCAAATAGCCCCAAAGAATTCTGGATAATGTAGTGGCAGCGGTGAGTACGCCTATGCCACGAGTATGTGAAATAATGCCATCCCTGGACACTTGTTTCGAGGTAATTGCCTCTCGTCAGCAGGGAGCAGGTAGGTGTGCGGGGTGCCAAGTAGACTGCCAAAATATGAAGGTATAGTACCTTTCAAGGCGCGCAGGTGCGGGATCCAGGCTCGTCAGCCTAAAGTCGCTCGAAAGAGCTTTTAATAGTTTCACATACTCGTGGCATAGGCGTACTCACCGCTGCCACTACATTATCCAGAATTCTTTGGGGCTATTTGCTAGTATGACGAGCATGGTTGCGACCCACTACGTAAACTATTTAAAGCTCTTTCGAGCGACTTTAGGCTGACGAGCCTGGATCCCGCACCTGCGCGCCTTGAAAGGTAGTATACCTACATATTTTGGCAGTCTACATGGCACCCCGCACACCTACCTGCTCCCTGCTGACGAGAGACAATTACCTCGAAACACGTCTCCAGGGATGGCATTATTTCACATACTCGTGGCATAGGCGTACTCACCGCTGCCACTACATTATCCAGAATTCTTTGGGGCTATTTGCTAGTATGACGAGCATGGTTGCGACCCACTACGTAACCTGTTTGCGCAGTGATTGGGTGGTATTCACTGCGTTTGTAATTACCTGGTATGTTAAATATTGCACCCTTCTTAAAATTTAGGACGGTCAAACCTGCCGTAAACTTACAGGGGAAAAGTGTGCTATTTATAGTACCAAAGTACCACAGTCTGCATGTTAGTCTCCAAAAACTCAAAACAGATGCCATTTATCTTGCCCCATTTTTCTTGCTTGATTTAAATTTCGTCTCAGATTGAGGATAGTAACAAATAAGGTTTTATTCCGGACAGATTTGAAAAAAAGGCCTCTCAGACGTTGCAGCAGGTCAAGCTGCTGGCGGATTCTGCCCTCTCTCATTAGATCTGTTTGAGAGGGTTCTGTTTCTAGCTTCTGATCACTCAGTCTGGGCTTGGTGACCATTTCCGTATGCCTGGTAACTTGTACCTATTTGCGCTTTATGACTTGTCTGCTTGCTCCTCAGTCAGTATCTGTGCAATGTATACAGACTGCTATTGTGCTGCTGCTCTCAAAGTCTGTTTACTTTAATGTTGGCATATTCATGCACTCCTTTTGTAGAATGTTAGAGTGATATTATCATGATCTGAATATTTGAAACACAGTAAATCTGCAGGTGCAGGGCAGCTCAGTGTTTTAGTGTTACAAGTGAAATGACTAACTGCTAGCACGAAAATGTAATATGCATTTGGTTAAAAAGCTATTCTGGCTGGAAAAGTAAAACGCGACAGAAAAAACTTGGCAATTAATATGGTCTGATAAATGAATTGTTTCTTATGCTTTGAAGCAGTTAACTTAGCCTGTCTTGTTGCTCAAATTGGTGTATTTTCTGGTATTTATGTTTCTCTCATCTTCATTGCTTTATTTTGCTTGTGAGCAAGCGTCATTCATAGTCACTGAAATGTCACTCATAATTACACTGTATTTATGACAATATCTCACACCGCAATCTGAAACCTTGGCAGCTATGATTTAGCAGCAGCCTTTCTATAATTCTTCTTGTGTGTGACGAGTGATCAGCTTGTGTGCTAGTAGCAGTGACATTATGGTTTATTCCCGCCGTCAGGGTTGGTTTCATGAAAAGTGTGGCTTGTGAGCAAGTGTCACTCATAGTCACTGAAATGTCACTCATAATTACACTGTATTTATGACAATATCACACACCGCAATCTGAAACCTTGGCAGCTATGATTTAGCAGCAGCCTTTCTATAATTCTTCTCGTGTGTGACGAGTGATCAGCTTGTGTGATAGTAGCAGTGACATTATGGTTTATTCCCGCCGTCAGGGTTGGTTTCATGAAAAGTGTGGCTGCAAGTGTAGTCCACTCCAAATTATTGCATTGATTTTAAAATGGTTTATTTTAAAATGGTTTCTTCATGGCACATTATGCAATCAATGCGTGTAAATAATTTTTGCATATTTTCCAAGATAAAATAATAAAAGCTTTAGTAATGCAAGTATTTGTTTGGTGTGTACTTGTTTGTGTATTTTTTGCGAATTATTGTTTTAATTTTTTGAAATTTAAATTGTAAAAATTGCTTGGGGGTCCCCGGACTCCAGTAGTGATTCAGTGGGGGTCCTCAGGAGTCAAGAGTTTGGGAACCACTGATCTAATATATTCAGTATTTTAGTGTCTACAATTGTTATTAGTGGAATTTTATGCTAACATATTATCACAGCACAGGTTTGATTCATTAATGTGTATGATGTGCTGGATATATCTGAATGTTTCTTTCCTTTTTTCATGATTTGGATTGGTCTTTTTTTATGTTTTGAATAGCCATTAGAGTCATGTGTTTAATTTAAACTACATGGTTTAAATGAATTAGCGTCACTTGCAGGGTTTAACATTGGTAATCAATGACCAGTTTATTTTGTGCACAGTTGAGTTGTTTCAAGGGTTGTCAAATTAAGCTGTCACAATCCGTTTATGCACATGGGTCGGTTTAACATGGGGTACATTTTATTCTGTTCAAAGCGTAAAAGCAGGTAAATTCCAGCGTTGAATTTCTTTCATTGAGTTTATTTTTAACACAATTTATGGGTTTTAGGACAGGCAGAGACTTTGAAAGCATAATTAGTTTCAGTATGTTTTGGTGTTGTTTTCAATATATTCACTTTAAGGAAACCTTATTTTACTTCTATGATCTCCCAAACAACTCTTTCTGAATCCATCCCTCATGTATCCCAAACTTCATTTTACTACTGTGATTTCCCTAATCCCTTTCTAGAGACTCGTCCCACCTCCCTCTTCCTTTTACACCTCACAATCCTCATCTTACTGCTATGATCTCCTAAATAACACTGTCTAGACTCTTCCCTCTTCCATCCCTCCATCATACTATTCAATCCAACTAACAGACTCACATGTCCACCACTCAAATGAACATATATTTCCCAATTTTCTTATACTAACCCACCACTAATCCTTTTTGGGTTAAGGAGTAGCGTGCTACTCATGAAAAGTGCTTTGACACCTCATCAGGGGTAGTAAGTGAGATATATATATATCCAATCCCAGTCATATTCCTTTGTCGGATACAAAGACAGATATAAGCTCACTGGCAAGCAGCACAGATTCAGAAACTGAAGGATTGTCAGTACAGCAGGCACAGGCAATGATAAATTTTACCCCATCAGAGGAATTGGGGTTTATAATAGAAAATCGGCGCCACATTTTGCGACCGAGACAACAGAAGAAAAACGACATAGGAGAAATAAGCGCCGCAAACAAAGGAGGAAGAGGAAGAGGCAACAACAGAGGCTGGAGAGGGAGAGGGAAACAGTGGCCCCAACAGTGACAGAGTCAACATGCTGCAATAATACTGTGATCAACCTTACTGAAATCGACCTAAATAAAGCGGAAACACAATTACTATCATTGTACCTGTCATTTTGTCCAAATAATGGTTTTAAATATGTACAAACATGTATTGATGTCTTTAAGTTTATACGAAAACTCAACCTAAAAAAACATTTCAGACTGGCAAAAGTAGAAGAAAGGGCTACTACCATCATGACTTCTAATCAACCGAGTAAATCGCTTCAAGCTTCCGATTTTACAACACTGAGATGCATGAATACTTTGGTTGACAATGTTGATATTACCAATACCCAAGAAGTAATGCATGAAATGGGTATTGCCAGTATAAGTGCAGGTAGCAGCCCTTTTCGTCCTCCTTCAATGTTCATCCCCCTAATGCCCAAGGACGCTATAGATACGTTTAGTGACATGGTTATAGATGACCTCAAGAAATTGAATCTTAATGTGATACGGCAACAAAGGAAAAGAGGTTATTCTGAAATACAATATTCTAAACTTATGAAAAAGATCAACATCAATAGCAATATAATCGTTAACAAGGCTGATAAGGGAGGGAACATTGTTCTTTGGCCACGTGAGGCATATATGAAGGAAGCAGAAAAACACTTAAGTGATCAGCGGTGCTATAGAAAAGCCTCATTTCAAGAGTTAAGAACTATTAAAGACATGGGGCCCGATTCACAGAACTAACTTAAGACAAAATCCTAAACTGACTACCATTTTGGTATTCACAGAAGGCACTTACTCATTTTGGTATTCACAGAAGGCACTTACTCATTTCGGTATTCACAGAAGTTAGGAGTCCTAACTTTAGGACTCCTAAATGCCTTCTGTGAATACCGAAAGTCTTAAAATTAGGATTTTTCTCAGTTTAGTAGTAGTATAGTTAGGACTCCTAACTTTAGGACTCCTAAATGCCTTCTGTGAATACCGAAAGTCTTAAAATTAGGATTTTTCTCAATTTAGTAGTCCTAAGTCTAAACTTAGGACTACTAAATTGAGAAAAATCCTAATTTTAAGACTTTCGGTATTCACAGAAGGCATTTAGGAGTCCTAAAGTTAGGAGTCCTAACTATACTACTACTAAACTGAGAAAAATCCTAATTTTAAGGCTTTCGGTATTCACAGAAGGCATTTAGGAGTCCTAAAGTTAGGAGTCCTAAACTTAGGACTACTAAATTGAGAAAAATTCTAATTTTAAGACTTTCAGTATTCACAGAAGGCATTTTGGAGTCCTAAAGTTAGGAGTCCTAACTATACTACTACGAAACTGAGAAAAATCCTAATTTTAAGACTTTCGGTATTCACAGAAGGCATTTAGGAGTCCTAAAGTTAGGACTCCTAACTTCTCTGAATACCGAAATGAGTAAGTGCCTTCTGTGAATACCAAAATGAGTAAGTGCCTTCTGTGAATACCAAAATGGTAGTAAGTTTAGGATTTTGTCTTAAGTTAGTTCTGTGAATCGGGCCCTAGGTGTTTAAAGAACTAGCCACGTGGAAAAGGGATGGGCTTTTGAGCAAATGTGAATATGAATTTCTCAGAAATGATTTTCCTATTACTCCAACTTTATACTTTATCCCTAAAGTACATAAAATGATAAAACCAGTACCTGGAAGACCAATCATTTCTGCGCAAAAAAGCCTATTTGAAGCCATGTCTAAATATGTGGATTTTTTTCTACATGATTTCGTGGAAAATCTTGCCTCATATATTAAGGATACGGGCCATTTCCTCACTAAAATACAGGAAGTTAATTGGAAGGAGGACTATCTTTTTATAGTGATGGACATTTGTTCTCGCTATACTAATATACATCACACAGATGGCCTTAATGCTGTTAAATGTTTTTTAGCTGAGAGAAGTATTCAATTTTATAGACAGAATGCTATGCTATGCTACTAAAAATGATTGAGATGTGCCTAATGAATAATTTATTTTTATTCAACAAGGAAATATATCAACAGTTACGCGGGGTGGCTGTGGGGGCATGCTTCTCTCCCAGCTACGCATGTTTGCACGTGGGCTGGTGGGAGGAGCATGTCCTCAAACACACCCATAAAGAAATGTTTGACAATCATGTGGTAAAATGGTGGCGTTTTATTGACGATGTATGTGTGATTTGGAGAGGCACAAAGGAATCAGCACTAGAATTTGTCAATAATATCAATGAAAATGAATTGAATCTAGAGTTCACTGCCACCATTAATAGGGAAAGAGTTGAGTTCCTTGATGTGGAAGTATATATTGACAATAATAGTATTCAAACAAAACTCCAATGAAAAAGTACAGCAGGGAACTCGATACTTCATGCCGACAGTTGTCATCCCCGACACCTGATAAAAAGTATTCCGTATGGGGAATTTTTAAGGATTAGGCGAATCTGCAATTCTGATAGTGATCTTGAACAGTGCCAAGCAGATTCACTTCAAAGATTTTTAGTGAGAAACTAAAAGAGTTACAAACTGCATTGAACAAAGCCAATAAATCTAGCAGCACACCTGATGAAACCAGTGTTGGTGCGGGGAGTGTATCCTTTATATTGGATGGAGGGGAAGAAAATGGAGCAAATAAAGAAAAAAAAGAAGAAAGAAAACAAAAGAGTGAAGAGGTAGTTAGACTAATAACTACATATAGTCGACAGGAAAAACAAATCAGAAATATTGTTAAAAAAAACGGGCACATACTTAAAACTGATATCACTCTGTCTCCTATACTACCAGACCAGCCTTCTATTACTTTTAGGAGGGCACCATCTATGAGGGACGCATTGGTTAAGACCAGTCCGGAAGTTTCAACATCTACACATAGGAAAGGATTTTTTAAGTGCAGCTCTTGTAGAGCTTGCAAATTTGGGGTAAATAAAACTGAGTTTTCTGATGCCTTTGCAAACATTCCTATTAACCCCTTCAGCGCTGCGCGGATTCCTCCGCGGTGCTGAAGGGTTCGAGCGCGGGCGGGGCCATGACGGAACGGTTCCGTCATGAGCACAGCTCAACCGATGCTCATGACGGAACCGTTCCGTCATGAGCATGGAAGGGGTTAAAATCAATGGAATGTTTACATGCAAAACTGAATTTGCAGTCTACGTATTGGAATGTTCTTGTCATCTACAATACGTAGGCAGCACTAAACTGCAAATATATTTATGTATTTTACAACATCTACGAGCTATAGTAAACTCTGACCCCAGCTATCCAGTTGCTAGACATTTTAAATTGGCACACAACAATAATCTTAAATGATATTGGCTATTTTGTAATTGATGCAGTATCAAGGTCAATAAGAGGAGGCAATAGAGATAAAAAACTGAGGCAACTAGAATCACGGTACATCTTACAATTAGATACTAAGATGCCCAACGGTTTGAATACGGGGGAAGATTTACATAATTTTTTATAAACAACTTCTTTTAATCAATGCGTTTTGACTCCCCCCACTGATGCAATTACTAAGGGTATTGAATTTACTATTTGTCTCCCACATCTGAAACAGTGACCAATATAGAACCACTAAATATATCTTTCTGATAATTCTTACATTTTGTTTGATTGATTATAGATTGGTTTTTATCCCTGATTTTACCTTGTTTTTTAAGATCTTATTGGTTTTATTGGTTTTAAACGAGGTGTCTAAAGGGTTTTTAATGTTGGAACTGTTGTAGATATTATATAATTACATCAACTATAGTTATCCTCGGCTCAGATGAGGGACGGCTGACGTGAGCCCACGCACGCCGCCGCTGTGCTTCCTGTCCCGTTCGGCCTTGGCCCCACCCACGAAAGCAATGCCGGAGCGGAGCGACTGAGATGCCGAAGTGCTGCTGAAATGCTCCACGCCGCATGACTGCTGTTGCTGCTCAATCCCGAGCGGGAGAAACTGCGAGCGTGATCATCTTCCTGCAGTTGTCTACTACTACTACTATGTAACTCGAATGCAGGACTACTACAGGGACTACGAGACTACGTGTGCAGTGCTGAGGTACACAGGTCCGCAGGATTACAGGGGTTTGCTCTGCTTATTTTTCAGCGCCCGTCCGCCTGCTCACCTGCTCGCCTGCTCACTGCTCGCCTGCTCACCTGTGACATCTCCTCACCTGCTCATGTCGAGCACCCAGCGTTTAGCTGACATCCAGCTTTGTCCTCTATACCTGTTTTGCGTCAGTACGTCTTATGACACACTACTGAATTACAGAAATCATTCTTGCCGCTTGCCGCTTGCCACCCGTTTATTTGTCCACTATTTCACCACTCGTCTGCTCCTTGTGGTTTTTGGGTTGTTCTCAGTGCAGCAAGCATTGTACGGCAGCCCTGGTGGCACATTTAGGAAAAACGAAGAGGCGATGAGAGGCAGGGGGGTATAGGAACTCTCTCATACTGCGATGGCGGCAAAGGCAAAGAGCAAGCAGGCCAAGCTGGAACTGGCGAGGGAGCTGCTGACGATTAAGACCCCTCCAGCGGCTAATGGAGGGAGGAGAAATAAAAGGAAAACTCAATCAAAAAACGCTCTGAAACAAAAGACTGCTGAGTTACATGTAGGTAAAAACAAATATAATGCTCTGAGAGAGCAAAGTGATGAAGATGAAGATGATGAAGACAACGATGACGACCAGGAGGAGATTAAGGGGGGCGAAGACGCAGATATTATGTCTCTGTCTGAACATTCTGAACATTCAACAGAATTGAGCCTAATAGACGACACCAAAGGTGAGAAAGAAGAGAGAGGTGAGAAAGTCGCGAGAGGCGAGATGGATGGGAAGAAGAAAGGAACGAAGACAGGCGGGGTGGATATTGTGGTTAATAATCTACCCCCAGCTACGGAGACAGGAAGCCAGTTAACCCCTAAGCAATATCCTCTTTTCTCCAAACCCCTTCTCCAACAGAGGCAACTTTCGAGCACTCTGTCACGAGAGGGGACGAATTAAGAGGGGAGAAGCGGCAAGCCGGAGCGAGGTGTCTCTAACGCTGGAGGGGCTTCATCCAGCCTCATAACACCTGAGTTAGCAGGGGCAGTGCAGAGGACGGCGCCTGGCCAAGAAGGCCTTGAAGATTTCGAAGAAGGTTTTGAAGAAGCAACTCCTACAGTACCAACCTCAGAAAATAGAATTTCTTCTTATGCTGCACTGTCCCAGGTCCTCTCTCACCCTCCGGCTCAGCTGCTCACAAGCCCTCACTACATGCGCATCACGAAAGCTCCAAGTCAAGAGTTAAGCCCACAGGCTTCTCAGGTCTCTCAAGAGGATGGGCTGTTTTCACTCCCGAATGCCACAAAAGCGAACTCCATTGAAATTCTGCTCGGAACTATCCTTCAGGAACTAAGGGATTTTAAAAATTCCCAGGCTCAGGAAATCTCTCAGCTGCACAGTAGGCTCACAAAAATGGAAGAAAGTTTTGGGAATCTCCCTTTAAGAGTCATCGAAGCTGAAACGCGGATTTCATCCTTAGAGGACTCTCTATCGGCAATACAGAAAGATCTTTTGGCGGCCATTAGAGAGAGAACCCAGATAGCGGAAAGAATGCAGGACCTTGAAAATTATAATAGGAGGTCTAATTTACGCTTGGTAGGTATACCAGAGGGATTGGAAGATAAGGATGTAGTCAAGTGGTCAGAGTCCCTTTTGAAAAAAGCTATACCTGAGCTCCAAGGAGATTTAACGATCACAAGAGCGCACAGAGTCCCGGCGTTTAAACCAAATAATCTGAAATATCCGCGTACAATTCTGCTTAATTTCTCTGATTTTAGGGTAAAGGAGAAAATTTTAAATACTGCATACTCTAAGAAATCATTTAATGCTGATGGCGCGAATAATTTTCTGATTTTCTCAGATATGTCGGCAGCTTCAGCTCATAGACGCAGGGACTTTGTTAAACTGATTGACTCTTTTAAAAGCAAGGGAGCCCAAGCTATGATTGTGCAGCAATCAAAACTTAAAGTACTGGCCAAAGGGAAGTTTTTTATCTTTACGAACTTATACGAAGCTCAGGTATTCCTTGAAGGTTTAGGTGCATAGTTCACAGCTAATTTTCTTATTATCGGATTGGCGGGTCCACGACGGGGACAGGAAGCACATAAGGATGCAACGACATGGCATCCAAAAAGAAGAAAATTGAGAGAAGGACGGAAGTGGGACACGGGGAGTACCGTCTGCTCTAGCGGGGAGGGGGGGCGGGAGGGGAGGTGAAGGGGGGTGCTGCAGGGGAAAAATAGAGAGTTCATATATTGAAGAATTTTATGTTCTAATGCTAACTTCAACACAGTTATGGCACGGATAAGGTCATCTATTTCATCATCTGGACTGATACGTTTGTTATGGTTTGCATATCTGCACAAAGAGAGGGTTTTGCTGTTATTATATGATTGCACTGCTGGCTTGCCTATTTTGCACAAAGAGAGATTTCTGCTGATATTATATATTTGCACTGTTTTGCCTATTCTGTACAAAGAGAGATTTCTGCTGCTATTATATATCTGCACTGTTTATTCGCCTATTTGCACAGTGAGAGGCTATCTGTTGCCCATCTGCAAACTATTGCACAACCGTACTATTTATTTGCTTATTTGCACAAAGAGAGGTTTTGCTACTTTCATATAACTGCACTGTTTATCTGCCTATTTTCCACAAAGAAAGGTTCTGCTGGTATTGCACAATCATACAGCTCATTTGCCTATTTGCTCAGAGAGACGTTCTTGTTCCTTAGCTGCGTATTTGCACGAAGTGAAGTCTCGTTATTATTATTATACAACTGCACTCCTTATTTGCCTATTTGCACAAAGAGCCTATTTGCGGTAGTTCTTGTATGATTATTTATTTGATGTATGTTGCTTAATGCTCATCTGCACAGGCTGAGGTCTAAAATTGCCTTAGCCATATTCATTTGTTACGGCCGCCTTTTCGCATACTCCATCATTCTCCTCTCAAAGAATTAATAATATGTTGAAGTTTGTTTCTTTTAATATAAATGGTCTCAATAATGTTCGGAAAAAAAATGCTATTGAATGTTGGCTTAAAAATCTAAACCCGGATATTATCTATTTACAAGAGACCCATTACAGAGATCAGGATGCTTCAGATAAAATTTTGAAGAACTGGGCCGGCCAAAGGATATTCTCATCAGCTGGGCTGGCTCAGAGAGGAGTATGCATATTAATAGGAAAACACGTAGGTTTTACTCTGGCTGCTACAGTCATAGACCACAAAGGTAGATGGGCAATTGCACACGGTAAATTAAATAATATAGATATAATTCTTGCTACAATGTATGCACCAATTTTAGATAACTCTTTGCCATTTTTACAGCTGAAGAACGCCATAACAGGGATCCCTGGGTTAATCCTTTGGGGGGGAGACTTTAATTTTCTCCAGAATCCTTCATTGGACTCCTCCAAAAAATATCGCTGGCAAAGTAAACCCCAAACTGCTTTGGCTATCCAAACTTGTAAATTAGATCTTGATATCATGGATTATTGGCGATTCTCCAATCCTTTTAAACGAGAATTTTCATGCCATTCATCAAAGTATAACTCTGCATCCAGACTGGATTTTTTTTAACTTCGCATGATTTAGAGCTATATAATTATGTACATCTGTTTAATGCTTTCTCCGATCATGCGGCAGTCTGCATGGAGGTAAAGTTGGGATTACAAGACATAAACCCTATTAGAAGATGTTTTTTTAATAATCTCAACCTCCTTGATCCTAAATGGTGTACAGACATTGAAGAATTTATCGAGCAGTTTTTTACACAAAATAGAGGTACTGCCCCATTAAGTACGATTTGGGACCCATTTAAGGAGGAGAAAATAAAACTTCAAACTGATCTCACGGAGGCAACCCAAGAACACTACAGGGTCATATCAATGCACTCTGGGCAAAAACTTTACGAGGCTAAGAGCAGGATGAGGGATTTTTATTATGTTTTAGGTGAAACTAATAGCAATCTCTATGCCCAGAAGATCTATGAGGAGAGCGAATACACAGGAAAGCTCTTGGCCTGGCAAGCCAAAGAAAAGCAGGCTCGTAACAGAATAGATCAATTAATCAACCCCATCACTAAATTATATGCTAAGACCACAGCCTCTATTGGCGAGTTGTTTTTAAAACACTATGAGGGAGTTTATCAAGCGACCGAAGGGGCCTCTTCTGTTTCCATTGGGGAGTTCTTAGAGCGACTGATAATACCGAAATTAGATGATGGGGGCAAGAAATGCCTCACAGAGGACTTCTCACTGTTAGAATTAGATGAGGTCATTAGCTCCCTCCCCAACGGTAAGGCTAACGGTGATGATGGTCTTCCGATTGAATTTTTAAAAAAATTCGGAGGAACCCTACATAAAGAATTTTTACTTTTACTAAATGACCTACTCCAAGGAGGCTCCCCGCCAGATTCATTTCATTCAGCTGTGGTGGTTAACATTTTAAAAAAGGAGAAGGAGAATATAAATTCATATAGACCCATAATTCTCCTAAATACAGATGATAAAACTTTTACAAAACTGTTGGCAAACCGATTGAATAAAATAGTGGGATGTCTGGTAGCTAACGACCAGTGTGGTTTTGGTGCAGGCAGGCATCTCCATTCAAACACGAAGTTCGTACTGGAGGCACTAGATTTTTTTAAAACTAATAAAGTGAAGGCTCAAATCTGGCTTTTAGATGCGGAGAAGGCCTTCGATCTAGTGTCATGGGACTGCCTTTTTGCTATTTTGCACAGCTTTAATTTCCCGGAGGCCTTTATCATTCTTTTAAAACATTTATATATGGATTCTAGAGCACAGATTATCATCAACAATTCTCATATTGGGACATGTCTGGTCACTAGAGGCACGCGACAAGGCTGCCCCCTGTCGCCAATTTTATTCGCGTTATTTATTGAACCTTTGGCAATTGCGATTAGGAAAATACGGACCAACACAGTCCCAGTAGATGGCATGACTAATATAAAATTATACGCCGATGATATTGCCCTTTTTTTAGACTCTAAACCCTCTAGCCAATTGAAAATTTTAAAAATATTCTCGGATTTCCAAAAACTAGGGGGTTATAAAATTAATGTTAATAAGACGGAAATTATTCTAGTAAACTGCACTGTAGACACTTTAATACCAGAATTCAGGCAAATATACAACCCATCCCCAAAGAGGTATTTGGGAATTTTTATATCGGATAATTTGGAAGATCTGTTTTCATTGAACTTTTCACCTCTGTTAAAAAAGGTTGGGTCTCTTTTAGATCGTTGGAATTTATTACCCCTGACCTTAATGGGGCGAGCAGCATTAATACGAATGTCGGTCTTACATCTTTTTAATTTTTTGTTCGACGCCATACCTTGCTCAATCCAGGTCTCCTTTTTTAATAAAGTGGACGCCCTGATTTCCTCTTTTCTCTGGGCTAAAAAATCTCCTAGGCTTGCACGCGACACTTTATACCTTCCTTTTGCACAAGGTGGGTTGTCCCTTCCAAATATTAGAGAATATTATTTTGCATCCTTTGCACACCACAGTTTTAGGTTTTTTTTTTCAGACACTATCGTAGCAGATAATTTTTTTATGATGAAGATGTTGTCAGAAGTAAAAATAATTGATCCGATTAGAATCATAAAAGACCCAAAGAAAGTTCGTTACAATCCCCTTCAGTGGATTTTCAAACAGAAAACTCAGTTTTTGAAATTTTACTCTATTCCTAGAATAAGTAATACGACGGATTTGAACAGCTTTAACTTTGGAGAAGAGGGAGGTATGGATAGTAAAATATTAAATCTCTGGATAGAAAATGGCTTTGTGAAGATTGAAGACTTCCTCACCGGAAATAGGTGGAAGTCATGGGATGAAATCTCCAGACAGGTACATCATTCTCATTCCACCTTAAATTGGTCTTTCTGTATGTTCAATCCAAGGCTTAGAGAGTTGGATATAGGAAATCTATACCACAAAGAAAATATCTCAACAGCTTTGAATAATAAAACTCAAAAAAAGATGAGTTTCTGGATTAAAAATATTAAAAGAGGACAAAGGGCAGGTACTCTCCAGTAGGATCATTGAGAGGTGGAAAAAGAGGGAAAATATTGAAATCAACAAGATTGTATGGGACAAGATAAATAAATTTAATAAAACAATTTTCCGTGGCGCGAATTTTAGACGCATGCAATTTTACAATAAATGGTTGATTTATAGAGCTCCCTCCTATCTCCATAGTATCTTCCCCCTAGTTGCTGATAAATGTTTCCGGTGTGAGGAGAAAGGGAACTGGAAACACATTGTCTGGGAATGTCCTAAAATCCAGCCATTTTGGAAGGAAATTGAAAAATACCTCTCCCTTGAGCTCAAAGTCACTATAATATTTGACGATTTAATTCCTGTAATAGGCTGTTCTGTGAACCATACTCCATATGAGGAGTCCCTTTTCATAGCCTCTTTAATAGCCAAATCCCTTGCTTTGCAGTCCTGGAAAACAGATCAAGTACCAACTTTTCAGGCTTGGAAGGCAAAATTACTACGAATCCAGGGTAGGGAAAGAAAATACGCATTTAGATCAGGGGCACTTAAGAAATATGAGAAGTTTTGGAGTGTGTTTGAAACGTAGTCTTTTTTATTGTATTTTCTGACAGCATTCACTTTTAACTATATAATCTTAAATAATAGTCTGCTAGACTGTTCCCCATTATGCATTCTGCGCTTTACAAATTGAACATTGCACTTTACAATTAAAATCTGAATTGTTGAAAATTTGTTTTTTGTTTTTTTGTTTGTTTTCTTTTGCTTTTGTACCTACATGCCTTGTACCATATTAATTCTATTACAACTGCACTTTGTATCGTTTATTATGCTTTTATGAACTGTCAATAAAAAGAATTTTAAAAAAAAACTATAGTTATTCTTAAATCTTATTTATTGCGATTGTTGCACCTCTCTACATATTGTTAAAGATTGAATCTGTGATTAGACATCATTGCTCTTTTTTGCACTATTGCGTATTTGCACACAGAATCCTTTGCAAGTCATTGTACTGTATTATATGTGATGTTTTGCACTTTATATTTGCAATTTAAACATGTTAGGGCTGCTATATTTTATCCATTTAAATATTGGATTCATTGGAAATTCAATCTCCATGAAATAACAAAATAACCCAAATAATGATGATGACCTTTTGGAAAGGGCTTACAATGTGCACTATGCATTAATGATATATTAAGTTCGGTAAATTTACATTTTTGCACATTACACGTTGATATATTAATATATTATACAGGCTCAGCATGATTAACAAATAATATTTATTATGATAACTTGTATGTAACTATGAAACAATAGTTTACATGTATCATATCACTTTGTTTGCACTAGCACTTTTTTATGATTTTTTGCACAGTCACTATTAGATGCTCTGTTAGCTCTTTCAACATACTGACCCTTTGAGGTGACAATCTTACGGGGGTTTTTTGGCACATATGCAAAAATTGTACAAGCATTACCAGATATCGTTAATCGGCAGGAAGCAGCATCATTAAGATGCAATAGAAGTACTAACTTGAAATAAGTACTAGGCTGTGGAGAAAAAATATAAATATATATATTTTCTAAGTGTCCATAACTTGTAAAGAATACAATTGCCAGTTTGTATATTTTTATATTTTTATATTTGTATAATGATTTAGTGCCCGAAAAAATATTTAGAAAAAAGACTAGGGATATAGTCTGTTGTTGAGCTTTAGTGAGCAATGGGAGGGATTTTACTCTCAGGAAGTGACTATTTATTCACATTGCGGTTCCTGGCAAGTCATGTGATCAAGACTGGGGTGACCTAGTCGAAACGCGTCATGCTGTGGGATATTGCAATAAAGCACAAATAATCCATTGATACGCTGTGGTCTGTACCTGATTCTGCATGAGAAGATCGCTTCAGGACTGTGTTTTCTTATATATATATATATATATATATATATATATATATATATATATATATATATATATATTATCTACTGGCGGTCGCCAGTAGATAGTTATAGTTAGGACCGTGTTTCCATAGGAAATCTCAAAATTCTATTTTGAATAACTTTGGCGCCGGTTGACGAATCCTCGCGAAATTTTCAAAACTAATGGGGCGCTCCGTTCAGCTCCTACCCTGAAAGTCTCGGGGTGATTCGTCAAGCGGGGGCCGAGAAAAAAGGGGGTCCCAAAACGCGTTTTCCCCATGCATTTTTCCATAGGACCTTTAGTCGCAGCTACAGCCCGAACGGCTGAACAGAATTACTTGAAATTTGGCAGAGAGGTAGTCATAAGGTCAAGGAAGTGCCTTTTGCAGGTCTGGTGTAAATCTGTTCAGTATTTCCGGAGAAAATAGCATTTAAAAGCATATATATATCTATACGCGCGCAGGGTGCGCGCACCGTGCGAGCACCGTGCGAGCACCCTAACGTGCGCAAGCGTAATTCTGATTGGTGGTTACATGTTAGTCAACGTTCGAATCGGTCGAAATCAGGAAGTGTCGACCGCCATTTTGTTTGTTTTCAGTGCGAGAGTGAAAAAGGAAGGTGGCGAACGTGAAAAGGGGGCAGGGTAGAGAGTTCCTGACCCCCTAGCCTTTGTCAGGGGGTCCCTGAAGGACCCCGAAGGCAAAAAAAAAATGTTTTTTTTTTTAAAAATCGCGGGGGTGCGCGCACCCAGAAAAACACAAAAAAAATCGCAGGGTGAAAACCAAAAAAAATAATTATTATTTTTAATACGTAGTTTATTGTAAAATAAATATATAAAAAAAATAATAATACATAAATAAATTAGCATTTAAAAAACCGTACAAATTCACTAAAAAAACCATAGGTTTCACACACGTTATAGTTAGGAATTAGCATTTAAAAAACCTTGCAAATTCACTTAAAAAACCATAGGTTTCACACATGTTATAGTTAGGTGGATATTTCACTCGTAAAAAACCAATGAAATTCCCCCGTTATAGTTAGTTCAGATAACTATAACTCGCGCGACCGCCACTCTATCACAAGGATGATGTCATCAGTGATGTCATGAGTGATGCCACTGACCATGTCATGAGTGATGTAATATGTGACGTCATGTGCAGTGGATTGCGGGCGCGCGAGTTATAGTTATCTGAACTAACTATAACAGGGGAATTTCATTGGTTTTTTACGAGTGAAATATCCACCTAACTATAACATGTGTGAAACCTATGGTTTTTTAAGTGAATATATATATATATATATATATGTATATATATATATATATATATAATTCCGAAGATGGACGCCCTGGTACTTCGGGGGCTCTACCAATAACTTTACCCCTGGAGAAGAATTGAATTTTCACAGGGAGGACCGGAGGTACACCTTGCGACCCCGCAAACCTCAACCGCAGCAGGGGGACCAATCAACCAGCGTTGGAGGCAAAGGCGGATCAGACACCGGAAACACTACCAGGAGAGTGAATACAAGAAAGAATTGGAGATAAAAGGGCAAGATCACTCCAATACAGTCATTAACCTTACGGAAACTGTGTTAAACAAAGCTGAAATCCAGCTACTATCTCTTGGACTCACGTATTGTCCAGCCAACCAATTCTCATACAACCAAACGAGAATTGACGTTTTTAAATTTATCCGTAAGGTGAAATTGATCAAGTACTTTCGTCTCAATAAACCAATGGGGACTTTGCCATATCTACCGATCACTGCACCAAGCCCAATTACAACTGAAGACACCCTTCAAGTTAGGGATATGCAGAGTTTACGGACACTACATTCCCTGTCTACAGATAATGCTGACTTATCAACACAGGAGGCTATGTCAGCAATGGAGATTGTAACCAACAGAGCAGCAAAAAGTCTTTTTAAACCGACAGCTACATTTCTACCCCTCATGCCTAAAGATGATGTGGCCAATTTTAGCGATAGGGTAGTTGAAGAACTTAAGTGTCTCAATAGGTCTGTGATGTCAAGTCAGCGTGCCAGGACATATAGAAATGCCCAATATCAGTCACTTATCAAAAAACTGAAAAACCATCATGACATCATAATTAATAATTCGGATAAGGGGGGCAACGTAGTCCTTTGGCCTCGTAATCAATATATGACTGAAGCTGATTGTCACCTTTCTGATGTTTGCTGCTACAGGAAATCTTCAAAACAGGATATACGACAGGTACAAGATAAAGTGTATAAAAGCTTGTCGAAGTGGAAAAGGATGGGGCTCCTCACAAAAGATGAATCTGAATTCCTTAAAGTTGAGCATCCAGTTACCCCCTTGTTGTATTTGTTGCCTAAGGTGCATAAAAAGACTGTCCCCATTCCCAAACGCCCTATTATTTTGGCAAAGAAACGTTTACATGAAAATGTGTCGAAATACGTGGATTACTTTTTTCAACCTCATGTAACATCTTTGCCATCCTACGTTAAGGACACCACAGATTTTTTTAGCAAGATCAATGAAGTGACTTGGCATCCTGGATATCTACTTGTTGTTATGGATATTGAATCCTTATATACAAGTATTAGTCATCTGGGTGGTATATCAGCAGCCAAGTACTTTTTGGGCAGTAGGGACATTGGTATGAAGGAACATAACAATATGCTGATTGAGATGACGGAAATGGGTCTTAATAATAACTATTTTTCTTTTGATCTGATTATATATCAGCAGAGATGGCCATGGGGGCATGTTTCTCCCCCAGCTACTCATGTCTCCATGTGGGCTGGTGGGAGGAATGTGTCCTCATGGCCAAGCATAGGGATATGTATAATCATGTATTGCATTACTGGCGTTATATAGATGACATCTGTTTGATTTGGGATGGAACAAAAGAAACTGCTCTTGAAATTGTCAATATTATTAATGAGAATGGTTTTAATTTAAAATTTACTGCAACAATCAATGACAAGAGTGTGACATTTCTGGACCCTTTGGTATATATTAGAGACAACAAAATACATACTAAATTACATCGCAAACAAAATGCGGGTAATTCAATTTTACATGCAGACAGGTCCCACCCCCGCCATCTGATCAAGAGCATTCCCTACGGCGAATTTTTGTGTATTCGCCTGATTTGTAGTTCAGTCACAGATACACACATATGTCAGCAGGAGGCTCTCTCTAGATTTTTTAATAGAGGCTACAAAATGTCACAATTAACTATAGCCTTGGAAAAAGCCAATAATTGTTATAGGGAGGACTTGTTGAAACCCAAAGAATACACCACCTCTGTGGAGGGAGCTTTTCGATGCATTCAATATTGAAGAAAAACGGCAAGTGAGATTGATAACTACTTTTACTGTACAGGAACGGAAGATCCGTAAAATCATTTACTCCCAATGGCCAATAGTGCTTACCGACATGACTTTAGGATCAATTTTACCAATATTACCTGACATTACTTTCAGGCGGGCGCCCTCTATGAGGGATGCCCTGGTTAAATCTAGTCTTGAAACTCTTCCCAAAAGTTCATGGTTGGTCAGCAGGGGTTTCCATAAATACTTCATGCCGTGTGTACACCTTTGCATGTAACCTGACACATTATGTGACGGCATTCAGTAATAGAAGAATTGAGATTATGGAATACTTGACGTGCCATACTGAATTTGCCATCTACATTTTAAAATGTACTTGCGGTCTTGCTTACATAGGAAGTACCAAGCTTCCAGTGCACAAGCGTATTCTTCAACATGTCAGGGCAATTGTGAATTCAGATTCTAGCTATCCAGTTGCCTGGCACTTTAGGTTAGTTCATCAGAACAAGTTGAAGGATTTGACATATTCTGTGCTAGGTGCCGTTCCAACCCCCGAACGGGGAGGGAACCGAGAAAAAAGACTTAGACTGGAATCACATTTTATTCTAGCCCTAGACACTAGAATGCCTAATGGCATGAATACCAGTGAAGATATGCACAATTTCCTGTAACCTAAACTGTATGCCTTTATGTGTATCTCATCGGTATATCCTGCGTCTTTTGTGATAGATGATCTATAGCAATTTCACTTTTGTATCTGCTCATCTGTTAGTTCAGTTTGATTTTAACCTCAACTTTAACTTTAGGAGTTCTCTACTATTAGTACTACATTATGTTGATTATGGCCTATGGGCAACATATGCTGCTATTGAAACTACTTTTTTGCACAGTGTATATTTTGCACAATTTTGTAGGTTTTGCACATTCTCTTGCACTTTATGTCATATAGGACTGGCGTTTTTTCTTAGACATGTAGCTTAGTATTTTGACATGGCGCGCTATAAGATTGAATTACTCTATATATGTTTTGGTTGTTATCATCAGTAATCACCTTAATTGTGAGTGTTTCTTTAATTTACATGCATCTAGTTGCTAACTGTTTTAAGTCCCTTCTTTTAATAGCAAATTATATATTACTTGGTGGTCAATTGATATATCTCATTTGGGATATTTTAATAATTTTGCACTTGCATATTATTAACTAACAAGTAATGTATATATTCTTAGGGATTTTTTCACTAGCACTTTATACTTGTGTACACTCCAATGATGTTTATATATTTTGCACTTGCACTTTATATGTTTTAAATAATGACCATCTACATTATATACAAAATATTTTGACAAGGGAGACAATAATAATCTTGCACTCGCAGTTTATTAAATAATAAGTAATATGTATAGACTTTTAAGGAGTTTGCACCAGCACTTTATACTTGTGTATATCTCAATGATATTTATATATTTTGCACTTGCATTTTATATGTCTAAACAATGATCATTTTAAGTTTTGTACAAAAACATTTTAATAAGGGATATCCAAAGCACTGTAATTGACATATTTTTTCAATCTTGCATATTTGCACATGCCAATACTCTGTCTATATTGCAAAAGCCAACAAAAGTCAAACTTGCTACAGTTGTAATGGAAGTTTGTTGATGCTTGAGACGCCTTGAAAAGTATGTTGTTTATTTTCACTGGTTTGATGTTGTTTTGAAAGGTGGTTATGCACTTTTTGGTATTTTTTGTTATTTATTTTTTTTCCGATCATGAGACGCGTCATGTGATCCAAGCGCGTGTGATGCGAGCGAAACGTGTCATGGCAGGCACTATGCCTGGTTATTTGGTGGCGATTATTCACTAATAAAACTTCACTGCTTCTCAGCATCTAACAACGCTTCTGTGATTGTCTCCTGAGCGCAACGAGGTCCGTGCCTGGTTTTCCTGGCAGTGATTCACACACACACACACACATACACACACACACACACACACACACACACACACTTGCATTCAGGTGTCTTGAAAAGAAGTTGTGGGTGTTTTTTTATGGCGGGACTTGATTGAGAGCTCTGGAGGTGAGGCAGAATGCAGTGCTAGTTTCGCACAGTGCCTGTCAATGGGTCCTAGAGGTGTCAAGACTACATGCACCTCCAAACTTTGGCCTCTCCACCTGCCAATAACATGAGCTCTATCCAGGTGAATAAGCACTATTAAGCAGTTTCTGTGATTTACCAGAATTAATGCAGAAAGGGGGCTTTGGGTCGGCTCACATCAACCAGTGCTTTTTGAGGGGCGTTCATGGCTTGCCATTTCTTGGATGGACTGTCCATCAAGACCATGGCATGCATATCTAAATTGCAAACCTGTCTTAAGACCCCTCACATGGTGCTGTATGTGTGGAAATGCACATTCTTTTCACGTTAAGTAAAAGTTTGGAGTAGTATTTTCACTGATATTTGTCGCTGCACTCGCATGCATGGTCGGATGCTTGGCGCACATAGTCTTGGCTGCGGCACACAGAGACCATACACTGCCGCACACAGAGGAAAAAAAATAGAAGGAACCTTGCTAGGGACCAATGCCCTTGGGTAATGTGGAATGTGAGGAGGCAGCCTTTCACATCAGCCACCTTAGTTCCTATAGTCCCGTGGAAGGTATGTGAGAATAAGAGGGCTACAACCACTGGTTTAGTGCGTGTGGAGGAGATGTTGTGGTGTGGGAAGGAGCGTGATCTGAGCCTGTGGCAGTCCTGTGGGAGAAGGTGAGTCTGCCGTGCTCTCCAGGTAGGACAAGACCACCCTGCGTTTGATCAGGCTATTGAGGCCCTTAACATTTAGGGTGATGACCTTAACCTGGTGAGTTATTCAGGGGGCTCGATGAAGGCAAAGCAATCTCGGTCATATGAGGCAAGTCCCCTCCGAGGCTTTCCAAAGTAACCTTGGGTCACATCGGCAGTGAGTATGTGAAGAACTCTGAGAATGTTGAGCGTGAGTGCATTCCCTCCTGAAACAAATAAACCCACCCCTAACTGTGTTGACCCAACAAAAGCAGAAAAATATTGAGACAAAAAGTAACAACTTATAGTCTAGAGTCCAAGAATCCAGTGTGTGGTCACGTTGTGACCAATCCTCCCAGCACCCCTACCCCACCGCCCACCTGCATTTCTGAATACATGTGCACTTCCTTGTACGCTAAGAGAAGTCTGTTTGCACCAGGGACGAAGTCAATGGCAGCCTGCTGGCCCTTTGCGATGGTGTCTGGATCTGGTCTAGTGATCCGGCTCCCTGGTCCGCTGGTGCGGCAGCACAGGTGCCCAGCTGTCAGGCGTGTTGGAGAGGATCAGGAGCCAGTGTTAGTAAGTGTCAGGTTGAGTTTGTGTAGACTCCCATCCAGCTGAAAAATCAATCGAAGGGATGGCCTCATGTACAGGGCATAGGGCACCACCATATTCCTGAGATGGGAGGTCGCTGGTCGGAAGGCCCGTCTCTTTTGTAAGGTGGATGTCGCCAAGTCCTGGTAGAGAGTGAGCGGCTGGTCCTGGAAAATGATAGGTTGCTTCCCTCATGCCCTCTGTAGGATGTCCTCTTTCAGCTGGAATTCCTGTAAGCAGAGCAGGATATCCGCCGGCGGGCCCAAGCCAGCGCGTTGGGGTCCTACCCTGTTACCCAGTCGATTTTCACTTCAAGAGTTGGAGAGGCATCCAGCACAAAGAGGAAAAATTCCAAGACGTAGCTGCTGAGATCCGTGCCCTCTGTTTTGAATGGTACACGTCTGATCCCCATGTTGATCTGCCGGGACCTTTTCTCCAGGTCTTCTGCGTGCGCTTGAAGGTCAAGCTGCTGGTCCTAAAGCCACAGTATTTCCTGCTGTTGCACCTCCATATCTTCTACGTATCCGTTGCATTGGTCCAGTGCCACGACCGGGTCCCCCACAGTGCCCACATCCCTCCTGATCTCTCGGATATCCACGGATAGGTCTTGTTTGACCTCCTGCAGGTCGTCTCTGAGGGCAGGGAATAGGGACTCCAGGCATGACTGGGTGACTGGCTCCTCTTGGCCGTCTTCCTCCTGTGTGGGTTGTATGGACGGTGCTGAGGGATGCTCCCCCGCTTGCCCCCTGGGGGTCTAGAGAGCATTTCCTTCAGAGTGCGCTCCATTTTAGCTCTGGCAGCTGCCATCTGGTAGCAGGGGGAGCCGGCACCCTGATTCCAGTGTGTTCAGCTCTGTGTCTTGCCTCTGGGGGTGCTCCTGCAGCCCTGGCTGCCCAGTAGCTATGGGAAGGGAGGTGGCGGCCTCTTGGGGTTGCCTGAGCTTCAGGGAATACGCCGTTGTGCCAGTTGAGCAGTGCTGGGGAGGGGCTCCAACCCTCTCCCTCAGGCCTTCATGGTGCTCAAACGGGGCCCTTGTTGTGCCATGACGGATCCTCAGTGCTGTGAAGCTAGAGTGTAGGTACTCCCCTCAATGGCTGAGCTGCACCCCAGCTATCAGGAATTCGTAGACGAGTGCCCCGTGGGCCCTCCAAATGCAGCACCTTAGTCCAGTGCCTCCAGCTGTGGCTTCTCAGGAGGGAGTTGCTTTCGGGTCCCTGCGGTGCTGTGCTGTTTCCCCGTACCTCCTTGAGTCCTTCGGGTCCTGCACTCCTGTGTGCTCTGGCTGTGTGGCCTCCACACCTGGGCCCAACAGAATCCCGGCTGCCTGAGGACCCTCAAATGAGGCCGTTCTGCCCCTCCGGGGTCTCCTCCGGAGGCCACCGGGACTGCACATTCGCCAGTCCCCTGGGGTGCTAACGTGATAAGGTAGCTCCAGCGCGGTGGCTCACCCTCTCTGACAGGACCGCAGCTCCCGGCTCCGAGCTCGTTCTCTCCCAGCTGACCCCCTTCCCGTCTCACCGTGGGCCTCCCCGGGCTCTGGGATTCCCTCTGGTTGACTTTGTCGCTGGCTGTACTGTCTCTCTCCAGCGGGCCACCCCTGCGACAGCTGTGCTCCCGGGCCGCGCCGAACCTTCTCTGTGGGTCCACATGGCTGACAAGGCTTGCGTAATCCCTATTGTCTTTTGTAGGTATGATCTGTGAAGGGTTATGTGCCTTATTTTGCCCTAGAGAGTTTTGAATTACTAATGCTTAAGAAAGAGCAAGCTAGAATGCATTTCGAGTCAGATATTAATGTTGGTATTTTGTATGGTGGCTGCAGCGCTTCTCATTTGTTTGATTATTGTTTGCTTAATTTTCTTTTGGAAGATAGGCCTCCCTGTTGCAATACTGTATCTAAACAGTTTGATATTGAGCATGACCTATTTAAATCTAATCTCTAACTTCTAATAAACCCTTAAAATTGTCTACAGATTCCTAGTGCTCATTTGCGGCCAATTGGCAGCACTGTTAATTCATTGATTGGACAAGTGATGCTAACTCTCTTTCCCTTCAGTGCGACACAAACAGGTCTGTTGGAGGATCAAGTTAGCAAGTGAGTAAGCAGAGTTAATGATCTAACTGAGGAGTAACTTAGAGTTGTAAACAAGATAACAGGGTTCAGTTTCCCAGAGATTAAATATGTTGGATCAAATCTGGTAGCAGAGGATAGTTCCGTCCACTGACATGAGGGAGTTAGGGTGTCCAAACTAGAAATTACCCAAGCCCAGTCTAAACCCAATGCGCATGGTTTGGTCGAAGGATTGATGGAGAATCAGCGGAGCAGAGACGACTTGTAGTAGCGGAGTGTGAGTATTAATAGGGTTGCACGTTGGATTCACATATGCTTAGATTGCAGTGTTTGCAATGGCTGTGTGGTGTTATGTGCAGCTGGTTTCAGTTGATGAAAGAGTGTGACTCTTAATGCAGAGATGTTGAAGTGGTTATCGGGCCTGTCAAGACCTAAAATCCCGGGATATACAGAGATACGCAACTATGATGCGGTCTCAGTGCAGAAAATACTGAGTGTAGCTGTCTGCTGTGTTGTGGTGTCTGTCATGAGATGTCGTCGACAGCATCTGTAAGATAGGCACTTGTTCTTTGTGTGGTTGTAAAAAGCAGTCAGTATAGTTGATCTCAGTGAACAGGGAATAACTGTATCAATCTGAGCGAGACCCCGCCGGTAGAGGTTTCACGTAGAGTAAGTGCTAGATTGAATGAGAGAGTATAGTTCAGAATTACCCTTGAGTGTATGGATATCTTTTCTTTCATTAGTGGAGGAGACAGACTTAGTTGTTGAAGCTGCTTGCGTTGTATTGTGTGAATGGCTTAGAAAACGCGATTGAAATGAAAATTGTAAAGGAGGGTGAGCTGCTACAAGGAGTGAGATTGACGTCACACCGTGCAGCGCTGGTATTGGACAGTTGTTGTAAAGCCATGCTGGGATTGTTTGAATACATCATAGAGAATCACACTGGTATTTGTTGGGATCACCGAACAAGATAAATGAGGGAGAAATTAATTTCCTGGTTTCCATAGAAAGTCATTTGTGGACAGCGTACTAAATTTCATTAAAGTGACGTTTTTGAAAGCCATACAGCATATAATAAGGGGAGATGTGATTGTGTCCATTAGAGAAGGAGAGGAAACACCACTTCAGGGTACACCAGGTCGCGCTATGGTGACCAATAATGGATTTCATACATGTCTTTGGCTCGCACAATGAAATAAAATCACTGAGAAAGATAGGGTATTACAGTTTCCCCACTATGGTACATTCAATTTGACAACTATTGAGAATTTAAGGAGGAAATTGTTCAAAATGAGACTGCCTCCTAGACCTACCCACTTTGAAGCACTAGTTGCTTGGGATTGTACATCTCAAAGAGAGGGAAAAATATCAGTGGAGAGTCAAGAGAGCCATACACACTTGTGCGAATGTTAGGTGGGATGCTCAACAGAAGACTTGGAGGACATAGATAATTGAGGGAACTTGATCATGTCCTGTATCGACGACAGAAGTAGAAGAGAAGGGAAAGCACAAGGAAAAGAAAAAACCTTTAGGGATGAGAAAATTCCTGAGGATTGTGACACTGAGCTATCGGAGGATTTTGTGACTGAATTATTACTAAATCGTCCACCTCCATACAATGAAGTATCACCTGCTGAAACGCGTAACCCACCTTTCCATGGCATGTTTGATGTGCCATCTGCACCATTAAGTTCAAATTCATATGGACCTGAAGAAAGTTCAGTAATGACCATTCCTTCCATATCAATGCTTTGAACAATGCAGATGCTCTGACACTACCTATCACTGTAGGCCCTGTGGTTCCTTTGTATAAGCCCAGAGCCACAAGAATTGATATGCATACATTGGCGGTTCCTAGTGAGACAACCACTGTAACGGATAGTTCGATAGGTCTATTACCAAGACAAGTTTCACAGACTCCCTTGGTTCCAACACAAGGGACCACATCCGATGCCTCCAGTGTAACTTCTTCTTTTAACTCAAAAGGGATTGACTAATCACGGAGGTTTCCTCAGAGACCGCCAACTTTCTTCATGACAACTACAAGTGCCCCACCAATGGTGAATCATAGCTCAATAGGAATGCCCACTTCAGACATGTTACTTTTCGTTTCAATTCTTTATTTCGGTTATAATAACCATAAAAGAGTACCGTACAATAAAAAAACAATCATTATGACAAAGTGCAGCATTTCTGGTGGGTACAAATAATCCATACATAAATACAATATACAATATAAAAAAAAATTTAAAATATTAATTTATACACAATGTTGGTTTACCAACCTTTTAAAATAGGAATAAAAAAATTTAAAAAAAATTTTAAGAACCAGGCTTAGTGATGATACCATTACATTTTTTGACCATTCCTTTTCCTAATTATCGCAACACTAAACAAAAAACGACTCAGGCTAAATACTATCCTCTGTGATGAGTCGCCCTTAAATATTCTTTCCCCATCCTGGACACGACGAAGACCCAAGTTTAGACAAATAGGTTTGATCCATTTTATCCTTGGTCGCATATATGCAGGGCATATAAAAAGAACATGGGTCTCATCCTCCTTTGCGTCCATATCGCACAATTTGCACAGGTCAGATTTATTATTATTATTATTGGGCGCCCATTTTGATGTTCTAGAACTGAGTTGCAAAATACCATAGCGATACTTTAAATACAGTGATTTAGCCAAAGGGGGTTCAATTTCATCCATAAAATTTTCGAATTTGCTTCCACATTTAAAATTTAAAAATTTAAGGGTCAGTGGTCCAAGTTTGGGGTTATGTAATACAGAGTTATTAATATAGTCCCAATATGTGTCCTTCAACAATTTTTTAGAAGAATTGGTTAGTGAATCCGGATCTGTCCAAAAGTTGCGTAAGCCCAGCTTTGTGAACCAATTTTCAATATACGCTAACCAAACCAACTGAGTAGCATTCTTTATTTGGATTATTTCCTTCAGTGCGTCTCTGTAGTCTGCAAGCTCATCAGTTGACCACAGGCGCACCCAGTACAGTAATGGGCGTAAATGAGCTTGATCGTCCAAGTGACGTATATTCAAATCCCAAAATATCGGGACAAGGGGGGTACAGCCCGGGATCGCTAAGAGTTGCCTGAAAAAACTGTTTTCTTGGACTGAAAAAGAATCTCGTGGTACATGGCCCCATAGTTCTGCCCCATATAGGGTAGCTGATTGAACTTTATATTTAAAAAGTTCAATAGCAGGTGATATTGCTTTAATAGGGCTACTTTTAAACTTCCTGATTATAGGGGCTTTATTTTGTATTAATGTTAACCTCGATTTTTCTATTTGCGGTTTCCAGTTCATTTTAGTGTCAAGGGTGATACCCAAATATTTAAAATTATTCACTTGTTCAATCTTTTCCTTATTTACATTAAAGACTTTGTTAAACCCTCTGTGGGGGTTAATCGCCATAACTTTCGTTTTAGAAGCATTAATTTCAAGGTTTTTATCCAAGCAGTAGTCCCGAAATTTATTCAAAAGATTTTGTAGACCATTAGGTGTCTGGGAGATTAAAATCGTATCATCCGCAAATAATAAGGCCGGAACGGCTTGACCACACAACTTGGGAGAGTCATGCTCGCAGCCCAAGAGGGTTTCAGGGATGTCATTTACGTAGAGAGAGAAAAGAGTTGGTGCCAAAACACAACCTTGTCGGACACCTCTCTTTATATTTATTCTCTCCGATAGCTCTCCATTTGGCCCCCACCTTACTCTTGCATAGTTACCCTCGTGTAGCCTAATTAATTGATGGCAGATGTCCCCAGGGGCGCCCATATCCCTCAACCTTTTCCATAACTGCCCCCTGGGAACCAAATCGAAGGCCGCTTTAAGGTCCACGAAGGCTACGTATAGATGGGATTTCCTTATATTGATGTATTTCCATGTTAAACATAAGAATCTAAAAACCTGGTCTACTGTACTAATTTTGGCTCTGAAACCTGCCTGGTATTTGGTAAAAATAAAGTGATCCTCAATCCACATATTCAATTTATTGAGAAGTTGACGCGCATAAATTTTTTGCAAGACATCTATCAAACTGATAGGTCTATAATTTGATGGGTTGGATCTGTCCCCCTTCTTGAAAATGGTCACAATTTCTGCACCCTGCCAGGTTTCTGGAATTGGGGCACCTCTTGCAATGTCATTACTAAGTAGATTAATATAGGGTGCCCACAGATTATTCTCGTGTTTCCAGAGGTCCCCAGGGATTTTGTGTGGTCCTGGGGCTTTGCCTTGTTTAACTAAATTAATGGCTAGTATGGTATCTGCCAGGCTAAATGTTAGCGTTGTATCACAAGTGTTTTGCCCTAGGTATTCGTTTGTCATTCCTTCCTCCTCCCCTACACATGAGTATAATGAGGAGAAGTGTTTGACCCAGACCTTTTCTTCTAGAAACCTATCTCTGGATTGCACACCTTCTTTGGTGCCCTTTGCTATAAGGTTCCAGAACAACGTTTGATCTTTTGATTTACAAGCTTGAAGTAAATCTACCCAAACTTGTTCATCCCAGGATTTTTTTGCAAATAAAATAGTGTTTTTATAAAATTTTCTTTTTTCTCTCAAGATATTTATTTGCTTCCCTTTTATGGCCTTTATTAGTTCTAATTTAGCCTGCCGGCAGGCTTTGTTATACCAAAGGCTCTCCTTAGGCCGGTTATTCCGACAGGCTTGGCCTATGTTAACCTCTTTTGAGAGGATTTTCCTAAGTTGCTGCATCAGATTCCTATGTACTAATGATACCGAGCGTTCCTCAGTATTTTTTTTTTTTTTTTTGAAACCGTTTATTGCAATCTCAAGAATATACAGGTATGGGCCTACAACCTTCCGGCCGGCCGCTAGAATGACAGGAGCATATGACATACGTTCAAAAACACTTGGCGGTGCAGAAAAGCAAAATCAGGAGGTATCAACGTCGTGGGCCACATCACTCTGACCCCACAATACGGTTTCATTTTATACGAACAACACGAAAACCACACCCGCAAGGCAACCCGCAATTGAAAGTAACAGCACGTGCTCCCGAATGGGGGACCCCAGCCATCCACAGGAGTCTAAAGAGGGGAAGGGGAACAAATCGAGGACTGGGGGAACTCCGTGCTCGGGGCTAGGGAAAGGAGTCAACTAAGGGGACGGGGCTGGTGAGGCCGCAGGCAGCAGTGGTGGCGTGCAGATACCCCCGCGGTAGGCGTTCCAGGGGCCCCATACCTTCACCCATGCCCCAGGCTTACCCCTCGCCACATACACCACCTTTTCTCGGAACATGCACCAATCCATGTGTTCTTTCCAGGCCGACACCGCCGGGGGCCTCTGGGATCCCCACAGTTGAGCAATGTCACGCTTAGCTATCATATATCCCAGAGTCACCCATCGCGTCGGAACCGAGTAGTCAGTTGGTTCCCACACATTCAGCAGGCATCTCCTCGCTTCAGGCAGCAGCGCGACATGCGTAACCACTCGCAGGACCTCATGCACACCACGCCAGAATCGCTCCACCTTCGGGCATTCCCACAAAATATGCAAAAAAGTCGCCAAAGCACCACACCCACGCTTACACAACCCATCCTCAGCATAGCCCATACACAGAAGCCTTGGCCCCGTCATGTAAACCCGGTGGAGTATCTTAAGCTGGACGAAGCGAAGGCGAGCCGGTATGGCCACCTCCTTCGGAGAGGCCACCACGGAAATCCAATCTTCGTCGTCCAACTCCAGCCCGTCGGCAACCCAAGCCTCGCGGAGGCCAGTCAGCAAGCCCGAGCGGTCATTAATCAATTTTTTGTAAATAAGGGAGATCGTGCTGTCCGGAACGTGGCCATCCAGCACTCTATCCTCCAGAGGGGAAGACTCCGGGATGGAGGCGACGTCTGGGAAGACGGAGCCCAGTGCGTGACGGACCTGCAAGTACCGAAAGTATTCACTGCCCTGCAGCTGAAACTCCATCTGCAGCGTCTCGAATGTTTTAAATCCCCCCCTCGTCCAGAGGTCCCCCACTTTACTGATGCCGATCGTGTCCCACTTCTCGAAGCCCTTCGAGGTCCACAGGGAGCCCAGTCTCTCAGACGCGTACAGCGGTGATGCCCGGGTCAAACGGTCCTTCCACCCCATAGCTGCGTTAGCCGCGTGCCATACTCGCACCATGACACGCGTAGGTCCCGTCAGGCGGGGGCCGGGCGCGCCAGAGTAGAGCGCTCGATTATAGTCGCCACCAGGCAGGAGCATCTTGTCCATTTCAAATGCCGGGTTTAAGGCGGGCCCGTAAAGGCCATGATTAATTGCAGCTAGCTGGGAGGCCCAGTAATACCGTTTAATATCCGGGAGGGCAATCCCCCCGTCGTACCATGGGAGCGTCAACTTCGCCAGGGCAATACGCGGCCTCCCGTCCCAGAACAGGCGGCGCTGTAGGCTCTCCACCTCACGGAAGTAGCGCGCAGGGACTAAATCCATAGTATTCTGGAGAGCGTACAGGAAACGTGGCAACGACATCATCTTAAACAATGCCGCCCGGCCGAGCGGCGAAAGCGGCAGGCGCCGCCAGCGCGCGACGTCCTCCTTCAAGCGCTGGAGGGGGGGAAGCAAATTCCGCTCGTAGCGGGCCTCCGGGTCCAGAGTAATATAAACCCCCAGGTACCGAAACCCCTGGGAGGCAATCTGGATCGGACAGCCCCGCGGGAGGACGGGAGCCTCCCCGGAAAGCACATACACACATGATTTAGCCCAGTTGATGACAAGGCCTGAGTTGCGGCCGAATGAGCGCAAAACATCAACCAGGACAATCAGTGATTTACGCGGGGAGGCAAGGTACAAAAGGATATCGTCAGCGTATAGGGACACGCGGTCCTCATACTCGGGGGTCCAACGGAGACCACGGATGGAAGGGTGCCACCGCAGCCACTCCGCCAGGGGTTCCAAGGCCAGCGCGAACAGGAGCGGCGACAAGGGACAGCCCTGTCGCGTGCCCCGTCCCAACTCGAATGAGACCGATACTCTTCCATTCACCACCACCTGCGCCAATGGGCCCGAATACAACAATTTGACCCAGCTGATGAACCCCGGGCCAAATCCAAACTTCGCCAGCATAGCCCAGATATATGGCCACTCGAGCGTGTCAAACGCCATGGTGGCGTCTAAGGACGCCAATATGGCCGGCTCCCGCACGAACGGGACACGCGCGAGCACTCCGTGCAAGCGCCGCAGATTAAGGGCCGTGTTGCGATGGGGAATAAAGCCGGACTGGTCTTGGTGGACCAGATCGCCCACTACGCCGACCAGCCGGTTGGCTAGCACCTTGGCGAGGATTTTGGGCTCCGCATTCAAGAGCGAGATAGGCCGATAGGATGTAACCCGGTCTCGAGGTCTCCCTTCCTTGTGGATCACCACGATCGTAGCCAGACGTTGGTCCGGCGGGAGGGAGCCCAGCGAGTGGGCCGCCAGGAACATCGCACGGAGGTGGGGTGCCAGTACATCCGGTCGCAGCTTATACAACTCGATAGGGATGCCGTTCGGGCCCATGGCCTTGCCGGATGCGACCGAGCGTATGGCGAGGGCAATTTCGTCGGAGGTAGGAGCGGCATCTAACGACACCCTGTCCTCCACCGAAAGGGAAGGCAGCGCGATATCCCTAAGCAGGGCATGTGAATCCTCCTCCGAGCAGGGAGAAACCGGGGAATACACCTCGCGGAAATAATCCGCGAAACAAGAGACAATGTCTTCTGGCTCGGTGACACGCACACCATCCATCCTCTCGATCAGCGGGACCACACGACTCGCTCTCTCCTTTTTATCCAACCATGCAAGCAGTTTACCAGCCTTATCACCCACATCATACAGTCGCCCCTGTTGCTCTCTATAGAGGCCCCTGGCCGCCTCCGTGACGAGGGCCCTGTAGGCCGCCTGCTTAAGGTGTAGGACATGTAATGCAGCATCCGTCACCCCACCCTCTAGATCACCCTCCAATTCAGTGATTTCGGCCTCCACCCGGGTCACCTCCTCCTGCTCGCGCCTCCGGGCATGGGAGATAAAGGAGAGGGCCTCCCCTCTAAGAACTGTCTTGAAGGCTTCCCACAGGGAGATAGCCGAAGGGACGGACCCCACATTCTCATCGAAATACCGCTGCAAGGATTTCATCAAATCAGCGCGAATGGTGGGGTCGCGCAGGTACCAGGCGTTAATTGGAGCTACCCTGCCCTCCCCCCTCGGGAAGACATCAACGTGCAACAGGAGCGGGGAGTGATCTGAAATACCCCGCGCCAAATGGCGCACCTCTCCTACCCTCCCAACATAGGCCGCAGGGACAAGGACATAATCAAGCCGGGAGAGGCTACCATGGGCACCCGAGTGGAAAGTGTACTGCAGCTGCGTGGGATGTTTTAAGCGCCAGCAGTCCACCAACCCCAGTGTATCTAAGAAGCCGGACAGCCACGCCTGCGCCCGGGGGAGGTCCCTAGGGGGGTGACGATCCACGGTCCCAGAAACCACCGCATTGAAGTCCCCCCCAACCACCAGAAGCCCCCCCGGAAGGTCAAGGAGGAGGCGCCCTAGGTCTGCAAAAGTCGTAGACTGTAACCCCGGTGGGACGTACACTGATACAAAGACAACTACTTTACCCTCCATTCTCCCCACTAAGACAGTGTAACGTCCCCTCTCATCATGGCGCACCTCGTCTATTTCCAACGGGAGCGAGTTCTTCACCATGATGCCCACCCCCCGTGAGCCCGATGTGAAGCCCGAGTGGGCCACCAAGCGATAGCCACGCCGATTCATGGCACAAAAGGAATTACCAATAAGGTGTGTCTCCTGCAGAAAGACCACATCTGGCGAAAGTCGTTTCAAATACTGCAGGACCACACCTCGCTTAATCCTATCCCCCAGTCCGTTATCGTTCCAGGACAATAAAGTCAGGTCCCTACCCCCCATCACATACAGAAGCCATCATTCGTCCCCCAGAGAGCACCTTAAAAACACCAATACAATAAAGGGTTTGCCTTGCGGTAAAAACGAACAACACCCCACCCCAACCCACCCATCCCAACAGAACTCCCCCCTCCCTGCACCCCTGCATGAGCCCAAACAGCCCCCCCAAAGTGCAGTGTGCCTGTCGCCCCATGAATGATTAAACTAACTAGTCCCCAGGAGGAGGAGGGAGAGCCCCCAAGAGACCCCGTACCACCTCCACAAGAGGGGAACTTAACGAGCAGTCAAAAGTGACGACAATACTGTCCAGAGCGAGGCCTACTATTAGTCCCTCAGTCCTGATCCGGCGAGCCCTCCCCTCCAACCGCGCCCCCCCCCACCCCCCCGGCCCCGATCCCTGGGCAAGGAGTCCAACCAGTCCCCGGCCGCCTCGGGACGATAAAAAAAATGCGTGCGGCCATCCACCTCCACCCGCAACTTAGCTGGAAAAAGCATCGCATACTTGAGGTTCAGGTCCCGTAGACGACGTTTGACTCCGAGAAAGCTCAGTCTCTGCTTCTGGACCGCTGGGGTGAAATCAGGATAGAAGTTTACGTCCATATTGTCAAGTCTGACCGGTCCTTGTTGCCTAGAAGTCTGCAGGATAGCGTCTCTGTCCCGAAAGTTGAAAATCCGGGCAATGAGAGGCCTCGGAGGGGCTCCGGCCTTAGGTCTTCCTCCGGGAACCCTGTGGGCACGTTCCACCGCAAAGAATTTACTCAGCCCCCGGGGCTGGAGATGGGTGAGAATCAGGTCTTCCACAAACAGGTCCGCCGCCGCCTCCTCACGTCCCTCCGGCACCCCGACAATGCGGACATTGTTCCTCCGGGCCCGACCCTCGGAATCCTCCAGTCGACGATCCATCAGGGCGCTCGCCTGGCCAAGCCGGCGCACCTCCTTTTGGAGGGCCGCCACGTCCGCTGTGAGGCCCGAGGTGGTGTGGGCCAAAGAATCGACCCGGTCATTGGTCTTGGATAAATCGGCCCTCACCAGGCCAACATCCACGTGGACCGAGTCAATCTTTTGCGCCAGTGTGTCAAAGCGCTGGTCCACCGAGGCCTTCATCTCGGCAATAGCGCCCATGACATCTCGCAGGGTCAGATCCGCGGGCAGAGCAGGAGCATCAGTCGGGCCCTCAGGGGACCTACGCGGCACCTCAGGAGATCCCTTCTGGAGGGTGTAGCGGTCCATGCTGTTGGACTGATGGGCTGCGCCACGGCTGGTCGATTTCACCTTTGCCCGGTCGCCATCTTGCTTTGTGGACATGGTTTCAGTCCCCAAATCGTGCCAATCACCTCGAAAAGGCCGACAAACCACTTCACGGGCTCCGGGGGGGGGCAACCACAGGTCCGCAGGACGGATCACAGCCGGCGGGCCAGCAGGGCACCCCAACGAGGCCACACCACCGCACACCGCCCCGCGACCCAACCTCGCCTACGCAGCAAGGAGGGTGCAAAAGCGAAAGTGAAAGTGTGGGGTACGCGAGTCGCCCAGCCCTGCCCGCCGCTGTTGATCACTTTGTCTCCGGATCGCCCCACAACTCCAATCCGGGGGGCCGGCGTGGAGAAGGCCGCAAACCTCAATCGGTGCTCCCGCCGGTGTCCGAGGTCCAATTTGAAAGCGGAAAACGGGTGACACCTCAGCTCGGGCTCACCAACACAGTCCCCTCATCTAGGACAGGATATTTTCAGGATTTATGTAGGAGGTCACGGAGGTCCTCGGGAGCCTCGCACCTACGCGGCCATCTTGGTTGCGCGCTAGGCTCCTCCCTCCGTTCCTCAGTATTAATGTTATCTAACGACGACATAAGTTTTACATAGAGTACATAGATTTCTCTAATTGTATCGACATTACCCATTACAGCAGGCCATTTTAAAGACCTGCAATTGTTGGACTCCAAGGGCTCATAAGTGGAAATATAATCACTAGGTATCAATACCTTAGGGAACATAAACAGTGAGCCAGTGATAGTCAAAGAAAGAGGAAAGTGGTCGCTTTCAATACGGTTGTCCACATTCAAATCTATGAGCATTGGCCATAGATTCAAGGAAACCAGTATGTAGTCAAGATGGCTAGTAGAACAACCTCTTTCAAAGGTCGGTTTACTTGGGCAATCAGAAGGGAGTCGGCCATTACAGGAGCGTAGGCCATGTTCCATAGTCAATCTTAACATCTGCAGTGAACTATTTGTGCAGGGTGTTATGTAATTTGCGTCAATGCTAGGGATATTATAGGCCTTATCTTCTTCTCCATGGATATCATCTAGCCCCGTAATGGGTTCAAAGCTCCTATTAAGGTCTCCTCCTATAATCAGCATAGTTTTATGATCTAAACTGCGGATAAAACCATCTAGTTGGGCTATTGTGTCTGATTCTTTATTTGACGGATGGGGTCTGTTGTAAATATTAATAATACACATTGCCCGTCCTTTAGCGTCATTAAATTTTATAGCCAAAATATCAGGGCTATTAGAATCCACTTGTGTAAAGTCAATACCCAGCGTGATTCTTGCCCAGATTATCAAACCGCCAGATGGTCTACCTTTATTTAAGTGTGATGCTGCTATATGGAATGACCTGTAACCTACTTTAAAAGAGTGTTCTACCCCCCATGTTTCTTGGAACAAGATGAGGTCCGCTTTGCTGATATAATTGTGCCATGCAGGATCAGACAGATTTTTCTTTATACCAGCAATATTCCAAGAGATTAACTTGACCACAACTTCCTTAGTACTGTCAGGTTGGCCCAAGTCTATATTTGTAACGTCACCAGTTCTTATTATTGGTGGATTAATATTCCCCACTTCTGTTTGCAGGATTAGGTTATTATCCTGTTTGGCTATGTCCCTAGTAATACATCCATCCATAGTTGCCGTAATGGGTTTAGCAATAATATCATCCTCTTTATCATAACTTACATCAAGTCAATTTGTCTCGTCTAACCCATATAGCTCAGAGAAGCGATTATTTGTGGGTATGTGGAAAAAGTTGTCGGGCCCCCACGGCATAACTTCATATGCCGTGCTTGCCCGGCATTTATATGTACGGGTAGCCTTCTCACTGTAAAAATAATTAAGATTTTTTATTCTAATAGGGCCCTTGTCAATATAGTATTCATCGTTACAAACTAGTGCCACTACATTTCTATCCCTGAAATTGACTATAATCGTGTCTCCTTGTATGTCTTTTGCCTTCCTACCTATCCAGCCAACCCTTCTGACAAACAGTATCTCCCCATTTAAGTGTCTAGGGATCGGCCTGTTCGTATTCAACCAGAATAACACTTTATTCTTTAACTCTTGGTAGGATTCTGCTTTCCCATTCTTCAGTTCAGGGACGCCAGTAAGTACAATTGTGTAGGGTAGCGAATCTGGTGGTAGGTCAATTGTTACCAAAGGAGTTTTTATACTTCCTTCGTGCTTATGTGTTGTTTTTTCTGTGCTTTGTGGTATATCAGCTTTTCCCTTCATAAGCTTCCCTGCACTAGATGTTGGACTTTTAGCACGTTTTACTAACTTTTGTTGGTTGCAATTCAGACCTTTGCAATTTAGTACCTTTGTTGATTGAACTGTCAATCCTGCACTTACAACGCTTCCAGCACTTATAGTGCTTGCAGAATCAGCATTGGATGATGGTAAATTCTCTGGTCTCCCTCTAACTTCTACCTTTATCAGGTTCTTTAGGGAAGTAAAATTATCCAGAGTTAACTGTTCCAATTTCACCAGCTTTTCATCTACCAATTTGATCCTTTCAAGGACTGGCAAAATCATTGACCTAACAATGTGCTCTATATGTGCCAGTGACCCATAGACACCCTCATTAGAAGCAGGAGTTATGGTTCCAGTAGGACTACCTGTAGTGGTGGTTTTAGTAGAACGCCCTTGGTTATCATTGGGCCTTACAGGTATCCTTTTTTTTATGGGAGGTCTTTGCTTAGGGGTTTCCAAATCTTGGGTTTTAAATAGTTTTGGTTCCCTCCCTTTTTGTACAGCTTCTATTATTTTCCTCTTCGAAGCCCCACCAGTTCTTACTCGATTAGCAATATGTCTATTAGTTGTTTTAGACAGTGGGGTTTTGCTCGTTAAGGGTGGCTCTCTATATGGCCTCGTGTCATTTTGATTAGGGTGACAAATATTCCCATTTGCTAGCAAGGGTGGGGACCTATCTAAAACGATAAGGCTCTCACTCTTGTTCAATGACGTACATAGGGAGAGGGCTGAGTCCTCCAAGACCACTGAATCGGTTGCTGGATCATATATCTCTGCAAATGTATCCTGGTGCTGTGCAATTGGTATGTGTGGCGCACTAGTTACACTTGTTGCAGATAATGATGTTACGGGAGGAGGATTATTTGAAAATGGGATATTGTGGCTACCCTCAACTCCTGGAAGACCTACATAAGAGTCCAGGAATGTGGATCCAGGTGAGACTATTGGCTGTTCATCAGAGGAAGGGTTTAGCGAAGCTAGGCGCATGTTAGGGGGAAGTGATAAGCGCCTCTCTGTACTCTCTATGGCGGTTACAACAACGCCTATGGTTTTCTGCAGCATCCTATCGATCGCAGTCAGGCTCGGCAGGGGGACCTTACTGCCTTTAGTCTGCATTTCAATAGATCGTTTCATCGTGATGGCTTTTTTCCCCATTAGTCAGGTGCCAAGTCAGTCTCCTAGACCAGCGTTTCCCAAACTGTGGGCCGCGGACCCCCAGGGGTCCGTGACACATTCCCAGGGGGTCCGCGGGCTGGAGTGCCTTTGAGTCAACTATTTTTAAATATTAAGCATACACGCACTGTGAATGACAGCGCTGGGGCGGCGGGACCAAAAAAAATCGGGCCAATCACCATTTCAGCTTAGGCCGGGGAAGCTGAAGGGTGATTGGCTTATTATTTTATAGCCGCGCACGCTCACGCACGCTTGCACGGCAGTGCGTCTTCCCTCGCGTCTGCAGCCAGCCCAGGAGCATTTTGCCGCCCAATGCCCTGTCTCCGCTTTCGGCTCTCTAAATACCAGCATTCCGGCACCTCGGACCACTACTAGAGCACGTGAGTGTTTATTTCGTAATTTTTTCAAAAATTTTACATTTACAGCTGTTGGGCAAGGCCAGGGGAATTAGGACGCCGTGATTATTTAGGCCGGGTGTACCAGTCGCGCAACACCTATTGGAATCACGTTGTGGGTGTCGGCCCTCAGCCCGGGATGAGACTTCACCCGAGCACTTCACAGGTATTTAAAAGCCCATTTGCACGTTAATGAGGCCTTACTGTTGTTTCACCCCTTCTAAGAGCCCCGCAGCTCCAGGGCCGGCTTCAGGGCGGTGCGACCTGGGTCCGTGTTTGAAAGTTTATTATGATTTTGAAGCACCTTCTTTCCGCCGCAATTACCAGGCCTCACATAAATGTCAAGATAACTCCTGTGATTAATTATCTTCCTGGAGAGAGATCAGCATTTTGTATAGTTGAGGTTTTGACTTCTGTGAAGTTAGTGCAGAGGGTTAATATGCCTGCTGCAAAGAACGTGTGCCAAGTAGATTACAGAGTGGGTATGATAAACAGATCAAATATTACTGATTTCATATGAGACATCCTTTTGTTACTTGCAATTTATAACTTAAATTCCTAATATAGAATAGTGAGCTATTAACTTTCATCCTGCACTGCATACACACTGCAAAGTATACAATATTAAAACATTGCTTAATGTTGCAAAAAGGGTTAATTTGGCTAGAAATCGATTCTTATTATTAAAGAAAACTCCCAACTATGCTGTTTCTTTTTCGACTCTTGAGTTTGTGCTTCTCCACACCAAGCACTCTTAAACTATACTGCCTACCAGTATGGATGACATGTGACTCCTACACTTTCAGTCCTTTGGCTTATGTAATATTTCCTATACACTGATTTACACACGTATGATTGATTGTCTCTGTGTAATTTGTGTGTGATGCAAAGTGCTCGGACACCCGGGCCTACACTGGTATTAATTCAATGCATCTGAGAGTGTGTGGTTATGGAGACTTGGTCACTGTTAAAGGGTGCTAGTGAGAGAATCCGTGGTGGAGGTAGTCATTGGGGTGGCGTCAACAAACATTGTCGCACAGGGCGCCACCAGCACTAAAGCCGGCCCTGGGCAGCTCCACTCTGCCGTTTGCTTAAACTAGATTCAGCCCCCCCCCGAAATGTTTTCTTAGCCCCCTGCCCCCCACGAAATTTGGCTCTAGTTGCGCCTCCGGTACTTACTAAATACATTACAATTTGGTTGGAATTGTCCCACCTCTGGGTAAGCCCTGTTTGCGCAGTGGTTTACGTAGTGGGTCGCAACCATGCTCGTCATACTAGCAAATAGCACCAAAGAATTCTGGATAATGTAGTGGCAGCGGTGAGTACGCCTATGCCACGAGTATGTGAAATAATGCCATCCCTGGACACGTGTTTCGAGGTAATTGCCTCTCGTCAGCAGGGAGCAGGTAGGTGTGCGGGGTGCCAAGTAGACTGCCAAAATATGTAGGTATAGTACCTTTCAAGGCGCGCAGGTGCGGGATCCAGGCTCGTCAGCCTAAAGTCGCTCGAAAGAGCTTTAAATAGTTTACGTAGTGGGTCGCAACCATGCTCGTCATACTAGCAAATGGCCCCAAAGAATTCTGGATAATGTAGTGGCAGCGGTGAGTACGCCTATGCCACGAGTATGTGAAATAATGCCATCCCTGGACACGTGTTTCGAGGTAATTGCCTCTCGTCAGCAGGGAGCAGGTAGGTGTGCGGGGTGCCAAGTAGACTGCCAAAATATGTAGGTATAGTACCTTTCAAGGTGCGCAGGTGCGGGATCCAGGCTCGTCAACCTAAAGTCGTTCGAAAGAGCTTTAAATAGTTTACGTAGTGGGTCGCAACCATGCTCGTCATACTAGCAAATAGCCCCAAAGAATTCTGGATAATGTAGTGGCAGCGGTGAGTACGGCTATGCCACGAGTATGTGAAATAATGCCATCCCTGGACACGTGTTTCGAGGTAATTGCCTCTCGTCAGCAGGGAGCAGGTAGGTGTGCGGGGTGCCAAGTAGACTGCCAAAATATGTAGGTATAGTACCTTTCAAGGCGTGCAGGTGCGGGATCCAGGCTCGTCAGCCTAAAGTCGCTCGAAAGAGCTTTAAATAGTTTACGTAGTGGGTCGCAACCATGCTCGTCATACTAGCAAATAGCCCCAAAGAATTCTGGATAATGTAGTGGCAGCGGTGAGTACGCCTATGCCACGAGTATGTGAAATAATGCCATCCCTGGACACGTGTTTCGAGGTAATTGCCTCTCGTCAGCAGGGAGCAGGTAGGTGTTCGGGGTGCCAAGTAGACTGCCAAAATATGTAGGTATAGTACCTTTCAAGGCGCGCAGGTGCGGGATCCAGGCTCGTCAGCCTAAAGTCGCTCGAAAGAGCTTTAAATAGTTTACGTAGTGGGTCGCAACCATGCTCGTCATACTAGCAAATAGCCCCAAAGAATTCTGGATAATGTAGTGGCAGCGGTGAGTACGCCTATGCCACGAGTATGTGAAATAATGCCATCCCTGGACACGTGTTTCGAGGTAATTGCCTCTCGTCAGCAGGGAGCAGGTAGGTGTGCGGGGTGCCAAGTAGACTGCCAAAATATGTAGGTATAGTACCTTTCAAGGCGCGCAGGTGCGGGATCCAGGCTCGTCAGCCTAAAGTCGCTCGAAAGAGCTTTAAATAGTTTACGTAGTGGGTCGCAACCATGCTCGTCATACTAGCAAATAGCCCCAAAGAATTCTGGATAATGTAGTGGCAGCGGTGAGTACGCCTATGCCATGAGTATGTGAAATAATGCTATCCCTGGACACGTGTTTCGAGGTAATTGCCTCTCGTCAGCAGGGAGCAGGTAGGTGTGCGGGGTGCCAAGTAGACTGCCAAAATATGTAGGTATAGTACCTTTCAAGGCGCGCAGGTGCGGGATCAAGGCTCGTCAGCCTAAAGTCGCTCGAAAGAGCTTTAAATAGTTTACGTAGTGGGTCGCAACCATGCTCGTCATACTAGCAAATAGCCCCAAAGAATTCTGGATAATGTAGTGGCAGCGGTGAGTACGCTTATGCCACGAGTATGTGAAATAATGCCATCCCTGGACACGTGTTTCGAGGTAATTGCCTCTCGTCAGCAGGGAGCAGGTAGGTGTGCGGGGTGCCAAGTAGACTGCCAAAATATGTAGGTATAGTACCTTTCAAGGCGCGCAGGTGCGGGATCCAGGCTCGTCAGCCTAAAGTCGCTCGAAAGAGCTTTAAATAGTTTACGTAGTGGGTCGCAACCATGCTCGTCATACTAGCAAATAGCCCCAAAGAATTCTGGATAATGTAATGGCAGCGGTGAGTACGCCTATGCCACGAGTATGTGAAATAATGCCATCCCTGGAAACGTGTTTCGAGGTAATTGCCTCTCGTCAGCAGGGAGCAGGTAGGTGTGCGGGGTGCCAAGTAGACTGCCAAAATATGTAGGTATAGTACCTTTCAAGGCGTGCAGGTGCGGGATCCAGGCTCGTCAGCCTAAAGTCGCTCGAAAGAGCTTTAAATAGTTTACGTAGTGGGTCGCAACCATGCTCGTCATACTAGCAAATAGCCCCAAAGAATTCTGGATAATGTAGTGGCAGCGGTGAGTACGCCTATGCCACGAGTATGTGAAATAATGCCATCCCTGGACACGTGTTTCGAGGTAATTGCCTCTCGTCAGCAGGGAGCAGGTAGGAGTGCGGGGTGCCAAGTAGACTGCCAAAATATGTAGGTATAGTACCTTTCAAGGCGTGCAGGTGCGGGATCCAGGCTCGTCAGCCTAAAGTCGCTCGAAAGAGCTTTAAATAGTTTACGTAGTGGGTCGCAACCATGCTTGTCATACTAGCAAATAGCCCCAAAGAATTCTGGATAATGTAATGGCAGCGGTGAGTACGCCTATGCCACGAGTATGTGAAATAATGCCATCCCTGGAAACGTGTTTCGAGGTAATTGCCTCTCGTCAGCAGGGAGCAGGTAGGTGTGCGGGGTGCCAAGTAGACTGCCAAAATATGTAGGTATACTACCTTTCAAGGCGCGCAGGTGCGGGATCCAGGCTCGTCAGCCTAAAGTCGCTCGAAAGAGCTTTAAATAGTTTACGTAGTGGGTCGCAACCATGCTCGTCATACTAGCAAATAGCCCCAAAGAATTCTGGATAATGTAGTGGCAGCGGTGAGTACGCCTATGCCACGAGTATGTGAAACTATTAAAAGCTCTTTCGAGCGACTTTAGGCTGACGAGCCTGGATCCCGCACCTGCGCACCTTGAAAGGTACTATACCTTCATATTTTGGCAGTCTACTTGACTTTAGGGTGCCGCTCGTAGGCTTGCCATCAGTTTCATTCCTCCTGGGCTCTGCTGCTGACAACAAGGTCACCACGGACATTGTGGACGCTGTGGGGAGTGCTTTTAACTAGCGAACTTACTGCTCGGGACTGCGAGGACCAGGCTGCTCGGCGGCCTCATCAGCTGTCTCCTCTTCCCGGCCCCTCCCCCCGCAGGTACTTAACGCCTCGCGGCCCCCGCTTCGCGGGTGCCGCTCGTAGGCTTGCCATCAGTTTCATTCCTCCTGGGCTCTGCTGCTGACAACAAGGTCACCACGGACATTGTGGACGCTGTGGGGAGTGCTTTTAACTAGCGAACTTACTGCTCGGGACTGCGAGGACCAGGCTGCTCGGCGGCCTCATCAGCTGTCTCCTCTTCCCGGCCCCTCCCCCCGCAGGTACTTAACGCTTCGCGGGTGCCGCTCGTAGGCTTGCCATCAGTTTCAGTCCTCCTGGGCTCTGCTGCTGACAACAAGGTCACCACGGACATTGTGGACGCTGTGGGGAGTGCTTTTAACTAGCGAACTTACTGCTCGGGACTGCGAGGACCAGGCTGCTCGGCGGCCTCATCAGCTGTCTCCTCTTCCCGGCCCCTCCCCCCGCAGGTACTTAACGCCTCGCGGCCCCCGCTTCGCGGGTGCCGCTCGTAGGCTTGCCATCAGTTTCATTCCTCCTGGGCTCTGCTGCTGACAACAAGGTCACCACGGACATTGTGGACGCTGTGGGGAGTGCTTTTAACTAGCGAACTTACTGCTCGGGACTGCGAGGACCAGGCTGCTCGGCGGCCTCATCAGCTGTCTCCTCTTCCCGGCCCCTCCCCCCGCAAGGTCGTGGCATAGGCGTACTCACCGCTGCCACTACATTATCCAGAATTCTTTGGGGCTATTTGCTAGTATGACGAGCATGGTTGCGACCCACTACGTAACCTGTTTGCGCAGTGATTGGGTGGTATTCACTGCGTATGTAATTACCTGGTATGTTAAATATTGCACCCTTCTTAAAATTTAGGACGGTCAAACCTGCCGTAAACTTACAGGGGAAAAGTGTGCTATTTATAGTACCAAAGTACCACAGTCTGCATGTTAGTCTCCAAAAACTCAAAACAGATGCTATTTATCTTGCCCCATTTTTCTTGCTTGATTTAAATTTCGTCTCAGATTGAGGATAGTAACAAATAAGGTTTTATTCCGGACAGATTTGAAAAAAAGGCCTCTCAGACGTTGCAGCAGGTCAAGCTGCTGGCGGATTCTGCCCTCTCTCATTAGATCTGTTTGAGAGGGTTCTGTTTCTAGCTTCTGATCACTCAGTCTGGGCTTGGTGACCATTTCCGTATGCCTGGTAACTTGTACCTATTTGCGCTTTATGACTTGTCTGCTTGCTCCTCAGTCAGTATCTGTGCAATGTGTACAGACTGCTATTGTGCTGCTGCTCTCAAAGTCTGTTTACTTTAATGTTGGCATATTCATGCACTCCTTTTGTAGAATGTTAGAGTGATATTATCATGATCTGAATATTTGAAACACAGTAAATTTGCAGGTGCAGGGCAGCTCAGTGTTTTAGTGTTACAAGTGAAATGACTAACTGCTAGCACGAAAATGTAATATGCATTTGGTTAAAAAGCTATTCTGGCTGGAAAAGTAAAACGCGACAGAAAAAACTTGGCAATTAATATGGTCTGATAAATGAATTGTTTCTTATGCTTTGAAGCAGTTAACTTAGCCTGTCTTGTTGCTCAAATTGGTGTATTTTCTGGTATTTATGTTTCTCTCATCTTCATTGCTTTATTTTGCTTGTGAGCAAGCTTCATTCATAGTCACTGAAATGTCACTCATAATTACACTGTATTTATGACAATATCTCACACCGCAATCTGAAACCTTGGCAGCTATGATTTAGCAGCAGCCTTTCTATAATTCTTCTTGTGTGTGACGAGTGATCAGCTTGTGTGCTAGTAGCAGTGACATTATGGTTTATTCCCGCCGTCAGGGTTGGTTTCATGAAAAGGGTGGCTTGTGAGCAAGTGTCACTCATAGTCACTGAAATGTCACTCATAATTACACTGTATTTATGACAATATCACACACCGCAATCTGAAACCTTGGCAGCTATGATTTAGCAGCAGCCTTTCTATAATTCTTCTCGTGTGTGACGAGTGATCAGCTTGTGTGATAGTAGCAGTGACATTATGGTTTATTCCCGCCGTCAGGGTTGGTTTCATGAAAAGTGTGGCTGCAAGTGTAGTCCACTCCAAATTATTGCATTGATTTTAAAATGGTTTATTTTAAAATGGTTTCTTCATGGCACATTATGCAATCAATGCGTGTAAATAATTTTTGCATATTTTCCAAGATAAAATAATAAAAGCTTTAGTAATGCAAGTATTTGTTTGGTGTGTACTTGTTTGTGTATTTTTTGCGAATTATTGTTTTAATTTTTTGAAATTTAAATTGTAAAAATTGCTTGGGGGTCCCCGGACTCCAGTAGTGATTCAGTGGGGGTCCTCAGGAGTCAAGAGTTTGGGAACCACTGTCCTAGACGGTACAACAGTGATACAGTGGCAGTGATACCTTGTCAGTAGGATCCTGGATGAGCAGGGATGCGCCTCAGAAGATTTTAGGGAGTGGGCCCCACCCCAGCCTCCTCCGGCCTCTGACGGCCACAGACGGTCCCGCCCTTGTCCCGGGCTTCTCCCGGCGCTACCCGCGCGCGATCCCGCGACGCGGGAGCAGCACCGTGATTTGAAGCGCCTCCTGGCGCGAAACGCTCGGTCACGTGATTCGTGACCGCTGGGGCACCTGGGTCTTGTGGTTTTTTGGAAGCCGGTCTCCCCACTGCGGCCGCACGAGATGGAAGTGCAGCAGCGGGAGACCGGGACAGCAGCAGGTACAGCAAAGAAACAGTGTCAGGCAGGCAGCGGGATCCTCAGGGCCAGCCGAGTGAGTAACAGCAGAGACAGGGAACCCATGTTACTTTTGCATTCACAACCTGCCTTAAGCACTGGTACCTATTGTTGAGAAATAGTTCTGAATACTCCAGCTGAGCAACCAGGTATTTCTGCTCAAGAATTTGATGATTGCTTCAAAAGCATGGCTCCCCGATGACTAGTGGGATTGCCACAGTAAATGATAATGATACTGCTCAAATTCCAGAGAGAGATAGGGTTATGGATGTGGCCAGACTAAAGTTGACATGGAGGAACTGATAGCTGGGACCCTCAGTCCAACCCAATTAGAGATCTATAAAGAGGAAGAACTACAGTTTTTAGTCAAAGACATTACCAAGCGAGCAGGAGAAGCTCATGGCCGCCTTTCAGACCTAGCACAGAAACATGAGATTAATATCCAGAAGTCAAGGTATTACAGAGAAGTTACAGATTGGACTTTAGCAACAATTAATGCCTACTATGAGAGACTGTTGCAGGCATTTAAACAATCCAGTGTGACAGACAATATCTCAGAGAAGATGTGACATTTTGCTTATCGAATCGAGCATGGGTTGAGATCCGAGGTTAGTTCAATGATTCAACAGCACCTGATTTGTTAGCAGGGCAAACCCATTGATGGGATCCTGCGACACGCTAAGTATTGCAGCGATTAATTTGAAATGAGAAGTTAATGATTGTACAAATGAAGGCAGCACAAAGAGGTCAGAATCAGCCGTACATTGATAATGCAGTGAGGATATCACCAAGTTCCGATGATGCAAGGTGTTAATGGTTTCCACCAGCAAGGTTTCCTACCACTCAGAAGGAAATCTGAATGTTTTTGGGAATGGTGGGCTACTGTCGACAATGGATTCCTAACTTTTCCCTGAAGGCCAAACCTCTTCAGAGGTTGAAACACAAAAGTGTCAGATCATGTAGCATAGGATGACAGTTGCTTGCGTGCCATCTCAGACCTGCAAGAATGTCTCTGTCACGCCCAAGTCCTGGGAATGCCTGTTTACAATCAAATGTTTTGCTTTATTTTGCAGTGAGAGAGTGGGCCACTCTCTCTCACTGCTTACCCAAATCCACACAATGCAGGCAGCCCTGCTACTCTTTGCCCTGTTGCTGCCATGTTGCCTGGTTGAGTAAAAGCACTTGCTTCTACTTGTGTGAGTCTTGAACAGTGCAAAAGCATAGTTATGGGTCACATAATGACAGTGTTTGTACCCCACTCAGTTGAGGTGCTACTGGCTCATACTCAAACAGAGCACCTTACCAATATTCGCCTTACTAGATATGAGCAAATAAATTTGAGTGCCGAGAATGTTACCCATAGAAGGTTAAATGCAAAAAGAACAATTGGTGGACTGAATGTTGCACAATGTCAAGCATTCACCCCAGTATAGAGATCTGAGCCTAAATCCATCGTTTTTTTGCTCCCCATGCCATTCAAGTTCAGACCCAGCCATGTGCATATCAGTCTTGTCCCTTGACTGGAAACAAGCATCCTGGGACCGGTTTCAGGGCACTTCTTAGGCACACTATCACGACACCTTGAACATTTAGTACAAGGGATAAAGATCACTGTACAAATGTTATTTATGTTACTGTCCAGTAGGTGACTGCGCTATCCAACTAGAATAAACAATTGAGACATGACCGCATGGCCGCATTATATATACAGAACTACTTTCCTGTTTTGGGAGAGGAGCACTTAGCTGACACTGCGAGGTCACTACATGCCGGAATCCCAGCTCAGCTGATTTCTGCATACCAATAGGAAGGATGTCCAACCCAACACCAAGATAGGACAGCCTGATGACATTTACTTGTAGGTAGTGGGGAGTTAGACCACCCGGGCAGGGATTTGCCAGATCATCCACCGCAGGCAAGACTACGTTAGGGAGCACTAGGTAGGAGTACACTATACACAGTACTTATTTGCCTGCATTTATTCACTGTCTTAGCCCAATGATGGAAATGTTCATCTTTTTCACTATTCTTGTAATGCTAATTACTCAAATCTGATTCATTCTATTGATTATAGCCCCACTTGTATTTTATACAAGAATGAATGAATGAATACAGACTTGTATAGCGCATTGCTACCCGAGGGCATCCCAGCGCTTCCTGTGACATCTTATCACTCACTACTACTTACGGAAAGAGAAAGGTCTTCAACTGCCTCCTGAATCCAAGATAGTCCTGCTCCAGACAAATATGGTGTGGGAGCCGTTTCCACAACATTGCAGCATGGAAAGGAAACAAGAATCACAATGCTTCAATAAATATTGAAATGCCTTGCTGAGTATTTCTCGTGTATGTCTTTGGGTATGCATGAGAGGGTTCTAGATCTATTACCACATTTTCCTTGAGGAATCTGGGTTGTCATATTCTGAGGCTGCACACACTTTTGTTACCCTGTAAGGTTAGAGGTGCAGATGGTGCACTGTGGGCTAGCAGGGATTCAGACCAACATATCCCGAGGGTGTGCATGGGATCAATCTGGCACAATCCTGATGTTTATGTTGTCTGACAAATGCACAGTTTTACCAATGAGGAACAAGCTGTACGACAAGTGTTAGTGCTGTGTACCATCCCTGAGGACACTGATGAATACAGCCAAGGTTACAGCGACATTGAAGGGCCAGCAGTAAGAAGGTTGAAAAAAGCAAAAGTACCCTGCCAGAGGTCCTGACTGGACCTATTTGGCAGGCAATGATTGGCAGAGAGCGTTTCACACCTTTTGCTATAACAATTCTCACCCACCTGAACCTCCTTGAATTGAACTTTGTGGGTGAACCGAAACTTTAAATTGCTCTGCCACTAGATAGATTGACTCAACTTGTCATGGAAGTGATCATCAGTGAATTAGAACTGCACATTTACTAAATGCCACCTCAACTTTGATAGAGACATTTGAACTGTGCTTTGCTGCTTGTGCCAAGTGAAAGAATTAATTGCAAGAAATAAGTATGCTGTTAATTTCCAATGGTCTTTCTTTAGTGAACTCATGGAACCTGTTGCAAAATCGTGTTTGTGCCAGAAGTATTTGCTGTTGACAAGGTAGTATTAGTTATCTTGCTTAAAATTTTTAATCTACCACATTACCTGCATGATAATGAGTCTAGGATTCCTAACTTTAGTACTCCTAAATGCCTTCTGTGAATACCTAAAGTCGTAAAGTTAGGATTTTGTCTCAGATTACATTTGTGAATCGGGCCCTCAGAGTTCCCGGTGCAAACCTTCTAGACACGGACTGCCAGACTGCACAAACTGATTGCTGCCGACCAGAGACACATTTCTGTCCTCCTGCTGCTGAGTCAAGCTCGAGCAGGGGAAGGCAATACAATAGGCATCCTGTCACATCGAGGTGTGACCACCTCCCAGACAGGATTTTGTGTATTGGGACAGGGTGGGTGAGCTTGCCAGCGCCACTAAGTCTGCATGAGGGGCAAATTTGGTGTCCCTTTGCATAGTCAAGTTCAAATCAGTCCTGGGAGCCGTTGGCTCCCACTTTGGTGTGAAACTGGACAAAGAACATGGGAGTAACCTCCCCCTTGTCCAAGCCCTTCTCTCGGAGGGTCCACTGAATCAACCCAACCCTTTCCTAAGGGTTCTTAAGGGCTTACCTGTGGGTGGGTCCCTATATTCATAGTGGGAAAAGATTCAGATCAGACACCACTTCTTCTACCGTCTGGGCACTCTGGACTTCACTGGACTTCGTTTGGGCCTGACTTCACTTCCCTTCCAGTCAGCTGCATCGTCTGTGGATCATACAGGAACCTTACAAGGCCAGTGAAGCATCAAAGACACTTGAAGGAATCTCCCTTGGAGTGAAGGAGTCACTCTCCTGCATTCTCAGGCACCGCAACTAAGTCGACCGGTCTGCTGATCCGGAGCTCCTCTGGACTCCGTAAGGTTCTGCAACACAGGTAGTGGTTTTCCACAGCTCCCAAGTCCTGCCCTCTCTCAAAGTTTGAAGCCAGTATCCCTCATCGGGGTTCCAATAACCGAACCCTTGTGCACTGTGTCAACTTGCAGTTGCAAAGGCTTGTTGGCTTCCTTCCAAGAAGATCTTTGGGCTCCAGTGACCAGAATCTTCAGCCACACCACATTGTGTGCATCGTGGCCTGCACCTTTTGGTGAGCTGCTTGAGGTCCTTTCCCGACTCCAGTGCCTCCGGCCTGTGGATCCACTTGAGGGTCAAACTTGTTTCTTTTAGTCTCTACAATTCCTGCATTAGTTGCATTTGCCAAGGCTTGTTGGTGCTCCTGCTGGACACCGACACCTCAGCACTCGAAATCCTTTGTGGCACAGCTCATGCATGGCTCCTGGTCTTCCTCAGCATCGTCTGGTCCTCACAGCTGTGGAGTCAAGGTCATCATCATCCATCCTGCAACACCCGACATCGGAGAGCATTCGTCTTCCAAGTCTCCTGATCACTCCTGAGTGACATAGACTCTGTACCCTCTGCTTGCAGGTATATCTCATCATGAATCCACCTTTGGATTCCACCGGACACTTTCTCCTCTTCCTCAAGTGGCGCTTTCCTGAAGTCCTCCGTTGGGTTCGGCTGCGGTTTCTGACACCACTTCACACATATGCACCCAGCTTCTCTGGTGTAGGTAATGTGGGTACTAGGGTATCCACGGTGGGTGGCTATCCAACCTTCTGTCTGGGGTTTCTTCAGGGTCCACTGGGAAGGGTCCTTAATCTTTAAAAATCCAACCGCGACTTACCTGTAGAGTTGTACGGAGCACGCGGTTGTGTTCCCACACGGCACACTCTCTCCGTGGGATTCCTATCTACTCACCTTGGGTGGTTCCTTGGGTCCCCAGCACTTCTACGTCCTCTTGACATTGTCTTGACCCGAGTCGTGATTCTTATACCACTTTCTGAGTATATGGTTTTGTTTCCCCCCCCCCCCCCGGGGTCCACTGTGTATTACGTGCTGTTTACTGTGTTTCTTTGCTAAAAGTATTGTGTGCATTGTGCATATCTCTCAGTAGGAGATATTTCTATGTGTTAGAGAGTAATATATAATAAATATTTATTTTTATAAATATCTTGTGTAGATCTTTTTCACTTAATCTATACTATAAGATTGTATTCTGGTAAAAACAAGCTGCTTTACACTCCTTCTGGACTAAGCCTGAAGGCTGCTCTCCACAGCTACCACTTAGAGAGCTTCTAAGGATGTCTAAGACCTCTTAAATCACTATAAGGGTTGTCAAGACTGGTGCAATGTGTCCACTTACATTAGTGTCCTAGGATGCTTGTTTCCAGCCCAGGGAGGACCTAGCCTGACAGTTCAGGCTGGAGTGTTCCGATTAAGCGCAGGGTCAAGACTGATTTACATATGGCTGGGTCCAAACTGGAATGGCATGGTGAGCAAAAAACACAATGGATTTAGGCCCAGATCTCTGTACGGGGTGAATGTATGACATTGTTCTGCATTCTGTCCATCAATTGTTCTTTTTGCACATACATTAGAGGACATCATATACCAGGTCAGTTTCTTACAATAGGTTAGCCAAGAGATGGCATGGAACATGTTATTTGGGGGTAATGGTTTAAAAAGGTATCATGTGGACCAAATTGAGGATTCATTAACGAGACAGCAGGTGAGAACCAAGAGGAGAGGGAGGGCTATAGAAATCATAGGCAATATTTTTGGTGCATTATTTCCAACTGTAGGAGTAATACTCAACTTTCACAAGATTAGAAAACTTTCAATAGCGGTTGATAAGCTAGCTACTAGTATAGCCAGGGGAATCCTACTTGGCGATGCGGAAATGATATTCATCAGATTGATGTTTTTGCTGAACAGACTTGCTTTAGACATCCTTCTCGCAAAGGAGGGCAGAGTCTGCTGGATGTTAAAGGTTCAACAATGTTGTACTTGCATCCCAAATTCATTTTTAAAAAAAGGAGCGAGGATTACATTGAACACTTTCTTTTCCCCTGGGTAATCAGTTATAATCAAAAGGACAGACCCTAACAAAGTCAATTGCATTCAAAAGCTAGGTGGGAATCCGATAATGAAGCATGCCACCAACTAGGTTGGTAGGTGAGGGTTCTTCTAAAAAATCTAATGTTTATGAGTAAGATTGCTTTTGGATGTAGTTGACTTTGTTAGGGCCCATCCCTTTTGTAAGCATTTACATCCCAGACAAGAGTAAAGACCTGAAGAAATACATCAGTATCATTAAGGATCTGCAGATGGATTCGAAAGGGTTAAGAGATGCAGGTGCCTGGGAAGCAACCGGGAATGGATTTCCTGCCATAGGTAGATGGTTTGGAAGCTTAAGAAGTGGACTAGTTGGAAGCATTTTAAGACCTTTAGTGATAATCGTTCTTTGTGTATTACTTTTGTTTGTCTTACTGAAAGTGTGCAGCAATGTACAGGAGAAGTAGGGAGAAGAGAACTAGAAGAAAAACTTTAAACTTTATGATGCCATGAAATTTCCGGAGGATTCCAGAAGGAAAATGCTGAAGGCATCGAAGCTGTAATCTGAACATCTGATTAGAGCTTGATGTGATGAATTGATTCACCATCAGAGAGGGATTGGTGCAGCGTAAAGTTGCCAACTCTTTACACGTAAAAAAAATCAAAATTTGATGATTCATGAGGCACCCAATGAACGTGCATTTTGCTCAGGAGAGTTACTTGTTTTCTGATTCTTACTCACATTACACCTGATACTGCTGATGCAGAGACTCTTCAATTTTATAATATTATAATTTCTCACTTAGAATGTATGCTAAGGGTTTAAAGAGAATACTTTGAAACAGTATTAATTCAGTAACAGCTGTCTATGGGCCTCATGTAGGAAGCCCAATACCGGTCGGTAACGGCCGATTTTCGGTAAATATACCGTTACCGACCAGTATTTGGGCTTTTGAGATGTAGGGGGCTCATTTCATGATTCGGTATTTACCGAATCGGTAAAATTACCGAATCGGTAAAATTACCGAATCATGAAATGAGATGTAGGGGGAGTGTGTCGTGGGTGTGGGGATTCGTTATTTACCACCAACTAAAGGTTGGTGGTAAATGACGAATAGGTGAAAAACAGCATTTTTGTGCACGTTTAAGTGTGCAATGTGGCAGACATACATGCCCTCAGGGCATGTATGTGTGCCACATGTGCACACATGCAGGAATCAGGGGTGCAACAGGGTGTCAATGTAACACCCTGCCACCCTTGAATGTGCTCCCCCATTACCGAATCGGTATTTACCGATTCGGTAATGAGGCATGCCTTCCCATTGAGGAATCAATGGGAAGGTATGCCTCATTACCGAATCGGTAAATACCGATTCGGTAATTACCGAATTTTTCCGATTCGGTAATATTTACCGACTTTTTACCTACATTGTATTTACCACTTCATAAATACCGAATCGGTATGATTCGGTATTTATGAAGTGGTAAATGTAATTTACCTACATGAGGCCCTATGTGTTTTATTACTGAAGCTTTACACCTGATGTATAAACAGATGCAATTCTGTCTAACATTTGAACTGCTAGAAATGTTGTCCTTAGTTTTAAATGATCTTTGTATGTGCCTTATGCCAAATTAGAACAAACAAAATAAGTTTATTAATGTATGCATTTATGTTACAGATATATACTTATGAATGTACTTCTACAGCATACTCACTGTTATGCAGTTTCATTGCTCAATACGTTAATTATTAGATTAAAGAATTACCAAGCAATATTATGTTTGCATTGGGGTTTTAAAGGTGCACAAATATATACAAAGGTGCACTATAGATGTAATACTTTAAAGTTTGCTGTTTTACATTAAAGGCCTAAAGTCTGTTCCCGTGAGAATGCATTTCGTTCTTGCAGTTTGCTTACTTGCTTATTTTGCAGGAGTTCTCACCAACAGTTAGTTGAATTTCTTGTAACAAATATTAGACACACGCCTGAGAATGGAATTCGATGATGAGCACATGAGAACTCTGTGGATTATCATTGGACTGTTGTCTTGACCCATGAGTGTGGGACCAAGAAGGAGTTCCCATGTCTAGTGTGGGACCTTTTTCCACTATTGCAGAATATACAATATGGAAACTATATGGACATTGAAACAATTACAATGGACTACTATTGATGACGTACCAAAATGGGAGTTAACGTACCTTGTGAATTATATTATTGACTGCCCTGGATGTAGATGTGATTGATCACAAATGAAAGATAATGGGCCGATAATTTTGGACTTTCTTGCAGAGCGCATTCCGCACTTCTTTGCAGAACTCTTTCAGAACATTCAATGCAGAACTTTCATGGGCTCCGACCAGAACTGATTTTCCTAACCTTTCCCAAAGTCCCAGATCCCTTGGCACATTTAAATGGTCTTTTAGAGACATTTCCCATGCCACGTTAATTTCCCCCTTTTGTGTGGTTTAGAACAACACTTTCCTGCTACCCTAAAGACTCCTGACCGAGGTTCTGCAATTTTACTGCTAATACTTCTTGTTCTCTTTTGCCTAATCCCTATTGTCTTTTGTGTTGTGAAGGGTTATGTGCCTTAGTTTGCCTCTGAGATATTTGAAATTGTTAATGCCAAAGAAAGACCAAGGTAGATTGCATTCAGAGCATCAGATATTAATGTTGCTAATTAGTATAGGGACTACAGCAGAGCTGCTAATTTGTATGATTCTTGTTTGCTTAACTTTCTTAAGGAGGCTAGGCCTCCCTGTTGCAATTCTGTATCTATAGAGTTTGATATTGAGAGTGATCTATTTGAATCTAATCTCTAACATGTAATAAACCCTTAAAATTGGCTACAGATTCCTGGTCTTCCTCTGTGGCCAGTTGGCAGCACTGTTAATTTATTGATCGGACAAGTGATGCTAATTCTCTTTCCCCTCAGTGGAACACAAAAAGGTCCATCAGAGGACCAAGTTAGCAAGTAAGTAATCAGAGTTAATGATCCAGTCGAGGAGTAAATTAAACGTGTAAAAGAGAAAATGGAGCCCAGTATTGCGGAGTTTAAATCCGCTGGATCACTAGCATCGGATTGGTCACATCAGAAACATCTGGATTCCATTTCTTAAAATTACACTGCTTCACCTGAGACTGAGATAACATGTGAATAAATAAAACACACTGTTCTACTTTACGGCTCCTGTCTCCTCTTTAAATAACCATGCACAAGGTTTAGCAAATTGGTGACACCAAGTTAAAAGACCATGGGCCTCATGTACGTAGCCCAATACCGGTCGGTAACGGCCGATTTTCGGTAATTATACCGTTACCGACCAGTATTTAGGCTGTTGACATGTAGGGGGCTCATTCTGTATTCGGTAATTTACCGAATCGGTAAAATTACCGAATCGGTAATTTTACCGATTCGGTAAATACCGAATACAGTAATGAGATGTAGGGGGACTGTGTGGTGGGTGTGGGGATTCGTTATTTACCACCAACTAATAGTTGGTGGTAAATGACGAATATGTGTGAAAATGCATTTTTGTGCACTGTGAGGTGTGCAATGTGGCAGACATACATGCCCCTAGGGCATGTATGTGCGCCACATGTGCACACATGGACGAATCAGGGGTGCAACAGGGTGTCAATATGACACCCTGCCACCCTTGAATGTGCTCCCCCCCCATTACCGAATCGGTATTTACCGATTCGGTAATGAGGCATACCTTCCCACTGATTCAATCAATGGGAAGGTATGCCTCATTACCGAATCGGTAAATACCGATTCGGTAATTACCGACTTACTCCGATTCGGTAACATTTACCGAATTATTACCTACATACACTTTACCGATTCTTAAATACCGATTCGGTATGATTCGGTATTTTAGAATCGGTAAAGTGTATGCCACCTACATATGGCCCCATGTGTAGCAATGCAAGAAAGTTTTGGAGGAGCTATAAACATGTTACTTAGAGAGGTGGAAGCCTGCTGTGAAATGGAGAAACACTGCAAAATGAAGAGGATGTACTGTGACGCCATCTATTGTTAGAATAGAAAAATATGCTTTCATGTTGTTTTCTTTAAGTTAACATTCGCGGCACCATCTTGTACATGGGCGCCATTTTAAATCGTATTCTAAACGAATCCTTTCCTATTCTGAGAATAGGTCTTTCTTAGGTTTTGCTTCTTCGGGCTAAGTTCTGCTTTGCTAATCAATACACTGTTCTTATTTGTGCATACCTTTCCTTTTAGATATAAGCCTTCTCCCACTTGTCTAGTGGTGGGCACAGGTAAATAATGTGTGCCAGGCCACAGAATCGAAACGTACTCCTTTGTAATGTACTGTCCAGCTGCATCTGCTTGGAAAATTCCATGGTGGGCATGATTTTATTGGTTTCGAAGTGTACATAATGTATCGTCATGCTTGCTGAAGCCAGTCCCTCTGCAGCACTCCTAGCAACTGGGCTGACAGGGCTCCACTCTGAGTGTACTTTGAATAAACAGTTATTGATTTGTATTCTCTACTGTCTCACCGACTCTTCATTTTGTATGGAAGGCTGAGAGGTGGTCATTAGCGACCCGGTTAACCCTAATCTGGCCACTTCCTTCAGTTGGTGCCTGAACAGGGACTCCTTTGGGTGAGTGACCCATCCCCTTCCGCGGACGGGGGGAGGTCGAGGCCATTGTCGGGTTGGACGGACAGATCAGGGATCCCTGCACGAAGTGTTCCTGGTAGTCTTAGCTGCCCCTTCTGTCCTGCCAGATGGTGCCTCGCCCAGTGGTCATCCCGACTGGAGTCCTGAATCTCTTGGATCTGACCGTTTGGTCTGAAGAGTCGGCAGTGGAAAATTAATTTATTTGACCTGCATATATCAGGTGAGTTTGTTTTGGTTCTTTGTGGATATGGTACCAATTTGGTTTGTATTTGGTACGGCCTAAGGACTGTTTCTTTGGATAAAAGCATTTGCAATTGCTTTGCCAGGCATAAAATAGTGAATTTGGTTTCTTTTGAGAATGCCTGGTGTCAGTAAATTGTTTTCTTTATGCTGTCGATGTTGTTCTGCAGATGCTCAATTGGAAGAAGCTCAGCCGGTGCCTCCAGAAGGCACTCTGAATTTTGATATGTATGTGAAGCATGGTATTTGCCCTATTATGTTTAGTACATTATGGCACAAATATACGAGGGACAATGCTGAGTTGCAGTGGCTGTTGATGGGCACTTTTAATGAACAAAAGATTGAGTATTTACAAGAACAGTTGTTTAAGGGATGAAGTAGCCAACCTGTGCTTGATTCCCTCAGAACATGGCAGGAAGCAGCTATTGGCGATTGAAGGCAGAGAAAGAGGCCCGGAAAGAGAAAATGCAGACATTGACTCAAAAATCTGCAGCATATGACCGGGAAAAACAGGAGAAGGGAGTTGAATATGAAGATAGGAGGTTTCAATTACACAATGATAAATCATATTAGGTACAGGAAGAAGATCATACTTTTGTGGAAGAATTGTTCGACACCCGGCCCCCACCTCCATATGCCCCCCAAAGGATATATACTACTGTCCCGGTGTCCTCGCAGCCGCCTGTTACCGTTGCTTTCACTGTCTCTGTACCTGTATCTACCGCTGTCATTTCAACAGCTGTGGCTTTGGCTCCTCCTCCTCCTTCTGTGACTTTGCCGTCTGTGGCAACTGTGACTGTTAGCACACCTGCCACACCTATTGTCTCAGCGTCCTTCTCGCCAACTCTTTCTCCTGCGACACAATTATCAGCGACGATAGTGCATGTTACTTCTGTTGCTTCTCCCACTATGGTTTTTCATCCTCTGACAATAGTGAGTAGTGGGACACTGGTACGCGGATTTAAGGATAGGGACTGGACAAAATTTAAGGAGAGCATGGGACCGTTGTGGGAGATTATGAGAAACAGTTAATAGCTAATCAGGCTGGGCGGCTATGCAACATCTTGAGCACTTTATACAGCAGCATGCCCTTAAACACATGTCCTCTACTTTGATTGGTCTTTGGCAACAGTAATTTGAAGAGGATGAGGAAGAGCCTCAAATTTTATATGATATTAGAGATTGGGTGTATATTAGTGTATATTAGTGAAATGGGCCCAGAACAAGTTTTTGCTAATGTTACAAAAATAATAGCTTATAGAGGGACTACATGAGAAAAGTCCCAGGTTGGTGTCTCAGTTTCCGATGCGTAAGGTTCATCCTATATATCATCCAGAATTACTGGAATTAACAGATGGCCATGGTAATATTACGAGACAGAGGGAGGCGTGAAGTGAAGTTTTATCTCTTAAAAGTCATTTGCCTGACCCTAGGAAAAATCCTACTGCATATTATAAAGAATTGACTGAAGCTGCCTCTTCCACTGTAATGACTCTTTCTAATATTGAAATGTTTTTTGGTCTGCTGGTTCTGGTTGATATTTGAAGGCAGGTGCACACACAAGATCATGTTACGAAGTTGGAAGGTACATGGTATGTGATTAAAGGATGGGACCAGGAAAGGAAGCCAGGTGATAAGCCCTGAACTGAGATATTTGCTTTGCCTAGTGACGTTATTACATATATGCATTCTCTTACTCCACCAAGAAAAGTAGATTGGGATAAATTGTCGGCTTGTCGACAAAAGAAAGATAAGAGTGTGTCTGATTTTTTTCACCTGGTTTGAAGACATGTTTTTGGATTACAGTGGCAGGATTTGTCTATTGTGGGAAGTGTTCGGTTGTTTGTTAATCGATTTGTTTCCAATTTGTTTCCTGAAATTGTGACTCAACAGCAGGCTTCTGAAAGTACTTGGTCCACCTCTTCCCCTTCTGTTATTTTGAATATGGCACAGTATTATGAGCATAGGGATAATGAGGAAAAGTAGAGGACAGAAAAAAAGCATAAGAATTTAAAGACAAAAGTGTTGTTGCAGCAGGCTTTTAGAGGGAATGGTAGAAAATGTGGTGGTCCTGCCCGACAGCTTCCACGCACTAGTAGGCAGCCGAATACTACGCCTTTGGGGCCGAATCGGTTTGCGTATTGTAAGGAAAACGGGCCACTGGTGTAGTGAGTGTCCTGTGCTCTTGCAGAAGGTAGCGGTCCCTAAAGGATGTGGTTCTCAAGGATGGGGTTGTGGAGCTCGCGGGGCTGATAGGGCTCAGAATGCTGTAGCCTCACAGGGTCAGTACTACCATGATGATTATGAAATAGAGGAAGTGACAGGAATGTCTTACAGCTAGGACAGCCAGGGTAGAATGGGGGAGCAGTTCCGATACCTGTAGACCAGCGTGGTCTTTATGTAACAGCGGAACTGCAAGGTTCGACGAAGGAATTTTTGGTGGTTACAGGGGCGACAAAAAGTTCTGTTTCTCGAAATATGGTCTCTGGCCATAATAATGTTTTGGTAGGTTTTTCTGGTGTAGCGGTTGTAAGCCGCATTTCCGGACACCTTGCATTGACTATTGGTCTTTTCACTGTGGATTCGCCATTTCTGCTGATGTCAAATTGTGGTGAGAATTTGATGGGTTTGGATATGTTGGAGAAAATGCAAGCTACAATTTATTGTTCTCCGGCTGGTGTCTATATGACAATGGGCCCAGATGTAGTAAGTGCTAAACAGTATTTGTCCAAAGATGCGCCTCTTCCTTTTGAATTTGCTGATGTGCCACCCACTTTGTGGGCAACAGGTGATACAGATGTGGGACTGCTGCAGATACCACCAGTTTTGATGAAAGTTAAGGATAGTGCTATTTTGCCTTGTATTCCTCAGTATAAAATACCACAGACAGGAGAGCAAGCCTTAGTGCAAATTTTTCAGGATTTGATCAAGAGGGAGTGGTTGAGGAGACAACTGCTAATATTTGTAATAGCCCTATTCTTCTTCCAGTTGTCACTGACATTACTACTCTTTTGACAATGATTTCTTCCACTGCTAAATTCCTCTCTGTCATTGACTTGCAAAATGCATTCTTCAGAATTCCTATTTATCCAGATAGCAGGTACTTGTTTGACTTTACACTAGCTGGCAGAAGCTTTAGGTTCTGTCGAGCTCCTCAGGGCTATGCTGAGAGTCCAAGTATTTATAGTCAGGCTTTAAAGTCTCAATAGGATTCCCTTATGCTTCCTACAGGTAATGTATTGGTGCAGTATTTGGACGATCTCCTTATCACTTCTGATACTAAGCAGAGATAGCATCGTTAAATTGTTGTTGCATTTGGCCCAACATGGCCATGAAGTTTCTCTTTCTAAATTCCAGTATTGTCGACAGGAGGTCACCTATTTAGGTCACCTACTGTCGATGGAGGGTAGGAGATTGATCCCTGAGTGCATCAGTACCATTGTTAAAATGCCTATTCCACAAACTCAAAAGGATGTGTGTGCTTTTATAGGTATCACTTCCTACTGTCAGCAGTGGATACCTAATTATTGCCTACTAATCAATCCTTTGCTTGCACTAACCACTAACGAAGTGCATGAGCCCCTGCCTTGGACGCCTGAATGTCAGCAGTCTTTTGAGCAATTGAAAACTGTGCTTTGTTTGGCTCCAGTACTCGGCACCACTGACTATAATAAACCATTTATGTTGTTCGTCCATGAGATGGCTAGTTGCGCACTTTCTGTTCTAACACAAAAATTCGGAGATAAGCAACGGCTGTGTGCTTATTTCTCTGCTGTTCTTGCCCCTGTCGCAAGAGCTCTCCTGAGCTGTCTAAGAGCGGTCGTGGCTATGGCTGCCTCGATAAGACAATCGGCTGGACTCGTACTTGATACTGATCTCAAAGTCATGGTACCACATGTTGTGGATACACTTCTGAATAAGACAAAGACACAGCACCTTACACGTGCAAATCTGACTGGTTATGATTGAATTAACACTGTTTGCTAAACACATCACGATCAAAAGATGTGCCACTCTGAATCCAGCCACATTACTGCCCCTCCCTTCTGAGAGTGATGAGATCGCTAAACATGACTGTATCTTCTGGACGAAAGAAGAGCCAAAAGGACGGGTAAACTTGACTGATGTTCCCTTATCTGACCCACAAGGGAAACTATATGTTGAAGGCTCTTGTTTTAAATTACCAGATGGCACTACAACTGCTGCGTATGCTATTACCACGCTGTGTACAGTAGTTGAGACATCACAAGTCCCTTATCAATCGGCCCAAGCTGCTGGGCTTGTTGCCTTAATACGAGCTTGCGAATTGAGTGAGGGGCTGGTTGTCAATATTTATACTGACAGCCAGTATGCCTTCTGGGTTGCACACAATTTTGGGCGACTCTGGGCTGAGAGAGGGTTTCTTACTTTGCATGGCACTAAAATTCAGCATGGGCACCTTATATTGAGGCTTTTGTCTGCTTTGACAGTCCCTAAGAAATTGGTCACAGTAAAGGGTAGTGCCCATCGGAAAGTTACTGATGTTGTGGGTAGGGGTATTGCGTTTGCAGATCAGACAGCTAAGGAAACAGCCCAGACTAAAATGAAAAGAACGTTTGTGGCAGGTCCCGCTAGGTGGGTGCCTGAATTTACCATGTTTGAGTATACACTAGAGAATGTGAAAGAGATACAAAGTGAGGCCACAATAGAGGAGTTAGCAATATGGCAAGAAAGTACAGCACAATTGAATGATGAGGGATGTTGGATGCTAAGTCAGGGAAGCAGAGATGGATGTTGCCCGATGCATATGTTCTTCCTGTAGTCACGATGGCCCATGACCCAGTGCATATTAGTGCTAAGGGTATTTGCAAGTTGTTAGACCCTGTATGGCAGAATGACAAAATTTCTAAGACAGCTGCACATTTAGTGAAGTACTTCATGGCGTGTATGATGCACAATACTGGAAAAGGTACCCCTACACCACCCGGCAATTCTGCACCACCCACTTTCCCTTTTGAGGTCCTTCAGATGGATTATATAGAATTAGAAAGGTGCAACAATTTAAAGCATGTTTTGGTGGTTGTCTGTGCATTCAGTAAATGGTATGAGGCTTATCCTACCAAAGACAATACAGCCATTACAACTGCAATGGCACTCCTGAAGGAGTTCTTTCCTCGTTTCGGGCTGCCCCGTTTGATCTGGAGAGATAACGGAAGTCATTTTAATGCCAAAGTGATTCAATTGATTTGTGATTGTTTGAGTATCAAGCAGAAGTTCCATGCTGCCAATCATCCACAGTCAGTCAGCAGGTTTGGTTGAGAAGTACAATGGTACTCTCAAGCTCAAACTGGCAAAAATTCAGGAGACCACGGGGTTACAGTGGCCAGATGCTTTACAGTTAGCTGTTTTGTCAACGAGAACAACAGCACATTCTAGGACAGGATTGTCATCGTACGAGGTCGTGTTTGGATGCCTGGCAAATGTCTGGAACGTCCCGCGACCTCGCCGGTTTGCTGATATTGAGTACCCATTGTTGATTGACTATCTTGCACAGTTAACTGAAGGTTTACGTTCTATTCACCAACAGGTCCGGGAAGCCATGCCAGTTACACCAGAGGGGCCCGGACACAATATCCAACCTGAGGACTATTTTCTCATAAAGAATTTTCAGCGGAAGAAGAGTTTGGAGCTGCGGTGGATGGGACCAGAGCAGGTCCTCCTATCTACACGCACAGCAGTCAAGGTCACTGGCAGTAAGAACTGGGTGCATGCGACTCCTTGTCGCAGGATACCTCTACCTTTGCCCTATGAGCAATGGGTGAAGGATGGATTAAGGAACACCAAGTGTGAGACGGTGCCTCGGTTTGTCCCCTTCAGCGACGCCAGGCTGACCTGGACAAAAACGGATGAGGAAAATGATGAAGTGCTGAATGCAGCAGTTCCTTTGGAAAAACGAGCTATCCAAGAACCCCTTTTTGTGAATCCTTCTGTGCCTGGAGTCACTAGGTACAATCTGCGCCCTCGGCTGAGGAACGCTGCACTAAAGGAGAAGAAAGATTAGTTAGGGGTGGCCCTTGTAAGTCAGGGTGAGGGTGTACTTTGCTATAGTACCAACGGAGTTTAGTTTAGGGCGATGTGAGATTTGTGCACTGTTTGAACATTGGACAGGATAGATCAAAGTATTCCCTTGTGGTACATTATCCTGATCGACGTTGATACACAAGCTTAGGACAGAGCAAGCTACACCGCCGGTGCTCAAGAGGGCCAACATTTTTGATGAACAATAGGAGCCTGTACGAGTGAGGCTCTGACGGACACTGGCAACTTGCATATTCTTCTTGCTGGCATTTTGCCCCCTTGTTTCAGCATTTGCTATGCATCCCTTTGGCCGAATGGTTGACGTTATTTCCCCTGTTTGCACGTGTATATTCTGGTCTACAAAGAAAAAGATATTAGGTACTATTTTTGTGATTCTGCTGTTATTGATTCTGGGTGGGGTGTCCTGGGTTTTGGAACGTGATCAGGGTGCACTGTCATGTACTAAGACTAAAGTTGCTTTTCAAGTCCTCACAAAAAGGACAGCCTGAGTAATGTATTTCTAGACACACATAAATGGTATTTTGGTGAAGGAACTGCTTGTTACCCTACTGAGTCTGTTACCAGTTTATGGACAGCATATCCATTGTCAATTGTTAATTACACTTATACTCGACCCCCTGGTTTCGTAGAAGTGCAAGGAGTATTTGGGTTTGGTTATCCAGGCCCTTGTCTATATCACAGAAAGCCACGAGGCATCGGTTATCCAGAGATTATCAACAACACTTATTGTGACAGTTTCTATATGTAAAACAGAATGTAACATTGGTGGGTTGGCATTATAAGGAGTTAACAGTTCCCCGAGAAGCTGGTTATTACCCTACATGCTGTCCAATTGTCAATTATACTGATCTCATTTTGTATGTCAACTGCTCAGAGATAGTTCTGCGTAAGACCACATACTCTAAGGTAGATCCAAAGGACCCCAGTACCATTGGGTGGAATTCCAGGTATTCTGCTGTATATTACGATAGGCCTATTTATGCACATCCAGGGTTTTTCTTTTTATCTAATGGTACTTATTCTAATATGCATAATGGTACAAATGATGTGGCCCTTGGGATGGTGTTGTCTTTAGGTGTGACTTGCAAAAATGCGAAGCCCAAGGTAAGATGGGTTAAAAGAACGCTGACAAAGGAATTCTGTGAAGGAGGGACAGACCTCAAGTCAATAATTATAGTAATAGTATCACTTTTGGGTATTTTCTCTCCTCCAATATTACTTATTATTATTTGGTGGTACTGCTATTGCCAGGGGCGAAAGAGATGAGAATGTTTTGGATGTAAGCTGCAGATACTGTCTACTGCGCATTATCACCACCCAACAGAAATGTATGCAAATTAATTCTGAGCAGACTAGATATGCAGTCGATTTTATTTTTGCTAAGAGCGGTGGTGTGTGCGCAGTAGTAGGAGACCAGTGTGTAGACCGGGATCACCAATATGGAAAAGAACATAACCCAACACATTTTAGACATTCAAGAAAATGTTAAAGGACTGGAAAGTGGGAACTGGAGTCGGTCACTTTTTGGTAGTTGGGGTTGGATACTTGAAAAGGTGATCTATTTCACTGTGATTTTGATCTCTTGCTGTGTCCTAGTCCAGTGCCTTCCCTTTTGATGCTCCTATTGTACCACCTTTCTCTCTCCTAAGAAAAGTATATTGATTCATGACACAAGTGCTACGATTATGTTGTAGAAGGAAGTACACAATCTGATGCAAATAGATGAGGGCATCTTCAAGACTGCTTCCCTTCTTTCAGCCTCCCTTCCTGATGATGAAAATATAGAATGTGTATAAAATATGATTGTATATATTTGTTCTTTCCTTTCAACACAGAACGGTTAGCTCATGCTAAAAGGAGGGTCTGTTAGAATAGAAAAATATGCTTTCACGTTGTTTTATGTAAGTTAGCCTTCGCTGCACCATTTTGTATATGGGCGCCATTTTAAATCGCAATCAAAACGAATCCTTTGCTATTCCGAGAAAAGGCATTTCTTAGGTTTCGCTTCTTCGAGGCTACGTTCTGCTTTGCTAATGCATACACTGTTCTTATTTGCGCATACCTTTCCTTTTAGATATAAGTCTTCTCCCACTTGTCTAGTGCTGGGCACAGGCAGAGTGACCTTGAATAGTAGATAATGTGTGCCAGGCCTCAGAATCAAAACTTACTCCTTTATAATTTACTGTCTAGCTGCATCTGCTTGGAAAATTCCAAGGTGGGCGTGCTTTTATTGATTTCGAAGTGTACATAATGTATTGTTATGCATACTGATGCCAGTCCTTCTGCAGCACTCCTAGCGACTGGGCAGACGGCTTCGCTCTGAGTGTAATTTGAATAAACAGTTATTGGTTTGTATTCTCTACTGTCTGACCGACGCTTCATTTTGTACGGAATGCTTAGAGGCGGTCATTAGCGACCCGGGTGACCCTAATCGGACCACTTCCTTCACTATCCTTAAATCCTGCAGCTTATGGTATCAGTATGCTCTGCTGGGCAGGAGGAGTCCACTGACATAACTTTAAAGAACATTCCTCCAGAAGAGATAACAATAGTACTATAGTGATGCATCTTATATTGGACCAAAACTCCCAATGTGTGTATCTTTAGTACCAAAATCCAGATTTCATTAGTGTTAGACTTGGCATCCTTGGCGTGGTTTCCCTTGACTTTTTTGCCTCTACCTCCTGTATTTTTGAAGGTATGCTGGATTTCATTTTGCTGGCTCAGATGCTATGGCCACTGCTGATCAGTGTCAAAGTGCAAGTTCTCCCTAGGGAAATTGTCATTCTGATTGGTTATCCATGATTGGCATATTTGAGTTACTGGTTAGTCCCTAGTAAAACTAATGGACTTACAGCACTGGTTGTGCCATTCACATGGGCAGCCCTGTAAATGTGTCTCAGGCCTGCCACTGCAGTGTTTGCATGCACAGTTGTAAACTGCCATGTTGTCCTGGCAAGTGCACCAACTAACCAGGCCCTAACCTTCCCTTTTTTCATGTAAGACACCCCTCAGGTAAGCCCAAGTTACCCCTATGGGCAGGGTGCAGTGTATGTGAAAGGTAGGATATATGCTGGTGTGTTTACGTGTCCTGATAGTGAATATTGCCAATTTCGTTTTTCACTATGGAAAGTTTGTCTGTCCCATAGGCTAACATCGGAGTTACTTTGTAACATCTTACAAGTAAAACTTTCCATTGGGACAAGATAGAGAAATGGTGTTTAGACTCTCTGGACAATATACACATCTTTTTAGGGGGATGGTTTTTAAATTGTGTGTTTGAAAATGCCACTTTTAGAAAATAGATATTTTCTTGTTTAACCATTCTCTATGCCTATGCTGTTTTGTGTATTGACTGACTGTTTTTGGAGTTGCAGGAGCCGGGGATGTGCATTCACTTTAGACAGCCACAAGGGGGTTGAAGTGTGTCCTGCCTTTTCTGGGTGACTCATAGCTGAGCTGAACAGACCTTGGCTGCATTTAGAGTGGTGGCAGGAGTTTCACTTGCACCTGAATGGGCAGTATCTCTCCTACACAATGCTGTCTCCACCTCCTGTAGTGGCGTTGGGCGAGAGAGGGCAAGACTGGTTTGGACTGGGCTCAGAGACCCTTGCCACAAAGAGAACAACAAGAAAATGGGGGATACGTTTTGGACCTTAAATCCCAGAAAATTAGATCACTTCTTGACTCAAGAGGAACCTCTACCAAGGAACAGAGCTCGAGACCTGTAAGAAGGAGTACTTCCCATTTGCTGTGTGTGCTTGCTGTGTTGGCCTGCAGTTGCTGCTTCTGCCATGGAGAGGACAAAGATTGGAACTTTGCTGTGAACCTCTTTGAAGTTCTATCTCCATGGGCCTGTGTGTACTGGCCTGCTGTTCTGAAGTCTCAGGGCCACAAAGACTTCACCTGCATCCATGACCAGCACCTGGACATCTCTGTGGACACCTACATTAAAAAGGATGCCAATTCCAGGTCCTGGGACCTGAGAATTGTGTGGTTGGTGCTGCAAAGCAAGAAAAACAACTCTGCGCCATCAGCAATGCCGCCAGAGATGCCACAAACTGAACCGAGGCCAAGGACAGCGCTTGTGCAGTGCACAGTGCACAGCCCCGCCTGCACGGCAGCTCCAATGCCTTTGACGCCTGCCGATACCTGCAGTCATTAACCTTCCCGACGCCAGCGCCTGCACTGACACTGATAACCTACGAGAGTGACTTCACAAACTCTTTGATGGATCCAACGCCTCACTTCCGACGCCCCCTAACTTCCCCTGTCCTGGATTCAATGCCTTGCCTTCTCATGGACTCGATGTCTCACATCCCCTGTGGTCACCAGGGAACTGGCTTTGCCTCAGCACCAACGCCTCACCTCCACGATGCCATGCGCATCATCCATAGACTTCAGGCCTGTTTCACAAAAGTAAACTGAGACGAAAGTCTAACTTTACAACTTTTGATATTCACAAAGGGCATTCACAGTCCACCGCTCTTAGCAAAAATAAAATCGACTGCATATCTAGTCTGCTCAGAATATATTCGCATATATTACTGTTGGATGGTGATATCACGCCGAGCCGCTACCATGGAGTTAGACAGCATCTGCAGCTTACATCCAAAATATTCTCTATCTCTTTCGCCCCTGACCATAGCAGTACCACCAAAAGTAATATTGGAGGAGAGAATATACCCAAAAGTGATACCTTTACTATAATTATTGACTTGAGGTCTGTCACTCCTTCACAGAATTCCTTTGTCAGCGTTCTTTTAACCTTAGGCTTCGCGTTTTTACAAGGCACACCTAAAGACAACACCATCCAAAGGGCCACATCATTTGTACCATTATGCATATTAGAATAAGTCCCAATAGATAAAAAGAAAAACCCTGGATGTGCATAAATAGTCCTATCATAATTTACAGCAGAATACCTGGAATTCCACCCAATGGTACTGGGGTCCTTTGGATCTTCCATAGATTATGTACCCTTACGCAGAACTATCCCTGAGCAGTTGACATACAAAATGAGGCCAGTAAAATTGACAATTGGACAGCATGTAGGGTAATAACCAGCTTCTCGGGGAACTGTTAACTCCTTATAATGCCAATCCAACAATGTTGCATTCTGTTTTTCCATATAGAAACTGTCACAATAAGGGTTGTTGATAAACTCTGGATAACCTATGCCTCGCGGCTTTCTGTGAGTTAGACAAGGGCTTGGATAATCAAACCCAGATACTCCTTGCACTTCTAAGAAACCAGGGGGTCGAGAGTAAGTGTAATTAACAATTGACAATGGATATGCTGTCCATAAACTGGTAACAGACTCAGTAGGGTAACAAGCAGTACCTTCACCACAAAACCATTTATGTGTGTCTAGAAATACATTACTCAGGCTGTCCTTTTTGTGCGGACTTGAGAAGCAACCTTATTCTTAGTACATGACAGTTCACCCTGATCATGTTCCAAAACCCAGGACACCCCACCCAGAATCAATAACAGCAGAATCACAAAAATAGTACCTAATATCTTTTTCTTTGTAGACCAGAATATACGTGTGTAAACAGGGGAAATAACGGACTGCTTTTCGTCGGCAACCATTCTGCCAAAGAGATGCATATCAAATAAATGCTGAAACAAGGGGGCAAAATGCCAGCAGGAAGAATATACAAGTTGCCAGTGTCCGTCAGTGCCTCCCTGGTACAGGCTCCTATTGTTCATCAAAAACGTTGGCGCTCTTGAGCACCAGTGGTGGAGCTTGATGTGTCCTAAGCTCGTGTTCCCACGTCGATCAGGATAATGTACCACAAGGGAATACTTTGATCTATTCTGTCCAATGTTCAAACAGTGCACAAATCTCACATCACCCTAAACTAACTCCGTTGGTACTATAGCAAAGTACACCCTCACCCTGACCTACACGGGCTATCCCTAACTAATCTTTCTTCTCCTTTAGTGCACTGTCCCTCAGCCGAGGGCACAGATTGTACCTAGTGACTCCAGACACAGAAGGATCCACAAAAAGGGGTACTTGGAAAGCTAGTTTTTCCAGAGGAACTGCTGCATTCAGCACTTGATCATTTTCCTCATCCGTTTTTGTCCAGGTCAGCCTGGTGTCGCTGAAGGGGACAAACCGAGGCACCGTCTCACACTTGGAGTCCCCTAATCCATGGATTACCCATTGCTCATAGGGCAAAGGTAGAGGTATCCGGCGACAAGGAGTCGCATGCACCCTGTTCTTACTGCCAGCGACCTTGACTGCTGTACGTGTAGATAGGAGGACCTGCTCTGGTCCCATCCACCGCGGCTCCAAACTCTTCTTCCGCTGAAAATTCTTTATGAGAAAAAAGTCCTCAGATTGGATATCGTGTCCGGGCCCCTCTGGAGTAACTGGCAGGGCTTCCCGGACCTGTTGGTGAATAGAACTCAAACTTTCAGTTAACTGAGCAAGATAGTCAATCAACAATGGGTACTCAATATCAGCAAACCGGCGAGGGCACGGGACGCCCCAGACATTTGCCGGGCATCCAAACACGACCTCGTACGGTGACAACCCTGTCCTAGAATGTGCTGTTGTTCTCGTTGACAAAACAGCTGACTGTAAAGCATCTGGCCACTGTAACCCTGTGGTCTCCTGAATTTTTGCCAGTTTGAGCTTGAGAGTACCATTGTACTTCTCAACCAAACCTGCTGACTGACTGTGGATGATTGGCAGCATGGAAATTCTGCTTGATACTCAAACAATCACAAAACAATTGAATCACTTTGGCATTAAAATGACTTCTGTTTTCTCTCCAGATCAAACGGGGCAAGCCGAAACGAGGAAAGAACTCCTTCAGGAGTACCTTTGCAGCTGTAATGGCTGTATTGTCTTTGGTAGGATAAGCCTCAACCCATTTACTGAATGCACAGACAACCACCAAAACATACTTTAAATTGTTGCACCTTTCTAATTCTATATAATCCATCTGAAGGACCTCAAAAGGGAAAGTTGGTGGTGCAGAATTACTGGGTGGTGTAGGGGTTCATTTTCCAGGATTGTGCATCATACACACCATGCAGTACCTCACTAAATGTGCAGCTGTCTTAGAAATGTTGTCATTCTGCCATACAGGGTCTAACAACTTGCAAATACCCTTAGCACTAATATGTGCTGGGCCATGGGCCATCGTGACTACAGGAAGAACATATGCATCAGGCAACATTTATCTCTGCTTCCCTGACTTAGCAATCCAATTGTGCTGTACTTTCTTGCCATATTGCTAACTCCTCTATTGTGGCCTCACTTTGTATATCTTTCACATTCTCAAGTGTATCCTCAAACATGGTAACTTCAGGCACCCACCTAGTGGGACCTGCCACAAATGTTCTTTTCATTTTAGTCCAGGCTGTTTCCTTAGCTGTCTGATCTGCAAACGCAATACCCCTACCCACATTATCAGTAACTTTCCGGTGGGCACTACACTTTACTATGGGCAATTTCTTAGGGACTGTCAAAGCAGACAAAAGCCTCAATATAAGGTGCCAATGCTGAATGTTAGTGCCATGCGAAGAAAGAAACCTTCTCTCAGCCCAGAGTCGCCCAAAATTGTGTGCAACCCAGAAGGCATACTGGCTGTCAGTGTAAATATTGACAACCAGCCCCTCACTCAATTCGCACGGTAGTGTAACTTTACAACTTTTGATATTCACAAAGGGCATTTACTACTCGTAAATGCCCTTTGTGAATATCAAAAGTTGAACTTTACTACTTTCAGTATTCACCAAGGGCATTTACGAGTAGTAAATGTCCTTTGTAACTACCGAAAGTCGTAGAGTTAGACTTTCTTCTTATTTTGCCTTTGTGAATCTGACCCTTCATTTCCAAGGTACTATTGTTTAGGGATTCTTGCGACTCCATGCCTGACGCCGCGTACCTCACGGTTGGCACCGTACTTTGGATATTTGGCTATCAGGTGAAACTATTTGTTTCTACAAGTGCTATTTTTGAAGTAACTGTTCCAAAAGTGATATTTGGGTACAAAACCTTTACACATTGTCTTTGGGATAAGCCTGTGTGCTCATGCCAAGGTACCAAGGGGGTGAGCAGGGTTTATCTAAAGTGTGCAACTCCCTTGTCCTGACTTGAAGGAAGTGTCCCTACTTGGACAAAGGTGCATTCCTCTGCCAATTAGAGACCCCCATTTCTAACAATCTGGAGGTACCTTAAATGCCAACCAGAAATGTATTGTTTACAACCCAACAATTCTACAGTGTCTGAAGACAACATTGCCTGCGAGTTTGTATATTGTTACTTGCAATATGCATGCCTGTTGCACATCATCTCACAAGTAATGACCTTTGTAAGGACAATGGAATGCATCCCTCGGAAAGTATGACAAGGAATGATATAATGACTTGCAGATGCCCCTTCTCAACCACAGCTCTGTGCACTGATCGGCACACATAGTGAGCATTTGTGCTACATGCTAGTGTCGATTTTCTGGAAGATTGTGGCACACTCACCTTTGAGGCCATCACAATAGTCAATATGTCACTTAACAGTCAGAGCATAAACTCTCTCTCATAGAATATGTGCCTAAAAGCCGGACAGACCGTTGAGGGCACCGGACTTTTACCCAGTGGGCCAGGGTGTTTGCCTGTTTTGGGTGTGTGGGGCCTGTTTTTGTTACTGCAAAATTGGCTCCCAGTGACAAAAGCGCACGCAGCAGCAGTGTTCCTGCCACCACCCACCCCCTGGGGATGGTCAGACCTAATTGTCAGGGCTGGTTTGCGATCCCAGTCCGGCCCTAATGTGCCTCATCCTGCGGGTGTAAAAAGTAGGATTGAACATGGTCTGCAAATTCTGAAAATTTCAGAAAAGTTAGTTTCACCCTTAGGACCTCACTTATGAAAAGTGACGCGTATCTGCGTTAAAACAGCGATGCGTCACTTTTCATTTCACCCTCCTTGCGACATGCTGGATGCATCATATTTACAGTATGACGCATCAGGTCGCAAGGAGTTACAGATATGCCAGTATTTCTGACTGGTAGGTCTGACGTAGGTGCAAAAATGACGCATTGCTGGAGTGTGTTACAAAAGAGACGCAGCTCCAGCAATGGGTCATCACACATGGGCAAGTCCCATTTCAAATGTGCCTGCATCAGTCTTACGTCTGCTGTGAGGCAGCCGAAAGATATTGACACATATGAGTCCTAGAAGTGGCACAGTGAAATCTCATAGACTTGGTTCTTAGACAGGTTTTGTGGCCATAGGTGCCAGGTTGTAATTGGCTTCTCTGCTTTGGCCAGCGCTCAATACTTTGCACAATTTCAGGCTGGATGTCTTTTGTCTCTACATGACTACTATGTGGTGTCAGATCCCTTAATTGTTTTTCTTTTCCAGGGTGGGGTCTGTCTCTAATTGCGTTGTGTATTGCCTTTGGCCACGTATAACTTAGTAGTGCTAATTTTTTGTATAAAACTTGATCATAAGTCCAGCTTCTTTGGTTCAAAAAAAGGCTACACCCCTGTTTTTAAACTTCTGCCAGAGAGCCAGTCAAGACGATCAGTTGCACCCACCTGGCAGTACTCTGAGGTGCTAATGGTGCTCTGACTAGCACCACAGTTATCTAGAAAAAATTATTTCAAACCTTTTCACTGGAATTAAATATTGAGAATGCATAAACATCAATTCATTGTTTGTTGTCGATCATACAGGATGGAACAATGATTAATGGGATTTTCTGCAAAGTGCCACGTGATGACTGAAATATTACTCAAAACACCACGACCAAGAATTCCCTGAATGCGTGTTCTCCACATATGCAAGAATAGTAGCCAGATCATCACTGCCTGCAGCAGAGAGATAAGAAGCAGAAGAGGTAAATGAAGACATTTTCTGAATGACAAAGTCATGCAAAGAGCTTTCATTTTGCAGTACACACATGGGTCACAAAGGACATGTAGAGCCATAAACTAAATCGAAATGGAACCATTTATCACTATGTTTTGCAATAGTGGGATATAGAAACATGCAGAATTTAAAAAACAAGTGTTATAATTGTTCCAATATATATTTCGTAGACATTCTAACCCTTAAATGCTAGTCACTAAAAATGTGCCCTAATGATTAGTATGACACAATCGTGTACAGGCCTGGCTCCTCTGCTATGGCGGAGGAGCATTGACCCACTGCCTTTCAGCACTGTAGAAAAGGAAAAAGAAAATGATAATAAAGCACTGTTATTATCATTTTATTGTTCCGCGCTGAGGCAGTTGTGCGGGGTGGGCTGGGCAGAGCAGGGGGGAAGAGTGGTGGCTCTCTTGAAGTGTGCATGACTGTTTGGCCGGCCGTCTTGGACCGGCCAAACAGTAATGCGAACTTTCCATGTTCTCCACCGGCTGTATTGTACAGCCTGGGTGGAGAACATGCCCAGGCTCCCAGTCCCTGTCCGAGAGCCATACCACAGTGCTGAGACCAATCACAATGCTGCATTGCAGTTGTAATTGGCTTTGGGGAGCCTGCGTGCTTCCTGCTTCCACAGAAGGAAGAGGACGGAAAGGGCTGGGAAGAGGCGGCGGCCAACAGGTAAGTGTATTTTTTTTTTAATCCCCCCAACCCCGCTCCTGCTTCCTGGGAGCTGCAGCCACTGCTCATGTATGCCTGCACAAAGGCCAAATAGAACTTAAGCTTACAAGCCCACAAACTGCATTGCGCTATCTCTGATATGATAACAGGGTCCAGATTTACAAAGATTTCACGTCAGGTTTGCATTACTTTCTTAAAGCAGAACCAACATAAAATCTAGAATGGCATTTACAAAGCAACTCAAATGGTGATTTGTGTTTGTTTGTAACCAAAAGTATTGCAAGGTAGCGCAATGTGATGCCTTGCATTACTTTGTGTCATGGGAGCATTCCATGAGTAGTACATGGGTGTTACCGTACATTCAGATAAGGATTTTCACACAAATCTATATCTGCAACGAAATGTAGACGTGGATTTGTGCCAGAATTCTGTGACTCCCTTAGGCTGTTGTAACGTGAGAAATATTTTTATTTCTCATTGTTCATTCCTTTTTGCAGGTGTGCTGCATTCTGCAGTACAGATACAAAGATAAATTTGCCTTAAAGTACAGTTTTTTGCTGGAAGGGACCCTGACAGCCCAGGCCCACTGAACAAATAGGGAAGCCCAGACACCTGGAGCCAACACAGAAGGGGCTCCCCTTTCAAGTTTTGGTGGGAAGGGATCTGGCAGTAATGTCAGTTAGGAGTGGAGCTGAGACCCTCAGAGGAGCTCTTCACATAGAAAACTAGACTGCACAATTTCGGGTTGTCCCTAAAGACTGTGCAGGAGGGTTGGGATGGATTTAAGGAATGATATGGCATGCTAGGATTGGCCAGTAGTGCTTGACATCAAGAACATTTCCACCTCCACTTATAAACCTTTGCACAAGGAAGAGACAGAGGCAAGACTCTGGACCTGGATGGTGGTGACAACAGAATCATGGACATCTGGAAGCAGAAGTCACCGTAAGCCCTGCTAAGGACTTTGGGCATGGTTTAGAGTATAGCAGCTAGAAAATGTAGTGTAGGCATAGCAGTGTACTTTATTACCACTATGCTGAGGGTATTGCATTGTAGGCAACCACCATCACAGCTGTTCCTGTCAATGCATTCATTAAAAGCTTGTCAAACGGCTCCGTCAACATAATGGACTAGTATGGAAAACTTAGAACGTTTAATTTGTATTTTTAAAAACAAAATTCAAAATCGTTTTTTTGTTTTTATAAACAAAATAAGCAATGATCCCTTCACCATGGGAGATTTCTCGTTTGCCCACTCTAAATAGGATGAGTGGAGATATGACAAAACCTCCAACGGTCCTTAGTCTTTCGGGCCGTTGGAGGTGTATGTCAGTGATGGAGACAGATCAGACTCTGCCGTCGACATACTGAAAATCTGCCTGACTCTAAATGAGACGAACAGACCTTTAGTTTGGCTGAGAGGGTACTCCGTTGCCATTGTAACAGAGTACCTTCTCTGCCAAACTCTAAATAGGGCCATTTGTCTCCAGCTGACCACCAGTACTAGATGGGCCTCTACAGGGCCAGTGGCGCTGCTCTCCTTATGCCTCCTTCATACCAGTTGGGGGAAAATCTGGTCTACACTGCCACCCCAAGTGCTCTGCAAGGCAGCTAGGAGGTGCTGGGGTTTGAAAGTGTGCTCTACTGGCTACTAGCAGAGGGGCTGTGCTAGATGCCCCCACCGGCAGAAGATGAACACCAGGAGTCAGGAAAAAAGAAGGGAGTCCGGAAATCCAGCTTCTTGCAAAGTATTCCCTTTAGAAGGCAGGAGATCTGTTGAAAGTGCTCCTGGCGGCTAGAGTTTGCATCCAGAAACAAAACAAGCCAAAGGCTGAAGAAACTGGCCCAATGGGGCCAGAGATATTCAGCCCTAAAGATTTCCCATTTTAACCTGCCCAATCAATTGTTTACCTGGGAAATCAGGTGTGCATAGAGCTCCTCCTCCAACACTAGAATGTTCCCAGGGCCACCCATATCCCGGTAGGCCAGCACATTTACGGACGGCCTTGGGACCCCATGCTCAGTGCCTATAACAACTAAGAAAGACCCAAGGCTGTTAGAACGCTGCTGTGCTCTTTACTCTGCTTCTTTGAGGCTCGAGACCTGGGAGTGATGCATGGCCCCGCCATCTTGTCTGTGGTGGTGGAGGACCGAAGTCCACTCTTCCCATGAGCAGGAGACGAAAGAGAACAGTGTTTTCCCACCCATATAAACAGGCGCACAGGTTGGAGAAAGGCACAGAGCCAGCTCTGCAGAATAAGAGTGGGCTCCACGCGTTGCCAGAAATAAAATCAAGGAAATACAAAGGCTGTGGTTGCCCTGGGTGGGACTGGAGCACTTAAAAGCAAAATAAACATGCCGTACCAGCTAGGGAATGAAAGCAATAGAACGGTGCGAGCCGCTCATAAATAATGTACTGACCTTTGTTGAGGAGCGTCGCATAATGCACAACGTGGGCTAATTTAAATATTCTTCTTGCTCGTGGTGACCCAAGGAGAGGCTGGGTCACCGCCAACCTTTTTACCAGGTGTTGGAGGGTTGTAGGAGGTGCAGCAGCCCCCTCAAGCATGAACTCAAGAGAGGTTTGCTATGTTTTTAATCACACATTACATGTGCCAATCAGGTGTAGGACAATTTTTCCATGTTGTAGGGGGTTAGCACAAACACTTTAGCATTGGTTCGCAGTGGTAAGGTGCACAGAGTTCTAAATCCAGCAAAAACAAATTCAGAAAACAGGAGTGGTGAAGGCTAAATATTTGTGTGAGCCTGCAGAGAGGGCCATATCCATCAAGAGTCATCACAAACAGTTTTCCAGATGCTCTTTGCCAGATACTTTTTTTTTTTACACCTGGGGTAAACCTCTATAGAAGCGACCATGTATTTCAACAATGGAAAATACCAATTGGCACCAGAGTGTAAAGAAAACTACCTTGACTCTATTCGAGCCCTCCATCAGAGGTCTATCAGGCCTTTACAGAACCAAAACTCTAGTCATGCTCCTTCTGTCCCCACAACAGCAGCAATGTTCAAACGATTGCCAGTGTCACTAAATGCATGAATAAAATCACCTCCACCAATATAGATGGGTATCATTGCAACAGCAGGTATCCACCTGATGCTGAGTACAAGTCTAGGGGGATGGACTGCAACTAATGCTAGTCTCTCTCCGTTGCAGGTAACAACCACAATATCAGAGCATCCATGAAGGCTTGAAATGGATTTTCTCCACTGAAAAAGAAACCTATTTTTTAACAAGATCATCACACCACAGGATCCTAAGGTGAAACCAGAATGAGCTGATTGGGTACACCTTCCCCTGCTAAAGAAATAACATTTATTTCTCACGAAATTAATGTTCAGTACATATGTCATACGTAGGTATGCAGAATTTATATACTGAAGCATACCTGAAAGGTGGCGAGGCCCTAAATAGGTTCAAAGGCAAAGATACAGTCAATGTTTGATTAGAGGGGTAGATGGTTTCCAAGACTGAGAGTAGACTGTAGCTGCATCAGGATAATATTGGAATTGTCTTGATGTAGGAACTTTAATCTCAACTCTCTTTTAATTTTATGGCTTAACCCATTAAGGTTAAGCCATGAAATTGGCTTAACAGTTCGAGCTGGACTGTATCCAGACCTGGCTTGGCAGTTCAGGGTGGACTGTTCCCATGAAGCACAGGGTCAAGACTGATTTGCATATAGCCAGGTCCAAACTGGGGCGGCATGGTGAGCAAAAGAATGATGGATTTAACACAGCTCTCTTGACTGGGGGTGAATGTTTCGATTTGTTCTGCATTCTGTCCATCAATTGTGTGTCTTTTGCTTTCTCGCCCTAAGTGCGACAGGTATGCCCAGACGTGGGCCCTGGACTCACTGTGCCACTGGAATCAAGCTATCCTGGCTGAAGAGGGGTGAAACCCTGAAACCGGTCCTAGGATGCTTGTTTCCGGTCCAGGGAGGACCTGGCTTGGCAGTTAGGGCTGGACTGTTCCCATGAGGCACAGGGTCAAGACTGATTTGCATATGGCCAGGTCTAAACTGGGGAGGCATGGTGAGCAAAATAATAATGGATTTAACCCAGATCTCTTGACTGGGGTGAATGTTTTGATGTGTTCTGCATTCTGTCCATCAATTGTGTGTCTTTTGCTTAACCCATTAAGGTTCCAGGTAAGTTGCTTAAGTACACCACATTACAGGGTCATCATCCAGTAATCATAAATAAAGCATAGCCAGAATCACCATCACATGTATATATTAGCATTTATATAGCACAAACCTAGCTATGCAACAACAGAGCACTGAACAGTACTTGAGGGGTAGGGAGACGATGTGCAAATTCATCTATATATCAAGTGGGGATTACACGATCCCATTTTAAGTACACTACATCTAACACATTTTTTAGGCAAATGGATATTTAACGATTTGCTAGAAGCTTAGGATAGTGAGTAAAGCACCGATGTTCAAACCTAGGTCTCCAGCCTCCAAAGGCAGTAGCTCTAGTTGCTAGGCCATATCTCCTATCAATTATGTAAATAGTAGCCCACATGGTCACCTGAGGTGAAACCAGATCATAAAAAAACATTCACAATTCTACCACCCATCTACCCCACAACCTCCTTTCCTTCTGTCAGGCCATAACTACCCACATCCCCAATGCACAGTGTGCCTGTTGCCCCAACACCACATATATTTAAGGCAGTGATATATGTGAACCCAATCACTGAAGGGACGAGGAGCACATCTTGTAGAAACCCATCCATAGAACCCCAACTCGGGTAACACATTTTACATTTCAACGGTGTCATTCATTCACCCTCTCGCAATTAGTGATCTGGAAAGCTTGTTTGGGGTTACAGAGTTCCGAGTGCCAGCCAATAGATCAAAAAAGGCTGTGTAATCACCCACAGCCCACATGATGCTACTAGAACCTCACTCAGGGTCAATGACTCTAAGACTATCAGCCACCTGCATTAGAGGCACTCCAGAGGAAAAGGGCATACATGCAATCCTCCAGTCTGAGGGTTCTGGCTCACAGATCTGTCCAGACCGACCCCCGGTCACTGGATCCACTAGATCATCTCCATCATGAGAGCATGCAGCTCTGTGATACAGACCATTGGGCATCGACTCTATAGCAACATTGAGGCATCAACTGGGTGAGGAAACACCTAGATTTACCTTATGCAACTACACACACAGATCGTCTGGGAACAGGATTATGTATATCTTTCTTTCTACATTCTGTCTGGGTGACTATGCCTGAATGAAGTCTGGGAGAAGTAGTATTTTTGCATTACTCACCATCAGTGACCCACAGGATCTCACTTGCTTGCAGGGTAACATCCTATTTCAAAAGTTAAATGATATCACAATTGTAAGTCTAGAGCTCTATAAAGGCTCTAGTGTAGTTATAGGTGATGTAGTGTAGTTATACAAATTGGTGCCCTGTATTTCCTCTCAACCAAGTAAAATGATGGCAGACCTTTCAAGCAAGAATTTTTTGTGATGTTTTCTTTGATAACCTGCTATCGCTGATCAACATCAAAGAGGAAGTTGCATTTTTTTACTTAGCTCTGTTGTTATCCTACCATCCTCTCCAAGGTCACACAGATTTAACCAAGCATAGCTAAGATGCGGTGGCAGCACCCATAATGCAGCACTACCAACTTGGAAGGTCCTTGTACGGATAGGTGTACCACACACACTGTCAGTCCAGCTTTCGAACTAATGCTCCATAGTCAGGTCCCTGGAATCAAACACATGGTCCCACTTCATCCAAAAAGTACTTGTTCCTCCGTCTGAAAATCATGGCACAATCTGCATTAAAGATCAGGGCCCCCCTTCCACCACCAGAGTCTACCACGTCATCACAGCCGCAACAGCTCGCTGATGCTCTCTTAGCAGAAAGCCTGCAGTCTCCAGGGACCGGATCATGGATACCAGTGACAGAGGGGGAATGCCCTTCATCGTCCCCTTCTGCCACCTCCGGTAGCCTCAGGACCCTCTGGTCAAAGTACAGATTTGTCACGGACCCACTCGCGTGTTCCAGAAAGAGCTGCCCACATGTCAGCCCTGGCCACACATCAGATTCACATTTCCATGCAAATCAGCACGCGAAAGATGGCAGATGCACTAGCATTGTCTCGATTTCACCCAAGGAACACAGCATCAAGCACATCTCTACTGATGTCTTATTCCAGCCAGCTCAATTCTGCAAGCCTGATGGGTGGTATGCCTGCACGGATTTCTAGTAATAGCTCGGGTCATATTTCAGTCTATTGTTTTTCACCCACTATTCGACTTTAAGCAGAGACCAACCACATGGTCACTTGCTCCACCACACCCGAAGGGTTAACTGAGGCCTGCTGAGGGCAGAGCTGCCGCACAATATTTTAGCACAGAGGTTGTGCTCTATGTAGAGGTATCTCCAGTTTGGCAGGGACCGATACATATTATTGGGGATTGCCAGACTTTAGTTGTACAAGTTGAGATAAGAGGTACTGGGAGGGAAATTAACTCACATAAAAAGGCACCTTGGCCACTATCCAGATCACAACCCATCTGTTTCAGATTCCTGGTGCAGCACCAGAGAAGGATTAGCTGGAGGGTTTTGTTTAATGAATTTTGGGATTTCTAAATTTACAACTTCTTCATATATTTAATTTGTAGTTACCAAGAACATTTCTGTCGGAGATGTATGGTGTATAATTTTGCCTACATGTGGGTCTAGGAATTAGTTGACTGTTTTTTGGAACTCTGTTTTGTGAATTTAAACCGGGTGAAAATCTGAAATTTGTATAAGTTCATAAATTATTCTCTTAACTGAATTAATGCTTTTTCATTAATACAAGGTTAGATGTAAGGAGACTTGTGAGTAGTGCAGTTACAAAATCCAATCTAGAATTGCAGATGAGTGTGAGTAGAGGCTCCGAATCTTAACTACATTTCGCCTGTCTCTAAGGTAAGATCGAAAGCACTTTCAGAAATTGCCTTAAATATACCATATCCATGTTTAAAGAGTATTGATAAAGGCATTGTGGCCCTGTGTTAAATGTAGAAGGAAGCTCAAAGAGAACTAAAAAACAAGTCCCTCCCATGTTCATGATAATAAGGACATGATCAATCACTGTGTTGCAGCCCTCCTTGAAGCTGAATTGGTTTGAGTGCAGAAGGTTGTTTGGGAATGGCTTGCCTAGAAATGGAGTATAGTTGCGAATTTGAGGTTATTGAGCAGTTCTATGGCAGAAGACGATTTCTTTAACAGTGGCTTTGATTGTCCTCTTTTCAGACAATCTGGGAATTCCTGCCTCGAGGAATCCGCTTATTTTTTGCCACTTTTGAACTGTATGGACTTTATTAGTGTGGATAAGATATGATCTTCTTAATATGAGGAAAATCTTCTTTTCTTTAGGGAATCTTTGGAAAGCAGGTCAAAGGTTCTGTTATTTTGCCCTATTCTTTTGGCACCAAGTGCATCTTCATGTCTAAAAAGGATGCAATGATTCATTTCATGCTATCATATAACACCAAATGCCAGTTTACAATTTGCATTATTATCTGGTAATTTCACATATTTTTGTAAAATGTTGCATAATTATGCAAAAGTAAACTACACACATTTTGCACACCTCTAGTTGTGAGCTAGAGTACAGACCACTGAGGACCAGCACTGGTTCCTCCTATAGGACAGAGGAGCGTCGCCTCGCCTGCTGCAAACGCAGCAGTAAACCCACAATGGTCTAATTACCATTTTCTTACTTTGTGCGCGTCACCAGCGAGTGTGAGGTGGAGTTGATTCTCAGACTTAAATAACAGAGCAGCAGTAGGGTCGACAGGTAAAGTGCAGAGTGTGCATATCGGATTGGCTGGCTGTCTTGCAACAGCCTTCCTGAGGTTCTGGACTTTTAAGAGTCCAGAGGTGTCAGGGAAACAACACCCGAAGACCCCTGAGTTCCTCCTGTCTCGGTGCACAAATAAACAGAGACACGGGCTTCTCGATGGTGGCGTCAAAGACAAGGTTTATTTACTGCAGGGACACAGAAGTCATAGGAACCACACAGAGGCAGAATCTACGAGACTGTTCAAATTGCATTAAGTGGGTTGTTCTTTAAATACACGCAAAATGTCTTTAGGCAACATTACACGAATATTGCTCATGCCCAACCCGGTATCCCAAACAAACAGTAAATAGACATCAAATAATAATTAGTCGTAGGATTACGGTATTCGATCAGGTTCCCTTGACAGTTTTCCATTCTTTGTCTGATCCTCCCCATCATAAAAATCGTAACCTCCCCATTGTAAAAGCCCAGAAGGAGAGGAGCAGAGCCAGGTGCAAAGGATTGAAAAGTAGGATAAGAGGTGTTTATGGATCATAAACGGGCATGGCTACCGTCTTTGGCCTTTCAGTCAGGACAACGGACACGAGAACCAGTATAGCAGGACTGGCCTCAGGCAAGGGAGGCAGCTTGATTCTGCCTAGCCATGTAGCGTCAGCCTTTCTCGGGGCTTGAGCTTACGTGTCCTTAACAAGGTGACTCTGCCGGGGTCATCGCCCGTTCATTGACTATGTGAGGGCAAGAAACAAAATGGATGCCGTAACTAAAATGGATGCCATGACTTTACAACAGAATGCCCTATTTCTCAGTGAATTCATGATAGTTGCGTAGCGAAAACACTGTCATGCATGTAATGGATCATTTGCGGTTCATTGGTACCGAAATCGTGTCAGTACTACGATACCGAATTCACGGGTTCGGATCGCTACAGAACCTCAGACCGTCCTTTTGCGCTTACATAGGCAATAACTCACTCTATGTCAGAATCCATTTCTATGTTCATCAGGTCACTGATATGTTGTTGAAGCATTACTCTATCCCGTGGCGTATCTCTAAAAACAAGTGGTCTTCTTACGCATGTTGAAATGCAGAGGTTACATAAGGCAGGACCACACTGAACAATGAGACAGCACGAAAATAAAAATACCAACGCAACACCAGTGACTATCAGAACCTTCCATCCCCACGCAGACAACAGGCTCCAGAACCATCCCATTAATGACCAGTCACCTTCCTCTACATGAATAGAGTCAGAAATCTTATGTAACTAAGAGATGGCCTTGTACACCGTTGGCGCATTATCTGGGATAAAAACACAGCAACTCGATTGGATCATCTTACACACTCCACCTCGATCTGCAAGTAACACATCAAGAACCATACGGTTCTGTAACGTCATGAGGCGATCCGCTTGAAGCTCAGCTGTCAGGTTACTAAGGGCACCCGCAGTTTCGGTGATAGTGGATTCAACTACCCGTGTTAGTTGACGTAAGTTTCTACTGTTGGCCATAGGCCCCCAGAACGGAAGGAAACCTTTGAAGAAGTCTCCTGCTTCTTGGCCAGCAGTATCTTCCTTACTGAAAACACCTCTCACAACTCTAGTTTTGTGATAGTCCGGTGCAGCAGTGTATGTCGGAGGTAACAGTTGAGCGATATAACATGAGCCTGAGAAGTCAGCAGGCAACCATGTGTATGCTCTGTCTTGGCAAACAAAATAGGTACCCTTAGCAGCTAAGAATGCAGGGGAAGACTGTGACGGGAAAACATATGTTTCGATACAGTCACTCTTCCCTAGTCGAGCTTTCGGATTCCTTCCATTTCCTTGCAAACAGACCTGACCTTGGTGGGGTACGACCCAGATCGGAGTCGAGCTTTTACGTTTGTTCTCACCCAGAGTAATGCCATATTCCGTAACATTCCAACCCATGTAAACTCGCAATTCATCCTTGGGAATGAACGGAGTGTTATTGACATCTCTAACCATGTCAGTGATTCCTTTTACCAAGGCTCTATTAGCAGAGTTATACCGAGTGGAACGCGGAGGTCGTGGAGGATAGGTCTCTAGGGCATAAGCGAACATGGTCTGAAATGCCCAGAATGATCCATTATAACTAAAGGGCAGAACCAGATAAGGGATGCCCTTGTCCATGGTATGTGGTATCAAGCCACACACCCAGCAGTTTGTTGTGTTAACCACTAGTTGATGTTGGTGCAAGAGCTGAATGAAAGTGTTATTTATAAACTCAGAGCGTCGAGCTTGCTCGTGGGCAGGAAAAGGATGGAAAGAATGGAGAGAAACAACAGTCGGAGAAACAGGAACATGGGGAGATACTGTAGATGTAACAGGTGTAAAGATCAACTGAATACCAAAAATAATTCCTCCTACCAAAGTTATTAAAACAATTAGAAGTGTCAGAGTACATTGCATCAGAAAACATTTACTATGTAATATGTCATATAGCTTTGTCTTGTGCACATTTATGACATTAACCCGTCGCAGTTCAGGAAGCTCCATCTTCTACAACCGTTCGCAACGGATGGTTTGTACCTGTTAAAAACTTGCCTCTGTTTACCCTGGGAGTTCCCAAGATAGACAGAAGAAACCGACCTTATGTCTGATTCCCTGCAAATTAAAACAAGGCACACGTTACGACCCTACGGTAACCCAGACGGCAAGGTGAGAGAAACAATAAAAACAAAAAGAAAAAAATTTTGAGCAAACTTCCTGACTGAATGGAATGCAGTAAGATCAAAACAGTTTTCAAACAGAAAGGTAATTATGCAATGTCATTAGTTCATAACATGAGAACGTAGATTATATCTGTACTTTCCGGGTCTTGTCTGATCTTGAAATAGCTGGTCTACAGGTGCGGAAATGTTCGACTCCACAGGTGGCAAATGTTCACTTTGTACAATACTCGGTCCAAGATTCAAAGGAGCGGTTCCTGCTGAGGTGTCAAAGTTCTGTGTTTCAGTTCGTGGGTGTTCCGTTATGTACTCTGCATCACTGAAAGGGATGTGCCTAGGAACAGGTTCTGTCTCGGATACACCAAATCCCTGTCTAACCCAATTGTCATAGGGGAGTGGGAGAGGGACACGCTTCGTATGGCTAGCGTGCACCCAATTTTTCCTTCCAGCTAGGCGTACAGCAGTTCTTGTTGTGAGGAGTACCTGGAACGGACCCACGAATCTTGGCTGGAGGTTCCGAGTTCGTTCGAAATTCCGAACTACAACTTGGTCACCTGGTTTCAACGTGTGGCCTGGACTCTCTGGCAGTTTAGGCAAGGATTCGAATACCTGTTGATGAATAAGGCTTAATTTAGCAGTCAGATCATAAAGATAATCAATCAACATTGGGTATTCAATCTGTTTGAATTCCTTTGGCCTAGGGACTCCCCAAACATTAGCAGGACGACCGAACACAATCTCATATGGGCTAAGCCCTACTCGAGAGTGTACAGTCGCTCTGGTGGACAGTAGAGCTAAAGGCAGTGCGTCTGGCCAAGAGAGACCAGTGGAAGCTTGAATTTTAGCAAGTTTCAGCTTCAGGGTGCCATTGTACCCTTCAACCAAACCCGCTGACTGTGGGTGATTCGCACTGTGAAATTTCTGGGTAATACCCAGACCCGCACACACACTCTTCATAACTTTCCCTACAAACTCACTTCCATTGTCCGACCAAACAATCCGTGGCATACCATACCTGGGGAAGTACTCTTTGAGGAGGATTTTGGCAGTGGACATAGCAGTGTTATCCTTTAACGGATATGCCTCAATCCATCTTGAAAAGGCACAGACTACCACTAGGACGTATTTAAGATTGTTACACCTATCCATGTGGATATAATCCAACTGAATCACTTCAAAGGGACAAGAAGGGGGAGCAAATTGACCATTTGGGGTTGGGGTTCCCTTGCCAGGATTATGCATCAGGCATATCATGCAGTTTTTCACCACTCTTTCCGCACACTTAGTAATTCCATCGTTCTTCCATACTGGAGCTAACATTTTACAGATCCCTTTCGAACTGATGTGCGCCGCTCCATGCGCCATCGTGACTACCGCAAGTACATACGCATCAGGTAACATCCAACGTTGCTGCTCAGACAAATCAACCCAACATCCACTTGAATCCATTTTACCCGTTTTCTCCTTCCATTCATTCTTCTCATTTTCAGTTGCTTCATTCTGGATTGCCTTCACACTTTCAATCGTATTCTCACACATCCCTGATTCAGCAATCCATCTTGCAGACGTTGCAACATACATTCGGCTCGTCATGTTCTTGGCCGTCTCTTTGGCGACCTCATCAGCAAACGCATTCCCACGGCCAACATCATCCGTAATCTTCCGATGTGCACTGCACTTCACAATCGCAACTTCATTCGGTAGGGTCAGGGATTCCAATAGATCACTGACTAACTGTCCATGTTGGATCTTAGTCCCATGGGACGTGAGAAAACCTCTTTCTCTCCAGAGACGTCCAAAGCTATGTGATACGCCGAAGGCGTATTGGCTATCAGTAAACACATTCACTCTCTTTCCCTCAGCTAAAACACACGCTCTTGTTAATGCAATTAATTCTGCAGCTTGGGCAGAATTCTGACTTACTCTTGCGGTCTCAACAATCGTACTCAAAGTCGTAACTGCATACGCGGCCGTCACATCACCATTCTGTAATTTAAAACACGACCCATCGACATATAAGGTGCCGTCTGGATCTAGTAACGGAGTATCTTTCAAATCAATCCTACCTTTTGTCTCTTCCTCAGTTCTAAAACAACAGTCATGAGGCTCTGAATCACTCGACTCCTGAGTAGTCGGCAACAGCGTTGCTGGATTCAATATGTTGCATCGCTTGATCTGAATGTGACTTGCCAAAAGCATCAGCTCATAGCCTGATAGTCTAGCACTGGTGAGGTGCTGAGTTTTCGTTCGATTCATGAGTGTATCCACAGCATGTGGAACCATGACTACTAACATGTTGTTCATGACAAGTCCAGCAGACTGTCGAATAGACACTGCAGCTGCTGCTGTAGCTCTCAAACAACTTGGCAATGCTCTGGCTACCGGATCTAATGTGGATGAGAAATATGCACAAGGTCGCTGTTTGTCACCAAATTGTTGCGTTAAAACACTCAAAGCACAACCTTCTCTTTCATGGACATATAGTGTAAACGGCTTACTGTAGTCAGGAGTACCCAACACAGGAGCTGAACACAGCGCATCACGTAAGTCAGAGAAGCTCTGTTGACATTCATCAGACCATGGCAAAGGGCTCGGAACACCTTTTCCAGTCAGGGCTACCAATGGTTTTGCCATGAGAGAAAAATTTGGGATCCATTGCCTACAGTATGACGTAATACCCAAAAACGCACGCACTTCTCTCTGTGTGCTTGGTACAGTCATCTGCGAAATTGCTTTGATTCTCTCTGGGGTCAACCTTCTTCCCTCCTTTGACAAAAGATGACCTAAGTAGGTCACTTCTTGGCAACAATATTGCAGTTTAGAAGGTGACACCTTGTGATGTAAGTCTGACAAATGACGTAATAGAGAAATTGTAGCTGCTTTGCAAGTTTCCTTGTCATCAGCAGCCAGTAAAAGATCGTCTACGTATTGGATCAGAGCAACACCAGGAGGAAGTACAAGAGCATCTAATTGACTCTTCAATGCTTGACTGTAAATTGAAGGGCTCTCACAATAACCTTGTGGAGCGCGCTTGAATCTGAAACTGTGACCTCCTAAGGAGAAACCAAAAATGTCTCTACTTTCCTCGGCTATGGGAATGCTGAAAAAGGCATTTTTCAAGTCGATAACTGTAAACCATGAGGCTGAGGCAGGAATCAACGTCAATAATGCAGTGATATCTGGGACCACAGGAAACTGCGGAATCACTATTTTGTTAAATTCTCTGAGGTCAATCACAAACCGGTAGATTGGAGGCTTGGAAGGGTCAGTACGTTTCAAAATCGGTAGAACAGGACTATTGCAGATATTTCCTCTAGTTTCCTCAATCACATCTTTCTGTATCAAGTCTTTCACAATCAGCAAGAGTGCACGTTCACCTTCATTCGAAATCCGATACTGTGGGATTCGTGGGAATTTAACATTCGCTTTCAGACTTACCACATAAGGGGGAATTTCCAAGAGGCCTACATCGTTAGGACCAGTTGCCCAAAGAGTATCAGGGAGAGAGCGCAGCTCCGGTGGGAGCTTATCCATCGACATATACATTGGAGAGATGACTCTTTTGCCTAATGTGAGCTGTACTCCCGAAGGAGAACAGTACAGTGTCGCATGCAGGCGTTTCAACAGATCTAAACCAAGCAGATTCTCATTACAACCGGTTGTTAGAATAAGGGGTGCTTCTAGTTCGCATGGCCCAACAGATATTGGCAAAGGACTAGAAACAGGATTGTGAACAGGGGCGCCTGAGAAACCTACTGAAGTGTTCGTTAAGCCAGACAAAGGTGCGCCAGGGAGTTTCGCATGCATAATTGAACTTTTTGCCGCACCAGTATCCAACAGAAACGGTTTGACCACGCCTGAGGTAACTACTGCGACATAAGGTCCACTCTGATCAACTGGAACTGATACTACTCCCTCTCTTTGCCTGTGGCTGTCCTAGTGCTCGCTTCTCTGAATCTCCTCATTATGATCATAATAATCTTCAACATGATACTGTGGAGATCTACCTGCTTGCGCAGATTGTGCATTTCGCTGATCGAAATAATTCGATTGGCGATCAGCCTGTGGTGTCATAGTACCACGTCCTCTACCTCTAGGAGTTTGCATAAACCCAACAGTACCTCTCTGAGCCGGGACACCACTAGTCTGTGCGTGCAGTACCGGACACTCATTCTTATAATGGCCCTCCTTTTTACAATAGGCACACTGATTCCATGCTAACTGTTGTCGAGGAAAACCATAATTAAATCTTTGGGACGTCCCTTGCTGGAATTGTGGCTGGTGCTGAAACTGGGGTCGCTGCTGTGAATCTGACTGATTCGAACGAGGCGGATACGCCTGTTGCAAAAGAACTTTAGTCTTTAAATCTTTTGTTTTCTTTTCTGACTTTTCCTTCTCTTCTTTCTCTCTATTCTCGTAATACTGAGCAGTTGCAAGTATCTGTGCTGTTGTCGACACTGCCCATGCACTTTCAGAATCCTTTAACTTGTTACTAAGTTCAGGTAGTAAATTAAACACGAACTTGTCGACGAACAATCTCTGGCCTCCTTCAGTACTCATATCTTGCCCACTGTGGTCTACGAATGTCTCTTCAAATCTAGTGAAGAAGTCAGAGACGCTTTCGTCCTTCTTTTGTTTGCATGCCGATAGTTTATCCCAATTGACTCGTAACGCTGGCATCAGCGTTTTCATCAGATTAATTATTCTGCCAGGCAAGGCAGCAATTAGAGGTTCAGGTTTAGCACCGCCAACTTGTTGCGCATCTGCTGCTATAATAGCTGGCCAATCACCTCCTAAGGCGACTGGGTGGTTCTCTTGTCGAATCTTGGCCCATATAGGCTGTGGCACTACATTACCAAATAACATTTCAATGTCTGCCAAATTCATGATCCACGCTTGAACTGTCTGCGTTAACTCTTTGTAATAACCAGCAGGATTTTTACGTGGGTCTGGTAACGCTTGTTTTACTGCTAATACTTCGGCCCGCTTCCAAGGGATGTGTATCCACACTCTCTGGAAATGTGCCGGGGCAGCTACAATATTATTAGCCCCATCAGCTTGAACTGCATCACGCCATATCGGCGGAAATTCCCTCATCGGATATTGACCTCGTTTTTTCCTAGTAGTAATCGGTGAACCATCAGGGTCTCTTGTCGCTCGAAGAGGGGAATCATCCCTATGAGCTAAAATCAGTTCTATCGCTCCTCTTACTTCTGAACCTATCACCATTCCGGTGGCGAATTTCTGTTGAATATTTATCAGAGGGGACGGAATCTAAGTCATCATCTTCCCATTCTTCACGCACAAGAGAACACATCACGTCAAAAACATAACGTTGAGTTGGTTCATTCCATTGCATAAAAGTATCTAACACTCTTTGTGCATCATACTTCACAGCTTTCGACATCCACCTAAGAGCTGTCGAATCTAACATGTCTCGTTCCTGAGGACCAGGAAGCTGGCTACATCTCTGTATAGAATCAGAAACGGGGGTCTCAATTAAAGACCTGTAGAGAGGAGTTAAGATATTAGTTACAGAATTGGTTATTTTCCGACGAACGGAAAGCGGAGTCAGAATGTTCACAGGGTTCGGGGACAGGGCAGCTGGAGCAGATGAAATAGTAAGGGTGGGAGTAGCAGGTAAAGCAGTTTGCGTAACGACAGGCAAAGGCGGAGCAGGCGACCCAGGAAGAGGGGGTACCGAAGGAACATTAACCACGGGAAGGACGGGAGCTGGAATCAAAGGAAGTGGAGCAACTATTCCAGGCTGACCAGCAGCTGGCTGTACAACAGGTAGTAACTGTGGTACTGTAATACCCTGTGCATACGGTGGAGGTGAATTCAACAGGTAAGACAACAGAGGATCCTTTTCATGATCCTCCATCGGCTTAGTAGGACAAGATGGCAATACAGGGTAACATTTATCAATTGCCAAATTATATTTTCTATTCGCCATCTCCATTGCTTTCTCAGTCTCGTTGACATGCAGCTGCCTAGCAGACTCCATTAAAGTCAACCCTTTCTCTTTCTGTTCTTTCTTCGTCTTCCTAATTTCTCTCTGTTTGGCTTCTTTGCGCCATACGCGAAAAGAATCAAACATTGCCGGCCGGGCTTTTCTCTTAAACAACTTCATTTCTAGATTGTCTAGAATTTCGGTTTCGAAGCTACCATGCGGTGGCCAACTAAGGACACCATCTTTTCTGGTATAACGGACCCATACTTCATTATACGTAATAGGACCAACACCATGTTTACAATAGAGCTCATATGTAGGAGTTCCAATCGGAGGAACCGAACACGAATCCTCCAACCGGGAATCCCCGTTGCAACGTAACCAGGACAGGAAACAATTACTACTGGTAGTCATCACAAACAAAGACAAATTCCAACCAAAATGCGCAAAGAACTTAGGCCTACCAAAATGAACTAATACCAAAACAAAGATTATCTAAACAAGAGCAACCAATGATAATCTACGAATTAAACCAGAGCAACAAGAAACAACCAAACTGGGCGTAACCCACTTAATACTTAACTGAAATGTGGAAGACGTCACCAAGGAGAACCCGTCTACGTCTCGCCGTACTAAGGTCTGCACCTCGGGTCCAAGACAGGGCGACAGTCAGGGCAGCGGTCCTCTGTAGCTGTCTGGGAACGGGAACCCTCGTGGAAGAGATCGTCGGGCCACTTTTACGACATGCAGGGATCGATGAAGCGGGGTACCTCCCTCCGGAATCTTCACACGAAACTTCTCGAACTTTTCAGGCTTTGGACCGGTACCGGATGACGTCGCCCCACGTTGGGCGCCAATTTGAGGTTCTGGACTTTTAAGAGTCCAGAGGTGTCAGGGAAACAACACCCAAAGACCCCTGAGTTCCTCCTGTCTCGGTGCACAAATAAACAGAGACACAGGCTTCTCGATGGTGGCGTCAAAGACCAAGGTTTATTTACTGCAGGGACACAGAAGTCATAGGAACCACACAGAGGCAGAATCTACGAGACTGTTCAAATTGCATTAAGTGGGTTGTTCTTTAAATACACGCAAAATGTCTTTAGGCAACATTACACGAATATTTCTCATGCCCAACCCGGTATCCCAAACAAACAGTAAATAGACATCAAATAATAATTAGTCGTAGGATTTCGGTATTCGATCAGGTTCCCTTGACAGTTTTCCATTCTTTGTCCGATCCTCCCCATCATAAAAATCGTAACCTCCCCATTGTAAAAGCCCAGAAGGAGAGGAGCAGAGCCAGGTGCAAAGGATTGAAAAGTAGGATAAGAGGTGTTTATGGATCATAAACGGGCATGGCTACCGTCTTTGGCCTTTCAGTCAGGACAATGGACACGAGAACCAGTATAGCAGGACTGGCCTCAGGCAAGGGAGCAGCTTGATTCTGCCTAGTCATGTAGCGTCAGCCTTTCTCGGGGCTTGAGCTTACGTGTCCTTAACAAGGTGACTCTGCCGGAGTCATCGCCCGTTCATTGACTATGTGAGGGCAAGAAACAAAATGGATGCCGTAACTAAAATGGATGCCATGACTTTACAACAGAATGCCCTATTTCTCAGTGAATTCATGATAGTTGCGTAGCGAAAACACTGTCATGCATGTAATGGATCATTTGCGGTTCATTGGTACCGAAATCGTGTCAGTACTACGATACCGAATTCACGGGTTCGGATCGCTACAGAACCTCATTCCCCACATGCGCACTTCTACCTGCACCTATACAGCAGCTGTTAAACATGATCCAGGGGATTGCATAGGCCCCCAGTCTCAAGAGGAGTGCTGAGTCAGTCTGCTCCATCCAATCCTGATGCTTCTTTCATGCTAAAGTAGCATGAGAGCAGCTCCAGTTTTGGTTAGGTTTACGTTGACATGAACCAGACGTTTCATCTGGCCTCGAGTCCTCAACCTTACAGCAGGCATCAGCCTCGGAGCATAGAAAAACCTCCGTTGCGGACACCTCATTGTGTAAAAGTCATCCTTTTTGCCCTAATCACCCCCATTTTTGACTGATACTGGTGGTAACTGACTTTGACTGCAACCTGGCTCTGCTAGCCAGGCCCAGGTCCAGTGCTCTGATTAGAAAGGTATATAGTAATTAGGTATAATTACAATTTGCACTGAAAACCTACCTGTAAGTCTCTAGTATATGGGAGTGCATGTAGGTTTAGAGGCTTAGCAGCTTGGATGCACCTAAGTGTGCACTGCTGTGTTGCCTGCTGTCATTTTAAAAGTCAGCCCTGCTTTGCAAGCTGTTTTTAAACTGAAATGATGTACAAATTCCACTTTAAATGTAAATGTACTTCCAGAGTATAAAATCACCTTATCTTTACATACAGGTCACCCTTAAGGTCTACCCTGGGTGCCCCTAGGGTAGGATGCCATGTACAAATAAGCAGGGACATTTTAAAAGATGGTTTATATGCCTTGGTGAGGGGAAAATTACAAATTTCATTTTTCCCCATTGTAGCTCTTTGAGCTTCATAGGCTAACATTGGAAAACTGTAATACAGTGCATCTATTGCCTGAAGTGACCTAAAATAATATTTCAGGGACTTGACAGATTGTTAATGATAAATCCAAAACCTTGCCACTGTTGAATTTATCATAACTAATACAGAAATTAATTGATGGAACATTTTTCTCTGTGGGCCAAACTCCAGCCTTCTAGCAGCCTCTCCTGATTGGCCAGCCCTTAACAGGCTTAGCCAAACCACTTTGATGAGGTGATAAGTGCCCTGAATGAGGCAGAGGTTATCTGATGGGGGAGCTCTGCAGCTGCAGAGAACAGGACAGGAAGGAAGCTGGGTAAATTAAACTGGGCATCAAAGAGAGCAGATCAGTAAGGAATGCCAGCCAGGCCTACCCCCTCTTCCTGTACCCCTCCCCTGCCAGATGGCAGCCCCAGGATTGGGATTTGCAGGAGGTCTGGAAAGGGAGTGTTAAGGGAAAAGAGCCACACCAGTATGTTGGTTTAGCCAGCTCTTACTCCCTAGGAAATAAAATCGTCATCTTGAATTTTAAAGTACAGTGCTTTGTGGGAGAAGAAAATGCCACACTTTGGAGGAAGCTGTCATGCATTTGGGTGGGTGGCACCCTGTACCACATTGGTCAGGAGTGCCTCCCTGTTTGTCACCAAGAACATTAAATAAATATGTGAGAGCTGCATAGGAACTCAGATCTGTTGCCTGAAACTACAAGGAGAAGAAGGACTGCCTTGCGGAATCCTGGCCTGCAGCCCCAAAGGATTGCACTCTGAAGGACTGCTCCTGCTGAACACTTGGAACTACAGCCCTGAGGATTTTGCCTTGCTTGAAACAGGATTAGAGTGGACTTCCTGAAAGCAACAGGATAATAGAGCTTACCTGCACCATCTCCCCCAAGAAGTCCCAGCCTGGAGTGTATCCAGTGGACTTTTAAGGATTTGGCCAGGTGCATTGTGGGAACTGTAGTCCCAACTTCCGGGGGCACCTCAGAAACACTGGAACCTTGGATTTGTGTTGTGGACACTGTGAATCATCAAGAGTAACTTCAGGAAGGAGTTCCAGAAGTTTGGAGAAGTTTGGAGCAACTTTTTGGAAAAGCTCCATAAGGTGACCGACCTGACGTTGAGACCCCAGTGTGGATTTTAGGTTTGTCCCGCTGAAAGCTCTGGAGCTCAAGACTTTCAGGAGTTGACCGAGGGTTCCAGCAGAACCAAGCCAACAAAGCCACTGCAAATCCTGCCTGCTGGAGAGGTCCGCTTGACTTCGGGAGAAAATCCTCCAGAAAAGTGTCTAAATCTGAAGGTAAAGTTTTGACCGAGGCCTCCCACTTAGTGTATCTAACCAGGGCTCCATTGTGGTCAGCCTCAAATTTTGACTCAAGGGCGACCAGATGTCCGAAGTTGGCAATATCTGTTTTTAAGCACGAGAACATTTTTATTCATTAGAACATCATCTCTGATTCCCTATATTGGATTTTTGAAATTTTGGTGTCAATTTAATCATAAAAGTTTTTCCCATTTTTATAAATTGGTTGTGGATTTTTATTGTGTGTTGTCTTACTTATTAAATATACTGCCTGTTGGTTGCCAGCTACCAAGGGTTGAGCAAGGGAATAATTTAGTGAGATCTTGTCTGGACCTTTTATTGTGATGGTGGCCTTATTGCTAGTGGTAGGTGCACACCTACCCTTAACAATAATCCCCCTTTCAACACTCATCATCTTTCAAGTTCTGACACTTGTAATAAAGCCAGATAGACTGTCTTGGACATGTGGGGCAGCCTGGCAGACAAGCCATCTGTGTAGAAAGCGTACGTGTTTCAAGGGGGAGAGGTTAGGATATTCCACTTGGCTCCCTTCTCTCCGCTTTGCTCCCCTCTCTTTTACAGGCGTAACTCGTCTTGTCTTCAGGGAGAGCTGTTTAAAGCGTTCCATTTAACACGTAGAGATAATGAAAACAATTAAGCAAAGCACCTTTTTAAAGACTAATTGCCTTCGCCTCATCCCCCTTCCCATTTACCAGCCTAGGTCTTTTTGAGACCAGCTGAAACATGACATGGCATTGCCCTGCTGGAGCAAAAAGCCTGCTAGTTCATTAACGTTACGTCTATGATTAGACGTCTCTTATCTTCTTTGTTAGCCGATAGTGCCAGCATGCTATAGGTAATGCCACAGAGTCCTTCCCATCCTCAGCGCACATAAATAAAGTCATTTTCCTGTTTTGTGTTTTTTGCCCTGTATAATATAGGGCTGTGGAAGATTGCTGTGCACCTCCCTGAATAGTTCTGTTTATATGTTTCTTCTCTATATAATGTTATTAAGCAGAGTGGCTGCTAATGGCACCAGTTATCAATGGGAATATAGGCTGCTTGGGCACTGCATTTTAGACTGTCCATATGAAGGTGGCTTCGAGTTGTGAACTTTTCTTCCTCAAAAGGCTGCCCAGGGGCTGTCTTTCTTGTGCATTTTGTTTATGCTTAGTCGCCGCGCTTTAGTTTTGGTAAGTGGCAGCACTAGTGCCACGTATGTATAGGTTGAAAGCGGCCCGCGCACCACATATCCTTGATAGCTGCAGTTGTTCGGGTGCCACTAGATTGTTAACACAGCTGCTGGGGCCCCAGAGCACCGTATACATGCGCAATGGGCGCTTTAGTGCTGCATGGAGTTTGATGGACAGTTCCTCAAGTGCCACATGTTAGTCTATTCAGGTGCCGGGAAGTCACTGTATGAGCTGCTGAGTATGGGCTGCTGTCTCTCTCAAAGAAAGGGAAGTGAGACAAGGAAAACCTCTCTTCAGCCTGCAAGACAAAAACATGATGAGAAGGTGTTTCCTGCGCACATCAAACGAGAGAGAGAGAGCAAAGGAGAGGGAGAGAGGAAGAGAGGGAGAGAGAGAGAAGAAGAGAGGGGGAGAGAGTGAGAGAATAAGAGAGGGAGAGAGAGAGAGAGAGAAGAAGAGAGGGAGAGAGAGAGAGAGAGAAGAAGAGAGGGGGAGAGAGAGAGAAGAAGAAGAGAGGGGAGAGAGAGAGAGAGAGAAGAAAAAGAGGCACCCAGGCCACAGTGCTCACCTGCTGCCACCGGTGTGTTTCCAACCACTTGCCGGCATGTAGTGCAGTCCATTAGGTCACATATCTGAGTCAGAGCCGTCATCTGAAACAGAGTCCAGATACATGACTGGCACAGTACACACATTCGCACAAAACAACAGCGCCTGCCCACCCATGCACGCCCAGGCAGAGGCATCACATAGGCACCCACGGAGCATGCCCGCCCATGCACACCCAGGCCTCACTGCTCACTTTAAGCCACCAGCGTGTAGACTGGATGTCCCACCACGTGCTACTGGTGCAGATCAGAGCTTCCGAATCCCCTCAAATTCCACGAACGAAATGATTTCACAGTCACACACGCATACATACATCACACGCTGGTGGGGCCCATTACACCAACATTCATCCTAGATCACTCTATCCGTGCCTTGTAAAGGAGAAACAACTTTTTCAATCAATTCTATCTAATCTGCCTGTACTTTGAGGTCAATGCGACCAGCTAGTTGCTGTAGATCTAACAAAATACATTTCAAATAATACACAAATAAATTCAATAAACATGACAAGAAATAACCACCCGAGACAGAAATTCAAACAGATTGTTCATTTATCTAAAATTTGTAAGAAAAGCCAATTAAATGCAAATTTCATTTCTCTCATATTTACCTATTCTGTCTAAATGTCAGATCCTAAGTCAGAACCGGTCCTCTGTAGAAGAATTAGAGTCTTCTGTCGCCATGTAGAGTCATCGTCCTCTCCGTCAGCATAGGGACCTCGCATCATCAGCTCGGAAAGAAGTGGCGCTAGACCTCTCTAGTCTACTATTATTTATACTAAAATTTACATTCTATAAAGTTACATTTCTTTGTTCAGAACGGATGAATGGCGGAAATAATGTCATCTTGGTACTTTTTCGATATTCTGCGAGATGTTCTCACGCATAGATTGTCCCAAATAATGAATAGCAGAATTGAACGTCCATGACTAATTTGTTACTTTTACGGATGTCTCTACTAGGTGAATTTGTTTCAATAGTGAGTTCACATCAAGTTCGTATCAACTTTTCCGTCTTCCAGGTGCTTTTGGCAGATGTCCCGGACTTGTCATCATGCTTATGGCTTTTCAGTTCATCGGAGGTGCAAGGTCACAGGCAGAGCGAAGCCTTTTTGTAAATTTCCATCTACTCGAGTGCACGCTGTAGATGGCAGCAATTTTCGAGTAGGCCACATTGGACAACTTAAGCAAAAATAAACATAAAACAGAATTACTGCACGGAAATGATTATACAGTGTTATTCCCCTGCTAATACCCTTATGTGTGTGTATTTATCTAGCCATTTGCGACATCAAAAAGCCATTTAATGCATATTAATTTAAAGTGCAAACACCATAACATCACATAAGCAACATTGATTTCTGTCAGTTTGCTCACCTACTTAGTTCACTTATTATTGTAGCCATGCAATAGCATTCTCACGTGTAATTCTCTTGTTAATAAGGTTGGTTAAACAGCATTCGACAAACTTTTAATAATTAATAATTAATCAGTAGTACTTTTAGTTATAACATGCGAAAATGAAACAGATATTTGGTTTTAAAGTAAAAACCCCGCTCCATCAATCCCCCCTTTGGTGATATATAATCACCACAAAAATCAAAACCCCAAAAACATCAATTTAGATTCCCCTTTTGGAAGAATTCAAAATCTCTTCTTGTTCTTGTTCATGTTTCTAAACCCTAGTTTCCATTTCATCTTCCTTTTTAGTTTCTATATACATGCTTTCCCTTAGCTCTTCTAATTCTATTTCTTGTGGATCTCTTTCTTGTTTCTTTTGTCTTCTTTTAACATTTTCTTTTGTGATTTTCTTTTTATTTCTTCTATATCTACAACACATACATCCTGATCTAAGGATCAATAATGCAACAATTACACATGTTAATGGAAATAATATCTTACCAAATATGGTACTACCTATCTTAGCTACAAAGTTTTTAATAGCAATCATCTTATTAGCCATTTTAGTCCAGATACTTTCAGCTTCAAGTGGTACTAATTCTTCATGCAAATCAGTAATATTTTTGATATAGACTTTTAGATCTTTACTTTCGTCTGGAATGTAAGTGCAACAATGTTGAACTTTCAGCATTCCACAGACTCCACCCTCTTTTGCCAAAAGAATGTCAAGGGCAAGTCGATTTTGCATCGCCATAGCACGCAAAGCAACCATTTCTGTATTAACCAAAAGAAAGCCTCCAGCGGTGCTTGTTGACAAGCGATCTACCACTGTGGACAGCTTCCGAATGCCAAATGCATTCAAAGAAATTCCCACTGCTGGAATTAAAGCTCCAAAAATATCTCCTACAATTTCTGTCCATGTTTCTCTTCTATAACATGTTAATGTGTTAGAATGTTCAGCATCATCTACTCTATCCATATGAACATTTTTGGGAAAGACCAGGCCAACATAACATGTACCAAACCAATGGTCAGGCAAACGGTAATAAGCCTTGTTCCCACAAATATAATACACTCCCGGAAAAACTGGATCTTCTCCTCCTCTAAATCCCCATCCGGTTGCAATAAAGTATGTATCATGGCACTCACTAGTCCCTATGAAATAATAATCATATTGGGATCTCTTTCTGGTAATGCACAGTTTTCCTTTCTGTGGGGCATCTATAGCCATAGTTGGACTGGCTCCATTTTTCAACTCCTTTTCTTTCTCAATATCCCACATTGTGTCACTCATTTTATGCCCTTCTGCTTTCTTGTGCATGTTCAATCTTCTTCTCTCAACCATATCTAGAAAATTCTTCTCTTCTCCCTTCAAACTGCAAGTTAAATTATTTCTAAAAACATATTCTAAGGTTAATTCTTTGGTTTCTAGAAAAATCTCACCTAAAGTGTTAGCATCCTTTGCAGGATTCAGTGCTTTATTCATAGGCAACTGCCCAAGAATATTATCTATATTAGACATATTGTAATCTAATTTCCCTAACTGATAAAATATACTAATCAACACACTACAGGAAATTCCATATGTAGCCGGAAGATGATGATAAGTCACTCCTTCTGAAACAGAGGCAGGTAACTGCATGCAAACGTAGCAATCCCTTACTTCCATTGTCTTTACGTACTCATACAACAATTCAAAAAAACATTGCTAGAAAAATCATTAATTGATCTATCCTTATGTATATGTATATTGCTAGTTCTAGTCGGAACTACCTTTAATGGACTCTTCCCTATATTAGTCTTGTTCTCAGTATGACCTTCTAAAGTGTCTATAGTGACTCTAAATGAAATCAGTAGAGCAAGCATGCTCCAAAGCAGCATTAATAAACCTGTACAGCAGCAGCACATTTTGCACCATCTTTTCAGAAAGGTACATCTACTTTTATTCTCAGTGTTAGCCATTTTGTTAATTTGACCGTGTCTTTTGACTTAGCCTCTTCTACTCCTCTACTGAACTTTTAAGGGCAGCAAGTACCCAACAGATTATTACAATCTACTAAGTTTTAATATTTTCTTCTTCTTCACTTCTCCAAGCGAATTTTCCTTGGATTTACTCAATTTGGATTTTCATCACTTTTCACTGTCTCTTCATCATCATCAAACTGTATCAGGTCCTGAACATCCGTCTCTTCTCCAATGTCGGACAAGATAACTCTCAGGATTCCCACAGCTTCTTCTTCAGCAACCTCCTTCAGTAAAGCCTCCTCTGGTCTTCCTTGGCTGTCCGCCTCTTCTCCTTGTTCAGGCAGTGCCACATACGTCCATTCCGGTGACTTGTACCTCTGGTTTGGTTTCCTTATTCTTTTTGTTCTCTCAGGTATCTTTGCTTCTTCTTCTTCTTTAGTTGGATTTTGACTTGACACTTCGTTCACTTGTTCAGCTTTCGAAGAGTTAACTCGTGTCAGTCTGTACCTTAGTCTCTTTATATTATTTGGTCAAAGATCTCCTTTAGCATTTCTCTTTTGCTTTCCTTCTTTATTGTTTCTTTCTCCAAGCCAAGTTCTCTTTCTCAGAACTCGTCCTCCATGTATCTCATTGTCACTTTCATCAGACTCTGTTTCAGTTGCTTCTGGTTCGTTAACAGCTTTCTTTTCTCCACCAACTTCCTTTTCTCCAACAGTCTCTTTTTCCACCAATTGAGTTTTCCCTACTTCTGTCCCTCCTCGGGTCTCCGACACGCAATCTTCTTGCTGTCTACTTGTCCCTTCACCTAGCTTGTGGTTGATGTTCCCTACACCTCCTCGGGGTTTTTCCGCAATCTGTCCCTCTTTGTCTTTGTCTGTCCCTTTTTCTTCAGTATTTATTTCAGGTGGAACTTGTCCAATTCCTTCATGTGACTCAGGTGCCTCTTCTGTTGGAATGTTTTTTTCTTTTCTTTCTTTCTTCTTGTGTTGGTCACTGTCAATTGGAACCTCAGGCAATTCTTCTCAGTCTGAACTCGTTTCTGCAGTTTGCACTGTTCTCTTCAGAACCTCTTCTGGTGGGATGAAAATTTCCCTTGACTCACTTTCCCCACTTTCAGGATTCTTTTTCCTTCTTACTGCCTCACTGTCTGCATCATCACTGGAATCTGATTCTTCAAAGTATTCTTTTCCAGTGCCGTCTCTTGGATTTGGAACTCTCAGTGTGTGGCTTGCATGTATCCAATTCTTTACACCAGCGCACTTTACAGCAGTCGTTGTAGTCAAGATGACTTGTCTTGGCCTTCCCCACCTTGGAACCAGGCAATTCCTTCTTCTGTGGACTTTTATCCTCACCCAGTCCCCTGGGCTCAGATCATGGGCTGGTTTCTTTTCAAGTGTGGTGGCGTCTTCTCCAACCTGGTGAAACACAGAATGAACTGCGTCAGCCAGGCCTTTGCAGTAATCCAAAATCATGTCATCAGTTATAGTCATCAGCTTGTTCACTGGTACATATGCATGCCTCATAGCACGTCCCATGATAATTTCATGTGGACTCAAACCTGTAGTTCTGTCTGGAGTAGACCTAATGGTCATCAAGACTAGAGGCAAGACATCGGGCCATTTCATTCCTGTGGCTAAGCACATTTTGCCAATTCTGTTTTTGATAGTACCGTTCATCTGCTCAACGACCCCAGAAGCCTCTGGTCGGTAGGCACAATGCAACTTCTGCTGTACACTCAATGCTTCACAAATAAGACCCATGATTTCATTATAAAAATGTCCTCCTCTGTCTGATTCAATGGTTACTGGGAACCCATACCTTGGGATGAACTCTCTTAACAGTAATTTGGCCACTGTTATCCCATCATTTCTTCTTGTTGGGTACGCCTCCACCCACCTTGAGAATAAACAGACCACCACCAGGACATACCTCAACCTGTTGACTGGGGGCATTTCAATGAAGTCTATCTGCATTCTTGTGAAGGGTCCTCCCTCCCTGCCTATTGTTCCTAGGCTCACCACTGTTTTCTTTCCTGGATTGAATTGCTGACATATCAGACATCTCTGGCAGAGGCTTTCTGCTATCAGTCTAAACTTTGGACTGTACCAGGTTTGCTTAAAGGCTCTTATCATAGCATCCCCCCCCTAGTGTCCTTGACCATGATACATCCTTGCCATTGTTGACAACATGCTGTTTGGCATGACTGGTCTTCCATCCCTATAGGCCCACACATGATCCTTTTCTCTAGGTGCACAACCTGCCTTCACCCAATCTCTCATTTCATCATCTTCTGCCTCATCCTGCAGCTGTTTTACTTCTTCCCATGTCCTCACTTCATTAGTAAACATTAATGAACAAGAAGACATTTCCCGTTCTTTACTCCTGTTAATTGAGTGATTGTTCCTTGCACAATATTGTGCTATGTCATTGGCAAACTTGTTACCAACTCTTACAAAATCGTCACCATGACCATGAGCAGCACATTTTACAACTGCTAGTTCTTTAGGCAGCTGTATCGCCTCTAGCAGTTTTCCAACCACTTCAGCATTCTTTATGGGAGTTCCACTTGAGGTCAGGAAACCTCTTTGTAGCCATAGCTGGCCAAAATCATGGACAACTCCGAAGCCATACTGGCTGTCAGTCATCACTGTCACTCTCACATTTCTCCCAATCTTGCATGCTTTTGTCTGTGCCACCAATTCTGCCACCTGAGCGGATTTAACTCCTTTCAAAGGTGATGCTTCCACAACTTCTGAGACTTTGCACACAGCATATGCAGCACTCAACACTCCTTCATCTGTTCTCAGACAAGATCCATCCACAAACAACACATGATCACTTTCAGGCAGTGGCAGATCGCTTATGTCTGGCCTTGGCTTTGTGCAGTAATCAAGTACATCCAGGCAATCATGATCAACATCATTTCTCACTCCCACACATTCAGCATCAGGCAACAATGTCGCTGGATTCACATTCACACATCTCTCCAGGCTTACATTGGTTGCACCAAGAATGACTTTCTCATATTTAGTCAGCCGACTATGAGACATGAACTGTGTCCGGCTCCTTGTTAAAAGGATTGCCACATCATGAGGTACGAATACTCGTACAGGGTATCCCATTATGATTCCCTCACTTTGTTCCAGACTTTTACAGGTAGCAGCTACTGCTTTTAGGCAACCTGGCAAACCCATAGCTACTGGGTCAAGAGTTGCTGAGAAATAGACAATTGGCCTCCTCAGACGTCCATGTTTCTGGATTAACACTGAAAGTGCACATCCATTTCTCTCACTACAGTACAGCTCAAATTCTAATGGGTCTTTTACCTCACTTTTGGTCAATTTGATCAATGGTTTGGCAATCAGGGAAAAGTTACTTATCCACTGACGACAGTAACCCACCATTCCCAGGAACATTCTCACTTCTCTTTGTGTCATTGGGGCTCTCATTCCCCTAATGATTTTGATTCTGTCAATAGTTACTTTTCTCAGGCCTTTCTCAATATTATTTCCTAGATACTGGACTTCTTTCTTACAGAACTGCAATTTGGCTGGAGATACCTTTAACCCTCCATCTGCCAAATGATTCAATAACGCAATGGTGTCTACTTCACAAGCTTCACGTGTTTTTGATGCCACAAGTAGGTCATCAATGTTTTGGACCAAGACTGAATTTTCAGGCATTGTCATACTTTCCAGAGATTTCTTTAGTAATTGATTAAATATTGAGGGGCTCTCTGTATACCCCTGTGGGATTCGGCACCATGCCAAAATCCGTTCTCCAAATCTAAAAGAAAATATCGGCTGGCTGTCATGATGCAATGGGATTGAAAAGAAAGCATGACACAAATCAATTACCAAGTACCATTCTGCATCATGAGGAATCTGATACAAAATTACTGATGGATTTGGCACAATAGGACAACATGGCACAACAATCTTGTTAATCTTTCTCAAATCCTGTACTATTCTGAATTTTCCATTTGGTTTCTTCAGTCCCATTATCGGTGAATTACATGGGCTACTCAATATTTCTCTTAACACCCCTTGCTGGATCATTTTCTCAATTAAGGGTGTTATTCCTTCAATTATTTCAGGTGTCAATCTGTATTGTGGTATGTTTGGGTAAACCACTCCCTCCTTTACGGTAATCTTTACTGGATCTACATTTCTCATTAGGCCCACGTCTTCTCCAGTAAAATCCCAAACTGCTGCTTTCACTGTCTGTTTCAACTCTGGGGGTAATGCATCAGGATTAAATATTTCATATGTTCCCAAAGCCTCACATTCTCTGTTATCCATGGTCATTCTGTATAGTACATCCTCATCAGGAGTCTCAAAGGTTATACCATCTGGAGTACAGAAAATAGTGCAATTCATTTTGCACAGCAGATCCCCGCCTAGCAAATTCACAGGACTTGTGTCACACACCACGAATCGGTGCATATCTGAAAATTTCCCTATTCTAACCCTTACTGGTTCAGTAAGTAGGGTTTTGATCTGTGTGTTGGACACACCAACCAATTGGATCGCTTCGTCCGAGAGAGGAAGATTCTTTATATCAGCTGACCTGACAGTTGATCTCGTGGCCCCAGTGTCAACTAGGAAAGTGATACTTTCACCATTAATTTTCCCATCTACAAAAGGCCCTGCCTGGTCTATTTCTAGAGTTGCGCCAAGTACGCACTCCTCCTCCTCTCTTCGGCACCATCAGAAGTCTCCCTCAGAGTCACTTCCCTCATTTTTCAGCCAGTACTGAGATACAGCGCTTGCGCGTTTTGGTTTGATTACCTGCTCTTCATCGTAGAACCCCGATTCTTGGCTGTACTTCTGGGATCCTTTTTTCTGTGGCAAGGGTGGTTTTGGCACCTGATTCTGCTGTTTATCAGCCTTCTGCTGTTGCCGATGCTGACTACACCCCTCACTCTGCACCTGCGAATTCAATGATGAATTTTCATCGTTAGTAGATGGTGGATTCTTACACTCGGATTTCCAGTGCCCCAATTTTCCACAGTTGTGGCAGGGGAACTTTTTCTTTGCTTCTTCTATATTCCCTTTTCCTTTTCCTGGACCAAACCTGGGTTTATTTCCTGGGTTATTTGCCTGTTCAACCAGCTGAGCTTCCTGTCTTTCTGCAACTTTCACCTGTGCCCACATTGCCTTTTCTTTTAGCTTTCTCTGCTTTGCCTCAATCTCATCACTGAAGTATTTTGCATGTCTCAAAATGTCATCAATCTTCTTACTCTGCCAATCCACGGTGTGCTGCCGTATCATTTATCTGATTTCAGGCCGCAAACCGTACACAAATCTATACACAAAATGACTCAGATCCTTGTCACCCAGGTGTTCATCTCCACTGAACTGCTTAAAAGCTAGTATCAGTCTTTCATAGTAAGCATGGACTGATTCTTTCAATTCCTGATGTGTTCGGTCTATTTTAACCCAGTCTGTCTCCTTGGGGGGTACTTTATTTTTCAAGAAGGCCATAACCTGCTCATACTTCTTCATTACCTCCGGGTCTGGAGCTCCTGTTTTTTGATCTCTCGGGTATTCCTTAGTGGGCCAGTCTATGACTATTTTACATTCTGCCCACAGGTCTGCTGGTACAATTATATCAAACAGACTATTTAGGTCAATCCACAGTACTTTTGACAACTTCACGAATCTGTCGACTTGTCTATACCACTCAACAGGCTTTTCCCTTAGTCGAGGGAAATCATTCGTAAATGATAAAATATCCTGTCTGGTCCATGGGACATGTACGTACCCACCTCCTGGAATCTCTCTCATGGGGTAAGCTGTCACTGCCTTCTCTTTTTCTGTCAAGGGATATGCCGAGTAGGTTCTATCTGCCCCATCCTCTCGCTTTCGATACCATCTGTCTTTCCATCTTTCTACATCTCCCCATTTCTTCAACAAGGCAATCATTTCCTTAATCTGTCCTGTTCGGCCTGCATTGTTCAGATTCTCAATATCCTTGTCGGAAAAATCCACTCGGTATGATTTTTGTAAAGCTTTCACCTTATCCATGTCAATTCCCACTTCACTGGCTATTCCTTTCAACCTGTCATGTATGTTCTTTGCTCTGCATGTGATGCTTTTACACAGGAAGAGGATCTCTCCCTCCTGGTAATTTTTCAGCGTTTCTGTTGGGATCGTTCCTACAATCCTCCTCCATTTCCATACGTATCCTAGCTACATCAATTCCCTGTGACTCTTTCTCCTTTTTCTGTAATGTTTTCAACCAGTCATTCAAATCCTCAGCAGTTATCACAGATTTTTCTGCACCCCCTGGTTCTGTCACCTTTTGCGGTTCCAACATTGATCCTCTGTTCCCTTCCATACATCCAGAATTCAAACTTGAGTTATTCTGCACACTCAATTCTCCTCCGCATATGGTATGTCTCCACTGATTTTCTCCTACTCTCATTTCTGCCTGTTCCGGAGGAACAATCAATCTATTGCCCACATATGGTACCGTCAATCCATTTTCACCCGTCCTCTGCTTGTCAAAAATTGGCATAACCGGGCCTATTGTCACAGGCACTGTAACTGCCTCAAGATTTTTAGTCAATTCTCTGATTTTCTCTGTCAGTTCAAAGGTAGTTCTTGCTAGTTCTCTGGTCTTTTCATCCTCAAGTTCATTCTCTCTTTCTATCTCTCTTTCTCTCTCTCTCTCTCTCTCTTTTTCTCTATCTCTCTCTCTTTCTCTTTCTGCCAGAGAACAACTGCTTTTCAATCCAGGGGTGGTACCCTCTGTCTTAATAATCCGCAGGGTATCTCTCATTGGGGTCACTGCTGTTCCTACCTCTGGTTCTCGTCTATACGGGGGTGGTCTTTTATAGAGCATGTCTTCTAAGACATCGTCATCAGACTCATTCACCCCATATCTCCTGGTTTCTACATTATGTTCTTTCTCTGTACACTTTCTCCCTTCTGACTCCTCTGCTGTTCTTACAGGATATAATCCCTCGGTCATACTGGCATCACGCCACCTTCTCATCCGGTCATGATGGGTTTCGCGATCATACTTTCGCCCAAACATATATCTATAATTTCCTCCGCTCCTCTGCTTTTCTCGGTCATGTACTTCATCTTCCCATTCTGTTAATGCCTCGAATTGCGTCGGCCTAGGCCGAGGCTCTAGGTCCATCATTCTCTCCCGTAAGTTCCTCATTATGGCCAGGTTAAATGAGCCATGTTCTGGGAACGCTAGAACTCCATCTTCCTTAGTATACTTTACCCAGTTGTCTAACCAAATACAGGTATGATACCCATATTTCGCAACCATGAAGGATGCGGGGGTTCTTGTCGGAGGAAGTAATTGTCCTTCCCTAGTCACAATATCTTTATCCTTGTCAAACCAGGTCTTAACCTTACTAAACAAGGACTTCTTTTTTTTTTCCTCTGTATGGAAATACATTTTGTTGTTTTTCGTAACCCTTTTGTCTCTCTACAACGGTACGATCTCTTATCCAATTACAGCGCGACTTACACTAACGCACCAATCCTTGAGCGTCTACGTCACTGACTCAGTCCACAAATCCCAGCGCGACTCACACCAACGCACCAATCCTGGAGCGTCTACGTCACCCTGTATGTCTTCCAATCCTAGCGCGGCGTACACTAGCACACCAATCACTGGGCTCCCGCTGTTCTAACCCACTGTCCAATCACATCGCGGTCTCCCTGACATCAGCAGTCGCTGCAGTCGCTTCTGCTCCTGTCTCCTGTCCTTCTCGTCTACCCCTCCTTTACAAGACTACTCGGTAGACTTTGTTTCAACTTCTACGAGTCTGTTAGTTACAACATACAAACATCTCCATTGTCTGCTTCGCTAGCCACAGAACAGCGAAAAGACCTTTCCCACGAGAATTCTGTCTTTCCCGAGAGCAGCGCTTACCTCTGCCCTACTACAGAATCGTTACTTCCGTTGATAAAGTAGCACATCCCTCTACTTTACCCTTTTAACAAGCATCAATTAACTGTTTCCCACCGGAATGTTCCTAAGAGTCTCACAATTAACCAAAATACCTTCTCATTCACGCACTTACACACCAGAAAATGTAGTACATTCACACAGAATTCTGTCTTTCCCGAGAACAGCGAACAGTCTGTCCTACTACAGAATTATATCACACGTTAACAAAGCAGCGCTTACCTCTGCCCTGTCCTTCTAACAAGCTCCGAGAATACTTATTACTTCTCCAGCGGTAAGCTTTAACGGAATACCTTACGGATCCCTGGGACTTAAGACCAGAGTTTCACAGATAACCTTCGCTATCATATACGCTTCTCTCACACAGAAATACGTTTCAAATGGCAACACACGACGATGCTACCTTGTCAAACCCAGACAATGCGACGCGCAACTTCAATTGTCACACGTTTTCCCCTGTCTGCATACAGGGCCAACAATCCCGCCTTTTTCCGAGAGCAACACTCCCTCTGCTCTACTACGGAACTGTCACCGACTCCCTACGTCCCAGAAGCCGTTCACAATACATAAAACTCAATACAACTTCAACATATAGTGTTAGTACAAAAATCAATCAATAATCAATAAGCCTATATACACGCAATTTTGCCAGATCAAGACAATAGCTAACCATCATTCTGCTACCAAGAAACTGGTGCAGATCAGAGCTTCGGAATCCCCTCAACTTCCACGAACGAAATGATTTCACAGTCACACACGCATACATACATCACACGCTGGTGGGGCCCATTACACCAACATTCATCCTAGATCACTCTATCCGTGCCTTGTAAAGGAGAAACACCTTTTTCAATCAATTCTATCTAATCTGCCTGTACTTTGAGGTCAATGCGACCAGCTAGTTGCTGTAGATCTAACAAAATACATTTCAAAGAATACACAAATAAATTCAATAAACATGACAAGAAATAACCACCCGAGACAGAAATTCAAACAGATTGTTCATTTATCTAAAATTTGTAAGAAAAGCCAATTAAATGCAAATTTCATTTCTCTCATATTTACCTATTCCGTCTAAATGTCAGATCCTAAGTCAGAACCGGTCCTCTGTAGAAGAATTAGAGTCTTCTGTCGTCATGTAGAGTCATCGTCCTCTCCGTCAGCATAGGGACCTCGCATCATCAGCTCGGGAAGTAGTGGCGCTAGACCTCTCTAGTCTACTATTATTTATTCTAAAATTTACATTCTATAAAGTTACATTTCTTTGTTCAGAACGGATGAATGGCGGAAATAATGTCATCTTGGTACTTTTTCGATATTCTGCGAGATGTTCTCACGCATAGATTGTCCCAAATAATGAATAGCAGAATTGAACGTCCATGACTAATTCGTTACTTTTACGGATGTCTCTACTAGGTGAATTTGTTTCAATAGTGAGTTCACATCAAGTTCGTATCAACTTTTCCGTCTTCCAGGGGCTTTTGGCAGATGTCCCGGACTTGTCATCATGCTTATGGCTTTTCAGTTCATCGGAGGTGCAAGGTCACAGGCAGAGCGAAGCCTTTTTGTAAATTTCCATCTACTCGAGTGCAGGCTGTAGATGGCAGCCATTTTCGGGTAGGCCACATTGGACAACTTAAGCAAAAATAAACATAAAACAGAATTACTGCACGGAAATGATTATACAGAGTTATTCCCCTGCGAATACCCTTATGTGTGTGCATTTATCTAGCCATTTGCGACATCAAAAAGCCATTTAACGCATATTAATTTAAAGTGCAAACACCATAACATCACATAAGCAACATTGATTTCTGTCAGTTTGCTCACCAACTTAGTTCACTTATTATTGTAGCCATGCAATTTATTTATTTATTTATTTTTTATTTTTTAAATTTATAAGGCGCAACAGCTACCCAAAAAGGGTTTCCCGGCGCCGAGACAGCATAATGATGGCAGGGAAATACTGGCTGTTCAAGTTATTGTTCGAATAGCCATGTCTTAACGTGCCTTCTAAACCTGGCATGGTTTTCCTCCTTACGAATGAAAGGAGGAAGTGCGTTCCAAAGGGATGGTCCATGGTGGGCAAAAGTTGGCAGCTGATTGCGAGCGAAGGTTTCGCTTGGGAGTGTAGGGATGAGCCAACGCAAGAAGGTAGTTGGGTGCAATGCCGGCTTTGATTCTGAACATGTAGTTCAGGGCTTTGAAACGGATTCTACTTTCTACCCTGAGCCAGTGGAGATCACGGCGGTAGCTCGAGACTCCGGAGTTTTTGGGGATTCTGCACAATAATCGAACAGCTGCGTTTTGGACAAGCTGTAGTCTACTGACTACCGCTTTGTTGGAACCAAGGTACAGAATATTGCCGTAGTCAAGCCGTGATGTAATGAGGGCATTGACTACGGTTTTTTGAGTGGAGGAGGGCAGCATCCAAAGGATTTTCCTCAACCATTTGATAATGGTAAGGCAGAGGTCGACAACTTTACTGGCCTGTTGATTCATGGAAAGGGAGCTATCCATGATGACACCCAAATTACGTACCTGAGTAACTGGGGTGGGAAAAGTTCCCATCTGACTGGGCCAGTGAGAGGGATTCCAAAGATCTCGTTGTTTCCCTAGGAGAAGAATCTCTGTTTTATCTCCGTTAAGCTTCAATTGATTTCTTGTCATCCAATTAAGGATGCTTTGAAGCCCAAATTTAAGAAGAGACGGAGATGAAGGACAAGATTCAGATAGGGAGAAGATAATTTGGGAATCGTCGGCGTAGGTCATGAGGGTGAGTCCAGATCCTTCCGCTAGGTCGGCCAGGGGTCTGAGATACAGATTAAAAAACAGGGGGCTCAAAATAGATCCCTGAGGCACTCCGTGAGGGGCTTTAAAAGTGTCGGAGCAGGCCAAGGAAGATGTAATTTGAAATGTCCGTTGAGCCAAGAAGGACCGGATCCATTCGAGCGCTTTCCCATGGACACCGTTTCTGTATAACACCTTGATGAGTGTTTCGTGGGATATGGTATCAAAGGCCGCGCTCAGGTCTAACAGCACGAGCGCGACCGTTTGACCATTATCAAGGAGGTTCCGGATGTGTTCAGTAACTCCTAGGAGGGTGGTTTCTGTCGAGAAGCCAGCCCGAAAACCCGATTGCGAAGGGTGCAAGAGCGAATTATTTTCAGCAAAGGTGGATAAGACCGAGTGGACGTGTCTCTCCAAACATTTGGAGAAGGCAGGGAGCAAAGATATAGGTCTATAATTTGCCGGGAGTTCCGGATTAGCTGTGGGCTTCTTTAGCAATGGCGTTATCATGGCTTGTTTCCAAAGGGCCGGAACTGTGGAGAGTTCTAACGAAGAATTGAGTGTATCTACAATGATTTCCAGGGAGTGATCGTCCAGTTGTTTAATTACTTTGATTGGAATCGGGTCCCTGGGGGAACCGGATTTGATGGTCTTAAAAATGGTCTTCAGTATGTTAACCGTGATGGGAGGCCAAGATTCCAGGGTGTTCTCACAGGAGGGAGCATATTCCATGTCAGTAATAGGAGATGGTTCATTATTATTTGTTTTAATGTCCCTAATGATTTTCTCAATTTTTTCGGTGAAAAAGCAGGCTAGATCTTGACATTGATGAGTGTTAAGAGGGGGAGCCGTAGCTGTGGTTTGTGCAACTGCAAGTTCTTTAACCTTATTGAACAGAGTTTTCGGCTTATTGGTAGCTTCCATGATGGTGTTTGAAACAAACAGAGCTCGCGCTTTCGCGCAAGCAGTGTGGTATAAATTTCTGGCTTCATGGTAGGACTTTTTTGCGTCAGGGGCGTAGTCTTTACGCCATTGACGCTCAAGCGCCTTACATTTTGATTTTCCAATCTTCAAAAGGTCATTAAACCAAGGGGCAGGGTGATGGTGTCTGTTTCCTTTGATAAGAGGGGTGGGTAAGCAATGATCAGCGGCGTCACTAAGCCATTGTTGAGTAGCTGCTGCTAAGCTATCCATGTTATGACCTTTTGTAGGAGGGTTTTCATGGAGTGCAGCGTTAAGTTTTGCCAAGTCCAGTAATTTCCAATTTTTCCTGGATGTAGCTGTAAAAACAGATTGTGTACTAGTGGTAGGTGGGAGATTAATGCTAAATTTTACTAGATGGTGGTCAGACCAGCAAATGGGGATGGTGTCATGCCATTTGAGTTCATTGATATTAGAAAGAATGGGGTCGAGTAAATGGCCCGCTTTATGGGTAGATCCAAAATTGACTAAGGTCAGGTTGAGGGCCGTCAGATCATCTAGCAAATTTGAGCAAAAGGGGATAGAAGGGTCGTCAAGATGTAAATTAAGGTCACCTATAAGTGAAAAGTTTTTGGCGGCTATATAGTACGGAGTAATATAATTGGCTAGATTTGACGCCCATTGGGATGGATTGCCAGGGGGCCGGTATATCAATAGGCCAGACATCGTAAAGTTCGGGTTCAGCGATATTTTAAAAAAGCCGGCTTCGCAGTCAGGAATGTCGGCTGGTTCTAGCGTACATTTCATGTCTCTGTTGAAAATAATTGCAATTCCGCCACCTAGTTGTTTATTTCTATCTATCCTAATGATTGCATAGTTGGCGGGGAGGGCAGTAGCAACGTCTGGACCAGCACTCTCGTGTAGCCACGTTTCTGTCAGGAAAAGAGCGCTAGGTTTATCTTCTAATAGGAGGTTAAAGATGTCTAATTTGTGTTTCGGTAATGAGCGGCAATTAGTACTATAGAGTAGATATTCTTGAGCCACCGCGTTACAGGGCTGTTTGCGTTTCCTGTGCCTCCTCGTAGCACTACAATAAGGTTGGTGAATAGTAAGGGCAAGGTTGCAGTTTGGGCAAGAGGTGACTCCGGTTTTGTGGAGTTCGAGCGTTGTACACCTAGTGTTCGTGATCGGGCGTAGCGCTCTTAGTTGACTGTAGGATCTTACCAGTCTTTTAAGAGTGAATAGGTCATAGTCCTCTGCCCCATGCCCCGTCCTGGCCCGGATGGGCACAGACGGGCTAGTCTTAGGCGTGTCTTCGGCATGCTGAGGGCGCCCCTGTTGCGCTTGTCCGCTGCGCTTCCGGGGAGTGAGCATTGTTATAGGGAAGGGGAGGGGCGTGGCTTAGCGTTAGGGGCGTGGCCTACAGTCTCGTGGGTGGTGATGGCGGCGAAGTTATGACCCTCCCTACAACAGCGCTAGCTCCGCTGCGCAGGAGAGTATCCCAAAGCCCACAGACAGCTAGGAGCAAGTACGTAGCATAAAATAACGCAGTTTGATTTTAAAAACTACAATGAGGAAAAATGCAACAAATCGTTTTTACAACAACAATGTGCAAATAGGCAAAGATTAAAAAGATTAAAACAGAGGAACGTTACCCCCGGCTTCCGCCTCAGGAGTAGCGTGTAATTCTCTTGTTAATAAGGTTGGTTAAACAGCATTCGACAAACTTTTAATAATTAATAATTAATCAGTAGTACTTTTAGTTATAACATGCGAAAATGAAACAGATATTTGGTTTTAAAGTAAAAACCCCGCTCCATCACTACTGCAAGCCACAAGCCCAGGGCCCGCAGACATGGCACCCTCCACACCATGCAGCCACGCTCCACAGGCCACCAGGTCTCATGTGTGTTGCTGGGTCTTGAATACTCCATGGCTGAGGACATACTAGTGCACCCAGCAACATCGCAGGCTGCACACCCGCTCAGTTTTGATTTGTTTAGCATTATGTACATCAATTGTGTGTCTTTTGCACACCCGATCAGCCCAATGGGTGCCACTAAGTCTGTGACCCTGTACCGAGGCCACGTGGCGGTAGGCCCGCACTGCCCGCTGGCTCTGGCCTACACTGCGGTCCAGCAGGGCACACAAAACCTGAGTTGCCCGGACCGCCGGGACGGGGCATCATCGCAGGATGCCCACCCGCTCAGCAGCTTAAGGTGCCACTGACTCAGTGCACCAAAACTCACCGTCCCGTGGCGATGTGCCTGTGCCTGATGCAATGCACCGGGTGCGACTAACCCTGTGCAACCCCAGTCAGCGCCACGTGGTGGTCGGCCCATGCCGTACGCAGGCCTGGGTTGCCACTAACCCTGAACAACCCCAGTCAGTGCCACGTGGTGGTCGGCCCATGCCGTACGCAGGCCTGGGTTGCCACTAACCCTGTGCGCAACAAAACTCTTTTGCCCTTCATGATTGAGAACTGTGGCGACAGTTATCCAGTCACCATGGGCAGAGAAGAATGTGACGTCATCGGCTCCTTATGTTGGCGGCGTCACAAGGCCTGTGACGCCTGTGCCGGATGGGTGTGGTGTGCGTATAAACCTGCCCTCAGGGAGTGGCTGTGACATGCTGACAACTAGATCAGTGACCTGCACACCACAAGCGAGTTCGCCTGCGACGGGTAGCAATGAGGGCCCCCCTCGGAGTGTAAGTGGAGTGGTCTGGCCTGCCGTACACCGGACCAGCGCAGGGCTTGCCACAATGACACGTGGGCTCTGGGCATGGTTCAGTCCATGTCTGGACAAGGAAGTGAGTGATGCGTGTGTCACAGTTGTAGTGTCCACGGGACCCGGTACACAAAATGCAATGTAGCACCCTCTGACTGGCTTCCCACAGAAGGACCATCATTGACCCCAGGGAAATCACTGTCCCTACATTCATCCACACATACATACATGACTGATGATGGACATGACACAGCAGTGCGTCAATGGATGTTTATTGCGCATCCAGTGCAGTTATGCAGCCGGAGCGGTTCAGGCCAATGCCCAGCACACCACACAATATGGGCCCGTGTAGGGCCGGCCAGAGTCCATCTGGGGATGACAAGTCCTGCTGAAGGGAAGGGTACAGTCCGCAGCCTGGTCGCCGTGTCATTGGTCACAAATCCGGAAGTGGCAGTCCATGTCGCTGTCCAAGGTGAGTGCAGCGGAGTGTATCGTGGGTCAGTGGAAGGTCATGAGGCCATGTGCAGGACCAAGCAGACACAGGCCAGGTGGCGGTAATGAATGCTAGTGCCTGGTCCTTCTGACCACAGTCCCATACACATCCTCATCGCCGGGTGTGTGCCCTGCCCCACCTGTGGGTGTTGCAGAACCGGCTGCCGCACTGTGTGCCACTGACACATCAGGGGCCTGAGTGGATATGCCTGCCGCACTGTGTGCCACTGACACATCAGGGGCCTGAGTTGATCCGGCTCCCGCACTGGGTGGCACTGACACACCAGGGGGGGTGGGGATGTGGATGGTGTGGGGGCAGCAGCATTCATCAGCGCCACACCTTGTGGCAGCAATGCCATGGTGGAGGTCAGTAGGGCATGATAGATCCCAGCTAAATTTCGATGATGTGCAGTGGTGGCTGCCATCCTTTCCGCCTCCATCCGCACCATGTCCTCCATGAGCCTCTGTATGTGTGCCAGCTCTTGGCTGGTATCACTGGAGCTACTCTGAGCGAACAGTTGTTCTACTCTCCGCATCATGACTCCAGCGATGTCAGTCTGGGCTCGTTGGAGACCATGGGGTGGACATAGACACCCAAGGATGGCGTCCAGTTTGGCAGCCATGATGCCAAAGCCCACCCGCACCTGCTCAGCCGTCTCCATCTGGCACTCCAGCACACGGCGTTGGAAGGCCATGTGTTGTTCCTGGAGGTGTTGGGAGGGTGCCGGGGCTGTGGGTGCCTCCTGCTGGGTGGTTTGGGTGGTGGGTGGGATCTCCTCGATGTAGCTGGGCTGCCCTGAGCCTGGCGGTGAGTGGCGGAGAGGTCAATGGTGTCTTGGATGGTTTGGGTGTCAATTCTGGCGTTGTCCTTCTCGTCATCCGTGAAGAGTGGCTGGGACTGCTCTGCAGGAGGTGTTGACGGTGCCCCTGCGATGTGAAGAAGAGATGGTGTATTACTATGTGTCCACATGGGTGTAGACGCATGGTACAGGTTGACATTCAGACAGCATAGAATTGTACATTGTGACAGTCTGTAGATCTGGGCGATGACCCAGAGTCATTGTGGGTGTGCACTGTGCTGTGCTTGATTGTGCATGTGTGCCATCGTGGCCATCTCCACCCGTCCTCCCCAGTACCTGGTGGTCACTCACCCTGTTGCAGTTGTGTTGTGTCCTGTCGAGCACTGTCCGGTCCCCCGACTCCGGCCACAGTCTCCACGCTGATGACTGTGGACACCAGCTCCTCCATGTCATCCAGCTCCAGCTGTGGCACTGGGCCCCCACCTCCAGTCTGCATTGCTGCCTTCTGTTTGGCGGAAAGTTTCTCCTTGGTCCTCCGCTTGATGTCATTCCATCACCTCTTGATCTCGTCCATTGTCCGCTTGTGCTCTCCGACGGCATTCACCTTGTCGACAATGTCCCGCCATATTGCAGTTTTGGTGCCCAGTGACACGTTGGAGGTGATGAAGAGTTGTTGATGGTGTTCCATCACCTCCGTGACTATGATCCTGTTCGCCTGCAGACTGAACTTCGTCTTCCTCGTCTTCTTGCCCTTGCCCTTCCCTGTCCCCGTTGTCCCAGGCTGGTCGTCCGGGGTGCTTGTGGGGTTGCGCTCATCCTCTGCACCTGCTCCGGCTGCCTCCATGGTGCTTGGGTGTAGGTCAGTTTGTGTGTGGGTGTTTTTTCTGCTTTTATGGGGATTTTTCCCACCTGCCAGGTGTGTGTTGCAGGCCTGGCGCTGCTTATTGCTGATTTCATCATCGCGCTTTGGCCCATTGCAGGTTTTTTGGTGTTGTGGTTTGTGTTTTTATCTCCATCGAGGTGGTTTTATCGCAGACATTGTCCGCGGTTTCGGCAGACTATCGCATGCTACCGCCTTGTTGTGAATCCCACGTTGTCACTGGGTTATTTTCCCGCGATGGGCTGCGATATTGAAAGTTGCGCTACTCTACTCTTGCGGTAGTTATAACTGCTTCATGTGAATATACCCCTGAGTCTTACTCTTCCTTGTCACAGTCCAAGGTGCTCTTCATCTCACACGCCTTACAGGACCCTCTTGGACCGCTGCAGTACTTCTTCGGTAGTACACCCATAGAGGTCTGAGTAAAGGGTCAGGAATTTACATTCTCGTGGCTGGGGAGGGCGCAAAAGGTGTGTGTTAAATTTGAACAGCTCGTGAAGTCGTCTGGTTTTCTGACAGGGCTCACCCTTATAATGGAAGAACTCTGTTGAAACAGAGTAGGACTTTGTGTAATGAGGATTACTTGTAACAAATAGAAGCAGTCTTTTTCCTTCTCATGCACTGAGAAACATATTCATCCACCTTTCCACCAACGCACCCTCACTATCCAATTTTGCACTGTTTCTTCCTTCAAATGAAGGGCCTTATTTATGAGGCCTTGCTTCAGTTTTGCGCTGCCGTTGCGTCACTTTTTGTGACGCATCGGTGGTGTAAACCATTCCCCCTGTTGCGCCCTATTTACAAAGTGACGCATGTAAGCAGATGCGTCACTTTGTAAACCCCTGTGCTACATTATACCTGCGTCAGGTATAATGTATGCGGGGGGGTTCCCACGTAAGTAAACCTCGTAGAAGTGGCTCAGTGAAATCTATGAGATTTCACTGCATCACTTCTAGGACGCAAATGCGTCAAAACCTTACGCCTGCCTCATGGCCGGCGTAAGGTTGACTCAGTCCTATATCCATTGGCCTTCCCCTGCATTGCTGGAGTTGCGTCACGCTTTCGACACAACTCCAGCAATGTGACATTTATGCGCCGACAGATACGTCAGTAAAACTGACGTTTTTGTCATTCCTTGCGACATGATGCGTCATACAGTAAATATGACGCATCCATCAGGTTGCAAGGAGGGTGCAATGAAAAGTGACGCATCGCCGTTTTCACGCAGCGATGCGTCACTTTTCATAAATGAGGCCCGAAATCTTCAAGGTAACTTGGAGGACAGCAAGCGCAATTTACATAAAGGAACACAAAAAACATAAATGCATCAAATTCTAATGCTAATGGGTTTGCTACGGTTGCGTGTATATTGTGTATAATAAATGCTTTACATTTAGCAATGGGAAACATATTGGACTATTACGAATCCGTCAATCAAATTATGTACATGCAATGGCAAATGCAGGAATTAGAGATAAAGGCTCTCATAAGATTCATTTTCCTGGCTCAATTGTGTAGTGATTCCAGCCCACTCACTTATGAAAAAAAAAATGAAAAAAATAGAAGACCATGGCTGCCATTCTTACCTTTGAGTGTTTTATTTAGTGACTAAGATAGCGCTTTTTCGATGCTTTCCTGCGTATATAAACACTGAAGAAGCAAGTCTGTAAAGAACTTTTCACCATTCCAAAATGACAAAGGGGCATATTATCAAGACAGGCGATAAAATTATCGCCGCTTTAGCGGCAGAAAACTGCTGCTAAAACGGCGATAATGGGCTTGATAATATGCTCTATGGAATTCCAATTAAAGCTCAGGTTGGATGTCCTTCACATCTAACATGGGCTTCAATTGAAATTCCATATACGCACTCCTGGTTCACATAAAGCACATTTAAACAGAGGTTATATACCTGCTCTGTGACTTCTTGGGAAACACGTGCTCACGCCAAAGGTTATCTAAACAAACACCACTGCTTTGAACGGAGTACACAGTGTAACATAATGCTGGTGGATTCGCAACAGATGGCTATTATTTCGATGCCTCATATATATGCTCATCTGGAAATGCGGCAAGTGTGTCTTATTTGTGGAAATATCTTGTTTCTACAGTTTGCTCACCATTCTCGCAATAACTATATTAGTGTCAAAGACAACTAACTATGGGGCATATCAGCAACAACCGGCGATAATTATCGCTAAGCGCACTTAGCTCTAGGATAATTATCGCCGGCTAGCATGGATTTTTATCCCTGAGATAGCGTGCTATTAGCAATGCTTATCTCAAAAGCTATAAAAATCCTAGCGCTAACTGCCTAACGTGACATTATTGCTGGAAACCCAGCGATAATCTCACGAAATGTGGTGTTAGCTTGTTGATAGGGCCTCACAAACTTAGCCATGATATCCACCTTCCATAGGATATCATGGCTAAGTCAGTCCTGAAGCAGGCGTAAGGAAAGTAGCGATAACAGGGGTTATCGCTACATTTCTTGCCGCTATGCTTCATGGCGTGGGGCTTGATGATAGGAGAAATGTCGCTTAGCGACATTTCTCCTGTCATGTCAGGTCAGGAACGCCCACTTTGCATCTCATTAGAGATGCAAAGCTGGGCGTTAGGAATTCCTGCGCTAACACAAGGTTTCACGCGTTAGCGTGAGCTTGCTAATTAGGCGATAAAATTATCGCCGCTTTTCGGCCGAAAACGGCCGCAAAAGCAGCGATAATTTTCTATCGCCGCAGTGTAGATATGCCCCTAAGTGCATTGCCTAATTCGAACAATGTAAACAGTGGAGCACTACCCAGCTTGGTGCTTTGAGCCACACATGGAAATCAGCTCAGAGAAAGTCAATAGGTTTGTATTCTGTATTAATGTTTTTTTGTGTTTGCGGTGGAGGGATGGACGGATCGAAGAGTTAATGTGTATGAATAGATGAAAACGAGTATGTGATGAAGGATTGGGAAATTAATGAGAAAGTGATGTTAGATAGATGTGTGACTGGCGGAAGAACAGTGCTTGGATGGAGAGATTGACAAATGAGTGTAAGGATGGATGGACGGATGAATGATGGATGGATGGATGTGAGGTTGATTGTGGAATAAATGAATGAAAGTATGAGGATGGATGGAATAATAAATATGAATGCTAGGGTAGATAAATGAAAGCTTCTAAAGATGAATGGGGAAATGTAAGGGGGTAAGGATAAACGAATGAAGACAAGTCTGGGTATGAAGGAATACAATTAGTGTGTGAGGATGGATGGTTTGTATGGGTAATATGGGAGGGATGACTGTTGTGTGCTTTCACACAGTCACAATCTACCTCATCTTATACTCTTCCCACAATTTCCTTTATTGTAATGCTATGAGAAACGAAGGAAGAAACAGACTGGTAACAACCAACTAGAAATTATATATATAACAGGCTGTGCTCTGCTTTCGTGATTCTAAATCCATGGCAATAGGAACTCTCACCTGAAGTAAGTTGAACTATTAACTGCTCACGTAGAAGGTAATATGTGGGTATTATGAAACAAAACTTGAGAGATCTGAGTTGGGATAGCGGTCTAACTCCTACATGAGTGGCAGTAAAGACTCAGTCTGCTTGACCTGACCCTTTCTGCAGGGTCACCCCCAAACATTTTGCCTTTACCCTTCCATTTCATTTTTTGCTGAAATTCGTTTTTGTTGACCTAAGCATTCTGCACTTTATCACTGCTAATAAGTGCTAAAGTGCTTGTGCTCACTCCCCTAAACATGGTAAATTGGTTTACACCTGATTGTCATATTTAATTTACTTATAAGCCCCTCGTAGAGTGGTATATCATAGACCCAGGAATTGTAAATTACATTATACTGGTGGGTCTACGGTACATATTTTGCCATCCACTTAAGTAGCCCCTTAAAACCTGTCCCAGGGCTCCCATTTCAGCCTGAATACAATTTCAAGCCGCCAATTTGACTTGTTAATGTAACCCTCTTGCCAAGCCTCAAACTCCCATTTTATTGCATATGCCACCACTTAGGTATGACCTAGGTGGCCCAGAGTGCATTGTAAAGAAAAGGGTGGGCATGCACACTTACATTTTACAAGTCCTGGTAGTGAAAATCTCCTAAATTCATTTTTCACTACTATGAGGCTTACCTGTCCCATAGGATAACATTGGGTTCCTTTACTATATTTAATAAAAGCTAACTTTTAATTGGGGATATATTATCATTTCATGTTTAGTATCTATAAAATCGTAATTAAAAATCATCTTTAATTGTAAATTCAGTTTTAAATTACAATTTTGAAAATACCACTTTTAGAAAGTTGCCATTTTCCTGCCTTCTGCCATTTGGTACCTGAAGCCTCCCCTGGGTCACATGACTGGGTTTAGTTGGCATTTAGGACTTTGTGAATTCCTCTCAGACAGTCACATAATAGAGGGATTAGGTGTGCCTCAATCATCATCTGCTGGCAGGATGGAAGGTGGCGAGCTGGGCAGAGCCCCACCAGCAACCGAATAGGCTGTGCTTTGCATTCACACACAGGGCTTGTCACCTCTGCATTGTCCTGTAGCCAACTTGGGGCCAGGGCAATGGAGTCACGAAAGTGCAAGCACTTGAAAGAGAAACTACTAGAAACTTCTACCACACCAAACAATGCACTAGGCATAAAATATGGACCTATCAACGAAAATGCATGAAGAGAACTTCCTGCTGGTGTGAGCACTGTAGACACAGCAACCGTGTTGCTATACAATTTAAACAAATTAGTGAGTTCAATTATCAAGGCTCATGAAGATCTTCAGTGTTTCGAAGTTTTTATTGCATTCTATCTCTGTAAATGCACTTCAATTAGAATCATAATGTTCTGTGAAAACGAACAGAATCCATAGCTGACAAAAGTTCAACAGAACCCAATGCATTTCGGGTCAAATGCGGACCCTTCATCAGGGGTCAATGTTCCATGCTACAAAAAACAAACAAAAGAAGCAATTCAACTGCATTGTCCTCATAAACCAAAGACTTAATAATTTACAATTGCTGTACAAGAAAAACTTTCTCTCTAAGACATACCAAAATGTGTACATTAGTTAGCTGAAAATACGCAAGGGCGAAAGAGAGACAAGAAAAAAGATAAAAGATAAAAGATCATACTCCCTCGGTGAAAACAAAGCGTGACCGATTGGCTCGGTGGAAAACAGTTGCTTTAATGTAAAAAAGATGGCGAAGAGTAAAGTGATAGTGCCTAAACTCATGGCTAAACTCATAGTTGTGCAGTTTAACTGTGGATAACCACCTCACCCTGTGCAACAAATTTGCTCCGCGAATTAGTTAAGATACGCTAAGGTTTTCAACCGTGCGTGTCACACTCACCAAGTATGGAAATTGTGCATGGTTGCTCAGCCAAGGTTGGGTGCGTGACGTGCTGGCAGGATGGAAGGTGGCGAGCTGGGCAGAGCCCCACCAGCAACCGAATAGGCTGTGCTTTGCATTCACACACAGGGCTTGTCACCTCTGCATTGTCCTGTAGCCAACTTTGGGCCAGGGCAATGGAGTCACGAAAGTGCAAGCACTTGAAAGAGAAACCACTAGAAACTTCTACCACACCAAACAATGCACTAGGCATAAAATATGGACCCTCAGACCCACTCATCAGTTAACTTTCTGGGCCAGTGGAAGGACCCTCAGAGGATTGCCTGCTGCTAGGGTCTGCTGCGTACTCCACAAGACTGCTTTGCTGCATCTGGAAGGACTGCCTGGATCCTGCTTTGAACCCTCAGATGCCTGACCTACTATTTGAGCCCTGCTTCTTCACCTGAACTCATGACAACTAGAGTGACTCCAAGGGCTAGTTTGCTGGCTTCCTGTTCAGAGCCACAGGGACATAACAGGCCCCCACAATTTTGAACCTGCACTTGGACCCAGCCTGAGCGAGTCCTAACCCATCAAGTGGTGCCCATTCAGTCCTGGGCCCTTGGTGGGCCTGCTTAAGGTGCCAGACGGTTAAAATCCAAACCTTGGGATTTAAAATATGTTTTACTAAAAACTGCTCTGAGAACCTAAGGGAGACCAGGACCAAATTGCTTGTTGATCTACTCGAGGTGCGTCGTCGGTCAGCCTGACTTCGCAGTAGCTCGCTCTACGTTCTTCTCCGCAATAGCAAATCCTGTTCAGCGGTTCTTCACCAAAGGGGGATTTTGCCTCCTGGACCTCTTGTTGGCTTCAGCCTTTTGCCTCACCCCGTTGGAGATTTTTAACTTCCCTAAAAGTGACTAAGTCCGAACGTAAAAATCTTTACCGCAACTTCATCTAGCAGCTCCCCGGTAACGACGTTCCCTCATCAGACACTGCCTGCAGCTTCCTCCATTTAACTGTACCTTCTCAGAACATTTTCTTCAAACTTTCTTCTAAGTCAGAATGTAAGCACCGACCGGGTCCAATCCACTTCTTGTATTCATTGTGTCAGCCATATTTTTCAACTTTGACACGGTCTCGTGCAACTACATGATAGCGGTTGATTTTGATCTTTTAGGAGCTAGTTTTTACTAAAAACATGAAAAAATCATAACTCCAGTTCAACTGGTTTGGTGTTTGTCATTTTGGTGTCAATTAAATTTATTAAAATGTACTCTATTTTTCTAAATTGCTGTGGGATTTTTCATGTGTTGATTTTTCACTTTATTATTGTTTGTGTGCTGCATAAATACTCTACACATTGCCTCTCAGTTAAGTCTGAATGTTGTTTTGTGCCAAGCTACCCAGGGTTGAGCACAGGTTAATTTAGTGACTTTTTCTGGTTTACCCTGCGAGGGATTGTGGCTGTTGCCCGAGCAGCTCAACCAACAACCTAATTTCTCACAGTCTTCTCATCTTCTCCTTCTTAAAGTTTCTTTCCTTGATCTTGTTGAAATTGTAGCTGTGGCTGTTGTGAAGACCACTAGATATCATGATCTTGCTTGGCAGCTACAGTGGCATGTTCAAGCCTACTACCTTGAAGATGATCCAGCAGATAGATGTTCTTTAAGTATTGGGTGATCCAGTTTTATTTCTTCATTCACCAGCGCAATCATTTAGCAGCAAGGTAGCAGCTCTTCAGAGGGTTCAGATTGATATCTGGTATTCCGTGACCAGGACTTTCCTCCATCAAGATGACAGATGATCAAAACTTGAATAACTGTTTTTAAATATGATCCTCTTAATAATACCGCATAGCAAAGAAGGAATAGCTGGCACCAAGCAGTCTCTGTGATCTCAGTTCAGAATCTGGCGCTGGTGTCAATGTGATATCTTAGTAATTTGGTGCTCTCGGATATTTGATGGGCAAAGCTCTGGAGGATCACTGTAAAGAGTGCTGGTCATGAGCACAATGTCTATCTAACAGAAAGTGACATCACCCATGAACTCTGACCTGGAAACCATGATTCAGAAGTGATGTCACTTTTCTGGACATGTGACCAGGATGTGACATCACCCATGAACTTTACCATGGAAGTCCCACCCCGGAGGTTACTACACTAGGCCCAGAAGTGGCACAAGCCATGAAGAAGAGCCCTCAGCCTCTACACCCAACACCGCCATGCCTGGTTCTTGTACAGAAAGTATCCAAGGGTTGCACTATGCCTTTAACAGTACTTCCCCCTTGTATAGTGCAGCAACTGTGTGCTCAAGGAGTAGGAATTCAAATCGTAGGAAGCATCAAGTGTTGCCATTTTTTGGTGTATGGGCATGTTGGCATGTATGCATTTATGAGTGAAACATGCATTATCCATGTACAAAACTACATCCATCCCACTCTGCAAGGTGCAAGAAGTGCTGTAGAAGGAAGTGAAACACGCTTTTTTTAAACAAGGTCTCTGCAGGCCAGGAATTGATATATATATGTTGTGTGTGTGTGTGTGTGCGTGCGTGCGTGTGTGTGTGTATGTCTATATATATATTAGAGTAATGGTAATTTAATATATTTACATTCATGTGCGTGTGTGGTATGTGCATGTTTGTGTGTGTATGTGTGTGTGTTTAAGTACTAGGAGCATTTTTAAGAGCATATTTTTAATTATTATTATTCTGGTCCCAAGTGAATCTGTTCTTTAAGGGCACAATGAGCATTAGATACTGGGTTGTTCATTTTGAAGAGGGTGACACGCCCTCTCCCCCCACCATCTTAATTAACACAATCTGGTTAGTTCAAAATACAGTTCTAAGAATATCTCTCCTCAATTCCTGGTAGTTACAGCACAAGCAGCAGGAAATTCAAAGACGTGCCCATTAATTACAAACAGTAGCAACCTTTTCAAAGCCAAGAAAACAATGCAATGAAATTCCCAAACTAATGAAGAAAACATAAAAAGATAATGTGCATTTTTAAGCAAAGCTATCATAACTTGATCAATTCCTCCCAGTGCATTCGATCCTTACTTCTTTTAAAACTAATTTGTATGAATCATACTTCATTGGTTAGTTTTGCAGCAATGTCTAAGTACTTTCCATTTGCTTGGTTAAGTCGTTATGACAAGTGTTTCATTCAAAGATCTTTAAAAAAACATACAATTCCTCTTTTAACTCAGATCAATTTTTAGTGTTCAATATGGATCAATTTGTGTAGGGTATTGGGGCTCTTTTAGAAGTTTTCCTTCTTTATATCACTTATCTGTTGGCATCTGTAAAACAATCATAACTTGATCAATCCTCATTACCCTTCAATATTTTAACTGCTTTGGCTGAGTTTGGATCAAGCCACTAATGTAATGTACTTTATTGATTTGTTTCTCATTTATCGTTGATTTGTTTCTCTGCCGCATTTAAATGCTTATTTAGTTATATCCTTAACTTATCTTGGCCTATGTTAAACTTGTTATAGCACGCATAGGTATGAAAGCTGAAAGGTATTTTGCCCAACACGTGTAGCTGGCATGGCGAGATGCATAAAAAGTGTTTGTTCCATGAGCAGGGCTTTTAAGAAAAAGAAAATTGGGATAGGTGAAAATGTTGTCGTTAGACTTTTTGTGCTTCGTTGGTGTCATTTGCCAACATATGATGTTATTATATTAAATAAACACACCTCTTTTGCTCATTTCAGTATGCAGTTGGACTGTCATAAAATCACTTTGAAAGTTCAGGTGCAGACGTCAAAGGTAGGGAAAGGTCCATCTTGCTGCATACAGCTGTAAGATAATGAAAAAGAAGCGGTCAGTTTGTAGAGGTATTTGCATGCATTTAGTGCCTGGTTTTTTCAAAGATGCTACAGCCAGTATTAAACACACTTTTTTTTTTTGATTGGTGTACTTTAGGATTTAGTCGGTAGGAGCACTAATACAGTATTTTGCTCATCTTGTCATTGCCTCTTGGCTCTCAGGAAGGGTAGAGGTGGGCATTAACTGTGAGTCTTACTTACCTCTCAGGATGGTTTGTTATTTATTCTGTGTTCTGTTTGTTTTCTCTAAGTAGTGCCTGGTAGGGAGAAGTCATGTCATCAGAAGAATGGTCCAGAAGTGGGTCGTGTTGAGCAGCAGCATAAGTCCCTTCTGCACATTCATCTAGAAGAACAATACCTGGCACCAAGAAAAGTGAAACACAACGAGTAACGCTTCAATTACAGTTTATTTTTAAATGCTTTATTTTGATAAGAAGATTCGAGCCAGTGAATCAAATTGTTCGATGACAAAGTATAATAGAGGTTTTCAGAAGTGGAACATCAATTTACTGAAACAAAATATTACATATTAACTTCATGAAACGCAACCCCCTCATACCTTTGATCTGCCATCAGTGACAAGAAAAAGAGAAGGGGGCAATAGTAAGGGGGGTGGGCATATAGGAAAGAAAGGGGTATATTCACAATAACGTGTGATAACTACCGCAAGAGTAGCTTAACGCAACTCTCAACATAGCAGCCCATTGCGGGAAAAGTACGCCATGCCAACCAAGTATTCACAACGCGGCGGTAGCATGCGATAGTCACCAGATAATGCGTCAAATGTCAGCGTGAAAATCAACACAACGCCGCAAAAATGCGAAGTGCAAAAAATCAGCCGATGAGGCCAATCGCGGTACAATAATCAGAGAAAACCAGCCGCAGTCCTGCAAATCCCATACATCTGGCGGGAAAATGTACTATAAAAGAAAGAAAAAAAATCAATTCAAACTGCGTAGCAACATGGATGCACCCAGACCGAGTGCAGAGGACAAGCCGAACTCCACAAGCCCCATGGAGGTCCAGCCAGGAACCCCGTTTCCGGGAAGGGCAAGGAAAAGAGGAAGAGGAAGACTGGGTTCAGTTCGCAGGAAGACCGGATCATCATCACGGAGGTGATAAAACACCATCAACAACTGTTCGGCACCTCCACTGCGTCACTGGCAACCCAAACCGAAATATGTCAGGCCATCATCACCAACGCAATGCAGTCGTAGTGTCAAGGAGGTCACTGGAGGAGGTCAAGAGGCGCTGGCATGAAGTGCACAGCCAAACCAAGGAGAAGCTCTCCGCCAACAGGGAGGCAGCAAGGGCGACTGGAGGTGGGAGTCCTGTGACACAGGAGGAGCTGGATGAGCTGGAGGAAATGGTGGCCACAGTCAGCAGTGGGGAGGTGGTGGCAGGATTTGGGGGCCTGGACACTGCCCGATACGACCTGACCCAACAGCAACAGGGTGAGTAACGACCAGTGACGGGGGGTGGGGGGAGATGGGCACAATGGCACACATGCACAATTATGTGTAGCACACGGCACACCCACAATGATCATGGAACATGTTCCTGATAGCCTTGGCACACTGCAGCACACATAGAAACACCAAGTAGGCCCCCGTCCACAATGTGCACAAAGGGGCCCCCCTCCATATCACCAACATCACAACCGACCCATGCACATGTGCTGAATCCAGCAAAGCAGCGGCACTGTGGCCCACACTGACTATGCCCGATAGCATGGCAGCAGCCAAAAAACATGACATGGCCCACAAATCGACATGGAGGTAGCCCAGTACGGATCACATCCGTAAAGGAGCAGGTCATACCCTGAAATGTCCACGTGCACCCACAACCCATGCCGTACAATACACGCAGCATACAAACAATGCACCAGGCCACAAAATCTGTTCGAGAGCACATATGACCCAAGTCAAAAACAACTCAGCACCCGAAAAGCACACAATTCAAAGGCACCCCGCCTCAAAGGGAGAAGGCTACACGAAATCAGAGCTCCAGGGGCAACTCCCCCACAATGCAGCACACACATGGCAATCACAGAACATCAGCAATGACGGCAATGTGGTACAAAGTGCAACACCAACACCACAGGAGAGGGCTCACAACTGGCTCGGCACGTGCGTAGTAACTGTCCACTCACATCTGGCATTGCCTGACACTGTGTGATGATAATGTACGGGTACTACCACACATTTGGCATGCAGTCTGAATGTAAACACCTGCAAATCTTCAACATACATGTGTAACTCTGTTAACCAGCATCTCCCATTTACATTGCAGAGGGACAAACAACACCGCCTACAGGGCAGACCACACTTCCCATCATTGATGATGAAGAGGACAACTTGCACATATGTCAAGACACCCTCCAACGGATAATGGACAGCCTCCGCACCCCATCCCCAGGAGCAGGGCAGGCCAGCTGCCCCGAGGTGAGCCCACCACCTGCACAGACCACACAGCAGGAAACACACACCACCACGGCTGTCTCCCCGGACCTCCGACCAATACATGGAGTTCAAACAACATGTGTGGGGTTGCCAGGTGGAGTTGGCTGAACAGCTGCGGGTGGGTTTCAAGCTCGTGGCAGCCAAACTCGATGCTATATGTGGGTGTCTGAGTCCCATCAGGGACCACGTAGAGTCCCTATCAGACATCCCCTGTACACACCATGCTTCACCACAGACCTTGGCTGACCTCACTGGGGCCATTAATTGAATACAAGAACTGTCTGGTCAGACAGGCACCAGCACAGAGTTGGCACAGACTCAGAGGTCAATGGAGACCATGGAGCAGATGCAGGCTTGAAGTATGGCTGCCACGGCTGGGCACCAGCGAGTAGTAGCTGGGAACTTCAATGCCCTGCAGTTCTTCATCTTGCCATTGCTGCCACTGAGCCGGTCCCAGATGACTGCAGCGGGAACATCGACACACGCCACTCCGACCCCTGATGTGCCAGGGACACACAGTTATGCTGCCCCATCACCTTCGCAGTCTGATGTGTCAGTGGCACACAGTGATGCAGCCATCACCCCACCACACACACCGGACACTGAACCCGTATCAGGGGAGTAAGAAGGGGATGGTAATTACTGTGTGAGGAAGGAGGCAGTAGCATCCATCACCACCATATGGCCTGTCCCTGCCTGGTTCTGACCTATGCATCATGCCCTGGCACAATACCTCCCAATGACCACTGGAACACTCTGCGACATTCACCCAGACCCTGACACGGACTGCCATTTCTACACGGCTGGACAATTATACAACAATCCTGCTGCAGACTGCACTCCCTCTCTTCCTAATAACTTTTCAATCCCCAAAGGACTCTTGTTGGTCCATCACTGGGCTTCCATGTGATGTGGGCTTGGATGCCCATGTACAGCTCCAGCTCCATCAATCACCTGAATGTGAATAAAACATTCTAAATCACTTAGATGTGTCAATATTATGTTCACTCACATATGGAAGTATGGCTGGAAGTAGGGACAATGATTGCACATTACGGTACACCCTGGTAACTGACATCTATGTGCATGTGTATCCCTGAGACACATGGCCACTTGGATGACTGTGAAGGTGAGTACTAGCTGTGTCCCCATTGCACATCAACAACAATCTCACAACCCCCCAACGCAGGCACACGTCCATGTGTTGAATAGGGCTGTGTGTAGAAATGACCAAATCGGTAGCAGGCCAGGAGTGGTATCCTACATCACATGTGACGACAGAACTTCACATCGCATACCTACTTACACACATCTGTTGGACACATTCTGTTGTGATATATGACATTGCTCCACATGGTCAGAGGTTTGACACCATACTCACATTGCTGAAGTCATGTACGTGCACATGTCGGCAAGCACCTATTCCAAAACATTGTGGATCTTGCAAAAGGGACACAACCCCATTGCACATGCATCAGTCAGTTCCTCCCTGTGTATGGACGATGCTCATTGTGGCACATGAGTGGACAATCTAATCAACACACCTCACAGTTAGACACCAGTGGAGTGGCATAGACTTTATTGGCATGTGCATGTCAGTACGGATGAGGCAACGGCCACGACAGGCATGGACCTGCTTAAGACACTTACACGCAGCATGGGTACATGTCGAGCATCAGGAAATGGTGGGGCCAAAATGGATAACAATCATCACGGATGGCAACAGTCTCAGCCCCCCTTGCCTTGCTGGATGAGTTATGTGTTGTTTGGCGTCTGCTCATTGCCCCGTGTGACGTGACACGACTCACTGTCCATGGGATCTGCATAGTGCTCTGCCACCAGAGTGCGCCGATTGTCTGCTCTGCTGACAGTGATCAGGTGAAAGGGTCTGACAGGTTCACATGTTGTGCTACATTTCCATGTGTGTTCTCACCTCCCAGCAATGTGTCCGAATTGGCAACGTTGCCAAACAACGCTGTGTTGCTCCGACCATGGACCTGCCTCACCTTGCACAGGTGTGTGTGTACACATGCGTAGTTCCACGCACATGCATCCAGAGTCCTGACGAAGGCAGACGTGTCCTCTGTTGTGGTGGGATATGTGTGCAATCCCCACAATGCAACAAGTTTTCGGGACCTGTGATGTGGGTAACAATCGGATGTGGCTGCAGGAACGTAGTTACTCATCCATGAATGCCCATGCAGCTTCATGTGCAATGTGTTCCAATAGTACGTCACGGTCATGTTCAAGGAACACCAGGGTGAGCCAATCCATTAACTGGTCCGGGCAGGTGTGCTCAGCCCACACCGTTTCACCAGTCCGCAACACAGCCCAATAGGGGAGCACCTCGATGTGGTCACTGCACACGAGGAATTATGCAATCTCCCATGCACAGCTGCCAATACATACGCAGTATGTCAAGGCATCCCCTGCACGGCTGTCTCAGTTACACTCCTGTTCGTAATCCAACAGGGGGCGTAGACACAAGTCATAGTCCAATTCATCTACGGTTGTGTTGGATAGGCAGACATCCATGGGACACTCGAATGTGTATGTTCGGCAGTGGAACCAGGGCTGGACGCAGATGACGTAGGCAATGCGGAAGCTCAGCCGGTAACTGATCCACAGCACTGCCAGTGGCAGTGCGCCCAGTAAATGCAGCATACGTGCACGTTACTGTTCCACGTGACGGGGATTGTGCATGTGCCAGGTATGGCCTGCCATTGTGTTGGTGCGTCTAATGGAATCGGCACTCTTATGAACTGCAGCAGTTGTGTGGAGGATATGCCACAGCTCTGGGCAATTATTCAAATGTGTATGCAACGTTGGGGTGGATGGGTTGCTGTTTTCGTGAGTGTCAAGGGCATACCATGCGCGGGTACCTCATGCAGGGGCTTCTGTGTGTGGGGTGTGGATAAGTCGGTTAGTTCATTTGCGTAATGTGTGTTGTGGGAGTCGTCCCCATCTGCCATGGCATCTCTCTCAGGGTGTTCCAGCCGCGTTCTGGACCAAGGTTAGTGGTGCAGGTGTCCTCTCGCCTTCTGCATTGGGACAATGGAGCTTTCATCCCTGATGTTTGTCTGACTACTACTTGCGTTTTCGGAATGTGATGTGGCTTTGGCGCTGGATTGGGACACAGCCTTGGGCTCATGGTGTACGGATAGCGATACACACACACACATGTTGGCATGTGGAGCCAGGTGCCCGAGAGGCGTTGCACTGCTTGTGCAATCTCACTCCGTCTCTCTTCCTCGCTCTCTCCCTCTCTTTCCTTCTTCTCTTGGATTTTGTCTTCCAGGCTGTGTCCTACGGATTGTCCAGTGAGGACCCGCTTGGACTCATCCGAATGGTTGTTTCAGCTTTTGTTTGAATGGTGTTTTGTGTTGGTGATTGCATTGCTGTGTGACTGATTCTCCATTTTCTGGCCACGCATGTATGTTGATTTTCCTGTTTTTGCGACATCAGGCAAAATATTTGTTTTGGAATTCGTGGTGTTGTGGCCCTCTTGGGTGTCCGTGCTGCATGTTCAGTTGCTCGGGGGCATCTGTTGTTCTTCATGTGTGGCTATGGGCTGTGCCCCTTGTCTGGTGCGGGTTGTGGGCCTACTTTGCTGCAGGTCTGAGCAGGTGTTAATTTCCTGCGGCTAACGCGCCTTATCGCATGTTTTGTGATCTTATCGCACATCTGGCTGGTCGTTGAGAATGTTGCGGAGTGATGTTGTTGCGGATTTTTGCTCAGGAATGCCTACTCTGCATCTCATTAGTGATAGTTGCCGGGGTCATCTGTGGCGATGTTTTTTGCGGCTGCTATCGCAGGTAAACTGGTGCCTTGGGCTGTTAGCACCAGCTTGTGAATGGGTTGATACATTTATCGCGATTTTGGCTGCGAGAAAGTGCTGTTAACTCGGCGATAAATCCTTGAGAATATGCCCCAAAGAGAAGAAAATGAAGAGTAGATGAACAAAAATGAAACTCACCATATGGTGCCCATTTGCAACTGTGAAAAGATGCCATGATGGCTCTTCCAAACAGATATTCGACTTTGGTTTGATTTTTCACTATAGAGTATCCATTTTTGGCCACTGATAAAGCTGTTAAAAAGTCTTGAACACCGGATTCCCTCACGATAGATTATCATAATGAATTAGAACTGAGACAACTCATAATTAAAGGTCGAGCCTAGTGAGCATCTTCAGTCTCACCAACACATAGTTTCACAATAAAAGGAACCCATTCTCAAAACCACAACAGGTTTGTTACAGAGCCCCGACAAACCCCGGTGACCCCATATCTTCTGTTGTATTAATCACAGTCATAGATCTAATGTAAAAATGAAGTTAGGGGCATATCAACAAGGCGGCACTATAAAATTATCGCCGCTTTTGTGGCCGTTTTTGGCCGAAAAGCGGCGATAATTTTATCGCTTTATCAGCAAGGTCACGCTATCGCTTGAATCCTTGCCTTTGCACCCTTTCCCTTAACACCCAACTTTGCATCTATAATGAGATGCAAAGTGGGCGTTCCTTCCAAAAATAACTGGAGAAATTTCGCTAACCGACATTTCTCCAATTATCAATGGGCACGCTAACAAGCATAGCGATAAGAAAAGTAGCGCTAACCGCGGTTATCGCTACTTTCCTTGCGCCTGCTTTCAGGTTGACTTAGCCATTATATCCAATGGAAGGTGGCTATAATGGCTAAGTTCACCCTGCCCTATCAACAAGCTATCGCCAAATGTTGTGCGATTATCGCTGGATTTCCAGCGATAATCGCACATTTGGCAGCTTGCGCCTGGAATTTTATCGCTGTTGAGATAAGCATTGCTGATAGCACGCTATCTCAGCGATAAAATTCGGCGTTATCCGGCGATAATTATCCTAGCGCTAAGTGCGCTTAGCGATAATTATCGCTGGTTGTTGATGTTATGCCCCGTAGTTCGCAAAGTATTTCTCATTTGGGAACTTCAAAGACAGCTTTTAATCAGCTAACCTTGATCCATAATCGGTTTTAAGCCTTTTAACCCATTTTAACAGTTTACTACATTCAACTACCGAGAAACCTCCACTCTTAAGAGCAAAGCACTCCCAATAACCAGGCATGTTTAGATATATATATATGGCTGGCAGGCAGGAGATGAGAAACGGTAATATTCTTACATAGAAGGAAACCATTTCATACAAGTTTGATTACTATAGGGTATCTCTTTGTCAAAAAACATTTACAAGTGATTAGCAGACACACATATGGCTGCAATCCATAGCCCTCTCTTAAGCTTAATAAGCAGAACCATTAACTTGCTAATAAAAATGGAAAACAACACGTTTTATTTATTCAGTGTCAGTGAAAAGTACACATTGGAACATATTAGCCAAGGATGCACGGAATGACTGCAGAGATCAGTTTACTCATAAACTGCTATAAAATGTAGCTTCTGTTATTACCAATAGACCTAACTTAGGGCCTGGGTCACAAAGGTAAGGTTACACTTTGTGTAAGTTTCCTACTTTTAGGTATTCACAAACTACATGCAGAGTTTTTACGGCTCCGCAATCCTCATACTTATGAGTGTGGAGACTCCGCAATATGGGGCGGAGAACACTATACACATAAGTTTAGGAAGTGCAGAATCGCAAAACTCTGCAAGTAGTTTGTGAATACCTTTGTGAATCAGGCCTTTAGTGTGCAACATATATATTAACTAGATAACTTGCAAATTTGCTTATGTGTGTTGGGCTTGTGTATGCCTGCGTTAATGGAAAGGGGAAGATGTTACAATGGTGTATTGGTTCATTTTTGCACTGGAGGAAAAAACTCTAGATATGATTTGAGGTCTATCATGTGAACCCTCAACCTCCTCTTGGATCATTATGCTCAAGAATGTCAATCCCTGGGGTTCTGGGCTCCCCCTTACAAACCAAAACTGGGACATAGGAAAGGAATTTTGTAAAATGATGAAAAAGGAAGTCCACAAAGGGAGTGGGTACATGAAGAAATTTGAGAAAATCTTTGGATGGAACATGAACGGGGGTAAGGAAAGGGGCTTGAGATTAATTCACGGTATAATCGATGAACAGGGGTTCAGGACATCTTTGGCTTCAGGGCTTGCAGAAGCTGGGACACTGATGGTGAACAGTAATGAACTACACAGCAGGTTCTGAAATAGAGGTTAAATTTGCGAGAACTGAGTCTATCCCCGGAGAATGGATGGAGGGTGGTTGTCATAATATGTGCCTTTTTTGTCTTTGTTGTAATGGAAAATGATAAATAAATATAATTTTTCAGGTTGAGCCAAAACAAGCTGAGGATTCTGGAGCGGAAACAGAACTGTTGGAGTCACCCACGCGTTTCACCTGCTGATGGCAATGGCATGAAGAGGTGGAACTTTGCTTCAACTTATGTATTTTGTGCTTACTGGAGGAAGGCGACAAAGAACAGCATCTAGGGCATCTCTGTCAACTCCGGGAGCAGGAGTGGGAACAGGATCAAGCCTTGGACTTTGAGCAGGACTTGGAGTAGTCCCAGCGCTGAGACCTCTTGTGATTGGTGACATCAAGTTACACCTCACGCTCCCTCATGGCCTTTGGGTTCATCGTCACTCAGTCTCTGCAGGTCTTGGAGTTGTGGCCCGACCCCAGACACCTCAGGAAAACCTGCTGGGAATCTGTTATGGACATCTGCTTGCAATTATCCTTAAAGGGCTTAAAACTTAACGCCGTGGTGGAATTTTGAAGACATATTTTTTTTAAAGTGGTCTCCGAGAGATAAGAGAACTCCGGAGTCACATCTGAGGACGTGGAAATAAAGGAACTGGCAGCAGTGCACAGAAGGGGTGCCTATATAGGCCAGCACATCATTTCTGGAACAGAAGAGTATCAGTGCAGAGCCGCAAGGCGCCACCTTCTGGCACACAGAACCATTGCTGAAAGTTTCCGGTTACACATGGAGAAATATTTAAAAGATGAGGAATCTGTGGTTAGGAGGCTCTATCAGAAATATGATACTTCATATAAGAGACATTTAGTAACACCTACCTTTATGCATAATTATAATAATTAAGAGAACATGAAACATGAAGGAAATAACATGACATTTGTATAACAAATAAAAACAATACACAGTACAATGACTTAGGCAAAGAGCCTATATTTTCTATTAATTAAAAGAGCATTAACACAAGGAAATGACGAGCATGATCCTCACCTCCTGTCCTGACATGGGAACCTATTCACATTTTAGAGTACTTAAATTATACTTTAATAGTACTTCTTACATACTTACCAATGCTATTCACGAACATCCGGCTAGAGATCTCCACCTACGTCTGCCCTATCTCCTCCTACATGTGTAGTTCTCCGCCACAAATGCTTATAACAACAAATATGAACATCGTTGTTTTTCGTGTACATGTGGGAGGGGCAAGCAAGAATGGTAGAAAATGTGGAATATAAACTTATAAAAGTGTGAAGTTAAGGAGGGGTTTAGGGAGGCATATACAGGTACTTAAACACACCCACAGGAGAGAAAGATAATTGCTATTCTCCAAAGTTACACCCAGATCTTTTCCAGTACTACAACAGACTAAACAGGCTAAAATCATCTCCAGCCAATCCTTGGGTTAATCCAGCTCCTCCTGCAACTGTTCTCCTGTCCAGCTTGCCTGCAGTGTGCTACCCTCTGCTGCCTATCTACCTGCTGCCCTCTGTTTGTGCCTTCTCTGCTGGCTTTTTGCTCTGTTTTGCCCCCGGGTAATGGTGGTCCCCGGGGACTAGGGAAGTCTGCGGGTCCCCCATTAGCATTTATTTAGCCCCGGGGAGGTGGTGGTGCCCGGGGCAGATGTAAGCCTGAGGAGGGTGGTATGTGCGGCCCCACTCCTTTGTTTTAATTGAAGCCTCGGGTAGGTGGCAGTCCCTGGGGCTCTCAGAGCTCAATGGAGGCAGGGACCCCACTGCCCCCTCCTTAATTTCAATAACACACCAGGCGGTGGTGGTCCCCCGTGCACCCCACCAGAAGTTCCAGCTGTAGTCCTTTTCAAAATCCCTATGGGAATTAACATGGGAAATGCACTTTTCTTGATTCCCACCTATTTCTCAGCCCCCGCTTGACGGATCACCCCGAAACTTTCCATGCACAACTGGTATTAGCGGTGCACTGTTTTGGGAATATTTAGTGAAGATTCGATTCGCCAACCGGCACCAAAGATATAGGTAAGTCAAATAACGCTTTTCCTATAGAAGCATGGTCCTAACTATAACTACCCACTGACAACTGCCAGTAGATAAGAGACATCTATCTATCTATCTATCTATCTATCTATCTATCTATCTATCTATCTATCTATCTATCTATCTATCTACTATCTATCTATCCATCCATCCATCCATCCATCCATCCATCCATCCATCCATCCATCCATCCATCCATCTAGATAGATAGATAGATAGATAGATAGATAGATAGATAGATAGATAGATAGATAGATAGATAGATAGATAGATAGATAGATAGATAGATAGATAGATAGATAGATAGATAGATAGATAGATAGATAGATAGATAGATAGATAGATAGATAGATAGATAGATAGATAGATATAGATCTCTCTCTCTCTCTATATATATATATATAGATATATATCTATAGATACATAATGTTGTTATGTTATAGAGTTTTATAGAGTGCTCCTTCAACAGGGAGGTTCCTCTGCGCTGGATAACAGAAGGCAGCACTCAACTACGGGTAGTTTAATCATATGCTTGTTGGAAACACCAAGTCTTCAGAAGTTTATGAAAATGTGTGTAATTTGTGGTGAATCTGATCTCTGAAGGAAGGGAATTCCAGGTTCGGGTCCTGCACAGCGAATCTAATCCTGCCTAATCTCATTCATTTGAATGGAGGAATTCTAAGGAAGTTTTTGTGCCTGGACCTCAGATTGCAATTGGGTACATATTTTTTGACTCAAGAGGATAAAAAGGCAGGGCATTTACAATTGAGGGATTTCAAAATGAAACAGCTTGACTTAAAAATTGAGCTTGTTCCACCAGTAGCCAGTGGAGTTTTTTCAATTGGGGGTGATGTGGCAACGTCTAGGCTGTTGATAAATAAGCCTTGGTGCCTTATTTTGAACCAGCTGCAATCTTTGGTTGAGTCCTTTAGGGAGGCAAAGATAGAGTGAATTTGAGTAATCTAATCTAAAGATTGCTAAAGCCAACACAATCTGAATTAGGGCATCCAAAGTAAAAAAATCCACTAATTTTCTTTATTCTTCGTAGTTGGGCAAAACAGGCAGCAGTTACTGCTCCCAGATGAGGTTTCAGAGATAGATTCTTGTTTATAATGATTCCAAGGCTCTTAACAGAGTTCTTGGGGGACGGACCTAGCCCCAAATATATCAACCACAAAAGGAATATATGCTGCACTCCAGGAGAGTAATATATGCGGTACTATGGTATAGCTAGCATACCGAAAAATGAGAGAGGAAGAGACAGGACTTTAAAAATCAGACGCTTTGAGTCATGTCTAATTATAAGATTCAGGACCAAATTTCCATATGGACTGAATGGGATAGAAGAAATGTACATTCATCTGTGATATCACACATTAAGATCTGAAAGTTCCCATGGTCTAAAGAGCTATGGTTCCCATATTTAACATGGAATCAGGCAACAAGCCTGCAGTAAAGAGTAAGAATGACCCTTACATCTCCATTAAAGACACGTACATATATATATATATATGTATATTACCTACTAGCGGTCGCCAGTAGGTAGTTATAGTTAGGACCAAGTTAGGAAGAGCATTTTTTGTTTTGCTTATAACTTTTGCGTCGTTTGATGAATCTTCATGAAATTTTCCAAACAAATTCTTTGTTCATATCAGCTCCTATGTGAGAAGCTTGGGGGTGATTCGTCAAGTGGGGGCCGTGAAAAAAGGGTCCCAAAACGTGTTTTCTCCATGTTAATTTCCTTAGGAAACTCTAGGCAAGGCTACAGGTCGAACGGGTAAATGGAATTACCCCACATTTGGCAGGGAGAAGGGTCTTGGTCTGGAAAGCACGTTTTTGTTTATTTGGTGTAAATCTGTTCAGTAGTTTTTGAGAAGTATCGAAATTTACAGATATTTGGGAATTCTGCCATATGATTGGCTGAGGCGTTACGAGCACAAGCTTGCTGCTTATTGGCTGCAAGCGCTGCGAGCGGTTGCAACTAGGAAGTGTTGGCCGCCATTTTATGATTATGTCGAAGCGAGTAAGGGGAAAAAAGGGGGAACAAAGTGGGAAAGGGGAGGGTAGGAGCACTGTAACCTCTGTGGGGTGTTTAGGGTGTGCTATAGATGGGGTGTGAAGCGAAGTGTTCACCCCTAGTGGTGTGAAAGTGCTGGGCTACGGAAATTGAGTGAGGTATTGCCTAGAGTCTGATGCTGCTAAGGTGAGCTGGTGCGGGAGTCGGGCATGAAAGTGTGAGCCCAAATTGTGTGTCTTATGCTGTGAAGTCATGTGCCATGGCCGCTGCACCACACCTGTGGAAGTAGTGTCAGCATGTGTTTATACCAACTAGGACGAACTACTGAACTGTACTGGTCTGAAAGTGCTAGGGTACGGAAGATATGTGAGGTATTGTGTACAGTCTCATGGTGCTAGGCTGAGCTGCTGCCGGACTCGGGATGAAAGCGTGAGTCCAAACAGTGTGTCATATGCTGTGAAGTCATGTGCTCTGGCCGCTGTGCCACATCTGTCCAAGTAGTGTCAGTATGTAGTTATACCTACTCGGAGGAACTTTTGTTTCGAACATTGTAACTTGTGTATGGTGCTTAGGGGGTGTTATACAGGGAGTGCGAAGGTAAATTTGTGCATATCAAATCAATTCGGTATTTGTAAAGTGCAAACTACTCACTCCTACGGGTCTGATGCCGCTGGGGGCGTAAGATTAGCTTCTGGTGGACTTGGGGTAAAGCCAGTGAACTACTGACCCCTACTGGTCTGAAAGTGCTGGGTACGGAAATTAAGTGAGGTATTGCCTTGAGTGTCATGCTGCTAAATTGAGCTGCTGCTGGACTTGGGTATGAAACCGTGAGCCTGTGTTTGCTATGCTGTGAAGTCATGTGCTCTGGGCGCTGTGCCACACTTGTCCAACTTGTATATGGTGCTTAGGTGGTGTTGTACAGGGAGTGCGAAGGTAAATCAAAACGGTATTTGTAAAGCGCAAACTACTCACCCCTATGGGGGAGTAGAGGTGCTGATCAAAGCGAGAGCTCTGTGCTGCAAAGTCAGATGGTCTGGCCGCTGCGTCACAGCTGTGTGGAGAATACATTTTGGCGAGGGTCCGGGAGTTGCCGTTACCTGGCCCTAAAATAACGGGCCTAAGTTGTCAGTTATAGGGTGGCTTTAAAAAGAGCACTTGTGTTGATTAGGTGGAGCTACATATAAGTGCGGATGCACAGCTTCAAGTTATTCAGGAAAACTCGATTTCCGTGATCTGTGAAGTGTGCTCCATCACTTCTGTAGATTTCAGCCACATCAAAACGTATGTTGTTGTTGTAGATGGACCCCAGGTATGCAGACACAGCTTTGTTGAGTTTCTTTCTAGATTTTCAATCTGAGGACAACCTTGTTTTGACCATTTCCACTTCTGTCTTTGTCATATATTGGAATATACAAAGACAGTTTGAGGGAAAAGTGACATCAATTGTCCAAAGGTGTCCTTCATAAGCATTTCCAAACCTACCCCAGTTAATGTGCCTAGGTCGTTTCCGCCACAGTGCACAATCATGAGGTCAGGAGATGCAAACAGGTTTTAACCAAAGGCAACAATTGGTGCCACTTCAATCCTCTCTGTGCAAACCATTTAATGTCCACATTTTGTAAACCTAGGTCAAAGTCAATACGTCTCTGTTCTGCATACCTCTTGCACCAGAAAATATAGCTATGTCTTACGACCCACACTAGCATTTTGAAGGTATGGCTGTGAGGTATGGAAAGATGTCTGTAGCTCATGCAGTTCCTTGGTAGATTAAGAGATATGTTTAAAGATGGGGAACTACTTTTTATTGCCATACAAAATGATACGTGATTGGGAGACGAAAAGTATTCTATTTTAAAAGTGGGGTGCACATTCGTTTTGTGGAAAAGTAGCTTTGTGATTAGTTAAAAAAAAGCATTTTCAACGTGGAGTACATATCATAGGATAAAAGTTGTCAACTCAACCACACCTGCTACTTGCATTTGGAAGGCACTGTTCGAACTTAAAACAATCGTGAACTTTTAACCTGCACGTGCCATTAAATGTTCGAGAAAATGTTGCAAACAAATATGGTTAAGTTTAAAAAGATTGATGAACTTTTAACCTGCACGCGTTGTAGAATGTTCTAGAAAGTGTGTTGATAAAATACGTTGCACTTCTGACTTCTATGTGTTGTTGAATATTTTAAAAAACTGTTTATATGGAAAATTAAAAAGAAACCAAGAGAGAGAGAAGTTTTGAAACCTAAAAGAATCAAGGAACTATTCTAGTTTGTTCTTTACATGTATTTATGTGTGGAGCAACAAAATTATAGACAGAACAGCACCCGGAAGAGGAAGAAGCAGGGAGAGGGGCGACGGGGGGAGATGGCCAGAATGGCAGACATGCACAATTAAGTATAGCACAATTATAGACAAACAATGGCCAAAATGAAACACACCCACAAGGAGCACAAGTCCCATAACTCGCCTACATCACACCAGTGAACGAGCATAAAAGTGAAAACCACGCTGCATTCATAGAGGATGTGTACAAAGGCGGGTCGTTGGTGTTGTGGGATGTCTGCGACCGTGGTCATCATGGATGAGATGCCTAGCACGTGGCACATGGACGAGTTCACTGTCTGTTACATTGCAAACAGCTGCTCCTCCCTCCCACGAGCTCCCACACTTTTGTACGGTGCGCTGTTGTATCTCGTGCACTCGTACGGCACACCATTGTTATGCCTATTTGCGCATGTGCTGCTGCATTCCAACTACACCATCACAGTGCCATTTGGAGGTGGTGCATGCCACTTTACAACATCGACTGCTGCGGCCCTTGTGGCAGGTCACACCAGAACACAGAGACACACTTACCGCACTTCTTGTACACGAAGATATCCGAGACACCCCGTTCCCGTTGTCGGATAGGCACACCCCTGCGCTGACCTGTGTATTCTGGACCAGCACACGCCGGTTGTGCATGCAGGAGGGTGCGTACGTAGCTACATGTCCAGGCTCACTGCCAATGCTGAGGTGATAGCACACTGTGATGTTGGAGGGCTGGTGCCTATCATGCTAACGCAATGACCAGAGGGACACACTTGCTCAGATGCGGGGTTGGAGGGTGTTAGCGGTCCCGGAGTTGTTCTGAAGAGTCTTGTGGCCCTCATGAGTATCCCTGTATCATGCTCAATTATTCTATGGCACCTGTGGGTGTTCTGGTGTGGCTCTTGGCTGTGTTCTCTTGCAGGTAGTTGTCCTGCTTAACACCATCAGAAAGCCGGTGTAAAATCCCTTGTGCTAACGTGGCTTATCGACGGAATTTGTTTCACATTGCAGTTGATGTAAAAGTTGTGATGTGATTTTTTGCGTGTGCAGGACAATATACGAACTGGGCAGTGTATCTCGTCAAGATCCAGCACCTGACGCCCAATTCCCAATCAATATAAATACAATGAGGTTTCGCAAATGATTTTGTGTGTACACTGTGAGTGCAGCCACTATGTCAGTGCAATTCAATACAGGATTTTAGTATTTTGAATAAATCGTAAAGGTGCACCTTGTGTATTTTTGCACGGGAACAGCTAGTCTGCATTTCATTATCAGCACTTTAATGGAAGTAAAGTTGAGATAAATCTAACACACTATTCAGAAGTTGGTGGAAACTGCAGACATCACCAGTATTCCCGCGATAAGTATTCCAAAATTTAAGACCATGGTGGACTTCATCAAATGACAATAATAAGAAAAAGAAAGAGTTACACAGCAGTTAAGAAAACAACCAGAAACGTTATTAATTTTTTTTTTTCAAACTTTATTTTTTTATTAACATACATTAACGATAAAGTAATAAAAAAAGTATCAAAAAAATATAAAATAACAAGGTGGAACACTGCTGTGGGGACCATGGATGTGGATGACAGAGCCATTACACAATAAGGACTTGTGTAATGCGCATATCAAAGGAGAGAGACATAGAGAAAAAGAGATGGAAAGAAAAACTAGAGAGAAAAAGAGAGAAAAGGAAAGAAAGGGAGAAGGAAGAGAGAGAGAGAGATAGAAGGAAAAGAAGAGAGGGAGAGAGAGAGAGAGAGAGAGGGGGGAGAGAGAGAGAACGACACTGCCGCCCCTGCGCATCCATGAGCAAATAATTACCTGGTGCCACAGGAGTGTGCAGCAGTGGGCACTCCAGGTGCCCGTCAAAACTCCGAGCATCCCAGCTGCTTATCCTGTGGAATCATGCATAGTATTCACAACCGAGTGGGGTTTGAGGTTGCAGTCAGTAATGCAAATACATTCAGCATCACTAAGGCTGGTTGCCCTTGCAGGAGTGTAGTCAGTCACCCAGGTTACACATGTTTCTGGTCTGAAAAAGCTGTTTGGACATGTGCTGTTTTCAGAATCTGAAAAGTGGATTCAAAATGTGTCAGACTGTAAAAGTACTTATCACTTGCCAAAAAAAGAGTAGTAAGTGTGCTTTCCAATTGGTAAAGAAATTTCGTTTTCTGACTAATATCAAACCATGACTCTGTGTGCAAAGAGGAATTATAGACAGAGATTTATTGCGTATTACTCTGGTAATTTTACAGTTGCATTAGATGGAAAGGGGGAGCTATTTTTTCTGCAGAAGCAGACTCTTAGCACACACCCAGCTGCTTATCCTGTGGAATCATGCATAGTATTCACAACCGAGTGGGGTTTGAGGTTGCAGTCAGTAATGCAAATACATTCAGCATCACTAAGGCTGGTTGCCCTTGCTGGAGTGTAGTCAGTCACCCAGGTTACACATGTTTCTGGTCTCAAAAAGCTGTTTGGACATGTGTTTTTTTTCAGAATCTGAAAAGTGGATTCAAAATGTGACAGACTGTAAAAGTACTTATCACTTGCCAAAAAAAGAGTAGTAAGTGTGCTTTCCAATTGGCAAAGAAATTTCGTTTTCTAACTAATATCAAACCATGACTCTGTGTGCAAAGAGGAATTATAGACAGAGATTTATTGCGTATTACTCTGGTAATTTTACAGTTGCATAAGATGGAAAGGGGGAGCTATTTTTTCTGCAGAAGCAGACTCTTAGCACACACCCAGCTGCTTATCCTGTCGAATCATGCATAGTATTCACAACCGAGTGGGGTTTGAGGTTGCAGTCAGTAATGCAAATACATTCAGCATCACTAAGGCTGGTTGCCCTTGCTGGAGTGTAGTCAGTCACCCAGGTTACACATGTTTCTGATCTCAAAAAGCTGTTTGGACATGTGCTTTTTTTCAGAATCTGAAAAGTGGATTCAAAATGTGACAGACTGTAAAAGTACTTATCACTTGCCAAAAAAAGAGTAGTAAGTGTGCTTTCCAATTGGCAAAGAAATTTAGTTTTCTGACTAATATCAAATCATGACTCTGTGTGCAAAGAGGAATTATAGACAGAGATTTATTGCGTATTACTCTGGTAATTTTACATTTGCATTAGATGGAAAGGGGGAGTTATTTTTTCTGCAGAAGCAGACTCTTAGCACACACCCAGCTGCTTATCCTGTAGAATGATGCATAGTATTCACAACCGAGTGGGGTTTGAGGTTGCAGTCAGTAATGCAAATACATTCAGCATCACTAAGGCTGGTTGCCCTTGCTGGAGTGTAGTCAGTCACCCAGGTTACACATGTTGCTGGTCTCAAAAAGCAGTTTGGACATGTGCTTTTTTCAGAATATGAAAAGTGGATTCAAAATGTGTCAGACTGTAAAAGTACAAATCACTTGCCAAAAAAACAGTAGGAAGTGTGCTTTCAAATTGGCAAAGAAATTTCGTTTTCTGCCTAATTTCAAACCATGAGTCTGTGTGCACACAGGAATTGTTTTTAGATATTTAATTTGTGATGGTGTTATTGTGATTTTCACTTGTAGGAAAGGGGTACATAGTATTTTAAGATTTGAAAAGATCATAAAAAATGTAGTAATATATTTAAATAAAATAAAGGAATTTTTTTTTTAGTTTTTTTCAGGTATTGCTGAAGAGCAGTGAACAAAATTTAAGATGCCTACAAAATCCAGACTAAGGAAAAACCACAAAAAAAACTATATTTGAAGACAACTGGAGGACCTAAGTTAGTTGGAGATGCTCATGTTGGGAAAAAGAGAAAGTCTTCTGGTAAGCAGACAAAAGATTTTTTAAGCAATATCTTCAAAAAAAGGAAAAATGTACAAAATGTCTGTACTGGAAAGAATGTTTTAAATAGAAAACAACAGGAAAACATTGAGCATTTAGTTAATGCAAATGTACCTTCAGAAACAATAAAGATTAACTTAAAAAGAAAAACAGCGTTTAAAGAGATTCGTAGAAAAATGTTTCAGAGAAGAGTTATGTCCAATTTGATAAAGGATGTGAAGAAATATAAGAAAAAAGCTAAATATTATAAGAGAAAAAAAGAAATTGAAGCCATTGCAGCAAAGGTATTAGAATTAAAAACGAAACTATTCATTTTAATTTTGAACAGGATGCGTACATTAGATAAAATGGTCAATGTACTGAAATCACAAAGCAAAAGGAAAAGACTAGTGAAAAGAACAAACTTTTGTAAAGTGTTTTTAGGAGAATGGATGCATAGTTCAAGTAGTGAACCTTTTTTTAATGAAGAGAGTTATTTTCAAAGTAATAGTTTGCTGCATGCAGTTGACACCAGAGGTCGTGCTTATGAAGTGAAAAATGGTTGTATAATGGAGAAGGAGAAAATGGTTCCAAGAGATGAGGTACAAGTGATGGCGGATGAGGCTATGGGGAGACGTCCTAAAGCCCCAGTGTACACTTGGAATTGTAGTAGTATTTGCACTGTGCGTCAGGAATCTATTGATAAATTTCGTGAGTTTCTAAGAGAATATAGTAAAAAAAGTGTTAAACAGAAGATTAAGGTGCTTCAAAGTCTAGATCCTTGCAGAGTGAGAGAGAATACTGGTTTGCAGGGACATTCTCTGGCTTGTCTATCTAGAAAAGTGTGTAAAAGTGTTTTTCATCATTTTAGGATGCTGGCTGTTCATCATACTGAAATGAGAAAGTTTGTGAGACGGTTGTATTTTGCTAAAAGTCCAGCAATAAAGTTAGATGAATTGAATAGGGCTCTGTTCCGTGGATCGGTATCAGATGTAGAGAAGGTTACTGATGAAATTCAGTTTTGTTACTTTGGTCCAGAACAAGAAAGTGCAGAAAAGGACACAGTAAATGAGGAAGAAGTGGAAGAGAATGTAGAACCCTCTGTAAGTAAGGCATTTAATGATCACATAACAAAATTTGCAATAATCTCTAATGAAAGACCAAATATTACTTGTATTTGTTGCCGCAGAACTCATTATAGAAAACAAACCAGGAATGTTGATCTCTACAGAAAAAGTGAAAATGAAGATAATTATAAGTGGAAGGATTTTGCCACATATATATTTCTTGAAAATTGTTTTGAATTGGGTGAAGATCAGCGTATTTGTAAATACTGTTACAACAAGTTAGAGGAAAATAGAATGCTGACCAGAGCTGTGCATAATAATTTAGAATTGGATGCTATTCCTGCCGAACTTTCTGAATTAAATACATATGAGTCTATACTTATTCAATGTGTTCATCCGTTCCAGACCATAGTACGTATGGAGCCCAAAACTGGTAAATTACCTCCTTCAGATTTACTGAGAGGTTTAAAAGGTAGAGTGGTGTATTTGCCCTTGGATTTGAAAAAAAATATGGAAACTATTGATGCAGATACTTTGGAAACTGAACCATTAGTTATTCTGGTTAATGGTGTACCTACAAAGAATAAGAAGATTTGGCAGGAGCTGGTAGATGTACGGAAAGTACAAAGAGCAAATTTGTATTTGAAAAGGAATAACAAATGGTATGAATCAATTTATATAGAAGAAGAAGAAGAAGATTTACAAGAAGACACAGAAACACCAACTGGACAAATTGAAAAAGTGGACAAGTCAAAGGAAGAAGAAATTTATGAACATTTTAGCATACATCCTCTTCATTCAAAAGAAGTTATGGGAGACAATATTGATCTGTTTCAGATTAAGAAAGCAAAAGGAACTCCCGTGAGTGTATGGGAGGAGAGCTTGGAAGCTCGATGTTTTCCCCAGCTGTTTCCTACAGGAAAAGGTGGACGATACGATGAACGTCCAGAACAGATTCCAGCTTCTGAGTATCGAACTACAAGACTATATGCAGAAGATCCCAGATTTCGACAAAGTATTCCTTATTTGTTCCATCTTTTATTTGAAAGCGACTTGTCTGCATTATCATATGCAGTAAATCACATTTTAAAAAGTGGAGTACATTTACAAAATGTGTCTGCTAAGGATTTTATGGAGAAAGTGCAGCACCGAGATGATCATTTGGAAACACAACTGATCAATCTGATGGCTTGTCAGCGTGGGACAAATGAATATTGGTACCGACGCCATGGTGAATTAAAATGCATGTTACGGAATTTAGGAACACCAACATGGTTCCTTACCCTAAGCTGTGCTGAGTACGCTTGGGATGATTTACTGGATTTTCTACGAGAGGCAAATTCAAATATTAAAAACATCGAATACAAGACAGCAGGAGAACTGTGCTCATTGGATCCGGTTAATGTTTGCAGATATTTCAATCATAGATTTGAGGCTATGATGTCCTTCATCTGCAATAAAAAAAAATCCACCTCTTGGAGAAGTAGTGGATTTCTTTTGGAGAAAAGAGTACCAGGCAAGAGGTGCTCCTCATATTCATATGCTGTTGTGGATCAAGGATGCCCCAAAGTTTGGAACAGATACTGATGAAGCAGTGTTATCTTTCATTGAAGAATATGCAACATGTGCTATACCAAAAAGCACAGAAGAGAAAAAGTTAAAGGAGCAAGTTTTACATTTCCAAAATCATCGGTGTGGAAAATACTGTCGACGGAAATACAAGAGCAAAGATAAATACTACACTAAATGTCGATTTGGATTTCCTAGACCTGTTCTTTCAAATGGAAGAGTAAACAGTTTTATGTCATCTGTGAGACATACTATTACAAGAAAATCACCTAAGAATACCTACAACCTTAAAAGAAAAGAAGAATCAAAAAATATAAATGACTACAACCCAGTCATTTTATCCATGTGGAATGCTAACATGGATATACAGTATGTAGCTGACAATTCCATTGCTGTTGCTCGATATGTAACGTCTTACATTACTAAATCAGAAAAAACTGACTTGAAAGAAATGTGGGAAGAGATTTCTCACGAGAAGACTGTCAGTAAGAAGCTGTACAGTTTCAGTTTAAAGATGTTATCGCATCGAGAAATTGGATCCTACGAATGTTCAGATAGGTTATCTTCTGCAAGTCTCTACTCGAAATCAAGAAGAATAATTTGGGCAAGTTTAGGCCTTGCAGCAATGAGAAATCGGGTACTGAAATCTGTTGGAGAAATTGAATATTTGGCCGAGAATGACCCAGAAAGTACAGATATTTTGAAATCAAACATGTTGGACACATATTATCCCAAGAGAAGTCTTCATCTAGAGAACATGTGTCTTTATGAAGTGCTGCAGAACTACATTTATTCACGGAAAGCCACAGAAGACATCAACAATGGAAAATATAAAGTCATTGGTGAGGAAGGATGTTTGGTGAAGCAAAAAAAAGGAAGTTTGATAAATCACAGGAAGCTGAGTTGCGACACTACTGACAAAAAGGAATTTTACTACTTGGCTCTTTTACAGCTGTTTAAACCATGGCGTACAGAGGATGAATTTCAAAGCTATGAAGATTCCTTTAATGCTTGCAAAGACAGCATAGTATGCAGTACTTTCACAAATTATGTGCAAATGTTAAATGAAGAAATTGAACAGGAAACTACAATTGCAGCTGAAGTAGCTAGAGACAGTTCTCAAGACAGCCAAAGTTCAGGAACACTCAGTCAAGATCCCCTAGGACAACCAATCGTCGAAAATGAAGCTGCAATAGCCATGAATGAAGTGGAAACGGCTATGAATCAAGCTCAAGAAGAATTTATAGACTTACCAAATTTGGAAAGACAACTGAATGAAGAGCAGCAACAAATTTATGAAGAGATCAGAAACAAAATTGATCACGGATTACTACATAAAAAAAAGAGTGCTCATGCACATCATTTCATCCAATCAGGATGTATGTAAGCGGACAAGCTGGAACTGGAAAAAGTTTCTTAATAAAAGTCATCAGAAGCTACCTACAGCAAAAAACGGATTCAACTTTGTCTTGTGTGGTTACTGCTCCAACTGGGTTAGCAGCATATAACATAAAAGGAATCACCTTACATCGTTTGCTAATGTTACCAGTGGAGCATGAGAACAAAATACAATACCACAAGCTAACTGGAGAAGCCTGCTTGGAAGTTTCAAGAGTATTGAAGAAGATGCAAGTTCTCATTATTGATGAGGTGAGCATGGTATAAAAACTAAATGCTTGCCTTTGTGCATTTAACCCCTTGCATGCCCGCCCCTTTCCCCGCCCAGTGCCGCGCCTTCCATTAGCGGGCGGAGTTCATGACGAGCTGGACTCGTCATGGGCTGCCCGCCCAGTGCCGCGCCTTCCATTAGCGGGCGGAGTTCATGACGAGCTGGACTCGTCATGGGCACAGCGCCACCGCAGCCCATGACGAGTCCAGCTCGTCATGGGCACTGAAGGGGTTAAGAATGCAGCAAATTCTAAGGACAGACTATGACGTGTTATTTGGTGGAAAACATGTCATAGTTTTTGGGGATCTTCTACAGCTTACTCCAGTTAAAGGACAACCAGTGTTTAATACTGTGACACATGAAGACATAAAGAAGTCATTGGGAAGCATTGGTAATGCAAATATTTGGTCCTTCTTTGAGTACAAGGAACTTACTACTAATATGAGGCAAGCAAACGATGAAGAATATGGAAGTATTCTGAAAGATATCAGAATTGGACTACTCACTGAAGCTGGCACAAAAGCATTACAGAGTCGGTTGCTACATAATTTATTTCCAAAGGAAGAAATAGTTGCAGAGAAGATATACAAGAACATTGCAGAAAAGAAAAGTGTCATCTGCTTAATGCCAACTCTACGTGAATGCTCAATATTCAATGAGGAGCTTTTGAAATTGGAAAAGGAAGAGATTGGGAAATTGGAAGCAGTTGACAAAATTCAGGATGGAAGAATTACTATCACATTAACAGGCAAACTGAAAAATAAATTGGATTCACTAGAGAAGAACATTTCCAAAACTGCTGGATTAGAAAAAAATCTATATGTTTGCATGAACTGTAGAGTATTTTAAGGAGAAATTTGGATGTTGAAAAAGGCTAAGTGAATGGAGCTATGGGAAGAGTTGTGGGTTTTATTAATTATCAGAAAAAAGATGGAATTGAATGTTTAAAAATAAAATTTGATCAGATTGAAGAAGTTATAGACATTTGTCGTTGTACAGTTCGTTTCATGCTTGTGAAAGACTTATATGTACAAAGGAAACAGTTTCCGTTTTCTCTAGCATATGCTGTAACTATTCACAAGTCACAAGGATTGACTGTAGATTGTGCATTTGTAAACATTGGTTCAACTGTGTTCAAAGAAGGTATGGCTGATGTAGCTTTGTCACGAGGGAAAACATTATCTTTTTTATTCATGATAGACTTTCATGATTCAAAAGTTAGTGCTGATACAAACTGTGTAAAGGAGTATAATAGATTAAGAAGAACCTATGCTCCTCATTTAGGTCAGTATCCTGTGTTGGAGAAACGTGTAGTTTCTCGAAAAAGGAGAATTGAGAATATCTGTAATGAGGATGTAGAGAGGAGGAAAAAAAAGAGGAGTGATGTAATTGCAAGCAAAAAGAAAAAGGAAAATGTTGAAGAGGTTGTAGGTTGCCATTTTGAAAATAGCTCTGGTGTCAACTGCTACGCTAATTTAGTGCTGAATGTTGCATTTTATCTGGAAAGTTTACAAGAGCAGATAATAGTAAATCAGAGAAAAAGATTCTGTTCTGAGTTGAGTCTCCTTTTTCAAAAGCTGAGTAATGATAAAACTCAAATAGAAAGTGCTACTGAAATTAGAAAACATTTAGATGTATGTACAGGACGAACACAGTTTTATCAAAATGTACAGCAAGACGCACAGGAATTCTTGATGTATTTTCTTCAGGTACTGGAAGAAGAAGGGGTGCCAATTGAAAATATGTTTGGTGTCTCTTATAAATGGGAATATAGTTGTGAAAACTGTTTCAATACATGTGGCTCTAATGTTGATTCTGAAAGGTTTATTTATTTAACATTGCCAGACAGTAAAACAGTCACTTTTGCTAAATTAGTTAAAGATGCTAATCATAGCATGGAATGTGGTGAGTGTAAATCTGACATGTTTTCAACGTTAATTTTAAAGGAATACGGACAGTATGTAATTTTAATGATGCAACGATGTAAAGCTGATGGTTCAAAATTGGATACTTTAATAAAGAAGTTTATAGGACAGCAATTATCAATTTCAGGAAAAACTTTTGTAACAGTTGCAATAATTTTCCATGAAGGACCTACTGTAACTTCTGGACATTACACAGTTTATCTTAAATGTGAAAAAGGCTGGACACTGTGTAATGATTCCCAATTGATTTTCTTTTTTTTTTTTTTTTTTTTTTTTGAAACCGTTTATTACAGGTCTTAAAAGTATACAGGTATGGGCCCACAACCTTCCGGCCGGCCGCTAGCAATAGTAGGAACATACGACATATATTCATGGAACACGTGTTATTACAGGAGGAGCATTTCTCAATAGATAACCAAGTCAAAAACCACATCATCCAGGCCTCATTATGCGGTTTCATTTTAAATTAAGAACAACAAAAATTGAAACCACACCCACAAGGCAACCCACAATCAAAAATAGCAGCACGTGCTCCCCAAGAGGGGGGATCCCAACTATACACAGAAGTGTGAAGAGGGGGAAGAGAGCAAAGCGAGGACTGGGGGAACCCAATGCCCGGCAGCGGGGGAATGAGTCGGCTAAGGGGATGGGGCTGGCGAGGGATCAGGCAGCAGCGGTGGCGCGCAGATACCCCCTCGGTAGGCGTTCCAGGGGCCCCATACTTTCACCCATGTCCCAGGCTTACCCCTCGCCACATACACCACTTTTTCACGAAACATGCACCAGTCCATGTGTTCTTTCCAGGCCGAGACCGTCGGGGGCCTCTGGGATCCCCAAAGTTGAGCAATATCACGCTTGGCTACCATATATCCCAGAGTAACCCACCACGTCTGCGGCACTGAGTAATCAGTCGGTTCCCACACATTCAACAGGCATCTCCTCGCTTCAGGCAACAGCGCCACATGCGTAACCAGACGCAGCACCTCATGTACACCACGCCAGAACCCTTCTACCTCCGGGCACTCCCACAAAATATGCATAAAGGTCCCCAAAGCACCACACCCACGCTTACATAACCCATCTCCGGCATAGCCCATACGCAAAAGCTTTGGCCCCGTCATGTAGACCCGGTGGAGTATCTTGAGCTGGACGAAGCGAAGGCGAGCCGGTATGGCCACCTCCTTCGGGGAGGCCACCGCGGAGGTCCAGTCCTCGTCGTCCAACTCCAGCCCGTCGGCAACCCAAGCCGCACGAAGGGCAGTCAACAGGCCCGAGCGGTCGTTTATCAGCTTTTTGTATATAAGTGAGATCGTGCTGTCCGGGACGTGCCCATCCAGCACTCTATCTTCCAGGGGGGAATATTCCGGGATGGAGGCAACGTCCGTGAAGACGGAACCCAGCGCATGACGGACCTGCAAATACCGGAAGTATTCACTGCCCTGCAACTGGAATTCCGTCTGCAACATATCGAACGTTTTAAATCCTCCCCTCGTCCAGAGATCCCCCACTTTGCTGATACCTATTATGTCCCACTTCTCGAACCCCTTAGAGGTCCACAGGGAACCCAACCGCTCAGACGCATATAACGGTGACGCCCGGGTCAAACGGTCCTTCCACCCCATAGCTGCATTGGCCGCGTGCCAGACTTGCACCATGACACGCGTGGGGCCCGTCAGACGAGCGTCGGGCGCGCTAGAGTAGAGCGCTCGATTGTAATCGCCACCTGGCAGGAGCATCTTGTCCATTTCAAATGCCGGGTTTAAGGCGGGCCCGTAGAGGCCATGGTTAATGGCAGCGAGCTGGGAGGCCCAATAGTACCGTTTAATATCCGGGAGGGCGATCCCCCCATCCAACCATGGGAGCGTCAGCTTAGCCAGAGCAATACGCGGCCTCCCGTCCCAGAACAGGCGGCGCTGCAGACTCTCCACCTCACGGAAGTAGCGCGCCGGGACCAAGTCCATAGTGTTCTGCAGAGCGTACAGAAAACGCGGCAGAGACATCATTTTGAACAGTGCCGCCCGGCCGAGCGGCGAAAGCGGCAGGCGCCGCCAGCGTGCGACATCTACTCGCAAACGCTGGAGGGGGGGAAGCAGATTACGTTCATACCGGGCCTCCGGGTCCAGAGTAATGAAGACACCCAGGTACCGAAATCCCAGCGGGGCGATCTGGATCGGACAGCCCCGCGGGAGAATAGGAGCCTCCCCAGATAGAACATACACACACGATTTAGCCCAATTGATTACGAGACCGGAGTTACGACCAAACGAGTGTAAAACATCAACTAGGACTATAAGTGATTTGCGTGGGGAGGCGAGGTACAGAAGGATGTCATCAGCGTATAGGGATACGCGATCCTCATACTCGGGGGTCCAACGGAGACCACGGATGGAAGGCTCCCACCGCAGCCACTCCGCCAGGGGCTCCAAGGCAAGCGCAAAAAGAAGCGGCGACAGGGGACAGCCCTGCCGCGTGCCCCGGCCCAGCTCGAACGGGGCCGATACTCTTCCGTTCACGACCACCTGTGCCAATGGGCCCGCATACAACAATTTGACCCAACTGATGAATCCTGGGCCAAACCCGAACTTAGCAAGCATCGCCCAGATGTATGGCCACTCAAGCGTATCAAACGCCATGGTGGCGTCTAAGGACGCCAAAATGGCCGGTTCCCGTATGAATGGGATGCGCGCAAGCACCCCATGCAAACGCCGCAGATTAAGGGCTGTATTGCGATGGGGAATGAAGCCAGACTGGTCCTGATGAACCAGATCTCCCACCACACCAACCAGCCGATTGGCGAGTACCTTAGCGAGAATTTTGGGCTCCGCATTCAGTAGTGAGATGGGCCGATAAGAAGTAACCCGATCCCGAGGTCTCCCCTCCTTGTGGATCACCACGATTGTAGCCAGACGCTGGTCAAGCGGGAGGGAGCCCGCCGAGTGGGCCGCGAGGAACATTGCGCGGAGGTGAGGCGCCAATGTATCCGGTCGCAGCCTATACAGCTCAATAGGGATACCATTCGGGCCCATGGCCTTGCCAGAAGCGACCGAGCGTATGGCGAGGGCGATTTCGTCGGAGGTGGGAGCGGCGTCCAGCGACACCCTGTCCTCCCCGGACAGGGAAGGCAGTGCGATATCTCCGAGCAGGGCACGGGAATCCTCTTCCGAGCAAGAAGAGACCGGGGAATACACCTCGCGGAAATACTCCGCGAAGCAGGAGACAATTTCTTCTGATTCAGTTACACACACACCATTCGTTTTCTCAATCAGCGGGACCACACGATTCGCCCTTTCCTTTTTATCCAGCCACGCTATCAGTTTACCAGCCTTATCACCCACATCATACAGCCGCCCCTGTTGCTCTCTACTAAGGCCCCTGGCCGCCTCCGTAACGAGGGCCCTATAAGCCGCCTGCTTGAGCTGGAGGACATGTAGTGCAGCGTCCGTCACCCCATCTTCTAGATTACCCTCCAGCTCCGCTATTTCAGCCTCCACCCGGGTCACCTCCTCCCACTCACGCCTCCGGGCGTGGGAAATAAGGGATAGGGCCTCCCCTCTAGGTACTGTTTTGAAGGCCTCCCACAGGGAGATAGCTGAAGGCACTGACCCCACGTTCTCCTCAAAATAGCGCTGTAGGGATTTAATCAAGGCAGCGCGAATGGTGGGGTCGCGCAGGTACCAGGAATTGATTGGGACTACCCTGCTCTCAGCCCTCGGAAAGACATCAAAATGCAACAATACCCAATTGATTTTCAAGCAACGTTTGCCTTTTGATTTAGCAAATTCCTATCTAATCTTCCTGAAACCTAAATTTTAGACAGACTTGGCAAGATCTGTACAAAACAATTTTACCATTTTATTGGATTACCATTGGAATTTACAAATAAAAAAGATTTTTCAAATTACCATTTGGCCTAAAGGAAAGGTAACCAATTGTATTGTGGACTTATTTAATTCCTAATTAATCTTTCAGAAACGAAAATTTTTAGAGAGAATCGGTAACATCTGTACAATTTAAATTTTGGAATTTTATTGGATTACCATTGGAAATTTCATCAAAAAAGATTTTTTAAAATACCATTTGGCCTAAAGGAAAGGTAATCAATTGTATTGTGGACTTATTTAATTCCTAATTAATCTTTCGGAAACCAAAATTTTAGAGAGAATCGGTAACATCTGTCCAATTTAAATTTTGGAATTTTATTGGATTACCATTGGAAATGTAATCAAAAAAGAATTTTAAAATTACCATTTGGCCTAAAGGAAAGGGAACCAGATGTATTGTGGAGTTATTTGAGATATATTATTTTTGTGATTATGCTTCTGTAACAAAATTGTCAGACGGTATATTAAAGAAATAGTTATTGTTATTAGATGATATTTTTTTGAATATTTTGCATTTCTATAATGTTATGTTTAAGTGAGAATAGATTCTGGGCTTTTTTAAAACAATCTTTGAGATTGTTATTTTTTTTTTGCCCGCTGTTAAGTGATGAATGCAATTGCTTTCACGATTTATAGTGAAATGCAATATATTCTGAAAACAGAAAAAAAAAGGCAAAAAAGTGTTTTTGGAAAATATGTAAATACGTGTACTGTGTTATATAATGATTTATTAAATATTAATACTTTTTTCTTTTTTTTCAGATTGTGAAAGAAAATTTTCGAAAAAAACCAACAATTTTTACAAGTAATTTCAAATTAAATTTTAATTAAAAATTAAATTGTTGGGTGGGTCAGGTAAGTCAGAAATTAGATGGTCCCTTTCTTCCACTTCTCCTCAAACAGATTTACAGTATTTAGTTATTAATCCCTCAAGGATCTTGAAATGTGGTAATTGTTTTTTAGTGTTTTAAAAAAAAAAAAAAAATATATACGCTTACCGTACACGTACGGTAAAAAAAGAAAAAAAAGTTTTTAAGAAAAAATAAAAAAAAGTTGAGAGGTAAGGTTGGCTCTTAAAAGAGCCGTTGTGTTCATGCTGGGACAGAGGAAAGGAAGAATGGGAACATTAGCTGGTAGGACAAATGTGCTGGTCTATTTTGTTGTTAATGAGGGGAAGACTGGTCTCCCTATGAACAATTAGACCATGGCAAAATGAACAACGCATAGTAACCCTCGCAAACCGATGGTTCGTTTCCAGAGATCAGAAAAAGGTGAATCTGCCCCCACAGATGAAGGGCTCTGCTGAGCTTCCGAAGAAGGACTCGGCTGAGCTGCTGTGGATGTGCTTGCTCGAATTACGGAAGGGTTGCCTCTAGTATGTCGTGCATGTGTCCTAGGATGTACATCCTCAAGGTGTCTCAACATAGTGTGATTCCCGAAGGAATACTTCTTGTTGGGATTACCTCTCGAAAGTACACGCTGGCACAGCTTGCAAGTCACCAAGGCAGCATTGACTTTTTTCTCGCCCTCAGGAAAAGTAAAATACTCCCATATAAAAGAGCTCTTCTGTTTCCACTTTCTCTGCCTGATGGTGGTGCTGCTAGCCTCACTCTCAGCAGAAGAGTGCTGGTCTGCCATCGTATCCCAAAGACAACTCAGCTCCTTCTCCTAAGGGATCACAAGCAGAAATGAGGGGAATGGGTGTGGTGTAGGAGAGTTCTAGAACTGAAACTACTTTGAACCAATCAAAAGTTTTGTTTCATGATCACATGACCCACCGTGCGCGTACGTTACGCTTACGTTACGCTTACGGAGAGCTTACGGTGCGCTTACGGTAAAAGTACGCATGCGCGTAAAAAAGACACGCGCATGCGCATAACAGGCACTCCCCAACACTTCCGCGTAACGTGCGCGTGTAGCGTACACGCTTACGCGCCCCATACGCAGTACGCACGGCTACATAAATTGCGTAACCATACGCAAAAAGAGTAGAAATATTACGTACATTACGCAAACCGTACACTTACCGTAAGCTTACCGTACGCGTACTTAAAAAAAAAAAAAAAAAAAAAGGAAAAAAAGAATCTCTATGTTATACTAATATATCTTACCTGTTTAGTAAAAAAAAAAATAATAATAATAATATATTGCAGAATTTTTTAAAATTAAGCATAGTGTATTAAGAGTGTATAAGTAAAAAAAAAAACTTGTAAATAAAAAAAAAATAATAATTAATATAAGAATTTGAATTAAAAAAATCATAAAAAAAACCATGGGAATCACACATGTTATAGGTAAGAATTAGCATTTAGAAAACCATACAAATTCACTGAAAAAACCATCGGTTTCACACACGTTATAGTTAGGAATTAGCATTTAAAAAACCTTGCAAATTCACTGAAAAAACCATAGGTTTCACACACGTTATAGTTAGGATTTAGCATTTAAAAAACCTTGCAAATTCAGTGAAAAAACCATAGGTTTCACACACGTTATAGTTAGCGGACATTTCACTCATAAAAAACCATTGAAATTCCCCCGTTATAGTTAGTTAAGCTAACTATAACTCGCGCACCCGCAATCCACTGCTGATGACGTAACATATTACATCACTCATGACATGGTCAGTGACATCACTCATGACATCACTGATGACATCTCAAATGACATCACTGATGACATCATCCTTGTGATAGAGTGACAGACCTCCTCTCACCCTAATATAACCTTTGATACAAACATTAAAAAATAGAAACTAAAATTTTCAAAACAATGGACATACCAATACCAGTTACAACAACCTCTTCAGTAATTCTTAGATGCACATACACATCCACTCATTCACCAACAGTCCTGTACAGTCACTCATACATGTACTCACTCATCATATGTACTCATACAGCTATACATCCTGTTACACATTGCCACTCATCCATAGAGTTACTCACACACATAGTCACTCATGCTAATAAAGAATCAAACATCCATTTACTTGCATATTCAGTTATACACACACCTCAACACGTACTTCTACAGAAACTTACACATACTTACTCTTTTAAATAATCACTAAAAAAAACACATAGTTACTCATACAGGAACGGTTTCAATCTCTCACTCTCACACATACTCACTTATATACACCAATAGTCAAATATACTTCTTTAAAACATATTTAGAAACTCATAAAGACACTATTGAGACAGTCATTCACTCACTAACACACCCATACACACACTCATCCAACCATACAGTCATGCACACATGCTGTCTTCAACACATACATGCACCTATGCACTACGTAATACCCCCCACCGAACCATGCAGACACTCAGACTGATACTCAAAAAACAACCTAAAATCCAATATAAACACCCATGTAGCTACTCACCAACCCAAGCAGACACTTATACACAAAGTGAGAGACTGATACAGATAATTACATATTTAAACATTACTCACTAAGCCAGGTATTCACTAAGATACACTTAATCAGTCAGTTACACAATCAAATTTTCAAAAACAAATCATCCTTTTATACACTTATATACCCATTTATTTTTCCATCGACCTTGAGATATACATATATAAAACATATTTAATTTTCAGAAAAACACACATTCACTGGATGATGTCATCAGTGATGTCATTTGAGATGTCATCAGTGATGTCATGAGTGATGTCACCGACCATGTCATGAGTGATGTAATATGTTACGTCATCAGCAGTGGATTGCGGGTGCGCGAGTTATAGTTAGCTTAACTAACTATAACGGGGGAATTTCAATGGTTTTTTATGAGTGAAATGTCCGCTAACTATAACGTGTGTGAAATCTATGGTTTTTTCACTGAATATATATATAGATATATATCTATAGATACATAATGTTGTTATGTTATAGAGTTTTATAGAGTGCTCCTTCAACAGGGAGGTTCCTCTGCGCTGGATAACAGAAGGCAGCACTCAACTACGGGTAGTTTAATCATATGCTTGTTGGAAACACCAAGTCTTCAGAAGTTTATGAAAATGTGTGTAATTTGTGGTGAATCTGATCTCTGAAGGAAGGGAATTCTAGGTTCGGGTCCTGCACAGCGAATCTAATCCTGCCTAATCTCATCCATTTGAATGGAGGAATTCTAAGGAAGTTTTTGTGCCTGGACCTCAGATTGCAATTGGGTACATATTTTTTGACTCAAGAGGATAAAAAGGCAGGGCATTTACAATTGAGGGATTTCAAAATGAAACAGCTTGACTTAAAAATTGAGCTTGTTCCACCAGTAGCCAGTGGAGTTTTTTCAATTGGGGGTGATGTGGCAACGTCTAGGCTGTTGATAAATAAGCCTTGGTGCCTTATTTTGAACCAGCTGCAATCTTTGGTTGAGTCCTTTAGGGAGGCAAAGATAGAGTGAATTTGAGTAATCTAATCTAAAGATTGCTAAAGCCAACACAATCTGAATTAGGGCATCCAAAGTAAAAAAATCCACTAATTTTCTTTATTCTTCGTAGTTGGGCAAAACAGGCAGCAGTTACTGCTCCCAGATGAGGTTTCAGAGATAGATTCTTGTTTATAATGATTCCAAGGCTCTTAACAGAGTTCTTGGGGGACGGACCTAGCCCCAAATATATCAACCACAAAAGGAATATATGCTGCACTCCAGGAGAGTAATATATGCGGTACTATGGTATAGCTAGCATACCGAAAAATGAGAGAGGAAGAGACAGGACTTTAAAAATCAGACGCTTTGAGTCATGTCTAATTATAAGATTCAGGACCAAATTTCCATATGGACTGAATGGGATAGAAGAAATGTACATTCATCTGTGATATCACACATTAAGATCTGAAAGTTCCCATGGTCTAAAGAGCTATGGTTCCCATATTTAACATGGAATCAGGCAACAAGCCTGCAGTAAAGAGTAAGAATGACCCTTACAACTCCATTAAAGACACGTACATATATATATATATGTATATTACCTACTAGCGGTCGCCAGTAGGTAGTTATAGGTAGGACCAAGTTAGGAAGAGCATTTTTTGTTTTGCTTATAACTTTTGCGTCGTTTGATGAATCTTCATGAAATTTTCCAAACAAATTCTTTGTTCATATCAGCTCCTATGTGAGAAGCTTGGGGGTGATTCGTCAAGTGGGGGCCGAGAAAAAAGGGTCCCAAAACGTGTTTTCTCCATGTTAATTTCCTTAGGAAACTCTAGGCAAGGCTACAGGTCGAACGGGTGAATGGAATAACCCCACATTTGGCAGGGAGAAGGGTCTTGGTCTGGAAAGCACGTTTTTGTTTATTTGGTGTAAATCTGTTCAGTAGTTTTTGAGAAGTATCGAAATTTACAGATATTTGGGAATTCTGCCATATGATTGGCTGAGGCGTTACGAGCACAAGCTTGCTGCTTATTGGCTGCAAGCGCTGCGAGCGGTTGCAACTAGGAAGTGTTGGCCGCCATTTTTTGATTCTGTCGAAGCGAGTAAGGGGAAAAAAGGGGGAACAAAGTGGGAAAGGGGAGGGTAGGAGCACTGTAACCTCTGTGGGGTGTTTAGGGTGTGCTATAGATGGGGTGTGAAGCGAAGTATTCACCCCTAGCGGTGTGAAAGTGCTGGGCTACGGAAATTAAGTGAGGTATTGCCTAGAGTCTGATGCTGCTAAGGTGAGCTGGTGCGGGAGTCGGGCATGAAAGTGTGAGCCCAAATTGTGTGTCTTATGCTGTGAAGTCATGTGCCATGGCCGCTGCACTACACCTGTGGAAGTAGTGTCAGCATGTGTTTATACCAACTAGGACGAACTACTGAACCGTACGGGTCTGAAAGTGCTAGGGTACGGAAAATATGTGAGGTATTGTGTACAGTCTCATGGTGCTAGGCTGAGCTGCTGCCGGACTCGGGATGAAAGCGTGAGTCCAAACAGTGTGTCATATGCTGTGAAGTCATGTGCTCTGGCCGCTGTGCCACATCTGTCCAAGTAGTGTCAGTATGTAGTTATACCTACTCGGAGGAACTTTTGTTTCGAACATTGTAACTTGTGTATGGTGCTTAGGGGGTGTTATACAGGGAGTGCGAAGGTAAATTTGTGCATATCAAATCAATTCGGTATTTGTAAAGTGCAAACTACTCACTCCTACGGGTCTGATGCCGCTGGGGGCGTAAGATTAGCTGCTGGTGGACTTGGGGTAAAGCCAGTGAACTACTGACCCCTACTGGTCTGAAAGTGCTGGGTACGGAAATTAAGTGAGGTATTGCCTTGAGTGTCATGCTGCTAAATTGAGCTGCTGCTGGACTTGGGTATGAAACCGTGAGCCTGTGTTTGCTATGCTGTGAAGTCATGTGCTCTGGGCGCTGTGCCACACTTGTCCAACTTGTATATGGTGCTTAGGTGGTGTTGTACAGGGAGTGCGAAGGTAAATCAAAACGGTATTTGTAAAGCGCAAACTACTCACCCCTATGGGGGAGTAGAGGTGCTGATCAAAGCGAGAGCTCTGTGCTGCAAAGTCAGATGGTCTGGCCGCTGCGTCACAGCTGTGTGGAGAATACATTTTGGCGAGGGTCCGGGAGTTGCCGTTACCTGGCCCTAAAATAACGGGCCTAAGTTGTCAGTTATAGGGTGGCTTTAAAAAGAGCACTTGTGTTGATTAGGTGGAGCTACATATAAGTGCGGATGCACAGCTTCAAGTTATTCAGGAAAACACGATTTCCGTGATCTGTGAAGTGTACTCCATCACTTCTGTAGATTTCAGCCACATCAAAACGTATGTTGTTGTTGTAGATGGACCCCATTTTGTGGTCTCTGAGGTATGCAGACACAGCTTTGTTGAGTTTCTTTCTAGATTTTCAATCTGACGACAACATTGTTTTGACCATTTCCACTTCTGTCTTTGGCATATATTGGAATATACAAAGACAGTTTGAGGGAAAAGTGACATCAATTGTCCAAAGGTGTCCTTCATAAGCATTTCCAAACCTACCCCAGTCAATGTGCCTAGGTCGTTTCCGCCACAGTGCACAATCATGAGGTCAGGGTGTTGGAGATGCAAACAGGTTTTAACCAAAGGCAACAATTGGTGCCACTTCAATCCTCTCTGTGCAAACCATTTAATGTCCACATTTTGTAAACCTAGGTCAAAGTCAATACGTCTCTGTTCTGCATACCTCTTGCACCAGAAAATATAGCTATGTCTTACGATCCACACTAGCATTTTGAAGGTATGGCTGTGAGGTATGGAAAGATGTCTGTAGCTCATGCAGTTCCTTGGTAGATTAAGAGATATGTTTAAAGATGGGGAACTACTTTTTATTGCCATACAAAATGATACGTGATTGGGAGACGAAAAGTATTCTATTTTAAAAGTGGGGTGCACATTCGTTTTGTGGAAAAGTAGCTTTGTGATTAGTTAAAAAAAGCATTTTCAACGTGGAGTACATATCATAGGATAAAAGTTGTCAACTCAACCTCATCTGCTACTTGCATTTGGAAGGCACTGTTCGAATTTAAAACAATCGTGAACTTTTAACCTGCACGTGCCATTAAATGTTCGAGAAAATGTTGCAAACAAATATGGTTAAGTTTAAAAAGATTGATGAACTTTTAACCTGCACGCGTTGTAGAATGTTCTAGAAAGTGTGTTGATAAAATACGTTGCACTTCTGACTTCTATGTGTTGTTGAATATTTTAAAAAACTGTTTATATGGAAAATTAAAAAGAAACCAAGAGAGAGAGAAGTTTTGAAACCTAAAAGAATCAAGGAACTATTCTAGTTTGTTCTTTACATGTATTTATGTGTGGAGCAACAAAATTATAGACAGAACAGCACCCGGAAGAGGAAGAAGCAGGGAGAGGGGCGACGGGGGGAGATGGCCAGAATGGCAGACATGCACAATTAAGTATAGCACAATTATAGACAAACAATGGCCAAAATGAAACACACCCACAAGGAGTACAAGTCCCATAACTCGCCTACATCACACCAGTGAACGAGCATAAAAGTGAAAACCACGCTGCATTCAAAGAGGATGTGTACAAAGGCGGGTCGTTGGTGTTGTGGGATGTCTGCGACCGTGGTCATCATGGATGAGATGCCTAGCACGTGGCACATGGACGAGTTCACTGTCTGTTACATTGCAAACAGCTGCTCCTCCCTCCCACGAGCTCCCACACTTTTGTACGGTGCGCTGTTGTATCTCGTGCACTCGTACGGCACACCATTGTTATGCCTATTTGCGCATGTGTTGCTGCATTCCAACGACACCATCACAGTGCCATTTGGAGGTGGTGCATGCCACTTTACAACATCGACTGCTGCGGCCCTTGTGGCAGGTCATACCAGAACACAGAGACACACTTACCGCACTTCTTCTACACGAAGATATCCGAGACACCCCGTTCCCGTTGTCGGATAGGCACACCCCTGCGCTGACCTGTGTATTCCGGACCAGCACACGCCGGTTGTGCATGCAGGAGGGTGCGTACGTAGCTACATGTCCAGGCTCACTGCCAATGCTGAGGTGATAGCACACTGTGATGTTGGAGGGCTGGTGCCTATCATGCTAACGCAATGACCAGAGGGACACACTTGCTCAGATGCGGGGTTGGAGGGTGTTAGCGGTCCCGGATTTGTTCTGAAGAGTCTTGTGGCCCTCATGAGTATCCCTGTATCATGCTCAATTATTCTATGGCACCTGTGGGTGTTCTGGTGTGGCTCTTGGATGTGTTCTCTTGCAGGTAGTTGTCCTGCTTAACACCATCAGAAAGCCGGTGTAAAATCCCTGGTGCTAACGTGGCTTATCGACGGAATTTGTTTCACATTGCAGTTGGTGTAAAAGTTGTGATGTGATTTTTTGCGTGTGCAGGACAATATACGAACTGGGCAGTGTATCTCGTCAAGATCCAGCACCTGACGCCCAATTCCCAATCAATATAAATACAATGAGGTTTCGAAAATGATTTTGTGTGTACACTGTGAGTGCAGCCACTATGTCAGTGCAATTCAATACAGGATTTTAGTATTTTGAATAAATCGTAAAGGTGCACCTTGTGTCTTTTTGCACGGGAACAGCTAGTCTGCATTTCATTATCAGCACTTTAATGGAAGTAAAGTTGAGATAAATGTAACACACTATTCAGAAGTTGGTGGAAACTGCAGACATCACCAGTATTCCCGCGATAAGTATTCCAAAATTTAAGACCATGGTGGACTTCATCAAATGACAATAATAAGAAAAAGAAAGAGTTACACAGCAGTTAAGAAAACAACCAGAAACGTTATTAATTTTTTTTTTCAAACTTTATTTTTTTATTAACATACATCAACGATAAAGTAATAAAAAAAGTATCAAAAAAATATAAAATAACAAGGTGCAACACTGCTGTGGGGACCATGGATGTGGATGACAGAGCCATTACACAATAAGGACTTGTGTAATGCGCATATCAAAGGAGAGAGACATAGAGAAAAAGAGATGGAAAGAAAAGCTAGAGAGAAAAAGAGAGAAAAGGAAAGAAAGGGAGAAGGAAGAGAGAGAGAGAGATAGAAGGGAAAGAAGAGAGGGAGAGAGAGAGAGAGAGGGGGGGAGAGAGAGAGACACTGCCGCCCCTGCGCATCCATGAGGAAATAATTACCTGGTGCCACAGGAGTGTGCAGCAGTGGGCACTCCAGGTGCCCGTCAAAACTCCGAGCATCCCAGATATGTCGCCGAGTCCTAAATCATGAATGGCGGAGACCACATCAGCTTCTCCGCGGATCTCACACATGTCGCTGAGTCCTGAGTCATCAATGGTGGAGACCACATCAGCTTCTCCGCGGCCCGGCAGATCTCACACATGTCGCTGAGCCCTGAGTCATCAATGGCGGAGACCACATCAGCTTTTGGGAACACTAAGCCTGTGGAAGTTGATGGCCATATGAGCTTCGGGTGGCACTAACCCTGTGCATTTGAAGTCCACGCCAAGGGGGTGGTAGGCCCCTGAGGGCTATACAGATTAGGGTGCGAGTAACCTTCTGCGCAAGTTTTGAAAGAATGTTTATGGTTAAGACACGTGGAGCGTCCAGCATCTAATCAGCACTGTTAATAAAGGATGTGACGTTGTTGATCTATTATATTTGCGTGTTCACCTGGCCTGTGATGCATGTGCCGGACAGGTGTGGTGTGTGTGCAAACCTGCTCTCAGGGAGTGGGTGAGAGATGTGGAGAGCTAGACCACTGACCTGCACACCAACAGGGAGTACTCCTGCGACAGGTAGCTATGTGGGACCATTGTCGGAACGTAATCTGAGTGGCGTGGCGTGGCGAACGACGGAACAGGGCAGGGATGGCTACAATGGCACGGACGGCTCGTAGTACTGCATCTGTGAGTGGACTGGACGGACCACAGCTGTCCCTATGCGAGCCTGGGTGTGAAATGTTCATAACTCACACTACATAAGTATTGAAAAATCATTTTGTGATTCAGTCTGTCAGCTGGCATTTGTCCGAGGTATTTGGGAAAACATATCGGAGTTCTTTCTGTGATAGAAACCCCTTTGACACAGCCTCTCCCCACATCAGCAGGTAACGCACCCTCTTCCCATATTACCATCATACCCCCAACAACCTTCTTGGGCCCGGAATTGTCCCTGTGCGGTTGGACAAAGAAGAGTCTTAGACATGTATAGATTTACATATAAAAAAATGTATTTAAAGAAAAGAACAACAAATAAGACTGAAGGGAGTCTGGTGCTGTGGTCGCTGCCACGAAGTTGGGGTGACTGCCATTCAGGATTCAGGACACAGTTACACATGTGGGATCGGTTTGTGTTAAAGAGGGTTAGTGGCACGACGTGCTGTTGGCCTTGCATATGGAAATATGCCTCATTGATCAGAGGGAGTCTGGTGCTGTGGTCACTGCCACGGACTTGGGGTGACTGCCATTGAGGACTCAGGACACAGTTACACATGTGGGATCGGCTTGTGTTAAAGAGGGTTAGTGGCACCAGAGGTATTGAGAAGAGTGTATGAGCCTCTGATGATGCTTGGTGTGGACGGGCTGCACTAGGATCAATGTGTCTATAGGACTGTGTCATGTGGAATCACAACTCTATCTGAATTGTGAGGCCTGCTGTTCATAGTGTAGACCAGAGGTAGTGGTGAGCTAGGGTCCACAGCCACGTGCATACATTGGTGACCCAAACAAAGCTTGCGTAGTTCGGGTTCAGTGGCACCACGAGTCGCCGGTCTTCCATGTGGAAATACCCCTCGGTGATCGAAGGGAGTCTGGTGCTGTGGTCGCTGCTATTGAGGGCTTAGGACACAGTTACACATGTGGGATCGGCTTGTGTTGAACAGGGTTAGTTGGCACCACGTGTCGCCGGTCTTCCACAGTGTAGGCCGGAGGCAGCGGTCAGCAAAGGCCCACAGGCAGGTGACGTTGACTTGAGCTGCACAGATTGGGAGCATTTGGTCTTCTTAAGCCATTATAGTCTCTTACACAATTTGCGTCGCTACTAATGTTGAATTGTGAACCATGTAACTCCAGTGTAGGGCGGAGGCAGCGGTCAGGATGGACGCACAGCCACATGGCATTGAGTTGAGCTGCACAGTTAGTGGCACCTGGAGTACTCAGCGTGTACGCACCCTGCGATGAGACGTGGTCCCGGCGGGTCGCACTGGGAGAAATGTGTTTTGTCTAATGAATTCTGCGTTGATAAGGCCATGTGGGGATGACTTATGGTGCAGTGAGTTAGTAGCACCTGAAGCACACAGAGTGTGCGCAGCTTGCGATCATGCGTGGTCCGTGCGGGTCGCACTGGGAGTAAAGTGTCTTGCAAACTGGACTGCGACATCTGCAATCGCCACTGCATCTGAATTTTGAGCAGTGCTGTCCGTAATGTGATTCGAATGCAGTAGTCGGTACAGACATAAGTCTGCAGTGCTGTGCCGCTGGGTTCGCAGGGGCCCTGTGTCGAGGAGGCCCCGGGTTATGGCGGATGCCACATGCCAGGGTGAAGGCTGCCATTCTGACAGACTCGTTGGTCCTCCCACAAGTGAACCACACTTAGGGCCTGGTCTATTTATTCATACTCCTACGCTGGAGTGGCGTACGTTGGAGCAGCCCACTCCGCTTCCGCTTCCAGGGGGGGACAACACAGCTACATGAGCGAGATCTTCCCCACTGCCTGAGGTAACATGGTTGCATCCACTGTGCACTACACTACAAGTATCAATAGTATATCTCCACATGGAGAGGTTTGTGCTTTGCAGCACATGAGCGTTACACTTGGCAGTGTGTGCTTTATCAGTGATGGGTGACTTGCCTCCTTCATATATAGTTGATTGCTCATCTCCCAACATTCAGCTATTGTGTGGCTGAGGGTCTTGGCATTTTGGGAAGGTCCATTGTTCTGTTTTGTGCTGCCTTAGTGGTAGTAGGGGGGTGGTCGGGAGGAAGGTTCCGGTGGTGGTGGGGCTGGGTGTTGTGTCGTTGTTGGGTGTCAGAGCTGCATGATCAGTAGCTGTATCACATGTTGGTCTTTAGATGTGGCTGGGAGTTGGGTCGAAATAACGGAGTAGATAGTCGACCTCCTTACACCGGTTAAATGTTGATGTTAATTTGTTACTGCTAACTCGGCTTATTGCCTGCTTTTTGGATCGCATTGCAGATTTGGCTGGTCGTTGAAAATATGGGGAAGTGGAGTTTTCGTGTTTTTTTTGCATGGGAACGCCTACTGTGCATTTCATTAGCATTAGATGTGGCTCTTGTTTGTGGCGATTTCGTTGGTGTAAGGTATTGATGGAAGAGTGGTGAGATTTACAGTTTTCACCAAGTTGAGAATGGGATGATAATTAAAAAACACAGAAAAAAAGATAGGTTTAATGAGCATTATAAAACAAATTAGCATTTAAAAAACCTTTGAAATTCACTGAAAAAAAACATAGGTTTCAGGCACGTTATAGTTAGAAATTAGCATTTAAAAAACCTTTGAAATTCACAGAAAAAACTATAGGTTTCAGGCACGTTATAGTTAGAAATTAGCATTTAAAACACCTTTGAAATTCACTGAAAAAAACATAGGTTTCAGGCACGTTATAGTTAGAAATTAGCATTTAAAATACCTTTGAAATTCACTAACAAAACCATAGGTTTGAGGCACGTTATAGTTAGAAATTAGCATTTAAAAAACCTTAGAAATTCACTGAAAAAACCATAGGTTTCAGGGACGTTATAGTTAGGAATTAGCATTTTTTTAAAACTTAGAAATTCACTGAAAAAAAACATTGGTTTCAGGGACGTTATCATTAGTTGGACATTTGACTCATATAAAACCAGAGCAATTTGCCTGTTATAGTTAGTTGAGCTAACTATAACTCGCGCCCCGCAATGCACTGCTGATGACATCACATATTACATCACTCATGACATGGTCAGTGACATCACTGATGACATCACTCATGACATCTCAAATTACATCACTGATGGCAACACTGATGACATCATCCACGCGAAAATCAGATGAACCTGATCAGACCCTAATATAACACTTGGTATACCCAGTCTAAAATACAGACTATAATTTTCAAAACCGTGAACACACCAATACCAGTTAGTGCATATCCACTCTCTAATTTGTAGGTCTACACACATCCATTCATTAACCTATGCACTCACTCATACATACAGTTAGCCATCAATACAGCATTATCATATCCAGTCACATATCCATACAGACACTCACACACTGCCTCCCATTCTTAGAGTTATTCACACACCTAGTCAGTAATGGAAATAATCAATAACATTTTCATTTACTCACCTGTACAGTTATACACATACCACGTCACTTATTTAAACATATACCAACACATACTTACACTCTAATACAATAACTAATAAAAGGACACACTGATCCATACAGGCACTCTCACAATCACTCATTCTCACATATAGTCAATTATATAGTCCAACACTCATATATACTGCCTTTCACTTATGGAGTTACTCACATGTACCACTGAGGCATCCATTCACTCACCGAGACACTCCTACACACACTCACTCAGCCATACAGACCTTCACAGATACAGACTTGAACACATATACCTAGTGAATTAGCCATTCACACATCTATGCAGAGAGTCACACCCCCCACCCACCCACGCAGACACTCAGGTACTCATACAGGTACTCAGACAAGAAATGAATAGCTGATATAGATCCTCATTTAGTTGCTAAGCAAACCATGGAACTGCTTACACACCAACTAACAACCTAAACTGTGTGAATGTCTATATCAGTCGCTAACACAGGCATTAAGCAAGACACAATTAATTAGTCACTTATACAGTTAGTCACACACCTACTTAATCATCCATCCTGAGTCTTATACACTCATTCATTCTTCAATACACCTTAGCATATATATATTTATAAAACATATTTACACTTTACAGAAACACACATTCACTGGATGATGTCATCAGTGATGTCATCAGTAATGTCATTTGAGATGTCATCAGTGATGTCACTGACCATGTCATGAGTGATATAATATGTGACGTCATCAGCAGTGCATTGCGGGGGCGTGAGTTATAGTTAGCTCAACTAACTATAACAGGTGAATTTCTCTGGTTTTATATGAGTCAAATGTCCAACTAACTATAACGTCCCTGAAACCTATGGTTTTTTCAGTGAAAAAAAAATATATATATATATAATGAAGACTGTTACGCTAAGGCCACTTCAGTGGAATATCACAAAGCCAAAGACACTATCAAGAAAGATCTCATGAACTGGAAAAGACAGGGTCTTATCTCCAATCAGGAGGTTAACTTCATGTTAAATGATTTCCCCATTATACCAACTCTTTACCTTATTCCCAAAATTCATAAAGAGATCAATCCCCCACCTGGCAGACCCATTATCTCGGCCATTGGAGGTATGAGTGAGCATATTACTGAATATGTAGATTATTTCCTACAACCTATAGTGCAAGCATTGCCATCATACATTAGAGATACAGGGGACTTTTTGAACAAAATTCAAAACGTTATATGGGGAGATGACCTTCTGCTAGTGGTGATGGATATAGAGTCTCTTTACACCAGCATTGATCATCATGCTGGATTGACTGCTGTAAAACACTACCTGGACAATAGACCTCTGGGTTTTTACAATCATAACATGATGCTTTTAGAGATGGTCAAATGGTGTCTTTTTAACAACTTTTTTATGCTTGACAACACTATGTATCGTCAGAAACGGGGTGTGGCCATGGGGGCCTGCTTCTCTTCCAGCTACGCGGGTGTACACGTGGGCTGGTGGGAGGATCAGACTCTCCATGGTACCATGGCTAGAACTGTGGAGGAACATGTGCTGCACTGGCACAGATACATAGACGATGTGTTTTTTATTTGGAAAGGTGACCACGACAGTGCTTTATTATTTGTTAATGAACTGAATAATAACACCAGCAATCTCAAGTTCACTGCACAGATCAGTCCATCTAAAGTTCCCTTTCTTGACACCACTATTTACATCATGGAGAATAGGCTTGAATCCACACTCTTCAGAAAACCCACAGCCGGAAATGCCACTCTTCATGCGACCAGTTCTCACCCCAGTCATCTGATCCGGAGTATCCCTTACGGAGAACTCCTCAGATTGAAACGCATCTGTAGCACCAAAGAGGAATATACCAGATGTTGTGAACAGTCACTTTCTAGATTTAGAGCAAGGGGATACAGCAACAACGTTCTTTTACAAGCCCGGGACAAGGCGGCTCTTAAATCTAGAGAAGCCTTACTCATTTCCAATAGGAGTATTATAACACCTGTACTGACCAACAGCCCTGACAACACCAATGCACCACGTCTTATTACTTCGTTCAATCAGCAATATAAACAACTTAGAACGATAGTTAATAATAATTGGCCAATACTAAAAACTGATGCTGTATTGGCACCTAGGTTACCATCTTTACCTACCATCACTTTCAGACGGGCTGTCTCAATGAGAAACCAATTGGTGGTCAAGAATCCTGAAATTATAACTAAACCGTCTTGGCTGCAGCCCATCAAAGGTTTCTTTAAATGTGCATCGTGCAGAGCATGCAAATTTGGAGTCAACACCACCCATTACAACACTCCCTTTAGCCCCACACCAGTGCGTATTGGGGGACACTATACATGCCGCACAGAATTTGCAGTTTACATCTTGACGTGTACCTGCGATCTCAAATATGTGGGCAGCACCAAACTCCAGGCACATGCACGTATATTGCAGCACCTCAGGGCCATTGTTAATAATGATACCACCTATCCCGTGGCACGACACTTCAGGGCAGTGCATAACAATGATCTAAATTGCCTCTCATATTTTGTGATAGATGCTATCCCCAAATTAAGACACGGTGGAAACAGAGAACGTATGTTGAGACAACTGGAGACTCGTATCATAATAGAGCTCGACAGTAAGGCTCCTTTTGGGCTCAACACTACGGAAGATTTACATAATTTTTTATAAGTTGATTCTTTTATAATTCCCCTACTATATTTGGTATTCGAATTATTTAACTGCATTGAATTTGTAATTATTGTGCTATATTTTCTCTTCACCTTCGGTTGCCTCAGCATTATTCTCTTTGTCATCAGATATTGACATCTGGATACATTTTATCTTTTCTGAGTCTCTATATTTTTCTCTTGTGTTACTTGACCTCGCCATCATTGTTATTTATCAATTTTACCATAACACCCATATGACTATTTTAAATAATTCATCCATTTGGATATTGAATTTTACCATGGTGTATTATTTAATCTATTTATATGTATTTATTATGCATATGCTACATATTTTGCACTTTTATTGCTTTTTTGCACATTACTTGCACGTTTGCACTTTAAAACCAATTTTGCACTTTTACGCATATGCACTGAATATAAACACAACAAAATTAAACTAAAATAGCTTTACACGGAAAGGAATTCACCAGGTACATCACGTTTAAATGGATTGACACGTAACTTTATTGACATACTGACTCCCTGCACTTTGTTTTTATTGATGTCACATTGTCTTATACAGCCCTTCAAATATATGTTTAGCAGTATTTGCACATCTGATATTAATGTTCATCTGCTGGCCGGTTTTCACTAAGCAATATTGCAATTTTGCAGCTATTTCGTTCCGGTCGGCACATTTCTCATGTGCTGGTTTATTGAAAATGAAAGGAAAAACATATCTTTAGGGCGCCCTGAGTTTATTTAGTATTCGGACTCTTTATCATGTGCAAACTCAGAATTTTAGATTGGATAATGTATTTATGTGTCCATTAATTATTGTTTGACATGTTACACCAGTATTGTACAGGTTATAAAAATGTTATTTTTACGTGCAGGGATTCGTAAATTGTATTTTTGAAGTATGTCTTCTATGTCCTTCCATCATGTGATATGGGTGTTATCACTTTAAAAAGCGTCACTCGCAAAGTCAGCCTCATGTGATCAAGGCCGTTTTCCGGCCGAAACGCGTCATGGCAGATAGAAGGGAGTCACCAATACAATAAAATTAATATGTATTGACCGACGAAGAGGAGTTTGTGCATTCTTTTTCAAGTGAAAGTCGACGAATGCTTCAATCTATATATATATATATATATATATATATATATATATATATTGAGTCACAATGGTATCCTTTGCGAGCAGCACTCGAGGAACGGCGTAGGTTACCAGCCTAAATACAGGGTATGGACAATATTCTCCAAGTGGGTTGGTTACAAGCAGCCCTTCACGTCGCCTGACGCGTTTCGCTGTAGAGCTTCTTCGGAGGTTACGGTGAAAGGACCGTGCAGCGGTGTACTAACTCTCCCATATTAGCCAATTTAAACACGCCCCTGCATGGGGCTACCAATCACAATAATTCCAGGCATTGTGGGAGATGTAGTATTTATTTCACCTTTAGTAATCATTGTTGCACATTTGCTGCTAAGATGAAGTCCTCATTGGACCCCCGCTCAGGAAAATTGTCCTAAATCCCTCGTCGCTCCTCCGTTCTGCCGGTGCATCCGACTTCACGGCCCCCTGTGGATATGGGGTGGTGCCAGCTCGGCGGCAGGACTGCCGCCATTATATCGAGTCACAATGGTATCCTTTGCGAGCAGCACTCGAGGAACGGCGTAGGTTACCAGCCTAAATACAGGGTATGGACAATATTCTCCAAGTGGGTTGGTTACAAGCAGCCCTTCACGTCGCCTGACGCGTTTCGCTGTAGAGCTTCTTCGGAGGTTACGGTGAAAGGACCGTGCAGCGGTGTACTAACTCTCCCATATTAGCCAATTTAAACACGCCCCTGCATGGGGCTACCAATCACAATAATTCCAGGCATTGTGGGAGATGTAGTATTTATTTCACCTTTAGTAATCATTGTTGCACATTTGCTGCTAAGATGAAGTCCTCATTGGACCCCCGCTCAGGAAAATTGTCCTAAATCCCTCGTCGCTCCTCCGTTCTGCCGGTGCATCCGACTTCACGGCCCCCTGTGGATATGGGGTGGTGCCAGCTCGGCGGCAGGACTGCCGCCATTATATTGAGTCACAATGGTATCCTTTGCGAGCAGCACTCGAGGAACGGCGTAGGTTACCAGCCTAAATACAGGGTATGGACAATATTCTCCAAGTGGGTTGGTTACAAGCAGCCCTTCACGTCGCCTGACGCGTTTCGCTGTAGAGCTTCTTCGGAGGTTACGGTGAAAGGACCGTGCAGCGGTGTACTAACTCTCCCATATTAGCCAATTTAAACACGCCCCTGCATGGGGCTACCAATCACAATAATTCCAGACATTGTGGGAGATGTAGTATTTATTTCACCTTTAGTAATCATTGTTGCACATTTGCTGCTAAGATGAAGTCCTCATTGGACCCCCGCTCAGGAAAATTGTCCTAAATCCCTCGTCGCTCCTCTGTTCTGCCGGTGCATCCGACTTCACGGCCGGTGCATCCGACTTCACGGCCCCCTGTGGATATGGGGTGGTGCCAGCTCGGCGGCAGGACTGCCGCCATTATATTGAGTCATGAGGGATTTAGGACAATTTTCCTGAGCGGGGGTCCAATGAGGACTTCATCTTAGCAGCAAATGTGCAACAATGATTACTAAAGGTGAAATAAATACTACATCTCCCACAATGCCTGGAATTATTGTGATTGGTAGCCCCATGCAGGGGCGTGTTTAAATTGGCTAATATGGGAGAGTTAGTACACCGCTGTACGGTCCTTTCACCGTAACCTCCGAAGAAGCTCTACAGCGAAACGCGTCAGGCGACGTGAAGGGCTGCTTGTAACCAACCCACTTGGAGAATATTGTCCATACCCTGTATTTAGGCTGGTAACCTACGCCGTTCCTCGAGTGCTGCTCGCAAAGGATACCATTGTGACTCAATATATATATATATATATATATATATATATATATATATATATATATATATATATATATATATATATATATATATATATATATATATATATATATATATATATATATATATATATATTGCAGAAACCTTCCTTGAGCGCACTTTAATTAGTTATTAGCAAGTTGCGTTTCAGATGTGTTTAGCATAAAGGGATGATCCAATACTCTCCAGACAGAAGTTGTGAGCAAGATTATTGTAGATTGTTGTGTGTTGCAACACACAGCAATCTACAATAATCTTGCCACAGTTACTTACTTACTTTGTGGATTCACTCCTAAAAGTCAGCTGCTGCTAAAGGTACTGCACGTGTCTGCCTACAACTAACACCTAGTGGAAACAATAAAGAAAACAAACAATTTAGTGACAGTGGGAGTGAGGATAAATGTGATTATTAACATAAACTTTATAAAGCACCAATATAATTATATATGACGTTTTAACTTCAGAGACAGTTATTTGCCAGGGCATGGACATTTTAAGAAATTATAGAGGATCAAAAAAATGAAAAAAGACTTTAGATAAAAATAAAAGGCTCACCTGTTCAATTGATGATAGAGGCTGAATTACTGCTTGCACTAGGCTCCCTGATGTTGTGTATTGGTGGCAGCGTAGTTGGCACCAGGGGCCATTGAAGCTAAGAAAAGAAACATATATAGAGATTGGAAATATGCCTAAAAAAATAGTATCAGGATATCTTAACAAGTCTATGAAATACATGCCATAAACCAGCCCATGGAAAATATCCAGTTCCAAATATAAAGAGATAAAGTTGATATGTGTAGGCAGTCAATGACATTAGGTAGTATGCCATAAGAAATCTCACTCACTGATTGCATGCAAATGGAACATGGGAACGGAATGGGGACCAAAAGCTAAAATGCTCAAACCAGCCCGGGTCCCTTCCTTTCTTCTCTCTACCTCTTTCTTTTCACTCATCCATTCTCTATCACTCCTCTTACTCTTCTCCTTTTCAGATCTTTTTCTCCCCTCTCCTCTTCCACCCTTTCTCTTTCGAAGTCTGTCTGCCTGTTTCCATTACCTCAAAGAGCTGGGGAAAGTGACAGAGGCACCAGCAGTGGCCCTGTGTTTCAGAACCAACTTCCAATGGCTCTGATTCCACAGGGAAATGCCCAGAGGAGCTATAACACCAGTCTGGGCATGACCACTGGTGATAGAGGGGTTGATGAGGAACATATGCATACCAATAAAATAACACAATGTAAGGATAGGATATTGAGGTTCTGTAGCGATCCGAACCCGTGTATTCGGTATCGTAGTACTGACACGATTTTGGTACCAATGAACCGTAAATGATCCATTTAATACATGACAGTGTTTTCGCTGCGCTACGAGCATGAATTCACTGAGAAATAGGGCATTCTGTTGTAAAATCGTGGCATCCATTTTAGATACGGCACCCATTTTGTTTCTTGCCCTCACATAGTCAATGGACGAGCAATGACCCCGGTAGAATCACCTTGTTAAGGACACGTAAGCTCGAGCCCGAGGAAGCTGACGCTGCGTGACTAGGCAGAATCAAGCTGCCTCCCCTGCCTGAGGCCAGCCCTGCTATACTGGTTCTCGTGTCCATTGTCCTGATTAAGAGGCCGAAGACGGTAGCCATGCCCGTTTATGATCCATAAACACCTCTTATCCTACTTTTCTATCCCTTACACCTGGCTCTGCTCCTCTCCTTCTGGGCTTTTACAATGGGGAGGATACGATTTTTATGATGGGGAGGATCAGTCAAAGAATGGAAAACTGACAAAGAGACTTGATCGAATACCGAAAACCTACGACTAATTATTGTTTGGTGTATGTTTATTGTCTGTTTGGGATACCGGGTTGGGCATGAAAGATATTCGTGTAATGTTGCCTGAAGACATATTTTGTATATTTAAGGAGCAACCCACTTTTTGCAATTCGAACAGTCTCGTAGATTCTGCCTTTGTGTGGTTCCTATGATTTCTGTGTCCCTGCAGTAAATAAATCTTGGTCTCTGACGCCACCATCGAGAAGCCCGCATCTCTGTTTATTTTGTGCACCAAGACAGGAAGGAACTCAGGGGTCTTTGGGTGTTGTTTCCCTGACACCTCTGGACTCTTAAAAAGTCCAGAACCTCAATATAGGTAGTGGAATAAGGAAGTCAAGATAAGACGTATAAGTTAAGCCATTAAAAATACAGCACAGGGAAATTATATTATGTTATTTAAGGAATATTGTGTTACATTTCCTGATGCACAGAAAAAGTCCAGAACCTCAAATTGGCGCCCAACGTGGGGCGACGTCATCCGGTACCGGTCCAAAGCCTGAAAATTTCGAGGAGCTTCATGTGAAGATTCCGGAGGGAGGTACCCCGCTTCATCGATCCCTGTATGTCGTAAAAGTGGCCCGACGATCTCTTCCACGAGGGTTCCCATTCCTAGACGGCTACAGAGGACCGCTGCCCTGACTGTCGCCCTGTCTTGGACCCGAGGTGCAGACCTTAGTACGGCGAGACGTAGACGGGTTCTCCTTGGTGACGTCTTCCACATTTCAGTTAAGTATTAAGTGGGTTGCGCTCAGTTTGGTTGTTCTTTGTTGCTTTTGTTTTGCTCTCTGGATACGTTTGTTTTTGAATTTGTAGATTATCATTGGTTGCTCTTGTTAAGATAATCTTTGTTTTGGTATTGGTTCATGTGGTAGGCCTAAGTTCTTTGCGCATTTTGGTTGGAATCTGTCCTTAGTTTATAATGACTAACAGTAGTAATTGTTTCCTGTCCTGGTTAAGTTGCAACGGGGATTCCCGGTTGGAGGATCCGTGTTCGGTTCCTCCGATTGGAACTCCTACATATGAGCTCTATTGTAAACATGGTGTAGGTCCTATCGCTTATAATGAAGTATGGGTCCGTTACACCAGGAAAGATGGTGTCCTTAGTTGGCCACCGCATGGTAGTTTTGAAATTGAAATTCTAGACAATCTAGAAATGAAGTTGTTTAAAAAGAAAGCCCGGCCGGCAATGTTTGATTCTTTTCGCGTGTGGCGTAAAGAAGCCAAACAGAGAGAAATTAGGAAGATGAAGAAGGAACAGAAAGAGAAAGGGTTGACATTAATGGAGTCTGCTAGACAGTTGCATGTCAACGAGACTGAGAAAGCAATAGAGATGGCGAATAGAAAACATAATTTGGCGATTGATAAATGCTACCCTGTCTTGCCATCTTGTCCTGCTAAGCCGATAGAGGACACTGAAAAGGATCCTCTGTTGTCTTATCTGTTGAGATCACCTCCACCGTATGCACAGGGTAATACAGCACCACAGTTACTACCTGTTGTGCAGCCAGCTGCTGGTCAGCCTGGAATAGTTGCTCCATTTCCTTTGATTCAAGCTCCTGTCCTTCCTGTGGTTAATGTTCCCTCGGCACCCCCTCTTCCTGGGTTGCCTATTCCGCCTTTGCCTGTCGTTTCGCAAACTGCTTTACCCGCTACTCCCACCCTTACCATTTCATCTGCTCCAGCTTCCCTGTTCCCGAACTCTGTAAACATTCTGACTCCGCTTTCCGTTCGTCGGAAAATAACCGACTCTGTAACTAATATCTTAACTCCTCTCTACAGGTCTTTAATTGGGACCCCCGTTTCTGACTCTACACAGAGACGTAGCCAGTTTCCTGGTCCCCAGGAACGAGAAATATTAGATTCGACAGCTCTTAGGTGGATGTCGAAAGCTGCGAAGTATGATGCACGAAGAGTGTCAGATACATATACATTTATGCAATGGAATGAACCAACTCAGCGTTATGTCTTTGACGTGATGTGTTCTTTTTTGCGTGAGGAATGGGATGATGATGACTCAGATTCCGTCCCCTCTGATTTGATAAATATTCAGCAAAAGTTCGCCACAGGAATGGTGATAGGTTCAGAAGTAAGGGAAGCGATAGAACTGATTTTAGCTTATAGGGATGATTCTCCTCTTCGAGTACCAAGGGACTCTGATGGTTCTCCGATTACTAGGAAAAGACGAGGTCAGTATCCGATGAGGGAAGTTCCGCCGATATGGCGCGAAGCAGTTCAAGCTGATGCGGCTAATGGTATTGCAGCTGCTCCGGCACATTTCCATAGAGTGTGGATTCACATCCCTTGGAAGCGGGCAGAAGTATTAGCAGTAAAACAGGCGTTACCGGATCCGCGTAAGAATCCTGCTGGTTATTATAAAGAGTTAACGCAGACAGTTCAAGCGTGCGTCATGAATTTGGCAGACATCGAAATGCTATTTGGCAATGTAGTGCCACAGCCTATATGGGCCAAGATCCGGCAAGAAAACCACCCAGTTGCCTTAGGAGGTGATTGGCCAGCTATTATAGCGGCAGACGCGCAACAAGTTGGTGGTGCTAAACCTGAGCCTCTGATTGCTGCTTTACCTGGCAGAATAATTAATCTGATGAAAACGCTGATGCCAGCGTTACGGGTCAACTGGGATAAATTAGCAGCATGCAAGCAGAAGAAAGACGAAAACGTCTCTGACTTCTTCACTAGATTTGAAGAGACCTTCGTAGACCACAGTGGGCAAGATATGAGTACTGAGGGAGGTCAGAGGTTGTTTGTCGACACGTTTGTGTTTAATTTACTGCCTGAGCTTAGTAACAAGTTAAAGGATTCTGAAAGTGCATGGGCAGTGTCGACGACAGCACAGATACTTGCAACTGCTCAGTATTACGAGAATAGAGAGTAAGAAGAGAAGGAAAAGTCAGAAAAGAAGACAAAAGATTTGAAAACGAAAGTTCTTTTGCAACAGGCATACCCGCCTCGCTCAATTCAGTCAGATTCACAGCAGCGACCCCAGTTTCAGCAACAGCCACAATTCCAGCAAGGGACGTCCCAAAGATTTAATTATGGTTTTCCCCGACAACAGTTAGCATGGAATCAGTGTGCCTATTGTAAAAAGGAGGGTCATTATAAGAACGAGTGTCCAGTACTGCACACACAAACCAGTGGTGTCCCAGCTCAGAGAGGTAGTGGTGGGTTTATGCAAGCTCCTAGAGGTAGAGGGCGTGGTGCAATGACTCCACAGGCTGATCGCCCATCAAATTATTTCGATCAGCGAAATGTACAATCTACGCAACCAGGTAGATCTCCACAGTATCATGTTGAGGATTACTATGAAAATAATGAAGACATTCAGAAAAGCGAGTACTAGGACAGCCACAGGCAAAGAGAGGGAGTAGTATCAGTTCCAGTTGATCAGAGTGGACCTTATGTCGCAGTAGTTACATCAGGCGTGGTCGAACCGTTTCTGTTGGATACTGGTGCGGCAAAAAGTTCAATTATGCATGCGAAACTCCCTGGCGCACCTTTGTCTGGCTTAACGAACACTTCAGTAGGTTTCTCAGGCGCCCCTGTTCACAATCCTGTTTCTAGTCCTTTGTCAATTTCTGTTGGGCCATGCGAACTAGAAGCACCCCTTATTCTAACAACCGGTTGTAATGAGAATCTGCTTGGTTTATATCTGTTGAAACGCCTGCATGCGACACTGTACTGTTCTCCTTCGGGAGTACAGCTCACATTGGGTAAGAGAGTCATTTCTCCAATGTACATGTCAATGAATACGCTTCCACCGGAGCTGCGTTCTCTCCCTGATACTCTTTGGGCGACTGGTCCTAATGATGTAGGTCTTTTGGAAATTCCCCCTTACGTGGTGAGTCTGAAAGCGAATGTTAGATTCCCACGAATCCCACAGTATCGGATTTCGAATGAAGGTGAACGTGCACTTTTGCTGATCGTGAAAGACTTAATACAGAAAGATGTGATAGAGGAAACTAGAGGAAATGTCTGCAATAGTCCTGTTCTGCCGATTTTGAAACGCACTGACCCTTCCAAACCTCCAATCTACAGATTTGTGATTGACCTCAGAGAGGTTAACAAAATAGTGATTCCACAGTTTCCTGTGGTACCAGACATCACTGCATTATTGACGTTGATTCCTGCCTCAGCCTCATGGTTTACAGTGATCGACTTGAAGAATGCCTTTTTCAGCATCCCGATAGCCGAGGAAAGTAGAGACATTTTTGGTTTCTCCTTAGGTGGTCGCAGTTTCAGGTTCAAGCGCGCTCCACAAGATTATTGTGAGAGCCCTTCAATTTACAGCCAAGCATTAAAAAGTCAATTAGATGCTCTTGTACTTCCTCCTGGTGTTGCTCTGATCCAATACGTAGATGATCTTTTACTGGCTGCTGATGACAAGGAAACTTGCAAAACAGCTACAATTTCTTTATTATGTCATTTGTCAGACTTACATCACAAGGTTTCACCTTCTAAACTGCAATATTGTTGCCAAGAAGTGACCTACTTAGGTCATCTTTTGTCAAAGGAGGGAAGAAGGTTGACCCCAGAGAGAATCAAAGCAATTTCGCAGATGACTGTACCAAGCACACAGAGAGAAGTGCGCGCGTTTTTGGGTATTACGTCATACTGCAGGCAATGGATCCCAAATTTTTCTCTCATGGCAAAACCATTGGTAGCCCTGACTGGAAAAGGTGTTCCGAGCCCTTTGCCATGGTCTGATGAATGTCAACAGAGCTTCTCCGACTTACGTGATGCGCTGTGTTCAGCTCCTGTGTTGGGTACTCCTGACTACAGTAAGCCGTTTACTTTATATGTCCATGAAAGAGAAGGGTGTGCGTTGAGTGTTTTAACGCAACAATTTGGTGACAAACAGCGACCTTGTGCATATTTCTCATCCACATTAGATCCGGTAGCCAGAGCATTGCCAAGTTGTTTGAGAGCTACAGCAGCAGCTGCAGTGTCTATTCGACAGTCTGCTGGACTAGTCATGAACAACATGTTAGTAGTCATGGTTCCACATGCTGTGGATACACTCATGAATCGAACGAAAACTCAGCACCTCACCAGTGCTAGACTATCAGGCTATGAGCTGACGCTTTTGGCAAGTCACATTCAGATCAAGCGATGTAACATATTGAATCCAGCAACGCTGTTGCCGACTACTCAAGAGTCGAGTGATTCAGAGCCCCATGATTGTTGTTTTAGAACTGAGGAAGAGACAAAAGGTAGGATTGACTTAAAAGATACTCCGTTACTAGATCCAGATGGCACTTTGTACGTCGATGGGTCATGTTTTAAACTACAGAATGGTGATGTGACGGCCGCGTATGCAGTTACGACTTTGAGTACGATTGTTGAGACCGCAAGAGTAAGTCAGAATTCTGCCCAAGCTGCAGAATTAATTGCATTAACAAGAGCGTGTGTTTTAGCTGAGGGAAAGAGAGTGAATGTGTTTACTGCTAGCCAATACGCCTTCGGCGTAGCACATAGTTTTGGATGTCTGTGGAAAGAAAGAGGTTTTCTCACGTCCCATGGGACTAAGATCCAACATGGACAGTTAGTCAATGACCTGTTGGAATCTCTGACCCTACCGAATGAAGTTGCGATTGTGAAGTGCAGTGCACATCGAAAGATTACGGATGATGTTGGCCGTGGGAATGCGTTTGCTGATGAGGTCGCCAAAGAGACGGCCAAGAACATGATGAGTCGAATGTACGTTGCAACGTCTGCGAGATGGATTGCTGAATCAGGAATGTGTGAGAATACGATTGAAAGTGTGAAGGCAATCCAGAATGAAGCAACTAAAAATGAGAAAAATGAATGGAAGGAGAAAACGGGTAAAATGGATTCAAGTGGATGTTGGGTTGATTTGTCTGAGCAGCAGCGTTGGCTGTTACCTGATGCGTATGTACTTGCGGTAGTCACGATGGCGCATGGAGCAGCGCACATTAGTTCGAAAGGGATATGTAAAATGTTAGCTCCAGTATGGAAGAACGATGGAATTACTAAGTGTGCGGAAAGAGTGGTGAAAAATTGCATGATATGCCTGATGCAAAATCCTGGCAAGGGAACCATAACCCCAGCTGGTCACTTTGCTCCCCCTTCTTGTCCCTTTGAAGTGATTCAGTTGGATTTTATCCACATGGACAGGTGTAATAATCTTAAATATGTCCTAGTGGTAGTCTGTGCTTTTTCAAGATGGATTGAGGCGTATCCGTTAAAGGATAACACTGCTATGTCTACTGCCAAAATCCTCCTCAAAGAGTACTTCCCCAGGTATGGTATGCCACGGATTGTTTGGTCGGACAATGGAAGTGAGTTTGTAGGGAAAGTTATGAAGAGTGTGTGTGCGGGTCTGGGAATCACCCAGAAATTCCACAGTGTGAATCACCCACAGTTAGCAGGTTTGGTTGAAGGGTACAATGGTACCTTGAAGCTGAAACTTGCTAAAATTCAAGCTTCCACTGGTCTATCTTGGCCAGACGCACTGCCTTTAGCTTTACTGTCCACCAGAGCGACTGTACACTCTCGAGTAGGGCTTAGCCCATATGAGATTGTGTTTGGTCGTCCTGCTAATGTTTGGGGAGTCCCTAGGCCAAAGGAGTTCAAACAGATCGAATATCCAATGTTGATTGATTACCTCTTTGACCTGACTGCTAAATTGAGCCTTATTCATCACCAGCTATTTAAATCCTTGCCTAAACTGCCAGAGAGTCTAGGCCACACATTGAAACCCGGTGATCAAGTCGTGGTGCGGAATTTTGAACGAACCCGGAACCTCCAGCCAAGATTCGTGGGCCCGTTTCAAGTGCTCCTGGCCACAAGAACTGCTGTACGCCTAGCTGGAAGGAAGAATTGGGTGCACGCTAGCCATACGAAGCGTGTCCCTCTCCCACTCCCCTACGACAACTGGGTTAGACAGGGATTTGGTGTATCCGAGACAGAACCTGTTCCTAGGCTCGTCCCCTTCAGTGATGCAGAGTACATAACGGACAAACAAACTGAAACGCAGAACTCTGATACCCCACCAGGAACTGTTCCTTCGAACCCTGAACAGTGTTGTACAAGGTGAACATTTGTCATCTGTGGATTCGAACATTACTGTACCTGTAGATCAATTGTTTCAAGATCAGACGAGACCAGAAAAATTTAGATACAATCTACGTTCTCATTTTAGAAAACAATAGCATTGCATAATTACCTTTCTATTTGAAAAAAAACTCTTTCACAGTCCATTCAGTCAGGAAGTTTGCTCTATAATTTTTGTCTTTCTTGTTTTCTTTTGTGTTGTTCTCTCACCTTGCCATCTGGGTTACCGTAGGGTCGTAACGTGTGCCTTGTTTTAACTTGCAGGGAACCAGACACAAGGTCGGTTTCTTCTGTTTATTTTGGGAACTCCCAGGGTAGACAGAGGCAATTTTTAACAGGTACAAACCATCCGTTGCGAACGGTTGTAGAAGATGGAGCTTCCTGAACTGCGACGGGCTAACGTCATAAATGCTCGCAAGACAAAACTGTATGAAATATTGTATAGCAAATGTTTCCTAATGCAATGTGCTCTGACATTTCTGATTGTTTTAATAACTCTGGTAGGCGGAATTATTTTTGGTATTCAACTGATCTTTGCACCTGTTACATCTACAGTATCTCCCCATGTTTCTGTTTCCCCGACTGTTGTTTCTTTTCATTCTTTCCATCCTTTTCCTGCACACGAGCAAGCTCGACGCTCTGAGTTTATGAATAACACTTTCATTCAGCTCTTGCACCAACACCAACTAGTGGTAAACACAACGAACTGCTGGGTGTGTGGCTTGATACCACATACCATGGACAAGGGTATCCCTTATCTGGTTCTGCCCTTTAGTTATAATGGATCATTCTGGGCATTTCAGACCATGTTCGTCTATGCTCTAGAGACCTATCCCCCGCGACCTCCGCGTTCCACTAGGTATAACTCCGCTAATAGAGCCTTGGTAAAGGGAATTACTGACATGGTTAGAGATGTCAATAACACTCCGTTTATTCCCAAGGATGAATTGCGAGTTTACATGGGTTGGAATGTTACGGAATATGGCATTACTTTGGGTGAGAACAAACGTAAAAGCTCGACTCCGATCTGGGTCGTACCCCACCAAGGTCAGGTCTGTTTGCAAGGAAATGGGAGGAATCCGAAAGCTCGACTAGGGAAGAGTGACTGTACCGAAACATACGTTTTCACGTCACAGTTTTCCCCTGCATTCCTAGCTGCTAAGGGCACCTATTTTGTTTGCAAAGACAGAGCATATACATGGCTGCCTGCTGACTTTTCAGGCTCATGTTATATCGCTCAACTGTTGCCTCCGACATACACTGCTGCACCAGATTATCACAAAACTAGAGTTGTGAGAGGTGTTTTCAATAAGGAAGACACTGCTGGCCAAGAAGCAGGAGACTTCTTCAAAGGTTTCCTTCCGTTCTGGGGGCCTATGGCCAACAGTAGAAACTTACGTCAACTAACACGGGTAGTTGAATCCACTGTTACCGAAACTGCGGGTGCCCTTAGTAACCTGACAGCTGAGCTTCAAGCGGATCGCCTCATGACGTTACAGAATCGTATGGTCCTTGATGTATTACTTGCAGATCGAGGTGGGGTATGTAAGATGATCCAATCGAGTTGCTGTGTTTTTATCCCAGATAATGCGCCAACGGTATATAAGGCCATTTCTAAGTTACACAAAATCTCTGACTCTAACCATGTAGAGGAAGGTGACTGGTCACTAATGGGATGGTTCTGGAATCTGTTATCTGCGTGGGGATGGAAGGTTCTGATAGTCACTGGTGTTGCGTTGGTATTTTTATTCTCGTGCTGTCTCATTGTTCAGTGTGGTCCTGCCTTATGTGGCCTTTGTGTTTCAACATGCGTAAGAAGACCACCTGTTTTTGGAGATACGCCACGAGAAAGAATAATGTTCCAGCAACATATCAGTGACCTGATGAACATAGAGATGGACTCTGACATAGAGTAAGTTATTACCTATGTAAGGGCAAAAGGACGGTCTGAGGTTCTGTAGCGATCCGAACCCGTGTATTCGGTATCGTAGTACGGACACGATTTTGGTACCAATGAACCGTAAATGATCCATTTAATACATGACAGTGTTTTTGCTGCGCTACGAGCATGAATACACTGAGAAATAGGGCATTCTGTTGTAAAATCGTGGCATCCATTTTAGATACGGCACCCATTTTGTTTCTTGCCCTCACATAGTCAATGGGCGAGCAATGACCCCGGTAGAATCACCTTGTTAAGGACACGTAAGCTCGAGCCCGAGGAAGCTGACGCTGCGTGACTAGGCAGAATCAAGCTCCCTCCCCTGCCTGAGGCCAGCCCTGCTATACTGGTTCTCGTGTCCATTGTCCTGAATAAGAGGCCGAAGACGGTAGCCATGCCCGTTTATGATCCATAAACACCTCTTATCCTACTTTTCTATCCCTTACACCTGGCTCTGATCCTCTCCTTCTGGGCTTTTACAATGGGGAGGATACGATTTTTATGATGGGGAGGATCAGTCAAAGAATGGAAAACTGACAAAGAGACTTGATCGAATACCGAAAACCTACGACTAATTATTGTTTGGTGTATGTTTATTGTCTGTTTGGGATACCGGGTTGGGCATGAAAGATATTCGTGTAATGTTGCCTGAAGACATATTTTGTATATTTAAGGAGCAACCCACTTTTTGCAATTCGAACAGTCTCGTAGATTCTGCCTTTGTGTGGTTCCTATGATTTCTGTGTCCCTGCAGTAAATAAATCTTGGTCTTTGACGCCACCATCGAGAAGCCCGCGTCTCTGTTTATTTTGTGCACCAAGACAGGAAGGAACTCAGGGGTCTTTGGGTGTTGTTTCCCTGACACCTCTGGACTCTTAAAAAGTCCAGAACCTCAATATAGGTAGTGGAATAAGGAAGTCAAGATAAGACGTATAAGTTAAGCCATTAAAAATACAGCACAGGGAAATTATATTATGTTATTTAAGGAATATTGTGTTACATTTCCTGACGCACAGAGAAGAATAGGGTTATACAGATTGCTAATGACCTGGTTGAAGACTTACCAGGCTCGGCGATCATCTGTTGTGTGTGGCCAGTCAACATGTTGGCACACTGGCTGGAGCAGGAGAGAAGATGGCGGCAGATGGCGCACTGGCAGACAACATAGGAACTTCAAGTTAAAATATGACAGGATATATAGGAGCCTGTTAAAGCATATGAAATTGAAATATAAGGATGCTTTGAGGGCATTTGATCTCATCATAAGTCATAAAGAGACATTAATGTCGGTTTCTCAATACGAAATGATATACACTTCTCCAATATGTAGTTATGACATTGATATTGTTGTGGCATCCCTGTGTGGGTCATAAGGATTTGTGTAGATGTGGGGGCATAGTTGTTGCTCTGTCACAGTAGGGGCTATACTAGGCCTGGGCTAAAATTCCGTTCCGCTCGCGGAAATTGCGATAATTTGACATTTTCGCGTTCCGCGGAGAGCGCGAAAATGTCAAAATTTCTGCAATCCGCATTTTACCGGAAATTATTTGCTTGCTCGCGCTGTAAAATAATACATTCTCGCGTGCACGCGATCGCCTTACCTGAATCCCCTCGTTCGCCGACAAGTTTTCCCGATCCGGTCGCGTTCTCCATGAGATGTTGGATTGTTGGTAGCCATTTGCGCTGTCTCGTGACAGTTCGCGCCCTCAGTAACGTCATTCGTCGCGCGATCACGTCTTTCTTATCGTGATCATGCACCGCGAGACAAGTGAAAACAAGATGGCCCGTGAGCAACCGCATGGGTAAGTTGGCGAGCCACGACCACGCAGAAAATACCGCGAACGGGCGGGAAAAAACTTCCGCATCTTCGCAATATTTCTGCGTGTTTGCGGAGATTTTTAAAATGTTTGCGATAATTTGCAAAAGTGAATTTCGCAAATTCCGCCCACCCCTAGGCTATACCTGCTCCAGCTGTTGCTTTTGAGGTACTTAGTTGTTGCCCTGTTACAGTAGGGGTTATAGCTGCTCCAGCTGTTGCTTTTAATGTACTTGATTTGTGGATAATAGTGCAATAAGAATACTGTAATAAATGTACACCAAAAAGGGGTGTTTAAATCTGCGTGTGAGTGATATGTTATGGATGCGTACCTATCCTTGGGGAAGAGAAAAGTGTGACATGAGTGGAGATTAGTAATGTAGAGGGGTTTAGTTTCTTTCCTAGCATGAAATTTGGCTACCTCAGAAAAGGTAGGTCAGGGTGTACATTCATCGAGGGGGTAAAAATAGAGACGGGATCCAGGTCCGACTCTAGGAAGAGAATTTGTCCACCTGAATCCTGGAGAAATTCTCATTAACCTGCCTTCTCAATCCGCTATTTCTTTTTGGTATCCCATGATCTGCACCTCCACCTATAATGCACTGACAAAGTCTGTCTACTTCTGTCACGTGGCCACTTTCTCGGCTCCCCTGAGCGTATATAAGGGTAGAGGCCCTGTATTTCGCTGTAATGGTTAACAAAAAGGTATAACTATGAGATCGGCCTCATCCTAATTTAACTTCCTCTTGAGTGGAGTTGGCTGCATTCTGGAGGGTGCAGAATATCTCAGTAAAAGGCCATGAAGTGAAGTCACCCAGTCCTGGGGAAAGAAGGCACAGCCTGCTGTGTGGGCTGTATTTATGCGTTTGCAGGATTAATATTTGTCAGGTGTGTGATTGACCTCATCATTTTCCAATTTTAGATTTTCACAGCTGAGGTGTTCATGAAAATATGGTTGTAATGTTACTCTTAGTAACTTTACATTTATAAATTGTGTTGTAAGAGATACTTGACAATCCTACCACGGTTTGGGTTCTTTCACCCTGAATTAATGAAGAGCGTCCGGGCGGAGACCTTTGCCCAGATTTAGGCAGGGCGATGTAGAGATCTCTGCACATAAATATCCCTTTGTGATGTGGGCCCCCATTCAGAAAAGTGGTTAAGACCTAGCTGTTCTCAAACTGAAGAGCCTTACACAGTAGCATAACATAAGCTGCCGTAGCCCTTGCAGAGCGGGGGGGGTGTCCTCCAGCTCCAGAGGCCCCCTTCAGCAGAGTACCCTGGTCTGAGAGCTTCTGACTAAGTAGGGGGGCTCCATTTACCTTGCAGGGGGCAACTTCAAGTTTTGCTACGCCACTGGTCTTACCTTCAGCACCTGGAACCCAGGCTAGACTGTGCTTACTCCCACACACTCATGGATTTGCCTACTCCTACACAATGAGAATGTTAGACTCACATACAAAGACCGCAAGTATTCTCAAAACTGCCACTATATGTCTTACTCTTCTTCACTCCATGCATTGATGCAGCTATAAATATGCTACAAAACAATCAATAAATCCCTCCAGACTTGACATGCTCTTCTCAAATAGGCTACTTTAGGAAAGTGCCCCTTTTTGCATAGTTACCCCCACTTTTTGCCTCACATCTGATGCAACCTGACCTGATGTGCCTTGGGTCCCTGCCAATCAGGTTCCCAGGGCATGTGTTCTTTCCCAAGACTGTACCGTTGTACCCACAATTGGTACCTCTCTGGCCACAGATAAGCCCCTTGTAAAAGTTACCCTAGGCACCAAGGGCACTGTTAGCAGGGGAGGCCTCTAAGGGCTACAGCACCTATTGTGTCACCCTTAGAGGCCCTTTACCTTAACACCTACACACTTCCATGGCAGGTTGCCTATCTTGGTGCAGAGAAAAGTGAAGAGTCGACATGCACACATCCCTGTGTGCCATGCCTGCAACCCACTGCCTGAGGCCTAGGTAAGTCGCCACTCTAGCAGGGTGCACTAGCCCTCAAGTGAGGGTACAGTGGCATGACATTGTAGGTGTAGTAAAGCATAAAGAGAATATGGTCTGGGAGTTGGTCATTACAAACTCCACAGCTCCATAATGGCTTTACTAAACACTGGGAAATTTGGTAGCAAACTTCTCAGCACATTAAACCCACACTGATGCCAGTGTGGGATTCAATATAAACTGCACTCAGAGGGCATCTTAGAGATGCCCCCTAAAAATCGACCAGCCCTGGTGTGGTTTCTGAATGGCTGCCCTCCATTTGCCACTACCAGACAGGTTTCTGGACCCCTGGGTAGAAAGCCTCCGGTCTCTGGGTCTCGAAGCAAACCCCATCCTGGGCAGAGGTGTCATGCCCCCTCCCACAGGATGGGCGGGCTCCACGAAGGGGAAGCTTCAAAGGCCTGCCACCTTTGGTAGCTGTCCCTGCCTTTTGCTGCCCCCAGCAACTGGCTCCCACCGGTTCTGGACCACACTATGGGAGGAAGAATCGGCTGGAAAACCAAGCTAGGAGGACAGGTGTGCCCACCTCTGCCAACCCCACCCCTTTAGCTGCGGGAGGCGAGGTGAAGCACCCATCTCAGTCCCCTCCATCTTGAAGATGAGGGGACCCAGCCAATTAGGGAGAGGCTCATGCCTCCTACTACTGGAGGGTGGCATAATAGGGGGTGTACCCACCCCAAGGAAGAGACCTATTGGTCCCGACCTGCACACCCCTTTAAACACCCCTGGATCTAGTATTTAAGGGCAACCATGAACCTTGCCTCCTCAGATTCGAGGAAGAAAGAAGGACCAAGTAGCCGTGCTGACCCAGGAAGAAGAGGACACCTACAGCTTTGGCCCCAGCCCTACCAGCCTGTCCCGGCCCGGAGAACCTGCCCTGCACCTACTTTGCAGACTCTGTCTCCCGTGAGCACCAGATTTGCTCAACAAAGACTTCGAGACCAGAACCCGGATTCCAGTGATTCCACGATTCTGTACGACTCTGTACACGATACCCGCGGCCTGAGTTCGAGTGGCCCAACACCTTGAGGAGGTCTCCACGGTGATCCTGACCTGGGATCTGGTGATCCCCATCCTCCCTCAAGCTCCAAGATGACACCTGCAGCCTCAGTTGGAAGAGTCCCCCCGACATCGACCGGAGTTGGTAAGGAAACCCAAAGCCAGAAGACACCCCTGTACCCAAAGCCCCACGGCCTTGGTTGGCCCAACCAATGGTGTCCAGTCATCCCCCAAGAACCCAATTTTCCTCTCCAGCCAGTGGTCGCCTTCAGGAAGTCTCCCTGCCCGAGCCTGCAGAAACTTTGCTGAACCAAAGGTCTCCATTTAAAAGCACAGGGTCCCCCACGTTTACTTGGCACCCTGCACCCGGCCGCCCCAGTGCAGCTGGTGGTGCAGCTCCTGTTCTGGTCATCGGCCCCTGCAGTGCTGACCTTAACCTGAGGAGCTTTGCTCCCACATCTTAGAGGCCTGCTCGTAAGCAGTCCCTAGCCAAAGGTTCCCTTAGCCCCATTGGCTAACATTGGGCTCCTGTACTCTGTACCTGGCCGCCCCAGTGCCGCTGATGGTGCAACTTGAGTGCCGAGCTGGAACATGGGGAACCTTGGTCCCAACCATCATTCCCTGTAACCTGCTGGCACACACGCGCGAGCACAGGGCATTTCACCAGCGCGCACAGACTCCTGCAAAGCGCGCATGTAGTTGATTAACGTGCACCAGCCATGCCCTTTAAATTTGGGCGCCGTGAAAGATGTGGTCTTTTCTTAACTTTGAAGCGCAGTGGTATTACGGCACAGGCACGACTTTCAGGTTACTCTTGCCATGGGCCTGTGGAATGCCTTAACACAGCCCGGAGTTGGCGGCATTTGTACTTGCCGTTTTCACTTTACATGTCAGTGGTGCCCTGGTTCACAAGAAATATTTACCTGACATTTCAGTAAGTCTGCACTGATTGTAACACGCGGGCGTTCGGGCATGTTACAGGAAACAATGAGATTTGTAAGCCGGGGTGGGGGGACAGGGGGGATTGAAGCCCTTTCAGCCCTATGGGCATTGCGCGCCTGTTCACAATTTAGGATCAGGGCTACTTTTCACTTACATTTTTGAAAGAGTGCTGAACAAATGCCTCTCTCTGGTCGATGCTGCTAAAAAATAAAATAATTAAATTGTTATGTTTTCCCATCGGACTGGGAGCCGGTTTCATGTACTGACCAGCACGAAGACGTTGGTGTATAGTGCTGTTATTCAAAAGCTCACTACTTCTTTTTTAATGTTTTCTTTGTTTCACATAACACAGGATGGATTAATGCCATTGCTGTGTGTGTGTTCAATCAGGACCAGCTTTAGGATGTTAGTGCAGTCGCACCTGGCACTGACCTTGCGAGGTGTGTGGGGTGGGATCACTGTATTTTTACAATAACTTTTGAGTTTGAAAGCAGGTGTTGCTAGTTTCCTTGGGTTGCCATCAGTCTTGCGGCAACATTAAAAATGCCAAGATAATGACAGTGATTAATGCTCTCGCTGGAACCCTCAATGGGTTAATGTGCCTGCTGCAAAGAACGTGTGGCTGACATGTACCATGATCCCAGAACTGAGTGTGAGTGAACAATGAGTAGACCTATGAAAAAATTATTGTATGCCAGAGAGAAGCTTTAGAAATGTGAAGGGTACTGTTGGAGGATGGTAGTAAGGGAATTCATGGAGAAGGTCGTCAGGTGGGGGCTGACAAAACGATTGTCACACTGGGCTCCAGCAACGCTAAAGCCTACCTGTTTTTCCGCCTCATCCAGTAGTCCCTGTGTTACATAACCCACCACCATTTGCAGCAGAAGGAATAGCTATGACCATAGTTTTCATGGTAGCATACATATTTTCCCATACTCTTTCATTCTTTTAATGGGAAACCATGTTGTGATACATTACATCATCACAGACTAGAAGGTCTGCTTGTTCCTAAGCACCTGGCACATTGCAGCACCACAAGTATAAGGTATTACCAGGGCCACTGTAATTATGCTTTATATTTGCATAATTATGGATTTTCCACATAATCCATCATCTGAAACAGAAATCTGTAGATTTAAACCAAATAAAAATCGTTTCTAGCTTAAACAAATCAAAAGATCAAATGTTACTAAAAAAAGTTGCGACATGTGTTTGCGTGCATGGAAGGCCCTTTGCAAAGGTTGGCTGGGCATCTTTCAGTTGCTTACGTCTGGATTTGGTTTCTAAACCGGTCCTAAGGAGGTGAAATATTTGCGTAGACAGGTTTACCATGTATACGAAAATTATAAAAGAATGAAGTAACACTATGAAAGCATGTGCTGTATTATCCCACATAATTTGCCTATTCTTGTTCCATTATTCAGCCAACAATGCTGCATAATTTGGTGATTTCTTCTGCTGTAGAATTCCAGTGGCCCTGGGTATTTTTGTTCAGCTTTTGTACAGTACACAATGTGCCATTACTATATTTCCATTGAATGTATAGACACTGACAAATATTCTCTGACACATTCACTCACCTTCTCCTACAGTCTTGCACCACATACACACACCTTTAGGTCATATACTGTCTGGATCTGGGAATGCACCCTGCATTCAGACAACTCACTCATCATTCTCACCCTTCAATTTCCCGCTCACCCTGCACTCACAGTGATCACAATGCACTCACACTGATCACCATGCACTCACACCATTCACCTGCTCACCCTGTACTCACAGTGATCACTCTGCACTCACAATACACTTGTGCTGTTCACCCTGTACCTCACCCTACAGTCACACGAGCACACTACTCACCCTGCACTCGTGTGATACTTCACTCATCTGTCCCCCTCACTGCTCAATCTGCAATCTCACTCAAACAAGCCCATCACTAACCACTCATTCATTCGTCCCACTCCGCACTTGCATCCGCACCCAAATTCATATGGTCACCTCCCTCACCCTGCAGTCACTCCTCTTACCCTACCTACTCTTACACTGTCACATCACTCACCATGCATTCACATGGGCACGCCTGCACCCACACAGCGCAGAGGGTTAATGTGCCTGCTACAAAAAACTTGTACCATGCAGATCACAGAACTGAGTGTGAGTAAACTAGGAGCAGCGTTAATAAAAAATGAAATATTTGTCAGAAAAGTGCTATAGAGAGATGAGGTGCATGGTTGGTGAGTGGTAGTGAGGGAATTCATGGAGGAGGAGGAAATGGGGGAAGGGTGCCAAAAAAATTCTGTTGCACAGTGTGTGACCAGTGCAGGGCCAGACCTGGCTGGGAGTGTTAGCCCCCCAAAGTTCAGGATTAGTTGCTCCCCTGATCACACCGTCTGTCATGGGCTGCATTTAACATAAATACTTTCAAAAGGCAAACCATCAGCCCCACATTTAGAAAAGAAATGCAACATGTTTTATATAGTGTGAACTCAACCCAAAGGTATTGGAGTGATTTAAATGATTTATTTTTGTATGCATGGGGTGATTAATTGATTTGCTGAGAATCACAGAATGTTAATCTGACCCAAGACTCAAAACCCATCGCCTAAGTCGGCAGCTCGAGCATTAAGCCATAACCTCTACCACAGGAGCGGAAGCATTTTCAATATTATATACAACTTTATGCTACAAACAACCATTGACAAAGCCAATGGTCCTGGCTTCTTGTAGGTGTAATGTTACTTTTATTATATATCTGGATTCAATGACAGAAGAAGCAAAATATCAGTCAGGTGGCACACTATGCTAAACACAGATTTTTAGCCTAATTGCTTTTAAGCCATGCCCTTAATTGCATTGGTCACGCCCCTTTGAGAGACCCTCCTAGTTTTTTCATCCCACTTTAAGCCCTGGTCTACATGTGCGGTCGGGTTCTTGGCGCACATAGCCTTGGCTGCAGTGCACAGAGACCTTACTCTGCCGCACACAGAGGAAAAAATTAGAGGGATCATTGGTCCTAACCCCCAAAACTCCACTAGTTAGATGGCTACTTACCTGCAAAACCAATAACCATTTTTTTTTCCACAGGAACCCATATTATGAGATTTTGGGCCTAACAATATTTTGTGTTGAACTGTTGTTTTGTATGGGGAAAACAGTAACTATAACTCAAGCCAAGAAAAGTCTTACTTACCTTGTATTGTGAGATCTTTAGGGGTGGTATCTAGGGATATCACCCCCAGTACTCAAAGTAATCTAAAAGTAACTGAATGTATTCTAAAAGTTATTATTGTGTGATGTGAACAGCTTTTTGAATGAAGACCAACCTGTAACAATTGTATATCAATCCTCAATTGCATTTCTGTGTGAAGGTTTACAATTGAAAGTATATTTTACCTACCTGTATCAAGTAAGTCCTGCTTGGTTCTAGAAATAAAATACAAGTGTACCTTTTTTCATTTACCCAATTGGTCTGGATTCTGTCTCTGAGTGTATGCCATCAATCTTGGTTGAGTGAATACAATAAATGCTTAACACCTCCTCTGGATAAGCCTAACTGCTTGCCCACACTACCACAAAGAGAGCTGTTTGTATTTACTTAATTTATCCTCTGCGATACCTCTGGGGACTCCCTGGACTCTGTGCACACTATACCATACTTTGGTATAGTATATACAGAGCCAGCTTCCTACAGCTACTCTTTAAACTCACACTCTACCAAGCAATCGTCACAAATAAAGTACACTCTTATTAGCCACACAGAAGCGCTTTGTGGTCACTCTAGGTAAGTGAGACTCCAAACAAATGCTTCACCAATAGAATACAATACCATATTAGCCATCCAAAGCATTAGATATTGTAGACAGAGCGGCCTTGGGCATGGTTGAGTTGGGCCCAGGTCCGGGTGCCAATATTCTGAGGAGCGCAGCAGGGAGCTGCCTGACTTAATGTCATCAAAACAGCAGCTCGTCCATCTCTCTTGACCTCAATAGGATCTTGTCAGCCCTTAATGTACTTCAGTGTAATTGTTAGCACCCCATCAACTCCCTGCCCTCGTCCCATCTTCCTTACACCTACAGCTGTCACGCCCCCTTGCCCACACAAAACCACCAAGGGCCATATTTACAAGCCCCCATCGCCACAGGATCATCACTTTTTGCTATGTTCCAGTGGCAATAGGGGCTTCACCTTATTTACAAGGCGGAGTTAAGCCACTTAACGTGGCTTAATGCCGCCTTGCAAATAAGGCCCCCTTTCACGCTAAACTTAGCTTCAAATGGGTGGGCAATGGGTGTCGATTCTGATGCTGACCCTTATTTACAAGGGTGGCATAAATAGGAAGCACAGCCAAATTTAAGACCAGGGAAAACCTGGTCTTAACATGGCATAACGAGCAGAAATGCTGTTTGCCTCGTTTTTGCTGTTTCTATGTGTGTTGCATTAATGCAGCACACATAGAAATAACAAAAGGCCATGAATTTTTGTTTATGTGCAGGAAGGTGAGCCTTCCTGCACATAACCAATCATTCCTTCAATGCAGGCATGCCTACGTTGGCGCTAGGCAGCTGAATTTCGCGTCAGGGCAGGGAGAAACGCATGGGGGAGCCGTATTATTGTAAATATGGCGCATCCTTGCATTTCTAAAGTGATGGAACGTGGCGTTAGCAATTTTGGAGCTAACCTACACTTCACTACTTTCTTGTAAATATGCTCCTGAAGTAGCCGGGTTCCACATTATAGATCTACTCTGGAACCCCAGGCCAATGACTCTTTATCAGCATGAAAGCGTGGAAGGGAGAAAATTCCATTTAACCATGAATCAGAAGAATCACAGGCTCCCAATTAGATTCAGTTAGTTTATTACAAAGCCAAGAACAGTTGGACATACAAGCACCTCAAGATGAGGGTGTAGAAATACATTGGAACCAATACAAAGCCAAACCTACGGGTGAAGTTAAGGCGGTGCAGCATGCCAGAATAATCAGAAAATAACATCGCAAACATCAAGATTCCCCTTCATTGGAAGTTTATTAGTATAGAGCATTAGTATATCTCTACACTACCACTAGTGTGACAACCCTACTTACCATTTCCCAAGGCAAGATCCACTTCTTCCTAAGAAGGTGGGTCAATTAGCATAAAGCTACGATGCTCTCTCTCTCAAGGCAAGGCAGAAGTCCCCAGACACTGTCCCCAACTTCGATACTTCACTCTCACAGGTAGTATCCCAAGATGCATTGCAGCATACACCATCCAGTCAAGCTACCTCTGTGTAGATAATTTTCCACACAGCAGAAATGCTCCCAGGCCTAGGCTAGATATCCTTGATTCCCAGGCTTTCTCCAGTGAGAAAGTATAACAGTTCTTTATTATCAATATTGATGTTCAATGTACCCTCTCCTCCCTAAGCCTAATTCCTAAAACAAAGACATTATTCTAGCTAACAAGGATGAATTCTCCACCTGCAACAGAAACGTGTAAAAGAACAAATCCAACATGCACATGAAGTTCACTAGTAAAGCTAATGCGAGAGCTTCCAGGGGAAAAATTCAATTAAGCCCTACAGAAATCGGTCAACATAAGAAACAGCAGAAGGCCTCATGAAATTACACATATAAAATGAACATTATTACTGAGAATATCTATGAACATGTTACATAAGCACATCAATTGTGTGAGTATTTCTAGCGAATTGTACGAATTCTGCACGTTAATATTTTCAATTAATCACATGTAGTTGCAACGTTTATTTCTTCACGTTTACATTGAATATATCCCTAATTTTTCACCATGTTATTACAGTTCATGTTCTAATGGCCTAAGTTAATACAATAAAGGATTATATGTAGGTGCGTACTACCCATGATTATAATACACCCCTACAAATGAAAGAGCAAAATATGCGATCTAACAGACCCCCTTCCGATGACAAGTGTCATCACACCCACATTACAACTCCCTGTAGGAAGAACTGACCCACACAGATGTTGTAGCCAGTCTCCCCTGTCAAAATCTCTCTAAGCCCTTAAGATTCTTATAGTGACTGCCCATCAGTCTCTCCAGTCTCCTCTCTCATTCTCTAAAAGAATTCTCAGCTCACCTCGACTGATGACACTTGTAAGCCTTCAACATTCCCATCAACAAGATGGCACAAGCCACAAGTATTGCTATCAGCTTCACGATATAACCAATAATTCCTTTCCTAAGACTTGCAAACCAACTTCCAACCTTTCCAAAGCCTTTTCCAACTTTGCTCCAAATCCCCTCAGTTGCCAAATCATGTATCTCATGGTGTATCTCAGTGATATTACTTATATACTTCCTCAGATCGTTACTATGGTCTGGGATAGAAATACAGCACTGTTGAACCCTCAGAATTTTACAGATTCCGCCCTCTTTTGTTAATAAAATGTCTAAAGCAAGACGGTTTTGCATCACCATAGCTCTTATCAAGACCATCTCTCCATCTACGAGTAACAATGACTGAGCTGTATTGATCGACAACTTCTACTATAGTTGAAAACCTTCTAATCTTGACATCATTTAAGACCACTCCCAAGCTGGATATCATTGCTCCAAACACATCTCCAACAATCTCTCCTTCACTGGTACTACGTCACTCTCTGTGTGGTGACTTCTAAACTCTTCAAGTCATCTACGTGATCTATCTTAGAAACACAACAGCCACATAACATGTACCATGCCAATTGTTCGGCAATTGGACATATGCATTATTCCCACACATAAAATGCACATTTGGCATCACTTGCACTGCATCCTACAAGAATTTCTTTGAAAAAACGTTGATCAAAAATGTGTTTTTGCATGTACTCTGTCCTACAAAGATGGTATCATAATACATCTGTACATGTTGAATGCAATGCTTCCCTCACTGTTCCCAATCTAAAGCTACTGGACCATAACTTCCCTTAGCCTTGTGAGACAACTCTTCCTTTGTCCATTTGAAAACCTCCTCCCACCTGTTAAGTTTAACTGTTAGTCCTCTATGTCTATCTTCTACTTGGTCTACAAACTTCTTTTCTATCTCAGTAAATGTACAAGTCAAGTTGTGTCTATGTGCATAAGCTGTGTCTAGCGTAGCAATAGCTACATAGTACTTTCCCATTCTCTCTCATTGCTTGTAATAGTGATATTTGTTCAGATGCTTATAGACTGGAATTTCTAAAAGCACCAAATCATAATTCAAGAAGTAGTACTAATAATAACCTTTTCCATAAAACATGCTAAGCAGCAAACTACAACGAATACCATATGTCAAGGGTAGGTGATGATACCTGATACCCTCCTCAACAGATGCAGGAAATTACATACACACATAACGATCTCTCACATTGATAGTATTTACACACTCATACAATAATTTCTCATAAGCATTCAATGTATAATCACCTTTGAACAAACCTACATGCAATAAGCGTCTGGTCTGTTCTATCAAAGCACTGTCAGCTCCTAATGTTCTCTCTTTTGAGCTAGAAGTAGTGGTTGTGGATGTCCCATGTGCTCCCACTCCCTTAACCTCAGCTTTGTGTGAACTTATAATGGACATAACGATGACTACAGCTCTTACTATGACCACTCCTACAATAAGTGTACCTATTATACATTTGTGCCTATGGTTCGAATTTCCAGACTCTATTTTCAACTGAGTTCGGATCGTAACTGTAAGAGGATCAATGCAAAGTCTTTTTCTCTGCCTCTCATTGTTGCATAATAAAGTTCATACACAGTTTCTTGAAATCGTGGAAATATTTTTTATTTCATGGCACAATATTTACACAGCTTGGAAGACTTCCCTACTCCTCTGTCTTCATCTACGGAAAACTCCCTAATTTTATTCTTCCACTTGGGTCTAGGTTATCTTCTTTTGAGCAAAACGATTTCTTCTTACATTTAAAAGTTCAATTTACATCCCTTGTGAGATTGGAGTTAATTTCTTCAATAATCCGCTGCAAAAGTTCAATGCGAAATGCTGCAATCTACTGAACTGGTGGCTGATTCCCAAAAGTCGGAAACGTGAAAGCTTCCAGAATCAAGCTCCGTAAGCCACTCAGTATTGGTGGATATGGTACAGTTAATGTCAGAACTCCATTAGACTCTACTCCAGGTACTTATAGTTTCATTTCAATTATCAGCACTGACGTCCCATACCTCACTCTCTTCCTGGCATTTTCTCCCCTGCACTTGTTCTGACTCACTTTGATCTGATTCAGATGATTCATTTATGGAAGCAAGGTCTCTTTCTGGAGCCAGTCTCCGATTCTGCCTTTTTTGTCTCACATGCCATGATTCTCTCATGTTAGAAATGGGGGTCTCTAGTTGGCAGTGGTTTTCACCGTTGTCCAAGTAGGGACCCTTCTTCCTAGTCAGGGTAAGAGGGATGCACTTCTAAAATAACCCCTGCTCAACCCCTTGGTAGCTTGGCACGAGCAGACAGGCTTAAATATGACTTTTAAAAGGTAGAAACAGCTCTGTCCACAGCAAACTATAGATGCAACACTTTAAACACAAAGCACCTTGGATGCGTCAAGATCATAAACAAAAACAGCGGCAGGGAAGGTGATGCATCGGTTCATTACGCGCAGAAAATGAGATCCATCGGTTCTTTACTCCAGGGGAGGTGATGTGTCGGTTCCTTACTGCCATGTAAGGGAGGTGATGCATCGGTTCCTTACTGAAGGGGAGGTGATGTGTTGGTTTCTTACGGCTGCCTTAGTGTTGAGGAAGACTTGGCGACCCGGTGCGATGCGTGAGAATTGGGAACGCATCAGGTTCTCAATGCAGCGGTGGCAACGGCGCTGCATTGGTTTCTCCTGCCATGGTCCCACAATGCGTTGCTTCTTGCAGCCGCAAAACAGGGCTTGCACCAGAATCGGTGCAGTGATCTCGGACTTCGTAAATCGGTGCACTAGACGCGGCGTGCGGCAATTCCTTCTACCGCGGGCCGGCGCTGCGCCGGTTTCTTTGGCGATGCGTCGGAAACAGGTGCGGATGCATCACGGTTCTTATCCTTTGCATTGCTTTTCCTGCTCCCAACAGCAGGAACAACCTCTGGAGGCCCAGAATATCAGCTGTCACCTGTTGGCAGGTCAGAACTTCCAGCAAGGAAGCTCAAGGAAGCTGAGGGTGAAGTGTTTGTGTTCCTGAGACTACAGAACAGGAGGCAAGATCTACTTCAAGCTCTTGGAGTTCTTCATCAAGCAGGGGATACAGCAGACAATAAAGTCCTTGTCCTTTCCTTGGCAGAAACAGCCACTGCAGGCCAACCCCAGGCAGCACACAGCAAAGGGGCAGTACTTCTCCTTCAATTTCACCAGCTCTTCTCCTTGGCAAAGGTTCCTCTTAAATTCCAGAAGTAATCTAACAATCTGGGGTCTGGGCCCCACTTTTTATTGCACAAATTCCTTTGTCCTCTGGTGGCAGAGCCCAGCCGAAACCAGTTCTGTCCTCTCTGGTGCATCTAACTGGCAGGAGGTGGAGACAGCTTTGTCCAAGGTAGACCAGGCCCATTCAGGTGTGGAAGAAATCTCCTCCCCCTACTCTAGATGCAGCCCAGGTCTAATCAGCCCAGACCTGACTCACCCTGGAAAGGCAGGACACACCTCACCCCCCCAAGCAGCGGTCTGAACAGAATGCACATCCCCAGCACCTGTCACTCCAAAGCCAGACAGTCAATACACAAGCCTAGCAGAGGCACACAGGATGGCTAAGCAAGAAAATACCTACTTTCTAAAAGTGGTATTTTCAAACACAGAATCATCTTTACTAAAAGATGCATCTTTATACTCTGAGTTCCGGCATACTAAACTTGACCTTCCTATCTTGTCCCAATTGGAAGGTATATTTATAAGGTGTTAGAAATAAACTCCCATTCTATCCTATGGGGCAGATAGCCTTTCAATAGTGAAAAACGAAATTGGCAGTATTTCACTATCAGTGCATGCCACACACATCAGGACATATCCTACCTTTCACATACACTGCACCCTGCCCACAGATGTACTTTGGGCCTACCTTAGAGGTGTCTCACATGTAAGAAAAGGGAAAGTTAGTGCCTGGCAAGTGGGTGCACTTGCCAGGTCAATATAGCAGTACTAAACTGCGCACAGACACTGCAGTGGCAGGTCTGAGTTACATTTACAGGCTGCTCATGAGGGTGGCACAATCAGTGCTGCAGGCCTACTAGCAGCATTTGATTTACAGACCCCGGGCACATACAGTGCACTGTACTAGGGGCTTAACAGTAAACCAAATACACCAGTTATGGAAACACTAATCCATGCCAACAATTTACAGAGGGAGCACTTGCACTTTGGCACTGAACAGTAATGGCAAAGTTCCCAAAGCATCTAGACCAGCAAAAACGAAGTCCAACACATAGTAAAAACACAGGAGGCAAAAGCAAAAATACAGGGGAAACCCACGCCAAGGCTGCCAAGTCTAACATCTTGCGTCTTCAGTTTACTTCCGTCACACCCAACCATTCTCCATACCAGTCTCTTCAGCTGAGTCAGACTCTATACCACTTGCAACGTTACCGTCTCCCTCAGAGTCTTTACCTAGGCCTTATGTAGCATGACCCCCCTCTGCTCGACCTGGTGGGTATCCAGCCTCTCCAGGTACCTTCACAGTTTGACTTGCCCTCTCTGGTGGTCTTGTAATAATGGCTGAAGTTACTTCACAGAGAGGAGCTGTTTCTTCCGAGCGTCCTGAAACTCTACAGGTGTGGGAAGCGTGTATCCAGTTCTACAAGCCTCCACACTTCACAGCAGTGTTCATCACACCAAAATCACCTGATAGGGACCTCACTAACGTGAATCAAGACAGTTCTTCCTCACATGTTTTAGGTCCAGGACCCAATCCCCAGGGCCCAAGTCATGGCAGAGGTCTTTCGAGGTCGGTGCAGTTGCAGCTTCAACCTGGTGAGACACAGAACGAACCACATCAGCAAATCCTTTGCAATAGTCAAGAACCAAATCATCTGTGATGTTAATTAATGCTGTGGATGGCACTGCAGGCAAGCGCATTGCCCTCCCCATGAGGAGATAGCCCAGTCCACCTGTCTGGAATGCTGCGCAAACTTATCAACACCAAATGCAATGAATGCATCAGGCCAGTTCAGAGACGTCAAAGCGAACACCTTTGCTATTCTCATCTTTAGTATTCCATGTATTTGCTCCACCATTCCTGATGCTTCTGGCCTGTAGCTACAGTGTGATCTTTGATCGACATTCACAGGGTTGCAGTGCATAACAGCTTCATGATCTCACTATGGAAGAGAGTTCTTTTATCCAACTCCAATGTAGTTGGAAACCCGAACAAAGGTATAAGCTCTCTCAACAATAATTTGGCTACTGTGAGGCTATCATACCTTCTGGACGGATATGCTTCTATCCACCGTTAAAAGATGCACACTACAACCAGAATGCATCTCAAGCCTTTGCACCTAGTCATCTCTATGAAATCCAGCTGTATTCGGTTGAAGGGACCTCCCGACCTTCCAATGTGACTTAAGGCAAACACAGTTTTGTTACCAGCATTCATCTGTTAACATGTGACACATTGATGGCACACTGCATCAGCAACCACACAAAACCTCGGATTAAACCACGTTTGTCTGAATACTCACACCATTGTATCTCTTTCAATTTGGACTGTTCCATGAATCTGTATTGCCATAGAATTTAGTAAACAATCGGGCAACACTGCCTTACCGTCAGTTGAGACCCAAATACCATCTTCCCTCTTTTCACAACCTGCTCTGATCCAACCAGCCTGTTATAGATCTGACACTTCTCCCAGCAGACACCTGACCTCATCCCAGATATCTGCTTTGGCTAGCATCATGCTGAGCTTGTTTTTTTCTGTGCCCTCACCAGAATATTAACCATTAAAAATGCATGAATGAGTTACACAAAAGCGGGCGACTTCGTCCGCATATCTGTTCCCCACGGTCACAAAATCTTCTCCTTTCCCACGGGCAGCGCACTTCACGACTACCACTTCCTTTAGTCACTGCAAGGCTTCCAACAGTTGTCTCACATACTCCCCATTCCTAATGGGAGATCCTGATGATGTTAAGAACCCCTTCTGTGACCATAGCTGTCAGAAGTCATGAACCACACTGAAACTGTACTGGCTATCGGCATAGATGGTGACTCTGATTTGATCTGAAGCAAGACATGCACGGGTCAAAGGAATGATTTCAGCTACTTGTGCGAAGTATACTCCTTGTAAAAAATAAGCTTCAACAACTCCAGAAATACATCCAGCAAAATCTGCTCCTAGGTAACCCTCATTGTCCCTTAAGCATGAACTATCAACAAAAAGGATTTGATCAGGCTCAGGCAGAGGTTCATCAGCAATGTTGTGTCTCGGTTTGGTGCAAAGTTCAGTCACATCCAGACAGTCATGGTCCTCACAATCTTCCCCATCAACATTTGGAATAGGCATCAAGCTAGCAGGATTTAACACAGAGCACTTCTTCAAGGTAATGTTTTCAGAGGCTAACAAGATTTGTTCTTATCTGGTAATTCTATTATTCAGCAAATGCTGTGTTTTGGTCTTGTTGGAAATGGCCCTTTTTGCAGGGTTATCCCCCAAATTTTTGCTTCTTCCTCCTTTATTTTTCTTGACCCGTGGTTGTTGGCATTAGGACTCTGGGCACTTTACCACTGCTGATCAGTGCTAAAGTGCATATGCTCTCCCTATGTTAAATTGATATACTGATTAGTGACTCCATGATTGGGTTATTTGATTTACCTGTCAGACCCTAGTACAGTGCACCATGTGTGCCCAGGGCTTGTAAGTCAAATGCTGCTGGTGGGCTTGCAGCACTGGTTGTGCCACCCACAGAAGCAGCCTGTAAAAGTGTGTCTCTGGTCTGCCATTGCAGAGCCTGTGTGCAGTCTCTGACTGCCATGCTGACTGACCAAGTGCACCCACTTGCCAGTCCCTAAACCTTCCCTTGTCTTCATATCAGACACCCCTATGGTAGGCCCAAGGGCCGGGTGCATTGTAAGTATAAGGTAGGACATGCCCTAGTGTGTGTGCCATGTCCTAATAGTGAATTACAGCCATTTTCGTTTTTCACTATTGCAAGGCTATCTGTTCTCCATAGGCCAGAATGGGCAGTTTGATTATTACATCCTATAATCCTAACTGACTCAGGGAACATGGTAGAAATTCGAGTTTAGTATGCCTGAACTCAGAATGATAAAATACATCTTTTAGTGAAGTTGGTTTTAACATTCTGTGTTTGAAAATACCACTTTTAGAAAATAGGTATTTTCTTGCTTAACTGTCCAAGCCTGCCTCTGCTAGGCTGTGTATTCCTTGTCTGGAGTTTGAGTGACAGGGGCTGGGGAATTCCAGGGGGCTGGGAAATTCCCGGAGACAGGGTGAGTCAGCACAGGGCTGAATAGAGAGATCTCCATGTAGATGGGTGAAAGGAGTTGCACCTGGGACCTGAATAGGGATGTGCTTTCCCTCCACAATGCTGGCTCCACCTCCTGTGGTGCGTCTGATGTATCTGCCCTGCATTCTGAAAGGAAAGAAGGAGTCCTGTAAACAAAGTGCTCCAGGACTGACCAGAACCGGTTTGGACAAGGCAAATGCCCCTCTGCCTCCAGAGGACAAAGGATTTTGGGGTATAAGTAGTGGAACCCTGATCCCGAGAAATTAGATCATCCTGAAATCAAGAAGGAACCTCTGCCAAGGAGAAAGCTGGAAGACTGAAGAGGAAGGACTGTCCTGCTGTGTGTTTGTGGGCTGACCTGCAGTTGCTTTGCTGCCAAGGAGAGGGGAAGGACTTTGCTGTTGCTGTGTCCCCTTGCTTGAAGAGATCTCCAAGGGCCTGAGGAGAGCTGGCCTCCTGTTAAGAAGTCCCAGGAACAAAAGGACTTCACCCCCAGCTTCCCCCCTGAACTCTGCTGAGTGAGTTCTGCCCTTCCTAGAGTGTTTGATCCAATTGTGGGGCCTCTGGAAGTTGTGCCTGCTGTTTGTGGAGCTGGACAAGAAGAGAAGAAAAAGATCTGCAAATTTTCACGCATCACTCGCTTGCGGAGCGCATCGTCAACAGTGCGAGAAAATTCCCACCGCCGCGAAGATTGTCGCAGTGCCTGTTGCCGCTGCAAGAACCGATGCATCGTTCGCATGCGGAGCGCATCGCCCTGGTGCGGGAAGATTCCCGTCTCTGCGAATATCGTCGCAGAGCCTGTCGTCGCTGGATGAGATCGTCGCACCACTTGCTTGCGGACCGCATCACGTCGCTGCGAGCCATCGCATCGAGGGGCTGCGAGAGGAGAAGATCGACGCTGCGCCGTGCATCGCCGCCGCACCTGAGATCGTCGCCGCCTGAAGATCGTCGCATCGTGCCTGTGCGAGAAATTTCCTGCCAAACCTGTGCACCGGAATCCACACAAGGTATTGCATCCCTCCCCATACAGACCGGATTCATCACAACATGCCAGCTGTGTGCGCATCGCCTCCCCAGGGTCACGCTGCAGCTTCTATATTTAACTTTTGTCGATTCTACAGGTACTTTTGGCTAAAAGTGACGCAAACCCTAGAACTCTCTGAAAATCATATTCTTGAACTGTGTATGTTTGGTTTTTGTCGTTTTGGTCTTGTTTAGTTTAGATTAAATACTTTTATTTTTCTAAACTGGTGTGGAGTTCATTTGTGGTGTTTTCACTGTGTTACTGTGAGTGTTGGTGCAAATACTTTATACATTGCCTTTGATAAGCCTGTCTGCTCGTGTCAAGCTACCAAGGGGGTGAGCAGGGGTTATCTAAAGAGTGTATCCCCCTTACCCTGGCTTGAAGCAAGGGTCCCTATTTGGACAGTGGTACCTACCTCTGCCAACTAGAGACCCCCAGATCTAACAGTTCTCTTCATCAGGAGCTCAACTGAGTGTGGAACATAAACAGTAAGAGGATGACCTATCATAAATACTTTCACACCTTTCAATGCTGATACCTGTTGCAGCAACGGATCTGAGACATCCGGACAACGCAGAAGCTACAGGATCTAATGTAGCTGAGAAATAGGCCACCGGTCCAAGAACAGCCCCATGTGCCTGGGTGAGTACAGATAGAGCACAACTATCCCTTTCACAGCAGAATAGTGAAAAAGCCTTTATGGAATCAGGCATTCCCAGAGCTGGAGCGCAACAAAGGCATTCCCTCAGCTCCAAGAAGGCAGCCAAGCAATCGTTACCCCATGGTACCAGATCGCTCACTTCTTTGTGTGAAAGGCTCTGTAAGGACTTCGCCTTCAACAAGACGTTTGGAATACATTGCTGGCAGTAGCCAACCATTCCCAAAAATATCCTGACTTCCTTTTGTGTAAAAGGAGCATTCATTTTCATGATCGCCTCAATGCGGTCTAGTGACACCTTTCTCTTGCCTTTTTCGATGCGATGCCCCAAATACTGAACTTCAGTCAAGCAATACTGAAGCTTGCTCGGTGACACCTTGTGTCCATTTTCTGCCAAATGATTCAATAGAGCAATGGCATCATCCCTACATGCCTCTTCTGTCTCTGATGCAATCAAGAGGTCGTCAATGTACTGTACAAGCACTGAATTCTGTGGCAGCACCAAGCTCTCAATGTTCTTTTTCAAAATCTGGTTAAATATGGATGGACTTTCAGTATACCCTTATGGGATAGGCATCATGTTAAAACACGATTCTCTAGCCGGAAATCAAATAAAAATGAGCTTTCCTCATGCAATGGAATGAAGAAAAATGCTTGGCACAAATCAATCACAGTAATACATTCAGTCTCGCAAGGAATCTGAAACAGGATCACAGATGGATTCGGTACAACATGGAATCACAATTGCATACATTTTTCTCAAAACTTGAACTATGCGATATTTTCCACTCAGCTTCTGCAATCCCATTGTGGGTGAATTGCATGGACTTCCTATTATCCCTGCAAAATCATGAAATCAATCACAGGTGTAATCCCTGACACCGTTTTTGAAGTCAGGCTGTATTGGGGCGTTCTTGGAATTTCTGCATTTGGCTTGATTTGTATACGAACTGGATCAACTCCTCGAATCAATCCTATCTCTGCCCCTGTGAAATCCCACACCGAGGGAGAGACGGTGTCTCTCAAGTCCCATGGCATGTCATCCACTGTTAGTTCGGGAAACATGTCTACACAGTGGTTCTGGTTCGCCAATTTGAATGCAATGTCATCATCAGTAGTCTGTAGTTCTACTCCATTGGGCATACAATAAATGGTACAATTCAGTTTACATAGGAGATCACGTCCTAGCAAACAGACTGGACTCAAATTGCACACCACAAATTGGTGTCAATCCTGAAAAGTTCCTATTTTCACAGGTATTTCTTCTGTCAATGGATTGGTCATTCTTCTATTGGCAACTCCTACGACTTGGATCAATTGTCCCGAGAGTGGTAGGTTTGGAACTGCTGCAGATCTCACAGTAGAATGGGTAGCACCAGTATCAATCAAGAATGTTATGGGATGACCTACGTCTGTCTCCACATACTATTCACTCTGGTCTACCTCTAAGAGTGCACCAAGGGTACTGTCTTCCTTCTCCCTCAGGCACCGTCATTGTGACAGGTCATGATCGAAACCGTCTAGAGTTTCTTCGAAGGGCATTTGCCGATGCGCTCGAATACTCTGCGGAACTCCCGGAGGTTGGGGTACTTGTACTAGTTGATTCTGACCTCCCCCATTATAAGATCTAGGCCTTGTCACAGTGTTTATAACATTGGGCACCGGTACGAAATCTTCTTCTTGCAACTGATTTGCTGGATTTACTCGACACTCACACTTCCAATGCCCAATTTTGTGAAAATAATGGCAAGTAGTTGTTTTCTTTTATGTAGTAATGTCTATACCTGTCTTATCTTTTCCATTTCCAGCAGTGTTTGGGACATTTTGAACCCCTCCTTGATTGTTTCCCTGATTCTGACCTAAGGTTACCCCATTTGCCTGCACCTGATCTACTCTGTTCGCATTCCTCATCTGGACCAATATCAACTTTATTCTCCTGTGCTTGGAATCCACCTCATCACTGCAATATCTAGCATACCATAGGATTTCATCCAAAGACTTGTTTTTCCATCAGATTAAATGCTGCTGAATCATAACACTAATTTCCGGTCTCAGTCACAGTACAAATTTGGAAAAAAACTGTTCAATATCTTTAGGGTCAAAAGTATCTAACACACTGTATTGCTTGATGGCTTGCAAGAGCCATTCATAGTAAGCATGTACTGATTCTTTGGGTTCTTGGGTCGGCCCATCTATCTTAACCCAATTGATATCTTGTGGAACTATTTTAGACTGCAACCATGTAATTACCTGTTTGACTTTTTTCATAACCAAAGGTGAAGGACTGTGAGTTATGAGATCTCTGTCTGTGTCAGCAGAAGGCCTATCAATAGAAATGTTACAAGCAGACGATAAGTCACTAGGAACCACAATATCAAACAATGTATTCAGGTCAATTCACAACACCTTTGAAATCTTTACACAGTGATCAACTTGCTTATACCATTCAGCAGGTTTCTCCCTGAGCCGAGGAAAACCATTTGTGAACGCTGCTAAAACACCCCTGCTCCAAGGCACATGCACATACCTTCCGCTTGGCACCTCTCACAGTGGGTAAGCCTCAACTTCTGGTACTCCTCCTCCCGGAGGCGGTGTTTCTCCCATCACCTTCCTACCCTGTTCCTTCTATTCCTGTTGAAATCCTTCCAACTATCCCTGCACTAGGGCCTGTCTGTGATGTTACCGGTCTTTACATATTTGCTGCATTTGCCAATTCTCACCTTCCTTCCTCTGAATGTGGATTGTATGGTGGAAGACGCTCTGCCAATAATCTGTCTAACAAGCTGCCATCGTAATCACTCCCATCATTTCCATTTCCCCCTCCACTCCTATCCTGAGTATCCCCCTCTCTCACCAGCATTGTGTACAATTTCTCTCCCTCAATGGTGTCTACCCTCCATCTCTCAAGTTGTGCATCTCATCACGCATCCTTATATGCCTTCATTGCCTTTCTCATCGTCCCCCGACATCTTTCCCTGTTCTTTGCCTGAACTGCTTGCATCCACACATCTAATCCCTCAAACAGTGTTGGTCTAGGTAGAGGCTGTAGCGAAGACATCACCCCCTCAACTGATACAACACCTCCAATCGAAAGGAACTATAATGGGGGAATGCCAAAACTCCCTCTTTTTCAGTGATTTTGTGCCAATTTTGAAGCCAATCTATAGTCTGGAGTCCTACATTTGTTGTCATGTAATGTGCTGGGGTATCCTCGAGTAACCACTCCCCGATCTCCCCTGCACAGATCCCGTAACACCCTAAAGCATCACATGATTAAATCAAATTTTTCCTTCAACAGACAAGATTTTCTGAATTACAACTTCCTGATGACTACCAACCAATCCCAGCGTGGAGTTACACCAGCCCACCTATCGCAGCGTAGCACCCTCTGACATCACCTTTTCCTCCTCGAACCGTCTCACCCTCCTTCACAATTTTCCATTCACGTTCACTCACAAAATCACAACGCCGTCATTGTCAGCCTTTCTAAAAGATTTATAGAATTCAATCACTCAAGAACATTCGCACACAGTGACCCTTGACCTGCGCTGGTCACCTGAATCAATATAGTCCACCCCTGTACACAAGATTTACCATACAATTCTCACACATCCCATCCACACAAAGATCCCTGTATTAGGTGGAATTGCCGATGACGTCTCACGACAACTCCTCAAACCTGCGGTCAGACAATCACAACAAATCGGTGCCTTCTACACCACTTAATATATCCTGGGATCTTAGGCAACTTCGGGCCTGAAACTCAAATCACAAGGCTAGGACCACGTCCGGCCCAAAACCACATTCACTCGACTTCCACACAAACTCCGCCAGACATCATACAATCAACACACTCCTGCAATCTAACATACAACGCATCCCCATTATTACTCACTCCTCTGTTCAATGCTGTTCTCACCACATCATCAATCTCCCTTGGTCTCTGCCAAAGTCTGTTGTACTCCGCTCTTGATAATTGGACTCTATTTTGGGGATCTAGGTCTTTTCTAGAGTTTTCTAGATTCTCCCCCGCTTCACGTGAAAACAATCCTACACTGCTACCAACTGAAAGAGCCAGGTTCCACATTCTAGATCTACTCTGGAATCCCACGCCGATGACTCTTTTTATCAGCTTGAAAGCGTGGAGGGAAGAAGATTGTTAGCTGATCAATCATTGCAGTTCCAATGAACTATGACTCCAAAGAATCACAGACTCCCAATTAGATTCAGTTAGTTTATTACAAAGCCAAGAACAGTTGGACATACAAGCACCTCAAGATGAGGGTGTAGAAATACATTGGAAACAATACAAAGAAAAACCTACGGGTGAATTTAAAGCAGTGCAGCATGCACAGAATAATCAGTTTGAGGATCAGAAATCAGAAAATAGTGCAAACATCAAGATTCTCCTTCATTGGAAGTTTGTGAGTATAGAGCATTAGTCTGTCCCTACACTACCACTAGCGTGACATTCCTACTTAGCATCTCCCACGGCAAGATCCATCAAGGTGTCAGCACCTGAAGTCTTCCTAAGAAGTCTCTTCACGTTTAGATGGGTCAAGTAGCATAAAGTTACAGAGCTCATACTACGATGCACTCTCTCAAGGCAAGGCAGAAGTCCTCGGACACTGTCCCTAACTTCGATACTGCACTCTCACAGGTAGTATCCCAAGATGCATTGCAGCATCACACCATCCAGTCAAGCCACCTCCTTGTAGGGAATTTTTCACACAGCAGCGATACTGCCAGGCCTTGGCAATATGACCTCGATTCCCAGGCTTACTCTGATGAGAAAGTACAACAGTTCTGCATGATCAGTATCGATGTTCAATGTATCCTCTCCTCCCTAAGCCTAACTCTTAAAACAAAGACATTATTCTAGCTAACAAGGATGAATTCTCCACCTGCAACAGAAACGTGAGAAAGAACAAATCCAACATGCACATAAAATTCACAAGTAAAGCTAATGCGAGAGCTTCCAGGGGAAAAATGCAATTCAGGTCTACAGAAATAGGTCAACATAAGAAACAGCAGAAGGCCTCTTGAAATTACACATATAAAATTAACATTATTACTGAGCACATCTAAATGAACATGTTACATAAGCACATCAATTGTGTGAGTATTTGTCAGACTTGTACGAATTCTGCATGTTCATATTTTCAACTAGCCACATGTAGTTGGAACGTTAATTTCTTCATGTTTCCATTGAAAATATCCCTAACACATCATCTTTCACGTTATTACAGTTCATGTTCTCATGGCCTAAGTTAATACAATAAGGGTTGAGCCCGGAAGGCAAGTGCAGAATTCCTGCTGGTTGGAGGCCAGGCTGAGCGGGAACACCGGAGCTACGACGAGCGAGTGGAGAGCCCTGCTGATCCGGTCCAACCTGGAGAACAGGTCGGAACCGGGTCCGCGACCAGCACGGTGTCAAGGCGGAAGCAGCAACGCATCACAACCGTGAGAGGCCGTTCAAGGTCGCTGAGCAGTACCGCGTGGAGGAGCAACCAAGCCTGTTCCCTTCAAGGTTGTGCCCTGGATCTGTAAAAGGAGGGCGAGAGGAGCTACGCAACTCCCTGGACTGCAAAGGCACAGGTGGGCTCAAGGCTGCGCAGCGGGAGGAGCGATAGTTTCTCGGTGCGAGTGGTGCACAAAGGAGGCGGGCACCCTTTTTTTCCGGCTGCTGGGGAATGGAGGCAAATGGCACACAAGGTCCGAGGCCCACAGGATCGAGGGCAGCAGTGACTGGTGTGGCTGCCTAGGAAAGGCAAGGCATTCATAAATAAAGGAGAAAGCGTCGAACACGTAGCACAATTCTGACATCCAAACGTACGTGGAATTGACAATTACAATTTATCCTGAGCAACTCCCTGGCCGGGCTTGGCTCCGCTATTTGCCGATATATGCTACTGTGGGTTTTGTTTCCCCGATTCCCCTGGTTTTTTTTTTTTCTGTTTTAGCCGGGCTTGGCTCCGCTGCATGCTGCCATACGCTGTTGCAGGGGATCATTTCCTTGGGACTTTTCCATCAGCCGGGCTTGGCTTCGCTGTATTGTGTGGCCGGGACTACATCCCCCAGCAATCCCGCTTGTGACGAGGACGCCACTGATGCTATCTTCAGGCGCCAGGAGGCGCATAAAGGCCTGTGGAACCTCGTCCCACGGGACGAGCGCGGGATGCGCCGGGAGAAGCCCGGGACAAGGGCGGGCCGTCAGAGGCCGAAGGAGGCTGGGCTGGGCAACTTCTCCTGGCTGCCTGAGTGTGGACTGGTTCAGGTTGTGTAACGTTACTATTGTGGATTGATGTGTGCTTTAAGCAGGGTGATTGTACAATTTGTCTCATTCCTCTGTGGACAACCCTGTGGGTTAAATTGGTATTGTTATTGAGGGATGTTATAGTGTTTTACTGTTCTTGATCTGGGGGTTCATTATTAGTCTTCACTTAGTTTTATCAGGCTAAAGACAATGGGCAAAACTAAGCCAGTGATTAGCCGTCCCTGCACTAGACAAAATGTAGTCTCTAACACTCCTCTCCCAAGTCTTACTGCTATTGACAAAATGTTGCACAAAACTATAGGGGTGGTGGCAACTGCAATTGAGAATACCGAGAGACGTCTTTCTCTTACTCCAAGCTTACTCTCTTCTCCATTACCTGGGAATGTTTCCATTCTTACGGATAACCACCAGGTTTCGCTGCTTGTGCCCTCATTTGCTGAGCTTCCCTGTGCTCAAGCAAACTCAGCGGCCAGCCCAGTGGTTAGTTCACCCAATAATATATCATTATTCCAGGTCCCTCAAGAAACTCCCAGGATTCAAAAGCCTCGCGGCAGAAATAAGAAGGTAAAGCCACCTAATAAACCTTCTACAAATAGCTCTGCACTCAGAGTATCTTCAAATCTAGGACCAACACAACCGTCTGTTTCTCTAGCTCCTCCGGTATGGGCTACCCATCTACTAATTGATCTGCAAACCCAATTGGAACAACTCATCACTTCTCAATTCAAAAGCCTGATGAGCAAAATCCATAGAGTTGTTTCCTTAATTAATAGCAAAACTTCTGGGCATTTATCTGCCCCTTCCGGAAGTGGGACTACTCATACGGTTCCTGTGATTTCTATGCCTATTCATCAAGGCTCCTGCCCTACTGTATCTGTACCTAGTTCTAATGATATTGGAGCGCGGGTATCAGCTACTACGAATACACTTCCTCCCACTGTAAGTTCTAATGTAGCCGATCTTCCCTCACTTTCCAGGCCATCTGTGTCCGTATCTAGCTTGCCCCACCCCTCTCTTCTTTTTCTATTTTAGCATCTGGCATGAGGAGAGTGGACTGTGATTTGATACCCCATTCTATAGATGGGAATGACCATAGCACTGGGCAACTACCACCATCACTTCTTCCCCAGCTGCCTCCGGAGGCTTCGCCATATGTGGTGGTTCTATCAGGCGTCCCCCCATTGTCTGGTGCAAGCCAGGAATCTTTCCCTGAGTTGAAGAACAAGGTTACCCACTGGTTGAACACCTTTAGATCTTTGCCAAGAGGGGGCCACGGGGAAATTTTGTTTGTGAGAAGGGTGAGTTGGTTGTGGGTGAATCAAAAAGATAAGGGAGGTGATTGTGTTATCATTAACTTCAGGGATCCTAGAGTGGTTAATTACATTCTTGAATGGCAAGGCTCGCCTTTCCAGAGCCCGATTTTACCTCTCCCTTTGGGACATTTTTATCAACGGCCGGTTGGTTTGTCCAGGCCCGCTTTAAGGAATTCTAATTTTGGCCTGCAGACGGCTGTCTACAATGTTCCAGTTGCCAACTCCTTTGGCATACTGGGCAGCGAGGTTTGACTAGTCCCTTGTGTGGGGGTTACAGGTGTAATACATGGCGGGGCCAATGCCACCAAGATGGTGGGGAAGAGTGTAGAGGCTGGTCTTCCCACTGCTTGTTATCTAAACACATCTATGACTTCCTCTGGCTCAAGTATTGGTAATCTTTCTGATGACGTAGGTTTGACCTTGGTGACTCACCGAGGCCTTCCTCCAGGTCCTGAAATTGTACCCTGTAGTTCCTTCGGGGATGTCAACTCTGGCTTTCTAATTGGGTCATGGAATGTAGCAGGGTTGGATACCAGACTCTCTAATCCTGACTGGGAAGCATTGGTAGAGGATTATGACCTATGCCTCTTTCAAGAGACTTGGATGACGACTTCTCCGGTTAGGGCTGGTTTAGCCTCCTATAGTATTCCGGCGGTGCAGGGCCCCAGGGGGCGACCCTCGGGGGGTCTATGTATCTGGGTGACTACCCACTTGGGGTGTACAGTGAGAGTGATTGACTCCCACTCACTAGATATTCTTTGCATTATTTTGAAATTTGGGGACGGTACCTCGGTACTGGTAATCAATATCTATCTACGGCCCACTCCACTACGGTTGGAATTTCTATTCTCAAGGCCCTTGATGACCTGTTGACTTTGTTTTCTGCATTTGCCTACAAAGTCATTGGGGTGATTTTAACTGCTACTTTGAACCCCTGGCTGGTATCCCCTCTATTACTTCTGAGGAGGATTCAACCTGGGATATTCAGGACTGCCTTATTATTCTGCTATACGTTTAACACCATTGGCTATTGAGATCAACAAGCTCTTAGTTATTCACTCTCTTCAAGCTTGTAATGGCAGACTTGTACCTGATGCCCCGGGGAAGTGTACTTATAATAGATTGGGCAAAAGCTCAACTATTGACTACATTTTGGTAAACGTGGAGTTTTGGCCCCATCTCAAGTCTTTTACCATAGTGGACAGGGCTGATAGTGATCACAACCTCCTTAGATTGCAATTACTGCATTACTTGGGCCCTAAACGAGTCCCAGGGTTCCCGGACCAATCTATAGCACCTAATCTAACAGTGGTGGCAGGCGGTCGTCCTATCAGGTGGTCAAAGTTTTTGACTAGCCCAGATAAAATCGCAGTACTTTACTCCCATGTGGCCAACCTCCTAGCTGAAGCGTTTGTTCTCACAGAGGGTAGACAGGATCCATTATACTTCCAAGAGTTAGAGATTACCCACACTAAACTCACTACGATGGCCGCTAGTTTTTTTTATGTTGCGGCCAACTCCAAGCCGAATGGGGTGAGGAAACAAGTTAACTGGTTTAATTCTAGTTGCAGGGATGCAAAACGGGCACTTATGCGGGAGGTGAAAAGTGGTACCCCGCACAGTATTAGAGGAGCCAGGCTCTTGTATAAATCCAGAACATCGGAATATAAAAAAGACTGGGAGGCTGCCAGGTGGGCTAGTATAAAGGACGCCCTGGATAACCATGATTCCAGGACCTTCTGGAATTTAGTTAGGTGTGGCAGACAAGAGGGATCTTCTGCTATAACTCCCGGCTTGAGTGAAGAGGTTTGGCTGAGACATTTTCAGCCTCTTTATTGTCTCCCGACAAGTGATATCGTAGTTGAATCAGCACCAATTTTGACTGGTTTATCTCCGCAAGTGCTTAATGAAGTATGGGTGTCTGACCCACCACTCTGCACCTCTTGTGAAATTCAGGCTGCCTTAAAGAGTCTTTCCCCTGGTAAAGCTCCCGGCTTAGATAGAATTCCCGGGGATTTATTTACGAGTGAACTGCTGGTTTGGGTACCATACCTACAGTTATATTTTAATGCAATCTTCCTGGGTATGGACATCCCTTATACTTGGAAGGGCGCAGAAATTATTCCCATCCACAAGAAGGCCTCTCCACTAGACCCGGCAAACTATCGGCCCATCAGCCTTATTGCCGTCTTACAGAAAGTGTTTGCCCGTCTCTTATTAACTAGGCTTGAAGGTTGGATGAATGAACATCATATCCTATCCTCCCTTCAAGCGGGCTTTCGCTTTAGGGTTTCAACAACTGACCAACTGTTCAGGTTACAGCTGGTATACTGGAAGAAGGTGCTTTTGGGGAAGGATTCCCTCTACCTGATCTTTGTGGATCTTAGATCCGCATTCGATCTGGTTCAGAGGGACAAGCTCTGGTCAATCTTGTTTGCGATGGGTGTTCCCCCATACCTTTGTGACCTCTTTAAGCGTCCCCATTCTGGAACGTATGCGAGGGTCCGCTATGGTAGGAATGGTGAGCTCTCTGCTCCCTTCCCAGTAGACAGGGGTGTAAGGCAGGGGTGTGTGTTGACTCCCACTTTTTTTTCCCTGTTTATGAATGGTCTGATTTCACACCTATTGGGGGTAAAACATCTAGACTCTCCAATTCTAGCATTGCGCAGAATACCCGCCCTAATGTTCGCTGATGACACCCTTCTACTTTCAACATCTCTGAACTTTGGAGACCTTTTGTTCTCTCTGCCGCTCTAGAAATCTGGAGATAAATCTCTCAAAAACCAAATTCATGGTTTTCAATTCTAAACCATCAACTTATCCCCACCCACACTTAGAGGGATGTATTTTGGAGAGAGTCTCCACTTTTGATTATCTGGGAGCCACCCTGAATGATAGGATGGAGTGGGATTCCCATATGGTTAAGGCCAACCTTAAGCTGACTCAATCAACAGGTGGAATCCTAAAGGTTTTTAATGAATGTTCCTATAAACCTCTAGGTCCCCCAGTTGAAATATATAGGGCACAGGCTAGGGGAGCGGCTCCATATGGCGTAGAGCTTTGGGGCCATGTTTCCACCAGCTCTATGTCCATTACTGAGAATAACTTCATCAGGCGTCTCTTAAACCTTCCCAAGAGTACTCCTTTGACCCCTCTAAGATTGGACCTGGGATTGGCTCCTATTCAGGAGACCATCCTACACCCACCTTTGCTATATTGGAGGAGACTCTGGTCCACTCCAGAGCTGCTAAGCTATAAGGAGGAGTTAATCGATCTACTGTCTATAAGGGGATCGGGCAACATCTTATGGCTCAAACATGTAAAACAGCTCTGCTATGATTTGCACAGGGCAGATCTGTGGACTTCGCCTGAAACATCTTGTCTTTTGATTAGTAAGAGGGCGTTGGGGGTTATTCTTAAACAGTACCACCTGAATCTCCGTGATCTGAATCCTAGCTTGGGCAGGTTGTCCCTCCGATTTCTGGAGGTGAAAGATCACTATTTTAAAAAAAAAATTCTGGATGACATCCAGCCCTCGCTAGCAAAAAAACTATACCTTCAATTCAGACACGGATCTCTCCCACTCCAGGCCTTGTTAAACAATTGGTCAAGCTCTTCCTCCATGTGGAGCCCTTGCCCTGGTTGTGACTCTGTAGAAGAGACCGATCTGCATGTTTTTCTTTTTTGTCCCTCTTACATCGGGGCACAAACTAAATGGATTGTACCCCTCTGTAAATCGAGAGGCCTCAGGGACTACAGGGAGGTTTACAGATTATTAAAATATGACACGACCCCTGTGTTTGTATTTGCAACTTCGAGATTCCTCCTTTCTATGTGGTATGCAAGAAGTGCAATAATCAAGTTAAATGGTGTCTAGTTCTATGACGCTTTACCCTGATATTTATTGTACTCAAATTGGCCCTTGATTGTCTTAATGTTTTATCTTTTTAGTATATTTTATGTATTTTAATTAATATAATGTGGAATAGCATGATTTATGAACCCCTATTAATGTGCAATAAGTATTGTATATATGTGCTTTTATGGTTTTTAACCGAAAATAAAGCTTTATGATGATGATGATGATGATGAATAAGGGATTATATGGAGGTCATGTCATGTCAATAGGAATTTGTAGAGCGCACGTACACCGGGGAGGTTTCATGGCGCTAGTTTGGCAGGAGTCCAGGTCCCTGAGAAAAAGTTAGAAGGCCTGTCGAAAGAGCCATGTCTTTAAAAGACTTCTGAAGCCAAGAAGATTGGTGGAGAGACGGATTTCAGATGGGAGAGAGTTCCAAAACGAGGGGGTCAAGGTTGAGAACCTGACACCGCCGGAGCGCTTGAGTCTAAAAGAGGGGGTGAAGAGAAGGTTTTTGTGTGCTGAGCGGAGGTGGCGTGTGGGAGCATATCTTTTGATCATGTTATTGACAAATTTCGGGCTATTACCATTGAGTGATTTGAAGATGAGACATCCAATCTTGAAGGCACACCGCTGGGCAACCGCCAGCCAATGAAATTACTTCAGAATGGGGGTAATGTGATGATGCCGGGGCAGATGAGTAATCAGACGCGCTGCCTGGTTTTGTATTAACTGCAACCATTTAGAGAGATAAAGAGGGATGCCAAAGTATAGGGAATTGGCGTAGTCGACATGTGACATGACCAGAGCGATAACTACCTGGATGCGAGTGCCGTGAGTGAGATATTTACAAATCTTCTTTAGTTTCCGAAGTTGAAAGAAACAGGTGGAGATTACAGAGCTAATCTGGGGCTTCAGAGTAAGATCTTGACTGATGATCACCCCAAGGCTTTTAGCTGAACTGGAGGGAACAGGAGGCTGACCCAGTTCTCTGGGACAGAAATGGGTCCCCAGGGATTTTTGTCAATACCACCAGTTAGGATAAATTCCGTTTTGTCCGGATTAAGTTTCAGATGGGACTACCCATGATTATAATGCACCCCTACAAATGAAAGAGCAAAATATTGCACTCTAACACTCCCAAAGTTTCTTTCCGCCCAGGGCGCTGTCCCATTCAAATCAATTTAGAAGTTCTCCTAATAAAGCATTGAAGATCATTTCTTGAATACACATAACTGAAAGAAAGAAAGCATGAAAGGGCCAAAATATTAAAGGGGTGCGTTTGTTTTAGGTGAACATTACTTTTTAAAGACAAAGGGGCAGATTTACAAGCCCCATGCGCCACTATTGCGTCATTTCTAACATGGGAAAAGTGACGCAAAAGTGGCGCAAGGGGCTTGTAAATCTGCCCCAAAATATGCCTAACATGGAATCTGAGGCTTAGAAAGTGTATCATGGTGCTCTTGTTCAACTTCAGTGTCACTAATAATACTTCTTTATTTGGATTTCCTGAAAACCTTGCCCCAGTGCTGCTACTTTTGGTGTTATTATGTGTCCCTCAAATTATATGTATCTCAAATTCACTTTGTTTGTCTTATGTTGTCAGTAACTTCACGAAGGCCGCTTTAATCAGTGATTGCATTGTTATGGCTGCATACCAATCATTAGCTTGTAGAAGGCGCTGAGACCATCTGTTGTCATAATAAGTAGGAAAATCAGCAAAGTCCTAATTTTCTAATTACCAAAACAAACTCAAATGTTGCAGTTGCCCAATGCTGTCCCTAATATTGCTTAGTTTGTGCATTTAAATGTGTCATCCGGTGGTTCGGAGACGGAGTTAACCGGAAATAATTAAAGCAACGCTAAAGTCACTGCCACCCCTGCCCATGAAATAGTGTCTCCCCCAGGGAATCAAGCGTGATACCGCTACAAATTAATAAAACGCAGTCGTGAAATCCAGAGCTCTGCCGACCATGAATTTAATTATTTTGCACAGCAAAAGCGGTAACCTTTCTGTCAAGAGTTCATGAAAACAACCGGTGGAAAGTACAAATTAATTACCGGATAATTGTGTGTGCTTTAATTATGCGGAGTCCATTCAGTGGCGCTGCAAACAACCTCTAAGTGCCGAGTGATAATGGAAGCTGCGACAGAGACCGAGATGCAAGCACTTGAAATGCATATAGTGTGACTTATTTTGTTTTCAAATCAATCACCATTCCCTGCAGTGCCTGTTCAGAGTCTGAACAATAATTATCTTGATGCAGATGAATTGCACTTTTGCAAGCAATTAGCTCCCACAATGGCTTCCGTCATCGAGACGTACCCCTCCCCCGACCCACGCCCTCACGCAGAGCATCACACATGTCTGACTGCACAGTGAGAGCGAAACAAGTCACCATAATTAAAATCACCAGGAAACCGCTGACGAAATTGTTCAGACATAAAAAGACTATTGTGCAGTCTTGCTGAAGACTACACACACTAATAGTTTTTTTTTTTAATACTTTATTTGTAGTTTTAACATAAAGCACGACAATGTATACCAATGCAATGTACAGTGAATCACAATAATACCACAATAATCTCTTCAGCCAGGTGCCATAAAAACAACATAGGCGATGAAACAATCTTTCTAGTTTCACAGTACTGGCAGGGAGATATACTGGACACAGTGAAATACATCGTTGTACAAGGATCAAGAGGAGTTTGCCAGTTATGAAAACCCAAGGACAGATAGATATATCTTCTGTTGACAACCTACGGTACATATGAGGCTACCAGATCGGGCAATCGCGATGAACCGATAACCTGGACGACCCACATGCTACCAAAGCACATCTGCTGTTATTCAAGGAACTGCGATTTGAGTAGGATGCGCATCTGTGGAAATTTGTGATAGTAGATACCCCTGAAGAGGCCTCCATATATCTCTAGGCCTGGAGGTATGGGATACTGTCTCAGCATAGATGGTAGTCTGTTCTTGGCAATATGTTAGGTCCGTCAACCATTCTTTGAACTTCGGGGCTCGGCCCCTTCCCCATCGACACGCCACTCTTCGTTTGGCTAACAACGGTGAAATAGCAAGGAATTTCCTATGGGCAACAGGCATCTGTGCCGTGTATCCTAGGAGTGTAAGCAAAGGGTCTCTTTCTATTAATCTGCCAGTCATCTTTTCAAACGCCACCAATACCTGCTCCCAATAGTCTTGTATTGTTGGGCATAACCACGCTAGATGTAAGAACCCTGCACCTGCCTGTTTGCATCGGTCACAACTATCAGTTTCTGCCAGCTTAAATTTGTATTTCTTGAGCGGCGTATGGTATAAGCGATGCAGATATTTATAATGTATCACTCGTAGCCTACAACTTGCCAAGATCTGTGCTGTTTGGAGGCAGCAATATCTCCACTGATCGTCGGTCATTTCTCGCCCTAAATCTTCTCCCCACTGCACACGAGATGGACTGTGAATTCCCTCCCTGTGTGATCGTATGCTGGTGTATAGGGCTGACACTAGATGCTTTCCATCAGTGGATCCTAGCATTTGATGCAGCGGAAGGAGACTCAAGGGTTCCTGCAGGAAGTCAGGAATAATTGCTCATATTCCCTGTCGTAGACGCACATAAAGTAATACATCCAAAGGCGTATAGGGTGTATTCTGTAAAAATTGATCTAGAGAACGAAACTTCCCAGCGTTAAACAAATCTCCCCACGTGTGAATGTGGGCTCGTTGGCACAACCCTAAGAAACCTTTTTCTTGCAGCAGTGATAGACTAGGGTGATAAGTCAGTGGGAGTCGAGGGGAATACAGAAAGGGCAAGGCCAACATAGTTGCTATCCGATGCCATGCATCAACCGTACCTGTGATAGTAGTGGGTGGTGTCGTGCGTGTGCGCACATGTCCATATATCAAGCCATCCAGTGGTATTGGGTCTGCCAACCAGTCTTCTACAGCTGTTTGTGGCATGTCTCGAGGGGATGTATCCAGTAATAGGCGTAGTGCGCCTGCGCGCTTAGAAAATAAATGTCAAAGTCAGGGACATCAAACCCCCCTTGATCATAAGGTCGCGTTAAAGTCTACCATTTAAGCCTCGGTTGTTTCCCTCCCCAAAATAATCTGATCAATTCAGTACGTAATGTCTGAAAGAAATGCCGTACGGGATGGTACGGGATATTAAGAAACAGATAAAGGAATTGCGGGAGTATAACCATCTTTATGAGGGAGGCCCTCCCCGCCAACGACAGTGGCAAGGAGATCCACCGTGTAATGTTGGCAATGAGTTGTGTAATAGCCGTACCCTTATAGTTTCTTCCTTATCCCTGGTGACCTGTATTCCAAGATAACGTAAGTCAGCGTCACACCAGTCCAGTGGGAAATCCAGTGGAAATCTAGACACTGCAGGTGTAAGTGGAAAAACTTGTGACTTCCCCCAATTAATATGAATACCTGACAGTCTGCCGAATTTAATAAATTCTCGCAGTATAGGGTTCATGTTCTGCATGGGGTCTCTAATATATAGCGTCATATCATCTGCATATAATGAAATTAATATTTGACGTTGGCTGCAGCGAAATGCCTTATCTTTATGGACTTGAAGCACCCTGGAAGCTAAAGGCTCTACCGCTATGGCGAACAACAATGGGGATAACGGACACCCCTGACGAGTACCTCTCGAGATTGTTATCGGCTGAGATAGGTGCCCATTAATCTGAATCCTAGCGGTGGGGTGATGAAACAGTAATTTAATCCAGGATATATATAAAAGGGGAACACCCATTCTCTGTAAGACCCCAAACGGATAATCCCACTCCACCGAATCAAACGCCTTAGTGGCATCTAAAAAAACAGCGGCAAGAGGGAACTCAGGAGCTACCGTCTGGAGGAGAGAAAACAAGGTTCGCAAATTTTGAGATGTGTTCCTGCCTGGTACGAACCCTGACTGGTCGGGAAGTATTAGCTTGTCCATTAAGAGAGTTAATCGGTTAGCCAAGGTTTTTGACAAGATTTTTGTGTCGCAATTTAATAGTGATAATGGCCGATAGGAGTCGCAGGTCTCAGGGGGTTTACCGGGATTCAGCAGGGATGTAACTATTGCCTCCCTCATCGAGGGGGGGGAGTACGCCTACCTCTAGAGATTCTTCATATACCTCTTTTAACACTGGTGCCATGATGTCAATGTAACTTTTATAAAATTCTGCCGGTAGGCCATCAGAACCTGGAGCCCTACCGTTGCATAATGGCATCTGTAATTTCATCTACCTCCAAGGGGTGCATTAGGAATTCCCTTTGTGCATCACTAAGCCATCCAAGCGCTACATCACCCATAAAGTCATCTAAGTCTGGGGTTCCTTGCCTCTGGGATGTGTATAAAGTACTGTAGTGCGCGATAAACATATCTGAGATGGTCAGTGTGTCACATTGCGGTAGGTCCCCGGGTCCTTGTATTTCTAAAATGTACACATTAAAGCGTGAGCTCCGCGTCACTGCCTCAAGCGCACTACTCGGTCGCTCCCCTTCCCCATATTTGCGAGCTACCCAATATCGGCCTCTGAATTTTGATTCTCTGAGTGGCTTATCCTCATAGTCAGATAATTTCTCCCGGAACTCTGTTTGCACCTGTCCCATGTTCCCTCTCCCCATGCGTCCCTCCAGCTCCCGTAATTCTCGCTCAAGTTTGTACAATGTGTTCTGTAAATCTTTCAACACCCCAAAACTCTTTGATATACAAAAGCCCCTTACCGTCACTTTAAAGGCCTCCCATATCACCTCAACACTATCTACCGTTCCCTTGTTCCTAATAAAGAAGTCTTTGATCTCCTCTCCCAGTTCTGCCTGAAAAACCACAACCAGTAAGGCTGTGGGCTGCAGCCTCCAGCTCGGTCTGGGCCTATCATAACCCAGAGGTGTGAGTGACACCTTCACCGGGCAGTGATCTGAGAAAGTCCTAGCCAAATGTGACACACTGCATAGGGTTGGACCCAATCCCTTTGAGAGTAGGCAATAATCAATCCGTGACCATGTCCCTCTGTGGGCTGTAAAGTGTGTGCCTTCCTGCCGCTGTGGGTGCGCGTATCTCCAACTATATATCAGTCCACCCTCTGCAATGATACCGCACAACGCCTCCTGTGCGTTGGTGTAATGATGGGTAGTTGCATGTGATCTGTCCTGACCGGGGTTCAGGGCAACATTGAAGTCACCACCCCAAATAACATGAGTGGAGCCAATGTTCAATATTTTGCCCCAAAGATTATGGAAGAATTCAGGGCTGTCAGTATTAGGCACATAACAATTCGCACTGTAACTGAGTCCCTGCCGAGCCTTCCCCATGTAATGACATAGCGCCCCTGTGGATCCAGCACCACCCCGCCATTTCAAAAGGAGTTTGTTTTTTAAACAAAATTGCTGTGCCACGGGCATACGATGAATAGGATAAAAATAGACGACAACTGGCCCATTTGCTGGCAAAGGTGTTGAAGGCTTTGGGATTAATGTGGGTTTCTTGCAGCAAAGCTATGTGAATTTGTTGTCTATCAAGATAGGCCAGAACCTGCCGCCGCTTCTTTGGGTCACCAAGTCCCCTGACAGTCCATGATATCACTCTTAGTGTGGTTCTATCCTCCTGTACCACTGTGCCCTTGTAGTATCATCTGACTGAAAGAATTAAGTAAACCTGTACAGTTGCAGTCCCGTACATGAAGAGATCTGTGTGCCATCAATAGAACATACGATTGTTTCACTGTGAATGATTACCTCCCCCCTACCTCCCCCTCCCACTGAAACATCCCAAACATGCCAGTCACATCAAACCCTCCCCTCTCCCTAACACCCCTTTGATTCTTCAACAAAACAGTTAGGTCCATAGTTCCCCACTGAGAACATGGGAAACAATTTTGAAGAAACAAAAACATTGGTAATAACCGTGGGGGGGGATCTCCCGGCTGGGGAATACATCTAGGTGACCCACGAATAACCCGTATTAGTCCAGGTGCAGCACACCAAGTTACTGGTCCCTGGATAGAACACAAGGGTGTCCGGTTACAGAGGAACTACATGCTCCCTTCGGAATATGTGATATCGTTCAAGCATTTGCCCGCCTGTGTACTATATCTTATTTCAAAATTACAATGAGGCATCTAACAATCACGACCGTGACATTCAGGCATGGAACATGCCTTACCCACAACTGTTGACAATGATCAGCGACGTTCAATTCATGTCCGGCGTATGAGGGAGGGGAGAACTATCAGGCGTCCCCGCAGATCTTCTAGGTTTTTTAAGTTGTTTCAGAAAGTCTTCGACCTGTTGAGGTTTTGTGAAAAAGGTTTGAGTTCCCTGATGTGTGATTCGTAAATGAGCTGGGTACAACAGGGCATAATCGATCTGGGCTTGTCTCAGTTTCTGTTTCACTGCCATAAACTTGCGACGTTCTTCTTGCACATGCAAGGTGAAATCGGGATACATGGTAAATGATAGTCCATCAGAGGTCAGCTGCTTTCTCTCTCTGGCCACCCTTAACGCAGTATGCCTGTCCCTATAATTTAACAATCGAGCAATGATGGGTCTGGGCGTGCTACCAGGGGGCGGTCTCGGCCCGAGGGATCGATGAGCTCTTTCCACAATGAAATGGGGAGACAGCAGGTCAGCCCCCACCACCACCGCCAATAGCTTCTCAATATATTCTTCCATCTTGCCTGTATTTGTACTTTCCGGTATTCCCAAAACGCGTAAGTTATTCCGTCGACTTCGCACTTCCATGTCCTCGTTCTTAGCCGCGATGACTTTGAGCACCTTATCCAGCTGTGACCTCGTTTTTTGCACCTGGGCTGTGGTATCCTCAACATCATAAATGCGTTGTTCTACGTCTTTTAGGCGTGTTTCGTGACCTTCCATCTTGCGGACGATCGCATCCATGCGTGCGTTCATCGTGTCTATTCTGTCCGCAATGGTTGCGAATCCTTGTCGCACTTCCTGCAGGACGGATTGAAGGTCCCCTCCCGATGACGACCGACGTTCCTGCTGCGAATCATCCACCGCGGTGTCCGTGTCTGATGCTTGCTGCTTTGTGGACTTCTTACCTTCGAACGTCAGTCGTGATTGGCGGGCATCTGTTTTCCCCATCTTGGCTCTATCCGTATTGATGTCTATTCACACTGATGCGGGCCCTCCACCTCCCTGAAGAAATATATATGCTGTGTCTAGCGCCACAGCCTTCACCGCTCTCCACCAGCCCGCAGAGATATGTACCCGTATTTCGTAGCAGCAACCTAGTGACCACATCAGGAGCGCCAGTCCAGCTTGCGCAGATCAAATGCAAGCATCTGCAGCAGGGGAGGACTACCAGTGGGACACTAGCACTGCCACACTCACTACTCAGGCCCTTCAGTAGATTTATCTGCGTTCAGTCCATGTGTAACAGGCCAGTTCCCCACTTGCGCATGGCCGAGGAGGGGGTCCTCAGCTAGCAGCTCCACTGTACATATATTATAATGCACTCTGTCCCCTCATTTGCGTAGTACCGCTGCAATGCTCCCCAAGTGTCAGCTGTGAATGTCTGGGTTCATTATATTCCCCCTGGCATGGCGCTCATATGGGCCACTGGCAATAGTATTCAAAAGTATTTCCTTTCAGAAGCGTTACAGCGCTGTTCCCATTTTGTGCTTTCCCGCACCTCCTCAACCGCTTCCCCCTTCTCCGAGGTCAGAGCTCTCACCCGCTGCGCTGAATCCCTGAGCACTTGTCGAGGATGTGAGCACCGTGTAGTTGTGTACAGGGAGACAGTATAAACATGGGCCCTGTGTCTGCTCCCGCGCGCAGGCTGTCTCGTTTTACTGTGATCGTAGCCCTCCCGTGCAGCTCCTCACCTCTCTCCGTCGCAGCCGCGCCAGAGCCGCCGCCCGAGACTCAGCCCCACAATAACTTGCCACATTAACTGCAGGGATATTTCTGCCGGCATCGACGGCGAGCCGGTCACATCGCGTCGCGGGATGCCGTCTTCAGGCAGTCTTTCTTGACGCCGGCGTCCGTGGGCCTTTCCGCCTCAGCGAGACCTCGACCCTCGCGTGTGCCCCTTCACCGCTCCGCAGCTCCAGAGGTCGCAGCTGCCGCTCCAGACCACATATTTTCCTTGCGATCCCCCACACCAGCAGAGACCTTCGGCATGGATCACTGTGCCGCTACTGTCCTGATCGATTAGCAGGCAGGATTTCTACGTTTTTTGTGTATTTGTCCACATCGGGAGGCAAATAAATTACGGATTATTAAACCGGACTGCGGGAGACTCACAGAGTAGCGGCCATTCCACACGTGCGCCACCTAGCGCCCCCCACACTAATAAATAGTTATGGGGGCAGGAGTAAAAGCTCACCAAGATTTGTTTCACTGTATCTTGAAAGCAGAGGATATACACCCTTATGCATCAACCCAAAATCCAGTCGGTAAAATACCGATTCGGTAATAGCTCCCGGTATTAAGGAAAAAATACCCAATCCCAATGCATCAACCCAAAAGCAGAAATCGCTATTTAAGGAATCCTTAAATAGCGATTCTTTAAATAGGGATTCCTTAAATACCGATTCCTTAAATAGCGATTGCATTTAAGGAATCCCAAAGTGAGATTCCTTAAATGCAATGCATCAAAGTTAAAAAATTAGCGATTTCGCTAATAGGGGGAGCAAATTACCATGAAGATGAACTGCATGGTAATTTGCAAAAACTTTGAAAAATGCACTTTTGTGCATTTTTCAAAGTTTCATGTTGCGCACACACATGCCCTTAGAGCATGTGTGTGTGCAACATATGTGCACATATCATTTTCAGGGGTGCAACAGGGTGTCCTTTTGACACCCTGGCACCCTTGAAAGTGCTCCCGCTATTAGCGATTCGGTAATACCGAATCGCTAATACTGACTGGCTTTACATTCATTCCTATGGGCCTCCAAGCCCATAGGAATGAATGGGTAGGTATTCCTTATTACCGATTCGGTATTACCGATTCGGTAATAAGGAATATTAAGGAATCGCTATTTGAATAGCGATTCCTACATGCATAGCCTTTTGCTATTCCTTATTAGCGATTCCTTATTTTTCGTTAATAAGGAATCGCAAATGGCATTGTTGATGCATAGGCCCCATAGTTGGGTAACAGTAGAGTCACATGATCAAGGTAAAAATCCAACAACAAATCAATACATTGATCCTGCTGTGTTCTAGGATCATTATGCACTCATGGCCAATTCACAAAACATATTGGTCAAGTTGCTCCAGTATGATTTCTCTTACATTTGAAATAAATTTCCAACTGCCATAGAATACACAGAGAGTTCCAAAACTCCTTCTGGTAATCTACACCTGTCCTAGATTCCCATAAGCAGTGCAGAATTCCTTTGTGAATTCTGTTTTAATTACATACGTTGGGTCTGACCTGGGGTGGCGAAGTGAGCTAAGGAATGATGATGGATTCAACCCAGATCTGTGACTGTGGGTGAGTGTCTGAAAAGTTTCAGCGCTCCGTCCATCATCTCCATGTGTTTGCTTTGTTTGCCCTAAGTTGGCAGGGTATGCCCAGACTTGGGTCCCTTGCTCACTTTCCCGCTGGATTCAAGCTAGCCTGGCTGATGAGGGGTGTTACCCCCAAACTGGTCCCAGGATGCTTGTTTAAGGTCAAGAGAAGACCTGGCTTGGCAGTTCGGGCTGACCTGTTCCCATAAGAAACAGGGTCAAGACTGATTTGCATATAGCTGGGTCTGAACTGGGGTGGCGAAGTGAGCTAAAGAATGATGATGGATTCAACACAGATCTGTGACTGGGGGTGAGTGTCTGAAAAGTTTCAGCGCTCCGTCCATCAGCTTCTTGTGTTTGCTTAATTACCTAAGTTACCATTTATGCATATGCAAATCTACATGAAGGGCTTTAATTTCGGTGAATAATTTGGGAGACTGTGATCTTACAAGTGTATCTTAGGAACCTTCATAGAAGGTGTGACCTAGTTAATGTGAAATAGAATCCGGTGCTTAACAAAGTCATCAGTGGAGTCGCACTGGACAATAAATAACCCAATTCAATCAGCAGGTAACAGGTTATGTATTTGACGGTTTATATACATCTCTTATCATGGGCCATACTCAATAAAACAATTGACAAGATCCATTTAAAAGCTAGCAGCGATATCATGGTAATTCAATTGGAATTACTATATGGGGCCGGAGGCACCAATGCCACAACGCACTGAGTCACTTCGTCCCGGTGTCGCAAAGGAAAGAGGACTCCCAGTGACACTGGGTTTCACCTCCAGCATTTGGCAGGAAAGCAGTGAAAAAACTGATATGGCGGGCTCCATGGCCCCTGGTTCAATGACGTTTTTAAATTATTCAACTCGCAGCCCTGGCAGGCTGTCATAGAGTATTGTATACATGACGTATATTTAAACAACAGAGCCTTATTTTTCAATGAAAAAATGTTTTATTCTTTGGAGAGACACTTTTTCCTACACCACCACCAATTTGGATCGTAGTCTCACTTCCAGGATGCAAATTTACTCCTGCTCTTAACATGAAAAAATATCCAACCGTATCCACAGTCAAAATGTGTCTTGTAAATGTTTGTGGATGCTCAAAAACTCATGCGCTTGTGCTTGTTCTCCAGCTTGCCAGTGAATCAACACTTCAAAAACCCCACTGCCAGCCACAACAGCAGATTTATTTACACATAATATTACTCCAGGGTAAGCAAATAAGGGAATTTACACTATTAAAAAAAGCCATTTTTGCATCCAAGTTCACCTTATTTGCCAAAGGCTCCATGATAACATAACAGTCCTGGGGTGTTCATAACAGAATATTCCAAGGATATCAAGTGTGCAACAGACAAAACAGACCAGGGATGGTCATCAGAAGGGTTAGTTCAGCGTTTGATCCTGGACTTTCAGTCTTTGAGTGTTCAAACCTTCCTCAATGCATTTGCTATGGTATATTTATTTGCCATCTTGTCTCCATGAGAACATTTTCGATTTCCTTTCCTTTTGCTGGTTTGCCAAGGTGTCTGTTATGTATAATGTGGTTGGCTGGGCAAAAGTAAACATCTACAAATGTAAACATGTTGTTAGCACGGACCCTGTTCAGACTCTAAGGATGTTCTAGAGTTTTGGGTCTGTGCTGTGGGGGTTCTCAGAGAACAGTTACTAGCCTGCCTGAGTCGTATGTGGATGTCATCTAGTGGTGCTACATATTACAATAAATCTACATATCTACTTCATTGGATTCTGGCGTTCTTCATAACAAACTTGGCAACGATTGGAAAATCTACATCAGCGGCACCACCGTTAAAGACGAACTCGCGTATGCGTTAAAAGAAGCTTATCTCCGCTGACAAGTGCGAGCTTCCACGTCTACATATCGAGATATACTTGGATTTCTTTACCAGGAGTTTTTACTTGTTTTCATTCCATTTTGGCGGATTTTGTACAAATTCATCATTTTTTTTTAAATATACGCTTACTGCAACTGGTGACTCTTCAAGGTTCCATGGTTCCTACGGCGCTTTGTGAGCTCGGCGTGACGTCTTCTGCCGATCTTCTACGCATTCTGCAAGGCTCAGAGTAGTGTTTCCTGTACAGCGCCAGGAATACACGAACCTTCCTGCCTTCAACGTCGATCTCTATGGTTGCCTGCGCGTACGTGCGCAACGTGCCACCATTTTGTTTCTCATATTTACCTGGTGTTTACAGGATTGCCTAGCAACGAGTGATCGGCATCGTGGACCGAGCGTTACACGCTGATCCTCTACAAGGTATTTCATACCTATACTTCAAAATCATTCTCTCAGTTCGTACTTGTATTTAGAAAGTGAGCCATTGATCTTGACTTGTCAGCAAAAGATTCTCCACTCGTTTTTTTTATTTAAGGATTTCCTCTGATTAAAATGGCTAGTGCTCAAAATTATAACTTGGCACCTCCTCAAAACTTCTGGCCGGCTGGTGGTAATCCCTGCATGGAATGGTCAGAGTGGAAAGCATATTTCATCAACTACATAGAGACATTAGATGTGAAAGGCAAAATGTCTCCAGCGGAAAAAAAGGGATTTTTCTGCATTCTATAGGGCCTGAAGGTCTTAAAGCCTACAATCAAATGACTAATTTAGCGGTGGCAGTGATCAGAATGTTTTTACAGTGGCTGTCAACGACTTTGACCGTTACTTTTCGCCCTGGTGGTGCTGCATATTACAATACATCTACATATCTACTTCATTGGATTCTGGCATTCTTCATAACAGTGTCTCTCACTTGCCAGCCTACGTCATTTTGTCACGGTTAGCCTGTAAAACTGGCATATCTACACCTAATTCTGCTCCCTTGTTGACTTACACACGCTTAGGTTTTTTTGTGAGGTATGACCAATATAGATTAAACTGCAAGGACATCTGCTGCAGTAAATCACATTACCTGAATTGCAGTTTGAAAATAATTTGAGCTTATGATTGATATCTTCATATGTAGAAGACTTTGTATTAGTGGATTCGTTATATATAAACCAAATTACCACATTAAATGTGACTGTTCATGGAAGAAAGGCCCAACATCTTGTGAACAATGTTTCTTCTTAGTTGGTTTGTAGGCACTCACAAGATGATCTTTTATGTTGCATCTATATAGATGGAGGTAGATCTAAGGAAAGGTTGCCAGCCACTTACCAGAGGTAGAGCAAGAATAAAGTTTGCTAGCTCTCTGTATATTCCAGTGATTCATAGGGCCAGATGTAAGAAAATGCAATTTAGCATTAACTAAATAGCGACTCCATAGGAATCGCTATTTAGGAAATGCAAAATAATATGTATGAAATTACTGATTTCCTAATAGCGAGTCCTACAGAGGGGCCGATTCCGATTTCGGTCGGACAGCCCTCCCAGAGCTGTCCGTAGCGTTACCTGCCGACTGACTCGTTCCGGGAGCCGGTCCGTCCGAACGATGAAGTATGATGTGCAAATGTGTCCAAATCCCGAACGACACGTATGCTCCGAATCCAGCCACATTTCCCGTATGTACCGCCACCGTAAACGCTGAATGGAGTCGTCAGGAAGCATTTTCACAGCAGTTTCTGGCCGGCCAAGTACGATGCGTACTTCCTTCACGCCGAACAGGTCGCCACCTCCAGCACGTCCCAGCATCCGGGAGAGTAGTACATCAGGTCCGATTCGTGCCACAACACAATCTACGCCCATGAGACAAACCAACGATCTATGCCTACGAGACGAACCAACGACCACGCCTACAAGACGAACCAATCATGTATCAGATCAAGCATGTCATCCTTGTACTGTACGTCTATAACCGAATCAACAACCGGACCCAACGCGTACGTCGCAGACGGTAAGTCAAACACCTACCACACACAAAAACTTCACAAACACTGTGAAAAGTAACACACACATAAGGGGTGGATATCTATCTCCAAAGCATTGCCCACCCCATAGGGGGTGGATGGCCATCATAAACAGGTGTCTCTACCCATAGGAGGGTGGATGGCTATCACTACCAGCATTGTCCAGCCCATAGGGGGTGGCAGGCTATCACTACCAGCAATGTCCAGCCCATAGGGGGATGGATGGCTATCACTACAAGCAGTCTCTACCCATAGGGGGGTGGATGGCTATCACTCCCAGCATTGTCCAGCCCATAGGGGGATGGATGGCTATCACTACAAGCAGTCTCTACCCATAGGGGGAGGATGGCTATCACTACCAGCATTGTCCAGCCCATAGGGGATGGATGGCTATCACTACCAGTATTGTCCAGCCCATAGGGGGATGGATGGCTATCACCACCAGCAGTCTCTACCCATAGGGGGAGAATGGCTATCACTACTACCATTGTCCAGCCCATAGGGGGATGGATGGCTATCACTACCAGCATTGCCCAGCCCATAGGAGGGTGGATGGCTATCACTACCAGCAGTCTCTACACATAGGGGGGAGGATGGCTATCACTACCAGTATTGTCCAGCCCATAGGGGGGTGGATGGCTATGACTACCAGCAATGTGCAGCCCATAGGAGGGTGGATGGCTATCACTACCAGCAGTCTCTACCCATAGGGGGTGGATGGCTATCACTCCCAGCATTGTCCATCCCATAGGGCGATGGATGGCTATCACTACCAGTAGTCTCTACCCATAGGGGGTGGATGGCAATCACTCCCAGTAGTTTCTACCCATAGGGGGATGGATGGATATCACTACCAGCATTGTCCAGCCCATAGGGGGATGGAAGGCTATCACTCCCCAACAGTCTCTACCAATAGGGGGTGGATGGCTATCACTCCCAGCATTGTCCAGCCCATAGGGGGATGGATGGCTATCACTACCAGCAGTCTCTACCCATAGGGGTTGGATGGCTATCACTCCAAGCATTGTCCAGCCCATACGGAGGTGGATTGCTATCACTCCCAGCCCTGTCCCCCCCCTAGATAGAGGGCGGAGGCTGAACACTCCCTCCCCACTATCATGCCAAGATTGTGTCATGTGTCCGCACTGCTTGCAATAGCGACACATAAAGGCAAAATTCACTGAAAGCCCCATCACCGTTGTGATAAAAAGGTGAGTGTGCAGTGCAAACCCCCAGCATTTGGAGGCAAAATGGGGAAATGGGTTCTAACCCCCCCTCACTGCAATGACCAAAAGGTGAGTGTGGGGTTCAAACCTCCAGCATTTTGAGGCAAAATGGGGAAATGGGGTCTAATCCCCCCTCACTGTAGTGACCAAAAGGTGAGTCTGTGGTGCAAAATACCAGCATGTGCGAAATATCACGTATGATTCCTGGTCCTAAAACCACAAGCAATGTAGTGACAAAGCAGTGGTTGTGTGCCGAACAAACACAGATCTGTTGAGGGAAACATTGTTGTGCCTTTAAAAATACCCTCAGCCATGTGCAGACAATCATTGCCCATGGGGTGAACAATGCCTTAAAATGTTCAATTGGACAATGTAAGAAGTAACCCTCATGATGCATAAACACACATTTGTTCACAAACAGACAAACATGCAAAGGAACCCACGGAGACCACAGCATTTAGGAGATCATGTTCCATACTGTGGCAGCAAAGGGAAATGGTAAACATGATGAATGTGCAGATGGACGATGTCGGAGTCCCAGGTCCAGTAGATAAAAAACCTCTAACCAACATCCATGCAATGCCCTTCAAAGCCAATATAAATACTTGGGTCAGATTTACAAGAAAGTGACGCATCTGCGCCACCCTGAGAAACCCTTCCGCCACTATGGATGCGCCGTATTTACAATACGGCGCACCATGACGCAAGGATTGACAGATGCATCAGAAATTCTGAGGCATCTGTTGATGCAAAAGTCACGCATTGCTAGAGTCGTGTCGCAAGCATGACACAACTCCTGCAATGCAGGGGGAGGCCTATCCTCATTGTGCTGCATCACTCCTTATGCCTGCTTCAAGGAGGCATAAGGTTTTGACGCAGTGGCGTCCTAGAAGTGGCGCCGTGAAATCTTGTAGATTTCACTGCGTCACTTCTACGAGGCTTTTTTGCGTTGGAACGCCCACCCTGCATACATTATACCTGACGCAGGTATAATGTGACGCAGGAATTTACAATGTGACGTATCTCCCTAGATGCGTCACGTTGTAAATGGGCCACATTTTTACGCTGCTGCTGCGTTAAAAAAAGTGACGCAACGGCAGCACCAAACTATTGCAAGGGGCTTGTAAATCTGCCCCATGGTTGCAGATGCGCTAACACAACCAGCCAGCCACACACTGCAGAACAAACACGACATGTGTGTGTGTGTAAGTGTCTCCAGGCATGATGGGGGGCAGAACTCCACTGAGACATATGCGTTTTCAGGACAATCCAGAAGTATCTCCTGAATTGGGTTCCTGTTTGTGGCCAATTGGGCATTGTTAGTTGAGCGGGTTCACAACAGACACATGTGAAACAAGCTAGGCGGGACAACAACCAACACATCAAGAGACAGACCCACTCCAGCCGTACCCTCAAGGACCCTACACTGTGGTGACAGTATCCTGTCTGATGACCCTCTGTGATGACAAATTTGGATGTTGCCCACACTATGGAGCACATTCACCTCGGCGCACTGTGTCATGTTTCTTGACAGATCAACTTCCATCACACATACCCAAACACAACTCACTGGGCATGGCCTGTAATGTAAGGCCACTATGTAGGAAGGGGCCTAGCCATGACAGAACTCACATTTGGCCAGTGTAAATGCCACACACCTTGATCTGCACCAATGTGCATCAGCTACGCCCGAATTGACTGTTGACATTGCATATGCACCCATGACAATCCCAGGGGTGGTGGTGGTATCTGAGGTGTACAAACACATTACACATGGCCAGTCATCAAACATTGTGAATGTCTTTCACACTGCATAATATGAGGTGCATGTGCATGACGTGAATTGTATCAGACACATTGGGATCTTCATCACAGTCCCCGACCAATGAAAAACCCAAGGAGACACACAAAGTACACATGTTGCAATCATCCAACTTTGAAGGTTAGAATCTGATGAGTGTAAGCAGTCACACACTCACACAAGTGACAAAGTCACAGAAAGAGACTACATAGTGAAAACAAGCTGATGTCAGAAACACAAATGTGACTCGGGGAATCCTGAATATGTCAAATGTGCGTTTGCACACAGTGCAGGCCCTTACATAAACCACACCCAGGGATGACACCCTAATAACTAGCAGTGTTCCATGCATCAACATCCCAGAAACCCACATTCAAAGATGTTGACAAAGCACAGGACAACACAGCAAGCATCACAAACAGGTACATCTGCAGGGACTACAGGCTGTGTAGAAAAAGGGATGGGAACACACAGTCATGCTCACAAAACCCACACCATGGGCTCAGGCAATGTCAATGAATAACACACTGCCATGAGGTGACTTCACTCAAGTGGAACGTCAGCTGTGTCAAACGTTGCCTTCGCACCGCTCTGTCATGTCAGAATAAAACTCGGACATAGAACTAACAATTACAACACACAGAAACCTCTGGTCACATCAGCCTGTGTACAGGAGTGTCTCTCAAGTCATCAGCACATACCCAAAACACATGTTTAGCAAGTTGCACTGATGACACAGATGACTTGTTCATCATCAATGCCCTAATCTGCATGTCCAGTTGAGACGGGCCTACAGTCAGAAAAATGTACAACGTGCACAGATGTCAGCCCAACATATGTGCAACAGTGTACACCAAAGATGTGAAGAGGTGAAAAGAATGTCACACTCCCTGTGCCAAATGATTGGAATCATGACAACCTCAAATTACAGCCAATGATGACATGGATACACACTGTAATGGGACAGCTATACCATGGACCACATCCAGTCCATCACATCACCATGTCACTTTTTGTCAACAAACACTATTACAACAGCATTTTCAGGACACTCACCAGCAACATCATGTACATTTAGTGCAAATCTACAAAATAACAAAAATAAGCTTTATTCAGCTGGACAAAAAAAATTGTGATATCCTGATTAATCAAAAGGCCAATGGCCAATCCATGTCAACAGTCCTTCATGGTTGATACATGACATGTTGTCACACTTTGCTTGCCTGCATTGACATGACTAGGGGACATCTACCCTTGGAGGGGCATCCATAGAGGCGAGCCAGGCACTGCAGGGACAGGATTAGGGGATACCAGTATGGGGCAGGGGAGGGGTGGTGGGAACAGGAGTCTCTGTGGCAACTGCAGTGGACCTGTCAGATTGAGTGGGCGGGCTCTCTACTGCAGTGGCCATGTCCGATGGAGTGGGCGGGATCTCCACTGCAGTGCCAATGTCCGAAGGAGTGGGCGGGGGCTCAAATGCAGTAGGCAAGACGGATTTGAGGGACACAGTCTCCACTACAGTTGCAGGAACAGACTGAGGGTGCGATGCTGTGGGAGTGGAAGTGCTTGTGGTAGGGGGAGGGCCTAATCATCTTGGGGATGGTGTAACGGTGTGGGGGAACCTGGGACAGGGTGTGGTGGGGGAACTTTTGGAGTGGTGGCCTGGGGGCTGCAGGATGGATATTGTCTGGTGGGAGTGTGGGATTGTGGTGGGGTTTTGTTTTTTCTTGTCCTGAGGGATTTTCAGGTGTGGGCCTCAGTGTTCCTGCTCCTGGGGGTGGGTGGGTGTGCTTGTGGTGGGGGATCTCCTCTCTGTGTATGGTGACCTCCTCTTCCCCTTGTAAGTTGGTTCAGATGGATCAGTGGGGAAGAGGCCAAGGTCACAAAGGAAGACCTTCTGGGAATGGGGGGTTGCAGGTGAGTCAAGGGAAGGGGTTTTGGAGGGAGAGGTATCTGAGGAATGCAGAGTGGTTGTGGATGGCTCTGTGTGCTTTTGTACCCTAATCCCTGTGTGTGTGCCATCAGTCCCCTGAGTTTGCATGCTTGTTAGTTTTGGCTTTGACAGATGTTGCTGTGTGCTGCTTGTGTCTGTGGTGGTGCGTGCATGTGTCTGTGTGAGTGTGCGTTGGGCAGGTAGGGTAGTGGGGAGTGTGGATGGGGCAGAGGTAGGAGGGGTGAGGGACTGTTGGAGGAGGGACACTGCTGCTATCAGTGAGGAGGCCATGGACCGATTGGTCCGCTGTAGGGCAGACATGTGTGATGACATGCCCTCCATGTGTGACACCAATTGCGTCAAAAGACTGGTGTGGGCATGAAGGACACTCAGTATCGATGTCTGCCCCACATGGATCTGCTTTAGCATGTCCTCAGACTCCACACTCAGGACAGCAGGGGAGACAGAGGCAGGGGGTGCGGTGCCAGGACCAAAGGAGACATGCTCCTTAACATGGGAGGCTCCACTGAGATCTGGGATGGGAGCAGCTGGGAGGGTGGAGATAGTGGTGGTGGCAGGGACAGACTAGTTGTGGTCTGTGGTCTAGTCACACCCACCTCCACAAGGGAGTTGTCACTGGAGCTGATGTGTTCCTCAGCTGACGTCGATGTTGCTGAGCGTCCCTCAGCGTGGCTCCTCTCACCCTCCATGCCACTGGGTCCCTCCACCTCCTCCACAGCGGACCCAGTCTGGCTCTCCGCCTCCTCTTGGTCTGTGGAGCTGTCACCTCCAGTAGCCATAGATGATGCTATGAACAAGGAGGAGAAACAGAATCATATCAGTCACCTGTATTGACTTGACACATGAGTTTAATTGTAACATATCACAGAGCAAGCCCTTGCATAATTCAAAAGCCACTGCTAACTTGACTGACACATATATGAACCAGGCACTTGTCAGTCTGCAAGTGAACCATGCTTCTCATGCACATGCTGGCAATGGACCTATCTGTCAGATGTATGTATGATTTCACTTATTACATGGGCAAGCATGCACTATTTTGCCTCTTGTCTGATGTGCAATGATTGTGAGTGTCATGTGTCATTACACACATGTCTCATCTCAAGCAAGTGACTCTGTAATTGGCACAGCAAATGGGATGGCCAAAGTCATTGTTGACATGTTGAACATACTTCCATCCCCAGCCACCATGATGGGCTCATGTCTTGAAATTCAATGCAAGTGCATGCAGGACAACAGACAAGTGACAAATCTGCATCCGCCAGATTTTCATGTGGCACACCATGCCACAGGCCTGTCTCGCCAAACAGTCAGTACTGACTCCTGTCACAGGGGCAGTGCATCCCGACTTAACAGTCAGCACTGTGTCACACTCATGCATTCACTGTTAAAGCAACCTCTGGAGTGGTCAAGTATACATGTCCACCAAATGCTACACACACTTGAAAACATCTGATAATCCTATGTTGACCTCATGAGATATTTGAGTTTGTGGTTCAACAAATATGTATATATGAACATATTGCATGCTCTCAAGAACAAAGTAAAGCAGCATACACATATATGTTGAATCCACCATTAGGCACAGTCCAGGGTTAACACACATATGTTTAGTCCTATGTGCAGAGACAATTTCCACATATTAGATGTCTGTCCATAACAGACATATTTGACATAGAGTCAGACACATGATTACTAATTTCACAATGGGCAAACTGTTGGCTGACACCCAAGATTAGGAGGCCACAGTGTCTCAGATAGCTGAAGTTGGCATACCTGTCCTTGTCCATGTGAAAAATGGGATTACCCGGAGCACTCGGCAGGTGACTACGCATTTGTTACGCTCATACATTTAATTTGTCTGAGGCCTCAACATGGGTCTTACCTTCTGGATTGGTGTGTAGTAAATACCTCAGACACCTATGCTGACCCAGATCAGAGATTCGCACATTTATGTATGGGCCACAGAGTACAGGTAACATGTGTCAGTCCATGTGCTAACACATGTCAGACAATTGCCTCACTCATGATGCTCAACTCAATGCACCTGTTGCAGATGATGTTCTTAATATCAACCCTGGACAACAGCAAATACACACAACCCAAGTGACACATGTCACAGCCGGAAAGGGACACACCTGGTCATGAGATGGAAAGGGTCATCCCCACATTTAGCCACATGAGTCTTGTCTCAGCAGACAGACGAACTGTGGGAGTGTTACCAGGCCAAAGGAGTGCAAATTGCATGTTAGACATAGTTCACCAAAAAGGAATGAATTTACCCCCTCCTTCCTGCTGTCTGGCCTTCAACTGCCCATCCAGGTCAGGGAAGACCACCGTCAGTAGCTGGAGCATGTGGGGGGTCAGTGTCCGTCGTCCACCCCTTCTGCGAGGAGGCGACAGCTTGAGCTGGACTCTGGCAATCCTCTGGGTCCAGCCACGAAGGTCCTGCCACCTCTTCTGGCAGTGACGGTTTCAGCGTCTGAAGACCCCCCACAGATCTCACTGCCCTGACAATGGTCTGCCTAATCTCCAGCTTCTGATGGGAATCAACCTGTAAGGATGACAAAGTCAGACCCCATTGGTACACATGCAACATGTTTGTTCATCACACCGTTGGGCATACATGTCATTGTCAATCAATCAATCAATCAATACATTTGTAAAGCGCTGAAGGGATGGGGGGTGCTATTGTTGCTCGAAAAGCCAGGTCTTGAGGTGTTTCCTGAAGGTGAGATGGTCCTGGGTCATTCGTAGGTGGGTGGGTGGGTAGGGAGTTCCATGTCTTGGCAGCCAGGTAAGATAATGATCTTCTTCCGGTGGTGGTTCTGCTGATCCGTGGTACGCTGGCGAGGGCGAGGCTAGCGGAGCGGAGCTGGCGGGTTGGAGTGTGGAACGTGAGGCGGCTGTTGAGGTATTCGGGACCCGTGTTATGGAGCGCTTTGTGTGCGTGGGTGAGGAGCCTGAACGTGATTCTTTTGCTGACGGGAAGCCAGTGCAGGTCACTCAGGTGGGCAGATATGTGGCTGTGGCGAGGGATGTCGAGGATGAGTTGTGTGGATGTGTTCTGTATGCGCTGGAGCCTTTTCTGAAGTTTGAATGTGGTTCCTGCGTAAAGGGCATTCCCGTAGTCCAGTCGGCTGGTGACGAGGGCCTGGGTGACCGTCTTTCTGGTTTCGGTAGGGATCCACCGAAAGATCTTTCGGAGCATGCGCAGGGTGTTGAAATATGAGGATGAGATGGTGTTGACTTGCTTGGTCATCGTGAGGGAGGAGTCCAGGATGAATCCCAGGTTGCGTGCGTGGTCCGTTGGTGTAGGTGCGGTGCCCAACGCTGTGGGCCACCAGGAGTCGTCCCAGGTGGATGGGGATGGTCCGAGGATGTCCGAAGGGCATATGATGTATACACGTAGTGCAATTATGGTCATGGGCAGTTGTCCTGTGTGCAAGGCTGCATTGACAATATGGGAGCAGTGCATGGAAATCCTAACCATGAAAAATTCAATTTTGCATCACTGTACCTGTACAGTACATGTATCTGCACACTTTGAGACTCACAATTACTCGGTGTGTATGCTTGCCCTTGGTGATCAGAATGCCAGTAGTGCCAGTCAGATAACATGTACAAATGAAAAGGTAGTGTACTCAACATTCACCTGCTCCCCTGGTTTCCCATACAGCTTGCAGTACTCCTCTGTGAATGCTGGGGCCCTCTCCACAGTCCGTGCCATTGCAGAGCCCAGAGGATGCAGAGACAGCAGCAGTGGTTGTTAGAGATGTAATCCTGTGGCATGTAGTGGAGGCAAGTAAAGTCTATGGGGAACAGACAGCCTTATGTGCTGCAGAGGCAGAATCTGTTCCATACGTCTGAAGAGATAGGTCAGACACGTTTGCATCATCCGAAATTGGCCACAATATTTTGTCAGAGCCTCAGGTGCTTTACAACAGACAAACAGCCTGTCATACAGTATATAAAATCACATTTCATGCTTCATAACATGTGTGTGTACATGGCTTCACATTTCATATGTAGGGAGCACATTGTGGCACACACTCCCAGGATATGCCATGTTTCATGGTGACAAAAACCATTGTGTGTGATGCACATCACTACTGTGAGTGACAACTTTGTAGATCATCACCTGAAGCCTGTACACAGTTCCAGGTGCCCATTGTTTGATCACATGTTAAATACACCCTTAATTTCAGCAGGAATGGACTGTGTGTAACAAAGTGTTCCTGACCTACCATTGTGAGGTTAATCCAGAGTATTTGCGTATTGTGCTACGCACATGTGTCTTTTTGCATGTGGTATATGTAAATCATGTCCAACATCCATCTGATTATGGCATGTGAGTTGCTGTTGTGTCTGTTTGTCACAGACATCCATGTTTGCCATGCAAACTAATCTGGGAGCACATCATGTGTGTTTCATGGGTGTGATGGTATGTGTACATCAGACGTTACATGATGACAGTGTCCATGTGGCATTACCAGTTTCCTGTGTGTGGAACTTACAAACACCTGTCATTTGGTCAACACATGTATCCTTACTAGTCACTGAGGTGTATGTTTGGTATGTGACATTTGTTCAGATGTACTGTGACAGACCCCATAGATTGTTCACAGCACAGCATTGCACTTGTAGTGTAACCATCTGCAACAGAAATGTTGGGTGAGGGGCACATAGCTGGCATATGTGTCCATGCTCAACAGCACACACTTGACTTAATTGTGTCTTGCTATGATGTAGCATGTGATATTTAGCATGGTCATTGCCACATATGTCGGGGAACTGACAATCTTTCTTTGATCACCAATGTACTGCAGGAGACTAGCTGTCCACAGACCCTTCCCAGACCTTGCAACCATGGCTGAACGTGACTGCATCCGACGTTACCGTTTCACCAGACCACTAATTGAGGAGTTGGCAGAGCAGTTAGCCCCACATTTGCAACCTGGACTGCCATATCCATCAGTGCTGACACCCAAGGTGAAGGTGATGTCAGCCCTACATTTCTTTGTCACGGGAACCTTCCAGTACACTGTGGCTTCTGTTGGTGGGATGTCCCAGACAATGTTTAGCTGTGTGCTTCTCAATGTTTTGGAGGCAATGTTGTATTTTCTGAACCTGTAAATCCAATTCCCGACACCACGACAAATTCCTGACATAAAGAGCGACTTTTATGCACTGGAAAGGATGCCACATGTCATTGGCTCCATAGCTGGGACACATGTGGCTTTGGCACCACCACAAGCACATGAGTAGACATACAGGAACAGAAAACATTTTCACACCATCAATGCCCTGGTGGTATGTCTGCCGGACATGACGATATCACATATCTGTGCACGTTTCCCCGGTTCGGCACATGATGCTTACATCATGAGGAATAGCAGGATCCCACAGATTATGTCACAGCTGCAGAACCAGCGTGTCTGGCTTGTCGGTGTGTAATATCTGTTTGCCTTGTGTGACTTTTGTATCTTGGAATTTAACCCCCTTTTCAGACCCATGATATGTTTGTTTGTATGTAGGTGACTCCGGATACCCCAACATGCCGTGGTTGCTGACACCACTCAGGAACCCTGTCACACCTGCGGAGATACGTTATAATGAGGCACATGGGTGGACTAGGCGAGTGATAGAGCGGACATTTGGACTACTGAAAAGCAGATTTCGCTGCCTGGCCCGGACAGGAGGGGCCCTCCAATATGCACCAGAAAAGGTGTGCAAGATCATCATTATGTGTTGCATGCTACACAACCTGGCAGTGAGGGAGGAGTTGCCGCTTATCCAAGATGATGACGACCAGCAGCCGCCAGCAGGGGAGGATCCTGCCCTGGGTCATGTTGCCAGTGATGATGAGGGTGAGGGGGATGTTCAGACACTGCTCATCAACATCTTTTTCTCATGATTGTGAGTATACAGTGATGAGTTGTCTACGTTTTTCCTTTGCCTGATATATGTATGTAGTGCAATGTCGATGGATACTTGTGGCTGCATGCTACTTGACATAATCCTTGCAGTTATGCGTCCTTTGAGTTAGTATGTTCTCCAAAACAGTGTTGATATGATTCCTAGGTTGTTTTCACGAATCTTGAGAATTGTGTATGGAATGTCTATTGGAGATGTATGCAGTTATTTTGTTATTTCAATACTGTTGTATGTCTGTCCTTCACAGGGCCCTTTGGCTGTTGTCTGGTGACATGTGACCTCCAAAACACACAATCTTGTTACAGAGTGCAACTTTTCGTGGAAACCGGATGCAGTGGCACACACCCAAGTACTGACATTTCTGACCCTCTTGGTTACTTTGTGCTCACTGTCACGTAAGGTTACCTTGCATCTGTTGTGGAGTTCACATGTTGTGAATGTGTAATGAACCTGTGCTCCACTTTGGGATGTGCTTCGTCTGTATCCACACATCTGACATTCATTTGCATACTGTACCTGTGGCCTGATTGCTACTGACTCTAATGAGTGTTGTGTATCTGCATTTCAGTGTATTTTCAATTCTCAATAGTGGAGGCAATGAGTATGATGGCCATGGGAAATTTGTGTTGTGTTGAGCTAGTAGTGTAAATCTCTCATATGTGTCACATCACCATGACTCACAAAACTGTGTTTACATCGCTGTAGTAGTTTTCCTGCACAGTCTTTATTTAGCAGGTCATCATCTCTGTGTCGCAAACCAAGTTTAATTCACAACAGATGCAAGTTTGGTGTGATTATGAATTTATTTACATGCATATGTGAGAATAGTACACGTAATTGAAAGTGCTGCACAGTGTGATCGAAATTCAAAGTACACAGAGGAGTTGGTAGTGTTATTAGATGAAATTTCCTGAGTAAAGTCCACAGTCATTTGATTCATTGTTCCAACTTAGACCCTCCGTCACATGTGGGAGAGTTCAGTGACAGTCAACAAGGTGAACGGTTTGCACACAATGGAAGATATCAGGAGCAGGTGCTCACTTCCTGGGGGGTATGCATGGCCATCTGCCTCTCACTTGTCTTTCTTCGGATGACGCCTCTTCTTCTTCTTCTGGCGGAGACCCTCAGGTGCAGGCTGCTGTGGTGCCGGGGACTGTCTTCCAGAGTCCTCATCCCTCCCTGTGGCAGTTGCAGATGTTGTGGCAACAGATGTAGTGGGCACACAGGGAGGTGTGGTCATGTTGCCAGCAATCTGGCGGGACATGTGAGTATGTCCCTGTGCACCACCGTGAGTTCATCAATTTTGTCCATTATGGACGCCATTCGGGACATGTGTGTCTCCACCTGGAACATGTGGGAGTCCAATCTGGCATGATAGGCAGCCCGCTGTTATTGAATGTCCCTGAGGATCCCCACTACCTGGCCAAAGTCTCCAGTGCATTCTTGGTACGCATCTATGTTGCATCCCAACTGTGAATCATCTTGCAGTGCAGCCACATCTTCAGGCCGTGGCATCACCCTGCCCACCCTCTCACCACCCCTACCCACACGAGCAGGACCTGCCATTGCAGGCACAGACGACACTGGGCCTACTTCTGTGTTGGCACTGGTGGTGTTGTCCGCCACCTCCAGAGTGCCCTGTGTAGCTCTGCTGTCTGTATTATGTTTACTTGGTCTGTCCGTGTTGGTAGAGGTCATCTGTGTGTTTGCAGATATAGCAGGAGTGGTGGCAGGGGGTGCTGATGTTACAGCTGCTGGTGCTGCACGCTGACCCACACCGGAGGGGCCAGGTTGTTTGTCGTCGTCTGAGGAGGACTGAGAGACATCCACACCAGAGAGCTCAGGGTCAACTAGAGTCTGTGACTGGATTCTTCTTATGTTCCTGCAGTGTCCCCAGCAGCCCCTGTGGGTGGAAGAGACACACAATGATTGTTGTGGTTCAGCACACATAAACGGATCATACACATTACAGTTGCCACTGTACTTCATGATGAGTGTATGTACATTGCATTGTCCTCAATTGTCACAGACAGAGGTCTATATTAGTTAAGCACATTGTCATGACAACCTGAAGCGTTTTGATGGGCACGTAGAGCTGTGTGCATGAACAGCTGATGTATTCATTCATTGTCTGTACATGGCCATTGCTACTCAAGTGCATTCCTGTGCCTGACACAGGAGTGTTGTCCTTGTCAACATTTGTGCTTTAACAATGACATACATGCACTTACTCTTACGATGTGATGCAAGTTTGGGGCATGTGTGCTGGCATTTGTGCGTGTATTTTTGAATCACATTGGTGTGTCTATATGACATGGTCATAGTCCGGTATGTCTGAGATCTCTTGAGAGATACTATTTTGCTGTATGTGTTCCTAGTTTACATCTCATTGCACACATGTGATGGTGTTACCATAGCAAATGATGTTGCTGCTGAGCTTTGTACGTGATAACCTCATTTATCTTTTCAATGACCTCCATGGAAAGAGGAGTTAACCAAGGCAGCTCTCTTAATTTTCCATGATCATGACAGTGAGGGCAAGAGATTTGTGTGTTTGAGTTATGCTGCTGTGAGTTGTATGCCTCCTCCAACCCCGTCCAAGTTACTCCTTGTGTTGCAAGTGTCAATGACAGTGAGGGAAGCTTTGTGTCAAGGATCCTCACAATGCTGCATGATGTAGGAGTAGAATGCAGCTCACAACAGCGCCTTGTGTAAATGACACCAACAGTGTCAGCTATCTTGCTGTGGCCATTCCATTCACTGTCAGGTGCCCCCTGTCAAAGATTGTTAGACCTGGCATCTCTTGGCGTGATTACTCATGACTGTTTGCCTCTATTACCTTTGTATTTAGATTCTTGGGTGCTTTGCCACTGCTGATCAGTGTCAAACTACAGGGGATCCCTGTTTAAAGTGTAATGGTAGTTGGTTGTCTATGATTGGTATATTTGCCTTACTAGTAAAGTCCCTAGTGATGTGCACTGTGTGTGCCAGGGCTAGTAATGCAAAGGTGCACAGAGAGGGTAACTCAGGCCTGCAGCGTAGGGCCTGCGCACATTTTGCTAAGTTAGCATGTTATCCTGACAAGTGCAACCACTTTTCAGGCAGTACTTTCCCTTTTGCATACACAGGAAGTATCCCTATGGTAGGTCCCGGGTAACCCCTGAGCAGGGTACAGTGTAGGTAAAAGGCAGGACATATACTAAAGGTGTGTGTTATGTCCAGACAGTGAAAAACACTCCAATTCGTTTTTCACTGCTGAAAGGCCATCCTGCCCATAGGACAGAATGGGGGAGGCTGGGTGTTGTGTTTGTTAGCCAAGTTTCCCATAGATTTAAAATGGAGAGGTGAAGTTTAGTATGTATGAACTCACAATGTCATAACGCATCTTTCTATGAAGGTGTTTTTTGTCACTGTGTGTTCAGAAACCACTCTTCAAGAAAGCGGCTGAGTTTTGTGCTTTAAGCATTTCTGTGTGCCTCTGCTGAATGTGGATTGACTGTCTGGATCTGTGAGGTGAGAGGAGCTGGGAAAGGTCTTGACCCAGGGAGGGGTTGAGGTGGCACCAGGCTGCTCTGCATCTGGAGAGCAGGGGGAGGAGAAGCCCGGGAGGTGAAAAGGCCTGGGCTGGTGCTATAAAACAATTGACCCATCTCCAGCTGAGTGATTAAGGATCCAGACCCCCAGTATCAAAGAGAGAAATGTGACACTGGGAGGGAGACACCCAGAACTAATTTAGGCAGGGGTCAGGGATCCCTGAGCACAAAGAACTTCAAAGACATGAAGGGGTATAACTAAGGGAACTAAAGCCCCTAGAATATGGTGTAGTTTTGAATGGCGAAATGGACAGGTCGAGGTTGAAAAGGCTTTGACCTCTTTCGTGGTCAAGAAAAACCTCTGCCAAGGAAGAAGTTGCTGAAGAGACTGATGGATAGGACGGACCCTTGCTTCGTGATCTGGGGCTGGCTTGCAGTTTGTAGCTTTTACTAAGTAAGAGACTGAAGGGACATTGCAGTGGGTGGTGTGTCCCCCTCTTGAACAGGACTGTGCTTTGTGCTGTGTCCTGAACCCCTAGGGCCCGAGGTGAGCTGGCTTCTTGTTTGGAAACACAGGAACATAAAAGTTTCTGGAGAAGTCCCAAGCAAAGCGGTGTGCGTGTGCAGCTTGAGACCCTTGGAAGTTGTGCCTTGTGATCGTGGACACACCGGAGTAAACTGTCGTGTCGTGGTGCAAGCCGAGGTGTTGGGGAAGAGTGCCTGGTCGTTGTGTGCACTGGGAGAAGAAGTGAGACTTGGACACTCAGAGTGCGTGTCGTGGTGCAAGCCGAGGCGTTGGTGAACAGCGCCAGGTAATCATGTGCACCGGGAGAAGAAGTGAGTCTCAGACGTGCAGAGTGCATGCCGTGGTGCAAGCCGAGGCGTTGGTGAAGAGTGCCTGGTCATCGTGTGTACCGGGAGAAGAGGTGAGACTCGGACGCGCAGGGTGCGTGTCGTGGTGCAAGCCGAGGTGTTGGTGAGGAGTGCCTGGTCATTGTGTGCACCAGAGAAGAGGCGAGTCTAGGACGCGCGGCGTGCGTGTCGAGGTACAACCTGAGGCGCTGGTGAAGAGTGCGTGGGTAGGTTGTGCACCGAAATTGAAGTAAGTCTCCACAGTGCTGAGTGCGGGTCTCGGTGTCCATTGAGACAGCCAGAAGGAGGGCCAGGTTATCGGGCCCTCGGAGTTATATAGTAGCGGCCCGGACCAGCAGCCCCGGAGGAGCCAAGCCGCCGGCCCGATCTCGCCTTGCCCATCGATGGAGTTCTGGATCAAGGCCCATGCCGCTGAAGGAGGAGAGGAGGGTGTGGTCACGCCCCCCCCCAGGTAACGTGGATCACCACCTGGGGTGGGGTGCGAGCTCAAAGGGATACTCTCTCGGCCTTTCGCTTCTGTCAGCTGCGTGAGTCTGTTGCTTCGGCTCAGATCGAGGCCCGTGCTGACCCAAGGAGGGGCAGAACTGGGGCCGGAGTGAGAAGCGTTACTTTTGTGTCATCACTGATCATTAATGGGGGTAACAGGGCACCTAGACTGTCGTATTACACTTTGCATTATTGCTGCTAACGAACTATCGAACTGTTGTATGACTCCTGACTATATTTGTGCCTGATGACCTACATGCTTGGTGCGCTACGCACTGCATTATTTTTCTCTTGCAGAGTACATGATCGTAGCATGGTGCCTTGCATTGTTTCTTCATTGCACAGTACATAATTATATTGTGGCGCGTTGCATTGGTTCTCCTTTGCAAAGTACATGATTGTTGCGTGACGCCTTGCTTTGTTTCTTCATTGCACAGGGCATGCTGGTAGTGACACGCATTGCATTTTTCCTTCTATTGCAAAGTACATGATTGTGGCGTTATGTAGTGCATTGTTTCTCTCTTGCACAGTACAGGAGTATACTGTTACGCATTGCAGTTTTTCTTTTCATTTGCAACGTGTGTGATTCTAGCAATACAACCTGCCTAACCTTTTGGAAACGGTTAGAAGTTTAACTGTTGGTTAGAAGCAGTAATTGGAATTAGAACCGACCAATCCACCGAAAGGAATACTACCCATTATTATATGTTGGTTTTGTATCATGTGGTCATATCCTATATCTTCTTATATTAAGATTATACTTGTTTTATAAAAACTCGTGTGGAGTCTATTTGTGGTGACATCATTGGGTTGCTGGGAGTGTGGTTGCACAAACTGTACACTCGTGCCTTGGAGATAAGCCTGGCTGCTCGGGCCAAGCTACTAAGGCGGTGAGCAGGGCTATCTCAGACGGTGTCCTTACTTAGCCTAACGTTGAAATGAGGGTTCCGGATCTCGCATCAGGTGACAGCGGTGTGGGACAGGGACTCCCGCCTTCAGCATTTGGCGGCGGTGGTGAGGGATAAGGACCCCCACTTCCAACAATTATGTTTATGTAGCTTTGTGTGTGTGTTTTGATATGTGCTATGTTTGCATCTCCCCAATTTTCGTAGACCTCACACACCTTCCCAGGGAGGGCAGAGAGCACCCCTGTTACAATGCATCCCCAGACAGTGAGTGGAAACATACAGTTGAGATGGCTGTTAGTGCGAACGTGTGTGAGAGGGCCAGTGCCTTGGTGTGACTTTCAGCCAATTCATACATCAGGCCCATGTGTCAGCCATCTTGCCAGGGCATTTACTTTCACTGTCATGGAGTGACTGGTCCCAAGGGTGGTATTTGTTCTGGTTGAGAAGGTGTGTGGAGAGACGGCCTTGATAGCATTTGGAGGCATTGCAGGACCTCCTTCTCCCCTAGAGGCCAGGAAATCACCCAGGAGGCATGAATCCATTGCAGGGAGTCACAGTTAACTTTCAGGACGTTAGCCAGTGGTGTCCAGATGTTTGTGTGAGCACAACTCTCAACAGGGCCTTGTGCTCACTACACCAGTGCCCAGAGTCAGCTATCTTGTCAGTACTTTTGCACTCCCTGTGAGGTGAGCATGGTTCAGGGTGGGCTTGATGGGCCATGTGGTATGAGGACTATTGGCTGTGTCTACAACTGCCATCATGCTTTTGGCTACACCCACCTTCCCAGACAGCGCAACCTTCCTTCCTGTGATTCAGCTTCCCTGGTAGTGAATGTGTGGTGACAAGATGGCTGCTGGATGAGACTGGTGTTTGGGTCACATTGCCTTGCTGTGGGTTGGTGCTAAGGTAGTCAATTTTTGTGAATGGTGAGCTTCCCACTTACATTGCAGGTATGTTGTTAGTGTACATCACTTTTTGGACACATATCCCATCATGGACTTGTGCTCCCCACAGCAGAGCCCAGTGTGAGGCATCTTTGTCGGTGATTTTACTTGATTCTCAGGGAGTTGTTTGGAGTTGGTGGAAGGGGTGTGAGTGTGACTGGGCCTGCTGGCAGATGTAGTCAGAGCTAGCACTCCTCCTCCCCCCAGACCAGATACACCACCATGAAGCATGCTTCCATTGCAGGGAGTCAAGGTTTATGTTCAGGATGTCAGGCAGCGGTGTCCTGTTGTTTGTTTGAGTAGTACTCCCAACAGGGCCTTGTGCTCCCCACAGCAGAGCCCAGTGTCAGCCATCTTGTCAGCACTTTTCCACTCCCTGTGGGGGGAGCATGGTTCAGCTTGGGCTTGATGGGCCATGTGGGATGAGGACTATTGGCTGTGACTACACTCCCATCATGCTTTTGGCTAGACCCACCTTCCCAGAAAACCCAACCTTTCTTTCTGGAACTCGGCTTCCCTGTGAGGTAGTGTAACAGTGCTGGCAAAATGGCTGACAGTGTTTGTTGGTGTTTTGAGGCCCCTGTACTGGGGCACCTTCCACTCCTTGTCTATGGTACACACACAGCAAGACATTGAGGTCTTATTAATCATTTAACATCATGGGAAACCAACCCCCCTTTCTTTTAATATAACCTCCACTCTAAAAACCATTGGTAGTAACCATGGACCTGCCTTCTCCCAGCAATTCTCTAGCGGGGCGATGATGCACCTTATATTAGGTAACCTACCCTAATACTGGTCCCACATTTGCAAATAATAAATCAGCACAACTGGATACGTGCCATAGCACACAACCCATCATATTACCAAGGGATGCGGGTAGTCCCAATAACGTGCCTACATCCAGAAGCCAATATACTAACTTTGCTGATTACGGTAAATTATTTATTTAATTGCGCATCATTTTCTACACGCGACATCACTTGTACAAAAACATTCGGTCTCGTGCTCAACTGCACATTCCAGTAGATGTCTAGTCTTTTTTCCTCTTTTTCACCCCCTTGTCTTCACTTCCGGGTCATGCCAGGTGAAATCCAAGCGCTTTTTATACTCGGATCCTCGCTCATTGATCCGTTTTTAGGTCTAACAACAAGACCGAATTTTAGAATATAATTATCATCCCTTTATATTATTTCTATCCTTTTTAGCACAATTCTCCCGTATATACTTGATCGCATGGTAGATTTTGGCTTCCGGTTGACCGCAGGCAGAGTCAGCACAACCCATGCGGCAACAAACAGGTGCTGCCACTAGCGTTTCACGCTACCGTAATTAACTTCAATTAAGTTCAGTATTTAAACCCCGCCCGGAGCACGACTCAGTTACCCAGCCGAGCCATCGGGGAGGTCGCACGAGGCAGGGCATTGTCCCAGGAGTCGTAAGTACGGCATAGCCGATAGAAACTTGGTCTTAGCGAGGATATCGCCTTGGATTACTGGACATTCCTCTCTGGTAAAAAAACTCATTTTCTCTTCTAGATAGCCTATCAGGCACTCCCTCCACCTGTTCAAAGCTCATGGGGTATAACTCTTACAAATTCTCAAGTAGGTTGATTTTCCGCTGCCTTGACACCAATATAGCACTATAAACACAGGCGACGCCCTTTCATGGATTATTTGGGCTCATCAACAATAGTGCATTATAAATAGAGTGTGTGCTTTATGTTCTGTGTGTGTATGTCTCTTGTCATCGTCCTTTTTATTTTTTCACACCGGGACACTTCATCTCACTAATTAAGGTAATTTTATGGATACTTATGTCACAGATTTTTTACAGGTCACCAATGCTCACAGTGGACTAAGTTTTTGTCTTGTAAAGTACGACTTCTTTTCCCCCCCTTTTTTGCAGGTTAACGACTACAAAGACCCATTGAGGCTTTATGACTACATGCAGTAATCTTTCCTGCAGTATTTTCCTTACACCTTACATTTATCACTATTGCGTCAAATAGATAACGCATCACTATTGTATATTGTGAGCTTAGGAAGGGATCCTTATGGTCCTGAAGAAGAAGCTGGGGGAGCTTCGAAACATGTCGGCAGATATAGGAGGCATAGTTCATTGAGGCATATACACCTCCTTCCCCACATTTTAATGATACCAGCTCCAAGGTATATTAAAGTTTTCTTGACCAACGAGCTAGGTATTTTTTTAATTCACTTTCCCATCCACCCCTGACCCGTCATCTCACATCCCTACACAACACATAGTTGTCTCACAACAACAGTGCTCCCGCGTATACGCAGGTCATAGCACGCCCCGTCCTGTAGAGGGGCGGGAAGACCCCTATGATGAAGCATGACACCAAGGGCCCTTTTGGTGTGTGAGGGGTATTTAAACAACATGTGTGTATTTTCCACCACTGTGGGGATACATACTCAATCTGGGAGTTTTTGACGTACATACATACCTGTGGGTGGATCCCTATCTTTATAAAGTTTTGAGGCCAACGCCTTGCTGTTTTTGTTAGTAAACTTGTACTGGTTATGACATAGTTCCATATTACTTTTACATTGCAGGTATTGTGTTTATCTAACTAGTATGCAGATCACAGGTTTATTAGCTTTCGGTTGCTATGGCTTTGCTAACAGTGATTGGTTTCACTGTCCCCTTGACAGTGATGTCTGTGTGTTTGTATTGCCTCACAATATTGGCTAGTTGGTTATGTACTCACCAGGCTCTGGAATTCCTGTTAATCCATGGATGCCCTCCGGTGGAAGGATGGCCCGCACCTTCTCCTCCCAGGAAGTGAAGTGCGTAAGTTTTGCAGGAGGGCCACCACCGGTCTGCTGGCTCGGGGCATGGTCTCTGGCAATCAGCTTCTTGACCCTCCTTTGCACATCATCGCACCTGTTCCTGGTATCGTCCATTGTGCACAGGCAAGGTGCTTGTGCGTTCACCTTGTTGACAATCCTCTCCCACATCTTGGTTTTCTGGGCCATAGGGGGTCTGTTGAACTAATGTGCCAAATAACTGTGGCTCTACTCTGAGAATTTCATCTACCATGATTTCCAACTCACTATCTGTGAACTTTGGATTCTTCTTTGGGGGCATGGTGATGGGTGGTGGTGGAGATGGATGTGTGTGTGAGTGAGAAAATGAGGGTGAGTCAGTGTAAGTGAAGCTGGGTGTTTGTGAGTGTGCTTTTAGAGAGGTGCTAGTGGTGTAAAGGTTGTCTAAGTTGTGAGTGTGTCTCCCAGAGCAGTGTGGTAGTGTTCTCTGCTGGCTGATCTGTGGAATTTGCAAAGAATCATGGTAGGGATTTTTACCCTTTATGAAGGTAGAGTTGTGGCTGTGTCTTTTTTTTTTTTTTTTGCTTTGACATTGATTGTTTGGTTGTTTTCTGTCTGTTTCTACTAGATTTTTTTGAGCATGACGGAGACGTTCAGTTGACCGGAACGGACACTTACAGCGGCAATTGCGGGGTAATCCAAGTCTGTCACACTCACATTATGCTCTTCTACGTGGTAATCACTGTTTTCCATACATTTTGGTCTTATGAAATGTGCTCCGTGCAAGTCGGTTTTATTTCACACGCATTGCATCGTACTACGCCGTCGTACGGCGCGTGTACGTGTTGGTCAGAATACATTCTCGGTCCGTGTTGGTCGGAACGGTTTAACGTCCGAGGTCGGAATCAGGCCCTGAGTAGGAATCGCTATTAGGAAATCGCAATTAGGAAATCCCATGCCATCCGTACCAATGGGCCGGTTTTCCATTTCCAAAATAGCGATTTCCTATTTGGAAATTGCTATTTTGGAAATGCTAAACCAAGGATGGCTATCGGCATAGGGCCTCTCGTAATGCACCCCAAACATTGTGGTGCACATGTAGAGCACACATATGCCCTGGGGGCATGTTTGCGCTCGATTTACTTTTTTTTTTTTTTATCTTGGGGTGCGTGCTTTTTTAAAATTGCAAATGGGTACCATCGACTTTGAGCCGATGGTAATTGCATTTCCTAAATGCTCATTTTGTATTTAGAAAATGCTTTTTACATGTGCTGAGAAATTGCAAATAAGAAATCCTTATTTGCCATTTCCTATTTAGGGAATCGCAAAATGCAATTTCAACTGGGTAGAAATCGCATTCTGCAATTCCCTAAAGATCTCTGTACATAGGAAAAGGTTGTTTTGCATTTCTTAACGGGCCAAAATTGCGATTCAGCCTGTTAAGAAATGCAAAAGGCCTTTTTTACCTCTGGGCCTTAATCACCTTCACAATTTTGTTTGAATGTAGACAGAAAGTAGAAAAACAACTTATTTTCCATCATTTTGTTTAGAGATAACTTTATTGATTAAAAAGTAAAGCTCTAATTTGTTTCTGAAAAAACTGAAAGGAAGGATAAGCACCACAGCTCAAGGACCTTTGTTCCATTCTTTAGCTGCTACAATAGAAAAGATTATATAACTGAATGACACAAGTTTTGTTCTGGGCCTGAGGAAAGATGCTGGAAAACGTGTAGATGGAATTTCAATGGGGAAAAAGAAGGTGAAATGCGATTGTTTGCCCTAGGTACTACAGTCAGAGCTTTGAAAAGTAATCTTTTTTTTTACTGTGAGCCAGCTGCTATTTCTAAGAACGGAGTTAAATGGTCCCTGCATCTGGTACCGATTACAAGATGAAGCACCAAACATTGAATCCGCTGAAATCACCTAATTATCAAGTAGTCTGAGATACATGTTGTTCCGCAGTCAAGGCAAGAATAAATTAGGCCTCTCAACAAAGAGAGAGAGGTCCCTCTACACCAAAGGGACAGGACTCCAATATGACAATAAGTCTAGAAAACAATTCCATTGGTAATTTGAGTAGGTATTTAGAACACACTATTACACTTTCATACACAACACACTTATGTCACCAGAGAATATTAGCAGGTCTCCAAAGTCAAAATATAAATGTACAAATATTGTATTCAATATATAAGAATAAAATAATCTATTAAAGCATGCATTAAAAATACATCATGTATAGCACCAACAATGTGCTTCCAATATGGAGTCTAACATACACATAATCATATAATTACAAACAAAATACATTTAGGGAGAGTACATTTAGACATTCAAATGTTGTCATTTCAGGCACTAATCTGACAGTCATTCCATAGTCAAACCATCCTTATGTGTTGGTCTTTTGTTGACTATGATTAATTCAATTTAGTGCAAATGATGTAACAGTGCAAAGCGTTCCGGTGGATTCAATTTATTCTAACCACCGTCTTCAGGAAAATATTCTTATCTCCCAAGAGCTTCCAATCTAATTACAGAAACATTATAAAACCACAATTCAGAATTATATAACATCACATTATATAATACAGTATGTTATACAATTTGCATCTCATTTTCATAATCTATAAATTCTCCCAATTGTCATTAAAAACCATTACTAGTGTACTTTGGAGAACACTCAATTAAGCACCATTTATACTAAATCTCTAGTGACACTCCACTAAATCCTTAACCTCTCACTCATACTCTTGTGTTCACAATTGTGCCATGTATGTATCATACCTGATTACATGCAGCTGTCTACACCCTACGCCGCAAAAGTAGCTGTAGAGATTGACCCACCATAAATTAGATTGGAATGAGGTACCAGACATTATTCTTCAGATCTTTCTCCTCAAGTTGAGGTAACAACAGGACAGTTCTTAGTTATATCCTTACCTGCCAAGCAAGACTTTCTGCAAGCCTAAAAACGAAATTGGACACATAGCATCACATATTGCCCTATGAATATAGGGTCTAGAAATGTATAAGATACATTATTAATATTGTACCTTGTAATTAGTAGTTAATGCAAAACTGTTAAAATGTCCACGATAGCCAACAAACGAATCTGCGACTGAAAAATTTCCAAAATTGTAGATCTTCTGGCTACAGGGCTCTTGTTAAAATTGAAACCGTGTGCCTGTCCACCTCTAATAATAATGTCACCACGGTGTTTTTCCTTTACAGGGCCAGAAAAAAAATGTAGTATAAAATTTAGTTTCTAACACTGGTTCTCCAATGGATCGTGCTCATCGCATTGAGGGGTGAAGGAAACTAGGGTGTCGGCATTGGCTGCCCAGTGAGGACCAGGAATTGGTAACCAACTTACAAATTCGCAGTCAAATTCCGATATATTGCTCTCAAAAGCATACTGTAAATATACAGAATGGCAACAGGTAGTTCGACTCTCCTGGATAAAATCAGTTGGGCTAGAATCACACAGACTAACAACTCTGCCACCACTATGCAAAACAGCAACAACAGAACCTGATGTTCTGTAAACAGTTTATGGCTGTTTCTACTATACATTTACATATCCCAGGCACAGTCCCTGTGGAAAGAATGGTTATGAAATTTGAAAGACATAGACAATTAAGGAGTTTCAATTAGATTTTATATCAATTAATAGTAAGAATAATCAATGCATCAAATATCATTTAGAAAGCTCATTCGTGAGTCTAGAAAAAGTACATTACAGATGTAGTGGAAAACAACACATTAATAGAAAATCAAAAGTTAAAGTACTCATAGTCCATAGTAAGGAACAAATCAGGATAGAAGGCTCAAATTATCAAGTTCAAAAGAAATCTAAGCAGCACATTACAAGATATGGTTCGGCCGGGAGTTCAAGGAAAGTCCGCTAACCTAGAAGTTCCTGCTGTTTTAAGGGCAAGAAGGAGTCCACACAGTTCTCGGCATAGGCAAAGGATCTGGTCAGTAAGCCCTATTGACCATATGGAAAACAAGAAGTAGTCGCATCAAGACTCCATCCACACAAGAGAAGAAGCAGAGGGAGCCCCTCCGAAGAGCATTCGTTATTATAGTTCATCAGTCTGGATGTAACACCCACTTTGTTATTATTACCATGGTATTATTACCATTATTACCATTACTATGTTGAAAAACATGAGTGTGCCATATGTACATACATTTAAAAAACAATATAGTTTTAGGAAATTGGAGACTTTACACATATAAAAATTACTTCAGGAAAGTTTGAGCTTTCTATCGAATTCAGTAACAGTTTTGCACCAACTTTTCAAAATTCAATGGTGCATTTCAAAAAGACTGAAAGAATAGTTTTTTGAGCATTTCACGTTTAAATTTCAATATGTAAATCAATATATTGGTGAGCAATCCTAATGGTATCTTCATACATAAGTTAATATGAATTCATTAATTTTGTAAGTTTCAGCTTGATAAGTAAATGTATAACTACTTTACAGTGTTTAGCATGATTCAACTCATAGGAGAATCAACTGTTAAACATTTTAGATCCACATCATATAATTTTACCACTAAATCTCATTCTGAGCACTCTTTTACGGTGCACATACTACTTTTTCTTACAATCATTGTCATTTTCTGAAACAAGTGCAAGGTGCACATTTAGTTTTATTGGTATGTTATCGTTTTTGTTGAAAGCATATGTGTCGTGAAAAGAGTGAGCAGCCTCTAAGCTGCACCAGTTCCCCCTTTGATGGTGAATCAAGCCATCATATCAATGTTTTATCAGATGCCACAGATCATAGTTTAGTTGTCTTCATTATTTTTTGTCTGGAATTCTCCAGAGCTTATATTTCATCATAAGATCGACTCTGCCTATCTTCCAGTTCTACATCTGCTCTTTTCCTTTTCCCTCCTCTATTACTCTCTTATGTCTACATACTTTGATTGTCACAGACACTAGCAATACACACAGAGCAATTATCACCAAAGGTTTCAAAAATTGTCCCACAATTCCACTTCCTAGTTTACCCAACCATCTGCTAACAGCAGAAAATCCTTTCCCGAGTGATTCCTAGGCACCTTCAGCTTTTAACCCTTTCACATCTTTGTCTAAATCAATCATATTTTTGGTGTAACCCTCTAAGTCCTTTCTCTTGTCAAGTATGCAGGTGCAACATTGTTGGACCTTTAACAACCAACAGACTCTGCCCTCCTTCGCAAGAAGAACATCTAAACCAAGCCTATTCTGCAGAACCATAGATCGGATTGAAACCATTTCAGCATCAATGGCTAAGAATTCTCCCGCTGTATTAATAGCTAGTTTATCAACTACAGTAGAAAGCTTTCTAATTTTGTGCAAATTTAGTATCACTCCTACAGATGGTATTAAAGCACCAACATTGTCTCTTACAATTTCATTTGCACTGGCACCTCTTTTCTTTGTCCCATGCTGCTCTTTTGTTGATTCATTAATTTGTACCACATGATACATTTTTGGGAAAACTATTTTCAAATAACAGTGTCCATACCATATGTGTTTTGTAAAGAGTGAGCAGCCTCTAAGATATGAATCACAGAAATTAAATTAACTAAACCTTTTCTCAGTCCCTGGTAACATGCCACAAAGCAGCCAGGCTTAAATCAACGGCAATGTGTGAAGTATTTAAATAGTGCATAACCAGTAGGAAAAGTCACCCAAGCACACTAAAACTCCACAATAGAGTTTAAAATAAAGAAAAAAATTGTTATGAGTAAAATAAGACCAAAAGAACAACAATCCAACAAAGGGAACCGGAGATATGAATGTTTAAAGAATTAAGAAGAGAAAACATCAAGAAAAACAAAGCACCCAATGTAAGTTAACAATCATGGCAAATTGGGACTAAGATGCAATTTCAGAACCATCCTGGATCGGATACACCAAGTGGATTGGTCCCAGTGAAAGCCTGGGATTCAAAAAGTTCAAAAAAGTCTCACTTCAGAAAGGGACTTTGTCACGTTCTTGAAGAAAATTATTTAACTATCTTTTAAGTACCAATGTAGAAGAAAAATCATCTCCACACAGGACGCCACTGAAACTGTAGGAGCACCGTGGATCCAAAGTCCAGCTATCTGAAGCAGGTTGGTCCCTCTAGCACTCAGGAGCTTTTGAAATTTCTTGCTGAAAAATGTTTAATTTCAGCTAAGAATGGGATTTAATAGTTTTTTCAGCAGTGCTAGATCTCTGCATGGGACAACACTAAAATCCAATCCATTACAGTGGAAATGTATGTCAGTCGGATACTTATTCCAACAGCTCCCGCTGAAGTTTGGGAGCTCTGGAGGAATAGTTTTGAAAAGTTTCCGAACTTTCTTCAGGTGGCCAAACAACCACAGGAGTACACCTCTAAGGCCTCCATAACCTCAAGGGAAGGTACCAAGATCCTCTTGGGGTGTCAGGCAGAGGTCAACAGCAAGGTCCAGTCCCAGTCCAGTTGCCATGTTCCACTGGGATTCTAAACAGGAATGTTCTCTTCAGCTTTTTTATGTTCTTGGAGTCACCCGAGGGGTTCAGCGTCATGATCATTTCTGTCCTTGGATTTTGCATGGTATCCTTTCACAAGTCTAGCAGTGTTCTGAGGAATGCTGGGTGAAATCCAGCTTCGTAGCGTTCATCAGTCTGTGGGTGGGGGATACCCTTAGATACTTTTAGTCCCTCTCTGGGGTAAATATTCCAAGGCCATGGTCTATCTTCTTTTTAAGTAGCTCCTGTTTGAATTACTTCAAACAGACCTAAAATGCAATGTGTCATGGCACATCAAAAATCCAGAACGCCAAAGTCTTCAGCCCCACTAAAATTGGCCTCTGAGAGCTGTGATTGTGTAAGGGTCTTTACTATGGAAATTACTGGTGCCTTCCCATATCTAACACTAAAATTTAGTTTGCAGCAGAACCGGGACCTACAACAGAAAAAAAGTCTGGCAAAGCAAAGCAGGGTACCTTAATAACCCGACAGGGGATACACAAGAATTGTGACCACGGTCTGTTAGTTCCCTTTCAAGGGCGCAAATGTTTTACATGTGCCTCAGACAGGCTTGTCAAGCAGGATTTGACACCGTTGTGCCAAAAGGAGGGGCAGCACCACCCACATTTGATATTCTGCTAAGATCAGAGGGGTCATTCCTGCCAATTCAGGTTGACCTGCAATCAAAGTGGTCTTTTGTGCAGCTCCTGGAAGACATTTGACACCTCATTACAGGCAGGATAGGACTGGCCTGCAGCTGCAGAGGAAGGATAATTAAATGACAAAGGCAACTAAATGCAACTTTTCTGAAAGTTATATTTTTTAAATAGTTAGAAAAATTCTGGCTTTACCAATGACTGTGGATTTGTAAAAGAGGCAGTTAGGAAAAGTTGTTGAACTCTTTATTTAGCTGTTTCCTATTGGATACTGCAGAAACATTGATGTAATCTGCTTTACCAGTATTTCCTATGGGAACAGCTAAATCTAATGCAGTGAAATAGCCTTTGGTGATTTACTCACTGTAGATACATGTTCTGTTATGTTATGTTATGTTATGTTAAGCCCCATTTATAACGCACACGAATACTCGGAAGTGTCCTGGCGCGGAAGGCAGATAGAGGAGACGAAGGGGCGCAGGTTGGGGCTTTTTTACTTAAAAAGCAAGGTTTTTAGCTGCTTTTTGAACAGCCTGAGGTCACCGATGTTCCGAAGCTCAAAGGACAGGACATTCCAGGCCTTGGCTGCTCTGACAGAGAGGGAGCTATCTCCCGTTCTGACAAGACGGTACCTGGGTATAACAGCGAGGCATTGCCCCGTGGAGTGGAGATGCCTGGGAGGTACATAGAAATCAAAACGTCTCCTGAGATACAAAGGCCCGCTTTGTAAAGAGCACCGTGTACAAGCGTAAGAGCCTTGAACAAAACACGCTGATCTACCGGGAGCCAGTGCAAATCCTGTAGCATCTGCTTAGAGCTAGACCAGGGATACCCAGTAGTGCTCTAGCGGTCGCGTTCTGAACGATCTGTAGCTTTTTTATCTGTTATGCAGGAAGAACGATATAAAGAGCATTGGCGTAGTCTAAACGCGAAACAATGAGAGCGTGGGTCACCATTTCTTTAGCCGCTTTGGGCAGTAGGGGCAAAAATCTCTTTAAGAGTTTCAGTGTGCCGAAGCACACTCCGGCTAATTTATTGATCTGCGATAAAAATCTGAGGTTCTCACTGAACCAGATCCCCAAGTTTTTTACCGGGCTCCCCATTGACTAAGGCATGGGGTAGCCCATGGGCCAAAGGTCATCTCTAAAATGCGGAGGGAAGGACCCGTAAAGGAGCACCTCAGATTTTTTACCCTTGTTGCATTTGAGTTGGGCCTGTGCTAACATTTAAAAACTTCCGTAAGACAATTTTTTGTAGCCTCCAGGGATAAATCATTTTACTTCCACGTGAAGAGGAGCTGGGTATAATCAGCATAAGCTATGATCTTAGCACCCAGCTCCTCCGCCAGATAGATAAGCGGCATCATGTACACATTAAAAAGAAGATGGCTCAGAGCTCAGCCCTTAGAAACACCCATGGTCAAACTTCTTGGTGTAGAGGAGAAAGGAGGCAGCCATACTTGCTGTGTTCTATTCATCAGAAAGGATTCAATCCACTCCCACGCCAGACCAGAGATGCCGATGTTAGACAGCCGGGCCAAAAGTTGGCGGTGCAGTACCGTGTCAAACGCGGCAGAGAAAGTCTAATAACACCAGAATTGCTCTGCCGCCTGAATCAAGGCATTCTCTAATAGCCTCCACCATCTCAACCAGGGCTGTCTCAGTACTGTGTGAGGGCCTGAAGCCCGACTGGGCTGGGCGGAGGGCGCCAGAGGTCTCAACAAACTCCGAGAGCTGCTTGTGGGCAGTCTTCTCACACACCTTCGCCACAGCCGGGAGAAGTGAGATCAGTCGGTAGCTAGCCAGGGTAGCGGGGTTTAGTGAAGGTTTTTTAGCAGGGTGAGGAGTTTTGCCTGTTTCCACTCAGATGGAACCATAGCGGTTTGGAGCAACAGGTTGACAATATTGTTTCACGTACAATAGGGTAACAGTTCCTAGGAACTGTTACCCTATTGTACGTGTAGTTATCTTTGGAGCATTGGTACAGGACCCATTCTCTAATTTTTGCTCCTTGTCCCCATCTCAGTGTGTGTATATGACAATATTGTTTACTTCAGGATTAACTGAGGGTACGGCGCATACATACGGGGGGCTGGGGGTATGGCGTGTACATACGGGGGGCTGGGGGTACGGCGCGTACCGGCCCCCTTTTCCTTGTGCATCGCGGCGTACTTAGCTTTTCCGGAACTTTTTGGCTGCTGTACAAATATAGCCGTGCGGAGTGCTGTGGGTACGAATCGTACTTGCTGGTCCATAAAACGCTGCCTGACTCTGTGCGGACGTCACATACGCGCTGTCCTGGATTGCAATTGTATGTATTTTTTAGCCGCACAGTGTTTTTTACGATTCGTACAGAAATGGTATTTCTGTACGAATCGTACTTGCTGGTTTGTACGGTGGAATTCCCGGGTACGAGTCGTACGGAGAAAACGCTCCGTACGACCATTTGCACCCGGGTTTTACAGGATCGGAATCGGCACCTTTGTGTTAGGGGTCAGAACACATACACTGGGCACTGGATGGCAGTGTCCCAGTGTTAAAGTTCAAAATTATCAGCAAGGTAGTCTAAATAAAATGAAAAACTGGAGGTCACCACCCAAAAAGGTGTCACTTTGCAACACACTTTCATTAGAAATAGACACACAGAAAAACACTAGGAAGCCAGGAAAATATTTCCAAGATTTATTCAAATCAAAATCCCATCCTAGTACACACAATATCAATAGCAATTATTATAAAAATAAAGAAGATAGTAGCAACGATATTTGTTAATAGACCAAACTATAGAAAATATATATCTAAATTAAATGTAAGAAAATAATATCTAATATTATGATGGCACTTTCGGGTTTCTCAACATCAATGTCCCCAGTTCCTGCCTTTCCTCGACTAACTTAACTGATCTTAGTACCAAAAGTGGCTTACTATTTTTCATAGATTTCATACCTTTTCTAAACAACAGGAGGTGTGTTCAATGAGGAGATAGGTGCTTTTCTTGTCTCTGTGCCCCAGCGACTATGTTGTCCTCAAGCAGGCAGATAAGTCTTTCGGAAGACTCGATGTACCTGATATATTGCTTTCAGCTGCGGATGTGTAAAAAGTGAGACCTTCAGTCTGGAGTCCCTGGATTGAAGTTCCCCTCTATCTAATAATGCTTTTTTCCAGTTCAAATAGTCTGACTGAACGTTATTTTTAAATAAAATTCAATAAGAAACCCTTCTATCCAATTCCCCACCTTATATTCAGCGGAAATTGCTTTTATTTTTTAAATTGTGATTTTTCTTATCTCTAGTACAGCAGTTGCAACAATGGTATACACTGTACATGGCGCATTGTAGCAATACATCCAGTGAAGCTCTCTGAGCCCATCCATCCCTACACCTCTCAGTTCTTGCATCATAGCAATGCCAGTGTCCCGCCCTGCCAGTGCATCAACAGAAAGTAAGCACCCACAATAAGAGACATCACAGTTCAGCTCGACGGAAGAGTTATGCACACGATGAGGTGAAAGGCCGCCGCTATGCAATGCTAGTGAAAGTGAAAAATGTCTTTATTGTATAGTTAATTAAAACCAAAACAATATTCCAATTCATAAAATTCATTGTACCATCGTATTAAAAAATGAAAACAGTTATTGGATACAGCTGATTCGCCCCTTTTTTTGCGGTGCATTAACATTTGACTAGTTGTTTCTATTTACTGTGTTATTGTTAAAATCAGAAGAAGTTCACTGAATGACGCTGTGACCACTTTTCATTGTGATGTAGATTTCGGGTAGCAATTTAAAAATTTTACCAAATGGCAGATTAGTTGCGGGTCACTTGAGTCCAGGCTTTTAAATATAGCAGATCTACAGGTGCGGATTCCTCTTTCATTAAAGTGTCTCCTCAATAGGTGGTGACGATGAGGACCTAAAGCTGGGCATATGCATATTAAATGTATAAAGTTCTGTTTTTTTGACCCACATAGGCTGCATGCTTTTGGGCCGTGGTACTTCCAACTGGGATGGTCTGCATTAGAAGGCAACTTCCCCATACGGAGCTTTAAAAATTAGATGTTTAGGTAAGGGGAGAAGGCCTGACCCAGATATGCCGCAGGCTCAGGTTTAGTATAGGAATGTAATACCATCCAAGCATGGACTCGCCGACTTAACATTACTTTGTCATCTTGCAGCAAGTGCATTTTGGCCACCTTTTTTATGATTTGCTGGAATGATGCCGGGGGTATTTTCCGATGCCACAGGTCAGTCGTCCTGGTTATTTTTAGGGAAGCTTCTAAATACTTTGCATAGGCGGACTGAGGGTCACTTTGCAAGGCATCCCAGAGCACCTTATTGATTTCCAGATCTTGATTAAGCCAAATTTCATACCAGGTTTTGATTGCCTCATACCTTCTGTATAATTGTTGTTGTTACAGCCCAAACTCTAGGCGAACCTGGGCTGGGGAGGAGTCACGTGGCAGAGATAATACCCTTTTATACACTCGAGTTTGAATGTTGTCCAAGAATGATGCATTGTTTCTGTGATGAACAACACTACCATATGCAATGGTTGGGAGCAATTTAGCTTTGATGACGGCCAATAATGAAGTGAATAGTGGGCCTTTTAAGATTTTTGATAAACTACAAAATGCAAATTTTAGGGCATTGCCCTTTTTTTGTATGGCCTCATTCTGCGTCGAAAAGGAGAACCTCCGTTCCAGTTGTATTCCGAGATATTTGTAGCTTTTTACCACTTCTAACCTCGCGTTGTTGATTGTGAACGTCATCTGGTTATGTAAACTGTGAGTTATGATCATGACCTTTGTTTTTGTTATGTTTATTTCCATCAAGTTTCTTTTAGCGAAGTCAGCCAATTCGTGAATTGCTCTTTGCAAGCCAATCCGTGTCTGGCTTAGCAGCATGATGTCGTCCGCATAGGATAGGTGTGTTAGTGGCAGTGTTCCCAGGTGGGATGCGTTAACCCCATCTAGCCTTGGTGTTAAATCAGCCATAAATAGATTAAACAGATGAGGAGCCAGGACACACCCTTGTCTTAATCCCTCGTTAGTGTAGATCTTTCTTGTAAGCCTCTGGCCGTTGGGGATTTTAACCTGCATCCAGGTATCAGTATACAGATCCATCATTGGTTTGAGGATTGAGTCTGGTAAGCCCTGCTGCTTTAGTTTGCCCCACAATGTGCGTCTACTCACCTGGTCAAATGCCGCCTTAAAATCCACAAAGCATAGGTGGAGTTTTTGCCACAAACGTAGGCTTTTGTCAGCTATTAGACCTAATGCTAATGCATTTGTGATTGTGCCTGTACCCCGTCGAAAGCCCGACTGGTTTAGGGGAATTTTTTTGTTTGTGTCGGACCAATTTATCAGATCTGCTAAGATCAAGGATGCATAATATTTGTCCTTGGCGTCTATTAGCGAAATCAGACGGGGATTAATGGGGTCTGTACGCTCTCCTCCTTTGTATATTGGATTGATTATTGCCCCTCTCCAGCTCACCAGAATGCGACTTGAGGGTGCCTATCAGTTGGAACAGACTATACATCTTCCTGGCCCAGTAGTTGGGGTCTTGTTTATAAATTGCTTGGGGTACTCCGTTCGGGCACGGAGCCCAGTGAAGCCGGCTTTTTGCTATTACTTGTGAAATTTTTACTACGGAGTAGGGAGAATATGACTGTGGTGTGTCCTCGTTCTGCTGTTCACTGTTTCTTGTTGTTTTGGAAATACTGGGGTACTTGTCCTTCCTGACCCTATACTCATTTGAAGTCGCCAGAGCTGTTTGCTGTCCCGTTGAGGTGGTATCAGTGAGGTTTGTGCCTCCCTGGTTTGTTGCTGAGAATGTGGAATTAGGTGTTGTACCCATGCGGATTCTGTGAAACAGGTCGCATTTATGACTTTCGAAGTTCTAGTCAGGGAATTCACTTGCACCCAAAAGGCTCTGGCATTTGATTTCTTTGCATTCTATAGTAAGTTCATCCAAAAATCATTATGTTGTGTTTTTTTATCGACCCACATTTGATTTATGTAGTTTTTCTTTAATTCACGTACTTCTTCCCAACTTGTTGTTGATGGGTTTTGTTGTTTTGCCATCCTGATTTCCCTTCGCGGTTGTTTCTTTAAAGTTCTGGCTGTGAGGCTAAGGTAATTGTTATGATTTGTCCTCTTTTTGCTTGGGTGTTTTGGGGCTGCCTCTGATTGTGATAGACTTGCCAGAAAAGCAGTCCATGTTTCGATTGTCAGGTTTTGTTGTGACTCCAATGTTGCCATTAGGTCTTTTGCCCTTAAAGATATGTGTGGTAGTGTGGTATTTGTCCATCGGTGTCGTTTCAAATTTGTTGTCGAGATGCACCCCTCCACTTCTTAAGCTTCTGTGTGTTTCGAAATGTCGCTTTTAATTCAATGTGCTGAGCCATGTGATCACTCTTGGTGGTACTTATGATCTGGAAATTTACTATTTGGCCTAGGAGCGGGAGAGTTACTATTGTGTAATCCAGTACTGTGGTTGAGCTAGGGCCATTACATGTACATGCTTTGGGTCTGTCCTGTTTTGATCTACCATTTAGCACACGCATACCTAAATGTTCGAGATCTATGACAAGGTGCTGTCCTACCTTGTCCACTCATTTTGAATTGGGATATGATTGTATTTGCACTGCCCATATTGCATTTGCTGCTGTAATATTATCTTCACTTTCCTGGGTATACAGCAGATTTGAATTAAAGTCTCCGGTTAGAATAATTTCCCAGGTTGGCTGCTCAAACCTAAATTCTGTGATAATGGCAATGTGTTATGTAAATAGATCTTGTTTTATCTTCTGTTTTGGGTGCGCATAGATGTTGATGAGATTGATGGAGCTCACCCCTGGATGTGAGTCCATCTCCATTTTTATTATTTGTATAGCAGATGTTGTTGACAGCTGGACTGAGGACATGTTTAGTACTATTGAGATGTAGACAGCTAAGCCACCTTTTGGTCTTCTGTATTGCGGCGTTCGTGTTGTGTTCACATGGTGGAGAATCCTCCCAGGGACTTCTACTGGGGCTGTTAGCCATGTTTCTTGAAGGGCGATGATTTCATAATCATCTTAATTCTCAGGAGGCTCTTTCTCCTGTAGGCTTCTCTTTGCACCTGCTATATTCCAGGACAAGATTTTGATTGGGGGAGGGTCTGATGTGCATGGTCATTTTCCTTTTTGATCGGGTCTGAGATATGCTGATTTTTGCAGAGTCTGTTGCTGTGTATTTGAGCCTTCTGGGCCTTTTGCGCCTCACAGAACTGACGGGACTATGTTTGCGCTTAAATTATTAGAGGGTGTGTCTGATAGCAGGAGAGGAGATGGATAACGTTGCTTCGAAGGAATTGAGAGAGATATACCCCAATCTTCAAATTTTGTGACCTCTTTTAAGATGGCTGTCACCATTTAATCCGACTCCCAAGTCGCCAAGGTGTTTTCCTATCCTATATTAGTTTCTAGGCTGACAAATTCTATTGCCTAGAAATCTGTAGTTGTCAAATGTTTTAATGTTGGGATAACTGCCTTGAGGTGCAAGATATTCCCTCTGTTTAGATAATCTTGCGGTTCTTGAGAGGAGTAGTTTGATGTAAAAAAGATCCTGTTTTTCTGGCTTAATGTAGGCACCTTTTTTTGTGCAGATTGGTTTCTGATACCTGCCTTAGGCCTTGAGTGCTTTCCAGTTCTTCCGATTCGTTAAAGTTTACATTTAGCGTTGCACTTTTATATGTTGTATCTGATCTCTCTTTACAGTTCCTGATTGTTGGGCTTTCCTTGAAATAACTTCCCTATCTCCTCTGTTATCGCAATCATGAACTTTAATGATAGGCCCTAAGCTCCTTTGGGGGCAGCCACTTTCTTGTGTGCTCGTGATCAGGTGCCGCTGGAGGTCTACTGGTCCTTTAGGGTTTTTTGTTTTGTTTGCCATGTCTGCTGGGCATTCCGCTCTTCTCACCCCAGTTTTAAGTTCTTGCGTGTTTTGTCTGGCTAATGGAAGGCCACTACTCTTAAAGCTTGAGTTAATCGAGGCCGGGCTGTTTGGGACTGGCGAATACATTTGCGATGCGTCTGATGATTCAGTTGTACCCGACTGATCTAAGCAGCATTCCTCGTCTTCCTCTTTGAATTCTTGATGCTGCCCTATGTTTACTAGCGACCGATCTGTACCATCATTGCTCTGGAATGCTGGGTAGTTGGCCTTGAGCTGTATTTTTTATGTTTTGTTTATGTGTAGACGATTTCTCGCTTTCCTGGCCCTTTTTTTTGTCTTTTTGTTAAAACTGGGGGGGATTAATTATTTGATTTGCATTCTTAAATGTTATGTTATGTTATGTTATTTAGGATTTCTATAGCGCACGGCTACTCCATTGGAGTGTCCCGGCGCTTTTTATTGGCAGCTTGAAAATATAAAATCATAACACAGAGAGACAAAAAAAAGACAGCAAAACTGAGGAAGAAAGCATGCTAAGAGGCAAAGAGCCAAGTTTTAAGGCCCTTCCTAAAGGTCAGCAAATTAGACGTGCTACTTACAGATAATGGCAAAGCATTCCAAAGCTGCGATGCCTTCAGCTTGAAGAAACGACCCCCTACGCGGGCCCTCTTTACTCGAGGGACCACCGCAAGGAAGAGAGATTCGGATCGCAAAGATCGAGCCGGGCGATAAAAAGTAAGCCTCCTTTGCAGATATTTCGCGCCCGCGGCATAGAGAGCCTTATGAGCCAGCATCAACGCCTTGTAAACTATCCGCTTCCGGATAGGCAGCCAGTGCAGCGACTGCAGAAGGCCAGACACTCTGGATCGCCTATGAAGGCCGAAGATAGCCCGAGCAGCCGAGTTCTGGACCACCTGAAGGCGCTGTAACAGATACTCCGGAAGACCCAGATATAGGACATTAGAATAGTCCAATCTGGAGCCAATTAAGGCCTGCACAGTAATCCTCCTGTGCTCTTCTGAAAGCAAAGGAAGAAACTTCCGGAGCATCTTCAGGAGGCCAAAACAATTACCCGTAAGACCGAGGATCTGAGATCTCAGCGTCAGACCATTGTCGATCTTAATTCCCAAATTTTTTGCCTGCTGGGAGGAATGTACAGGAGGAAACATATTAGTCGGCCACCATTCCTGCCAATCTGGATCAGATGTACAACCAAAAAAGAGTACCTCAGACTTATCTGAGTTGCATTTGAGGCTGTTCAGCTGGAACCATTTGAAAACAGCCCCAAGGCACTCACGAATACTCTCTCCGTCAAACTCCTCACCTTTCCCACACGTAAAGAGGAGCTGAGTATCATCGGCATAGGATACGATCTGGGCCCCCAAGGAATTCGCCAGAGCGGCCAATGGAGTCATAAAGATGTTAAAAAGAGTCGGACTCAACACAGAGCCCTGAGGGACTCCGACTCCCAAAGGCGGCATCAAGGCAGAGCTTGGGGAAACCCAGACCGTTTGTCGACGGTCCGCTAAGAATGATCTAAACCAGCTGAGCACCGTCCCCCTCAGACCGATCTCATGAAGTCTGACGAGGAGACCCTCGTGGGGGACGGTGTCAAAGGCTGCCGGCAAATCAAGCATGACAAGCATAGCTTTACCTCCTGAATCCAGTGCCTCCTTAATGGCTTCAGACACCTCCAAAAGCGCCGTCTCGGTGCTTAAATTGGGGCGAAAGCCAGATTGAGTAGGATGAAGCAGATCGTTGGTTTCCAAAAATCCAGAGAGCACGGCGTGCACGTGCTTCTCCACAATTTTAGCCTGCGCAGGAAGAAGAGAGATTGGCCTATAATTGGCCAACGCCTCAGGGTCTAGGCCAGGCTTCTTGAGGAGGGGGATCACCATCGCCTGCTTCCAAGCCTGTGGGACCACCCCCTCACACAAAGAGAGATTCAAGAGTGGATTTGCCAAGAGATTTAAAACCGCCACCATTTTCGCCAAGAATTTGGCAGGGCATGGGTCAAGAGGCGACCCAGATTTAAGATTGACCATCAATGCCAATGACGATGCAGCTGAAATAGGCGGAAAATCGGCCAAGATGGACTCCTCAGGAGCCGATGGAACTGGCTCATCCGCAAAGCTGAGGCACGCTTCCACCATCCTTGAGGGAAAGGAGTCCTGAATCAACTTTATCTTAGCTGTAAAAAAGTTGGCAAGAGCAGAAACCCACGACTCAGTGGGCGTGGCCTGGGTTACATTAGACCGTGGAGTCGTGAACTCCCTCACAATGGTAAAAATCTCCTTGCAGGAATTGGAGGCAGCCTCTGTTCTCCTGGCAAAATAACCCTTTTTCTCAAGGAGGATGTCACGATGGTATGTTTTAATCGTGGTCCTATACAGCAGCCTGGCCGCCGGGTCATAATGTGAGCGCCACGCCCTCTCAGCCACCTTGCACTGCCGGCGAGAAGCTGACAGTGCTTCCGTAAACCAAGGGGCAGAAACCCGCTTTGATGTTGCTCGGGGTGTCCTCACAGGGGCGAGATCATCTAGCCTATCCATCATCCACGCCTGCAGAGACTCGAGGTCCCGTTCCAAATCGCCCGAAAAGGGGTAAGGATGATCAAGAGAAGCCTGAGCTAGCATCTCTGGAGTCACCCGATGGAATGCCCTCACTTCTAGACTCTGCTGTCTAAAAACGGTACTAGAGGGTTTCTCCAAGCCTGGCACATAAAATTTGGCCAATCTATGATCAGTCCAAAGCAATGGTTGTTGAGTCTCTTGAAATTGTGAGACACCGATCGAGTAACAGGGTGAGACGCGGGAGAATCTACAGTGGATAAATCATCACTTGATGTCACTACTTTTGTCTTCTTTCCTTTTGGCGGATGGAATTCCAGTTCATTGTTTGGTAAAACAATGTTTTGAGAACTGCTTTCCCCAATAGGTGGGATTTTTCCATTTGTTTTGCGTATTTCTGGGGGACGAGTTGCCTGTTTGCATTCATGAAGAATACTTGTTAATATTGTTGGTAAGTCCCTTAGTTTTTCGAGGATCGGACAGCAATCTCAATTAAGAGCTTGTAGTCGCATGTCTTTTGCATTTTTGTTGATGGATGGTAATTGACGCATCATAGAATAAAGCTTGGTGTTTATGCCAGAGATGTATTCCGCCATTACGTTCATTAAGTTGATTTGGATATCAAGTTTGTCTGACTGCATGTTAGGGGTGGTGATTGAGGTTTGCAGTGCTTTGACTAGGGAGGCGTGTAGATTTGAAAAAGCATCCAGGTTGTTTTGTGATTCTTGTTTCAACTCCATTAGGTGCTCAGTGATGTTATAATGTACCTGCTGGTTCCACTCCATGGCATTACTGGGTGAGAGGCCGGTACTACTTTTGTCTCTTGCCTTATCCATGTTGGTACACTGTTCGCTGGCAAATTTGTTTTTGTCATGAGCTTTGATTATTAGGTCGGAGTTTTCTTTTCCTGAGCGATCAGATGAGCTGTATATATCGATTATTGTTTGCTGTTTCTCTGCTGGTAGTTGTGTCAATTTTTTCCATCGGTTTTCTTCTGCTCAACTCGTATCGGACAGTCCCTTTCCTTGTAGTGAGTTGACCAAAGTTGACTTTGTATACTGGGCCTTAGTTTCTTCCTCTTGTTTCATTACTTGATCAATTGATTTGTTACTATGTATTTGTTCTGTGTTATTGTTTGTTCGATTTGAGGGACTGGCTTTTGCCTTTGCTGGGTGACTTGATGTTTCTTCTGTTATTAATTGCTCTCCTGATTGAGGCATTGATATTTTACAAGTTTGTTTTGAAGGGCTACGCAATGCTAGGCTTGAAACAAGGTCAAGTTTCACATTCAAAGTCGAGTCTGGTGGAAGTGTCTGCAAATATGACAGCAGCGTTTGTAAAATGTCCCGAGGCCTGGAAGATGGTGACAGAAGTTTGAGATTCTGTGGAAATTGTTCCTGTTTAAAAACAGTAGCTGAAAAATCAGGATATTAAATTCTATGAAATATAGGTGATTGCTTTGGAATAACAACAACAAAATATAAATATCAAGTTATGCAAAAATAAACCCTACATAATATATTCAATCAGGGTGAATTATAACGTTGCAATAAATCAAACATTTAATTACATTAGTAATTGTGCATTTACATCTTAACACATACATCTGGATAAATTAACATATATAATTCAAAAGGGGAATACTTAAAATCAAACATATATGTACATTATATCAAACCATTTTTACTTTTTTATGTACAACCTGAATAATCTGCCCAATCCAGTAATATGGCATTAAATGTGTTAATGCAATGCTTCCATCAACTCTTGAGTGTGGGAGTTTCAAAAGAGAGATGTGATGTGCAGCTCGGATTACCTCAATAACGTCCCTGGTGTACTGGTAATGTGATGCAAAAAGGTTCTGGAATCCAAAATGGAGTGTTTCACATTACATATAGAAATCTAGGCCTTTAAACCATCTGTCAAGGTCTTGAGGTGGTGGGGTTTTTTCAGTTTCCTTCTTGATCGACTGAGGAAAGGGTGACTCCTCCCCCTGCACAGTATAAGCCAAGTGAAAGGAGTCAGGTCTTTCCTAAAGCCAGTCCCAGTTAGGAGGCACAGAACCTTTGTGACACTCTGATAGCCATAAATTGAGATTTATGTTGCAATAAAAAGACACCATGCTCCTGACAATAGGAAGAATGAAGAGGGATGCAAAACAATCCCCAAGAGGAACCCAAATGGAATTCAACCGCAAGAAGCAAAAATCTGAAACAAACTAGAGAACCGCTGTGCAATAATTGCAACGAAATATAGAGAAAAAAGGCATTGCGACACATCTTACTCTTGTGATTGCTTCCTTATGTAAGATTCAAACAGCAACAGATATCACTGTAAACAGCCATGCTTCACCTTTGAATTGGAACAGAATACTATTTATGAAAGGTTCCAAGCCTTTCCTTAAAAGGACTCCTGGTTAGGAGAAAACACCATGCAGGGTAATAAAAACTCCTAGTCAATCGTGTAGCTCTTGATTGAAGACGGGGATAAACACTGAGGTTATTAGAAAGGCACACAACTCCTCCTGACAACAGGGAAGAAAAAGAACAAGGCATAAATCCAGAAGTACAATCCAGAAGTTCTAACGGTTGGAAGCCAAACCCAGGGACAGAAATAGGAGCAGATGAAGAACGTGATAATAAAAAATCAGGCAACATACGCATTGCAACACACCCTCCTGTCATTATTGCCTCCATTATACCTGCTTCAGCCAGGAACTGACATCACAGGAAAAGACTCTTCTGCATCATAGATTAGGAACCTCATATAGAATACTAGGGATCTCCCACATGATAAGGGCTGTTTAGAAGATTTGTCTACGCAGTGGTGTAGCAAGGGGGGGCAGTCTGCCCCGGGCGGCATGAGTTTTAGGGGTTGGCGACTCCCCTGCTCTTACACACAGGAATCACCAGCACCACCCTGGGCGGCAAAGTGTCTAGCTACGCCCCTGTGTCTATGCCCCTTTTTTGAAACTTAGGGCGTTTCTTGGCAAGTGGAAAAAAAGCCCAAGTTTGAAATAATTATTGTCCGGGTTGACTGCAAGTGCAGAGATGCCATAACCATACTTGTTGCAAGGATTATCTGCCACAGGCTGTGTGTGGGGTCCAACAACATACTGCAGGGAAGTACGTGGAGCTCTCCTTCCTCTTCTGAACAAATGAACTCTTAGGTAAGCAATTGGTACTGCCCTCTGTATAGATTTAAGCACAGATGTAACAGACAACACATTGATCCCGGTGTTTCAGAGTCAAGCAAAGAGAGAAATGTCATCAATCACTTCCAAAAAGAGCAGTGAACTCACTGAAATATAAAGATGAAAGTGGTTGGCAGTAGATAAAGTGGTACACCAGTCAGGTTCAGGTAAAAAATATTTAGTTTGCTTTATTGTTCAACCCATCTTTCCTTACCAGCATCCAGAATATGCAAACTGCAAAGTGAAAACAGTGCAAAAATGAACTCCTTCTCTCATAATGCTTTTGGCAGGCTCCCTAGCTTTTTTCAAAGTACTATACAAAGTGCTTATTTTATAACTTATTTATTATGCATGGGCAACATATGCCACCCACATTGTCATATCTCAAACTATATAAAAACAAAAACTTGGATTGGAATATGGGGTTATAGTAGTTAAAAATACATCAATGTCATGCCTGTCAGCCTTAGGGTGGTCTTCCCCAAAACCTTTTGCCTTTTCTCCTCCATTTTGCAGAACCTATTTTTGTTGTCAATAGGACTCTGAGCACTGTACCCCTGCTGACCAGTGCCAAAGTGCATGTGCTAACTCCTTAAAACCTGGTAATAGTGGCTTATCCCTAATTGGCATATTTAATTTACTTATAAGTACCTAGTAAAGTGCACTCCATGTGCCCAAGGCCTGTAAATTAAATGTTACTAGTGGGTCTGTGGCATGAATGTGCTACCCACTTTGGTAGCCTTTTAAGCATGTCTCAGATCTGTCATTGCAGAACCTATGAGTGCAGTTTAAACTGCCATGTAGATCTGGCAAGATAAACCCCTTGCCCGGCTCAAACTGTCCTTTTTAATACCTATAAGTCAACCCTTAGAGTAAGCCCTAGACAGCCCAGAAGACAGGGTGCAATATATTTAATAGGTTGGGCATGTCCTTTTAAGTTTACATGTCCTGGTAGTAAAAAAACCTCTTAGATGCATTTTTCACTACTGCAAGGCCTCTCTCTCCCATAGGATAACATTGAGGTTGCCTTAAAACATTTTATAAGTGTGATTTCCAAATGGGAAGAGATGATCACTTCAAGTTTGGTATCTCTGGAATTCTAATTTAAAATTCTATGTTTGGTGAAGTCGGATTTTAAATTACAGTTCTGAAAATGCCACTTCTATAATTGGTCTGAGTCTGTTTAAGTAGACAACAGCATTAAAAGTGACAGTTAGATAAAATTATTGTTCTCAATTTCATAGGTCCAATCTAGCTGCCTACCCAAGGGCCTACCCCCTCTTACACGGTTAACTTTTAGAAAGTGGACATTTTCTTGCCTTAGCAATTTGGTGCCTGCTGCCTTTCTCTGGTCACGTGACTGGGTGCAATTGACAGTTGGGCTTTGTGTATTCCTCCTCAACAGCCACACACAATGGGAGCTTAGATATGACTTGATGGGCCATCCTAAGCTGAATGGGGGAAAGGAGCTGTGCTCTGCCTCACTTCTACCTGAATAGCTGTGTCCTGTCCCCACATAATAGGCTTAACAACTCTGCATTGTCACTTCAGCCAACTTAAAGTCAGGACAACTAAGGCTAGGAATTCCTTGTACTTCAAAGACACTGTCTAGAAGCTTCTGCCACCTTCCAGAACCAGGGCACCAGTGTATAAAAGGAGGACCTCTGACACCACCACTTCAGTACTCTTCTGGACCAGTGAATACTCTGCCTGGAAGATGGACTGCAGTGCTGCAACAAGGAATTCCATTCTACTGGACTGCTACTGTACAAGGAACCGCTGTGCTGCCCTGTTGTCTACTGACCTTTTGCCTTGGGGAAGTAGAATTGGACCTACAAATTCCATCTTGAACCCAGGACACCAGGGTGACCCAAAGGGCTAGTCTGCTTGCCTCTTGATCTGAGACTCATGGACATAACAGGCTCCCCACAGCTCCTGGACTCATCTTCAACAAGAACCTAACACCCAAGAGGCAACTCTCAGGCACTTGGCTATTGGTGTGGCTCTTGAGCATTTAAATCAAGCTTTTGGGCTCTTTGTGACTGCGAACGGGCACGTTCACACCAGAGCTGCACCACTCACACAGAAAAACAGCGCGAGCCGCTGTAAGTTCTTCTATTCATTTAGCAAGCATGGTCCCCTCACATGGACCGCTACTGCGAGGCTCCAGCCTGCCCATCCACGATGCCCAGCCTGCTTCTCGCGCCATGCCAACCACTGCCAGCGGCGCTCTCCTTGCTCCTGGTGTCCTGCCTTTACGCAAACAGGACTCTTGGCACAAAACTTGAGAAGGTAAACCTTCAACTGGACTAATCTGGGACTGTATCCAACCCCCGCTCCAGCCCGATTGGCACTTAATGCTTTAGGTTTTATTTTACATGTTATTATTTAAAAATTAATAACTCTGGTTCTACTGATTGAAGTTTTGTCGTTGTCATCTTGTATTATTTATTAAATGAAGCTCTATTTTTATAATCTGGTGTGGAATCTTTTTGTGTGGTGTTTTCACTGTTTGAAGTGTTCCAGAAATACTTTACATATTGCCTCTAAACTAAGCATGACTGCTCTGTGCCAGGCTACAAGGGGGTGGCACAGATTAATTTGGAGTTTGCTTGTGCCTTACCCTGAATGGAGTTGGTGTTGCACTGGATCAGGGCACTCCTCCCAGTCAACCAGTAACCCAATTACAAGCAATCAATATATATACAACTGCTGTATCAAAAAGAAACAGAAAAATCAAGCCTGAAAAATCAATAAAAATCAGACAAAGAGGCTTCCCAATTGAAACAATAATACATAATACCAGTCTGTACTAACAAATTCTGACAAGAATTATCCCTACAGAAAAACAGGTATTCACGCATTCAGGCAGTAATCAATCAATCAGGGCAATCAATCAGGGGGATTGGAAGCGCACTACTCACCCGTGAGGGTTTCAAGGCACTGGGGGGGAGTCAGCAGATCCGTTTCAGTCAAAGAGCCAGGTCTTCAGAGCATTCCTGAAGGTGTTCAGGGAGGGGGCACGTCTGGTGTCGGTGGGGAGCTAGTTCCAGGTCTTGGCCGCAATGTAGGAAAATAATCTTCCCCCTGCTCTGAATCTGCGGATGCGCAGGATTTCGGCAAGGAAGAGGTTGGTGGAGCGGAGGTTTTGTTTGGGTACATGGAGGGTGATTCAGTCATTGAGGTATTGGGGTCCGGTGTTGTGTAGGCTTAGGTGAGTATCTTGAAGGTGACTCTTTTCTCGACGGGGAGCCAATGGAGCTTGCGTAGGTGTTGGCTGATGTGTTCATGTCAAGGGACCCGGAGGACGAGTCTAGCGGCGGTGTTCTGAATTGTCGGGAGCTTGCGTAGTAGAGACTTGTTGATGCTGGCCTAGAGGGTGTTTCCGTAGTCCAGTCTGCTGGTAATGAGTGAATGGGTGACTGTCTTCCTTGACTCGGAGCGGATCCATTTGAAAGTCTTACGGAGGAAGCTGATGGTGTTGTAGCAGCTGGAGGTGACGGTGTTGACCTGTTGATTCATGGAGAGGGAGGAGTCGAGTACAATGCTGAGGTTCTTGGCGTGGTCTGTGGGGGTCGGGCGGTGCCGAGGGCCACCAGGTGTTGCAGGGGTGGTTCTGAGGACGAGGACTTCTGTCTTCTCTGAGTTGCTTTATTGTTTCAATTCATGCAAGTGCAGCCATCAAGTTTGACCTTCAAAATGGCTTCATCAGGGCTATAAAGTTAACACAATTACGGATCTTAATTTTGACTTATTTTTTCTGCTAGTGCATCTTTTAATTCATTTAGTGAATTGATTTAAAACAGTGATAATGACAGGTTTCAGTCGAGTATTATTATAGAAAGTTATTAAGAACACATTAAAAACTCCTTCTCAACATATCAAAAAGGAGATCGTGCACCTAAAAGGAAAGACCGAAACGCCAAAACAAAATGTACACGCAAACTTAGTGCAATGCATGGTCTTGACATCATTTGCTCAAGGGGACAGTGTGTAACACCACAGTGTGGTAAAAAAAACTCAACATAGAGACCCCCAAGGTGGAACAAGCACACCCCAAAACGCATGGGAGGGAGATCAAACCAAAGTTGAAGACAGGTGCTGCCCAAACTATATGATCCATTAAAAGGGACATTCCCAAAGACAGCCCATTTGTGCGGAAGAGCATCCATGCAGTGCCATGCAAACAAAATAAATTGAATGGAACTCTCCCCTATGAGGCACCAGAAGGGTTTCACCACTGATATCCTATTGAGCTGTACCTCTAAATGTAAAGAAGTCATCCATACAGGATCCTAGAGGCAACAGTGTAACATTACTACCCAAACAAATCTATCTTAAGTCGATCTCCATAGCTTTTTTATGACAACCTAAGAAGTCTATACCTTTGAATTCGAATAGCCAAAACTCGCTCGACCAGACAGATCTACTACTGGGGCCGTTACATCGATGATGTCATTTTAATCAGAATATCGATGTCAGAATATCGATGTCGAAATATTGCATTGCATAAATATCAAGTCAAGAATATCCATGGTGGAAAATATCGAGGTAAGTTTTTTCATTGTTAAAAATATCGATTTTAGTGTAATGTAGAAATATCGATTTTGTAAATGTCAATGGCAAAAATATTGTTGTAAGTAATATTGACTGTAATTTTGTGTTTTTGTTTAATGTTGTTATTAATGTTTTAATAATTTGGTAGTACTTATTTTAATTTTGTAATTTTTTTTCTTATGTGCAAATGTCTGTTTTCATTGAATTTTAATTTATTTTTAGGAGTGGGATGTTAGGTTCATAGGGGATAAGGGTGGGGAGTAATTTAAAAATATTTGTTTAAAACATGACATATTTTTGAAATTTTTGTAAAGATTTAGGAGAGAGATGTTGGGTTTATAGGGGATAAGGGTGGGGTGCAATTTACAAATATGTATTTAAAATGGTTATTTTTTTATTTTATGTAAAAACTTAGGTTGGGTTTATAGGGGATAAGGGCGGGGAGTAATTCAAGAATGTTGGTTAAAAATAAAAATAAAAATGATTGAAAGATACAAATAGTTTGGACAGAAAAAGTCTGAAACTGAAAAGTTTTTAAAATGTTGCATTTTTTTGGGTGCTAATATTTTGATGTAAATTGTGTAAAATGTTTTATAAATATTTGTAATTAAAAAAAGTAAATACATATATGATCGGTTTATTAATTTTAATATTTTTAACATAATTTTTAATTGGTTATTTGTTTAAAAAATTTGGATAATTGTGAATTCAACAAGTTTTTAATTTTAATTTTGTTTTAGAATTTAATATTTGTATTTTTTATTTTGCGAGAAGGGGTGTCTCAAATTTTTAATGATTTTTTTTAATAATTGGATTTTTTAATCATTTCTTTTTTTTATTATTTAACATTTTATGGGTCACATTTTACAAAACAATTGTGTAACATTTAACATTTTGATTACTAAAATGTAATTTTTTAAATTGTTTTTTTATAGTTTTAAAATATTTTCTATTTTTACATATTTATAATTTTTAAAATATGTAGCATTTTCCTTTAGCTTTTTTGTTTTTGATTTAGGAATAGAAATGTTTGGGGGGTTTATTATCCAGCACTATCTTTGTGTTTAGTTGGTTTTGGAGTTGAAATAGTAATTTATTATGATTTATTATCCAGCACTTTCTTTGTGTTTAGTTTGTTTTGTATTTGGAATAGGAATTTATTATGGTTTATTTGCCAGCACTTTCCCTGAGTTTAGTTGGCTTTAGAGAAGGAATAGTAATTATTTGGGGTTTATTAGCCTGCACTTTCCCTGAGTTTAGTTGGTTTTGAAGTTGGAATAGTAATTATTTTATGTTTATTATCCAGCGCTTTCCCTGAGTTTAGTTGGTCTTGGAGTTGGAACAGTAATGTTTGGGGGTTTATTATCCAGCACTTTCCTTGAGTTTAGTTGATTTTGGAGTTGGTTTATTATCCAGCACTTTCACTGAGTTTAGTTAGTTTTGGAGTTGGAATAGTAATTTATTATGGTTTATTATCCAGCACTTTCCCTGTGTTTAGTTGGCTTAAGAGTTGGAATAGTAATTATTTGGGGTTTATTAGCTAGCACTTTCCCTAAGTTTAGTTGGTTTTGGAGTTGGAATAGTAATTATTTTATGTTTATTATCCAGCACTTTCCCTGAGGTTAGTTGTTTTGAAGTTGTAATAGTAATGTTTGGGGGTTTATTATCCAGCACTTTCCTTGTGTTTAGTTGATTTTGGAGTAGATTTATTATCCAGCACTTTCCCTGAGTTCAGTTAGTTTTGGAGTTGGAATAGTAGTTTATTATGGTTTATTATCCAGCATTTTCCCTGAGATTAATTGGTTTTGGAGTTAGGAATAGTAATTTTTTATTGTTTAATATGTACATTCAAATAAAAAAGGAGACTATGTTAGTTTTTATTGTTAAGGTTTTCATTTGCAAACATGTATTTTTTTTGTTCACAATTAAATTGTTTTTATTTAGTTTCGTTATACAATATTTGATATAATTTAAAACATGATTCAGAAATGTTGATAATATTCAGAATTTATTATAAAGTCTAATATATATTTTTTACATATATTTCTCATGTACAATTGTAAATTTTAAAATATATTTGTACATACATATTTTTTAACAGTTTTGAAAAATAGCACATTTTCAGAAGCATAGTCATTCAATATTAAAGTAAATATAGTTGTAGGTCTTAAATTATAAACACTTTGATTTTTATTATTGATCATTTTTTATGAGAAAAAGTAAACATTTGAGTACATTTCTTTTTACAATTTAAAAAATAAGGAAAATGTATTTTGTTTCTTTGAAAGTTAATTCTTTACATTTCCTTTTATTTTTTGGGGTTGTTGGTGCATTTTTTTTAAGCAAATTTTCGGAATTTTGAGAATTTCGTTATTGAGAGGATTTCGTTGTTGGAGCATTTTTTCTACAGTTCTATTTTTGCGGGTTTTTTAGTTGTAATTTTCGTGTTTTCGAGGGTTTCCTTATTGAGTGGATTGTGTCATTGGAGCCTTTTTTTTACATTTGTATTTTTGCAATTTTTGGGGGGCTTTCTTTTCAAATGTATTCGTCTTTTGATTTATCTACTATGGATGTGTTAGTTTTCGAGGACCATCTATTGCAACATAACTAAGGGCCCTATTAGGATGGCGGGCGGGACACCCTAGCGGTGCTGGGACCAACCGCCAGCGGTGCGGTGGTCCCGCACCACTGATTAGGATGTGACCGCCACCCTGGGGGTCGCATTCTGTATATTTAACATTGCGGAGGGTGCTGCTGTAATGGCATGTTGTTCATTACCATGCACAATGTGGCAGGCACCGCGCGGTGCCTGCCACCTTGTGCATGGCAATGTAGGGGGGTACCATAGGTACCACCCAAGCGCAGCCCCCCACTCTCCGTGGGGCCCGCAACGGGCCCCCGAAGCAAATTACGCCATCTTTTGCATGGCGGCATCACCGCCATGGAAAGGCCTTGACCGCAATGCATCGTAATATGGATGGTGGTGCCAGCTAGGTACTGCCACCGTATTAGGGGCCAATTCTGCCCGGCCGGCAATCGTAACGATTGCCGACCGGCGTAAAAGTGCACGCCCGCCGCGAAACCCCCGCCATAGTAATATGGCAGGGGGTTTCACTCACTACGATGTCGTGACAGTCACCACAGCCGGCTTGGCGGTGGCAAACGTCACAACATCATAATGAGCCCCTAAGTTATTTTTTATTAAGATGGGTGGGAAATGTTTTTGGCTACATTTGGTTTGTTTGTGTCTTTTATTTTAATAATGATATATTATGTCATATATTTATATGTACGGTTTTAATTTTTAAATGACATAATTCAAATTTGCTTATTAGGGAGTAGTGCATATATATGAAGATGTTAGTGTCTTCATATTCGCCGTGGATGGTATATAGTTGGTAAAAAGGCTTGGGGCATAATTTGAATTGCCATCCATGTTTCACAGTTTTTTAGTTTTTGTATGTTGTTATTGGTGGCAAAGATGATAATTCATTTTTCATGACTGTTATTGTCATGAAGAATGAATTTCTCATCTTTGTGGGTGACAGTGTAAGATTTCTATTTCTGCAAAAGTTTGGGGGGTGGGTGGTGTTTGAGCAGTAGCTCTTTTAGTTCTTGCTATTAACTTTTTAGAGTGGGGATGGATGGTAGTTGTCCTGCGACATGTTCAGGGACCCTAGTTAATATGTTTTTTAGTATTTGGGTACTGGTCTGTTGGGAGTTGGTGCTTGCTTCTCTAATTGTTTCTATAGCATCTCAGACATCGATTTCTGTCACATTGCGGGGATGGTTGTGTTCCCTGACATTAACTATATTTGTTTCTACTGTTGTGGCTCTCCCAGAGCATGAATTGGAATAGTATTTACTACATTGCCAAAGGGTTTTGTTTCCAGTTATTTTTTCTTGCGTATAAGTGTAGCCCATGTAGCACAGAAGTAGTTTTCCTTTTTGTGATGTGATGAATTTTGCTCCTTCTGCCATTTTCTTGTCTATCTGTGAATATATGTATATATATATTTAATTATAATGTTTTGAATAGGCAAACATGTTTGTATAGTTATTATATTTGAAAATAAACGTAAATTTGTCTTGCTTTCATTTTCTTTTATCGATGGTCATGGTTGATTCACTGGTTTCTTTTTTTCTTCTGTGGGTTTAAAAGCAAAATTTAATTTTTTATTAAAGTGTTACATTTAATTTGATTATTTTGTTTATTTCGTTTCTATTTTTATTTCAAAGAAAAAAATACTTACTATTTTTAATTGATGAAGTTTATTTCGTTGATGTTCTTGTATGTTGAAGTTTGTAGATGCTGTGAGGAGAAAAGTATTTGTTAGTTATATTTTGCTTTTTTATTTAATTTAGTGTTTTTTATTAGTTAGCTCTATTTATTGGGTAATTTATATTCTTACTTATTTTTATACTTTTGTTTAATGTTGATTTTGTCCTTGTTTTCTAAGTCAATTCTTGTTTTGAGTTTTTAGGTGCAGTTTTAGTGAAGTATAATCTGTAAAACATAAAAGAAAACATTATAGTTTTTGTTCCTATTTAATAATATTTACTGTTAAGACTATTTTTATTTTGTTATAAAAAATATACTAACTATTTTTAGTTCATGAGGTTTCTTTAGTCGATGTTTTGTTGACTTCTGTAGAAGCTGTTAAAAGAAAAGTATTTGTTAGCTAAGTTTTACTTTTTTATTTACTTTATTAGTTTTAAATCCTTAACTTTATTTGTTGGTTCAGTTATATACTTTGTTCTATATTTTTTGTAATGTTGATTTTATTGTTGTTGTGGACGTAAACGTTGCATTGAATTTTCTAGGTGAATTTTTAGTGAAGTTAAATCTGTGACACATAAAGGAAACATGGTAAAGTTTCAGTTCAATTTTATTTTAAGCTAATTTTATTTATTTAGTTGCAAAGTTTTGTTATTACTTTTAAAGAGAGATTTTCAGAATAGTTGTTTGTGTAGTTCTTTTTCGTTCTGTTTTCTGTCTCTTAAAGGATTTTTCTTCCTCCGTGTTTGTCCATTATATGGTAATTTTTGTGTTAATTAGAGTTTTCTATTGGTTTTCATTTTGTTTATTATTGTTATTTAAATGTATATGTAGATAAATGTGATATATTTTTTTATATATTACCTACTGGCGGTTGCCAGTAGGTAGTTATAGTTAGGACCAAGTTTCCATAGGAAGAAAATTTTTTGTTTTGCTTATAACTTTGGCGTCGTTTGATGAATCTTCATGACATTTTCCAAACTGATTTTTGTTCATATCAGCTCCTATTTTGAAAGTTTGGGGGTTATTTGTCAAGGGGGGGCCGAGAAAAAAGGGGGTCCCAAAACATGTTTTCTCCATGCAATTTCCATAGGAAACTTTAGAAAAGGCTACAGGTCGAACGGGTGAAGGGAATTACCCCAAATTTGGCAGGGAGAAGGGTCTTGGTCTAGAAAGCACACTTTTATTTGGTGTGAATCCGTTCAGTAGTTTTGGAGAAATATCGAAATTTACAGATATCAATATTTGGGAATTCTGCCATCTGATTGGTTGAGGGGTTACGAGCATGAGCTTGCTGCTTATTGGCTGCGAACAGTTGCAACTAGGAAGTGTTGGCAGCCATTTTGTAATTCCGTTGAAGCGAGTAAGGGGAAAAAAGAGCGAAAACAGTAGGAAAGAGGAGGGTAGGAGCGCTGTGAGCTCTGTGGGGTAGTTAGGGTGTGCTATACAGGGAGTGTGAAGCGAAGTATTCATCCTTACCGGTGTGAAAGTGCTGTTTTGCCCAGAGTGAGATGGTGCTGAGGTGAGGTGCCGGTACACTCGGGATGAAACCGTGAGTTGATTGCTGTAAACTGATGTGCTCTGGGCGCTGAAGCATACTGGCTGCTGTAGCATAGCTGTGCAAGTGGTGTTAGTATGTGTTTAGACTATAGCGGGAGTGGGAAGCAAACTACTCACCCCTACCAGTCTGAAGACTCGAATGGAGTGCTTTAGCAAGCAGGAATAAAGAAATAATCGTGAAGAATATAATGCAGAATGTTGCAATGCCACAGAAGACAAATGGTGAAATCAGGTGTGTTTAAGAAAGTGGCTGTGTGTAATAAAGCGATGGAGTCTGCAAGTTAGATAAAAAGTGTCTTTATTTAAGTGCCATAAATGGACCCACTGGTGCAAGGGCTAAGGCATCCAGCTGAGGCAAACTCCAACCGCTTCTGCTGTATTCAAACCTAAGATCCTGCATCAGTCAATTCCACATTACATGCTACAGTTCCATGTGACATAAACAATACCTATTAGACATGAATGACTGTAAATTGTATAATGAAAATAAAGGTAAGATACGATTACATCACCCATCCCTGGTTAGTCTGGAGACGTAAGGGGCGATAATCAAAACAGAGTTCAAATGCCTAAGCATACTTAGAAAGTTATTATATGAAAATAGTTCAATTGAAGTGTATTAAAAAATGTATAGGAAAAATTCATTTTCCTGTACATGTTCCTAGGAAACATGTACACTTAGCAGACACAACGACTCTACGTACTGTGGGAACCGTGGCTAGCCATGTACACAAACCAAACATCGCATAGCACCTCTGCCACACAATGCAGAATGCGGGGAGAGATGGGAGCAAAGTATGTGCGAAGGTGGCAAGTGATTCTCAATTATAAAAGTATACAATGCAAAGTGTTGAGGGGATGTGCCAGACAGACTTGAGTTTGCAGAGCACAGACATGTACATGTCAACATACACTGATGGTCTATCGAGTGAAGTGAACAGTGGACGCAACCATGATAGTACAGGTAGTAGGGAAGATTACGGAAACATACCGCGTACGTGCCGCCTCCCCCCCCTAAATCTTTAGCATAGTGGGCTGGCTCAGCGTACGCAAGGCTAGCTTAGGGGTATGAATAAAAGGCAAGTTTCTCTGGGTGTGGTTCTCTTCCAGAATGGTGAACATGTCTGTCAGGTCTGTGCAGCTTACACCGCCAGGAGGCTGACGCCGTGAGCGAAGGTGGCTGCGGGAATAATGCTCTCAGCCTGCTGGTACCCAGAAACCGTCATGGCTGCTGCGACGCACATATGCCCCACAGTTCACCTTTCTACACCGCCGTATGTGAAAGAGGGCCCACCACATGCCGGTGGAAGCTTTTGGACTGAGGTCTGCGAGCTGGGAAGGCTCTTGAGAGCAACGCTGGCTACCGCGACATAGGCAGACAGCGCCCAGCCTGAGGCCCAGCACCGTGGAGTGCTATGTATACTACTAACACAGTAGTCCAACAGTTACCAACAGTAGAACGGTGTCTTGATCCCACAATGGACGATGTTAGAACTGCATCTGAGAGAGGTACTCCCTTTGACCAGGTGTAACCAACTCTAAGTCCCAACAGTGAAACGGTGTCTTGATCCCACAATGGACGATGCTAGAACTGCATCTGAGAGTGGAGATGAAGGTACTCCCTTCGACCAGGTGCAACCAACTCTAGGTCCCAACAGTGGAATGGTGTCTTGATCCCAGAATGGACGATGTCCGATATTACCTGCTGCTCGTTGGTTTTCACAGGACTCCCTCCGTTGAGGTGCATCAGACTCTGTGCTTCCGTAGCTAACTGCTGCACATGATTATTGGGCTTGGTTGACTTCAGTCGGTGGAGTACACTGCTGTAAAGCAGGTCCGAACAGTGAAAAGGGGTCTTGATGATGAGATTCAGGATGTCAGAAGTTAAAGTCTGTAATGATTTGTGTGTACCCCCTCCGATCAGGTGCGACCAACTCCGTGCTTCCGAATCCAACGGCACGTGGCTGTGAGGTGTTAATGACCACTGCCTCTGGCCTACACTGCGGTCAGCAGGGCTCACAATTCAGATCGAGTGGTGATTGTTTAATTACAGAATCCAGTAGGCAACTAACTACAACGTCTATTGAAATATACACAATATCCTTTTAGTATACCTGCTTGAAGAACTTTTTTTAGATGAGTTATAGGTTTAGTACAATGACCAATTTCTTCTTGGTAGTGGAAAAGAACACTGAATAACAGTCTACACTGTGGACAGCAGAGATCGCAATTCAAATTGTTTTGATTTATTTATTGCAGAGTTTTTTGTAATTTATGTTGTATTTTGTGAAGAGGAAGTGAGAAAAAGTATTCATGGATGACTGTGCTGACTACTGCCTTCAATTTATACTGCAGACAGCAATGTTCACAATTCAGATCGAGTCGCTATTGTAGATGACGCAGTCCTGTAGGCAAAAGACATTGCTCCAGTGCGCTCTGTCCACATCACGCATACGCATCATTGCAGGGTCCGCACACGTTTTTTGTTGCTTCGCGTATCACAAACTGGGCAGCTCAAGTCAACACCACATGGCTGTGGGCCCTTGCTGACCGCTCTCTGGCCTACACTGCAGACAGCAGTGTTTACAATTCAGATCGAGTCGCTATTGCAGATGAAGCAGTACTGTAGGCAACAGACATTGTTCCTAGTACGGCCTGCCCGCAGCACGCATCATTGCTGGCTGTGCACATGCTGAATGCTTTTGATGTGGCTATCTGAGTGCACTAGACCTGATGGTTCATTTACGATAGAATCTTTTCTGTATTATTTCACATCTAGTGTCCCTACCTCCTACCTTACTGCAGCACAAACTATTGACCCTTTTATTATTGAATCTCTGTGTGTGATCCAATGATTACTGTTGTAGTTAATGCTAGCAGCAACCATTCTCTGAGGGCTGGTTTACACTCACCCCACACGCATTCAGCACAGACGTCACTGGATATGTGACCCTGGTAATAAAAAGGAGTCGAGCGCACATGCCCGTACCCACTTCCACTATCTATCTGTGTCCGTGTGTTCATTATCTATGCATGATACTGCCCCTGGGCCGTACCACATTACATTGTGCTGCGGACAGCGTATGCAACCATGTTAACTCTGGCAGTGGGGAAAACTTCTGGTATGTAACTTTTAGGTGCATGGCTATCACAGGTGGAAGGTTACTTTACAGAGCATGAATATTTATGAAGATGATGGTTGCATGTTGTGTGTAGTGTCAGATATGTGTACATAGCACAAAAGTTTTCAAAAAAGCTCTCTACGCAAAAGAGGAGTCTCTCATCAAACTTTGTAGAGAGAATACCTAAAATGGGTGGGGTCTTCCAACAGTTACAATGGGAAATGTTATGAACCAATCAAATGCTTTTCTTTAAGGTCACGTGGCAATCGCACACCGAGCGCGCAAGGAGGCCGCACCCGACGCGATTTTGAGAAAATATATTTACCATAATATAAGTTTATTACAGTTAGAAACATATAAATGTTTAAAATATTTTAGATTATCGCTTGTTCTTATATACACTTTAAACTTATTTAGATATAGTTTTGAGACCAAATAAAATGAGGGAATGGTGTACCCGGCGCGACACCATACGTTTATGACGTAACACAGGGCCTGGCAGTGTGCACTCGTCGCACACGCAATGCGCAGCGGGCGCGACCCCATACGTACATGACGTAACGCGCGACTTGGTACTGCGTACCCATCGCATACCAAAGTAGCAGCTGGCGCGACCACATACGTATATGATGTTACGTGGGACGCGGTGCCACAAAACCATTGGATACGAAATGAGCATCCTTTACGAGTTTAGCAATATGGCGGATAGGATTCGCGTGCTGATGGAACTTGGTACACTACCGGTACGGGACTTCAGTTTATAAAAAAGAAAAAAAAAAGATATACATACTTTTTGGGGAAGATATAAAACATTATATATTTTTTTAACTAATTAAAAAAAAGAATAATAGAGTTCCAAAATATTACAAAAAATATAGGTTTTATAAATATTAAAATATGAAATTAACATTTAAAAAATCTTTAAAATTCATGGAAAAAACCATAGGTTTTACAGACGTTATAGTTAGGAATTAGCATTTAAAAAACCTTTGAAATTCACTAAAAAAACATAGGTTTTCAGGGACGTTATAGTTAGTTGGACATTTGACATTCGCCCGTTATAGTTAGTTGAGCTAACTATAACTCGTGCACCCGCAATGCACTGGTGATGATGTCACATATTACATCACTCATGACATGGTCAGTGACATCACTCATGACATCACTCATGACATCTCAAATGACATCACTGATGACATCATCCACGTGATAATCTGATGCACATACTGATGGCCTAATATAAACTTTGATACACACACTCTAAAATACAGACTACTATTTTTGAAACCATACGCACAATGCCAGATACTACATACCACCCACTATTTCCTGGGTCTACACTCACATCCACTCACTTATACATGCAGTTACTCATCAATACAGTACTATAATATGCACTCATACGCCTATACATAAAGTCACACTCCGCCACTCATCCATAGAGTAACTCACACACCTAGTTAGTCATGCAAAGAATCAATCATAAACCCATTTACTCATGTATACAGTTATACACACCAACTGCGTTATTTATACACACACCACATCACTTATTTATGCAGCTACTAACACATACTTACTGTCTTATACAATCACTGATACAAGCAGACACTCATTTATACACCCACTCTTCAAATAACGTACTCTCTCGTATAGTCATTTATATACTCCAACCCTCACATATACTGCCTTAAAACATATGTAGTTACTCACACATATACCAGTGAGACATTCATTCACACACTAACACACCCACACACACACTAACTTACCCATACAGCCCTTCCCAGATGCACTTTTGAATCCATACAACCAGTGAATCACCCACTCAGACATCTATGCACACACCCCCCCACCCACCCACACAAACACTCAGGCACTCATACAGATACTTAGACAACAAATCAACAAATCAATAACTCATATAGACACTCATGTAGCTACTCACCAACCCATGCAGCCGCTTCTACACCAACTGAGAGACTAATACAGACTTTCACAAAGTTTAGTCACTAACCCATGCATTCAGTAAGACATGTTCAATCACTCACTTATACAGTCTGTCACGCACCTACTAAATATTCCATTCAGGCATTTGTAAATCCACTCATTCCTCAATACACCTTGGCATAGATATATATGAAAAATATTTAAACTTTACAGAAACATCATCAATAAAGCTTTATTATCGGTTGCGAACCATAAAAGCAATGAACATAAAAAAGAAAAAGATACAACATTTCCAGCATACCACCATACAAGATTCATAAATGAATAAAATACTCATGATAAAATTAAAAATATTTAGGGCCAGATTGATCCTATACGCTAAAAACAAGGGATATACAGAATAAAATCAATCCATAGTAAAACTAGGCCTGTGAAGACACAGATACAGCGGATAAATGCTGTTTAATTTTGGCACTTCGGGCGCTCCACATAGCCCAAAGATATCTCGAAATCGCAAAAACAATTAAAGGAGTAGTGTCAAATTTTAGTATTCTAAAGGCTACCCTGTAGTCTCTAAGGCCCAACAGTTTGCAGAGAGAAGTGATCCAATGAGCTCTGATTCTAGCATAAAACGAGCAAAAAAGCAAAACATGCAAATCTGTTTCTTCACACCTATCGCATCCAACGCATAAACTAGAGACCGCAGGGGTGACTGACTAATTAGATGTCACAGCCCGCAGAGGGAGTGTCCCATATCTCAATTGGACATACAGCTTCTTGGCCAATGCGGGTTGGATGATATCCAGGCATTTCTCAAAATGGTAGTGATCTTTTGCCTCCAAAAACCTATTGGTCAGTCTGCCAAAAGACGGATTAGTAAGAGCAAGTTCCAATCGGTGCTTATTAAGTAGGATAACCAGCTCTCTCCTGGATAATGAGTGACACGTCAGTTCTGGAGCACGCCATAAATCACTCCTACCCAGGGACTGACACGCGTTCATAACATATTGTAACCAGGGGATTTTCCCAGCCCCCCTTAAGGACAACAAATCCCTTAAGTCGCCCCTATAGCTTAGCAACTCCGGGGTGGACCAGAGCCACCTCCAGTACAACACAGGGCGATTCGAAATGACCCCCTGAATGGGGGCTAAGCCCAAGTCAAGGCATAGGGGGAGTAATGGTGTGCTCTGTGGGAGACTCATTAAACGTCTGATAAAAATATTCTCGGTAGTCATCAGGGAAGTGGCACTCAAGTGGCCCCATAACTCTACCCCATAGAGCGCCCCGCCTCTCGCCTGGGACTTATACATTTCTAGGGGCGGCCCCAAAGATTTAAGTGGGGACCCACTATGGACTTTTAGAATGCCACCAGAGGATTGGGCCAACATCATATTTACTTTAGCTACCTGGGGACCCCACCCCATCCTATCGTTCAGTGTTACACCAAGATAATCAAAGGTGGAGACCCTTTCAAGCGCCACTCCGTCCAGATGAGGGTGCGAGCAACTAGATATTTTTGCGTTAAAGGCAATAAATTTGGTTTTTGCCAGAATAATCTCCAGGTTCCTTGACTTGCAGAAAAGGCAAAAAGCCTCCAATGTTCGCTGTATACCCATAGAGGTTTTCGATAGCAATAGGGTATCGTCTGCGAACATCAGGACTGGGATCTTCCGGGCAGCCAAGCTGGGGGAATCCAAGTCCCTGGCTCCCAATAAATGATCAATTAGTCCGTTAAGGAACAGAGAGAAAAGAGTAGGGGCCAAGACGCACCCCTGCCTCACTCCCCGTTCCACCGGAAATGGGGCGAGAGCTCCCCGCTATTCCCATACCTCACCCTCGCGAAGGTACCTTGATGTAGCCGTTTAAATAAATGGCATAGATATGTGGGTGCCCCCATCTCCCTCAAAATGGCCCAAAGCTTATCCCTCTGGACCAGATCAAAAGCAGAACGAAGGTCAACAAAAATCAGATACAAACTACCGGCCCCCAATGTTACCGTTTTCCAAAAGACCAACTGGAGTCTAAATAGTTGGTCAATGGTGGAAACCTTACAACAAAATCCCGCTTGATGGGAGGTCAGGATTTGTTGGTCGTCAATCCAACTCTGCAACCTTGTTAAAAGAATACGAGAGAACAGTTTCTGCAGGACATCAATAAGGCCAATGGGACGGTAGTTAGCCGGGTCTAGAGGGGAGGCCTTTTTGTGGATAGGAATAATCTCGGCCCCCAGCCAGGTTCCGGGAATTTCCATGCCATTCAAAATAGCATTGAATAGTAGCCAAATATAAGGAGCCCAAACTTCCTGCTCACTCAAGAATAAGTCACCTGGAATTCTATCCAACCCCGGGGTTTTCCCCGGCGCCAAAAGTTTAAGGGCCACTTTAATTTCTTGGAAAGAAAAGGAAATGCGCTCGCCCTCAGCCAAAAGTGATGGAGACAATGGACTCCCAACAAGGGAGCCTGAATGCGCCACCGGACCAACTTTCGGAAGAGAATACAATGGCTTGAAGTGAGCTAACCAAACCTCTTCACTTAGGTTCGGTGAGAAAGCTGGAGTCCCATCTGACGATCCAGATCTCACTAAATTCCAGAACTCGGTGTAATCATGCCTATCCAGGGCTTCTTTTATGTTTGCCCATCTTAGTTCTTCCCACTCAGACTTAGCCGAGACTATTAAGGCTTTGTATGCGGTTCTAGCAACTCTAACGCTCATCACAGAGCCAGTTTTAACCGCTCTAACCAGAACTCTTTTCGCCTGTCTGCTGGCTTTATTATACCATTGGGCCTGTTTTTTTGTTCGTGGCCGGTTGTTTGCTGAGGTATAAAAATAGTCTGCCAATATGCTTGTGACACTAGAATGTATGCAAACTAAATCCTGAAAGTAGGAAGAGTCATAATTCCCAGTAGGGAGATCAAAAGCCTCCCCCAATGTCGGCACTACACAAGAGTAGAGCTCGGCCACTTTTCCAGGGTCTGACACAAATCTAGCCCATCTGATACGTCTGCCACCCGCCGCTAAAATCAGGTTTGTGAGCACAGGGGTCTCCAACTCCACCCTACTATGAGAGTGGCCCAGTTTATGTTTTAGTTCCAGAGAGAGAAGGTTGTGGTCACTATCAACCCTCTGGATAACGCGGAAGGCCTTTATTTGGGACCAGAGCTCTACGTTGACTAATATATAGTCGATAGTAGAGCTCTTCCCAACTCTATTAAATGTGAAATTCCCAGGAACATCGGGAGGAATTTTGCCATTGCAGGTCCTAAGAGAATGGGCTACCAAAAGTTTATTTATCTGCAGTGCTAATGGCGATAAACCCCTAGCTGGATACGCCGAACACTCCTGGATCTGCCAGATGGAATCCTCATCCAGGGTTACCGAAGGAATCCCTGCCAAGGGTTCAAAATGGCAATTAAAGTCACCCCCTATAATTCTATGGGAAGTTGGTAAGGTGCATGATAGGAGCTCATCAAGGGCCTCCAACATAGATAACCCCTGCTCGTTGGGAAGACGGCACAAATATAAGTTGGCGATCAACATTGATGAGCCATCCATAAAACTGAGGATGACGGAAAGAAGATCTGGGGAGTGAGAATCAACAACTTTCACCGAGCACCCCAGGGACAGCGATACCCAAATGCACAAACCCCCCGACGGTCTGCCTCGGGGACCCTGGACCGCTGGCAAATTTTTTTTTGCAAAACCCGCCCTATTGGGCGGGTGCAGCATCCAGGTTTCTTGAAGAAGGCATAGGTCATATTGGTCCACCAGTTCCCCCCAAGCAGAATCACCTAACTTTGGAAGCAACCCTGCTACGTTCCAGGAACCCACAAATGGGCCTAAAGAAGCCACAACTTGGGGACTAGAGGGAAGAGGGAGGGGCGTAGAGTTAGGTGAGAGCTCTGTGGAATTAGCCATAGAAGGTCCCTCCAACGACACACTTAAGGTTAATTTTACACCAGTGGTTGGGGAAAGGGCTAATCCCATACCTACTTCAGGGGCTACTAGAGCCTCCACGATGCCCCCCACAACAGGAGGGGCGGGTGGATTAGGCCTTGAAAGTTGTGGAAGTCAATCTACACAACTCAGAGGGGTGTAGCGGTTGTCTAGGGGTACGTAATTTTCACCCGCCCAATTATCCTTGTAATAACAATTAGATCTGAGACCCCCAGATGTGGTATCCCTAGTGTAGAAGTACCCCAAGGGTAATGGAATAATCTCACCCTATTCACTTGCACCACCCCAGTCGAGAATGTGCTCAACCACTCCGGGATCCCTGAAGTTGACAATCACACATTCCCCTCCTATATCTTTCGATCTAGTCCCCAACCAGGTAACTCTTCGGACTAGGAGGATTTCCCCCTGTCCCGCTCTCGTTAGTGGTCTATGGCGATTTAACCAAAAGATTATTTTATTCTTTAGCTCACTGTGTGATTCACTACGATCTCCCAACAGCAGAGGGACACCATAAATACCACCACATATGGGGAAGCCTCAGGTGGCAACTGTGGATATAATGTAGATCGACAAGCTCCATCATTTAAAAAGTTGGTGTTCGTTTTTAGAGACACGCGGCCCCCACCCCTCTGCAAATTGCTGTTGGATTTACAGGATGGAACGGGGGCCAGGAAAGGTGAGGTAACATTATCCAAAGTGAGCCTAGCGCTGATGTCGGGACCAAGTTTTGAAGTGTTAGAAGAGCAGCCAGGAATATGCGTTGGTAGCAAGCCCGATGACTGGTTAACAATTCTTGGCCCTTCACTACAACTAGGGTTGAGTACCTGGTGTTCTGGATTACCTACTGCCATTGAAGGATGGTCATTCTTGGGTAGGGATGGCAAATATTCTCCCCCCTTACACTAGTTATTAATCAAAGAAATGATTTTAACAATTCTGCCTGATAGAGTTTTAAAGTGCGAATTGATGAGCTGTTCGATTTGTGCTTGCAAGTCGATAAATAGGTTGGAAACCCAAATTGGGGGAGCTAAAGATGAAAAGGGGGTGCCTGACTCATTCTGGGCAGTATCCAAAGCTGAGGGAGTAACCTTCGCAGGATTTCTTTTCGATTTGGATTTCTTGTTTCTGGGGCAGGATTTAGAGCCCTTTTTAGTCACTTTAGAGCCTGTTGCAATGGGGCTATCTAACGCAGTTTGCGCAGACACATGCCCTAACTGCGCACAAGGAAGCTCAACAAAGGAGGGGGCTATCAGCGAATCAGATGAGATACAGGTGGCTAAAGAAACATTTCCAGGTAACACTTCCGGGGGGATGACTGGGGTAATAGATAAACGCCTTTCAGTGTTCTCAATAGCTGTAGCCACTACCCCTATGGTTTTTTGCAACATTTTGTCTATGGCTGTTAGGCTAGGTAATTGCGTGACTGGAGCAGTGTTTTGTCTAGTACACGGCCGAGATGAAGAAGGTAGTGTTTTACCCATAGTATGGCAGGTGGAGACTTGAAGTTTAAAAAGTTAGGGAATAAACAAAGATCTAATAGCCCCGGAATTCGCGGCAACAGTAATATCTTCCAAAACTTAAAACCTAATAACAGTAATGAGGTGGGTGCTTAGGTAGGCACCCAACTCTAGCAAAACATTAAATAAAATACAATATGGCAGTATAGTGGGATGTTAGAATAATACCGAAAGCAGAGTCCCAGTCCTAGAGCGCGAGGATCCGTCAGAAGGGTCTGCCCAGCCCGGCCTCCTCTGGCCTCGGACGGCCGCAGACGGCCCCACCCTTGTCCCAGGCTTCTCCCGGCACATCCCGCGCGCGTCCTCGCAGGGCGAGGGACTAGGCGGACCTTTAAGCGCCTCCTGGCACGTGTTGCAATATCGTCCTGTCCCAGGGGATCCTGGGTGTTGTGGTTTCTCGGGTCCGGCGAAGCCAAGCCCAGCCGGTCCCACGTTGCTGAGAAGGGGGCGGAGCCAAGCCCGGCCGTAGGAACTGCAAGACACCAGGGAGCATGCGGGAGAAAGGTGTCCTCACAACGGTTGCAGGCGCCTCCGTTCAATACCTTCTTTTTCCAGAAAGACACCAGACAGTATAGCTGCCAAGTTTCCCAGGTCCTTGGGTGATGTTCTCGGGCAGACCAGGCTTTATTCCTTTATGTTATTGGAGATAATCCTCTGGAAAGGGTAAATGTTCTCTGACGTTCCAAGAATTCCTCTTCCTGTTTTACATCAGCTCCTGAATGTTTCTGGTTGCATTCAGAATCATAAATACTCATACTCTCTCCATATGGCTGCTCAGAGCCTTGAAATAGTTCTGGAAACTCCACTCTGATTTATGCTCCGCTCTTTCTCGCTCTCCTGAGCGGATCTGGCAAGGCTAAGATAACGAAAACTGAAGCGCTTCACCAGTGCGGAAGTAACCTCACTCGGAAGGCTTTCAGGATGTGAGGAGTATTCCCTGCTCTCTCTCGCTCACCTGAGCAAACCTGGCAGGGATGCGTTAAGGAAAACAGAAGCCCTTCACCAGTGCTAAAGTAACCTCACTCGGGAGACTTTCAGGAAGCGAAGGGTAGCCATGCTACAACAAGGCTGCTCAGAGTTTGCAGCGTTTTGCCCGTGTTCGGTTACCGAGCGCAAGACGCCCGGTATTCTTGGCAGAATGATGTCATCAGTGATGTCATTTGAGATGTCATCAGTGATGTCACTGACCATGTCATGAGTGATGTAATATGTGACGTCATCACCAGTGCATTGCATACGCACGAGTTATAGTTAGCTCAACTAACTATAACGGGTAAATTTCTCTGGTTTTATATGAGTCAAATGTCCAACGAACTATAGCGTCCCTGAAACCTATGGTTTTTTAGTAAATTTCAAAGGTTTTTTAAATGTTAATTCCTAACTATAACGTCTGTAAAACCTATGGTTTTTTCCATGAATGATATATATATTTATGTTTTTTTATTTTCACTAGTAGTTGTGATTTTTTTATGTTGTATTGTTTGTTTATTTATTTGTTTTGGGATTTTTAGTGTATTTGTTTTTTAATGTTATAAATTTTGTAATTTTTTTATTGTATGTTTAAAATGTTTGGAATATGTTATTTTATTATATTATTGAAAATAGTTTATTTGTATGTTTTAATGGTATTTTCGGTATAGTTTATATGTATTTAATCAATGTTTGTGTTGTTGATTTTATTTATATCGATGTTTATGTTGTTTCATTTTATTTTAATATTATCGATAGTTTTGTGTTCTTTATTTTTGTTGTCGATATTTTTGTCATCGAGATTTTTTGAAACAATATCTTTTTATTGATGTTTGTGTTATTTCTGTTTTGTGTTGAGATTTCTGTATACGATATTGTTGACTCGATATTTTTGTAGTTCGATCTTATAGGAGTTGATGTTGTATCAGTGATCCAATAGAAGGGACATCATTACGAGGAAACTAGAGAAACATAACAACTGGCTGCAGGAGACCGAGCAGCTCATCTCAAAGGTGAAAGACACTGCGTCCTTCCGGTGGGATACCCTCCTCAACATGGAGAGAGTCCTCAAGGTGGTAGTGGCTAAGAACAAGGATTTAGAAGCGCGCTCTTGCCATAATAACATCCAAATCCTGGGCGAGTCCGGATCCACCAACACTGGTAAGCTAGACGGCTATGTCAAAAAATTGCTGATGTCCTTCATCAGATCAGATTAATTATCTTGCTTACTCATAGTGGTACGTGCTCAATGATCACTGGCTGATCGGCACCCACCGGGAACACCGACTGTCCCATAATTACCGCCTCTTAAATTTCGAAGACCGTGATACCGCCCTCCTCCTGGTTCAGGAAAAACTGTCATTGAACTTTGCCTGCAATGATATTTCACTATTTCCAGACTTTACGGCTACAGTCCAAGAGGCAAGACACAGATTTTTTTTAAATAGTGTCTCCTGCTGGCCGCCATCCCATACTCTATGCCCTACCCTGCTCGTCCTTGGATTACTGTGGAAAGCAAGCAACATTTCTTCACTACCCCAAAACAGGTCTTTGGAATTCCTACATGGAGTGCCAATTCGGGAACTCAGTGAGGCTTGCTTAACTGCCTCATCTCAAACTGATTACCCCTCACCACTCTGAAATGACCTGGCCTGTCCTATCACAGTCTTCCCCGAGTCATTTATGAACCATTTATTCATGTTCCCCCACCTGATCCAATGACATTGACTTGCCCACCCTGCACTCAAGATGGAGAATGAGTTCATCTTTATCACTGACGCCCTGGCTAAGTCAAGGAAGACTCCACCATCTCTCTGGTTGTATCCCACAGGTAACCCCTTGGACACTTTTTGCTTGGATTCTAAAATGTCTTGTATTCTTCATGTCTATATTGTTTCTCAGTTGGGAACTGTTAATGCAACATATCACATGTCCCCTTGGTACTGTTCATGCCTACATAATAAGCGACTTATATCCCAGTCGCTCATCACACTTACTAGATATCATTTTATCCTGTCACTGGGCAGATCGGTGAGTCAAGTAGTACCCCTGGCACTTCGCACGCATCATATACATGCCTCAATGGAATGTTCGAGGCCAGACTTACCTTTGTAAATGGGGGCATATAGTATCCTCCTTTAAGAGACATAGGGTCAATATAGCACTCCTGCAGGAAACACACCTTGTTGTACATGTTTCCCACCCATTTGCTGGGAAATGGGCATCTTACAGGCTATTCTCTTCATACTCCTACTAAAACTACGCCAAAGGTGTAGTGCTCCTCATGAGATGAAGAGTGCTATTCACACCTCAGGGGTCCCTAGTTGAGGACCTGGGCTGATATGTAATTACATGGGGCTGACTGATGTCACATAACATTACAGTAGTCAATTGCTATGGGCCCATTACATATGACCCAGAGATTTTTGATCATCTGTGGGGCAGATTGCTTCTACAGGACCCTCCCTTTTACGCAGGGAGTGCGATTTTAATTGTGTTCTCTATGAGAATCTGGACAGTTCCCATTTCCCGCCTAGCTGCTGTGATGCTCTACTTGTGGGACATAATCCAGGATCACGACCTCCTGGATATTTGATGTATCCATCACCCCCTTGAAAGAGAGCGACCATTTCACTCAGGGATGCATGGGAGTTGGTCCCATCTGGACTACTTGTTGGTCTCTAGGGGAGTGAGACTGTGGATACAGGAAGACAAACATCTCACATGCAAATTCTTGGATCACTCTCCCATCCTACTTACACTTACTGTGCCTATGTCATACCCACTGGACTCCAATTGGTGCCCCCTTCCCCACTCATTCCACTGGATGCCCTCTTTTTAGAGAAACTTAGGCAAGAAATACTTACATTTGTTTTAAAGAAACAAAGGGTCAAGGCAGCAGATCGATACGGTTTGGGAACAGTTCAGCCCGAACTGCCAAGCCAGGTCTTCTCTGAACTGGAAACAAGCATCCTGGGACTGATTTTGGGGTAACACCCCTCATTAGAAAAAGGGTTGCTTGAATCGGAACGCCTGGGACTATTATCAATGTACCCAGGGTTTGGTAAATGGGATCTGATAGCCTCTCCAGGGTTGGCGATTTATGGGCAAAGGAAAAGTTTGTCCCCTTTAGCGACCTCCCAAGAGATTATGAGTTAAGTGAAAGAGAGGCATTTCATTATTTACAAGCTCGCAGTGTCTTACAAAAAGTAATCCCCAGGGGCACTGATCTCCCGGTCTCTTCACCCTTAGAAGATAGGCTCCTAGATGATAATATGGAGAAAGGAGCGACATCATTGACATATAAGAAAATATTGAATAACTCCCCCGAAAACCTTGATAAACTATGCCAAAGATAGGTGGAGGATGTGGGTGACATGGGGGACAAAGAGTGGCAGGAGGCGCTGGCCACCCCTAGGGAGGTGGTGATATGCACGAGATTTCAATTGATACAATTAAAAAACTTACATAGAGACTACTATACCAGTGCGGCGCTGGTCAAAATGGGCTTGCTGGACTCATCATTGTGCCCCAGAGGGTGTGGGCAAACAGGGAAATGTATTCACCAATGGTGGGAATGCCCGATTATTAAGAAGTATTGGGAGTAAACAACAACGAGACTGTTAGCACTGTGTGGAGGAAACGAGCGGGATTCGCCTCAATGGTGTCTCCTCAACATATGGGAGGGAGCAGACCTTAAGGCGAAACAGATAACGTGGGTCTCCCTGGGATGTATGATTGCTAAACACAACATTGCAAGGACATGGAAAGGAATGTCCGGCCCCAAGTTTTGAGACTGGAAGACAGACATGGACTGGTGGATGCAAGCTGAAAGGGCAGTCTATGAAGAGAGAGGGTGCCCACATAAATGGACCAAGATCTGGGGGAAATGGAATAAAAGTAGAGCCATGATATGTGTACCTGTCATGGATCACTCCGTACTAAAGGAGTAATGCTACAGAAATATATATGTGTCTGTTCGAATAACTTGGCACTAGTATTGCTCTTACCTGTCTCAAAGAATTACGTAACTGTTTTTAATTGTTTTAATTAAACAGCATAATATTGGTGAATAAACCCCTGTGTGGGCAGACCTTCTTCTGTTTTGCAATCAATCAATCAATCAGGTGTTTGTTAAGCACGACTACTCACCCGTAAGGGTCCCAAGGTGCTGGGGGGGGGGGGGGTGTTCGCAGGTTCCAGTCCATCAAGGAGGGGGTCTGTCGAAGAGCCAGGTTTTGAGGTTTCTTGCGAAGATGGGGAGCCATGTTGTCTGTCTGAGGGGGAGCGCAAGGTCGTTCCAGGCTTTGGCCGTGAGGAAGAAGGAGTGGCCTCCCGATCTGGTCTTTCTGGTGCGGGGGACCACGGCATAGGAAAGCTGGGCTGATTGTAGGGTCCTTTGGGGTGCGTGGAATTTGAGTCGGCTGTTCAGGTATGATGGTCCGGTGTCATGGACGGCCTTGTGAGCATGGGTGAGCATCTTGAAGGTGACTCAAGCTTCGATTGGGAGCCAGTGGAGTGTGTGCAGGTGCTCGGAGATGTGGCAGTGTCTTGGCAGGTTGAGGACTAGTCTTGCGGCGGCATTTTGGATGTTCTGTAGCTTGCAGGTGAGGTTTTTGTTTATTCTGGTATAGAGTGCGTTGCCGTAGTCGAGTCTGCTGGTGACCAGGGTGTGAGTGACGTTCTTTCTGTTTTCGAGGGGATCCATTTGAAGGTATTACATAGGAAGCAGAGGGAGTGGAAGCAGGAGGACGAGACGGAGTTGATCTGGCAGACCATTTGGAGCTCTGAGTCCAGGATGATTCCCAGGTTGCGTATGTGGTCCGTGGGGGTGCGCAGGCTTCCGAGGGCAGAGGGCCACCAGGTGTTGTTCCAGGCATCGGGGTTTGGGCCCATGATGAGTACTTCCGTTTTGTTGGTGTTTAGTTGTAGGCAGCTGTTTTTCATCCATTTGGCGATAGCTTCCATACCTTCTCAAAAGTTGTGTCTGGCGATGTTGGGTTCGTTGGATAGGGAGAGGATGAGCGGAGCCATGTAGATGTTGAAGAGTGTAGGGCTGAGGGAGGACCCCTGGGGGACTACGCAGGTGGTTGGTGTTGGGTCTGAGAGGAAAGGGGGGAGTCTGACCCGCTACATTCTGCCAGAGAGGAAGGAGCAGATCTAGTCGAGGGTCTTGTCTTGGATCCCTGAGTCATGGAGTCTGCGTATTAGGGTGCGGTGATAGACTGTGTCAAACGCCACTGAGAGATCGCGGAGGATGAGGGCTGCTGTTTCTCCTTTGTCCAGTAGGGTGCGGATGTCGTCTGTTGCAGCGAGGATGGCGGTTTCCGTACTGTGTTTTTTTCTGAAGCCAGATTGGGAGGAGTCGAGGATGTTGTGCTCTTCGATGAATGTGGCGAGTTGGCTGTTGATGGCTTTCTCGATGACTTTCACTGGGAACGGGAGCAGGGAGATAGGTCTGTAGTTTTTGAGGTTGGTGGGGCCGCCGAGGGTTTCTTCAGGAGGGAATTGATCTCTGCGTGTTTCCAGTCATCGGGGAAAGAGGCGGTTGCCAGGGAGCGGTTGATGGTGTGGCGGACCATGGGTGCAATGGTGTCGGCGGCTCTGTTGAAAATGTGGTGGCAGGGGTCTGTGGGGGCCCCAGAGTGGATTGACCTCATCGTTTTCAGTGTGTCTTCGGTGGTGAGGGTTGTCCAGTTGTCAATCGCTGGCTTCAGGGTGTCGGGTTGGTTGGTGAGGGTTCAGTGTGTTGGTTGTCTTCGTAGAAGTTGACGTAGATGCTCTTGATTTTGTGGTGGAAAAATGTGCTGAGTTTGTCGCAGAGGTCGTGTGAGGGAGTTTTGACAGTGGACTCGCTGGTGGGTTGGGCAAACTCCTTTATGATGTTGAAGAGTTCTTTGCTGTTGGGCGCATAAGTGGAGATTCTGTCTTCAATCGCTTTTTTCCTCGCTTTTCTGATGAGTTGGTAGTCGGTGTTGGTGGCGGCTCTGAAGTTGTTGTGGGCTTCTGTGGATTTGTTGCTCCTCCAGACATTCTCGAGGTGGCAGCAAGTGCGTCTGAACTCAAGAAGCTCTGTGGTAAACCATCTAGCTTTCTTGGCATGTGTGTTGTTGTTTTTCTTGAGGGGTACTATGGTGTTGGCGCTGTCGGAGATCTATTTGTCCAGGGTTCGGGCTGTGGTGTTGGGGTTGGGAGTTGCTGAGTGATGAGGTAAGCTGTTCATCTGTGATTCTGGTCCAGTTTCTTCGTAGGAGCAGGAGCTGGTGTATGTGGATGGTGGGTGTTCTGAAGGTGAAGTTGACGTATCGATGGTCAGTCCATGGGAGTTCGGTGGTGTGGCTGAAGTTGATGGAGTTTCCTGTTGTGAAGAGGGGGTCGAGGGTGTGTCCCGCTGAGTGCATGGGTTCTGTCACTAGGTGGCGGAGTCCAATGGTAGGGTGTAGTTGGTAAACGCGATGGCATGCGGGAAGATGATGTCCGTAATGGAATTGGCGAAAAGTCCGAGGGGTCCAGGGTGTCGGCAGATGAGGGTTCCTCAGAGGGTGGAGGTAGGGCTGGCCAGTATCTTGAAGTGAAGGTGTTCCATCAGGTCTGTGGGCTCGTCGGGAAGTGTGCTGAGGCGGATGGCGATTCCTCCTCCCGGGCGGATTGGGCAGTCCTTCATGGAGATCTTGTATCCTTAGGGAATGGCGATGTCCAGTTCCGAGGTGGTGTTGGTCCAGGTTTCGGTGAAGAAAGCTATGTCTAGGGTGATGCTGTCGAGGAGGTCTCAGATTTCGGTGGCGTGTTTGTGGAGGGATCGGATGTTGAGGAGGATGCATTGCAGGATCTTCGGTTCGGTTGTGTTCTTGCAGGCGGGTTGCACTCGGTTCATGGTCTTGGCGGTGCTGCAGGTGTGCCGGCAGAGGTGGCAGCTGAAGGGTCCGTGGGTGTTGGCTGGTGATAGTAGCTTGCAGTTGTTGTTGCGGCCCGGGTTAAGAGCGTGGAGTGCCGGTGGGTCGTAGCTTTGGCAGTGTGGAGGTCCAGGGTTCCTGGCGCTGGTTGTGGTCAGGTGGAGGAGGGGCGCAGATGGGCTTGCCTTTAGCGTGAATTCAGCATGCCGGCGGCACGCCCGCTGCACGCCGCTGCGATTAAGTAGGGTCGGGGAGGGCTGGACAGCTGGGAGGCGGGAGCGGGGAGGGGAGCTAGATTGGGCCGGTCACGCTGGGGGGGAGGAGCCGCAGGGGCAGCAGCAGCGGGGAAAATTAAAGGGAGGAAATAAGGAGAAAGGAAAAGTGGAAATAAGCAGAAATAAAGCAGAAAAGAGCGGAGATGCATAAAAGTGCAGAAAGATGAAAAATAAAAGAGGGTAGAAAAACAAGTGAAAACGAGTGAAAGAGTGGAGCGAGAGGAAGGAGACAGAGGTCCACTGGACCACCAGGGATGAGGCGCAGGGAAACCTGCGGGTGGAGGAGGGCCTCGATCACCAACACTCGAGAGTGCAGGGGCAGGGGCAGGCCTCACTTAATGGTGGAGCAGCGAGGGTGGGGGAGCAATTTCACTGACAATGAGTCAGTTGTATTGCTTGCCTGTCCCCGCAGTGGCCGCCATTAAGTAAGGGTTGGGGAGGGCTGGACAGCTGGGAGGAGGGAGTGGGGAGGGGGGCTGGATTGGGCCGGTCGCACTGGGGGGGAAGGGTCACGGGGGCAGCAGCGGCGGGGAAAGGTAAAGGAAGGAAATAAGGAGTAAAGGAAAAGGGGAAATAAGCAGAAATAAAGCAGAAAAGAGCGGAGATGCAGAAAAGTGCAGAAAGGTGAAAAATAAATGAGGGTTGAAAAACGAGTTAAAGAGTGGAGCGAGAGGAAGGAGACATAGGTCCACTGGACCACCAGGGATGAGGCGCAGGGAAACTTGTGGGTGGAGGAGGGCCTCGATAACCAAAACTCGAGAGTGCAGGGGCAGGCCTCACTTAATGGTGGAGCTGCGAGGGTGAGGGGGGGTTTTACCACTTAGTAATATGGAAATAAGGCTTACCTAAGACCACACAAAAAAGAGGAGTGGAAAGATTGCAAAAGGCTCAACCACTGGCAATTGCAAAGGCTGCATTCTATCCATCACTTTCTGTCCTCTATGCTACTTCAGACAGAGACCAGCCACATGCAAAATAGCCTTGGTACTGGTCTAATAGGCCCAGTCCAGTCTAAAGTGTCAAGCCATGTACACTCTGTACAGGAACAAAAGCAATCCCAGGGTGGTTTCTGCCTACTGAGGACTCCTCAGTGAGATGTAGCCTGAGTCTTGTGGCACAGAAAGCATACCCATTTCGTTTAATGTGTCAGGCGTGGAAAATATGGAGATAATAGATGGAATGCTTGCAAAAGTCTCAGCCACTAGCAATCCACCAGGCAGCGTTCCATTCCACCTTCCACCAACCACTATCCACCAGCCATATACAAATTAGCCTTGGTCCTGCTCCAATTGAAACAGTAAAGTTTGAACTGCCCGAACAGGTTCTCTCTTATTCTTACCTTATACCTTAAAAATGCTGTGCAAACTAGAAACACTTATGCGCAAAATCTATGGAAAAATTACTGATTCTCACCTGATGTTAAATGAAATTGTATTGTAAGTTTTCTATAAAGATGGACAGAGCAGGGGAAGGTAAAAACGTAGGTTGCTTATTTGCACATTGTGAGAGCCAGATTCCCTCTCCTATTTTATTTATATTTGTATGCTGGGCTTTAAGTGGGCCGTGTCTCACCGGTACTGAGCCCCGGTGGTTTTTTGAAGGCGGCCTGGAAACGGGTCTCTATCGGGCTCTGTTTTATGCCTTGGCACAGGCGGTCCATCATGTGTGCGTGCTCACACTGCTCACTTCTCACTAGTGGAGAAGTTACGGCATGACGTCATGCCAGGTGAGCGTTGTAGGGGAAGGGAAATCCTTTAAAGAGAGTCCTTTTCTCTCTGGATTGACCTTCTGTTTTTGAAACTCAGAAGCAGCAACATTGTCGTGGTGTCACCAGGGCTTTAAGTGGAAGCTTTTTCAATATTATCTACAGTCCATAGTTGCTGCTCATTTATCTTATGCAACTAGCAACCATTGACAAAGCCAATAGTCCTGACTTGCTGTAGGTATGTTGTTACTTGTTGTATCATATATCTGGATGCAATGACAGAAACAGCAAAATACAAGTCTGGCGGCACACTATGCTGAGCACATATTTTTAGCTTACGTATTTTGAACCCACTCCCTTATTTACATAGGACACGCCCCTTTGAGAGACCCCCAGTTTTTTTTATCCCACTTAAAGCCCTGTTTGTATGTATTCCTTCCATTTTAGCCCCTCTATGACACATTATTAACACTATGGTTTATAAGGCCACCCTCTTGTGACTAGAGACTACATTGCAACTGCAGACCCCAAACTGCTCAGAAACAGAACATCATAAAACCAAACCGAGGCAAATCCTCGGGGGAGAAGCAAGAACCAAGTGGCGAGCTTCCAAGAGCTGAGATTACCAAATGGGACAGAAAGCAAGTTCTTCATTGGCAGGGCTCGAGTCGGGGTACCACGTGGGTGGACGGCGTCCCCCCACTTATTTTACCGGGAGCTCGATAACTGGATCAAATGGAGCCACACATTCACTCTTTGGCCTCTCTGGGGCGAGATCGGAGCTCAGTGAGAACGCTGCTCACGTGCTGGCTTCTCTGATGCAATCGCATCTAAGGGGTGAGCGAGGGGAGGCAATGACTCTGATGGTGCAAGCCACCTTTCGTGACGTCACTTCCTGTCGTGATGTCAGCGTCCCCCCACTTCTTTTTTTAGGACTTGTGCCCTGTTCATTGGTAGGGCCTGATTATGATGTGGTTGTTGTATTCTGACTCGTGCGCAAGCCCCGGTTCCCGCACAGTTCGGAATTACAAGTTGAAAGGTATTTACCATGTCTGATCATTATCAGATGCGTTAAATACCCCAATGGCTCAAAAAACTTCAGCAGGTCAAACCTGCCGAAATTTAACAGGGGAAAAGCATACAGTATTTACTGTATAATGAGGATTTTGGTGTGTTAAACACAAAATCTGCAAGTTACTCCCCATAATCTCGAAACAGGTGCTATTTATCGCACCCGAGAAATAACGTACCTCGTGGTGTCATTATTTATCAGGGGCACTAAATAGCACATACACTCGCGCTCAGGGCCTATGAATCATATTGGTTACATATAGCTTTCCAGCAGACGGATGGTGTCAGAGCATCGCTCCATAACACGCACCTTTGACGCATATTATCAGCAACTATATCCTTCAATGGAACCAGTGGATCCTACTATAATGCGTGAATTTATTCAAGATCTCACAATGCTTAGACTTTCCCAAGAAGAAAGAACCCTTCTAGAAAGAGAAACACGTGAAGAGGAACTGCCAAACACCTTCAGCTGCCAGCTGCAGTAGTTTGCCCGCGGAATTCGAAAAATATACTGAAGACTTCTCGCTCCAGCAGTTCCCCATTAAATTCTTCAAACATACATTCCAGACAATAAGGCACCCCCTTAAAGCAATGCTGCCAATACCCCTGCAGACAGCTGGTATAAAACATGAAAATATGAGCCTCTAGAGCCACTAGAGCTATGTTGGCCATATGACCCAATCTCACTTATTAATATAGCAGCCAAGGCACTAGCCACCCTCTAGATTAGACTAATCTGATTTATGGTCCATCCGGACAAATGTGACTTAATGACACGGAGATCAACAAGACACAATATCAAATGATTCAATAATGCTGTTGCTCTCACTGAAATGCTAGAGGGCACATTAGCACTACTAGTGGTAGACTCCCTATCAATGGGGTTTGAGTGGACACCTGGTGTGGTGGACAGAGTTTCTCTATAGGCAGACAACTTATTCATAGCCCTTCAACATTTCAAATGGTCTGGTCATAGGGCCCGAGAGATACACCGCAAATTTGGTAGATACTCTGGCCTCAAGGTTAATCTGGTCAAGTCCATGGGTTTCCCAGCTAAGGCCAAGGAAATGGGCTAGTGCCCAAAAACACATCCCTTCCTGATATCTGTGACCAGGAATACGCTCATATCTGAGAATATAATCTCACACCCCAGTGAAACAAAGCTATAAAATGAACTGGATTAGAGCAGCCATCTTTAAGATGTTTTCACTGCAACACCTTCTTTACCCGCACCACAATTACCTGCATGTGAGTTATTTGTCTGCCTCAACTTAATGATTCGCAAATTCATGTGACTGGGTGCCACAAGGATCCCCATGGCTAAATGCTACAAACCACAACTTAATGGGGGTATAGGTGCATCAAACATAACACCATACTACTGTACCTTCAATCTAATTGTAATAAATGAATAGTTAAATGACTATAAAGCACACCCAACATATGCAACTGAAACACATCCCTGCACCTACTATATGGAGGAAAAGATCCTTCTGACTTTCCCCCGCGATGACACTTGTGATACAATTGAGGCAGGTGGCCCTGAGAAGCACTGGGTGGTACACTAGGCTTACAAAAGACACCCCATTGTGGATGAATAGCATGATAAACCAATTCCAGACCATGAAGAGTTTCAGAGGGTAAGTCAACATAGGTATCACCGGACTGGGAGACATGATCTGCTCATATGCTGATGACACGCAATTGGTGATTCCCCTCACAAATCGGCTGACAAACACCGATACTACGAATAACATTATAAACTGCCTATCAGAACTCGCAGGTTGGATGTCCAAACGCTGACGCCGATAAATCGGAGCTCTTGCTCTTCGGGAGAGCCTGTACAGTCTGGGACGACAGCTGGTGGCACCAGGCCCTGGACACCGCCCCTGTACCGTAAGCAGTTTGCAAGAAATCTTGGCATCATCTTCGACGATACCCTATCCATGCAAAACCAAGTCCACACGTTCTACGGAAAAGGTTTCACCGCCATAAAACTTCTCAGAAGACTTTTTCCTCGGATTCCCTTAAAATGCAGAAAGTTGGTGACTCAAGCTCTGTTTTTAAGCAGGCTGGACTACGGAAATGCTCTTTATGTGGGCATGGCTGAATATTTATTCACCCGCCTTCAAATAGTTCAGAACGCCGCTGCTAAGTTAATTTGCAATAAAAATTAATTTAGCTCGGCTACCAGCTGCCTAAAAGAGCTCCACTGGCTACCAGAAAGACAGAGAGCTAGTTTCAATATCCTCTGTTTTGCACACAAAACATTGCATAAAACAGGCCCTTACATTCTACGAGATAGGCTAGAATTCCATGCTCCTTCACGGAACTTAAGATCACGCTATCAGGCCTTTGCCTTAGTCAAGCGTACATACAAGGTCAGAATGGGTGACAGATCTTTCTTTAGAGGCATCAGCTGCCCTATGGGACAATCTCCCACTCAATCTACGCCTCACTGAGGACCATGTACTCTTTAGGAAGAAACTGAAAACCACTCTCTTTCCTAGATACTAAAGCTATCTAAACTAGGTCAAGAGTAAGCCGCTTAGCATATGCATTCGTTCCTAGCGCCGTGATGTCCCTCGGGATGATTGATGTGCTTTACAACCACCATAAAATACAAAAAATACAAATGATGGTAGGCGTGGCCATGAGCTTTTTTAGTGAGCCAATTCTTCAAACGCCTTCAGACGGGACACATATTAATGCTTTACATTAAAGATCTCACTGACCTACCTTATTTTAGCCCTGATTTTGGAAGTAAAATTCTAATGTGTGAGATGGGGCAGAAAAATATCTCAACACAATATCACTTGTTGGTGTTCCATACGGCCGATACATTAGGATATCCTGTGTCAAGCATCTGATAGCTCCTAAAGATAAGGAATGGCAAGACACAAAAACGGCACTGGCAGAAACAGCTATTGCCACCCAATTCCAAATCATTCAGCTCAAATACTTACACTAAACCTACCTCACACCCCCAAAACTCTGGAGTTTCAGGTGAACAGATTCACTAAACTCCTTTATATGTGACAAAGAGCCAGGAGATTTTCTTCATACCACCCAGGGGCACTGGAAGTTGAATCCATTTTAATGGGGAGTAAGACGTATACTGAGGAAAGTGTTTGGGTGAAAGATAACAGAAGATCCCAACCTATTTCTCTTGAACATCTACCTGGACACAGACACCAATAGATATACACTAGCACTCTTACATCTATGACTTACTGTAGTCAAAAGCAACATTACCAGGAACTGGAGGAAGAGGGATCCACGTAGTCTGGAGAGATGTACCCTGGGAATGTACAACACTTCAAATTCTGATATATAAATTGTGTGGCTGTCTGCATAAGATTATGAGAATATGGGTAAATTGGATGCAGTACAGAGGTACCTTTCCAGAGCTGCTAGAGGTCAGAGATGAATCACTAAATATCAAAGGACAACACGTTTGCTCTGGTTGAATTGTTGTGCCAACAGGCTAGGTCTGCTGTGTACTATACATTTATGCCCACTTCTCATATCTTACAGTTACGCCTTGAGTAGTTTTTCACTTCACACACACACCTGAACCATTGGTTAAGTCCTTACGGAGACATTCCTCGGAATCATTGTTACCTCCTACTGAGTATAAGGGAGTACCTATTTCCATAGGTCTGTCAAGCTTGACTCATAAAAGGTTATTCCCCATTATGTGGATTTTCTAATTCTTTGATTCTTTATGGATTGAATCTATTCATTAAGGCAGCACCTATTGTGATAGGGACCAATAACATGGAAGCAGTCACTCTGCATCTCAAAGCTCAAGGTCTCCCTGATGAGGAGGGGGGGAGTTACTTTTGTAATAGATGCATATTCAGTGTATGCCTTAAAGATATTTTAATAATGGGTGAAGTTCGAGCCTATTCATGCTGCCTCAGGAGCAGTTTTGAGAATATACCTGCCGTCACATTATAGGGCTCACTAAGATTTGGAAATCCCATTAACTTACCAGGAACACCAGAATTTGTGTGCTGGTTAATTGCCACGTACACACAGAAATGTCCATTTGGGACCCCTGAGGAATCTGGGGCTACATGGTCAGTTTTGGCTGGCATACACTCCCGTTCCTCGCCCTGACAACTTATCACTGTAGGGGTATTAAATTTCACAGTCACCTTATACATGAGACTTGTATAGTTTGTACAACGTACATTAAGCTCCAGATCTGCTGTCACAGCAGGACCTGTCACTTTTGCACAGGTGCAGACTATTAGTCCACAGACTATTAACCCTATCAGGGTAAATGGGCCCACAAAGCGTGATGAAATGGCTTTTTGGATTGCTTGTAAGACCAATCAATTGAAAGCAGTTTATCCATACACTAGCCCCCAATACAAACATAGAATACTGGCTGTCTCCCTCTTTGAATGATGCCTCCCGTAGAGGAGTGTAATACCTTGGGGAACATCTTTGCATGCATTTATACTAGTATTCATGGTACACCTTTATTGGCAGTCCTCCCTTATGTACTTAGACAGGTACAGAATAAGCACAGAGCTGCACTGGCTCTGGACTTAGGAATGAGGTAAATGGGGAACTTCTCTGCAGTATCCTCTATCATCCTAAGCAATATCAAGGGTGAGGTTTAATTTCTGGCTGTACATCAGAGACTGGAAGCACTTCCACTTCAAGGTCGTGAACAAGAACTACCAAACAAATTTCAGAAGTTTACACCTCTGTTGGTAGAGATACCTTAGGTACTCAACCTGTTTAGCCACATTCAAAACCTAGAAATTGCACGGAGGGTTCCATTAAAAGGAAATCCGCAACCGAACGGAAGAAAAAACAGAAAGAGAAAGAAAAGAAATGGACTGCATCACCCGCTTCTTGGAAATCCGGCAGGGATGGTTAGAACGTAAGACACTGTGAAAAAATAAAAAAACCTGAACAGTATCAGTATTCTGATACCCACTTTTTGTCCTTTTCAAGACACTGACGATAAAAAAACAGAGAGGAGGAGCCAATCCGAGTACCGGAAAAGAAAGGAGTACAGTAGGAAAAGTGAAGCAGGGCGCAAGACTGATGTAAGAGTAAAGAGGTAAGACAAAAGATTGGACTCTGAAACCCCAGTAAAGAAGAAGTAAGTAGCAGGACTTTCTAGGAAACATGCTGATACAGCTATGGGGCGTCCTGGGAAACAGGACTTGGGTGAGAGTGCTTCTAGGCAAAGCAGAAGAAGTCATGATAGTGCATCAGATGCTTCAGAGATTTCTGCATGCAAAACCAGATTTTGACTTTATACAGATCGAGACTCCAGATAAACATGTAAATCCTCCTGGCAGTGTTTGCAATCTAAACATACTAAATGAAGGGGAGATACCACATATATTTTAAGCAGTCTTTTGGTAACAATTACCTTATGATCATAATGTAATCCTGGCGAAAGAGTCTGGCCTACAATCTTTATTAGAGAAGCCCCCCCGTATTACCTGAGGATATCAGTGAAATTTATGACTGTAAATGGGTTGTGAGGCAGGCTCCAGCCTTATGTAGAAATCAAGTGGCGTGGGATGAACACTCCAGTCCACATGTCATTCCCTTATGCAGTGAAACACAACCACAAGATCAATACCCTTGTAAGCCAGAAGCAAAGCATGGTATAAAATCAATAATAGATCAGTTCCAATACCAGGGCATAATAGTGCCTTGCCTCTCACCAATGAATACACCCCTTTAATCCCATCTCGAATCCAGAAGGCTCCTATAGAATAGTCTTAAACTATAGGAATCTGAGTTCGTTCGCACATGCAAACTTGCACATTACAAAACGCACACAGCACATGTTAAATGACCAACTTGGTGCGGAAAAGTTACAAAACAATCCTGGTTATTTCCAGTGAGTTCTTTAGTCAAAACATAGCGCCTGAAAGTGAGTATCTAACCTCTTTCAGTTTTGACAGAGTGCAGTTATCATTGTGATGCTTGCTCATGTTTTCAGCGTGAATCATGGAGATCTTATAACCAGATCCGGAGGTTTTGTCATGCATTGATGATATCTCTCTTACTGATGATGATTTGAATCTACTCCTAACCAGGGTAGTCGGAGTGGTGACCATATTAACATCACATAGCTAGAAAATGAATGTTAAAAAGATCAAAGATTTCCTACTTGCTGGTTACATCCTTAGGATACGAGTTATTCAACGAGGGCAATGATTTAGTTCCAGACTTCCTTCAGAAGTGCACTACCTTGCAGCCTCCTGATAGACTCAAAAAGTTGCAATCATTGCTGGGATTTTTTAACTTTGGATGTACTTATTTGCCTCACTACTCTGAAATAGTGAAACCTTTGTATGACCTAATTCCTCCCACATTTTCATCCAAACAAATGTTGAATACACGCACTGATATCTTGCATGCTCTGCAAGCAGATAAGCTTGAGACTAAATACATTACAAACTAGGGATAATAAAACCAATCTTGTTATCAGAGTCATACCCAATCACTATGGTAAAACCTATGTGCCCTAAAACAGAAGACATACTGTCCCTACTGTTTACAAGTCTCACTTGTATTCCTTAGCTGAAGCATGTTTTGCTTCCATTGAAAAGATCCCTGTTGGCTGTGCGTCCTTTGGCATACGGAAAACATACCATTATTGTTTCTCCCATACCTGCGCTAGAATCAGCCATCAAGGCAAGCATTTGCAATGTTCACGCCCTACACCTGAGATGGTACAGTGGACTTTAAGTGCAGTTGGATGTGAAGTTTCTCCAATGTGAACAGGATGTTGCTCCGGCTCCAGCCACTTTACCCATTGAATCTTACCAAAGCATCTTCAATATGGATGGCTACGCCTAACCTGTGGTACGGAACAATATACAAATACTGCACTTCCTGCGAAGCAGTACAAGGTGTAGTGAAGGATGGTGATTTCATCCTACAGTGTGCCCAAACTAAAATCTTAGGTGACAGTACTGCAAAAAACTGACTCATCAGTTCCCACACTTTTTGTGTCCGACTCATCTCTTTGTAAGCAAGGTTAAAATGTTGATTTGAACCGTTGAATGAATTCAAGGATTTAAAGGGAAAACCTATAAAGAATAAACAGCTTTGGGGTAAGATAGCTATCTTACAAGAAAATCTTCTATTGGTCCATGTGAGGTACACTTTGGGCCATCAGCGTGATGGCATTCATGCCAAAGTTTACTGTGCAGCTGACCTAACGGCAAAGGCTGCAACTCAGACTGTTAGAGCAGCAGTCTTAACCACATCTCAAATGAAAATTGACACAGACTTAACAGCCATAAATGCAACCAAGCAAGGTGGGAAACCACCTGCAGTCTTTCCTTCCAAATACTCCTACATACTTCATTCAGATAACATTCCTGAATTTACGATTCCTGGAGTGGGCTAAAGAATAATACCTAATAGTCTGTCTCTATTAAATGTAATCAAAGAAGCAGATGAGGGGTTGGCATCTGCTCTACACAACCGTAGCAACGCTACAGCAATGCTACTGGTGGCCTAGTTTATGTAAACAGACTAGGGATAATGTCAGGTAATGTGCTATTTATGAGCACATTAAGCTATTCACTTTCAAAAGACCTTTGCTAACTCCCCTCATTATCTCAAATATACCCACCCAGGTGATTTATTTGGATCAAATCGGTCCCCTCTGTTCAGCTAACCAATATAAGTATATATTGGTAGCGACTGATTCATGTTCTCAATTCCTATGGGTTTGTCCACAGAGTAAAATGCAAGCACTTCAGCAGTAGTAAAAGATTTGCAGTGCCTGGTAGCGATTGGGGCTGTTCATTCATTTCATTCAGATAACCGTCCTGTGTTCATCTCCAAGGCTTTCGGGGATTCAATGTTTGCTCTGGGAGTTTGTCTGCAATTCAGCAACCTGCTCAAACCTAAATCAAGCAGTGCTGTAGAGTATGCTAATGGCATGATTAAGCTAGCTTTGACTGCTGGGGTGCTAAATTCAGGTCTTAGTTGGTACCACAATCTGTGTGGAGTTCAGAGAGCATTAAGTAATTTGCCTAGCTGAATATTAGGAGGACGCACTCCATACAAGGTTCTCTTCGGAGTTTCTATGTATGTTCCTGGCTTAGATAATTCTGGGAAGGTGGCAGGCAAAGGTAAATTTGACTTGGAGAAATGTTTGAATGTTTTGCTGAGTATCCAAGAAGTCAGAGATAAGCTGTCTAACACAAACCACGCTGACACCACTACCTGTGAAGAGAAGGTTATCACTACTGTCGATGGGTTGGTTCCCAGAGTTGGGGACTGAGTTTGGGAAATAATCCATAGGAACCAAGCTTTTAAACCATCGCACAGACCACCCATCACCATTCTTGGGGTAAAAGGTAACAGAGCTGTTATTCTGCCTCCATCACCTGGCTCTAGATGGAACAGGCAGGTGTCTATTGACTTTATTAAAAAGCACTATGTGGCCAGTCCTTTATAGCCGACTGCTGCAGACACCAAGAAGGATTCGGAGTAGTGCCTCCATACCTCTCCCTACTCTGAATACCCTAACCCCTGAAGAAAGCAGCAACATTTTTGGCTTGAGTTCCCAGTCAGGGATATTTGAGCCTAACACTCTGCGCAGAACATTGAGCGCATCAAACACAGGTGATGATGCCAATATGATAGTGGCTACTGTCCAACGCAATTCCAGGGTTTACTATGAAATTCCACCTGAGGCTACGCCATTTGAACTGGTGCCATTTTGAGAGCAGAGAGAGCAATGACATTAAAATTTACTCTGGACAATTTACAGGAGATTTTTCAGCCCCTTCTAAAGTCACCCCCCACCAGACTGCTTCATGCTTGTCAATAGTTTCATGACAAGTATTTGATTCCTATTTGATTCCTCTGTGGTCCTATACAAGGATCATTTTGGGTACTTTTCTTTTCATCTTGTGGTTGTCAACGATACTTGTCATTCTACTGCTACTCGTTGGGCGTTTCAGCCCTGCAAGACCAATTGCCTTGCCTGTGGTTCGTGAACCACAGCCACATTTTTTATTTCAAAGAACCCAAAGCGGTCTCTATGTTGCAAACATTACTGCTTATCCTGTGGCCGAGGGCATATCACTGGAAAAGGTTCCATATCAGATTATGGGACCCACTGAGACATTGCAGTTGCCATATGTGATCAAAGTTTCATGAATGATACTGTAATACCCGGTTCTATTTCAGGTGATTGGGGCATTGAGACTGTTACAATAATTATGTCTGATTTACAGGCATATGCTACTTTGAATACTGAAGATCCTTATTTGAATTCAGCTAATTACAAAGAAATGTATTGCTTTCACCACTGTGCACATTGTTTCATAAATAGGACTCGCTATCCTAGAGAAATTCACAATTACACACAATGGAAATATTGGGAGGCTCTGCCTTCCGATAGTCATTCTAATTTCTTGATGAAATTCCCTTACTTTCAGCGGGCTGACAGATCACACCCTTCAGCCTTCTATTTCTTACAGAAGCCACAGCAACTTCCAAAAAATCTAATCACTACCAACAAGCTGATTTACTCTACTGAGTTTAGTCAAAAACTGGCTGTTCAAGGATTTGAGTATTGGAAAGCAAATGTTGATGAAAAAAGTATTTCGAGATCAAACTTATGGCAGCTGCAAGACAAAGAAGCTTTATTTCAGGAGTGTAAACTACTGAAAAAAAACATATTTTTGAAAAAAACTATCCAACAGAATACTAACAATGAATGACTTAAAGAAACCTTCTATTCCAAAAGTCAATTGTATCATGTTTAACATTTGGCAATTCTAAAAAGATATGTCTGAATCAGACATCAATGATATGATACAAAATAGAACCTATAATCAACTCCATTTCCTGTGAAAGGTTTACCCTTATGGCCTTATAATTCTGACACCTGTATGCAGCGTTTTCTTTCAAACACTTGTGGACCTAAAATTAATTGTCCTCTTCTACATTATAATACACAAACACCTGTAGAAGTTATCACATATAGTGTAGGTAAGCTATGCCAATGATGGCTAGAACATTTTAGTCTTTCAGTGGAGAAGGAACAGTGTTCCTTAACCTCTTCTGTGCCCATGACGAGATAGTCTTGTCATGGAGCACGGTCGCGCTGTGCCCATGACGAGACTATCTCGTTATGAACCCCACCCACTAATGCAACGCCCGGCACAGGAGGGGGAAAGGGCGTGGCACTGAAGGGGTTAACTAATGAAAATATTGATTTTTCTGACTTTCTTCTGAAAAGAAATAAATAAAAGATTCCTTGCCATTTATAATGAATTAAACAAATATAAAAGAAGCTGCAGAAACAATTAGGCAAATAGATCAAGAAAACATACAAACTGTTTTGAAAGTTGTCAGCAATGAAATGCACACACTTTCTAAAAGAGTGCACTCCTTAAACCATATTCTGTCCTTAGCCTTAGACCTCATAAAAGGAGACCCATATTTATTACAAGACGGGCAGGCTCAGTTAAGCACAATTATACAAATAAATTGGGCAGTGCAAACACTCACTTCAAGTTTCATGCCTTGGCAACTTCTCAAAGAAGCAGGCATGTTTGAACCATAAAATTTGACACTCACTCAAATGACAATGGCCAAGGAAGAATCTACGTACACACTATTAAGTATAGAACAAGTTGAAGATACACCATTTAAAATCTGTGACACTCCACGTATTACCTAGTGAATAAGCAGTATGAATTAATTGCCCATTACAACCTTTAATTTTCATGACTGTCAAAATTATAAATCCATTGGGTTCTATGAAACCGTGAACAATTGCCAACTGTTCCATTCATGGAAATGTCTTTTCCTACATCTGTTTAAATAAAAATAAAGATGACCGTGAGTATATATGTACAGCAAATTGCAGGAACCCCTTTGGACACTCCCTTCCACGTGACACCATATAAGTGCATCGGATGAGTAGCGATTATGAACTCTTGAATAATGTTTCTAATTTATTTCTAACAAATGTAACTTGCTGTGGGTTGGAACCATGGCAGCCATACCTGATAACAGTTTCAGAAACAATACAATGTTGTGGAAGAACCTTGTACCCGCCACCTCGAATTAACATTAATAACATCTCTTGACCTACTATAAACATGAAATCTATGCATTTTGATGATCTCTATAAGCTATTGTCTGTCTTTTTACAAAATGAAGTCCTGTTGACTTTAGCAGTTGAAAGCTATAACCACCAGACAGACAGAACTGCTTCAAAAATTCAGAGGCTGTAACACACCCAGTAACCAACACTATTGGCAAATATCGTACAAATGATATTCAATTCATCTTTGGCCCATGGTGTTGTGCATATTTCTAAGAACATTGGATCTGATTTGGTGACTAAATTTAAAACAGTGTTTGGACTGATTCGATTGTTTTTTCACTCTTTGTTGTCCAGCCTTTTTGGAGGATTTTCAACCATCATACTGCTAATGACATCACTGATGACATCACTGATGACATCATCCATTGAGTATGTGTTTCTGATCAATTTTAATATGTTTAAAATATATAGGGAAAGGCCTGTTGAAGAATGAGTGGGTGTACAAGTGTGTAAATGGATGATTTTCTGTGGTGCGTAACTGACTCTATAAGTGAGTCATTAAATGTATGTTACTGCAGACTAGTGACTAAACTGTGTAAATGTTTGTATGTGTCTTTATGTTGGTGTATAAGTGGCGGCATGGTTTTGTGAATACCTATATAAGTGTCTGTATGAGTTATTGATTGCTTGTCGGAGTATCTGTATGGGTTCCTGAGTGTTTGTGTGGGTAGGGTGTGTGTGACTCTATGCATAGATGTGTGAGTGGGTGATTCTATGGGTGCATTGTTTTAAGAGTGCATCTGTGATGGACTGTATGTTTGAGTGAGTATATGTATGGGTGTGTTAGGGATTGAATATATATCTCAGTCGGACATTTGTGACTAACTACATATGTGAAAGGCAGTATATATGCGTGTAAGAGTATATAAGTGGGTAGATGTGAGAGTGTGTGATTGTGACAGTGACTGTATGGATGATTGTGTGCTTGTATCAATGATTCTATAAGAGTGTAAGAATGTGATACTATTTTTATGAGTAAGTGAACTTGAGTGTGTTTAACTGTATAGGTGAGTAAATTGGACTGTGATTAATTACTTGCACGACTGACTAGGTGTGTCAGTACCTCAATGGATGATTGGCGGTGTGTGAGTGTCTATATAGGTGTATAAATGCATATGATAGTCTTGTACGGAGTGACTGTAAGTATGAGTGACTGTACAGGTGAATGAGTGGAGGTGTATGTAGACCTAACAGTTTATAAGTGGGTATGTAGTTATTGGTATTGGAGTATGTATGGTTTTGAGAATGGAACTCTGAAATTTTGAGTCGGTGTATCAAAGGTTATCTTAGGGTGTGAGAAGATGCACTAATTTATCACATGGATGATGTCTTCAGTGATGTCATCAGTGATGTCATTTGAGATGTCATCAGTGATGTCATGAGAGATGTCACTGACCATGTCATGAGTGATGTAATATGTGACGTCATCAGCAGTGGATTGCGGGCGCGCGAGTTATAGTTAGCTGAACTAACTATTACGGGGGAACTTCAATGGTTTTGTACGAGTGAAATGTCCAGCTAACTATAACATGTGTGAAAGATATGTTTTTTTCTGTGAATTTGTAAGGTTTTTTAAATGCCAATTCCTAACTATAACGTGTGTGAAACCTATGGTTTTTTCAGTGAATTTGCAAGGTTTTTTAAATGATAATTCCTAACTTTAACGTGTGTGAAACCTATGTTTTTTTCAGTGAATTTGCAAGGTTTTTTAAATGCTAATTTATGAATGTTTTATTATATATATATTTTTTTTTTACAATATGCTACCTATGTATATAATTATAGATTTGGTGTATGAGATAGTGATTTGTGCAGAATGCTAACCATCACAGTTCAAGAAAACAAGCTGCCCCTTTCCTACGAGTGCAAGTCTTACAGAACAAGAGCAACACAAATTAAATCTCTGACAACAATTCCTGTGTGCACACAGACTCATGGTGTGATTCTAGGCAGAAAACGATATTTGATTGGCAATTTCAAAGCACATTTACTACTGTGGTAGAGCAAGTGATAATTACTGTAACAGCCTGACACATTTTCCTTATAGTTTAGAGAGGCAGAAAAGAGCACATGTCCTAAAAGCTACTTGAGACCATGAGCATGTGGAACCTGGGTGAGTGATTAGACTAGAGCAAAGGAAATGAGCCTTGGTGATGTTGAATGTGGTAGCGTTACACACTACTATCTAAAATACCACACAGTGCTGAATACTTAGCATGGGAGTGCAGGAGAAGCAGCTGCCTGTGTGCTAAGAGCGTGCTTCTTGAGACTGTGTATTATCAGGTGCAAGAGAGATCTGCATGGACGCTTGAAGAACAGCATGAAGAATGCAGAGATGTTTGTAAGAGTACATGTGGGGTAAGGGTTAATTGGAGTTTTGAACATGTAGGATCTTCCTCACCCATTGCAGGAGTGTAAGGAAAATCTACCCTGTTGTTTTCAAATGTGTTAGCATTTGCCTCTCTTTTGTGAGATATTGATTTGTGCTGAATGCTAGCCATCACAGTTCAAGAAAACAAGCTGCCCCTTTCCTACGAATGCAAGTCTTACAGAACCAGACCAACACAAATTAAATCTCTGACAACAATTCCTGTGTGCACATAGACTCATGGTGTGATTCTAGGCAGAAAACGATTTTTGATTGGCAATTTCAAAGCACATTTACCACTGTGGTTTTGCAAGTGATAATTACTGTAACAGCCTGACACATTTTCCTTATAGTTTAGAGAGGCATAAAAGAGCACATGTCCTAACAGCTACTTGAGAGCATGAGCATGTGGAACCTGGGTGAGTGATTAGACTAGAGCAAAGGAAATGAGCCTTGGTGATGTTGAATGTGGTAGCGTTACACACTACTATCTGAAATACTACACAGTGCTGAATACTTAGCATGGGAGTGCAGGAGAAGCAACTGCCTGTGTGATAAGAGCGTGCTTCTGGAGACTGTGTACTGTCAGGTGCAAGAGAGATCTGCATGGATGCTTGCACAACTACATGAAGACTGCACAGATGTATGTAAGAGTACATGTGGGGTAAGGGTTAATTGGAGTTTTGAACATGTAGGATCTACCTCACCCATTGCAGGAGTGTACGGAAAATCTACCCTGTTGTTTTCAAATGTGTTAGCATTTGCCTCTCATTTGTGAGATATTGATTTGTGCTGAATGCTAGCCATCACAGTTCAAGAAAACAAGCTGCCCCTTTCCTGCGAATGCAAGTCTTACAGAACCAGACCAACACAAATTAAATCTCTGACAACAATTCCTGTGTGCACACAGACTCATGGTGTGATTCTAGGCAGAAAACGATTTTTGATTGGCAATTTCAAAGCACATTTACCACTGTGGTTTTGCAAGTGATAATTACTGTAACAGCCTGACACATTTTCCTTATTGTTTAGAGAGACAGAAAAGAGCACATGTCCTAACAGCTACTTTAGAGCATGAGCATGTGGAACCTGGGTGAGTGATGAGACTAGAGCAAAAGCAATGAGCCTTGGTGATGTTGAATGTGGTAGCGTTACACACTACTATCTGAAATACCACACAGTGCTGTATACTTAGCATGGTAGTGCAGGAGAAGCTACTGCCTGTGTGCTAAAAGTATGTTTCTGGACACTGTGGATTGTCAGGTGCAAGAGAGATCTGCATGGACGCTTGCAGACCTGCATGAAGACTGCACAGATGTATGTAAGAGTACATGTGGGGTAAGGGTTAATTGGAGTTTTGAACATGTAGGATCTACCTCACCCATTGCAGGGTGTAAGGAAAATCTACCCTGTTGTTTTCAAATGTGTTAGCATTTGCCTCTCTTTTGTGAGATATTGATTTGTGCTGAATGCTATCCATCACAGTTCAATAAAACAAGCTGCCCCTTTCCTGCGAATGCAAGTCTTACAGAACCAGACCAACATGAATTAAATCTCTGACAACAATTCCTGTGTGCACACAGACTCATGGTGTGATTCTAGGCAGAAAACTATTTTTGATTGGCAATTTCAAAGCACATTTACCACTGTGGTTTTGCAAGTGATAATTACTGTAACAGCCTGACACATTTTCCTTATAGTTTAGAGAGGCAGAAAAGAGCACATGTCCTAACAGCTACTTGAGAGCATGAGCATGTGGAACCTGGGTGAGTGATTAGACTAGAGCAAAGGAAATGAGCCTTGGTGATGTTGAATGTGGTAGCGTTGCACACTACTATCTGAAATACCACACAGTGCTGAATACTTAGCATGGAAGTGCAGGAGAAGCTACTGCCTGTGTGATAAGAGCGTGCTTCTGGAGACTGTGTATTGTCAGGTGCAAGAGAGATCTGCATGGACGCTTGCACAACTGCATGAAGACTGCAGAGATGTATGTAAGAGTACATGTGTGGTAAGTTTTAATTGGAGTTTGTAACACATAGGAACTACCTCACCCATTGCAGGAGTGGAAGGAAAATCTACCCTGTTGTTTTCAAATGTGTTAGCATTTGCCTCTCATTTGTGAAATATTGATTTGTGCTGAATGCTAGCCATCACACTTCAAGAAAACAAGCTGCCCCTTTCTTACGAATGCAAGTCTTACAGAACCAGACCACCACGAATTAAATCTCTGACAACAATTCCTTTGTGCACACAGACTCATGGTGTGATTCTAGGCAGAAAACAATATTCCTGGGTGATACCAGTACACCTTTACTTATGGTGAAGACATACTCCATAATATATGACAAGTTCAAGGCAGTTAAATATCTTCCAAAACATAAAATGTAAAACACAACTTTAAAACAAAGTAGTTCGTTGAGAAAGAAATGTGGCACGCACACAGCAGATTATCAGAGCCAGAATCTCTGAACTCTACACCTCTCAGCAGAACTAGTAAATGGCAATGTTTCCCTCTCTTTTTTCACACATATACATGTTAACTTCAAATCACAGTGCTTCCCACATTTTTTCAAATGGAAACACACATTTCTATTGGTTGCAAATGTCAACCCTTTCCAAATGATCCCTACCCCCAACATGACTTCTGCCTCCTACCATAGCAACAGGTCATGGAACACTGGTGTGAGCAGAGAGGTCAGAAGTTCAGCACACAATGTTTCTAATCCAAAGAGCAAGAGTGCTTGACTTTTCAAACCTAACAGCAAATCCATAGTAATGTTCTGTGCGAACACATTTTTCTGAACCAATACAAAACATGCTTTTAAAAATTTAAACATACAGCCTAGTTTTTAGTGTTGAATGGTGTGAAACAGCAAATGAGCTCTTTTTATTTAAAAAAAAGTATGTAAGCCTCCATTTTACAACTATCTTTCTTTTCATATTGCCATTCTACTGAAAGACACCTTCTGAGTGCATCCAGATCTCCTCGAAAGATGTTCACAGTGTGGATTGTAGGTCATAGCTATGTCTTCTGGAGTGAAAAGTATGCAGAAAAAAGAGTTATTTTGAAAGACCTTGCTTTGCCAAATGTAGACATTAAATGGATTGCTCAGAGAGGGTTAAAGTGGCACCAATTAATGCCTTTGGTGAAATCCTTTCTACATCTCGCACAGCCTCACCTGATAATTGTGCACTGTGGTGGAAATGACTTTGGCACTTTAACTGGGGTAGGTCTGGAAATGCTTGTTAAGGACACCTTTGTGCAATTGATGTCACTTTTTCCACAAACTACCTTTGTATATTCTAATATATGCCAAAGGCAAAAGTGGAACTGGTCCAACCAATATTGTCCGCAGATTGACAAAGCAAGAAAGCATGTCAATAAGTCTGTTTCTGCCTTCCTCAGAGACTATGGTATGGGTTCTATATACCACAACAACTTGCGTTACAACATGCAAGGCATTTATAGAGGAGACGGTGTTCATTTCACAGATGAAGGCAACAGAGTCTTCCTCTTGAACTTTAGACTCTGCATCGGTACTTACTTGTAGGTACAAAAAAACACTCCATGAACACAACGGCTCTTTTTAGAGCCAACCAACATCTAAACACTTAAACTTGATTTTTTAATTCTATTTTTGTATGGTTTTTTTGCCGCCGTGCGCGCATCGTACGCGCACCGTGCGCGCACCCCGCGATATTTTTTTACATTTTTCTTTTTTTTTGTGACCTAAGGGGTCTTTCATGGTCCCCTTGAGAAGGCCTAGGGGGTCAGGGACTCTCTACCCTGCCCCCTTTTCACGTTCTCCACTTGTGTTTTTAGCTCTCTTCTGCCTCTAAAACTCAAAATGGCAGCTGGGGGGTGCGCCCACCCCGCGATTTTTTGAAAAAAAATTTAAAAAAAATTCACCCTTCGGGGTCCTTCAGGGACCCCCTGACAAATGCTAGGGGGTCAGGAACTCTCTACCCTGCCCCCTTTTCACATTCTCCACCTTTCTTTTTCCCTGTCACACACACAACACACAAAATGGCGGCCGACACTTCCTGATTTCGACCGATTCGAATGTTGACTGTCATGAATCCACCAATCAGAATTACGCTCGCGCACGGCACTGTGCGCGTACGGTGCGCGTACGGTGCGCGGCTATAGATATTTATGTGCTTTTAACTGCAATTTTCTCAGGAACTACTGAACAGATTGACTCCATATATGCAAAAGGCACATGCCTGACCTGAGGACTACCTCTTTGCCAAATTTCAAGTAATTCTGTTCAGCCGTTCGGGCTGTACCTTCGACTAAAGGTCCTATGGGAAAATGCATGGGGAAAACGCATTTTGGGACCCCCTTTTTTCTCGGCCCCCGCTTGACGAATCCCCCCGAGACTTTCAGGGTAGGAGCTGAGCGGAGCGCCCCATTAGTTTTGAAAATTTCGCGAGGATTCGTCAACCGGCGCCAAAGTTATTCAAAATAGAATTTTCAGATTTCCTATGGGAACACGGTCCTAACTATAACTATCTACTGGCGACCGCCAGTAGATAATATATATATATTTTTTCACATATAGTTTGATTAAGTGTATATTTTACTCTAGGTATTTTAGAAGTTAGTAACCCATGAGCATGGACCTCCTTATACATTAGATAAATTCGGACTGGTTAGATACACCCTATGATGTCACATTCAGATGTGCAAGTCGAGGATGAGGTAATGCCCTTAAGGTCAGACTCCATTTTATGTATGACCTGACTCCATCTTAGATAATGGAGGTGGCCATCTTTCCTGATTTATGCAGAATCATTGTCATGTCTGCTATTTAATGCAGATGTTGTCTGACCTTGTCTTTCTAAGAACTATGAAATTGTCAAGTCATTTGACTAATGACATAGACCAAGATCTTTCAGACCACTAATCAGTGGAGCTCATGCTCATCGTGGGGTGAAGGGAGCAGAAAGAGGGGTGGCATCTGAATGGTTGGTAGATGACTGACAGAGACACGCAACTCCTCTCCTGACGTGCCATGCTCTTGCCCACCCACATGCCATGTCAGGTGGACGTTACTGAGGCTGTGTTGAGTGAAGAGAAACCTCTGGAAAAAGAGCACCAGGAAGAACTCCGGGTTTGCTGGAATGTTTTGATCTGTTGGTCCTTTTCCTCCATCCAGCCACCTCGTCCCCCGTTGGACAACAGCCCGTCGCTGCTGCTACCTCCGCCACTGTGCCCCTGCTCACTGGGGAACTGGTGGGTATCGGGCATGCTGCAAGGCAGTAGGTAGGTTTGTGGCAATCTAGGGCTGCGCCTGGCAGGAAGGGGTGGTGGGCACCATCCTTTCATGGCCTTTTGAGCTCCCTTATTGAGATACAAATAAAGGGAAAATAGAGAAAGGGACTGCATCAAGAGAAACCCAAGGGAAAACTGCTGTATGCCATGCCCTGAGTGTGCAGAGCATGTAGCCTAGGCAGTACCCAAGTGCTCAAGCTCCAGCTGAAGTTTCAGCTAGATCCTATGGGTGGTGGCGGCAGCCATCCTCAGTAACCAGGCGAGGAGGTAAATGACACAGCCTTTTCCTTGACTCTTTTTCTTATCTACCATTTTGTCTTGTGGAGAGGTGACCACTGGACAATGCTGGTGCTGCTAATACTGCTTGTGGGACCAAGGAGGGCTTTGTTTGCCACTGCTAACTTCCCTCCATGACTACTTCAACTACTTCTGCTGTCCTCACAAGAGCAAACCAAACCACACTGGTCTCACCCACAGTGCATGTTAAAGATGTGCCTGGAGGAGGTTGGCCTATCCTTATGGCTGCCTGGATCCCTGGAAGTTAATTCTTTTTCTTTAACCTTTTTTTAAACTTTTAAACTTAAACATATTTTTAATTCAGTCACCATGATAGCATTGGGAACAGAAAACATCCTTCCACTTTGCCGACTTCAAATGTTCCTGGGAAGCAGTGTACTTCATTAATGAACTATCTAACCGGGGTCATGGGTGCAATCGACATGTAAATAGCTAGGGGCCCGATTCACAGAACTAACTTAAGACAAAATCCTAAACTTACTACCATTTTGGTATTCACAGAAGGCACTTACTCATTTTCGTATTCACAAAAGGCACTTACTCATTTCGGCATTCACAGAAGTTAGGAGTCCTAACTTTAGGACTCCTAAATGCCTTCTGTGAATACCGAAAATCTTAAAATTAGGATTTTTCTCAGTTTAGTAGTAGTATAGTTAGGACTCCTAACTTTAGGACTCCTAAATGCCTTCTGTGAATACCGAAAGCCTTTAAATTAGGCTTTTTCTCAGTTTAGTAGTAGTAAAGTGAGGAGTCCTAACTTTAGGACTCCTAAACTGAGAAAAATCCTAATTTTAAGACTTTCGGTATTCACAGAAGGCATTTAGGAGTCCTAAAGTTAGGACTCTTAACTTCTGTGAATACCGAAGTGAGTAAGTGTCTTCTGTGAATACCAAAATGAGTAAGTGCCTTCTGTGAATACGAAAATGGTAGTAAGTTTAGGATTTTGTCTTAAGTTAGTTTATGAATCGGGCCCCTAGTGTTGAGGAGAAATTAACCATGTGTAACCAGGGTGAAATGGATACTTTAATCCTCGATCAGCCACAAGATACTGAAACTTCTAACACTACCAGGTTAGCTGCTTTAGATAAGGTGGCTAATTGTTGTGCACAAGACACTATAGACTTAACTACTGATATTACAGCTTGCAGTATCACAGCCTTCTGGTCTGACCCAGTCTAAAGTACTTTATACTGACCTTTTGATAGGGCCTGCTACTATGATTAAAGACTCTACCAAGTCAACTAAGACCAAGACCAGAACCACAATTCCCACGATACACCTGGACAATTTCAAAACGTTGTTCACTTCAGTCCAAGCACTGGAATCCTTAGAGAATGCATCATTAGATTCTCTCTTTTATAGATTAACACTCATGGAGAGCATTACTACTAAATGTCTAGACTTACCGACGGCAAAAACAGCTCTCACCACCATCCCCTATTTACTCATTAACAGTAAGGCTCCTCCTCCGCCTCTCCCCTCTACCCTTCCTCCTGGTATGGACAATCAACCACCTATGCCTCAGATTTCTTGCTCCAATGTCAACGTTCAGCCAGAGCGTTGCAATGTGTGCACCCATCCCCCAAAGCAGATTCTGCTTGTTGCGCCAGCATCCTGCCCATGAATGAGCTCAAGAATCCACCATTAGCTGGCAACTTACAACCTCGCAGGGAGCTCACTATAGAAAGGTTGCGTAGGGGAGTTAGGAGTTCTGACTTTCTATCAATCAATCAATACATTTATAGAGCGCGCTACTCACCCGTGAGGGTCTCAAGTCACTGAAGGGAGGGGGGGGGTGTCGCTACTGCTCGAATAGCCAGGTCTTGAGGTGTTTTCTGAAGGTGAGATGGTCCTGGGTCAGTCGTAGGTGTGCGGGGAGGGAGTTCCATGTTTTGGTTGCCAGGTAGGAGAATGATCTTCCTCCGGTGGTGGTTCTGCGAATTCGTGGGACGGTGGCGAGGGCGAGGCTGGCGGAGCGGAGCTGGCGGGTGGGGATGTAGAATGAGAGGCGGTTGTTGAGGTATTCGGGGCCCTTGTCGTGTAGCACTTTATGTGCGTGGGTGAGGAGCCTCTTGCAGACGGGGAGCCAGTGCAGGTTTCTCAGGTGGGCGGATATATGGCTGTGGCGAACGATGTCGAGGATGAGTCATGCGGAGGCGTTCTGTATGCGTTGAAGTCGTGTCTGAAGTTTGGCTGTGGTTCCTGCGTATAGGGCGTTTCCGTAGTCCAGTCGGCTGGTGACGAGGGCCTGGGTGACGGTTTTTCTGGTTTTGGTGGGGATCCATCGGAAGAAATTTTCGGACCATGCGCAGGGTGTTGAGACAGCATTGACTTGCTTGGTCATCGTGAGAGAGGAGTCCAGGATGAATCACAGGTTGTGTGCGTGGTCCGTGGGTGTCGGCGTGGAGCCCAGGGCTGTGGGCCACCAGGAGTCGTCCCAGGCAGATGGGGATTGTCCGAGGATGAGGACCTCCATTTTGTCTGAGTTCAGCTTCAGGCGACTGAGCTTCATCCATTCTGTGACGTCTTTCATTCCTTCCTGGAGGTTGGTTTTGGCGGTGTCTGGGTCTTTGGTGAGGGAGAGTATCAGTTGGGTGTCGTCGGCGTAGGAGATGATGTTGATGTTGTGTTTGCGTGCGATGGCGGCGAGGGGGCTCATGTAGATATTGAGGAGGGTAGAGCTGAGCGAGGAGCCTTGGGGTACTCCGCAGATGATCTCGGTGGCCGCTGAGCGGAAGGGAGGGAGGCGGACTCTCTGGGTTCTGTCGGAGAGGAATGAGGTGATCCAGTCCAGGGCCTTTCCTTGGATCCCAGTGTTGAGGAGGCGGGTTGTTAGGGTGCGGTGGCATACGGTGTCAAAGGCTGCCGAGAGGTCTAGGAGGATGAGAGCGGTTGTTTCTCCGTTGTCCATCAGGGTCCTGATGTCGTCGGTGGCTGCGATGAGGGCGGTCTCGGTGCTGTGGTTGGCTCGAAATCCGGACTGGGACGGGTCGAGCAAGTTGTTTGCCTCGAGGAAAGCAGTCAGCTGTTTATTGATGGTCTTCTCGATGACTTTAGCCAGGAAGGGAAGGAGAGAGATGGGGCAGAAGGTCTTGAGGTCTTTGGGATCCGCTGTGGGTTTCTTCAGAAGGGCGTTGATTTCTGCGTGCTTCCAGCTCTCAGGGAAGGTGGCTGATGGGAGGGAGTTGTTTATGACGTTCCGGAGGTGGGGTGCGATGATGATGTCGGCTTTGTTGAAGATATGATGGGGCAAGGGTCAGAGGGGGAGCCAGAGTGGATGGTGTTCATGACGTGGGTCGTGTCTTCAGTGCTGATGGGGGTCCAGGCACTGAGGGTGGTGGTGGGGGTCGTTGCTTCGGTGGCTGGAGGTGGAGTCTGGGGTCCGAAGCTGTCGTGTATATCTGCAATCTTGTGGTGAAAGAATGTGGCGAGGGAGTTGCAGAGGTCTTGCGATGGTGTGATGTCGTTGTTGCTGGCGCTGGGGTTGGAGAGCTCTTTGATGATTCTGAAGAGTTCCTTGCTGTTGTGGGTGTTGTTGTCTAGCCGCTCTTTGAACAATGCCCTTTTGGTGGTGCGGATCAGCTGATGGTGTTCGCGAGTGGCGTTCTTGAGGGCTGTCAGGTTTTCTGTTGTCCGTTCGTTGCGCCAGGTTTTTTCGAGGGTTCGGCAGGATTTCTTTGAGTCTTTGAGGGCATCTGTGAACCATGAGGTTTTCCTGTTGCCGGTCTTGCCTGGGGGATTCTTCAGGATAGACGCTCACGGTTGCCAGAGGCTCTACCGGGCCCCGTGATTACTTTTAGAGGCCACAAAGCTATTTTAAAAATCGGAACTGTATATTTTATATTGCACTCACACTTTGTCTGCTAACCCCCTTTTAATTGTGCATGTTGATCGCATTTGCTTACTTGGGCTTCATTTGTGCATTTGCCCCTGATTTGTTTCCTGGCAGGCGATCGAAGCGCTGCCCGGGACCCGACTTTGGCCGCCATCTTGGGTGAGGAGCCTGGAGTGGAGCCGAGGCGAGCGGACTAGCGCTCGGCCCCTCCCGCCCTCAGCCCTACAAAATGGCCTCCCCCCCCCTCGGAAGCGCAGCGGACGAGCGCAGCGGGCACGGCGCAGGCGCGCCGGAGTTGCGCCTGAGTTAAGCCCGTCTGCGCCCGTCCGCGGCCTGACGGGCCCAGGGCCTTGGGATGCTGCTCCTTTTATCACTCATTCAGCTGCCACACTTAGAGCACTACAGCACCCTCCCTGTGCTCTCTCGTCTACAATTTTGGATCGCCTAGTGTCTCTTGGCATCTCGGCTAATACACCCTTACCCCGACTCACACATCAGTCTCTGTCTGCCCCGACCCAGCCTGAGTCCTGTATCCGCATACTTTACCTTAATACACGCTCCCTCCCTCAACATCACTCTGATATATTCCTTCTTCTGACAGCCGAGAACCCCGATGTCTTGCTGCTCACCGAGACCTGGCTGTCTGACCTCTCCCTTCCTGATATCCTGGCAGCTTTGCCACCCAACTACTATATGCTGAATGCCAACCGGCCTACAGCCCGTCGTGGTGGAGGCGTGGCAGCAATCATACGCAAAGATCTCAAATTCATTGCATCTTCTTCGCTTTGTCTCCCTGAGGTTGAGAACCTTGTCATCAGCCTAGCTTCCGAAGCTGGAGCCCTGACTCTCATTGTCCTGTACCGTCCTCCCACTCCTATGCCTCTGTTCCCCGCTGCTCTCAGCGAACAGCTTGCCGCCCTGATGACTGCCTCTGCTCGTATCGCCATGTTTGGCGACTTTAATTACTGGTACAATCAGGCTGATGCCGGCCCCCATGCTACTGAATTGTTCGAGGCACTTCTCAGCTTAAATTTGACTCAGCACGTCACCACCCCCACTCACACTGGGGCCACATCCTGGATCACATCTGGACGCAGGGGGTATCGCTCTCCTGTCCGATCATTTCCCCATGCGTCTGGTCAGATCACTCGTTGATCGAGTCTTCCATCTCTGTGAAGGGACTGGTTAGACTCCCGCCTTTGGAGGGTGGGGCCGCTAGGAAATGGAATGCTCTTGATCTCCCTGCCTTCCTCTCTCTTCTCGCAGAGACCCAACCCCCACCTAGTAACAGCCCAGGCGTCAATGCTTTGGATGCAAATATCACCCACTGGCTCACGACGGCTAGCGACCAATTTGCCCCCCTATCCCGGTTCCCTCGCTCCCGACACAGTAAATCTCATAAATGGTTTAACTCAGCTTTGAAATCTCAACATCTTGAGCTACGCCAAGTGGAGCGCAGGTGGAGGCGTAATTACCTTAGCACTGACAGGGAGGCGTACGTGCTTGCACGTAAAGAATACAAAAAAGCCATTACCACCACTAAGGCCGCCTTTGTCTCCAAGAGAATACTAACTGCCCCTAATAAATCCAAAGAGATATTTAAGGTTCTTGCTGAATTAACATCAGACGCCAGGACACTCCCCAACCAGGCCCCCTCCGCCGAGTCATGCAATGCCTTGAACTCTTTCTTCATCGATAAGATTTCGGTAATTAAAAATTCCATTCCTCATTCTCCCCCTCTGGCTACTGCTGCAGTCCCTTCTATTAACACCTCTACCTTGACTTGCTTCCCGACCCTTGACTCCGACTCCCTAGCCGAATTGGCTACGCGAGTGAAATCTGGCTCCCCCAAAGATTGTTGCCCTCCTTCAGTGTTTCGTGAGATCTGCCATACTTTCCCGCACAGTGTTTTACCCCTACTTAACGCCTCCCTCAGCTCTGGAACAGTCCCCAGGTCATTCAAGGAGGCCATCCTGGTGCCTTTGCTGAAAAAGCCTGGCGCGGACCCTGCGGTCCTCGCCAATTATCGGCCCATCTCCCTCCTACCTTACCTGTCTAAAATCTTAGAGGCACATGTCACTGCTTGCCTCTCGCAATTCATTGAGGAATCCAACTTTTTAGAACTAAATCAAGCCGGCTTTAGACCAGCCCATTCCACCGAGGCTGTTATCCTCGCCGTGCTGGACAACCTCAGAAGCAATGCTGACAGAGGACTCTCCCAGGCACTGGTCCTACTGGATTTGTCGGCAGCATTCGACACGGTGGATCATGCCATCTTACTCCACCGTGTCGAGTCAGCTGGAATCCGTGGGCTCGCTCTGACCTGGGTTAGGTCTTTTCTCGAGGGAAGATCCCAAGCTGTCAGCCTGGGCCCTTTCAGAGCTCCCAGCGCCCCGTCGCTCTGTGGCGTCCCCCAAGGATCATCTTTGTCCCCCCTTCTTTTTAATTTGTATCTCCAACCCCTTATTCACTCCTTGGGTAGGTGGGACGTCACCGTGTTCAACTACGCGGACGACCTACAGATTATTTTTCCCCTCACTTCCCCTGACGCCATCACCAACTTCCAGGCGGTCATGATACACATCCAGCACTGGATGAATCAAAACCAACTGAAGCTCAACCCTGGGAAAACTGAGCTCCTCCTTCCCGGGAAGAGCGCTTCCCACTGGGGCCCCCAGTATTGGCCCTCTGAGCTCGGCCCTCCGCCTCTCCCAGCTGGTTGTGTAAAGAGTCTCGGGGTCATCATTGACTCTGAGCTCAATCTCAAGGCCTAGGTGAGCGCTGTAACATCCGCCTGTATGTTCCAGCTTTACAGGATATGGAAAGTCGCCCACCTTCTGACCCCGGAAGCCTTGCTACAGGTCATAATAGCATTGGTGATGTCCCGTTTGGACTTCTCCAATTCCCTGTACCATGGCCTCCCAAAATCCCTGCTATCCAGGCTACAGATCATTCAAAACCAGGCCGCAAGACTTGCCTTTAAAATTCCAAGATGGCAGTCGGCCAGACCCCTACTCCAACAATTACACTGGCTGCCCATCAGTGAAAGAATAGCCTTCAAGGTCTGCTGCCTGGTCTTTAAAGCCCGGACTGGCCCCTCCCCGGCTTTCGTGAAGTCCCTGGTCACCCCCTACTGTCCCTCCCGTACTTTGAGGTCCACTAACCTCCTGCTTCTGGTCATCCCTCGTTTCAAACTCTCCAGACTAGGTGGCCGCAGCTTCATCCACCTGGCTCCCAAGCTGTGGAATTCTCTCCCACTCTCCCTCAAGACTGAGCCCTCTCTTCTGTCCTTTAGGAAATCCTTGAAAACTCTGCTCTTTTCACACCCCCGCTAAGTCCCTCTTGCACAATCTCGGTGGTCTATCAGCGCCAGGAAACTTATGGTGACAGTGCGCTTAACAAATCTCCCTTAACATTAACATTAACATTAACATTCAGTGGAGCGAGGTCGTTGGCGCAGTTGGTGATCCACTGTGTGAGGTTGTGGGCTGCGTCGTTGGTGTCAGCAGTGTCGGCTGGCGGGTTCTGGCTTAGTGATGAGAGGAGCTGGTCTGTGGTGATTTTGCTCCAGCATCTACGAGGGATTTGTTGCGTGCGGTGGTGTGATGTATTCTTTTTGAAGGTGAAGTGGATGCATCTGTGGTAGGTCCAGTGTAGTCCGGTGGAGTGGCTGAAGGAGACGTGGTTGCTGGCGGAGAAGATGGGGTCGAGCGTGTGGCCAGCGAGGTGGGTGGGGGTGTTCACCAGTTGTTTGAGTCCGAGGTTGGCGAGGTTGGCGAGCAGGGTGGTGGTGTTGTTGTCGTTGTTTTTCTCCAGGTCTGCATCCCGAAACCACTCCCTATGTTATAACCTTGACAAATGTGCCCATCCTTTCTAGAGCATAACCTGAATCCTGAGAATCTATAAGAACTACGTTTTTTAACTGGCTGGCCAATTAAACCAGCCTAATAGGGGCCCTCTTTGACAACTGTTAGGGACTCTGGGCCACCCGTTACTTCACTACCCGCAACTACACCTGAATGCTACTCGTGGATTCCAACTAATAATCGCTTTACCAGCCTAGCGGCATTAGATGGAGTACACTGACAGGTCGCCAAACTAATTTTGGTTACGTTACCCTGCAATGACCATGCCATAGCAACTAGAGGTGTCTAGGTGAGCTTATCACCAGAAGCAGATGTCGGATTCACAAGCCATGCCCTCCTCTTTCTTTTCTTTCTGTCCCTCACCTAGCTCCACATGACCTGGTCAATATCTCAAACTCCAACTTGTGTCATGCAGAAGAAGTAAAACAAATGTCCTATAGAATAATATTTTGGAATGTGGCAGGTTTACCAGCAAAAGCTAACACTCCAGAATTGTTGGAATTTATATCTACCTCCCAGATTTTATGTCTCCAAGAGACTTGGGCTGTTGAGCCTGTCGACCTCAATGGCTACAGAACGTTTCATGTTCCAGCGGTCCCTCTCAAAGGTGGAAGAGCCAAAAGCGCTCTATGTGTTTATATTTATAATTATTTGCCATTTACCAACATTTCTATTGGTTCGACCACCTTACATGGGAAACAGCCTTTAACACGCAGTTGGAACCATGCAGTGCCTTTACAACGCTGAGGCTACAGCGAAAGCAGCAATACCATCCATTCTTTTACCCAGCAAGTCTTAAAATGACTTGCTTTAGGGAACGAGTTGTTTGGCTGGTGTTGGATTTTAAGTCCAACACCTTCCCTACTGCTGCACAGACTGAAGTTGGAATAGTAAATCATACTATTCCAAAGTCCAGCGCTTACCTTAGGCAAGTTGTTGTAACGGTTTGCGTAGTAAAGAAAACCATGGTTATGACTCATTTGTTGTATTGCCCGTGTTGTAAAAGCATGCCTGGTAAAAGAATGCATGGTTCTGTCATGCAACCCCTTATATTTGCAAATGATTGTCATGGAAACTTTGTCTCACTATCATCTTGTGCTTGTTAACTTCTATAATAACGCACTGTCCAGCAAAATATTAACTATTCTTGGGCAGCTGGATCAAGACTTGGACACTATCTGCAGAAATAACAAGAATAAAGTTATTGTTCTTTGGGTAGTGATTTCAATATTTATTTGTGCCCATTAACTTCTAAAAAGGTCTGTGGTCTGGTGGATATCCATGATTGTGATCAAATCTATTTTACTCATATTAGCTATGGTGACAAACTAAACGAACGGTGTTTAAATATGACCTTGCCTTTTTTAACGAATTGTGTGATCCTTCGGTTCCATTCAAGTGTACTATTAATGGAAGAGGTGATAATATTCGGATTGATTATATAATTTTATCCCATAGAGCTCACTCATTGTTATCTGACTTTACCACACATAGTATTTCTCTGAGTGATCCCTTTCCACAGAGTATCCACTTAAATCTTACACAAGTGATTAAACAAGCAAAGCTGGAGAAACCACTTGTAGTCGATAATATGGAGTTGGCTAAACTAAACACAATGGTCTTGCTCTACACTGAACATTGGTTAATCTCTTGGAAAGGTTAGTAACCAACTACAGATAGGCCATGTAGCTCCAATGATATCCTTTAGGCCTTCCTCTTCATCTCAAAGGCGATTAAGGAATGTCTAACGGTAACAAGGTGACAATCCACCAGCAATTGCCAAGGCTGGTTTGATTCCACCTGTTCTAGAGCACGTAAACATCTTAAAGAAGTTCACCTTACTTTGAAATTAAGATAGATAGGGCACATAGGGTAGACTTACAAAGACGAGTTTCTGTGCCTCCCCCAAACATCTTGGCATACTTATCGGACTTCCAGTTGAAAGAACAAATATTGCGTAAGGCGTACGATAGACAACATCTGACATATTAAGGACATGCCATTGCTCTGTATCAGGATCTGGCTACAATAACTTTGCAGAAAAGACGAGAATTTAGGCCTGTCATGACACATCTGCGGAACCAAGGCATCATGTACTCATGGGGTCACTCCATCAGAATAATCTTCAGATGGGAAGGCAAGCTGTACCAACTTAGGTCACTGCAGGACACATGTCGAATCCTTGGCATCGAAAATCCCCAACAAGAGGAATCGGAGAAAGGGGGCCATGCAGCGCAGCGGGAACGGTGGAGACGTGTGAGAGGAGGTAGACTCTCGGAAAAGCAACAAAATCAGATCCTGAGACGATAGCACAGGAGAGACAGGCTACACTGGAAATACTATCTAACGAGTTCCGCTCTAAAGATGGCATTTGAGAAGATTGGGGGTCATATAACTGACTTAAGATAAGTTGGGCAGAATTCATGGGAGCGGGGGGGAACTTGTTGGCCACATTATGCACCCTACACTCTGGTTCACCAAGGACAAGCAGACTCGACCTGCGGGTCCTGCATGTTTTGGGGATGTGTTTAACGTTGTTCCAGTTGGGGTTAGGGAGGGGAGGAGAGGGTACCGGTATCTAGAGAATGTGAGACTCGAGGGAGCCACAAACGTCAACAAGGGACAGTTTGGAAGAGGGGGAGAGCGGTGTAAGTGGGTAAACAGGAAGCGAGTCAGGGCCCAATTGAGCAATAAGATGACACATTTGGAATGTCAAACGGGGTATTGAAAGCCCTTACACTTAACGTGAAGGGGTTTAATAACCCAGTTAAAAGGCGAGCCATCCTCTCCTACTTAGAAAATTCTGAGGCAGATATCTGCCTTCTACAGGAGACACACCTCTTGCCCAAAGATTGGCACCACCTACGCTCAAGAGCGTTCCCCCAACAGTTCTTTTCCTCTACCGCAGAAAAGAAAGTGGGAGTTGTCATTCTGTTTGCTAAACATTGTGAAGGAGAGGTGAAAGACAAAGTGGCAGAAATAAAAGGGAGGCTATTAGCATACACAATGCAGTTCGGGGACCACTCTATGGTGCTTGGATCGATATACGCACCTAATACAGGCCAGGAAGGCTTCCTGAAAGCGGCTCTGGTGGACGTCCTGGTCTCGCTAACGTGCATGTCACTGGTAGGAGGAAACTTAAACATGGTCCTGGACACGGCCAAAGATAGATCTAGTAGTTGCTTTAATCAGAAGGGAGAGATATCGCGGGAAGGGAGGAAATGGCTACAGGAAATGGGCCTAGTAGACTTGTGGATGGAGGCTCACCCCCAGACATCGCAATACTCATTCTTCCTGCACGTACATAGATCCTATGCTCGACTCAATTATTTCTTAGGCACGAAAGAAATTAGTATGGTAAGCAGACATAGAACCCACGGTTCTCTCTGATCACGATGCAGTGACTACTAGTTTACAGTTACCACCACAACAGAGGAGGGCAGTGTGTTGGAGATTGAAGGAAAATATGCTCCACAAAAAGGCAGTAACAACAACTCACCAAATGTAGCCAAGATTACTTAGAAATCAATGATTCCCCTGAGGTATCCATATCTACAGTGTGGGAGGCCCTGAAGGCGGTAGCAAGAGGAGAACTAATATCTATCTCCGCTGCCGAAAATAAAGAATGCAAAGAGAAGCGCACGCAGTTATCCACACAGGTTAAAGAATTGGAGCGAGTGCGTAGCCGGACTGGGGTGCCTAGAGTGCGGAGACAGTTAGAAGCTGCAAGGGCAGAGCTGGCGGGGATAGACTTCAACAGAGCAGAGTTTGCAGTGACATGATTAAAAAACTGTTATTACATTGGGGGGGATAGGACAGGGCGTTTACTAGCGAGTAAACTTAGAGCCCAACGGCAACAAACAAAGAAACACTCTCTTAAGGGGCGGGGAGGTGACAAGTTACTACTGATGAGGATATAGCACAAACCTTTCGTGATTTTTTTGTTGCAAATTTACATACAAGATAAACCTCAACTGGAAATCATATGACATCATATTTACAGTGTTCACATGTCCAAGATAACTCCCGATCAAGTGGATGCCCTGGACGCCCCCATAAGGTTTGAAGAGGTAGTCACAGTGATTTCGCAGCTTAAACTTCTCAAATGGCCGGGCCCGGATGGATTCTCACCGCTCTTTTACAAGGAATTCTGTCACATCCTAGCCCCGATACTGACAAGATTGTTTAATTCCTTTGGGGGGGCCGGGAACGATTCCTTCAAAGATGCTAGCGGTGGCGATAGTGGTGCTACCAAAACCTGGGAAGGACAAACAGGAATACGGTACTTATAGGCCGGTATTCCTTCTCAATGTGGGCTTGAAATTGTTCATGTGTATACTGGCCACGAGATTAAGCCCACTGATGTCGAATATAATAGAGCCAGACCAGGTAGGGTTTATTCAAAATTGTCAAAGCGGAGACAATACCAAGAAGATTCTCCACTTAATCGAGGAGGCACATCAAACAAACATGGTTGCGCTCTTATTGATGGTTGATGCTGAGAAGGCATTCGACCGGGTTGATTGGAGCTTCCTGGAACGCACATTGTCACATTTTGGCTTGGGAGATAGGTTTCGGGCATGGGTGGGAAGTTGTTACAATTCTCCCACAGCTTCAATCAGAGTTAATGGCGTCTCCTTCCGTCCTTTCTTCATCCAATTGGGTACCAGGCCGGGGTGTCCTCTGTCACCCTTCCTGTTTTCTCTTTTCATTGAACCATTAGCACAGAGGATTTCCAACAATCCGGAGATTAAAGGGATTCCATTCTGGGGTGAGCTGCACCCCATTAGCTTAGACGCTGATGACATACTTGCAGCGTTGGAGAACCCAAAGGGTTCGCTCCCGGCTTTTTTAGAGGAACTAGAGTTTTTTGGGCGGGCCTCTGGATTCTGGGTTAATGTTGGCAAATCAGATACTTAATCTAAACCCAGCAAATCGGGCCTCAAAGAGAGATGGCGATCAGGACCTGGGGATCCAGGTAGTGGAGTTGGTTCCTTATCTAGGGATTGAACTGGCAGCTACTATACAACAAATGATTGTGCTGAATTATGCTAAATTGATGCTGCAGATCAGGAGAGATTTGAGTGGATGGGGCCTCCACCACTTAACACTTCTGGGTCGGGTGGCGGCGATCAAAATGTCCATATTGCCAAAAGCACTATACCTGTTTCAGACACTGCCTGCTTCCCCACCTGAGGGTACCCACTCCTCGTTGCAAAGGGATATCCTTCGCTTTGTGTGGGCCGGGGCTCGGGGGTGTATAAGTCAGAGCCTAGGATATATGTGCCCTGAGAGGGGGGGTTTAGGGATTCCTAATTTATTGGACTATTTTAAGGCGGCTTACTTGAGATATCTTGTAGACTGGAGTAGATCTGGGTCCGGAAAAAGATGGCTATTTCAGGACAGACCATTAGCTGGGCTCCCCCAGTGGAAGGTCCCTTTGTGAAAGAAATCAGATAGACCCCAAAGTCCCCGGAGGTCACCAATCACAAAAACCGTAATGAAGGTATGGGAGGGAGTGGCCACTAAAAAGGGGCTCACGACGTTCCCCTCACCTTTGATGCCTCTTTTTGGGAATAGTGAGTTCACTCCAGGTATGGAGGACAAGGAATTCGCAGCATGGTATGATACGCCATGCAGATCAGCAGGGCATTTATTTGATGTGGAAGGTATTATACCATTTCCACAAATACGGCAGGACTACAGGATACCGGAGAAGGAGTGATTACGCTATTTACAGCTCCGACACTGGGTGCTTCCGCCCGGGGTACAACCACAGCTTAGCCGCAAATTGACACTATATGAAAAATGGTTGATTACAAAACAGAATGATAAGGGACTGATCTCTAAGCTGTATGCTCTGCTTAGGCAGTCGGCCCCAATTGCAACCCACACCTAGCCAGAAAAGATGGGCGAAAGAACTAGGAAGAGAATTATTGAAAAAGGAGTGGGGAGGAATTTATTATGGGGCTAAGCATACAGCGCGCAATGTTGCCAGTATTGTGATGGCTACCACACTAGCTACGTATTGGTATCTTACTCTGGTCCGTCTCAACAGGGAAAAACCGGATCGGAGTCCTACATGTTGGAGGGGATGTGGGGAAGAAGGGACTCTTGCACAACTGTTGTGGGAATGTCAGGTTTTGACGACTTATTCGTCCAGAATTTTGGATGAAATAGATCACCAGTTTGAGACACAGATTCCAAGACTAACATTTCCACTTAAAAGTTGCAAGGGAGGACAGATGGGGCTAGCACTGGGGGCAGCTCTCCAAAATATTCTGACGCACTGGGGGACACAAACAACACCCACCTATATTGGCTGGCTTCACAGGGTTTGGTATATTTGTGGAATGGAGCACATTAATGCCACTTTGACGAACTCCGAAGCCGTATTCAAAGAAGTATGGAAACCATTTCTCACCCTTTTATCAACGGAGTTTAATGAAATCACATGCCCGAGATATCTCCGCGTGTTGCACCTAACAGAGTCAGATCAAGCGTCCCCAAGCACCCAGGGAACTCAGAATGGGAGGCCCTCGTGCCCTTAGAGAAACCATTAAGAGAAGGAAAGAGATTACTGGTAGGGAAGAAGGGATGGAGGGGCACTTTGGATGGTTTGTAAATTGTTGCCTTGCTTTAAAGAGGTTGAATTAGCACCACAACAAATATTATACAGTGTTGGAGAGAAAGGACATTTGCATGGAAAGCTGGAAATAGAATTGTAAAACAAGGAAAGTGTTGTACCTGCTGCTCAGCCAGTATGAGTGTGGTATGGAATGTTGATGTGGATAGAATGTTGGATGTCTGTGAGTGTCAGTTGGGTATGGGCTGACCCATACCCAAACTGACACTCACAGACATCCAACATTCCATCCCCACCAACATTCCACTCCACACTCAAACTGGCTGAGCAGCAGGTACAACAGAAAGGATTCTCAAAGAACTGTGACGTACTTAAAGCAAATGTGAGTGTGTTGAATAAGCAATGTGTGTTAACTAATTAATAATAAAAGATTTAAACATAAAGAAGCTCTCCATAAATCTCAAAGGTGCGCAAAAGAGGTACAAATGTGCAGACGTGAATACAAATTAGCCCTAAAGGGGAGGAAAATAGCCCCAAATGACAAAACTTGGAAATCCCTTATTGAATTCAGCTTAAATAAGGACAGCACAGCTTTCTGGCACACCAAGAATAGAGATTGTGATCACCAAAACTGACTGGGTGACCCATTTCACTAAAATATGTGCTAATCCTAACACGGCACTGGTAGGGACGGTATCTCCTGACTTAATTTCTGCACCTGTGAACCCACCTCGTAGCTCTGTGGATCTTACATTCACCCTAAATGAGGTTAATAGAGCCCTTATGGCCAGCAAGGGTGGGTAAGCACCAGGCCTTGACTGTATACCCTTTAGACTTATTCAAGGCTAACATATCTCTGGGGCCCTATATTGACTCTGGTGCTAAGGGCATGCTGCAGTTCAGGTTTTCAGAATACCTGGTTAGATTCATTAATTGTACCCATCTATAAGAAAGGCGATTGCTAGAACCCAGGCTGCAGACGTCCCATCTCACTTCTTGATTCTTTGGTGAAAGTGATAGGTCACATTATTATGAATAGAATAGAAGAATGGGCCGAAAACAATGAGATTCTTTCCAACCTCCAATATGGCTTCCGTAGTGGTTTATGGACAGTTGAACAAAGATTAAACCTCAACCTCTTAGTTGGAAAATACACTCTGATTAATAGGGGTCACATGTTTCTAGCCTTCGTTGAACTATCAAGCACATATGATTGCATTCTACAGGACAAACTGTGGCCTATCATGACAAACCTTGGTGTAGACCCAGGTTCTAAGGGAGTAGACTCGGGGATTAGGGCCAAGTTACGGTATGGCCTTAATGGAGAATGCATCTGATCATTTGGCATAGAAGGAGAAGTTTGAGAGGGCTCCCTTCCTGATACTCTATGAACTAACAGCTTGGGTACCTTCTTAGTGGAGAAGTTGGCCATCATTAAAATTTGTAGTGTAGAAGTGGGCCATCATTAAAATTCCGGCCCTTCTCTATGTGGATGATGCCGTACTTATGGCTCGTACTCCCCTAGGTTTACAAAGGATACTCCCCTGCTTTGTCAACTATATGCAGGATCTAGGTCTATTAGTTAATCTAATCAAAACTTACATAATGAAATGTGGTAAGAGATCAGCAAAGTGTCATGATCTCATGATTGGCAGAACAAAGATGAATTTTATTTCCTCATTCTCTTATTTGGGTATTTTGTTTGAGAAGCATGGATCATGGAAGCAAGCAATGAACGCTAGGAAGCTTTATTTTATGAAAGCCATTACAGCCCTGTCTAATTTTATGACTAAACTTGGCAAGAAGCACCTGAACGAAATGTTAAACCATCTACAAAGCAGTGTTTGTCAACAGCACTGTATGGGGTGGAAGTTTGGGGATACATTGATACTCAACCTCTTCAACTGGTGGAAAACTATTTTTTTTAAGTCTCCTCTCAGTCAGTACCCAGGAGCTGTTCTACATTTATTTGCCACTGTGAACTTGGGGCCCACTTCCTATCTCATACAGCCAGACCCAGCCAATTTTTCTTTGGCATAAGATTTGGAGCAACAACAACACAGTTTTAAACTGCAAGGCCATTAGGGACAGTCTTAGACTGGCCTCATTTACTGAAATCTTATGGATGAATTATATCACAATATTGTGCATGAACTTGAGACATTCTGAATATTTCGATTTCCCAAACATATTAGTGTGTATCAGTAGAAAGAAATTAAAAAAGGCCTGCGTATCACTAAGAACCTAAGATTGACTTCTGAACCCAGTGTGGTTAAAAATCAAATGATATTGGTCAACTTCGAAATGCAACCATATATCAATTTTGCGCCCAACGCCCGTTACAGGATGGTTTTACATCATTTCAGAATAGACATTTTTTTTAATCTGGTAAGCTTCCCCAGCGTAAATGGCTAGTCTGAAACCCTAATATAATTGTAATGTTGTTCTATTTCTTTCTATCCTTTGCCCTTTGTCTCTTTCTATCTTCCCTTCTGTCATTCCATCTTCTAGAATCCTACTCTGCTCTGGCATTCTTTCCTCGGAATTGAGCCTGAAAGGATGCTCTGCTGTGGGTCCCGATTCTTTGTAGCTTTCTTTTTTGAAAACTCGCTAATTAAAGAAGATACTTTCAAAGACTGTCTGCTTTGCTGCTTCCACCGTCGCTACATAATTGGTACCAGGAGTGGGGTAGAGAAATCACATATATTTCTCCCCTCTCCGCCTACGGACATCGGCTGCCTTGCTGAGGTTTCTTTGAACTCTCATCTGCATTGATTTCGTGGGTTGAGCAGCTTCACTGATTTACGGGACCCACAAACTGTCAGGTCTGTTTATTTTCATTAACTTTCCTTCAAATATCACGGCCTCTGTATCGGGCCTCAACCGTCGTCTGCCTGCTCGAGCCAGCGCGATTCCCTGTGCGCGTGTGGCTTTATTACACTCAGCATATTCTGCATCAGCGTTTCTTAGCAACCAACGCGTCCTGCATATTCCGGCGCTCTGCTCATGAACATTCTACACGCCTTTGGTTTTATGACGCTTAATCTTTATTGCATCAGCGTCTCCACAGTAACCAACTCGTTCCTGATTGTTCCAGCATCCTTCCACTTCAGAACTTTCTCTGCAGATTTTACTTTTTGTTTTACTCTGTGAAGATTTCTTCATTCCATTCTCCTTTGTGACTTCAGCCTTTGTGATGCTTTCTACTAAGCCTTGTACAAGACAGATCTTTTTAAGACATCATTATCCTATTTACAGTCTGGAACCCAGCTGCCTGCTTTTCTTGTATTGCAACTATTTTAAGCCAAAGGAGCTATATTTAATTTTTCTGAGTACTTTTCAATTACTTTGGCGGTGGGAGTTCCACTTCAGCCACTTCTCAAAAGTACCAGTTCAAGTTTCAAGCAACTACAATTTTAACAATTAAAACAATTTCAAGGAAACTATGTCGTCTACTGACAATGCTTTACATCCTCCGCTGTTTCTACAGAAACCAGGCAAACCAGAAATCATCTGGAAGCAATGGATTCACATCTTCGAAAATAATCTCATCGCCATTGATGGAGCAGAATATTCCCCTGCAAGAAAGAATGCTCTTCTTTATAATCATTTAGGTATTGCTGCACAAAAGATTTTTGATAATCTACCTCCTTTTCCACGGCCTGCGGGTGATGGTACCTGGAACATTTATATTGAATCCAAAGAAAGACTTAAAAATCAATTCTCTGATGAGTCCAACGTTCTTTTGGAGAGACACAATTTCTTTAAACGTAAACAAGCCAGTGATGAGTCAGTTGAAGAATATGTAGCTGCCCTTCGTGTTCTGGATTCTACCTGTGATTTTGAAAATTATACAGACGTTTCCATCAGAGACCAGTTTGTCTTCAATTGCTTTAAAAAAAAAATGCAAGAGCGTCTTCTCACTTGTCATAACCCTTCTCTTTCAGAAGTCATCAATATTGGCAAAAGTATTGAATGTTCTATAATTTCTTCCCAAGCGTTATCAGATCAAGAGGGTCACTCTCCCATATCTTATGTTTCTGATAATGCTGAATTTTCTTCCCCCATTATGCCATCAGAATTAACAAAGAAGTTTAACACAGTTTTTGCTTTTGTTGTGGTTCCAAAAACCACATCGCTAATTTTCCCTCTTGTCCTGCCTTGGGAAAGAAATGCAGTAAATGTAAAAGAACAGGTCATTTTCAAGAATATTTCAGAACTCGTCGTTCCTTTCCTAGTATTAGGATTCATAATGTAGAACTGCAATCTCCTTCTACTTCGACCTGCAATTCATCTGTCTCTGACTGCACTAGTAATTTTTCCAATCTCCTTCTCTCCATCGATGAACCTTTGAATTCCATTGAATATGAACGTCCCGTCTGTGAAGCTTTCATTAATGGTAAATCATTACAAGTCATGGCCGACTCTGGAGCTCCCATCACCAAACTGGGCGATACCACCTTCTATAATTTTTGGGGTCATTCCATTACTCTCAAGCTCCCGATATCTCTCCCAAGGCTTTTGGTGAGAAGGACATTGATCTCCTAGGTTTCTTTGTTGGCTCTTTACAAGTTCTGGGAAGATCCACTGAAACAAAAATTTACGTTGCAGTCAAAGGCAGAAATTTGGTGGGTTGGAGAGACCAGATTGGGAATTATCTTGAAACACGGCCATAAGAATCCCATTGTTCCAGGTGATGCTCCTCTCCTTCCTATTGACAACAGTGATTTTCATTGTTCTGATCCTCTTGCTTTACATAAGAATAATTTTCCTTGTGTCTTTAGCAAGAGCATTGGCACCATCAAAGGCTTTGAACATGTCATTAGGCTTAAGGCCAATGCCACTCCTGTCACTCACAAAGTCAGACCTGTTCCCATTAATGTTAAGCCTGACCTTAAAAAACTACTGGAAAACCTAACCAAAGATGGCACTATTGCTACTTCTGACTCCTCTGAATGGGTATCTCCCATCGTTCTTGCTAAAAAGAAGAATGGCGATCTTCGTCTTTGTGTAGACCTCAGGTCCTTAAACCACACTTTCATTGTTGATTGCCATCCTCTTCCCCATATCCAAGAAATGCTTTCCAACATTGGCCACGCTAAATATTTTTCCACTATTGACCTGCATTCGGCCTACCATCTTCTACCCTTATATATTGAGTCTCAAGAACTTACCACCTTTGTCACTCCTTTTGGGGCGTACAAATACTTGAGATTACCTTTTGGTTTGGCTTCCGCAGACTCAGTTTTTCAAAAAGTCATGAATGTTCTTTTTAAAGATGTTGCAAATGTTCAAGCCTTCCAGGACGAAATCCTTGTTTTTACTGAAACGAAAGAGGCTCATTTGGACACCTTATATAAAGTTTTTTCTATTTTGAATACAAGGAGTGTTACCATTCGACCGGACAAATGTACATTTTTACTTGAACAAATCGACTATTTAGGTCATACCATCACTCCGGAAGACATTAAACCGAAATTTTGCAATGTAGAAGCCATTGTCAAAGCTCCACCCCCTTCTGACAAAGATGCAATTAGATCTTTTCTGGGTCTTTTGCGAATATTATGCTCGCTTTGTACCTGATTACTGTTCTTTTGTTCAACCTTTAAGCTCACTTCTCAAAAAAGGCACTACTTTTGTTTGGACCAATGACATTAATACGGCTTTCACAAACATCAAAAACCTAGTTGTCAATGCTCCTGCTTTAAGTCCTTTTGTCCCTGGGCATCAGTGCACTGTTACAGTCGATGCCAGCTTAAATGGTCTTGGTGCTGTTTTTGGCCAGCAAGTTTTCACTAAGGATCACACTGTTGCATTTGCTTCTAGAAGCTTATCCGAAGCTGAATCCAAATACAGTACAATAGAGAGAGAAGCATTAGCCTGTGTATGGGCTATTACCAAATTTAAAACCTATCTTTGGGGCAGTCATTTTACTATTTACACGGATCACGGATTTTGCAAGATGACGGTTTAGGCAAAGCTTCTGCCCGTCTTGTGCGTCTTCTTTCCAAACTGCAAGAATACAATTTGACATTAAATACATTCAAGGCGGAAGAAATTTCAGGTCTAATTGCCTTTCTTGCCTACCATTGCCTCTAACTGATGACACGGTTGATGATTTTGATTTTGTTGTAGCTTCTATTAAAGCTTCTTTTTCCTCCAATGGTGTAATCTCTGAGAGGGATTGGCTTGATGCTTCTTCCATTGATCATATTTTAAAAAAAGTTTCTGAATTCATTGTTAAAGGTTGGCCTCCCATTCGCAATGTTTCTCATGATTTAAAGCCCTATGCTCAAATTTCCTCTGAATTGTCTCTTGAAAATGATCTTTGCATTAGAGATGGTTGTTTCATTCCTCCTTCCTCTCTTAGGAAAAAGCTTATTTCCATTGCACACGATGGACATTTAGGAGTTACGGCCACATGCAAAAAACTCAGGGAAAACTATTGATGGCCCTCCTTGAATTCTCAAGTTTCTTCTTTTGTGGATTTGTGGCCCCAGTGCATTGTTTCTGACAAACATTGGAAGACCACCGAGAATCCCCTTTGTCCAGTCTCTTTACTTGAAGGTCCCTGGACAAAAGTGGCTTTGGATTTCGCTGGTCCTTTCAATCTTTTACCTAACACTTCAAAATATTTGTTAGTACTCATTGAGTACTACTCTAAATGGATTTATTTTTCTTTTGTTGATTCTCTCTCCACTCAATCTGTACTACAATTCCTCAGAAATGTTTTTTCTCTTGAAGGTCCCCTAAAAGAATTAGTCACTGACAATGGCACTCACTTTGTGTCCACCGCCATGAAAAATCTTTTGAAAACTTTTGACATTCAACATCTTCAAGTTGCACTATATAGCCCTTCTGCCAATGGTCTAGTTGAAAGAACTAATCGGTTTCTTAAAGAAGGCATTCAAACTGTTCTTTCTTCGGGATTAGATTTCAGTCTTTTTCTTAAAGACAAAGTCAATGCTTATCACAATTCACCTCATCCCACTACTGGTTTCACTCCTTTTGAATTATTGAGAGGCAGGAAATGCCACACAAAACTTCTACCTTCTTGGTTGGAGCGACATTCTTCAGTCTCCAATAATTCAAATCAAAGTAGAGATACCATTCTACGCCAATCTGTCTCATTGGCACAAAACAAGCAAAAGGTTCACTTTGATCATCTCAAACATGTTCAGATCAAAGACTTCATTGTTGGTTCTTGGGTTTTTGTCAAGAAACCCTTTTGTGTCAAAAAAAGGGGAATCTGCTTTCACTTCTCCCTGCAAAATTTTGAATGTTGGACTAAGTGCTTGTTTGTTGCAAGACAGGGGATGGTGGAACAAGAGTAGACTTGTTCCTATTTCTAATGAACAAGCTAATATTCACATGAAAACTGCTGTACCATCTTGTTCAGATGATTCTATTTTGTTTGAAACACCTCATACCATTGTGAATTGCCCTAACGTTTACATGAAAACTGCTGTACCATCTTGTTCAGATGATTCTATTTTGTTTGAAACACCTCATACCACTGTGAATCTCCCTAATGTTTCTTCTGAAACTGTAAATGGTTATGATGTAATTTCACGTATGCCTTAATCCTCTTCTCAAGATTATGTTCCAAATGTTTCTCCTCCCATTGCTAGCTTTCCTTCTTCCACTCTCTCTGTTTTACCACCAAGAAGAATTTGTAGGTTGCTTACACATTTTAAAGATTTCGTTATGTCCTAATTTCTCTGTAAAGGGTAAGGTGTTGTAATGTTGTTCTATTTCTTTCTTCTTCTTTATTTCTATCCTTTGCCCTTTGTCTCTTTCTATCTTCCCTCCTGTCATTCCATCTTCTAGAATCCTACTCTGCTCTGGCATTCTTTCCTCGGACTTGAGCCTGAAAGGATGCTCCGCTGTGGGTCCCGATTCTTTGTAGCTTTCTTTTTTGAAACTCGCTAATTAAAGAAGCTACTTTCAAAGACCGTCTGCTTTGCTGCTTCCACCGTCACTACAATAATGTCCCTGTGATGAGTTGGGAAATGCTAAGAGCAGGTGCGGAATCCCCTACGATCATGACCCGTTTCCATTTTTTTCTATTTGAATTTGACATTCACTGCGTGCTATTTTAGGAAACGATATGCTAGAATCCCCCCCACACACATGCTAGCACTATCCTCCATAATAAAAGAAGGGGAGCTCAACAAGCTAGTTTCTAGGCTATATTCGGCTGCACATTTGGCTCGCAGACAATCCATTACAAAGGTGAGACAAGAGTAGCAAAAGGAATTGGGCATAGGCTAATACAGTTTAAGTACATTAACATGATCTACTACACCCCTGAGAGGTTACACTGGTATGGGCTTCCAAGTACAGCGGCATGCCATAGATGTAAACAGTTAACTTCACACATGTTGCCTGGCACTGTCCTGACATATTTACTTTTTGGGTGGCGATATTCCAGGAATTAGAAAGTATAGCAGGCATCATCTTAGAAGTTTACCCTTTATGGCTCTATTAGGGTACACAAAAGAAATTGGGAAAACACGCCGTAGACTGATAGCAATGGGATTGCTGTTGGCCAAACGTTGTGTAGCAATGAGATGGGCCAAAGGCCCAGTGCCTACAGTGGAAGCATGGCACAGGGACACGACTTATTGCAATAAACAGTCTGAGGCATATAACAAATTACTCCCACTATGTAATCAGCCTAAAAACATCTGGGGAGCTTATCGTTCTTACCTGATAGGGAAAGGGAGAGGCAAACCAGAGGGAGCAGACACTCAAAACTCATGACATATGCCCGTACTGACATAACTCAGACCACTTTCCTGGGAACACGCTCACCGGCAACAGGACCTGGTGTCACTGGGGTATACACCTCTGCACAAAAGAGGTCGACCGATGAGACCAAATCAAACAGACAGCACAATATCTATGTAAGGTGGCCACAGTAATGTATGCTAAATGCGCCATATTGAAATATGGCAACAGGAGCTCTGTCAGAAAAAACCTGTATGAAAGTGTAATTCATGCTATGCTAAGATAGTCATATGTAATGTGTAATGTCCAGTCATTTGTCCTACTTCTACTTTCACTAATAAAAATTAAAACAAATATAAAACATTTCCTTTTGATAACATTTTCAAACCAGAGCACCTTGCATATTGTCTTTTTTTTTTAAATACATTTTATAAAGATCTGAGGGAGATTTTAATAGTACCCATCTTTAGAGAATTAAAATTTGCACAATGTCACCTGGCTTATTTGTTTCTGCAAACTTTGCCCACTTTAACTATTTGTTGTACTATTGTAAAAAAATCACAAGAAGGAATAATAGAAAAAATTGCCCGGCACAAATTCCCAGTTCCCAGTCTTCCTTTCAGGGAATACTCCATAACTTTGGTCATGCACTGAGAAGAACACCCTTTACATCGTACAAGTTCATATATATCCTTTTTATTTTAGGTCCTTCTTAGGAACACTTAAACAGTTCATCTTCAGTTTGTACAATTTCCGTCACACACTTGATTATAATCCTCGTCAACATGCAGTGGTAAAAACAGCCAAGTCAACACATGTTTCGTGAAAGTTGGGCTTCTTCAGGGCTATTAAAAATAGAAACATACCACTATTATCCACTAAAGTTTATACACTTTATGGTGCAAAGGGACATATTACATGTAGGACACTAAATACAAAATCAATTAAATACAAAGTTCAATGATACAACAAAAACTAAATAACTATGAAAAAGCGGTCTTAACATAAATGATTTACATGGTAAAAGGAAAAATAAAAAATAAGAAATAGGACAAAGGGTGCCTAAAAGAACAGACTCCGTTGTGGGCAGTTGGATCATATGTTAAGTACATCCCATCGAACAGCATGACATACACATTCATGTAATTTGGACATGTGCAATAGTGATCAAGTGAAAGAAACCCTTCTTACAGATTTACATATGTACATTTCAGACATTTTTATACATAAGGTGTGACCCAAAATCAAACTTAGTACCTCATAGCAACCTTGTTGCCCAATTGGTTACTATGTGTACAATAACACAGCAACAAATATATACCCTGTATCGATATTGTTCCAAAAAATAAATTTTTTGCAAATATGCTGATAAGGGGTTCCTAATTTTCTCGTAACCTAGTGGTTCGCCAGATAGTTTCTCCCAATAACTATAAATATAAGGTTAGGAGCATGTAGTTGAAATTCTATACTCAGTCAAAATAGTGGTGCCGGATAAAAAAAATATGTATTTCAGGGACCCAATATATGTGCCATGGTGATGTTTAGAGACCAAATGAATGATATCCACAAAGGCGAAGTGCCCGTCGAAAAACAACGGAGCAATTCGACCGACCTCCCAGGTATGTGTCAAAAAAGTAAGTAAAATCAAAAGTGTGAGTAATATCAAAGCATGGGCCATACGCTCAATGAAGTGGTGGAGAGGGGCGTTAGCCTTCTTGGCTTAAAGCCTCTCTCTGCCACTTCAGAAACGCGAGGCTGCACCCTATTCTCAAGGATATGGTTCAGCCTCGCGTTTCCCCCTGCGATGGCGCTAAGTTTCTCAACTTAGCGCCAATGCAGGCACCCTTGCACCAGAGTGCAAGGGTGTCTGCAAGCAGGGAGGATAGTTTATGTACAGGAAGGTGTCGCTTCCTGCACATGAACAAACCTAAAATGCCAGTTTGTACCTTACAGCAGCACACATGTAAGCTACAAAACCGCATTTTAAAAAAAGGTTAGTTTATGTCCAGGAAGGGACACCTTCCTGTACATAAACAAACCATGCAAAAAGAACAATTGATGGACAGAATGCAGAGCAATATCATACATTCACCCCAGTACAGAGATCTGGGCCTAAATCCATCTTTTTTTTTGCTCACCATGCCATTCCAGATTGGACCCAGCCATATGCAAATCAGTTGTGACCCTGCGCCCAATGGGAACAGTCCAGCCCGAATTGCCAGGCCAGGTCCTCCCTGGACTGGAAACAAGCATCCTAGGACTGGTTTCGGGCTTTCAGCCCTAATCAGCCAGGATAGCTTGACTCCAGTGGCATGGAGAGCATGGGACCCACGTCTGGGCATACCCGTCTCACTCAGGGTGACAAATGCAAAAAGAACAATTGATGGACAGAATGCAGAACAATGTCATACATTCACCCCAGTACAGAGATCTGGGCCTAAATCCATCGTTGTTTAGCTCACAATGCCATTCCACTTTGGACCCAGTCATATGCAAATCAGTCTTGACCCTGCGCCCAATGGGAACAGTTCAGCCTGAACTGTCAGGCCATGTCCTCCCTGGACTGGAAACAAGCATCCTAGGACCGGTTTCTGGCTTTCAGCTGTCATCAGCCAGGATAGCTTGACTCCAGTGGCATGGAGAGCACGGGACCCACGTCTGAGCATACCCGTCCCACTCAGGGTGACAAATGCAAAAAGAACAATTGATGGACAGAATGCAGAACAATGTCATGCATCCCGTGCTCACTGCACCACTGGATTCAAGCTAGCCTGGCTGATGAAGGGTGATGCCCTGAAACCGGTCCCAGGATGCTTGTTTCCGATCCAGGGAGGACCTGGCTTGGCATTTCGGGCTGGGCTGTCCCATAAGGAACAGGGTCAAGACTGATTTGCATATGGCTGGGTCCAACCTGGAGTGGTGAGTTGAGCAAAAGAATGAGGGATTAAACCCAGATCCTTGTGACTGGGGGTGAATGTTTGCATTGTCCAGCATTCCGTCCATCAATTGTTTCTTTTGCACATAAACAAACCATGGCATTTTGCTTTTTCCATTTGTGCTGCACAAGGCAGCACACATGGAAAAAGCAAAAACGAGGAGAAATAAAGCATTTCTCCTCGTTTCGCCACCTTAAGACCAGATTTTTCCTAGTCTTAAATTTGGCGCTAACCTCCTATTTACGCTGCCCTTGAGAGTAGGAGGTAGCGTTAAACTCAAAGGGTGTTGCGGTGGAACGCCCACCGCAACACCCACTGCACGCCCCTTTCACTCTAAAAAAAGCGTGAAGGGGGCCCTATTCACAAGGCACCGTTAAGCCACTTAACGTGGCTTAACACTGCCTTGTGAATAGGGCTAAGCCCCTATCGCCACCACAAAGTCACTTAAAGTGACGTTGTGGTGGCGATAGGGGCTTGAGAATATGCCCCAGTGTTTCTTAGCTCGAATTAAAACACACCAAATACATTCCAATAAATAGAATGTGGAGGGTTAAAAATAAACAAAAATTAAATAGACCAATTTCTTCCTAGTCGTGTGCAATAATCTTGACAGAAATGTAAAGTTGGGCTGCATAAGATTACAAAAAGAGCAATATACAAAGACGCTCTTTCCCTAATGGAAGCAGCCTCATAAAATCTCTAAAAGGCACAATTCCCCTTATTTGTTAACGGACAGTGTTAACCCAGCCAAATCTAATCGTGAACACAGGAGAAAGAAGTGAAACTTCCCTCAAACCCTACAGGTAATTAGCCCACAATAGAAAAAAGTTTCATAAAGCTCCATAAGGCTTACTGGCATAACGAGATCGAGATGCAATGGTCCTATTATAACTACCCCCTGGAGCGGAAATTGTGAAACTATTAATTCCTAATTGACAATAAAATTCAAACCCCGTGTAATTGGCATAACCATTGGTATACAAAGCAAGAATCTCCCTTAATTAACAAATAACTAATAGCCCAGAAACCTTACAAAAGAGAAAAAATACAAAAAGAAAGAGAAAGAGAAAAGAGAGACACTACTAAGGATCTCCTGAACAAACTGAAAAACAATAGAAATCATATAATAGTGGTAAGTGGGGTATCGAACCCTGACCACAGATGTATAGGCCAAGCTGAATACCATGTGAGCTATTTCAAACCATGTATACAGTAGGCTGCTTGATTTTTTTTTACCTACGTCAAGTTAGCAATCGACAGTTATTTGGCATAGGAAATCTCTGTTTCCCCATATCACTCCTACTATCTTTTAATGATAATTATATTCACAGCACCGTTTGCACTATTAGACCATAATGTAATTTCTGATGGTTTTATATCTCTTAACTTATTTATGTGTGTTTGATTTTAACCTGCTAATGACTTTGTATCATGTTTTTAGGCCCCCCCCCCGGGCGGAGTTCATGGAGTTTCGCCACTCCGTTCAGCTAAAACTCCACCTCTGCCGCAGATTTTCCCGGAGGTTTTAATTAACTATTATATTTCTATTGCAGTTTGAACATCACATTTGTGTTATCCATCTCTGTCTTTGTGTGGGTTGTCCTCGTTTCTGACTATTTTCTCACATGTTGTACTTATTGTGCACTGGCGTTACTTCCGGGTAAAGCGGGATTCGGGGTCACAGTCTTTTTGTATGCAGCTGTTCATTTGTGGCTTAGTAAAAAATTTGCTAGCACTCGCGCCAAGAGTTTTCAATTCTATTAAGGACACGGAGGCGAGGATTATTGTTTCTCTTTCTTTACTGTTAAATTCACAGCAGCCAATGAAAACGTTTCAACATATAAATAAACCACATTTCCCATGATGCTTCATGTCCAATCCTATCCCATCAGACCCTATAAGAGCCACCATCTCCTTCCCAAGAGCCTCTTTCTTTGCTCGATAGTCTTTTAGTTCAAGTGCGAAAATAATTATCAAACAAAACCAATTTCGTCGATCATCCAACTTGAGATTCACTTCTCATCCAAGAACTAGAATGACGTCCAATATGTCCAACCAGAGAGCAACAAATCATTCTCCTTTCTTTTCTGAACCTGGAATAGATCAAAATAGAAAACCCTGAATATCTGTGGAAAAATGCATACTATATACGGGAGGGTAATTTTTTATTACAATTAAAAACTGAAATACAATTGGGTGGGATAATCCTTGCCTCTGTGTCCTTAAGAGAATTGAAAATTCTTGGTGCGAATGCTAGCAAATGTTTTATTCTATTACAGGACCAAAGGCTTTGATTATTGCTTGTTTAATGCTTTTCAAATACCACAGTAGTTATATCACCCACCGGTTTATAATAAATTTGTTTAAATATAGATTCTGATGACCAATCAGCAGATTTCAAAATGTCCTGAATTGGTGAACCTAGCATATAAGTTTTGGAAGCCATGGCTCCACGTACAGAATGAGCACCAAAAACCTAAGTATCAATCCCTGCTTCATTCATGACTGCTTTCAACCATCTGGCTATTGTAGCCGCCAATACTGGTTCAAACGTTTTTTGTAATGCAATTAACAATTGTGTTGAACTTTCTGGTCATAAGGAACGTGTACATTCTTCGTAGGCTTTGAGGCATTGAACTACACACAACTTAACAGTGTTGGGAAAAGCATTCTACTCTATGCAACATGAAAAGGTTTTTGTCCTGCCAGTAATGGTAAAAGAAACACCTTCTGGAGTAAACACTCTACCTGTAAGATCCAGAACTTTCATATCCGAGGAATGTCTGCAGGCAGATAAACACAAAAGCATAGCTAGCTTAAAATACAATTGTTTCCTGGATAGATGTGTATTATCAACCATCTGTCAAAAAGGGATAGGACCAAAGAGACGTCCCATAAATATGAGTACTTTGGTTTAGGAGAGTTAGCCAGTCTGATTCCCTTAAGCAACTTGCACACCGCTGGGTGCATACCTACCAGTTTTCCGTCCACCTGGCTATGGCCTGCTGATATTGCTGATCTGAAATTGTTTACTGATTGGTAAGACAAACCCTCTGAAGCTTTGTCTGATAGAAAATTCACAACATGGGATAACTCCGCCCCACGTGATCCATGTGCCGTTCCAGGGCCCAACATACCCAGTATTTCCAAGGTCAGGAATATCTCTTTCTCGTGATAGGAGCCCAGGCTTCCTAAATGAATTTGGAAGCTTTGTCCTAAATACCTGGCATTTCCCATTGTTGCCGGAAAGCCTCCATGCCATCTGGGACAACTGCTCTGATATTATCATTGGATGCAGTTCTCCATGAGGGCACTGGAGCATCATCTGGGAGTAAGGGAGCATCCTGGGATAGTTGCCGCTCATCTCCAACAGTATTGGGAACCAGGGCTGTGACTTCCACAGGGGCGTCACCAAACTCACCTCCACCTGTTGTCGGGCTATCTGGGTCATCACTCTGGGAATTAGAATGAATGGAGGGAATGCATAGTTCTAATTGACTGACCAGTCTTCGGAGAAAGCGTCCGTTGCCCTCGCTAACGGGTCCGGCCTCCAACTGAAGAACGCTTGCAGTTGCCGATTCAGTCTGTTGGCAAAGAGGTCTATTTTCCAAAAACCCCACACTGCCTGGAACCATTGGAACAGGCGAGGGTGGAGTTGCCAATTGCTGTAATCCTTTAGGTATCTGGAATTCCAATCTGCGACTCAATTGGATTGACCCGGCATGTATTCCGCTACAACCGATATCTGATGATTCAGGCAATAGCGCCAAAAATCCTTGGCTATCTTCACCAGAAGGGACGACCTTGTTGATATATCTCACTGCTGAGATATTGTCCATCCTGAGTAGGATGCAACATGAAACTTGTTTGGGGGGGAGTGTAGGTATTGCAAACGACCCTGCCAACAACTAAAAACAGTTGATGTGTAGAGACAGTTCTTGGAGTGACCACCTTCTTCCTTTGGTTATATCTCCTCAACGTGCTCCCCAGCCCCATTGGCTGGCATCTGACTCTATTATGACCTCTGGTTGGGAGCCGAAGATTGCTCTGCCGTTCCACGCTTCTACGTGGCCCAACCACCATTGAATTTCCTCCCTCACATCCTGTGTCAACGGGATCAGATCTGTGTATGACAAACATTTCTGTAGGTGTTGGATTTTTAATCTTTGAAGAACCCGACAGTGAAGTGGGCCCTGAAAGATAGCTTGTATTGAAGATGCCAGTAACCGCACTATTCTGGTTATTGCCCTGAGGGAGACCCCCTGTTTGACTAACACTGATGTCAGTTATTTCTTGAGATCTCGTCATTTTGATCTGGGAAGACTCAGTTGAGCTGTCTGAGAGTCTATGACGAAACTTCGGAAGTCTATCGTCTGCGATGGGCAGAGGACTGACTTGGATTTGTTGATGACAAATCTCAATTTCTGCAAGAGTGACACTGCTATTTGTAAGTGTAGATTGGCTAAGGATGGATAAGTATATCATCCAGGTACACTATCATGCGAATGACCTGTTCCCGCAGATGGGCTATCACCGGCTTCATCACTTTGGTGAAGCACCATGAAGCCGAAGAAAAAAACGAAAGGTAGGGCCAAATATTCCAACCACTGGTTTCTCCACCGAAACTGCAGGAAACGCTGATGAGGCGGAAAGATAGGGATTATCAGATATGCATCCTTTAGGTCCAAATGGACCATCCAATCTCCCTTCTTGGGTAGATCTGCTACCCTCCATCTTGAAATGCTTGTACACCATGAAGTGATTGAAATCTTTTAGATTTAAAACCAACCACTGTCCACCTCCCTTCTTCTGAACTAAGAAGACGCTGTTGCAAAATACGCAAGGCTCGTTGTTGCAGTAGGCAACCACACGTTTTTGCAGCAATTCCTCTATTTCTGAATCTATACAGGCACATTCTTGTTGGGAAAAACTGAGTTGCCTTGGATAAGAATCATGCTGAGGAGTCTGATAAAACTCTAGATGAAAACCTTGTATCGTATGCAATATCAATGCATCCTGTGACAGGGACCCCCAATTGTGCAGGAAGAACTGGGTACGACCCCCCACGGGTAACTCTGACATATCAATAAGTCTTACCTAGGGAATTCTGGGATTGGAATCCCGCTTTGTTTCCACCCTTATTGAAGCGGCGCTTGTTGAATCTTTGTTGTGTGAAGTAGAAGGTGCCGTCTCTGGTAGTGTCCTAATCACCTCTACCTCACCCATAGTCTCCTCTGGGGGACCTTGATAATAGGGACGGCCTGGCGAGCGTCCCCTGTCTCGCCTGGCCCTGTTAAAAAGGCCTGCCTGAAAGACCCTTTTGATGCTGAATTGAGCTTTGTCTAAAGACGTAAATGTGCCTACATACTTCCAGATGTCTTTGACAAACTTATCTCCGAAGAGATAACCGTCTGCTAGGGGACCTGGTTCAGCTGAAGCCAGCTCTGTTACATTGGAGTGCATTCTCATGAGTAGAGATTTGCGTTGCCCCATGGAGATGGCCAATTCGCATTCCCCAAGAGACATATTGCTCGTTGCGTCCAGCCAGCTAGAATATCTGGGTTCACTGGACTGGCCAATTCTTTGGCCGCTAGGGCCATTTCCAGGATCTTGGCTAGTGGCCCTGCCACATCTACTAACATGTCCAGGCAGCCCCACCAGGCACGGTCGATACCTTTTTTGGGATCTTTAGCAAACTTTTTTAGGAAGGTTAACATGCTGGCATCAATGTCAGGTGTTTCCGCCACTTTATCTGGAATGTCTGTTCTAGTGCACTCCTACCACAGCCGGTTATGGATCTCTTTATCGTATCCTTTCCTGAGGTTCTCATGCAGGTAATCCGCTAATTCGAGCACTGGAGCCCAGTCTGAGGAGCGTGGGTGTATAATGTCTGCAGGATTAAAAGTGAATGGAGGGGTTGGATTGTGGGGCGCCGAATCGGGCACTAGAATGAGCGTTTTCTTCACTTTCTTCTTTTTAGGTGGTTCACCATCATCTGACTTGGTAAAGTCAGTGTCAGTAGTGTCAGTGTCAATGTACACTTTCTGTTTACACTTCGCATTTCCACCACCAGTGTAAGAGTAGAATAACCATGCTCGTCCGAGGGAGCTTGTGGTAAATTAGCTAGGTCATGCTACTGGTTTGGCCTTGTCTTTACTGTAGCCTGAAGCATCGGTTTGAGGGTCAAGGGCAGGAGGGTTCTGAGACCCATGGCATTTTGTGAAGCTCTCTAACTCCTTTGTGATAGGTTTTACCGTTGCTGCTCACGCCTGTTGCACAGTATTGGGTACAGTATTCTCAATGGCCCTGTTGACTGCGTGCTGGATCGAGGCATCCAGCCTGTCAACAATGTTATCCTCCAATGCAGAGTCCTGCAGTTCCTCATAGTAGGGTTCATCCCCTTCATCATCAACTCAGACCCAATCATCCATTTGTATTTAAATGTTTTAATAAGGGATGAAAAAATATATTTATAAAGTCTAATTCATGGAGGAGTCAGGGGGGAGCCAACCCATGTGTACTCAAAATATTAGGAATGAACTTAGCTCCTCAGCAGAGCTGTAGTCTCTAATTTTTGCAGCCCCAGCAAGAGGACGTCAAAGAGCTTTGTAAAATGAATATTTGGAGCGTGCGCTCACTCAGAGGGCCGACTTTTCCAGCCGGTCAGGCGTACAGATGAAACACTTGCCGATTATAAAACTCCAGGCTTTCTAAGCTCCGACAGCAGTTGGATTAAGCGTGAGACGTGTGTAGCCCAAATCCGCCCAAAGATAGCCCAATTGGGCTACGCACATCCGGCTACGCAAGGCTCCTGTTGTTGATATCGGGCCTTATGAGGGGAGGCTCCGATAGTGTCATGCTGGAGATCGCGATCTAGTTATAGTAGGCTGACACCGCTTACCTTGGTGTTTTACTGTGTTCTCCCACTACGGGAGACTCACAATTCACGCGCTGATATTGCTCTGCACTCACCAAAGTTCCCAAGTATCAGATAAAGCAAAAGCAAAACCATGCAAACATTAGTTATCTAATACGCATTATACATCGCAGCAGCTTGTTCCCTCAAGCACGAAAGCGTGTGGGAAAACAGCTGATTATAAATTTATCACAAGTATGTCTGAATAATAATAATATGGAAAGTACTTATCTCCGCCGTGAGCAGCAAAGAAAGAGCCTCTTGGGAAGGAGATGGTGGCTCTCATAGGGTCTGATGGGACATGATTGGATGTTAAGCATCATGGGAAATGTAGTTTAATTACATGTTGAAGCATTTTCATTGGCTGCTGTGAATTTAACAGTAAAGAAAGAGAAGCAATAATTGGAGCCTCCGGTCCTGTAATGGAATCGGACATGAGTTGAGAGCGCCGCCTTTTGTTTCAGCACAAGTTTACAGGCCATTCCCAGTAGCAGGACCTAATCATGCCCCTTGAATTGTACCCTTGCCGTGCTGAAGGTATGCAGAGAGTTACCAAGAGGAAGTGGGGGAGTGCACTTGCTGGCAGCCCCAGCCCCTTGAGTATTTTGAACTCAGTGCTCAGCAGTGCACCACCCGCCTATCTGAAATGGGCAGTGTTTGCACCCACAGACACAGGAACTGAATCTCAAACTGCCCTGTGTTTTTGCCCGCATGCCGTTAGGAACAGAAGTGAGAAGAGACGTGTGGCGCATAGTGTTCTGCATGAGTAGGTCGAGTCCCTTACGAGTGGCATCATGTCACTGGGTCACAAGGTGAAATTGCTTGGTACGTGCTGATGGCTTAGGCGAGGACGGTCCATGTATTTATTTGTACAGAAATAAAGTAATATATTAATCCTGGCTTAGTTGGGAGGTCTTGTTGCTAAGTTGTTCACAGAAAAAAAGTGTGGGCAGTGCCAGCACATACAGTAGCAGTACAGTGATGACGCTCACCGTGATTTGTATCAGGTGTAATGTGCATCTGTTAACACGTGGGGAATGCACAAAGCACAGTGCGCGCTTCCTCCACTGGCCAGACCTTGATTTTCTCTCCTCCTGCAATGACAAGCTGCTGAGAGAGAAACAAAACAGCTTTGCAGTCACGCGATGGCTCTCACTTCTCCAGCCCGTAATTTCCTACTCTGAAAAGCTTCCGTTCTGCTATGTAAGGAGAGAGCAAAGGGAAGGCTAGGATGCTATGCCGGTGGGCGGAACTCAAGTTTTTTGTAACTCTGCAGAATTGAGCGGGGGACAACTCTGCGAGTGCTGCCCACCCCTAACATTGCTTTAATGATTTTTACCTAAAAATCGAATAAAGCTTATTTTGACAGTTGACATAGATATAACACCTGGGTGCTGATTCCGATCCTGTAAAACCCGGGTACAAATGGTCGTACGGAGCGTTTTCTCCATCCGACTCGTACCCGGGAAAAACACCTTACAAACTCGCAAGTACGATTCGCACAGAAATACCATTTCCGTACGAGTCGTACAAAAGACCGACCGGCAAAAAAATACATACAAATCTGATTCTGTACGGCACATACGCGACGTCCGGACGGAGTCAGGCAGCGTTTTACAGACCAGCAAGTACGATTCGTGCCTACGTCACTCCGCACGTAGCATTTTTTACGGGAGCCAAAAACTGCCGGGAAAATGAGGACGACGCGAAGAAGGAGCACCGGTACGCGACGGACCGCGATGGACCCCAACCTACGCGTCATCCCGGCCCTCATAGCCTACGACCTTGTGTTCATAAACCGCCGCAGACGCCGCAGAAGGTCAGAACAACCCCCAGGGGCAAAGGGGGGGGTGCAAGGGGCATGAAACATAACCCACGCCCCACAAAAAACTAATATATCCTGCACATTAATTACCTCCATGGTCTGGTCACTTCGGGGGGGCGTGTCCACCAATCCCACGTCCCGCCACAACGGAAGTGGACACGTACCCGTCACCACCACAATGGTGGTACGGGACGTACCCACGCCCCTCAGAGCGTGGGTACAGTCCGTACCACCATTGCAGTGGTGATGTAGGGGTATGCGTGTACGGACCGTACCCACGCCCCCAGAGCGTGGGTACGGTCCGTACACGCGTACCCCTACGTCACCGCCATAATGGTGGTATGGCCCGTACCCCGCATACCCCTACGTCACCGCCACAATGGTGGTACGGCCCATACCCACGCTCTGGGGGGCGTGGGTACGGGCCGTACCACGCGTACCCCTACGTCACCGCCACAATGGTGGTACGGCCCGTACCCACGCCCCCCAGAGCGTGGGTACGGGCCGTACCACGTGTACCCCTACGTCACCGCCACAATGGTGGTACGGCCCGTACCCACGCCCCCAGAGCGTGGGTACGGGCCGTACCACGCGTACCCCTATGTCACTGCCACAATGGTGGTATGACACGTACCCACGCCCCCCAGAGCGTGGGTACGGGCCGTACCACGCGTACCCCTACGTCACCGCCACTATGGTGGTACGGCCCGTACCCACGCCCCCAGAGCATGGGTACGGGCCGTACCACGCGTACCCCTACAGCCCCATTACTTAATGGATACAAGGCGTACACACGCCACGGATGTAGGTGTACGGCTTGGTGCAGCACATCAGCTGTAAATTGGGAGTGGTGTATGCCCAGGACAGCAGTGTACCACAGCAAGGGCGCAAGTGGGTGGGTGGGTGGGTTCAGAGGAATACCAGCAGTGGACAGGGACATGTGAGGGGTGGGTGCCCATCACTCCCAGCAGTGGACAGAGACATGGGGGTGGGTGCAGAGGACTCCCAGCAGTGGACAGAGACATGGGGGTGGGTGCAGAGGACTCCCAGCAGTGCCCAGACATATGAGGGGTGGGTGCAGAGGACACCCAGCAGTGCCCAGACATATGAGGGGTGGGTGCATATCACTACCAGCAGTGGACAGACATATGGGGGTGAGTGCAGAGGACTCCCAGCAGTGCCCAGACATATGAGGGGTGGGTGCAGAGGACTCCCAGCAGTGGACAGACATATGAGGGGTGGGTGCAGAGGACTCCCAGCAGTGGACAGACATATGAGGGGTGGGTGCAGAGGACTCCCAGCAGTGCCCAGACATATGAGAGGTGGATGCATATCACTACCAGCAGTGGACAGACATATGAGGGGTGGGTGCAGAGGACTCCCAGCAGTGGACAGAGACATGGGGGTGGGTGCAGAGGACTCCCAGCAGTGGACAGACATATGAGGGGTGGGTGCAGAGGACTCCCAGCAGTGCCCAGACATATGAGAGGTGGGTGCATATCACTACCAGCAGTGGACAGACATATGAGGGGTGGGTGCAGAGGACTCCCAGCAGTGGACAGAGACATGGGGGTGGGTGCAGAGGACTCCCAGCAGTGGACAGAGACATGGGAGTGGGTGCAGAGGACTCCCAGCAGTGGACAGAGACATGGGAGTGGGTGCAGAGGAATACCAGCAGTGGACAGGGACATGTGAGGGGTGGGTGCCCATCACTCCCAGCAGTGGACAGAGACATGGGGGTGGGTGCAGAGGACTCCCAGCAGTGGACAGACACATGGGGGTGGGTGCGGAGGAATACCAGCAGTGGACAGAGACATGGGGGTGTGTGCATATCAACTCCAGCAGTGGACAGAGACATGGGGGTGGGTGCCCATCACACCCAGCAGTGGACAGAGACATGGGGGTGGGTGCAGAGGACTCCCAGCAGTGGACAGAGACATGGGGGTGGGTGCAGAGGACTCCCAGCAGTGGACAGAGACATGGGGGTGGGTGCAGAGGACTCCCAGCAGTGGACAGAGACATGGGGGTGGGTGCAGAGGAATACCACCAGTGGACAGGGACATGTGAGGGGTGGGTGCCCATCACTCCCAGCAGTGGACAGAGACATGGGGGTGGGTGCAGAGGACTCCCAGCAGTGGACAGACACATGGGGGTGGGTGCGGAGGAATACCAGCAGTGGACAGAGACATAGGGGTGGGTGCATATCAACTCCAGCAGTGGACAGAGACATGGGGGTGGGTGCCCATCACCCCCAGCAGTGGACAGAGACATGGGGGTGGGTGCAGAGGACTCCCAGCAGTGGACAGAGACATGGGGGTGGGTGCAGAGGACTCCCAGCAGTGGACAGAGACATGGGGGTGGGTGCAGAGGAATACCACCAGTGGACAGGGACATGTGAGGGGTGGGTGCCCATCACTCCCAGCAGTGGACAGAGACATGGGGGGGTGTACATCATTATCAGATGACCACAACTCCATGGGTGTATGTACGTATCCCTAACTTTGGACAATGATGATAGTGCCATAACAACACATCACTGACAGCAGTGTCCCACTCCCAGGAGGATGGATGTCTTTCCCCCACTGCATGACACACAACATGTGGGTGTGAGGACAAATAACACATGCATACCCACCCCTGGCAGATGCAGCACAATACACACACTGAGATCATGCCACAACACTGTATAGTCATGTCACTGCCTAATAAACTAAGAGAGCCAAAGAGAACACACACTGCCACGCACATCCCAGGACTGATAGGAATGTTCAGGTGCTGGGCCAGCCACCAAGATGTTGTCTGTCATGGAAGGAATAGGGTGGAGTTTCCACAGATACAATGCCCACAATTGTGAGTCAGGTGTTCAAATACCCAGCAGAACAAGTATCATATGTGTACTAGGCAGGGATTACACACATGCATTGTGCGGAAAAGGGACAATTTATCCATGAAGGCATAGCAAAATACTCTATACACAAGTACAGTGAGTACCAAGGATGGCACAGACGATGCAGCCGGAGACATTGCTGAGCAGGCATGGCCAGAGTTGAAGGGATCCATCACCAACAAAGGAAATGTAGACACAGGGCAACACAACAATTGTGCAACCCTCTGCAGGGGAGATGTCAGGTGCCACAGAGGAAGGAACACTCCTAGGGACAATGTCTCCAAACACAAAGAGCAGACACGACCAAAGATTCTTTGCAGAGACCTTGTGAGGGCACGCAGATACCAGGTTCCACCCCATGAGATGCAGACTACAACATGTCCATGAAACATAACACATTCCCACAACCCCAACTCCTGGAGCCTCAGCATCAACATCAATACATGAAATGCAAGACTTTCAAAACGGAAAACAAAATGCTTTAATCAGCATGAAAAAATAAGATGTAGTAAAGAACACTATGTACAAAGGCCAATGGCCAGTCCAGATATGAAGTCCTTGGGGGGGACATATGGCCACGCCTCTCCCCTAGCTTGCCTGCACATACTAAACCTCTGGTTCAGTGACTGGGGGGGGGGGGGCATCATGTGGGGAAGGACCAGGCACCGCAGGGACAGGAGGGGGAAGGATAGGTGTGGTGGGTGCAGGGATGGACGACTCCACCACAGGGGGTGGGGCAGCTCCAAAGGTGGAGGCGAGCTCGGCACTGCACACTTCTGCCAGTTCTTCAAGCGTCTCCCCTGCACCCGGAGAAACAACAGGCCCCAAGGAGGGGGGGGTCGGAGAGATGGGTTGCAGCGCTACTGGGGGAGGTGGTGGACAGGCTGGGGGACTTAACTCCCCTACCCGTGGAGTGCCTTGACCGTTTCCGACCAGGTGAACTAGTGGGGCTGAGGCCCAGACCAGCAAAGTAGGCCTCCTTCTCCGAATCTGGGGCAGGGGAGCCAAGGGGAGTGACATCGGAGGGACTGGGGAGTGAGTCATGTGGACGAGGACTGTGGCTGCGTGCCTGCTTGTGTGCCCCAGACCCAGTGGGTGTGCCTGCTTCCCTCTGAGTGTGCGTGTTAGGAGGTGTGCGCTTGCCCTTACGTGGTGGTGTGCTGCTTGTGTCTGGTGGGGTGCGTGTGTGTGGATGTCTTGGTGTGCTTGGGACAGGCATGGGTGTGGGACTTGTGGATGGGGCAGGGGTAGGGGGGGAGGCAGCGCTGCAGGTGACTCACTACTGCCATCAGTGACGAGTCCAGGGACCTCAGCAACATCCGTTGGTCAGACATCGCTGATGACATGCCCTCCATGTACGACACCATCTGGGTCAGCAGTCTGGTGTGGCCATGGAGGACAGTCAGGATCGATGTCTGCCCAACTTGCAACTGGCGCTGAATGTCCACAGACTCAGCAGTTAGGGCAGCAGGGGGGACAGGGGCAGGGGGTGCGGTGCCTGGCACGAAGGAGACACGCTGTGGCCTAGCACGGACAGAAGGGACCCGAGCAAGTGGGAGGGCGGTGATGGGAATGGAGGGGGTGGCGAGAGATGTACTGCTGCTTTCAGCTGTGGGAGCAGCCTCCGCCCCCTCTGGGAGCTCAGCCTCGGACCCGTCTGCCTCGTAGTCAGTGTTGGTACTGGGCAGGTCCTCCGCCTCACTCCCCTCGCCCTCCGTGCCACTAGATTCCACCGACTCCTCAGCAGTGGTGGCACCACTGCTCGATCCCTCCTCCACGTCCGTGCCGGTGTCTCCCTCGGTGTCCTCCGATGATGCTGTGGGCAAGGTCAAGAGACAGGAAAAAATCAGTCGCCTGTATACATCTGACACATGAGTCCAAACTAAATAGGCAACAGTGCATATCAGGAAAGGCATCATGAGTAACATCTAGGATACTCCCCACATCTGTAAGCCCTGCACTCCCCAGTTGGTTGACCCACCATGCCACTTGGAAACAATGAAAATAAGGACACAACAGCAAATAACTTGAAATCACAAGATCATGAGAAGCTAGTGTCTGGGATCAGTTGAGCACAGCAAGACTATGAAGGCATGCCACCTCTTGTTCACTGTGAACCAAACAGTATTGTCGCACCCAAGGCCAAATACCACATGCCAATGCAGAAGGTGTCCCCACACTCAGAGACCTGTGAGTACTTTTGACACCCCAAAGAAATACATTGTGACTCCTGGAGAATCACAACCCTTTACACAATGGACATGTCTAGCATGTGTGAATGTGGCACTCTGTGAACACAACACACGTGTCTGTATAGCAGAAGTCACACAAGGAGGTGCACACCAAACTACATGTACACAGTCATTGTCTGAGCTGCCAGACTCATTCAAATCAGCCACTGTTAGGCAGAAATGGCGTATCAGTAAGTACATATACATGGCACCAGGGTGGTCTGGATGACTTGACACTCGTAAGTTGGTATCAGCAACAACCAAGGACTAACCCAAATGCTAGCACACTGTGGGAACATGTATATGTATGAACTCCAAGCAAGTTTAGTTCAAACTGTGCCTTACTTTAAAATGTGCCAGCGTGTCCCTGGAAAGTGTAAAGGTGGTGTCTTGTGCACTTCCTTGGGAGTCATCTGTCATGCAGGCACATCATTGTCCTTCACAACAAAACAACAAGGTCAAGCATATGAAACATTGAGACATGTTGACAGGTGTAGTGAGTGCCAATGGACATTTTCTCTGAGTAACAACTTGAATAATGTCATTTGTCACATGGCTATCCGTCACCTCATTACACAGTTGGCTACACATATGACCTACTGACTGTCATCTGGAGTGGCACACATGTCCACACCCAGGACAATGCATAAGCTAATGGGCCTGCAACTGTTTAGCAAAAAAGCCTAGCTGTACTGTGGGTTCCCCCTCATGGCAAACCAGAATGTACCCACAGATGTCAGCACACAAAGTCACAACTGTGTAGCATCTGAACCACACACAGGTGCCAAAAATGTACAAGCAGGATACATGATTGTCAAAAACTGACACAGGCAATGAAGCACGAACATTAAGCACTGGCCAACATCATGGGGGCACTGCACGATGGCTTTCTGTACTGCGAATCATCACACACAATTCAGGACTGGCAATGAAACATCAGGGTTGAACATGTACGCCCCTCCCGCACACACCCACCCATACCTGAGTCAATGTGACTGATACCGATCAAGAAGTGACACCTCTTATTCAGGGTTACAATAACTGTGCTTGAAAACTAGCTTCATTAACACGACATCACCTTGTAGGGCTGCCAAAACATATTGGTCACAAACAAACATCAACAGATTGTTGTGAATAGTCACACAGGCATTGCCCAGTGTGAGTATGCACAAGCAAACTGGTGTATCCCTGTCCAGTGGGCAAATGTATCACACATGTGAAAAATACTACCTAGGCCAGGGAACACTGCCACAGAGGCAGAGCCATGCTAAACCCACAGTGAATGTGCACAGTGTTGGATGACACACATGAGTAGGAGGGCAGGCTGTGTCAGGGGATTGCAGTGGGCACACTGCTCCATGGTCCTGGAATGAGCTGACTGTTACAGGAGCAACCGTCCCGGCGCTATGCATATATCCCACTCATGCACATCATGTCTGAGGCCACAATATTGGTAATGCATACTGCAAGTCTGTTCATTTGAACCCTCACACTCCTATGTTGAGACTCAGCATCAGTGCCAACAATTATGCACCCCCAAATGACTGAACAGGACAGGGCACAGTCAGACCACCCACCCACACATGATGCTGAAAGCAGTGTGCACCTTGATAAACTGGCAGTCTAGATTGCCATGTGCAATAGTTATAACACACAGACCAGGTAACACATGTCAAGGAGGGGAAGGGAGGAAGAACAGCACAGGTTGACTTGGGGGAACAGGATATGCACTGCACATATATAGCCTGGCAGTGTATCCAGGCGACTGAGCAGCTACAAAAGCTGGTGACACACAACAAACACACATGTACCTACCCCCTTCCTGCTGCTGTAACTCCTGTATCCGTCTATCCAGGTCAGGGAAGACCACCGTCAGGACACGCTTCATCTGGTGGGTCAGGCACCGGCGCCCGCCATGCTTGAGAGGAGCCTCCTCCTTCAGCATGACCCGGGCGATCCTCCGGGTCCAGCACCGGATGTCCTGCCATCTCTTCCTCACTTGTGGCAGGTGCCGACTGCGACCCTCCACCGATTGCACGGCCTTGACTGCATCCTTCCAGATCTTCCCCTTGTGGTGGGCGGATACCTGTGTGGATGACAAAGTGGGACAACATCACTACACCTGCACCATGTCACAGAGACACACATTTGAACATCTTAGATGTGTTGAACAGGGCATAGTATGCTGGCAAGTAATAGCACCTTAGTCATAGGGACTTTTTCCACTGTGGACGCACCAATGCACTACATGGCATAGTAAGTACACAGGTGGCATGAGGGGTGCGAAACAATCCCTGATCATGGCACATACTGTGCATCCCAAGCAGCACAAGGCTGATGGACAGCACCGCAAAGCAGTCACATGCCCCAGGCCACTGACGAAACTTCAGCAGAGTACACAGACACACACAGGCACACATCAATCACCTGCCATTGGCAACAGCGGATGCAAACCTCACTCTGCACATGTGCCACTTGCCAGGGGGGGGTCAAAGGTGTGGGGCTAGCTCAGCAAGTCAGACACACAGCACGGCTTACTTCACACATAAGATGTATTGAGCAGTTGCCTCCTCCATGCAGCTGTGGTGCAACACTCCACATAGACACTCACCCACATGACCAGAAACATTCACACACATCAATGTCCAGGGGGCGTACACATCATTTGGACACTCTCACCACTCTCGCCACAGCTCCACTCAACTCTCACACACATCTGTGGGTGCAGTCACCTGTCACACCGGGGTGACCACTGAATCACCGCAGGACAATGGAACAAGAATGCCCAAGAGGATCAGGCTGGCTGAACGTGGCATGCACTATGCAGTGAATGGCACAGTAAGCACAATGCAAGTGAGGAGTGCACACATGAACTACATCAAGCCCTGCATGAGAGACATATGCCATCCACCCCCCCCTGGGACCCACTCCAACCAACATTGCATGTCTGTCACACCTGGCCACAATGCCAGAAGTGACATACACAATAAAGGTGCACAGGCAAAGGTAGTGGAGTCAGCACTCAGCTGCTCCCCTGGTCGACCATACAGCATGGGGTACCGTGGGAGGATCACATCCAGCAGGGCCTCGTTCTCCTCCTGGGTGAAAGGCTGAGCCCTCTCCACAGTCCTTGACATGGTGCCAGAGGGAGACAATACAGCAGCAGTGGTATCGACTGACATGTTGTGCAGGCAAGTACCATCTCATGGGTTCTGCCTGCCTTATATCTGCCTTGCAGGCCTATTTCATTTACAGGAGTACAGAGTGATTGGTCAGACTCATTTGCATCCTACGTTTCCTCCAATCCCTTTAAACATACACCAGTGACAGCCTTCGCATCTTCCGATCTTGCAGCATCATGTCAAGTCAACAACCACTTTGAAACAATGTATAATGTGGCCAACTGCTTTTTCCAGACCACATGATGTTACATTTTGAACTTGAAACTCGGTATCCATGACAACCAGCATGCATTTAGGCCCTAATACTTGTCCCTCATGTGTCCCCATTGTAATTCTTAAATCCCCACAGGTATGGCGCATTTCACACGTACCCCTAGGGCACCATCACTACAGTGATGCGGGCCGTACTCACGCGTGTACGTGCCGTACACGCGTGAGTACGTGCCTATCACTATAGTTGGGGGTACCGTAGGGCCTAGTGATACGGGCCGTACTCACGCGTGTATGTGCTGTACACGCGTGAGTACGTGCCTATCACTATAGTTGGGGGTACCGTAGGGCCTAGTGATACGGCACGTACTCACGCGTGTACGGCCCGTACACGCGTGAGTACGTGCCTATCACTATAGTTGGGGGTACCGTAGGGCCTAGTGATATGGCACGTACTCACGCATGTACGGCCCGTACATGCGTGAGTATGTGCCGATCACTATAGTTGTGTTACCGTAGGGCCTAGTGATACGGCATGTACTCACGCGTGTACGTGCCGTACACGCGTGAGTACGTGCCTATCACTATAGTTGGGGGTACCATAGGGCCTAGTGATACGGCACGTACTCACGCGTGTACGGCCCATACACGCGTGAGTATGTGCCGATCACTATAGTTGTGTTACCGTAGGGCCTAGTGATACGGCACGTACTCACGCGTGTACGGGCCGTACACACGTGAGTACATGCCTATCACTATAGTTGGACTTGAAACTCGGTATCCATGACAACCAGCATGCATTTAGGCCCTAATACTTGTCCCTCATGTGTCCCCATTGTAATTCTTAAATCCCCACAGGTATGGCGCATTTCACACGTACCCCTAGGGCACCATCACTACACGTACACGCGTGAGAACGTGCCTATCACTATAGTTGGGGGTACCGTAGGGCCTAGTGATACGGGCCGTACTCACGCGTGTACGTGCTGTACACGCGTGAGTACGTGCCTATCACTATAGTTGGGGGTACCGTAGGGCCTAGTGATACGGCACGTACTCACGCGTGTACGGCCCGTACACGCGTGAGTACGTGCCTATCACTATAGTTGGGGGTACCGTAGGGCCTAGTGATATGGCACGTACTCACGCATGTACGGCCCGTACATGCGTGAGTATGTGCCGATCACTATAGTTGTGTTACCGTAGGGCCTAGTGATACGGCATGTACTCACGCGTGTACGTGCCGTACACGCGTGAGTACGTGCCTATCACTATAGTTGGGGGTACCATAGGGCCTAGTGATACGGCACGTACTCACGCGTGTACGGCCCATACACGCGTGAGTACGTGCCGATCACTATAGTTGTGTTACCGTAGGGCCTAGTGATACGGCACGTACTCACGCGTGTACGGGCCGTACACACGTGAGTACATGCCTATCACTATAGTTGGGGGTACCGTAGGGCCTAGTGATACGGCACGTACTCACGCGTGTACAACCCGTACACGCGTGAGTACGTGCCGATCACTATAGTTGTGTTACCGTAGGGCCTAGTGATACGGCACGTACTCACGCGTGTACGGGCCGTACACACGTGAGTACGTGCCGTATCACTCGGACCTACAGTAACACAACTATAGTGATAGGCACGTACTCACGCGTGTACGGCAGGTACTCACGCATGAGTACGGGCCCTACACACGCCCTCAGAGCGTGTGTACTGAGTTTCACAGCTTACACTGGTGATAGGAGGAGCACACGAAAGGAATGGAGGTGTCAGACTCGCACAAGGCTGTACATCAAGTCATTGTCAGTGCAGTCCTTCATGTTCAGGGCCTAGGTGTGTCAGGCAGTGATGTGGCACATGTCTCCTCATGTTGTGGCACAATAGATGTGTAATGAGCTGTTTACACATGTCATGTGTGATGGGGCACTACGTGGCACACTTCCCCTTCACACTTTGCACATGTGTGCATGTACGACACACGTGTCAAGCACTGCATCACTGGTATGGCACACCCGCAACTGTCCCCTGATGCCAGGTACATGGATAATTACACCTGACATGTGACTCCCAGCGTGCCACGATGTGACTATGTCATGTGTGTGTCATGTGTTCCCATGAGCTTTCCGTTGGTGTTCCGTCAACTCCATCTGCTGTTGCAGCATCCAACATGTGTCTGTGTGCATATGTGCATGACACACATATAAGCACACCATGCCACATGTGGACTCACACGTTACATGTGTCATGATGGTTCGAAGATGACTTCCTGACATGAGGCAATATCTGCGTTCTCTCAATGTCTGTGTCATCAGTTTTTGACATGTACCCCTTCATGGAAATGTGTATTATCTGTCCTTTTTCAGATGACATGTGACCTGTGCGTCTAGACTCTGTATGAGATGACATCCTTCAAATGCTGATATGTGGATGTCTGTCACTCATGTGATGTGTCTGGCTTGTCACTTACACTGGCCCACAGCTATTTTAATGGCATGTCACATCAACATTGTCATGCAACTATTGTGGCTGGCTCTTCGTAGGAGTATCACCTGGCTGGCCTACATGTCCTGGATGTATTGCACAGCACAGACTCTGTATTAAGCAGATGTGTATTAGCTGTTGAACATGTGCTCACCTCAGTGATATTGGTGTGGTAATGTACTCACTCGTCGTTATTCCTTCCAAATCTCTGCAGGGCACCGCCTCTCCCCAGACGAATGCCAGACCTGGATGCCATGCGTGAACATGACTGCATATGCAGATACCGCTTCTCGCAAGAGTTGATAGAGGACTTGACCCGCCGGCTTGCACCACATCTCCAACCACAACACAGGTATCCTACAGCTCTGAACCCCAAGATGAAGGTGATGGCAGCCCTACATTTTTCTGCCACCAGCACATTTCAATTGACCATAGCTGATGTTGGTGGCATGTCCCAGACAATGTTCAGCCGTGTCCTGCATGATGTTTTAGAAGCCATGTTGGTGCACCTGGATGAATTCATCCATTTTCCCACTTGTGAGCAGTTGACAGGTGTCAAGGGTGAGTTCTATGCCCTGGGAGGGATGCCTCATGTAATTGGGGCCATTGATGGGACACATGTGGCTTTGGTACCACCACAGGCACAGGAGGTAGCCTGTAGAAACAGAAAACATTACCACTCCATTAATGCCCTTGTGGTGTGTCTTGCTAACATGCTGATTTCCCATGTCTGTTCCCGTTTTCCAGGGTCCGCACACGATGCATACATCATGAGGTGTAGCAGGGTGCCAGAAATGATGCTGCAGCTGCACGTGGAACGAGCATGTCTTGTTGGTGGGTATACTCTGTTAGTCCTGTGTTTAGCGCTATCTTTGTATCTTACGGCATCTCCTGACCCACTTCTTCACATGATGTTTCCATGTAGGGGACTCTGGCTATCCCAACATGCCATGGCTGATGACGCCTCTCCGCAACCCCAGAACAGCCGCAGAACACCGGTACAATGACATCCATGGGCAGACAAGGCGCGTGATTGAGAGGACGTTTGGACTCCTGAAGAGCAGATTCCGGTGCCTCCACAAAACTGGCGGCACCCTCCCATATGCCCCGGTGAAGGTCTGCAAAATCTTCATTGTGTGCTGCATGCTGCACAACATGGCAGTGGAGAAGGCCATGCCACTCATCCTTGATCCGGATGAGCAGGATATCCACCCGTGGAGGATGAAGGGCTCGGGCACGGGGCAAGTGAGGGTGAGGATGAGGACATCCGGAGTCAGCTTATCCGCAACTTCTTCTCATGATGGTGAGTCCCTGTGTCTGAGTGTGCACGCTTTGAGCCTTGTTTGGCATGTGTTACAATGCGTGTGTCGAGCTGACTGTGTGCTAAGTGACTTGAAGGTGTGTTCTGATGTGTCATTCAAGTGATGATGTCATTCCACACATTTTAGCTGGGACACTAAATTTATTAAGGGCATGGTGACAACATCATTCCTGTAGAGTACATGTACATGTCTGCGGATTACTAGCTCTTCACTGACTTGTTGTGTGTCTGGCCTCCCCAGGTTCTTGCGGCTGTCGTCTGCTCATGTCATCATTGCCCTCCTGCTATTCCTCATGAGTATTGCAACGTGTGCTGGATCAGAGTTATATGCACAGACATGGTGAAAAGTCATTTGGGGTAAGGAGTGCAGCAAGGCATTTTGTGGGTGGTACGTGTTTGTGATATGTGGGGACTGCTCCTGTGCATGTTGTGTTACCATGCATACATGTCGACTCACCATGGGCCACATGACGTGTTGCATGGCTCCCATGAATTGATAGTCACCCTTCCTGACAGTCATCTGTAATGGTTTGTGGATTCTGATGAAGGCATCAATGTGTGTATAACGTCCCTCAGGAACATACGGGATGCTAATGGTGGACATAGTGTGGGACATCCCCATATGAGGCTCAATGGGGAATTGTAGACTCTCCGTGTGCAGCAAGGGGTGTTAGGCTCAACCCCTTCACTTGTGTGCCAGCTCAGTAGGATTTACCACATCTGTGTGTTGAAGGGGGTGTCCAGTGTAGGTCACACATGGTCAGCCAAATGACCTGTGAGTCTGTTCCAATTGATGCATTTCCCTTAGTGTGGGGCTGAGTAATAAAGGTGTTCGTCACACTCCAATGCAGGTCTCTTACCACTTTACATGCGGCATATCTGGCATAGTTGTGGAAGATTATTCATAGGAGTCCATGTGTAGTTTAGCAACATGCATGCAGTTGCTCATGGATTAGGCTCCCTATTGGGCATGAAGTACATGGTTGTGTATGTTTTTTGGCATGTTGGTCCACACAATGCGCCATCAACAGCTGCTGAGGGTGTGTCTCCTGTGCGCAGGTCGGCCTTCAGTTTCCTGATCCGGTGTCATGCTTCTTTGGTGATTGTGCATGCATTGTCTCTGGGTGTGCCATGTGACACTGGACACTCCTTACTTTACACACGCGCCTATTGCAGTTGTCCTTCTGACATCCTAGTCTTTGTGTGCAAATTCTGTCATTTTGCAAGGAGATGCCGCCTACTGCTGCGCCCCTGCAGCAAGGGCCCACAGAGTATCCAGATTTGGCAACACACACGCCTCCAAGATGCTCCTCACTTCCTCCCTCCACCCATTCATTTGGCTGTCCTCAGCTTGTCTATGCCACTGTTGCCGCCACGCGGTGCCAAAGGCTGGACCATCAGCACATGCAAGGTGCACATTGCACCACCATCCTGTCCTTGCATAACCCACATCACACTACAGTCTGATGTATCAGCCACACTCTGAGCTATGTCCATCCGCACATCTAACGCCTGCTGTCAGACATACCCTGGGCACACACACGACACCTTTGCATGCTGAGTGTGCAACTCCAACTGCCTACACTGCGCTGCCCCGCCTTCCAGGCCCTGTCACACCAACCAGGTCACGTCCCTAATACTCCCCACCGGCTCTGTAGCCCAGCAAGGGCATGAAAGTGGGACTCAAGGCTTCAGCATGTAGTATGGTGTCATCGTCTGGGACATGGCACAGGTATCATCTCTCAGCATGTCAATCTACAGAGTGTCCAGGACCCCCCTCTCCACCATCACATGCGCACAGCACCTCATCATCAGCTCGTATGCCATTGACAGCCAGGTGCTCCTCACCCTCAACAAAGACACAGACATTGGCAGTTCCATCATTCAAGTATGCATGAGATCCATTGATGAATGGCTGAACACGAGCCACCTGAGGCTGGACTTGTACAGGACTGAGGTGATCATCTGAGGATTGTCCCCTTCCAGCTGGGTCAAGTGCCTGTGTCCCACCCGCAAGAGCCCTGCACCAGCACCCAGTGGCCACACACACAAGATGGTGTGCATCATGTTTGGCTCGCTCACATATGCCATGCTAGTCCACAGCATCTGTACCTCATGCTGCAATGCCCTCTGCATTATGCACATGATCCACAGATAGATCCACTCCAAGAAAAGACAGACAATCCCCCAGGTCCATGACAACATCCGTGTCAAATACTGCCCTGCCCTCTACGGAGCAAGTAGTAACTCCCCAGCCCTGAAGAGTCACAGGCCAATTGCCTTGTGACGAAACACGTGTCGGCTGGTTGTTTGATTTCATTTTGTCATTTCTTGATTAAATAACTCTAAAGATTATACTGGTGTCGACCACAGCAATTTTTATCTAAAAGAGACTGCCATACCATTATTGTATCCCTACCACGTGAACTACGGAATGCGACCACCAGGGTGGCGGTCGCATCTTAATTGTTGGTGCAGGACCGCCACACCACTGGCGGCCGGTCCCAACACCGCTAGGGTGGCGGGCGGACTTCTAGGGCCCTAAGAGTGCACAATCGCCAATTTTTAAGAAGCAAGTTTTGTCTTTTGCATAATTATGCGATTGCAGTGAGTTTGCAGAGAAAATGGAATCTTTAAGGAAAACTTTAAGGAAGAATGCAGTCTTTGCCAAGGATTGGGATAAACAAACTTCTTATGAAAAGATCAGGAGAATATTATCAAAGCTTCAAATAGACAACCCTTTTGCAAAGCGAAAAAATGCATAATCACAAATGGATGCTAGCGTTTACGGTCTAGTTGCTTGTCTATCACAAATAGGTGGTAAGAAAGAGTGCATTGTGTCCTTTGCATCTTATACATTGATGCACTACCAATAGCAGATATGTGGTAATCAAGATGGCGGTATTAGCCTGTGTGAGGGCTACTGGACACTTTTGGAACTATAAATACAACACTGAGAAAGAGGGCAATAAGCTATGTCAAAAGATGGGATATATTAATACGACTTTTTGTATATACATTTATTGATGCACTTTATCTTAATTCACAGTTTCAAGAACCATGAATTTGATTGGTCAAAACTTCATAATGCTGTGGTTTTGCAAAAAGAAACGCCAGCATGTGTTTCACAATGATGTCGTATCACTCAGTCAGGACATAAGGAACTGTTATGTTTAGAAAAACCTGCACGCATTAGCATTTATAGTTTAGTTAACTTGTGTATGAACCCAAAAGGGTTAGAGGCCATTTTAGGTAGCACCGTGTTGTCGAGAAGCAGGTGTCAAGTTCACTTTAGATGGGCTATCACACCTTGACAAGACTACTTGCCGCTCTGCTGTCCTCCACATCGGGTCAACAAGGTGACTGGCCAGCCATGTGACAATATGACAGTAGGAGGGTGCGTGACCTCCCCTGTACTCAAAGTCAGTAGCCCTGAAGGAGCTCTGCTGAAATGGGGTGAAGGCTGAGCCCAGCCTTGACCTGCCTTCCCAAAAAACAGGGTGTTGTACACCTTCTTCAGGTCTTTTTAGCTACATCCTATGACGTGAACATGTGGATGTACGCAGAGGTCTCGTTTACAAATCTGACTCCGAATAGACAGCCATTCCATTAGACCTCCAGCTCTTCGTCTGACATGTCTACCTGTTTGGGACACATTCAGCATAAAACGTGACTTTCAGTTTTCCAACAAGACAGAGGCATTTGCTTTTTAATAAAAAGAAATTATACAATTTCTCCATCCTCTGAGAATAGGTAGATTCACAGGATTACCAGACACTGTGCCTTTTCTGTAAATTTTATAATCTGCTTTAGGGAATTGAGAATGTTCATTGTCCAACATTTTATGACAAAAGAGGAAGGTGCACCAGAAAAAAGTCCAAAGCTTGAATGAGTCCTTAGAGTTCCTTTTAATTTTCATATATGTTACTTTCTTTTCATAGAGTAAGAGATCTCTTACTCTATGAAAAGAAAGTAACATATATGAAAATTAAAAGGAACTCTAAGGACTCATTCAAGCTTGGACTTCCTCTTTTGTCATAAGTGCTTCCTCATCTGATTTTCAGTGGAGTCCCTCCGCGGCGGACTTTGGAAGATTTGTGCACAGGACATTTACTATTGTATACCAGGTTTCAGGTGCTGAACCAGTGGTCAGCCGTGGTGGTTTCTTTTGTCAAGTTCATTGTCCAACATCCCTTACTAGCAAATACTGAGAACACTGTTGATCCCTTTTTTGTGACCTTTGCTCTATTTTTGACAAAAAGGCAACCATTTGCCAGAACAGGCACTTTGTGAGGAAGGTTTGGTCGCAGACACTCCACACCCAACTTACTGCATTTGTCAGTAATCAGTGATGGAAGTAGAGGGGCGTCATTCTCTTGACCCAGGAAGTGCAATGACATTGGGGCAAAAATATGTATCGCCTTTGTCCATTTAAAGTTACGATATTCGAAGCAACAGGTGTCAGAAGAATATAAAATTGATGTTGATCCCCAACAGAATTATTATCATTAATAGGAGATATTGAATATCATTCCTGGAACTCCCCTTCATGAGGCATTACTAGCAACGTTCCGACATGTAGGAGGGTTTCATGATAACCTCACAAAAAGTATCTTCTTGTTTTGATGAGTGATCAAAGAAACACACTGCATAAGAATAAATGTGTGCATCATGCTTCAGAGAGGCTGTGCTGCGAGATAGGTAAAGGGCAGGAATGCACCACACCTAACATTGTACAGCACATTCCTGCCTTTTCCCAGCAATGGCGCACAATGTGCTGCCTACAGCCAGCACAGGCTCCCTTGCACCACGGTGAAAGGGTGCCTGCGTTGTTAGCAAGATTGTGTTTTGTGCAGGAAGGGGTACCTTACAAAACCAATTCCCTCGGGTATCTTCATCTTTCTATGTGTGCTGCAGAATGCAGTACAAATAGGATAAGGAAAAACCGAGGAGAAATAAACATATTTCTCCTCATTACGCCTCACCTGTAGAGGAGTAGCAGTTTTGACGCATTCCCCCCAGTGTCTAACACTTATGGTAAATCTGGGATTGCTCCAAATTCAATGGATGGATGCGTGGGAACCCCCACGCTTTTCCCATGGAACACCTCCCTTGGACAGAGTAATTCAACACGGCGATTTGTGCTGCATTGCGTTACTCTGGATTTATCAAGCCACTCAGGGCCACAGAAAGTGGCCTTGCATGGCTTGATAAATCACATCTTAAGGGTTGCGTTGCTTTTGCACCCCGTTGCGTGGTGCAAAAGCAATACAATCCTATGATAAATATGGCCCTTAGATCTTTTGAGTAGTGTGTGCCTTCCCACATGGACAAGGGTGTAAATTATCTGATTTGTGAGAGGAAGCTGAAATGGAGCATACCCGTGCCTCAAGCATAGTGCACATATTAGAATCTAAAGTTGACTGGAACACATCCTGAGTCTTGGCATGCACCTTCGTGTAAGGAGCCTTCTGTCCCTCTACTTTAGGAAGTGCTAGTGTGAGTGTCTGTCTGCACACATGCGTGTACAGAAACAAGAGTCAATGGAGATAGGCTGATGATTTGATTTTAAAGGCTGATTGAAAAGAACTTATCTCCACAAAAGGTAAGTTCAAAGGACTTTGGGATAAGATATTCATTTGCACTAGGGGTTGTCTAAATGCCTGGTACCTCCTCGTTTTTCAGACCAACTAAAGTCGATGTGCCTTTTTGTAGAATCAGGTGCTCAACTAGATGCCATCCTACAGAGGGAGAAGAGTAGGTTGGTCACAGAAGAAGCAATGCCCAGACAAAAGAGGCCAAGCCTGTGCAAGCACTTGCTCTGTTCCTGTAATAGAATATGCTGTGCCCTTGCACACATGTAGACACAAGTAGCCATGTAGAATTTGAAGAGTTCTTTATTGGTTCCAGGTAATAAGTACTTCAGTCCATTTCAGCTCAATTTCCAGCTCTTAAACCATCCCAGTTACCAGTCCCACCATGAACAATCTCCCTGCTGCTCAGCCCATCTCCAACCGTCACCAATCATCCACATAGGCCCCCAGGCATTCCATTCATCACATTCACACCAACATTCCGTTACCATCTCTCACTCTGGCTGAGCAGCAGGAGACATCTAGGCTAGGTAGTATTGAATAACACAGGGAGGATATAACAGAATAATTGCCATGATTTCTCTCAAGAGGACTCCAGCTGCATTTAAGAGAGAACCACGGCAACGAGATAGGAAGAAGCAACGAGAACAAAGGCTGTCAGGAGCCAGCCTTGACCTTCTAAGCCAGGTATGGAAGGAAGTAAAAAAGCATGAGACTAACAAAGCATGATAGCAGGCCTCGCTTGAAAAATTAAAATTTATCATAGGATACTATGAAAACACAGGTGCCTTTTTATTGGATTTTGCACTAAAATACAATTATACTACTTTGTATTCCAACTGGAACCAAACTTACACTAACAATGAACCAAGTATTTGGTTAGTAGAGGGATATTCGACAACTAAAATGTTATGTCTGCATCGTTGCTGGAAAGGGCAACGGATAAAGAAATAAAGCAGCACAGAAACAAGAGTCGTCACATCCTCGCTGGGCACAATAGAAAGTGCATCGTCCCTAGGCCCCTTGACAGGGATTGCATAAACGGACTCAGGCTCTGTGATTGTTGCAAGTAATGCAGGACACTAAAGTTCTGAAAAATTGTAGTGGCCAGTACATGCTTGAGACATGTATTTTAAGAAGCAATGCTTACTTGACTCCCCATCTTATAATGGCCAACGCCAATAGGTCAGGCTTATGAATACCTTATCAAGCCAGACCTAAAAATCCATGTACGCTAATGACTGCATTGTCCCCCAGTGCTACTGCCGAAGAAAAACCCATAAATTGTCATGTTATCTAAGACACTTTTATAGTACTGCAGTGGCACGTGTATGCCCCTAAACGTTCAAGCTGGGGCAACTGGATAATTAAAATGATCACAGCTGTTTGGAGGGGAAGCACTTTTTGTGGAAGAGCACTACTTCTGCCTAATCAAAATATGTACTCCTGAATCCCAATATGTAGTTGAAGTCAAAGCCCCTCTCCTGGTGGTACATGGGTGGTACGGCGCGTACAGTTGCGGGGCTGGGGTACAGTGCGGACAGGGGGGTAAGACGCGTACATGGGGGGTACGGCACGTACATGCGGGGGTACAACACATACATGCGGAGGAACGGCGCGTACATGGGGGGTACGGTGCGTACATGGGGGGGTACGGCGTGTACAGTTGCGGGGCTGGGGTACAGTGCGGACAGGGTGGTGTACGGTGCTGACATATACGGGGGTGGGGCTCGTACACGGGCATAAGTTTACCCGTGTACATGTGTGCTACTGCGTTGGCTCCGTACGGGCCATTTTACTTGCGATTGTGTATTCAGACGGACGGTCGGGATCGTACTTGCGCGCTCGGACTTGTGTTTTACGATTTGCACGTAAAAATGTCCGGCTCGCTCTCGTACACCTTTCCCGACGATATTCGGACGTAAAAACTTTCCGACGCACTCTCGTACACTTTTCCCGACGCTATTCGTAGTTATTTTTCACGTACGAATCGTACTTGCCCGTTTGTACGGTACTTGTACGACTCGTACGTAGAAAAATACGGATACGGGTCGTAGGCAAATTATTTTTAACGTATCGGAATCGGCACCCTGATGTGACATTTGTCTGGGTCAAATGTCTACTTTTCACCATGTCAATGTTTGATTATATGCAATCTAAATATAACTTACAGATTTATTTTAGATTAATATAATTTGATTTCAACCTCCTTTGGGATGATTATGGGAAGAAGACTTAAATATTTCTTTGTCTACCTATCTTTGGGATAAACTTTGGCTTAAATTATCCAGAATTTTTAAAGCAGCACATATTACACAATAGCTTTTTTAAATCTGTAATAGAGCTGGTAGTACCCCAGAACATATAGCTAAATTCAATGGTTCGGCCTTTCTTTTGAGCAGGTCTTGTTCTAAACATTGCGATCATTAATACATATGTTATATAATTGTTATGTTAATAGTTTTTGCACTTCCGTTAAATGCTTGCAGATTTTACAGTTTAATGTTCCTCTTACCTTACAAAATATTACTCTCTGTTCTTTATGCATTGATGTAGATTATGTGACTACTAGACTGTAATAATTGGATATTTGTATTGCTCTTGCCTTTAAAGGAATACTTTCATGTTGGAACGACTTCTCTAAACTATCTGTTAATAATTGGTGGAATTTTGTATGAGATGAACATTGGGTTCTTCCTATATCATCTCTTACTCTATCCCAAAAGATTTAAGGGCTCATTTATGAGAAAGTCATGCACTGCAGCTCAACAAGTCACCTTGCTGCGCTGCACTGAGTGACAGGGAAAGGGCAGAAATATGCCATATTTAAGGCATTATGGCGCTTTCCTGCCCTTTCCCTAAGTGCTGGCACCCTTTTAGATGCCTAGCGCCAACACAGGAAAACCTTGCACCATGGTGCAAGGGTGCCTATGTTGCATACTGGATTGTTTAAGTGCAGAAAGGTGCACCTTCCTGTACAAAAACAATCCTAAGAGGCAGATTCCTCTTTCTATTTGTGCTGCAGAAGGCAGCACACATAGAAAGAGGAAGAAACAAGTAGAAATAAAGATATTTCTCATGGTTACACCTCCCCTGGGAAGGTGTAAGATTTTGGCGCATTCCTAGGTTTCCAAGTTCTTGTAAATCTTGGAATGAGTCAGAATCCATGGGAGTTGAGTGGGAACATCCGTGCAATGCCAATGGAACACCTTCTCAGGGCAGAGTAACGCAACTCAGCGATTTGCGTGGGTTGCATTACTCCAGATTTTTGGACACCCTCAGAGCCACACAAAGTGGCTTCAAATATCTGACTTAGAGGTTTGCATCACGCATTTACCGTGTTGCGTGGTGCAAACGAAACGTGAGTCTCTCATAAAAATACCCCTAAGTTTGATCTATACTGGCTACCTTTCACCTATTTTCTCCCCCGTGCTCATAATTTTCATACTTTCTATTTCGCCTCGTTCTTTTTTGCTATTATTCTATTATTTCTTTCTCTTTTCATATCTTTTGGTTCCTTTCTTTTTTATCTTTGAATAAAACAAAAATTCTTATATTTATTCTCATATATATACTTGTTTATTGTAATTTGTCTCAATTTCCATGGTTGTAATTTACTTTCTCAATTGATTTATAAAATTCTAATAAAAATGATTTAACATTAAAAGAAAATTCTGAGAAGGTGAAACTTAGTTACTGTTTTTCCCATGGTGTCATCTCCTGATCTAGATAAGCTCAAAGATTTTGAACATTAAACAGAGTTTAAAGTGTGGGCTTTGCGGGTCATATATACAGTTAAAAGGGTGTCTATTAGTATCAGGGAGGAGTTGAGTATAATGTTGGAAATGATGTTGAAAGAGGGTATTATAGAGGAAGTAGAATCTTCAGAATGGATTTCACTGATGTTTCTAGCTAGAAAGAATGATAAGAAATTGTGTTTGTGTGGCTATCTTAAACATTAAATTTGAATATTGTAATTGATAGCCAGCCATTGCCTATTATAAATAAGTTGGTATGTAAGCTGAAAGGGTTTACAGTATTTTCTTTTTTGGACCTCAGATCCTCCTATAACCAAACAGAATAGAAAAGGGCTCGCTGGGGATTGCATCGGGGATTGCATCGGCATTAACCATGTTCCTATGGGCAAATGTATCATATATTTTGCATTGCATATTCGAAGAGGATGATATCTTGATTTTTTTCAAACAATGAAAATACACAAATGAAACACATTGATGTGGCATGCAAAAGTTTGCAAAAGCTTCTTTTGACTGTGAAAATTTAGAAATGCAAAGTGTTCCAGGAAAAGGTGGGGTACTTATATGATACTGTTTTTAGGAAACGGAGTGCTCCTAAATCTTCATTGTTTGAAAGTAATAAGGGGCCCATTAGGATGTCGTGATGTTCGTCACCGCCGAGCCGGCAGTGGCGACCGCCACGACATCGTAACGAGTGAAACCCCCCACCATATTACAATGGCGGCGAGTTTCACATGGACGCAAAGTGAATCTGTCGCTTTTCCGCCGGCCGGCAATCGTTTGGATTGCCGGCTGGGCAGAATTGGCCCTTAATATGGTGGCGTGCCTAGCAGGCACCACCATCCATATTAGGATGGTTTGATGTGAAGGCCTTTCCATGGCGAAAGGCTGGCGGGAATTGCTTTGGGGCCCCGTTGCGGGCCCCCGGGGGGTGCGGAGCTGCACTTGGGGGGTACCTATGGTACCACCCCTCGTTTCCATGCACAAGGTGGCAGGCACCGAGCGGTGTCTGCCACGTAGTGCATGGCAATGCACAACATGGATTTTTGGCATTGCTGCGGGTGCTGCTCACAGCAGCGCCCGCCGCAATGTTAACAACTACAGAATGCTATCTGGGATTAGGGTTTTTTGTGTAACCAGGAAGATTGGCACTCAGATTAGTGTGCGCTTTGTGTGAATAATGCTTTCAGTATGTACGTTGCTGCCAGGGCGGGGGAACTACCCAATAACCCCCGTTGGTTTGTGAGTCAGGAACCCACAACAGTCTTGTAAACACAGTCCTGGGCGCATGTGGTAGGGATTCAATAATACTATGGCAGTCTCTTTTAGATCAAAATTGCTGTGGTCGACACCAGTGTAATCTTTAGAGTTTTTTCATCAAGAAATGACAATCTGAAATCAAACAACCAGATGACACGTGTTTCGTCACAAGGCAATTGGCCTGTGACTCTTCAGGGCTGGGGAGGATACAAAACATGGGGTGAGGGGAGTTCAAAAAACAAATGGAAAAAACGAGTATGGACAATACAATAACCCCTGATGGGACATAGGAAAGGGATCACCCTAAGTGTGAGCTGAGCTTGTGTTTAAAGAACAAACATGAGCGAAATGTGACTTGAGTGCGCGTGCCGCTTTCATGGTGTGATCACCATGACAAAGGCACAGGAAAAGCATTATTCATGAGTGGTGTGACATGGTAAAAACAACAGCAAGTGGGTTCATGTGATATTGTGTCACATAGTGGGTGTCCGTGCTCATTTAGGGAAAGGTTACCCGTGTAGGATAACTTGAGAAACACACTGAAGCATTACAATAATCATACTGAGAATCTGAGACAGCGCCGAATGCTAAGACAGAGTGATCAGCTGCTATTATGCATCCATTGGTGAAGGTGGCTGGGGTGGGGGGACTGGCAAGACAATAACAAAGAAACCTTTGAGAAACTAGGTTCTCAGGGCCAGCATTATTAGGTAAATACCTGTGTTGTGTTTGAAGAGTTGGAATTATCACCGGCTCTGAGGTGAGCACCTAATCTTAAATTCTCAGACACGTCATTACCACACCGATCGGTGCCCGCCTGAGGGCAGCTTTTACCGTGTTGTCTCTTACTCCGCTCATCCTCGCCCCCTTCTTTCCTTGTTTTCTTTAGGGACCACATCTACTCACTCTTCAAACACTGCACAGGTATTTATCTAATAATGCTGGCCCTGAGAACCTAGTTTCTCAAAGGTTTCTCTAACCTCAAACCTCCCAGACACCTTTGTCTTCAATGTTCACTTTGTTATTGTCTTGCCAGTCCCTCCACCCAAGCCACCTTCACCAATGGATGCATAATAGCAGCTGACCACTCTGTCTTAGCATTCGGCGTTGTCTCAGATTCTCAGTATGATTATTGTCATGCTTCGGTGTGTTTCTCAAGTTACCCTACACAGGTAGCCTTTCCCTAAATGAGCACGGACACCCACTATGTGACACAATATTACGTGCACCCACTTGCTGTTGTTTTTACCATGTCACACCACTCATGAATAATGCTTTTCCCGCGCCTTTGTCATGGTGATCACACCATGAAAGCGGCACGCACACTCAAGTCACATTTCGCCCATGTTTGTTCTTTAAACACAAGCTCAGCTCACACTTAGGATGATCCCTTTCCCATGTCCCATCAGGGGTTATTGTATTGTCCATGCTCGTTTTTTCCATTTTTTTTCCGAACGCCCCTCACCCCATGTTTTGTAACCTCCCCAGCCCTGAAGAGTCACTGGCCAATTGCCTTGTGACGAAACACGTGTCGGCTGGTTGTTTGATTTCATTTTGTCATTTCTTGATTAAATAACTCTAAAGATTATACTGGTGTCGACCACAGCAATTTTTATCTAAAAGAGACTGCCATACCATTATTGTATCCCTACCACGTGAACTACGGAATGCGACCACCAGGGTGGCGGTCGCATCTTAATTGTTGGTGCAGGACCGCCACACCACTGGCGGCCGGTCCCAACACCGCTAGGGTGGCGAGCGGACTTCTAGGGCCCTAAGAGTGCACAATCGCCAATTTTTAAGAAGCAAGTTTTGTCTTTTGCATAATTGTGCGATTGCAGTGAGTTTGCAGAGAAAATTGAATCTTTAAGAAAAACTTTAAGGAAGAATGCAGTCTTTGCCAAGGATTGGGATAAACAAACTTCTTATGAAAAGATCAGGAGGATATTATCAAAGCTTCAAATAGAAAACCCTTTTGCAAAGCGAAAAAATGCATAATCACAAATGGATGCTAGCGTTTACGGTCTAGTTGCTTGTCTATCACAAATAGGTGGTAAGAAAGAGTGCATTGTGTCCTTTGCATCTTATACATTGATGCACTACCAATAGCAGATATGTGGTAATCAAGATGGCGGTATTAGCCTGTGTGAGGGCTACTGGACACTTTTGGAACTATAAATACAACACTGAGAAAGAGGGCAATAAGCTATGTCAAAAGATGGGATATATTAATACGACTTTTTGTATATACATTTATTGATGCACTTTATCTTAATTCACAGTTTCAAGAACCATGAATTTGATTGGTCACAACTTCATAACGCTGTGGTTTTGCAAAAAGAAATGCCAGTATGTGTTTCACAATGATGTCGTATCACTCAGTCAGGACATAAGGAACTGTTATGTTTAGAAAAACCTGCACGCATTAGCATTTATAGTTTAGTTAACTTGTGTATGAACCCAAAAGGGTTAGAGGCCATTTTAGGTAGCACTGTGTTGTCGAGAAGCAGGTGTCAAGTTCACTTTAGATGGGCTATCACACCTTGACAGGACTACTTGCCGCTCTGCTGTCCTCCACATCGGGTCAACAAGGTGACTGGCCAGCCATGTGACAATATGACAGTAGGAGGGTGCGTGACCTCCCCTGTACTCAAAGTCAGTAGCCCTGAAGGAGCTCTGCTGAAATGGGGTGAAGGCTGAGCCCAGCCTTGACCTGCCTTCCCAAAAAACAGGGTGTTGTACACCTTCTTCAGGTCTTTTTAGCTACATCCTATGACGTGAACATGTGGATGTACGCAGAGATCTCGTTTACAAATCTGACTCCGAATAGACAGCCATTCCATTAGACCTCCAGCTCTTCATCTGACATGTCTACCTGTTTGGGACACATTCAGCATAAAACGTGACTTTCAGTTTTCCAACAAGACAGAGGCATTTGCTTTTTAATAAAAAGAAATTATACGATTTCTCCATCCTCTGAGAATAGGTAGATTCACAGGATTACCAGACACTGTGCCTTTTCTGTAAATTTTATAATCTGCTTTAGGGAATTGAGAATGTTCATTGTCCAACATCCTTTACTAGCAAATACTGAGAACACTGTTGATCCCTTTTTTGTGACCTTTGCTCTATTTTTGACAAAAAGGCAACCATTTGCCAGAACAGGCACTTTGTGAGGAAGGTTTGGTCGCAGACACTCCACACCCAACTTACTGCATTTGTCAGTAATCAGTGATGGAAGTAGAGGGGCGTCATTCTCTTGACCCAGGAAGTGCAATGACATTGGGGCAAAAATATGTATCGCCTTTGTGCATTTAAAGTTACGATATTCGAAGCAACAGGTGTCAGAAGAATATAAAATTGATGTTGATCCCCAACAGAATTATTATCATTAATAGGAGATATTGAATATCATTCCTGGAACTCCCCTTCATGAGGCATTACTAGCAACGTTCCGACATGTAGGAGGGTTTCATGATAACCTCACAAAAAGTATCTTCTTGTTTTGATGAGTGATCAAAGAAACACACTGCATAAGAATAAATGTGTGCATCATGCTTCAGAGAGGCTGTGCTGCGAGATAGGTAAAGGGCAGGAATGCACCACACCTAACATTGTACAGCACATTCCTGCCTTTTCCCAGCAATGGCGCACAATGTGCTGCCTAGAGCCAGCACAGGCTCCCTTGCACCATGGTGAAAGGGTGCCTGCGTTGTTAGCAAGATTGTGTTTTGTGCAGGAAGGGGTACCTTACAAAACCAATTCCCTCGGGTATCTTCATCTTTCTATGTGTGCTGCAGAATGCAGTACAAATAGGACAAGGAAAAACCGAGGAGAAATAAACATATTTCTCCTCATTACGCCTCACCTGTAGAGGAGTAGCAGTTTTGACGCATTCCCCCCAGTGTCTAACACTTATGGTAAATCTGGGATTGCTCCAAATTCAATGGATGGATGCGTGGGAACCCCCACGCTTTTCCCATGGAACACCTCCCTTGGACAGAGTAATTCAACACGGCGATTTGTGCTGCATTGCGTTACTCTGGATTTATCAAGCCACTCAGGGCCACAGAAAGTGGCCTTGCATGGCTTGATAAATCACATCTTAAGGGTTGCGTTGCTTTTGCACCCCGTTGCGTGGTGCAAAAGCAATACAATCCTATGATAAATATGGCCCTTAGATCTTTTGAGTAGTGTGTGCCTTCCCACATGGACAAGGGTGTAAATTATCTGATTTGTGAGAGGAAGCTGAAATGGAGCATACCCGTGCCTCAAGCATAGTGCACATATTAGAATCTAAAGTTGACTGGAACACATCCTGAGTCTTGGCATGCACCTTCGTGTAAGGAGCCTTCTGTCCCTCTACTTTAGGAAGTGCTAGTGTGAGTGTCTGTCTGCACACATGCGTGTACAGAAACAAGAGTCAATGGAGCTAGGCTGATGATTTGATTTTAAAGGCTGATTGAAAAGAACTTATCTCCACAAAAGGTAAGTTCAAAGGACTTTGGGATAAGCTATTCATTTGCACTAGGGGTTGTCTAAATGCCTGGTACCTCCTCGTTTTTCAGACCAAATAAAGTCGATTTGCCTTTTTGTAGAATCAGGTGCTCAACTAGATGCCATCCTACAGAGGGAGAAGAGTAGGTTGGTCACAGAAGAAGCAATGCCCAGACAAAAGAGGCCAACCCTGTGCAAGCACTTGCTCTGTGCCTGTTATAGAATATGCTGTGCCCTTGCACACATGTAGACACAAGTAGCCATGTAGAATTTGAAGAGTTCTTTATTGGTTCCAGGTAATAAGTACATCAGTCCATTTCAGCTCAATTTCCAGCTCTTAAACCATCCCTGTTACCAGTCCCACCAGGAGCAATCTCCCTGCTGCTCAGCCCATCTCCAACCGTCACCAATCATCCACATAGGCCCCCAGGCATTCCATTCATCACATTCACACCAACATTCCGTTACCATCTCTCACTCTGGCTGAGCAGCAGGAGACATCTAGGCTAGGTAGTATTGAATAACACAGGGAGGATATAACAGAATAATTGCCATGATTTCTCTCAAGAGGACTCCAGCTGCATTTAAGAGAGAACCACGGCAACGAGATAGGAAGAAGCAACGAGAACAAAGGCTGTCAGGAGCCAGCCTTGACCGTCTAAGCCAGGTATGGAAGGAAGTAAAAAAGCATGAGACTAACAAAGCATGATAGCAGGCCTCGCTTGAAAAATTAAAATTTATCATAGGATACTATGAAAACACAGGTGCCTTTTTATTGGATATTGCACTAAAATACAATTATACTACTTTGTATTCCAACTGGAACCAAACTTACACTAACAATGAACCAAGTATTTGGTTAGTAGAGGGATATTCGCCAACTAAAATGTTATGTCTGCATCGTTGCTGGAAAGGGCAACGGATAAAGAAATAAAGCAGCACAGAAACAAGAGTCGTCACATCCTCGCTGGGCACAATAGAAAGTGCATCGTCCCTAGGCCCCTTGACAGGGATTGCATATACGGACTCAGGCTCTGTGATTGTTGCAAGTAATGCAGGACACTAAAGTTCTGAAAAATTGTAGTGGCCAGTACATGCTTGAGACATGTATTTTAAGAAGCAATGCTTACTTGACTCCCCATCTTATAATGGCCAACGCCAATAGGTCAGGCTTATAAATACCTTATCAAGCTAGACCTAAAAATCCATGTACGCTAATGACTGCATTGTCCCCCAGTGCTACTGCCGAAGAAAAACCCATAAATTGTCATGTTATCTAAGACACTTTTATAGTACTGCAGTGGCACGTGTGTGCCCCTAAACGTTCAAGCTGGGGCACCTGGATAATTAAACTGATCACAGCTGTTTGGAGGGGAAGCACTTTTTGTGGAAGAGCACTACGTCTGCCTAATCAAAATATGTACTCCTGAGTCCCAATATGTAGTTGAAGTCAAAGCCCCTCTCCTGGTGGTTCTCACATAATTGTGTGGCGACAGCTGTGCTGCCAGGCCAGACCATAAAAAGGGAAATTGAATTTGCGTGGGTGGCATTTTGAATTAGTATCACCACATCAGGACTGACCTTGTGGCAAAATGTATTCGGTAAGGGCTGGTTGCTTGTGCTGCTGTTCTGAGGTTTAAGATAAACATTGTGCAATGCTACACTGTCCTGCTAAGTCACAAAAAAGAGCAGTGGTATTATTCATTTGTGGTTTCTAATATCAGAAACCTGGTCTGGAGGCAGTCTCGCGTTGGACTTGCCCGGTGATATAAGCTGTTATAAGTACAGTGCAAACTGCTGCTGCACAGCTTTTTGATTTTGTTTGATGCTCGCGTACATTGAGCGTACCACCATTTTTGTTTGGAAAATTTCTCTGGGATGAAAAAGGATGTTTTAACTTCTCCATCTTTTTCCCTATAAGCTGGAACTACGGTTTCGTGGTCAGGTTTAATTTCACATGAAAAAGTGAAAATTGGCTGGCCATTTAAAGTCTTGAGTAGTCCATAGAGAATAGAAGGTTGGGTTATAATGTTAAACATTTCTATCAGAATTACCAATCAGAAATTAGAGTAGCAGATGAAACAATAAAAAATGTCCTATCTGTCGTAATCGAAAGTTTCAATTCTATTAAGGACAAGGAGGCAGGGATTAGGCTGTTCTCTCTTCCCTTCTTTATTTCCATCAGCAATTGAACATTATGTAAGCAAAATATAATATTCAAAAAGACTTCATTTCCCATGAAACATTGGGAAAAACAGAAGAAACAGTTCATTCAATCTGCCTCTAGTAGCGCCCTTCAAGACTCTCTGTGGATGCTCCTGTTATGTTATGATATGGCTACCTGAAGGTGTCCCAGCGCTAGCCGAGAGAAAGGCAGGTCACTACAGCTTAGTAGGAGGGGTTTTGAAAAAAACAAGTTTTCAGAAGTGTACAGATGAGAAGGAGATTTGGTTCCGATCGTAGGTGGGGAGGGAGCGTGTTCCAGAGCTTGGCAGAAGTAAAGCGGAAGGAACGACCACCACTTTTCATCCTATTGATTTTTGGGACTGCAGCTAGATAGAGACTGGGAGTCTATTAAGGGGTTAAGCGGAGACGATGGCTTGGAGGATGGGGGGGGCCTTTCTTCCAGAAAGATTTGTGTGCAATACATAGAGACTTGAATTTTATTCTGTCCGCAACTAGGAGCCAGTGCAGGGTTTTCAGAGCAGGCCTTGTGGAGTGGCTGTTGGGAGTCATAAAAAGCATCCGTGCTGCACAATTCTGGATGACTTGCAGTTTATTTGTGGTAGTCCTAGGAGCTCCTAAATACAGGGCATTTCCATAGTCAAGGCGAGAGAGGATTAAAGCCTCGACCATGAGTCTTCTTGCTGAAAAAGGGAGGAGCGGAACGACTTTACGGAGCATCTGCAGGATGCCATAGATGGATGCTGCCAGTTTAGTTGCCTGGTGATCAAAAGTGAGAGACTGATGTAACCACATGCCTAGACTTTTGATCTGATTTTTGGGTGTAGGTGGGGGGCCGAGAAAGCTTGGCCAAGCTAGGCCGAGATGGGTGAGTTGCCCAGCACCGTGAGCTCTGTTTTATCTCCGTTTAGTTTGAGGAAGGAGAGTTCCATCCATTTGGCGACTCTCTCCAGGCAAGGGCCTAGACTGGATGAGGTGGATCCTGGGTGGTCTAACAATGTCTATCCCAAAGGGGAGGACAATCTGTGCCAATGGGCTCATGTTGACATGGAACAACGTCGGGCTCAGGGATGAGCCCTGAGGGACGCTGCAGCCAAGTGAAATTTGATCTGATGAGTTATCCCCTTCAAATACTTGAAAGCTCCTGTCCTTGAGGAATGACTGTATCCAGGTGATGACACTCCCTGATAGACCAACACTCCTCTGTCTGTGGATCAGGATGTCGTAGTTAACAGTGTCGAAGGCAGCACTGAGGTCCAAGAGAATGATGGTCATCGATCCTCTGTTGTCTAGGATAATTTTGGCCTTGTCAACCACTGCGAGTAATGTGGTTCGGGTCCTGTGTTGGGGACGAAATCCAGTTTGAGACGGGTGGAGTATATTATTAGATTCAAGAAAAGCAGAGATAACTGAGTTAACCTGCTTTTCTAGCATTTTGCTGATCCTGGGGAGAAGGGAAATAGGGCAATAATGTCCAAGTGTGTCAGAGTCAAGACTGGGTTTCTTCAATAGTGCCCTCACCATGGCCTGTTTCCAGGGTGGGGGTACTAGTCCGGTTGAAATGCAGGGGTTTATCAGCTTCAGCAACACTGGGAAGATTGTATCCCCTGCTTTACTAAAAAATTGGGGAGGTGCTGGGTCATTTGGAGAGCCAGATTTTACAGAGGCACATATATTCACTAGGATGTCCATGTCTATCAAGGGAATTTCCCTGAGAAAGTGCTCACCAGACATGGAGTGCTCTGCGAGCTGTTGATTGATGGATGGGCCGGGGGGAAGGGGGATTTGTAGATATTGTTGATCTTATTAGAGAAGAACTCTGGAAGTTCGTCACAGCGTGCGTTTGAGCTGTCTGGTGGAACAGCCCTGACTTTTAGTTTTAAAAGGTGCTTGGCGATCTTCAAAAATTCACGCTGGGCATTTGAGGCCGAGTTTTTTTGATAGAGTCTCTGTTGATCCCCTTAATCTTCTTTCTTCCTGAGACCACAGTCGATCATTTTGAATTTCAGTCTTGTTTAGTGGAATCTTTCCCTGAGGAAAAACAACTGCGTAAGTTTCAGTCTCCAAAAAAGGGTGTGTTACAATGAAATAAGCCACAAATTCAGTAGTACATGAAGATAACTTGTACAGTCATAGTGAAACAAGAAGCAATCAATCACCAAAACAATCAAATATTTACATGTAGCTCAAACAATAATCCTTGATTAACATATAATTTCATAACCCCCTTCACATTGGGCCGGTAGAAAAATGCCAATCTTAAGGATAGGTTAATCCTTGCCTCCGTGTCCGTAAGGTTTAAAGCTTCCCCACTACACAAGTGATGCAAGGTTATGGAGTGGTTTAAAATAAAACCTCTTAAATGTGGAATCTGAGGACCTGTCCGCTGCATTAAGAATGTCTTTTAAGTGGGCTCCCAATGAAAAAGCTTTGGAGGCCATGGACCCTCTCCTTGAATGAGATCTGAACAGGGATGTCAGTGCTAGCTTCTTGCGTGGTCCATCTGACCCACCTGGTGGTAGGGGAGGAAAATGCTCTATGAGGTTTAGTGACAGCAATGAGGAGTTATCTTTCCCCGTGAGGGCGAGGATAGTCTGACATAGTTTCATAGAATCACTGATATAATATCGATGACAAAAATATAGATGTCAAAAAAATCGATGTCAAAATATCGATGTAAAAATATCAATAGTCAAAATTTGGACATCCTATATTTAAAATGTAAATGACAAAAATATCAGCAAAAAATATATAGATGTAAAAAATATCAAAGTCCATAATATCTTTTTTTTAATATATAAAAAATAATGTTAAAAAACGTATATTATAAAATTAAGTAAAAAAAGTATTACTTAGATATAATAAACATAACAAAATATAATAAACAAATTTAATTTAACAAAATGTAAACATAGATATATAAAATTTAATATATAAATGTATATTTACTTATATATATATAATCACTTTAATTTATTTTAAAATATTATAAATACATAAAAATTAACTATAATATATATATATATTACCTACTGGCGGTCGCCAGTAGGTAGTTATAGTTAGGACCCTGTTTCCATAGGAAATCCGCAACATTCTATTTGGAATAACTTTGGCGCCGGTCGACGAATCCTCGCGAAATTTTCAAAATAGGTGGGGAGCTACGCTCCGCTCCTACCCTGAAAGTCTCGGGGGGATTCGTCAAGCGGGGGCTGAGAAAAAAGGGGGGTCCCAAAACGCGTTTTTCCCATGCATTTTTCTATAGGACCTTTAGACACAGCTACAGCCCGAACGGCTGAACAGAGTTACTTGAAATTTGGCAGAGAGGTAGTCCTCAGGTCAAGGAAGTGCCTTTTGTAGGTCTGGTGTAAATCTGTTCAGTAGTTCCTGAGAAAATAGCATTTAAATCAATATATATATCTGAGCCAGCTTACGGTGCGCTTACCGTGCGCTTACGGTAAGCTTACCGTACGCGTACAGTGACGTGCGCGAGCGCGATTCTGATTGGCTGTTAGATCTTTGTAAACATTCGAATCGGTCGAAACCAGGAAGCGGCGGCCGCCATTTTGTGTGTTTCACTCAGAAAAAAAAGGGTGATAACTTGAAAAGGGGGCAAGGAAGAGAGTTACAGACCCCCTAACATTTGAAAGGGGGTCAAAGAAGGACAGAAAAGTACAAAAAAAACATTTATTAATTTTAAAAAAAAATCGCGGGGTACGCGTACGGTAAGCTTGCGGTAAGCTTACCGTACGCGTACGGTAGAAAAAAAAAAGAAAAAAAGAAAAAAAAATCAGATTTAAGTGTTTAGATATTAGGGGGCTCTAAAAAGAGCCGTTGTGTTTATGAAGTGATTTGATTTTTTAGTGGTACCTACAAGTAAGTACCGACGCAGAGTCTAAGGTTCAAGAGGAAGACTCTGTTCCCTTCATCAGTGAAGTGTACACCATCTCCTCTAAAAATGTCTTGCATGTCGTAACGCAAGTTGTTGTGGTAAATGGAACCCATACCATAGTCTCGGAGGAAAGCAGAAACAGATTTGTTGACGTGCTTTCTTGCTTTGTCAATCTGCGGACAAAATTGATTGGACCAGTTCCATTTTTGCCTTTGGCATATGTTAGAATACACAAAGGCAGTTTTAGGGAAAAGTGAAAACAGTTCTGCAAAGGTGTCCTTCATAAGCATTTCCAGACCTACCCCAGTCAAAGTGCCTAGGTCATTGCCACCACAGTGCACTATTATGAGGTCAGGGTGTTGGATTTGCATGAAGGATTTCACCAATGGCATCAATTGGTGCCACTTTAACCCTCTCTGACCAATCCATTTAATGTCTACATTTGGCAAAGCAAGGTCTCTCACCATACCTGTTTTCTCTGCATACTTTTCACTCCAGAAGACATAGCTGTGCCCTACAATCCACACTGTGAACATCTTCCAAGGAGATCTGGATGCACTCAGGAGGTGTAATTCAGTAGAATGGTAAAAAGAAATGAAAGACAGTTTGGAAATGGAGGCATACATATTTTTTTTTTTTAAAAGAACTGATTGGCTGTTTCATACCATTCTACACCAAAAACTAGGCTGTATGTGTAAATTTATAGAAGCATGTTTTGTATTGGTACAGAAAAATGTGTTACCAAAGAACAGTACTATGGATTTGCTGTTAGGTTTGAAAAGTCAAGCACTCCTGCTCTTTGGAAATGAAACATTGTGTGGTGAACTTCTGACCTAACTCTACACAGCAGTGTTTCAAGAGCAGTTGCTATGGTAGCAGGCAGAAGTCAAGTTGGGGGAAGGGTACTAGGTTGAAGTCAAGTTGGGGGAAGGGTACTTTTGGAAAAGGGTTGGTTTTCAACCAATAGAAATGTGTGATTACATTTGAAAAAAAGGAAGCACTGAGATTTGAAACTAACATGTATATGTGTAGAAAAAGAGAGGGAAACATTGCCATTATCTGGTTCTGCTGAGAGGAGAAAGGTGTACAGAACAGAGATCCTGGCTCTGATAATCTGCTGTTTGAGTGCCACATTTCTTTCACAACTAACTAATTTTAAAGGTGAGTTAAGAGTTTGAGAGGGGATGTATATGGTAAATTAAGAAATGAATAATAGAATTGGAATTCCTTTTGTTGAAGTTGTGATTATCATTTTGTGTTTTGGGAGAAATTTAAATGTGAGGAACATGTAAAATAATATGGATTATGTTTTCACCATAAATTAAGGTGTACTGGTATAAATGAGGAATACTTTTAGGGTTTGAGGTTCCAGTCAGTAATGCAAATACATTCAGCATCACTAAGGCTGGTTGCCCTTGCTGGAGTGTAGTCAGTCACCCAGGTTACACATGTTGCTGGTCTCAAAAGCTGTTTGGACATTTACTTTTTTGAGAATCTGAAAAGTGGATTCAAAATGTGTCAGACTGTAAAAGTACTTATCACTTGCAAAAAAAAATAGTAAGTGTGCTTTCAAATTGGCAAAGAAATTTCGTTTTCTGACTAATATGAAACCATGACTCTGTGTGCAAAGAGGAATTATAGGCAGAGATTTATTGCGTATTGCTCTGGTGATTTTACATTTGCATTAGATGGAAAGGGGGAGCTATTTTTTTCTGCAGAAGCAGACTCTTAGCACACACCCAGCTGCTTATCCTGTGGAATCATGCATAGTATTCACAACCGAGTGGGGTTTGAGGTTGCAGTCAGTAATGCAAATACATTCAGCATCACTAAGGCTGGTTGCCCTTGCTGGAGTGTAGTTAGTCACCCAGGTTACACATGTTCCTGGTCTCAAAAAGCTGTTTGGACATGTGCTTTTTTAAGAATCTGAAAAGTGGATTAGAAATGTGTCAGACTGTAAAAGTACTTATCACTTGCAAAAAAAAAAGAGTAGTAAGTGTGCTTTCAAATTGGCAAAGAAATTTCGTTTTCTGACTAATATGAAACCATGACTCTGTGTGCAAAGAGGAATTATAGACAGAGATTTATTGCGTATTGCTCTGGTGATTTTACATTTGCATTAGATGGAAAGGGGGAGCTATTTTTTTATGCAGAAGCAGACTCTTAGCACACACCCAGCTGCTTATCCTGTGGAATCATGCACAGTATTCACAACCGAGTGGGGTTTGAGGTTGCAGTCAGTAATGCAAATACATTCAGCATCACTAAGGCTGGTTGCCCTTGCTGGAGTGTAGTCAGTCACCCAGGTTACACATGTTGCTGGTCTCAAAAAGCTGTTTGGAGATGTGCTTTTTTAAGAATCTGAAAAGTGGATTAGAAATGTGTCAGACTGTAAAAGTACTTATCACTTGCAAAAAAAAAAGAGTAGTAAGTGTGCTTTCAAATTGGCAAAGAAATTTCGTTTTCTGACTAATATGAAACCATGACTCTGTGTGCAAAGAGGAATTATAGACAGAGATTTATTGCGTATTGCTCTGGTGATTTTACATTTGCATTAGATGGAAAGGGGGAGCTATTTTTTTATGCAGAAGCAGACTCTTAGCACACACCCAGCTGCTTATCCTGTGGAATCATGCACAGTATTCACAACCGAGTGGGGTTTGAGGTTGCAGTCAGTAATGCAAATACATTCAGCATCACTAAGGCTGGTTGCCCTTGCTGGAGTGTAGTCAGTCACCCAGGTTACACATGTTGCTGGTCTCAAAAAGCTGTTTGGAGATGTGCTTTTTTAAGAATCTGAAAAGTGGATTCAAAATGTGTCAGACTGTAAAAGTACTTATCACTTGCAAAAAAAAAAAGTAGTAAGTGTGCTTTCAAATTGGCAAAGAAATTTCGTTTTCTGACTAATATGAAAACATGACTCTGTGTGCAAAGAGGAATTATAGACAGAGATTTATTGCGTATTACTCTGGTAATTTTACAGTTGCATTAGTAGGAAAGGGGGAGCTATTTTTCTGCAGAAGCAGACTCTTAGCACACACCCAGCTGCTTATCCTGTGGAATCATGCACAGTATTCACAACCGAGTGGGGTTTGAGGTTGCAGTCAGTAATGCAAATACATTCAGCATCACTAAGGCTGGTTGCCCTTGCTGGAGTGTAGTCAGTCACCCAGGTTACACATGTTTCTGGTCTGAAAAAGCTGTTTGGACATGTGCTTTTTTAAGAATCTGAAAAGTGGATTCAAAATGTGTCAGACTGTAAAAGTACTTATCACTTGCAAAAAAAAGAGTAGTAAGTGTGCTTTCAAATTGGCAAAGAAATTTCGTTTTCTGACTAATATGAAAACATGACTCTGTGTGCAAAGAGGAATTACAGACAGAGATTTATTGCGTATTGCTCTGGTAATTTTACATTTACATTAGATGGAAAGGGGGAGCTATTTTTTTCTGCAGAAGCAGACTCTTAGCACACAGCCAGCTGCTTATCCTGCGGAATCATGCACAGTATTCACAACCGAGTGGGGTTTGAGGTTGCAGTCAGTAATGCAAATACATTCAGCATCACTAAGGCTGGTTGCCCTTGCTGGAGTGTAGTCAGTCACCCAGGTTACACATGTTGCTGGTCTCAAAAAGCTGTTTGGACATGTGCTTTTTTAAGAATCTGAAAAGTGGATTCAAAATGTGTCAGACTGTAAAAGTACTTATCACTTGCCAAAAAAAAGAGTAGTAAGTGTGCTTTCAAATTGGCAAAGAAATTTCGTTTTCTGACTAATATGAAACCATGACTCTGTGTGCAAAGAGGAATTATAGACAGAGATTTATTGCGTATTGCTCTGGTGATTTTACATTTGCATTAGATGGAAAGGGGGAGCTATTTTTTTATGCAGAAGCAGACTCTTAGCACACACCCAGCTGCTTATCCTGTGGAATCATGCACAGTATTCACAACCGAGTGGGGTTTGAGGTTGCAGTCAGTAATGCAAATACATTCAGCATCACTAAGGCTGGTTGCCCTTGCTGGAGTGTAGTCAGTCACCCAGGTTACACATGTTTCTGGTCTGAAAAAGCTGTTTGGACATGTGCTTTTTTAAGAATCTGAAAAATGGATTCAAAATGTGTCAGACTGTAAAAGTACTTATCACTTGCAAAAAAAAAGAGTAGTAAGTGTGCTTTCAAATTGGCAAAGAAATTTCGTTTTCTGACTAATATGAAAACATGACTCTGTGTGCAAAGAGGAATTACAGACAGAGATTTATTGCGTATTACTCTGGTAATTTTACAGTTGCATTAGTAGGAAAGGGGGAGCTATTTTTATGCAGAAGCAGACTCTTAGCACACACCCAGCTGCTTATCCTGTGGAATCATGCACAGCATTCACAACCGAGTGGGGTTTGAGGTTGCAGTCAGTAATGCAAATACATTCAGCATCACTAAGGCTGGTTGCCCTTGCTGGAGTGTAGTCAGTCACCCAGGTTACACATGTTTCTGGTCTGAAAAAGCTGTTTGGACATGTGTTTTTTTAAGAATCTGAAAAGTGGATTCAAAATGTGTCAGACTGTAAAAGTACTTATCACTTGCAAAAAAAAAGAGTAGTAAGTGTGCTTTCAAATTGGCAAAGAAATTTCGTTTTCTGACTAATATGAAAACATGACTCTGTGTGCAAAGAGGAATTACAGACAGATATTTATTGCGTATTGCTCTGGTAATTTTACATTTGCATTAGATGGAAAGGGGGAGCTATTTTTTTCTGCAGAAGCAGACTCTTAGCACACAGCAAGCTGCTTATCCTGTGGAATCATGCACAGTATTCACAACCGAGTGGGGTTTGAGGTTGCAGTCAGTAATGCAAATACATTCAGCATCACTAAGGCTGGTTGCCCTTGCTGGAGTGTAGTCAGTCACCCAGGTTACACATGTTGCTGGTCTCAAAAAGCTGTTTGGACATGTGCTTTTTTAAGAATCTGAAAAGTGGAGTCAAAATGTGTCAGACTGTAAAAGTACTTATCACTTGCCAAAAAAAAGAGTAGTAAGTGTGCTTTCAAATTGGCAAAGAAATTTCGTTTTCTGACTAATATGAAAACATAACTCTGTGTGCAAAGAGGAATTACAGGCAGAGATTTATTGCGTATTGCTCTGGTAATTTTACATTTGCATTACTAGGAAAGGGGGAGCTATTTTTTTCTGCAGAAGCAGACTCTTAGCACACACCCAGCTGCTTATCCTGTGGAATCATGCACAGCATTCACAACCGAGTGGTGTTTGAGGTTGCAGTCAGTAATGCAAATACATTCAGCATCACTAAGGCTGGTTGCCCTTGCTGGAGTGTAGTCAGTCACCCAGGTTACACTTGTTGCTGGTCTCAAAAAGCTGTTTGGACATGTGCTTTTTTAAGAATCTGAAAATTGGATTCAAAATGTGTCAGACTGTAAAAGTACTTATCACTTGCAAAAAAAAAGAGTAGTAAGTGTGCTTTCAAATTGGCAAAGAAATTTCGTTTTCTGACTAATATGAAAACATGACTCTGTGTGCAAAGAGGAATTACAGACAGAGATGTATTGCGTATTACTCTGGTAATTTTACATTTACATTAGATGGAAAGGGGGAGCTATTTTTTTCTGCAGAAGCAGACTCTTAGCACACAGCCAGCTGCTTATCCTGTGAAATCATGCACAGTATTCACAACTGAGTGGGGTTTGAGGTTGCAGTCAGTAATGCAAATACATTCAGCATCACTAAGGCTGGTTGCCCTTGCTGGAGTGTAGTCAGTCACCCAGGTTACAGATGTTGCTGGTCTCAAAAAGCAGTTTGGACATGTGCTTTGTTCAGAATCTGAAAAGTGGATTCAAAATGTGTCAGACTGTAAAAGTACTTATCACTTGCCAAAAAAGCAGTAGGAAGTGTGCTTTCCAATTGGCAAAGAAATTTCGTTTTCTGCCTAATTTCAAACCATGACTCTGTGTGCACACAGGAATTGTTTTTAGATATTTAATTTGTGAAGGTGTTATTGTGATTTTCACTTGTAGGAAAGGGGTACTTAGTATTTTAAGATTTGAAAAGATCATAAAAAATGTAGTAATATATTTAAATAAAATAAAGGAATTTTTTTTTAGTTTTTTTCAGGTATTGCTGAAGAGCAGTGAACAAAATTTAAGATGCCTACAAAATCCAGACTAAGGAAAAACCACAAAAAAAACTATATTTGAAGACAACTGGAGGACCTAAGTTAGTTGGAGATGCTCATGTTGGGAAAAAAAAAAAGTCTTCTGGTAAGCAGACAAAAGATTTTTTAAAGAACATCTTCAAAAAAAGGAAAAATGTACAAAATGTCTGTACTGGAAAGAATGTTTTAAATAAAAAACAACAGGAAAACATTGAGCATTTAGTTAATGCAAATATACCTTCAGAAACAATAAAGATTAACTTAAACAGAAAAACAGCGTTTAAAGAGATACGTAGAAAAATGTTTCAGAGAAGAGTTATGTCCAATTTGATAAAGGATGTGAAGAAATATAAGCAAAAGGCTAAATTTTATAAGAGAAAAAAAGAAATTGAAGCCATTGCAGCTAAGGCATTAGAATTAAAAAGGAAACTATTCATTTTAATTTTGAATAGGATGCGTACATTAGATAAAATGGTTAATGTACTGAAATCACAAAGCAAAAGGAAAAGAGTAGTGAAAAGAACAAACTTTTGTAAAGTGTTTTTAGGAGAATGGATGCATAGTTCAAGTAGTGAACCTTTTTTTAATGAAGAGAGCTATTTTCAAAGTAATAGTTTGCTGCATGCAGTTGACACCAGAGGTCGTGCTTATGAAGTAAAAAATGGTTGTATAATGGAGAAGGAGAAAATGGTTCCAAGAGATGAGGTACAAGTGATGGCGGATGAGGCTATGGGGAGACGTCCTAAAGCCCCAGTGTACACTTGGAACTGTAGTAGTATTTGCACTGTGCGTCAGGAATCTATTGATAAATTTCGTGAGTTTCTAAGAGAATATAGTAAAAAAAGTGTAAAACAGAAGATTAAGGTGCTTCAAAGTCTAGATCCATGCAGAGTGAGAGAGAATACTGGTTTGCAGGGTCATTCTCTGGCTTGTCTATCTAGAAAAGTGTGTAAAAGTGTTTTTCATCATTTTAGGATGCTGGCTGTTCATCATACTGAAATGAGAAAGTTTGTGAGACGGTTGTATTTTGCTAAAAGTCCAGCAATAAAGTTAGATGAATTGAATAGGGCTCTGTTCCGTGGATCGGTATCAGATGTAGAGAAGGTTACTGATGAAATTCAGTTTTGTTACTTTGGTCCTGAACAAGACAGTGCAGAAAAGGACACAGTAAATGAGGAAGAAGTGGAAGAGAATGTAGAACCCTCTGTAAGTAAGATATTTAATGATCACATAACAAAATTTGCAATAATCTCTAATCAAAGACCAAATATTACTTGTATTTGTTGCCGCAGAACTCATTATAGAAAACAAACCAGGAATGTTGATCTCTACAGAAAAAGTGAAAATGAAGATAATTATAAGTGGAAGGATTTTGCCACATATATATTTCTTGAAAATTGTTTTGAATTGGGTGAAGATCAGCGTATTTGTAAATACTGTTACAACAAGTTAGAGGAAAATAGAATGCCGACCAGAGCTGTACATAATAATTTAGAATTGGATGTTATTCCTGCCGAACTTTCTGAATTAAATACTTATGAGTCTATACTTATTCAATGTGTTCATCCGTTCCAGACCATAGTACGTATGGAGCCCAAAACTGGTAAATTACCTCCTTCAGATTTACTGAGAGGTTTAAAAGGAAGAGTGGTGTATTTGCCCTTGGATTTGAAAAAAAATATGGAAACTATTGATGCAGATACTTTGGAAACTGAACCATTAGTTATTCTGGTTAATGGTGTACCTACAAAGAATTAGAAGATTTGGCAGGAGCTGGTAGATGTACGGAAAGTACAAAGAGCAAATTTGTATTTGAAAAGGAATAACAAATGGTATGAATCAATTAATATAGAAGAAGAAGAAGAAGATTTACAAGAAGACACAGAAACACCAACTGGACAAATTGAAAAAGTGGACAAGTCAAAGGAAGAATAAATTTATGAACATTTTAGCATACATCCTCTTCATTCAAAAGAAGTTATGGGAGACAATATTGATCTGTTTCAGATGAAGAAAGCAAAAGGAACTCCCGTGAGTGTATGGGAGGAGAGCTTGGAAGCTCGATGTTTTCCCCAGCTGTTTCCTACAGGAAAAGGAGGACGATACGATGAACGTCCAGAACAGATTCCAGCTTCTGAGTATCGAACTACAAGACTATATGCAGAAGATCCCAGATTTCGACAAAGTATTCCTTATTTGTTCCATCTTTTATTTGAAAGCGACTTGTCTGCATTATCATATGCAGTAAATCACATTTTAAAAAGTGGAGTACATTTACAAAATGTGTCTGCTAAGGATTTTATGGAGAAAGTGCAGCACCGAGATGATCATTTGGAAACACAACTGATCAATCTGATGGCTTGTCAGCGTGGGACAAATGAATATTGGTACCGACGCCATGGTGAATTAAAATGCATGTTACGAAATTTAGGAACACCAACATGGTTCCTTACTCTAAGCTGTGCTGAGTACGCTTGGGATGATTTACTGGATTTTCTACGAGAGGCAAATTCAAACATTAAAAACATCGAATACAAGACAGCAGGAGAACTGTGCTCATTGGATCTGGTTAATGTTTGCAGATATTTCAATCATAGATTTGAGGCTATGATGTCCTTCATCTGCAATAAAAAAAATCCACCTCTTGGAGAAGTAGAGGATTTCTTTTGGAGAAAAGAGTACCAGGCAAGAGGTGCTCCTCATATTCATATGCTGTTGTGGATCAAGGATGCCCCAAAGTTTGGAACAGATACTGATGAAGCAGTGTTATCTTTCATTGAAGAATATGCAACATGTGCTATACCAAAAAGCACAGAAGAGAAAAAGTTAAAGGAGCAAGTTTTACGTTTCCAAAGTCATCGGTGTGGAAAATACTGTCGACGGAAATACAAGAGCAAAGATAAATACTACACTAAATGTCGATTTGGATTTCCTAGACCTGTTCTTTCAAATGGAAGAGTAAACAGTTTTATGTCATCTGTGAGACATACTATTACAAGAAAATCACCTAACAATACCTACAACCTTAAAAGAAAAGAAGAATCAAAAAATATAAATGACTACAACCCAGTCATTTTATCCATGTGGAATGCTAACATGGATATACAGTATGTAGCTGACAATTCCATTGCTGTTGCTCGATATGTAACGTCTTACATTACTAAATCTGAAAAAACTGAATTGAAAGAAATGTGGGAAGAGATTTCTCACGAGAAGACTGTCAGTAAGAAGCTGTACAGTTTCAGTTTAAAGATGTTATCGCATCGAGAAATTGGATCCTACGAATGTTCAGATAGGTTATCTTCTGCAAGTCTCTACTCGAAATCAAGAAGAATAATTTGGGCAAGTTTAGGCCTTGCAGCAATGAGAAATCGGGTACTGAAATCTGTTGGAGAAATTGAATATTTGGCCGAGAATGACCCAGAAAGTACAGATATTTTGAAATCAAACATGTTGGACACATATTATCCCAAGAGAAGTCATCATCTGGAGAACATGTGTCTCTATGAAGTGCTGCAGAACTACATTTATTCACGGAAAGCCGCAGAAGACATCAACAATGGAAAATATAAAGTCATTGGTGAGGAAGGATGTTTGGTGAAGCAAACAAAAGGAAGTTTGATAAATCACAGGAAGCTGAGTTGCGACACTACCGACAAAAAGGAATTTTACTACTTGGCTCTTTTACAGCTGTTTAAACCATGGCGTACAGAGGATGAACTACTGGGAGAATTTCAAAGCTATGAAGATTCATTTAATGCTTGCAAAGACAGCATACAATGCAGTACATTCACAACTTATGTGCAAATGTTAAATGAAGAAATTGAACAGGAAACTACAATTGCAGCTGAAGTAGCTAGAGACAGTTCTCAAGACAGCCAAAGTTCAGGAACACTCAGTCAAGATCCCCTAGGACAACCAATCGTTGAAAATGAAGCTGCAATAGCCATGAATGAAGTGGAAACGGCTATGAATCAAGCTCAAGAAGAATTTATAGACTTACCCAATTTGGAAAGACAACTGAATGAAGAGCAGCAACAAATTTATGAAGAGATCAGAAACAAAATTGATCACGGATTACTACATGAAAAAAAAGAGTGCTCATGCACATCATTTCATCCAATCAGGATGTATGTAAGCGGACAAGCTGGAACTGGAAAAAGTTTCTTAATAAAAGTCATCAGAAGCTACCTACAGCAAAAAACGGATTCTACTTTGTCTTGTGTGGTTACTGCTCCAACTGGGTTAGCAGCATATAACATAAAAGGAATCACCTTACATCGTTTGCTAATGTTACCAGTGGAGCATGAGAACAAAATACAATACCACAAGCTAACTGGAGAAGCATGCTTGGAAGTTTGAAGAGTATTGAAGAAGATGCAAGTTCTCATTATTGATGAGGTGAGCATGGTATCAAACTTAATGCTTGCCTTTGTGCATTTAAGAATGCAGCAAATTCTAAGGACAGACTATGACGTGTTATTTGGTGGAAAACATGTCATAGTTTTTGGGGATCTTCTACAGCTTACTCCAGTTAAAGGACAACCAGTGTTTAATACTGTGACACATGAAGACACAAAGAAGTCATTGGGAAGCATTGGTAATGCAAATATTTGGTCCTTCTTTGAGTACAAGGAACTTACTACTAATATGCGGCAAGCAAACGATGAAGAATATGGAAGTATTCTGAAAGATATCAGGATTGGACTAGTGACTGAAGCTGGCACAAAAGCATTACAGAGTAGGTTGCTACATAATTTATTTCCAAAGGAAGAAATAGTTGCAGAGAAGATATACAAGAACATTGCAGAAAAGAAAAGTGTCATCTGCTTACTGCCAACTCTACGTGAATGCTCAATATTCAATGAGGAGCTTTTGAAATTGGAAAAGGAAGATATCAGGAAATTGGAAGCAGTGGACAAAATTCAGGATGGAAGAATTACTATCACATTAACAGGCAAACTGAAAAATAAATTGGATTCACTAGAGAAGAACATTTCCAAAACTGCTGGATTAGAAAAAAATCTGTATGTTTGCATGAACTGTAGAGTATTTTTAAGGAGAAATTTGGATGTTGAAAAAGGTTTAGTTAATGGAGCTATGGGAAGAGTTGTGGGTTTTATTAATTATCAGAAAAAAGATGGAATAAAATGTTTAAAAATAAAATTTGATCAGATAGAAGAAGTTATAGACATTTGTCGTTGTACAGTTCGTTTCATGCTTGTGAAAGACTTATATGTACAAAGGAAACAGATTCCGTTTTCTCTAGCATATGCTGTAACTATTCACAAGTCTCAAGGATTGACTGTAGATTGTGCATTTGTAAACATTGGTTCAACTGTGTTCAAAGAAGGTATGGCTTATGTAGCTTTGTCACAAGTGAAAACATTATCTGGTTTATTCATGATAGACTTTGATGATTCAAAAGTTAGTGCTGATGCAAATTGTGTAAAGGAGTATAATAGATTAAGAAGAACCTATGCTCCTCATTCAGGTCAGTATCCTGTGTTAGAGAAACGTGTAGTTTCTCGTAAAAGGAGAATTGAGAATATCTGTAATGAGGATGTAGAGAGGAGGAAAAAAAAGAGGAGTGATGTAATTACAAGCAAAAAGAAAAAGGAAAATGAAGAAGAGGTTGTAGGATGTCATTTTGAAAATAGCTCTGGTGTCAACTGCTACGCTAATGTAGTGCTGAATGTTGCATTTTATCTGGAAAGTTTGCAAGAGCAGATAATAGTAAATCAGAGAAAAAGATTCTGTTCTGAGTTGAGTCTCCTTTTTCAAAAGCTGAGTAATGATAAAACTCAAATAGAAAGTGCTACTGAAATTAGAAAACTTTTAGATGTATGTTCAGGACGAACACAGTTTTCTCAAAATGTACAGCAAGACGCACAGGAATTCTTGATGTATTTTCTTCAGGTACTGGAAGAAGAAGGGGTTCCCATTGAAAATATGTTTGGTGTCTCTTATAAATGGGAACATAGTTGTGAAAACTGTTACAATACATGTGGCTCTAATGTTGATTCTGAAAGGTTTATTTATTTAACATTGCCAGACAGTAAAACAGTCACTTTTGCTAAATTAATTAAAGATGCTAATCATAGCATGGAATGCGGTGAGTGTAAATCTGACATGTTTTCAACGTTAATTTTAAAGGAATACGGACAGTATGTAATTTTAATAATGCAACGATGTAAAGCTGATGGTTCAAAATTGGATACTTTAATAAAGAAGTTTATAGGACAGCAATTATCAATTTCAGGAAAAACTTTTGTAACAGTTGCAATAATTTTCCATGAAGGACCTACTGTTACTTCTGGACATTACACAGTTTATCTTAAAAGTGAAAAAGGCTGGACACTGTGTAATGATTCCCAATTGATTTTCAAGCAACGTTTGCCTTTTGATTTAGCAAATTCCTCTCTAATCTTCCTGAAACCAAAATTTTAGAGAGACTTGGCAAGATCTGTACAAAACAATTTTACCATTTTATTGGATTACCATTGGAATTAATAAAAAAAAGATTTTTCAAATTACCATTTGGCCTAATGGAAAAGTAACCAATTGTAATGTGGACTTATTTAATTTTTAATGAATCTTTCGGAAACCAAAAATTTAGAGAAAATCGGTAACATCTGCACAATTTAAATTTTGGAATTTTATTGGATTACCATTGGAAATTTATTCAAAAAAGATTTTTAAAATTACTATTTGGCCATAAGGAAAGGTAACCAATTGTATTGTGGACTTATTTAATTATTAATTAATCTTTCGGAAACCAAAATGTTAGAGAGTATCGGTAAGATCTGTACAATTTAAATTTTGGAATTTTATTAGATTACCATTGGAAATTTAATCAAAAAAGAATTTTAAAATTACTATTTGGCCTAAAGGAAATGGAACCAGATGTATTGTGGAGTTATTTGAGATATAATATTTTTGTGATTATGCTTCTGAAACAAAATTGTCAGACGGTATTTTAAAGAAATAATTATTGTTATTAGATGATATTTTTATAGAATATTATGCATTTCTATAATGTTATGTTTAAGTAAAAAGAGATTCTGGGCGTTTTTAAAACAATCTTTGAGATTGTTATTTTTTTTTTGCCCGCTGTTAAGTGATGAATGCAATTGCTTTCACAATTTATAGTGAAATGCAATATATTCTGAAAACAGCAAAAAAAAGGCAAACATTTTTTGGGGGAAAATATGTAAATATGTGTACTGTGTTATATAATGATTTATTAAATATTAATACTTTTTTCTTTTTTTTCAGATTGTGAAAGAAAATTTTCGAAAAACACCAACCATTTTTTCAAGTAATTTCAATTACATTTTAATTAAAAATTAAATTGTTGGGTGGGTCAGGTAAGTCAGAAATTAGATGGTCCCTTTCTTCCACTTTATCTCAAACAGATTTTTAGTATTTAGTTATTAATTCCTCAAGGATCTTGAGATGTGGTAATTGATTTTTAGTGTTTTTTTACGCTTACCGTACGATAAAAAAATAAATAAAAAGTTTTAAAGAAAAAATAAAAAAAAGTTGAGAGGTAAGGTTGGCTCTTAAAAGAGCCGTTGTGTTCATGCAGGGACAGAGGAAAGGAAGAATGGGAACATTAGCTGGTAGGACAAATGTGCTGGTCTATTTTGTTGTTAATGAGGGGAACACTGGTCTCCCTATGAACAATTAGACCATGGCAAAATGAACACCGCATAGTAACCCTCGCAAACCGATGGTTCGTTTCCACAGGATCAGAAAAAGGTGAATCTGCCCCCACAGATGAAGGGCTCTGCTGAGCTTCCGAAGAAGGACTCGGCTGAGCTGCTGTGGATGTGCTTGGTTGACTTACTGAAGGGTTTCCTCCAGTATGTCGAGCATGTGTCCTAGGGTGTACATCGTGAAGGTGTCTCAACATAGTGTGATTCCCGAAGGAATACTTCTTGTTGGGATTACCTCTCGAAAGTACACGCTGGCACAGCTTGCAAGTCACCAAAGCAGCATTGACTTTTTTCTCACCCTCAGGAAAACTAAAATACTCCCATATAAAAGAGCTCTTCTGTTTCCTCCTTCTCTGCCTGATGGTGGTGCTGCTAGCCTCACTCTCAGTAGAAGAGTGCTGGTCTGCCATCGTATCACAAAGACAAGTCAGCTCCTTCTCCTAAGGGATCACAAGCAGAAATGAGGGGAATGGGTGTGGTGTAGGAGAGTTCTAGAACTGAAAGTAGTTTCAACCAATCAAAAGTTGTGTTTCATGATCACATGACCCACCGTGCGAGGTACGTTACGCTTACGTTACGCTTACGGTGCGCTTACGGAGCGCTTACGGTAAAAGTATGCAAGCGCGTAAAAAAGACACGCGCTCGCGCGCATGCGCATAGCAGTCACTCCCCAACACTTCCGCGTAACGTGCGCGTGTAGCGTACACGCTTACGCGCCCCATACGCAGTACGCACGGCTACGCAAATTGCGTAACTATATGCAAAAAGAGTAGATAAGTTACGAACATTACGTAAACCGTACGCTTACCGTACGCTTACCGTACGCGCACTTTAAAAAAAAAAAAAAGAGAAAAAAAGATTTTCTATGTTATACTAATATATCTTACCTGTTTGGTAAAAAAAAAAAAAGAGAAAAATTAATATATTGCAGATTTTTTTTTTAAAAAAACATAGTGTTTTAAGAGAATATAAAGTTAAAAAAAAAAAAACTTGCTTTTTTTTTTAAAAAAACACATTTAATATAATAATTTATAATAAAAAAATCATACAAAATCAATAAAAAAAACCATGGGAATCACATATGTTATAGGTAAGAATTAGCATTTAAAAAACCATACAAATTCACTGAAAAAAACATGGATTTCACACACGTTATAGTTAGAAATTAGCATTTAAAAAACCTTGCAAATTCACTGAAAAAACCATAGGTTTCACACATGTTATAGTTAGGAATTAGCATTTAAAAAACCTTGCAAATTCACTGAAAAAACCATAGGTTTCACACACGTTATAGTTGGGATTTAGCATTTAAAAAACCTTGCAAATTCAGTGAAAAAACCATAGGTTTCACACACGTTATAGTTAGCGGACATTTCACTCATAAAAAACCATTGAAATTCCCCCCGTTATAGTTAGTTAAGCTAACTATAACTTGCGCACCCGCAATCCACTGCTGATGACGTAACATATTACATCACTCATGACATGGTCAGTGACATCACTCATGACATCACTGATGACATCTCAAATGACATCACTGATGACATCATCCTTGTGACAGAGTGGTAGACCTCCTCTCACCCTAATATAACCTTTGATACACACATTCAAAAATAGAGACTACAATTTTCAAAACAATGGACATACCAATACCAGTTACAACAACCTATTCATTAATTCTTAGATCCACATACACATCCACTCATTCACCAACAGTCCTGTACAGTCACTCATACATGTACTCACTCATCATATGTACTCATACACCTATACATCCTGTTACACATTGCCACTCATCCATAGAGTTACTCACACACATAGTCACTCATGCTAATAAACAATCAAACACCCATTTACTTGCATATTCAGTTATACACACACCTCAACACATACTTCTACAGAAACTTACACATACTTACTCTTTTAAATAATCACTAATAAAAACACATACTTATTCATACAGGAACTATTTCAATCTCTCACTCTCACATATACTCACTTATATACAACAATAGTCAAATATACTTCTTTAAAACATATTATGTAACTCATAAATACACTATTGAGACAGTCATTCACTCACTAACACACCCATACACACACTCATCAAACCATACAGTCATGCACACATGCTGTCTTCAAAACATACAACCAGACAGACAATCATTCATGCACCTATGCACTACGTTAAACCCCCCACCGAACCATGCAAGACACTCAGACTTATACTCAAAAAACAACCTAAAATCCAATATAAACACCCATATAGCTACTCACCAACCCATGCAGACACTTATACACAAAGTGAGAGACTGATACAGAAAATTAAATATTTAAACATTACTCATTAAGCCATGTATTCACTAAGATACACTTAATCAGTCAGTTACACAATCAATTTTTAAAAAACAAATCATCCTTTTAGACACTTATATACCCATTTATTCTTCCATCGACCTTGAGATATACATATATAAAACATATTGAATTTTCAGAAAAACACACATTCACTGGATGATGTCATCAGTGATGTCATTTGAGATGTCATCAGTGATGTCATGAGTGATGTCACTGACCATGTCATGAGTGATGTAATATGTTACGTCATCAGCAGTGGATTGCGGGTGCGCGAGTTATAGTTAGCTTAACTAACTATAACGGGGGAATTTCAATGGTTTTTTATGAGTGAAATGTCCGCTAACTATAACGTGTGTGAAACCTATGGTTTTTTCACTGAATTTGCAAGGTTTTTTAAATGCTAAATCCTAACTATAACGTGTGTGAAACCTATGGTTTTTTCAGTGAATATATATATACATACACCTATAACATAAAATATAATAATAAAAACATTATATTATAAAATAAAATACTAAAATATTTATACATTTTTAAACTTACAATTTGCACTCCATTGAGTGCAACTGTGGAAAATTGTTGAATAGCGTAGTGGTAAAAATGTACTATTCCCACTGCAATTACTGCAAAAGTAGGGAAAGTTTTGGATAGCGTAGGGGTAAAAATTACTATTCCCACTCCAGTGTTGGATAGTGTAGGGGTAAAAATTACTATTCCCTCTCCAGGGAGTGCAACAGTAGGTAAAGTGTTAGATAGCGAAGGGGAAAAAATTACTATTCCCACTCCACTGAGTGCAACAGTAGGGAAAGTGTTGGATAGCGTAGGTGTAAAAATTACTATTCCCACTCCAGAGAGTGCAACAGTAGGGAAAGTGTTGGATAGCGGAGGAGTAAAAATTACTATTCCCACTCCAGAGAGTGCAACAGTGGAGAAAGTGTTGGATAGCATAGGTGTAAAAATTACTATTCCCACTCCAGTGAGTGCAACAGTAGGGAAAATGTTGGATAGCAAGGGGGTAAAATATTACTATTCCCACTCCAGTGAGTGCAACAATAGGGAAAGTATTGGATAGCGGAGGGGTAAAATTTACTAATCCCACTCCATACAGTGCAACAGTAGGGAAAGTGTTGGATAGCGGAGAGGAAAAATTACTAATCCCACTCCAGAGAGTGCAACAGTGGAGAAAGTGTTGGATAGCGTAGGTGTAAAAATTACTATTCCCACTCCAGAGAGTGCAACAGTAGGGAAAGTGTTGGATAGCGGACGGGTAAAACTTACTATTCCCACTCCAGAGAGTGCAATAGTAGGGAAAGTGTTAGATAGCGAAGGGGAAAAAATTACTATTCCCACTCCAGTGAGTGCAACAGTGTGGAAAGTGTTGGATGGCAAAGGGTCAAATTTACTATTCCCACTCCAGAGAGTGCAACAGAAGGGAAAGTGTTGGATAGCGGCGGGGTAAAAATTACTATTCCCTCTCCAGTGAGTACAACAGTAGGGAAAGTGTTGGATAGCTGAGGGGTAAAAATTACTATTTCCACTCCAGTGAGTGCAACAGTAGGGAAAGTATTAGATAGGGGAGGGGTAAAAATTACTATTCCCACTCCAGACAGTGCAACAGTAGGGAAAGTGTTGGATAGCTGAGGGGTAGAAATTGCTATTCCCACTCCAGAGAGTGCAACAGTAAGGAAAGCGTTGGATAGCAGAGGATTAAAATTAATATTTCCCAAAAATTAAAATTAAAATAAAAAAGAAACCAAATACCAGCTACCATACAAAAACTGTTAATACCACAAAAATAAAAAGCAGATAAAAAAATTATTAATTACAAAACATAGAAAAATATTTAAATGTTAAAAAGTAATAAAAGTTAACTACAAACCGAAATGTATAGAAGTTTAAAAAACATTTTACAAACAAATAACTATATTTAATATAAATTAATTATAATTAAAAACATAATTATTATTGATTTTTTTTTCAAATTACTTGACACCATATGCCCCTATAAATGTACAAAAGACTCCTACATAATATCAAATAATTAATTATAATTAACAAACAATTAATAATTAATTAATAATAAATAAATTACCACAAACACTAAAAAAATCATAATGTAAAATAAATGCTAATAAATAAAAATTATGAATTACTTTATTTAAAATAAATTACTTCCCACCCTATTCCCCTATAAGCCCCCACAACTCACTCCTAAAAAAATAACACAATTTACATAATTAATTAATTGATTAATTAATAAAATGTAATAACCAATTAATAAAAATTAAATTATAAATACTGAACAATAAACATTATTAATTACTTTATTATAATTAAATTACTTCCCACCCTATTCCACTAAAAACCCACAACCCACTCTAAAACAATAACACAATTTACATAAGTATCAATGAATTAATTAATACAATTTGATAACCAATTAATAATTAATTAATACAAAATAATTATCAATATTAATAACTTAAAATGATTAATTAGTTTATTATAATTCAATTACTTCCCACCCTATTCCCCTATAACCCCACAACCCACTCCCTACAAAACCCACAATTTACATAATTATCAATTAATGAATTAGTAAAAAATAATCACCAATTAATAATTAATTAATATTTTTTACTATAAATAATAACAAATAAAAAGTATTAATTACTTTATTATAATTAAATTACTTCCCACCCTACTCCCCTATAAACCCACAACCCGCTACTGAACTAAAATACGCAAAATGTAATTAACATAAAATTGATCACACATACATTAAAAAAACAGCTATACTTAAACAAAAAAATATTAGATCACATACTTTTAACATACATAATAAAATACAGAACACTAGTATAAATATCGATGTTATTAACAATGATATTTTGACAAACAACTTCGATATTACAGAAAACAATATTTCTTACCTTCAAGTCGATATTCTGGTCACCGATATTCTTGAAGTCGATATTCTGCACTTCGATTTTTCCAACTCAGTATTCTGTCGGTGCACCAGTTTCATAAGCTTTTATTACTTTTACAACACACAACTTTTGAACATCTGGAAACATAGGATATGAGACACTTTTCGAATGACATTTTGTTCTCCTAGAAATATGAAAGGTCACTGCAGCCAGAGTGAATATTCCACCTCTTATGTCAAAGGCTTTCACATATTATTATTATTATTAGTCGAATTTGTATTGCGCATAGCTGCCTAAGCAACGGGGCGTTCCAGCGCCATCGAAGACCATAGACGTGAGCCAAGGGAGAAAAATGTAAAGTTAGACAGGGAACAGCCAGGTCTTTATGGCTTTGCAGAAATCAAGGTGGTTCTGGATCGTTCTGATGGAGGCAGGGAGCGAATTCCAGAGTTTCGCAGCAAGACTGCGAAAAGAGCGGCCACCAGCTCTAGCTTTCAAAACTCGAGGAATGCTGACTAACGCTTGGTCAGCAGATCTAAGGGAACGCCGCGGCACGTAAAACTCTAACAGGTGCCTGTAGGGTCAGGATTCTGTGCGACACACAAAGAGACTTGAACTGAATACGCTTTTCAACAGGCAACCAATGAAGTTTAGGAAGCACATGGGCAACCGAGCAAGATTTCGGAAGAGCCACCAGAATGCGAGCCGCTGCATTCTGTACTCTCTGCAGATGCCTAATGCTGGACTTATTGGCGCCCAGATAGAGGGAATTGCCATAGTCCAGTCTAGATAGGATTGTCGCCTGGACAATGGTTTGACACACTTTGGGCGGAAAGAATCCCAAAAGTGGTTTCAGACCTCGCAAAAGCCCAAAACAGACCCCTGCCACTGCTTTTGATTGGATGCCGAAAGTCAGGACACTGTCGAACAACACGCCCAGGTTCTTCACAATCTCCTTGGGCAAGGGGGCGGGTTTAAGACGATCTGGCCAACACTGCTCGGACCACAACTCCCGGTCCTTCCCGAACAATAAGACCTCAGACTTACTGGCATTCAACTGCAAGCAGTTTGCTGCCATCCAATCCGCCACCACTAAAAGGTCCTCTTTGAACTTGTCCAGATTGGCGCTGCATTTCTTAGAGAAGGCGATTACCAATTGGGTGTCATCAGCATACGACACCAATGACAATCCCCTACCTTTGGCTACCGAAGCCAGGGGTCGGACATAGATGTTGAACAGTAGGGGGCTCAAAATTGAGCCCTGTAGCACCCCCTGATGCAAAGCAAACTCCTGCGAATAAAAAGGTGGCACGGAGACCTGAAACGACCTCCCCTCCAGAAAGGACCAGAGCCAGTCCAAAGCCACATCCCTGATACCAATTTCCTGTAGGCGCTTTAAAAGTATCACATGAGAGACGGTATCGAACGCGGCACTTAAGTCCAAAAGGACTAAGGCCGCAGAATCACCGACATCCAGACTCCCCCGGATTGCTTCCGTCACTACCAGCAGGGCAGACTCGGTGCTGTGACGCGCTCGGAATCCACTCTGAGAAGGGTCCAGGGAGGCATTCTGCTCAATAAACTCAGAGAGAATGAAATTCACATGAGATTCAACCAGCTTCGCCAAAAAAGGCAGCTGGGAGATGGGGCGATAGTTGCCCAACTCAGCAGGATCCAAAGAAGGTTTCTTTAGCAGCGGAATGACTTTGGCGTGTTTCCACGCCCCAGGTACAGGTGCTGAAGACAGAGAAAGGTTAACTAGATGTTCACAGGAGAAATAAGGGAATGAAACTGGCAAAAATGGGCAGGTGTCAAAGGGTCAGCCGGCGAGCCCGATTTGATTTTCAAACACAGGGACTCAAATTCCAGGGGGGACAAGAGAGGAAAAGAGGACAGAGTGTTGCCCGCCGAGAGACTGATAACACCCAGTTGCACCCGTGCTCTTCATGCCCTTAAGCAGAGAGAAGATCGTCTTAGCGGGGTTAGTACTGACCGAGATTTTATCGGCCACATACTCCACTCAAGCTCTCCGGATTAGTTTGTGGTACTGCTTGATGGCCACTCGATATTTACTTTTTGCTGCCACATCATAAGAGCGTCTCCAGGCACGCTCCCACTGTTTACAGCCCTTTTTGGCTATAGTTTACAAGTCATTGAACCAAGGGTTGGATGGCCCGCGATTCGTCCCTCCCAGTTTAGCCGGGATACAACTATCCAAGCCTAGCGTCAACCACTCATGAAAACGCAAGTTTGCCAGCTCCATGTCCGGTGGCAACTGAGGGCTGTGACTGGACAGGAAATCAGAAAATAGACCGATGTCCAGTTTATGCCAGGGACGTTTTAAGACTCGGACTGGGCGATTCAGGTCTACCTTTCCCTGCAGCCGCAGCGAGAACGAGACCAAAAAAATGGTCTGTCCAGGCCTGCGGAACCGGCGGCAGAACCTCTAGCGAACTTAAATTAGAGAATATGGGGTCCAGTAGGTGACCTGCCACATGCGTGCACTCAAGGACATGCTGAGCCAGCTGGTAGGCCTCATATGAGAGTCTGTTCAAGATACCAAGCACAATATGGTAGCTAATTTTGCCAACATCTGTTTTCGTGACAAATACTTGTTCAAAGGCCATGATTTGAATAGGTGCAAGACCTTATTGACATCTCATAGTGTAGAGTATCTCGGTTCAGGAGGAAGGAATAGTCTAATGTCTCTAAAGAGTGGACATACCAAAGGATGTTCCCCCACCGGATGCCCCCACATCGGGGAGTGGCCTGCCGAAATTGCAGATCGAAAAGTGTTAATGAACCTATACGCCAAACCGTCCAAGACTAATGAAGCAAGGAAATTCAAGATGTGTACAACGTCTGCCCACATGGGATCCAACTGTTGTTGATGCCACCAACCCAATAATCAAGACCAGGCTGAGCAATATCTCTTGGTTGTGCTATCTGCCCGGTCTTTGGTGAGCAGTGAAGCAGCTTCCTGTGAAATGCCTTGGACTTTCCAGTGATCCCAGTGTTCCTCCATGCCATAAGATAGAGAGATTCTTCCAGAAGCAGGTGATGATGGTTCCCCCAAGATCCTGGAGGAGAGCTTGAAACAAGGGTAAACCTACTGGAAAATTTTAATAAAGTTCCATCTGATCTGGAGACTAGACTTGACATCTCCAAATCGGGGTGATTTCCACCAGGTCCGTTTGTTGCCTCCGAACTTGGGTGGACAACCTCATGATCATGCTGAATGATGGTAATGCATCCCCTTTCTATTTGCTCCAATCCTGGAGAAATGCATCCATTGCCACTGCATTGAGGTCTGGTCTCCAGCTGCAGTATCTGTCCAGCTGATGGTCCAGCCAAGAGGCAAACAGATCCATAGTGAAATGTTCCAACTTGAATTGTATGTCCTGGGACACCCGTGGGTGCAATTTCCAGAGGCAGGCACCTTACCAATGTCGTGCATGCAAATCCACCACCTGATTGGATTTCCTAGGATGATGTTCCACCCTCACCGAAATCTGGCTGGCCAGGCAGTAGGTCCAAGAACTTCAGGAAAAGTCAGAGAGGATCTTTGATTTTCTTCCTCTAAGGTGATTGATGTGGACTACCATCACAGTGTCCACCTTGAGGAGGATCCAGCATTGGGCCTTGCCCTTTATCCAACATTTTACCACAGAGGAGCCTGTCATCAACTCCAGGCAGTTTATGTGAAAAAGATTGTTCTGCAGAGGACCATTTTTCCTCCTGTGGAGAACTCCCCGCAGCGTGCTCTCCAACCCGAACTGCTGGCGCCCGCATCTATCACCAGATCGGCTTGGGATCCAAAGATGGCTCCACCAGTCCAGGCTTCTATATGGAAAATCTACCATTGCAGTTCCTCTTTTCAACCTTTACACCAAGGTGCCAATTACGATCCTGTAAAAACCGGGTACGAACCGTCGGACGGAGCATATTCTCCGTCCGACGCGTACCCGGTCGTAATAATATACAAACATGGAAGTACGATTCGCACGGAAATACTATTTCCACACGAATCGTACAAAACCCCGACCGACAGAAATAAACATACAAATGTGATCCGGGAAAGCGCCGACGTGACGTCGGGACGCACGCAGCCTGCCATTCACGAACCAGGAAGTACGATTCGCACCGACGTAATCCCGCACGGAGAATATTTTCCGGCAGCCAAAAACTGTCGGGAAATCAGGACGACGCGAACAAGGAGTACCTGCACGCGACGGACAGACATGGACCCGAACCTACGTGTCATCCCGGCCCTCATAGCAGTCGACCTCCTCTACAGGTTATGACGCAGACGCCACAGAAGGTCAGAACAACAAAGGGGGGGGGGCAGGAGCAGGGGCAGGCCACAAAACCCCCACCAAAGTCACACAGCACACATGCCCTGGACATACCTGACCCCCAGGCCCTGGTCACTACGAGGGGGTGGGGGCGTGTCCAGCAAAGCCAGCGTCCGCCACAACGGAAGTGGTTGACGACGCAAACCGGCAACACAACAATACAGGTACGTCCCATACCCATGCCTTGAGAGCGTGGGTATGAGTCGTACCACGCCCACACCTACGTCACCCCAACAATGGCGGGACGGCTGTACCCACGTGGCAAAGGCCTGGGTACGGCCCGCACAAGCATTCCACAGCGTGGGTACGGATATGTACGGACCGTACCCCCACCCCCGTATGCATGGAGCGTACCCCCCACCCCAACAGTGTAAGTACGACCCGTACCCTCACCCGCGTATGTATGGAGCGTACCCCCACCCCAACAGTGTATGTACGACCCGTACCCTCACCCGCGTACGTATGGAGCGTACCCCCAACCCCAACAGTGTAAGTACGACCCGTACCCTCACCCGCGTATGTATGGAGCGTACCCCCACCCCAACCATGTATGTACGGCCCGTACCCTCACCCGCGTACGTATGGAGCGTACCCCATGCCAACAGTGTACGTACGGACCGTACCCCCACCCCGTATGCATGGAGCATACCCCCACCCCAACCGTGTATGTACGACCCGTACCCTCACCCGCGTATGCATGGAGCGTACCTCCACCCCAACCGTGTATGTACGACCCGTACCTTCACCCGCGTACGTATGGAGCGTACCCCCCATGCCAACAGTGTACGTACGGACCGTACCCCCACCCCGTATGCATGGAGCGCACCCCCACCCCAACCGTGTATGTACGGACCGTACCGCCACCCGCGTATGCATGGAGCGAACCCACACCCGTGTATGTTCTAAGCGTACATATCCTGAAATAGGAGGGTTGGGTGCAGAGTCCTCCCAGCAGTGCCCAGTCATAAGAGGGATGTGTGCAGAGTTCTCCGGAGAATATTTTCCGGCAGCCAAAAACTGCCGGGAAATCAGGACGACGCGAACAAGGAGTACCTGCACGCGACGGACAGACATGGACCCGAACCTACGTGTCATCCCGGCCCTCATAGCAGTCGACCTCCTCTACAGGTTACGACGCAGACGCCGCAGAAGGTCAGACCAACAAAGGGAGAGGGGAAAGGGGGGGCAGGAGCAGGGGCAGGCCACAAAACCCCCACCAAAGTCACACAGCACACATGCCCTGGACATACCTGACCCCCAGGCCCTGGTCACTACGAGGGGGTGGGGGCGTGTCCAGCAAAGCCAGCGTCCGCCACAACGGAAGTGGTTGACGACGCGAACCGGCAACACAACAATACAGGTACGTCCCGTACCCACGCCTTGAGAGCGTGGGTACGAGTCGTACCACGCCCACACCTACGTCACCCCAACAATGGCGGGACGGCTGTACCCACGTGGCAAAGGCCTGGGTACGGCCCGCACAAGCATTCCACAGCGTGGGTACGGATATGTACGGACCGTACCCCCACCTCCGTATGCATGGAGCGTACCCCCACCCCAACAGTGTAAGTACGACCCATACCCTCACCCGCGTATGTATGGAGCGTACCCCCACCCCAACAGTGTATGTACGACCCGTACCCTCCCCGCGTACGTATGGAGCGTACCCCCACCCCAACAGTGTAAGTACGACCCGTACCCTCACCCGCGTATGTATGGAGCGTACCCCCACCCCAACCGTGTATGTACGGCCCGTACCCTCACCCGCGTACGTATGGAGCGTGCCCCCATGCCAACAGTGTATGTACGGACCGTACCCCCACCCCGTATGCATGGAGCGTACCCCCACCGCAACCGTGTATGTACGACCCGTACCCTCACCCGCGTATGCATGGAGCGTACCTCCACCCCAACCGTGTATGTACGACCCGTACCCTCACCCATGTACGTATGGAGCGTACCCCCCATGCCAACAGTGTATGTACGGACCGTACCCCCACCCCGTATGCATGGAGCGTACCCCCACCCCAACCGTGAATGTACGACCCGTACCCTCACCCGCGTACGTATGGAGCGTACCCCCATGCCAACAGTGTACGTACGGACCGTACCCCCACCCCGTATGCATGGAGCGTACCCCCACCCCAACCGTGTATGTACGACCCGTACCCTCACCCACGTATGCATGGAGCGTACCTCCACCCCAACCGTGTATGTAGGACCCGTACCCTCACCCGCGTACGTATGGAGCGTACCCCCCATGCCAACAGTGTACGTACGGACCGTACCCCCACCCCGTATGCATGGAGCGCACCCCCACCCCAACCGTGTATGTACGGACCGTACCGCCACCCGCGTATGCATGGAGCGAACCCACACCCGTGTATGTTCTAATCGTACATATCCTGAAATAGGAGGGTTGGGTGCAGAGTCCTCCCAGCAGTGCCCAGTCATAAGAGGGGTGTGTGCAGAGTCCTCCCAGCAGTGCCCAGACACAGGAGGGGTGTGTGCAGAGTCCTCCCAGCAGTGCCCAGACACAGGAGGGGTGGGTGCCTAACACTCCCAGCAGTGCCCAGACACAGGAGGGGTGTGTGCAGAGGCCTCCCAGCAGTGCCCAGACACAGGAGGGGTGTGTGCAGAGTCCTCCCAGCAGTGCCCAGTCACAGGAGGGGTGTGTGCAGAGTCCTCCCAGCAGTGCCCAGACACAGGAGGGGTGGGTGCCCAACACTCCCAGCAGTGCCCAGACACAGGAGGGGTGTGTGCAGAGGCCTCCCAGCAGTGCCCAGTCACAAGAGGGGTGTGTGCAGAGTCCTCCCAGCAGTGCCCAGACACAGGAGGGGTGTGTGCAGAGTCCTCCCAGCAGTGCCCAGACACAGGAGGGGTGTGTGCAGAGTACTCCCAGCAGTGCCCAGACACAGGAGGGGTGGGTGCCTAACACTCCCAGCAGTGCCCAGACACAGGAGGGGTGGGTGCAGAGTCCACCCAGCAGTGCCCAGACACAGGAGGGGTGTGTGCAGAGTCCTCCCAGCAGTGCCCAGACACAGGAGGGGTGTGTGCAGAGTCCTCCCAGCAGTGCCCAGACACAGGAGGGGTGGGTGCCTAACACTCCCAGCAGTGCCCAGACACAGGAGGGGTGGGTGCAGAGTCCACCCAGCAGTGCCCAGACACAGGAGGGGTGTGTGCAGAGTCCTCCCAGCAGTGCCCAGACACAGGAGGGGTGGGTGCAGAGTCCACCCAGCAGTGCCCAGTCACAAGAGGGGTGTGTGCAGAGTCCTCCCAGCAGTGCCCAGACACAGGAGGGGTGGGTGCCTAACACTCCCAGCAGTGCCCAGACACAGGAAGGGTGTGTGCAGAGTCCTCCCAGCAGTGCCCAGACACAGGAGGGGTGGGTGCAGAGTCCTCCCAGCAGTGCCCAGACACAGGAGGGGTGGGTGCAGAGTCCACCCAGCAGTGCCCAGTCACAAGAGGGGTGTGTGCAGAGGTGTGGGTGCCTAACACTCCCAGCAGTGCCCAGACACAGGAGGGGTGGGTGCAGAGTCCACCCAGCAGTGCCCAGACACAGGAGGGGTGTGTTCAGAGTCCTCCCAGCAGTGCCCAGACACAGGAGGGGTGGGTGCCTAACACTCCCAGCAGTGCCCCTGCAAAGAAAAGGGTGGAGTACCCACAGATCCAATGCCCACAAATGTCAGTCAGGTGCACAAAGATCCTGCAGTACATGTACCACATGTGTGCGAGGCTGGGAGTATACACATGCATAGCGCCGAAAAGAAAACATGTCCACATGAAGTCATGACAACAGTCTACATACACAAGTACACTGACCACCAAGGACGCCACTAATGATGCAGGTGGAGACATCGCTCAGCATGCATGGCCCAAGTCTAACGAGTCCGTCACACACCCAGCCAATGTAGACACAGCTCAGCACCACATATTGGAAAGACCCTGCAGGGAAGATGTCAGGTTACACAGAGGAAGGAACACACCTTGGGACGATGTCACCATGCAGTAACTGCTTACATGAACAAAGTTATGTAGCCAACAGCTTGTGATGGCACACAGATACCAGGATCCACCCTATGACCAGCACAAGACTACAATTCCCACACACCCAACACATAATCACCACCCAAAATAATGGGGCAGGTCCACCAACAGCAATACCAGACAGACAGTAGTGTACTAAGGAAAAATAAATTGCTTTATTCAGCATCCAAAAATCTGTTTGTCCCTTGAAAGTTCAAAATGTACAATGCCCATAGGGCAATCCAAAGTTCAAATCCAGGTGGTGGACACAGTGGGACGCGTGTCCCCTAGCTTGCCTGCACAGTCAGACTCCTTCGTCTTCCAGAGGGGGGAGGGCATCATGTGGGGGGGAAGGACCAGGCACCGCAGGGACATGAGGGTGAAGGGTAGGCGTCGTGGGTGCAGGGATGGAGGACTCCACCACAGGGGGTGGGGCAGGGCCAAAGGCGGAGGCCAGGATGGCGCTGCACACCTTAGTAAGGTCCTCCAGTGACTCCCCTGCACCCGAAGGAACCACAGGCCCCAAGGAGGGGGGGGGTCAGAGGGATGGGTCGCAGCGCCACTGGGGGAGGGTGTGGACAGGGGGGGGACTCAACCACCCTGACCGGGGACTCCCTTGACCGCTTGCGGGGTGGTGTCACTGTGGGGCTCAGGGACAAAGCGGCCATGAAGGAGTCTTTGCTGGATATGTGGCCAGGAGAGCTGAGGGGAGAGGATTTGGAGGGAGTGGATTTGGTGGAATGCGGACTCCCACTCTGGCTGCATGTCTTACGTTTGCCCCCCGACCCAGTGGGTGTGCCTACTTCACCCTGTGTGTGCGTGCCAGGAGGTGTGCGTTTGACCTTCCCTACTGGTGTGGTGCCTGTGTCTGTTGTGGTGGGTGCATGCTGACGTCTGGGTGTACGTGGGACAGGCATGGGAGTGGGAAGTGTGGATGGGTCAGGGGTAGGGGGTTGGACGAAGCGCTGCAGGAGACCCACTGCTGCAGTCAGTGTCGAGTCAATGGACCTCAGCAAGTTGCGTTGGTCAGCCTGCGATGAGAAAATGCCCTCCAAGTATGCCTCCATGTTGTTCAGCACTTGGCTGTGGCCATGGAGGACATTAAGCATCGCAGCCTGACCAACCTGCAACTGCCGCTGGATGTCCACAGACTCGGCATTGGCGGCAGCAGTGGAGACAGGGGCAGGGGGTGCGGTGCCTGGCAGGAAGGAGACATGTGGTGACTGGGCACGCTGGGAAGGGACACGAGCAAGTGGGAGGCGGCTGATGGCAATGGAGGGGGCGGGGAGGGATGTTGTGCCTCTGTCAGCTGCTGGTGCAGCCTCCGCCCACTCGGAGAGATCATCCTCGGACCCCTCAGCTTCATATTCTGTGGTGGCAGTGGACAGGTCCTCGGCCTCACTCTCCTCCGCCTCAGTTCCACTCGATGTGCCAGCCACGATGTCACCGCTGGCACTGGTGCTCGGTCCCTCCGCTCCGTCTGTGCTGATGTCTCCCTCCGTGTCCCCCGACGATGCTGTGGGCAAGGTGAAGAGACAGCAATTAATCATACACCTGTATACATATGTCACATGAGTCCATTCTACATAGGTTACAGTGCATAGCCTGAAAAGAAAGATGAGTAACATCTACAAAACAAGGTACATATGTAGGGCATGCAACACACAGTTGGTTGACCCACCATGCCACTGAAAAACTATGGAGAGCATGACACAATAGCAAATGACATGAAATGGATTTTGACAGAGGAGCCAGGCCCTGCGGACAATCCAGCACTGCATCTGCACCACACAGCGTTGCCGAAAATAGGGATGAGCAGGGACCATATCCATGAACTTGAGGCACATGCTGCATAGGTAATACTGAAAACATGCCCACCATGACTGGCTCACTGCACCTTGAGTGTATATCCAGACAAACATCACACACTGGTCAGACCTAGCAAGGAGATATCAGGTTTTGACATGTAGGCTTTGCCCGCACCAACCACCCCCTACATGAGACAATTTGTTGAGACACAGGAAGCACTTACATCTCTTAGTCTGGGTGAAATACAAATGGGCTGGATAAATGCAAGATTGGACACAAAATACCCAAGGTGCGCCTGTCCAAATAATCATGTACAAATGGTCATCATCAGATGATTGTAACAAGACACACAGGCACTGGCCACCGTGAGTATGAACAAGGAAAATCAGGTCAGGCTGTACAGTGGACACTTGTACTAGATTTTACGTCAATATACATGGTGCCAGAGGACAATGGCACAGAGCACAACCTATGCTGTAGACCCTGAGAGTGTCCACATTTTGTGATGACACACATGACACCTAGGAAAATATGCCCCAGGGGACAGTAGTGGCCACACAACTCCATGGTCCTGAATGGGAATGACTGCAACACACGCCACCATCCCTTCACTATGCGTATCGCACACTCATGCACATCATGTCACAGGCCACAACATAGGACATGCGTGCTGTAAGGCATGACACTTGAGAGACTAACTCCCATGTCTGGACTCAGCATCAGTGCCAACTGACATGGAACCCACAAGTACTGAACTGGACAGGGCACAGGCAAGGTCCCAAAACCTGTTACACACCACCCCCACACATGATGCTACAGGCATTGTTCACGTGGATAAAGTGCCAGCCTAGATAACCTTGTGAAGGAGTGACTACACACAGACCAGGGAACACATTGCAAGGAGGGGAAGGGAGGCAGGAGAGCACCGCTATACTGTGGGTAACAGGATCTGCACAGCACCTTTAAACCCTGGCAGTGTATCCATGCAACTGTGCACTTACAAATGCTGGTGACACACAACAAACACACATGTACCTACCCCCTTCCTGCTGCTGCTTCTCCTGTAAGCGCCTGTCCAAGTCTGGAAAGACCATCGCCAGCACACGCTTGTGGATGTGGGTCAGACGGCAGCACCCGCTGTTCTTATGGGTCTCAGGTGAGTCCCCCAGCAGGACCCGTGCGATCCTCCGCGTCCAGCACCGGATATCCTGCCAGCGTTTTCTCACCTGGGCCAGGCGCCGCTTGCGACCGTCCGTCCTCCTCACGGCACTGACGGCGTTCATCCAGATCTGCTTCTTGGCAGAGGCGCCTACCTGTGAGGATGAACAAGTGACTCTACATCAATACACCTGGCACATGTCACAGGGACACAGATTAGAACACATTTGCTGTTTACAACAAGGCATAGTATGCATCCAACGCATTGCACCTTTGTCATAGGGACATGATCCTCTGGGGAAGGGCAAAAGCAGTACGTGCCATTGAAAGTACACAGGTGGAATGAGGGCAACAACACAATCAATGATCCAGGCTCACACTGTGCATCACAAGCTACACCAGGATTATGTGCAGCACCTCAAAGCAGTCACATGCCACAGGCCACTGACGCTACCTCAGCAGAGTACACAGACACACACAGGCACAGGACATTCACCTGCCATTGCCAAATGCAGCTACAAACCTCACTCTGCACATGTGCCACTAGACGGGGGGGCTTACAGGTGTGGGGCTGGCTCTGCACGTCAGACACACAGCACTGCTCCCTGCTCACATCACATGGGCAGGATATATCCATCCCTCATGCAGCTTGGGTGCTACACTCCACATATGCACCCACCCACATGACAGGGGACTTACACACACACCGATGTCCAGGGTACGAACACATCATGTGGACACTCTCAGCACAGGTACACAGAACTAACACACATCTGTGGGTACAGTCACCTGTCACACTGGGCTGACCACATAATCACATGAGGACTGTAGAGGCTACATTCCCAGGAGGATAAGACAGGCAGAATGTGGCATGCACCATGCAGTGATTGTCACAGTAAACACAATGCAAGTGAGGACGGCAGACATGCACCACAGCATGCTCTGGCTGGGAGACATCAGGCATTCCCCCCCCGGCACCCCCCCCCTACAGTACATAGCATGTGTGTCACACCTGGACACAATGGCAGAAGTCACAGTCACAAAAAAGGGACACAGTCTGTGCTAGTGGACTCTGCACTCACCTGATACCCTGGTCGCCCATACAGCAGGGGGTACTGTGGGAGGATCACATCCAGCAATGCCAGGTTCTCTTCCAGGGTGAAAGGCTGTGCCCTCTCCACAGACCTTGACATGGTTCCAGGGAATCAAGAGCAGCAGCTGGGTCGTAGAATCCAAAGATGTGCAGGCAAGTGCTCTCTCATGGGACCTGGCTGCCTTATATCTGCCTTGCTGGCCTGTTTCATGCACAGGAGTACAGAGTGATTGGTCACTCACATTTGCATCCTATGTTTCCTCCAATCCCTTCAAACCTAGCACAGTCAGTGGGTTTTCATTGTTTTTTTTCTTGAGCATGATGTCAACTCCAGAACCACATTGCAACAAAGTAGATTCATTCAAACTGACTTTTGCTGTGCACCTGCAGAAAAAAATTCATACTTTAAACTTGGTCTCCATGACAACCAGCATGCATGTAGGCCTTTATACATGTCCCTCATGTGTCCCCTATGTAATTTGGAGATTCACACACAGGTGCGTTCCGGGGCCCTAGGGCACCCCAAATGCATAGCAACGGCCCGTACAGGCGTGTGTACGGTCCGTATCACTATGGGTACGCATACGCGAGCACACCCATAGTGATAGTGAGCGTACGCGCGTGTGTACGGTCCGTATCACTATGGGTGTGCTGGCGTATGCGTACCCATAGTGATACGGACCGTACACGCGCCTGTACGCTCACTATCACTATGGGTGTGCTCGCGTATGCGTACCCATAGTGATACGGACCGTACACACGCCTGTACGCTCACTATCACTATGGGTGTGCTCGCGTATGCGTACCCATAGTGATAGTGAGCGTACAGGCGTGTGTACGGTCCGTATCACTATGGGTGTGCTCGTGTATGCGTACCCATAGTGATACGGACCGTACACACGCCTGTACGCTCACTATCACTATGGGTGTGCTCGCGTATGCGTACCCATAGTGATACGGACCGTACACACGCCTGTACGCTCACTATCACTATGGGTGTGCTCGCGTATGCGTACCCATAGTGATACGGACCGTACACACGCCTGTACGCTCACTATCACTATGGGTACGCATACGGCAGCACTCCCATAGTGATAGGGAACGTACACAGGCCCTCTGAGCGAATGTACGGTGCCTTTCACACATCACAGTGGTGACAGGCAGCACACAGGAAGGAATAGATCTGACATACTTGTCCATGGATGGACATCAAGGCATTGTCTGGGCAGTACTACATGTGTGGGGCACAGGTGTGAAAGGCTGTGATGTGGCACATTACTCCTGAGTCGAGAAGGCAACAGATGTATGATGAGATGTGTACAGATGTTATGTGTGACGGTGCAATGTGTGCCAGGCATGCCCTTAACTCCTTTGACATGCGTGCATGTCGTACTGCACACTTGGGATGAGCGTCACTGGCATGGCACAGTCAACAACACACGCAAGTGTCCCCTGATGCCCGCTACAGGGGTCACCACACCAGACATGTGACTACCCACGGTGCACGATGTGTCTATGTCATGTATGTGTGGTGTGTTCCCATTAGCTTGATGTTGGTGCTCCCTCAAAAGCATCAGCTGTTGCAGCAACCAACATGTGTCTGTGTGTAGATGGACATGGCACACTGTTACGCACACCAGGCCACATGTGGTATCGGATGTGAGGTGCGTATGTATGCATGGGACACGGAGTAGCGTAACAAGGACATGTCTGCATCCTCTCAATGTATGTGTGGTGAGTCATTACATGTACACCTTATTGGCAAGGTGTGTGGGCTGTCCTAGTGTAATGTCATGTGACCTGTGGCTCTAGTGTTCCGCTACCTGTCTCTGAAATCGACATCCTACTTCTGCTGATGTGTTGATGTATGTCACTCCTGTGTTGCGTCTGGCTGTTCACTTACACTGGGACACAGCTAATCCCATGCCATGGCATGTGGAGGTTCACAATCTCCGTGTGTAGCTGGGTCTTGGTAGGAGTGTCACCTGGCAGCCATACGTGTCCAGGGCATGTGGCACATACCTGACTCCGTATGTAGCATATGTGTATTGACAGATTAACATGTGCTCAGTACAAATCAATTGTTGTTGTAGTGCACTCACTCTTCCTTGTCACTTCCAAATTACTGCAGAGCGCCGCCTCTTCCCCGACCAATTCCGGACTTGGCTGACATGCGGGAGAATGACTGTATACGCTGCTACCGCTTCCCCCAACCGTTGATTGAGGAGTTGACGGCAAGGCTGGCACCACATCTGCAACCGCTGCACAGGTATCCTACGGCACTGACACCCAAGCTGAAGGTAATGGCAGCCCTACATTTTCTTGCCACGGGTACCTTTCAATATACCATAGCTCATGTTGGTGGCATGTCCCAGAGCATGTTCAGCCGTGTGCTGCATGATTTCTTAGAGGCCATGTTGCTTCACCTGGATGAGTTCATCCATTTCCCAACTCCTGAACTGTTGACTGGGGTCAAGCGTGGATTCTATGCCCTGGGAGGGATGCCCCATGTCATTGGGTCCATAGATGGGACACATGTGGCTTTGGTACCACCACAGGCACAGGAGGTAGCGTACAGGAATCGCAAACACTACCACTCCATCAATGCCCTTGTGGTGTGTCTGTCCAACATGGTGATTTCACATGTCTGTGCTTGTTTTCCAGGATCAGCACACGATGCCTACATCATGAGGCGTAGCAGGGTGCCTGAAATGATGACGCAGCTGCGCAACGAACGAGCATGTGTTGTTGGTGGGTACACTCTGTCTGTCCTGTATTTTGCGTAGACTTCCAGCACGACCGCTTCTCCTGTCCTACTTATGTCCATGTGGTTTCCATGTAGGGGACGCTGGCTATCCCAACATGCCATGGCTGATCACACCTCTCCGCAACCCCATCACGCCGGCCCAGCTCCGCTACAACACCACCCATGGCCGGACAAGGCGAGTGATAGAGAGGACATTTGGCCTCCTGAAGAGCCGATTCAGATGCCTCCACAAGACCGGCGGCGCCCTCCCATATGCCCCGGCGAAGGTCTGCAAAATCTTCATGGTCTGCTGCATGCTGCACAACATGGCAGTTGAGAAAGCTGTGCCACTCATCCTGGATCAAGATGATCAGGACCATCCACCCATGGAGGACGAAGGGCTTGGCAATGGGGCTGGTGATGTGGAGGATGTGGTTCCGCAAGAGGACATCCAGAGTCGGCTCATACGCGACTTCTTTGCTTAGTGGTGAGTACCAGTGTCTGTGTGTGCACGCATTGGTCCCCGTGTGGCATGTGTTGCGATGTGTGTGTCCATCTGCATGTATGCCACGTGAGTCAGAGGTGTGTGTGGATGTGTCACTGGAGTGATGGTGCCAGTGATGAGTGTATTTCCCCAGTCATAATTGTGACCTAGCATGTTGTCATCCTTACATGTGTCGAGTACATGCACATGCAAGTGGCTGTGCTTTTTGTGGCTGACTTCTTGTGTGTCTCTCATCCCCAGGTACTTGCGCATGCCGTCTGCTGGTTGCATTGTTGTAGCACTGCTATTCCTCATGGACACGTCATCGTGTGCTGACTCAGCGTTACACGCACGGACAAGTTTGGAAGCCTCCTTAGGGTAAGGGATGCATCAGGGGTGTATTGGGTGTGGCTGTTGTTTACGATGTGTGCACACTGCCCCTGTCGATGTTTGGTTCCTCTGCAGACATGTCGCATCACCATGGGACACATGACATGTAGCTGGGTTCACCTGAATAGATGGTCAGACTTGACAGTCATCTGTGATGGGATAGTGGATTGTGATGATGGCATCAATGTGTGTAACACTGCCCTCGGACACATACGGTTTGCATTGGCTTGACATGGTGTGGGACTTCCACATCAGAGGATCAATGGTGTATGGCAGCCTCTCCGTGAGCAGCAGGGGGTGTTTAGCTGTTAGCCGACACTTGTGTGCCAGTTCCATGGCTATCACGCATTTGTGCTGCAGAAGGGGGGTTCCAGTGTTGGACCCACATGTTACTCCACATGACCTGTTTATGTGTACTCCGAGTTGCCTCTGCATTCCCGAATACATGAATAATAAAGGCGTCCCTATGCCTCCAAGGTGCCTATTCTCAGTCAATGCTGGTGTGTTGCCACGGTGCATACGGCATGTCTGGCATGGTTTTCCGTGATAGTGGCTATGTGTCTATGTGTCGAGTAGCAAGATGCAAGCTGTTTGTGTGGGATTAGACTGTGTATTGTGCATGATGTCCATGACTGTGTGGGTATTGTGACATGTGCCATCCCCATGCATCCAACGTTGGCCAGGCCACCATTCTCTGCATCCACCTGACTCAAGCTTGCAGGACATGGTTCTGCCACCTGTCCACACATACCTGGGTGCCCCCCAGGACACTCCACATGATCCCTGACCTCTGTGCATGGCTGTCGCTATACTCAATATGTCTGTCGGCACGGTTGTGCGGCCACCCCCTCAGCTGGTTGGGCCCATCACGGGTGTGTATGGTGCTCCATGTCTGTCTTGCCTAATACATTGTGACCCATGTGTGTCCTGTGCCAGACTCAGGCCCCAGGGTGTGGATGGTTGAAGTCATATGAGAACTCAGGCATGGTTAGACTTAACAAGACACATGTAAGGTAATAATGCAAAATGTAGGCATCATCTCTTTATCGTGTAACTTTTTATTTTTGTTGGGGTACGTGGGGGGGGTATGACATGAGGGGCTTTCCGGGTGTGTGGAATCCAAAGTTCACTAGGGGAGTTGGTGTCCTTGCCATTGGAAATCCTCAGAGTCCATGCCACAGTCTTTGTCAACATTGGTCAGACAGTGACCAGCAAGTCCATGTGGCAGAGAATGTCTTTTGCTGATGTGCTGCTGTTGGTCCAGTGGGCCAGGTGCCAGGCCAGGTGTCCTGGGAGATGGTGCTGTTGCGCCGACCCTCACGGTCTTTTCTGTGGATGACCCACCCTCCTGCGGGAACCCTCAGAAGCAGGCCGTGACGATGTTTGGGATGCTCCGTCGGATGTCTCCTCCTCCTCCTGATCCCTCCCTGTGGGTGGTGATGTTCTTGGCCTGGTGGCACAGGGAGGGTTGCCCATGTTGTCGGCTATCCGACGGAGTGTACGGTGAATTCCCGTGAACACCGTCACGAGCTCAGCCTGTCTGTCCTCCATCCACCCTTGGTGTCGCAGTAGACAGGCATGTTGCTCCGCATGTTGCTGGGCCTGCTGGGTCTTGATCTCCTCGAGGATGGACACAACCTGGGCCATGCCCGTGGTGTCCTGCCGGTATGTGTCCAGGATGTTTCTGACATGGGAATATACCGGTTCCGCAGCCAACTGGTAAGGCTCGCGCCTCCGCCGTCCTCCACTCCCACCACCCCTGCCCACTTGCACCTGGCCTGCCCTTGTGGGCACATCGGGTCTCCGGGACCCCTGAGGGGTGGCATTAGCGTTGTCGCCTGCCTCCTCCTGGGTGCCCGGTACACCGTGTCCCTCCTGGTGAGCCTGGCTGCATTGTGGTGGTGGGGCAGGGATCCTGGGTGTCTCCTGGGATGTGGCAGGAGTGGGGGTGGTGGTTGGCCCAGTTGTACCTGACGCAGGTGCTGCAGGTGGTTGGACACCAGAGGGGCCAGGTTGGTCGGGGTCGTCCACAGAGTGGTGAGAGTCGTCGCTGCCGGTGGGTCCGTCATCCCGCAGAGCCGGGTCCTGTGAGTCTTCCCCACCAGTGTTGGGGGGTGATCCACGACGTTGACCTGTGTGTGAGAGAGACAATGTTAATTTTGTTCCATGCTACATCCATGTTTCATTCGTTTCTAAGTTGGCACATTTCCTCTGGGAATTTGGATATGTCTTGCATTCCACTCACAGTGCACTTGTGCATGGGTATGTCCTTTGGCCACAGCTTTTGAGACTTTACCTATGTGTGGCACAGTCTTACTTGCTGCGTCAATTGTGACTGCAGTCAGCAGTGGAGTGAGCAGGTGTGGCGAGCCATGCATTGGCGCCTTCCGTGTTGCACTGTACGTGGGCACATGGAGTTGTTCCACACACTTATATAATGCAGGTAGCTGGCGTTGTGCTCGTGCACAGGTTGAGACATGGCCCTGTGTTTTGCCAGGGAGAAGAGAGGGGGATTCAGGCACTGGCCACCCTTGTCTACATGCACGCAGTCCACCTGCTGACGAGCAGACATTCCCACACCCCACAAGGCTGAATTGGTCTCCCTGTGTGTCCCTTTCTCACTCCTTCTCTGTCCCCCTCTCCCTCCCTCCCTGTGTCAGCCTCCTCCCTCTGTCTGTCTCCCTGTGTCTCCCTCCCTCTCTCTCCCCCTCTTCCTCCCTCTGTGTGTCACCCTCTGTCACCTCAGCCCAGCTTCCTAGGCACACACTTTTAGCAGGTCTTTGAATGGCCCTTGGCTTGTTGATGTGAGTTTGTTTCTGATCTCCAGGCACCCATTGGGTGTAGTGTCTGTGTCTGCGCTGCTGCTGTGGTGGTGTGTGCTGCCACTCTTTCACAGTGTTGGCTGTTCATTAGCTGCTGTCATGTGCAAAAACGTGCCTTCAGCCCCATGTCTTAATGCAAGGCGTCTGCCATTTGCTGGCAAGTCTTTCCTGTGTGGGGACACACTGTTTGTCTGGCTGTGACCTAGGCCAAATGGGCAGAGGGCATTGTTGTCTGCTTCTGAGTTGCACTATGTGATTTCTGGGGCCCACACTCCCGCCATCCGGCTTACCGTGTCTTGTGTTGGTGTTTTCTGTGGCGTGTGACTTGGCATTGTCCAGCTGGGTGCATGGGGCATGGTGGCGCTAGTGGCATGTGCGTGTTCATGGAGTGTGGTTGAGTCATGCGATAGCTTGGGGTGGTTGCATGACTGATTGTGAGTTTGGTTGTGGATGACGTTCCCTCCATGTGAGGTGAGTTGTTTGTGTACTCACCCGGGTCTCGGAGTCCTTCTAATCTGTCCACTGACACCACCGGCAGTATGGCCATCACCCTCTCCTCCCAGGGATGGTATTGTACGGGTCTGCGGGGCGGCCCTCCTCCAGTGATGTTGGCCTGGTTGTGGTCGTCGGTCATTTTGGCTCGGACCCTCCTCCGCAGATCGTACCACCTGGCTTGGCATTCATGCCTGGTCCTTCTGGTGGACGCAACAGCATTCACAGCATCGACAATCCTCTGCCACATGGCTGTTTTTTCGGAAATGCTGGTCTGTCTGACCAATGTTCCAAAGAGGTGTGGCTCGACTCTGAGGATTTCGTCGACAAGGACCTCCAACTCTTGGCTAGTGAACTTTGGATTCTTGTTAGTGGGCATGGTGAGGGGTGTGGGTGTGGATGGTTGTGGGGGGTGTGGGTGTGGATGGCTGTGGGTGTGTGGGTGTGGTTGTGCAGGTGTGTGTGTGAATGTGATGAGGGGGTGTTTGTGAAGGTGTGTGTGTGAAGGTGTGCAAGTGTAAGGTGTAGTAAAGGTTCAAGTATGGTGCTGTAGGTTGTCTGTGGGGTCTGGCAGCAGTGAGTCTGTTGCAAAGGCTCATGGTTTGTGTCTGTGGGCCCTTTTTATTGGTCCATTGGTGGGTGTGGCTGTGTTTGAACTTTGGGTGGGTGTGTTATAAGGAGTGGTTGTGTTTTGGGCCTCTGTTTGGGATTTTGGCAGTTGCAGGTCAGTGAATGTGTTGTATTTGTGCTTGTTGGACATGTTTTGTGGCTTTGTGCCATTCGAATAGTGTATTCTTGTGTTGTTGTGCTTTGTCCTGGTTGTATAAGTGCGTTTTTAGCGTGTGTACGGTGTGTACTTCGGCAATTTTGTTGTACAGTGCTGTCCTTGTGTCTGGCTTGGTACGACTCGGACATGCGCGATGTTGGGTGAAGGTGCTGGTGTTGGGGCCTGGGGTGCGCTCCGTACTTAGAATGTTGGGGTGGGGGTACGCTCCATACGTACGCGGGTGAGGGTACGGGTCGTACATACACGGTTGGGGTGGGGGTGAGGTTCTGGACTTTTAAGAGTCCAGAGGTGTCAGGGAAACAACACCCGAAGACCCCTGAGTTCCTTCCTGTCTCGGTGCACAAATAAACAGAGACGCGGGTTTCTCGATGGTGGCGTCAGAGACCAAGATTTATTCACTGCAGGGACACAGAAGTCATAGGAACCACACAGAGGCAGAATCTACGAGACTGTTCAAATTGCATTAAGTGGGTTGTTCCTTAAATACACGAAAAATGTCTTTAGGCAACATTACACGAATATTTCTCATGCCCAACCCGGTATCCCAAACAAACAGTAAATAGATATCAAACAATAGCTAATCGTAGGTTTTCGGTATTCGATCAGTTCCCCTTGTCAGTTTTCCATTCTTTGCCCGATCCTCCCCATCATAAAAATCGTAACCTCCCCATTGTAAAAGCCCAGAAGGAGAGGAGCAGAGCCAGGTGCAAAGGATTGAAAAGTAGGATAAGAGGTGTTTATGGATCATAAACGGGCATGGCTACCGTCTTCGGCCTTTCAGTCAGGACAATGGACACGAGAACCAGTATAGCAGGACTGGCCTCAGGCAAGGGAGGCAGCTTGATTCTGCCTAGTCATGCAGCGTCAGCCTTTCTCGGGGCTCGAGCTTATGTATCCTTAACAAGGGGATTCTGCCGGGGTCATCGCCCGTTCATTGACTATGTGAGGGCAAGAAACAAAATGGATGCCGTAACTAAAATGGATGCCATGACTTGACAACAGAATGCCCTATTTCTCAGTGAATTCATGCTAGTTGCGCAGCGAAAACACTCATGCATATAATGGATCATTTACGGTTCATTGGTACCAAAATCGTGTTAGTACTACGATACCGAATACACGGGTTCGGATCGCTGCAGAACCTCAGACCGTCCTTTTGCCCTTACATAGGCAATAACTTACTCTATGTCAGAGTCCATTTCTATGTTCATCAGGTCACTGATATGTTGCTGAAGCATTACTCTATCCCGTGGCGTATCTCTAAAAACAGGTGGTCTTCTTACGCATGTCGAAACACAAAGGCTACATAAGGCGGGACCACACTGAACAATGAGACCGCACGAAAATAAAAATACCAACGCAACACCAGTGACTATCAGAACCTTCCATCCCCACGCAGATAACAGACTCCAGAACCATCCCATTAATGACCAGTCACCTTCCTCTACATGAATAGAGTCAGAGATTTTGTGTAACTTAGAGATGGCCTTATATACCGTTGGCGCATTATCTGGGATAAAAACACAGCAACTCGACTGGATCATCTTACATACCCCACCTCGATCTGCAAGTAACACGTCAAGGACCATACGGTTCTGTAACGTCATGAGGCGATCCGCTTGAAGCTCAGCTGTCAGGTTACTAAGGGCACCCGCAGTTTCGGTGATAGTGGATTCAACTACCCGTGTTAGTTGACGTAAGTTTCTACTGTTGGCCATAGGCCCCCAGAATGGAAGGAAACCTTTGAATAAGTCTCCTGCTTCTTGGCCAGCAGTATCTTCTTTACTGAAAACACCTCTCACAACTCTAGTTTTGTGATAGTCCGGTGCAGCAGTGTATGTCGGAGGTAACAGTTGAGCGATATAACATGAGCCTGAGAAGTCAGCAGGCAGCCATGTGTATGCTCTGTCTTTGCAAACAAAATAGGTGCCCTTAGCAGCTAAAAATGCAGGGGAAGACTGTGGCGGGAAAACGTATGTTTCGATACAGTCACTCTTCCCTAGTCGAGCTTTCGGATTCCTCCCATTTCCTTGCAAACAGACCTGACCTTGGTGGGGTACGACCCAGATCGGAGTCGAGCTTTTACGTTTGTTCTCACCCAAAGTAATGCCATATTCCGTAACATTCCAACCCATGTAAACTCGCAATTCATCCTTGGGAATGAACGGAGTGTTATTGACGTCTCTAACCATGTCAGTGATTCCTTTTACCAAGGCTCTATTAGCGGAGTTATACCTAGTGGAACCCGGAGGTCGTGGAGGATAGGTCTCTAGGGCATAAGCGAACATGGTCTGAAATGCCCAGAATGATCCATTATAACTAAAGGGCAGAACCAGATAAGGGATGCCCTTGTCCATGGTATGTGGTATCAAGCCACACACCCAGCAGTTCGTTGTGTTAACCACTAGTTGATGTTGGTGCAAGAGCTGAATGAAAGTGTTATTTATAAACTCAGAGCGTCGAGCTTGCTCGTGGGCAGGAAAAGGATGGAAAGAATGAAGAGAAGCAACAGTCGGAGAAACGGGAAGACGGGGAGATACTGTAGATGTAACAGGTGTGAAGATCAACTGAATACCAAAGATAATTCCGCCTACCAAGGTTATTAAAACAATCAGAAGTGTCAGAGCACATTGCATTAGAAAACATTTGCTATACAATATGTCATATAGTTTTGTCTTGTGCACATTTATGACGTTAACCCGTCGCAGTTCAGGAAGCTCCATCTTCTACAACCGTTCGCAACGGATGGTTTGTACCTGTTAAAAAATTGCCTCTGTCCACCCTGGGAGTTCCCAAAGTAAACAGAAGAAACCGACCTTGTGTCTGGTTCCCTGCAAATTAAAACAAGGCACACGTTACGACCCTAGGTAACCCAGATGGCAAGGTGAGAGAACAACAAAAATAAAGATAAAAATTTAGAGCAAACTTCCTGACTGAATGGAATGCGATAAGATCAAAACAGTTTTCAAACAGAAAGGTAATTATGCAATGTCATTAGTTCATAGCATGAGAACGTAGATTATATCTGTACTTCCCGGGTCTTGTCTGATCTTGGAATAGCTGGTCTACAGGTGCAGAAATGTTCGACTCCACAGGTGACAAATGTTCACTTTGTACAACACTCTGTCCAAAGTTCAAAGGAGCGGTTCCTGCTGAGGTGTCAGAGTTCTGCGTTTCAGTTCGTGGGTCCGTTATGTACTCTGCATCACTGAAAGGGATGAGCCTAGGAACAGGTTCTGTCTCGGATACACCAAATCCCTGTCTAACCCAGTTGTCATAGGGGAGTGGGAGAGGGACACGCTTCGTATGGCTAGCGTGCACCCAATTCTTCCTTCCAGCTAGGCGTACAGCAGTTCTCGTTGTTAGGAGCACTTGGAACGGGCCCACGAATCTTGGCTGGAGGTTCCGGGTTCGCTCAAAATTCCGTACCACCACTTGGTCGCCTGGTTTCAACGTGTGGCCTGGACTCTCTGGCGGTTTAGGCAAGGATTCGAATACCCTTTGATGAATAAGGCTTAGTTTAGCAGTCAAGTCATAAAGATAATCAATCAACATTGGATATTCGATCTGTTTGAATTCCTTTGGCCTAGGGACTCCCCAAACATTAGCAGGACGACCGAACACAATTTCATATGGGCTAAGCCCTACTTGAGAGTGTACAGTCGCTCTGGTGGACAGTAGAGCTAAAGGCAGTGCATCTGGCCAAGATAGACCAGTGGAAGCTTGAATTTTAGCAAGTTTCAGCTTCAGGGTACCATTGTACCCTTCAACCAAACCTGCTGATTGTGGGTGATTCGCACTGTGGAATTTCTGGACGATTCCCAGACCTGCACACACACTCTTCATAACTTTCCCTACGAACTCACTTCCATTGTCCGACCAAACAATCCGTGGCATACCATATCTGGGGAAGTACTCTTTGAGGAGGATTTTGGCAGTGGACATAGCAGTGTTATCCTTTAATGGATATGCCTCAATCCATCTTGAAAAGGCACAGACTACCACTAGGACATATTTGAGATTGTTACACCTGTCCATGTGGATAAAATCCAACTGAATCACTTCAAAGGGACAAGAAGGGGGAGCAAAATGACTAGTTGGGGTTGGGGTTCCCTTGCCAGGATTATGCATCAGGCATATCATGCAGTTTTTCACCACTCTTTCCGCACACTTTGTAATTCCATCATTCTTCCATACTGGAGCTAACATTTTACAGATCCCTTTTGAACTGATGTGCACCGCTCCATGCGCCATCGTGACTACTGCGAGCACATATGCATCAGGTAACATCCAACGCTGCTGTTCAGACAAATCAACCCAACATCCACTTGAATCCATTTTACCCGTTTTCTCCTTCCATTCATTCTTCTCATTTTCAGTTGCTTCATTCTGGATTGTCTTCACACTTTCAATCGTATTCTCACGCATTCCTGATTCAGCAATCCATCTTGCAGACGTTGCAACGTACATTCGGCTCGTCATGTTCCTGGCCGTCTCTTTGGCGACCTCATCAGCGAACGCATTCCCACGGCCAACATCATCCGTAATCTTTCGATGTGCACTGCACTTCACAATCGCAACTTCATTCGGTAGGGTCAGGGATTCCAATAGATCGCTGACTAACTGTCCATGTTGGATCTTAGTCCCATGGGACGTGAGAAAACCTCTTTCTTTCCACAGACGTCCAAAACTATGTGCTACGCCGAAGGCGTATTGGCTATCAGTAAACACATTCACTCTCTTTCCCTCAGCTAAAACACACGCTCTTGTTAGTGCAATTAATTCTGCAGCCTGAGCAGAATTCTGACTCACTCTTGCGGTCTCCACAATCGTACTCAAAGTCGTAACTGCATACGCAGCCGTCACATCACCATTCTGTAGTTTGAAACACGACCCATCGACGTACAAAGTGCCATCTGGATCTAGTAACGGAGTGTCTTTTAAATCAATCCTACCTTTTGTCTCTTCCTCAGTTCTGAAACAACAATCATGGGGCTCTGAATCACTCGACTCCTGAGTAGTCGGCAACAGCGTTGCTGGATTCAATATGTTGCATCGCTTGATCTGAATGTGACTTGCCAAAAGCGTCAGCTCATAGCCTGATAGTCTAGCACTGGTGAGGTGCTGAGTTTTTGTTCGATTCATGAGTGTATCCACAGCATGTGGAACCATGACTACTAACATGTTGTTCATGACTAGTCCAGCAGACTGTCGAATTGACACTGCAGCTGCTGCTGTAGCTCTCAAACAACTTGGCAATGCTCTGGCTACCGGGTCTAATGTGGATGAGAAATATGCACAAGGCCGCTGTTTGTCACCAAATTGTTGTGTTAATACACTCAACGCACAGCCTTCTCTTTCATGGACATATAAAGTAAATGGCTTACTGTAGTCAGGAGTACCCAACACAGGAGCTGAACACAGCGCATCACGTAAGTCGGAGAAGCTCTGTTGACATTCATCAGACCATGGCAAAGGGCTCGGAACACCTTTTCCAGTCAGGGCCACCAATGGTTTTGCCATGAGAGAAAAATTTGGGATCCATTGCCTGCAGTATGACGTAATACCCAAAAACGCACGCACTTCTCTCTGTGTGCTTGGTACGATCATCTGCGAAATTGCTTTGATTCTCTCTGGGGTCAACCTTCTTCCCTCCTTTGACAAAAGATGACCTAAGTAGGTCACTTCTTGGCAACAATATTGCAGTTTAGAAGGGGAAACCTTGTGATGTAAGTCTGACAAATGACGTAATAAAGAAATTGTAGCTATTTTGCAAGTTTCCTTGTCATCAGCAGCCAGTAAAAGATCATCTACATATTGGATCAGAGCAACACCAGGAGGAAGTACAAAAGCATCTAATTGACTCTTCAATGCTTGGCTGTAAATTGAGGGGCTCTCACAATAACCTTGTGGAGCGCGTTTGAATCTGAAACTGCGACCTCCTAAGGAGAAACCAAAAATGTCTCTACTTTCCTCGGCTATCGGAATGCTGAAGAAGGCATTCTTCAAGTCGATCACTGTAAACCATGAGGCTGAGGCAGGAATCAACGTCAATAATGCAGTGATATCTGGTACCACAGGAAACTGTGGAATCACTATTTTGTTAACCTCTCTGAGGTCAATCACAAATCTGTAGATTGGAGGTTTAGACGGGGGTTCTGCTTGGGTTTTCGGAACCCGCTCAACAGAGCCTCTCTAACCCAAACCAGAACGTTACCCCCCCCTAGGGCCTATTTACACCTAAATAACCACATATATATACCACCTAAGGACAGGGAATTCCTATTACATACATATATACCAAGACCTCACAGCCTCACGGTCCCACACGGACCCAGGACTTCCTGCCCAGATGGCAGCCACAGCCTCGCGGTCCCAAACGGGCCCAGGACTTCCTGCCCAGACGGCAGCCACAGCCTCGCGGTCCCAAACGGACCCAGGACTTCCTGCCCAGACGGCAGCCACAGCCTCGCGGTCCCAAACGGACCCAGGACTTCCTGCCCAGACGGCAGCCACAGCCTCGCGGTCCCAAACGGACCCAGGACTTCCTGCCCAGACGGCAGCCACAGCCTCGCGGTCCCAAACGGACCCAGGACTTCCTGCCCAGACGGCAGCCACAGCCTCGCGGTCCCAAACGGACCCAGGACTTCCTGCCCAGACGGCAGCCTTTACGAGTTCATCCTATAATTACCACGACATACAACAAGGGAGTTAACAACAAGGGAATCAGTGTTACTATGTATCAGATCACACAAAGACGGCTAGTTGAGCACAACCTGTTCCCCAGTTCGAGGGGCTCCTTTCTCCCTTATTCAGTTACCACCTACCTGATCAGGATTAACATCTGTTCATGTAAAGTCACAGCTGACTAGAAGAATAGGTTACCCTCTTATACAAGAACACGTAGCACATATTGCTTTACTACAAACTGAATACTTTATTTAGTTATTACATGCACGCTCACGGAACATAATACATATCACATAACCTGCAAAGAAAAGTGAAAGATTAAGTTGTACACTCTAATAGTAAGGGGTTGACATCACCTTGGTCATATGTAGCCTGCACTCAATGGTCATCTAGGTTCCCTCCTCGTCTGCGCCTCGGCTTCGCCTGGAAGTCACACCTCCGCAATCACGGATTTACTCCCGTCTCCCTCTCCGAGTCACTGGGACCTCTTCCTCATCGGCTACTCTCTTCTCTTTGGAATATCTATTTCTCGGTTTTTCTCCACCTTCAAGTTTGTCATCTGTCTTCCCTGGAATAAGTAGTAGCTTTACTGCTAACGGCCAGGTGCCGCCTATGGACTAAAAGCAAGTGCCAGTATCTGCCTCAAACTTTTACTAATATAGATGTGCATTTCCTCATGGAAAATTCCAGCCCGTAACCTGCCGCCCACCAAATTCTTGTACCTCCCCGTGCCAAGGACACGTTCCCAGCCGGCCGGCCTGATGTAGTGTCTTCGGCATGAAGAAAAATACAATCCTTCGATAAGGGCCGGCCTGAACCGGTTCTCTCCAAGCGAATAACACCTCATAACTAAAACATCACCCTCGACCTAAAAACATCCCAAGCTGCCGGAGCAGAAAGAAAGATGGAGTCTCTCCTGATTGAGGCCTACCAGGCCTGAATTCAGCACGGCTCCATGAAATACCCTCACTACAGGACAGGTTACCCCTAATACTAACAAATCTATCCCCTAGGCTATGTGTGCAAGCCCTGATCTATGGGGAAGAACACAGGATCATGTTGAAGTGCCTAGTAAATAGGCTCTATACACTACTCTAACCCTTAAACTTGAATGGAAAGAGACTGAAGTCATATTGGTCCCTCTTTAACACAAGAAAGGCCGGGAAAATCGAGCAGTACATTTCACCCTTGACTTCAGTCTATTATACATTCATTAAATGGAGCTAACATCTGTGGAAGAATAATATGAAACAAAGCTAACTGATCTATGTCTAGTACCAAGTGTGCAGAATTGAAGCAGTGAAGGAATACACTGAATAAAGCAACAGATAGAAATCAAAACAGCAACAGCAATCAAAATACCACCTAATGTGTGGCGTAGCATGTGTATATCAGGTAACCAATTAAAGAGCCAGTCAAACCAGCCCTGGTCAATGTGTTTTCTAACTTCTTCTGTTTAAGTCACGCAACTTGTCGATGTGAGCACGAATGGATTGTGTATGGTCAGACAAGTTAAAACAACAGAGACCTTCGAAGTCCGAGCAATCATGTCCATGTTTAAGCAAAAGATAATCAATGGCTGCTCTATTTTGCAAAATGGCCCTACGTTCACCCTGGGCGTCTAATAGCATGTCAGACAAAATTGTAGAAGTATGATTAATAGATTTCACCATCCAGCAGGCCATTTTCCCAATAGATTTGGCATTATAAACCGCCAAAGCAGGAACACCAATAATTGAAACAGCTAAGCTAAGGTATTCAGACTTGGAATATAAATGCAAAGATGGGTCACAATCCTCCTGTAACATTACAGTATCTCGAAGCACACGAGAGTTGGCATTCGGGTGTGATGCGAACATCAGCAAACTGAGTCTCGTAATGGCACAAGGGCCTCCGGAAATGTTTGCAGGGACAAATGGCCAGGAAGTATTACCACATGAGAAAAGCCATCCGGCAGGTAGTAACATCGTGCGATAGTGACTGGGGGTAACTACCAAACTATTACAAGTCATATTGTTCTGAACTGAAACACATGTGGTCGGTGTCCTTTGAAAGCACAAAGTCCGTTCGTGAGCTGTAAATGAAGTGGCGCCTTTTAGTTTTAGGCGCAGACATTCAGAGATCGCACTAGGAAATACACGTAAGAAAGAAGCACAAATCACCTTGTGTGATATTATAAGTAAGTATTTGGGACTGGATGGGGGTTTGCTCGTTCGGCAATTCAATACATAGGGGGCAATATACATGGGTAGCAAAATCACCCAGGAGAATATTGGGACGGGCCTTCGAAACATTAAAAATATGAATTAAAGTTTCCAATGAGGCGGGGACAGCAACCAGACAGGTCGCCAGAATGTCATGTACAGATCTCATCGGTGTCAAACAGAAGTGAGGGGCGTCAGTCACCCTCTTGGCTAGTGCAGTCCAAAAGTTCGATGATGAATCCCACGCAGCGAAGGAACGCAACACTCGGGTTCCCAGTTCATCCCGGGTTGATAGGATCCCTCCTTTCTCGTCGTACCAGTCCGAAAACAGTCCGGCTCCGACACATCCTGCAGCAACAATCCAAAGAATGATCTGAAAGAGAACCAAATACAGGCATTAATCATTCTCGTAAATAACATTTATCAGCCGGGACCGCTTCCCAGCTATCTTTCCCTGGTCTCATAACCAAAATGGTATTGTCCTGACCGGTGGCAATGACCTCTGCTTGTTCAGGGGGATTCTTAGGCGACTGCACCCAAACTCTGGCCCCAGGATTATCCGTGGAGCCAAAACCTTTCTGACCTCGTACAGTTAGCAATGTTGGAGCAGTGCCTTTCATTAATGCACCACTGAAAACAGGCATTATGAGTAATTGAGCCACTCGGTCAGTGCGATGTATCAGTAAGTCAACCTCACTGCTATTCAGCAGGAGCACCTTAATCTCTCCCTGATAATCACTGTCGATAATACCTCCAAGCACCTGAATGCCTTTTACAGCCAGCCCCGATCTAGGGGCGATCAATCCGAAATTTCCAGGTGGTATCTGAACACCAACACCTGTCTCTATGATGACTCGATCTCTACTTTTTATAACAATGTCATCCATAGCATGCAAGTCTAAACCTGCCGACCCTGGGGTCGCTCTACATGGAGCCAAAGCTCCGGGAGTAATTTCCCAATACATCACAGTTCCTCTGATTTCATTAGGCATAGCCTCAACATTCGGGGGAAACAAACGCATAAGTGGAGATTCAGCATTTAAAAAAGGACGATTATTCAAAATCAATAGTGCTTGGGGCAAAAAGTCTCGCCAATTTTTATACTTGTCATCTGTTAACTTACGCAGCTGGTCCTTTAGCAGGCCATTCAATCTCTCCACCAGGCCCGAGGCCTGTGGGTAGTAGGGTATATGGAATATCCATTCAATATTGTTTTCCGCACAGAATTCCTGTACCAATCTTCCACGAAAATGGGATGCATTATCAGATTGAATTTGGAATGGCACACCATAGTACATCATAATCAATTCTAATGTTTTAATGGTATTCAATTGGGTAGCTTGCTTACAGGGAAGGGCTACCAGCAGGCCACTGTATGTATCAACAATAGTGCAAACATATTGACAATTCCTACTCATGGGAAGTGGACCAATGTAATCAATCTGCCAAATTTGAGCGGGCAGTTTTCCGCGATGTAAATGACCTTTAACAATTTGGGGCACCTTACGCTGTCTGATATGCTGACAAACGGGGCAGTGTAAAATAACATTTTTAATTAAATCTAGGGGAATATAAATTCCTCGATCAGCAGCCCACCTGCTAGTGGCCTTCTCTCCAAAATGTCCTGCCTTCTGGTGTGCCCATTTCGCCAATCCCGCAATATCAGAATCTTGCCTGTCCACCACTGCCTCAGCAATTTTAGACTTCTCATCTGCAATGTTATGAAAAAATTTGTCAAGAGAATCTATCGGAGTGTGAGCATCCACATGGAAGATGGTAACAGTACTCTGTGGGAGCATCTCCCAAATTTCTTGCCATAACTCTTTTCCCCATAATTCTTTGGAATGTAACTTCCAATTATGGGAATGCCAAGTTGGCAACCAAACATCCAGTCCATTGGCAGTAGACCAAGAATCGGTGAAAATATGACATGTACCAGGTAACTCTTGTTTCAAAACTTGGTAAACAGCGTAAAGCTCGGCAAATTGGCTGCTTTTACCTTCACCAGTTGTGCTCAACAATTTCTGTGTAATCGGATTATAGGACACCGCCTTCCGGTGCCGTGTCATCCCTATAAACCTCGCTGAACCATCAGTGAACCAAACATGGTTTCTTTCCGCTGCGGACAAATCATCAAAAGGCTTACCCCACTTGACAGGAGACTCCTGTGCTAAAGGTACGGAACATTCACTCTCAGTCTCAGTCGATGGCGCTCGCGCCACCTGCTCATGTAAAGAAGCAACTCCTTTCGGGCCCACACGTGCCCTGTCTTGTATGTACCATTTCCATTTAATCACACTCGCCTCTTGAGCGTGTCCAATTCGGTGAGTTTTCGGCGAACTCAGAACCCACTGCATGATAGGAATTTCCGGACGCAGAACTATATCATGTTCCAAAGTCAATTGCTTGGTATCCACCAGAGCCCAATAACAAGCAAGTAACTGTTTCTCAAAGGGTGTGTAACGCTCACCAGCATCAGGTAACTTTTTGGTCCAAAAACCTAACGGTACTTTACTCCTGCCTTGTTTCTGCCACAAACTCCAATTTGCATAAAGGCCCTGTACAGACACATTCAAATCCACGTCACCATCACGTACAGGCCATAAATCCAGAGCATGTTGAATTGCCTCTTTTGCCAGACTAAACGCATCTTGCTGTGGTTTATCCCATTCAAATGCATTCTTTTTACGCGTGACCCGGTACAAGGGGGCCAATATTTGACTCAAATGAGGAATATGCTGGCGCCAAAAGCCAAACAGACCAATGAAGCTCTGGGCTTCTTTCCTATTTCTAGGAACTGCAAAATCAAGAATCTTCTGTTTAACCTGAGGGATCACTTCACGGTGCCCTTCATGCCAATTAATACCCAAAAATTTTACAGCCTGGGACGGACCTTGCAATTTATCTGGGTTGATTTCCCAACCTTTCTCACGCAGGCACTCAATGACTCTGTCTAATTGGGTCTGAGCTTCCTCTTGTGTTTTGCCTTGGATCAAAACATCATCAATATAATGACATATCTGAATTTGGGGATGAACCGGTACCTCAGCGAAATGCTCTGCCACCAGCCGGTGACATATCGTAGGACTATGCACATAGCCCTGGGGAAGACTTCTAAACGTCATCTGACGCCCGTTCCACGTAAAACTGAATTGTTCCTGACACTCTGGGGCAATCGGAATCGAAAAGAAAGCATTAGCAATATCAATGGACGCATACCATGTACCTGGATGCTTTTGGATTCTCTCAATTAGTGTAATAACATCCGGTACTGCAACAGTCAAAGACGGTGTGTGTCTGTTCAATTCTCGATAATCAACGGTCATGCGCCAAGAGTTATCACTCTTACGCACCGGCCAAACAGGATTATTCCAAGCAGAAGTAACTGGGGTTATGACTCCTGCATCCACCAACTCCTGAATAGTGGTACTAATCTCCTCATGACCACCTGGAATACGATACTGCTTCTGACAAACCACTTTTGTCGCCTGGGGAACTTGTATGGGGGGCATTCTTAAACGACCAACCCGTATAGGTCTGGACGATATATAATGCGTTGTCCAAATTGGTAACATCCGTCATCTAGATGCAAAGTCATTCCTTTCAAAATATCAATCCCAATTATGAATTCTAGGAGTGGCACTACTAGTACAGAATACTCTTTTCTAGGAATTCTACCTATTCTCATTTCAAGCAAAGTTTGAACTGCAGGGGTTTCTTTTCCACCTAATCCGGTAATAGTAAAAGGCTGACCTGTAAACTTCTTCGATTTTCCATGAATAAGAGTGGCCTCCACTCCTGCATCTACCAATGCTCGGGCCCTTTGGATATTACGATGTCTCCAATAAATGTCAATATCTACATAGGGTCTATTATCTCTGTGAGCCCATCTGTGTACCGGAGCTTGACCTATTTCCTAATCATTCTTACTGCATTCTGTGTACCAGGATAAATCAGGATAAAGACTCTCACGCTTCTTAGGTATCGGCACCTCCTGTTCATATCCATTCCCAGTACGGAACGGATTCGTATCTTCTGCATTGTACTGCGGGTTACGATCGACCAAACTGTGACGATCCTCTCTCCTCCTCAACTCAGGGGATTGATCCCTATCATCTCTACGTCTGCTGTAAACATAGTCAGTTCTCCCCCTTTCTCTATCCCCCTCTCTCTCCCTGTCTCTCTCTCGACGGGGGGACACATCACGTACAGAACGTCGATCATCACGACGAACAGAGCGCCCACGGCGGTCGTCATCACCGCTACCGTCAGAACCACCACGATCACACTCAGTGGTTCGAACACGCCGGGCACCCTCCTTTCGATCCAAGCCACGTTTGCGAAACAACTCCCACAAACGAGCGGTAGTCTCACCATCAATGTCCTCCCTCCGCACACCATCAGCCAGAAGACCAGAAAAAATATCACGTCTAGTAAGTTTATTTTCACCAGGAGTACGAGTGTCAGGCCGGGACTGACGTTCAGGTTTAAACCACTCACCCAACTCACCGAGTTGGCGCACCGATTCCAAAACCGTAGATAACACGTTACCAGTCTGATTAATCAATAAGGTCATCATGACCTGCTTATAGGCAACAGGGGAAGATCGAATGATACGGTTCCGCACAGAAGATGTCAACAAACCATCAAGCAATCTGTCAGCAGTACCCAGAAAAATCGCCGTTTTCATCACCTCCTCTTTGAGACGTTGAGCAGCATCACGCAAAGTATACCACGGCTTGTCATGCACAGGCCAGTCAGATTCAGTAGGATATTTTTTATTACAACCCTCAGTCGCCAATTGGAGTAAAGAAATCTGACCACCACCATTATAGTTACGAAAATGATCCTGCACAGTAGAATCCAAACTCAAGGAACAGAACTTTAAACAATCGCCAGTATCCAACATAATACCAGCAGCGCCCAGTTCATAAAGGCGCACCATCCATGTGTGTGAGCAAGGACTCGCCAGCTCGCTGCCGAAATCGCTGCAAAATATCACTAATTTCCTGTTGAGTAAAGTCTTCTAAACAGTCCAAAGAAATACCCTGCGGAGCATTGGGAGACTGCTGCAACTTCCGACGGAAAACTGGATGCGCAGAAACCGCGGGACGAGCATCACAAGGAGCCCGATCAGTACTCGTAGAGGGACAATCAGTGTAAGAGGCATTGATCCCACTCGAAGAACGAGCGTAATCACGGGGTGCACCATCAGAGGTGCGAGAAGCAGACTTACAATCATGGCGGGAGCGAGAAGACTCGCGCTTGGCAGACTCCTCACCCGAGGAACAAGAATCAGTCGAGTTCCAGATATTACCATCCCATTCATCAGGATTCCAATCCAGCCCGGCTGTCGCCACGACCAGACGCACCTTTCGCGTCGAAACCCGACCGCGCCTGTTCTTGTATTTATAACGAGCAATTCGCACAGCCGCCCGTTCGGCAATAGTTTGGTAAGTCTCAAGTTTATCAGCAAGCAACTTATTTTGACACCGCAACAACGTATGAGAATTCTGAATCTCAACAAAGTGCGCTTCCACATCTTTAAGAGATATCTGTAACTTCAACAATCTCTCATGTAGAATCCTGTACGCAGACAAAACAATCCAACCTCTGCGCCCCAAAATGGGAATCTCCTCACCCTTCGATACGGGTGCCTTCTGCAAACAAGCAATCACATTAGCCGGCTCTGCCAGCTCCAAAGAAGAATTCCAATTCTCACTCAAACCAGTAGAATCAGCCCACTCACGGGCCAAGGCTTCATAAGGCGTTGAATCCCATCCGGGAATATCAACGGGCAACTTAAAAGTAGATTTAGACCTTCTGGAAAACATCGTGAAAAAAGAAAAAGAAGAAAAGAAAAAGAGAAAAAAAAAAAACTACACACACAATTATACAAAAATAAAATGCAAACAAAACCACGCACGCGCCGAAAGCAAACACAATACAACACAACGCACACAGGTTTCGTAAACGGTTCGTGACGCCAAATGTTCTGCTTGGGTTTTCGGAACCCGCTCAACAGAGCCTCTCTAACCCAAACCAGAACGTTACCCCCCCCTAGGGCCTATTTACACCTAAATAACCACATATATATACCACCTAAGGACAGGGAATTCCTATTACATACATATATACCAAGACCTCACAGCCTCACGGTCCCAAACGGACCCAGGACTTCCTGCCCAGACGGCAGCCACAGCCTCGCGGTCCCAAACGGGCCCAGGACTTCCTGCCCAGACGGCAGCCACAGCCTCGCGGTCCCAAACGGACCCAGGACTTCCTGCCCAGACGGCAGCCACAGCCTCGCGGTCCCAAACGGACCCAGGACTTCCTGCCCAGACGGCAGCCACAGCCTCGCGGTCCCAAACGGACCCAGGACTTCCTGCCCAGACGGCAGCCACAGCCTCGCGGTCCCAAACGGACCCAGGACTTCCTGCCCAGACGGCAGCCACAGCCTCGCGGTCCCAAACGGACCCAGGACTTCCTGCCCAGACGGCAGCCTTTACGAGTTCATCCTATAATTACCACGACATACAACAAGGGAGTTAACAACAAGGGAATCAGTGTTACTATGTATCAGATCACACAAAGACGGCTAGTTGAGCACAACCTGTTCCCCAGTTCGAGGGGCTCCTTTCTCCCTTATTCAGTTACCACCTACCTGATCAGGATTAACATCTGTTCATGTCAAGTCACAGCTGACTAGAAGAATAGGTTACCCTCTTATACAAGAACACGTAGCACATATTGCTTTACTACAAACTGAATACTTTATTTAGTTATTACATGCATGCTCATGGAACATAATACATATCACATAACCTGCAAAGAAAAGTGAAAGATTAAGTTGTACACTCTAATAGTAAGGGGTTGACATCACCTTGGTCGTATGTAGCCTGCACTCAATGGTCATCTAGGTTCCCTCCTCGTCTGCGCCTCGGCTTCGCCTGGAAGTCACACCTCCGCAATCACGGATTTACTCCCGTCTCCCTCTCCGAGTCACTGGGACCTCTTCCTCATCGGCTACTCTCTTCTCTTTGGAATATCTATTTCTCGGTTTTTCTCCACCTTCAAGTTTGTCATCTGTCTTCCCTGGAATAAGTAGTAGCTTTACTGCTAACGGCCAGGTGCCGCCTATGGACTAAAAGCAAGTGCCAGTATCTGCCTCAAACTTTTACTAATATAGATGTGCATTTCCTCATGGAAAATTCCAGCCCGTAACCTGCCGCCCACCAAATTCTTGTACCTCCCCGTGCCAAGGACACGTTCCCAGCCGGCCGGCCTGATGTAGTGTCTTCGGCATGAAGAAAAATACAATCCTTCGATAAGGGCCGGCCTGAACCGGTTCTCTCCAAGCGAATAACACCTCATAACTAAAACATCACCCTCGACCTAAAAACATCCCAAGCTGCCGGAGCAGAAAGAAAGATGGAGTCTCTCCTGATTGAGGCCTACCAGGCCTGAATTCAGCACGGCTCCATGAAATACCCTCACTACAGGACAGGTTACCCCTAATACTAACAAATCTATCCCCTAGGCTATGTGTGCAAGCCCTGATCTATGGGGAAGAACACAGGATCATGTTGAAGTGCCTAGTAAATAGGCTCTATACACTACTCTAACCCTTAAACTTGAATGGAAAGAGACTGAAGTCATATTGGTCCCTCTTTAACACAAGAAAGGCCGGGAAAATCGAGCAGTACAGACGGGTCAGTGCGTTTTAAAATCGGCAGAACAGGACTATTGCAGACATTTCCTCTAGTTTCCTCTATCACATCTTTCTGTATTAAGTCTTTCACAATTAGCAAGAGTGCACGTTCACCTTCATTCGAAATCCGATACTGTGGGATTCGTGGGAATCTAACATTCGCTTTCAGACTTACCACATAAGGGGGAATTTCCAAGAGGCCTACATCGTTAGGACCAGTCGCCCAAAGAGTATCAGGGAGAGAACGCAGCTCCGGTGGGAGCTTATCCATCGACATATACATTGGAGAGATGACTCTTTTGCCTAACGTGAGCTGTACTCCTGAAGGAGAACAGTACAGTGTCGCATGCAGGCGTTTCAACAGATCTAAACCAAGCAGATTCTCATTACAACCGGTTGTTAGGATAAGGGGTGCTTCTAGTTCGCATGGCCCAACAGAAATTGATAAAGGACTAGAAACAGGATTGTGAACAGGGGCGCCTGAGAAACCTACTGAAGTGTTCGTTAAGCCAGACAAAGGTGCGCCAGGGAGTTTCGCATGCATATTTGAACTTTTTGCCGCACCAGTATCCAACAGAAACGGTTCGACCACGCCTGATGTAACTACTGCGACATAAGGTCCACTCTGATCAACTGGAACTGATACTACTCCCTCTCTTTGCATGTGGCTGTCCTAGTACTCGCTTCGCTGAATCTCTTCATTATGAGCATAGTAATCTTCAACATGATACTGTGGAGATCTACCTAGTTGCGCAGGTTGTACATTTCGCTGATCGAAATAATTTGATGGGCAATCGGTCTGTGGTGTCATTGTACCACGTCCTCTACCTCTAGGAGCTTGCATAAACCCAACATTACCTCTCTGAGCTGGGACACCACTAGTCTGTGCGTGCAATACCGGACACTCATTCTTATAATGACCCTCCTTTTTACAATAGGCACACTGATTCCATGCTAACTGTTGTCGGGAAAAACCATAATTAAATCTTTGGGACGTCCCTTGCTGGAATTGTGGCTGTTGCTGAAACTGGGGTCGCTGCTGTGAATCTGACTGATTCGAGCGAGGCGGATACGCCTGTTGCAATAGTACTTTAGTCTTCAAATCTTTTGTCTTCTTTTCTGACTTTTCCTTCTCTTCTTTCTCTCTATTCTCGTAATACTGAGCAGTTGCAAGTATCTGTGCTGTCGTCGACACTGCCCATGCACTTTCAGAATCCTTTAACTTGTTACTAAGCTCAGGTAGTAAATTAAACAGGAACTTGTCGTCAAACAGCCTCTGGCCTCCCTCAGTACTCATATCTTGCCCACTGTGGTCTACGAAGGTTTCTTCAAATCTAGTGAAGAAGTCAGAGACGCTCTCATCCTTCTTTTGCTTGCATGCCGATAGTTTATCCCAATTAACTCGTGACGCTGGCATCAGCGTTTTCATCAGATTAATTATTCTGCCAGGTAAGGCAGCAATCAGAGGTTCAGGTTTAGCACCGCCAACTTGTTGCGCATCTGCTGCTACAATAGCTTGCCAATCACCTCCTAGGGCGACTGGGTGGTTCTCTTGCCGAATCTTGGCCCATATAGGCTGTGGCACTACATTGCCAAATAGCATTTCAATGTCTGCCAAATTCATGACACACGCTTGAACTGTCTGTGTTAACTCTTTATAATAACCAGCAGGGTTTTTACGCGGGTCCGGCAGCGCTTGTTTTACTGCTAATACTTCGGCCCGCTTCCAAGGGATGTGTATCCACACTCTCTGGAAATGTGCCGGAGCAGCTGCAATACCATTAGCCCCATCAGCTTGAACTGCATCACGCCATATTGGTGGAACTTCTCTCATCGGATATTGACCTCGTCTTTTCCTAGTAATCGGTGAACCATCAGGGTCCCTTGGCGCTCGAAGAGGGAAATCATCCCTATAAGCTAAAATCAGTTCTATCGCTTCCCTTACTTCTGAACCTATCACCATTCCTGCGGCAAATTTCTGCTGAACATTTATCAGGTCAGAGGGGACAGAATCTAAGTCATCATCTTCCCATTCCTCACGCACAAGAGAACACATCACGTCAAAAACATAACGTTGAGTTGGTTCATTCCATTGCATAAAGGTATCTAACACTCTTCGTGCATCATACTTCGCAGCTTTCGACATCCACCTAAGAGCTGTCGAATCTAACATTTCTCGTTCCTGGGGACCAGGAAGCTGGCTACGTCTCTGTATAGAGTCAGAAACGGGGGTCCCAATTAAAGACCTGTAGAGAGGAGTTAAGATATTAGTTACAGAGTCGGTTATTTTCCGACGAACGGAAAGCGGAGTCAGAATGTCCACAGGGTTCGGGGACAGGGCAGCTGGAGCAGATGAAATAGTAAGGGTGGGAGTAGTAGGTAAAGCAGTTTGTGAAACGACAGGCAAAGACGGAACAGGCGACCCAGGAAGAGGGGGTGCCGAAGGAACATTAACCACGGGAAGGACAGGAGCTGGAATCAAAGGAAGTGGAGCAACTATTCCAGGCTGACCAGCAGCTGGCTGTACAACAGGTAGTAACTGTGGTACTGTAATACCCTGTGCGTACGGCGGAGGTGAATTCAACAGGTAAGACAACAGAGGATCCTTTTCATGGTCCTCTATCGGCTTAGTAGGACAAGATGGCAATACAGGGTAACATTTATCAATTGCCAAATTATATTTTCTATTCGCCATCTCCATTGCTTTCTCAGTCTCGTTGACATGCAGCTGCCTAGCAGACTCCATTAAAGTCAACCCTTTCTCTTTCTGTTCTTTCTTCGTCTTCCTAATTTCTCTCTGGTTGGCTTCTTTACGCCATACGCGAAAAGAATCAAACATTGCCGGCCGGGCTTTTCTTTTAAACAACTTCATTTCTAGATTGTCTAGAATTTCGCTTTCGAAGCTACCATGCGGTGGCCAACTAAGGACACCATCTTTTCTGGTATAACGGACCCATACTTCATTATACGCAATAGGACCTACACCGTGTTTACAATAGAGCTCATATGTAGGAGTTCCAATCGGAGGAACCGAACACGAATCCTCCAACCGGGAATCCCCGTTGCAACGTAACCAGGACAGGAAACAATTACTACTGTTAGTCATGACAAACAAAGACAAATTCCAACCAAAATGCGCAGGGAACTTAGGCCTACCAAAATGAACCAATACCAAAAAAAAGATTATCTAAACAAGAGCAACCAATGATAATCTACGAATTAAACCAGAGCAACAAAGAACAACCAAACTGAGCGTAACCCACTTAATACTTAACTGAAATGTGGAAGACGTCACCAAGGAGAACCCGTCTACGTCTCGCAGTACTAAGGTCTGCACCTCGGGTCCAAGACAGGGCGACAGTCAAGGCAGCGGTCCTCTGTAGCCGTCTGGGAACGGGAACCCTCGTGGAAGAGATCGTCGGGCCACTTTTACGACATGCAGGGATCGATGAAGCGGGGTACCTCCCTCCGGAATCTTCACACGAAACTCCTCGAACTTTTCAGGCTTTGGACCGGTACCGGATGACGTCGCCCCATGTTGGGCGCCAATTTGAGGTTCTGGACTTTTAAGAGTCCAGAGGTGTCAGGGAAACAACACCCGAAGACCCCTGAGTTCCTTCCTGTCTCGGTGCACAAATAAACAGAGACGCGGGTTTCTCGATGGTGGCGTCAGAGACCAAGATTTATTCACTGCAGGGACACAGAAGTCATAGGAACCACACAGAGGCAGAATCTACGAGACTGTTCAAATTGCATTAAGTGGGTTGTTCCTTAAATACACGAAAAATGTCTTTAGGCAACATTACACGAATATTTCTCATGCCCAACCCGGTATCCCAAACAAACAGTAAATAGATATCAAACAATAGCTAATCGTAGGTTTTCGGTATTCGATCAGGTCCCCTTGTCAGTTTTCCATTCTTTGCCCGATCCTCCCCATCATAAAAATCGTAACCTCCCCATTGTAAAAGCCCAGAAGGAGAGGAGCAGAGCCAGGTGCAAAGGATTGAAAAGTAGGATAAGAGGTGTTTATGGATCATAAACGGGCATGGCTACCGTCTTCGGCCTTTCAGTCAGGACAATGGACACGAGAACCAGTATAGCAGGACTGGCCTCAGGCAAGGGAGGCAGCTTGATTCTGCCTAGTCATGCAGCGTCAGCCTTTCTCGGGGCTCGAGCTTACGTATCCTTAACAAGGTGATTCTGCCGGGGTCATCGCCCGTTCATTGACTATGTGAGGGCAAGAAACAAAATGGATGCCGTAACTAAAATGGATGCCATGACTTGACAACAGAATGCCCTATTTCTCAGTGAATTCATGCTAGTTGCGCAGCGAAAACACTGTCATGCATATAATGGATCATTTACGGTTCATTGGTACCAAAATCGTGTTAGTACTACGATACCGAATACACGGGTTCGGATCGCTGCAGAACCTCAGGGGTACAGTCCATACATACACGGTTGGGGTGGGGGTACGTTCCATACATACGCGGGTGAGGGTACGGGTCGTACATACACGGTTGGGGTGGGGGTACGGGTCGTACATACACGGTTGGGGTGGGGGTACGGGTCGTACATACACGTTTGGGGTGGGGGTACGCTCCATACATACGCGGGTGAGGGTACGGGTCGTACATACACGGTTGGGGTGGGGGTACGGGTCGTACATACACGGTTGGGGTGGGGGTATGGTCCGTACATACACGGTTGGGTTGGGGGTACGCTCCATACATACGCAGGTGAGGGTACGGGTCGTACATACATGGTTGGGGTGGGGGTACGCTCCATACATATGCGGGTGAGGGTACGGGTCGTACATACACGGTTGGGGTGGGGGTACGGGTCGTACATACACGGTTGGGGTGGGGGTACGCTCCATGCATACGCGGGTGAGGGTACGGGTCGTACATACACGGTTGGGGTGGGGGTACGGTCCATACATACACGGTTGGGGTGGGGGTACGCTCCATACATACGCGGGTGAGGGTACGGGTCGTACAGACACGGTTGGGGTGGGGGTACACTCCATGCGTACGCGGGTGTGGGTATGCTCCATGCATACGCGGGTGAGGGTACGGATCGTACATACACGGTTGGGGTGGGGGTACGGTCCGTACATACATGGTTGGGGTGGGGGTACGCTCCATACATACGCGGGTGAGGGTACGGGTCGTACATACATGGTTGGGGTGGGGGTACGCTCCATACATACGCGGGTGAGGGTACGGGTCGTACATACACGGTTAGGGTGGGGGTACGGGTCGTACATACACGGTTGGGGTGGGGGTACGCTCCATGCATACGCGGGTGAGGGTACGGGTCGTACATACACGGTTGGGGTGGGGGTACGGTCCGTACATACACGGTTGGGGTGGGGGTACGCTCCATACATACGCGGGTGAGGGTACGGGTCGTACATACACGGTTGGGGTGGGGGTACATTCCATGCGTACGCGGGTGTGGGTACGCTCCATGCATACACGGGTGGGGGTACGGTCCGTACATACACGGTTGGGGTGGGGGTACGCTCCATGCGTACGCGGGTGTGGGTACGCTCCATGCATACACGGGTGGGGGTACGGTCCGTACATACACGGTTGGGGTGGGGGTACGCTCCATACATACGCGGGTGAGGGTACGGGCCGTACATACACGGTTGGGGTGGGGGTATGCTCCATACGTACGTGGGTGAGGGTACGGGTCGTACATACACGGTTGGGGTGGGGGTACGCTCCATGCATACGCGGGTGAGGGTACGGGTCGCACATACACGGTTGGGGTGGGGGTACGCTCCATACGTACGCGGATGAGGGTACGGGTCGTACATACACGGTTGGGGTGGGGGTACGCTCCATACATACGCGGGTGGGGGTACGGGCCGTACGTACCGGGGTGTACATACACGGGTGGGGGTACGTCTCGTACATACACGGGTGTACATACACGGGTGTACATTCAGGGGTGGGGGTACGTCTCGTACATACACGGGTGTACATACACGGGTGGGGATTCGACTCGTACATAGGGAGGGCTGGGGGGAGTGTTGGGCGCGTATGCGGGCACATGTCTCCATGGTTGCTATGGGAGTTCGGTGCGGACGGTGTTTTTTCCATCCGGTTGAAACATCGGACGCACGGGATGGATCGTACTAGCGAGGTCGGACTTCACTTTTCACATTTGTACGGTAAATCGTCCGAGGATGTGCGGACACATTTTCCGACCCGATGACGTGTGGGAATAATTCCCAATGCGATTCGTATGGACTTTTTCCCATGCGAATCGTACTTGGCAGTTTGTACGGCACTTGTACGATTCGTACGGTACAAAGACCGGATACGAGTCGTACGGGGAAATTTTTTACAGGATCGTAATCGCCACCCAAATGTGCTCCTCCCACAGGCAGGGAACTTGCCCAGGGATCAGGGAAAACATGGAACTGGTTTTGAAACGGTGTGTCCGGGCTAGAGTTTTAGTTTCAGTTTTTGGGAATAAATTCCAATTACGACATGCAGATCCGGGTGAGATAAGTATTTTTTATTCTTTTTTGGGTAGCTGCAAGAAAAAGGATGGCACAGCCAACACGTGTTTCGCCCCCTAATCGGCCATCAGGCCTGGGGCTTCCTCAGGGCTGTATACAGACAATGTTAACCCAAGGTAGGAAAAGTACATGGTGTCATAAGGCATGTGTATAATATATACATATATAGTGAGGGTGAATTTTGGGAAGAGTAGTAAAGTTATAGTGAGACGTAGCATTGAAGGGCAATTAGTAAGTGAGGGAACAGAGAAAAATAGTAAATTGAGGAAGGGGTCAAAGTAAGCGTGCGGCAGGTATGGAAGGTAGAAAGAATCAAGATGTGATGTCATTGAGGGACACAGAGAAATAGATAATAATATGGTACAGAGTGTTTTGTCGAGTTGGAGGGAGAGAATAAGTAATTGTGATAAAATAGTAAGAGTTTAGAGTACAAAGGTCAATATAATTAGTGGCGAGTATTAGCACAAGTTTCAAATGAAAGTACATATTACAGTCATAAACATTGCCCGGTATAAATATAAGCCGGTGAGAACAAAAATGAGTTGCATTAAGAAAAATAACCGTTCATATATATAAAGAATACAAGGAGAATTGCGGATCGTATAGTAGTATGATATGCAATTAGAATTTGGCATTTATAAGTATTTGCATGACATTGTGAGATTAAATTAGAGGTAGGTTACATGATTTTGTTATTTACATTTTTAGAGACAGTAATGCATAACCCAAGTAAATTAATGTTTGAGCGTATAGTGTTATCGACGATTAGAATGAATTTATAGTTACAGTTTCCATTAATGAGGAGGCCGCATCCGGGTACCGGGTCAAGCGCGAGGAAGAGGGAGGAAGGGTTCGCATTAGTCTAGGAACGATTTGGGATTCTTTTGCCAGGGTGACTGCGTGAATTCATATATTTATAAAGTGCTGGTGCTTTCTAGGTCACATCGTATATTAATTGTTAATTCTTAATATCGGAGTTGTGTCAAGGCATATGACTAGTATATTGTGTCAAAAATTGTGAATCAGTAACCTCGTGAAGTGTGAGGTACTGCTGTGTCATGCCATATGTGAAAAGTTTGGATATTTTAGCGGGTAGAGAAAGGGAGGCAATTACTTCTCAAGTGTAGATTCGGGCGGTGTAAATAACGGTGTGTTGATGGTGAAATTTGTAAAAATATTGGTAGGAACTATTTGACTGTGCAATAATTGCCGAATGCGAGGAGTGCTTGCGCATGTTTTTAAATCTTTTTAGAAGTTCTAAGCCGCACTCGGGGGTATAATCTATACGGAGTCCAGAATCGTGTAGATAATGGAGTAGGGAATACGCATGCTCTAGGCGATCAATTGTGCAAGTTTAAGTGAAAAAGAATTTGGATATGCTTCCTTACCGGGTTGTTAGGTAATTCAGTATTTAGTGACAAGGGTTTGATAACCCGAAGATTTCTAAAAGTGGAGAAAACACAAGGGGAAGGAAGTGGAAGAAGAAAATGTAAGAGGAAGGCATTGTTAAATGCTGGGTTACAGGGAGGGGGAGCGTGGGAAGGAGTCCCTTACCTTAAGTCTCGGCTAATGCCAGGTATTGCAGTTTCCACGGTCGTGATGGTAATAACAACGCGTGGTTGCGAGCAAGTTATAAAGGAGTCATATGAGCACTTCCGGTTCAAAACCCGGAAGTGAACGGGTGCTTTTTGCTGGGAGCCATTTTAGGTTGGGGGTAAATCGAGATTGGTGAAGTTAGACGGTGACGGTCATCAGTATTGATATGAACCGAGTGAGGTGCAAGGGGATGGTAGAAGGGTTTTAGAGATCAATAATAGGAGAGAGTGAGCGAAATTGTCGGACATTTAAATTACCTAAAGCAATACATTTGAACATTAGTATAACAACTTATTAACATTACTTAAATACATACATTCACGTTTTGTGGACGCAAGCATGTGTCCAAAGTATGCTAATAGGTATCCGTGTGTATTAATGTAAAGATAACGATCAGTTGTTTTTTGTAGGAACTGGGTAAAGATGAAAAATTTGGCGGGGAGGAGTGGAAAGCCAAAATCAAGATTGAGTAAATGTATCAGGTAAAAAAATCACCTGAACATGAGTTGCTGCATAATTTAGAATGCAATTAAGAATGGCACACATATCTCCAGGCTCGAAGAAGCTGTGCCAATAAACTCGGCGTAGAGCAGAGTTGTGTTGGGTCACACTACGGTGCAAAATTGGGGTTTGTAATTAATAATAACATACATATCTCTAGGCCTACAAGAAGCTAAATCAATAAAACTGGGCAAAGAGCTGAATCGTGTTAGGTCACACTGAGGCGCCCTTAAAGCACAAAGGGTACTATCACATATCGATGAACAAGGTCGTGTTGAGTCACACTGGGGCGACCTGGTAGCACTAAAAATTGTTATCACATATTTCTACATGTTTTTATATCAACTGAAAAAACGGCAAAAAATCAGGAGGGTATGCTGTAAGTTCTTTGATGGTATTTGGGGGAACTAATTAGGGGTTATTGTAAACAACAGAAAGGTTGTGTTAAGTCTTGGGTAGTAGGTGGTGCGGTTGTAAGAGTATGTTGGGGCATCAATCCTCTCCCAACCATACATGCATTTCCGCATCCTTGTTGAGCCCCAGGTTGGTGGTTTTATAGTTCATTATAAGTTCACTTTCGCGTCTTCGGAGTTTAAGTTCGCGGTCCCCCCCTCTTTTGGCTTGGTGTACAATCTCCAAACCATAGAAGCGAAAGTCTTTTTTGTGAGGATGATGGTCTTCAAAGTGTTCAGTAAGTGGATGGCCTGAATGATGTTTGTGAATGTTTCGGTAATGTTCCTGAATCCTGGTCCGTAGTGGTCTAATTGTACTTCCGATGTATGGAAGATTGCAGGGACAGATAATCACATAGACACAGAATTTGCTGTTACAATCAATCCATTCTTTTATGGAAAATTCTCTTCCTTCAGTTAGTTGGACTTTTGTTGTTTTGTTGTTGCTAAGCTTGCAAATATTGCAATTTCTACAGATGTGGAATCCTGGGGGTCTGTCCAGGAAGGTGCTGACCAAGTTCCTTTTGTCCACAAATTCTGATTTGCACAGGAGGTCTTTCAGATTAGGGGCGCGTCTGAATGTTATCTCTGGATATGTTTTAAGGTCTTGATTAAGGTTTGGTGTTTGTTGAAGCAGATGCCAGTGTCTCTTGAGGCTTTGTCTGATTTGGTGGTGGCCATTGTTGTAGTCCGTTATAAAGCGTATAGCAGAATCGTGCTTCTGTACTTCTCCTTTGTTTTGTCTGAACATCTGTTTTCTATCAATTTTGGCCACTGTATTCATTGTGTTTTTGAGAATTGATTGTTCATATCCACGTTGTGTAAGTCTAGATACCAATTCTTCTCCTTTTGTTTTGAAGACCTCATCTTCACTGCAATTTCTACGTGTTCTTAACAGTTCCCCCTTAGGGATGTTTCTTATGTTGTGTCGTGGGTGGAAGCTATCGGCTCGTAAGATGGAATTGGCAGCTGTCTCTTTTCGATAGAGTTTGCTTTGCAGAGTGTTGTCTTTTGCATAGAGAGTTACATCCAAAAAGTTAATCTCTTCCTTGGAGAAGGTATGGGTTGTTTTAATTCCCCATGGGTTTTGGTCTAATTGCTTCAGAAATCTTTTGAGCAATGTCTCATCTCCTTGCCAGATACAGAGGATGTCATCTATATAGCGTCGCCACATAACAATATGGGCGGTATATTCCGCGAACTCAGGGTCCCATAGCCAGAATTTTTCCACATGGCTCATCAGGATGCAGGCGTACGGCGGCGCAAATTTGGCTCCCATAGCCGTACCGCGTGTCTGTCGGTATATCTTTCCATTGAAACTGAAGACATTGTTTTTTAGGCAAAAGTCAAGCATTTCCAAAGTCATTTTGTTGCTTTCTAGTAGGTTTGCCGGTTGTGTCCATAAAGATTGTTGCACTGCACTGAGTCCGTCTTGATGTTTGATAGATGTATAGAGACTGACAATGTCTATACAGACCAGTATGAAGTCTGGTTCCCAGGTTATGTTTTGTAGTTTGTCAAGAATGTCCTTAGTGTCTTGGATAAAGGATGGAATCTCCTTCATAAGACTTTGTAATTTCCTGTCAACATATTCCCCAAGTCTGGAGCATGGTGAGTTGATGCCTGCTATGATGGGTCTACCCGGTGGAGGGTAAGTTCCTTTGTGGATCTTTGGGAGAAGATATAGAGTGGGCATCGTAGGGTGTGCAATGTACAGAAAGAGTTTTTCGGATTGTGTAATAAGTCCAGAGGTGTACCAATTGTTAAGCATAGTTGTAATTGACTTGAGTATCTCTTTTGTGGGGTCTGTTGTAAGGAGTTCATAGCAGGTTGTGTCGGCAAGTTGTCTATTGGCCTCTTGGATGTAGTCGTCAATATGGAGTGTTACGGGATTTCCACCTTTGTCAGCCTCTTTTACAATAAGATCTTTTCTATCCTTAAGGTTTCTGATGGCATTTCTTTCTTCCTTTGTAATGTTCTGTGGAAGGTATTTGGATTTTTTGCGGTATTTTGTGTGTTCGTGTTCCAAATCATGCATGACTGCTATATGGAAGGCATCGATGCTGTTCCCTGCAGGTAATTGTGGTAAGAAGGTAGATTTTTTGGTTAGTTTGCTGTCGATTGAGTGGTGTGTGTCAATTCCAAGTTCAAGTGCAGTTCTGGTTAAAGAATCTGGATCATGATTCGTCTCACTGAGGTTGGTCAACAGGTCTATGTTTTCAAGTTCTTGAATTGAAAGTTCAGATGTTATTGGTGTGGCAGACGGCTCATGTCTCATGTATTGGTCTGCAAAAAACACTTTTAATTTAAGTCTGCGGATGAATTTGAACAGATCTATTCGTGTTTTTGTGAGATTCCATGGGGCCGTTGGACAGAAGGATAGTCCTTTATTGAGAATGTTGTCCTCTTGTCTGGATAATTGAGTGTGGGATAGATTCTTGACAAGATTAAGTGGTGTTATGTCCTTTTTTCCATCTCCTTTCTTCTTGATCTCGTAGTGACGCCCATTGTTGGTGTCTGCTGGCGTCCAAATTGTTGGGAACCTCCCATGGTTGAAGTATTTGTGATGTTTGTTGTTTTTATACCGAGTCGGTAGCGTAATACCTCCTCTAAAAAATTGACCTTGCATCGTGAGTTATCGCCTTCAGGTACAGGTGATGGTGAGTCGATGTCTGAGCTGGTAGTTGCTCCACTTGGTTGTTCTGTGGTGTTGGTGTTGGAGGTTTCTTGAGGTTTGGTGTCGTATTTTTTAGCGAAAGTGTAAACTCGTCCAAATTGGTAGTCCAGTTGGTCCCTCCTGAATTTTCGGTTCTTTCTTTTGATAAGATCTTCTTCAAATTCGTCTATTATTTGATTGAGTATTTCGTAGTTTTTCCTTGTGAGATCTCCCCAATTAGAGTCTTCTATGTGCTTGCTGAGATTGTCTACTTCGGTTTTCGCCAGGTTGTATTCTTCTTGTGAGTGATCAATTAATTGTCTAATCATATTGTTGGAGCATTCCTTTAGGTTCTCTTCCCATTTTCCTATGTATTGGGGGTTAGTGGTGTCTGATGGTGGGAAGATAAGTATTCTGAGTCCCCGTGGGATCCTGTCAGCTTCAAGGTATTTTTTGAGTGATTCTGCTTCCCACCACTTGCTAGTTTCTCTCTTAACTGCACGTTCCAAGTTCTGGAATGTACTCCGTGCAGATGTTGGGTTGGGTTTTGGGTTTGAGTTTCTATTGGATATTGGTTCCGTTGAGAAGGTCTCCTCGACCCTAGTCGAACGTTGTGCTCGTCGGTCTTGACAAAAAGCCATGTGATCTGAAGGTAGTTCTGAGGCCTTGTACTTTTAGTGAAATCCGTAGAAGATTGAAGCTTGCTGATTATTCGGGGATGTGATCTTCAGGTTTGTTGAAAGAGTGTGAGGGGAAAGAGATCCTCATCCCTTACTCATCATCTAATAAGCATGAAGCTTTCAAGTAATGGTTCTTGCCCAGAGACAGGGGGAGATACCCCTTTCCCCCTAAAATGAAACTGGTTTTGAAACGGTGTGTCCGGGCTAGAGTTTTAGTTTCAGTTTTTGGGAATAAATTCCAATTACGACATGCAGATCCGGGTGAGATAAGTATTTTTTATTCTTTTTTGGGTAGCTGCAAGAAAAAGGATGGCACAGCCAACACGTGTTTCGCCCCCTAATCGGCCATCAGGCCTGGGGCTTCCTCAGGGCTGTATACAGACAATGTTAACCCAAGGTAGGAAAAGTACATGGTGTCATAAGGCATGTGTATAATATATACATATATAGTGAGGGTGAATTTTGGGAAGAGTAGTAAAGTTATAGTGAGACGTAGCATTGAAGGGCAATTAGTAAGTGAGGGAACAGAGAAAAATAGTAAATTGAGGAAGGGGTCAAAGTAAGCGTGCGGCAGGTATGGAAGGTAGAAAGAATCAAGATGTGATGTCATTGAGGGACACAGAGAAATAGATAATAATATGGTACAGAGTGTTTTGTCGAGTTGGAGGGAGAGAATAAGTAATTGTGATAAAATAGTAAGAGTTTAGAGTACAAAGGTCAATATAATTAGTGGCGAGTATTAGCACAAGTTTCAAATGAAAGTACATATTACAGTCATAAACATTGCCCGGTATAAATATAAGCCGGTGAGAACAAAAATGAGTTGCATTAAGAAAAATAACCGTTCATATATATAAAGAATACAAGGAGAATTGCGGATCGTATAGTAGTATGATATGCAATTAGAATTTGGCATTTATAAGTATTTGCATGACATTGTGAGATTAAATTAGAGGTAGGTTACATGATTTTGTTATTTACATTTTTAGAGACAGTAATGCATAACCCAAGTAAATTAATGTTTGAGCGTATAGTGTTATCGACGATTAGAATGAATTTATAGTTACAGTTTCCATTAATGAGGAGGCCGCATCCGGGTACCGGGTCAAGCGCGAGGAAGAGGGAGGAAGGGTTCGCATTAGTCTAGGAACGATTTGGGATTCTTTTGCCAGGGTGACTGCGTGAATTCATATATTTATAAAGTGCTGGTGCTTTCTAGGTCACATCGTATATTAATTGTTAATTCTTAATATCGGAGTTGTGTCAAGGCATATGACTAGTATATTGTGTCAAAAATTGTGAATCAGTAACCTCGTGAAGTGTGAGGTACTGCTGTGTCATGCCATATGTGAAAAGTTTGGATATTTTAGCGGGTAGAGAAAGGGAGGCAATTACTTCTCAAGTGTAGATTCGGGCGGTGTAAATAACGGTGTGTTGATGGTGAAATTTGTAAAAATATTGGTAGGAACTATTTGACTGTGCAATAATTGCCGAATGCGAGGAGTGCTTGCGCATGTTTTTAAATCTTTTTAGAAGTTCTAAGCCGCACTCGGGGGTATAATCTATACGGAGTCCAGAATCGTGTAGATAATGGAGTAGGGAATACGCATGCTCTAGGCGATCAATTGTGCAAGTTTAAGTGAAAAAGAATTTGGATATGCTTCCTTACCGGGTTGTTAGGTAATTCAGTATTTAGTGACAAGGGTTTGATAACCCGAAGATTTCTAAAAGTGGAGAAAACACAAGGGGAAGGAAGTGGAAGAAGAAAATGTAAGAGGAAGGCATTGTTAAATGCTGGGTTACAGGGAGGGGGAGCGTGGGAAGGAGTCCCTTACCTTAAGTCTCGGCTAATGCCAGGTATTGCAGTTTCCACGGTCGTGATGGTAATAACAACGCGTGGTTGCGAGCAAGTTATAAAGGAGTCATATGAGCACTTCCGGTTCAAAACCCGGAAGTGAACGGGTGCTTTTTGCTGGGAGCCATTTTAGGTTGGGGGTAAATCGAGATTGGTGAAGTTAGACGGTGACGGTCATCAGTATTGATATGAACCGAGTGAGGTGCAAGGGGATGGTAGAAGGGTTTTAGAGATCAATAATAGGAGAGAGTGAGCGAAATTGTCGGACATTTAAATTACCTAAAGCAATACATTTGAACATTAGTATAACAACTTATTAACATTACTTAAATACATACATTCACGTTTTGTGGACGCAAGCATGTGTCCAAAGTATGCTAATAGGTATCCGTGTGTATTAATGTAAAGATAACGATCAGTTGTTTTTTGTAGGAACTGGGTAAAGATGAAAAATTTGGCGGGGAGGAGTGGAAAGCCAAAATCAAGATTGAGTAAATGTATCAGGTAAAAAAATCACCTGAACATGAGTTGCTGCATAATTTAGAATGCAATTAAGAATGGCACACATATCTCCAGGCTCGAAGAAGCTGTGCCAATAAACTCGGCGTAGAGCAGAGTTGTGTTGGGTCACACTACGGTGCAAAATTGGGGTTTGTAATTAATAATAACATACATATCTCTAGGCCTACAAGAAGCTAAATCAATAAAACTGGGCAAAGAGCTGAATCGTGTTAGGTCACACTGAGGCGCCCTTAAAGCACAAAGGGTACTATCACATATCGATGAACAAGGTCGTGTTGAGTCACACTGGGGCGACCTGGTAGCACTAAAAATTGTTATCACATATTTCTACATGTTTGCTGTTACAATCAATCCATTCTTTTATGGAAAATTCTCTTCCTTCAGTTAGTTGGACTTTTGTTGTTTTGTTGTTGCTAAGCTTGCAAATATTGCAATTTCTACAGATGTGGAATCCTGGGGGTCTGTCCAGGAAGGTGCTGACCAAGTTCCTTTTGTCCACAAATTCTGATTTGCACAGGAGGTCTTTCAGATTAGGGGCGCGTCTGAATGTTATCTCTGGATATGTTTTAAGGTCTTGATTAAGGTTTGGTGTTTGTTGAAGCAGATGCCAGTGTCTCTTGAGGCTTTGTCTGATTTGGTGGTGGCCATTGTAACAGCAAATTCTGTGTCTATGTGATTAAACTCCGAAGACGCGAAAGTGAACTTATAATGAACTATAAAACCACCAACCTGGGGCTCAACAAGGATGCGGAAATGCATGTATGGTTGGGAGAGGATTGATGCCCCAACATACTCTTACAACCGCACCACCTACTACCCAAGACTTAACACAACCTTTCTGTTGTTTACAATAACCCCTAATTAGTTCCCCCAAATACCATCAAAGAACTTACAGCATACCCTCCTGATTTTTTGCCGTTTTTTCAGTTGATATAAAAACATGTAGAAATATGTGATAACAATTTTTAGTGCTACCAGGTCGCCCCAGTGTGACTCAACACGACCTTGTTCATCGATATGTGATAGTACCCTTTGTGCTTTAAGGGCGCCTCAGTGTGACCTAACACGATTCAGCTCTTTGCCCAGTTTTATTGATTTAGCTTCTTGTAGGCCTAGAGATATGTATGTTATTATTAATTACAAACCCCAATTTTGCACCGTAGTGTGACCCAACACAACTCTGCTCTACGCCGAGTTTATTGGCACAGCTTCTTCGAGCCTGGAGATATGTGTGCCATTCTTAATTGCATTCTAAATTATGCAGCAACTCATGTTCAGGTGATTTTTTTACCTGATACATTTACTCAATCTTGATTTTGGCTTTCCACTCCTCCCCGCCAAATTTTTCATCTTTACCCAGTTCCTACAAAAAACAACTGATCGTTATCTTTACATTAATACACACGGATACCTATTAGCATACTTTGGACACATGCTTGCGTCCACAAAACGTGAATGTATGTATTTAAGTAATGTTAATAAGTTGTTATACTAATGTTCAAATGTATTGCTTTAGGTAATTTAAATGTCCGACAATTTCGCTCACTCTCTCCTATTATTGATCTCTAAAACCCTTCTACCATCCCCTTGCACCTCACTCGGTTCATATCAATACTGATGACCGTCACCGTCTAACTTCACCAATCTCGATTTACCCCCAACCTAAAATGGCTCCCAGCAAAAAGCACCCGTTCACTTCCGGGTTTTGAACCGGAAGTGCTCATATGACTCCTTTATAACTTGCTCGCAACCACGCGTTGTTATTACCATCACGACCGTGGAAACTGCAATACCTGGCATTAGCCGAGACTTAAGGTAAGGGACTCCTTCCCACGCTCCCCCTCCCTGTAACCCAGCATTTAACAATGCCTTCCTCTTACATTTTCTTCTTCCACTTCCTTCCCCTTGTGTTTTCTCCACTTTTAGAAATCTTCGGGTTATCAAACCCTTGTCACTAAATACTGAATTACCTAACAACCCGGTAAGGAAGCATATCCAAATTCTTTTTCACTTAAACTTGCACAATTGATCGCCTAGAGCATGCGTATTCCCTACTCCATTATCTACACGATTCTGGACTCCGTATAGATTATACCCCCGAGTGCGGCTTAGAACTTCTAAAAAGATTTAAAAACATGCGCAAGCACTCCTCGCATTCGGCAATTATTGCACAGTCAAATAGTTCCTACCAATATTTTTACAAATTTCACCATCAACACACCGTTATTTACACCGCCCGAATCTACACTTGAGAAGTAATTGCCTCCCTTTCTCTACCCGCTAAAATATCCAAACTTTTCACATATGGCATGACACAGCAGTACCTCACACTTCACGAGGTTACTGATTCACAATTTTTGACACAATATACTAGTCATATGCCTTGACACAACTCCGATATTAAGAATTAACAATTAATATACGATGTGACCTAGAAAGCACCAGCACTTTATAAATATATGAATTCACGCAGTCACCCTGGCAAAAGAATCCCAAATCGTTCCTAGACTAATGCGAACCCTTCCTCCCTCTTCCTCGCGCTTGACCCGGTACCCGGATGCGGCCTCCTCATTAATGGAAACTGTAACTATAAATTCATTCTAATCGTCGATAACACTATACGCTCAAACATTAATTTACTTGGGTTATGCATTACTGTCTCTAAAAATGTAAATAACAAAATCATGTAACCTACCTCTAATTTAATCTCACAATGTCATGCAAATACTTATAAATGCCAAATTCTAATTGCATATCATACTACTATACGATCCGCAATTCTCCTTGTATTCTTTATATATATGAACGGTTATTTTTCTTAATGCAACTCATTTTTGTTCTCACCGGCTTATATTTATACCGGGCAATGTTTATGACTGTAATATGTACTTTCATTTGAAACTTGTGCTAATACTCGCCACTAATTATATTGACCTTTGTACTCTAAACTCTTACTATTTTATCACAATTACTTATTCTCTCCCTCCAACTCGACAAAACACTCTGTACCATATTATTATCTATTTCTCTGTGTCCCTCAATGACATCACATCTTGATTCTTTCTACCTTCCATACCTGCCGCACGCTTACTTTGACCCCTTCCTCAATTTACTATTTTTCTCTGTTCCCTCACTTACTAATTGCCCTTCAATGCTACGTCTCACTATAACTTTACTACTCTTCCCAAAATTCACCCTCACTATATATGTATATATTATACACATGCCTTATGACACCATGTACTTTTCCTACCTTGGGTTAACATTGTCTGTATACAGCCCTGAGGAAGCCCCAGGCCTGATGGCCGATTAGGGGGCGAAACACGTGTTGGCTGTGCCATCCTTTTTCTTGCAGCTACCCAAAAAAGAATAAAAAATACTTATCTCACCCGGATCTGCATGTCGTAATTGGAATTTATTCCCAAAAACTGAAACTAAAACTCTAGCCCGGACACACCGTTTCAAAACCAGTTTCATTTTAGGGGGAAAGGGGTATCTCCCCCTGTCTCTGGGCAAGAACCATTACTTGAAAGCTTCATGCTTATTAGATGATGAGTAAGGGATGAGGATCTCTTTCCCCTCACACTCTTTCAAAAAACATGGAACTGGGACTGGTAACATCAGGTCCCACATGTTTTCCCCGATTACAGGTCCTAAAACACAGTGGCGTAGCTAGACCTATGGCAACCTGGGGAGGTCCCTGAGTTTGCCGCCTGGTGCAGGAAAGAGCGGGGGCGGTTGGCAGCCGACTTGTTCTCAGTGGCGGGGGGTGGTAGTCGACAGATGACTTGCTCGCCTCCGCTGCCCCCAAAAAGAGTGACGCCCAGGGCGGACCGCTCCCCCACCCTCCCTAGCTACGCCACTGTTAAAACATGTCATGCCCAATCGTTTAGAAGGGAGAAACCAGCGGAAATCGTTAACTGTGGCCCTGGTGTCTCCTCCTCTAAATATTGGTTATCCTGTATTGAGGCCCAATTGAGGCCTTTTCTCCTCCGTTTTCTTGAAAATCTCTTCACAGGGTGGGAAAGTTCTTTCACCTGCTTAAAAAGGCTATTTGCCTGTCTGACCTAAACGTACACGATCTAAAATCCACTCCTCCATGAAGAGAACTGTATTTGCTAAAGTTATATTTTGTAAAATGTTTTCTTGAGGGAGAACCTGTTCCCAACATCGGTGTGCTTTCTAGTGAGTCAAATGGGTGGACGCAGCAGTAATTGATCAAATACAAGGGGAACACCAAACTCATCAGATTTGTTTGCTGATGCGAGAGAGAAAACATATTTACTCTCCTCAAAACATATTACAAATACGAGTTTGTGCTACACTCGAAAATCGTTTCATTTACCGCTAGGAACCGCAGCAAAAAAGTAACGATTATTTTTCTAAACAACGGATGTTTAATAAAGAAAAAAGCACGCAAATGTATTAAATTAATGCCAATCAATACAAAGGGTAAATTACAGTTTGCACCTCCTGGGTAACATGCTTATTGTCATCTTTATTCAGCACTGAAGCTTAAGGAAAAAACACTGTTAGGAGACAATGAAACAGAAAGCGAGTTTATTCCAGCTTCAACTCATATCATCAAATGAGCGGCCGGCCCAGGAGCATAGCAGTGTTCATAGTAGTTTATTTTAGTTTTTCAAATGTGTGCAAGAAAGAGCGTCTACCTGAAGCACTAGCGCCCTCTTGTGTCTAATTGGGTCTATGAGGCGAACGTTTACTGGAATACGTAGGTGTGGTTTGCATGACTGTAGCAAATTGTAGTGCATCAAACTCATTTAAATGTCTTTACTCTTTAAGTGTGAGGGAGACGATGGCTCATGGCTGTGCAAGGCTGATGAATACTCTGGCTAGGCAACTAATGAATTCACATATCGACAAACGTGGCACATTCAGAGCAGAACAGAAACTCAGGAATGCTTTACACTATTGGAGAGGACCTCTGCAGACAGTGTGTCACTTGGTAGGTCAGGGGCGCGCGGGCACCCGGGCGGGGCTGCCAGACTGCGCTTGTGGTGCAAATTAAAGGGTTAACAGAACTCATGGTGTCACTCAGGCGCCCAACGCCCATTGGTTTAAATGGGCTTCAGCCTCCCGCCCCCTCCGCCCCCGACGTCTTCAGCCCGGGCTGCTGATTTACATGCACTACAATACTGAAAGTAAGCAAACTGTTCTTCCCCAGTTTAATTTGTTTAAGGCTGCACATCGTAGCTTTTTTATTATCGGATGCTTTAGCATCGCATCTGAGAATTCGATTTTAATTACGCTGCCGAGAGGCCCAGGTTCAGGCTGAGCCAGCCGTTCCCTACAAAGTTTCAGCAAACCACCCTGCCCCCCACTTTGATTTATTGGCGATGGGCTGCCACGGAGGTGCTATCCTTCCCTGAAGGCAGGGATTTCACCTAAGCAATTTTGGTGTGCTGTGCAGCATGGGGTGGGACGGGGAAGATGTGCACAGCAGGGGGATATGACGCCTGCAGGATTTCCTTTACAAAAGAAAAGTGTCACCTGCACTGCCCATCCCTTTCCCCTTGCTGTGCACATCTTCCCACTCCCAGCACCAAGAGTCCTGTAGTGTGAGCTTTGGTTTCGTGAATGACCTTTCAATTGAGGCTTTGCCTGCCCAGTGCATTTTGGACACAGCTTCTCGAGGAACACCTCAACCGAATTTTTCTCAGGAGCCGTCCTTAAATATATCCAGTCTGTACTTTGGTGCATTGTTAGATTTAGTGCTCCTAATTTTGTTGTTGGGAGGTCAAAAGGATGAGTGGCTGCGCCGGGAATCAAGCTTATGATGCAGAGTGTGACCTGCTGCTTGTGGTGTTTCGGGCCCTAGGCCCCCATAGTGTGTAAAATGACCACACGACACTCAGCAGTGGGGTACTGGAACTGTCCACGAGCATGTGCACTCGGGCCCTTTTATTGACAGGCTCACGTCACTCATGACGCCTGTGAGGGATGCGTGTGGGGGTGCAAGTGTGCCCACTTCCATAGGGGGAGTGGCTACTAACTCTGTGTCTGTCGAGACACTAGAACGTGTTTCGCAGGACACAACATTCCTCCCAAATTTTAATAAAACAAAGGCTGCCTAGTCCAACCTGTAGGGAGAAATAACAATGAAATATACACCACAGGGTCCATCAGCTTCTCGGGTCAGGCATCCAGAAGACAGCAGACCAGGACTGGTGACTCAGACTGTAGCAGGACGATCTCGGTGGGTACTCATCATTTAACCTGTGTGATTCAGGACACAAACGCTTGCTTGGAGATGTCCGCTGCACTCTAGTAACATGCCGGCGGAATCATGCCCTTTGGTCCCAGGTGGCTTCCTTTCGCTGACCTTGAGGATGGTATGTGGTGATTAACAACAGTTCATTAACTGGGTACGTCAAGATCATGGTTGGAGGCCATGGTGAAAATTCACTGTATTATTTCTGGATCGCCTGAAGTCTCTATTAGGCTGTCTTGCGGTGTCCGGTGACCTCTTGGAGGGGCAATGTCTCATCCAGCTCTCCTGCCTCGGGAGGCCCTTCGTCGGGCTTGCCACGGTACCGCTGGTAGGCTGCGATGGGGCTGCGTGTGTGCCAGCTGGGGGCAGCTGCAAACCACGAGAAGCTAGTAACCACTCTCTCGCACAAACCTCAAGGGTGTATGGGTCTTGGTCAGGACATGCTCTCGCTGCCGCAGTTCAAGTGCAGACCAGGTTAGCAGGTAACCTCAGAGTTTTCTTGTTGGCTAGTTTGGCAATAGTGAAGGACTCCAATCCATGTGTATTCAAGATGGTGTCGGTAGACGCACTTGATGAGGACTGGCGTGGTAGCATTGCCAGCTGTGTGGTGAATCGGGACAATGGCGGGTGATGACTTGCCTTGATGGGTGCAGGCGTTGGTCTGGAGTCGATCACATGAGGCAGGGAGTGGCCAGGTACCTCCATGTTCTCTGGTGAGGCACTTGCATTCATGTACTTTGACTTCTTGAGCTGTTGGGACTTTGATGACAGAGGAGTGATGAACACGCTCAGAAACGTGCGGCATAAGACTCGGTTCGTGCAGGCTGTGCGGCTTACCCTCCGACTTCAGCTGTGCAGTTGCCAGTTCCTTTTCTGGTTATCCCCCTCTTCCCCTGCTGTCACTGGGTCAGGACTCACTCCTGTTGTAGCTTGGGTTTTCTTCATCATCCAGCCCTGCCACTCGCGACTTTCTCTTATGAAATGAGCTGGTTGTCTGATTCTTGGTGTAGACCCTCCGGTTACACTTCCACGTTTCTTGCTGAGTGCAGTGTCACGCCCATGGCATTGATGACGTAGCTGCCATTGGGCTGGGACGACAGGTGGCAATGATCAGCTAGGAGAAGAGGATTCTGGATGGACGTCGTAGCCACATGACTGCCTCTTCTGAATCTTGTCTTGCACCTCTGGCATTTGCGGTCAAGAGCTGGGATGCCACTCGACTCCATCTGCCGACACTCGGGGCTGGACAGTCTCACTGTGAAGCGATGGGAGCAACGCGGTTTGCGCTTGTTGCGGCCTACGTGTGGTTCTCCCTTGGTGTTGTCTCCAGGGACGTCGGTCCGCCTTGGTGGCTGTCTGGTGTCTTTGGAGGTGCTCTTGGCTTGTGGTGCTACGAGTCCTCGTTCTTCTCCTCTCATCGTCTTTAACACACCTGTGTTTGTCCAGCTCTTCTGGGTGACAGGATTGCCACTCTTCTTCTGCTTCTTCTCTGGGTGCAGTGACATTCACCGTGTCCACGAAGGCCAACTGGGTATGTCAACTTCAATGGTCTCCTGACCATGCAGGCGAATCTTCTGTCGCTCTTATCTCCTGCGTGGCGAGCAGCCACTCATCTTGGGTGCTCCTTCTTCCGGCAGCTGCTTGACACTCATACTCTGGGTGTTCCCTCTCCAGGGAATGGCTTCCACGGGCAGTAGAGAGCTGTGATGGCGGCTGGTCACTTGTGTTGTACAACTCTCCTCTCGTCAGCCTTGGGTTACTGACGACTCCTGCTTGAGGCAGTGTGAGGGAGGACACTGTGCTGCGTTTGTCCCCTTCCGGGCTCCGTTGCCGCTGTGGAGATGTGAAGGATCTCCCTGCTGTCTCCAGCATTGCTTCTCCTTTTTGGAGAGGTCTTTCTCTCCTGGGCATTTGCTCGTGCTGACAAGCTTCTGGGTGCCTGCGTCGCTCCTCTCTGACTTCGTGCTCATGGACCTTCTTTAGAGTGCCCTCTTCTGGATCTTGGCGTGACCATTTCCCTGGCTTGAAGTGACGTCTGTTCACCACTGGGGCATGTGTAGCAGAAGTTAAGTGCTGTGCGGTTTCTCACAAGCACCGGAATTTTTTATTCAGTAGGTCATGCTACTGTATTTCTTCTTTCCTTGCTGGGCACTGCCGTCCCATATGCTCCTCTGTGTGGGGCTTCTTGGGTCTTTCTGCTGAGAACTTAGTCTCTCTCCTTCGTTTGGAGCCTTTCAGTTCAATGCAGGGGCACTGCAGGCCATAATATTCTCTCCTCATTGCAGTGCAGGTTAGCTTCTGAAATTCTAGCTTGTAAGGGGCTGCATACACTGTTCATGCCAGGGAACATGGCATTTATTTGTGTTCATTATTCATGCAGCTGTGGGCAGGGTTGGGGTGGCACTAGTAGTGCTCTGTTCACATTTACTTGTTAGTGCTATAGTTTGTAACAACACTGCAAATAGGCACATTGCAAAATCTGAAATTCCTTCTGTGTCTTTGGGGGGTGGACAAGTACATGACACATGTCCAGAGTCCCCTTTTTTTGTGAATTATATCTTTGACCAGTCTTGGTTTTTCAGAGAGTAGCATGTTCTTCTGAGCTCTTTTGGACCAGTTTCATGAGCATTTCATTAGAAAAAAGGGTGTAATTTTAACCATTTACATAATATCGTTGTGTGACAATATAATGCATTTCAGTCACACTTTATTGCAAAATGAACAACTCCCTTATGTCTGTTATTATATAAATGGTTGACATTATCCTCTGTTCTCCAATTTAATTCTCATAAAACTAATTGTTGTCTAGTTGCGAATGCAGAATTTGCCTCTTCTTTTTCTCAGCTTGGCCTGAGCATTACCCGATCCTGATTGGCTGCATTTTAGCCCCGCCCTCATTGATTAATATATTAGCCACGCCCCTTTGTTTGCCAATATTAGCACCCCCAAAGTTAAGGCCTAGTTGTGCCCCTGGACTGTCAGTCACCATACACGTTCAGAGTGTCTTGTCATCCTTCTGCTCCCCACTACACTGGTGAAGAGAGGCAGGCACCGCATTGTAGGCGGGGCGACACTTCCGTGACACCGATGGAGCACAACTTACCTGCCTGTGCTGCCCCCAAAGGAAAAGAGGTTAATACCTTTCTTAGAAAAAAAACTGGCCATTATTAGGGCGAACATTCAAGACCTCTTCTATATACTTTGTGTATGTACTTTGTCGGCTCTGGAGATCAGCTCTAGGACTTATCTGCTTCCGCTTAGGGACTTTTTTTTCTGTTCAACTGCCTCTATTTAACTGTCTCGAATGAAAACGATCAGTAGAGGTCTGTAAAATACCAGATTGCTTTCTGCTGAGGGACTTTCTTTTTTACATTTTTCTGGCAACTGCCTCTATTTAACTCTCTAGATAGAAAATGACCAGCAGAGGTCAGTAAAATACCAGAATCACTTTAGCATTCTCTAGATTCCAGTCCATAGAAATTGTCTTCCACGAGCTCCTGTAGAGAATAATATTTTTTTTAAATCTTGTATTTTCAGTGATATGACCACCGAAGACCCTGATTTTATATTAAAAACAGACCTTTGGAGTATACCATTTCCTGCTGAAAGGCAATATTTCTCTCCATGTGTTCCAATACCTGGTGTGTCACGCAGTTTGGTGCTTACTTTTCCTCCATGTTAAAGAACAGTAGATGTTTCAGTACCCAGGCTAATGTGCTGCATAGCTAAATATATATAAGGTCCCAAAGGCAAGACCGATTAGATTGCAAATGCTTGGTTTTTGTTTTGCTTCCACTCGAAGAGCCAAGAGCTGGAAAATAAAAAAGAACTGGTATAAAATGTTAAGGATTCTTTTTTCACATGGCAATTATTCATCTCTTTGCTGTAATAGTCATTCAGGAAGAATGGATACATACAGCTCCAAAACACTTTTAAGTCATTTTTTTCACTATCTGTTGCTATGTTAGGATTAAGCGCCCGATTAATTTCCGGGCTGACTGCTATTCTCCCTTGGCCTGGAGGAAGACTTTATGTCCGCCAGGCCGAGACTGCACAAATGACCGCTTAGCTGGCGTCATGTATAATGCATTGGCAGGAACCCCCATCACGGTCAATGCATTTTACTGTTTGCTTCAGGGCTGTGTCAGAAAGACAGCAGTCATGTAGCAAACAGCATTCTTTTTTTCTTTCAAAAAGAAAATACCAAAATGAGATTTTCTTTTTGAAATAAAAAAAAAAAGTAATGCTCCCCTCACCATGGGGGGCTTCTTCCATGGCGGGGAGCATTGACAGTAACATTTTTTTACATGTCCTTCCATCTAAATTGGATGGGTGGACATGTAACCAGTTCTCTGACTGCCCTGACTCGCCAGGGCCCTTGGAGGGGATTAAACACAGTGGAGACCGAGTAGTAGTCTCTGCTGTGATGAATCCTAAAGTCCACTCACATGTAAATGCGATAGGAGGGCCACATTCTTGGTGGTAAGGATACCGCCAAGAAATGAATCGGGCCCTAAGTCGCAGAAGAGAAAAATAACAATACTTCACAGTTTTCTTTGTTTAGCAATATTTTCACCGACCTGGGCATAAAAAAACAGGCCACACCGGTAAACGACTGCCATGTGGCAACCATAACAAGAAGGCGAGCACACACTCTCAGCGCATCATGTCTGCCATATCACAAGTGGTCCACCAGGAAGGAGCATGGGGTCGGAGAAGCTGCTTGTTTGAAGCCCCCTAAAATTGAGATACAGAACTCTGCTGACACAAAGCAAAGTGTGAAGTAGCAAACCCAGCTCCCTGGCTCGCAGGCAGCCTGCAATGGACCCAACCCCATCTGCACAGGCCGGTTAACACCCTACATGCACAGTGAAATGGAAAAATAGAAGTGTAGGTACCCTGTAACAGAGTACCTGCTTGTTCCTGAAAAGTGCTGGTACTCTCCAATTAAAAGTATTACGTCACTCTTGAGAAGCGCAGGTACTCTTCCTCTCAAAATAAAAAAGTGCCGGTATTCAGTACCGGACAGTACCAGCCCATTTAAAGCACTGTACATGCATCATATTAGTGTGGCATCTACCACCTTTAAGTGAGTTGGTAGCACTGACAAAGCAAATCCCAAATGGAAAGTCCCAGATGAACATCTGTTCAAATTCAAATTGTGAAACAGATGGTGTAATCAAAAGGCCAATGTTATTTTGCATTCTGCCGGCAAGGAGCCTACCAAACACCTTGGATGACATGAACTATAATGCAGTCTTAGCAGAGCTTGAAGTCAACTTTAACTCTCCACCCAAGGGCCTGGGTCCCATGTTGGAGACCCTTAAAACCTTCGGGACAGTGCCTGGCCTGATAGATAACTGGGTCAAATCCCAATTTTGGGATGGTGGGACAATGCGAACGTGGGGGGCGGGCGTAAGGGGAATTAAAAAAAAAACATTGACCTGCTTTTGCACCCGACGCCTCGGATTTCCTCTCACGACGCTGGTCATGCTGCACAGGCTCACAGGAGGCAAATATGGCGCTGCTCTCATACTGGTAATACCAGCATGAGAGCAGATCCGAGACTGGCCTTGACACTCCTCAGGCCCAGGGAGCCTGGGGCGTTTCTCCAACCGGCTGTTGCAACACAGCTGGGTTTGAGAAACATGAGTGCACATATCTGTTTGGCCAGGCTATGACGGACGGCCAAACTGACATGCACACTTACAAGTGCCCAACACTCATCTCTATAGCTTGATGGTCGTCAGAATGGCCCCACCCCTACCCTAACCTCGGCTGACAGTAATGAAAAATAAAATGATAATAAAATGTTTTTTAATAATTTTATTTTTCAGTGGGGTGACGCTCCTCCGCCATTAAAGAGGAGCCGCCCCTGCCAAGTCCTGTATATTCCCCCTGACCAACATGTATGCCCATAGTCTCAGTATCGATGACCCCACTGAATTGTCCCTTGCATCACAGACACTCAAATATCTTAGTATAAACATATACAGTCATCTTCTGCATGTCGAGACTGCTAGCCTAGACAGGAAATATTTTGGAGGAAACTTCCACTGTTCATCATGGGGTGCATAGTGATGTCCAAAGTGGCTGACTCAACACTTCTCCTGTGTTTATTCTCCAACCTGCCACTAACTCGGCATCAGTCATTTCCCCCCAAATTAAATGGTTGTGTTGTGGAACTGGCGTGGGGAAGGGGTAGACGCAGTGTAGCCCTAGCTAAGTTGTTCCTTCTGATGGAGGGCGAGGGCTTGGGAGCACCTGACTTTAAGTCTTATTTCCTCGCAGTGCAACTTCAATGTAGCATGACCTGGATTGCCCCAATTGCATCTCCGGAGTTAGGTTATCTATAGTATTACCTGGGAAACACGTTAGGTGACTGTCATCGTGCTGTTTTCGTATAGTGCCCCAGTCATGCAGCATACTTGCCAGACATTCTGCTGTGGTGTTTACCCAGATTTGAAAATGCAGGGCTGACAGCCAACAAATCACAGTGGATAAGAGCGTCGATCATGTGTGATGGGCAGTTGTTTGACTCAGGGTCCTTCATGTTATTTGCAAAATTACATGCAACCAACAATTTGCCTGTTTGCCAGTTCTCGGCGCATGCAGCTCTTCATGGGGCGGTGGGCACTACCTGGAGCGGGCTTGATGAACCAGAGTCGGACAACTTATTAGGTTCACTACTAATGTAGGTTTCCCATTGCCATAGAATCACAAACATATATCGGGCAATCAGAATGGAGCAGACAAAAGAGCCAAATCTTGATCTTGAGTTCTCTGACAGGGATTGGTCCACAATTCCTTTTACTTAAAAATATTTTTATTTGGTTTTGAAAGTCATGATAAAATGAGCACAAATGGGTGCCCAATACAAACAAGAAAACAAAGCAGAAGGGCAGCAGTACTTCAGGTGTTTTCACATATGTCAATGAGAACAATGGAAGAGAAACTGAAGAATCAGTAGCAAGTTGACAGGCATACTAAATCAAGTTACATCGGTTAGGGGTTTTGGGTTAAAAACGTATAATTTGTATCATCTTTTATATCCAGGCCATAATAATTGATCCAGCTACCCCACATTTTGCTAAATTTATGTGGGCAGTCCCGGCTCTTAAACGTAACTCTTTCCACCGCCATGTGTAAGTCCATTTCTGTTTTCCATTTCTATCATAGTTGGTATCTCATGGGCCCCCCAGTGTGAGGTCCAGATCATTGGGTAAGCCTAAAATGACATATTTCGGGTCTTCAGGCAATGTTGTCCTTAATTACTTTACTCAGTCCTAGGAGCACTTTTTGCCAGAATCAGTGTATGGCTGAACAGGTCCAGAATGTGTGAAAAAAGTCTCCCCGTTGCCCCCTGCATCTCAGACATTCCGCTGAGGCCACTTTTCCTATTTTGTGTAGACACGCCCTATCATAGTAAATCCGGCGGAGGATTTTGAACTGGATAAGTCTCAGCCTATATTTAATCACTACCTCTCTTGGGAACATTAGCGCAACTTCCCAGTCCAGATCATCCAACTCTCCCATATCGTTCTCCCACTTGCTTCTAATTTTCTTTAGGGTGTCAGGCATATTATTATTGATAGTTTGTAGGAGACTGCCTTCTCTATTATTTCTCCTATCAAGAGCCTACCTTCTAGGGGTGCAAATTCTGGGAGATCTCTGGGAATGATTTCTGCTCTCCAGGCATGTGTAAGATGTAAATATTTATAGCGTTGCTTGTCGTTTACCTGACACTCTCTTTGGAGGGACGAAAAGTATATCAGGGCACCCCCCTCACGCAGATCACCCACCCTGGAGATACCTATTCAGTCCCAGGAATCAAACCCCCTCAGCTTCCAATTTCCTTACGGCTCCTTCCCACTCACAGTGGGGTTTCCCAAGTGATTTTTGTGGCCATTCCACATATTTATTTGTCTTGCACCATGCCTCGAGAGTCACTTGAGTAGCCGGTAATAATTGTCTCATTCCTTTACCCCCATAAAGGTTGTGGTAGTAGGGGCATGTTTGAAATTGCATTCTTTCTAACGCATAGGTGGGGTAGTCTTCATCTGAGTGTTCCCAGTCATTTATAGCAATCAGATGGGTGTCCCAGAAGTAGGCCCGGACATCAAGGAAAGCAATGCCTTCATTATATGAATTGCTATGAAGTGTCCAAAGAGCTATTCTGGTTTATGTGTTATTCCACAGTAGCTTCCTAAGTTCATCATCAATTTTGACGAACACATTATCAGGGATCCTGTAGTAAGTGTTTAGCAGAGCATATAAGAATGTCGGAAGGTTAATCATTTTAAACATAGCTGCCCAGCCCAGTATTTTTAGAGAAAGTGTCCTCCAACGTTCAGCATCAAAATGGAATTCCACAAGCACCTTCTTTACGTATCGTTCTTGCATCTCTCTTGCTCTAACATGATATAGATTCCTAAGTAATGGAATCCTTCCCGGTTCACTCATAGCCTCCCATGGAGATCTGTCATGTCAAGGTGACCCCCATCAGGGCCAAGAATGGATTTATTCTGATTTATTGTATATCCGGAGTGGGCCCCATAGCTTTAAAAGACTTGAAACACCGTGGGAATCAACTGCTTTGGATGGGTAAGGTATAAAAGGATATAGTCCGCATATAATGAGATATTTTGCTCACCAATTGGGGGTCCATCTATCTCAAAACCACTAATGTTTGGGTGTGTGCAAACTGAACACGCCTGCGGTTCCAGGATTAAGGCAAACAAGAGGGAAGATAGGTGGCAGCCCTGAAGGGTTTCTCTCTGTTGATAATATTCCATTAACGCTCGTTGTGGTTTTCTTACAGAGCAGACCAACCCAGCTCAAGAACTGCAATCCAAACCTATTTTACTCAGAGTCTGTATCATGAAAGGCCAATAAACAGCATCAAAGAACTTTTCGGGATCCAGAGAGACAAACACATGGAGATCACGCCTCAATTGAACCTCTTCCATCCAGTTATAAAGTCTGCGGAGGTTACCTCTAGTAGAGTGTCTAGGCATAAAAACTGATTGGTCTTAATGGACCAAGGGAGAAATGACAACTATAAGTCTAGTAGCCAGAATGGTGTCCAGCATCATTAGTTTCTATATTGAGCAATGAGCTAGGCTGGTAAGATCCACAATTAGTAGATGGTTTTCCCAAATTTTGTATTACCACTATCGTGGCTTTGCGGAAGCCAGGTGGGAGGATACCCGCCTCTCAGGCTGCCATGTATAATTTAAGCAAGTAGAGAGCCAGGATATCTACCTGTTTTTAAAAAAATTCCACCGGGAGGCCGTTGGGTCTTGGAGTTTTGCCCGAATTTATCTGAGTCACAGCAGCCTGAACTCGTAAGGGAGATATCCATCTCAGAAATCCATGCAGTCTTTGCTAGGGAGGGTCGGTATGTCTATGTCATTCAGATAATCCACAGTTTGATTGGTCTCTGCTAAGGGCCGGTCTTTGTAAAGGGTCTCGTAATATTTCACAAATTCATCTGCTATTTCTTCACCTGAGGTTTGGAGGATGCCCTCTATCCCTTCAATTTGGTGCACTCATCTAGTCTCCATTTCACGCCAGCCCAACCATGCTAAAAGCTTCTTAGCTTTGCTACGCAACATCATAGAGATGATGTTGTGTAGCTAGCGTTTGATTATGCTCGTCATTGGTGGCCAGTGCTATCTAGTCAGCTGACAGTCAGGGGAGTCAGCGAGTTCACATTTGCAACTTCCACGTTTGTGAGCCGCTGTTCCAGATCTTCTATTAACCTGACAGCTTTTTTTTTTTTACAGTAATATTTTGTATCCTGTCTCGTAATACTGCCTGATATGCCTCCCATAGAATAACTGCCGAATCAAGAGTCTTTATTTTCTAAGAAGTAGAGTTCAGAGTCCAGACAGATATCTGGTTGGTTTGTCTCATCTTGTAATTCCCAAGCATTCCGTTGTCATTCCCTGGTAGACTCGCAGGGCTTCTGCCTCATTGAGATCCAAAGCGGGGAGTGGTCAGATAGTCCTATCGCTAGATATTCTGCTTGGTGTATCGTTCCCACTTTTCCCGCTGGTGTGATGACACAGTCTTGTCTGGAAAATACTTTGTGCATCCCCGAATAGTAGAAATAGCATCCGTTGCATGGGTGAAAGTAGCGCAAAAGGTCTGATAGCACCAATGTGTCCACAAAACATGCTAGGGTTGTGCTTCTATTTGTGATGGGAGCTGTCCCTAATCTGTCTAGGTCTGGGGACACCACATCGTTAAAGTCATCCCAAAGATATGAAGAGAGGATTTGGTTTCTAATAAGATTTCAGTGATTTGTTTAGGGTGGATTGTTGAAGTCATGGGAACACATAAACACTAATGATAGCGACACCCAGTCTTCCCCAAAGCCCTGAACTCTGGCATATGTCCCATGTGGGTCAATCCATGATCTCTGCGCTTGGAAAGGGAGTGATATCCGGATCAGAGTTGCCACTCCTCTGGACTGTGAACCCCGCATGTGCTAACATGGTGTATGCCTCACAAGCCAGGAAGTGACATTAGGTTTCCCCTAGATGTGTCTCTTGCAGAAGGACAATGTCTGGTTTCAAACGCCTGATATATGCTGTTTCCAGACCCCACTTAGTTTTATTACCCAGTCCATTTACATTACATGTAAGTATAGACCGGTTTCTGGATTCAAGGTCAGTGATATGCATCATGCCTGGTTAATTGCACATTAATTGCCTTCATTATAGTAAAGTAAACATCCTGTGTGTTCGATTGTCTCTCCCGCTGTTCAAACAAACAGAAAACCTTATACAACATTATTAACATAACAAAAGAATTTCGATCCCATTCCCCCCTCCCGACTCCTGTACGCTGCACGCATTCATCCTCATGACACATAAGGTAACTATGTCTCAGGACCAGGCCTGAGAGGTCTGTAGCTCACCCAATCCCAAATTAACTACTTGTAACCCTAGAAATATTTCAAACTAAAAAGTCACTTTCGCAGTCTCACTGAGCCTAAATCTCGAGGTGGAAAGGGGGCCACTCACCCATACTGAATCAGCCACCTCGCCAATTGGTCCCACTTTCTTCTGAGGTATCGCATTCACCCGATCATACTCTCTCTATGCACCACTCACCCACTCCCAGTTAGGGATGTGTGTTACAGATGATTGGGAGAGGATAGCAGCCCCAGCTCCCCACTCTGCTCATACACATTCACAAAACAATACAAACAGTCTCCTCTGCAAACACTACACCACTAATTCTTTCCTAAATTAGCAGGTGGAGGAGAAAAGTTTCCTCTCTGCAGTCACGCTTACACTTTGAGAGAAGCATACCGGGGTATTGGCCTGAACCTCTCCACCTCATGAGTTTACCAATTCATCACTGTCCTCCTGCGCCATCTCAGAAGCCAGAGTTGATCCGATCAAGTTGTGACCCAATTCCTCTTCAGTTGTCCGCAGTGCTGTCTCATCCTCCCTCTCTGTCAAGGGGATCTGACTCCCTCCTCCCCCCAGTCACCATCCAAGTCCGACAGAGAGTGCCTCACTGTTCCTTCCCCACTTCATCCTCCTTGAGTTCTGTCTGTGGGTCTATTGCTTAGTTCTCTGCATTTCTGCCTGTAGCCACACTTTTGGCTTCGCCCCTAGATTGTCTCTCTCCGTAGGTTTCTTCGTCACTTTTTGCCAAGATCGGAGCTGGGCGCTTTCTTCCAACCATGTCCAGGTCTCTTCCGATGTAGTAAAGAAGTAGGATTTGTTGTTGACTAACACTTTCAACTTAGCAGGGAGGAGTAACATATAGCTCAGTTGCTTGGCCCGGAGTTTTGCTTTCAGTGCATCAAATGATCTACGTTGCTTCTGTAATTCATGGGAATAAGCAGGAAATATCATTATTGTGGAGGATTCATATTTGATTTCACCCGTCCTTCTAACTTCTCTGAGCAGTATATCCCGGTCTTGGAAGTTTAGAATCCTGGCTATTATGGCAGGCAGTGGAGCACCTGGCAGCGGTTTGGCCGCTAGCACCCTGTGAGCCCTCTCCATGACAATGCAGGTAGAAAATGTGTCCATCGGAAATGTAGTCAGGAACCAATTGCTCAAGAATTTGGAAAACCCACCAGTCTCATACTATTACATCTTGCCAATTTTCGGCATCATGGACTTTCCATTGTAGGTCCTTGGTGACGTTCTTAATGTCTGTAAAATCCCGTATTATAGAGTGAGTGGCATCTTCCAAATCAGATATTCTGTCTTCCGCTGCACTTATACGAATTGCTAAGTTACGGAGGTCTTGTCTCAGGAGTGAGACTTCCAAGCGGACTTCCCCAATTTTTGATTCCAGGGCTGGTCTAGATTGGTTTATCACAGTCAGGAGCACTGCATTATCTGGCACTGGGGGTGTTGGGATCAGCCACTCTCACAAATTTATCAGTTTTGCCCTGGTGGGACGGTTTTGAGTCTTCGGCCATTTCTTCAGTGCACAAACTCTGGAGGCAAGAGTCAGTAGATTGACCCAGTGTTAGAAGGCGACCCCAGGGGAGACAGGGAGGTTACCTGAACACCCTGAGACCCACCCTTGGGGTAACGTAGCCGGGCACTGGCGGGAGACTCCTCAGGGGAAGAGTCTCGTATCTAGGATCACACACACGGCACCACACGACAAAGAGACACCACACGGTAGGTTCTTGGGAACAGATCTTTTATCTATTCAACTTCGTCGGATCTTTATGATCACCAGGGTGGGTATGTACAAATAGAGCACGGGCTCAGAGAGTCTCGGTAGGGAAAGAGGGTAGCGGGACAGTCTTTGGGGATCCGGATCAATGCAGGGGCGTACCCAACGCACAGCTCACAATCCTCGAGCTGGGGGATACGCTGCGGTCCAGCCAGACCGAGGGAGTCGTTAGGAGCCGCGAGTCACTCAGCAGGGCTCAAGCACAAGTTCGGAGGTCTTACGATCTTCAGGGGAGCCGCGAGTCACTCGGCAGGGCTCAAGCACAAGTTCGGAGGTCTTACGATCTTCAGGGGAGCCGCGAGTCACTCAGCAGGGCTCAAGCACAAGTTCGGAGGTCTTACGATCTTCAGGGGAGCCGCGAGTCACTCAGCAGGGCTCAAGCACAAGTTCGGAGGTTTTACGATCTTCAGGGGAGCCGCGAGTCACTCAGCAGGGCTCAAGCACCAGTTCGGAGGTCTTACGATCTTCAGGGGAGCCGCGAGTCACTCAGCAGGGCTCAAGCACCAGTTCGGAGGCCTTACGATCTTCAGGGGAGCCGCGAGTCACTCAGCAGGGCTCAGAGGTTCCAAGGTTGCAAGGGAGCCGCGACCACGTCAGCAGGGCTCTCGTCGTTCCAGATTCGAATCTGCCTGATAGTCCCAGAGCACCCCTTGTTATAGGTCCACCCCTCTTTGATGTCCGGGGTCCGTGTAGGCAGGGGTCTTAGCGCCTGGGGGGCGCTCGTTGGAGTTTCCTGCCATTGTCCTTTGATCCTTTCAGGGCCGGGTCGGGAGGAGTCCCAGACACCCAGCAGGCGTGGAGCCAGCCCTCAGGGAGGCCGGAGGGCCGATCGAAACCCATCTCCCGAGGGGAGGTCAGAGGTGCGATAGAAACTGCTCCTCCCTCTCTCACTCCATGGGAGCACGATGTTCCCCAGCCGGGGCGGCGCCTCTAGGCCTGGGTTGTGCTGGGGCCGGGCGGCCATCGTAGGTGCATGAAGTGGGCACGCGGGCCCTGTGGTGCTGGGAAGATGGAGGGCACGGACAGGGAAGTCCCGGTCGGGTGTGTGTGGGTCCTGGCGGGCAGGACCGGCTAGGCCGTGTACTGAGGGACTGAATGAGGTGTACGGGTCAGGGGATGTGGCTAGGGGTCAGGGATGGCCATGCCACAAGGCCGGGTCTAACACGCGTCCCCCCCAGCTGAAAGCCGGAGAGAACTACCCATCCTCTTGGGGGTTCTCTTCGCAGGGGGCGATGGTCGGTTTGGACTTTGAAATGGGTGCCGAACAGATAGGGTCGTAATTTCTTGAGGGCCCAGACTACGGCAAACGCCTCGCGCTCAATGGTGCTCCATTTCTGTTCTCTGGGTAACAGCCTTCGGCTGAGGAAGGCTACGGGCTGGTCTAGGCCTTGGTCATTCACCTGTGACAGGACTGCCCCAATGCCATGCTTGGAGGCATCAGTTTGTACCACAAACTCCTTGGAGTAGTCGGGGGGCCTGGAGCACGGGGGCAGTACACATGGCCGCTTTCAGGGCATCGAACGCCTCCTGGCAGGCAGAGGTCCACTGCACTTTCTTGGGCTGTTTCTTGGACGTGTGTTCCGTGAGGGGACCAACAAGGCTGCCGTACCCCCGGATGAATCTCCGGTAGTAGCCGGTGAGGCCCAGAAAGGCTCGGACCTCCGTTTGGGTAGTGGGTGGTTCCCAGGCTAGGATGGCGTCGATCTTAGGCTGCAGAGGGGCGACCTGCCCGCTTCCGACTCGGTGCCCTAGGTAGACCACCAAACCCTGCCCAATCTGACACTTGCTGGCTTTTACTGTGAGGTCTGCCTGGCGCAGGGCCGTTAGCACCCTCCGGAGGTGCTGGAGGTGCTCACTCCATTCGGAACTGAAAACCGCGATATCGTCTAGATATGCGGCGCTGAACTTTTCTAGCCCGGCCAGGACTCTATTTACCAGTCGCTGGAAGGTGGCCGGGGCATTTTTCATCTCGAAGGGCATCACGCGAAAGCGATAGTGCCCATCCGGGGTGGAGAAGGCGGACCGCTCCTTGGCTCCTTCTGTGAGCGCAATTTACCAGTACCCGCAGGTTAGATCGAATGTGCTGAGGAAATGAGCCGACCCGAGACGGTCAATGAGCTCGTCTGCTCGGGGAATGGGGCAAGCGTCGGCTCGGGTGACTTCATTGAGTCCCCGGTAGTCCACACAGAATCGGAGTTCTGGGGTGACACCGGGGGCCGCTGCTTTCGGGACCAGTACCACGGGGCTGGCCCAGGGGCTGTCTGAGGGTTCGATCACCCCCAAGGTCAACATCTTCGAGACCTCGGCCTGGATGCAGGACCGGACTCGATCAGGGACTCGGTAGGCTCGTTGCTTCACCGGTGGGCTGTCTCCGGTGTCCACATCATGGACACACCAGTCTGTGACTTTGGGGGCGAGAGTGAATAAGTCGGGGAACTGCCCTAAGAGCTGGCGGCAGTCTTCGCGTTGCTGGGAAGTGAGGGATGGAGAGAGGTTCACTCCTTCCACGGAGCCATCCTTCTCCTTGGTACACAGGAGGTCAGGGAGGGGATCTGACTCCTCCTCGGCCCCATCATCGGTGGCCAGCAGCAGACTCAGCTCCGTCCGCACGAAGTGGGGCTTGAGGCGGTTCACGTGAAGGACCCGAAGGGGGTCCCGAGGTGACTGGACGTCCACCAAGTACGTGTCCATTTATCCTGAAGGGCGCAAGGTTTCACGGGGGCCATGACCCATACCTGCTGGCCCGGCTGGAACTCGACCAGAGTGGCATTCTGGTCATACCAGCGCTTCATTTCTTCCTGGCTCGCCTCCAGGTTGGCCTCGGCCATTTCTCGAAACTTCCTAGTCTGGTTTCGGAGGGTCAGAACGTATTGGAACACATCTCGGGGGGGGCCTCGGGGCGCTGCCTCCCAACCTTACTTGACCAAGCTGAGGGGCCCCCGGACGGGGTGCCCGTAGAGTAACTCAAAGGGGCTGAACCCCAGGGATTTCTGGGGAACTTCCCGGTAGGCGAACAAAAGGCAGGGGAGCAGGACGTCCCACTTGCGCTCTACTAGGCCATTTCCTTGGGGGTGGTACGGTGTGGTGAACTTATAGGACACTCCACATTGTTGCCACAGGGACGTCATGTATTTAGAGATAAAGTTCGTCCCGCGGTCGCTTACGACCTCGCGGGGAAAACCCACACGGGAAAAGATCCCCATCAACGCCCGGCCCACCACGGGGCGGTGATGGTGCGTAGGGGAATGGCCTCCGGGTATCGGGTGGCATGGTCCACTAGGACGAGGATGAAGCGGTGACCTTGTGAGTTTGGGGGTCCAGGGGCCCCACGATGTCGATCCCGACCCGTTCGAACGGGGTATTGACGACAGGGAAGGGTTGGAGGGGAGCCTTGCGCATTTCTCCACTTTTCCCACTAGCCTGGCACGTGGGACAGGACTTGCAGTGGGTTTCTACATCTGTTTTCATTTTCGGCCAGTAAAAGTGAGTCACTAGGCGACTGTAGGTTTTGTCTTGGCCCAAGTGGCCTGCGAGGGGGACATCGTGGGCCAAGCCCAGGAGGAAGTCTCGGAAGCGTAGGGGTACCACCAGCACCCGGGCTGATCCTAGCTCCACCAACTTCTGCTCGCTGTACAAAAAGTCATTTTCCCAATATAGCCGGTGTGTTCCAGATTGGTCGCCCGCGGCTTGGGCCTCTGCTTGCTGCCGGGGTCCGACCAGGGAGGGACAGGTAGCTTGCCCCTGGCAGAACTCCTCTCGGGAGGGGCCCCCCTCGTGGCGCCACTGGGCCAACTCGGGCAGAACGCCTAACTTTGCGATCTGTGCGGGGTCGGACGGTAGGGGTTCGTTGTTGGCGACAGATTCTCCACGTGGGGAGATGTGGGGGACCTCGGCTGGGACAATCCTGTCCTCGTTGGCAGGTGCGTCCTCGACTTCCCCAAGGGGGGGCAGTCGGGCCGCCATAGATCGGGTGGTGGCGACACCCACTCGGGGAGACCCATCATCCCTAGGTGGGCCTTGCGCTCGACTTGCTGCCAGGGGGAACTTTCCAGGTCGTTCCCCAGGATACAGTCGACCGGCTGAGAGGTTCTTACTGCTACTTTCAATTTACCGACCACTCCGCCCCATTCAAAAGGCACCAGGGCTATCTTACAGAGACTCTCAGTGTTGTCAGCTGCAATTACAGGGCAAAATATATTGGGGAGGATCTGGTCTTGGTGGACTAAGTGGCTGAGGACACCGGTGATGCTCGCCCCGGTGTCACGAAGGGCCTCTACCTGTTGGCCATTGATCGTCACTAGCTGCCCGTATTTCTTCGTGTTGGAGGGCAGGAGGCTTCCAGGGACCATTTCTCTGTCTCCTAATAATACCAAGGCCATGGCGGCGGGTTCCCATTCTATGGTCTCCTCAATCTCCTCCCCTAGGGCTACATTGGCTATCTGTCTGGCTGGAGGGGCTGTAGTGGGGACGCGCAGGGCCATGGGGCATTCGGGGTCATTGGCGTAATGCCCGGGCTTCTGGCAACGGAAACAAGTGATGGTCACCCGGTGCCCCCGTCTCACGGGTGGACCGGATACAGCTGGTGGGGGTGCCGGGAAGTGCGGAGGTTGGCTTTTCGTAGGACTGGACTGGGATTCCCTCTGCCCTCCCTGGTCCCCCCCCCTCTCTGGCGGGGTGGTCCCTGACTGGCTCGGGGGTATTCTCCTACAGGGCCCCGGGAGACCCGGGTGTTGGTCCAGCGATCCGCCTCGACAGCCAGCTTCCTCGGATCCGTGAGCTTGCTGTCGAGCAGATGCTGGCGTAGCTCCACAAAGCAGTTCGCCGCCAGGTGTTCCCATAACATAAGGACGGTTAGTTCGTCCAGGGTGGTTACTTTGCTGCCCTTAATCCACCAGTCGAATGCACGGCTGAAAAAGTTCACATACTCCACCCACGTGGTGCCTGGGATCTTCTTGCAGTCCCGGAACCGCTGGCGGTACATCTCCGGGGTGAGGCCGTACCTTGTGAGGAGGGCCTCCTTCATGTGGCTGTAGGAGGTCTGCATGGAGGATGGTAGGTCGAGCAGGGTGTCTCTCCCCTCGCTCAAAAATCGGCCCCACAACCCGGCCCCCCAATCTTTCTGCAGGACTCGGTGGGAGGTCATGGCGACCTCGTAGGCCTTGAACCATTGTTGGATGTCATCATTTTTGTAATATTTCTTGACCACATCTTTGGGGATGTGGACCTTCTGTTCCGCCGGTGGTGGCGCACCCCGGTTCTCCGTGGGTCGAGCTTCTTCGCTCCTTGCCTTGAGATTGATTTCTTTCAAGCTGCGTTCGTGCTCCAGTTGAAGTCTTCGTCCTTCGTGCTCTCGTTGGAGTTTCTTCTCTTCCAGTTCGCCTTGTACTCGCATCTGTTCCACTGCTAGCTTCTTCTCAGCTAATTTCAACTCGCCCTCAATTTTCAGTTTGGCCAGTTCGAGTTCATGATTACGACTTCTCTCTCTGTCTGCGAGTTCTTCCGGGGATAGACCCCCGTCTGGTACGAAGCTTCGTACCTGGTTGCTGCTGCTTTCTCTTGGGGAGAGTCCAGCTTCGTCGTGGAGCTCCACCGCTCCTTCTGGGCGGGGGGGCTCCGGATTCCACCCAAGCTTTCAGTGCCTTCTGCATATCTTCTTTGGTGTTGAGACCAGTGGTAGCGATTTTTAGTTCTTTGCAGAATTGCTTCAGTTCCTTGTGCGTGTACTCTTCCAGTTGTTCCGCCTGGAACACGGCACTCGCGTTGGTTTCTGTGAGACTCATGGCGTTTTCTTCTGCCGTCTTTGCCGGTAGTGCGTCATTCGCTTACGGTACGATCTCTAGATGATGGGCCCGAATCCCGTCGCTTGCCACCAATGTTAGAAGGCGACCCCAGGGGAGACAGGGAGGTTACCTGAACACCCTGAGACCCACCCTCGGGGTAACGTAGCCGGGCACTGGCGGGAGACTCCTCAGGGGAAGAGTCTCGTATCTAGGATCTCACACACGGCACCACACGACAAAGAGACACCACACGGTAGGTTCTTGGGAACAGATCTTTTATCTATTCAACTTCGTCGGATCTTTATGATCACCAGGGTGTGTATGGTAAATAGAGCACGGGCTCAGAGAGTCTCGGTAGGGAAAGGGGGTAGCGGGACAGTCTTTGGGGATCCGGATCAATGCAGGGGCGTACCCAACGCACAGCTCACAATCCTCGAGCTGGGGGATACGCTGCGGTCCAGCCGGACCGAGGGAGTCATTAGGAGCCGCAAGCACAAGTTCGGAGGTCTTACGATCTTCAGGGGAGCCGCGAGTCACTCGGCAGGGCTCAAGCACAAGTTCGGAGGTCTTACGATCTTCAGGGGAGCCGCGAGTCACTCAGCAGGGCTCAAGCACAAGTTCGGAGGTCTTACGATCTTCAGGGGAGCCGCGAGTCACTCAGCAGGGCTCAAGTACAAGTTCGGAGGTCTTACGATCTTCAGGGGAGCCGCGAGTCACTCAGCAGGGCTCAAGCACCAGTTCGGAGGTCTTACGATCTTCAGGGGAGCCGCGAGTCACTCAGCAGGGCTCAAGCACCAGTTCGGAGGTCTTACGATCTTCAGGGGAGCCGCGAGTCACTCAGCAGGGCTCAAAGGTTCCAAGGTTGCAAGGGAGCCGCAACCACGTCAGCAGGGCTCTCGTCGTTCCAGAGTCGTATCTGCCTGATAGTCCCAGAGAACCCCTTGCTATAGGTCCACCCCTCTTTGATGTCCGGGGTCCGTGTAGGCAGGGGTCTTAGCGCCTGGGGGCCGCTCGTTGGAGTTTCCTGCCGTTGTCCTTTGATCCTTTCAGGGCCGGGTCGGGAGGAGTCCCAGACACCCAGCAGGCGTGGAGCCAGCCCTCAGGGAGGCCGGAGGGCCGATCGAAACCCATCTCCCGAGGGGAGGTCAGAGGTGCGATGGAAACTGCTTCTCCCTCTCTCACTCCATGGGAGCGCGATGTTCCCCAGCCGGGGCGGCGCCTCTAGGCCTGGGTTGTGCTGGGGCCGGGCGGCCATCGTAGGTGCATGAAGTGGGCACGCAGGCCCTGTGGTGCTGGGAAGATGGAGGGCACTGACAGGGGAGTCCGGGTCGGATGTGTGTGGGTCCTGGCAGGCAGGACCGGCTAGGCCGTGTACTGAGGGACTGAATGAGGTGTACGGGTCAGGGGATGTGGCTAGGGGTCAGGGATGGCCATGCCACAAGGCCGGGTCTAACACCCAGGCAGATAAATATTAAGCCTGGGCAGAGTTTGCGGACACGAATTTCCGCAAAGTGACCAAAAACCTCTGCCGCGCTACACAAATTTCCGCAAGCGGCAGAGTGTGCTTTGTCATGCCTGTTCGTGATGATTTTCAGTGCTGGGTGTTTGTCTTGTTCTTGAAAATCAATGTGAATGGCACCATGCAAAGCGCTGCTTCTTTTCTGCCACTCGAGTAGATTTCTACTTGAGCGGCAACTTTCTCAACGTGAACAAAGATTTCTCAACGCAAGAGTTTGAGACTGCCCGCCCGTGTTGAGAAATCTCACCAGGAGGTGGATTTTTCTCACTCACGCTCGCCAAATTGACGTTGGGGAGCGTGATCGAGGACAAAAACTCTGCTAGTGATTGAGGGGGTTGATGGTATCCTGGGGTACAGGCAGGATTGCAGCAGGATAATTATTAAGCCTGGGCAGAGTTTGCGGACGCGGAACTCCGTGAAGTGTCCAAAAAACTCTGCCGCCCTACACAGACGAAGGAATACGGAAGACCACGGCCCATTTCAAGGTTACAGCTAAGAACTGTTTACTGCTGTATAACAGTTTTCATCCTCGCCACCTCCGAGACAACCTTCCTTATGAGCAATTCCTCCGTCTCCGGAGGAATTGTACGAAACCGTTGGATTTCAAAACACAAGCCTCTGACCTACAAGTCAAACTAAGGAAACGCAACTATCCCACGGCGATCATCAACAAAGCTATGAAAAGGGCCCGTAACAATCACTGGAGGACAACATTCCCAAAGAACGGGAAGAAAGACCAATATGTGTCACCACGTTTAATACTAACTCCAACCTGGTATCTAAGATCATAAATAAACACTGGAGACTTCTCACATGTTGTAATCTTAAACTCCAGAAACCCATGTTTGCATATAAAAGGGGTAGGAATCTGAAGGACATGCTAGCCCATACGAGACGACGACCTGAACTAACAAGAACTACTGAGAGTGTACTTCTACCACCAGTGCAGGGCCACCACCCCTGTGGTAAATGCAGTACTTGCAACCTGACGAGGAAAATCAGACACATTAAATTCAGGAATAGCACCGAGTGGGAACAGAGGAAGTTCACCAATTGCAACAGCAAAAATTTAGTGTATATGGTCACCTGCCCTTTGGTTTGGAATACATCGGTATGACGACGAGACCAGTTGATGGAGCAAGGACTCGTAGAAAAGAGACTTGCTTGGAGACAACACTCTCATATAACTCATAACATCATACTAATTGTGTATTGTGTAATTAATATGCACCACATTTCAAATATCAAGAATAGAGAAGCTGGCGTACGTGTTTCATTAACAAGTAACTCGAGTGAAATCTAAAATGGCTGCTAACAAAGAAAATTGAATTGTGCATGCGTCAACGTCTACGTAATATGACAAGCTTTTGCTTGGATGGAATTTTCTGCACTTGCGCAGACACCTCTAAAATGGCTGCTTGAAAGCTCACATGCTAAGCATCTGCTTTGCTGAAACTAAAAAACAATAATTTATTAATTGCTAATGCGGGGAGAACATTTATAAGTAAATGGGATTAGAGTAGAGATAGGTGGTATACAGTGAAATCATTTTAATTTAAAATTGATATTTTTCTTTCTGATTTTCTTATTAGTTCGTATTTGGGCCTTTGTTGAAGTCCAAAGTCTATATCTCATGTGACCCTCTACTCATGCACTGTCTAAAAGCCGCGTTGTCATCCTTGAATGCCATCCAAGAAAAGAAACGGCAACATACCCTGGGAACCAACACAATGTCCTGTGAAAGGAAGAAATATTTCACTAAATGTATACTTTGTGATGATAAAAATGTGAATACGGGTGGGAATAAAGATTTTTTAATAAAGATTAAGGGTAGGGATCATTAGACAATGAACCAAAGAAAATGACGAAAACTTAGCATGGTGTGATGATCATCCCTTTTGTCTGTCCAATCAAGAATTAGGGGTTCTATCAAACTGAAACATTAAGGGGTGGTACATGGCATTAGAAGGGTATAATTGAGGTAGTTTAGTTAAGACACCAGAATGCTGCAGAGCTCGGGATGCTGTCGTAGTGACGAGCAAATGCTGAAGAAGAATTATATTTGCAGACTTACAAATTAAGCAAAATAATTAGAAGAAGATTGTGGAAGAATCCAGAAGGAAGATAGTGCCAGAGAGGGGTGCGACGCAGGCATCGGATCTAGAAGAGGTCACCCTATCCTGTCCCGTATCCTGTCCTGAATCTTGAAAACTCTTGTCTCCTGTCCTTGCCCGGGGATTTTTCCCAACTCCTTGGCTAAGGGGTCGGTTTCCACACCATCCTAGGGTAACTATAGCGTTCCGTAGATTGATTTGTGCTACTCTCTTTCTATCCTCTCCTTTCCAGGTACTGTCATTTGAAAGTCTTATTAATTTGAAATCTTTTCCTTTCATGGGGTACTGTACTTTGGATTTGGCTCACATGAATTTAATTTAGATACATATTTAAAATTCATCCCGAGTCTGTGGTTATTTCATTGCCAAGAAAGTAGATTTAATTCATGTCATTTCACGATCAACTAGTTCAACTAATGGTCTATTGGCCAGAGGAAAGCACTATTGATCTGTGAAAGATTGGTTAGAAATGTCAGATAATTAATCTTAGAGAGATCAATATAAAAATTGACCCCAGTGGATTTAACTGGCCTGTGTGTGTGTGCTTATGGGTCCAAGGTGAGTATGAGGTATTAGAGTATTTGTGGCTGGTTTTCCCACTGGATCAGATTTTCTGGTAGCAGGGCTATGGTTATTATTGACTAGTTTGCTGATAAACATTGATTATTGATTATGTTTTAACAAACCTGTTAATGTCTTGTTTTATGTTGTCTGAAAATTCCCAGGGAATGAATAGCGGGTGGTAAATGGACGCCATACTGCATTAAGGTTACTTGTCTGTTAGAAAGTACTGAGATGCTATGCAGGGCTACCAGTGCTAAATTAGGGACTATTTTTCTGTGTGAAAGCAAGAGTGACTGATAGCAAAGGGTTCACTGGTGAAACTTTAGTATTACATCACCTAGAAAGGGTAACACCGAAGGAGTAGCAGGTACTTCAAAGCTTGGATGAAGAGTGCGCGGAAGGTTTTACTCGCAGTATATGAAGAGTAAGCGGAAGGTTTTACTCGTAGCAAAAGAAATAATCTGTCCTTTGGTTCTAGTGGAACAGACAGAGTAGCAAATGTTTCTATGTTGTTATTAATCAATTATCCGAGTCCTTAATAGAATTGAAACTTTCCGTTACGATAGCTAGGAAATTTTTCATTCTATGTCTGGACCGGAGGCGAGGATTATGCTAGTTTAAAGCTTGTTAACCACCAAATGTGCCATGTTAAGCACTGGTTTGAAATAAAACCGCTTAAAGGTGGAGTCCGAAGACCAATCAGCCGCATTGAGGATGTCCTCCAAACGGGCACCTAAACTGAAAGCTTTAGAGGCCATTGCACCTCTAGCCGTGTGTGCTCCAAAAATCTTGAGATCTATCCCGGCTTCCTGCATCACCCATCGAATCCACCGAGCAATACCGGGCGAAGACACCGCCTTAAAAGGCTTACGGAGAGCTATGAGTAATTGCCATTCTCCAGGGGGATGGAATTCTTCCGTCATCTCCTCGTATGCTTTGAGGCATCTCACCACACATAGATTTGGAACGTCTGGAAACTCGGGATAGGAACTAACTCTAGTATGACATTTAGTTCTTCAATGCAAAGTGAAGGTGACCCCAGTAGGGGAAAAAATCCGACCTGTGATATCTAAAGCCTTCACATCTGAGACCCATCGACAAGAGATGAAGCAAAGCAGCATAGCCAGCTTAGCAGACAACTCTTTCCGGGAAAGATATCGATTGGGTGGCCATGAGAGAAACAGATTAAGGACCTGATGAACATCCCAAAGGGAGGAATAGCGTGGTTCGGGGGTAACGACAATCTGATACTCCGGAGCAATCTGCAGACCAAAGGGTGGTCTCTTATCGCTGCAGCATTTACCAGAATAAGGCCAGCCGAAATGGCTGATCGGAAGGTATTGATAGACCTGTAAGCAAGACCAGTCCGGGCCAGATGAGACAAAAAATTGAGAACATGGACTACATCTGCATTCAAGGGATTGAGATCCCTTCGCATACACCAACCAGACCATCTTCTCCAAGCGGATTTGTACCTCTTGACCGTACTATCCGCCCATGCTTTGGCCATGAGGACCTCAGCCGCCCCCAAAAGTCCTGGGATTTCCCAGCGTTTCCAGTAATCCGCCACGCCATGAGCCACAATGAGATCTCCTTAAGAAGAGGATGAGGAATTTGGTCTGGACTCTGAAGGAGAGTCGGAAACTGGGGGAGTAGGATTGGAGAATCCCAAGAAAGTTCTAGAAGAACTGGAAACCAAATTTGAGACCTCCAGAGAGGGGTGACCAGCACCACCTCCGCTTCTTGTCTCCGGACTTGGGCTGTCACTCTTGTGATCATCGCAAAAGGGGGAAACGCGCACCCCTTCTCTTGACTCCAATCCTGGAGAAATGCATCCGTGGCTAGCGCCGCCGGATCCAGTCTCCAACTGAAGAAGCGAGGGAGTTGATGTTCCAGTCTGGAGGCAAAGAGATCTATGGAAAAAGGACCCCAACAAGAATTCAGAGTTGCAAAAATTCCTGGGTCCAGCTTCCAGAGGCTGACATCCCTGAGGTTGCGGGACTGAAAATCCGCCTCCTGGTTCTCGCATCACGGGAGATATTCCGCCGTGACCGAGACCTGATGATCCAGGCAATAATGCCAAAAAGCCGCAGCTAGGTCCGAAAGGACTCGCAACCGAGTGCCTCCTAAATGATTGATATAACGGACCACGGAGATATTGTCCATCTTCAAGAGGACACACGATTGGATCGAATCTTTTGTCCAGCAATGCACCGCGAAAGAACCCGCTAGAAGTTCCAGACAATTTATGTGTAAGCGCTGTTCTTCTGGTGACCACAAGCCTCCCGTGGAAACTGCGCCGCATCTGGCCCCAAGCCTGTCCTGCTGGCGTCGGACTCTATAACTAAGTCTGGAGCTGAACCGAAGATCGCTCGAACATTGCAAGCCTCCATGTGACAGAGCCACCAACGTAGTTCTTCTCGAGACTCCTCGGACAGAGACACATTGTGAGAGTACGGGCGACCCCTGCGAAGGTGGTATGCCTTCAGACGTTATAGGGCCCTGTAATGCAAGGGACCCAGATATATTGCCTGAATTGATGACGCGAGAAGGCGGACCACACAAGCTATTTGTCTGAGCGTAATTTGCGGCCTGGACAGAGTACGTCGTAACTCGTGACGAATCTTTGCTATTTTCCGGGACGGAAGACTTAAGGTGGTTGAGGTTGAGTCTATCACGAACCCCAAGAACGTCAATGACTGAGAAGGGGTCAAAAGGGACTTTTTCCCGTTTATGACAAAGCCAAGACTCTGCAAAAGGTTTACTGCCAAGTGAAGATGAGAGAGGAGTCTTTGGGGACAAGCATCCATAAGGAGCAAATCGTCCAGATACACCATGAGATGAATCCCATTCACTCTGAGGCGCTCCACCACCGGTTTGAGCACCTTGGTAAAGCACCATGGGGCCGAGGAAAGACCGAACGGAGATGAATTGAAGGAACTTCCGATGAGGAGGGAAAATCGGGACCACCAGATAAGCGTCCTTGAGGTCCAACCGGGACATCCAATCCAAAGGACGCAGGACATCTCTGAGAAGGTGAATCCCTTCCATTTTGAAATGGTGGTAAACCACCCATTCGTTGAACTCGCTCAAGTTTATCACTGGTCGTTGGTCACCATTGACTTTTTCAACGAGAAAAATATTGCTGACGAAACCCTTTGGATGAAGATAAGCTGGTTGGATAGCACCCTTGGCCAGGAGAGAATGTATCTCTTGATCCACTAGAGAGGCCTCTTGTTGGGAGAAATGAAGCGGGTGAGGACGCACTTTTTGGATAGGATTTCCGAAGAACTCTAAATGGAATCCCCAAACCGTCTGTAGAACCCATGCATCGTTTGTGATGGAAACCCAAGCTGGGAAAAAGCTCGCCAGATGCCCCCCCTAACTTTAAAAGGGAAGAAGGGAGAATACTCACCGGGGGTTGCGGATGAATTCGCTCATCTGTATCCACTACCCTTGCCACGACGTCCTCTCGTCGCGTAGAAGTTTCCGAATCTTGTCTGGTCCTGGTATTGACGGGGGCCTTGTCCCTTCTGCTGGTACTGGTTTGCGCCACGGCCGGTCAAGCGACCCCTGCCTCGACCGGCCCCACGGAAAACCCATGGAAACACTTTCCTGATGGTTGTCTGTGCCTTATCCAGAGATGTGAAAGTATTAACGAACTTCCCTAACTCTCTAACAAATGGTTCTCCGAAGAGACCACCTTGTGCCACTGCCCCCGCTTCAGAGTCAGCTAAGTCCCCCAATTTTGGGTCCACTTTTATAAGGAGAGAACGGCACCTCTCAGTTGAAAGGGCACAGTTTGCATTGCCCAGAAAGATTATGGCAAGCTAAGCCCACCCAGAAAGGGTCTCGGGGGAAATAAGGGCACCCGAAACTTTGGCTTCTTCAGCCATATCGAGAATTTTTGTGAGGGGCCCCAGGGCATCCAGTAATTTATCTTTGCATGCGTGCCATGAGCGGTCTGTGCCTTTCTTGGGATTCTTTTTTAAACTTTTGTAAAAAAGTGGCCATGCACGGATCAATTTCAGGAGTTACGGCCACCTTTCCCTCAAGGGAAGGACGGGGGCACTCTGCACGTAATCAATTCCGAGCCTCCTTTTCCAGAGGCCTGCGTATGCGATTTGCCACATAGCAGGCGACCTTCTCAGCCAGAGCCCATTCAGAAGACCGGGGATGAATTATATCTGACGGGTCTAGCATATCAGATAAATCAGTGGCAGAAGTGGCAGGATATGAAGTACCCTCAGAACCAGATGGGCCAGGAAACATGTCAGGACTTCCTGCACCCTTAGGCGTAGGAGGAAGAGTGAAAGGGGCTAAACCCCCATTCCCTGGAGCTCGGGATGCTGTCGGAGTGATGAGCGAATGCTAAAGAAGAATTATATTTGTAGACTTAGGAATTAAGCCAAATAATTAGAAGAAGATCGCGGAAGAATCGAGGAGGAAGATAGTGCCAGAGAGGGGTGCGACGCAGGCTTCGGATCTAGAAGAGGTCACCTTATCCTGTCCCGTATCCTGTCCTGAATCCTGAAGCCTCTGTCTCCTGTCCTTTCCCGGGGATTTTTCCCAACTCCTTGGCTAAGGGGTCAGTTTCCACACCATCCTAGGTAACTATATTGTTCCGTAGATTGATTTGTGCTGCTCTCTCTCTATCCTCTCCTTTCCAGGTACTGTCATTTGAAAGTCTTATTAATTTGAACTCTTTTCCTTCCATGGGTGACAGGGTCGGTACTGTACTTTGGATTTGCTTCACATGAATTTAATTTAGATAAAAATTTAAAATTCATCCAGAGTCTGTGGTTATTTAATTGCGAAGAAAGTAGATTTAATTCATGTCATTTCACCATCAACTAGTTCAACTAATGGTCCATTGACCAGAGGAAAGAACTATTGATCTGTGAAAGATTGGTTACAAATGTCAGGTAATTAATCTTAGAGAGATCAATATAAAAATTGACCCCGGTGGATTTAACTGGCCTGTGTGTGTATGTGTGTGTTTATGGGCCCAAGGTGAGTATAAGGTATTAGAGTATTTGTTGCTGTTTTTCCCGCTGGATCACAGTAAAGACCAGCATCAGGGAACACAGGAGCAATGTGCATTGCAAAAAGAGCACTTCAAAAATGGCAACCCACTACATGATGAACCAGCACACTGTGGACGACCTACAATGGACAATTATTGAACAATTGAACAATGAGACAGGCCTTTTCCAAGAAGAAGAACGTTGGTGTTCTGTTTGGAAACACATGTCGAGGGATTGAACGACGATATACCATGAGGGCAATTTACGTGATTCGTATCTAGGTCCCTAAGATTTTCCACCCAATACTAGGAGATCACCACTTTCTAGTATATATGTATCTATTGACATCACCTCAGTAGGGCGTCTTAGAGTGACATGAAACTGAACAAAAATGTCTGTCACGAGGCCCATATCCATTCACGGTCCAAAATTAACCCCTTTTTTGTTGGTGTCAATAATTTCATGCATCTCTACGCTCGATTTTTCTTGAGCTTCTCTACGCCTACAACTAGAGAGCCACCCTCATTATTCATATCCTTAATATAGATAAGGCGTAAGTCTAATTCCTAATGTTTCATGTATGATCTCGCCATGTGAGCGCAACTAATTGGGACAATGTTCTATACCTTATGGATTTCTCTAGGACTGCTTTTATACCCCCTTTTTTTAACTACAGACTGGGCTGATTTCACATTTGGGTAGCATAACCCCTGTTTTTACGACTTTCCCGGACTCATAATTACCCAAAGTGGTTTTTCTAACCAAGACTAGGTTAGCGGTCTAGTCTTCTTTGAGGGAGCGGGACCGGTTCAAATGACACTATTTGTGGCTCGATTACCATCACCTTTATTAAGGAGCAGTAGTTAACAATGTTAAGCGCCCGTGGGGTCATATCCATAAAATCTTTCTTCTCACAGCAGATTCAAACCCAAGTATCAGAAATACCGGAAGTGGTTCTTTTTCCATTTGGTGGTTCTTTTTCCATTTGGTAGCAAGATCCGAGTGAACGTTAGCAGTCTAGTGCTGCTTTGACAATCAATTACCATTTGGCGGCTCTTTTTTGGCAATTAACTGCAATACTTAAGGATGCTCCCCCGCAGTCCCATCATTCCACGGAGCCACTGGGAGGTAGTATCCAAGAGAGGCAGTGATTTTGACATTGTAAGTACGGCATAGCCGATCTAAATCCAGAGGGCGCAGAGTGACGCTGACGCTGCCATGGTTGGCAGGACACTTTCAACTAACAATCATTTTTTCCTTTTCTCATTTGCATCCAGGGTTTGACTATAGACACTCCACCCCATTCAGAGGCTCATGGGCTATTATTCCTTTTTAGAAAAAGTATGTGTCTTTTTTTCTAATGGCACCAAGTATTTATAGTTATACTAAACTACTATAGCCTGCAGTTGTCACCTTGGACACGCATTTAGCGGTCCTTAAGACATAGAGTGAGTGATTTATGTTAAGTGTATATCTGTCCTTTATATTGTCTTTCTCTCCATCAGCAATACATTACATTGGCTTATCGTCACTGATAGTGATAATAGAAATATATCACAGTATCTATGACCTATTTTCAGTTCACCACCATTTATGATGGATGATGAATATGTTATGTTTTTAATGTTGTGTTTTTTCTTCCAGATATACATTAAGTAGCATACCTATTGAGGTGCATGTTTATTTTGACAAGTCCCCCACGTAGTATTATCTACATGTATATACACCTTTTTAAAACTTTTCTGTACATTACAATTTTGAGTGTAGAAGGGATCCTTCGGTCCTGATGAAGAAGCCAGGGGAGGGCTTCGAAACATGTTGACATAGGAGAAACAGCTCAATATAGCATTGTATCTCCAATTCATTCCCCACTTTTAATAATACCAGCTCAATGGAATATTAAAGTTTTCTTTCCATAGAGCCAGGTATTTTTGAATATATTTTCACTCCTTCACTCACTCCTGACCCTTCCACTCACATTCCTACACTACACATAGTCTTGTTCTAAAGCTAGTGCTCCCACGTAGTTGTAGGTTGTAGCACGCCCCGTCCCGCAGCGGTGCGGGAAGACCCCTATGATGAAGACTGACACCAAGGGCCCTTTTGGTGTGTGAGGGGTATTTAAACAAAGCTGTGTGCTTTCCACCATTGTAGGAGACACAAAGTCTGGGAGAATACGGGTACATATCTATTCAAGGGTGGATCCCTTTTGTTTCTCATACAAGACATAGATGACCATCTTTCCTATCCAGCATGGTAGGACACTCATTCTCGCTTTACATGGCTATCTGCACTCCCTCCTTCTCCCCTCTGATTTGTGAGCCCATGCTATGTGCTTTCTTAGTGAAGTTCCCACTAATCCATTGGGCTCCACGTCTGCCTGTTCTCCCTTTACTGCATGCCACTCTCGTGCCTCTACAATATAGTCCCCCTGCATGGGACATTGTCAATGAACACCAACAAATCACTATATAATTTCTGAAGTGTATGTTTAAAACCAATAAAGAGCAATTAAAAAAAGCCCTCACAACTGACTTGTGCGATAGGCAACTCCTGTACTAGTATCACCTTACCTTTAAATACCTGGTCCAGACTTGATCTAGATAACGTCTTAACCAGATGACACCATCAAATCCAGACCTGATGCTAGCCATACCGGCTGGATTCCGGATGGCGGGGGTCAACAGAGGTGGCAACAAGATGGAAGGGGGGTTGCTATCATTCTGAGGGAGGGCTGGGAAATTTCCTGCAGATGGATTGAACAAATAAGGCCATGTCTTTTTGTGTAAAGGTCGCGTCTACCCTATCAGTGGCTGGGATTCTAGTATAAAAAACCCCAACACTCCTGTTTGCCATCTAGCAGAATTCTGCGACATAGCAGCAGACCTCTCGTTAAAACACGCTAGCTTCACTATTTTAGGTGACTTTAACTTTTATATGGACAGTGACAAATGTACGAAAGCTACCCAGCTGGCAGAAACGTTGGTCGGATTTAACTTGACGCTACGAGTCACTGCCACTACACATGCTACCGGTCACATACTGGACCTCATTTTCTCTAATGACCCCAACCTGATGGTAGAGGCTCCCCTACCACTAACTAGCATCTACTAATACCATTCAGCTTAAAACCAACTTACTGCAGCACTAGACCTCCGCACTGTCCAGAGAGAAGGAGAAACTGGAGCAAGGTCACTAGCGATAGAATGTCACCTGCACTCCTAACAGTCCCCCTTAAGTTGTCTGGGAACCCTAATGAAGATACAGCACGCTTCAATAACTAGGTTGTCAATGCCCTGGACATAGTTGCACCCACTAGATTAGTTACCTTCTCCAGAAAGAGACCGTCAGCCCCATGGTTTTCCTCAGAGCTTCGTGCTGAGAAAAGTCTATGTCAAAAATTGGATCGTGTCTGGAGACAATCATACGACCCCCCAGCCAAGCTCTCCTACAGAAAGGCTCTAAATAACGTTCACAAACTTAAGCGTAACACTATGCGGGACTATTTCACCCTCAGGATCAAATCAGCCGATAACTCAGCAAAAGCATTATTCTAAATTGTTCAGTGTTTTACTAAGTCAGCAGCTCTCGATATTACCATGATTCCCTCCCTCTCCCTTTGTGCTGGATTATCAAACTTTTTCCAGGACAAAATTTAACCCATCTACTCTATTTTCCTGTCCAACTTGTCTCTGATTGAGCTTAACGCTATTCCAGACGGTATTAAGGCATGGTCTGAATTCCGTCCACTCTCTCCTGATGCTTCCTTAAAAAACTATTGGAATGTAAATCTAGCTAACTGGATGCTCCCTGCACAGCCCAGTTTTTTAAACTCCTGACCCCCTGTATCACTGCTCCCCTGAACCAGATCTGTAACTCTTCTTTGAGTTCAGGCATTTTTCCAGCAGCATGGAAACAAGCATTCCAACTGCCAGTCCTTAAGAAACCGGACACCAAGCCTGCAGAATATAAAAAACTTCAGACCTCTCTCTCTTCTGCCAGCTCCAGCAAAACTTCTCAAACAGATAGTCCAGAGTCAACTTTCAGAATTCCTGGAATCTAACAATCGATTCCATGACTCCGATCCGGCTTTAGAGCAGGCTGTAGTATGGAGACCGCACTCTTAGAAGTAGCTGAGAGTGTGCGTGACACTATTGACCAGGGCAACACAGCAATGCTTGTGCTGCTGGACCTGTCTACAGCCTTCGACACTGTGGCCCATCCGATTCTCCTGGAGAGACTTAGACACTTGGGAATCCAGGGCACAGCTTTGTCCTGGACCTGTCCTTCCTTGAGAACCGTTCACAACAAGTTTTTCTATGCCCCTACGTCTCTTCGCAGAAGCCCCTTGTTTGTGGGGTTCCCCAGGGATCAGCATTGAGTCCTCTCCCTCTCAATGTATACCTTTCTCCGCTTGCAGCCTTAGTCAAATCCCTTGGGGTGAAGGTGATCTACGCTGATGACACCATGCTTCTGTTCTCTTTTAAAGAACAATCAAAGGCTGCCTTTGTCAACTTCAGAAGGTGTCTGAGTAACATCTCGGCTTGGATGACCCAAAACTGCCTGAAGCTGAACTCGGAGAAAACGAGGTGCTCTTCTTCAACCAACGGGCCTCTCCACCCTCCAAGCTCTGGTGGCCACAATACTTAGTCCCTCACCTGAGCTAGTGGACTTGTTGAGAAACTTTGGGTTCCGTTTGATAACGACCATTCTTGCAAGTCCCAGATTCGGAAAGTCTCCTCCTCTTGCTTCTGAAAACCTCTGAACCCCGAGGAAGTTCCTCCACTTCCTCCCGTTGGACTGTAGGAGGACGGTGGTTCATGCCTTAATTACTTATTATCTGAACTACGCCAGTGGTCTCTACTTGGGACTTCCAGCATGTCTGATCTGCCGACTACAAATGATTCAGAATGCGGCGGCCAGACTGATCTGTAAGGTGCCTTACCGTCACTCCATCTCTCCCCACTTGAGAGGCATTTACTGGCTGCCCGTCATCAGGAGAATTGAATTTAAGGCGCTCACCCTGGCTTACAGAGCTACCAGGGGTCGAGGCCTAGCATACCGGAGAATCAGACTGCAACACTACCAACACGACCAGACCTTGAGATCAAACCACTTGAAGTTGAAGTTGAAGTTGAAAATACATATAAAGCGCACTGTGACCAAGCGTTTTCCTGGCACTAATAGATTACACGGGGCAGAGGGGAGGGCAAGGAAGGTCAGTGAGAGGGAAACGCTAGGGTAAACAGGTGAGTCTTGAGTGCCTTCCTAAAATGTGAGTAGGTGGCAATAGATCTAATAGAAAGTGGAAGATCGTTCCAGAAGCGGGGGCAAGGACAGAGAACCTGGTGCCACCTGCTCTAGACTTACGGAAACGGGGGACGATGAGAAGAGCCTGGCTGGAGAAACGAAGTGTGCGACTGGGGATGTAAGGAGTGACCAACGAGTTGATAAAGAAAGGGGCAGTGCGGGCACGGGCCATGAAAACTATGCATCCTATTTTGAAAAGGGTGCAATGCATAATGGGAAGCCAGTGAAGGGATTTGAGGAGGGGGAAGGAGTGATGAAATTTGGGGAGCTGGTGGATAAGGCGAGCCGCCTGATTCTGGATGGTCTGGAGGCGCCGCAGCTCGTAGGCGGGGACACCCACATAGAGGCAGTTGCCATAATCTAAACGAGAGAGAAGCATGGCTAAAATAATAATTTTAAGGGCATCCAGGGAAAAGAAACGAGAAATCTTGCGGATAATCCGTAAGGATAGAAAACAAGAAGAGACAACGGAGCTGATCTGAGGGCGCATGGAAAGGTCCTGGCTGATTTTGATGCCAAGGGTTCTGACTGAGGCAGAAGGGGCTGGGGGGGGAGCCAAGGCTGGGGGGCCAGAAGGCAGAGGACCAAGGGCTAGAGGTTCCACCAGTCAGGATCAACTCCGTTTTATCCGGATTGAGTTTAAGATGGTTTAAACTCATCCAGTCAGAAATAAAAACAAGTGTAGTTTGAAATTTGAGAAGGGGATTGGGAGAGGAAGAAAGATCAAATATTAACTGGAGGTCATCCACGTAGTTATATACGGAGACCTCCAAATTGAGCAAAGATGCAATGAGGGGGTAGATATAAAGGTTGAAAAGAAGAGGGGAAAGGGAGGAACCCTGGGGGACCCCGCAAGACACCATGCGCGGCGGGGCAGAGAAACCAGAAAGCTGGACCGCCTGCGACCGGCCTTGGAGGAATGACGTGAGCCAAGAAAAGGCGGTGCCCTGGATGCCTGCCGCCCTGACACGATCGAGAAGGATGGAATGGTCGACCGTGTCAAAGGCGGCGGAAAGATCAAGAAGCACCAAGGCTTGAGGGTAGTTGGAGTCCGCCTTATTCTTGAGCTCGTCCAGGACAGAGAGAACCACTGTTTCGGTCGAATGAACCGGGCGGAAACCAGCTTGGTGGGAAGCCAAGAGATGGTTATCCTCAATATATGTAGACAGGCAAGAGGTAATGTGGCTCTCAAGGATCTTGCCTAAATATGGAAGCAGGGTGATAGGCCTAAAATTAGAGGGGAGAGTAGGGTCGTATCCAGGTTTTTTTAAGATAGGGATGACCGTGGCTGATTTGAATTGAGACGGCACCATTCCCTGAGAAATAGATGAATTTAAAAGGACCAAAGGGGGGTCAACCAGCGAGAAGTTCTCTTAGGATGCGAGCTGGTCCGCAGTCGGCAGGAGAGCCCGATTTGACCTTCATGAGCAAAGTCAGAAAAGATTCTTTTGAGATGGGGGGAAATGGGTGAGAGAAGAGGTCAAAGGGGGAGGAGAAGAGGAGTGAGGTTGAGAGGATGGTGGTGGGATATTCAATTTGATATTAGTGATCTTATCGAAGAAATAGTCATTGAGAGAAAGGCAAAGGGTATGTGAAGGAGTGAGGTTGGGATTGACTCTATCAGGTTGTGAACGATAGAGAAAATCTCCTTAGGTTTGTTGGCCGCTAATAAAATTTTACCAGAGAAATAATCTGATTTGGCTCATAAGATCGCTCTCTTGTAGTTGGTTAAGCGGGACCGGTATTGATCCCTCAGGGCGGGACAGTAGTTGCGCCTCCACTGGCGCTCTGACTGGCGAAGAGCCAGTTTGAGGATTTTAAGATCGTTAGAGAACCATTTGTTGGCTTCATGGAGGCGGCAGGCTTTAACCGTCCTGAGCGGGGCAATCCGATCACAAGAGGTGGAGAGCCAGGTGTTAATGGCGTTCACTTGAAGATCGAGGGGAAGGGCTGATAGGTCCGGAGCAGATTTAGTCAGAGAAGAATGAAGGGAGTTGAAGTCAAGCCGATTCCAATTACGAGCAAGGATGTTCTTGGGCAGGGGAGACTTGTCAATGACTGTTAAATCAATAGAAAAGGAAATGAGCGAATGATCTGACCAAGTGCAAGGGAGAATAGTGGTCGGAGAGAGGACCCGATTGGCTGACCAAATCTGGTCAAGAATGTGACCATGAACGTGAGTAGGGGCGTGAATATGGGGAATGAAATTGAGACAACGGAGAGTGTCGGAGAAATCTTTGGAAGCGTGATCTTCCCTAGGGTCGCCAGGCCAATAATTAAAATCGCCCAACAAGAGGACTGACGAATTATTGACCACGAGGGTAGCTAGAAGTTCCTGTAAATCGGGTAAAAAAATGGGGCGTTGTGTAAGGCGGGCGATATACAAGGATTATAGTGAGGGGAGAAGACAGGTTAACCGAACGGGCCACGACAAAGTCAATTTTAGGTATGAGAGGAAAGGGCAGGGGCTGGAACTGAAGAGAGGACCGGATAATCAATGCCACGCCCCCACCGACTATCTCATCAGGGCGATCAGCCCGAAGTATGTAATACGAATCGGGGAGAGCAGATAGAACATCAGGCTGGGAATCAGCGGAGACCAGGTTTCCGTCAGACATAGGAAATCAGGGCGCTCGGTGTCCAGAAGATTGTAGAGCTCCAGCTGATGCCTGCCTGCTGAACGGGTATTGAGGAGGAAGGCAGAGGCCGCCAACGGGGGACAAGGGGGAGGGGGAGGAGAATGTGCGGGGGAAACAGTAGCCTGCTGACAGATCGGAGCGACGACAGGAGGGGAAACAGAGGGGGCAACGATGTTCAAAGCCTGAATGCGATTGCAAGTGATCGAACTGAGAGACCACGGACCCTGACAAGAGCGAAGCTGGTCAGAGTTGTGGATGAAGGCAGAGGCAGGGTTTGTGGCCCCGGGTCCCGACCTGGCGCGGACGGGCGCAGACGGGCTTGCCTTTGGCACGCCTTTGGCACGCCCGCCCGCTGCGCTGTCGGGGAGCAATGAGCATTTTATTGGAGGAGAGGAGGGTGGGAGGCAGCCGCGACTAGAGCGCTACCCCTGCCTTCTCCCAAGATGGCGACGATCCTCGTCTCTACTCAGCACCGGATCTACCGGGCGTGGACAAGAGCAGAGGTAGGAGCGTGCAATAGGCAATGGCAAAATGCACAGAAGGAGCGCTTCTTAGAAGTAAGCGAGTGCGCGCTAATAAAAACAAAATTGAGCCTTAGAACAGCACGCAGCGTCAATTTCAGTGCAAACAAAATTAAGCGTTAAAAACCCACTCACTCACTGCCCCCGGCTTCTGCCTCAGGGGTGACACACAAGTAATCTGTGTGGGAGTGGAAGTAGAGGTTTAAATAGTCCGGGAGGGCGGGAGGCAGCCGCGACTAGAGCGCTACCCCTGCCTTCTCCCAAGATGGCGACGATCCTCGTCTCTGCTCAGCACCGGATCTACCGGGCGTGGACAAGAGCAGAGGTAGGAGCGGGCAATAGGCAATGGCAAAATGCACAGAAGGAGCGCTTCTTAGAAGTAAGCACGCGCGCTAATAAAAACAAAATTGAGCCTTAGAACAGCACGCAGCGTCAATTTCAGTGCAAACAAAATTAAGTGTTAAAAGCACACTCACTCACTGCCCCTGGCTTCCGCCTCAGGGGTGACACACAAGTTCCTCATCATTCCCCGCTTTTGTAAGGCGTGGGTAGGCAGCAGGACATTCATGGTAAGGACCGCAAAACTTTGGAATGAAAGGCCCCTCCCTCTCCGATTCATGGAACCAAAATCAGTCTTCAGGCGAGATCTAAAAACCTGGCTCTTCAACGCCAGGACACATCTGTGGGAGGTAGCTGTGCGCTCTATAAATTTCTAAATAATAATATTAATCAATGCAGTCAAATGCCTTTTCGGCATCCAAGGATAACGCCATAACATCTTCTCGAGGGTGTGTTTGACAGTCCAGAGCAGATGGATCAGTACTCTCAATTGGTGGTGAGAGTTATGATCACGGACAAATCCTACCTGTAAAGCATTGTTCAGCTGGCTGATCACTATGGGAAGTCTGCTGGTTAGTATTTTTATGTCTACATTTTTCAAAGATATTGGTTGATAGCTAGCATTGAGTAGGGGTTATTTCTCCAGTTTGGATATGACCGAGCTCACGGCCATCTTTTTCTGTAGTGTTTCTGTTATTAGAGGTTTACAGACTCTTGTAGTAGTAAGCAAAAGTTTCCACAATGTCCTGCAGAGTAGAAAGCAATTGATTCTCTGACTCATATAAGGCAAGGATCATTGAGGTTGTCATCTAAGTTTGTCACAACTGAGTTGCTAGAAGTATGACAGCATCTTCCCATGTTCATAGTACTGGAAGCATAGTCGGGAGAGAGTCATTTTGCCTTTAAGAATAGAGCTTTGAGATCTAATTTTATACGAAAACAGTGCGGTTAGCATCTGTGGGGTGTCAGGCACATTCAGAGGATAACGTTCTGATACTGTTTTTTACAGATCCACAGATGCACCTGTAACTCATGGCCCAGTTAGGCTTTCTTTGGCCCTTGGGCAAGCACAGGTATAAACCAAGTCAATCGTGGGACATACAGGCTGTGGCCGACACGTCTTCCACAACATTCCAGGAGATAATGCGTATTGAGCAACTGATCAATCCTGTAACAGATTGTCAGGAACACAATTTATTTATTTGTGGGTTACTGGAACACCTTTGCCCTGATAGGATGCGCACACACACAAGAATCCACACTCTATAGTTTTCAAAGTTTTTTATTTAATATCAAAGTCCAGTTATAGTGTGGATTATTTGTAGAATAGTACTTGCAGTTATAAAAAATTACGGTGAGGAGAATATATGCAATAAATGCAAACATTATACAAATTGGCAACGTATCTGATGACAATCATTCGATTAAATCAATGATAGAATCCTATGTTTTTTAGCCATGGTTAATGTCTACTTTAGCAACAAAATGGAATACGAGTTTACTACATTCCCTCCAATACACACACTTGCTCATAATTGGATCCAAATATTTTCTTAGTCCGCAGTCTTGCTTAGAGAAGGAAGGCCAATTTTTGTTGCTGTTCTTTCGAGAAAGCAAAAGACACACAAACAATGGATTTAGGCCCAGATCTCTGTATTGGGGTGAATGTTTGACATTGTTCAGCATTCTGTCCATCAATTGTTCTTTTTCCAGTTGGACGGGTATGCCCAGACGTGGGTCCTGTGCTTTCCATGCCACTGGAGTCGAGCAAGCGTGACTGGTGAGGGGTGATGCCCTGAAACCGGTTCTAGGATGCTGTTTTCCGGTCCCGGTCCAGGGAGAACATGGCCTAGCAGTTTGGGCTGAACTGTTACCATGGAGAGCAGGGTCAAGACTGATTTAGATATAGCTGGGTCTGAACTGGAATGGCGAGTAAAAAAACGATCGATTTAGGATCAGATCCCCGCCCTGAGGTGAATGTTTGACATTGTTCATCATTCTGTCCATCAATTGTTTTTTTTTTTGCTGTTCTTTCAAGAAGCAGAGTTTGTCTCTAAGCCAGCACCAATGAGCAGCGGCACGAGTAGACTGTCTATGACTTTGATGCTCGCTTCAGAATGCCTGTTATATTCTCGGTAAGAAGCCCTTGCTCATATCTCATATAGGGGCATATTAACAAGGGCTTTATCTCCGCTTTTTTGGCTTTAAAAGCCAAAGAAGCGGAGATGAAAATATCGCCTTATCAACAACAGGGTGCTAAAATGCTAAATCGCATGTTAGCACCCTTTTTCACTACGCTTCCCTTTGCATCTCTAATGAGATGCAATGTGGGCATTCCAGAGCAAAATAATAGGAGAAATGTCACTAAGCGACATATCTCCTACTATCAAGCTTCACGCTAAACCTGTTAGAGACAAAAAAAGCAGCGCTAACCACGGTTAACGCTGCTTTTTTACGTCTGCTAATTTTCAGACTTAGCCATGTAATCCAATAGGAGGTGGATTACATGGCTAAATCCACCATGGGCTATCAACAAGGATATCCCTATCCTTGTAGTTTTATCGCTGCATTACCAGCGATAACCTCCCAAAATGCCGCTATCTCCCGATTTTTTACCGCCTAGGCGGTTAGTGTTGTTAATAACGCGATAACCAGGCGATATTTCCAGCGAGAGCGAGCGTTAAAAAAATTAACGCTAAGCGCCCTTAGCGTTAATTTTCCCAGTTCCTTGTTAAGATGCCCTCTGGTGTTGCATATATCAGCAGTATAACGAACCTCATAATTTGTGATATAAAACGTGAAAAGAAACATGGGAATCTTGGGAATATTTATTTAAAACTATTGCAAATCTTTCTAAATATCATTCTATCTGAATGCATGAAGTCTAAACTATTGATGTACTATCAAACTATAGCATAGTATCATACTAGAAAAAAATGTAAAAAATATATATAAATAAATCATGCATTAGAAAATATTTGAAATAAAAAAGTGCAAATTAATTAATAGAAGCCATGAGGGGGCTCAACCAGAAAAATTGTAAAACACACACCAGTTTTGGCTTCCAGTTATTTCTATTTCAGCACAGATTGTGTTTTTTTATTGGCAGCTATATCTCTCATCGGTTGGCATTGCAGTGTTGCTTTGGCTGCTACTCATAGTGTCTGTGCAGGCTCTACAACACCCGCATGCTCTTATCTTTGACTTCTCTGTGTGCTGTTTATATGGAAAGATGTTGAGACAGGAAGGCTTTTTTTCTAGCTGCTTGCTGGTTATAATCTATAGTCAGCCAGACTAGGGCATGATCTGAGATCCCGCGTCTTGGATTTCACCACATATGTCAATGGTAGAATGGCGTTGAGAGGAGAAAATTGTTCAGTCTCGACTGGGAGTCGTGTACTGCAGAAAAATAGTAGTATTATTTGTCCATTGGGTCTAGGAGTCTCCATATGTGCCCAGCCCATAATTCGCAATCACATCGCTTAGTAACACTAAGGGGCATATTCACATAGAACTATCGCCTAGTCAGCGGCACTTTATCGCAGCCAAAGTTGCGATAATTCTATAGCCCCATTCACAGCCCACAGCACCAGTTTACACGCGATAGCAGCCGCTAAAAATATCGCCATGAGGCCCCCCGCAACTATCGCTAGTGAGATGCAGAGTGGGCGTTCCCGTGCCAAAAGCCGCGACATCACACCTCAATATTCTCAACGACCAGACAGAACTGCGATAAAAACACAAAACAGGCGATATGGCACGTTAGCACCAGGAAATCTACACCTGCTCTGACCTGGTGTAAAGTCGGATGGCAGCATGCACAACAAAAGGGAGCACAGCCCAGGGCCAAGGGCAACAGATGCCATGGAGACACCCAGCATGCGGCCCGGACACCCAAGAGGGCCACAACACCCACCGACACCACCCCCAGGACCACCCCTCTCTGGCATACCCCCGACCAAAGACATGCCACATCAGCTACACCTAAACATGCACAAAATAATCCGCCTGATGTCGCACAATCACAACTGGTGACATGCATGTGTTGACACAGAAATGAGCAGCACACATTCACTTTCGAAGCAACAAATTAAACTTTATTAAAATGAAAACTGAAATGAAATGAAGACACATGGCCACTCCCCTTGGGACAATCCGTAGGTCCCAGCCTGCAAGATAAAAACATGATGAGAAGGTGTGTCCTGCGCACATCAAAGGACAGAGAGAGAGCGAAGGGGAGAGAGAAGAAGAGAGGGGGAGAGAGAGAAGAAGAGAGAGAGAGAGAGAAGAAGAGAGGGAGAGAGAGACAAAGAGAAGAAGAGAGAGAGAGCGAGAGAAGTAGAGATGGAGAGATGGAGAGAGAAGAAGAGAGGGGGAGGGAAAGAGGGCGAGAAGAAGAGAGGGGGAGAGAGAGAGAAGAAGAGAGGGAGAGAGAGAGAAGAAGAGAGGGTGAGAGAAAGAGAAGAAGAGAGGGGGAGAGAGAGAGAGTCTCCCGTGCGTACCCAGGCCACACTGCTCACCTGCTGCCACTGGTGTGTCTCCAACCACGTGCCGGTATGTATCGCAGTTCACCAGGTCACACATCTAAGTCAGAGCCGTCAGCTGAAACAGAGTCCAGATACATGACTGGCACAGTACACACACCTGCACAAGACAACATCGCCTGCCCGCCCATGCACACCCAGGCAGGGGCACCCCAACCCCTCCCACCACCCATCGGAACATGCCCGCCCATGCACACCCAGGCCTCACTGCTCACCTTCCGCCACTGGCGCGTAGACAGGAGGTCCCACCACATGCTGCTGCAAGCCACAAGCCCGGGACCCGCGGACATGGCACCCTCCACTCCATGCAGCCCCACTCTGCAGGCCACCAGGTCTCACGTTTGGTGCTGGGTCTTGATGGCCTGGAGGTGGGGATTCCGGCCAGTGGCGGAGATTTAGCCATGGCCGAAATCTCCACCTCTGGGACGGAAGCTCCGCCTCCAGGCCGGAAGCTCCGCCTCCAGGTTGGAAGCCCCGCCTTCGGGCCAGAAGCTCCGCCTCCAGGTCCGAATTTCCGTCCCGAGTGCGGACGTAAAGTTAGTAGTCGTAAATCCATTCTGTGAATACCAAAAGTAGTAAGTGCATTCTGTGAATACCAAAAGTACTAAGTGCATTCTGTGAATACCAGAAGTAGTAAGTTTAGGATTTTGTCTTAAGTTAATTCTGTGAATCGGGCCCAAAACTTGTTAGGAAGACTAACTCTTTGTTTTAGGAGTTAGGATGGTTGGGGAAGTAACCATGGGAGTACCCTGGAATGCAGATACGATACTTTCAGCAGAGAAGGTGCCTGGGACCCAAGGTCACTCCAACAGCCTTTGGATGAAGTAAGAGTTTCGATGGAAAAATACAGTAGGAAGACCTGGCCGAAGAGGTGTGATGAGGGCGTGTTCTACTGTTTTGTAATTTTGTATTAGGGACAGAGGGTAAAGGAGTTGAGGATTAGATGGGAAGCTAGAAGGAGCATCTCAGAACGTGCTTTATAGCTTTGGCTATTGATTTAAGCAAAGTGAGTGTACTTCTAAGGAAGCCTTCACTACTGACACCTTTTCTCTATTGCCTGGGAATAATGCTAAGTAGGGATGTCACCTTAAAGATCGTGTAGGGATAGACGAACTGCTTTTTCTTGTTAGGTTAATGAAGTCTAACATAGAGATTGGAGCAGTTATTGCTTGCCTGATGCTTTTGGAGTTAACTATTCTCCTTATCTGAGTCAGATGAGACTCCTGCGTAGGATATTCTTTGTATTAGTGCCCATTTATTTTCTTAACCTCGTGATGAGGTGCTTGTATGTGCAACTATTTTTAGCTTTGTAATAAACCCTTAAATTTGGAATTCGGAGTCAGTGATCTTTGGAGTATAAAATTGATGTTCAATTGGCTATATAGAGAAATTGGATGTTCTTCCCTTCACTCTACTCAGCAGGTAAAAAGGTTCAGTCGACCTGAGGATTCTTAGAGATGGTAAGATACGATAAGATAAGAATCCAGCTTTATCACATACATTACCCCCCCTCGAGTGGTTTTCCAGGAGTATCATTCTTTAATAAAATGCAATTTCTCTGGGTCCCAGATTCATACGATTGTCTGAATTTTCCGCTCTCTGTTCCAGTGCCACAAGACTACTGTGAGAGGATGTCATATCGCCTCGCTTCGGTTTTATCTCTGATGTCAGTTACAGTAACCCTGTGTTATTGTTGTTCAGTCTGGCACCTAATGACAGCTTCAGGCAAGTTGACATGATGATTTGTTTGGACACTTTGTTATATTTCCACAGCTTAGGGGATAGACTTCAGGAACAGACCCTTCCACTCAGGATGCTGAGTGTATTGTGTCTATTGTTTTAGTGAGAATTCTTTAGACCATTGTCCCCCCGGGGTCATTTGTGTAACATGAGTAAGTAGCTTCCTTATAGTCCAGAGCAATAAAGAGGTCACCATCTACTCAAGTCCTAGTTCAGCCTGAATCACTGTACTTTAGCGGCCAAGGCATCATATCTTAGGTAAGTTCAATTCAGGCGCTCCTTCAAGTGCCCACCGATTCCCATTGGTTAGGGCACTAGACAAGGCTGTACCCAATAGTCTATTATGTTTGCCCTAGCGCTGGAATCCCTAGTTGCATCCTTAGAGAATCCCATCACCATTGGGGCATACAATTTGGTACACGTAAGCTAGTCCAAACAATGTACCCGAACGATATCTTGCTTATGGACAAAGACGCAGAGCAAAACATAACTCCAATCATAAATGAAATTATTACATTTGGAAAATGGACTGGCCTGAACATCAAATGGAAAAACATCAGTCCTGATGCCCCTGACTAGATGCATACAGCCACCTGTCTTTAAGTTCCCCGTACAATAGCAGACGGAACCCACTCGGCATTTGGGTATTCAATACTACTGGGAACTTTTTATTAGGGAAAATTAAGTGAAATGCACGACAAATATCACCAAGCTGTTAGAGGGTGGATGGATCAAATTACCCGTGTGAGGATGGTAATAATTTCAAAGCTACTCGCATCTCTTTTCAGAACATCTCACTTCCGCTTACTAAGGCGTTTTTTTGAGCAGTTTGGATCACTTATGATTAGACTGGCATGTACAAGTGGACCGCCCAGAATAGTGTTGGCCAAAATGCAGATGCCCTACAATCTGGGCAGATATGCAGCCCTGAATTAAAAAATATATTATTTAGTGGCACAAACTTAGTTCGCACGTCACGGGCTCCATAAAACTAGAAAATAGGCACACTGCAACCTGTACACTGGTCTGGTTGCCCCCAGTCTGCTATGCATTGTCAATCTATTAAAAAGACCACCTCCTCATCCTGAATTACATAGAGTTTGACATACGGCATAGGCGAGGCTAGCCATTCCAACTGAAATTAAGGAGGTGTATTCTGTGCTTCTCCCTCAATTGAAAATGACTAACAAGACTGGCGCAATTAGGCAACTGTGTGTCAGATTCACACTTGGGAGTCTTTTTACTAACCACCGTTTCATAACACTTGAATTTAGAAAGCACCCGGACAATCCTGTGAATACATTGACACAGCTACGTCTTCGGAACTCCCTAAAGGAACTATATTTTACACTGCCTGGTGAATCAATCAAGCAGGTGTCTTGTAAAGCACGATTTCTCACCCGTAAGGGTCTCAAGCAGCAGGGGAGGGAGACTGCTGAACCGTCAAAGGCACTGTGATTCAGTCAAAGAGCCAGGTCTTGAGGTCCTTCCTGAATTGAGGCAGTGACGGTGATTGCCTGAGGTGGAGAGGCAGGGTGTTCCAGTTCTTTGCTGTGAGCCTCTTGATTGGCAAATTCAAAGAATGATAACAAACCCTAGCCCCTCTAAGTTAATGACACGCATGTATAAACTGCACTGCCAATGCTTTGTGGATTGAAAACTTGAATATGAGGGGCAGATGGGAGCATAAGTTAGGCCACAGTATAACAGAAAAGCAATGGGCACATTGATGAGGGCAGATAAAAAGTGTTTCATGCAGTTACAAATTTAGACTCATCCAGTTGAATCTTATACATACTACACCCGTTGCTATGGTCTGTTATGGACGTATCATAGAGTCGAATTGTTGGAGGTGTGGCTCCTCTGATGTAAACTTCTTGCATATGTCATGGCCCTGCTAACAAATCTACTCTTATTGGCAAAAAAACTATAGGGAACTACAACTGATGAAAACTCTTGATCTGCACGCCTTGCCCCTGATTGATAGCATTTCTGAGATATGTTAAAGTAGTTGCTAAACCCTATAAAAAATTGATGCATTGGCTTTCTTGTTGGGCAAAAGAAGAATTGCCATGAACTGGAGGGTATTCCCAGATATGCACAGTGGCTAGGAGACATCACCATGTCCTCGGAAAACGCAGATACTTATGGAACTTTGCTACCACAAGCATCTCGACCCAGAGATATGGGGTCCATCATCTGTGTACCTTGCCAGAATGAATGAACAATGACTTGCTATGTGGAATAGTAGGCAAGATGCTAGTTTACACCTGTCACACAGCTGTAAAACACAGTACTGTACCATTACACCGGGACTATCAGTATTATATATTATATATTACACTTGTAATTTATGTTGTGTTAACTTCTTGCGGATTGCTCCAAATTGTCTGCTGTTGTCACCTTACCATGAACATGTAATACCTGAACTTGTTTGAAAACCAAAAAATTAAAGATTTAAAAAACAAAACAGACCTGCACAGACTGGCTGTGAAGGAAAGACAGGAAGGCCTTAAGCACTAGTGGGATCACCGGTAACTCTAGCAGATTGATATGCAACATCTGCTCCTCTGGACACAAAAGGCCTTTGATCTCTAATTCGTTTCGGTGTGCTCCCCATCCTAGACTGGAAGCATCCATGATGACTGTTGCCACTCTCTGTGGGAATTAGAATGACTTCTCTTGAATCAGATTTCCTTCCACTACTAAGCCATCTTAGGAGGCAGAAAGGTCAACTCAATGTGGTTTCCAGTTCTACTCCTATAAACAGGATATACTAAGTGGTCGCCAGGTGAGATTCGGGTTTGTTGATTGAAAAACCCAGTCTGAACAGCAACAAAGCTGTGACCTGTGGGTGGTGCAACGCCATCTCTGGAGAGCTGGCCTTGAGGAGCCAGCCATCCAAGTAAGGTAATACAGGAATCCCAAACTTTTGAGATTGGCCGCAAACACTGTCATCACCTTTGTGAAGACTGGTGGTGTAGAAGTGAGGCCAAAGAGGAAGACTACAAACTGGTAGTGGTCAGATCCTATTGTGAAACAAAGGTTCTTTCTGTGAGACTGCCGAATCTGGACAAGAAATTATGCATCTTTCAGGTCATCAGACACCATCCAGTCTTCTGCTTCCAGCGTGAATAACATCTAAGCCAGGGACAGCATTTTGAACTCATTTTGAGGAACCAATTCAGAACTCTAAGGTCTAGGATCTGACCAAAAATGCTGTCCTTCTTGGGGACCAGTTAGTACCCTGAGTAGCACGCCTGGCCCTATTCCTACACTGACACCATTTCCACTGCTATTTTTTGCCGTAAAATGTTGACCTTCTGTTAGAGGATCTGCAAGTGGTTGGGTGAAAGGATGAGAGAAGAGGGAGGAAGGGGTGGTGGGGCCGGCTGAAAGGGTAAGACATACCCCCTTCCCACAGTTTTTAAGACCATTGATCCGAAATGATGGCCTTTCAGGGTTCTGGGAAGGATAATGAGGCAGAGAGGGCAGGGAAAGGTAGGGGATGATATTTTCCTTTACCATGGCCTCAGTGCTGCTTGCTAAGTGAATTCGTCTGCTGTTGTTGCTGAGAGGAGTGCTGTTGTCTGCCTTGGAAGGAAAACTCCCTGGAGAATCCATTAAATATTTTTTAATTTCCGATAGTCTCTTGGTTGTATTTGGAGGCTGAGATATCTTGATGTCGCCTTTCTGTCCTTGAACCTCTGGGAGCAGAGTCGGCCTTTGCTCCGAAGAGTCATGAACCATCATAAATGAGGTCCATAAGGGTGGATTGCACAACCTGGGAAAACCCTGAACTTACTGCTCAGTAAACCATGGCAGCGAAGGAAGATCAATGTTCCCATGGCCCGAGTGATGGAGTCCACCATGTCCAGCCCAACTGAATGACCCGCTTTGCTGCAGCTTGGCCATCCCATACCAGCTCTGTGAAGTGAGGCTGAAGGTCATCCAGCAAGTTAGGTACTATAAGCTGGTCCATGTCCCAGAGGGCATGTGCATAGTGTCCCATGAGGCAGGTAGCGTTTAAAGATTTTAGAGCCATACTAATTGTAGAAAAGAATATTGGAAAACGGTTCTATGTTTTTGGACTCTGTCTTATTGAGTTGTAGGAAAAGTGCCTGCCGAGAGCTTGGACTACAAGGCTCTCTGGTGATGGGTGCGGCAACAGAAAGTTTGGGTTATCCAGGGCTGGTCTATATCTTCATGCTATTACACAATGCACAGCAGTGAAAGCTGTTGGTTTCTTCCACACAGCCAAAATGGGTTCAGTAAGTGCTTTGTTAAAAGGTAACAAGAGTTCTGCAGAATGGGCCTTGCCATAAAGCACTTCTGTCAACATGTTTGTCTTGGTTTCAGCAGAGGGAAGCTGGGGATCCAATGCTCCCACCACCATTTTAATAACTGTGTGATAAGAGGTTACCTCCAGCAGAGGAAACCAGTAGGTGAGCATAGCTCCCATTCAAGCGAGGTGTCTAACCCACTTCTTTTAGACCAGCCAAGTCTTGGTCCATGGTCCTACACTGTCTGTCCCCATCATCCATATCTGGGCAAAAATCTTTGAACCAGTCACAGTCCCAAAAAAACTAACCTTTCTTCCTCTATGAGACAGTGAGTTTCTCTTCTTGATCAGTTTCATGGAGAGAGCTACAGGAGAGGCCATGTCTCAGATCCTGTAAGTTGCAGCGCCAGTGGAGTCAACTGCAGAGCCAGTGGAGTCAGTCGTGGCACTAGTGGCATCAACTGCAGCATCAGAGGTCGTAGCCAATGTGACTGGTGGTAATGGCAAAAACGGAGTAAAAGGGGCCGTAGAATATGGAGTTGGGATAGCTACTAAGGCATACTCCATTGGTCCTATGGGGTCGGAAGGCGCTCCAAACGGGACTGTGGGTCATTGGAACAGGTCAAACATCACGTTGAGGAAAAGTGCTGGATCCATTCTATGGCTAGGGACACAGGGGTAGGTGTCAATGGGCTGGGGCCTTGGTGTCGGTGCTGCAAGCTGTAGGAGTTTGCGCTTTGAAGACTTTGAGGAGGGCGGGGACTCCATGGTCCTTGATCTTGGTCTGGACTTTTCATTTGACGTTTACCCCGAGCCTCATCACTAAACATCTTGGCTTCATGCTCCTTAATGGCTTTGGGATGCATACCGCAACAGAAGCTACAGGCTGTGACGTTGTGGTCCAACCCCAAGCACCACACATAGATGACATGTGGGTCCATAATGGACATTTGCCAATCGCAGTCTGGTCAAAGTTTAAAATCTGGGGAGCAGATTTACAAGCCGCGTGCGCCACTTTTGCGCCACCGTTGCATCACTTCTGTGACGCAGTGGCGGCATAAAGCTAGCGCCATGCTGCGGGGGATTTACAACGTGACGCATCTAGGGAGATGCGTCACGTTGTAAAGCCCTGCGCCACATGAAACCTGCGTCAGGTTTCATGTGGGTGTTCCGGCGCAGGGTGGGAGTTCCGGCGCAGGAAAGCCTCGGAAAAGTGCCTGAGTGAAATCTAAAAGATTTCACTCAGTCACTTTTCCAACCCCGCTGCGTCAAAACCTTGCGCCTGCTTGAATCAGACATAAGGTGTGATGCACCATGTGGAAGATAGGCCGGGTTGGCACAGTGCTGGAGTTGCGTTGCGCCCGCGACACAACTACAGCACTGCGCCAACCTTACGCCGGCAAATGCGACACGCATCTGTTTATCCTTGCGCCATGATGCCGCCGCATTGTAAATGCGGCACATCTGTGGTGGCGCAAGGCATCTTTCCTGGCGCATCCCAGCTGATTTGCAGGGATGCGCCAGGAAACGTAAATCTGCCCCTGAGTGTTTAGGAGTTGGCATCATGAACTGCACCTGAAATGTTGTGAAAAAATTAATGAATCTCCTGAGGAGTTGAGCTCTGTATTGCCTCAATGGCGCAGAAAAAATGGAACTGATTTCAGGGCCCTGCTGATGCACTTTATGGCTACAGGATGTTACGAGGGTGCCATTCCCGGAAAGCAGAAAGCTTTGAAAAGTTTCAAGATTTAGTCTGATGCCTTGGATATTCAAAAGGTGAGAAATCTGTAAGTAGAAGTTTTCATCAGAAGATATGATTACAGTAGCCATGGCAAAGAAAAGCAAATGATTTTGGCTTTTCATAAGCATACAACATAATAAAGATTTAATAAATTACAGGGCCTGCATTAAACAAATCAAACAAATGTGATTGTGCTTAAAAAGCTGCAATAGATTGCCATGATCAAGCTCTGTGCTAGGGTTTAAAAAAGTTAACAAACTACTAGTACAACAAGAGATCCGGTAAATTAAAAAGTTACAAAACCCAAAGGTCTCCACTCCACCTAGTTTTTGTAAAGTAGGAGTGTTGGACTTGGCCCTTTTTGGCAGGTTCACCCCTAAACTTTTTGCCTTAAGCTCTGACATGGTGGTAGTGATTTTAGGCCTCTGGGCACTTTAGCACTGTGGTCCAGTGTAAAGTGTGTGCGCGCTCTGAGTGCGTGTGGGGAGATTGGACTGCCCTCCCATAGGAATGCATGGGGGATATGTGTGGCCATGGTAATTCCTGGTAGGAGAGGAGTGCAGGGGCGAGTTTAGTATGTATGAACTCGTGAGAATAAATGCTGCGCAATGGTGTGCGCAGATTTTTGGTGACTGGTGAGGAAATGACACTTTTAAATGTGTCATTTCCTCACCAGTCACCAAAAATCTGCCGCCGGAACGAGAAGAGTCCTGCCTTCACCCCAGCCGGTGAGTGGGGATCGAGTTACATAGTGCCTGGGGGCAGTTTTTGGACATGAATAAAAGAGCCCCTGAGGGCCACAGAGTCTCGGGGGCATATCGAGGTGCACTGTCGGCGCCTGGGCAGTCCCGCCAGAGAGCGGGCCGCCCCAACGATGGGGGCATGTGGGGGCCCAGGAGGCACAGATGTGTCGGGCCACCTTTAGGAGAAGTGCCACTGCTGCGCTGCACCAGCTCGGGCAGCTGCAACAAATTGGGCACAAGTGAGAGAAAGTCTGTAGGAAGGTGGAATCTGACTATATGGTTGCCCCCAATTTTTTCCTGGTGTTTTGCTGGTTTATGACTTAGTTGGACTGGGATCCTACTATTCAGGGCCCCAGTCTATCTCCTTTCTCTGGAAAATGGTGTGCATGTACATTAGGTACATATCTAATTGGATTCTGAAGTGGCTTATAAGCCCCTAGTATATGGTATACTATGTACCCAGGGCATAGGTACCTCAGAGGCCTACCAGGAGCTGCAGCATATATTATGCCACCCCTGGGAAGCACTCCAAAATGACACCACAGGTCTGCTACTGCAGCCTGGGTAAGGGTGTGCTTGCACCCCTTACTGTGGTATAGGCTACCTATATCACTACCCTATACAGACACATATAAACCTATAAGCCACTCCTATGGCATGCCTTGACAATCCTGAAGGCAGAGTGCTTGGTTTTATGTGAGAGGGTGCCCAAACATGAGCTGAGACCCTCTGCAGCTTTCAGAAATACTTACTTATGGCTGTTCTGTGATACAGCCATACCATATACTCTTGAGTGCATTACAACCTCGCGGTAAATGCTAACTTTGGGATGGCTGCATCAAAACATGTCGTGTTTGGTGTCAAACGCTTTGGAATACTACCCCCCCCCCGCCAATTCTGGCGGCGGGGGTAGCATTCCACCCTTCAAGAGGGAGAGACATGTTCACACTGGCTAAACCCGGTAGGACTTTCCTGAGCCCTGGCATCACAAAATGGATGCCTCTGCCACAGACACGGGTCTGGCCTCCTGCTGCTGACGGAAACTCCAGCAGGGAAGGCCTGGATAATAGGTTTCCTGTCGAGGGAAGGTGTCCCCACCTCCCCAGACAGGCTGATGTGTATTGAGGCTGGGCGGGAGCACTCTCTGGTGCTTTGAAGTCCTGCACTGGGGGCACACTTGGTGTCCCTGTGCATACTCCAGTTCAAACCGGTTGCAGGGGCTGCCTGCCCCTGCTCTGGCATGAAACTGGACAAAGGAAATGGGTGTAACCACCCCTCTTTCCTGGCCCACCCATAGGTGGGGCCTTAGAGTTAGTCCATCCCCTAAACTCACTATAAGTATAGGAATCCAGTCCCTAGGACTTTAGATTACCCTGGACGAAACTCTGCAATGTACATCCTGGACCTTCGACGTTCTATCCTGACTAGAATACTGAAGAGATCTCCCTTGGGGTCAAGGAGTGACTCCCCTGCTTGGCAGGCACCAAAGAAGCAACTGACCAGTCTGCAATTCTGAAGCTCCCGCCGGAAGCCAAAGTCTCTGCATCCCCAGAGGTGGCTTTCCAGACTTCTCCGAGGCTACTCAGAGTCCACAGCAAAGCTGAGGCCCGTGGCTATCATGGGTGATGTGGAACCGTGACCCCTGGACACAGTGAACTTTTGCAGCAACACTATTTTCCTGGTCCTCCTCGAAGTTGTGCTTTGGGCTCTGAGTAGCCCCAGCCTTGAGCACCTCCTGCACCAAAGATTGTTGGCCTCCACTCCACGAGTGACCCGTGGGCCAGCTTCAAGTGCAACCGCTTGAGGCTCCTTTGCGATCACTAGCCCATTGGCTACCAGGTCCCCACGACAGTGACTCTTTTTCTGATTGGGCTTACCTGGTTGCTCCAGATGTGCCCTCACTTACCCCTGCTGGGTGAGTCCCTCAGACCTTGCTGGTCTGCACCGCAGTCATTTCTCTGAATTCCAGTGACTTGCTGTTGCCAAGGCTTGTTGGGTCCATTCTGGCTGCCGATACCGCAACACTCGACAGACTTCGTGGGACAGCTCAAATCCGCTCGTGGACTTCGTCGACATCTCCTGGACCTCGTGGCTGAAGAGTCAAGACACCCATCAACTCACCTGAAGCACCCGACATCTGTGGGCATTGGCACATCCTGCCCTAGGTCACTGGCAAGTGACCCAGACTCTGTCCCCTTTGCTTTCAGGTACCTTACATCCCAGATCCAGGCTTGGATCTCTCCGGACACTTCTCCTCTTCACGACAGCAGCAGTTCTTTGCAGGCTTCCATTGGAATCGACGACGCGACCCGACACCAAAAGACACCTATGCACCCGGCTTCCCTGGGTGAGGTAACTCGAGTACTCCGGTGCGCTCGTGGGTGCTAGCCCTAGAACTTCTTAAGTCCAAAAGGGTTTGGTCCAGACTCGATTAGAAGTGTCCCTATTCTTTAAATTTCCAACCGCGACATTGCCCATAGAAGATAATAGGAACCCGTGGTTGTGTTTTCACACTGCATACAGCTCCCGTGGGTCCCCTGTGTCACTACCTTGGGTGGTTCCTTGGGGTCCCAGCGATTCTAGAGGCAATAGGCCTAGTGCCTATTCCAGTCGTGGTCCTTATACCACTTTTTTGGTATATGGTTTGGTACGCCCCTCGGGCCCAAACATGTATTTGTGCTTTTACTGATGCTTGATCACTTGTAACTTAAGTACTTCGAACTCCAGTCTCATAAACAGACTAGAGGGGTGTGTGTTAACCTAAATACATATATTTTAATTATATACCTGGTGTGGTTGTCCTTTCATTTGATCATTCAAGAGATTATAGACTGGTAAAACAAGCTGCTTTACATTCCTTCAAGATTTAGCCTGAAGGCTGCTCTCCATAGCTACTACTAGGATAGCTTTCATATAAGGTTGTCTTTAACCATTCACCATAAGGGGTTGTTTGGACTGATACAAAGTGCCCACTAGAACTAGTGGACAGCATATATCAGGCCACCTTCTCACAAAGTCCCTGAGATGGACCAGAGGCACAATGAGTGCCAGTGAGTTTCACAGCTGCCCAGCAATTAGTGGGCAGCTGCTACGTTTAGGTTTGCGCAGTGGCGCACTTTTGATTCAGGTGCTAGGCAGCAGCCCTGACATTCTGAACACAGGGCATTTGAGTCCCTTTGGAGATGGCCAGTTGGCCAGGGGGACGGGGAATTTTGTAGGGCGCCAGGCCCTAATGTAATTTATGCCTCTACCATGGTCTTTCTTAGGAGACTATGTGCTAATGTGATTTATGTGGTGCTAGGAAATTTGCGCCTAATGTGATACTGTGCATAATGTGGTTTATGTTACAGGCTAATGCTAAGTACAGCGATTACCAGTGGTTACTGGTTGTACGTTTATGATATGTTTTATTTTTACTAAGTTCGCTTGGTGATGGTTCTGAGAGTGGTCCAGTGGGCCCTGTCAGGTGTATATAATCCCTTGTAAATATGACCAGCTGACAGGTGGCACCATGTATATTATGTGTTTACTATTGTGTTATGAGAATACAAAGGCTAATTTTGATATAACCTTGTGTGGAGTTCCTTTTGTAGTGTGCCTGGGATGTTGTTGTTGTGTGCATGCGCAAATGCTTTACACATCGCCACCGGGATAAGCCTGACTGCTCGTGCCAAGCTACCAAGGGGTGAGCAGGGGTTATCTTTGGCGTGTAACTCCCTTGCCCTTACTAGATTGGTGGTCTCTGCCTGGCTTTGGCGCAAGCCTTAGCCAACCAGAGATCCCATTTCTAACAAGGAGGAAAAAGTATATCGTAAGTACAGGTTTTTTCAATCCTCGCAAGATAAAAAAGGACTGTCCATAGGACTAAATATGAATCCATTTCCTGCCATTTAGTGCCAAGAACATACAGTAGTGTTTTGGGTTTTTTATGTGACCTGAAGGGTTGAGGTGCTGTTGGGTTTCTATACCAGTGCTTAGAGTGTACAAGTGTTAGCTATGTGTAAATAAAGTTAAAGGCTGCCTAGATACTGAAAATACTTGCGTCACACTGATCGTTACTTACTAACCCACACACTGCCTTCTGGAGTAAGCCATGACTGCTCAAGCCCACTACCTGGAAAATGAAGTTCTAAAAAGGAGTACTTCGTAAGCCTATTTGAGCTTAAACATATTGTGGTCCCAGGACACCATTGGTTAAAATCAAAAATTGTTACAGTTATTGCCCAATAGCCTGACTGCCCTGAGACCTCAAGAACAGGCCTCACAAAACCAAATATCTGATGTTAATACACATGTTCTTTGTATTGACAAAGAAGCATGGTCAAGAAACCTAAGGCCAACAAGTGATCAGTTACAGCTAATGGTCAAGATGGAATGTGGAGTACATCACTGAACGTCTTCCCCAGGAGATGGTCTGCCACGCTATCCCACTTTTTGGAAAAATGTTCTCCCCCTCTAGGTTACCTAGCTAATGGAAATGTTCCATCTTAAATCCTATCAATAAAAAAAGGCTGTGGTCATGACCTTGAGAGTGTTATGCTGATTACCATGCTAGAGTTAGTGGAGAAGGTTTTTGGGGGAAGAAAATACCTGCCTTCTCAGGAATAGTAAATCTCCCAAAATGTATTTTCAATATAAAAGCATGATTCATGGTAGCAGCATCTACCCCGCACCTTGTAGCAGCACTGGCAATCTTTGCCAGGAAGGCATTTGTTATGGGCTTATCAATTTGAGTAGTGACCACTTGCAACTATGGTGTAAACCGAATTGTTGAGAGAAGGTAAGGAAATTCCTGATAAATTGTTGGATTTCTGTGTGTTCATCAGGTTAGGCTGTTCACAATATGTATCACTCCTGACACCACATAGAGAAAGCTGATTGCTACTCTGCAGTAAAACATTGTGCTGCCCTCTATAGTTTGATCTTTATCTTTCTGATCGTGGGATTTAGGAACAGGGTACTGACTGCTCATTCCTACTAAAATTAGGAGGAATGTTTTTAACCATTTGACTGCTAAACCTTTACCCCTAAGATGCTATGCCTCTTTTGACATTCGGGACAGGCAGCGCTTAGGCTTTCAGAACATTTCACCCCACAAAAGATATCCAGCTCAAATGTGTTCTTTCCCCAACATATATAGGTTTGTAAATATTGCCCAGGTTTGTGCTTTACGCTTAAGGGGCAGAGAAAATGGTCATAGTATTCTTTCTTTAAGGAAAGGCTGTGCAAGGATTTTTCATGAATAGCAGGAACAAAACATTTCGTATGCTGTGATTGCCCTCTTCATAGCTTTCAGAAACAGACACAGAAAATGTGTGCTTGTGGTCAATACAGAAACGGGACAAACTTACCACTTGCATCAACGAGGACTTCACATTATCTCGTTTTTGACCCCGTGATCATTTATGCGGGTGGTTCAATAAGAAACAATGGATGTGTAATCCTGAGACTTCAAGCTTAAGGGGCCTGCTACAAACAAAGTTCAGAACCACACATTCAAGGACATTTTAACATTGAGAATGGAGAAGTGCTTGTTTGTAAATCAGCATCAAATCCTGGAAAAATTGTGATTCAGTAAAATATAAACGGGACCTTCTTGAATCAGATGACCCAACTGTAAGCAGGGATCTTTTCCTATGATCTCATCAAGTTTAGATCCTGCTAAGAGCAAACTCAGCTGCCTATTCTGGTATGCCAAATATTACCGGCTGTGTTGAGTGATGCAGTTTTTGATTCACACCACTACCAACTGTCTTACTCTGACATCTATTTAGCCTTATGCTGAATACATTTTCAATTCGCTCTCTAGTTGATTTTTTTATTTGTCAAATGCAAGTAAAGTTAAACTCGGTGTTAAAGTCATGATTTACTTTAAATATTAAAGAATACAATACCAGAAGTGGAGGGTCTAAGGGAAGTTTAAAGACCAGCGCGGATAATTTCCCCAATCTATCTATTGAAACACACCTAGTTATCCCCAGGTCTCACAGGCTTAAAAAAGCGCTGAGAATTTAGAATACAAGCAAAGGACTCTTAATCGTGCCTAGTGAGAATCCTTAAATAAGGACGGAATCCCATCACCCACCAAGGTGGCATGCTTCATCATCTAGGATGTCTCCTCTTGGCTACAACACCTAGTGTAGCCAAGGGCTACAACCCCCTCACTCTGAGCGAGGAACTCAGGGATGTTTTCAGATACTATTCTTGTATAGGATCTACTAAAATCCAACAGATGTAAAGTATAATGGTACTGTAGTGATGAGTGCAGTGCAAAAAAGAGAAGTGTGTAGTAAAACTCTTGGTAGTTAGTTTCACAAGAGTAAAGGCACTTTCCTGACCCCACAAATTCATCCATTTATGAATTTAACACCATCTAAGAGACTGGTTCCTTTCAATATGCACAAGCTAACCGGATAACTTTCGTAAAAGTGTCTTGAGCTGCCAGGAATTCATTTTAGGGCCCAATTATGGCACTGGCGGTCACACCGCCAGCCTGCCGCAGCGTTGGTCAAGGAAACATCGTCAAGCCAGCAGCATCCTGACCACCAAATTACGACCTTAAAGCGGGGCTGGCGGTGTGTCACCAGCACGGTCATGCAGCTCAAGGAAAGAGCCTTCAGCAAATTCCAGCCATGCTGCAGTGCCTCCAGTCAGTCGGGAGCACTGTTTTCTTGTACCAGGATCACCATAGAGCCATGTTTTTGGGCTCATTAACTGCCTTTACGCTGACTTTTTCATGGTGGTGTCCCTGCATGAAAAGGTCGGCGGAAAGGCAGGCCAAAATTCTGAAGGTGGTGCCCATGCCGGCACCGCCAACATTGATGCCGGTGTCCCCACCACTGCCACCACGGGAGCTTGGATCTTGGCAGTGGTGGCGTTTCGGAGGCGGTCCGGAGATGGTCTCCCTGTTTGCCTCATAATCCGGCAGTTGGACCTCCAGGTATTTGGGCGGTCAGACCACCTGAAAGCGACAGCAAAAACTGGACCGTCAGGGTCATAATCAGGCACTTAGTGACCTTTGATACTCTAGCGTTAGGAACACTGGGCCTGATTCGCAAAGGTAAATATTAATTTGTATGTTTACTCGTAAACACTTGTATGTTTACTTGTATGTATATTAACTACTACATTGCACGTAATCCTACTCTTTTTGGTATTCACCGTTTTCAAGTGTAGCTTTACACCTAGGTAATAGACTTGTATGTCCCCACCCAATCAAACCAGAAGGAGGGGGGGGTCTCCTCCAAACAACTGACAAGTGTAAAACTTATATTTTTAACTCTCCAAACATCTCTGGGAAAGTAAAAGGAAAATTATTGAAGTGTATTATTTATTTAAAAAATTATTAAAAATAGGTCACTGTACAATATAATGTGACCTAAAATAGTTATTATTGACCTAGAACTAATCCAATAAAACATTACAGCAGATTAATGTATCAAAGTAAATGTGCATTAAATAATGCATTTGAATGTATGAATCTAATTTATAAAAAACAATCCTTGAAGTTAAAAAAGTATCCCATTAACATTTAGTGCATTTTGTTAAAAGCTGTTTCAGTTATTTTTTTAATATTGGTTTTCTTCTTTTTAATTTTAAAATGTTATCATCCCATTTTAAAATAAAAATAATGCAATATTTTTAAATCATTTATCACTGATATACATACACACAAACACACCCCCACACACACACAATATATATATATTCAATGAAAAAAACAAAGGTTAAACCTTTGTTATAGTTAAGAAAACATTATTTATTCCTTCAATACAACCCAATCTTAAAATACACAAAATCATAAATTCTTCAGTTTTGTATATACCTTAAATTTATAATCTATAGATAACCTTTAAATGTATATAACTTTATTTATTCTTCAGCTACAAGCAAAAATTAAAATACACAAAAAAGAATTCTAGACCTATACCTATAAATTTAATTTAGAATTTACGGAACACCTTCAAATTATTGTAACTCGGGCACCTCCACACACAGTGCATTAAACTAGGTAGCCAACTACATTAACTATAATTCACCACTCTACTATGCACTGTGCTCTCACAAAATATATGATTTGCAATGTAATAACTATTATTATACATAATATTAATTAAGATGGTAAACCTGATAAAATATAAAAGGCAAATAATTTTAGTGTTGTAGAATGGAGTGATGTACAGTGGAATACCGTACAGTAGATTTTAGTAGAGTGGAGTCGTGGAAAGTGAAGTGGCATAGAGTGCAATAGCGTAGAGTGTAGTGTCATAGAGTGGAGTTGTGTACAGTGAAAGTAGCATAGAGTGTAAGGGTGTACAGTGTATTGGCATATCCTGGAGTGTCATAAAATGGAGCTGGGTAGAGTGTAATAGCATACAGTAGAGTCGTGTAGAGCAGAGGGACATACAGTGGATTGGGGTAGAGTGGAGTGCCCTACAGTGGAATGTGGTAGTTGAAACGGACGTAGCTTGAAAGTGTGTTAATGGATGTAGATTTAATGTGGAAGGAATATTTTCTGTAAAGTGTAATTTTCTGTAGTATGTGTGAATAGTGAAGTAGTTACCATTTTTAAATACTTAGTAATTGTGCCGTAATATAACACAGAACAAGTGCATAATAAAGCAAATTGCTATGTTTACCAAAGGTAAAAAGCAGCCATTTCGATTTCAGGTCATTTTGTCCACCGTCTGCCTTTTGCTGTGTTCTGGATTAGGGTTTTAGATCTAGGTAAGTAGTATGTTTTATAATTATTCCCTACTTATTACTACTTTATTAAAGTGTTAATAGAGGAAAAAAATATTAAACCTAATACTTACCAAAGTCTAAGTTCAAAACGTAGAAAACAGGAAAAGTATACCTAAATACGACATGGCTGCCTTTAACTTTTGAAAAAGTACTCATCAGCCAATCACATAAGGACTTGTCATCATTATGTACCACCGCATTTCCATGAAATACTGTAAAATTTCATGAAATAAAATGTGACAACAGATATCACTAAGCTAAAAAGCCGTATAACTTGAAAAATACTTACTTATAGTACCTAAAAGTATCATCTCATCATCATAATGTCTAATCCTGCTAAATTTCATATAAATCCTTTCAAACATTTTCGTGCTACGTCCAATACAATCAATCAATTAGCTTTATTCGGCAATTAAGTCATAAAAGCACATTTACAGACATTACATATAAATACACATAAATTACCTAAAAAGTTAAAATTGCAATTAAATTTATAAATGGCCGACGAGCTTGAATTAAAAATATAAAAGTTAAGAAGATAAACATGTCGAATTGTAATATACAGAAGGTAGCTAGACGTTACATTCACACCCCAACTCTCCAGCTCTCGACTTCAAGGTATTTTTCCATGGGAAATTTGCAAGATCAATGCTAGCTCAAAAGAAAGGAGCTGGCAGGTAACCTCAGGGCTTTTGATCTTATACTCCAGGCCCACCCTCGGAATTTGGCCACTGCTATACATGTTGGGGGAGTAGGATCGGTGCACAGAATGCGAAGAGCTATGGCATATCTTCTGGTACCCAAAAGCTTGCAGATTGGTTGTATCCATCTTTTAGGAGGTACCACATACATAGGACAGAAAAATAGAACATGTCCGATATTTTCACATGATTCAGCGCATCTGTAACACTTATCATTTTTACTGCCTTGCTTCTCCCATCTAGAGGTGAATTCTGCTATGGGTAATGTGCCCACCCGTAACTGGAAATATAACTTACGATCAGAAGTTTTTTCAATAATATCCCAATAATCCTCTAAGTGGGGAAGAACTTTTAGATCAAAAAAACGGGCTGTTAAATGGGTAGAAAGGCCTTGGGTAAGTTCCAACTTGTAAACCCATTCCCAATACATATTTTTCAGGTTTTCTTTAGATGGGAAAACAGTGTTTGCAGGGTTTTTCCAAAGATCTAGCAGGCCTAAGCTTCCCAGAATAGATTTTATTCCTAACAGCCATGGTATTTTTTGGGACCTGTCAGATTCTATGATGTCCATAAAGCCACTCCTATAATGAGTTAGTTCATCAGTGCACCAGAGACGACGCCAGTATAGTATTGGACGTAACCTCGCCAGGTGCTCCAGGGGTTTCTTGCCCAAGTCCAATAATAGCAGCCGCAGTGGTGTACTGGAAGGAAGGTTTGTGACTTTACGCAAAAAAGCGTTTTCTAGAGCTTTCAGGCTATTCAGGTTGTTAAAGCCCCAGAGCTCAGCCCCATAGAGGCATGAGCCCAGGACCTTAGTTCCATAGATTTCTAAAATTGGGGAGATTGGCTTGGTAAGTGAGGTTTTAAATCTAGCCAGCAATGCCCCTGCTTTTTGTTTATGTTGTAAGCCAGCACGATCTAATTGACAACCTCATCGCATGTCTTTTTGCAATGTTATCCCTAGATATGTGAATGATGACACTTCCTCCAAGGGAAGCTTGTTCATGTATATTTTCCCTCTAAAGGTTTTTGATCCGTTAAAGGACATGAACTTCGTCTTCCCCGTGTTTACCTCCAGGCCCCTCTCAATGCAAAATTCTTCAAAACACCCAACAGCCTTCTGCAGACCGCTAGGGGTCTTAGAGATTATCAGCGTGTCATCCGCAAACATGAGGATAGGGATAAGCACTCCTGCCAAAATCGGCGCATCAGTGGGGGTCCGGGAGAGCCAACCGGCCACCCCATTGACGAAGAGCGAGAACAGGGTTGGCGCCAAAACGCACCCCTGCCTCACTCCCCTGTCAACCGGGAAGTCGCCAGTCACCTCACCCGGACCACCCCAGCGCACCCTGGCAACGTTTCCCTCATGCAAGCGGATAATCACGGTGAGAAGTTCGGGTGCAATTCCCAATTCCTTCAGGACCTGCCAAAGCTTGCTTCTTGGGACCAAATCAAATGCAGCTTTTAGGTCCACAAAGACCGCATAGAGGGCGCCTTTCCCCAAGACCACCGTCTTCCAGTGTAGATTAACAAAACAGAAGACTTGGTCGATTGTACTCGTCCGGGAGCGGAACCCTGCCTGGATTGGACTTAAGATGTCATGGTCATCCATCCAGGTTTGAATTATGTAGAGAAGCATACGGCCTACGATCTTTTGGACCGAATCAATCAAACTGATTGGTCTGTAGTTACTTAGGATTGATTTGTCTCCTTTTTAAATACAGGGACAATTTCAGCGCCCTTCCATGAGGGCGGAATTTCTGCTCCCTGGGCAATTGCGTTTGCAAGTCGCATGATATAGATAGACCAGAGGCTTCTGTCATCAGTAAACACGTCAGCAGGGATGCCATCCATTCCGGGGGCCTTACCCCGGACAACTCCGTCTAGTGCTCTATTCACATCCTTCAGTGTAAATATGGCCTTTTTGTAAAATACATAAGGAAAGGTGTCAGCAGGGATTTTTTGAGTGGGCGCGGCATATTGGGGTTTAAAGTGCTCTAACCAGGCGTTCTGTGGTACGCTATTTTGTGGTTTCTCTGCTATACCACCCCTATCCCATTTATATGTGTCCCAGAAAACTTTGTTATTCTTGCTTTTTGAGGCCTCAAGGAGATCCTTCCAAAGTTCGTTTTCCCAAGTTACCGTTGCCTCTTTAAGAGATTTCCCATAGATGGATCTGGCAAGTCTTACAGATGTTGGGTCTTTCTGTTTTAGTGCACTACCTAGTTCATCCCGGGCTTTCCTACACTTGTTATTATACCAGCCCACTTTTCTTTGGGGCTTGGAACTCCTTCTAGGGGCAGATTTGAGGAAATATTGCCGCAGCCCCGCAAAAAGCCTTATGTGAATTTCCACTATACATTGGTGGGAGTCCTGACCCTCGGCCAATAATCCCGGTTCTTCTAGTGCAATAGTGACTTCTTCTTTTATCGCTAGTACAACCTCTGGGTCGTCAGCAACCCGTTCCCATTTTAGATGGCGCATATCGTTAGACAGGTGGTGCTCTGGCTCGTGTATAGTTTGTAGCTTTTCAATAGCGCCAAGTAAAGATGAGTTAAATGATGAGACTAGCGGGTGGTGGTCACTCTCAATTCTATGAACTACCTCCATATCTATAAAATAGGGCCAGAGTTTAGCGTGGATCAATAAATAATCAATTCTGCTTGCCCTACGACCGTTATCAAAGGTATTTGAGCCACATTTGTCAGACGGGCTCCTGCCATTGACTGCTCTCAGATGACTCCCTAGACATAATCCGCTTAGCTGAATTGCTGCCCCGGACCACCTTTTTACCGGAGCAATCTCAAGGGGTGGAATTCCCCATCTTGCGTCCTCTTCAGCAGTAAGCTGGGATATGTCATGGTCCAGGGGCTCAAATGAGGCATTAAAGTCGCCTGCTATGATAGGTAAGTAGTTTGAAGGCAAAGAGTCGATTAATTCTTCCAGTAGTTGTACTACTGGGGACTTTTTCCCCCCCGGCTGACCTCGTGCATAAACATTAAAAATTTCGAGGTTTACCCCGCCCTTTGAAGCAATCTTTACAGATAAGATGTCTTCGCTAATAATAGAACTTTGGGTGACTCGACATCCTAGGTTTTGTTTGATCCATATAGTTAGTCCTCCTGATGGACGACCTCTGCCTCTTTTTAAGGCTGGGATATAATAATTGAGAAAACCACTGCAAAACAGGGGATCTGTCAGCCAAGTCTCTTGAAAGAGACACATATCAAATTTTGATATAAAGCCCAGCCATTCAGGATCTACTATTTTTTGGCCTAGGCCTGCTATGTTCCAGGACATTATTAACAATTGTCCATTTGCTGACAGTCCGCCCATATGAGGTCTTGGGATCCCTTGTGATTGGCTAGAGCTTTCCTTTGCTAGAGGAATCAATTTGTTAGTACTACTAGTACTCACATTAGTAGAAATATCGACCTCGACATTACCAGTCGTACCAACTGCCGCTGTAACAGAACTCAATGAGGCTATAAGTCCGATCCCGGATGGTAACCGGTATGTTTCCACCAGCTGGTACAGGACCGGTAATGTTTGATTAATGATGTCTGTGCCAGCATTGTCGTCCTGAGTTGAAATAAGACTGGCTGTCCGTTTTTCTACAAAAGTTACATCTACGATGCATGGGTGTTTCCTTGGCCTAGAAGAGTTTGATCGTCAATCACAGTCTTCCAGGCCAGAGGACCTAATACCATCGGACTGTGCATTTGGGCATCTGTTATTCCTAGACCATGTACCAATATCTCTGTCGCCAGAATCTACTATGTTGGGCTGTTGTTGGTTGCCATAAAAGAAGGACAAATGCAGGGAGAGAATAGGAGAACAGAGGTTTGGGTTCGGCCAGTGGCAAATATGCTCAACTGCCCTTCGATCTCTAAAGTTGATAATTACACAATCTCCTCCTATATTTTTCTTTTTTTGGCCCACCCAGTTGACTCGGCGTACAAAGAGGATTTCTGTTGATACATTCTGGGGTAAGGGGCGATTGCGATTTAGCCAATACACACACTTATTCTTCAAATCCCTATGGTCTTCCCTAGTGTGTAAACCCAAGGGTTTAACTCCTGCCAATATTATCACATAGGGACTTGACTCAGGGGGGAGGTGTATGTTTGGGTGTTTCCTTGTTGCTACGAGGCTATGAGCTTCCCTTTCTGCTTCTTTTGTCACCTGGCTACTAGTAGTTATCGCTTGTGGATTCCCCCCGCTCTCCGGGTTACCTACATAGGGGATGTGCATTGTGTTCCCAGTTACCTTTTCAGACGGGTTAATTTTAGCAATAGTTGGGTTAAGAATGGGTGCAGTATCAGTAGTTGGGACATTTTTGTTTGGAGGATTCTCAGTAGGTTTTTCGCACCCCCGGCAGTTGGTGACATATTTCTGCCGGGATTGCGATGAAGAACACATCAACTCCAAACAAGTCAGTCTATTTTCTATACTATCCAACCTATCATAAATTGGTTGGCAAGTTTTAAAGAAAATTGTCTCCAATTTCCCCCAAAAATCTTCACCCGGGTTTTGCAGGTCCTTAGGCGGGGTCAAGGAAGGCAACATTGGGACACTCTCCTTCCCACTGGCTGAAGTTACTCCTTTGGGATCAGGAATGTTCACATGTGTGGCCCCAGGGCTGATTCTTCTGGACTTCGCTATGTGTCCAGCATTTGGCGGTTCGTTCCGCTTTCTCTTGGGTTTCAGAGTTTTCGGGCCTTCTTTACTTATTGAAATAGGTGCTTTAGCCTTTAAGTTCGTGGCAGACCTAGTCTTTACACTTTCCGACACACCAATGGTTTGTGTTAGATTTGAGGAGCCCTTCTTTGATCTGGTATTAAGATTAGCTCCCTCAGAAACTGGGATGCAGTACACTGGTGAATCGTGACAGGGGGAGTTCATTCCAGGGGCGTCCAACACAAGGCATACGTCGCCGGTATCAGTTCCTGGTTCCATATTACGAACAGGGGAACGTATTTGTGACAAATAGCCCAGCGAGGAGCGTTTGTTATTAAGAGAACCCAGCGACAATCGCTTCTCAGTGAGATCAATCTCCCTGTCCAAATTGGAGGAAGCTCTCACCAAAAATTGGTCAAGTGTACCGACAAGGGACTTCCGGCCTGTTACTGGAGCAGTAGTCATCATTCAGGGGGTTAATTAACTCCTTGCATACAGTCACAATTGGCCAACAAGTACTCTGAGCACCAAATCCGTTTTTATGAATTAGTATAGTACATTGGGGGGGCTCAGCCCGCTATATTCAAGGAAAATGTCAGCAAACACCTTGCAAATATCAAGCAGTATCTAGCAGTAACAGACCTTGTGATGAAGTTCGATGAGGGAGGGCCCGGCCCGGCCCGGCCTTACACGGTCTCCAACGGGCACAAACGGGCCCGCCCTTGGCCTAGGCTTTGCCCGGGCGCCGCCCGCGCGCGTCCCGCGCTGCGGGGGCACCTGTCAGGCTTTATGCCGGTTCTACGGCAGCCGCGTAGCGTCACTAGCGTGCGCGGCCGCCAAGGATGATGGGATTTGTAGGCCGTTCCCCTCACGGCAGCGTTTGGACTACAATGGCCCCGATGGTTTCCTCCTCCGCTGCGAGCACCAACAAGCCGTTCCCCTCACGGCTGGAAAGGAAGCAGAAGTTCCGGTCAGGTAGGGCGTCCAATACAAAAGTCTATGGAAAATGCATTATTGGAAAAATAATTTTGGGGCCCCCATTTTATCTTTGCATCCCCTGACCAATCACCACAAAACTTTGCATAATCTGCAGATGTAGAAGGAAGAATAGGTCTGCAAAGTTTCGTGGGGATTTTATTCAAAGGGGCCTAAAGCTACTTATGGTGAAAAATCTAAGGAATTCCTATCTCTGCGAACCCTAATTATAACTACAAAGTGGCTACTGCCTCTCCGTCATCATATATATATATATATATATATATATATATATATATATATATATATATATATATATATATATTACCTACTGGCGGTCGCCAGTAGGTAGTTATAGTTAGGACCACGTTTCCATAGGAAAACCTCAACATTCTATTTTGAATAACTTTGGCGCCGGTTGACGAATCCTCGCGAATTTCTCAAAATAGGTGGGGCGCTACGCTCCGCTCCTACCCTGAAAGTCTCGGGGGGATTCGTCAAGCGGGGGCTGAGATAAAAGGGGGGTCCCAAAACGCGTTTTTCCCATGCATTTTTCCATAGGACCTTTAGAACGAGCTACAGCCCGAACGGCTGAACAGAATTACTAGAAATTTGGCAGAGAGGTAGTCCCTAGGTCAAGGAAGTGCCTTTTGTAGGTTTGGTGTAAATCTGTTCAGTAGATTCTGAGAAAATAGCCTTTAAATCAATATATATATCTGAGCCCGCTTACGGTACGCTTACCGTACGCTTACCGTACGCTTACCGTAAGCTTACGGTGGCGTGCGCGAGCGCGATTCTGATTGGCTCTTAGATCTTAGTAAACATTCGAATCGGCCGAAACCAGGAAGCGGCGTCCGCCATTTTGTCTCTCGCACTGAGTGTTGTTTATCAAACATGATGGCCAAAAACATGTTACGGGGCTGTTTTGACAACTCCCTCCCACATAGTCATGTTGAGGGAGTCCCCAAACATCCCCCAAGAGCAAAAACGGTTTTATTTTTTTTTCGGCAATTTCGCGGGGTACGCTTACCGTACGCTTACCGTACGCTTACCGTAAGCTTACCGTACGCTTACGGTAAAAAAATAAAAATAAAAAAAACACTATCCACACTTACCCCACCCCCTGTGCTTTTGGTGGCCGCAGGCCACCAAATGTGCAGGGCTTATTAATAGAGAAAAAAAACGTAATTTTGGCAACATGAAATTATAAAATCGAAATAAAAAAAACACTATCCACATTGACCTCACCCCCTGTGCTTTTGGTGGCCGAAGGCCACCAAATGTACAGGGCTTATTAAAGTTGATAAAAACCGTGCACGGAACGAACTGCGTTAAGTGGGCGCGCACGCCACAAATGGCGTAAAGTAACTTAGCATTTAAAAAACCGTACAAATTCACTGAAAAAACCATAGGTTTCACACACGTTATAGTTAGGAAATAGCATTTAAAAAACCTTGCTAATTCACTGAAAAAACCATAGGTTTCACACATGTTATAGTTAGCTGGACATTTTACTGATAAAAAACCAATGAAATTCCCCCGTTATAGTTACTGTAGGCAACTATAACTCACGCGACCGTAATCCTCTGCTGATGACATATGTGTCTTTATGAAAAAAAAATATTTGTAATATATGTATAGCTAAAATTTAATGGAAGAAGATATGGGCAAATAAGTGTCTAAATACAGTATTAGCATCAGCAGAGGATTGCGGTCGCGTGAGTTATAGTTGCCTACAGTAACTATAACGGGGGAATTTCATTGGTTTTTTATCAGTAAAATGTCCAGCTAACTATAACATGTGTGAAACCTATGGTTTTTTCAGTGAATATATATATATATATATATATATATATATATATATATATATATATATATATATATATAGAAACACACCTGGTCCTTAGTAGACTTACAGCTTGCTTTTTCGCCGACCCAGTCACCAAGGAATCACGAACCACGGATTTAAAGCAGCAATAAGTTTATTTAAGCTGTAGAATCCTTTGAAGACGCGTTTCGGGCGTCACTCGCCCTTGATCACATCAACGAAAAGAGGTAAACTTGCCATTTTTAAATTGTGATGCTACACCCATGTGACCACACATCGTGAATAAACATAAACAAAATACTTTACACATTTAGATGTCAGGTATATATCTAAAAGGATATCATGGTCTTTTTGCAATGTTAATATTGATTTACATTTCAAAAACATGTCCCTTAATTCAATACTATTGCTGTATTGAATTCCAAATTGATGCATGTAAAATATAATATGCAAAACAAAGTCCTTAAGAGATCATATTGGATTTCCTCAAATGACCGGAAACATCAGATCCTGAGATAAATCTCATGGTGTGCAGTAGTGAGGATAGTACATTGCAATCATTCAAAATTAATTTCATCTGAAAAAATGGAAATATAAAATATATAAATATATAAATATATTAAGAATATTAAAATATTATACAATAATATTATTAATAATATTTGTGTGCAAAATCGCCATCCTTTCAATCTGCAACTCTTAGATAAGGATCCTAAAATGCTAATAATACTGCATAAATGCCAGTATATGACCATCATATGATAGCCATGCCAATTACTGTACTTCTAGACCCAAAGTACGGGCAAAACTTGCTTTTCTAATTAAAAGGCCATATCCTCAGCATAAAACACCTAAAATGTAACTGTAATGTGCAAAGTATAGTAAAAGTGTAACTGTGTAAATTACAGTGGTGTAATACCCATGGTACATGTATCCCTAAAAACATTTCAGCCACAAATAACAATAAAATATATTTCAATTTAATTATATTTCACTAGGCAAATATGTATGTGGCAATAGTAAATATACATGTATCATATCTAAAAATATATATATAGACATAAGGATAAGATACATAAAAAGAACCGGACTTAAAACAGATTTGAAAGATCTAACTTAATGATGCTAGTTTATAAGAAGTTATGCAAATCCTCAGTATTATTAAGGCCAGATGGGAACTTGGTATCGAGCTCAAGAATTAATTTAGATTCCAACTGTCTCAGGGCTTTCTCTCGATCTCCACCTCGGCGAAATTTTGGAATGGCTGCTGCCACAAAATAAGTTAAACAACTAAGGTCATTGTTGTGAGTAGATTTAAAATGGCGTGCCACCGGGTATGAGGAGTAGTTGTTAACAATAGCGCGTAAATGTTGCAATATCCTGACATGCACTTGCAACTTAGTACTGCCAACGTACTTCAGTCCACAAGTGCACGTCAGGACATATACAGCGAACTCTGTTTTGCAGGTAAGGTTGCCCTTAATGGCTATTTTGTCAGGGCTGAAAGGCGAGAAATAATGTGTGGTATTAATACCAAATTTACACGCCCTGCAAGTGGTACATTTGGTAAAGCCATTTTTGGGCTGTAGCCACATTTTGGCATTAGTTAATTCCGGACATGCCTTACCTATTTGTGTGCGCATGGAGATTCCCTTTCTGTATGTGACAGTTGGCTGAGATGGTAATCTAGTCGATAAAACCCCATCTGTTAAGATAATCGGCCAATGACGTTTGACTATGGCACGGATTTTCCTCTCTTGTTTGTTATAAGCTGTAATCAACCTCACAGCAGATTTATCATCAGGTACAATGTCCACTTTGTTGGTGAGAAGGGATGCCCTAGATCTTTCCCTTGTTTTAATTAGAGCAGTTTTTAAAATTTTCTCATTGTATCCTCTTTCTTTAAATCTGCTGTATGCTTCCTCAGTGCATCTATTGAGATCCTCATGGTTGTTACAGATCCTCTTGAGACGCAAAAATTCACCATATGGGATGTTGTCCACAATATATATATATATATATATATATATATATATATATATATATATATATATATATATATATATATATTATCTACTGGCGGTCGCCAGTAGATAGTTATAGTTAGGACCGAGTTTCCATAGGAAATCTCAAAATTCTATTTTGAATAACTTTGGCGCCGGTTGACGAATCCTCGCGAAATTTTCAAAACTAATGGGGCGCTCCGCTCAGCTCCTACCCTGAAAGTCTCGGGGTGATTCATCAAGCGGGGGTCGAGAAAAAGGGGGTGTCCCAAAACGCGTTTTCCCCATGCATTTTTCCATAGGACCTTTAGTCGCAGCTACATCCGAACGGCTGAACAGAATTACGTGAAATTTGGTAGAGAGGTAGCCATAAGGTCAAGGAAGTGCCTTTCGCAGGTCTGGTGTAAATCTGTTCAGTATTTCCTGAGAAAATAGCATTTAAAAGCATATCAATATCTATACGCGCGCAGGGTGCGTGCACTGTGCAAGCCCTGTGCTCGCACCCTGCCGTGCGCCAGCTTAATTCTGATTGGTTGTTAGATGTCAGTAAACATTCGAATCGGTCGAAATCAGGAAGTGTCAGCCGCCATTTTGTCTGTCGCACTGAAAAGGAAAGGTGGAGAACGTGAATAGGGGGCAGAGTAGGGAGTTCTTGACCTCCTAGCCATTGTCAGGGGGTCACAGTAGGACCACGAAGGGCAAAAAAAAAGATTTTTTTTTTTTTTAAAACATTGCGAGGTGCGCGCACTCTGCGCGCACCCAAAAAAAACATTAAAAAAAATAGAAATAAAAATCAAGTTTAAGTGTTTAGATATTAGGTGGCTCTAAAAAGAGCCCTTGTGTTTATTGATTGTTTTTCGGTACCTACAAGTAAGTACCGATGCAGAGTCTAAAGTTCAAGAGGAAGACTCTGTTCCCTTCATCATTGAAATGTACACCGTCTCCTCCATAAATGTCTTGCATGTTGTAACGCAAGTTGTTGTGGTATATAGAACCCATACCATAGTCTCTGAGGAAAGCAGAAACAGACTTATTGACGTGCTTTCTTGCTTTGTCAATCTGCGGACAAAATTGGTTGGACCAGTTCCACTTTTGCCTTTGGCATATATTAGAATATACAAAGGCAGTTTGTGGAAAAAGTGACATCAATTGCAGAAAGGTGTCCTTAATAAGCATTTCCAGACCTACCCCAGTTAAAGTGCCTAGGTCATTTCCACCACAGTGCACAATAATAAGTTTAGGCTAAGGGAGATGTAGAAAGGTTTTCACCAAAGGCATTAATTGGTGCCACTTTAATCCTCTCTGACCAATCCATTTAATGTCTACATTTGGCAAAGCAAGGTCTTTTACAATACCTCTTTTTTCTGCAAATTTGTCACTCCAGAAGACATAGCTATGACCTACAATCCACACTGTGAACATCTTTCAAGGAGAACAGGATGCACTCAGGAGGTGTCTTTCAGTAGAATGGCAATATGAAAAGAAAGACAGTTGAAAAATGGAGGCATACATCCTTTTTTTTAATAAAAATAACTCATTGGCTGATTCAAACCATTTTACAGTTAAAACTAGGCTGTATGTTTACATTTTTAAAAGCATGTTTTGGATTGGTACAGAAAAATGTGTTCCCACTGAACATTACTTTGGATTTGCTGTTAGGTTTGAAAAGTCAAGCACTCTTGCTCTTTGGATTTGAAACATTGTGTGCTGAACTTCTGACCTCTCTGCTCACACCAGTGTTCCATGACCTGTTGCTATGGTAGCAGGCAGAAGTCATGTTGGGGTAAGGGATGATTTGGAAAGGGGTTGAAAGTTGCAACCAATCGAAATGTGTGATTCCATTTGAAAAAATGTGGGAAGGACTGTGATTTTACATTAAGATGTATATGTGTGAAAAAAGAGAGGGAAACATTGCCATTTACTGGTTGTGGTGAGAGGAGAGAGGTGTACAGCTCTGAGATTCTGGCTCTGATAATCTGCTGTTTGAGTGTCACATTTCTTTCTCAACTAACTAATTTTAAAGGTGAGTTATGAGTTTGAGAGGGGATGTATGTGGTGATTTTTGATATAAATATTAGAATTGTCATTCTTCTTTTAAAGTTGTGTTTTACATTTTGTGTTTTAGGAGATATTTAACTGTCTTGAACTTGTAAGATATTATGGAGTATGTCTTCACTGTAAGTTAAGGTGTAGTGGTATCACTGAGGAATACTGTTTTGTGCCTAGAATCACATCATGAGTCTGTCTGCACACAGGATTTGTTGTCAGAGATTTAATTTGTGTTGCTCTTGTTCTGTTAGCCTTGCACTCGCAGAAAAGGGGCAGTTTGTTTTCTTAAAGTGTGATGGTTAGCATTCAGCAGAAATCAGTTACTCACAAATGAGAGGCAAATGCACACACATTTGAAAATAGCATGGTACATTTTCCTACCACTTTAAAAGTAGTTTTTTACATTTTATGTTAAGGAAGATATTTAAGTGCCTTGAACATGTTAGATATTATGGAGTATGTCTTCACTATAAGTTAAGGTGTACTGGTATCACCCAGGAATGCTGTTTTCTGCCTAGAATCACACCATGAGACAGTGTGCACACAGGAATTGTTATCAGAGATTTAATTTGTGTTGCTCTTGCTCTGTTAGCCTTGCACTCGCAGGAAATGGGCAGCTTGTTTTTTGCAACACATGGTCAGGGTCTCAAGGAGCTGTTAGGACATGTGCTCTTTTCTGCTTGTCTAAAATATAAGAAAAATGTGTCAGGCTGTCACAGTAATTATCACTTACTCCACCACAGTACTATATGTGCTTTGAAATTGCCAAAGAAAATATCGCTTTGTGCTTAGAAACACACCATGAGTCTGTGTGCACACAGGAATTGTTGTCAGAGATTTAATTTTTGTTGCTGTTGGTTTGTAAAACTTACACTTTTAAGAAAGGGCCAGTTTCTTTTCTTCAACTGTGTTGGTTAGCACTCAGCAGAAATCACTATCTCAAAAATGAGAGGCAAATGCAAACACATTTGAAAATAGCATGGTACATTTTCCTACCACTTTAAAAGTTGTGTTTTACATTTTATGTTAAGGAAGATATTAAAGTGCCTTGAACTTGAAAGATATTATGGAGTATGTCTTCACCATAAGTTACGGTGTACTGGTATGACCCAGGAAGGGAAACATCCTTTACCACGCAACCATTACAACGCGGTATGGTTACATTGTGGTTTTTACAACGAAAGTCGTTACACTGACTTGCACTGGAGTGCGCTCTAGACTAAGGAATAGTGTGAATTACTATTCCAACACCTTCCCTACTGTACGTAGACTGGAGTTGGAATAGTAATTCACACTATTCCTAAATCCAGCGCCCTCCAACGCAAGTCGATGTAACGACTTGCGTTGTCAAAACCGCGATGTAACATACCGCGTTGTGATGGTACGCGTTGTACCATCATACATCCACCCAGGAATACTGTTTCCTGCCTAGAATCACACCATGAGACAGTGTGCACACAGGAATTGTTATCAGAGATTTAATTTGTGTTGGTCTTGCTCTATTACCCTTGCACTCGCAGGAAAGGGGCAGCTTGTTTTTTGTAACACATGGTCATGGTCTCAAGGAGCTGTTAGGACATGTGCTCTTTTCTGCTTGTCTAAAATATAAGAAAAATGTGTCAGGCTGTCACAGTAATTATCACGTGCTCCGCCACAGTACTAAATGTGCTTTCAAATTGCCAAAGGAAATATCGCTTTGTGCTTAGAATCACACCATGAGTCTGTGTGCACACAGGAATTGTTGTCAGAGATTTAATTTGTGTTGCTGTTGTTTTGTAAAACTTGCACTTTTAAGAAAGGGCCAGCTTCTTTTCTTCAACTGTGTTGGTTAGCACTTAGCAGAAATCACTATCTCAAAAATGAGAGGCAAATGCAAACACATTTGAAAATAGCATGGTACATTTTCCTACCACTTTAAAAGTTGTGCTTTACATTTTATGTTAAGGAAGATATTTAAGTGCCTTGAACATGTTAGATATTATGGAGTATTTCTTCAACATAAGTTAAGGTGTACTGGTATCACCCAGGAATACTGCTTTCTGCCTAGAATCACACCATGAGACAGTGTGCACACAGGAATTGTTGACAGAGATTTAATTTGTGTTGCTGTTGTTCTGTAAAACTTGCACTTTCAGGAAAGGGCCTGGTATCACCCAGGAATACTGTTTCGTGCCTAGAATCACACCATGAGACAGTGTGCACACAGGAATTGTTGTCAGAGATTTAATTTGTGTTGCTGTTTTTTTGTAAAACTTGCACTCGCAGGAAAAGGGAAGCTTGTTTTCTTAAAGTGTGATGGCTAGCACTCAGCAGAAATCATGATCTCACAAATGAGAGGCAAATGCTAACACATTTGAAATCAACAGGGTAGATTTTCTTTCCAATCTTGTAATGGGTGAGGTAGTTCCTACATGTACAAAACTCCAATTAACCTTTACCAAACATGTACTCTTACACACATATCTGCAGTCTTCATGCAGTTGTAAAAGTCTCCATGCAGATCTCTCTTGCAACTGACAATACACAGTCTCCAGAAACACACTCTTTGCACACATGCAGCAGCTTTTCCTACACTCCCATGCATAATACTCAGGTCTGTGTTGTGTTTCAGATAGCAGTGTATAATGCAAACACATTCAACGTCATCAAGGCTCATTTCCTTTGCTGAAGTCTAATCACTCACCCTGTAACACACGGTCATGGTCTCAAGGAGCTGTTAGGACATGTGCTCTTTTTTGCTTGTCTAAAATATAAGGAAAATGTGTCAGGCTGTCACAGTAATTATCACTTGCTCCTCCACAGTACTAAATGTGCTTTCAAATTGCTAAAGGAAATATCGCTTTCTGCCTAGAATCACACCATGAGTCTGTGTGCACACAGGAATTGTTGTCAGAGATTTAATTTGTGTTGCTGTTGTTCTGTAAAACTTGCACTTTCAGGAAAGGGCCAGCTTGTTTTCTTCAAATGTGTTGGCTAGCACTCAGCAGAAATCACTATCTCAAAAATGAGAGGCAAATGCTAACACATTTCTAATCAACAAGGTAGATTTTCCTTCCAATCTTGTAATGGGTGAGGTAGTTCCTACATGTTCAAAACTCCAATTAACCCTTACCACACATGTACTCTTACACACATATCTGCAGTGTTCATGCAGTTGTGCAAGTCTCCATGCAGATCTCTCTTGCAACTGACAATACACAGTCTCCAGAAGCACACTCTTTGCACTCATGCAGCAGCTTCTCCTACACTCCCATGCGTAATACTCAGCTCTGTGTTGTGTTTCGGATAGCAGTGTGTAACGCAAACACATTCAACGTCATCAAGGCTCATTTCCTTTGCTGTAGTCTAATCAATCACCCTGTAACACATGGTCATGGTCTCAAGGAGCTGTTAGGACATGTGCTCTTTTTGGCTTGTCTAAAATATAAGGAAAATGTGTCAGGCTGTCAAAGTAATTATCACTTGCTCCTCCACAGTACTAAATGTGGTTTCAAATTGCCAAAGGAAATATCGCTTTCTGCCTAGAATCACACCATGAGTCTGTGTGCACACAGGAATTGTTGTCAGAGATTTAATTTGTGTTGCTGTTGTTCTGTAAAACTTGCACTTTCAGGAAAGGGCCAGCTTGTTTTCTTCAAATGTGTTGGTTAGCACTCAGCAGAAATCACTATCTCAAAAATGAGAGGCAAATGCTAACACATTTCAAATCAACAAGGTAGATTTTCCATCAAATCTTGCAATGGCTGAGGTTGTTCCTACATGTTCAAAAGTCCAATTAACCCTTACCACACATCTACTCTTATACACATGTCTGCACTCTTCATGCAGTTGTGCAAGTTTCCATGCAGATCACTCTTGCCACTGACAATACACAGTCTCCAGAAACACACTCTTTGCACACACGCAGCAGCTTCTCCTACACTCCCATGCGTAATACTCAGCTGTATGTGGTGTTTCAGATAGCAGTGTGTAACGCAAACAGATTCAATGTCATCAAGGCTCATTTCCTTTGCTCTAGTCTAATCACTCACCCTGTAACACATGGTCATGGTCTCAAATAGCTGTAAGGACATGTGCTCTTTTCTGCTTCTCTAAAATATAAGAAAAATGTGTCAGGCTGTCACAGTAATTATTACTTGCTCCTCCACAGTAGTAAATGTGCTTTCAAATTGCCAATCAAATATCGTTTTCTGCCTAGAACCACACCATGAGTCTGTCTGCACACAGGAATTGTTGTCAGAGATTTAATTCATGTTTCTCTTGTTTTGTAAGACTTGGACTCGTAGGAAAGGGTCCGCTCATGTGATAGGATTTGAAAAGCTAAAAAAAAATTGTAATTAATTAAAATTACATAAAGGTATTTTTTTTTTGTTTTTTGCAGGTATTGCTGAGCAACAGTGAAAAAAATTAAAGATGCCTATAAAGTCAAGAAAGAGAAAAGAAAAGCAACAACAACTATATTTGAAGACAACTGGTAAAAAAAAAATAGGAGGAGAAGCTCGTGTTGGAAAACAGAAAAAGTCTTCTGGTAAGCAGACTAAAGAATTTTTAAATAATATCTTCAAAAAAAAATGATCGAAAGATAAATTCAAACAGTGTTTCAAGTACAAAACAACAACAGAGTCGACAGCAAAAACAAAATGCTAATGTAGACTCAGAAGTAAGAAAGAGTGACTTAACACGAAAAATAGATTTTAAAAACATTCGTCGAAAAATGTTTCAGAGAAGAGTGATATTAAATTTGCTAAAGGATGTGAAAAAATATAAGAAGAAAACCAAATTTTATAAGAAAAAGAAATTTATTGAAAATATTGTTACGAAGCCTTTAGAAATAAAAAAAACGATTCATTTTAATTTTCAACAGGATGCGTAGATTAGATAAATTAGTCAATGCAATGAAGTCACAAAGCAAAAGGAAAAGAGAAGTGAAAAAAATACCTTTTGTAAAGTGTTCTTAGGAGAATGGAAGCATAGTTCAAGTACTGAACCATTTTTTAATGAAGAGAGTTATCTTCAAAGTAATAGTTTGTTGCATGCAGTTGACACCAATGGTAGAGTATATGAAGTTAAGGATGGTTGTGTAATGGAGAAAGGAGAAAATGGTTCCAAGAAATGAGGAAGAAGTGATGGCTGATGAGGTTATGGGGAGACGTCCTAAAGCCCAAGTGTACACTTGGAATTGTAATAGTATTTGTACTGTGCGTCAGGAATCTATTGATAAATTACGTGACTTTCTAAGAGAATATAGTAAAAAGAGTGTTAAACAGAAGATTAAGGTGCTTCAAAGACTAGATCCATGCAGAGTGAGAGAGAATACTGGTTTACAAGGACATTCTCTGGCTTGTCTATTTAGGAAAGTGTGTCAAAGTGTTTTTCACCATTTTAGGATGCTGGCTGTTCATCATACTGAGATGAGAAAGTTTGTGAGAACATTGTATTTTGCTAAAAGTCCAGCACTAAAGTTAAATGAGTTGAATAATGCTCTGTTCCGTGGATCTGTATCAGATGTAGTGAAGGTTACTGATGAGATTCAGTTTTGTTACTTTGGTCCAGAACAAGAAAGTGCAGAAAATGACACAGTTATTGATGAAAATGTGGAAGAGAATGTAGAACTTACTGTTAGTAAAATTTTTGAAGATGAAATGACAAATTTACTATCATCTCTAATGAAAGACCAAATATTACTTGTATTTGTTGCCAGAGAAGTCATTATAAAATTCATATAAGGAATGTTGATCTGTATAAAAAAAGTGAAAATGAAGATAATTATAAGTGGAAAGATTTTGCAACATATATATTTCTGGAAAATTGTTTTGAATTGGGTGAAGATCAGCGTATTTGTAAATACTGTTATAACAAGTTAGAAGAAAATAGAATGCCAGCAAGAGCTGTACATAATAAATTAGAATTGGTTGATATTCCTCCAGAACTTTCTGATTTAAATACGTATGAGTCTATACTCATTCAATGTGTCCATCCGTTTCAGACCATAGTGCGTATGGAGCCAAAAACAGGTAAATTACCTCCTTCGGATTTACAAAGAGGTTTAAAAGGAAGAGTTGTCTATTTGCCATTGGATTTGAAAAAAAAATATGGAAACAATTGATGCAGATACTTTGGAAACTGAACCATTAGTTATTCTGGTTAATGGTGTACCTACAAAGAATAAGAAAATTTGGCAGGAGCTGGTGGATGTACGAAAAGTACAAAGAGCAAATTTGTATTTGAAAAAAAATAATAAATGGTATGAAGCCATTTATATGGATGAAGATGAAGAAGAAATACTAGAAGACACAGGAATACCAACTGGGCAAATTGAAAAAGTGGATAAGTCAAAAGAAGAAGAAATTTATGAACATTTCAGCATACATCCTCTTCATTCTAAAGAAGTTATGGGAAACGCTATTGATCTGTTTCAGATGAAGAAAGCAAAAGGAACTCCTGTGAGTGTATGGGAGGAGAGCTTGGAAGCTCGTTGTTTTCCCCAACTGTTTCCTACAGGAGAAGGTGGACGATATGATGAACGTCCAGTACAGATTCCTGCTTCGGAGTATCGGACTACAAGATTATATGCAGAAGATCCCAGATTTCGTCAAAGTATTCCTTATTTGTTCCATCTTTTATTTGAAAGTGACTTGTCTGCACTATCTTATGCAGTAAATCACATTTTGAAAACTGGAGTACATCTACATAATGTGTCAGCAAAGGACTTTATCAACAAAGTGCAACAGCGAGATGATCATTTGGAATCTCAATTGATCAATTTGATGGCTTGTCAGCGTGGGACTAATGAATATTGGTACCGACGCCATGGAGAATTGAAGTGTATGTTACGGAATTTAGGAACTCCTACATGGTTCCTTACCCTAAGCTGTGCTGAGTACGCTTGGGATGATCTTCTAGATTTTCTTCGAGATGCAAATTCAAACATTAAAAACATACAATACAAGACAGCAGGAGACTTGTGCTCATTGGATCCGGTTAATGTTTGCAGATATTTTAATCATAGATTTGAGGCTATGATGTCCTTCATCTGCAATAAAAAAAATCCACCTCTTGGAGAAGTTGTGGATTTCTTTTGGAGAAAAGAGTACCAAGCAAGAGGTGCTCCTCACATTCATATGCTGTTGTGGATCAAGGATGCCCCAAAATTTGGAACAGATGCTGATGAAGCAGTTTTATCTTTCATTGAAGGATATGCAACATGTGCTATACCTAAAAGCACAGAAGAGAAAAACTTAAAAGAGAAAGTTTTACGTTTCCAAAGTCATCGGTGTGGAAAATACTGTCGACGAAAGTACAAGAGTAAAGATAAATTCTACACAAAATGTCGATTTGGATTTCCACGACCTGTTCTTTCAAAAGGAAGAGTAAACAGTTTTATGTCAGCTGTGCGACATACTATTACAAGAAAATCACCTAAGAATACCTACAACCTAAGAAGAAAAGAAGAGTCAAAATATATAAATGACTACAACCCAGTCATTTTATCCATGTGGAATGCTAACATGGATATACAGTATGTGGCTGACAATTCTATTGCTGTTGCTCGGTATGTCACATCTTACATCACTAAATCTGAGAAAACGGAATTGAAGGAAATGTGGGAAGAGATTTATCCGGAGAAGACTGTCAGTAAGAAGCTATACAGTTTCAGTTTAAAGATGTTATCGCATCGAGAAATTGGATCCTACGAATGCTCAGATAGGTTATTATCTGCAAGTCTGTACTCGAAATCCAGAAGAATAATTTGTGTAAGTTTAGGCCTTGCAGGAATGCGAAATCGGGTACTGAAATCTATTCGAGAAATTGAATATTTAGCAGAGTTCGAACCAGAAAGTACAGACATTTTAAGAACAAACATGTTGGACACATGGGGGGCACTAGAGGGCGCACGGCAAGATGGCCGCCTGCTAAGACGGCTCTGCCGGTCGGAAACATGAAACGGCATACCTGAGCGACATGCGGAGGTCCTAACGGCATGAAAACGGAATCCTAAGACGTCGGAACGGCTGGACATGCTTGGGCACGGCTGAGGTGACCTGTAAATAAGTAGGGACGGTGCCAAGAAGCGATCTGCACGCCAGGCTAACTCTGCCGGCTCGGAGTCAGGCAAGATGGTGGCGCCCGATGCGGCTTTTGGGCCGCGATGGGCTCGTCGGGCGTGAGCTGCAGGGGTGGAACGGCTGACAACACGGTTTATGGCGGCGCCCTGGATGCGGTGGTGGTTGCTAACGTGGCTACCAGGCAGCGATCCCGAGGAAGATCGATGGTGAGAGCGTGGCAGTGTTGACGGCGCCGGACGCAAAATGGCGCCCGCCATCGCAGCGACCGGTGAACCACGGCAGTAAGTGAGTGCGTGGCTGAGCACGGCTGGACTAGGAGACAAACGGCGCACTCGACAAACGGCTGCAGCATGGCATATGAGTGGCGAGCATTGCTCCTGGTGTTGTGATTGGGGGACAGGCGCGACCAGAGAACGGCTGAACATAGCACCGAGATACCTGCGGAGGCTGCTGGGCTGCTAAACGGCTGAACCGGGAGGTTTTAATGCGAGCTGCTGCGGCGGACGGGCGTCACTGGCTGGTAGAAGATGCAGTGGGTGACTGAGGAAACGACCAGAGCGCACCCCACTGTCCTCGAAGCACTGACGGGGCCGGAGGTACAGCAGCAGCGTGTGGGTCGAAGTAGCGCTGACCAGGCAACGGATATCGCAGTGGAGCGGCGGTGCATGGTCCGGGGCACTTACCTGCAGGGTGAAGTTTGCATGAGAAGTGGCTAAACTGGCGCTTGGAGCGGACCGTCGCAATGGGAAAGCACGATAGAGTCCAGTCTAAACTACAATTCGATGCTAAAAAATCAGCGAAAGCGCTATCGGAGACATCAGAGGAGGGTGCGGAGGCTGCGCAGGTGGCACCAGTGGGTATGGAGGGCGCCCTGCAGGCTATACAGCAAAGCTTGCAGGACATTCATGGCAAGCTAGACTCCATTACCTTGCGGTTGGACAACATGGCGGCTAAGCTGGATGGGCACGGGGAGAGACTGGTGGAAGCTGAGACCCGTATCTCGGCGGTGGAAGACGAATCGCACACCACGGCCCGAAAATGTACGGACATGGAGCAGCTGCTAGATGTTATCAAAAGCAAGGCGGAGGATTTGGAGGCGCGTTCCCGCCGCAATAACGTAAGAATCGCGGGTATTCCGGAATCCACGAACATAGTAAAGATGGAAACCTATGTGGAGGACTTGATCAAGAACGTTTTTGGGACGGAGTCCCTCTCGCCCATCTTTCTGGTGGAACGCGCGCACAGAACACTAGCCCCAAGACCAAAGCCTGGCATGCCTCCGAGACCTATAGTGGCACGGGTCATGAACTATCGAGACCGCGACGCCGTCCTCCGCATGGCTCGGGACAAACGCAAGGTCAGCTATCAGGGAAACGAACTGGAGTTCTACCCAAACTTCACGGTGTCAGTCCAGATGGCACGTAAGGAGTTCAATCCGGTCAAAAAGAAACTACGAGAGCTGCAGATTGAGTATGCTATGCTGTATCCAGCACGACTGAAGGTAACATATGACAGAAAAACGGCAATTCTCCAGACGCCTAAGGATGCACAAGACTTTATCAAGCGGATCACTAACCGGCGTAAGGAGCAACGACGCATGGACCAAGGCGGGGACTCGGACTGAGGGCTGATGTGAGGGACAGTGCCATGTATGAGACTGCGGAGATACAGGACCGTTGCTGTGGCCGATGCAGCGGGGGTTGCGCTGGACGCTGCTGCTGCTGCGCAGGAAGTAACGGTTGCGGGAGGATGGCTCACACAGATCGCGATATGCACGATGTCCCATGCGTGGGAGGTGAAATGTAGACTATGCCGCCCCTCTGATAGACACGATTTCTCTCCCACAAGCTTCAGGACACGCGACACTGTAGGTTGGCTGAAGGGAGGAATGGTGGGATTGATGGGCCAGGCGACATCAAGGCGCACTGTATATTGGAGCACCATCTGGAAAGCCAGTGTTGGGGTATGTGCATGTTGTTCTGACTAAGCAGGGTTGTACTAGGATCACGCGTGTATTCTAAATGGGTAACCAACCAAATCCATTAGATTGGATGGAGTTGTGCGCTCTTGGTGGATCCCCCACACGGGTGTTCCCCACACCAAGTTAGGTTGTGATGTTACATTGTAATGGGGATTGTCTTTGGCAGAGTTGGGTTGCTGAAGTGGGTGGGGGGTGGTTGGGGGGGAGTTGGGGGTTGTTACGTAGGTTGTGGTACGAAAGGGGCATTACAGAGGTACAGGGTGGTATTGAGGTACGCGATCAGAAGGGGACTGTCCAGGTTGCATGCAGTGGCAGTGGCTGCCAGCCAGGGGCCGTTGAAATGCGAGACAATCAGATGAAAGATGGGCGACAGTACATTACGTAATAAGCAGCTGTCATTCCTGACATGGAATGTGCGAGGGCTGAACAATCCCAAGAAAATAAGACATGTCTTGGCATACTTAGATCGTCATCACATTGATATTGCTATGTTGCAGGAGACAGCACCTATGTCTATTGGGAGTAGATGGGCGGAGACAGTGCACCACTCGTCGTACTCCTCGTATTCTAGAGGGGTCATGATTTTGATTAGAAAGGGGGTACAGTTTGATGTGGATAATACGTTTAAGGATGAGGTGGGACGATTTGTTCTGGTAACGGGCAGATTGAGGGGACATAAAGTAGCATTGATTAGCGCATACGGTCCAAATGTGGACGACCCGGACTTCTATCATACGGTGTGGAATAAAATTAATGAACTACCTGATATTCCATTGATCTGGGGGGGAGATTTCAACATAGCACTGAAGGATGGGTTGGACAGATCAGGCATCACGACTGAACCCCATACCAGGGCTAGGAGAAAATTGCAGGCTATCATGGCTGACAGGGGTCTTGAGGATATATGGCGGACAAGGAACCTGGAGAGTAAAGAGGCGACACACACGACAGCGGTTAGTAATAGCTGGTCCAGGATAGATTATTGGTTGGGGTCTGCGGAAGTGCTCCTATGGACAAGGTCCGTGTGCCATTTGCCTAGGACTTTATCTGATCATAATCCAGTCAAACTCACAGTTGAACTGCCGTATTATGTACCCCCCCCCCCGTTTAGTTAGAGTTTTAATGCACGGGCACTGACTGACCCATTATATGCTGAAGCAATAAGCACGGCCATTACGGAGTATTTTGAACTGAATGCGCCCACAACGGACGACCCTGGGTTGTTATGGGAGGCGTTTAAAGCTACCATTAGGGGGATTTGTATAGGCACTAGTGCAGGCATACTGAAAGATATTCGCCAGCAGTTGGTGACACGGGAGGAGAAAATTAGCAAATTAGAGCGAGAATAAGAGCGTACACAAAATACTAAACTATTAGGCGACATCAGACACATAATATCTGAATACCAAACGTTCGCAGAGGACGAGCTCAAGTACATCTCGAAACGCCAGGTAGCCAGGGCCTATGGTGAAGGCGGTAGGCCGGGTAAAAATCTAGCAGCTAAGATCTGCGCGGGGAAGGCGCCGCAGATAGTACGAGGGGTGCGTAATGAAAAGGGGTACATGCAATATGGAGCACAAGATATACTCAGGGAATTTAGTGCTACGTATGGAAAACTGTACGAGTCGCAACAGACAGCATCGGAAGAGGAGATTGGGGACTATCTAGAGGAGGTAGCGATAGCATGGCTGTCTGATGCGCATAGAGAGTACTTAGCGGAACCTATTACAGTGGAGGAGGTGACGGAGGTGATTAAATCACTGCTGAATGGGAAAGCGCCAGGCCCGGATGGGTTCACGTGCAAATTTTACAAAGAATTCACTGTCCCATTGGCACCTCATTTGGTTGAGATGTACGGACATGCTCACGAACAGATGTCGCTCCCACCCACGCTCCGTGAAGCGCTTATAATTGCACTATTGAAACCAAACAAGGACCCTGAGTGCTGCGAGTCTTATAGACCACTGTCCATAATCAATGTTGACGCAAAGATTCTTGCCAAACTATTGGCTAAGAGGCTCCAGCCGCTAATGACCCGGTTGATATTACCGGATCAGTCAGGATTTATACCCACTAGATCCACAACGCACAACACACGAACACTGTTTGCTCTGTCGCACTACTTACAACCATCGACAAAAGCAGCCGCGGTCCTCTTGGACGCGGCGAAAGCATTTGATTCACTAGAATGGCCGTACCTGCACAAGGTACTCCCCAGGATGGGATTTCTGTTGAGGTTTCTGCAATGGATACAGCTACTGTACACGACCCCGACGGCACGTGTTAGAGTTAATAGATATGTATCCGGACCGATGCCTATTAGAAGGGGAACGCGGCAGGGATGCCCGCTGTCCCCATTGCTATTCGCGCTGGCAATGGAACCATTGGCGTGTAAGATACGGCAGGGACATCACTATTCAGCGCTGCAGTTCCCACAGAGGCCGCTCCATATATCGCTGTATGCGGACGATATGTTGCTGTATGTGCGAGATCCCGAGGCGAATTTAAATGCATTGCTGCGTGAGTATGTTAGGTTTGCACGGACATCCGGGATAAACATCAACTGGGCAAAGTCGGTCGCTGTCCCATTGTCAGACACCACTCATCCACACCAGTTGGACTATCCAATTGAATGGCAAACAGACCCGGTGCGCTATCTGGGAGTTTGGTATCATAGAGACCCGGAGGTGGTGATTCGCACTAATTATGGTAGGGCGGTCGGAGCGCTGGAAGGGAAAATAGATAGATGGATAAAGCTGCCTCTATCACTGGCAGACAGACTGGCCGTTGTTAAGATGGTCGTATTACCCAAATTATTGTATCTATTCAATAATATACCGATACAACCGCCGGCCGAGGTGTTCCGTAGAATATCGGCGATGGTACTTAGGTTGATTTGGGCAGGTAAACAAGCCAGGATTGAAATGCAAACACTGACACTCCCGTATGCTCAGGGAGGGTTTAGAGTGCCGGATTTTCTGTTATATTATCTGTGCGTGCAAGCGCAATTTGCGCACTATTGGTACCACCCAATCCCGTTCCTGACGCACACTGCCATAGAGGAGGGGGATGCAGCGCCAATTCCACTGCGTGCAATTGTTACGCATTTACGAGCTCCGTTGCATAAGCAAGATATAAATACAATAGATACGACTAATAAGGCGTGGCGAGTAATGGGGAAAAAAGCACGCAAATTGCCGTTATGCGCGCCAGCACTACCGCTATCACACCATCCAGAATTGTCGGTAACGCAGGAGAAGGTGGGGATGGGGCTTTTGAGACAGGTCGGCATAACCACAATGGGGGATCTGTTTGAAAACGGGACGTTTCAGACACTGAGCGAGCTAACATTTATTAGTAACCAAACGTTATTGTTCAAATTCACATACTACAGGTTGCAAAGTGCACTGCGGAAACTTTATCCTTCGTTTCCTGAGGAACCATCACCGCTGCTAGCTTTACAGTTTGTGATCACAACACCCACTGCCACTAAATTGGTGTCGAGGCTATATGGTAAATTACAAGAGGACATAGCGGGTAATACGCATAAATCATTGGGAAAATGGAATAGTGTGTTAGCTGACCCGCTGACGCTGGAAGAATGGGGGATAGCTTGTTCTTTGACTGAATTGCTAACACCAAATGGTAATCTTAGAATGCTGCACTATAAATATCTGCACCAGACCTATTATACACCGGCTAGGCTTTGCAAGTACGGATTAAGGAAAGACTCGCGCTGCTGCCGATGTGGGGCGGAGGGGGCAGATTTCAGTCACCTGGCTTGGCGATGTACGGCAGTGGCGGAATACTGGGTAAAGGTGGTGAAGATGGTGGGCGAAATGGTAGGGTTGGAGCTGGAGGGCCCGATTCACAAAACAAACTTAAGACAAAATCCTAAACTTAGTACCATTTTGGTATTCACAGAATGCACTTACTACTTCTGGTATTCACAGAATGAACTTACTACTTTTGCAATTCACAGAATAAACTTACTACTTTTGCTATTCACAGAATGGATTTACGACTCCTAACTTTACGTCCGCACTCGGGCCGGAAATTCCGGGCCGGAGGCGGAGCTTCCGGCCCGAAGGCGGAGCTTACGGCCCGGAGGCGGGGCTTCCGGGCCGGAGGCGGAGCTTCCGGCCCGGAGGTGGGGATTCCGGCCAGTGGCGGAGATCCGCCACTGGCCAGAATCCCCAGCTCCGTGCCGGAAGCTCCGCCTCCGGCCCAGAAGCCCCGCCTCCGGGCCGGAAGCTCCGCCTCCGGGCCGTAAGCTCCGCCTCCGGGCCGGAATTTCCGGCGCGGACGTAAAGTTAGGAGTCGTAAATCCATTCTGTGAATAGCAAAAGTAGTAAGTTTATTCTGTGAATCGCAAAAATAGTAAGTTCATTCTGTGAATACCAGAAGTAGTAAGTGCATTCTGTGAATACCAAAATGGTACTAAGTTTAGGATTTTGTCTTAAGTTTGCTCTGTGAATCGGGCCCCGAATGTTCAGAAAGGACATGTTTGCTGGGGATTCTGCCTGAATTGCGATCTATAAAACGTAAATTTGCTGTGATAGCACTACTGTTGGCCAAAAGGCGAATATCGCTCTGCTGGAATAGTAAACTAGCTCCTACGATTAAGCAATGGATTACGGACTTAACATTTTGTAAAGACACTCTCAAAACGTATGAGGAGGAGCTTCCTGGAGGATCGAGGCCCAGAGACTATTGGGTGTACTTAATTGACTATCTACGACTTTGCCCGCTTGATTGATTGTGTATTGTTACTTTTGTGGGGCAATGCTGCTTACTTTTATTACATCGATGGCTAACAGGTGCTGAAGTAGACCTGAGGACTGGATGCTACTGTATCATGACCTAATTGTTCTTTGTATGTTGAAATGTTGACTGCATTTCCAAAATATTAATTTAAAAAAAAAAAAACATGTTGGACGCATATTACCCACAAAGAAGTCATCACCTTGAGAACATGTGTCTCTATGAAGTGCTGCAGAACTTCATTTTTAAACGGAATGCCACAGAAGATATCAACAATGGAAAATATAAAGTCAGTGGTGAGGAAGGATGTTTGGTGAAGCAAACAAAAGGAAGTTTGATAAATCACCGGAAGCTGAGTTGCGACACCCCTGACGAAAAGGAATTTTACTACTTGGCACTTTTGCAGCTGTTTAAACCATGGCGTTCAGAGGACGAACTACTTGGAGAATTCCAGAGTTATGAAGATTCCTTCAATGCTAGCAAAGACAGCATAGAATGCAGTACTTTCACAACTTATGTTCAAATGTTAAATGAAGAAATTGAACAAGAAGTGTTAAAATCTGGTTTGCGATGTCAACATAATCGGCGCCATCTTGTCCCCTCCCAGGCTCGCACGCTCCCTCAAGCAGTAGCCATTTTTGAAAGCGCCATGGCCCCTCTACCCCTCCCCTCCCCCGCCGACCACCAGCGCGTTCCCTAGGCGCTGCAAAACATCCCCCACGCGCCGGTCGCCCCCGCTCCCTCATACATAGGCCATGAACCCTCTCCTTCTGCGCGACCCTGCCATGAAACCACATCCCGCACCTGGCCAACACCTCCTTTTATCCCTTACATGGTCATACATCCTTTCGGTAACCCCTTCCTCCACGCCTGATCGTCCGAACTGATCCCAGGCCATCACCTAGCCCTGCGGACGCAGTTTTATTGCCCCTACTGTAAAGGAAGCACCTCACATCTAAGGGATTGCAGTAGATCAAGGCCCCCAACCCCTGTGACCCAATCAGTCGCACTCACCCCACGGGAATTGGCGAAATGTCCAGCTGTGTGATAGCCATCTCCTACTGTGGGTGGGGTGGGGACTTCCACTGTAGATATGTGTGGGAACGAGCTTGAAGTGGGGATTCCAAGGATGTCTTTCCGTACACCAAAGGCTCAACAAGAATGTGTAACATGTAATAAAGCAATAAACCTGTGTATAAGAGGCCAGGCCTCAGAGATGTGGTTAGAGCACCTCGTGACGATACCTTGCTGTCTGATCTGATGTGTTCTGCTCCGACGGAATAAAACTTTGTTTCCTGCCTTCCAGTCTCCGGCGCCTGCCTCTTTTGTTGGTTAAATTATCGAATGGTATAAGAGGCGATTACCGCCGGGCAATACTTGAAGGTTATCAACTGAAGGTGCCGCTACCATTTAACAATTGGCGTCCCAAACGTGGGGCCCATCAGCGACACGTGGATCCAATGAGAGAGGTCCCAACGACAGAGTGAACGACTGCAACGATCGGGAAGAGCTCCTGCCCGATAGACCCTCGTCTGGCAGCCGATCATCCGAACTTCACTGGTTCCGAGCAGACCTCTCTCGAGTGATCTACGGTCCTGACTGGGAACCATCAGGAGTGCCGCGGCAAATACGGAGAGTAGAGGACGATCGGGCGCTGGAGGCGGAAGACGAGAAACTGTCCATGCGGTCCGGGTAAGGTCGTGTAACACGACAAATTGCGAAACGATTGATTGATTGATTGAAAATACTAGTATTGCTTATTGGTTGTTCTTTTTGAGGTATTCGCTGCCTACAAACGGGGAAGAGTAGAAATACTCTCTCTCCCTTTGCAGATAGTGAAGGGTAGGTAACGCTGACTTTTGTCCCCCATTGTAATCTGTCGTGCCTATTTTCCTCCCCACTGATTGATTGTCCGAATATTGATTGTTTTGAAGAATAGTACTTCTTGAGATATTCTCTGTTTGCAAATAACGTAGAATAGAGATATTCTGTCTAATCTTTGCAGATAGCGAAGGATAGGTAACGCGGACTTTTGTCCCCCGTTGTAACCCGTCGTGCCTATCTCTTTCTCACCATTGATTGATTGATTGTCCGAACACTAGTTGTTCGATATTGGTTCTTTGGAGGTATTCTCTGCTTGCAAATAACGTGGAATAGAGATATTCTGTCTAGTCTTTGCAAGCAGTGAAAAGATAGATAGTGCAGACTTTTATCCCCGTTGTAACCCATCATGCCTATCTTCTCCCCACTGATTGGTAGTTGGTTCTGCCCGGACCGCTTATTAGAGGTGAACCATCCGGCTCCACTGGAAGGCACCCCTAATAAGGACATGTTCACTAAATATGGATTAGTCGCGGTAGCTTATAGCAAGCTATGGCATAAATATACAAAGAAGGACCCCGAGAGTCAGTGGCCACTGATGGGATCCTTTGATGATCATAAAATAGAAACGCTAGAAATAGCTCTACGAAGTAATAAAACGACACCTACTATGCTCGACAGTTTCGGCATGTGGCGCAAAGAAACAACACAACGAAATAAAGAGAGAAGAAGTAAAAGCAGAAAAGGAGTTATGAAAGGCAGCTCACCTTGCCGCTAGAAAGTTAGAGGAAGAGATAAAGGAGAGAAAGGAAGCTAAACTAAAACCAGAGTCTGAAACATCAGGCCAGTGCCCTGTTAGGACCCCCTCTACGCTCTACCCTGAGTTGCCTTCCAAGCAACGAGCGAACGATGAATTGCTATTAGGTCCCCCGATCATCTACATGCCCCCTCCATACGCTCCCTCCCAACATATATATGTCACACTCCAACAAAATAGTATGATTAAAACGCTTTTAATAACTTGTAGGTATATGCAACACTTCAACAGGGTAAAACACGTTAAACACAACTATTTACATGGCAGCCTGCTGCAACATCCACCCCCAAAGCATTTTACCGTCCGCGTAACACAGTCCCCGCCCCTCCTTCTTCGAAGTAGCAACATTGCTGTCTCTTAGTCGGCTTTGGGCTATAAAAAGGGCCTACAAAATCCATCCGCCTGTGAGACGGCATCAGTAACGGTCCGTTGTGCGAAGAGGCCGGAGGCAACACGACGCGCCGAGACCCGGGCGGCGCCGAGGTGATGTCCAGCAAGTTTTTGCACTGGTCTTGCCAGCCTACAAAACTGCGCAGAAAGACAACGGGGGGTGCCCTGGGGGGAGGCGACGCGAACGGGCCTCCCCCGCCTCCCCAGGTGGAGGCTCACCAGTTGCAGTAGGGCACCCCTTGACGCTTCACTCACCAGCCAGCCGCAGCAGGGCAGCCATTAAACGTTTTACCTGCCGGACGACCACCCGGGCGAAAGTTCCTTTCTGCACCAAGATTGCCCTTGGCATTCCACCCAAGAAGTGGGCCCCCGCAGTTGGTTGGTCGGGGGACCCACTCTGGTGACCGTGGTGGAGAACTGCTGCTGCCACAGGAGTCTCAAAAATGGCGGCCGGCTCTTCGGATTCGGGCCTGGTCCACTAAGATGGCTCTGGGCTACCTCGGAACTCGGAAGCTTGCGTGCTCGGGCGTGGGCCCCACCCTTGAAGACGTCCTCTCAGCCTTGCAGACTCTATGGGAGTCATTAGCCCTCGACTCCCGCGGACTTCCGGTGGGGGCAACCGCCACTATCGCTCGATCATTCCACATTAACATGCCTTTGACCCGGAAGGCAGCCACCTTGTCCCCGTTTGGTGCCGTGAGAGAGGCTGATTCAGGGTATCGGCGGAGAGGCACGCCTGCTGTCTCGCTCTCCGAAAGGACCACGGCGTCGCTGCAAGATGGTGGTGCCCTCATACTGACGCCAGTTTCTGTTTGAATTACCAGGAGACACTGTAGTCTACCAACCCGAAGCAGTTCTGGTGGAACCTCAGCACGATCCGGTAGGAAACAACTTTGCTTTCCCCACCTTCGAGTCACGATTCATGCTGTCTGTTCTTTCTGTTGGCATTAATGGAAACTTTTTGGACTGCCGAAAGGGATTCTGGTCCGACCGTTAGCTAGTGGAAACATCTAGACTGTACACTGGACCCACCCGACCTCGCCCCAAAATGGCGCCGATGTGGGAGAGGCCAACAACTCCTTATGGCGTTCCAGGTTACTTGGCATTGATGTTAAGGGATATGTATACGGTCTTTTTGCACATGGCGGGCGGGGGACAGGGAGGATACTGACTGGACATGCGGACAACCTTATTGATGCTGGTCCTCTCATTATTGATTATTTTTATTTTTCACATTAAGGTAGTATTGCTCATGATACTCGACACCTCTTGCACCATGGCCAGCCTATACGGTTGTAGGCCCGTATTTGTATACTGACATTTTCACAATAAAGGGTTTTTTTTTTTTTTTGAAGGAATTATGGAATCAGCGTCATAACAATCGTCTAGGTTGGTAAGGTTCTGAATGACGGCTGTCATTCCCACACAATAGAAGACAGATAATGCAGACCCTTTGCCCGAATTTTGGATTGATGAAAATTTGTATCTATGTAAGGTATGGTATTTTGTCCAATAATATACGGCTAGTTGAGAAACAAATGCATGAAGAGGGAACTCGAATTTAGGGAAAAATAAAAATGAAGAAATGTTGGTATAGTAGATAAAAAAGGATATAGTACACAGAAAGAAAAATGCGAAAAGGATAGTCAAGGTCTATGGTATTGTACGTTCCTGCAGCTAGTCTGGTACGTGGTAAGTAGAACTTTTTCGTGTCTATGCGCGCTGATGTGCTTTGAATGCTGCCCCCCCCCTTTCTTTTCTTCTCTGTAGGTTACATCGGAGTTCCGACTGAAGAATGGAGTGGACATAGACCGCACCGTGTTTCATGTAGGGAAAGACATAAACATGCGCTGTGAGATGGTGCGTGGAGTGCAGACCATCACTGGAAACGTGAAAAACTGTATGTTATGACTGTGCGTATGTGCCCTGATTGAACGGTATGAATGTGTATGTATTGCGTATGCCTGGGTCGTTGGAGAGAACGCCTTTGTATGACTGAAATACTTGTCTATCGATCAAGGGGATGGGAAAATAAGCCCGAATATGGTAACCCCTCGTTTGTAGAAACGACTCTCCCTCTCCCGGAAGCTAGTAAATTGGAGAGTGACTTACACCAGAAACTTGCTGTGCTTGATGTATGTACTGTTACACCCTATCCGGTATTTGTGTGTACGTGAACGTTGAATTTATGTTTTCCCCCAGCTTGTGTTTTTGTACGAATAACTGACCCATGCTGCTCTATGTTGTGTGTACACCAAGTGGCCTATTATCGTGCACGTTTGTCTCTCTCTCTCTCTCTCCCGCTTTATGTCGCACGTGCACCCAATAGCCTACTTGATGCGCACGTCTCTCTCTCTCTCTCTCTCTCTCTCTCTCTCTCTCTCTCTCTCTCTCTCTCTCTCGCTGAAGGCTCCCTTGCCCTCTTTTGATTAAATGACAACACTGTACCTCCCCGGTATATGTATAATTGGCCTAAACACGACAGTGTTCGAACAAATTGACAGAAACAAAACGACCGTATTTTGCCACACTACTACCTCTCCTTTCTGTAAAATGATGGAACTTAATTGACTGAGAAAGAAAGGACAGGTAAGACGACTGATGTCTCCCGATCTGGCCCTTATAACGGGAGCTATATGTCAGTGGTTTTTGTTGTTTTATGGCTCCAACGACTCCACCTCCATCACTCAGAATCGCCCCGCCCATTGCACAGAAATAGAGCGCCTAAACACCCCGTCCTTCCAGAATAGTCCTAGTTATATTTTAAGCAATACAGCTGATGACCTTGTTTTTAAAGATACATCGCCTAGAACTGATAAAGGTTAACTATTGTCTCCAGCAAGAAAAATGTTTAGCGTGTGTTCCTCCCCGAAACAGATATTTGTGAGCCCATGACAGTAGCACCTCGCACTTTTTATAAACTTAGCAGTCCCTGGAGAAAAATATGAATCAGCAGGGCTTGCGTTAGAAAGACGAGTCTCTGCCGGAGAAGCCGGTTCGAATTTTGATAGACCAGGAAGTTGATAGATGTCAGACTTCTTGCTACGTTTATAAAGTACAGGAATCGACACCTAGCAGGCCAGACGATGGAAATTTGCAGGAACACCCACAAAACCTGCACCACAACAATGAATAATAAGTTAGTAACATACACCGACATAAGAGTTAAAAGACATCCATCATAGAGCGACCGATAAAACCTTTCCCGACTACTCGGTGGTTGGGAGAGAGAATGAAGTGTGTAAATGTCTTCCCTGCCAGCTCTCTAAGATTTTGTTTCTTGTACTCATTCAAAGATAACATGCGGTCATCGGAAGAGAGGGGTCGGACGTGACGCACAGCCTGGCTGCGGATCATGGAACACCTATGGCATCGACCAAGGGGGAGCCACGAAGCAAAAGGATGCGAGACGAGGCACCATTCTCAGCATGGAAAGCGATAGACCGAAGGGCTATCCCGAAGCCCCCTGCTCGCTGATCAGCTCGTGCCTGAAGTCCCAACCCGTCGGGCCCGATTGATGGGCTCAGTGCTGAAAGATTCTGCTCTCCTTGGCCCACCTTTTGATCCGATCCCACTCCACCTCCTCTTCCCTCGGCCTCCCAAAGCACCCCCATTTTTGAACTTGACTTGACAAAAGAAGAATGAGAGGCGGGTACTCCGTCTCAAGGTACCTCTGATAAGACCAGTCAAGGGACAGGACAGAACAGGACTGTGATCCAAGAGCAAAGAATGGTCACACCCTACAACGCGAAAGCCTGGATTTGAGCTGGACATTAGCTCCACCGCCGGTGCTCAACAGTGCCAACGAAAGAAGAAGAACAATGAGAGCTTACCAGTGATGGCTCGATGCAATAAGACACTGGAAAGGTGAAACCCCCCCTCCCTGACTGTAACTCATGTTGAGTTGTATTCCTCTCCCAACCACTTTTTTAATTGACTATCTTCCAATCAAGTTTCCAACTACACACTAATATCCAAGAAACATTAGCTCGGTATAAATGACAATTGTATAGCATCAGCCGTACACTTGACTATGCTGTTTAGTTCGACCCACACAAAGTCTAGGCCTTTAGTAATGTGCATAATATTCCTTGTCTTGCCGGACCACCTCTTACGGTATCGAATTTGTGTTCAAGCGAGCTTCCCTCCACCTATCTCCGGGTCTGACATATGACGCAGCTGATGTAATTTTGTATACACTACCTCTTCGCCTGTCACATCAACCACATGTAACTATGTACAATTGTGTCAGATTATTCCTGTCCGCCCTAAGACTCTGTACTTTGAAACAAGAACGCATGAAAGCATTTACGATATCGTGGATAAGAATTTAACGAAGATAGATGCCGGCTAGACAAGCTGGCTAGATATGTTGAAAAGGGAGGACTGTTAAAATCTGGTTTGCGATGTCAACATAATCGGCTCCATCTTGTCCCCTCCCAGGCTCGCACGCTCCCTGAAGCAGTAGCCATTTTTGAAAGCGCCATGGCCCCTCTACCCCTCCCCTCCCCCGCCGACCACCAGCGCGTTCCCTAGGCGCTGCAAAACATCCCCCACGCGCCAGTCGCCCCCGCTCCCTCATACATAGGCCATGAACCCTCTTCTTCTGCGCGACCCTGCCATGAAACCACATCCCGCACCTGGCCAACACCTCCTTTTATCCCTTACATGGTCATACATCCTTTCGGTAACCCCTTCCTCCACGCCTGATCGTCCGAACTGATCCCAGGCCATCACCTAGCCCTGTGGACGCAGTTTTATTGCCCCTACTGTAAAGGAAGCACCTCACATCTAAGGGATTGCAGTAGATCAAGGCCCCCAACCCCTGTGACCCGATCAGTCGCACTCACCCCCCGGGAATTAGCGAAATGTCCAGCTGTGTGATAGCCATCTCCTACTGTGGGTGGGGTGGGGACTTCCACTGTAGATATGTGTGGGAACGAGCTTGAAGTGGGGATTCCAAGGATGTCTTTCCGTACACCAAAGGCTCAACAAGAATGTGTAACATGTAATAAAGCAATAAACCTGTGTATAAGAGGCCAGGCCTCAGAGATGTGGTTAGAGCACCTCGTGACGATACCTTGCTGTCTGATCTGATGTGTTCTGCTCCGACGGAATAAAACTTTGTTTCCTGCCTTCCAGTCTCCGGCGCCTGCCTCTTTTGTTGGTTAAATTATCGAATGGTATAAGAGGCGATTACCGCCGGGCAATACTTGAAGGTTATCAACTGAAGGTGCCGCTACCATTTAACAGAAGCAACAATTGCAGCTGAAGTAGCTAGAGACAGTTCTCAAGACAGTCAAAGTTCTGGGACATTCAGTCAAGATCCTCTAGGACAACCAATCGTAGAAAATGAAGCAGCAATAGCCATGAATGAAGTGGAAACAGCTATGAATCAAGCTCAGGAAGATTTAGTAGACTGAATGAAGAACAAAAACAAATTATGAAGAAGTCAGGAAAAAAATTGATCACGGATTACTACATGAAAATAAAGAGTGCTCATGCACATCTTTTGAACCAATGAGAATGTATGTAAGTGGACAAGCAGGAACTGGAAAAAGTTTCTTAATTAAAATTGTGTTGTTACTGCTCCAACTGGGTTAGCAGCGTATAACATAAAAGGAGTTACCTTACATCGTTTGCTAATGTTACCAGTAGAGCATGAGAACAAAATACAGTACCACAAACTAGCAGGAGAAACATGCTTGGAAGTTTCAAGAGTATTGAAGAAAATGAAAGTACTCATTATTGATGAGGTAAGCATGGTATCAAACTTAATGCTTGCCTTTGTGCATTTAAGAATGCAGCAAATTCTGAAGACAGACTATGACGTGTTATTTGGAGGAAAACACGTCATAGTTTTTGGGGATCTTTTGCAACTTACTCCAGTTAAAGGACAACCGGTATTCCATACACTTACACATGAAGACACGAAAGACACGAAAAAGTCGTTAGGAAGTATAGGCAATGTAAATATTTGGACATATTTTGAGTATAAGGAACTCATTACCAATATGAGGCAAGCCAATGATGAGTATTCTGAAAGATATAAGAATTGGACTACTCACAGAACATGGCAGAAAAGTATTACAGAGTCGATTGCTGAGTAATTTGTTTACAACAGAAGAAATAGTTCCAGAGAAAATATACAAGAAAATTGCTGAAAAAAATACTGTAATCTGCTTAATGCCAACACTACATAAATGCTCTGTATTCAATCAAGAACTTTTGAAATTGGAAAATTAAGAGATCATAAAACTGGAAGCTGTGGATAAAATTCAACATGAACGAATAACTATTATATTGACAGGCAAATTGGCTACTAAATTGGATTCTCTGGAGAAAAACATTTCAAAAACAGCTGGTTTGGAAAAGAATCTTTATGTGTGTATGAACTGTAGAGTAATTTTAAGACGTAATTTGGATGTAGAAAAAGGTTTAGTGAATGGAGCTATGGGTAAAGTTGTGGGTTTTGTAAAGTACCAGAAAAAAGATGGAATTGAATTCTTAAAAATAAAATTTGATCAGATTGAAGAGGTTAAAGTCATTAGTCGTTGTTCAGTTCGTTTTTTGCTAGTGAAAGACTTATATGTACGTAGGAAGCAGTTTCCGATTTCTCTAGCATATGCTGTAACTATTCACAAGTCTCAAGGATTAACTGTTGATAGTGCTTTTGTAAACATTGGATCTACTGTGTTTAAAGAAGGTATGGCATATGTTGCTTTGTCACGCGTGAAAAAATTATCTGGTTTATTCATGATAGACTTTGATGACTCAAAAGTAAGTGCTGATGCAAACTGTGTAAAGGAGTATAATAGATTAAGAAGAAGCTATGCTCCTCATTTAGGTCAGTATCCTGTGTTTGAAAAACGTGTTGTTTGTCGGAAAAGGAGATTTGAGAATATCTGTAATGAGGATGTACAGAAGAGAAAACAAAAAGACAGTGATGTGACTGCAAGCAAAAAGAAAAAGGACAGTGTGGAAGAGGTTGTTGGTTGTCATTTTGAAAATAGCTCTGGTGTCAACTGCTACGCAAATGTAGTGCTGAATGTTGTATTTTATCTTGAAAGTTTGCAAGAGCAGATAATACTAAATCATGAAAAAAGATTCTGTTCTTTGCTGAGTCTCCTTTATGAGAAGCTGAGTAATGATAAAAATAAAATAGAAAGTGCTTCTGATGTTAGAAATCTTTTAGATGTATGTTCTGGATGTACACAGTTTACACAAAATGTCCAGCAAGATGCACAGGAATTCTTGATGTATATCCTGATGGTACTGGAAGATGAAGGGGTAGAAGTAGAAAATGTATTTGGTGTCTCTTATAAATGGGAACATTGTTGTGATAACTGTATGAACACAAGCAGTACTAATGTTGATTCTGAAAGGTTCATATATTTACCATTACCAGAAAGTAAAACAGTGACTTTTAGTAAATTAGTTAAAGATGCTAATCACAACATGGAATGTTCTGAATGTAAATCTGAAATGTTGTCAACGTTATTTTTAAAGAAATATGGACAGTATGTAATTTTAATGGTACAACGTTGTAGAACTGATGGAACAAAATTGGAAACTTTACTAAAGAAGTTTGTTGGTAATCAATTATCTATATCTAGAAAAACTTTTGTAGCAGTTGCAATAATTTTTCATGACGGTCCTTCTATAACTTCTGGTCATTACACAGTTTATCTTAAATGTGAAAAAGGATGGACACTGTGTAATGATTCTCAATTGATTTTCAAGCAACGTTTGCCTTATGATTTACCCAATTGTTACTTAATTTTTCTGAAACCCAAATTTGAATATTTCACTCAAAAAGGATTTTAAACTTACCATTTGGCCTCAAGGAAAGGTAAAACAAACAATTGTGGACTTCTTTGACAGATATTATTTTGGAAAATGTTCTTTTGCAACAAGGTTTACAGACGTTATTTCTTGAAAATTGTTATTGTACTTAAAAGGTATTTTTGACATTTCTATTAAGGTATGTTTTAGTGAGGATACATTTGGGGATTTTTTAAACAATCTTTAAGATTGTTTTTTTTTTTGCCCGCTGTTAAATGATTAATACAATTGATTTCACTATTTTCAGTGAAAATCAAAACATTCTGAAAACAGCAAAAAAAGGGCAAAAAATTGCTTTGCTAAATATGAAAAAACATGTACTGTTTAATAAAATGTATTGTTGAATATTAATACTTTTTTCTTTTTTTCAGAACTAGAAAGAAAATTTTGAAAATGTAATTCAGTTTCCTTGCAATTAAATAAAAACATTTATTTCTAAATAAGTTACTTTGATGGTCAGGTAAGTTTAAAATATCTGTATGTGTCACTGCTTTCGTTTCATGCTTCCTTTTCTTCACCTCTCCTTACTCTGCTTTTCTCATTTCTCTTCTCACTCTCTCTTCCTGCTTTACTACTCTTTTGTAACTCCCTCACTCCTTCTCTACTACTCCCCTACCTTTACTTCCTCCATCACTAATTTTTCATCCATGTTTCTGTCTCTGTATCCATATGTCTTAGTCTTTTTAACTGCCTTACTACTTCTCAGTTGTTTGCTCTCTGTCTCTGTATCTTTCACTCTCTGTTTGTCTGTTTTACCCTTAATTTCCTTAACATCTCTGGGGCAGATTTACAAGCCACCTGCGCCACCACTACGTCACTTTTCTTGACGTACTAGTGGCGCAGGGTGCTTTTCGATATTTACAAGGAGAGGATAAGCCACTCTGTGTGTCTTTTCCTCTCCTTGTAAATACAGCCAATTCAAACGCAGCACTAAAATGAGCTATTATCTTTTTTGATAGGTTTAGGGTACCTATACGTAAGTACTGATACAGAGTTTAAAGTTTAATAGGAAGACTCTCTTCCCTTCATCTGTGAAATGTACACCATCTCTTTTTTAATTACTTTGCCACTCCCCTCTCTTTGTCAGGGAGTCCCTGAAGGTTTACTAAAGGTGAAAAAAATCATTATTTTTTTTAAAAAACATCATTGGGTGCGCCCCAAAAAAAAATTGACCAATTGATTAAAAAAACAAGTTTTTGTGTTTAGATTTTAGGTGGCTCTAAAAAGAGCCCTTGAGTTAATGTAGGGACAGAGGAAGAGAAAAACGAAAAAAAAAATAACAAAACTATGTCTCACTGCAAGAGTGCTCCTCAAATTTTCTCTGGATGAGTACCACAATCCATGCAGCGTGTACTCATCCTCCCAAAACAAGGACGAATATCCAGAGGTGTGTAAGAAGGTGAAGGCACCATCGCAGAAGAAGTGCTCGGCTGAGCTGCCAAAGATGTGCTCGGCTGAGCTGCTGCAGATGTCGTCGGCTGAGCAGGTGGAGGGTTTGCTCCAGAAGCTTGACGAAAAGTCACAGGATGCATTTTCTCAACGTGCCTCAACATTGTGTGAATACTAAAAGAGTACTTCTTATTAGCATTCCCACGTGATAAGGTGCGCTGACAAAGTATGCAGGTGACTTTTGGTGCATTCACCTTCTTTTGTCCCTCAGGAAAAGTGAAAAACTGCCATATAAAGGAGTCTTTCTGCTTCCTCTGCCTCTGTCTCTCAAGAGTGTCCTGTTCACTCTCAGAAGGTGGCTGGTGCTCTGCCATTGTCTCACAAAAACAGAGTAGCTCCTTCTCCAAGGGAATCAGAACTAACAATGAGGGGAGTGGGTGTGATTTTGGAAGAATCTGGAACTGAAAGTACTTTGAACCAATGAAAAGTGATGTTTCTTGATCACATGACTTGCCCTGAGGGGGAATGGGCGTGGTGTTGAAACAATCTGAAACTGAAAGTAATGAAAACCAATTAAAAGTGTTGTTTTATTAATCACAAAACCCGAGGTGCGCGCACGGAGCAAGCTCAGAGCGCGCACGGTGCAATTACGCATGCGCAAACGCGTATGTGCGCATGCGCATAAGTATTATGCGCGTACGTAACGCGCATACGCAGCACGCGCGCATGCGCGAACGTCAGCACGCGTACTACGCGCATATGCGCGAGTGTAGCGCGCGGAGCACGTACGACGCACGCAAGCGTACGTACGCATGCGTACTGGGTGCGCGCTGCAAGCGCGTACTAAAACGTACATATGCGTACACAAAAAACGTACGCATGCGTACTAGGTGCGCGCTGCGAGCGCACACTAAAACGTATGTATGCGTACGTAGATAACGTACGCAGGCGTACATGAAAAACGTACGCATGCGTACTAGGTGCGCGCTCAGTGCGCGCACCCTAAAAATTTATAGAAAAAAAAAAAGAAATAAAGTGGACATAAGTTAATAGAACATATTAACAATGCTGTTCAACTTTATCCAAATTCAAAGTAAAAAAAAAAATTAGCCACACCAAATTAAAGGATACAGATAATTTATAAATGTATACATAGGGAAATTTTTGTAAAAGAAATATATAAATAATATATTAAAAAATTCTAAAATTAGCATTTAAAAAACCTTTGAAATTCACTGAAAAAAACATAGGTTTCACACACGTTATAGTTAGGAATTAGCATTTAAAAAACCTTGCAAATTCACTGAAAAAACCATAGGTTTCACACACGTTATAGTTAGGTAATAGCATTTAAAAAACCTTGCATCAGTGATGTCATTTGAGATGTCATCAGTGATGTCATGAGTGATGTCACTGACCATGTCATGAGTGATGTAATATGTGACGTCATCAGCAGTGGATTGCGGGCGTGCGAGTTATAGTTAGCTGAACTAACTATAACGGGGGAATTTCATTTTTTTTTACGAGTAAAATGACCAGCTAACTATAACATGTGTGAAACCTATGGTTTTTTCAGTGAATTTGCAAGGCTTTTTAAATGCTATTACCTAACTATAACGTGTGTGAAACCTATGTTTTTTTCAGTGAATATATATATATTTCACTGAAAAAACCATAGGTTTCAGAGACGTTATAGTTAGTTGGACATTTGACTCATATGAAACCAGTGAAATGTGCCTGTTATAGTTAGTTGAGCTAACTATAACTTGCGTGCTCGCAATGCACTGCTGATGACGTCACATATTACATCACTCATGACATGGTCAGTGACATCACTCATGACATTACTGATGACATCTCAAATGACATCACTGAAGACATCATCCAGTGAATGTGTTTTTCTGTAAACTGTAAATATTTTTCTTATATATCTATGCCAAGGTCTATTGAAGAATGAGTCGCTCTATAAGTGCCTGAATGGATTATTTAGCAGATGCATGACTGACCCTATAAGTCACTGATTGAATGTATGTTACTGAATGCATGGATTAGTGACTAAACTGTGTGAATGTCTCTATGAGTCTCTCAGTTGGTGTGTAGCTACATCAGTGTCTATATGGGTTATTGATTGTTTGTATGAATATCTGTATGAGTGTCTGAGTGTCTATCTGGGTAGGTGGGGGTGTCTGACTCTGTGCATACATGTCTGAATAGCTGTTTCACTGGTTCTAAACATTCAAAACTGCATCTCGGAAGGGCTGTATGGGTAGCTAACTGTGTGTACAGGTGTGTTGATTAGTGAATTGATGTCTCAGTTGTATATATGTGAGTAACTATATATGATTTTAGACATTATATGTGAGTGTTGAGGTGTATAATTGACTATACGTGAGAGAGAGTGATTGCAAGAGTGTCTACATACAAGAATGTGTACTTGTATTAGTGATTGTATAAGAGAGTAAGTATGTGATAGTATCTATATAAATAAGGTAAGTGGGGTGTGTATAAATATGCATAGGTGAGTACATGGGTGTGTGATTGATTTTTGGCATCACTGAGTAGATGTGTGTGTAACTCGATGGATCAGTAGCACTGTGTGAATGTATGTATAGGTGTAGGAGTGGATATTATACTGATGTAATGAGTGACAGCATGTATGAGTGACTGTATCCGTGTATGTCCGGCTCACAATATATAGATAGGAATCAGTGGATGGGTATCTAGTATCTGGTATTGGTGTGTCTATGGTTTCGAAAATGGTAGTCTGTATTTTAGAGTGGGTGTATTAAAGCTTATATTTGAGTGTGAAGAGGTGTGTCAGACTATCACGTGGATGATGTCATCAGTGATGTTATCAGTGATGTCATTTGAGATGTCATCAGTGATGTCATGAGTGATTTCACTGACCATGTCATGAGTGATGTAATATGTGATGTCATCAGCAGCCCATTGCGAGCGCGCGAGTTATAGTTAGCTCAACTAACTATAGCAGGTGAATTTCTCTGGTTTTATATGAGTCAAATGTCCAACTAACTATAACGTCTCTGAAACCTATGTTTTTTTCAGTGAATTTCTAAGGTTTTTTAAATACTAATTTCTAACTATAACGTCCCTGAAACCTATGGTTTTTTCAGTGAATTTCTAAGGTTTTTTAAATGCTAATTTCTAACTATAATGTGCCTGAAACCTAAGGTTTTTTAAGTGAATTTCTAAGGTTTTTTAAATGCTAATTTCTAACTATAACGTTTGTAAAACCTATGGTTTTTTGCAGTGAATTTCAAAGGTCTTTTAAATATAGAACTTCTATTGTGCTATTTGTCCTTACTACTGTTTTTTCTAACTTTTCAACTACATACAATAAACTGCAAAACCACTATGTAATGTAATATATTTCACAAATTACAGGGAGTTTTTAAATAATACAAAATTATTTAATATTCAGAAAACAAATTTTCTCCCTTTTTTTGCTGTCATCAACTACTACTTAACTTCACTATTCACAGTGATGTCAGAGTAGTTTCATCATAAACAGCAGGGAAAAAAACCAATCAACTAGATTGTTAAAAAAAACAAATCCCTAATTCTCACAAATATAATACAAAATCAACACAAATAACACATCCAATACTATTTCCAATCTTCAAATCTTACCTTTACTTCGTAGTTTCTGTGAACATTTTCCCAATACACCAAATAATGTATCAAACATTTCGCTTTGAAAGCATCCAGTATGAATTCCTTAAAGTATCTTTACACCTTCCCACAAAGCCGAATGGTGTATCTAAAATCTTTGTTTCAGAAATAACAAGTATGAGTTGGGTAATTCATAAGGCAATCTCGGTTTCATTTCCAAGTGTGTATCGTTGCAGTGACTCCAACCATTATTACACTTTAAATAAACTGTATAATGTCTACTTGTGGCAGTACTTCCAGCATGGAAAACAATAGCAACTGTTGCAAATGTTCTTCCAGAAATAGATACTTGACTAGCAACAACATTTTTAATTTTGGTTTCCACTTTTCTTCCATTTGGTCTACAGCATTGTAGCATTATAATCAAATATGTTCCATATCTTTGTAGGCATAATGTAGATAGCATTGTTGATTTACAACGAGAAAAGATCATCTCATGATCTGCTTCTTTTAGTAATTTGGAAAATGGTACAGATTTGCAGTCAGGTATTGTCAAATATAGAAATCGTTCTCTGTCAACTATAGTGCTTGAAGTTAACGAACACTGTTCACATTTATGTTCCCATTTGTAACTGAGTCCAAATAAACTCTCAATATTAATTTCTTCATCTTCTAGTACTCCGAGCACAACCATCAGAAATTCTTGTGCATCTTGTTGTATATTAGCACTGAACGTTAAAGATCCAGTACATTTATCCAACAATTGGTGAATACCAGAAGCAGAATGGATCTTACTTCTATCAGTTCTCAATTCTTGAAATAAAGTGCCGAACATAATCTTTTTTCCTGACTTTCCATAATTTCACCATAAACATCTTCAAGATAAAATATAACGCTTAGAATAACATTACCATAGCAGTTGACACCAGAAGAATTTTCTAATTGGAATCCGACAACATCATCACTTGTTTGTATTTTCTGCTTCTTTTCATCTTTTCTTTTCTCTTGATTTTGTTTCTGCTTTCCAACCATAGTTGATTCTTCACCATGTTTGCATTTTGAACACACAACACGTTTCTCATAAATAGGATATTCACCTAAACTTGGAGCATAAAGCCTTCTCCAACGATTATATTCTCTTACACATTTAACATCAGCACTAACCTTGTTCTCATCAAAATAAATTAAAAACAAACCAGACAACGTTCCAACTCGAGATAATGCAACATATACCATTCCCTCTTTAAACACAGTTATTCCTACATTTATCAAAGCATTATCTACACTTAAACCTTGAGATTTATGAATAGTTATTACATATGCTAAACAGAAGGGAAACTGTTTTCTACGAACATACAAGTCTTTTACAAGCAAAAAAATTTACAGCACAATGCTCAATCTGTTTTACCTCTGTAATCTGATCAAATTTAACTTTCAAGAATTCAATTCCATTTCTATTTTGATATTTCACAAAATCAACAACTTTCCCCATTGCTCCATTCACTAAACCATCTTCTACATTCAGATTACGCCTCAAAATTACCCGACAGTTTAAATTGACATCTAAATTTTTTTCTAAGCCAGCAGTTTTTGGTACAGACTTTTCCAAAGAATTAAATTTAGTCTATAGTTTTTCTGAAAGAAGAATTGTTATTCCTTGATGCTCGATTTTATCAATAGCTTCAATCTGAACTATTTCTTCATTTTCCAATTTCATAAGCTCTCTATTAAATGTATAACACTCTTCCACTGTAGGCATTAAGCACACTATAGACTTTTTTTCTTTCATTTTCTTGTACATTACTTCTGCTGGTGTTTTCATTTGTAAACAAGTTCTTTAGTAGACGGCTTTGAAAAGCTTCTTTACCATGTTTGCTTAGAACACCAATTCTTACATCTTTTAGAATATTTCCATAATCTTCATCTCTTGCTTGTCGCATATAGTGAGTTCTTTATATTCAAAATTTAACCACAGATTCACATTTCCAATACTTCCCAGAGATTTCTTTGTCTCTTCATGTAGAAGAATTTTAAACACTGGTTATACTTTTAAAGGTATTAATTGGAGCTGATCTCCAAATACAATTAAATGTTTTCCTCCAAAGAGAACGTCATAATCTGTAATACCTGCTGCAATCTTAAGTGTACAAAAGCAAATATTAAGTTTGAAACCATGCTCACCTCATCAATAATTAATAGTTTCATTTTCTTCAGCACTCTTGACACTTTATGAGAAGCTTCTCCAGACAACCTCTGATATTGTAATTTACTATCATGCTCAACTGGTAACATCAGTAATCTATGCAAAGTAACTCCTTTAATATTGTGTGCAGCTAATCCAGTTGGAGCTGTTACCACAGAACATAAATGTGAACCAGTAGTTTTTTGAAGATAACTGGTCAAAACTTTAATTAAAAACTTTTACCTGTCCCAGCTGGACCACTGATGTACATCAGAAGAGGTTTAAGAGATGAACACACACATTCTTTTTTTTCATGCAACAAACCATGTTCTATCTGTTCTCTCACTTGTACATATATTTCTTTCTGTTCAACATTTAGTTGTTCTTCTAATTTTTCCAATGTGATATTCTCCTCATGCGCTTGTTGCATTGCAATTTCAACTTCATGCATAGCAATCGCTGCTTCATTTTCCAGTATCGGTTGTCCGAGAGGATCTTGACTACATTGACCACTACTTTGACTATCCTGAGAACTTTGATTAGCTAATTCAGCTGTAATAGTCTTTTCCTGTTCAACTTCATCATTCAACATTTTTAACTATGTAGGGAAAATTGTACATGCAATGCTATCTTTACATGCATTAAAAGAATCTTCATAGCAGTCAAAATCTCCAAGTAATTTACTTTCGCTACGCCATGATGTAAAGAGTTGGAGAAGTGCTAAATAGTAAAATTCTCACTTATCTGGAGTTTCACAACTGAGTTTCTTGTGGTTTAGAAGATTACCCTTTGCATGTTTTACTAAACAACCATGACATCCAACAACTGCATATTTTCCTTCTTTTAAATTCTGTTTAACATTTCTCTTGAAGCTGTAATGTTGAAGTACTTCAAACATAGCTGTTCCAGATGTCAACTCCTTTTCGGATAGTATGTGTCCAACATATTAGTGTTAAGAATGTCTGTACTGTCTGGTTCATTTTCTGCTAATTATTCAATTTCTTCTAATGATTTCAACACTCTATTCCGTGAGCAGGCAAGACCTAAACTTACCCAAATGATTCCTCGAGACTTTGAATATAAACTTGAAGAGCACGAGCTGTCTGAACAGTGATAGGATCCAATTTCTCAGTGGGAAAGCATTTTCAAAGTAAAGCTGTACAATATTTTGCTAACGCTTTTCTCTTGGGAAATTTCTTGCCACATTTGTTTCATCTCTGTTTTTTCTAATTTTGTTATGTACGATGTAACATAACAGACAACAGCAATTGAGTTATCTGCAACATACTGGATGTCCATGTTCGCATTCCACATTTTTAAAATGATTGGATTGTAGTCATTGATATACTTTGACACTTCTGTTCTTTTTAAGTTGTAGGTATTCTTTGGAGATTTCCGAGTTACTGTGTGCCTTACAGAAGAAAAAAAATAATTTACTCTTCCTATACAAATGACTGGATGTGGAAAACCAAACCGACATTTGGTGTAAAATTTTCCTTTAGACTTGTATTTTCTTCTACAGTACTTTCCACAGCAGTGACTTTGGAAACATAAAACTTGCTGTCTCAAGCTTCTATCTCCTTCTTCTCTCGGAATCTCATATGTCACATACTGTTCGATGAAAGACAATACTGTTTCATCAGAATCAGTTCCAAATGTAGGTGCATCCTTGACCCATAGTAGCATATGTATATGAGGTGCACCTCTTACTTGGTACTCCTTTCTCCAAAAGAAATCAGTAACTTCTCCAAGAGGTGGATTCTTTTTATTGCAGATAATAGACATCATAGCTTGAAAGCTATGATTAAAATATCTCCACACATTTACAGGATCCAATGAACACAGTTCACCAGGAGTCTTTATTTCAACATTTTTAATATTGGAATTCACTTCTCTTAGAAACTCAAGCAAATCTTCCCATGCATACTCTGCACAGCTAAGTGTGACAAACCATGTTGGTGTACCTAAGTTCCGTAACATACACTTGAGTTCTCCTCAACGACGATACCAATACTCATTTGTTCCACGTTGACATGCCATCAAATTGATTAACTGTGCTTCTAAATTTTCATCTGTTTTTTCAACTTTCTCCACAAATTCTTTCGCAGAAAGAAGTGATTGATGAACTCCAGCTTTAAGTATGTGGTTCACTGCATACGACAGAGAAGATAAATCACTTTCAAACAAAAGGTGAAATATGTATGGAACACACTGTCGAAATCTAGGATCTTCAGAATATAATCTTGTTGACCGATATTCTGAAGCTGGAATATGTACAGGTCGGTCATCATATCATCCAACTTACAGCTGTGGAAAACAACGAACTTCCAAGCTCTTCTCCCATACACTCATTGGAGTTCCCTGTGCATTTGAAATAAGGCAATGCTGCTTCCTATTACTTCTTTTGAATGCAAAGGACATATTGTGTAATGTTCATAAATCTCTTCAGTTCTTGACTTGTCCACTCTCTCTTTTTGACCACTTGAAATTTCACATTCATCTTCTAAACTTATTACCTGTTCATCCACATTTACAGTTTTTAAAAAAAAACTCTTTTTATTAGAAAGAATTTGACAACAAGGCACAGTTTCACATTATCACAGCATAGGCAATGGCAAACACAAGGATTCGGTAGTACACAACGTATTTTTTCAGTTGGAGTTATGGGGAAGGGGAGCCCTCTAATTCGCTCAGCTGGGGGGGGAGGGGTACATATTTCTCCTCGGTATTGGTTCCAGGGGGTCCATATCTTGGACCATTTTCGGGGGCAACCCCTTGCAATGTATACAGATTTTTCTCGTTGCATGCACCAATCAAGGTCTTTTTTCCAGTCCGCTAGTGTGGGTGCGTGTGCGGCCCCCCAGTGTTGTGCAATATTCCTTTTAGCTATCATGCAAGCGAGTGTGACCCATTGTACGGTATAGGCGTTGAGGTCTGTGGGTTCCCAAATATTAAGGAGGCATCTGGGAGCTTCTGGCTGGAGTTCAACCTCTAGGATTTCACTCATAACTGAATGTATCTTATGCCAGTACTCTTGAATCGGTTTACAGTGCCATATGATGTGTATAAAAATACCTGGCTGGGAGCACCCCCGTCTGCAAGAACCATCCGTGTGTCCCCCCATGTGCACCAGCTGATGCCCCGTTAGATATATTCTGTGCAATATTTTAAGTTGCACCAGGCGGAGGCGCGCTGATATTGCGACTATTTTAGGGGATGAGCTCGCTGTTTGCCACCCTTCATCGTCTAATTCAATACCATCCTCAGTCCATTTCTCCCTCAGTATGGTCAGGGGGTCACGCATGTTGTTAATTAGTTTTCTATATGTTAGGGAGATAGCCCGTTCAGGCAGGTGCCCATCAAGGAGCCTATCCTCCAAGGGGGAGCTATCCGGCAAGGAGGCGTCTCTCGGCAGCGCGGTCTGTAATGCGTGTCGGACCTGTATGTATCTGAATAACTCAGAGTCAGCAAGTGAGTATTGAGTCTGAAGTGTGCTAAACGATTTTACTCCCTCCGCCTCCCAGAGATCTCCAATAGTGGAAATACCGATCAAGTCCCATTTATCAAACCCCTTTGAGTTGCCCAGGTATCCTAGCTTTTGTGAATCCCAGAGTGGGGTAGCAAGTGTTAGTCTGTTGGCCCAGCCCAACGACTGTGTCGCGGCGTGCCATATCTGGATTGTGTGCTTTGTGGGTCCTGTCAGCTGGTACTTGCCGGGTGTGGAGTATAGTGCTCGACCGTATGTTCCATTAGGAAGGATCCAGCGGTCCATGCAGAATCCCGGGGCGTCTGGGTGGCCATAGGTACCATGGTTTAGAGCTATAAGATGAGCTGCCCAATAATATTTTTTTATGTCTGGCAGTCCAATTCCACCATCGTACCAGCTAAGCGTGAGCTTTGATAAGGCTATGCGTGGCCTTCCACCCCAAAGGAGGTCCCTCTGTAGGCCCTCTATCTCCCCAAAATGCGAATCAGGAACCGGGTCTGCTGCATTTTGCAGTGCATAGAGGAAGCGTGGCAAGGACATCATTTTGAATAACGCGGCCTTGCCCAACAAGGAGATGGGGAGCGATTTCCAGTGTGTAATGTCGCTTTTAAGGCGCAGCAGGGGTGGGGCCAAGTTACGCGCATATCGGAGCGCTGGATTCTGAGAGACAAATATTCCAAGATATTTGAAGCCGTCGGTTACGATTGATATTGGGCAATTGCGGGGTGCTACCACTTAGGACATATATGATTGACTTCTGCCAATTGACTCGGAACCCAGAGTATCTCCCAAAGATGTCTAGGATATCAAATAGGACATTGAAGGATCTCCCGGGGAGGCGAGATAGAGGAGAACGTCGTCTGCGTACAGGGATATGCAGTCCTCCCAACCCGGTGCCCATCGTAGCCCACGAATGGCCACATCGTTGCGGATCCACACTGCAAGGGGTTCGAGGGCCAGGGTGAACAGTAGGGGAGGGAAGGGGCAGCCCTGACGGGTTCCACGACCAAGTACAAAGGGGGTGGATTTTTTATTATTCATGACCACCTGCGCCATGGGTGCGGCGTATAGAAGTTGCACCCAGCTGATAAAGACCGGGCCAAATCCAAGTTTTGTGAGCACAGCAAATAGATAGGGCCATTCAAGGGTATGGAATGCCATAGTGGCATCTAAGGACGCTATGATTGCGTCCTCCCGTATGGTGGGGGCCCTACCCAAAACCCTGTGCACTCTACGCAGGTTCAAGGCAGTATTCCGCCGAGGCATGAAGCCTGATTGGTCGGGATGGACTAGGTCTCCTATGACCTGAATCAGTCTGTTAGCAAGTACTTTAGCTAGGATTTTCGGCTCGGCGTTAAGTAGGGAAATAGGTCGGTAGGAGGAACCGTCTGTTGTGGGCTTCCCTTCTTTATGTATGGTGACGATGGTGGCCAGGCGCTGGTCCAGAGGCAGCATCCCCGTTTCTAGGCTGCAGGTGTACATGGACCTAAGATAGTGTCCAAGTTTGTCAGGGCGAAGCTTGTACAGCTCGATAGGGATACCGTTGGGGCCAAGAGCCTTGCCTGGACGCAGCGCTCGTATTGCTAATGCAATTTCCTCGGTGGAGAGGGAGCTATCCAAGAATAGGCGATCTGCCTCTGAGAGGGTAGGTAGGGAAATGTCCCCTAGAAGGCAAGGGAGTCTTCAATTGCATGGGGGGCCACCGACTTGTACACTGTATGATAGTGGGCTGCAAATTGAGCTGCTATATCTTGGGGGTCTGTTATGGGGTTGCCATCGTTTCCCGTGAGCTCCGGGACTAGGCGGCTAGCGCGCTCTCTCTTATCAAGCCAGGCAATGAGCTTCCCCGCTTTGTCACCCCAATCGTATATACGACCCAGTTTTTCTTGTCCCAGTGTTTTGGCGCGATCTGTAACCAGAGCCCTATACTCATCCTGACATAGTCGAAGTTCGTGTATCGCGTCGGGCGTAGGGTGTGAACTAACGATAGCTTCGAGCCGGTGCACCCTATGCTCAGCATCCACATTTACAGTTTTGTAATAAATATTGTTCTCTATAAGATATAAGGTAGCCTTTTTCAACTTTATTAACATCCACAAATTCTTGCCACATTTTCCGACTCTTTGTTGGTACACCATTTACTAGAATGACTACTGCCTCATTTTCTTCTTTCTCTCCAGCAATAGTTTCAATATTTTTCTTAAAATCCAAAGGTAAGTACGCCACTCTTCCTTTCAGCCCTCTTTGCAAGTCTGTTGGTGGCAGTTTACCTGTTTTAGGCTCCATCCGAATTATAGTTTGAAAAGGATGAACAGATTGAATTAGAACTGACTCATATGTATTCAATTCTGCCAGTTCCTCCGGAATAGCTACTAATTCTAAGTTATTATGTACTGCTCTAGCAGGCATTATGTTCTCTTCTAATTTGTTGTAACAATATTTACATATACGTTGATCACTACCTAACTCAAATCGACCTTCCACCAACAAGTAAGTTGCAAATTCTTCCCACTTACTATTGTTCTCCTTTTCACTTTTCAAATACAAATCAACATTCCTAGTTTGACTTTTATAATGAGTACGTCAACACAAACACAAACATAGTTTGGTATTTCAGAGCACACTACATTAAACCTTCCAATTTCTTCTTCAAACTGATCAGTGCTAATCACTTTCCCATCTCCTTCAACATCTGTAATTGTCAAACTTTCACTTTCTATTGACCGCTCCTCTAACCAAAATATCGCATTTCAATATCATCACACTTTTTTTGAACATCTATTAAAAAACCATATAAAAGAGCTGTATTCAGTTCACTTAAACATAATGCAGGACTTTTTACATAGTACAGTTTCCTTACAAACTACCGCATTTCTGAATGGTGTACTACTAACATCCTCAAGTGATGAAAAACACTTTTACATACTTTTCTTGAAAGACAAGCCAGAGAATGCCCATGTTTCTCAGTATATTTTCTTACATTACATGGATCTGGTCCTTGCAACAACTGAATCTTCTGTTTAATACTTTTCTGTGTATATTCTCGTAGCAAATGTTGCATTATATTAATAGATTCCTATCGAATACTACAAATACTGCTACAACCCCACTTATACACACGAGCTTGTGTACGTTTCCCTTGCTTCTTCAACTATTAACTCTTCTGCACTTTTACCAACCAATTCCTCTTTTGGAAGAGGACAACCATCCTGAACTTTGTAGCAACGACCTCCAGTATCAACTGCAAATGGTAAACTATTTTCCTGGAAGTAACTTTCCTCATTAAAAAAAGGCTCACTACTAGAAGTATGTTTCCAATGTCCACTAAAGATTTTGCACAAGTTGGTTCTGTTCACAAGTCTTTTTCTTCTACTTTTCCCTTTCAACACTTTGATTACTTTATCTAATACTTTAATCCTCTTCAAAATCACAATGAATAACTTCTGTTTTAAAGTAAAAGCAGTATCCTCTATACTTTCGATACGCTGCTTCTGTTTAAATTGCAGCACTTTCTTTTTATATTTGTAGCATGTTCTCATTAAATTCTGAATCACTCTAGTTCGAAAAAGTCTCTGACGAATTTCTTGAAATTGTTTTTGTCTCCGGGTAACAGATACTGTTTCTTTATCATGTTTTCTATTCCTTGTATTTGAAATTGAAGTCTCCTTCTCCTTACTTAAAAAATTGTGTGATGTTATTTTCATTAAATGTTCGTAATATTTTTTTCAGAAATTGTCTAGTGTTTTTACCAGAAGAAACTGTTTGTGTAGTGCTCTCATTTTTTTGTAATTCAAAATCTTTTCTTTTCTGCAAATATAAATGCTTCTTTTCTTGTCTTTTTTTCAGTTCTTCTAGGCATTTTCAAATTTTTATCCAACGAAATAATTTTCTGGGAAAAAAAAATAGATTCAATTATTTTTTACTATATTACAATAATAACATACAATTACATAAATTCTACTGACGGCTTCCAGAGGCAGTGCTGTAACATGATGGAGCACGACAGGGGAGCAGTAGGATGACGGGTAGTGCCATAGAAAATACAGCAAGTTTTAATTTAATTATTTACATACACCTTTACAATTTAAGTGTAACTGCACTACCTCGTACTTTTCACCTCTCCACCGCACCCACCACACCACACACTCCCTCTGCAACCCACCGCAGACAACGTTATAGATAATATTTTTAAAAACTGTAATCTATATACTTAGGATGATATTACCAACCAAACGGCACACAGAAAAATTACCATTATTAGCCTAACAATTTTATCTACAACTTCGCAAACATAACACTGCACCCAAAGCTTTAATTGGAGGGGAGGGAGTCTGAGCACCGGCACTTTATTTTTGTTGGCCTCAAAACGGATCTCTATGGGGCTCTATTTTCGGGCCTCGCAAAGGTAGTCCGTATTTTTTAATTGGACTGTAGTGAGACAGTGAGACCATGCACATTCCTCATTACTAAAAAGTGGAGACATCATGCCAGGTGAGTCGCGTTGTTGGAGAAAAGAAATCCTTTAAAGAGAGCCATTTTCTCTCACGATTTCCCTTCTCTTTTTGCAGCGCACGAGCAACATCATCGTGGCGTGATTAGAAGAGAGACCACCAGGCGCACAACGCCCATTGCCCCGGACTCCCTAAGACAGCTTCCCAATAGCACACACAGAGCCGCACCCGAGTACTTCACAGGTCTTCAAAAGACCATTTGCTTGTAAATGATGCTCTGTTTTTTTCTACCCCTTTTTAGAGCCCCTACATCCCCACTCTGCCTACTCTTGAAAGAACTAGCCTCCCCCGAAATTTGCTCTGGTTGCGCGTTTGGAGACGACCACATGCAGCCAACTCCAACACAACCCTGCTCTCACCTTTCACAGGGTGTTGTTGTAAAGCTATGAAAACACATGCTTTGCCTGGCTCACTTAGGGGCATATCATCAAGACCGGCGTTAAAATTATTGCCGCTTTAGCGGCAGGAAACTTTCTGAAAATAACTGTCGGTGCTCAGAGCCGGCCCCCTTAAAGCCCTGCATCCATTCATCCTAAGCACTGCGCCATCCAACCATCTTTCAATTCAATGGCGCAGTGCTTAGGATGAATGGGGAGAGGATGTGGTCCGTCGGCTGCGCTGCCGCCTCTGGTGCAGGAAACCAGGGTTCAAGCCTCGAGGTCACGTCCACATCATGTGATTCTGGGCAAATCACTTAATCTCCCCATGCCTGAATGTGTAATGTAAATACGGTGCTATGTAAAGCGCTCCAATACCTTCGGGTCGAGTTCGCGCTATAAAAATATGCAAAAAAAATGCAGGGCTTTAAGTGGGCTGGCTCTGAGCACCGACAGTTACTTTCAGAAAAACTCTAAACGGGTCTCTATCGGGCTCTATTTTCGGCCCTCACACAGGTAGTCAAGTTTTCTTTTTTTTTTTATTGGACTGCAGTCAGAGCATGCACATCGATGTGTGCATGCTCATTTTTCTCACTACTGAGAAGTGGCGACATCATGCTACGTGAGCCACGTTGTAGGAGGAAGGGCAATCCTTTAAAGAGCGTGTTTCCCGAACGTAGGATAATTCAAGGGGATTTTCTGAAGCACACAATGCTAGTTATCTTCATGTAGACCACGCCCCTACTTGGATAGCCCACACCCCTTTAATAGGTTACCCCCCTGTTAGAGCACCCGCAGATTTTTTCCCACTTAAAGCCCTCACTGCACCATAGTAACAAAGAAATGATCCAAGCTTCCGTTTAAATGTACAATGGCACCGTGTTTCATAATTTGCCATCAAAGCTGGCAGCCTTCTACCACAGTGCAAGAGTGTCTATCAGCACGAAGATTTGTTAGCCACAGAAATGTTGTGTGATTTGCGTAGCTGTCTGCTGGAACACTCATCACCAAAAGGTATTAAAACATGCAAATTTGCGAGAAAAACATATACCATACCATAAACCGTTTCATAAATGGGCCCACTGCCACTAGACCACCCTCATCCCCATTCTTGCTTAACCTTACGAAATCAAAGAAAGACCCCAGCAAACCTGGTAGAGCCACTATAGCAATACAGGGACTTAATTTGAACAAGTCTCTGCCGGAACGCCCAGCAACAAAAGGTATTAAAACATGCAAATTTCCAGATAAAACATATACCATACCATTGAGCGCTTTATAAATTGACCCAGTGGCACTACATCACCTTTACTAGCTACACATATGCACGTTACAAATTTCTGTGTTATAATCAGCAACATTCCCATCTCTCCCACCCCCACCCCTTCCCTTGCTTAACCTTACGAAATCAAAACAAGCCCCAGAACTCCAGTTAGCGCCACTATAGCCATTCATAGCCTTAATTTCAAAAGGTGTCTGCTGGAACGCTCATCAGCAAAAGGTATTGAAACCTGCAATTTTCCAAGTAAAACATACACCATACCATAAGGCGGTTTATAAATAGTCCCAGTACCACTACACCACCTCCACACCCACCCTTGCTTAACTTTACGCAATAAAACAAAGAGCCCCAGCAAACCTGGAAGCGCCACTATAGCCATACAGAGGCTTAATTTCAACAGGTATCTCCCGAAACACTCATCAGAAAAACGTATTAAAACATGCAAATTTGCATGTAAAACATATACCATGCCATAGGGCGCTTTATAAATGGTCCCAGTGGTACTACATCACCTTTAGTAGCTAGACATCTTCACGTTACTAAAGTCTGTGTTTTAATCACCAGCATACCCACTTCCCCCACCCCCGCCATTGCTTAACCGTACGAAATCAAAGAGAAACCGCCACCATTCCTAGTAGCGGCACTATACCCATACTCGGGCTTAATTTTTAAAGGTGTCTTCCGTAACGCTTATCATTCAAAGGTATTCAAACATGCAAATTGGCTGGTAAAACATAAACCATCTCATAGCACGGTTTATAAATGGGTCCAGTGGCACTACACCACCTTTACTAGCTAGACATCTGTATGTTACTAAAGTCGTTTAAACACTCTGTAGAGTGTATAACAGGGGATGGGGAGAGTAAACAAAGTTCTAATTCCCAAACTTTTGATATACCGTCCCTTTACTGTATGTATATTAAGGACATTAAATTGAATGAAAAAATTGATGAGTGTCTCAAAAGAGATAGTGAAACTGAGCACCGGTAAAACCCAGACCACTTAAACACCTACGTATATTCAGCACAGGAACACAGCCTGACAATTACTATCACTTGTAATGACATGTACTTTACTAATGTCAAGAAAGTCATACAGAAAATATACCGAACATTTTCATTTCTTTTTTATCTCTCACACATTTATAAAACATCTCTTCTAAAGAAACACTCCCCAACCACTTCTATTTCATAAGAACAGACAATAATTAATACGTTTACTACCATATATTTTAGTACATCTACCTTTTTATTATTCACTAGTCACAAACTACTAAAACTATTAACTATACCCAAATGCAAACCAGAAACCATGTTCATATTATATCTCAACCTATATTCAAATGAGTCAAACTATGCGTACATATAAAAGGAACGTCTCACTTTTACTATCTCCATCTCCTCTCCATGTAATGTCCAAACACTGTAGACGGCCTCACAGTACAACAACCTACCTAGATTTATATTCAAATCTACCTCTCACTGTCAAAAATGAGACCACAACCTGTCCACATAACATTTCTGGCTTTGGTTTTATCGCTTTTAACACATACATCTCCTACCCCCTCTCCCCACTACTTCCACAAAAAGTATAATTTGCAAACGTGGGACATTTTGTTTATCTCACCTGAATACATTAACAAACCCAAATTAACGCTGTGCCTCATTTTCAAAACCATACAGTCCTTTAAAGATGACAAACTACATTTCTTCTTTGTGAAAAATTCCCAAACATATATAAAGTACATATTTAACAACAGGTCAAACTTTATGCCTATTTCATAACCAATATGAAACACCACACGTTACTAGTAGGATATTATTTTGAAATAAAAAATACTTTCAAACTTAAAAATATCACCTCAAATACTTAATCACTACTACAGAACACACCTTGTCATTTCTACCTCACCTTTGTAGTTGGTATTCAGATTTCAAATGTCACACACGCATGCAATTCTTTCTTTGTCACACAGTACATGTCATGCACCGCTTTCATCAAGAATGGAACCATTAATGGCACAATTTCTCTGTCGCTCCACATATAAATACATGTAAAGAACAAATCAGAATACTTCATTCCTTCATCGACATTCCAAAACTTATCTCCATTGGTTATTTTTGAATTTTCCATCTGAAAAGCTACTTAATATTCCGCGCCACATACAGGTCAGAAGTTCAACCTATTTTATGACCACACTTTCTGGAACATTCTACGACACCTGCAGGTTAAAAGTTCATGATTTTTTTAAACGTAACGGGTTTTTTTCAGCATATTCTCGAACATTTAACAGCACCTGCGGGTTAAAAGATCACCATTGTTTTAAGTTCCAAATGTTCCTTCCAAATGCAAGAAGCACGTCTGGTTGAGCTTTGCACATTTCATCCTATCGAATGTACTCCACGTTTAGACTGCTCTTTATTAACCAATGACAAACATGCTTTTTCACGCAACTAATATGCACCCTAGTTTTTAGTACCCAATGCTTCTTATCTTCCAATCAATTATCATTTTCTTTGTAGTTTGCACTTTACAAATACCGTATTGATTTATCTTTGCACTCCCTGTATAACACCACCTAAGCACCATATACAAATTACCGTGTTCCAAACAAAACTTCCTCCTACTCCGTATAAAATATTACTGACACTACTTAGACAGGTATGGCACAGCGGTCGGGGCACATAACTTCACACAATAAGACACACAGTTTAGGCTCACGCTTTCATCCCAGACTCCAGCACCAGCTCACCTTAGCAGCATCAGACTCTACGCAATACCTCACTTAATTTCCGTACCCAGCACTTTCAGACCGGTAGCTATGTGTAGTTCGCTTCGCACCCTCTCTATAGCACACCTTAAACAACCCCACAAAGGTTACAGTGCTCCTACCGTCCTCTTTCCATCTTTTTTTGCCCTTTTTTCCCCTTATTTGCTCTGACGGAATCACAAAATGGCGGCCAACACTTCCTAGTTGCAACCGCCCGCAACCATCGGAGGATATAATTAGGAACTTCACCTTCCAGCAGCCAACGTGAACACTTATTCAAGGCGTCCAATCAGTACTCACGATACTATTGAAATGCATGGGAAGATGTGATGAATTGCATTTGTCCTGCAATCACCCTCTGAAGAAGAAGAAATTCGAAATGCATTAGGGTGCGGACTGTTGCTTCTAATTACTGGCTCCATGTGACTGCTGTACTGAATAAAGCTTATGGGGTAAAGCTCTTTGCGTCCGAGTGCTGCCTGAACTGTTGGACAATCCCCACTGAGCATCATATATATATATAACCCAGAGTGCACTAAAGCACACGCCCAACAGGGCGGGACTATAAGACTGCTTGCAGGTGTGAGAGACTCTGAACAGCCGCCTTTTCACCAGAAGCCAAGCCAGAGAACAAGGGGAAACCTGAAACGCGTATGGCAGAAGGCAGATTTACGCTGTGAAATCGTACCTGTAGTTGTGGCAGCCTGTTCAACAATAAATGGGGAAGTATAGAACATCGCGTGTGGTGTCTTCAACTGGGAGCGACGACGATTGGAACATGTAGTGGCCTGCTCTGGCCACGAAGATACCCCACTGCTTTAGGGCGGGTCCTTGCGCTGTGAGATATGCAGCGCTGTTTGGGAGCGATGTTACCAGTCGAACAAGGCGGAAGAAATGCTACACTCTGCTACGACTTAGCAAGCGAACCCAACGGGATATTATTAAAGGAGGAATCATGTAGCGGCCAAACTACTATAGATGCAATTTACTGAACTACAAAACCCAGAGTGCACTGATGCACACGCCCAACAGGGCGGGACTATAAGACTGCTTGCAGGTGTGAGAGACTCTGAACAGCCGCCTTTTCACCAGAAGCCAAGCCAGAGAACAAGGGGAAACCTGAAACGCGTATGGCAGAAGGCAGATTTACGCTGTGAAATCGTACCTGTAGTTGTGGCAGCCTGTTCAACAATAAATGGGGAAGTATAGAACATCGCGTGTGGTGTCTTCAACTGGGAGCGACGACGATTGGAACATGTAGTGGCCTGCTCTGGCCACGAAGATACCCCACTGCTTTAGGGCGGGTCCTTGCGCTGTGAGATATGCAGCGCTGTTTGGGAGCGATGTTACCAGTCGAACAAGGCGGAAGAAATGCTACACTCTGCTACGACTTAGCAAGCGAACCCAACGGGATATTATTAAAGGAGGAATCATGTAGCGGCCAAACTACTATAGATGCAATTTACTGAACTACAAAACCCAGAGTGCACTGATGCACACGCCCAACAGGGCGGGACTATAAGACTGCTTGCAGGTGTGAGAGACTCTGAACAGCCGCCTTTTCACCAGAAGCCAAGCCAGAGAACAAGGGGAAACCTGAAACGCGTATGGCAGAAGGCAGATTTACGCTGTGAAATCGTACCTGTAGTTGTGGCAGCCTGTTCAACAATAAATGGGGAAGTATAGAACATCGCGTGTGGTGTCTTCAACTGGGAGCGACGACGATTGGAACATGTAGTGGCCTGCTCTGGCCACGAAGATACCCCACTGCTTTAGGGCGGGTCCTTGCGCTGTGAGATATGCAGCGCTGTTTGGGAGCGATGTTACCAGTCGAACAAGGCGGAAGAAATGCTACACTCTGCTACGACTTAGCAAGCGAACCCAACGGGATATTATTAAAGGAGGAATCATGTAGCGGCCAAACTACTATAGATGCAATTTACTGAACTACAAAACCCAGAGTGCACTGATGCACACGCCCAACAGGGCGGGACTATAAGACTGCTTGCAGGTGTGAGAGACTCTGAACAGCCGCCTTTTCACCAGAAGCCAAGCCAGAGAACAAGGGGAAACCTGAAACGCGTATGGCAGAAGGCAGATTTACGCTGTGAAATCGTACCTGTAGTTGTGGCAGCCTGTTCAACAATAAATGGGGAAGTATAGAACATCGCGTGTGGTGTCTTCAACTGGGAGCGACGACGATTGGAACATGTAGTGGCCTGCTCTGGCCACGAAGATACCCCACTGCTTTAGGGCGGGTCCTTGCGCTGTGAGATATGCAGCGCTGTTTGGGAGCGATGTTACCAGTCGAACAAGGCGGAAGAAATGCTACACTCTGCTACGACTTAGCAAGCGAACCCAACGGGATAATATTAAAGGAGGAATCATGTAGCGGCCAAACTACTATAGATGCAATTTACTGAACTACAAAACCCAGAGTGCACTGATGCACACGCCCAACAGGGCGGGACTATAAGACTGCTTGCAGGTGTGAGAGACTCTGAACAGCCGCCTTTTCACCAGAAGCCAAGCCAGAGAACAAGGGGAAACCTGAAACGCGTATGGGAGAAGGCAGATTTACGCTGTGAAATCGTACCTGTAGTTGTGGCAGCCTGTTCAACAATAAATGGGGAAGTATAGAACATCGCGTGTGGTGTCTTCAACTGGGAGCGACGACGATTGGAATATATATATATATATATATATATTCAGTGAAAAAACCATAGGTTTCACACATGTTATAGTTAGCTGGACATTTTACTCGTAAAAAACCAATGAAATTGCCCCGTTATAGTTAGTTCAGCTAACTATAACTCGCGCGCCCGCAATGCACTGCTGATGACGTCACATATTACATCACTCATGACATGGTCAGTGACATCACTCATGACATCACTGATGACATCTCAAATGACATCACTGATGACATCACTGATGACATCATCCAGTGAATGTGGGTTTTTCTGAAAATTAAATATGTTTTATATATGTATATCTCAAGGTCAATGGAAGAATAAATGGGTATATAAGTGTCTAAATGGATGATTTGTTTTTGAAAAATTGATTGTGTAACTGACTGATTAAGTGTATCATAGTGAATACATGTTTTAGTGAGTAATGTTTAAATATGTATATATCTGTATCAGTCTCTCACTTTGTGTATAAGTGGCTGCATGGGTTGGTGAGTAGATACATGGGTGTCTATATAGGTTATTAGTTGGTTTTTTGAGTATCAGTCTGAGTGTCTGCATGGTTCGGTGGGGGGTATTACGTAGTGCATAGGTGTATGAATGAGTGACTCACTGTTTGTATGTGTTGAACACAGCATGTGTGCAGGACTGTATGGGTGGATGAGTGTGTGCATGGATGTGTTATTGAGTGAATGACTGTCTCAATAGTGTCTTTATGAGTAACTACATATGTTTTAAACTAGTATATGTGACTATTGGTGTATATATGTGAGTATATGTGAGAGTGAGAGATTGAAAGAGTTCTTGTATGAATAAGTATGTGTTTCTATAAGTGATTGTTTAAAAGACTAAGTATGTGTAAGTTTCCGTAGAAGTAAGTGTGGTGGTGTGTGTATAACTGTATATGCAAGTAAATGTATGTTTGATTCTTTGTTAGCATGAGTGACTATGTGTGTGAGTAACTCTATGGATGAGTGGCATTGTGTAACAGGATGTATAGGTGTATGAGTACATATGATGAGTGAGTACATGTATGAGTGACTGAATTGGACTGTTGGTGAATGAGTGGATGTGTATGTGGATCTTAGAATTACTGAAAAGGTTGTTTTAACTGGTATTGGTATGTCCATTGTTTTGAACATTGTAGTTTCTATTTTTGAATGTGTGTGTCAAAGGTTATATTAGGGGAAGAGGAGGTCTGCCACTCTATCACAAGGATGATGTCATCAGTGATGTCATCAGTGATGTCATTTGAGATGTCATCAGTGATGTCATGAGTGATGTCACTGACCATGTCATGAGTGATGTAATATGTGACGTCATCAGCAGTGCATTGCGGGCGCGCGAGTTATAGTTAGCTGAACTAACTATAACGGGGCAATTTCATTGGTTTTTTACGAGTAAAATGTCCAGCTAACTATAACATGTGTGAAACCTATGGTTTTTTCACTGAATTTCTAAGGTTTTTTAAATGCTAATTCCTAACTATAACGTGTGTGAAACCTATGGTTTTTTCACTGAATTTCAAAGGTTTTTTAAATGCTAATTCCTAACTATAACGTGTGTGAAACCCATGGTTTTTTCAGTGAATTTGCAAGGTTTTTTAAATGCTAATTTTTTTTTTATTCTTCAATTTTTTCAAACATATTTTTAATTTAATTTACTTACCTTTTATAAAGACTATGCTTTAATTTTTAAAATCCTTAAATATTTTTTTTTAATATATTTTTTAAAATAAACATGTAAAATTTATTTCCAGTTCTTTTTTTTTTTTTTTAGGTACGCGTACCGTAAGCTCACGGTAAGCGTACGGTTTACGCAACGTCCGTAATCTATCTACGCTGCTTGCGTATAGTTACGCACTTTGCGTAGCCGCGCGTACTGCGCGTGGGACGCGTGCGCGCTTACGCCACACGCGCACGTTACGCGGAAGTGCCGGGGAGTGACTGTTATGCGCATGCGCGCAAGCGCGTGTCTTTTTTACGCGCACGCGTACTTTTTGCCGTAAGCGTACCGTAAGCGTACGGTAGGTCATGTGATCTTGAAACACAACTTTTGATTGGTTGAAACTACTTTCAGTTCTAGAACTCTCCTACACCACACCCATTCCCCTCATTTCTGCTTGTGATCCCTTGGGAGAAGGAGCTGGTTTGTCTTTGGGATACGATGGCAGAACAGCAGAGCTCTTCTGAGAGTGAGGCTAGCACTAGCAGCACTGTCTTGAGGCAGAGATCGAGGAAACAAAAGCCTTCTTATGTTTGGGATTATTTTACTTTTCCAGAAGGCCAGCAAAAGGTGAATGCACCCTTAGTTACTTGCAAGCTGTGTCAGCGTGTACTTTCTAGAGGTAATCCTAACAGGAAGTATTCCTTTGGGAATCACACCATGAAGAGACACCTCCAGGATGTACACAGAAGGACACATGGTCATCTTTTTGGAGGTAACTCTTCAGAAAGACGAGCCAGTACATCCACAGCAGCTCAGCCTGGACCATCACCTGCAGGGCTTACTCCTTCTTCTGCAGGTCAGGTGAGCCCTTCATCTGTGGGGGGAGAATCTCCTTTTGCTGGCCCTCTGGAAATGAACCCTCGATTTCGGAAGGTTGATATTCATTGCACATTTTGTAAAGATCTAATTTGCCATAGGGAGACCAGTGTTTCCCTAGTGAACAACAAAATAGATCAGCACATTTGTCGCTTTGAATAATTTTCCCATGCTTCCTTTCCTCTGTCCCTGCATGAACACAACGGTTCTTTTAAGAGCCAACCTTATCTTTCATCTTTTTTTAACATAAGTTTTTAAAAACTTTTTTTTATTTTTTTTTACCGTACGCGTACGGTGCGCGTACTTTTTTTTTATTTTTTAAAAAAAACACTAAAAATCATTTATCACATTACATTGTCCTTGAGAGACTACAATTATTATTATTGACTTACCATACTCACTGAAAAAATATTTATTCATTTCTTTTTTTAAAAAATAGTTTTAAAAATGTTTGTAGTTTTCGAAAATTTTCTATATCTATCTGGAAAAAAAGAAAAAAGTATTAATATTTTTTAAACATTTTATAATACAGTACACATATTTACATTTTTTACCAAAAAATCTTTTTGCCTTATTTTTGCTGTTTTCAGAATATATTGCATTTCACTATAAATTGTGAAAGCAATTGCATTCATCATTTTACAGCGGGCAAAAAAAAATACCAATCACAAAGATTGTATTAAAAAAGCCCTGATTCTTTTTTTAATTAAACTTAACATTATAGAAATGCATAATATTGTAAAAAAATATCATCTAATACCAATACTTATTTCTTTAAAATACCGTCTGATATGTTTGTTTCAGAACTATAATCACAATATTATATCTCAAATAACTCCAAAATACATCTGATTTCATTTCCTTTAGGCCAAATAGTAATTTTAATTTTTTTTTTGGAATAAATTTCCAACGGAAATCCAATAAAATTCTAAAGTTTAATTTGTCCAGATCTCACCGATTCTCTGTAAAATTTTGGTTCACGAAAATTTTTTGAATAATTTATTTAGTCCACAATAGAATTGGTTACTTTTCCACATGGCCAAATAGTAATTTTTTAAATCATTTTTGAAAAAATTTCCAATGGCAGTCCAATAACATTCCAAAATTTAAAATGTGCAGAAGTTACCGATAATCTCTAAATTATTGGTTTTTCAAAATTGCATTAAAAATTAAAAAAGTCCACATTACAATTGGTTATCTTTCCATTAGGCCAAATGATAATTTTAAAAATCTTTTTTTTACAAAATTGCAATGGTAATCCAGTAAAATGGTAAAATTATTTTGTCCAGATCTTGCCAAGTCTCTCTAAAATTTAGGTTTCAGGAAGATTAGATAGGAATTTGCTAAATCAAAAGGCAAACGTTGTTTGAAAATCAATTGGGAATCATTACACAGTGTCCAGCCTTTTTCACATTTTAGATAAACTGTGTAATGTCCAGAAGTAACAGTAGGTCCATCATGGAAAATTATTGCAACAGTTACAAAAGTTTTTCCTGAAATTGATAATTGCTGTCCTGTAAACTTCTTTATTAAAGTATCCAATTTTGAACCATCAGCTCTACATCGTTGCATCATTAAAATTACATACTGTCCGTATTCCTTTAAAATTAATGTTGAAAACATGTCAGAATTACACTCACCACATTTCATGCTATGATTAGCATCTTTAACTAATTTTGCAAAAGTGACTGTTTTACTCTCTGGCAATGTCAAATAAATAAACCTTTCATTATCAACAATAGAGCCACATATATTATAACAATTATCACAACTATGTTCCCATTTATAAGAGAGACCAAAAAAAATGTCAATGGGAACTCCTTCTTCTTCCACTACCTGAAGAAAATACATCAAAAATTCATGTGCATCTTGCTGTTCATTTTGAGAAAACTGTGTTCGTCCTGAACATACATCTAAAAGTTTTCTAATGTCAGTAGCACTTTCTATTTGAGTTTTATCTTTACTCAACTTTTGAAAAAGGAGACTCAGCTCTGAACAGAATCTTTTTCCCTGATTTACTATTATCTGCTCTTGCAAACTTTCCAGATAAAATGCAACATTCAGCACTACATTTGCGTAGCAGTTGACACCAGAGCTATTTTCAAAATGACATCCTACAACCTGTTCTTCATTTTCCTTTTTCTTTTTGCTTGCAATTACATCACTCCTCTTTTTTTTCCTCTTCTCTACATCTTCACTACAGATATTCTCATTTTTTCTTTTACGAGAAACTACACGTTTCTCCAACACAGGATACTGACCTAAATGAGGAGCATAGCTTCTTCTTAATCTATTATACTCCTTTACACAATTTGTATCAGCACTAACTTTTGATTCTTCAAAGTCTATCATGAATAAACCTGATAATGTTTTGACTCGTGACAAAGCAACATATGCCATACCTTCTTTGAACACAGTTGAACCAATGTTCACAAATGCACAATCTACAGTCAATCCTTGAGACTTGTGAATAGTTACAGCATATGCTAGAGAAAACGGAAACTGCTTCCTACGTACATATAAGTCTTTCACAAGCATAAAACGAACTGTACAACGACAAATATCTTTAACTTCATCTATCTGATCAAATTTTATTTTTAAACATTCAATTCCTTCTTTTTTCTGATAATTAATAAAACCCACAACTCTTCCCATCGCTCCATTAACTAAACCTTTCTCAACATCCAAATTTCTCCTTAAAAACACTCTACAGTTCATGCAAACATATAGATTTTTTTCTAATCCAGCTGTTTTGGAGATGTTCTTCTCTAGTGAGTCCAATTTATTTTTCAGTTTGCCTGTTACTGTGACAGTAATTCTTCCATCCTCAATTTTGTCCACTGCTTCCAATTTCCTGATCTCTTCCTTTTCCAATTTCAAAAGCTCCTCATTGAATATTGAGCATTCACGTAGAGTAGGCATTAAGCAGATGACACTTTTGTTTTCTGCAATGTTCTTGTATATCTTCTCTGCAACTATTTCTTCCTTTGGAAATAAATTATGTAGCAGCCGAGTCTGTAATGCTTTTTTGCCAGCTTCTGTGAGTAGTCCAATCCTGATATCTTTCAGAATACTTCCATATTCTTCATTGTTTGCTTGCCTCATATTAGTTGTAAGTTCCTTGTACTCAAAGAAGGACCAAATATTTGTATTACCGATACTTCCCAATGACTTCTTCGTGTCTTCATGTGTCACAGTATTAAACACTGGTTGTCCTTTAACTGGAGTAAGTTGCAAAAGATCTCCAAAAACTATGACGTGTTTTCCACCAAATAACACGTCATAGTCTGTCTTCAAAATTTGCTGCATTCTTAAATGCACAAAGGCAAGCATTAAGTTTGATACCATGCTCACCTCATCAATAATGAGAACTTGCATCTTCTTCAATACTCGTGAAACTTCCAAGGATGCTTCTCCAGTTAGCTTGTTGAATTGTATTTTGTTCTCATGCTCCACTGGTAACATTAGCAAACGATGTAAGGTGATTCCTTTTATGTTATATGCTGCTAACCCAGTTGGAGCAGTAACCACACAAGACAAAGTAGAATCCGTTTTTTGCTTTAGGTAGCTTCTGATGACTTTAATTAGGAAACTTTTTCCAGTGCCAGCTTGTCCGCTTACATACATCCTGATTGGATGAAATGATGTGCATGAGCACTCTTTTTTTACATGTAGAAATCCGTGATCAATTTTGTTTTTGATCTCTTCATAAATTTGTTGCTGCTCTTGATTCAGTTGTCTTTCCAAATTTTCTAAGTCTATAAATTCTTCTTGAGCTTGATTCATAGCTGTTTCCACTTCATTCATGGCTATTGATGCTTCATTTTCAACGATTGGTTGTCCTAGGGGATCTTGACTGTGTGTTCCTGAACTTTGGCTGTCCTGAGAACTGTCTCTAGCTATTTCTGCTGCAATTGTAGTTTCCTGTTCAATTTCTTCATTTAACATTTGCAGATAAGTTGTGAATGTATTGCATTGTATGCTGTCTTTGCAAGCATTAAATGAATCTTCATAGCTTTGAAATTCTCCCAGTAGTTCATCCTCTGTACGCCATGGTTTAAACAACTGTAAAAGAGCCAAGTAGTAAAATTCTTTCTTGTCGGTAGTGTCGCAACTCAGCTTCCGGTGATTTATCAAACTTCCTTTGGTTTGCTTCACCAAACATCCTTCTTCACCAACAACTTTATATTTTCCATTATTAATGTCTTCTGCAGCTTTCCGTGAATAAATGTAGTTCTGCAACACTTCATAGAGACACATGTTCTCCAGATGATGACTTCTCTTGGGATAATATGTGTCCAACATGTTTGTTTTCAATATATCTGTACTTTCTGGGTCATTCTCGGCCAAATATTCAATTTCTCCAACAGATTTCAGTACCCGATTTCTCATTGCTGCAAGGCCTAAACTTGCCCAAATTATTCTTCTTGACTTCGAGTAGAGACTTGCAGAAGATAACCTATCTGAACATTCGTAGGATCCAATTTCTCGATGCGATAACATCTTCAAACTGAAACTGTACAGCTTCTTACTGACAGTCTTCTCGTGAGAAATCTCTTCCCACATTTCCTTCAATTCTGTTTTTTCTGATTTCGTAATGTAAGACGTTACATATCGTGCAACAGCAATGGAATTGTCAGCTACATACTGTATATCCATGTTAGCGTTCCACATGGATAAAATGACTGGGTTGTAGTCATTTATATTTTTTGATTCTTCTTTTCTTTTAAGGTTGTAGGTATTCTTAGGTGATTTTCTTGTGATAGTATGTCTCACAGCTGACATAAAACTGTTTACTCTTCCATTTGAAAGAACAGGTCTAGGAAATCCAAATCGACATTTAGTGTAGTATTTTTCTTTGCTCTTGTATTTCCGTCGACAGTATTTTCCACACCGATGACTTTGGAAACGTAAAACTTGCTCCTTTAACTTGTTCTCTTCTGTGCTTTTTGGTATACCACATGTTGCATATTCTTCAATGTAAGATAACACTGCTTCATCAGTATCTGTTCCAAACTTTGGGGCATCCTTGATCCACAACAGCATATGAATATGAGGAGCACCTCTTGCCTGGTACTCTTTTCTCCAAAAGAAATCCACTACTTCTCCAAGGGGTGGATTTTTTTTATTGCAGATGAAGGACATCATAGCCTCAAATCTATGATTGAAATATCTGCAAACATTAACCGGATCCAATGAGCACAGTTCCCCTGCTGTCTTGTATTCGATGTTTTTAATGTTTGAATTGGCCTCTCGTAGAAAATCCAGTAAATCATCCCAAGCGTACTCGGCACAGCTTAGGGTAAGGAACCATGTTGGTGTTCCTAAATTGCGTAACATGCATTTTAGTTCACCATGGCGTCGGTACCAATATTCATTTGTCCCACGCTGACAAGCCATCAGATTGATCAGTTGTGTTTCCAAATGATCATCTCGGTGCTGCACTTTCTCCATAAAATCCTTAGCAGACACATTTTGTAAATGTACTCCACTTTTTAAAATGTGATTTACTGCATAAGACAGTGCAGACAAGTCGCTTTCAAATAAAAGATGAAACAAATAAGGAATACTTTGTCGAAATCTGGGATCTTCAGCATATAGTCTTGTAGTCCGATACTCTGAAGCTGGAATCTGTTCTGGACGTTCATCGTATCGTCCTCCTTTTCCCGTAGGAAACAGCTGGGGAAAACATCGAGCTTCCAAGCTCTCCTCCCATACACTCACGGGAGTTCCTTTTGCTTTCTTCATCTGAAAGAGATCAATATTGTCTCCCATAACTTCTTTCGAATGAAGAGGATGTATGCTAAAATGTTCATAAATTTCTTCTTCCTTTGTCTTGTCCACTTTTTCAATTTGTCCAGTTGGTGTTTCTGTGTCTTCTTGAAAATCTTCGTCTTCTTCTTCTTCTTCTATATAAATTGATTCATACCATTTGTTATTTTTTTTCAAATACAAATTTGCTCTTTGTACTTTCCGCACATCTACCAGCTCCTGCCAAATCTTCTTATTCTTTGTAGGTACACCATTAACCAGAATAATTAATGGTTCAGTTTCCAAAGTATCCGCATCAATAGTTTCCATATTTTTTTTCAAATCCAAGGGCAAATACACCACTCTACCTTTTAAACCTCTCAGTAAATCTGAAGGAGGTAATTTACCAGTTTTGGGCTCCATACGTACTATGGTCTGGAACGGATGAACACATTGAATGAGTATAGACTCATATGTATTTAATTCAGAAAGTTCAGCAGGAATAGCATCCAATTCTAAATTATTATGTACAGCTCTGGTCGGCATTCTATTTTCCTCTAACTTGTTGTAACAGTATTTACAAATACGCTGATCTTCACCCAATTCAAAACAATTTTCAAGAAATATATATGTGGCAAAATCCATCCACTTATAATTATCTTCATTTTCACTCTTTCTGTAGAGATCAACATTCCTAGTTTGTTTTCTATAATGAGTTCTGCGGCAACAAATACAAGTAACATTTGGTCTTTCATTAGAGACTATTGCAAATTTTGTTATGTGATCATTAAATGTCTTACTTACAGAAGGTTCTACATTCTCTTCCACTTCTTCCTCATTTACTGTGTCCTTCTCTGCACTGTTTTGTTCAGGACCAAAGTAACAAAACTGAATTTCATCAACAACCTTCTCTACATCTGATACCGTTCCTCGGAACAGAGCCCTATTCAATTCATATAACTTTATTGCTGGACTTTTGGCAAAATACAACCGTCTCACAAACTTTCTCATTTCAGTATGATGAACAGCCAGCATCCTAAAATGATGGAAAACACTATTGCACACTTTTCTAGATAGACAAGCCAGAGAATGACCCTGCAAACCAGTATTCTCTCTCACTCTGCATGGATCCAGACTTTGAAGCACCTTAATCTTCTGTTTTACACTTTTTTTACTATATTCTCTTAGAAACTCTCGAAATCTGTCAATAGATTCCTGACGCACAGTGCAAATACTACTACAATTCCAAGTGTACACTGGGGCTTTAGGACGTCTCCCCATTGCCTCATCTGCCATCACTTGTACCTCATCTCTTGGAACCATTATCTCCTTCTCCATTATGCAACCATTTTTTACTTCGTATGAACGACCTCTGGTGTCAACTGCATGCAGCAAACTATTACTTTGAAAATAGCTCTCTTCATTAAAAAAAGGTTCACTACTTGAACTATGCATCCACTTTCCTAAAAACACTTTACAAAAGTTTGTTCTGTTCACTACTCTTTTGCTTTTGCTTTGTGATTTCAGTACATTAACCATTTTATCTAATGTACGCATCCTATTCAAAATTAATATGAATAGTTTCCTTTTTAATTCTAATGCTTTTGCTGCAATGGCTTCAATTTCTTTTTTTCTCTTGTAATATTTTGCCTTTTGCTTATATTTCTTCACATCCTTTATCAAATTGGACATAACTCTTCTCTGAAACATTTTTCTACGTATCTCTTTAAACGCTGTTTTTCTGTTTATGTAAAACTTTTCAGTTGCAGAAGGTATATTTGCATTAACTAAATTCTCAATTTTTTGCTGTTCTCTTCGTTTTGTTACATTCTTCCCAGGACAGACATTTTGTACATTTTTCTTTGTTTTGAATATTTTTTTAAGAAATTCTTTTTTCTGCTTACCAGAAGATTTTTTCTTTTTCCCAACATGAGCATCTTCTACTAACTTTGGTCCTCCAGTTGTCTTCAAATATAGTTTTTTTTTTAGCGTTTTTTGAACTCGAGATTTTGTAGGCATCTTAAATTTTGTTCACTGTTCTTCAGCAATACCTGAAAAAAACTAAAAAAAAATCCTTTATTGTATTTAAATATATTACTACATTTCTTTTCACAATAGTCACAAAACAAAATTTCTTTGCCAATTTGAATGCACACAAACTGCTCTTTTTTTTGGGCAAGTGAAAATCTCTTTTACAAACTGTCACATTATGAAACCACTTTTCAGATTTTTTAAAAAGCCCATGTCCAGAGTGCTACACTCCAGCAAGGGCAACCAGCCTTAGTGAAGCTCAATGTATTTGCATTACAGACTGAAACCTGAAAACCCCACTCGCTTCTAAATACTGTGCATGACTATACACGGCAAGCACATGGGTGTGTGCTAAGACTCTGCTTCTTCCCCCAAAAATTCACTCCCCCTTTCCATCTAATGCAACTGTGAAATCACCAGAGCAAGACGCAATAAATCTCTGCCTATAATTCCTCTATGCACACAGAGTCATGTTTTCACATTAGTCCCAAAACGAAATTTCTTTGCCATTTTTAAAGCACACTTACTGCTCTTTTTTTTTTCGGGGCAAGTGAAAATCACTTTTACAGACTGACACATTATGAAACCTTTTTTTTTAATTTATTTAATTGCACTTGTCCAAGCTGTTTTTTTCAGACCACCACCATGTGTATTCGCGGTGACTGCCTACACTCCAGCAAGGGCAACCAGCCTTAGTGATGCTGAATGTATTTGCATTACAGACTTAAACCTGAAAACCCCACTCGCTTGTAAATTCTGTGCATGACTATACATGGCAAGCACATGGGTGTGTGCTAAGACTCTGCTTCTTCCCCCAAAAATTCGCTCCCCCTTTCCATCTAATGCAACTGTGAAATCACCAGAGCAAGACGCAATAAATCTCTGCCTATAATTCCTCTATACACACAGAGTCATTTTTTCACATTAGTCCCAAAACGAAATTTCTTTGCCATTTTGAAAGCACACTTACTGCTCTTTTTTTTTCGGGCCAAGTGAAAATCACTTTTTACAATTGGAAATCACTTTTACAGACTGACACATTATAAAACCACTTTTTTTGATTTATTTAAATGCACATGTCCAAGCTGTTTTTTCAGACCACCACCATGTGTATTCTCTGTGACTGCCTACACTCCAGCAAGGGCAACCAGCCTTAGTGATGCTGAATGTATTTGCATTACAGACTTAAACCTGAAAACCCCACTCGCTTCTAAATACTGTGCATGACTATACATGGCAAGCACATGGGTGTGTGCTAAGACTCTGCTTCTTCCCCCAAAAATTCGCTCCCCCTTTCCATCTAATGCAACTGTGAAATCACCAGAGCAAGACGCAATAAATCTCTGCCTATAATTCCTCTATGCACACAGAGTCATGTTTTCACATTAGTCCCAAAACGAAATTTCTTTGCCATTTTTAAAGCACACTTACTGCTCTTTTTTTTTCGGGCCAAGTGAAAATCACTTTTTACAATTGGAAATCACTTTTACAGACTGACACATTATGAAACCACTTTTTTTGATTTATTTAAATGCACATGTCCAAGCTGTTTTTTCAGACCACCACCATGTGTATTCTCTGTGACTGCCTACACTCCAGCAAGGGCAACCAGCCTTAGTGATGCTGAATGTATTTGCATTACAGACTTAAACCTGAAAACCCCACTCGCTTCTAAATACTGTGCATGACTATACATGGCAAGCACATGGGTGTGTGCTAAGACTCTGCTTCTTCCCCCAAAAATTCGCTCCCCCTTTCCATCTAATGCAACTGTGAAATCACCAGAGCAAGACACAATAAATCTCTGCCTATAATTCCTCTATGCACACAGAGTCATGTTTTCACATTAGTCCCAAAACGAAATTTCTTTGCCATTTTTAAAGCACACTTACTGCTCTTTTTTTTTTCGGGGCAAGTGAAAATCACTTTTACAGACTGACACATTATGAAACCTTTTTTTTAAATTTATTTAATTGCACATGTCCAAGCTGTTTTTTCAGACCACCACCATGTGTATTCTCTGTGACTGCCTACACTCCAGCAAGGGCAACCAGCCTTAGTGATGCTGAATGTATTTGCATTACAGACTTAAACCTGAAAACCCCACTCGCTTCTAAATACTGTGCATGACTATACATGGCAAGCACATGGGTGTGTGCTAAGACTCTGCTTCTTCCCCCAAAAATTCGCCCCCCTTTCCATCTAATGCAACTGTGAAATCACCAGAGCAAGACGCAATAAATCTCTGCCTATAATTCCTCTATGCACACAGTCATGTTTTCACATTAGTCCCAAAACGAAATTTCTTTGCCATTTTGAAAGCACACTTACTGCTCTTTTTTTTTCGGGCCAAGTGAAAATCACTTTTTACAATTGGAAATCACTTTTACAGACTGACACATTATGAAACCACTTTTTTTGATTTATTTAAATGCACATGTCCAAGCTGTTTTTTCAGACCACCACCATGTGTATTCTCTGTGACTGCCTACACTCCAGCAAGGGCAACCAGCCTTAGTGATGCTGAATGTATTTGCATTACAGACTTAAACCTGAAAACCCCACTCGCTTCTAAATACTGTGCGTGACTATACATGGCAAGCACATGAGTGTGTGCTAAGACTCTGCTTCTTCCCCCAAAAATTCGCTCCCCCTTTCCATCCAATGCAACTGTGAAATCACCAGAGCAAGACGCAATAAATCTCTGCCTATAATTCCTCTATGCACACAGAGTCATGTTTTCACATTAGTCCCAAAACGAAATTTCTTTGCCATTTTTAAAGCACACTTACTGCTCTTTTTTTTTTCGGGGCAAGTGAAAATCACTTTTACAGACTGACACATTATGAAACCTTTTTTTTAAATTTATTTAATTGCACTTGTCCAAGCTGTTTTTTTCAGACCACCACCATGTGTATTCGCGGTGACTGCCTACACTCCAGCAAGGGCAACCAGCCTTAGTGATGCTGAATGTATTTGCATTACAGACTTAAACCTGAAAACCCCACTCGCTTCTAAATACTGTGCATGACTATACATGGCAAGCACATGGGTGTGTGCTAAGACTCTGCTTCTTCCCCCAAAAATTCGCTCCCCCTTTCCATCTAATGCAACTGTGAAATCACCAGAGCAAGACGCAATAAATCTCTGCCTATAATTCCTCTATGCACACAGAGTCATTTTTTAACATTAGTCCCAAAACGAAATTTCTTTGCCATTTTGAAAGCACACTTACTGCTCTTTTTTTTTCGGGCCAAGTGAAAATCACTTTTTACAATTGGAAATCACTTTTACAGACTGACACATTATAAAACCACTTTTTTTGATTTATTTAAATGCACATGTCCAAGCTGTTTTTTCAGACCACCACCATGTGTATTCTCTGTGACTGCCTACACTCCAGCAAGGGCAACCAGCCTTAGTGATGCTGAATGTATTTGCATTACAGACTTAAACCTGAAAACCCCACTCGCTTCTAAATACTGTGCATGACTATACATGGCAAGCACATGGGTGTGTGCTAAGACTCTGCTTCTTCCCCCAAAAATTCGCTCCCCCTTTCCATCTAATGCAACTGTGAAATCACCAGAGCAAGACGCAATAAATCTCTGCCTATAATTCTTCTATGCACACAGAGTCATGTTTTCACATTAGTCCCAAAACGAAATTTCTTTGCCAATTTGAAAGCACACTTACTGCTCTTTTTTTTTTCGGGGCAAGTGTAAATCACTTTTACAGACTGACACATTATGAAACCACCATGTGTAACTACAACAAAAACAATTCCCATTTCTATTATTCATTTCTTAAGTTACCACATACATCCCCTCTCAAACTGTAAACTCACCTTTAAAATTAGTTAGTTGTGAAAGAAATGTGACACTCAAACAGCAGATTATCAGAGCCAGGATCTCTGTTGTGTTCACCTCTCTCCTCTCAGCAGAACCAGATAATGGCAAACTTTCCCTCTATTTTTCCACACATATACATGTAAGTTTCAAATCTCAGTGCTTCCCCCTTTTTTTCAAATGTAATCACACATTTCTATTGGTTGAAAACCAACCCTTTTCCAAAAGTACCCTTCCCCCAACTTGACTTCTGCCTAGTACCCTTCCCCCAACTTGACTTCTGCCTGCTACCATAGCAACAGCTCATGGAACACTGCTGTGTAGAGTTAGGTCAGAAGTTCGACACACAATGTTTCAATTCCACAGAGCAAGAGTGCTTGACTTTTCAAACCTTACAGCAAATCCATAGTACTGTTCTTTGGTTACACATTTTTTTGTACCAATACAAAACATGCTTCTATTAATTTACACATACAGCCTAGTTTTTATTCTAGAATGGTATGAAACAGCCAATCAGTTCTTTTTGTTTTGAAAAAAATATGTATGCCTCCATTTCCAAACTGTCTTTCTTTTCATATTGCCATTCTACTGAAAGACACCTCCTGAGTGCATCCAGTTCTCCTTTGAAGATGTTCACAGTGTGGATTGTAGGGCACAGCTATGTCTTCTGGAGTGAAAAGTTTGCAGAGAAAACAGGTATGGTGAGAGACCTTGCTTTGCCAAATGTAGACATTAAATGGATTGGTCAGAGAGGGTTAAAGTGGCACCAATTGATGCCATTGGTGAAATCCTTCATTCAAATCCAACACCCTGACCTCATAATAGTGCACTGTGGTGGCAATGACCTAGGCACTTTGACTGGGGTAGGTCTGGAAATGCTTATGAAGGACACCTTTGCACAACTGTTTACACTTTTCCCTAAAACTGCCTTTGTGTTTTCCAACATATGCCAAAGGCAAAAATGGAACTGGTCCAATCATTTCTGTCCGCAGATTGACAAAGCAAGAAAGCACGTCAACAAATCTGTTTCTGCTTTCCTCCGTGACTATGGTATGGGTGCCATTTACCACAACAACTTGCGTTATGACATGCAAGACATTTATAGAGGAGATGGTGTGCACTTCAATGATGAAGGGAACAGAGTCTTCCTCTTGAACCTTAGACTCTGCATCGGTACTTACTTGTAGGTACCACTAAAAAAATGACTTCATAAACACAACAGCTCTTTTTAGAGCTCCCTAATTTCTAAACTCTTAAATCTGCTTTTCATTTATTTATTTTTATTTTTTTTACCGTACGCTTACCGTAAGCTTACGGTACGCGTACCCCGTGATTTTTTTTAAAATCAATAAATGTTTTTTTTGTACTTTTCTGTCCTTCTTTGACCCCCTTACAAATGTAAGGGGGTCTGTAACTCTCCTCATTGCCCCCTTTCCTTGTTTTCTCTGTTTTTTTTCTGAGTGAAACACACAAAATGGCGGCCGCCGCTTCCTGGTTTCGGCCGATTCGAATGTTTACTAAGATCTATGGGCCAATCAGAATCTCCTTCGCGCACGCCATGTTTCTTCCGTACGCTTACCGTAAGCTTACCGTACGCGTACCCCGTGATTTTTTTTAAAAATCAATAAATGTTTGTTTTGTACTTTACAGTCCTTCTTTGACCCCCTCACAAATGTAAGGGGGTCTGTAACTCTCCTCATTGCCCCCTTTTCTTGTTTTCACTCTTTTTTTTTCAGAGTGAAACACAGAAAATGGCGGCCGCCGCTTCCTGGTTTCGGCCGATTCGAATGTTTACTAAGATCTAAGAGCCAATCAGAATCGCGCTCGCGCACGCCACCGTACGCTTACCGTAAGCGTACGGTAAGCGTACCGTAAGCGGGCTCAGATATATATATTGATTTAAAGGCTATTTTCTCAGAATCTACTGAACAGATTTACACCAAACCTACAAAAGGCACTTCCTTGACCTAGGGACTACCTCTCTGCCAAATTTTGAGTAATTCTGTTCAGCCGTTCGGGCTGTAGCTCGTTCTAAAGGTCCTATGGAAAAATGCATGGGAAAAACGCGTTTTGGGACCCCCCTTTTATCTCAGCCCCCGCTTGACGGATACCCCCGAGACTTTCAGGGTAGGAGCGGAGCGTAGCGCCCCACCTATTTTGAGAAATTCGCGAGGATTCGTCGACCGGCGCCAAAGTTATTCAAAATAGAATGTTGAGGTTTTCCTATGGAAACGTGGTCCTAACTATAACTACCTACTGGCGACCGCCAGTAGGTAATATATATATATATATATATATATATATACAGTCCAATGCTCTCTCCCATGTTGGATATATATATATAATATATATATGTTTCCAAGAGTTTTCCCAGCTTTAAGGACGCACTCCACAGCAGGTAGGTTTCACACCCTTTATTTGCAAATGAAAGTGAAGTTGCATTCTGTTAGACCTGGCACCTTGGCGTGAGTTTCCCTTCCACTTTTTGATGGTGTGCCTCGACTGTTTTGCTGGTGTTGTCCGCTCAGGGCACTGCGCCACGGCTAATCCGTGCCGCAGTGCAAGTGCTCCCGAAGTAAAGTGTACCTGTAATTGATGTCCATGATTGGTTTATTGGATTCACTGTCAGTCCCCAGTAAAGTGCACCAGGGGTGCCAGGGCTTGTGAATGCCAATGCTGCTGGCGGGCTTGCAGCGCTAGTTGCGCCACCCACGGAAGCGGCCTTGTAAAGTGTGTCTAGGGTCTGCCACCGCAGACCCTGTGCGCGGTCCGGGACCGTCGCGCTGACTGCGCAAGTGCCCCCACTTGCCAGTCCCTAAACCTTCCCTTACCTACATATTAGCCACCCCTCTGGTAGGCCCACGGGCAGGGTGCATTGTGGGCATAAGGTAAGACATGCCCTGATGTGTGTGGCATGTCTTAGTAGTGAATTACAGCCCTTGTCGTTTTTCACTATTGAAGGCTACCTGCTCTCCATAGGCCAGAATGGGCTGCTGGGATCACGCCAACGCTGTGACCCCAGTGGACTCCGAGAGCATGGTAGAGTGTCAAGTTTGGTATGCCTGAACTCAGAATAATAAAATACTCCTTGTAGTCAAGTTTATTTTAATATCCTGGGTTTGTAAATACTACTTTTAGAAAGTTAGTATTTACTGACCTGACCATCTCAGTCCGCCTCTGCTGTGTGTGTGTGTTCTGCCTAGCAACAGTAAGGAGCAGGGTGGGGGGATCCCCAGAGACAGGTTGGCTGCCAGGTGGTGGGTAGAGAGATTACACCTGGATGGGTGGGAGGAGTACACCTTGACTCTTGAATAGACCTGTGCTCTGCCACCACAAAGCCGGCGCCACCCCCTGTGGGGCGGCTGATGTCTCTGCCCTGCTGCTGAAAGGAAAGAGCAGAGTCACAATAACAAAGTGCTCCAGAACTGGACTGAGCCAGGCCTAGGCCCCCTGGCGCTAAAGAACAAAAGAATCATGGTATAAAAGTAGGAGCCTGGCTCCTAAGAAAGCAGAATCCTGTTTACCACAAAGAACCTCTGCCCGACTAGAAGGAGAAGAAGACGCTGGAGGAGCTGGCCTGCTGCTTGCCTTGCTGAGAAAGGAGAGGAAGAGACTTACTGAAAAGACTTTGCTACTTTGTGCTTGAACATTCTCCAAGGGCTTGATCTGAGCTTGCCCCCTGAACTGAACCCCAGGAACAGTGGGTTCTCTGTGCTTTTGCTCGTCCTCCAATTCGAGCCGTGTGTGCATCCCACTGGAAAGAGACTGCGCCCCTCATCGCCCCTCCTAGGGCCGTGACACTCAGAAGCTCGCCTGCCTCAAACCCGTGAGAGCCCCGCTCCGTCCCGAGCCGCTCTCTGTCCCCGGGCCAGGTCGCCTGCATCCCTGTCACCGCCTGCTACTGGAGCGCGCTGAACGCGCTATCACCCCTCCTGCCGGAAGCCGTCCGACGACTGTGATCTACGCCGGGTCATCCAGCTGCACTGACTGTGCCCTGCGACCCCGCTTCGCTATCCCCGGACACCTCAGGCCGCGCCGCCCCCGCTGTGGAGACCCTCCTGCACTGCCGTGCTAAAGGGTCGCTGGCCGCGCCTGCCTACGTGCCCACACCTGCTGATTGAGGACCCAAGAACACTTCCCAAGCTGAGAGTCGCACCGACCTGTGCCGACTCTCCTAATCACGAAAGAAGTCCAGTATCGGGCTCGGGGCCCGCAACGCCTTATTTCCCCGTTCGCAGGAACCGATCTCTGTGAGTACTGGAACTACGAGTAAAGAGACTACGAAGTATCCATTTGAAACTACGAACCAAGAACATTTGCCTGCTGTATAACCTGGTGGCCTAGCGACAACGTTATTGGTCTTGTGATAAGTCTGCTGAGATATATATACCTTATTTTTACATAAAGAATCGTATTTTTATATATATCCAAGTCTGGTGTCCGTTTCTGGGGGGATTGATGTATTTACTGTGTGTACGATTGTAAGTGCTTAACCAACAGCGCCTGAGGAATCGCCTTGGCTGCTCACGCCACGCACCTAGAGGGTGAGCAAGGGTCATTCGCGAGGGGTTATCCTGCGCCCTGACGTGGAGGAGAGGGTTCCTGCTTGACACAAGGGCAACCTTGCGCCAACCAGCGACTCCCGAATCTAACATTGGTGGCAGCGGTGGGATTTCGGATTTGCACTTGTAATTTGCATACAGTGAATTATTAATCACCAGATAGTGAGAGCAGACCAAATAACGCAGCCACAGGTTTAATTGTTGAACTTTGTTGAGACATCTGCCATTACTGCAACCATGCCTGGCTCACACTCCGCTGGGAGAGCACTCTCTGTGATTTCTGGAATCGATGAGGTGGATTGGGAGAGACTGGAAGGCTACACGATAGAGCAATTGAAAGGCTACAGTGTAAAATTCCGAGTCCCCCATGCTGGATTCAAGAGGAGAACCCAGTACGCCAAGGCGCTGAGAGCCTGGAAGGAGTCACGAGACCCACGGAATGCGGGGGACATCGTTCCACCCGACAACCTTGAGGAGCCCAGCAGAGTCCGGTCGCCAGAGGAGCTGGCAGACAGGGCAGCAGACAGGGCGCATGCAATGGAGATGGCAAAGTTGGCAGGACAAATGGAAATGGAAAAGCAGAAGTTGGCCCTGGAGGCACAACAACGCCAAATGGATCATGATATCAGATTGAAGGAGTTGGAGCTGAAGGCGAAAAGTTTGGACACCGCTCCTTCTGGTGGCAGCACTCCACCAGCGCAGGTAGAGTCCAAGGTGTACATCCCCAAAGATGTAGTAAAGGAGTATTTTAGAAAGGATGACATAGGGCAGTGGTTTAGAGCCTACGAGGTGGCCATGTCTTCACACCGGGTCCCTGAGAAAGACTGGGGAGCGGGGTTGTGGGGAAGGTTCCTTGCTGAAGGGCGGGACACACTGTTAGATTTGCCCTTAGAAGTCCAGACGTCATACCCCCATATGAAGGAAGCTTTAATGACCAGGTATGGGTTAACTCCTGAGCTATATAGACAGAGGTTCAGGGAGACTAAGAAGATCCCTGAGAGTACGTATGTGGAGTATGTAACCTTTTTCTGCAGAGCACTGGATGGTTGGGTGAAGGGTAGCAAAGTGAATGATTATCAAGGGCTGCTTGATTTAATTGCATGGGAGCACTTGTCCAGTCAATGTTTTCCTGAGCTACGCCAGCACCTGATTGATAGCAAGCTGTCCAACCCGAGGAAGCTTGCTGAGGAGGCGGACCGCTGGCTCAGCACCAGGGTCCACAAGGGTCCAGTGGGAGACTCCGCCAAAGGTGGGCAGGGTCCCCAGCAGAAGAGTGGGGGCACAAGGGTAAACAGAAGGGGTTCCAAAAAGGCCCCCAAAGTAATTCCCAAGGGAACCAGCAGAAGGGTTCTCAGCCTCCCCCACCCCCGCAGCAGAACGGGGCCCCGACAGGTAGACCTGTTCCAAAGGGGCCCTTCAATTGTTATAAGTGTGGTGATCCGGGTCACATTGCCTCTGATCCTAAGTGTCGCCTGTTTGGTAAGACCGCACCCACTGGTGCTCCACCCCGGCAAGTAGCGAGTGTTAACTTTGGGGAGGAAGTAGCAGTCCAGGAGGGTGGGGGTCCCGGGCAGATGACCCTAGTCTCGCTAGGAGACAGTGAGATGGTCCCTGTAACCTACCTGCCCTCTAACACTAAGAAATATGGGCAAGTGGTGACCATCAATGGAAGGAAGGTGGAGGCTCTTAGAGATACAGGAGCCAGCGTGACCTCGGTGAGGCAACACCTGGTGTCTCAAGAGCAAATTGTACCCAATGCCTACTGTAGGGTTGTCAATGCTGACAACGTAGAGAGTCGTTGTCCAATGGCTCAAGTTCCCTTTGAGTGGGGGGAGGTCTCTGGTACTCTACAAGTCGCTGTGAGAACTGACATGCCTGTAGACTGTCTGCTAGGGAACGACCTGGAGAGTTCCCCTTGGGAAAAGGTGGAGAAGACCACGCATCTGAGGATGGTGGGTCTACCCGACTGGGCGTGCGTGACCACCCGGTCCATGGCAGCCAGTAGGGGTGTTGAGAGGGTCCTGGAACCTGAGGGAGAGGTCCAGGGACCGGCCTTAGGGAGAAGGCGCAGGAGGCGCGGGAAACCGGCCCCCGAAGTTCCCACGGCCCAGGAGGAAGTAGACCCTGAGGGGGATGCTCTGGAGCCTACCGGGGAACAGATTGCCGAACTGGGAGATCTGCCTGAGCTGACCCATTGGCAGCAAGAAGGAGGTCCCTCCAGGGAGGAATTCTGCAGGGAGCAGAAAGAATGCCCTTCTCTCGTAGGTATGCGGCAACAGGCTGCAGACCAGGCCAATGGTGTTCAGGCCAAAACACACTACGTGTACTGGGAGAGTGACCTCCTGTATTCCGAGCCTAAGGCTGCTGAACCTGGGTCAGCCCGTGTGCTGGTGGTACCCCAGAAGTTCAGAACCTTCCTACTGGGGCTGGCTCACGATGTGCCGTTAGCAGGACATTTGGGGATGGACAAGACCTATGACAGGCTTGTCACCCACTTTTACTGGCCCCAAATGCATAAGAATTCCGATTCCTACTGCAGAACCTGTCAGACTTGCCAGGCAAGTGGTAAGAGCGGAGGGAAGCACAAGGCTCCTCTGCAACCTTTCCCTGTGGTCGGTACGCCATTCCAACGAGTGGGTATTGACATTGTGGGGCCTCTGGACCCCAAGACAGCCCTGGGCAACAGGTTCATCCTGGTCTTGGTGGACCATGCCACCCGGTACCCTGAAGCCATCCCTCTGAGGACAGTGACGGCCCCCGTGGTGGGACGGGCACTGATGGGAATTTTCTCCCGAGTGGGATTCCCTCTAGAGGTGGTGAGCGACAGGGGGACCAATTTCATATCCACATATATGAAATCCCTGTGGAAGGAGTGTGGGGTAACGTACAAGTTCACCACTCCTTACCATCCCCAAGGAAATGGGTTGGTTGAGAGATTCAACCGAACCCTCAAAGGCATGATCATGGGCCTGGACGGTCCAATGAGGCGTAAGTGGGACGTCCTCTTGCCATGCCTGCTCTTCGCTTACCGAGAGGTGCCACAGAAGTCCCTAGGATTCAGCCCCTTTGAGCTTCTGTATGGTCACCCGGTAAGAGGACCTCTGAGTTTGGTAAAGGAAGGCTGGGAGCAATCTCCCAGGAAACCTCCCCAGAATGTATATAGTTACATGCTGGCCTTCCGAAACCAGACTCGGCGTTTCAGGCAACTTGCTGAGGCAAATCTGGAAGCCAGCCAGGAGGAGATGAAGCGGTGGTACGACCGGAATGCCACTCTGGTAGAGCTTCAACCTGGACAAAAGGTGTGGGTCTTGGCCCCAGTGGAGCCGTGTGCACTTCAGGATAAGTGGACAGGTCCATTTGAGGTTGTGGAGCGCAAAAGTCCTATCACCTACTTGGTGGACATGCAGACTCCCAGGAACCCTTTGAGGGTCCTACATGTTAACCGCCTTAAGCCCCACTTAGAGAGGACCGAAGTGGGCATGCTGCTGGCCACTGATGATGGAATGGAAGAGGAGACCGAGCCTCTTCCTGACCTCTTAGTGGCCTCTGAGAAAGATGGGTCAGTGGATGGAGTTAACCTCTCACCCACCCTGACGCCCGAACAACAGGAAGATTGCCGCCACTTGCTGGGACAATTTTCCGACCGATTCTCCCTGGTTCCTGGTGTCACAGATTGGTGCGTCCATGATGTGGACACAGGAGACAGCTTACCTGTGAAGCACAAGGCTTACAGGGTAACTGACAGGGTCAGAGCTTGCATCAAGGAGGAGGTCTCCAAAATGCTTGCGCTAGGGGTGGTTGAGTCCTCCAGCAGTCCTTGGTCCAGCCCCGTGGTCTTGGTCCCCAAAGCTGCTGCGCCGGGAGCCACACCTGAACTCCGGTTCTGTGTGGACTACAGAGGACTCAATTCAGTCACGAAGACTGACGCGCACCCCATCCCCAGAGCTGATGAGCTCATTGATCGGCTGGGGGCTGCCCGGTTCCTCAGTACGTTTGATTTAACGTCTGGGTACTGGCAGATCGCCTTGACCGATGGGGCCAAAGAGAGGTCAGCATTCTCTACACCAGATGGGCACTTCCAGTTCCGAGTCATGCCATTTGGGATGAAGAATGCCCCTGCCACCTTTCAGAGGTTGGTCAACCAGGTACTGGTTGGGCTGGATGCGTTCAGTGCCGCCTACCTGGATGACATCGCAGTGTTCAGTGCCACCTGGCCTGAACACCTGCGCCACCTCTGGGAAGTGTTGATGGCGCTGCGCCGAGCAGGCCTCACGATCAAGGCAAGCAAGTGCCAGATCGGGCAGGGTTCCGTGGTGTACTTGGGACACCAAGTGGGGAGTGGCAAGGTGGCACCCTTGCAACCCAAAATTGAGACCATCCTGGCTTGGGAACCCCCCAAGACGCAGACCGCAGTGAGGGCCTTCCTGGGGCTCACTGGGTACTACAGGAGGTTTGTCAAGGGCTATGGAACGATCGTTGCCCCCTTGACAGAGCTGACTTCTAAGAAGCAGCCCAGGAACGTGATTTGGACTGACACCTGTCAGAAAGCTTTCGACACCCTGAAGACTGCCATGTGCACGGCGCCCGTGCTCTTGGCCCCTGACTTCTCCAAGGAATTCCTAGTCCAGACAGACGCTTCAGAGCATGGTGTGGGGGCTGTTCTCTCACAGATGACTGAGGAGGGCTGGGACCAACCCGTAGCCTTCATCAGTAGGAGGTTACTTCCACGGGAAAGTAGGTGGAGTGCAATTGAGCGAGAAGCATTTGCTGTGGTCTGGGCGCTGAAGAAGCTAAGACCCTACTTGTTTGGGTCTCACTTCCGGGTTCAGACGGACCACAGGCCCCTCAGATGGTTGATGCAAATGAGGGGTGAAAACCCGAAGCTGTTGAGGTGGTCCATCTCCCTACAGGGTATGGACTTTACGGTGGAACACCGTCCTGGTACAGATCACGCCAACGCTGACGGTCTGTCCAGGTATTTCCGCCTTAGTGACGAGGAACCCCCTGGGCAAGGGTAGTTCTCCCCACATTTCAGCTGGAGGGGACACGTGTTAGACCTGGCACCTTGGCGTGAGTTTCCCTTCCACTTTTTGATGGTGTGCCTCGACTGTTTTGCTGGTGTTGTCCGCTCAGGGCACTGCGCCACGGCTAATCCGTGCCGCAGTGCAAGTGCTCCCGAAGTAAAGTGTACCTGTAATTGATGTCCATGATTGGTTTATTGGATTCACTGTCAGTCCCCAGTAAAGTGCACCAGGGGTGCCAGGGCTTGTGAATGCCAATGCTGCTGGCGGGCTTGCAGCGCTAGTTGCGCCACCCACGGAAGCGGCCTTGTAAAGTGTGTCTAGGGTCTGCCACCGCAGACCCTGTGCGCGGTCCGGGACCGTCGCGCTGACTGCGCAAGTGCCCCCACTTGCCAGTCCCTAAACCTTCCCTTACCTACATATTAGCCACCCCTCTGGTAGGCCCACGGGCAGGGTGCATTGTGGGCATAAGGTAAGACATGCCCTGATGTGTGTGGCATGTCTTAGTAGTGAATTACAGCCCTTGTCGTTTTTCACTATTGAAGGCTACCTGCTCTCCATAGGCCAGAATGGGCTGCTGGGATCACGCCAACGCTGTGACCCCAGTGGACTCCGAGAGCATGGTAGAGTGTCAAGTTTGGTATGCCTGAACTCAGAATAATAAAATACTCCTTGTAGTCAAGTTTATTTTAATATCCTGGGTTTGTAAATACTACTTTTAGAAAGTTAGTATTTACTGACCTGACCATCTCAGTCCGCCTCTGCTGTGTGTGTGTGTTCTGCCTAGCAACAGTAAGGAGCAGGGTGGGGGGATCCCCAGAGACAGGTTGGCTGCCAGGTGGTGGGTAGAGAGATTACACCTGGATGGGTGGGAGGAGTACACCTTGACTCTTGAATAGACCTGTGCTCTGCCACCACAAAGCCGGCGCCACCCCCTGTGGGGCGGCTGATGTCTCTGCCCTGCTGCTGAAAGGAAAGAGCAGAGTCACAATAACAAAGTGCTCCAGAACTGGACTGAGCCAGGCCTAGGCCCCCTGGCGCTAAAGAACAAAAGAATCATGGTATAAAAGTAGGAGCCTGGCTCCTAAGAAAGCAGAATCCTGTTTACCACAAAGAACCTCTGCCCGACTAGAAGGAGAAGAAGACGCTGGAGGAGCTGGCCTGCTGCTTGCCTTGCTGAGAAAGGAGAGGAAGAGACTTACTGAAAAGACTTTGCTACTTTGTGCTTGAACATTCTCCAAGGGCTTGATCTGAGCTTGCCCCCTGAACTGAACCCCAGGAACAGTGGGTTCTCTGTGCTTTTGCTCGTCCTCCAATTCGAGCCGTGTGTGCATCCCACTGGAAAGAGACTGCGCCCCTCATCGCCCCTCCTAGGGCCGTGACACTCAGAAGCTCGCCTGCCTCAAACCCGTGAGAGCCCCGCTCCGTCCCGAGCCGCTCTCTGTCCCCGGGCCAGGTCGCCTGCATCCCTGTCACCGCCTGCTACTGGAGCGCGCTGAACGCGCTATCACCCCTCCTGCCGGAAGCCGTCCGACGACTGTGATCTACGCCGGGTCATCCAGCTGCACTGACTGTGCCCTGCGACCCCGCTTCGCTATCCCCGGACACCTCAGGCCGCGCCGCCCCCGCTGTGGAGACCCTCCTGCACTGCCGTGCTAAAGGGTCGCTGGCCGCGCCTGCCTACGTGCCCACACCTGCTGATTGAGGACCCAAGAACACTTCCCAAGCTGAGAGTCGCACCGACCTGTGCCGACTCTCCTAATCACGAAAGAAGTCCAGTATCGGGCTCGGGGCCCGCAACGCCTTATTTCCCCGTTCGCAGGAACCGATCTCTGTGAGTACTGGAACTACGAGTAAAGAGACTACGAAGTATCCATTTGAAACTACGAACCAAGAACATTTGCCTGCTGTATAACCTGGTGGCCTAGCGACAACGTTATTGGTCTTGTGATAAGTCTGCTGAGATATATATACCTTATTTTTACATAAAGAATCGTATTTTTATATATATCCAAGTCTGGTGTCCGTTTCTGGGGGGATTGATGTATTTACTGTGTGTACGATTGTAAGTGCTTAACCAACAACGCCTGAGGAATCGCCTTGGCTGCTCACGCCACGCACCTAGAGGGTGAGCAAGGGTCATTCGCGAGGGGTTATCCTGCGCCCTGACGTGGAGGAGAGGGTTCCTGCTTGACACAAGGGCAACCTTGCGCCAACCAGCGACTCCCGAATCTAACACATTCCGACCTTTTAAATCCTCCTGCCTGACGCGTTTCAAAGCTCTTCTGCTTCTTTATCAAAGGCATCCGTGATTACACAACAATGTTCCTTGAACACAGTATTCTGCGTGCTCTTTCATTTATAGGCTTCCGGTGTGCCTTCCTTAATGGGTTGGGTTTGCTGTTGCACGCTGGTACTTGTGGTCATATTTTAACAATTAATCATACCTTCCAGTAGGTTCTGTGTATTTCACGTTACTTCAAAGGACAAATTAAGCCCTCCAGTGGGCCTCGGAATAAAATTTCACCTTCCCAAATCATATATATTAGAATGAACTTCGTCGGCTGACGCAAACTTCTTAGAACAACGAAGCACAGACCACAGGATAATGCAGCAAAGTAAACTCTTTATTCCCAAAAGACCTCTACAGCCATGACGCGTTTCAGCCCTGAAGGGCCTTGTTCACATGACACGCTCTGTCAGGTGGGTAGTTTTTTTATACAATTTTTTCTCTCTTTTTTTACCTTTTTTTCAATAATGCTTTAACCAGTGTTTAAAGTGACAGTGCAAAAATAAATAGCCAATAAATACAGGTGAAACAAACATTTTTAAATAGATAGTATAAAAACATTAAAAGTTGATTATTTGGTTAAAACATTTTTTTTGCATAAATATAAACAAGATATTGATTGTAGCCTGTTTATAAAACATTGTGTTAGACATACTTGCATTTCAGAGCGACATTTGAAACATTAGTTATTTTAGGTAAATACCCATTGAGTCGTGTTCGTTTAGTTGATATATGGTGTGTGTGTGTGAAAGAGAAATCGACATTCATACGTTACATGGGGATTTATCTATGGTTTCAATACCTTAATCAACCAACTTTAAACTTTCAATGAAATATGCAGACTGTCAACATATTTTATAGTTACAATTTTAACTGGTATATTTTCATATGTTAATGACTTATTTAATTTGGTTACCTGTAGAAAGTGCTTTAAAGTGCAAGTGTCAAAACTTGTTTAAATAAAAACCCAAAATATGATAATTAAAAAATACTAATGTAAAAACCTGTTAACCCACCCTGTGTTAAAAAGTAATAAACTCGGATAACGGTTAGACGGCTGGCATGTTAGATTAATATATAGCATAGAATTGCTGTTTATCAATGTCAGTATAGAATACCACTAGTCCTCTAAATATTTTTATCAAATGATATGTCATATAAGGATCAGGGACGTTTACAGGCATGTATAAAGTTCTTCAGTAGCATTAAGGCCTTTCGGATGTTTGGTATCTAGGTTAGTGATGTACCTGGTTTCCATAAGCCTTAATGCTTTTTGCCTGTCACCTCCTCTCTTGTTCGGTGGAATGGAATCAATCAGAAAGTAAGTTAGGCCTGTGGGATCAGCATTGTGTACCTCGTTAAAGTGTCTGGCCACTGGATAAGTCTGGTCTTTTTTCTTGATTGCTCTGATGTGCTGGAGTACCCTCTTGTGTCCCTGTAAGATGGTGCTACCCACGTAGCTGAGCCCACACGGGCACTCCAGCACATACACGACATGGTCAGATTTACAGTTAAGGGCCTTGGTGATGAGCTTTTCATTGCTACTAAAAGGGGTTTTGTATGATGTGTGATTTGTACCATGATTGCATGCTTTACACACCTTACATTTAAAAAAAACCCTTTCTTTATGCTAGCCAGGTATTTTTATTGAGGATAGATGGATCATTCTGGACTAGAATGTCTTTCATAGACATTGCCCTACTGTATGTAATCACTGGTTTTCTAGGCAATAAATGCCCGATAGTGGGGTCACTAAGAACCAGAGGCCAATTTTTTGTAATCAATTTTTTGATTTCTCTTTCTTGTTTATTAAATTGGAGGATAAATCTGAATACATTTTCTTGATCTTTCGCTGTATCATTCGAATGCGAGTTTGTATTTAGTAGAGTTTCCCTGGTTTTAGTTCTACTTTTAAGAATGGCGGTTTCTAAACACTTGGTAGTATAACCCCTTTCCTGAAATCTTCTTTTGCCGTTTTCTTGTTCAATAATAAGATCATTGTCACAGCTACACATCTCACCGTATGGTATACTGTTGATGAGATGCTTGGGGTGTGAACTGCCTTCATGTAATATAGTGTTTCCTGCCATCGGTTTTCTATGTAGTTTGGTCTCTATTTTGCCATCCTCTATGAATACTTCAACATCCAAAAAGTTAACTCTTGTCTTGCTGATGGATGCTGTGAATTCAAGATTCAGAGAATTTTTGTTTAGCTCATTTAAAAATTCCTCGGCCTCTGTAGTTGACCCCTCCCAAATTACAAAGAGGTCATCAATGTATCTCCACCAAGCCTTGATGATTTTAGTTACATACATAGTGTGTTCATTAGGTAGGACCAGCTCTTCCCACCAGTCCATGTGGAGACAGGCATAGCTGGGGGAAAAGCTGGCCCCCATCGCTACTCCTCGCGGCTGTTGGTAAAGGGTGTTTTGAAACAGGAAATAATTATTATTTAAACAAAAATCTACCATGTTTAAAACCATAGCACTGTGTTGAGCATATTGCGGTCCTCTTTTGGCCAGATAAAATTCAAGAGCCTTAAGTCCATCTCTATGGTTGATTGACGTGTATAGAGAGGTCACGTCTAGGGTCATTAGTAAGTAATCTTGTTGCCATGGATAATTCAAAAGTTTCACTAAAAAGTCGCTGGTATCTCTGATGTATGAAGTTAGGTTCTGAACATGTTCCTGTAGGAAATAGTCCGCATATCTGGAAGTATTTTCGAATAGGCTGTTACGGGCTGAAATAATAGGTCTACCAGGTGTTTTTGTGCATTTTTGTGAATCTTTGGAATGAAGTATAGAATAGGGACTACTGGTTGATCATTTTTCAAAAATTTGAATTCTTCCACTGTCAGCAATCCCATATTTTTCCACCCGATTAATTTCATCTTGAAGTCATTTATTACTGTGCGTAAAGTTGAATAGTCACTACGCCGGTAACAGTCATTGTCTTTAAGTTGTTTCATGGCTTCCATAATGTAATCACTTTTTTCCAAAGAACAACGTTTCCGCCTTTGTCTGCATTTCGTATGACAATGTCTGGGTGCTTTTTTAATTTGGTCATTAAAGCATGGAATTGGATTACCTGTTTTTTGGTTTTTGATTTTGTCATTTTTTGAGTTTTGTGGTTTAGATCCTTTAATCCAGCTACCACATTGTCATGAAAGTTATCAATTGAATCTTTGATCATCAATGGAAGGCATGTGGAACAAGGTTTGAAAGGTGTTTTGGGCTTCAATTGTGTATCACTGTCATTGCCTTCTTGACTTGTTGGCATGTTAGGGCTGGAGATTAAGTTTTCATCCAGTAGTTCCTCCATCTCAGTTAGGAAGCCTCTATCTGATTGAGTAAGAGGATTTGGAATGTCCCCTTGATCAATGTGCACAAGTTGAATATTTTTCGTTTCATTCCTTGGCTTGTCATGCTGCAGATTAGCTTGATGGAAATGTTTTGTTAGTTTTAATTTTCTGATGCTTTTATAAACGTCAAATCGTGTAGTGGCATAATCAAAAGAATTTACAGGGCAGAAGGAAAGGCCCAGTGAGAGAAGTTGCTGTTCTGCTTTATTGAGTATAATTTCTGTGAGGTTCACAACTGTTGGAGCGGTGTTGCCTAAATTGTTTCCTACCGTCTCCAATTCCTCTTTTGGTATTTCCTTTGTTGTGTGCTGCTGTTGGTTTTTTCTTTTCCTTGCCCACCTTCTTTCCCGGCGTTTAGTTGTTCTTCATGTGCTTTGCTTTGTTGTGGTCTTGGGCGCAGGGTTTGCCTGCGCTCTTCCACTAAAAATCAACTTCGTCAGCCAGTGAAAGTGTTGATGGAATTTGTCGAAGCATCTGATTGTATAATATGGATAGATAGATAGATAGATAGATAGATAGATAGATAGATAGATAGATAGATAGATAGATAGATAGATAGATAGATAGATAGATAGATAGATAGATAGATAGATAGATAGATAGATAGATAGATAGATAGATAGATAGATAGATAGATAGATAGATAGATAGATAGATAGATAGATAGATAGATAGATAGATAGATAGATAGATAGATGTTAAACATTAACATTATTTCCTATTTGGTGTTCATTTAATTCACTGCCTCCATTATTTTCTATAGGAGTGCTGCAGTTCCTGTGAGTGGTCATGTGCGATGCGTTGACTTACTCCAAGGCCAGGCTGGAGTACATTTGAGTCTGTGTTGACACCTTTAGGGCTGTAGCAGCTTTAGAGATGTAGCTTGTGAAATGCAATGGTCTTACTTTTTTTAGTATATTTATGACTGCGGAGTCTCCACACATAAAAAGATAGGAATGTTACATCTTTTTATGTGCTGTGCGAAGACCGCGCAGTCATAAAGATACTACTGATAAAATACCTTGGTGAATATCAAACAATTGTAAACTTATACAAAAGTGTATCAGGCCCAAGGAATTTATTCCTGTCCTAGCTCACTTATATAGAACATAGGATCCCAACGACAAGTAACCCCAGCATAACATAATCAAAATTTTAGGAACATTCCCCAAAGCTTTGGATTCATACTGCTGGGGTAATAGAGCTGCAGATGTAGAAGGTAACACTAAAACTATTTTTTTAGTCTTCACTGACCGACAGTCTTCCTCTGAATTGCAATCTTTTATTTTCCCCTTAAGTAGAGTTTACTCGGCCTTTGACAGAGATCTGTCATACCACAATTTCCATAACCCATACTCATTTAGAAATTTAATTTAACATATTTTGCCTTTTCTCAGTGGAAAAGATCATGAGCTGATCAAAGCATTTTTGACTGGCCCTATTACATGTCCTTTTTGGAAAGTAAGGCAAAGCTTGATGCAAACATATTTTTCCCACTGTATGAGGAAAGCAGAATTCTGAAGATTTTTTTTGTTACAAGAATATTGTTGTAAGATTGTCATGTTGCATTTCGTTGTGGTGATGATGTATTTTGTTGTTTTGTGTTTTTCTGTTTCTGTGTGGTATACTTTCATTGTATAATTGCTTTGTTGGGTTCATTTTTGACTGTGTGTTTTGCTAATCCATGCTACCTTTTTGTTTTGTTATTTTTCTTTGTTTTAGGTTATTGTGATATGGCAATGCAGGAGAGGGAAATCAATTTATGGCCAACCCACAAAGTGAATTTCAAAAACACAAACTCTAGCTTGGGTTTTTTTATTGAAAAACTATAAACTCAGCAAAGCAGGCAAAATTAGCATGGCCTCCACTCAGCAAAGTTCTCCGCCTTCAGTGCAACTGCTGCATTAACAGATGCACATACATTTTATGGATCCCTACTAGACAGGGAGGAATATCTGAAATAGGCATCCATCTTTCACCTCTGGAGTGCGGAGGTCAAGACATTCACATCCTCCAGACTACCTCTGCCATGTGGAGGACATGAGCTTCTCATCCTGACACTGCAGGGAGGAAATCTCTCTGGTGGACGCACCAGAGGGATTCCCTGTTTTATACTTTCAGCTCAGACTGCTGGGGTAGAGCTTCCCTAGAAGCCAGGGGCCATTTTCCCACTAAATTGAGTCTTCAGAATGAGAATCTCCCTTCACCAAATGGTACCTCTCTTTATTTGATCACTGTGTAGGGATCGCTGCTGCATTGAATATTTAGTAAAATGTGTTAACAGTTATGTGTTGAATTATTTTAACAGGTTCAAAAGGTTTAAGGCAATAAGATGGGATGGCTGTGCGAAGGCTGCCACAACAAAAGACAGTTGCCCTATCTGGCCTATAAGTTTAAACTATAATGTCAATGTTTGATGGAATCATAAATCAGTCCAAAATACAACTGTATAGTTCCCTCTTTTTATTTAAAGTGGTAATCTCTATTAATTCAATATAGATGTGTACTATCATCAAAGAACAAACAAATATCATATGGACCAATTATAACTTATTGATACTGAAAGAAATATATTTCCCAAAACTGGCTTCAGTTGCTGTTGTCTTTTACCAGCTTGACAACCTTCAGCCAACATGTGTTTCGCGGAGAACTGTGCCGCTTCTTCAGGACTGATTTCAGATAATAAAAATATTTTTACAAAAAAATTACATTCTTGTGTATTGCTAAGAAGTATATAGCTTGACAGTAACATAATACATATATATATATCTACTCCTACATACTAATAGCTTACGACATTTGTGAAAAAACAAAGACCATGTTTATAGTTACTTTTCCGAAAAGACCAAACATATAAACATTATATAATAACTATTGACACTAGACCTTTTTTTTAAACTAATTAGGGTTCTAAATCTGATATGCTAGGAAGAATATTGCTACATAAAACATGACTATCTCCTAATTGTCACTACCCTAAGGCCTGTTCAAATAACTTCATTCACCTAGTTCAACTATGTATGTACAGTTTCAAAAAATGTGGTTTCCCGAGAAATAACAAATTCATAAGTGTAATGTGGATACGTTGATTATTCAAAGAAATAAAAAAAAAAGGTAACCCTGGTTTCCTGTACCTAAATTGCATAAAGGTTTTAATGAAGTCTGCAACTTAACTCTCATCTTATAAGATAAATGTTATCACAAGATTTTTTAGATTTTAAAATTTACAAGGCTTACCTCTTTATAGGTAAGAAGAGGTGAGTATAAATCTCAAAATGGAAAAGTCTGTGAGGCTCTATATACATCAGAAGATAGGTACAAGCAAGAAAGGAGTTAATATATAATGTATGAAAATAACAATGATCACCTTAAGACAACAATTCCAAAGCATGGATACCCGCAAAATCAAAACCACAGTCCTTGTCATGGTAGTGTCATGATAGTGTATTCACCCAGTAAGGTGTGTTGATCCCAATTCCTGTGTGCGCTTGAAATCTATATTTGATTACGATACAAGATAGAAGACTGCCTAAATACACAGAACTAAATTACCAAAATCGTGCTCACCTCTAATCACACTTATACAAAGATAAATCTCTCACAATTACTTAATAATGTTTTAATCCCAATTGAAAGGATAGAAAAAGAAAGATATATAATTAAGTACATACATGAAATCTAATATTATTGACAACATTGAATTGTTCAAAAAACATCGGAGCATCCTGACAGAGTATGGATGCTTTAAAGTTAATCCACACTGTTTACAAGGAGAAGATAGAAAGTACCTCTGTGTTCAGGTCTAGTAGAAAGAGAACCACATATGAATTCTTGGGGCCTCATTTATGTAAAGAGGCGCATCGCTGCGAGAAAACAGCGATGCGTCACTTTTCATTGCACCCTCCTTGCGACACCAATGATGCATCATATTTACAGTATGAAGCATCATGGTGCAAGGAATTACAGATACGTCAGTATTTCTGACGCATCTGTAGGCGCAAAAATGACGCATTGCTGGAGTGTGTCACAAAAGTGACGCAACTCCAGCAATGAGTCATTACCCATGGGCAAGTCCCATGTTCAATGTGCCTGCGTCAGTCTAACGCCTGCCATGAGGCAGGTGTAAGATATTGACGCTTTTGAGTCCTAGAAGTGGCGCAGTGAAATCTCATAGATTTCACTGCGTCACTTCTACGACCATTTCTATCGTCAGAACGCCCCCCCCGCCTACATTATAGCTGGCACAGGTATAATGTGGCGCAGGGGTTTACAAAGTGACGCTTCTCCCTAGATGCATCACTTTGTAAATATGACGCAACATGGTGCATTTGTTACACCACTGGTGCGTCACAAAAAGTGACGCACCAGCGGCGTCAAAGTGACGCAAGGCCTCATAAATAAGGCCCTTAGTTTCCCAATGTCTTTGCCTAGTACCACTAAGAGGTTGAGCGTCTCACCTTCTATCAAACAAAAAAGAGCATTCTCCCGGTCGCATTCACCTCAGCATGTGCCCCCAATGTCGTTAGATGTAAACCAGACACTAGTGACTATAAAGTCTATTAAAAACATATGCAAAAGACCAAAGCTGTGATGCGATCAACCATTATCGCTAAATTAAAAAATTAATTGTTCAGAATCGTAAGAGCGACATGGCAGTGTTAGAGTGCTCATCTTGAAAAAAGGAAAGTGTCTTTGCATTTGAACATGAGTCTAAAGAAAAAAATCCAAAAGAAAATAATGTTTTAACTCTGCTGGTATAACCTTAAAATATTATCTTTTATCAATGTTAGCAAAGTCGTCTAGCCTTCTGTCAATAGATAGTGTTCTCCTGATCGTCCATATGAGTCCAATATGAAGGCTAGCACTGAAGTTTACCTCTATATATATATGTTTTGAAAAGGACTTAGGGGCATATTTTCTAAGAAACGCGATAAACATCGCATTTCCTGCTTTGCGCGATTCTGTTTAACGCCGCGTATCGCAGGATTCAATCTCCGAGATATCGCGTTATTATCAACGCATATCTCTACGGCGATCAAATCCTGCGATAGCGGCATCAAACAGAATCGCGCAAATCGGGAAATGCAATATTTATCGCGTTTCCTTGATAATATGCCCCGTTGCCTCAGCAGTACAATCCACCTGCCATGATAAGTATGGCTAAGTCAGTTTCAAAGCAGGCATTACAAACCCGCAATAACCGCGGATAGCACGGTTTATTTTATCGCTTCGTGGATTTGCTCTAGGCTTGCTAATATTGCGCTGCCATGTCAGCGCAGATTTCCACGGAGAGATGTAAGGGAACGCCTATTTTGCATGTCATTAGCGATATTCATCGCTGACATGCAAAGCGGCAAAAAACGGGCGCTATTGCCAGTAAACCGTCGCTAACAGCTGTTAGCTACAGCTTTCTAATAGGGCGATAAAAATATTGCCGCTTTAGTGGCAAAAAGTGCCGCTAAAGCGGCGATATTGCCCTTGATAATATGCCCCTTAATTAGATAAATCTGGATGAAATGACCAAAATGAAAGGTGCAAACACCTGAACCGAAGCATTGACATCACAATGCAAATCCCCAAACTGGCTGATGTGTGTATTGACACAACCCATAACGATAAAAGGGACAGATCCCAAATTGCTTCATGAGAGCATTTAAACGCATCATGCAGAAGAATTAAACAAATTGTACTGAGAAAAAAAATAAACATTTCAAGAGCAATTTGTAAAAAGTCGATATCTGCAGGACTGATTTTCGATCCTTAAGGTGGTAACAAGTTCACCTAGTCGAGTGTGCTAAAGCTCATGCTTGAATTTCTTGGTTAAGATTGGATAAAATAAAAGGATCATTGCTACAGCTCTTAAAAAAAGGGGTTACTAATATATAAACATATCATGCAGAATTTTTTTTAAAAGAGTTATAAAGACACTGTACAAGAGGAGATAATATTTCTCAGTTATAGAAATAAGATGAATACTAGCAGAGTTAGGTGGACCATATCATCAAGGTCTCAGTATAGATTAATGTCTCCTATCTGACACAATGAAATTGGAATGTTACATTAAGAGAGTATTAAGAATGAAACTATTATAGTGAATATAATAACTATTGTACCGATATCACAATTCAAAGAGTCGTGTCTAATGCAGAGGTAATGATAGCGGGTATAAATGTTCCATTGAAAACTTAGGGCCATATTAGCAACAATAAATATCGCAGAGCGCGCTTAGCACAAAATTTTTATCGCCAGCTATCACTGGAATATATCGCCATGCTAACGCTGTATTAGCAACAATTAGCGCTATGGCGATTAATATTCCAGCGATAGCGGGAGGGAAGGGCCAACATCGCGACAAAACCAGCGATGTTGCATGGGGAAAGGGGAAAACCTTGCTGATACGACCCTGTGGTCGTATCAGCATAATCCACCCCCCATGGTAGGTCTGGTTAAGTCAGGAAAATAGCAGGTGTTAAAAAACCGGCGATGACTCCGGTTAGCGCGACTTTTCACATCGCTAACTGGCGCCAGGGCCTCCTTGCTAATATGCGATAGGCCTGTTAGCATCTGTTTACCAGGTCTGTTGGTCGGGAACGCCTACTTTGCATGTCATTAGCGATAAATATCGCTGACATGCAAAGCGGCACCCAAACCGGTCGCTTTCGCCAGAAAGCTGTCGCTAACTGCTGTTAGCGACAGCTTGCTGATAGGACGATAGAATTATCTCCGCTTCAGCAGGAAAAGGTCCCACTAAAGCGGCGATATTGCCCTTGCTAATATGCCCCTTAATTTTTGCCAAAATTCACAGCAATGCCGAAATCTATAACATATATAGAGAGTCCAGTTGCCATGTTTTCGTTTCGGCCAGCATCTGCAGTGAGTGAGAGGGCTCCCCGTCAACTTTAGCCAACTTTAGCTCCAGTTTTCCTCCGGTTCTGAGAGCTGAGTTCTGTTTGTGCTGGCACTGGTGTCCCGCTGGTAAAGCCGTGCAGTTTGTTTGTGCGCGTGTGCGCACCACCTGATTGAGCCCTCCCGCGAACGCGGCCTGGTGGAGTGACATCAAGACGGACCAAGACAGGTGCGGCCCGTACCTCGCACACTCCGCTCTGAGACTGCTGAGTCGGCTACCGGCTCCAGCTACAGTGTGCATGGCGCTGAGCATTTATCAACCAGTGAACCGGCGAGCCAGGTGAGCCCCTGTAGTAGGGGTGCAGGCGGGGGCCTGGTGGGGTCAGTGTCCATTGTGCACCAGAACACTGACCAAGAGCTTCGCTCCGGTAACGAGAGGGAGCGGGGGAGCCTTGGATGAGCTGAAGAGTGCCGCAGGTGCGCAGCAGATCGCAGAGCAGCAGAGAGTTGCAGCAGCAGTGAGGAAAAAGCAAGAGGAGCACAGCAGTGCAGTGTGGATGGAATAGAGACGTGGTGCACGGGGGGCAGAGGTACAGTCAGTTTGGTCCAGCCCAGAAGAGAGCTGCCCCACAGCCCCATAGCCCCACAGCCCCACAGCCCCACAGCGTCTGAAGAACAGGCCAGAGACAAATAGAGGTTCAGTGAGGCATTGAGGCGTCAGCGGCGGCGACCTGATTCAAGCCAGAGTGTTTGTAGCAGTAAGGGTGCCGAGCTAAACTAGCAGAGAGGACAGCAAAGTACACATACCAGCATCTTGCACACTTGGCCACACGAGCCCTGAGGCTGCGACCGCTACCCATTGCAGTAGTATCCCCCGTATAGCGGCCCTAGTACGGAGCAATCCAAGACTGAGGCAGCAGCAGTGGAAGCCCTGAGAAGGAGTATAGACACCAAAGTAGCGAGGCTGTGGTGGTAGAAGAGCCTCGAGAGGAACGACTTGAGAGAAACTCACAGCCCTCAACCCACAATCTACAATTAAATTGTAATCAGAATACGAGATTGACAGCTACGGAGGATGAGATTGGGCAAACTCAGGCGGACCCCAAAGCAGTCCCAAAAGACCCAGAAAATAAGTGGTAGCAACCCAGGGGGAAAAAAAGGCAAAAGACAAATCAAACAATAAAAGGAACAGACACAATTCTACAGAGCCCACTAATTTCTCCGATCAAAACATTTTTTAGGAATCAGGAATCTAAAGGTACAATGGAAAGAAATAAAGCCTTCTCCTCCCTTAAAAACCCCGGGGCCGCAATTTTCTCAATACCTAGAGATCTGCCAGGTCTTCCTGCACCACTAACCCCACAAAGTGTGGCACACAACACTGGAACTGAAGAGAAACCAATCGCTCGGACATCCTCGGGACCAAATCAAATCAAATCAGGTGTTTGTTAAGCGCAACTACTCACCCGTAAGGGTCTCAAGGCGCTGGGGTGGTGGGGGGGAGTTCGCAGGTTCCAGTCCATCAAGGAGGGGGTCTGTCGAAGAGCCAGGTTTTGAGGTTTCTTGCGAAGATGGGAAGCGATGTTATCTGTCTGAGGTGGAGCAGAAGGTCGTTCCAGGCTCTGGCTGCGCGGAAGCAGAAGGAGCGGCCTCCCGATCTGGTCTTTCTGGTGCGGGGGACCACGGCGTAGGAGAGCTGGGCTGATCGTAGGGTCCTTTGGGGTGCATGGAATTTGAGTCGGCTATTCAGGTATGCTGGTCCGGTGTCGTGGAGGGCTTGTTAGCGTGGGTTAACATCTTGAAGGTGACTCTAGCTTTGATGGGGAGCCAGTGGAGTGTGCGCAGGTGCTGGGAGATGTGGCAGTGTCTTGGCAGGTTGAGGACCAGTCTTGCGGCGGCGTTTTGAATGTTCTGTAGCTTGCGGGTGAGGTTTTTGTTTATTTCGGCATAGAGTGTGTTGCCGTAGTCGAGCCTGCTGATGACCAGGGCATGAGTGATGGTCTTTCTGTGTTCAAGGGGGATCCATTTGAAGGTCTTGTGTAGGAGGCGGAGGATGTGGAAGCGGGAGGATGAGACGGAGTTGATCTGGCGGTCCATTTTGAGCTCTAAGTTCAGGATGATTCTCAGATTGTGGACCATACTGGACCAAATGGACCCAAGCAGCCAAGACTAAGCAAAAACATGTGGCAGACAAACAAGGAAAAGGAAGAGAGCAGATCAAAAAAGAAACTACCACAGTAGGGGAGGCCAGAGAGGAAACATCAACACCAGATGATCACCATCTTGAGACATCTATAGAGGGTCAGGGAAAAAATAGCACTACTGGGTGTAACCCCAAGGCAATAGACAAGTTTAGGCTTGGCAAAGGAAGAGAGCTGAGCGAGGAAAGAAGGAAGTGGTCTGCAAGGGCCAGCCTATCACTACATTACGCTCTACCTTAAAGCCTATAACTTCCATCACACCTGTAAGGCCACATGAGTCTAAACAGGTCACACAAAGCGGAAGCTCAGATTCACCAGACAAGCTTAGACGAAGCAAATGACCTGGAAGACCTAGAAAATCTACGGTTGAAGCTCCTAAGCCCAATATTTAACAATGAGTCGCCACAAGACTCAACCAAAAAAGAGGGACCAGAGGACAATAAAGCCCCAATGCAAAATGAAGGGGAACTACCTGACCTGAAAAAAACATGAAATAGCAATGATACCGATCCAGAATACCAGTCAAACAGTAACCAGCAATTACTTGTCAAACACAGAACAACACACAGGCACTAAACAGACATCCCAGCAAGAGACAGCACCCAGCAATATAATAACCCACCCAGAGCTCCTTAGGTACGTAATAGACACACTTCAATCATCCGTAAAGGCACTTAATTTGCAATCGTACAAACTTGACATCCAAATAGATCTAATGAACATCACAGCGTTACATACAGCAGGTATAGATACTAAATTGGATAAACTTAACAAGCTAATAATAGCAGCACAATCCAAATACAAGCTAGAGCAAAGTCCCTGCGCCTGTGGCCCAATCATTGACAAGTTGAGCCTCCTTCCAACCCTCCTGGAACAAATAATAGCTCTCCGACAGCAAAATACGCCATGCACCAAGTTTAAAAGAGCTGAAAGTAATACACAATCAGTCCCCTTTAAACAGGACAAGGAAAAATGATGACAAAGCAAAAAAACATACCATCCAAGACAAGAGCCACTGCTGTTCCAAAACCGGAAGAGTGCATCTTAACTAAACTAACAAGAAGACAAAGAAACATGAAAGGAAAGCAAGAAACAAACTATCAGTAGACAACATGGAGCAAAGAGTCAAAGTGTATACAAAATTCAGTGTAACTATAGAAACAGACGACACATTAAACACTACAAGGTCTTCAGAGGGAACAACGGACATTTTGACTGAGGCTCACAAGGAGTGGCCCCTAGCAATGCCAGCAAGAGAGGAACAAGAGTCTAAGAAACAAAGAGATAATAATGCCAGTAGTACAGCTTAGCCCGGACAAAGCGAAAAGAAAAAAAGCAGCAAACCCCGGGGTGTGCACAGAATCCCTCGTACGGAAAAAGCTAACAACAAGCCCACAGAGCAGCATTCAAATAGAGAGTGACGACGAACTAAGCTCAAGAAAAGGCAACACGGGAAATCAACAAAGAAGACAACACCAAGAAGGGACACTGCCCCCGGGGATAAAGCAACAAGGGAGAAAGGAAGGACAAGCTGAAAAATTGACATCGCAATTGTTCAAAAACAGCACTAAGCACCCGAAGCGGAAGGAAGGGACAAAAGAAACAACTAATGGGATTGAAGGCTTCAACTTACAAGAGAGCAAGGAGCCATGGATTAATGACAGGAGCCTTTTGGGATGGACGGGGAACAAACAAGGTGAAAAGGTAAATAACGAACAAGGGTTTAATGACAACGCGGAAACAACTCTGCGAGAAAAGGACTGCAAGACTACCTCAATCCAGCGTGTTAAGAGCTCATCTCCTAAACCTGCAACAAGGACCATCCAACAACATGAAAACCTTAGATTTAGCATAAACAACATGGTGCAAGCAACCCCTTTGGAAAGCAAACACGGAAACTGGCCATGGGCAACAACCTTTGAAACTGAATTGGGACCCCAAAGAAAGGACCCCGCCGCAAGAGGGAAAGAGAACAACCAGAGCATCAGGCCACCACCAACTACCATAGCACAAGATGTCAAAAAGAGCAATAAGTCCAAAGATGACAACCGTAGAGTACAAATATCCACATCGGCGGGAACAGCTCAAGAAGTCTGCAATAGCAGCATTACCTGGTGGTCTGGACAACTACAACAAATACTACCAACACCAGAGTACGAGTCCCAGGGACAACATGACATCCTAAACAGAGGCAACATATTTAAATTGTTTGCAATTATCCCTGAGCTAAAACATTTAAATTCAGCCCATCTACTGTCTGTGGAATTTTGCCAGAAATAAAATGGTAGCCTTAATGAACAAACCCTAACAACCTGGCAAACAGCAGAGGTTGCCCAGCTAACCATGACCTTCAAACAACAATTCGATACATGGGGCATAAGGCTTTCAAAACCTGCAAAACCACGTTAACCAGGCCCGCTATGGAAAAAATCCACAGAGAAGGGAAACTCAGGGCACAGTCTGGCAATAAAGGAACAGGCTTACTCAGTACTCCGGAATGCGAGGGGAAACAGCCCATTGACAACAAGACGCAATGTGGGCAATGCCAAAAAAAAAACAATCACAGAGCCTGACATTGACCACTGTAGTTGGCTCGCGTGTACGCTGAATAAAGTGAAAGCAAATTGACATCCAGGCAAACAGACAACAAACAACAGCCAAGGAACCCTCCACCTTATCTCGTGGAACATAGCCGGAGCTAAGAAATGGCTAAAAGATGGCAGGCTTTTACAAGACTGGGTGACGTGATATAATCGCCTTACCGGAGACCATGGCACTGGAGGGGCTGCCCCTTGCAGGCTTTACACACTTTAGCACACCGGCAGAGAAACACAGGAGACACAGATGTCCAAAAGGAGGGCTAGCAGTTTATGTCTTAACTGCAATTAATATTAAATAAGAGCAAATAGCTCCCTACGGACCAAATGTGCAACTAATAAAACTTGCTCTACTAGTCAAAGAAGAACCTGTACTATTAGTCAACACCCACGTACATCCATCCGCGAAAGAGAAGAAAGCTCACATTGTTTTGTTAACAACCATGATCAATGACATATGAAACATCAATCCCTTCTGGGAAATCATCATAACAGGAGATTTCAATTCAAATTTAATCTATACACCAGAAGAGGATGAGAAATTAGCAGCAGATAACAAGTCCTGGGACGTACAACTCCAATATCAGCTCAAGTCGGGTCTTCCAGATCTAGTAGGACAACAACTGGTGAAAACATTTGAATGCCTGGGTTTAAGAATAATAAACGGTAGAACATCAGAAGACTACCCACCAATGTATACTTACCTTGGAGGGAAATCGCAATCAAGGCTTGACTACAGCAATATCATTACCATTAATGCCCTTTCTCACCCGGTTTGTCATCGAATTTACCACCAAAAGCGACCACTCGTACCAACATATTCACTTTAGTCCAAAGCTTCCTAAGCAGCAAACTAGTGTGACAACTGCAGAAAGCACGTTCTCAATTGATCTGAATGGCTGAAATAGACAACAGGGAACATTGACGAACTTCACGTCAAACTACAGAGGTTCAAAAGGGAAAGTGAAACTAGAGAATTGAATAAGATACAAGAGTGGGTAAGCTTCACTGACAAATTATTAAGAATCATGTCCGGCAAATCAAAACAGGCCCCGAAATTTAAAAATACCATGGCAAAACATCAATTGAAGCTATCAAACTTAAGCGAGAACTAAGAAAAAATCTAAGGAAACTGAAAAGAACTGAGCTGACCCGCTCAGACTGGGAATTAATACGTAATCTTAGGAAAGAATACAAAAAGAAATTGTGGGAGCACAAAAGAAAATGCGAGGATAACTTCTGGGCTAAATTACTATACAGAGCGAAGAAAATTAATTCAAGCACATTTTGGGAAATAATAAATGGTATGAATCGGCCTGTCAACTCTATCACCTCAATTGTAGGAGAAAAAGATTGGGCCACGCCACTAACAAAAAGATTCACAGACATTGAACCTTCGAACCATCCAGTAGGTAAAGAGAAGGAGCACAAAAACATCGAGAGGGAAGAGGAACAAATGATCAACTACAGGACCTTCGCACAAAACATAAACAGCACCCTAACCTGTCATCAGACTAAAGTGCTAAATGCAGACGAAGTACAAAAGAAAGGAGCCGTGATGAGCACCTGTAGTTCCGGGACCACATCTGGAAACTCAGGTTACCAACTGGAAGATGTAAAAAGAATAATCCTGAAGTGTCGCGGAAATGGGGCCCCAGGACCAAATGGTGTCCCCCAATAATCTTCAAATCGGCACCAGATTTCTGGAGCCGGAGACTAACAAATCTATTTGAAGAAGTGGCGAATGAAAGGCAAATTGAGCTGAGCTGGCAGGGATCAGTAATAACACCGATCTTTCAAGGAGACAACAGAACGTCCCCGCCTAATTGCAGGTTAATTGCGCTTCTGCATTTAGACGCAAAGTACTACGCCTCACTGATGTTGGAAGAACCTGGTCTGACAAGTCAAAACTGATACCGGTTAATCAAACAAGATTCAGAAAAGGGACTGGGACAGTCACAAACATCCTATTGCTTTTGTTGATTGCCGACAAATATGTACGGAGGAAACAACTGCACCTCTGTTTTGTTGATCTAAAGGCAGCCTTCAACAGCGTAGACCGTCACATCTTATGGGAAAAACTGTGTGCGTGGAAAATCCCAGAAAATACACTCAGAGGAATATTGTTTCTTTATTCCAATACATGGATGAGAGTAAAGCTGGCAGACGGCTCAAGACTATCAAGGAAGGTCACAACCACTAAAGGGCTGAAACAAAGATGCGTTCTGGCACCGCATCTCTTTAATCTCTTTAAGGCAGACCTGGCACAAAAGCTCAACAAGATCAAATCTCATCCACCCCAATTGGGTACTTTGTCATTATCCCACCTATCATACGCGGATGACGTTGTCCTGATGAGCTTAACTAAGATCAGCCTACGAAGGTCACTCGCAGGAATGCTGGAATACATAGCTGACAATAAGTTGGGGATTAACACAGCAAAAAGTAAAATAACACTGATCAGTAGACACCAGACGGCTAAAAAGCACTTTCAAATAGAGAGCAAAAAGCTGGAGGCAGTCTTTAATTCCAAGTCACTGGGTTTTTACATTGACAACAGGCAAAATCATTTGCCTTCAGGGCCTTAGCAAAAAAATTGAAGGGGCCATAATTTAAACCGTTATTACCAGTAATAACAGCTAAAATGCTACCAACATTATCATAGGGTAGTACTGCATTATATGGGAAAGGCGCCGACCTGTTAAATAAATTACAAGTTTCAACATATAAAAGGGTCTTTCAAATCCATCAGGCTGCGTCCCCAGCTCAGTTGAGTTTAGAATTTGGGGTAACCAACGAAATGTTGGGGAGAATGTACGCTACCATTAAGCAATGGTACAGATTGAAGGAAAATGTGGCAGAATCAGAACTGAATAAGGCGCTGTGGGAGGAACTAGAGAAGGACGAAATGTCCCCCTACAACCAATACCTAAAAAAAGCTTTATCAGCAACATGTACAGGTGAGCTCTGGAAAACCAGCTTGTCCTACTCATCCTTCAATCAAGTCATAAATAAATCAGCAAAATGTTACTCTTTGCTAGTAGAAAAAAACATCCTCATTAAGAGAAAACACGCCTGGATGGTAATCACCAACTATAAGACACTTACCGCAGCGCCATATCTAAACATCACATTCTCGCTCTATCGAAAGTTACAACTAATAGCCATGCATTTAGGCAAACTGCTGTCCAACTCGGATCAGCCAACATGGGTCCACATAGGGCCTAAAGAATGTAGAGTATGTGGAAGCAGTAAAGAGGATTTTATTCATCTAGTCTGCACATGTCCTAAACTGTTAAAAGCACGAGTCACTTTATTAAAAAACGCTATAAACATCTGAAGAATAAGGATGTGCAGATCTGCAATCATAGCTAGCTTGGATCCAACCGACACCTTTCTGAACTGTCAATTAATAAAGTTCCTTACCATACATGAGCAAGCTTTAAAAACTGAATCTCGAGCCATTGCCCGGTAACGTCGGACAAGACGGATTGGTATTTGAGAGTGAATATTGTATACTAAAAATACTGGAAAGTATGCCGAGAACATCTGAAAAGTATCCTCTTTCGTGCAGCGGACTATGGGTTAATTAACGCTTCTGATCTACTAATTGTTAATCACATATTTTTTGTACACATCTGAATATTAATAATTGACCAACTAATTGTTTAACGGACATCTTTATATATATTTGAGTATTAATAATTGCTAACAAAATACTTTTATGATTTTAAGGAATTAACAAAAGAAAATTACTGTCTTTTTCTGTTTTTAGAATCTATATTGTTATGTTTTTAATTAACTGAGACAATAAACATTTGAACTGAACTGAACTGATATCACATGCGAAAAAGTATCACAGCAGTAGATTTTGATCTAAACAGATAGAATATAAAAAATAGATCCTTAAAATAAGAACGTTTTGTGATCAAGTCTGATATAACAATCGAGCCTATCATGAACCATGCAAAAGATTGATTGATGGACGGAATGCTGGACAATACAAACATTCACCCCCAGTCACAAGGATCTGAGTTTAATCCATCATTCTTTTTCTCACCACACCAACCCAGTTGGGACCGAGCCATATGCAAATCAGTCTTGACCCTGTTCCTTATGGGAACAGTCCAGCCCGAACTGCCAAGCCAGGTTCTCCCTGGACCGGAAACAAGCATCCTGGGACCAGTTTCAGGGCATCACCCTTCATCAGCCAGGCTAGCTTGAATCCATTGGTGCAGTGAGCCATGTGCATCAAATCAGGATTAATAGAGTAGTATACAGTGCCCTGTCAATCTTAATGTTAAGACTAACATCTACCATACGTAGTGTATCTATTCACCATGTCTCTCTTTGGTGCTATCTAAGGATCATGTCTCCTCCTCTGCGATTGACTTTCTTCTGTTCAATGCCTATGACTCTGATAGTTGAAACATCAGCATTATAATGAAATTCTATGAAATATTTACTGAGGGGTGACTTACTATCCATTCTTTTGATTACATTTATGTTCTTTCACCCTCTGTTTCAAAGGATGGATAGTTGATCCAACATACCATTTATTGCAGGAACACATGAATATGTAAATGCAGAAAGAGGTATTGCAATCAAAAAACAATATGATTGGAAATTGCTTTTTACCATTGTGTCCCATAAACTCGTTAGTCCTGTCTGAAATGTTTTGGCCTATTTTTACAAACAAAAGGGAACCCAAAAGGTAGATAAGGACCTTGGGTAACAGTTTAGTATTAGATCGGTGGTCTTTAAACAGAACAGTTTAGTCAGTAGGATAGATATAGACTTGAATCAGTGCTATAATGCGAGTGTCCAGCCGGACAATCAATTTAATAAATCAAAAGTGTCAAAGAACACAAATACAAACACATCAATAACGTGGGACACAATCCTGCATCCTACATGAACACATGACAAGTACATTTAAGACAAAAACATATCAGGCTAGACTGGGTAGCTTGTGGAATATTAAACACAATTTCTGACAAACTTATAGACACAGTAACTGCACTTCTTTTATCATATTCGATTAACGTGCAAACTGTTTACATTAGTCAACGACGTTTCGATCCTTATGTGGCCACCTTAGTGAATGTTTCGGTGAGGGCAGTGTTGCGGCTGGTGTGACGAGCTCTGTACTATATATCACCCCACTCTTTACCGGTCAGGTGTCTCCCTAGTTCCTTTTCTAAGAGTATCTGATTAGGTTTGTAGATATGTTTAAAGTGTTCGGTTAGGAAGGTGTAGAGGTCAGTTATTAACTGTCTTTCAAATGTCTTGGAGACCAGCCATCATTCATAAGGGGTAAGGCATGGGGGCACCTATCGAAGAGAAACTCTGGGATGAATTAGTGGGAGCTTCCCTAGAGTATCTAGGAATGCCCGGTTCCAATTGATAAACTTTTATACACTCCAGAATGTACCTTACACCGTCACAAATAAATATATACTTTCTGATAGAAACCGCTAAATGCCCCAATTGCGAGGAGGTAGGGGCCGAATTCCTGCATATGTTTTTGAGCTACCCAGAGTTGGGAAGCTTCTGGAGGGCAGTGACAGACACATTAGCCGAGGTGACTGAGAGAGAGGTTCACTGTACACCAGGGCATTGCTTATTACATTGATTCCCACACACCTTTAAAACTAAAGTCACTATTACATTTCAAGACTTGGCATTCTTGCTGGCCAAGAGACAGATTGCCAGACATTGGAAATCCCGGGGGGGGGGCCTTTGTAAAGGGGTGGAAAAGGGAGATCCTACGTTGGGCGGATTATGAAGGGGCTACACGACTGAGAGAGGTTCCTTGGAGGCTGCCAGGGCATGGGAGGCTCTGGTGACAATATTGAAGCACCCTGATTCCTCCTCCCGTGAGGAGGCGCCAGATACTCCCTGATAATGTAAATCACACAACTACTTCCTCAGGCGAATTCCGACCTACAGCCATGTGGTTTGTCCTCAGCAGCATTCGGGTCAGAAGGGAGCTGACAGGACTAGCAAAAGTAAGTCGACATAGGTCACTACCCCATGCCATCAGTATATTGCAGCTATACGGGAATATTAGCCTCAGCCATGGCACGCCTAGAGGGAGGGGGAGGAAGCGAGAGGGGGATTAGTTAGATCATTACAGTTTGATTTGCAATTTATGCCACAGAGAATCTTTACTTAGCTGGGTCTGGAAGGATACCTTCATATGTACCTATATCGTGTTGTACAGAATATGCATTCATGAATGGATTAACACCCCCCCTTATATCAAGCCTCATCTAAAGGGAAAGACACACAATTGATGGACGGAATGCAGAACAAATCAAAACATTCACCCCAGTCAAGAGATCTGGGTTAAATCCATCATTCTTTTGCTCACCATGCCACCCCAGTTTAGACCTGGCCATATGCAAATCAGTCTTGACCCTGTGCCTCATGGGAAGAGTCCAGCCCGAACTGCCAAGCCAGGTCCTCCCTGGACCGGAAACAAGCATCCTAGGACCGGTTTCGGGGTTGCACCCCTCTTCAGCCAGGATAGCTTGATTCAAGTGGCACAGTGAGCCCAGGACCCACGTCTGGGCATACCTGGTGCACTTAGGGCGAGAAAGCAAAAAACACACAATTGAGGGACGGAATGCAGAACAAATCAAAACATTCACCCCCAGTCAAGAGATCTGGGTTAAATCCATCATTCGTTTGCTCACCATGCCACCCCAGTTTAAACCTGGCCATATACAAATCAGTCTTGACCCTGTGCCTCATGGGAACAGTCCAGCCCGAACTGCCAAGCCAGTTCCTCCCTGGACCGGAAACAAGCATCCTAGGACCGGTTTTGGGGTTTCACCCCTCTTCAGCCAGGATAGCTTGATTCCAGTGGCACAGTGAACCCAGGACCCACGTCTGGGCATACCTGGCACACTTAGGGCGAGAAAGCAAAAGACACACAATTGTTGTTTTTGCACTAATCTAAAGGGAAGCAGCCCAGTCCATCGGAGGTTTGAATTCCCATATGTATTATTGATTGATTGTATATTGCCACATTTGTGACTTGCTATTGCTTTGCAATCAATAAAATCAGTTTAAAAATAAATAATTGAAGGAGGAGCCTAGCGCGCAACCAAGATGGCCGCGTAGGCACAGGGCTCCCGAGGGCCTCCACAACCTCCCACGTCTATCCTGAATTTATCCTGATTCTATCGACGGGCTTCTACGGGCGAACCTACGTGGAGGTGATACCTGCTGTCCAAATTCAAATCGGACATCGGGAGCCGGAATAGTATCAATTCCAAGTTGGCGGCCCACTCCGGACCTTGCCCCGGACTCGAGTTGGCATGGTGCCCGGGCAGAAAGTGAACAACAACGGCATGCAGGACTTGGGCCGGTGCGCACCCCCTACTTTCACTTTCGGTTTCGGGTCTCCTCGCTGAAGCTGAGGGGCCTTGGATTGTCAGCACACATTTATAGTGGGACGATTGGGTAACCTGCCTGCTCTTGGACACTAGCTGGGACTACCCCTTAGGGTCTCCGAGGCTCCCTAGATTGGTTCTCCGGTGATCGCTCATCGTGTTGGTGACCGACACTCTTGACGGCCATCAGACAATGGCGGCTAGATTGGACGGAGATAAGCAAAAATCCAAGACGACTAGGTGGGGAGCTCATACCCAAGCTAACAACATGGACCGCTATACCCAGTCGAGAGGTTCCCCTGTTGGCCCGCATAAGTCGCCGGAGAGACCCAAGGATGGCCCGGGATCGTCAACGGAGTTAACATTGCAGGACGTCATGGGTGCCATCGAGGAGATGAAAGCGGCGGTCGGCCAGCGATTCGATACATTGGCCCATAAACTGGACACAGTTTTGATCGATGTTAAACTAGTCAGAGCGGACCTTTCACAAACGAATGAAAAGGTCAAATCCTTGGGTCTGACGACGTCGAGTCTGGTAACGGACGTGTCTGACCTGCAAGCCGAGGTCCGTAATCTGCGGACGTCCACTGCTTTGTCTGTCCGTCGACTGGAGGATTTTGAAAGTAGGGCTCGGCGGAATAATGTGCGCATAATCGGGGTGCCGGAGAAATCGGAGGTCCCTGCAGCTGACCTCTTTGTGGAAGACCTTGTGATCAACCATCTCGCACCCAAAGGCTTGAGTAAATTCTTTGCGGTTGAGCGGGCCCATAGAGTTCCGGGTGGTAAGCCCAAACCGGGCGCTCCCCCACGGCCCATCATTGCCAGAATTTTTCATTTCAGGGACAGGGATGCTATACTGCAGGCCTCCAGGGTGAGTGGGCCGACGAAGTTCGAGAACACTCATATAAGTTTCTACCCGGACTTCACACAATTGGTCCAAAAGCAGCGACAGGAGTTCATGGGTGTCAAACGGCGACTGAGAGACATGGACCTGAAATATGCGATGCTCTTTCCGGCCAGGTTGCGGGTTGAGTTTGAGGATCGGACGCACTTTTTTGATCGGCCGGAGGAGGTTGGAGATTGGCTTGATACCCTGCCTCAGCGACGACGTCGAGAGGGACAGACCGGAGGGAACGGAGTGGGCTCGGCTGAACAGGAGTAGACTTTTGGTTCCCGGTGACTGACTATTGTGATGGCACTTCCATATTTTGGTTTGGTGTTTCTATTCAGCGCCTTATCCTTCAATGCCCGGGGGTTGTGGGGTGCTCAGTGAGGCTCTTTCCTCCTCTGGGTTTTCTTTTGTAGCGTAGTTAATGTTAGGGCGACAGGCACACTGCAAGTTGGGGGGGCTACATGGGCTCACGCAGGGGTGCAGGGTGGGGGGAGTTGTAACGGGAAGGTTGGTGGGGAGGGGGGGAGTTGGGGAATGTTTGTTTGTTTCACAAGGCAATGTGAGGTTAGCTGCTGATTTGTCCTGGTTGTGTTCTCCGGGATGTGGGCATCATGCACGGGAGCGGGGTGGGGGGTAAGGGATTGAGAATACTTTCGTGGAATGTGAACGGACTGGGGGATAGGATCAAGCGCGGGGTGGTGTTGCAGTTTTTGAAACGGATCTCGCCCGACATTGTTTTCCTGCAGGAGACACATCTGATTGGGAACTCCTTCCATGCCCTGAATAGGCGGGGCTATCGCCTTGCTGTGCACTCTGGTTTCACTTCTGGCTCTAGGGGAGTGGGTATCTTGGTCAGGGCCTCTCTCCCGTTGGAGGTGGATGAGGTGCTCCACGATGATAGAGGGCGATATGCAGCATTGGTGGGGAGATGGGAGGGTAGAACTGTTTCGCTCGTTGCTGTTTATGTGCCACCGGGATTGCAGACGGCTACATTTGCTGATTTGGGGCGTTTGGTCCTGGGACTCCCTGGGGGGGTTCTGGTGTTAGGGGGTGATTTTAACGCTGTTGCATCCGGTATGGAGGACCGTCACCCCCCCAGGGATCTCCCTAGAGCCCAGGCCTGGCTGAGTGGCTTTCTAGATACTTTAGGACTTATAGATTGCTGGAGACTGATGCACCCGGGACAGGCACAATATACCTTCCACTCGGGGCCCACGGGAGTCTCTCGAAACTTGATTATATACTTATGCCAGCGTTCCAGGCTGGAATGATCGGGGAGGTGCGTCATTTGGCCCGAGGTATTTCTGACCATTCCCCTCTATTGTTGCAGATGGAGGTTGTTCCCGGGGCAGAGGGAAGAGTAGCGCCAATTAACCCCTGGTATTTACGTAACCCTAATGTTCGCGCTGAACTGGTTAAGTCCATTGATCACTACTTCAATGATAATGTAGGGTCAGTGTCGTCTGCTGTCTCCCTATGGGAAGGTTATAAAACGGTGATCCGGGGGCATGCCTTGTCTATTATTTCCCATGCTAGGAGGTGCGGGAGGGAAGAGGTGGTCCGCCTGGAAACTGACATAGCTGAGATGGAGGGGGATTTGGAGCGGGGTGTCACGGATGAGAAATTGCACGTTCTCAGCCTTAAACAGTCAGATTATAGAGCGCTGGTCACGGATGCTGCTAAAAGGATGAGTAGAGAGCAACAAGGACGGCTGTATGATGTGGGAGATAAGGCCAGAAAGTTGATTGCTTGGTTGGACAGGAAGGAGAGAGCGAGTAGAGTGGTGCCGGTTGTGGAGAGAGTGGATGGCGTGTGTGTGACTGACCCGGTAAAAATTGTTGACTGCTTCGCGGATTATTTCCGTGGGGTATACTCTCCGGTCTCTGGGTGCTCGGAGGAGGACTCTCATCTGTTACTTAGAGATATTGCATTGCCGTCCCTCTCGGAGGCTGATAGCATATTGATGGAGGCGAAGTTGTCGCCGGATGAGATTGCTCTGGCCATTCGCTCGATCGCTTCTGGTAAGGCCATGGGTCCCAATGGTCTCCCCATTGAACTATATAAGTTGCGTCCAGATAAGATAGCACCATATCTCCATGACATGTTCCTCGCTGCACGGGCGGCGGGCCCCCTCCCCCTTGACCAACGTCTCGCTACCATAGTTGTGATACATAAAGAAGGGAAGCCGCGAGACTGCTGTGCCTCCTACAGGCCTATCTCGTTGTTGAACGCGGAACCCAAAATTCTGGCTAAGGTGTTGGCCAATCGACTGGTTCGGGTCGTGGGCGACTTGATTCATCAGGACCAGTCCGGTTTTATACCTCATCGTAATACCGCCCTGAACCTGAGGCGGTTGCATGGTGTGCTTGCTAGAGCGGAGTTTATGCGTGAGCCGGCCATCTTGGCGTCTTTGGACGCTACCATGGCGTTCGATACTTTAGAGTGGCCGTATATTTGGGCTGCGTTAGCTAAATTCGGGTTTGGCCCTTAATTCATTGGGTGGGTAAAATTGCTATACGCTGACCCATTGGCGCAGGTTGTGGTGAATGGTAGGGCGTCGGCTCCCTTCGCGCTGGGGAGAGGTACGCGACAGGGCTGTCCGTTGTCGCCCCTTCTCTTCACACTTTCTTTGGAACCTCTCGCTGCCTGGTTGCGTTGGGAGCCGTCGTTGCGGGGCATTAGATGGACGCCGGAATTTGAAGACCGTGTCTCCCTTTATGCGGATGACATTCTTCTGTATCTCACCTCTCCTCGACAGTCGCTAATTGTATTGGTGGACGTATTGAATTCCTTCGGTCGTAATTCTGGCCTGGTTATCAACTGGGCCAAGTGATGTGTTTACGTCCTCTCGGGCGAGGCCCCCCTCCTGCCGCGGGGGTGCCCTATTCAGATTGCTACATTGGGGTTCAAATATTTGGTAATCTTCATATCACTGGACCCCGCGGTCCGCTATGAGCGAAACCTTCTCCCTCCACTCCAGCGATTGAAGGCCGATGTCGCGAGGTGGCGACGGCTTCCGCTCTCGCCGCTCGGACGGGCGGCATTGTTTAAAATGATGTTGCTGCCTCGCTTTTTGTACGCTTTACAAAATACGCTAGATGTCGTGCCAGCCCGTTACTTCCGTGAGGTGGAGGGTCTTCAGCGCCAACTGTTTTGGGACGGGCGACCGAAGATCGCTCTCGCCAAGTTGACACTCCCTTGGTATGATGGGGGTGTTGCTCTCCCCGATATTAAAAGATACTATTGGGCGTCTCAATTGGCGGCGGTGAACCACGGGATATATGGTCCTGCTTTGAATCCGGCCTTCGAGATGGATAAGTTATTACTTCACGGCGGGGATTACAATAGGGCACTGTATTCGGCGACTCCGGATGCACGGTTGACAGGACCAATGCAAGTTGCGGTACGCGTGTGGCATGCGGCGAATGCTGCGATGGGGTGGAGGGATCGCTTGACTCGAGCGACGCCGTTGTATGCCTCCCAGCGCTTGGGTTGTCTGTGGAAAACGAAAGGCTTTGAGAAATGGGATATGATTGGTATAAGTAAGGTGGGTGACCTCTGGGCGAAAGGCTCCTTTAAAACGTTTGAAATGCTCAAAACTGAATACAAATTAAATGATAGGGAGTACTTCCGATATGCACAGGTCCACCATGCGCTATGTTCGGTTTTTCCGGATGTTGCTGCTATCCCAGAATATTCCCCGTTGGAAGATAGGGTGTTAGACGGCTATGTGCCCGACAGCACTATTTCCCTGATCTATAAAAAACTTATTAATGATCGTACAGACTTGCTGACCCATCTGCGGGAGGCGTGGACGGCCGACGGATTGGAACTGGACGATGAGGATTGGGTGTCGGCGGTGGCCTCCCCGAAAGAGGTGGCGATCCCGGCCCACCTTAGATTTGTGCAGCTGAAGATACTTCATAGAGTGTATGTCACAGGGCCTGGTTTGATACGTATGGGGTATTCGAGGGATGGACTGTGTAAGCGTGGCTGTGGCGTGTTGGGTACCTTTCTTCATATCCTATGGGAATGTTCGGAGGTCGTACGATTTTGGAACGGGGTACACACTGTAATGGAGGAAGTCACGCATGTAGCCTTGTTACCAGACGCCAGGAGGTGTTTGCTGAATGTCTGGGAACCAAATGACTATAATGCGGCGCAGACGCAGTGGGTGACTTTGGGGTACATGGTGGCTAAGCGCAATATCGCACAGTTGTGGGGTTCCTCGTGGCCGCCTACGATTTCGGTATGGAAGGAGAATATGGATTGGTGTATGTTCAGGGAGAAGACGGTGTATGTGGTGGCCTAAGGTGTGGGGTCCATGGAATTCCTATCGTGGGAATATCTGCGCTCCGCCTCTGCCGCGAGAGGTTGACGTTGCTTTGTCCCCCTAGCCGCACATTCTACGTAATTGTGCATGCTTTGTTCTCTTCTCCGCCGCCCCCCACTACCACCTCCTGTCAGGATTTATTCCAGATAATGTGGATCTTCCCCCGTCCTGGGGAGCGCACACTGCTATTTCGGACTCTCATTGCCTTGTTTGTGTGTTATTGTTGGGTTTTTTTTCCCTTTTTTTTTTTTTTTTTTAGAAAATATGAAACCGTCCTTTTTGATTGCCCTTGGACTATGGCCGCGGCCTGTTATATGTGCTTTCGAACTTTCGGGAGCTTTTGCTTGTGGCTCATTTGAAGTTATGGAGTTGCCTTGCTGGCTCCCGAGCTTTCTAGCGGCCGGCCCTTGTGGTTGTAGGCCCTTGTTTGTATCTCTTTAATGTGTAATAAAGGTTTCTTCAAGAAAAAAAAGAAAAAATAAATAAATAAATAAATAATTAAGGGGTTAGGCATCTCTGCACTGCCTCCTTATTGTCAGGGTGACTAAGCCAGTGTTGAAGTTGAATAATGCAACCGTTCCGTCTTGGGGATGGCATAGTCTGCTCGCACCTGTGTGAAGGGGATCACCCCCTCCTTGTCCATCATATGTCTTGCTGACAGCAGGGGTCTGTCTCCACTAATAGAATGCCCCAGGGCTGTTACCCAGTAGGAAATATGGATTATCAAGTAGGGGTGTCAGCGGCGGGTGAAAGGAGGAAATCCCATATCTAGTGCCACACCGATCCCAGGCCTCCATTGTGACTTTCGTAATCAGGGAGAGGTAAAGGTTCTGGGGTCTATGCGGCTTCTTTAGGAAGGGAATCTTCCACAAGGAATTAACTGCCACTGCCCAATCCTGAAAGAGCCAGTGCCGTTCTGATTCCTCTTTGTTCCATCCTACTAAGTATTGTAGTTAGGTTGCTTGGAAGTATAGTTGGAGATTCGGTATCCCGAGCCCCCTATCACCTGGGGGAAGATAGCTGATTTCTCAGACAAATTGGTGTAGTTTAGATAGCAGTTTAAAAATGATCCCTTTTGGGGGCGTCAGGGGCAGCATTTGCAAGAGGTACAGAATTTTGGGCAGGATAGTCATCTTAATCGCCGTGACTCTTCCCAACCAGGAGATTGTCTGCTGTTTCCAATGGGCCAATTCAAACTTGATATGTCTGTATAGGGGTTGATACTTGAGCAAGGAGTTGCTTGTACAGTGGAGGCTAGGCGGATCCCCAGGTAAGGGACAGCTGACTACACCCATATAATCGGGTATTTTTCGTCGAGTCATGTTTCCAAAGCGGGAGTCATGGAGAGATTCAGTGCCTGAGATTTGGTGATATTGATTCGAAATCCCAAAGCAAAGCCGAACTCCTCCAGCTCCGTCATAAATGCCGGAAGGGCCAATGCCGGATTATCTATTGTCTCCAGCACATCGTCAGCATAGAGGCTAACTTTATGTTGTTCTTCCTCCGAACGTGGTCCCGCTGATCTCAGGGTTATCTTGGACCCTTTGAGCTAAAGGCTCCATATAGAGGGCGAACAGCAGAGGCGATGAGTGGCATCCCTGTTGGGTACCTCTACCAATGGAGAAAGGGGCAGAGACACATCCGCTCACTCTGACAGATGCTGTGAGAGTGCAGTAGCAATTCAATACCCAAGATCGAAATCTCAACATCAATCCAAAAATGGGTCCGGACCTGTTCTAAGAAGGGCCAGTGAACCCTATTGAAGGCTTTCTCAGCGTCGATTGCTAGGAGCATATACTCTCCCTGTGATCGCAAGGCCTTATTTATATGCAACACACGTTTAGTATTGTCACTAGTCTGGCACTGAGGAATAAAGCCTGCCATATCTGGGTCTATGATAGACGGCATATGCGTACCTAGTCGGGATGCCAAGATGTTGGGGAACAGTTTGAGGTCTGCATCCAACAGGGATATTGGGCGGTATGAGCTGCATTGGTGCTTATCTTTGCCAGGCTTGGGGATTACCGTTAGCAAGGCTGTCAGAATCATTGGGGTAATAGCCCCTGGAGCTGAAAAGGAGTTGAACACTGGTGTCAGGAGTGGGGGTAGAATGTGGCAAAATGTTTTATAGAATATGGACGGGAATCCGTCTGGGCCCAGGGACTTCAGAGTCTTTTAACGGGAGATCACCGAGATCACCTCCTCCACCCGGATCTCCATGTCCAGAGAGTCAGCCTAGTCTAGAGATAGGGAGGACATGTGGGAATCCGCAAGGTAGGAGGCACCATCGGTGAGGTCCAAGCGTTGGCCAGAGTACAGCTCTGCAAAGTAATCCCTAAAGGTGTCTGCAATGGTTATGGCATCTCAGACTTGAGTCCCTGTGGCGTCATATAGGTAGTGCACTATGTAAAAAGGTAATCCCCGATTACTTTAAGGTTCAAGAGGGGGGAAAGAGTCAAAAATATTGAGATATAGACCTCTTAACCAACCTATCTTATTTACTTATGTAGAAAAATCTCTAAATCTATGTAACAAACCACCCAGTGTTCCACATAAATATACTGTCTTCACAACATAAGTGCTTTTTCTTTGTTTTTATTATTTAATCAAAGATAAAACATGATTTTTATAACATTTTCAATTTTGCTTTTTTGTTTTGTAATTTACATAAGTTGACATAAAACATACATGTGCATAATCAAGCAGTGTAAACAACAATTTGATCGTTGCCTGAAACAAAAATACTGCTAAATGGTTGACAGTACCCCTCACAGAACAACAAAAGAAATTATAAACATAAAAGTTTAGCTGCCTAATCTCACATACCAACATCCATACCACATACTACATAATATACACAAAAGAGATTGTAAAAACTGTGTTTAACAACTGGAAATGTTTTCTTTTTTTAAATATTATCTATCAGTGTATTCTGTTAACATTTTTCTCACAATGACTTTTCCTTTATTTCATCGGTTTTTAAGTTGATCCATATAAATTTATTTTCCAGCTGTCAAAACAGTCGGTCTGGTCTACGCACGTTTCGGTGATAGAGATCACCTTCCTCAGGACCATCAAATAGTAAAAACCATGGAGGGGCTACTTTTGTTCTGAAAAAGGAAGACCACTGTGTGTCAGATATGGGGAACAAGAGGGTATTAAATGTATTACTTAAGACATTTTTTTATTCCAAATTGCTTCAAATATGCTGGTTCATGCAAGTCTCAGGTAGACAGAAGAAAGAGAGCTATTAGATTGGGAAAATTGAAGATTATATATAGCCCTTCTCCAAAGTGACAGGAAGTGCAATTAGTTGTGGAAATGACCTAGGAGAGAGTTTATAATGTGCCTATGGATTGAAACAAAACATAGAACCCTTCTCCCAGTGCTCAACACAAGATAACACAAATTTGTTTAGAATACCTGTTTCAACACAGATTGTGTCGCTAGGCTGGCGTCTATGTGCTGACTATATAGTGAGACAACAGTCCATAGTTCGTGCACGATGCACGAAGCTGCAAAGGCAATGAGAAAGGCTAGTTGAAAAGGCGATTGATTGAAACACGCAGTTATTGCTCAAATGGGAGTAAGTAAAGTTTCTTACACTGACTGCTTGAGTATATAGGGTCAGAGATTCATGTAGTGGTTAAAATATATTCTTTTTTGCTTGTATTGGCTTTTTGCCATAAGACTCTTCGCCATAAGATTCTTGTGGCATAGCAATGTATCTATAAGATAAAGACACATATAAAAGAAATGTAATATGTATCTTGAAATGTAGCATGGTTGTGTGTTGAAAAATCTAATGTAGATCTTACCTCTGAACGAATTGTAAAGCGCCAGACAAGAGGGTTGTCTATTACGAATTTGAATGCTTGCGGTTCATGTGTAACTTAGACATGGAGTTCAAAGTGTTGGTTCTGGAAGGCAGATACGATAGTGTGAGGCATATTTTAGTATTTCTACCTTATTATTACAGCAACAAACCTATCAGTTAAATATTACATTTTTTAGAGATTTATCTCAAGTGGAGCTATTCGTATGAGTTTGTTAAATACTCGGCTTGCCTTACTCTTTACCGATTTTTGCATAACGGTTCTATTAAAACATCATTTATATTTTGTAGATTGACCAGTATTTTAAACAAGAAGGATGGTAATTGGCGATAAACGGGCGGATTACACAAAATGACTGACCTTAATGGATCAAATATTACCTAGAGTTGGAAGCACTACGACTAGTGAATTCAGATGAGTCTAGCTCTGAACAGGCCTAAAATCTCCTTATACCATGGTTATATCAGAGTTAAAGCTGACAAAGATATGTCTATACTTAAGACCGGGGACTTGACAGACTTGTTTGTCTGTATGTCGTTAAGTGCGTAGTCTCGCGATGATAAGCGCGTGACCAATGTTGTACTACTAAAAGCCCGGTAGCAAAAGCGACATGTTGGAATAGGTTTTTGATCATACAAAAACGCGGGAAATCCCCTTGTTCTATTTAATTTATAACACTATAGAAGTCTAGTCATTTGAGCAAAGGCTTTCTAACTCCAAGATGGACTTTAATGATTAACCATAGAGAAAAGGACAAGTACTCGCTATGTCCACAAAGCTGAGTTCGGGTTGATGGAAAGTCTAAGTAGTTCCAATTAGATGAATAGAAAGCTCGGCAAACAAACAGTGACATCTGCATTGATATGTCCTTACCTCATGTACTTTGGTTCAGCATGTCCCTCTTGTTGCTCGATATCGTTCAAATGGTAGCGAGAAACAAGCAGCTTTAAATCTCTGCTGATTATTGCGTGATCTCGCGATATTGTCAACCTGATTGGTGCCGTAACTCTAAGCAGTAGCTTAGTTTGGGTGACATATTGTAGAGGGTCAAAGTCAAATATAAATGGCAAAAAGTAAATTCTACCGCACCTTGTCCTACATCCGATTGAATAAAGACATGTTTGTATTTAGGTATTACATCTTTTATGAAGATAGATCGGACAAAACTAAGATGGAAATTATTGTATAACTGCGTGTTTATAATGAAAAAGAACCAGTAGGTAATTGAAATCGGGAGGTTAGTTGCCGAAATTTCAGTTTTTCAAAAATCGGCAATGGGCATACATAACAGATGTTAGAGATGTTTGTCTCACGAGAATTTATGGATGTATATGTCAAGTTTGTAATAGGACAACGCGGGCGCCATCTTAGAGTGGTAAAAAGGTGCCTCTTGCAATGGTGGAATGAGTTGGTATATTACACTAAAAAGTTTGTGATATACACTCTACTGTATAGTTGGGCAAAAACTATGGTTAGTAGAAGTCCAGAGTTGTTTCTGAATACTAATAAGTGTGAAGTTTTTTACATTAGCCTAGACACGAATCCAAAAGGCTCATGGTCCATAGCGGAGACCGTAGGTGGTCTCCTAAAATGAATCTTAATGAATGGAGTGTCCCATTTATTCAAGAAGAGACATGTATAGTGCGCTGTATATAGATACCACACTATTGTTGTTTACTGATGGGGCCTAACAAGGCATTTGACAAAGTGAGCAGCTATCAGTATGGGCAGTAGTGTCAATGATTCAAGAGGTCACTAGCCATGTTATATCTTCATTAAGACCTTGATCTACTGTATCTAGTGAGAAGATCCAAGATGTTTCGCGTTGTTTGCGAATTTTAGTTGGGTCTTTCCCTGGCATTTGTCTTACTTTCTCTAGAATGAGCCAACGAAGGTCTGTTTCTGTATGTTGGTTTTCCATGAAGTGTCTGACTAGTGGTGCCTGTAGTTTGCCCGTTCTTATGGCAGATTTGTGTTCTGACAGGCGTATACGAAATTCTCTAGATGTTTCGCCTACATAGGCTAGATCACAGGGACATATTATCATATAAATTACGTTGGAGCTCCTGCAGTTGGTCATACTTTTTAGAATCCCTTTTCTTGTTCTATAGGACCAAGTCTTAGTGGTGATCGCAGATGCGCATGCATGACAATTTCCACAACTATAGTTGCCTGTAGGTGGCGGTAAGCCATCAATCGTGGTTTGTGTGCTTTTCCCCTGAGGATGTTCTCTGCTGTGTACTAATTTATCTCTCAGGTTAGGGTTTCTTCTAAATGCCACCAGCGGTTTACGTGTGGGTTCTTCATCACTCGTATTGAGAATTTTCCAGTTTTTTTCTAGGACCTGTTTGATCTTGTAGTTGAAGTTGGAATGGTCTATGACACAAACTAACTTATCCTGTGCTGGTTTTGGTTCCTTATTAAAGAGAGCATCTCTGTTATAATACTTAGCTCTCTTAAGTGATTGTTTTATAAGTCTTTTAGGATAGCCACGAAGGAGGAGGCGACCTTGTAGCTGTTCCGCATGTGTCATATAGTCCTTCATGTTGGTACAGTTCCTCCTAATTCTCAGGAATTCTCCGAATGGAATCGAATCTTTTTGGCATGGTGGATGGTAACTGCTGTGATCTAGAATTGTATTTTTGGCTGTTGGTTTCCTATACAGGCTAACTGCAAGCTGTCCTTCTCTACCCATGATCCATATGTCCAGGAATTCTACTTTGTCTGATGAATAATGACAAGTGAATCTAAGATTGTTGTCACTAGAGTTCAACCAGGATATGAATTCTAATAAATCCGGTTCTGTGCCTGCCCAAATGAAAAAAATGTCGTCTATGAATCGTCGCCACTGAGTGACGTTCTCAAAAAATGGTGCTGCCTCATTGTAGATATGTTTCCTCTCATACTCCCCCATGTAGATATTGGCTACACTGGGGGCACAAGAAGCCCCCATGCTGGTCCCTTTGATTTGGTGGAAAATATCTTGTTTAAATTCAAAATAGTTATGTTGTAATACTATTTGTAAGCACTCTATGATGAACCCATCTGGTCTTGTCCCAGGTACCCTAGCTAGAAGTGCTGCCACAGCCTCTATAGCTTGGTCTTGGGGGATGTTGGTGTAAAGAGATTCTATGTCAAGAGTTACTAGAAATTGTGTTTTCTGGTCAAAGGGTGTGTTTTCTAGTGTTGATATCATATGCCCTGTGTCTTTAATGTATGACGCATACTGGGTGGTAAGAGGGCAGAGAAAGGTGTCAACATATTGCGATAAGGGCTCTGTGCAGGAGTTGATGGAGGAAACTATTGGTCTTAAAGGAGGGTCTGAGATATTTTTGTGGGTCTTTGGTATCCCATATAAGGCAGGTGTAACTGTATTTGTTCTATTCAGAAAGTCGAATTCTTTTTGGCAGATATAGCCATCTATGAAGGCTTTAGTTGTAATATCATTGATCTTGTCTTTAAGACAATTGATCGCTCTCATATTAGATGGCAGATACTGCTAGCATGGATTTAACTTTGTCAGTATAGAGAGTGGTGTCCATGATGACTATTCCTCCTGCTTTATCACACGGTTTAATGGTGATATGTGTGTTGTTCTGTAAGGATTTGCAGGCCTCTCTTTCTTTGGGGGTTAGATTAGGTGCCGGTTTGGGGATATATTTGGTTATTCTCTTTATCTCCTTAATGACTGTCTTTTCAAAAATAGCCACTTCTGGGCCAACCATGTCTAGAGTTGGGGTAAAGTTGGACGGAGGTTTACAGCCTGAATAGTTATTTTCTTGTTCGTCTAGAATTACTGTGGAAAAATATTTTTTCAATCTTATTTTTCGAAAGAACGAAAAAATATCTTTATTCAGTCTGAACGTATTAAGTTGTGTACTGGGAACGAACGAGAGACCTTTGCTGAGAAGTTTGGTTTCTTCTATGGACAGCTCATGCTTGAACAAATTAAAGATGGGAATTTGTTCATCGAGGGAATATGATGTCATTTCCAATATTGATTGTTCCTGGTCCTCATATATGGCTGCTGATGTGGACGGTCTAATGGTTGGTAATAATTTCTCGTTGGTCTTGAGAATCTTGTCCTTGTCCTGCCTCTGCCTCTCGATAAAAAAGGAGACGATTGTTGGCCTCTATGTTGTTGTTCAGACGGATGGCCTCTTTGATTTCTGTCAGGGAAGTTGGGGTCTTCACCTCCATTATATGCCTCCAAGTCTGAGTCAGATGAGTTGGTGTCTTCAAATGTCACAATTTTATTCCTTCTATCAGGTCTTGGATTGTATTGGCCTGGTTGTTGCATGCCTTCTTGGTAATAGTTACTCAAGAGGTAAGGATATATTTTCTCGTGTGAAAACCACCTAATGTCTTTTTTCAGTTTGTTTGTTTTTTTCTTTATAAGATAATCATCAAACTCCTGCATTTCTTGAATGATATTGTCTAACTTGGTCTTAGCATCATCTAAAGCTGAGCTGGTTTTTAGCTTTTCTTCTAAGTCCAAAATTTCTTGTTTTAGTGGACTTATCATTTCTCTTACAGTTTCAATGATAAGGAGCATCCAATCTCTGGAACACCGATTAGCGATGAGCGACCAGCGCTCCGGAAACTGGCGTACTTCGATAAAGAGTGCTGGCACGTTTCTGACCCTCAGGCCTGAGGGGATTACTCCAGATTTTAAATATTCCAACATGAAGAAGGCATGGGACTCCATCCTCTTTGCCTTTTTTTTTAGATTTAATAATTTCATCCATTCTACATTACTACTACTTGCTAGGGTAGGATTGGTGTTACTACTACCTGCTATTTGTCCTATCATGGCCGCAAAATCATCATCGGAGAAACCGAAAGTTTTAAGGCCTTCCATGGTGTATCACTGAGAGCTATGGGGGAGAATGTATTCAATACTATGTTGAAAACAGGCTTCAATGTTATCCAGTGGAGACAAAAAATCAAAAGGAAAAATGATTTTGGAAAGAAAAAGTCAAGTAATAAAGAAGAAAAGAATACTGAGACTATGTATACAAAGAATGAATGTTCACCAGATACCTGCGATGAAAATCGCAAAAATTACACTATGTAAAAAGGTAATCCCCGATTACTTTAAGGTTCAAGAGGGGGGAAAGAGTCAAAAATATTGAGATATAGACCTCTTAACCAACCTATCTTATTTACTTATGTAGAAAAATCTCTAAATCTATGTAACAAACCACCCAGTGTTCCACATAAATATACTGTCTTCACAACATAAGTGCTTTTTCTTTGTTTTTATTATTTAATCAAAGATAAAACATGATTTTTATAACATTTTCAATTTTGCTTTTTTGTTTTGTAATTTACATAAGTTGACATAAAACATACATGTGCATAATCAAGCAGTGTAAACAACAATTTGATCGTTGCCTGAAACAAAAATACTGCTAAATGGTTGACAGTACCCCTCACAGAACAACAAAAGAAATTATAAACATAAAAGTTTAGCTGCCTAATCTCACATACCAACATCCATACCACATACTACATAATATACACAAAAGAGATTGTAAAAACTGTGTTTAACAACTGGAAATGTTTTCTTTTTTTAAATATAGGTAGTGAACACCCATTTTCTGTTTCTGAGCACGCAGCTTGTTTGTCAACACGCGGCCACCCTTGTCGACCCCTATGTAAAAAGTGTGACGCAGGCATAACGTTGCATATTCTTCTGTGTCAAAGTCAATGCTGGCCAATTGCCCGCAAGCAGCAGTTAATTTACGCCAGATTCTCAGGGCACCCGTACGCTGATGTACACCTTCCAGCTCTTTCACCTGCCTAGATAGCTGGGCCCTCTTTTCTCTGCGTAGTTTATTATCCGCAGGCAAATTAGCAAGGAATTCCCCTCAGATGACCGCTTTAAGGGCCTCCCAAAGTGTCACAATGGAAATGTCAGGGGTGTTGTAGAGAGCAACATAGTCAGTGATAGCCTGGTGAATTGCTGCACAACTTTGGGCGTTGTAATAGAGTGTCCCTCATCCGCCAAGTCCGAGCTGGTAAGGTCATGGGGTGAAGCCTCATCTCCAGCGTCACTGCTACATGGTCTGAGAGTGCGGCCAGGCGAATCTCCGCTGTGGAGGTGAGTGTGAGAATGTCTTTAATGCCCAGGAAGTGATCCATTCTGGCATAAGTCTTGTGTGCATAGGAAAAGTAAGAATAGTCGCGGGTATGGGGATGAAGTGTCCTACAGATATCTAAATGACCTGAGTCCCTAAGCCACTGGTGCCCCTCTTTCGTTAATGCCCCTGCCTGGCCATGTCTATGTGTCGAGCAAACCAGGACATTGTGCAAGACTAGGTTGAGGTCACCACCCACCATGACCCTCTGTTCTGAAGTATGTAAAAACGTCTGACTGGGCTGTGCATTCGTGTGTCCCGTGTTGCAACTGCTGTAAGTATGAGAGCGTTCCTGAATCAAACAAAACCCCATAAGAAAAAACATACAAAAATTCAAACAGGAATGTAAATATTCGATCAAGCAGGATGCAGTCTACAGTTCCAGACATCAAGAATAGGGGCTAGTTTGTGAACACATCTTCCTCTCCCCGGGGCTCGCCACCCAACCACCATCTGTGCAGTCTACGGTAATACTTGCCCAGCTGTATCATGAGGAGTCGGTCTTAGCTAATGCCCCCGGGATCGAGTCCGTGCAGCCTGCTGAACTTTGGAGATGGTGATGGGGTCTGGTCGAGCAGATTTGCACCCGGGCTGCAGGTTCGCCACCTAGGGCGACAATCAGTAGGACGAGACGGGGTGTACCGGGTGGCAGCACCATCTGTCAACAAGTCGATAGCCAGAACCTTGCAGGTTTCCTCCAGCAATCTCAGCTGGAGGAGCTTCCTTTCCCATCGAAAAATGAGGTGGAATGGATGGCCCCATGAGTAAGGTATCAGCAGGCTTCGAAGGTGTGGAATTTTCAGTCTAAAAGTGTGCCTTTTTTGCAAGGTAGATGCAGCCAGGTCCTGGTAGAGGGTAGGTGCTTGATCCCCAAAGGTAAGGGGATGTTTCTCCCGGGCATTGCGTAGAATTTCTTCCTTCACTTGGAAGTTGTGTACGCAGACCAGAATGTCTGCCGTTGGACTGTCTCTGCTCGCGGGGGCCCGACCGAATGAGCCCAGTCCATTTTTATCTCCATGGTTGGGGAAGTGTCAAGAATCGCTCGAAAAAGATCCGTGACTAAGCCAACTAAGTCCTTCCTTTTCGCTTTGGAGGATACACCCCTGATCCGGATGATGTTCCAGCGAGATCTTTTTTCCAGATCCTCAGCGTGCACCTGAAGATTCAGATGCTGATCATGGAGGCGTATGATTTCCTGCTGCAATGTTTCGACATCCTCCATGTGGCTGTTGTCATTCTCCTCCAGAGTGGCCACCCGGTTTCCCAGCAAATCCATGTCTCTCTGAGGCTCCCTAATGTTGCTGGATAGGTCCTCTTGACCTCCTGTAAGTCCTCTTGGAGGGAGGTAAACAGAGATTCGAGACACAAGCGCATTAATGGTTCCTCTGGCCCATCATCGTGTAATGTATCTGGAGAGACAACTGACGGGGCGGTTCCCAGTGGCCCCACTGACCGGTCTAAAAAGCATCTCCTTGAGGCTACGGTGTTTCTTCGCTCTAGCTGTAGCCACCAAGCAGACCAAGCGAACTCACCGGGGCTCCAGCAAGTGCCCACTGCCAGGTCCCCAGCAGCAGGACGCTGTCAGGGCCCGGTGTAGGCTCGGTGATCTGGGCAGTGCATAAGTCGCCAAGCAATGGAGGCTCTCCAGTCTCAACTTCTCCTCCTGTCCCTCCCGGTGGTGCCTTCCCTCGCGGTGCAGGTGAGTTGGTCTCATGCCTGTGGCTACTCTAGGACCCGGAGTGCAATTTTTGGTCACCCCTGCATGTAGGTAGCACAGCCGAGCTCACCCTGGGTTGGGGAGGGGGCGCCTGCGTTTTCCAGCAGTACCCACAACAAGGATCCAGTTCTTGCTACTTTCCATAGAAGGTCGCAGTGCAGAAATGATCGGTACTCCATGTATGCTGGTCCTGGCCTATCTGGGGAGCTTCGGGGTTGTTACTGCTCCTCTGTGTGTGCTTTGGCCTCCAGTGGCCCTACAACCTGACATCTCTCAGGGGTAGCCCGTAGCTTTGTCCAGGCCAATATCTGGGGACCAGGCGTCTGAACCATCTGCTTTCTGTGGCAACTGGGGCCTGGTCCCGACTCTCGTGCTCATCTCTTGCACCCTCCAGGCCTGGCACAGTCCCTCCATGGACCTTGCTGTCGCTCGGCGTGCCCCTGCTCACATTGGGGGGGCCCACTAGTCTCGCCATTCACTCTTTGGGGCCGCAGGCTTCCAGGCACGTCAACCCGGCTGCCCTCTACACGTCGATTGCAGCCTCCTCCGGGCCGGAGTGATTCCTCACCCCACCTCGGGCGTGATTAGGGCCAGACGGCCCAGCCAAGATGCCTCACAGTCCAGAGATGGGCGCAGCGATCAAGGTCTCGCTATCATTCTGTGAGCCCTGTCTGCGTATCAGCCTCAGCCGGCCACAGGCCTCCAGGCGCGCCGATTCGGCTGTCCTCTACACGCCTCTGGACCATAGCAATTCTTCATCTTATTGGATGAGTCTTAAGTCGGACACTTAACCTTTATGCATTTTAGATACAGGAAACCAGGATCACCTTTATTGATTTCTTCAAATAAATAACGAATCCACGTTACACCTATGAATTTGTTATTCCTTGGGAAACCACTTTTATGAAACTATACATACACAGTTGAACTAGGTTAGTGAAGTTAATTGAAAAGGCCTTAGGTTAGTGAAAATTAGGAGATATTTGTGTCTTCTGTAGTAATAGTCTTCCTAGCATGTCAGATTTTGAAGTCTAAATAGTTTTTAAAACTGTCTAGTGGCAATGCTTTTTTTTAATAATGTTTAAACGTTCGGTCTGTTATGCAAATCCACTGTAATGATGGCCTTTGTTTTTTTCCATAAATGTCCTAAGCGATTAGTATGAAGGAGCAGATACATATACGTATTAACGTTAATTGAACAGCTATATGGTATTCAACAATGCACAAGAATGTCCTTGTGTAGTAAAAAAAAAGTGTATTAGCTTATTTCCGCCCTGAAGAAGCAGCCCAGTTCACACAGTTCCCAGTGAAACACGTGTTGGCTGAAGGTTGTCAAACTGGTAGAAAACAACATTAACTGAAGCAAGTTTAGGGAAATATTTTCGTTTCACTAACAATATGTTATAATTGGTCCATATGATATTTGTTTTGTTCTTTGATGATAGTACAAATATATATATATTGAATGAATAGAGATTAACACTTTATATAAAAAGAGTGAACTATATAGTTGTATTTTGGACTAATTTATGCACCCGACAAACATTGTTATTGAATTATTTTAAATTATTTCTCACAAAAGTGTAATTTTTATTTTTATTAAGTTAATCGATTCTACAAATATAAAATGATACATAATTTTTTATATAAAAAATGATGTAATTTAAACTTTGAAATAGCTCCCGTGGGGCATTTTTTTACTTCCCAGAATTTGTTGTTTTCTATGTGAGTGTGTTGCAGTACACGCTAGTGACCATGAGCATAATCTCCTCCAAGGCAGGGCTGGAGAACATTTACACCTATTTTGAGACCTTTAGGAGTGTAATCATTTTAGAAGTGCAGTTTATTAATAGCAATGTTATTACCATCCATTCATCCTTTTCCATCCCACATTTCCCACCGAAATGTATACATATGGTTGCAGATCGCCGTACATAAGAGATAGAGGAGGATGAAGTCTATGCCCAGAGGTTTGTGAATAGCATTTTGTAGTACGTGAGAAGTTCTACTTTACATACTTCGAAATGCAGTGAACAGGCAGTTATGGCTCTCTGGCCCAGTTTCAGCAAGACAATACAATGATTTTTTTGTCTCCTCCCTGCCAACACCCTCCTTTGTAAATCCCCAACTCCTGTATATTTTACATTTCCTACTTGCCTTCTCCCTCCAACCATGCCCATATTTGATACCTGTGAAATATGCAGAATGGGGAAATTCAGGGACTGTGGGGTTGGGCCACGCACTGCTCTGAGTAATATCAACCAGGGACTGCCCTGTACACAGAGAAGGGCGTGAGAATGAGACCACCAGTTGCAGAAGGCAGTCAGAGACAGAGAGGAGTGATCAGCACCCAACCAAGGAAGCAGTGAAGTTCGCTGGGAGCAAAGAACTCTTGATCCTCACCCAGAAAATGTTATATTTGCCACCCCCCAGCTAAGAGACAGAAAGAGGAGAAGCTGCAAAGGGATCTTGAACCCCTACTATTGTTCAGAGTGCTGAAGGCTAATGGGTGTTGAAGGCTATGATGTGAAAAACAGAAGTTCACATCCTGACAAGGCATACTCAACCTTCCATCCTTCAGAGAGTCAATGAAACTGAGTTCCATAAAGTGAGAAGTAGGAACTTCCATCAGTTAGTGCCCAGACATGGCAGAAGTGCACTGTGAAGCACTTCAAAAAACAAGCTTTATTTTCTTTTATAAATACACAACTGCACAGGCAGCAACAGAGCATGCATTTTCAAATTCAGAACAAACAGCAAAGACAGCAAGTACAACAACAGCGGCAGCGAGGCAGCGGTCAGACATATGCGGCACAGCACAGGTTGCACCAGACCACGTACAAGAAAGGGCAACAGGTCTACAAGTTTCCCTAATGCACTGGGAGGCAGGGTCTGGTGGGTCAGTGGGCTAACACATCCACTGCAGCAATCTGTCTTTCCATTCATGGTCACAGGTTAGAATCCCAGCAGGTCCACTCAGCGGTTCATTGTTCCATGGTCACTGTAATGAGTTCTGTTGAGGTGAGTAACATTAAACATCTGTTATTCAATACCAAGAATCCTTGAGGTGAACGTGCACTTTGCAAATACCCAGTCAGCAGCCTACAATGCAAACCAACAAGTGGATGTAAGCCCAGTGTGCAAGTGGAGTCTGGCATACATGCCTGGATATAGTGATGTAGGGGCTGCTCTTCGTGTAATTATGCACATATCATCATATTAAAAGCCCATTGATGAGAGTGATGTGTAACTTGCAAGTTAAAAATAATTATCCTAGCACAATAGATCAGGGGCTGAAAATGCCTACTCTAGAGACCTGGGTGCACCTAACAGCCAAAAATGTAAATCATAGTGAGATCGCTTAATAGTTTAAAGCACCCACTGCAGAGGTCGATCTACCATTACCTGCATATTAGTGCATAATACAGCTTCCAATATCCAGAGGGTCAAGGACATTTCTGATCTTTCATAGCATTTCATTTAGTGTTAGCCGGGGTCCATCTAGGCAGCCTGTCTTCTGTCTGCTCTTTACACATGAAGTTTGACTAGTCTCCAACTTTATCCAAGCTAACTAACTACTTTTGGACTGATGCAAGGTTCAGCTACAGAACATTTGCACCAACGCAGCAAGTCAAACACATCTAAGATCATTTGCACAGTCAGTCAATCCGTTCCGAGGAAAAGACAACAGCCTTGCTATGCAGTACGAGGTCTACTGGGACACAAATGGCAGAGTACATGACCCCAAGTGACAGAAGCTTGGTGGAGGGGTTTACCTCCCCCACAACTGCTGTGCACCTTGTAAGGATAACTTAAAACCTATATAAGCCACGCACAGGTTTGATCTTCAGGTCAGAACGCTCACTCCAACATATGAAGCACAAACATAGCAAAAAGCCAACACTCCACGCCAATCTATGCTCTTTCATAAGAATCAAGTGGTTTTTCGATACCTGCCATGGAAGTCCATGTGTTATCAGTCTAAAATCGTTTTTATGGAAGCTGTGTTCTCTACTCTTGCTATGTAGTTGTATAACATGCAGTATTGTCAGGAAAAGACACAAGGATCTAGAATTATCACGTTGTATGAATTGGTCTGCCGACTTTTGTATAGGGTGCGTCAAATGTAGCTTCTCCCGGGGAGCTATCGGAAAAAAGGCCAAGGGGCATATTTTCAAGAACACGCGATAAATATCGCAAATCGTGCTTAGGGTGTTTTTCATTATTGCCCTCTATCGCAGAATTACATCGCCGTGTTAGCGGCGTATTAGCAACGCTTTGCGAACAGGCGATATACAATCCAGCGATAAAGTGCGATAATCATTATTAGCATATGAAATCCTGCGATGATTTCACAGCGCTAATGAAATGCTTGTTAATAGGGGAGTGTGTACCTAACCACACAAGCCACCTCCCATAGGCAATACTGCTAAGTCTGGTTTTTTTCAGGCGTTAGAATCATGCGATAATGGGGGCGTTTTGTTATCTTATCGTTTCGCTGTTCAGGGGCAGAGTTGTTAATACAGCGATGTCGTGTTTGCAACTTTTTACATGTTGTTTTTCGTAGGAACGCCTATTTTGCATCTCATTAGCGATGTATATCGCTAACATGAGAAACGTTACAAAAACGGCAGCTAAAATGCGCTAATGCATGTTAGCACGGCCTTGTTAATGGGGCGATAAGAATATCGTGGCTCAAGCAGCAAAAAGTGCCGCTAAAGCGGCGATACTGCCCTTGATAATATGCCCCCAAGACTGGTAAAAACATATCCGGATCTGCATATTTAAGGAAGCCTAAATCAACTTTCTGAAGCATAGGGGACGAATTTAGCAATAGTAAAAGAATGGTAGAAAATATTGATGGGGCCTTTTCTTTATTAATGTCAATTTAAAGTGCTTCTAACGGTCAGGGAGCAGTGTTAATCCTAAAAGAACTTTGTTGCTCCTCAACTGGATCTGGTCAACAAATTACAATGCAAGCGATAAAGCACTGTAGGCTTTACAATGAAAACAGGACAAAATAATATGAAAAAAATCATGAAGGTTTACTAAGGGTTAAAATCAGTACAGAAGGCAAAAGAAATGATTGAAATTAGCCATTTAAATCAAGAAAATAGAATGACGCTCAGAATGTGATGCAAAAAAATAATTAAACAGAACCAGAAATAGTTGAGTTCTGATTTCTTTTGTTTAAATCTTTTTATTAGCATTTTTCTTATATCCATACAACATGAACAGTGTAGTAACACCATGTTCTGTGACAACATAGAGGCAATGCGGTACAGAGTGTCAACTATCGTACTAGCAAGTGAGTTGGCGAATGCAACATTTCTAATAGGTACTGGAGGAATAACATCACAACTACCGTAATGGTGTTAATGAGACATTATGATATGTTGCATGTGAACATTCTAGACATGGTGCATTACACAATTAAACTGTGGGCGTAGGGTACAACAAAATGAGGACAAAATAACCAAATGAGACCTGTTGCCAAGTGTGTTAAAAAGGGGAGTGTCCTGCTAGAGCCTAATGGTGACAGCTCCGTGATGTAGGATAAGAAATTATGTGAATGGGGTCTGCTCTACCTAATCCTTCACATGCACACTCCCAGAGGCTAAGTGCAGGGTGGCTGGTCATGTTCCTCTTCCTGAGGTTCCTCCGCTGCAGTATCCAGGCTCTCCAAGTCAGACACTATGGCATCCCAGTGACTTGCCAGAGGCAACTTACGGCCCCCAGCAAGTCCTCTTGGCGCAGCGCCATCCCCTCCGCCCTAGCCCAGTTGAGTAGGGAACGGCACCAGGCTATTGTGTGAGGTTTTATCGGGATTTCCATCTCTTGGTGATTAAGCGTTTTGCCACGGTTAGCCCCAGGTTGAGGAATCGAGAGGTTGCCCTGTTTTATTCCTGCTAAAAAGATGCAGTATGTACACCTCCCAGCGAAAAGGTATGTCGCGGGCTGTACAGGCGGCCAGCGTAGTCGCCACATTGGCCCAATATTCGCTTAAGGCAGGGCAATGCCATAGCATGTGAAGTATGTCCGCGTCCAATAGGCGGGCTCTAGGGCAGGCTGCATCAGACCTTAGGAAGTACTTATTAATTTGGGCTGGCGCTAGATATGCCCGATGCAGTATGAAGAATTGAATCTGCTTAAAGCACTGATTGCATGGGATATGTGTCGGACCGCCCGAGCAGCGATTCACCCCTTTTCTGCGAATTTACACCCTAGGGCCTCCTCCCAGTGTTGCTTCAGGGGGGCAAGGCCAATCTCTGTGTGTTGGCGGAGTGAGGACGCGAACCAACCAGTCAAGTGCCCCCCATTTCAAATCATATGTAGGTCCTGCATCGTATTGTGTGTGGGTGGTTCTTGAACGAGACTGCCCCATTTGGATGCCAGAGAGGCTATGAGCACCCAGTGCAATAAAAATTGCCCAGGGTACATATTCTCTCCTGACATAAGCTCCGAATATGGGATGAGTGGGCCATCTCGATAAATGTCCCCCATGTCCTGAATGCCTTCTGTGTCCGAGTGTCGCAGTTCGGTTGCCGTGGTGCATATATGTCACCTCATGGTGTTCCTAATAATGGGATGGCGGGGGCATACGGCATGACATTCCTGGTGAGGAAGAGGAATTTACAGAAGCATATTTAAGCTATGGTGAGTAACAGTGCTCCCAGGGGTCTGGATTTCGTACATGGGTGAAAGATATGTAGCAAGGTATGATGCAGCACTGGGGGTTGTAATGAAGCCGTATCTGCTAGGTGTTGAAAAGACAGCCAGCGAGCTATCCACTGCAGCTGGGAGGCAAGATGGTAGTGTTCAAAGTTGGGCAACGCCAACCCTCCCTGTTCCGTTGACAGATATAGTTTCTCCATAGACACTCTGTGCCTTGACATTTCCCATATAAAGTCCCTGATTGTCCTTTCCCATTTGCAAAAAAAGGAAGGGGAGATGACAATGGGTAAGGTAGTGAATTAATAGAGGAGGCGAGGGAGGACCACCATTTTTACGAGGGCAATCCTACCAGAGATCACCAATGGGAGGGTCTTCCAGAAGCACATCTGCCATTGGATGGCAGCAGTGGCTCTAATTATGTTGCCCTCAAACAAATTTTTCTTGGTGTGATATATGTGCATCCCTAGGTATCTGAAAGGATCTGTACACCATGTCACCGAGACTTCCCCAAGGGAGTAGCCTGGATCCGGGATCATCTGCAAGAATGGGGTGAGAATAGATTTTGCAGCTTTAACCCTCAGTCCTGACGCTATGGCAAACGGGTTAGTGCCAGGTCTAAGGAGGGCGGGATGACATGAAGATCTCACGCATACAGTAACAAGTCATCAGCGTACAGTGAGATAACCTGTGTGCCATCTCCCAAGGTGACTTCCATATCCACGTGCGAGTGGATGTACACCGCTAGCAGTTCAACCGCCAACGCAAAGAGGAGAGGGGACAAGGGGCAACCTTGCCGTGTTCCACGCCTTACCTCTATGGGGTCCGAACTCAGACGGTTGGGCGTTTGTATAGTAGCCTGACCATAGTAAGGAAATTAGGTCCTATGCCATATCGGGCCAGGGCGGCTAAAAGGAAATTGCATTCGAGAGAATCAAAAGCCTTCTCAAGGTCCAGCGCCAGGCAACCCGATCGGGGCCAATTGATAGGAGCGTACTCAGCCACCCTAAAGTAGCAGCGGATGTTCAGTGCATTATTACGGTTAGGGATAAGCCCCTTCTGGTCGGGGTGCACCAGGGTGGGAATAAGGGGCACCAGTCGGTTAGCCAAGACCTTTGCTAAAATGTTATAGTCTGTATTTAATATCGCTATCGGTCTATACAAGCCAGAGGAAGTGGGCTCCTTACCCAGTTTCGACAAAGAGACCACATTAGCAGTACATATTGAGGGTGGTAGGGTCATGTCAGTGATTGCAGAGGTGTAGAAGGAGTGCAGACGGGGCACTAATATTTCCGCATACTTCTTGAAAAATTCAGTGGGGAGCCTGTCTGGTTCTGGCGTCTTTCCGGGCGCTAGTGACCGTAGCGCTTACCGGACTTCGTCTAATTTCAAGGGGGAGTCCAATGTAAGGAATTGATCAATCGTCAGTGTGGGCAGCTTGACTGTGGATAAAAATGGCTCAATGTGGTGGTCATTCCCAGTCGGTTGGGACGCATACAACCTAGAATAGTGTTCCGTCATTACTGCTTGAATGTCCCGCTGTGTACATTTCCTATGCCCCAGCTCATCCACTAACAGCTGTATGGGGCGTTGCAGGTGCTCTTGTCATATTAAGTAGCCCAATAGCTTACCCTCCTTGTCTGCTGTTGAGTGGGAGCAGGCTGAATGCGCCAAATAGTTATGACAGCGCAATCTTTCTAATAACGCTTCTCTCTCAGAATGGGTATCATCAAGCTGCTTTTGCATTTCAGGTCAGTCGATGGCTAACGTTTCTAGTCGGAGTAGCCGTCACTCAATGGCAGACAGGGATTCGTCTAGTTGCTTACGGATGCTCCAGGTATGACCTAAACAATGCCCTCTGGTCACCACTTTAAAGGCCTCCCCTTCTGCCAATACCAAATCCGCAGTACCCGTATTGAGCTCAAAGTACCCGATCACCGCTGATTCCAGTGAGCTCCGCAACGCTGGGTCTTCCAGCGTTGCCGTCTGCAAGCGCAAGGCTGGCGTCAGGGGTGCCCTCGCCTCCCAGGCAAGATGCATTATTTCTGGATTAGGGTCTGAATGTGTCGGACCTAAATACTCTGTGGTCTGAATCAAAGGAATTAGAACCGCTGCGGTCAATATGCAGTCTAGCCATATGTGTAGGTTGTGGACTGGCGAGTAAAAGGAATATATCCTTGCATGGGGTGACGCTCACGCCAGATGTCTGTCAATGACCAATGCCCCATCCAGGTACGTAGGGAATGTGCATTTGAAAAAGCTGTGGTACGATGCAGAGGAGGGGAGGAGCGATCAAGAGAGACATCAAGAACAGAATTAAAGTCGCCCCCCAGCAGCCAGGGGACATCTTTCCATTGGGGCAAAAGCACCGATAGACTGCAGAGAAAGGCACTCTGATAGGTGTTGGGGGCATAAATGGAGCCTAGCAAAATAGGTTGGGCAGTTAACCTACCCTTGAGGAGCACATACTGCCCTGCGGGGTCTAACACCACTTCCTCCTCCTCCCATGGAACCCCAGCCTTTACCCAAATGAGTGTCCCTCTAGCCATGGATGAGCAGTTAGTCCTATAAACTTGACCTCGCCAGCGACGGCGTAGTCAAACAACCTCTGGGTTTGTCAGGTGTGTTTCCTGTAATAAAGTGATACTAATCGTACTACGTTGCAAGCAAGCATATATGGAGTACTGTCAAGCAGGGGTATGTATGCCCCTAACATTCCAGGTGAGGATATTTAGGTTAACCATGGAGGCAGTACAAGTTGATTAGACTCCTCTCATGCAGTAGACTCCAACTAAAGGAGCCTATGTAACGGCAACAGGTCTCTAAGCATGGCAACGTTTCTGAGGGGAAAAACAAAAAAACTGAAACCAATTGGACATGTAACATCATAAGAGTGGATCTCTAACAGGGAGATCGACCCAAACATTTACGCCTAATCATGGCAGTTAATACGTTGTTGTTGTTTGACTTCGGAGGGATGAGCACAGAAAAAGAGAGGGAGGTAGCTTGCATGTCCCATCCCCTATATCCTCGTCCGTGTTAGATGGCAATACACTGGGGCCATACGTGAGCATGATGGTGTACAAAAATGGAGCTTGGGGGTGATGGGGATGGGTGCAAGAGTCAAGAGAACAGAGTCTCCTCTATTTGTACATTCTAGGCACATAGGGCGATACATGTCCAGTTCTCTGATAATGTCATCTGATGTTTGTGGGGTGATGTCCGGCAGCCGAGGCGAACCAGCAACTGTCAACCATTCTGGTGTGGTGCCGGCGCATCCCTGAAACCTTGATGGGGACACTGTGGAGCTTGACGGCGACAGCGATCTCTTGGGCTGGAGGGCTGCCACTACTTATAGTGCCTCCTGGCGCTCCGATCTAGTCTGGTCCGGATCCGGAGCTGCCACGAGCGGCCGCGTGTCTTTGCCTCTCTTTCTACGCCGGCCTCGACGGGGTCTCTTGTGCAGCTGGAGGTTCCCCGGGGGCCTGGGCACCATCGTCAGCCCGCTTTCTTCCAGCCAGTCCCAGGCCTCAGAAAGGGAATCGAAATATCGGGTGTTGCCATTCCGGATAACTCGCAGGTGGGCAGGGAAGAGCAGAGAGTATTGAAGATCTAGTTCTCCAAGTTGTTTCTTGACTGCGCCGAAAGTAGCATGCCTATTTTGAACCTGTGCAGTGTAGACCGAGAAGACGGAGACGGTGACTTTTTGCACCTTAAGGCTGGGGTGTTTGCCTATTTCCCGCAGTATCGTATCCCTCTGCCCTAGAAGTTCAATAGGCAGAACAGAAAAGGGCGAGGGCGGGCTCCTGGGGGAGGCCTGCGGGCAGGAACTCTATGGGCCCACTCCACTACAAACTGGGGTGAGAGCGATCCCCGGGGAAGCATTTCTCTCATCCAGGACTCGGTGTAGCCCTCCGAATTTTGGCCTGCTGTTCCCTCTAGCAGATCAATCACCCGTACATTGTTACGGAGAGACCGCCCTTCTGCATCATCCACTTTCTCTTCCAAGGTGCAAACCTGATCCAGCAGGTCTTGCAGGGTTGCCGCAAAATTACGGGATCTGGGCTGGATGTCCACTAGTGCCACTTCATTATCACAGACCCGATCTGCCCATTTGTGTTGGTCAGGTCTTAAAAACGTGAAGTCAGAGGTGATGCTGCCCATCCTACCCTCCAGGGAGGTGCATGTCTGATCCAGTGTGGTACCTATTTTCTCCACCGCTGCCAGCACTGAGTCAAATTGAGCTGAGAGGTCAGGCTGGTTCTTCCCCGTGGACAGCCCAGCACTCTTGGGTGTTCCCTCGGGATGAAGCATCTTGATGGGCATTGGAGCGGAGACAGCCCATGGCTAATTGTTGTGTGCTAGGCAAAGGGGGCGGAATGTGCACAGCTCCTATCAATGGCCACTGCTGCCCAAGAAATGCCCCGCCAATGTGCTGTGTTCACCGCTCCCTCAAGCCACCTACGAGACGTGTTAGTAGTTCCAAGTTAGTTGCTGTGTGGGCTCATATGGGGTTACTTATATGTTCGTACCAGCAGGATGCCTGCTCCCCCACCACACACCTCTTGACACAGCAAGCAATGCTATTGTTTATGAATGGATCCTTATTGTTGGAACAGGGGGTAGGAACCAGGGCCAGTTCCACCCAGGGGTTATAGGCCGCTTCAATGGGACCCCTAGCAGATCCAGGGCCCTTCCAGCCTCCCATGCTGTGTAGTCAGAGAGTTCGCTCCCTTGGAGGAGACCATCCAAGGAGCCTAGTTATGGCCCCAACGTTTTTTTTAGACCTATGTGCCCCTAGAGCCTTCGTCCCTAGGTACTACCACAGTGTCCGAAGCACAGGAGGGACAGTGTCCCCTCCGTGAGCCCACAGAGCAAGACCAGGTAGCACCGCCCTTCCTGACCAGGTGCAGGAAGGAGTGTCCAGCGGGAACAGACCTGCTCAGCCCACACCACCACCACTGTATCAAGGGGAATATCAGGCAGGGAGACTCTAGGCCCGACCAGCCCCAGGACCCATCCCAATCGGCTGCGTACTCGGCGGTCAGGGCCTCCCTATGTGCCAGAAATTCCCTATGTGCCGAAAAAGAATTGGGGGTCAGCTCAGGCCCAAACCGGCCTCTGCGCTGCCCTCAGATGTCAGGTAGTTGTCCCCGGCCCTGAAGCACTCCTCAATAGCCGTAATCCAACCATGCAGTCACGCACAGGGGGGGACCTAGGCCTGACCAACCCCCAGACACAGCAGCCCAGTAGCGCCGTCGCAGGCTCACCTGTCGCGTCCCAGACCAGGCAGACGCAGGCCCCCTGGTACGGCATCCCCTGTCCCAAGCGGGGGCCTCTAACTGTCGCCTCCGCCTTCTAGTGCTTTGTTGCGCCAGCAGAGGCTTTGTTGCGCCAGCAGAGGCCTCCTCGGCTGTGCAGTTCTGCCACGGGGTCCGATGACCCCAGAGGGCAGCCCACACGCATCAGCAGACACCGCGTCCCCAGCTCCAATGTCAGTCGCCTCATCCAGGGACGGTCTGTGTCCCGGTCACAGCTGCGGGATTCTACTGCTCACACACCTGCAGTGGAGAGGGGTCCCTCCTCTAACCCAGCAAGGCCTCCCATTTGCCCCAGCAGGATCAGTCTTGATCGCCACCCACCGTCTCCCGTCACAGCGGTGATCGGATTGGTGGTGCAGCCTCGATTCATGCCTCTGCTCCTCCGTAAGAGCCGCACCGTCTCCGGTCCACTGCGGGTTTTCGTAGCCTGGACCCACGTGTACTTCAGCAGCGTGACAGGCCGCGGCATAGAACTCCGCCATTGCTGCACCTACAATGGAGAGAGACCTCTCCTCGGATCCAACCCAGCAGGGTGAGTCCCCAGTCGTTTTCTGACGCGATGCCCAGGATAACCGGGGGATGGGACTCGGAGTGACTCTAAAGCACGTCTGCCATCTTAGGTGCTTGGCCACGCCCCCCTAGAAATAGTTCAGTTCTGATGAATAAATCAAAGGCATAAATCAAAGGTTACACCAATATGATGCTGAGTATTTCAGGTTGAGGGAGAATTAGCTAAACACATCCAAGAAGTGGCTTATTTTATAATGTGTTAGATCTGTCAGCCTTAGGGTGTTCCCTCAATCAGTTTGCCTGCTTACCTTTTTTTGCTGAAATACGTTTTTGTTGGCCTTAGGACTTTACCACAGCTAACCACTGCTAAGGAACTTGTGCTCACACTCTTAACCATGGTTTAGTTGGCTTACTCATGATTAGCATATGTGTTTACTTATAAGTCCCTTATAGAGTCGCATTCCATATACCCAGGGCTGGTGAATTAAATGCTACTAGTGGGCCTGCAGCTTGTATTATGCCACCCACTTAAGTAGCCCCTTAAAACATGTCCAGGGTCTATCACTGCAGCCTGAATGCAGTTTTAAACTGCCAAATTGACTTGCCAATATAACCCCCTTTGCCAAGCATTAAACTCCCCTTCTTTTGTTTATATGTTACCCCTAAGGTAGGCCGTAGTTAGCCCATAGGGTAGGGTACATGGTAATTGAAAGGTTGGACATGTTTTTTAAGTTTTACATGTCCTAGCAGTGAATCTCTCCTGAATTCGTTGTTCACCTCTGTGAGGCCTATCTGTCCCATGGGATATTATTGGGTTGTCTTTAATAAGTGCTAATTTTTGATTAAAGACAAATAAGCATTTCATGTTGGTATCCATGGAATTGCAATGCAAAATCCTCTTTAATGGGGAAGTCAGGTTTTAGATTACAATTTTGAAAATACCACTTTTAGAAAGTTGCCATTTTCTGCCTGCAGCCTCTTCTGGGTCACATGACTGGGAGTAACTAACAGTTAGACTTTGTGAATTCTTCCTAGACAGTCACACAATAGAGAGATTAGGTGTGCCTGAATAAGCCATCTGCTGGCAGGATGGGGGGCGAAGCTGAGAATAGCCCCAATTGCACCTGAAAAGGCAGTGCTCTGCTTTTACACAAAGGGCTTATCACCTCCAAATTGTCACTGCAGCAACCTTAGGGCAAGGCAAGGGGAGTCAGAATATTCCATGCACTTCAAAGTAGAAGCCTATAGAAACGTCTTTCAACTTCAAAGGCAGAAGTAGGAATACAAATGGGACCCTCAGGCTCAGTCTTCAGTTCACTTCATGGACCTGCGGAAGGACTCTCAGAAGACTGCCTGCTGCTGTGACCTGCTGTGTACTCTGCAAGACTAGTTTGCTGTATATAAAAGGACTGCTTTGCGGTCTGGAGTCTGCCTTGAACCCTCAGAGGACAGCCCTGCTGTTTGAGCCCTGCATCTTCACCTGAACCCAGGATTACCAGAGTGACTTCAAGTTCTAGAGTGCTGGCTTCCTGTTCAGAGCCACATGGACATAAAAGGCTTCCACCATCTTTGACCCACACCTGATCCCAGCCTGAATTAGCCCAGAACCCCTAAGTGGTGTCCCACCAGTTCTGGACCCTTGGTTGCGGTGCTTAAGATGCCAAGATAGGCAAAATCCCAAACTGAGGGCTTGGAAATCTTTTGACTAAAGCTGCTTAGAACCGGGGGTAGACCGTGATCAACCTGCTCATCTATCTGCCCAAGGTGCATTGTCGGTCAGCCTGAATTTACGGCTGCTCCAGCTGCGTTCTTCTCTGTAGCAACAAATCCTGTTCTGTGGGCCTTCGCCAAACGGGTATCCAAGCACCCTGGAATTGTCTTCAGCTACAGCATCCTTCCTCACCCGGCTGGAGATTTTTGAATTCCACAAAAGCAACTAAGTCAGAATGTAAAAATCTGCACTGGAGCTTTGACCCGAGTCTCCCAGATGACAATGCTCACTCCTCGGACATCACTTACACTCTACACATATTTTTTGAGTTTGACCAAATCTTGTGCAGTTGGTGCATTGCTCTTTTATCGGGCTAGTTTTTAACAAAAAACTTTCAAAATTCATAACACCGGTTATACTGATTGGATGTTTGTCTTTTAGTGTCAAAAAACTTATTAGAATTTAATCTATTTTTCTAAATTGGTGTGGGATTTTTCTTGTGTTGTGTTTTCACTTTATTACTGTTTGCATAAACACGTTGTCTCTAAGTTAAGCCAGCCTGTTTTTTTGTGGCAAGCTGCCCAGGGTTTAGCATAGGTTAATTTAGTGACATTTTGTGGCTCACTGTGCAAGGAATTGTGGCTGCTGCCTGACCAAGGCTCACACGCCAGTCAATCAACAATCCAATTTCTCACATTGGTGTTCAGTGGTGTGGATAAGGATTTGTGTTTATGTGGTACTATAAAGTGATTTGTAGTACACAAAAATCCCAGATAAATACTTTTACACCAGAGTTGACCCCTTCTTAAATTGTCCCTTGTTTTCCATTAGCTGTTTGCTCCCTTTTCTAAATTTAAGTGCCCTGTCTTCCTTTTTGCACCATGGAGGAGGAGCTGCGCAACTTTAATAACCTTAGCAGGGCTAAGCTGCTGAAACTCTGCAAGTAGAACGAGCAAAGGCAGAGAAGAGGGATACAAAACTGAATCTTCAGGGGGCTATCACAGCCTTTGAGGATGTGCAGAGTTGGCAGTCCACATCAGTAGAATATGGCCATGACGAGGAGGGAGCACTAACAGAGGATGAGGGTATGGAGGACCCAGTCGAGAGTCCTGAGCTACAAGGACAGCCCAACTCGACCCCAGTAGATGACCAGGATGTTCAGGATGGAGGAGGGAGCAGTGTGTCTGCCAGGGGCTTGGTCCCAGAGGAGTTGGAGAACCTAAAGACAAAGAGGGAACTAAAATTGCAGCTGGCCAGCTGAAAAATGCAATATGAGGAGAGAATGGCAAGAGAGAAACCGTCCATGGAGGTGAGGAGAAGGGCTTATGAGCTCAGTCTAAAAAAATCTGAACATTAAAGCAAAGCAGGTTTAGTACAACAATAATGGTGGTAGTGTACCAGAAGTGTTAACTGGGGGAGGTGAGGGTCTGCATTCTCAAGGATCTGGTACCCAATTATGTGGTGAGAGATGATATTGATAAATGGTTCTCAGCTTATGAGGCAGCTCTGAGGGTACACAAAGTCCCAGAGTGGTACTGGGGGGTAGCTTGTGTGAGTGCCTGCAGAGGGGAGGGAAGTATTTCTTACACTTGAAACCAAATATGCCCCCACAAAGGCAATCCTTCTTTCCTAATGTGGGCTGACCTCTACAAAAATACCACCAAAGGTTCAGGGACAGCCACAAATTGTCAAACCAGTCCTGTGTGGACTTTTTTGACTACTCCAGAAAGGCACTGAAGGACTGTGTGAGGGGCAGCAAAGTGGATGATTTTGTTGGGCTGTACAACCTGGTTCTGAGATAGCATATGCTCAATACCTGTTTTACAGAGCTGTGCCAACACCTGGTAGACAGCAAGGTGACTGACCCCAGGAAGCTTGCTGAGGAGACGGGCCACTTGGTCAGCACCAAAATGTCCAAGAAGGCATCTGGGTGGGACTCCCAAAAGGGTGGTCAGGGTTCGCACCAGAAGAAAGGGGGGGAGATACAAACAAGAAGTAGCTCTCTCAAGGCCCTCAAAACAGGGAAAGAGCCCCAGTCTCAATCTGACAACCAGAAGAAAGGCTTCTAGTCATGCCTTGAGACTATAGGCTGGTGGGCTCTCGATCTGTCATGGATGATTGATTAATTTTTAAATCTGATTAACACATATGGGTGGGCATGACTAGCATTGCCTCGCCAAGAAATAGGATATGATACTCATTTAAAAAGAATTTGTTTTGGAATATTGAAGTGTTTTTCTATAACCAGGTCTTTGCTTTTTTTATTTCATGAGTGGAGGGCGTCCTGGTTGTATTTCCCTCTTATGCTCCTTATTTGACAGATGACACCAAAGATGATCCCAAATGTCCCAACAGGGTACAATCCCTAGTGGTGGGCAGACCCCAAGGTTGGCTGTATAGTGCTTTGGGAGGAGATGGTCCCAGTTAGTGTGGGGGAGACAACTGAGGTTACCCCAGTGTCCCTGAATGACAAGAAGGTGGTTCCCAAAGCCTACATGCCTTCAAATGCTTACAAGTGTAGGCAGTGGGTGATCATCAATGAGCAGAGGGTCGAGGCTCTGAGGGTTCAAAGGTGCCAGTATGACTACAGTCAGGTGTCATCTGGTGTCCATGAAGCAGGTGATACCCACTATCATCAACCAGGTTTTAGTAGCACACAACTGGGAGAGCCAATACCCTCTGGTTCTGATACCCTTTCAATGGGGGGATCCCAGGTCTTCTAAAAGGTGCTGTAAGCCATGCCATGCCTGTAGACTGCCTGTAAGGGAATGATCTGAAACAAACAGCCTAGAAGGAAGTGAAGCTCAGGTCACACATGGCAATTGGGTTGTCAGGGTGGGTCTATGTGGTCACCAGGTCAATGGATGCCCAGAAGGGGAGTTAAGGAGGTTTATAGCCTGGAAAATGGCCCAGACAGCGGCCAAGAGAGCGAGGGGCAAGGGCATGGGAAACCAGTCCATGAATGTCTCACATTACAGGTGGATGGGGTGCTGGAAGAAGCCACCCCAGAGCCTACCAGGGAGGACATTGCCCCCTTGGTGGCCTCCCTGAGCTTGCTCAATGGCAGGGAGAAGACGGATCTACTGGGATGGAGTCCTATAACGCACAGATAGAGTAACCAACGCTGGAGGGCATAAGGTGGCAAACTAAAGCCCAGGCAGTTGGTGATACCTCTGGAGATCACCTCATATATTGGGAGAATTACCTCTTGTCATCTAAAGAAAAAGATGGGTCAGTGGAGGGTGTCAACCTCTCTCCTACAATGACTTCAGAACAGCAGAGGGACTGTCACCAGTTGCTGGGACAGTTTGCCTCTCAGTTTTTCCTCACTACTGAGCTTACACATGTGGGTATCTGTGATATTGATACTGGAGACAGCCCCCCTGTCAAATATAAAATATACAGGCTGTCAAAGTGAGGACCAGCAGCAAAGAGGAGGTCTCTAAGATGTTAGAACTAGGGGTGATTGAGAACTCCTGTAGTCCTTAGCTAAACCCAGTGGTGGTGTTACCAAAAATTGCCCCACCAGGTACCGCCCCAGAACTCCGGAACTGCGCAGTCTACAGGGGGCTCAACTAAGTCACTAGAACTGATGCTCGCCCAATGATGAGCTTATGGACAGATTAGGGGCTGCCAGGTTTCTGAGTACTTTTGATTTAACTTCAGGGTACTGGCAGATTGACCTAACTGAGGGGGCTAAGGAGGGGTTGCCTTTTCCATCCCAGATGGCCACTTTCAATTTAAGTTGAGTCTTCAGTAGCAGTTGGGAGGACCACCTCTTTTGCCTGCAGGAAGTGTTTCAGGCCCTGAAACTGGCAGGCCTGACTATCAAGGCCGTAAGTGGCATATAAGGCAGGGGTCTGAGGTGTATTTGGAATACCTTGTGGGTGAGGGTAAAGTGCAGCCCCTCCAGGCCAAAATAGAGACTATTTTGCCCTGGGTGACCCCAAAGACTCAGACTGAGGTGAGAGCCCCCCTGGGCCTTGCTGGATTTTACAGGTTTGTCAAGGGGTATGGCACCATTGTTCCCCCTTGACTGAGCTACCTTCTTAGAAGCAGCCCATGTAAGTGATCTGGACGGAGCTTGCCAGATAGCCTTTGACTCCCTCAAACTGGCCATGTGCACTACCCCTGTGCTCAAGTTCCTTGACTTTTCCAAGGACTTCATAGTCCAAACAGATACCTCAGAGCATGGCATAGGGCAGTCTTATCACAGCTCAACGAGGGGGGCCTAGATCAACTTGTAGCTTTCATCTCTAGGAGATTACTTCCCAGGGATCAGAGGTGGATTGCTTTTGAGGGAGAAGCATTTCCTGTGGTCTGGGCAAGAAGCTGAGATCATACTTGTTTGGGACTCACTTCAAGGTTCAGACAGACCACAGGCCCCGCAGGTGGTTCATGCAAAAGAGGGTTGGGAATCCAAAATTGTTTAGGTGGTCCAACTTCCTACAAGGAATGGACTTTACGGTGGAACACCATCCTGGGTCAGGCTACTCCAATGCCAATGGTCTATCCAGGTTCTTCCGCCTTAGTGATGAGAACTCCTAGGAGGTTCGGTAGTTTTCTACACCTTCAGCAGGGAAGGGGACACATGTTAGACCTTTCAGCCTTAGAGTGGTCTTCCCACAAACCTTTTGCCTACTTGCCTTCATTTTTGTGCTGAAATTAGTTTTTGTTGGCCTTAGGACTCTGTGCACTTTTTCCTGCTAACCAGTGCTAAAGTGCTTGTGCTCACTCCCTTAAACATTGATTAATTGGCTTACCCCTGATTGGAATATTTAATTTCCGTATAAGTCCCTTGTAGAGTGGTATATTATATAGTTTGGGTCAGTGAATTAAATGCTACTAGTGGGCCTGCAGCACGTATTGTGCAAGCCACTTAAGTAGCCCCTTAAAACATGTCCCAGGTCTGCCATTGCAGCCAGCCTGAATGCCGTTTTAAACTGCCAATTCGATTTGACAAAATAATCCCCTTACCAAGCCTTATACTCCCCTTTTATTGCAAAAATGTCACCCCTAAGATAGGCTCTAGGTAGCCCATAGTCCAGGGGGTATTGTAATTGAAAGGTTGGCGATGTATTGTTAAGTATTACATGTCCTGGATAGTGAAAGTCTCCTAAACTTGTTTTTCACTAGTGAGGCCCATCTATTTGTCAATTTAATTTGTTTATTTAATGTATAATGTGCATGAATCATCCTGGGAGGCGCCAAGCAGTAAACAGGCCAACAGAAAGTTAGGGCTTAAATAACGCTGTTTTCAGTCATTTTCTAAACTTATAATGGTCAATACACAGGCGTACAGGTAAATGCAACTCATTCCAGTAAAGTGGGGCAAGATATGAGGACCTGCTCCCAGTGCGAGATTTTCTCTCAACCACGGAATGGTGAGTAATATTTTATCAAAAGATCGTTATGACTGACTTGGCAGTCAGGGATGACTTTTACAGGCAGATAACTTGGGACTTCACCACCAGAGCTATATCAGAGAGACAACAGATTTGAGAAATAATTATTATCCGGACTGGTAGCCAATGCAAAGAGCGTAGTAACAGGGAAGACGCCGTCCCGGGAGGTAGATTGCGAATGAGAAAGGCTGCTGTGTTCTGAACGACTTGCAGCTTAGATAGCAATGACTCATTTGCTCAAGCCAGAAGGGCGTTACCATAAACAAGTTGGCTAATCACAAAAGCCTGAACCAGGTTATTCCTCACTGAGAGTGGAAGAGAAGGGAAAGCTTTCCTTAGCAGACGCATCATGTGAAAGCAGGTATCTGTAAGGACCTGGTCTTTTATGGTGAGCTGTTGATCCAGACCAATGCCCAAGTTCTTGACTACCTCTTTAGGAGTTGGGGCCATGCCTAGTTCTATGGGCCACCAATCAGGATCGCAGAGCTGTCGAATCTTACCAAACAGTATAATCTTGTTTTATAAGCATTTAGCTGGAGGTAATTCTCCAACATCCATGCCGGAATCGCTTTCATTCCAGAAGACAAGCTATCTTTCACTTTGCCTAGGTTTTTGTCAAAGGAGATTAGTAACTGCGTGCCATCAGTATAAGATAGTATTTCAAAGCTGAAGGCTTTGGCAATCTTCGCGAGGGGGTGACATGAATATTTAAAAAGCACAGGGCTCAAGCACAAGCCCTAAGGCACCAACATATCCAGTGGCATGCTAGATGATTTATAGGAACCCAGAGTAATAGTTTGGATTCTGTAAGTAAGAAAGTCACCAAACCATTGTAACACAGTCCTGTATATGCCAATCTCTTGCCGTCGTAGGAGCAGCTTAGAGTGAGAGACAGTATCAAATGCTGCAGACAAGTCCAATAGCACCAGCATGGATGACTGACGTGCATCAAGAAAGTACCTGATGAGGTCAGTAACCACCAGCAGAGTAGTCTCTGTGGTATGTAAAGGTCAGAACCCAGATTGTGCGGATCCAGAAGTTTGTTTGCCTCAAGATAATCCATGAGTTGTTGATTTATTTGTCCATCCAATAACTTGCCGAGCAATGAAAGCGGCGAGATCGGCCGATATTTGGTTAGATTTGTGGATGCCACATTGACCTTTTCTGAATAGGTAATACCTATGTCACAATCCATCCAGATGGTATTTTCCAGATATTAGCTGATAGGTTGAATAGAGAGTAGATCACCGAGGCAAGCTGATTGGAAAGAACTGCACAGATTCTAGGGTGACAGATGTAGAGGACAGAGCTAGATTTGGCTGAAGCAAGTGTTTTCAGGATTGACACTGGGGAGAAATTGCTAAAAATTTCTAAAACTAGAAGTGCCACAGGAGGAAGGTACATCAGTTCTTAGCACCTCACATTCCTGGTCAGGCGCGCTGGGACATTTTTTATATATCACATTGATTTTGTCCTCAAGAATGAGTCACATAGTGCTTGTGATGCGTGCACTTCTTGGGTGCAAGCGCACAGGCAAGTGAAAGCGTTAAGCAATTTGATTAGTTCTTTAGCTGAGTTCCTAGGCTGCTCAATTTGATTGGAATTCAAAAGTTTCCGGGCTTTTTTTAATGTGTCGATGAAGCGCTATAGGCCTCCTCATCTGGTAAGTTGTTCGTACGACGCCAGTGTTTTAGTGGCACAATCTTGTCAAGAGCCAGATTTAGAGCTAACTAATAGAGCTTGATAACCCTGAGTCATCAAACATGATAGAAGCCTCAAATTCATTGGTGAAAGAGCCAGGGGTGACCCCATGCTAGGGCCTGATAGCAGGTTTAAAGGTTTTAGTAATGGCTTTAGTCATTTTTACCATGGACAGCTGAAAACAAATTAGTGAGTGATCGGTCCAAAGTAGGGGTTGAGAGGAGTCGCAGGTCAAAAGTGCTGAATTAGTAAAGATAAGATCAAGTGTGTGTCCTGTGACATTGTGTAGGCCTTTTGACATTTTGGTGCAGCTTGAGAGAGGCTAAATCAGAGATGAGCTATGCAGTCTCCACATTGAGGAGATCATCTCCATTATAGTTAAAATCAGCCAGCAGATGAAACTGTTGGGATGGCAAAAGATAGGTAACAATAAATTCGGTTAGGCGCTGACTAAACTCCTTTTTTGGGCCCTGGGGGTGGGGGCGATACACCAGGGCGTCCTTCCAACAATCTTTGGGAGAGAATTTAAGTTTAAAAGTACAGATCTCGGCCCATTTTGCCTGTGGGGTGTCAATAAGTGAGAGTTTGATAGTGTCTTTATACCTCCACCTGTCCGCCCTTCTCTGTCCAGCCTACGCATGCAGTAGTTGTCTGGTAAAGCAAGCGTAACAGCTGGTAAAGAGGTGGAATTTAACCAGATTTCATTAAGGAGACCGATCTCTGGTGACATTAAAGAAGCCAAGCACAGAGCTCTATTATGTGTTTTGGCAGAGACCTGACATTGCACAGAAGGCTGACAAGCTGCTTGGGCGCCGATGAATATGTGGGGGGAGAGGAGGTATTTAAAATATCACTGGGTGCATCCACAAACTGGTGACTAGGATTCTTTGCCTGGCTAGTTGACCCACACATTGCACTGATATGTCGGAGGGAACACTGAAAAGTACACCTTAAGCAGGCAATCGGGCCTTCCAGCTGGAGTGGAAAAGGACCATTGCAGAAGGTAGCTGCAGGTTCATAGGTTTCATAGAATTTCTTCACTTTAAATAGAGATTCTGAAGAGTAGGTAATCCTAGTCAGGTTCCTGAGTTTGTGGTGATAGAGGCAGGGGTCCTAGTGATGGTTGGGCGCAGACAGGCTTGCCTTTGGTATACAATTGGCGCACCTGCCGCGCGCGACCGCTGTGTGTTAACATGGCTTTATGTAGCTTGTAGGATAAAAGCAGCTAGACTGCTGACCTCACTAACAATCAAGCAGGAAGTGAAGAAATTAAATGCTTTCTCCACACAAGCGGTAAATAACGTGGTGGACAGGAAAGCAGAAACGACTAAATTAAAAGCACAAAGAAGTATTTTACACAGGGTTTTCGTGAGAAAGGAAGGTGCACCAGGATGAGTGCTTTTCTTGGCCTTCATTGAGAGGTTTTACCCTGAGCTATTTTACATGAATACGGTGATGCTATTCTTCATGTTATAATCTTAGCCCTGATAAAGTTCCTCCATAGGAACGAAACACGTTGGCTGAAGGCCATTTTAAGATCTTGAATACAAATAAAGAAAACTGCTGGACTCATTTGGATGATTCTGACTCCTTTCCCGGTGCACCTTCCTTTCTCACGAAAATCTGTTTCTCTGGACTCCAGTAGAGGCTAACTGCGGCGGGCTCTGGAAGTGAATGCACAGGACACAAAGGGGTCTATTAGGATGGCGGACAGATGGCCGCCGCCAGGCCGCGGCCATCCGTCTGCGATTGAAACCCAGAAAACCGCCGGTCACATTAGCATGGCGGTGATGACCGCGGCGGTGAGAAATTCCGCCCGCCACTTTTCCGCCGGTAGCAGTCCGTACGCTTGCCTAGCGGGCGGAGCTGGACCGCTAAAATGGGGCCGGTGCAGAGCCAGGCTCCGCCGGCATGATTATGATGCTGGCGGTAGCAAGCCTTTCCGCTGCGGTGGAACTGCCATGGAAAGGCAATCAATCAATCAGGGGTTTATATAGCGCGCTACTCACCCGTGAGGGTCTTAAGGTGCTGTGGGGGTGGCTCCAGATCAGTTGAAGAGCCAGGTCTTGAGGTCCTTCCTGAATGTGTGCAGGGTCGGGGCTCGTCTGATGTTCACCGGGAGCTCATTCCAAGTTTTGGCTGCGATGTGGGAAAAAGCTCTTCCACCGGTTCTGTTCCTGCGGATGAGGGGGACCTCTGCCAGGGCGAGGTCGGTGGAGCACAGGTTACTCTTGGGTACATGGAAGGATACTCTTTCATTGAGATATTTGGGTCCGATGTTGTGGAGGGATTTGTAGGCGTGGGTGAGGAGTTTGAAAGTGACCCTCTTCTCGATGGGGAGCCAGTGGAGGCCTTGCATGTGATGGGTCATATGCTCATGGCGTGGTACACCGAGGACGAGTCTGGCTGCGGCATTCTGGATGGTCTGGGGTCTGTGTAGAAGAGTTTTGTTGATTCTGGCGTAGAGGGCATTGCTGTAATCTAGTCTGCTGTTGATGAGTGCGTTGGTGACGGTCCTTCTGCAGTCGGTGGGGATCCACTTGAAAGTCTTACGGAGGATGCGAAGGCAGTTGAAACTGGTGGTGTCAACGCCGTTGATCATGGAGAGGGAGGAGTCCAGGATGATGCCGAGGTTCTGAGCGTGGTCTGTAGGGGTGGGTGGGCTCCCGAGGGCGGAGGGCCACCAGGTGTTGCCCCAGGCAGAGGTGCAGAGGCCAAGGATGAGGCCCTCGGTCTTCTCTGAGTTTAGCTTCAGGCAGCTGTCCTTCATCCAGGCTGCCACGTTCTTCATACCTTCCTGGAAACAGAGTCTGGTGTCTTCAGGATTCTTCGTGAGCGAGAGGATGAGCTGGGTATCGTCGGCGTAGGATACAATGCTGAGCCCATGCTGTCTGACGATGGCTACGAGGGGGGCCATGTAGATGTTGAAGAGCGTGGAGCTGAGTGATTATCCCTGGGGTACTCTGCAGTTGATTTCCATAGGTTTGGAGAGGAAGGGAGGGAGTCGGATCCTCTGGGTTCTGCCGGAGAGGAACGATTGGATCCAGTCGAGGGTGGCTTCTTGTATTCATGCGTCATGCAGTCTGGCTGCGAGAGTGCGATGTGAAACGGTGTTGAAGGCTGCGGAGAGCTCTAAGAGGATGAGGGCCGCGGTGTGTCCCTTGTCAAGTAGCCTGTGGATTTCGTCGGTGGTGGCGAGGAGGGCTGTCTCGGTGCTGTGGATGCTGCGGAATCCAGAATGGGAGGCGTTCAGGATGGAATTCTCTTCTATGAAAGTGGTGAGCTGTGTGTTTATGAGTCTCTCGGTGACTTTGGCCATGAATGGGAAGAGGGAGATGGGCCGGTAGTTTTTCAGGTCCGTTGGGTCGGCTGATGGTTTCTTGAGGACGAGTTTTACCTCTGCCCGTTTCCAGTCGTCTGGGCAGATGCCTGATCTAAGGGAGGCGTTGATGGTGCGTCCTAGTTCGGGTGCGATGATGGTGGTGGCCCTGTGGAAGATGTGCGGTGGGCAGGGGTCCATTGGGGCTCCTGAGTGTGTTTTCTTCATGGTCGCTGTATTGAGTTCAACGGAAGCGGGATCCCAGGAAGTGATGGTCGGCTTGTCGGCAGTGGAGGGTAGGGGGTGGTGCTCATCGTTGGTTCGCCGAAGTTGTCATAGATGGCCTTGATCTTTCGATGGAAGTAGGAGCTGAGCTTGTCGCAGAGTTCCTGGGTAGGCGTGATGTCAGTGGCTTCGCAGGTGGGTTTTGCGAACTGCTGGATGACGTTGAACAGTTCCTTGGCGTTTTTCGTGTTGGTCTGGACTTTGTCTCTTATGAAAGTCCGTTTGGTTTCTCTTATGTGCTGGTGGTATTCCTTCAGGGTGCTCTTGTGGTTGTTCCATGCTTCTGTGGTTTTCAGGTTTTGCCAGGTTTTCTCTAGGCGTCTGTAGGAGCATCTGGCTTCTTGAAGTTCTGTGGTGAACCAGGTGGCTTTCAGCGGGCATTGCTTGGCGTGGGGCGGAGGGGTGCAAGCTTGTCGGAACAGCAGGAGATCCAGTGGTGAAATTCTCTGGCTATGGTGTTGGTTTTGGTTGCGACTATGGGGGGTAATGACGGAGGGGGGTGTTCAGGTGCACCTCTGTGACTTTGCTCCCGTTCTGTCGTGGCGGGCGTCTGGCGAGTTTGGGTGCGCTGGTGGTGTTGAAGGTGAAGTTACGCAGTGGTGGTCAGTCCAGAGGGGCTGGGTGGTGTGGCAGAAGCGGATGTTTGTTCCTCCCGTGAAGATGGGGTCGAGGGTGTGACCTGCTCTGTGGAAGGGCGTGTTGAAGAGCTGCTTCAACCCTAGGTTGGCGAGGTTGTCGAGAAGAGTGGTGGAGTCGGGGTTGTTGCCGTTGTCGAGGTGGAAGTTCAGGTCTCCGAGTACAATGTAGTCCATGGAGGTGATGGCGTGGGGTGCGGCGAGCTCGGCGATGGCAGTTGCGTGGTGGGTGTGAGGTCCTGGCGGTCTGTAGATGAGGGTGCCAAATAGCGTGGTCCTGGGGCTGGTGTTGATCTGGAAGTGGAGGTGTTCTGTGTTGGAGTGGGGGTCACTCGTGCTGGATGTGGTGAGGCGTAGGGGGGTCTTTTGTGCGATGGCAATTCCTCCTCCTGGGCGGTGTGGACGGTCCTTTCTCCGGATCTTGTAACCGTCAGGGATGGCGGTGGCGAGGTCGGGGCCGGAGGTGGCGTTGGTCCAGGTTTCCATGAAGAAGGCAACGTCGGGCGAGAGGGTGTCTAGCAGGTCCCAGATATCGGTGGCGTGTCGGTGCAGGGAGCGCACGTTGAGCAGGATTCAAGTCAGGGTTTTGTTGGTGTGTGAATCGGGCATTTCTTCAGCGGCCGCGGGGGCTCTGTCGATGGTGAAGGATTTCTGGCAGGGTCTGCACGAGAACTGCCCGTGGGTGGTGTTTGGCGAGGCTCTTACGCCGTTGGCGTGTCTTCTGGGGTTTAGTGCATGGAGGGTGGTTGAGTTGTAGCGGTGAGGCCTTGGAGAGCCAGGGGTCCTGGCGCTGGTCGCGGACGGGCACAGACGGGCTTGCCTTAGGTGCGCGCGTCCGCTGCGTGACCGCGCAGCGGCTGCCCTTATGTATGGGAGGGGGAGGGACGTGAAGCTGGGAGGAGGGTGCGGGGCTGTCAAGGGTGGGGTCACGGGAGTAGCGCCGGCGGGAATGGGGTGAACAGCGGGAAGAACGAGTGGAAGAGGGGAGGAGAAACGGGCACAACAGAGGGGAGCAAAAGGCAACAACAGGCACACTAGGCACAACACCAGGAAACACAAAGGCAGAAGAGGTGGAATAAGAGGCACAGCGCGGAAAAGGAACAAGTTACATAGCGGTCAGGCACAAGAGATGAGATTAAGGGCACAGAGCGGACTGACTGGTTACACAGCGGTCAGGCACAAGATTAGAAATGAAGGGCACATCGCGGTTACAGTTACACAGCGGTTACAGTTACAGTTACACAGCAGTCAGGCACAAGAATTGAAATTAAGGGCACAGCGCGGAAAAGGAACAAGTTACACAGTGGTCAGGCAAAGGAAATGAGATTGAGGGCACAGAGCGGAAAAACAAAAATTAGCAGTAGCCAGGTGAAAGACGTGACGTGACGTTAGGCCCTTGTTGTTGTTTCCCCCCGATGATCGTTCCACTCGTCGCCACCCATCAAGCCACTCCCAAGCTTCCTCCGGAGAGAGGAAAAACCAGGACCTTCCCTCCGATTCTACTCGGAGTTTAGCCGGGAACAACATGGAGTACTTGATTTCCTTATCACGCAGGGCCTTCTTTACCGCCGTATAGCTGCGTCTCTGAGCCTGAACTTTAACAGTGAAGTCCGGGAAGAAAGTGACGTTGGCGTTGTCAATCTTCACTGGAGGGCAGGCCCTTGCTGTTTGCAGTATAACATCTCTGTCCCGAAAGTTAAAGACTCTTGCAATTATCGGTCGTGGGGGAGCACCAGGTTTTGGACGCCCGCCTGGGACTCTGTGGGCTCGTTCAATGGAAAAGTAACTAGAGAGGCGTTTAGGTTGCAGTTTGTTGAGCACCAGGTCCTCTACAAAGAGATCCACAGCCGGTCCTTCTGATTTTTCCGGAACCCCCAAAATGCGGATATTGTTCCGCCTAGCCCTCCCTTCATAGTCATCCAGCAGTTCTTCCATCTTTTTTGGTTGATCTTGAAGCTGGGTGACCTGCCTCTGTAGAGTAGAAGTGTCGGACACTAGAGCTTTCATCGTGACCTCCATATCCTTGACTCTAGAATCCATTTTTTTAAGATCTGCTCGGAGGAGGGTCACTTCTATATTCACAGAATCAATCCGGGTCTCCAAAGAGGCTCATACACCCACTATCGCCTCCATAACGTCTTCGAGAGTAGGGGCTTTGGTCGAGGAACGAGGTTGCGATGTCTTGTGGTCATCTCCTACCGTCACATCTGTATCATCTCCTTGTTTAGTCCATGCAAACTTTGCCAGCTGTTTTTGGGTCTGGGGTTTAAGACCCCTGTTAGTAGCCGTTTTGACAATCAGTAGACAAGGGGGGGCAAAGGGCCAAAGGGAGTCCGGAAAGATCCACAGAAAGCTGAGGGCGACACCTGTAATATCCGCCGCCTTCACGGAGGAAAAGAACGATCCCCTGTCGGCCTGTCGGGGTTCCAGGTGCATCCACCAGATCTGGAGGTGGTACGCTCTGTTTCCAGTTGCCAGGTGAGGCGGGCGTCACAGCAATGTATTAACGGTCACATTCAGTGAGGAACAATCATTCACACGGTCAGTCTGATGCAGGCCACGTTGTGAATCAGACCCGCAGGGGGAGGAACAGCACCCCCCACCTCCGGTGTAGTGTGGAAGTCAGGAGGTCGCTGTGCTATTCAACACTCCGCTGCAACCTCCGACAGGGGGGTGGCGGAGCAGTGGGACAGACTTAAACGAGGTCTCAGTGCTGCTCTTGACACACGCCCGGCCCCCAGTGTCAGTCCTTGCAAGCCTCAAGCATCGGCCCGGAGTGATAGAGCAGTCTGGTGTCCTCCCCCCCCCCCGCCGGTGTCGTAATCAGGGGCCTGTGGGTACAGTATAAGGCACTGTAGGCCAATGCCGGTCGCCTTTCCTCCAGCTACGGTGTTCCCCACGAGATCAAATGTGGATATGGTGGGCCTCAAAGCCGGGGACTTAATTGACAATGTCCTGCCCAGCGCCCTGTGCCTGCATTCAATAGCAGGAGCGCTCCACATGCGCGTGCACTCACCTCCGTCGGCAGAGCTTTGCAGGCCAGCCTTTACACCGGTGGGTATATTAAAAAAGGGAGTCGTCTCGGGGCCGAGTCAGCGCCCCCGCGGGAAGGTTGCAGAGCTGCGGGACCCGCCGCACCAGTCCGTCAGCTCCAGTCCCTCGCAGTCCGCTGCTACAGGCTGCACTCACCCCCTCTTGCTGCTGCAATCAATCGGTTCCTCAATATCAGTGGAGACCCGGGGTCTCTCACCCACACAGCGGTCGCGATCTCCAGCAGCGCCACCTGCTCTCACCGCTCCTCAGCCGGTCCCGATATCTTCATCGTCGTCCGTCCGCCATCTTAGGTCTTCCTCGGCGTCTCGGGTCGGCAGTATGTTTACCTCTCAGAACTCGAGCCATCCGACTATTAATGTTGCGTGCTAATGCTGGACCATGTTGGGAGACAATTCCCTTGGAAAGGGGGGAAGTTGCCTCATGGATATCGAATAAATGGTCGGAGATGTAGGTGAGGGCTGCGGACCCGCTTCACAGAGCGACCATCACCGCCGGCCGCTTGCCACGCCCCCTGCCTTATTAAATTTAATAAGTGTTAACGTTTGATTAAATACAGATAAGCATTTCATGTTTGGTATTTATGGAATTGTAATGAAAAATTCTCTTTAATGGTAAAGTCAGATTTTCCCTTATAATTTTGAAAGTGCCACTTTTAGTAAAGTTGGTATTTTCCTGCCTTTAGCAATTTGGTGCCTGCAGCCTCTTCTGGGTCACATGACTGGGAGTAGCTGACAGTTTGACTTTGTGAATTCTTACCAGACAGTCATACAATAGAAGGATTGGGTGTGCCATCTACTGGCAGGATGGGGGGGCTGAGCTGGGCACAGGCCCACTTGCACCTGAATAGGTTATGCTCTGCCTTCACACGAAGGGCTTATCAACTCCACATTGTCAATGCAGTCAGCTTGGAGCCAGGGCAGGGGAGTCAGGAGATTCCATGCACTTCATAGTAGAAACCCTTAGAAACTTCTCCCAACTTTAAAAGCAGAACTGGGTATTAAAATAGGACCCTCAGGCCCACTCTTCAGTTCACTTTATGGACCTATGGAAGTACTCTCAGAGCACTGCCTGCTGCTGTGACCTGCTGTGCACTCTGCAAAACTGCTTTGCAGTACATGGAAGTACTGCTTTCTACCTGGAGCATGCCTTGAACCTTCAGAGGCCAGCCCTGCTGTTTGGACCCTGCATCATCACCTGAATCCAGGACTACCAGAGTGACTCCAAAGGCTAGTTTGCTGGCCTCCTATTCAGAGCCACATGGGCATAAAAGGCTCCCACCATCTTGAACCTGCACTTGGACCCAGTCTGAGTGAGTCCTTAACTCCCAAGTGCTGTCCCACCTCTCCTGGACCCTTGGAAGCGGTGCTAAAGAAGCCCAGATAGGCACAATCCAAAAATGGGGACTTTGCAATTTCGGGCTAAATACTGCTTTGAGAACGCAGGGGAGACTGTGACCAATCTGTTTGTCTATCCATCCAAGGTATATTGCCAATCGGCCTGACTTCACAGCTGCTTCTGATACATTCTTCTCTGCAACAGCAAATCCTGTTCAGCGTTCCTTCAAAAAGGGGGTATCCATACCCCTGGAACTGTGTACAGCTACAGCCTCCTGCCTCATCCTTCTGAAGATTTTCGACTTTCATAAAAATGATGTCGGAAAGTAGAAATGTTCACAGTGGCTCCCAGACAACAATGCTCCCTCCTCAAACACCACATGCTGCCTTGCCCAGCTGAACTTTACCTTCTCAGAATATTGTTCTCAAAATTTCTTCTCAGTCTGAAGGTACGCGCTGACCGGGCCCAATCCACTTCTTGTATCCGACACACGCTCCATCGCGGTCGGCTATATTTTTTAACTTTGACCCAGTCTTGAGCATCTAGATGTCTGCGATCAGTGCTTTGATCTGTTAGGCACTAGGTTTTACAAAGCATTTTAAAATTCATATCTCTGGTTCTACTGATTGGATTATTGTCATTGTTGGTGTCAACTTAATAAAATTTACAGTGTTTTTCTAAATTGATGTGAGATTTTTCTTGTGTTGTGTTTTAAGTTTATTACTTTGTGTGTGTTAGGAATAGCACTCAGTAAGCGCCTACTTGAATTCACTGGAAGCCTTGAGTGGATTTTGTGTGCAGTTATTGGTGCTTGTTATTTTAACTGTCCTTTGGATGTGGGGACTGCAATTCCCATGATGCAATGGGAGGTTGTAGTCCAAAGGATGCAGAAGTCTGTGAATTTAATCATCCTTGCACGTAGGATGAGATGATGTGTGTAATTGTAATTTATTAGTGTATTGTTATAGGCGAGTGAAGGCTCTTGAAATCGGAGCTGCCCTGTTTTCCCTCACTGCCTGAAATTCTGTTGAGAGAGGCCAGCAGGTGAAATCTACTCCTGAACTAACTACAACAGGGGAATTTCTATTGTTTTGTAAGAGTGAAATGTCCAACTAACTATAACTTTCCCTAAAACCTATGGTTTTTTCAGTGAATTTCTAAGGTTTTTTAAATGCTAATTTCTAACTATAACGTGCCTGAAACCTATGGTTTTTTCAGTGAATTTCCAAGGTTTTTTAAATGCTAATTTCTGTCTATAACATGCCCGAAACCTATGGTTTTTTCAGTGAATTTCAAAGGTTTTTTAAATGCTAATTTTTAACTATAACGTGCCTGAAACCTATGTTTTTTTTCAGTGAATTTCTAAGGTTTTTTAAATGCCAGTTTCTAACTATGCCTACAGAGTTAGGACATGTGAAGAAAGAAGAAAAAACACACAGAAAGAAGCAAAAGAAATGCAGAAAGAAGCAACAGAAGTCCTCAAAGACAAAGAAAAGTGCAGGAAAAAGCAAGACATGTGCAGAAAGAACCAACAGAGGAGCAGAAAGAGGCCTTGTTACAAAATCATCCTGTGCCCACAACTTTTTCAGAGGGGTACTGGTGTTAACTGACTCTGACTAACCAGGCCTAGATCCAGTGGTATGCTAAAAGACACTTAGAATACAGTGAAAACACCTACATACACTAGGGAACACTATGCCTTGGGGTACCCCTGTGATTAGCATGACCTCCTCTGTAAGCCCCTAGTAGATAATAGGGCAGGGGGATTAAAACTACCTCTTAAATCGTGCCACGCGGTGCGTTTGCACACTGGTGAAGGGAGGGGGGGGGAGCCTGAGGTGACGTGTGCAAACACGCCCTGAGGGCGTTTTAAGTTGGGGGATAAAGTCCCCATGAATCCTGAGGGTCCCTGGGGTCCAACTAGCCCACTAGGTACCTCCAGTAAGCGCCACAGAGATGCGTTGCAGAGAGGTGTAAAAAGGGGCACTGCCTAGACCACATCTCTGCAACGCAGCGCAGTGGCGCTTACTGGAAGCACCTGGTGGGCTAGTTGGCCCCCAGGGGCCCTCAGGATTGAAGGGGAATTCTTTCCCCAACTTAAAATGCGCCACAGGGCGTTTTTGCACAAGTCACCTCAGGCCCAGTCTCCTCCCTTCACCACTGTGTAAACACGTCCTGTGGCCATTTTAAGTTGGGAGATTAAGACCCCTTGAATCCTGAGGGTCCCTAGGGTCCAACTTGCCCACTAGGTACCTCCATTAAGCGCCACAGAGCTGCATTGCAGAGAGGTGTAAAAAGGGGCGAGGCCTCTGAACACCTTTCTGCAACGCAGCTCCCTGGCGCATACTGAAGGTTCCTGGTGGGCTAGTTGGCCCCCAGGGACCCCCAGTATTCAAGGGAATTAGTTCCCATCTGCAAACGCACCAGGGGGCACGTTTGCAGAGTGCTGCAGGGAGGGGGATCCGGCGCGATGCCGGTCTTTTTAAAAAAAAGGGGCTGTGTGGCCCCCCTTCATTTCCTATTTTATTGGCCCTGGGGACCCCATCCCCCAGGGCCTGACCCCTATTTTTGAATATTTTTTAAAAAATTGGAAGGGGGCCGCGTGGCCCCCTCCCGAAGCCTTAATCGCCCCGGGTACCCCATCCCCCGGGGCATGGTCAGTTTTTATTCTTTAAAATTATTTGGAGGGGAGTTGCGTTGCCCCCTCCCAGGCCACTTATGGCCCTGGGGACCCCATCCCCCGGGGCCGGCCCTATCCGTTGGGGACTGTCGGGGGTCCCCTATCCCCCACAGTCCCGCCGCTTCCTTGCGTCCTGTGGGAGCCGGCATTGCTTCTCCACACGGGGAGCTGCTAAGATGCAGCTCCCCGTGTGGAAAAGCAATCGGCTTTGTTTTTTGGAAGAGAGAGCAGGTTTCCAGCTATCTTTTCCAAAAACCAAAGCAGCTTGCTATGGCAGGGCGGGAGCCTCGAGGCTCCCGCCCCGCCATAGCAAACAGCAGTGTCCTGGGGGTAGGCACACCGGGACACTGCAGCCCCCTTCCCAACATGTGCAAAGCCCCGGGGAGGTGGTGGTTCCCGGGGCTCGGGGGTCCGTAACAGACCCCCAAATTTTAATAATTAGAGCCCAGAGGAGGTGGCGTCCCAGGGGCGTGTGGGGGGGTCCGAGCCCCCCCACACAGGTAGTTAATTTTTTTTTTAAATAAGCCCCGGGGGTGGCGGTCCCTGGGGCTGCAGGGGGGCCATGTGCCCCCCAGCCAATATATTATAAAAGCCCCTTGGGGTGGCGGTCCCTGGTGCTTGTGGGGGCCTTTGAGCCCCCCCACCCATTTACTATTGAAGCCCCGGGGGTGGCGGTCCCCGGGGCTGTGGGGCGGGCCGTGAGCCCCCCCCCCCCTGCAAATACTTTTGAAAAGCCCCGGGGGGTGGCGGTCCCCGGGACTCTTTGGGCCCCCATTATAATCTAAACATTGCCCCCGGGACTTGGCCCACCCGGGGGCTAATTAAAAACGAAGCACGGGAGCCCGCGCTTCGTTTTCTTTTAATTTTCGCGGCCGGATCCGCGGATCCTCCGCGCATCCCACGGGTTTTAAAAAAATAAAAAATGCTTTTTTGGCCCTGGGGGTCCTTGTGGGACCCCCTGAGCAGGCCTAGGGGGTCAGGGTGTTTCTACCCTGCCCCCTTTTTGTGTTTTTCGCGTTTGTTTTTCGCTTTTCTTGTGCCTCTGTTCTACCGAGGCACAAGATGGCTGCCAACACTTCCTGGTTTGAAGTGTTTTTTTTTAATAATACTTTACTTGATGACCATTATATCAAATCCAGTGCAATGAATATTACACAGAGTCAGTAATTTTCCACTTACAATAAGCACAACATAAGTATTTCGTAAATTTACCATCCTTTTACCCCCCACCATTAGGCTGGAAATGGGGAATAAATAGTGTCAGTTGACATCTCGGATAGCGGATCATTGCAATAATGGCAGATAAATGAGTAGCATAAAGTTGTTACATTTCCAATTAACATGAATAACAAATTCAACTATGTCCCTTCCCTCCCTGACCCTCCCAAGCCCCACTCCTGGTCGTTCGGTATTTCCAGTGTCCATTATAACCTCAAGGGGGAGTGCTAACAGGGTAGTACAACAGGGTCTGCGGTGATCATGAAATATAATGTATGGGTCTGAATCTTGAGACCTACTGTGGAAGAGTTGCATATTATCTCTGAGTGCTTACGGGTTTGGGGTACCTGGTGGGGGTAATAAGTCAAGTGATTCGAACTCATGTAACATGATCTCCCAGTCCATCGAAATGGGATGTTTCCAAAGCCCCCTCTCTTCCTCCCTCCGAAGGGCTGCCCCTTCTGCCTTTCCCCATTGAATCATGTTGTCTTGCCAGCTGGATAACGCTGGACACCTGGGGGACTTCCACCTCATGGTGAGGGCTCTTACAGCTAAAATGAGGGCCAGGTCTAAAAATCTCAGTCGTACTCTCTGGACTTTCGAGCCTCTACGGAGGCCGATGAGGCAGTTCAGGACGTCATCCGATATAGGGGTTTGTGTGACTTTGCCTAGGTATTGACGAATTCCCTCCCAGTAGCCCCGAAGGTGTGGGCAAGACCACAGCATATGAAGAAAGTCCGCCTCGTCTCCTTTACAGCGGGGGCATACCTGGTTTAAAGTGTTGACAGCCAATTATCATGAAGCTTGTGATCGGGAGGGTGCGCGTATCCTCCGCGCCTCTAGATATCACTATCTTTATTTCTTAATTTCTCAAAAACTACTGAACAGATTTACACCATTTTGAAAAAGGTCGCTTTCTGAGCCAAGCAGTACCGTTTTGCCAAATTTGGTGTAATTCCGTTAAGCAGTTTTTGCTATAACTGTGTCTAAAGTTTCCTATGGGAAATTGATTTTTTGACTGCTATTCTTTTAATTTCTCTGGAACTACTGAACGGATTTACACCATTTAAAAAAAAGGGTGCTTTCTGAACCAAGGGCTACCTTTTTGCAAAATTTGATGTTATTCCGTTCAGCAGTTCGGGCTGTAGCCGTTTCTAAAATTTCCTATGGGAAATAACATTGGGAAACGCGTTTTGGGACCCCCCTTTTTTTGGCCCCCGCTTGACGAATCACCACCAAACTTTCAGGATAGGAGCTGACCGGAACGGGCCATTAGTTTTGAAAATGTGGCAAAGATTCGTCAACCGGCGCTAAAGTTATTGGGAATAGAATGCTACGATTTTCCTATGGATAATAGGTCCTAACTCGCCAGGAGGTAATATATATATATATGTATATGTATATGTGTGTGTGTGTGTGTATATATATATATATATATATATATACGAAAAGAAACACAGCTCCTTCTGGAATACTGGGCCCCATTGGAAGGTGGCGTACACTCCGGCGGAGCATGCCGGTGATAATTATCCAACCAACAAACAAAAGTATATGTCGTACGCTCTCAGGAAAGACCAAGCAGCAGTCAAGAAAGGTGATCCAAGTTTAATTCTACACAACGCGTTTCGGCGACAGCCTTGTTCACGTGTAGAGTTACAATGAAAAACAATACTGATAAAGTTACACATGATCCACATCATAGACATAGAAGATGGGGGGCTGTGTGCAAACGAAAGGTTACTGAACATGGCATCCATCTTGGAAAGGTGTGTTGAAGCGTCAAAACATGCTGGTGTGTTCATTGAACAATGTTTTTTTGATTTAAATAAAATCCTCATCACCATAAGAGAAGTGAGTCTCCTCTCATAGTATCTGACAAGATAATGCGACATTTATCAACAAAATACGTTGTGTTTACAAATCCCCATTACTGATACATGGGTAAAGACAGATAATGCGATGATACGCGATGTAGTATACAATGCGGAAAAGTCAGTGAATGTGTCTCCACCTGTTGCTAGAACCAAATGTCTGCAATATTAATATTCGCAATTGCTAATTAATACATTAATCATGTCGACCTTCTTAGTTCATTTTACACAGTGATATATACATTCGATTGCTTTGTGCATGAAGGAAACAATGGGTTGAAACACAATGTACAGATTACAAAAGACCGTCCTCCACAAGGAGCATTTGGAAAGTACTATGCTCACGGGCTAGATGAGGACCGGGAACTGCCGTCCCCGATATGAATTGCAGAGCCAAGTGGCTAGACGTGGACTAAACATGTGTAGGGATAGTGCCCCAATGATAGAAAAACCATGACAAGGAGCATTTGGAAAGTACTATGCTCAAGAAGATCCTCTTCTTGGCTGAACATGTGGTACTACCAATATACCAAAGCTTGCAGGTGCACTCTATGGCATATACGACATGGGTAGTACCACATGTCAGAAATTGAGTTATCTTTCTGTTGGTACCATTGTACTCAATAGTTGCCCTGTGTTTACTGTGTCTGCAGGCTTTACAATGGCCACAGGGGTAAAAACCAATGAGGCCATGGCCGGTGGACGCGGTATGATTGGTAATGTCATTTCTTACTACCATGTCACGTATGTTTTTGTTGCGTCTATAAGTGATACTGGGTCTCTCTGTGATACTTGTGCCTAGAATGTTATAAGATCTCAAAATCTCCCAATTTTTTGCCAGTATTTGCTTGACCTTCTGTGACTCGGAGTTGTAGGTAAGAATCATACGAGTGTTGTCATTTTCGTCTTGCTCTACAGTGACCTTCTCTTTGAGTGTGTCAGTTCTTTCCACCTTATCTGCTCTCGCTATGGCTTTTTTGAGTACCCAATTCGGGTATCCCCTTGTGCGAAATCTGTTGATGATGATGTTTTGTTCCTCTAGGTATGCCTGTGTGTTGTTGCAGTTTCTTTTTGCCCTCAGCAGTTCTCCATATGGAATACTCCATTTGAGTGCTTCTGGATGACTGCTGAGGGCATGCAGAATGCTGTTACCTGCTGTGGCCTTGCGATATAAGGAAGTGCAGATCTTGCCCTGCTTGATCTCCAAACTTACATCTAAGTAGTCGATTTTGTTTGCATTGATTTCTCCTGTGAGTAAGATGTTGTACCTGTTGATGTTAAGTTTGTTGATAAAACTTTCTGCTTCACACTTTGAACCCCTCCACACGATAAACAAATCGTCGATATAGCGTAGCCAAGTGACGATATTACTCAGGTCTTCCTTGAAAACGGTACTGCCAAAGGTCTCCCGCTCCCAGTACCCCATAAAGAGATTGGCGAAACTGGGAGCAAAGCAAGAACCCATGGCAGTACCGTTGATCTGCCTGTAGAGGGCGCCATCAAAAGAGAAAATATTGTTTGTTAAGCAGAAATGAATCATTTCAATGATCATCTTGCTGTGTTCTCTGTATCTTAGGGGTCGTTCTTTGAGAAAGTGTTCACACGCCTCTAATCCCTGTTGGTGATCTATTATGGTGTACAGCGAGTGAACGTCAAGTACAATGAAAAGAATTCGGGATTCCAGATCAAGTTTTTAATTTTACCTAGGAAATCTTTGGTGTCTCTGAGATAGCTAGGTAGGGATACAACGAAATCCCTCAAAAAATGATCCACGTATTTTGAAATGTGTTCACATACACTGCCTATAGAAGAAACTATGGGCCTGCCTGGTGGTTTATGTTCATTCTTGTGCAATTTGGGAATTAGATACAAGATGGGTAGTTTGGGATAGTCATTTTTTAAGTAGCAAAATTCCTCCCATTCGAGGAGTCCCTTATCTCTCCAATCTACGAGTTTGTCCCAAATCTCCGTGATGCTTTTGTCATAAACATCTTGAGTGATGGATGTGTAGAATTTTTTGTCATTGAGTTGTCTGAGGGCTTCATTGATGTACTCGTTTCTAACGAGGACAACAATGTTGCCCCCCTTGTCTGCTGGACGGATCACTATGTTGGTATCATCATGAAGCGATCTTAAAGCCTCCCTTTGTTTGAACGATAAGTTGTTGTTGTTCTTTTTAGATTTTTTGTTCCTCTTTTGCCTCAGATCAACGAGTGCCTTTATGGTGCAGTCGTGAAACGTGTCGATGTTATCATGTGGCATAAGAGGAACAAAAGTGGATTTCACTTTAAAATCTGTTTTGGCTGATGCTCCTGTGTCTAATTCCATACTTGTTAAAACTTGTGTGGTACTAGTAGGATTGTCGCCTGAGTTGGAATCATCGTTCAATTCAGATATGGTGATGAGTGTGTCTACATCCCCTATTGTTAGATTGTCCTGTACTCTAGTGTTGTGATTTGTACTCAGATTGGACCCTAATCTTTTCAGCTTGTGCCACTTCTTGAGTTTGAGCTTTCTTACAAATTTGTATATGTCTATCCTCGTGTCTGTGTAATTAACCCTTTCCGTGCTTGTGACGGAGCTGTTCCGTCATGCGCGACGGTCGCGCTGTGCGCATGACGGAACCGCTCCGTCATGGCCCCGCCCGCGCATGGAACCTTCAGCGTGGCGCGGAAATCCGCGCCGCGCTGAAGGGGTTAAACGTGGCTGATGGACAGAACGAGAGACCTAAGCATAACGTTCTTTTTTCAATGTCGCTTAAAACTCTCTTCGATAGATTTACCACCGTTTTATTTACCATATTCATGTCCATTAATATGCTTTGTTGGAGCGTGTTTGCCGATTTCCCATTGCGCCCTTTCTGTTGCCGGTATTTCCATCTTTGTTTGATTCTTTTTTGTCTGTTTCGGCGTTTCTTTGATTTCTGCCTCTTCCCCGGCCCCGTCCTCTCATTCTCATTGGTGGATTTTCTTTCAAAGTCTGTCGATCTTTCTTCATTACCCTGAACTCGTCTAAAAAATTGATTTGTCTGGGATTGCGTTCTTCGCTTGATGCATTACCCTCAGACACATCGGATTCCGTATCACTTATGCAGGGAATATTCGATGAAGTATTATTTACAATGATGGTGGTATCTTCGGTCAATTGGTCTTTGTACAAGTGGTCATATTTTCTACTGAATGTTAGTATTCTGCCACATTCATAGTCTTTGTAGCCCCGATTCATTTTGCGTTGTTTTCTTGCTTTTATTTCATCTTCATGTTTGCTTAGACGTTCTTTCATGAGTTCCAGGGTTTTGTTCAATGTCTCATTGTTCATAAGTTGAGATAATTCTGTCATAATATCCTTTATCTGTTTGAGTATTTCCTCTCTGTCCTTCCAAGCGTACTTAATTAGTATTTCCATCATGATTCTGGAACTTGAAGCTGAATGTTCCGACCATTCTTTTAGCATTAACGGGTTAGGTGTTTCATATGTGGGAGTGATGAAAATTCTTAGGCCCCTCGGGGCCATGGCTTGATCAACATAATTTTGCAGTGACACTGCTTCCCACCATTTGGAAATTTCAGCGCGTTTTAATTTCTCTAATTTGTTGATTTTTTCTTCCAAAGATGTGTTTTTGGGATCTGTTTCTCCCGTTTTTTTGTGCGCGCCGGAGATGCCTGGTTTTCTACTAAACAGGGTTAGAGCAGCTGCTCTTCTTTCTGGTTCTTCTTCCATGCTGTAATCGATAAATGGACCACCACTTTTTGCGTGTGCTGCCCGCTTGCCCCTTTTGTAGATCAAAAGTTCCTTCTGCCACCTTAGCGATGAGTACTATGTAAGAAAAACAAGATATACCACTGTTGTCACGTCAAATGATATCTATTCAATCACAGTTCGTACTAGCGCAGGTTAACGGAAAAAAGAAGACAACGGAAACCACATCAACTGGGGTAAAAATTATATGCCGACAGGAGTATAACTCATTGTGAAGCACAGTGGCTTGACACTAACCGGCAAAACCCCTATGCGATCAATGCCGACACTCGGTAGTTTCTGCTGCTCGCACTGTCTGCCCCTGTGTTAGCGAGTATCGCCAACCACCGCTGTGCGAAAACACACTACCAACCAGGAACAAATGGGAGTAAAGCAGGCTTACCTTCGTGCGTATATGAAAGCGAGCTCGCGATGGGTTTCCTTGACTTGCTAGTTGTAAAATCCGTATGGCCGGTCCGATGTATTCCTCAATCAATCCACGAAAAGAAACACAGCTCCTTCTGGAATACTGGGCCCCATTGGAAGGTGGCGTACACTCCGGCGGAGCATGCCGGTGATAATTATCCAACCAACAAACAAAAGTATATGTCGTACGCTCTCAGGAAAGACCAAGCAGCAGTCAAGAAAGGTGATCCAAGTTTAATTCTACACAACGCGTTTCGGCGACAGCCTTGTTCACGTGTAGAGTTACAATGAAAAACAATACTGATAAAGTTACACATGATCCACATCATAGACATAGAAGATGGGGGGCTGTGTGCAAACGAAAGGTTACTGAACATGGCATCCATCTTGGAAAGGTGTGGTGAAGCGTCAAAACATGCTGGTGTGTTCATTGAACAATGTTTTTTTGATTTAAATAAAATCCTCATCACCATAAGAGAAGTGAGTCTCCTCTCATAGTATCTGACAAGATAATGCGACATTTATCAACAAAATACGTTGTGTTTACAAATCCCCATTACTGATACATGGGTGAAGACAGATAATGCGATGATACGCGATGTAGTATACAATGCGGAAAAGTCAGTGAATGTGTCTCCACCTGTTGCTAGAACCAAATGTCTGCAATATTAATATTCGCAATTGCTAATTAATACATTAATCATGTCGACCTTCTTAGTTCATTTTACACAGTGATATATACATTCGATTGCTAGAAACGCGTTGTGTTGAATTAAACTTGGATCACCTTTCTTGACTGCTGCTTGGTCTTTCCTGAGAGCGTACGACATATAGTTTTGTTTGTTGGTTGGATATATATATATATATATACATATATATATATATATATATATATATATATATATATATATATATATACGCTCCACACAGTCTCGTCGTGACGGGAAAGAAGCTCGGACTCCAAAGTTGTATGCAGTTACGTTTATTCACACAAGTGCAAAAACGACGCGTTTCGCCATTACGGCTTGGTCACGCTCGAATACACCGGAAATCATTATGGTACATATACAAATTCATTAAAAGACGGACTACTTATAATAAAATATATATAATAAAATAGTATATTCCTAATATATTAAATATTCATAATAATTTTAACAAAATAAATGACATTGAGGGGCCGATTCCGATTCCGGTCGGAGCCCTTCCGACCGATTCGGATCATATCGGCCCGATTCCTTTCCGACCGAGCTATTCCGATGGGCTCGGTCGGAAAGGAATCCGACACGGATTTCCGGATTGAGGACGACAAGCTTGGAGAGCCCGTCAGCCATCCGGAAATCTCCCAGTACTCCCCCGGCCGCCTCTTTGCGACCGAGGGAGTACGATGGCAGTTTTCACTGCCGTTTTTTCCGGCACGAAATGGCAGTCGGAAACTGTCTTTGGGGCCCCCAGTAGGGCCCCCATGAGTGCGATGCAGCCTGGGGGCACCTATGGTGCCCCTCTGTGGATCCTTGCACCCGGTGACAGGCACCTTGGGGTGCCGCCCACAGGGTGCAGGGATGAACTGCACCCCTGCTTTCAAGGATGCAGGCATGCATTCCGCTCGGAATGCATGCCTGCATTGACTTGTATACGAGTGCGACCGAACCCTGTTCGTCGCATCGTACTAGCAGGGCCGTAACCGACGACAGAAGGTCGGTCGGTTAAGGCTCCTGACCGATGTCGGACGGACCTGAGTCTGTCCGACATCGGAATCGGCCCCCTGAATATACATTTTAACAAAATATAACAAATAAACTTAATTGGAAAAAATAAACACACAAACATAATAATTTATACATATATATATTTACTTTAAAATAATCAATAAACTATTATCTTTAATTTATTTTAAAACTTTAAAATTATATCAAACTAAAATATATATATATATACATAAATGATATATATAAAACAATTTATACAATAAATTAAAATATTAAACTATGAAAAAATATTTAAACTTAAAGTGTCCAATACAATAAATGCAACAGTAGGGAAAGTGTTGAATAGCAAAATAATTAAATGTACTATTCCAACTCCAGTGAGTGCAACAGTAGGGAAAGTGTTGGATAGCGGAGGGGGTAAAAATTACTATCCCCACTCCAAAGAGTGCAACAGCAGGGAAAGTGTTAGATAGTGGAGGGGTAAAAATTACTATTACCACTCCACTGAGAAAAACAGTAGGGGGAGTGTTGGATAGTAGAGGGGAAAAAATTACTATTCCCACCCCAGTGAGTGCAACAGTAGGGAAAGTGTTGAATAGAGGAGAGGTTTACATTTCTATTCCTACTCGCGTAACAGCACCAGTAAGGAAATTATTGGATAGCAAAGGGGTAGAAATTACTATTCCCACTCCACGGAGTGCAACAGTAGGTAAAGTGTTGGATAGCGGAGAGGTACAAATTACTAGTCCCACTCCAGTGAGTGCAACAGTAGGGAAAGTGTTGGATAGCAAAGGGGTCAAATTTACTATTCCTGCTCCAGTGAGAGCAACAGTAGGGAAAGTGTTGGATAGCAGAGGGGTAAAAATTACTATTCTCACTCCAGAGAGTGCAACAGTAGAGAAAGTGTTGGATAGCGGAAGGGTAAAAATGACTATTCCAACTCCAGTAAGTGCAACAGTAGGGAAAGTGTTGGATAGCGGAGGGGTAACATTTATTATTCCCACTCCAATGAGAGCAACAGTAGAATAAGTGTTGGATAGCGGAGGGTTAAAAAAAAAATTTATTCCCACTCCAGTGAGTGCAACAGTAGGGAAAGTGTTGGATAGCGGAGGGGTAAAAATTACTATTCCCACTCTAGAGAGTACAAGAGTAGGGAAAGTGTTGGATAGCAGAGAGGTAAAAATTACCATTCCAACTCCAGTGAGCGCAACAGTAGTAGGGTGACCAGAATTTTAAAGCAAAGAAACAGGGCATTTCACAAAAATAGAAGAAGGACTATAATTTTATGTCAAGCGAGCCACATAATGACAGCGCTCCGCAGCAGAGAATTACAAAACAGGCAGTAAGAACATACATAAGATGCTATTTTTAAACCCAGTAGCTTGCCTGTGAATTAAATTGCTTTCTTGGAACAACTGCTAACTATCCCCGCTTTGTAAAACATAAAAAACACCTTCTCCCGTTTTTAGTCGACCCTCTCCAAAGACCGGGACATGAGCTAAATTTCTCGAAATCTGCCGGGGCAACTAGTGAAAAACGGGGACCGTCCTGGCACATCCGGGACGCCTGGTCACCCTAAACAGTAGGGAAAGTACAGGAAAGCGGAGAGATAAAAATTACTATTCCCACTCCAGTGAATGCAACAGTAGGGAGAGTGCTGGATAGCGGAGAGGTAAAAAATTACTATTCCCACTCCAGTGAGTGCAACAGTAGGGAAAGTGTTGGATAGCGTAGAAAAAAATATTTAAAAAAAATGATTAAACATATAAAAAGAACACAGATTATAGTATTAATTGCATATAACAGAAAAAAACAAATTTTATAAAAAATACAAAATTAAATCAATTTACACAAAAAAATATTTTCAACTACAAAATATTTACAAATAAAAGCATTCATTAAAACATAAATATATGTATTTTATTTCCTACCCTATAACACCACATCAATAATAGAAGACTTCAACATTTTTATTTACATATTTACATAATTAACATAATTAATAATCAATTAAAAATATTATCAATAAGAAACTTTAATTGAATACACAAACCTCAACACTATAATATCAACAACATACACCTAAATTAAACTATAAAGCAATAAAACACAATTAAAACTTATTTTAAAATTAATAAGTATTACTCTTAACAACTAATAATTACATAATTAAAATGTATTTAATACCCACCCTTGACCCCTTTAAAAGTAGAAACAACACACACAAAAATAAACAATTACCCAAAATAAATATCAAATAATTAACATCAATTAACAACTATATATTAATTAATTCAACAAAAATTACTTCCCACTCTTTTATCCTATAAACGCCACAACACACTGTGTGACTGCTCCTGAGGCGGAAGCTGGGAGGCTGTGTTACTTAGCATTGTTTCTTATTTTACTTGCTCTTAAATTGTACAAACTGCTAAATCGGCGTTTTATCTACTCTCTTGCAACTCTAAGTAAATTAGCTTGATTTAATAAGCTTTAATCGCTCACTTCGTTCCCCCTCTTTCCCGCTGCCCTGGGTCACTCCCAGCCGAGCATTGACGCTGTGGAGCCGGTCCCGGGCACTGAATAGCGGCGGCCATCTTGTGTGTGGGTGGGATTCACAGTGCTCTAGTTGCGCAGAAAAGGGGCTGTTCATGCCTTCGCGCAGCGAACGCGCACAGCGGGCGCGCCTGACTCGCGCCGGAGTCGTGCCAGAGTCCTGCCCGTCTGCGCCCGTCCGCGACCAGGACGCGGCCGCGACGAGTCAGATCTCTCCTTCACCTGGCCCCTCCACTACCATCTCCTACAGCAGGGAAGCCTTACTTCACCTCGAAAATCCTGTTCGTATGCACATACTCCTTCTTCCGATTCCTCGTCACTACCCTTTAAACCCTGTAGTGTACAAACTAGAGACAACACCTCTCCGCCTCCATGTCATCTCCTACAGTCTCTCCCCCGACACTCCTCGGCCCCCAAGAAAATTATCATTAAAGCTGGACTGATTAACTGTCGTTCACTTGTGAAACACTCTTTAGATGTAGCTCAATCGTTAGAGGACAACCAGTGGGACCTTCTTTTTCTCATCGAAACCTGGTTAGGAGAAGAATCCAATCCCGCTCTCTGCCTTGCCATCCCGCCAGATTACAAGATCTTGTGTGCCAATAGACAGAACCCCCCCCCGGCGGAGGTGTGGCCATTATCTATAGATCTATCTGGTCCATCTCTTCCTTCTCCTATTCCCAAATAGAGTGTATCGAGGCACTACCTTTTTGTATCAAATTAGCTGCTAACTGCACATACTCAGGTTTATTAGTTTATCGCCCCCCCAAATCAAAAATCTCCCATCTCCCGGCCCTTCTTGAATATGCCCTACAAGCCTCCTTCCGTTACGCTAATTTCACCCTTATTGGGGACTTCAACCTTCACGTCGACAATGCCGATGACCCCACCATCGTTAATTTCCTGTCCACCCTATCAGAGGGTGGGCTAAACCAAATAATTTCCGGTCCCACGCATAAGGCAGGACACACCTTGGACCTTATTTGCACTAACCTAACAGATACCTCTACAAGTGACCCCATCCCTGTAATCTGGTCTGATCACTACGTTATCCCTTTTACCATCTCCTTCTGCCATCAGGATCGATCGAGACCTGTCCAACTCAGTGGGTCGTAACTGGAGGATGATTTCCCCTGAGAATTTAGCCCCTCACCTCTCCTTGTCCGCCCCCGAGGAGGCTACAGATTTAGACATCAGACTGTCTAATTTCAACCATTGGATCACTTCTGCTATTGACCTCCTATTGACCTCCTAGCCCCTATCAGACCTATTAAATCCTCACGAGCCACCCCCTCCGCACCGTGGTACTCGGATGAACTCCGCATTTGTAAATCGGCCTGTAAACAGCTTGAGAGAAGTTGGAGACGATCTTACTCCCCAAACAGTAAATCCAAATATAAATCCGCCCTTAAGGAGTACAGGAAGAAAATCATAGATCACAAAAGATCTCATCTAGAGGAGAAAATCTTCCGGGCACAAGGGTCTTCAAGAGTTATTTTCAATACCGTCAGAACCTTCACTGACCCTCTTGCCCTCAAGCGTCAACCCCCGGTGTCCCAGACCCTTTGCGACAGTCTATCTAACTACTTTGAAGAGAAGATTGCCACTATTCAAAATTCCTTTCCCAGCAAGATTAATCCTGACAATCTCGTACCATGCACAGTCAGCTCTAATCCCACTCAGGTCTTCTCCAACTTTGAGGTGATTACCCCGGAACACTCGCTGACAGAATTACTAAAATGCAAATCTGGTTCCCCCCTGGACCCCTGGCCGGCAAAACAGTATAAATCCTTAGGCCCCCTGCTCAATCCCATCTTAAATGAAATTTGGAACGACTCCCTCCAGACAGGAATCTATCCCGACTCCTGGAAGCACGCCAGATTGGTTCCCATACTCAAAAAAGCAAATGCAGACCCCACCGAACCTGCTAACTACCGTCCCATCTCCCTGCTCCCTGCACCAGCTAAAGTGCTTGAGAAACTCGTACAGCGGCAACTGGCTAGCTTCTTGGAAACCAATGGTGCCTTCCACAACTCACAGCACGGATTTAGGCCCGGATATAGCACCGAGTCCGCCCTCATTGAGATGGCTGACGCCATCAGATGGAAGTTGGACGAGGGATCTAGAGCGGTGTTGGTGTTGCTCGACTTGTCGGCAGCATTCAACACCGTCTCCCACCCCGTCCTCCTTGACCGTCTGCAGGCAAAAGGCATACAAGGCAAGGCCTTGGAATGGTTTGCCTCCTTTCTGTCCAATCGGACACATGCAGTATTCACACCCCCATTTACCTCGGACTGTCGCCCTCTCAGGTGGGGAGTCCCTCAGGGCTCCTCACTGAGCCCCCTCCTGTTCAATGTTTATTTTTCCCCTCTGGCCGAGATCATCGCTCAATCCGGAATCAAGGCCACTTCTTACGCTGATGATATTCAGCTACTGTTTTCATTTGACTCCCCTTCCCAATCTACCTTTGACCCATTGAAAAACTGCCTCCGCAACATCGCAAGCTGGATGGATAACAATTCCCTCCGGCTTAACGTAGGCAAAACCGAGGTTATATTTTTCCATCAGCCCTCGCCTCTGGACCCCAACCTGTGGTGGCCCCTTGAACTGAGTACACCCCCTGCACCTAAAGACTCAGTTAAAAATCTCAGGGTAATCTGGGATACCAATCTCTCTTTCCAAAAACAAATCCAGACGGTATCCGCGGCCTGTTTCTCTAAGATGAGGATGATGAAAAAGTTCATCAATTTCCTCCCCAGCCAGACTAGGAAAACTATCGTGCAGGCTCTAATCACCACCCATCTGGATTATGCCAATGGACTGTACCTTGGTCTCTCCTTGGGCCTCCAGCGTCGCCTCCAGACAGTCCAGAATGCTGCTGTTCGCCTGGTCTGTGGTCTCCCCCTTCGTGAACGCATCACTCCCCATCGACATAGGCTGCACTGGCTCCCGGTTCATAAAAGGGCGGAATTCAAGGCACTTACCCTAGCTCATCGGGCTATCAAGGGAAAGGGTTCCGCATACTTATCCTCCTGCCTTCGTCCATACAGCAATACCAGACTTCTCCACTCGAGCTCTAAACATCTCCTTTCCACCCCCAGAGTCAAAAAAGTTCGTTCTGGGGGAAAAACATTCCAAGTCTGTGCTTCCTCCCACTGGAACAAGCTACCCTTGTCCATCCGGACCATCCAGGAGGAACTCCCCTTCCGGAGAGCTCTAAAAACCTTTCTCTTCTGTTGATACCAACTGAGTCAGACACAGCATCAGCTCTCACAGAAGCGCCGGGACACCCCGTTGGGGTATCTGTGCGCTATACAAGATTCCCTAAATAAATAATAAATAAAACACACACAAAAAATTAATTATGCAATTACCATAATTAATTACCAATTTATTAAAATTATTTAACAACCAATTATTAATTCATAAAAACAAATTACTTCCCACCCTTTACACCTATAAACACCACAACACACACCTAAAATTGATTAAAAAATTACCAAAATAATTAATTAAAATTAATTAACTACCAATTATTAATTCATTAAAAAAAATACTTCCCACCCTTTACACCTATAAACACCACAACAGACACCTAAAATTAATTACACAAATTGCCAAAATTAATTACAAATTAACAGCCATTTATTAATTCATAAATTAAAAATAAATTACTTCCCACCCTTTACACCTATAAACACCCCAACACACACCTAAAATTAATGACACAATTACCAAAATGAATAACCAGTTAATTAATTAAAATTAATTAACAACCAATCAATAATTAATTAATAATACATTACTTTACACATTTAACACTGTAACAACTCAATGAAACAAATATTAATAAATAAAAAGTCATCAACACATGTTATATAATTAAATTACTTCCCACCCTATTCCCCTAAAAACCCACAACCTGCTACAGAACTAAAAACAAAAAATTCAAATAAAAAAAATGAACAAATGTAATATAATTACATTTCTTCCCACCCTATTCCCCTATAAACCCACCACCCGCTACGGAACTAAAAGCGCAAATTTCAAATAAAAAAAATAATAATACATTTATTATAATTAAATTACTTCCCACCCTAGTCCCCTATAAACCCACAACCCACTACGGAACTTGGGGGCTCATTAGGATGGCGGGCAGAGGCACCTCCGCGGTGCTGGCGGTGGCGGAAAATGCCATTTTCCGCACGCCAGCAGCGGTCCTCGCGCCCGCCATCTTTGTATGGGCAAACATAGCCCATTTCCATTACGCCGCGGTGCGACGTGAACCGCCAAAAAAATGCGCACGCCACCATGGCAGTGTGAGCCAATAGAGACCCACCGTCGTGCGGAATGGTGTCCCGACCACTGTACAAATCAGGATGCCCCAGACAGCCCATCACACCGCAGAGGAGAAACCACCCAACCAAAGACGGCGGAAGCACGACAGCAGAGCGCGAAACCAGACTCCCGGTCATGAATCCAGTGGATCCAGCTCTTCAAGCCCTTCCGGTGCTGTACCTGATCCACTACCAGCAAGTTAGGGACCGTTGCGGACAACGCCCCAGGTACGGCATCACACAACTCCACACACAACCACAGCATACAACTCATGGGCTCATAACCGGTTCCTGTCCACACTAGACACTCGGGTGAGGACAGGAACACATCCCCAAGTGTACCCACACATGTCCTACCTGTCACTAAATCATCCCTCCGCATCCAGGTCACCCATCAACCGCAAAATCACAGCAATCTCCCGGTCACATCACCGCAGCGGTGCAGATGTGGGAAAACATGCACACAAGGTAGTAGGCAGGGCCAGCGCCAGGCATGGGCAGTCCACAAAGATCATAGGGCCACACCTCCACCCATTAGGGGACATGCTGCTCGCCCCTCCCTTGCCCCCCTGCACAATTAACCAGTCAGGTGTACCCAGACACTGCACCACACACACCAAACAACCAGGAAGCCTGTCTCAGAAGGTGGGGTGAAGAGGAACACCCTGTACAGAAGCTCAGGGGCAGGGCAACCCTCCTCCTCACACCTACCCTCCACTCATGTCAAGCAAACTGAGTCCAATCACAAAATGAACACTCACACTGCACCTGAACATACACTGAACTGTCCACACTTTGGGGCCGATTCCGATAGCCAGTCGGACAGCTGTCCGTAGCCGTACCGTGCGACCGACACGTACCCGATGCCGGTCCATCCTGTAGAGTAAGTACGATGCGCATAACTGCCAAAAACCCGACCGACAAGTAGGCTGTGATTCAAGCTCCATTCTCCGTCCGAGCCGTAAGTCCTAACGCTGAACCGAGTCGCACGGAAGCAGTATACATAGCAGTTTCCGGCATGACAAGTACGATGCGTACTTCCTACGCGCCGGACGGGTCGCCACATACGGGACGTTACAGCATCTGGAAAACAAGCATATCAGCTATGATTCGTGCCACAACTCAATACACGGCTACGAGACGGACCAGCTGCAGCGGGTACGAGACGGAGCAACAAGCAGCGTGTACGACACAAGCACATCATGAATCCCATCGCGCAGGTCATACCAGTGCTCTACATCTATGACTGGCTCAGGAACTGACGCCGACAGAGCAGGCGATAAGTCAGACACCTACCACACAAACAAACGACACGTACCCGCAAAATGGCACACACACACAGGGGATCCACATCCTGGCCACTAACAACAGCCCACCATAGGGGTTGCATGGCCAGCACCACTAAGACCCCCACTCACAGGGGACCTGTTGCCCATCACCCCTGCCACCCCCAGCCATAGGGCTTATGTTGCCCATCACCCATGCCACCCCCACTCACAGGGGACCTGTTGCCCAGCACTACTGCCACCCCCACTCCTAGGGACTATGTTGGCCAGCACTCCTGCCACCCCCACCCATAGGGGACCTGCTACCCAGTACTCCTGCCACCCCCACCCATAGGGGACCTGTTGCCCATCACCCATGCCACCCCCACTCATAGTGACTATGTTGGCCAGCACTACTGCCACCCCCACTCATAGGGCTTATGTTGCCCATCACTTCTGCCACCCCCACTCATAGGGCTTATGTCGTCCATCACCCCTGCCACCCCAGCCATAGGGCTGATGTTGCTCATCACTCCTGCCACCCCCACTCACAGGGGAACTGTTGCCCATCACCCCTGCCACTCCCACTCATAGGGTTTATGTTGCCCATCACCCCTGCCACCCCCACTCACAGGGGACCTGTTGCCCAGCACTACTGCCACCCCCAGCCATAGGGCTGATGTTGCCCATCACCCCTGCCACCCCCACTCACAGGGGACCTGTTGCCCAGCACTACTGCCACCCCCACTCATAGGGCTTATGTTGCCCATCACTCCTGCCACCCCACTCATAGGGCTTATGTCGCCCATCACCTCTGCCACCTCCAGCCATAGGGCTGATGTTGCCCATCACCCCTGCCACCCCCACTCACAGGGGACCTGTTGCCCATCACCCCTGCCTCCCCCAGCCATAGGATGGGTGATGCGCAACACATCCAGCATACTCCAACATCAGGTATGTCTGCAAAATACATCCCCCCTAACATCATGTCAACAGTGTGTAGTCTGTGACAAATGCCCACAACAGTGATTATGGCTACCAACATACAATGTAACTAACAGCACATGTGTGACCAACACATGAGTGTGACATACACAAGGCAAGCATCACCATAGCACTGTGGCAATGTAAAAAGAACACCCCCTCACTGTGTAGAACAGAAGTTAAGTGTGGGCTTAAAAAATGCAGCAGATGTTGAGCATTGTGGTGATGGGGACTAAACCCCCCTCATTACAGTGACCAAAAGGTAAGTGTCATCATGGTCAAGGCTGCAAATAACAAACAGCATGTATGATCCCTGCTCCCAACACATTAAACACTTCTGGGGCAAACTAGTGGTTGTGTCCCATTCCCACAGAGATGTGGTGAGGCTAACAGTGCTGTGAAAACATAACACACTCTTGGCCATGTGCGGACAAGCACCACACATGGGGGCTGACAATGCATACAGTGTACAATGACACAAGAGCAGAAGCAACCATCACCAAGCATGTACACATCTCGAAAATAGACACACCAATCAAAACAACATGTGTAGACTGTAGGTGTCAGCTCACAAACTCACATTCCATGCCAGCAATGGCACCTAACAACCAGGATGAATGTGCACAATGATGTGACATGACTCACAGGGACAGCATGCAAAATCACAGAAACAGCATCCAGACAAAGGCCCACAACAGCAATACCAATGCACTGGTGCAGATGCACAAACACAAACAGGCAAACTCACACTGCACATCTGACACAGCATGTGTGTGTGTGTCTCACAGTATACCCAGGCAACTACACAACACATGAGGGGGGCTGAACCACAGTGACACAGATGTGGACACAGTGCCATCCAAAAGTAAACCATCATTGGGACACCCTCAGTGGACAATCAGGCATTGGGTGATGAGAGGGAGCACAACAGACACATGTGACACAAGCTGGAATCAACACCAACTAACACATCAAGAGACTGACACACAACAGCACTACCCCCAGGGACCAGACATTGGGGTGACACAAGCATGCATGACACCTCCACTGTGATGACAAAGGCAGATGTTGTACAAACTGGGAAACCCAGACATGTGTCCTGTACCACAAACGTACATCACACATACACAAACACAAATCACTCAGCATGGCCCCTCATCCATGGACAAACTGGAGCTAGGGGACCATCCATGCAAACATTCACATCAGTCCACCCTCAACACCGCACACCCTGAACTGCAACAATGTGTATCTGTGAAGCCCACATGGACAGGTGACATTGCACATGCACCCATGACAAACACAGGATTGTTGGGAGGAACTAAGGTGCACAGACACATCACACAAGGACAGTTTACAACCCTGGGGAATGACAGACATACTGCACAGTATGCGGTACATGGCCATGACCTCAAAGCTCACGTAACCTCCAGAATCCCTGCCACAGTCCCAAGACAATGCAGAAGCCAAGGAGAACCAAAAGGCACACATGCTGACACCTACCAGCATTGCAGCCATGAACCCGACAAGTGGGAGCAGTCACACACACATACAAGTCTCAATCACTGAAAACTACCACCTAGGGACAACTACATGATTTAGCAAATAAACAGGTGCCTTGAGGAACCCTGACGGTGTCCCATCTGTGTCTGACAACATCATCACCACTCAGAACTGACAAATCCCAATGATGAAACACCAATTAACAGTAGTGTGTCATGCACCCACACATCTGGTAGCCCATTGGAAAAGTAGTGGGATGAACCCAGTACCACTCAGCAAGCATCAACAACAGGAACATATCAAGGGAACACTGTCGGTGTATGAACAGGGATGTGGACACACACACATGCTCATACAACACACACCATGGGCCCAGGCCATGTCACAGGACAACACACTCACTTGAGGGGACCCAACTCCTGTGGAAGCCCAGCTGTGCCAAACATATTCACCGCAAGTCTCACTCATGTCTGCAGAACACTTGGTCAGTCAGCCATCAGTTACCACACAATGAAGGCCCTGGTCACAACAGCGTGGGTACGTGAGTCTCCCCTAAGTCATCTGCACACACCCAAAACATATGTCTAGCAAGTTGCACAGAGGACCCAGTTGCTCCTATTACAATGATACCCACACCTGTAGGTGCAGTGTTGATGAGCACAAAGTATGTGGAAGTGACAAATTGGACAATGGGAAGTACATCATATGTGCATGGGTGCAAGCCAGAGATGTGACCATGCAAATGAAATGCTCACAGAGAGATGTCCACAAATAGTTGATCCTGACACACCCAGGTAGCTGCAAAGGATGACATGGATACCCACCAGAATAGGATACATATCTCATGGACCACATGGAGTACCCCACAGCAACACATCAGTATTCAACATTGGAAACCAAGCATCACAGGTGCAAGGGCATGTTAAACATCATCAACATAATGTACAGCTCAATCTAGTTCACAGGTAGAAAATAAAAGCTTTATTCAGCATTTTAAAAGTTAAACCTCTGTGCAAACAAAAGGCCAATGGCCAGTCCATGTCCAAATGCCTCGGAGTGAAGTAGAGTGACAACTGTCATACCTTACTTGCCTGCACTGCTAAGGACCGGGGTCATCCCCTCGGAGGGGCATAAATGGGGGCAGGCCATGCACCGCAGGGACAGGATCAGGGCGCAGCAGAAGGAGGCAGTGAAGAGGTGGGGGATGCAGGCGAGACACTTGCAACTGCAGTGGAGCTGACTGAAGTGGTTCGTGCTGTCACAACTGTGGGGCGCAAGTCAGATGGGGTGGGTGCCGGCACAACTCCAGTGGGCAGGTCAGATGGAGTGGATTGGCTCACCACTAGAGTGCCCAAGTCAGACGGGGTGGTCGTGGACTCCAATGCAGTGCCTATATCCATGGGAGCGGAATGGGGGACAGGTGAGGTCGGCAAGGCACGGGGGACACGGTCCCCACATCAGTGGCACTAACTGTCTGACCAGGTGTGGAGGAGCAAGTGCTAGGGGGGGATGGCCTTAGCATTTTGGGGACAGTGTATCTGTGGGTGGGGGAACCCGGGGCAGGGAGTGGCGGGGGAAACTCTCGAGTGGTGGCCTGGGGGATGGAGGACAGAGACTTTGCCTTGGAGCTGCGTGGTGGCGGGTGGGTCTTGCTCTTCTGGCGCTGGGGGGACTTGCGGGTGGGGGGTCTCTGTCTGACTGCGCCTGGGGGAGGTTGTCTGGGTGTGAGGGGCACTCCCCTCTGTGTATGGGGACTTCCTCTTCCCCTTGTAATCAGGATCTGCAGGGTCGGTGGGGAAGAGGCCAAGGTCACAGAGGAAGAACTTCTGGGGAGATGGGGTTGCAGGTGAGGCAAGGGAAGGGGGCTGGGAGGGAGAGGTGTTGGAGGACTGCGGAGTGGTTGTGGATGACTGTGTGTGTGTCTGCAAACCAGCCCCTGTGAGTGTGGTATCAGTCCCCTGCGCTTGCTTGTTTGCACGTCTAGACCTTGGTTTGGGGGCTTCTGTGCTTGGGACAGGTAGGGTGCTAGGAATTGTGGGTGGTGCAGGGGTAGGAGGGGTGCTGTTGGAGGAGGGACACTGCTGCCATCAGGGAGGAGGCCACGGACTGATTGGTCCTCTGTAGGGCAGACATGCCCGAGGAAATGCCCTCCATGAATGACACCAGTTGTGTCAACAGACCTGTGTGTGCATGGAGGACCTTCAGCATCGACGTCTGCCCTACATGGATCTGTCGAAGTAAGTCCACAGACTCCTCACTCAGGGCAGCAGGGGACACAGGGGCAGGGGGAGCGGTGCCTGGCACAAAGGAGACATGCTCACAAACACGGGAGCCCACAGGGACCTCTGGGATGGGAGCCGATGGGAGGGTGGTGGTGGTGGCGGTGGCGGGGACAGCCTCACTAGCTGGTGTTTGGTGGCTGCTGACACCCGCCTCCACAAGGGAGTCATCCTCAGAGCTGCTGTGGCCCTCAGCTGGGGGTGATGGTGCTGATGACTCCTCTGTGTGGCTCCACTCGCCCTCCTTGCCACTGGGTCCACCCAACTCCTCTCCTTCTGTCCCTGTCAGGCTCTGTGGCTCCTCCTGGTCCGTGGAGCTGTCCCCTCCTGTGGCCGTGGATGTATCTGGATAGGAATAGGAAGTAAGAGAACAACATCAGTCTCCTGCACCGACTGCACGCACCACAGTGAGTACATCACATCACAGGGCAAGCCCTGGCATCATAAGCTGAACACAGCTCAAAGTGCCAACACTGTTTAGAATAAGACAATTGTCATTCTCAACATCAACCATGGCAAACATATCCCTCCTTGACTTTCACACATATGTCCGTAGCATGTTGGATGCTAACACCCCAATGTGCCAACATGCACCACCCACACATTAGTTGTACATGCAAGTGAACATGTAGGAGTATGTCACTATACACACAGCACATCTCTTGCTACTGACTCAGTACAGGTGTCCGGATGAAGGGATGGGCAGAGACTCATTTCACATGCTTGTGATGCATGCCAGCAACACACACTATGATGTACCCATGTCCTGATGGGCAATGCCACAATGGGGTGCATGATGCACACTTGAACACAATGCAGGATCACTCATAGCAAGTTCAATGCCATGGCACTGGGATGCCCTGAAAGTCAGTCAACACTGTCTCCTGTCACAGGGGCAGGGCATCCAGACAACAACAATATGCACTGACTCACAATCCTAGCTCAGGGGTAAAGCTAACTCTGCTGATGACCGGCGCACTTGCCCATCCCATGCAAACAACATATCCAGGACCCAGAAGACCCCACATCATGCAAATCATACATATGAGTCTCAGCAAACACAAATCCCTGTACACTAACACATCACAGTCTGCCATGCATGTGACCCAGCTGCATGAAGGACACAGTTGCATACACCATTGTGCGCTGTCAGATGATCACACACCTATATGTCACACAGGTCTTGTCTCTCACAGTCACATCTCAGATGTCATGCTGACACCCTGAATCATGGACACCCCAGTTGTACATAACAACAAGCCACACCCTAATGACACAGAGGCAGACACCTGAGGGCACATGTCACTAAGCACAACCTGCAATTTCATACACAGGAGTGGGATTACAGAGTGTTTCAAAATGCCCTTGAGGAGCCATGACTGGCCAGGTCTACATGAAACAGTGTTTGGCCCTGGACAGTAGTCAGGTGGCTAAGCAAGTGTGACATACTTGATATACATACTCCTGAGGCCCCAAAATTGGAGTCCCCTGCTGCATGGGTTTGTTTGGAATACCCCAGCCACATGTTGCGAGTCAGACCAGCGATTGGTACACATCTCAAGGGCACACACAGATCACATGTCAGATCTCAGGCATTGTGTAAACAATTGACCCACCCATGTAACACACAACAGAGTCACGGGACCAGATGCTGACCGGTAGCTGAAGCATAGCTGACTGCAGGGACACAGTGCACTAGTGACATAAGCAACAGACTGTAGGGGCCACACCTGTGGAACAGATGAGGAGGGTGCATCACACAATTGAGGGACCTGAGTATTGGACTACAAGACCTACGTAATGTGGAAGTGTGACCAGGCCAAAAGACTGCAATTAGCATGTCAGACATAGTACACAGATTAGGCATGGACTTACCCCCTTCCTGCTGCTGTCTGGCCTTCAGCAGCCTATCCAGGTCCGGGAAGACCACCGCCAGTATCTGGAGCATGTGGGGAGTCAGGGTCCGGTATCCGCCCCTCCTGCGTGGGGGTGACAGCTTCAGCTGGACTCTAGCTATCCTCTGGGTCCAGCCCAGAAGGTCCTGCCACCTCTTCTGGCAGTTGCGGATCCGGCGTTTGTAGACCCCCACAGAACGAACAGCCCGGGCGATGGTCAGCCAGATCTCATGCTTCTGGTGGGCAACAACCTGTGAGGATGACAAAGTGAAAAGTACATTAACACACATGCCCCAGATTTGTGCAGCACACATTTGGATATACATGTCATCATCACAAAGGGAAATTAATTACACAGGTAGTGCAACCATGGGGATGGACAAATCACCTGCATGTCTGACATGTTAACAATGCCTGGATAGTTTAAGCTTGCAATAATGCACTTTAGCAGCAGGAAACCTATTCATTACGTGTACCCACACACTTTGGGGGATGAAAGTAGTCATTGAGAATGCGTGCCACTGGTGTACACACTGCTAGTACTGCTAGTCAGCCAACATGCATAATTATGAAGTCAGTGGACTGCACACTCACCTGCTCCCCTGGTTTCTCATAGAGCTTGCTGTACTGAGGAAGGAGCCCATCCAGCAGGGCCTGGTTCTCCTCCTCAGTGAAGGCTGGGGCCCTCTCCAGAGTACATGCCATAGCAGGAGCCAGAGGATGAAGAGACAGCAGCAGTGGTAGCAGGGATGTGGTCCAGTAGCATGTAGTTCAGGCAAGTGAGCTCCCTGGGGGCCAGCCAGCCTTATATCTGTGCTGCAGAGGCAGACTCTGTGCCATGTGTCCCAAGTGATAGGTCCAACACGGTTGCATTCTATGAATCTGGTCAATCCATTTAAAAGTACGACTCATGCACGCCTTCCGCATCGTTCATATCTTCACCTTCATGGAACACTTGAAATTGCAACATTGTTGTAGGCATCCAACTGAATTTCCAGTGCACAACTCGTACACGTTTTGAATCCGCATCCGTCTCCATGACAGTCCGGAGCCAATGGGTGCGCCCGGCTCGTTCAACTGACTGTACAACGCGTATTTTGAATATACACATGCACCCGTCTCCATACGATTCAATGGCCAAGGCGTACGCCTGTCTCGGACCATGCCTGTCCGACGCGTATGCATGATAGTCACCCGCGTCGGTCCTCATTGCATTCAATGACAAAGCGTACGCGCGGCTCAGACATGACCCGTGCAATGCGTACGCATTGTCACCCGCGTCGGTCCTCATTGCATTCAATGACAAAGCGTACGCACGGCTCGGACATGACCCGTGGAATGCGTACACATTGTCACCTGCGTCGGTCCTCATTGCATTCAATGACAAAGCATACGCACGGCTCGGACATGACCCGTGCAATGCGTACGGATTGTCACCCGCGTCGGACCTCATTAGTGTGACTATTATACGGATGCAACACACATATACTGGCCAGGGACACCTGTGCACACCTACCACACTACAGCATTGGCAACACAGTGTTCCATGGCATGTAAGGCTGCATTCCCTGGGTGTTTGGGGGGCCACATCTGTTTTTTTGGGTGGCACTTTGTGCAGCCACTCCCAGGCTATGCACGTGTACATGGGGCAGAATCCTTTGTGTGTTGTGCACATTACCACTGTGATGTGCAATTGGACAGTAATGGGCATGAGTCACGGACACAGTGTCAGGTTGGATATGTTTAGGACAGGTCACATACACCCTGAGTCCTGGGGTGATGGCCTGTACGTCACAGTGATACCTGTAGCCACAATACTGATGTGCACCCACAGTCTGTATGCATGTTGTGTCTCAGATGTGTCTGATCAAATGTTCCCAATGGGTGACAGTCTCCACATCCATGTGGTATATGCATCAACCTTGATGGGGTGTGTGTCTAAGAGACGTACATGTTGGGCCGGCAGGAACAACAGTGGCCACTACCTGTGGGACTTACGCTTGCCTTGTGGTGTGTACGTGCTACACCATGTCCATTGCTGTGTTGATGTGGCAATACAGGGAGCCTGGGTTTCTGCATGGCAAAGATCGGTGATGGCTGGGAGACATGAGGCCTCAATTGTCACTGTGGTGTGTGTTTAGAACGTTGCAGCAGCACATAGGTTGGGTGACACAGCCAGATGATTGGCCATTGCACTACATGGGACTCATGTGGACATGTGGAATTGAGATGTGAGGTGGTGGTTTTGTAGGTGACATATGTGTCCATGACCAACAGCACACACCTCAGTACATTGTGTAATGTCATGAACTAGCATGTGATATTGATCGTGGTCATGGCCACATGGGTGGATGAACTGACAATCTTCCTTTGTGCACCTCTGTACTGCAGGGCACCAGCTGTCCATCGGCCGTTCCCAGACCTTGCAACCATGCAGGAACACGACTGCATCAGACGGTACCGCTTCACCAGGCCACTGATTGCGGAATTGGCGGAGCAGTTAGCGCCACATCTGCTACCTGGCCGGACATACCCTACAGCACTTACCCCAGAGGTGAAGGTGATGGCCACCCTGCACTTCTTTGCTACTGGTACCTTCCAGTACACTGTGGCTACTGCTGGTGGGTTGTCGCAAACGATGTTTAGTCGGGTGCTACGCGATATCTTGGAGGGGATGTTGCAATTCCTCGACCTGTATATAAAGTTCCCGAGCACAGCTGAACTTCCTGAAATAAAGGATGCATTTTATACACTGGGGAGGATGACGAACGTCATCGGATCTATTGATGGGACACATGTTGCCCTGATACCACCACAGGCACATGAGCAGGCATAACGGAACAGGAAGCACTACCATTCAATTAATGCTCTGGTGGTCTGTCTTGCTGACATGTCAATCACACATGTGTGTGCACGGTTCCCTGGTTCTGCGCACGATGCCTACATTAGGAGGAGTAGTCGCATTGCAACGCTGATGTCACAGATGCCAACTCAGCAAGCCTGGCTTGTCGGTGTGTACTGACTGTTTCTCATTGTGTGTGTTTGTCAATGTTGTATTCCGCACTCTTACAAAACTCAGCTACTTGTTCATTTTTGTGTGTGTAGGTGACTCCGGATACCCCAACATGCCGTGGTTGCTGACACCCCTCAGGAACCCAGTGACACCAGCCGAGCTGCGCTACAATGAGGTACATGGTCGGAGTAGGAGAGTGATTGAGCGGACATTCGGCCTCCTGAAAAGCCGCTTTTGCTGCCTGGACAAGAACGGAGGGACCCTCCCATATGAGCCTGCAAAGGTGTGCAAAATAACCCTTGTCTGCTGCATGCTACACAAAATGGCGGTGCGGAAGGAGGTCCCTCTGATCCAGGATGACGATGACGATGACCAGCGTCCGGCACCTGTAAAGGATCCCGGCATGGGCCAAGATGCCAGTGATGATGAAGATGATGGTGACATCCGCTCCCAGCTCATCAACAACTTCTTCACCTGAATGTGAGTTTCCATGGTTGTTATGTGAATGTATGGAGGTAGCCTGGAATGTGCCGTGCCAGCTCTGTTGCTGTCTGAGTGTGTCTGTGTGCCACTTGACTGGATGCGTGCTGTGATGTGTCCATTCAGGTGGTGTGTACTCCACAATAGGGTAGTACTGCTAACTAGTGTTTGTGTAGGTGTCTTGCAACATGTTTTGTGCATGTGTATTGCATTTCTCTCCTGTTCTTCTGTGCTTTTGACTGTATCTTGTCTGGCCTTCCCAGGGTACTTTGCCTGTTGTGTGGTCAACACTGACCCTCAACACCCAGAAGCCAACACCAGTGTGGAAGTTGACAATTCACATCAACTGATGTACCACACATCCCTGGACTTCCATTCTCCAACACATTGGGATCGTGTGTCCACTGTTACGTAGAATTACCGTGCAACTAGTGTGGAATAAACGTGTTGCTGATGTGTCATGAACCTGTGCTACGCTTTGTTATGTGCGTTGTCTGTCTTCCCACATCTGAGTGACATCTGCTTACCTCACCTGTGGACTTGTTACCACTGACTGGGCTTGGTGTTGTGTCTGTGCATGCCAATGTGTTTCAGGTCAACATCATTATGTGTGATGAGTAACATGGCCATGGTGAATATGTTTTGTGTTGGCATAGTGGTGTGTCTCCCTCACATGTGTCACATCCCCATGACTCACCTTACGTTGGTCACATTGTTGCAGTATTTGGCATGCACTGTGTTGTGTAGCAGATTGACATCTCCCTGAACATGACAAGTTGGAATCACAACAGAGGCAAGTATGGTATACTGGTGAGTTTATTTACAAACATGTGTGAGGGAAGTGCACAGGATGGTGGGTGCTGTACAGTGGTTTGGGAATCCAAAGTTCGCATTGGAGTTGGAAGTGCTGGTAGATTAAATGACCAGAGTAAAGTCCACAGTCATCTGATACATTGGCGCAACATGAACCCTCCATGTCATGTGGGCGAGTTGTGTGCGATTGGACAAGGTGAACGGGTTGCGCACAAAGAACATTGTCTAGAACAGGTTTAGAGGCCCTGGGGGATGTGCTGGGATATCTGCCTCTCACATGTCCTTCTTCGGACGACCCCTCTTCTTCCGGGTGGGGGGATCCTCATGTGCTGGCCTCTGCGGTGCAGAGGACTCTCCGCCACAGTCCTCCTCCCTCCCTGTGGCGCTGGCAGATGGTGTTGCGACAGATGTTGTGGGCACACAGGGGGGTGTGGACAGGTTGGTGTTGATCTGGCGTAGGCATTGTAGTATGTCCCGATGCACCGCAGTGATGTCATCCCACTTGGCCGCCATGCGGGAATGGTGGGCGACCTGCTCATGTTGCATGTCCTTGAGGATCCCCACTACCTGGCCAAATCCTCCGGTGCTATCCTGGTACGCATCTAAGATGCGTGCCAGGTTTGGGTCATCATGCAGTCCAGACCCCTCTGCAAGGCGCGCCCTGTGCCTCCCACCCCTCCCAGCACCCCTCTCCACACGGGCAGGACCAGCGGCGGGATGCACAGGTGACACTGGGACCCCTTGGGTGGTGTTGCTGGTGGTGTTTGCTGTAGCTTCCGGGGGGTCCTGTGTCCCTGTGCTGTGGGTGTTGATTGGCCTTGGTCTGTCCGTGTTGGCGGGGGTGCCCTGTCGGTGTCCAGATGCTGGAGGCGTGGGTACAGGGGGGCAGATGTTGATGCTGCTGGTGCTGCATGATGAGGCTCACACCGGAGGGGCCAGGTTGGTCGTCATCATCCGAAGAGGACAGTGAGAGAGTCAGACCAGAGAGCTCAGTGTCCACCAGAGTCTGGGACTGGGTATCCTCATCATTTGGTGCTGGGTGCCCAGCACCACCTGTGTTTGGAAGAGACCCACAATGTGATTTATGTTTCTACATGCATCGTTGGTTCACAAACATTACATTTTCTACTTTTCAAACAGATGCCTGCCTGTACACTGCTTTTTCCCAGCTTGTCACGGACAGAGTTTGATATTGTTGTTGGCCATTTCCCAGCATGGCCTTGTGCTCCCCACAACAGAGCCCAGTGTCAGACATCTTGTCAGTCCCTTCCCACTCCCTGTGAGGCAAGTATGCTTCAGTTTTATCTTGCTGGGCCATGTGGGTGGGTGTAGGTTGTCTGTGACTGCGAGTCCCATCATACTCTTGGTTACACCCCCCTTCCCAGCATGCCCATACTTCCTCCCTGTTGACTCTGTTTCCCTGTGAGGGGGTGTGACAGCAATTGCAAGATGGCTGACTGTGAAATCCTGGTGTTTGTTTGGCTACAAGTCCAAAGTGAGCCCCTGTGCTTCACACAGCCGCACCCAGTACAGGGTATCTTTTGCTTATATTTCACTGAGGTGTGTGTCAATGCATTGTACCCAATGAGTTGTGTGGAGTTTGTGTTGAGGGGGGGTGTCTCCCCATGCTAATAAGTATGGTCAGGGCTGTCAGTCCCCCTTGCCATCATGAAACGTGCTCCCATTATAGGACATGCAAGTTGCCTTTCAGGATGTCAGTCAGTGGTGTCCTGCTTCTGATTAGCACATACGCCCTAGCAGGGCCTTGTGCTCCCCACAGCAGGACCCAGTGTCAGCCATCTTGTCAGTCATTTTCCACTCCCTGTGATGTGGGCATGTTTCAGAGAGGTCTTTATGGGCCAATCAGGAGGGGGAGCATTATCTGTGACTACAGGCCCCATCATGCTTTTGGCTACACTCACTTCACCTGCATCCCCACTATTCCTTCCTGACAGTCAGCTGCACTGTGAGGTGGTGTGTTTGTGGTGGCACACTGTCTGGCAGGGTCTATTTGGCTTAGTGCCACTGGCTTGCTCTATTTGTTGGTAGGTTGGTGCATGTCATGACACAATTCCCAGGCACTCTGAGATGGCAGGTATTGTGTTTGACTGGCATACACATTTTGGGCTGATTATCTATTGGTTAGTGTAGCTTTGCTTGCGGTGCATGGTTTCACTGTCCCCTTACCACACAATCTTGGGTATGTTGTTTGTGTACTCACCAGGCTCTGGGATGTCTGTTAGGCCACGGATGCTCTCTGGTGGTAGGATGTCCCGCACCTTCTCCTCCCAGGTCCTGAAGTAGACTGGTTTGGCAGGAGGGCCACTGCCGGTGCACTGACTCAGGAAGTGATCTTTTTTGATGAGTTTCTTGACCCTCCTGCGCACGTCATTCCACCTGTTCTGGATATCGTCCTTTGTGCGCCTTGCTGGTGCTTGGGCATTCACCTTGTCCACAATCCTCGCCCACATCTTGGTTTTCTGTGAGATGGGGGTCCTTTGGACCAATGAACCAAACAAATCTGGCTCTACTCTGATGATCTCGTCTACCAGCACTTCTAACTCACTATCTGTGAACTTTGGATTCTTCTTTGGGGGCATGGTGATGGGTGGTGGTGGTGAGTAATGTGTGTGTGAGGGTGCAAGTGATGGTGGCTTGGTGTTGGTTTTGCTGGGTGAGTTGTGAGTGTGTCTGTGGTTGCTGTGTACTGGTGTTTGCTGCTGGCTGTGTCTCCTGTTTGCAAGGGATGATGGTAGTGATTGTAGTCCTTTATATAGTTGGAGTGGTGGGTGTGTCTTTGTCCCATGTTTTTTTGTTTGGTATTTATTGGCTTTGTCATTGCTAGTTTGGTCCTTTTTTTGTCTTTTTTCCTTTGGGTTTTGTAGACTTGAAGGAGACGTTCATGTGATGGAAACGGACGCTACTGTTGTCTCGTGCGGGCTTCTCCGCCTCGTTCACGCTGCCTATCTTCTGTGTTTGGTACGCGTCAGTCGCGGTGGTCTCTGTTGCTTGTGTGCCGGGTTGTTTGTGAGTGTCGGTCGTGCGGCTTGGTCTCCGTGCGAGTCGGTCTGGTTTTACACGCATTGCATCGTACTGCGCAAATCGTTCTTCGCGGGTACGGGTCGGTCGGCTTCATTCCGGGTTCGTGTCGTGTCGGTCGGTGATATTCGCGTCGGTTTTCTGTCCGGATCACTATTTTCCCTACGGCTCGGTCGTACAGCTTGTATTCCGTACGTGTGAGTTGTACTTCACACGCGTTGCATCGTACTGCACAGGTCGTACGGCACTGGTCCATGTCGGTTGGTATTCGGTCCGGGTCCGTGGCGGTCGGTCCGTTTTGTGGCCGGAATCGGAATCAGCCCCTTTCTGTCAAGTCACTCACACACCCCACACTGACACACAGCCACAGACACATACCAGATGTCAGCAGCAATGGAGGACAATAAATGGCCTAGCCAAAAGTGAGGTGGACAGTGATGGAAAGCCATGGAAAAAGCCACAAAGCATGTGTACATCACATGCAAGAGAAGGAACATATCATAACATCCTTAGGCCATCAAATCAGACATGGCTGGCACAGTGAGTGAAATTAAACCACAGTGACCTCTCTGCAACAACTCAGGGAGACAGCAAGGGAAGCCATGCATAGGCACAGGGATGATAGGAATTGTTTGAAGTCAAACAGTGATCAGCCACACATCTGTCACAACTTACTTGATATGTGTATGTCAGCAGCACAACACACATGGCTCATTGTCACACTCCATGACTGTCAAACACGAGTTGGATCCTTCACACATACACCTCCTCCACCCACCTCACACCTGCAACACTCAACACCAGTGTTAATCACACAGAATGGTGCAAATAATGTCCTTTGACTACACTGACAAACAATCACACTCCCTGGGGTGCATACACAAACATCACAAACACACTCAGGGATGCCTGAACCAATGCTGGCACAAAAACAATAACCAGACACAAACCTCACAAACAACTTACACAGAAGTCCAACAAGCCCACATAAGGCCACACAAACAGTGGAAAGGCAATGGGACCTCAGACTGAACAGGAGTACACAACATTGTCATTCAGGACCAATGCAAAGGCACCACACCCCAACACAAACAAGAAGTGCATCATCTCAAAACAATCATGGACACAAACTGGGATCAATGGGACAATAAGCTAACACAGACAGACATACCACATCACCTATCAAGTCAACATGGTGTCATAGTGTACCACATGCATGCACATGCACAATCCTGACAAGTGACAGGTCAAAAATAGAAGGACAAACCAACAATGTGCACTCAAACTAAGCTCATGAACAAGAATCCACCTTGCTGCATGTGACAGACACACAAGTAATGCACACTACACTTGCAAAACACATCATAATGTATCACAATGCACAAACAACTCACACAAAAGCATCTGTCAGCTGAAAGAGCCAACACAGCCCAAACACTGCATACATCCACAACAAACACTCAACAGATGCACATGCCAATCCATCACATTGCAAACTCAGCTGGACATCAGGTGATGCACTCCAGGCAAGTACAAGGCATCATACACTCACAGCACTGCATGCACAACAAGCAGTGTATGTGCTAGAGCAGAGTTTTCAGTTTGAAAATTAACTGGGTTTTGAAGCTCTGGCATGTCTATTTGTTATATTAATTTATTAATTATTAATTATTAATTATTTGTCTTGTGTAAGTGTTTATACTAATCAACTCGTTTGTTTTAACAAGAGAGAATTATACGTGGGAATGCATAAGTGTGCTGTTTAATAATAATGTGCGTGTTTACATGTTTAAAGATTGCTGTGTGTTGTTTATTTTTAAAGCATAAAACGCTTTTCGAATTAATGCTTTTCTATGTTGCAAGAGCTAGATAATTGCATACACATAAGGGTATTAGTGGGGTTAACACTGTTCAATCACTATGCTGTGGTAACGTTGTTTTTGTTTCTTTTAATTAAGATGGTTTGTTATGGCCTATTGTGGCCTAAACAAAGATGGCTGATATGTAAAGCCTGGCCTCGAGTAGAAATTTGTGACGAGAGAGAGCCTTGCTGAATATGGTCCTGAAGTCAGCTGACCACAGTCCTTGCTTTGCCTGGTTGAAATTTTCCGTGAGGACAGCAGCAGTTTTGGGCGATCTCCAAATGAAATGAAGTGTCCTTGGCAGCTTTGGGAAACAAAGGAGCTTTAAAGAAAGACTCTGAACTATGATCTCATTTCCGAGGAGACGTGGAAACTACAAGATACAAATGTATTTTTTTGGTTCCTGTTCCGTTATGTTTATTTTGTGATTTTTCCTGAGCGGAGATTTTCAAATGTAGCGATGCTACATCCTTTCCTTCTCGCTTTGCTCAGAGGTTTGACGGAAGAAGTCAATACAAATTATATTTTCCTTTGTTCGACTTACTATAAGAATTGTTAGCCTAGAGAGGGTTTTTGCCACTTGCCATTTGCCTTTTGCCGCGTTCCGAATCTGCGTTGGTGAAGATCGTTGCTGAGAGGACTTCGTCTTGAGAGACTTTACCGAGAGACTTGTCCTGACCCGTTCTGACATTTAGCTAGAATAGGTAACTATGAGAAAAATGATTTATTCTGATTGATTTTCTTTGACTAATTTTAGATAAAGCAATATAATTTTGAATATGGTGTTGGTTATCATTTCTTGTCAATTATTGAGTATCCTATTTTGATTATTATTGTATAGATTGTTTAGATTATGTTTAAGGGCAGTCTCAATAACCAGATCTTATCGACCCCGATATAGATGCAGGGTGTTTAGGAGGTTTTTTTTCCACAGGTTATTGCTGGTAGAGTATTCGAGCGTGTGTTAGTGAAATGGGCCCTAGTGTATGAAGAATGTATGTGCGTGCAACTGTGAGATTACTCTATCCGTGGAAGTAGGGATATTATATACACCTTGATCTCTATCAATTTCCTGGTAGCAGAGTAGGATGGTTATTGATGATTGTTTTGATCTGATTAGATTACATATTGATTATTGATTATTGATGTTGGTATATGTACTAATACTATATGTTGGAGTTGTCATGTTGAGTTATATGTAGTGCTTCTGGAACTTGGAAGCTGGTAGCAGTTCCGTAGTAGGGCAGAGGGAAGTATATGCTGCTCTCGGGAAAGACGGGATTGTTGGTCCTGTATGTATGCAGGAAAATTCACATTGTCTGAGTTCGGAATCGGTGACATTATTGTATGTTACTATTAGAATATATTTCTGGTATATAAGGAGTGTGTATGGTAGTGAAGGTTATCTGTGAAACTCTGGTCTTAAGTCCCAGGGATCCGTAAGGTTTACCGTTAAAGCTTATCGCGGGAGGAGTAATAGGTATTCTCTGAGCTTGTTTGAGGAACTGGGCAGGGTAAACTGCTTGGTTAATGTGTGTTATAATTCTGTAGTGGAGCAGATTGTTCGCTGTTCTCGGGAAGCAGGATTCTGTGTGTATGTACTATATTTTCTTGTATGAATGTGCGTGAATGTATATGCATTTAGTTGATTGTAAGACTCTTTGGACAAGTCCTAGAGGAAACAGTTAATGAATGTATGTTAGAAGGGCAGAGTAGAGGGATGTGCTACTGTGTCAACGAGAGGTTCTTGTGAAATTGATTTCTTTTACTATTCTGTGGTTAGCGAAGCAGACAATGGAGATGTTTATATGTTGTAACTAATAGATTTTGTAGAAATTTTGACACGAAGTCTACTGAAAAGATTTTGTAAAGGAGGGGTAGACGAGTGACAGGAGACAGGAGACAAGCGACTGCAGCGACTGCTGACGTCAGGAAGACTGCGCTCTGATTGGATAATAGATCAGAATAGTGTTCGCGCTGGGATTGGTGCGTTGGTGTGAGCCGCGCAAGGATTGGAAGAGTTATTCTAGTGACGTAGACGCTCCAGGATTGGTGCGTTAGTGTGAGTCGCGCTGTTATTGGTTGAAAATCTGTATTGTGTATTTATAATACGGGAAAAGAGTAGAAGTTTTGGTAAAAACTAAAATGTATTACCAAGAAGAGAAAAAGAAGAAAACATTCTTTGGAAAAATTAAAAAATGGTTTAACAAGGATAAAGATGTTAAGACGAGAGAGGGTGAATTGTTACCTCCACCGAAAACACCTGCATCCTACATGGCTGCAAGATATGGGTATCATACCTGTATATGGTTGGAGAATTGGGTTAGGTATACCAAAGAGGATGGTGTTCTAGCATTTCCAGAACATGGTTCATTTAATTTGGCCGTGTTGAGAAATTTACGGGAAAAGATGTTATGTCTTGACCCGAAACCAAGACCTACACAGTTTGAGGCTTTAGTGGAATGGGAAGAGGAAGTACATGAGCGAGAAAAACAGAGATCTGGAGGACAGTACAGGTACATGTTTGGGAGAAGACATGACGTGAGACTCATCATGATCGAATGAAAAGGTGGCGAGATGCTAGTATGTCAGAGGGATTATATCCAATGAGAACAGTTGAAGAAGGAGCAGAGAAGGTTCCTGAGTCAGAAATGAGAAGATATGGAGTTAATGAATATGAGGATGAAGTCTTGAATGACATGATTTACAAAAGACCACCTCCATATAGACCAGAACCAGAAGAGAGTACACCAGTTGTTTCTCCAATAAGAGATACAGTTTGTATCATTGAGACAGAAAATGTGACATCTGAATCAAGAAGTGGTAATTCTTTCAGGGAGAAAGGGAATCGAAGTGGTGACGAAAATGCAAGAGAATTAGCTAGAACTACAACAGAGCTGACTGAAAAGATTAGGGAGTTAACGAAGAATCTGGAAGCTGTTACGGTGCCTGTAACAATAGGTCCAGTTATGCCTGTGTTTGACAAGCAGAGAATAGGTGAAAATGGTTTGGTGATTCCATATGTTGGGAATAATTTGATAAGTTCAGTTGGTCCTTCAGGAGATTCAGGAAAAAGGACAGGAAGTAGTGACCTGAGACAATCCAGACATGACACATGTAGTGAAATATTAGATGCTAGTGAAGCTAGTTGTTCAGGGATGCCAATTTTAGAACCGCAAAAGAGAGTGGTTCCAGTGAGGAAAACTACTGCAATAACAGCTGAAGATTTGAATGATTGGATGAAAGTTCTTCAGAAAAAGGATAAAGATTCACAAGCAATTGATGTGGCTAGGTTACGGGTAGAATTAGAAGAGCTTGTTACAGGGACAGTTCCAACAGAAATTCTTAAAAGTCATCATGATGGTGAATTAATGTTCATGTGTAAAAACATTACCTGGAGAGCGAGAAATACACATGACAGGTTAAGAGCAATAGCGAATGAGCAGGGAGTTGACATTGATAAGGTTAAAGCTTTGCAAAAAACCTACAGGATGGATTTTTCAGAAAAGGATATTGAAAATTTGAATGCAACTGGTAGAACAGGACAGATTAAAGAAATGGTTGCGTTATTGCGAAGATGGGGAGATGTAGAAAAATGGAAGGATAGGTGGTATAAGAAAAGAGAGGAATCTGAAGATAGAACAACTTATTCAGCTTTTACAGTGAGAGAAAAAGAGAAACCAGTGGATAATTATCCTATGAGAGAAATACCTGGAGGAGGATATGTACATGTTCCATGGACCAGACAGGATATTTTATCATTTACGAATGATTTCCCTCGATTGAGAGAAAAGCCCGTCGAGTGGTATAGGCAGGTAGATAGGTTTGTGAAATTGTCAAAAGTGCTGTGGATTGACCTGAATAGTCTGTTTGATATAATTGTTCCAGCAGACTTGTGGACTGAGTGTAAAATAGTTGTGAGTTGGCCTACTGAGGAATATCCAAGAGATCCAAGAACAGGAGCACCAGATCCAGAGGTAATGAGAAAGTACGATCAGGTGATGGTATACCTGAAGAGTAAAGTACCTGCAAAAGAGACAGATTGGGTAAAAATAGATAGAACACAACAGGAAGCAAAAGAATCAGTTCATGCTTTTTACGAGAGGCTGATACTGGCGTTTAAACAAATCAGTGGAGATGAACACCTGGGTGACAAAGATTTGAGTCATTTTGTATACAGATTTGTATATGGCCTGAGACCTGAAATTGGTGAGAGAATTCGTGAGCACACAGTGGATTGGCAGAGTAAGAAAATAGATGAGATTCTGAGACATGCTAAATACTTCAGTGATGAAATTGAAGCAAAACAAAGAAAGCTGAAAGAGAAAGCAATGTGGGCACAAGTGAAAGTTGCAGAAAGACAGGAAGCACAGTTGATGGAACAGGTGAATAATCCAGGAAATAATGCAGGGAATAGACCTAGATATGCAGGGAAAGGAAAGGGGAATCTTGAGGAAGCAAAAAAGAAGTTTCCTTGTCACAACTGTGGCCAATTGGGGCATTGGAGATCGGAGTGTACCAATCCACCATTAGTGAATAATGAGGGAAATTCCTTGAATCAACAGGTGCAGAACGAGGGGAAAAATCAACAGCAGCAACAGCAGAAAGTTGTGAGACAGCAGAGTCAAGAGCCAAAACCGCCCTTGCCGCAGAATAGAGGAGCACAAAAGTATAATCAGGATTCGGGATTCTACAATGATGAGCAGGTAAACAAACCAAGGCGTTCTAATCAGGTACAACAGTACTTGTTAAAAAATGAAGGAAGTGAATCTGAGGGTGATTATTGACGGTGCCGAAGAGAGGAGGAAGAGTGCATACTTGGTGCAACTCTAGAAATAGACCAGGCAGGACCATTTGTAGATGGGAAAATAAATGAAGAGAGTGTTACTTTTTTAGTAGACACAGGTGCGACAAGATCAACTGTCAGGTCAACAGATGTTAGAAATCTTCCTCTCTCGGATGAAGCAATCCAAGTAGTTGGTGTAGCCAATACACAAATCAGAACACGTCTTACGGAACCAGTAAGAGTACAGATAGGGAAATTTTCAGACATGCACAGATTTATTGTCTGTGACACGAGTCCAGTGAACCTGTTAGGTAGGGATCTGTTGTGTAAGATGAACTGCACAATTTTTTGTACACCGGATGGAATAGCTTTTGAAATACCAGATGAGGATGTTTTGTACCGAGTGACTCTAGAAAATAGGGAAAGTGAGTTAATTGGTGCATTTGCTGTGTTTGATCCAGAGGATTTGCCTCGAGAGCTGAGGGACACAGTGAAAAGGACAGTTTGGGATTTTACTGGAGAGGATGTGGGATTGATGAATAATGTAGATCCAGTGAAAATTGCAGTGAAAGAGGGAATTACATATCCTAACATTCCTCAGTACAAAATGACACCAGAAATAATTGAGGGAATAACTCCTATAATTGAGAAAATGATTCAGCAGGGAGTCCTGAGAGAACTACTGAGTAGTCCGTGTAATTCACCGATAATGGGGCTAAAGAAGCCTAATGGGAAATTCAGGATCGTACAGGATCTGAGAAAAGTTAATCAAATTGTGGTGGCATGTTGTCCTATTGTGCCAAATCCATCAGTGATCCTGTATCAGATTCCACATGATGCTGAGTGGTATACAGTGATTGATTTGTGTCATGCGTTCTTTTCAATTCCATTGCATCATGACAGCCAGCCGATTTTTGCATTTAGGTTTGGCCAGCGTATTTTAGCATGGTGTCGAATCCCACAGGGGTATACAGAGAGTCCTTCGATATTTAATCAGTTGTTGAAAAAATCATTGGAGAGTTTGATCATGCCTGAAAATTCAGTACTAGTACAATATATTGATGACCTACTTGTGGCATCAAAGACACGAGAAGCTTGTGAAGTAGATACCGTAGCTTTACTGAATCATCTGGCAGATGGAGGGTTAAAGGTATCTCCAGCCAAATTGCAATTTTGCAAGAAAGAGGTGCATTATCTTGGACATAATATTGAAAAAGGTCTGAGAAAAGTGACTGATGACAGAATCAGAATCATCAGGGAAATGAAAGCTCCAAAGACCCAGAGAGAAGTGAGGATGTTTCTGGGGATGGTGGGTTATTGTCTTCAGTGGATAATTAATTTTTCGCTGATAGCAAAGCCACTGATTAAACTGACAAAAAGTGAGATGACAGACCCATTGGAACTAGATGGAGAACAAATGGCAGCATTCGAAGAGTTGAAAAGCAGAATGTGTGAGGCTCCAGCTTTGGGTATGCCTGACTATGAAAAAGAGTTTGAATTGTACTGCAGTGAGAGAAATGGATGTGCACTTTCAGTGTTAATTCAGAAGCATGGATTACTGAGAAGGCCTATTGCGTGCTTCTCATCGACACTTGACCCTGTAGCTGTGGGTTTACCAGGTTGTCTGAAATCTGTGGCTGCAACATGCAGGAGTTTGGAACAGAGTGAGGGAATCATAATGGGATATCCTGTAAGGGTATTCGTACCTCACAATGTGGCAATTCTTTTGACAAGAAGCAGAACTCAATACATGTCAAATAGTCGGTTGACTAAATATGAGAAAGTGATTCTAGGAGCATCGAATGTGACTCTTGAGAGATGTGTAAATGTGAATCCAGCAACACTTTTGCCGGATATTGAAAATGTGGGTGTGAAAATGGAAGATGATCATGATTGTTTGGATGTGCTTGATTATTGTACAAAACCGAGACCAGACATAAGGGATCTTCCCTTACATGAGAGTGATCATGTGTTGTTTGTGGATGGTTCATGCCTGAGAAATGATGATGGTGTGCTATGTGCAGCATATGCGGTGTGCAAAGTTTCAGAGGTTATGGAAGCATCACCATTGAAAGGAGTAAAATCTGCACAAGTTGCTGAATTGGTGGCATTGACAAGAGCTTGTGAAATTGGGAAAGATTTGAGGACGACTGTGATGACTGATAGTCAGTATGGATTTGGAGTGGTGCATGATTTTGGCCAGCTTTGGCTACAAAGAGGTTTCTTGACATCGAGTGGAACTCCAATACAGAATGCTGAAGTGATTGGGAAATTACTTGAGGCGATACAGCTGCCTAAGGAGTTAGCAGTTGTAAAGTGTGCTGCCCATGGACAAGGGGAGGATTTTATAACGGTTGGAAACCGTTATGCAAATGACATTGCTCAATACTGTGCGAAATCCAATCAGTCAATTAATAGGGAACGAGAGGGGGAAATGTCTTTTTGCTCTGTGATGTTTACTAATGCCTTAGAGACATGGGATGAAGTGAAGCAGTTGCAGGATGAGGCAGGAGAGGAAGAGAAAAAAGATTGGATTAAGGCAGGATGTGCCCCAAGAGAAACAGACCATGTTTGGGTCTATAGGGATGGCAGACCAGTAATGCCCAACTCCATTTTGTCGTCAATGGCAAGGATGTATCATGGCCAGGGACATTTGGGGAGGGATGCGATGATTAGGTCGTTCAAGCAGACCTGGTACAATGCAAAGTTCAGGACAATTGCAGAAAGCATCTGTCAAAGGTGTTTGATTTGTCAGCAATTTAACACTGGGAAAAAGACAGTGGTGAGTCTGGGAACAATAGGCAGAGAAGGAGGTCCTTTTACAAGAATGCAGATTGATTTCATTGAAATGCCCCAAGTGAATAGACTGAGGTATGTTCTAGTGGTAGTCTGTTTGTTTTCAAGATGGGTTGAAGCTTATCCGACTAGGAGAAATGATGGAGTGACAGTGGCAAAATTACTGTTAAGGGAGTTGATTCCTAGGTACGGGTTTCCAGTAACGATTGAGTCTGATAGAGGTGGACACTTCTATAATGAACTCATGAGTTTGATTTGTGAAGCATTAAGCATACAGCAGAAGCTACATTGTGCATACAGACCAGAGGCTTCTGGTGTGGTTGAGCAGATAAATGGCACAATCAAAAACAGGATTGGTAAAATGTGCTTAGCCACTGGCATGAAATGGCCGGACGTCTTGCCTCTAGTGCTAATGACTATTAGATCTACTCCAGATAGAACTACTGGTTTAAGTCCGCACGAAATAATCATGGGACGTGCAATGCGCCATGCATTTGTACCTGTCAATAAGTTGATGACAATAACTGATGACATGATTTTGGATTACTGTAAAGGCCTGGCTGACGCAGTTCATTCTGTGTTTCACCAGGTTGGAGAAGAAGCTACTACACTTGAGAAGAAGCAAGCTCATGATCTGAGTCCAGGAGACTGGGTGAGGATTAAGGTGCACAGAAGAAGAAATTGCTTGGTTCCAAGGTGGGGAAGACCAAGACAAGTCATTCTAACAACGACAACTGCAGTGAAGTGTGCTGGTGTGAAAAACTGGGTGCATGCAAGTCATACTCTGAGAGTTCCAAACCCAAAAGAGGGAACTGGTAAAGAGTACTTTGAAGAATCAGATTCCAGTGATGATGAAGACCCAGAACCAGTAAGAAAAGAAGCAGAAAAAGCTTCAAGAGAACCATTGGGAGTCTCAGAAAGGAAATCAGATTCTGTAAGAGAGCCTGAAATTTCAAAAAGCAGTGAAGAAAAAAGAAAAGAAAAGAGCAATTCCACAGAGATTACTCCTGAATCAGAAGAGGAGGAGACTGAAGAACCACTTGAGATTATACTTGAAGAAGCAGGGTTAGAAGAAGATAGAGAGGGACAGATTGCGGAAGACCCCCGAGGAGGTGTAGGGAACATTCTTGACAAGCTAGGTTAAGAGACAAGTAGACAGCAAGAAGATTGCGTGTCGGAGACCCGAGGAGGGACAGGAGTAGGGAAGTCTCAAATAGTGGTGAAAGAAACTGTGGAGGAAAAGAAAACTGCTAGAAAAAGAAAACAGAAGGCACTTGAAACAGAATTGGATGAGAGTGAGAATGAACAAACAGAGGGTCGAGTTCTGAGAAAGAGAACTTGGATTGGAGAAAGAAATAATAAAGAAATTAGGCCGAAAAAGGTGATAAAAGGAGATCGTTGGCCTAACAACAGAGTAAAGAGATTGAGATACAGAGTAATAAGAACAAATACATCAAAAGCTGAACAAGTGAATGAAGTATCGAGTCAAAATGAAGTAAAAAGAAAGGAGCAAGAAGAATCAAGAGAACCTGAGGAAATAAAAAGAATAAAAAGACCCAACCAAAAGTACAGATCACCGGAATGGTCTTATGTGGCACTGTCTGAAGAAGGAGAAGAAGAAACAGTGACTCGAGATAATCCGGAGGGGATCTTGAGAAAAGTGGTTGAGGAAAAAGAAGGAATCTTAAAAATTATCCTGACTGACATTGGAGAAGAGTCAGATGCACAAGATGTTGTTGATGATCTGATACAATTTGATGTTACTGAAGAAGAAGGAGTGAAAACTGATGAATATCCAAATTGAGTGAACTGAAAAATCACTTGGAGGAAAAGTGACAAGAGAAAGTCTGAAATTCAGTTGTCCGAAGTAATCCAAAGAAATAATAGTAGTGGAGTAGTAGAGGCTAAGTCAAAAGACAAGGTCAAAGTAGTAAAATGGCTAACATAGAGGATAATCAAAGTAGATGTGCCTTCTTTAAAAGATGGTGTAGAATGTGCTGCTGCTGTACTGGATTATTAATGCTACTATGGGGAGTTTTAGTTTTATTAGTTACTTTTAAAGTTACATTTGAGATGCATACAGAAAATATGACAGATATAGAGAAGAATTCGCAAAAAGTAGTTTTGACTAGAATTAGTAATACTTACATACACAAAGATAGGTCAATTAATAATTTTTCTAGTAATGTTTTTTTGAAGTTGTTGTATGAATATGTGAAAACAATGGAAGTTAGGGATTGCTACGTTTGTATGCAATTACCTGCATCCGTTTCAGAGGGTGTTACTTATCATCATTTGCCAGCTACATATGGTATTTCATGTAGTATATTAAGTAGTGTTTTCTATTTGTTAGGGAAAATAGATTATAAGATGTCTAACAGAGATAGTATTTTTGGGCATTTGCCAATGAACAAAGAACTGAATCCAGCTAAAGAAGCTAACACTTTTGGTGAAATTTTTATTGAAGAGAAAGGATTAACATTAGATTACATTTTTAAGAATAATTTAACTTGCAGTCTGAAAGAAGAGGAGAAAGCTTTCCTGGATATGGTAGAGGAAAGGAGATTGAACATGCATGAGAAAGCAGGGAAATATGAAGTGAGTGAGACAATTTGGGACATTGAGATGGGGAAAGAATTGAGAAATGGGGCTAGTCCAACTTTAGCTCTAGATGTACCACAGAAGGGTAAGCTATGCATTACAAGGAGGAAATCCCAATATGATACATATTTTGTTGGGACTAGTGAGTGCCATGATACATACTTCATTGCAACAGGTTGGGGTTTCAGAGGTGGAGAAGATACAGTTTTTCCAGGAGTGTATTATGTTTGTGGGAACAAGGCTTATTACAAGTTGCCTGACCATTGGTATGGAACGTGTTATGTGGGTCTGGTCTTTCCAAAGATTTTTCATATAGATAAAATAAGAGATGTAGAACATATTAATTTACTAATGCGTTTCAAGAGAGAAACCTGGTCTGAAATAGTAGGTGATATTTTTGGGGTTTTAATTCCAGCAGTGGGAATTTCTTTAAATGCTTATGGAATTCGGAAACTGTCAACAGTGGTGGATCGCTTATCGACAAATACCGCTGGAGGGTTTCTTTTAGTGAATACGGAATTAAGTGCCGTACGTGCCATGTCAATGCAAAATCGACTTGCCCTTGATATTTTATTGGCCAAGGAGGGTGGAGTTTGTGGAATGCTGAAAGTTCAACATTGTTGCACTTACATTCCAGACGAAAGCAGAGACCTGAAGGTCTATATCAAAAATATTACTGATTTGCATGAAGAATTAGTACCACTTGAAGCTGAGAGTTTATGGACTAAAATAGCTAATAAGGTGATAGCTGTTAAAGATTTTATTGCAAAAATAGGTAGTACTATTTTAGGTAGAATATTGTTTCCTTTAACTTGCATAATTATTGCTTTATTGATACTGAGATTAGTGTGTGTGTGTTGTAAAAACAGGGGAGGGAAGAAGAAATTGAATAAAGAGAAGAAAAACAAAAGGTTGAAAAGAGAACCACAAGAAATTGAATTAGAAGAATTGAGGGAGAGTGTTTATTTAGAAACAAAGAGGGATGATGAAAGGGTGACTGGTGTGTAGTGTTGTGTAAGGAGGAAAAGACATTTCCGATTTCTCCTAAAATGGGACTAAATTTTTACTAATTTTTTTTTTGGGTTTATTTGGTGATAAAATCACCAAAGGGGGGATTGCTAGAGCAGAGTTTTCAGTTTGAAAATTAACTGGGTTTTGAAGCTCTGGCATGTCTATTTGTTATACTAATTTATTAATTATTAATTATTAATTATTTGTCTTGTGTAAGTGTTTATACTAATCAACTCATTTGTTTTAACAAGAGAGAATTATACGTGGGAATGCATAAGTGTGCTGTTTAATAATAATGTGCGTGTTTACATGTTTAAAGATTGCTGTGTGTTGTTTATTTTTAAAGCATAAAACGCTTTTCGAATTAATGCTTTTCTATGTTGCAAGAGCTAGATAATTGCATACACATAAGGGTATTAGTGGGGTTAACACTGTTCAATCACTATGCTGTGGTAACGTTGTTTTTGTTTCTTTTAATTAAGATGGTTTGTTATGGCCTATTGTGGCCTAAACAAAGATGGCTGATATGTAAAGCCTGGCCTCGAGTAGAAATTTGTGACGAGAGAGAGCCTTGCTGAATATGGTCCTGAAGTCAGCTGACCACAGCTTGCCTGGTTGAAATTTTCCGTGAGGACAGCAGCAGTTTTGGGCGATCTCCAAATGAAATGAAGTGTCCTTGGCAGCTTTGGGAAACAAAGGAGCTTTAAAGAAAGACTCTGAACTATGATCTCATTGCCGAGGAGACGTGGAAACTACAAGATACAAATGTATTTTTTTGGTTCCTGTTCCGTTATGTTTATTTTGTGATTTTTCCTGAGCGGAGATTTTCAAATGTAGCGATGCTACATCCTTTCCTTCTCGCTTTGCTCAGAGGTTTGACGGAAGAAGTCAATACAAATTATATTTTCCTTTGTTCGACTTACTATAAGAATTGTTAGCCTAGAGAGGGTTTTTGCCACTTGCCATTTGCCTTTTGCCGCGTTCCGAATCTGCGTTGGTGAAGATCGTTGCTGAGAGGACTTCGTCTTGAGAGACTTTACCGAGAGACTTGTCCTGACCCGTTCTGACATTTAGCTAGAATAGGTAACTATGAGAAAAATGATTTATTCTGATTGATTTTCTTTGACTAATTTTAGATAAAGCAATATAATTTTGAATATGGTGTTGGTTATCATTTCTTGTCAATTATTGAGTATCCTATTTTGATTATTATTGTATAGATTGTTTAGATTATGTTTAAGGGCAGTCTCAATAACCAGATCTTATCGACCCCGATATAGATGCAGGGTGTTTAGGAGTTTTTCTTTCCACAGGTTATTGCTGGTAGAGTATTCGAGCGTGTGTTAGTGAAATGGGCCCTAGTGTATGAAGAATGTATGTGCGTGCAACTGTGAGATTACTCTATCCGTGGAAGTAGGGATATTATATACACCCTGATCTCTATCATATGCACACGCACACACATCTCAGTACCACACCATGTACTCCCACAATATAAATCAGCACAGCACACAGACAACGTCACACTCAGGAATGGTAGCAGTACCTCAGCAAACACACATACAGCTAACCCAACACCCACAGATGCACAACTCAGGGACACCCAGGGGCAAAAAACATGACCAGAGGACTGTGCAGCACAAACAGTTGCACTGCACATTAGCAACCATGACTTCAAACCAGTACAAGCAAATCACACTTAACTAATTGGGAAACTGTCCTGAGTGGCACATTGGTCCTGTGCACAGATCAGCACCACAAAGTATAGTGTAACAAATGAAGTGGTGGGGAGGCACACACACTGACAACCCAAGGGGATAAGTGACATGAGAGTGAAGTGGTGTGTACGTCAGTAGTGGACAGGTTAGGAGTGTACAATACACAAGTGTACAATACACAAATACATGGAGGAGTCACTCACAATGGGTGGGCATCAGAAGCAAAGCTAGGAGATGGTAGAACTCTACATCCCACATACCATACTGGAGCCAGAAATGGCACAAGTGACAGCAATGCATGAGAAAACTCACACACAATGTCAATGTGGCTGAGCAGGTCTGCACAGTTAGCACAAACAGTAACAAAACACATGGCTAATCAACAAAACACAACATATACTGGCTGTCACACACTCTTCATACTCACAACTGGCAGCAACAACAAGTAGGTGTCCCACAGGAGTGCAAGGACACACCAACACAGTGCACAGTGCCCAAACTACAACACCCACATGTGCACACAATCACAGGGCTAACAAATCAAACTAACAGGCACCCAACTCCTGGGTGACACATGTGTGCAGTTGCCATTGCAGGGGCACACACACATCAACACTACTGACAAAGTCACCCCCTTCACACTGCACACTTCATGACCACTCAAGTGCACACATTCAAATGTACCCATGTGACTAGGAAGACAGGCCATCACAAGATGACCATACACCAACACTGCTGTTTACACATTAAGAAAGATCACACAGACATGATGGACCCTGGCCATCCTGCCTGCAATCCTGGGGATAGAATCCCCCTCTGTGCTGGCAGTTCATCCAAACATAACATGTGTACAAGTTAGCAAACCTGACCATTGAATGATTAGGATAAGAGTAGGTCATCACAAACAACCATCATTTCACCCCCAAGCCTCAGAGTCGAGAAGAACTGAAGTGCCTGTCACCTCTGCCAAAGTCTGAAAAAGAGAAACAAGCCATTGCCAATGTTAAAGTGACATACAGAGCATGTGTCACATTAAACCATACCCATACAGAAAAGTCTTTATTAAGCAAGGACACTGACAAAGCAGACAACATATTACCCAGATAGGCATCAAAAGTAGACAAGATCAAGGCCAGTGGCCAGTATAAAGTGCAAAGTAGGTACATGAGAACTTGCACAGGGAATGGGCAAACACAGTACTACACAGCAAGGCCACTGGCCAGTCTATACTTCAAAGTAGGCACATGTGTGCATGAGAACCTGCACAGGGAATGGACAAACACAGGAATGAACAGCAAGGCCAGTGGCCAGTCCAAACTTCAACGTAGGCACATGTGTGCATGAGAACCTGCACAGGGAATGGGCAAACACAGGAATGAACAGCAATGCCAGTGGCCAGTCCAAACTTCAAAGTAGGCACATGTGTGCATGAGAACCTGCACAGGGAATGGGCAAACACAGGAATGAACAGCAAGGCCAGCGGCCAGTCCAAACTTAAGTAGGCACATGTGTGCATGAGAACCTGCACAGGAAATGGGCAAACACAGGAATGAACAGCAAGGCCAGTGTCCAGTCCAAACTTCAAAGTAGGCACATGTGTGCATGAGAACCTGCACAGGGAATGGGCAAACACAGGAATGAACAGCAAGGCCATTGGCAAGTACAAAGTGCAAAGTAGGTACATGAGAACCTGCACAGGGAATGGGCAAACACAGGAATGAACAGCAAGGCCAGTGGCCAGTCCAAACTTGGAAATAGGAACATGTGTGCATGAGATCCTGCACAGGGAATGGGTGAGACTGTACACTGCCATGACCAGCAACACAGCTAGGGGGATAACAATGAGCAGTCCAGGCACCGCTGTGGGAGAGACAGGTGTGTGAGGGGGACTTTGCCTCAGACTTGGCTGTCAGTCAGACTGGGAGGTGGCTGAGTTTCGGGCCAGTTGGAGGACTGGACCTGGGAGAGAGAGGACCAGCTGAGGTAAAGACATCAGTGGCTTTGGGAGCCGGAGGGCCGCTTGGACCGGGCGGTGTGGTGGCATGTGGAGGCGGAGACATGATGCTGTGAGACACAGTGTGTGAGGGAGAATGAGGAGGGGTGCCTTTCCACTTCTTTGGGAGTCAATAGGGAATGATTGTCTTGGTAGAAGTGGGAAGTGGGGTGGGCACAACAGACTCACTCTCCACCACAGGTGCCTCAGGTTTAGGTGGTGGCCCTCCCTCTGGGGATCTGCTGGATAGGGCGGTACGCTTGGCCTGACCTTGCCTTTTCCCCTCCATCCCCTGCTGATCAGGTGAACCCCCTACAGTGCCTTCCTTTCCCAGCTTCACAGTGGTGTGGATGGGAGTTGATGTTGTGGGTGAATCTGCCTTAGAGGGCTTTTTCTGCGGACTCGTAGCAGGCATCAGCTTCACAGCAGGCACGGCTACTGTCTGCTTGTCTTTGGGAGACACTTTTGAGACGTTAGTGTCCTTGGATGGGGATGATTTTGAGGCATGTGAACCTGAGGCCTGCTTCTTGGCTTGATGCCACTGAGTGTCACCTGAAGTGCTTTTGCCTTTGCGCTCTGGGGTGACTTTGGTCTGTTTGGGGGATGGTGTCTGCGCTCGGGCCCGCTTGGGGTGCTGCTGTTGTGTGCTGCATGTGGTGTATCTTGAGCCTGTGGGCTGTGGTGTGTAGTCACTCTCGTCAGATGTAGCCACTGGCAGGGGGGTGGCCAAAGGGACTGGAGCTGGACTCTGAGCCTTTGACAGCTGAATGGCTGCCGTCACTGTGGAGGACAAAGACTGGACAGTCCTGTGTAGCCCACCCACGTCTGAATGAATGCCCTCCATGAAGGCAACTACCTGTGCCAACTTTGTGTCATGGTCTAGGAAGGCATTCAGGAGAGTTGTCTGACCCACACACAGCTGGCGCAAAAGGTCCACAGCCTCGACACTGAGGGCAGCAGGGGAGACAGGGGCAGGGGCAGCGGTGCCTGGGGTAAAGGACACTCTTCCCTTCTTACTGCTACGAACATGGGCCGCACTAGTGGAAGTAGCTGGGAGGGTGGGCACTGGACGATGTGTGGTGGAAGAGGATGCAGATTTCCCACTCCCTGTGCCCGCCAACATAGAGGAGTCACCGCTGGCGTCAGATGACGTTGATGTTGGTGTCTCTGGCTGTGATTCATCAAGCACACTATTGTCCCCCTCCGAGGTGCTGGTCACATCAGTGTCAGTGTGCTCATATGTAGCAGTCATGCCTGATGCCTCACCACTGGTGTCGGTACCGTGTCCTTCTGTGCCCAAGGTAGATGCTGCAAGAGACAGACATAGGTCCAGTTTAGTGCCATACACACAAACATCATATGCAAGCAAAGCACAAAACAAGATGATGATACCCCCATGTTGCACACCACCCTGTGCAGTCACATTGTGCAACCTTAATTCCAAAGTCAAAAACTTGCATGGTATCATGTAAATTTGGCATAATTGGCCCATGTGATGTCCACACAGCTAAATAGCTTTCCTGTGCCTCTGTGTCACTAGACATACAGATCCCTCTGAGCATACCTAGGTCCCTGTGGGTTGAAAAGATGTAACTCCCAACATGTTGGCCCAGTCATGTATGGACTCACCATAAGGGGACAACACAGATACAGACTCCGAAATGTCAGTACGCAATGGCCATGAGCTCATGCCATCCACCAGGCTGTACTTTGGGGCACAACTACAGTTGCGTGTTTGTGTCAGATGTCTAGTTTCCACAATTTTGAGGTCAGACACTGCACACATTGATGAAAGCACACTCAGATGAGGCACACTGCCGTTCACTGCCATGGGATGTCCCTGACTCCCACAATGCAGCCGATGCCATAAGGCCACAATTCAGAATGCAACGTCAAGGGCCTTTACATCAATGACATGAGAAAGTACATGTAGCGAAAATGCATGACAGCTGCACCCAACACAGAGGCCACTACAAGCCATTGCATTACACTAGCAACATCACAGAGCCCAGCACTGGCTCAAGCTTGGAATACATGCAGTCACTCACAACCAAAGTCACCCTTCCCAGAATACTTAGCCCCCACTTGCTGCTGATGGTCCTTCAATCGTGCATCCATCTCTAGCTGTGTCACTGCCAGGATGCATGCCATTAGTGGTGTCATGCTCCGGTGCGCCAACCTGCCAGTCCGAAGGAGCAGCCACAGCGTTATCTCTACCTCGTTTTTGCTTTGCTGGCAGATGTCACCCCACCTCTTATGACAGTGTATGTGTCATCGGTTGGAGACACCCAGACCCCGCACCTTGCGTGCAATGGCCCTCCATATGGCCTTACGCTGGTGGACTTTGAGCTGTAGGCATGGGAGACACGAGGAGGAAATTCCAGAGACAATACAGCATGACACGTAGTACATAAACATGGGATAATCATACCAAAATGCATGCAGGTATGAGGATGGACACAGTACCTGCCCATCTCATACACATGCAGAATGCCAGCACAGAAAGCAATGTTTTTATTTTAGTTTTTTAAATTGAAATCCATATAACAAGAAGTTTTTTATCCATACATAATCCATAAAATTAATTAAATATGTCTAATGATACAGAATTGTTAAATAACACCGGTTGGCCGAAAAGCAGTAAATTCTAAAATCAATAGAAAAGAGACAATATATACCTTTAAGCCAGTATTCAAAAAATGAAACGCATAATATCTTGGAACAGCATTCACTGCAAATAATTAACACAAAATAAACAATTGATTAGACCTTAGAAACCTTAAGAATATACAGAGAAGTCAGCAAGTATGGCCAAAATACTATTTCATCCTGTATTAATTAATATAGCTTTGTTACAAGAAAATATGAAGAGTCATATAATAAATGAAAATGCTGATATTACAATTCATAGGAGTCAAACATGCTGAAAATACCTACTGAGATATAAGCTAGATTTTGAGATCCTAATCAAAATAGGCTGCCCAAACCCTCTCAAACTTCTTAAGTCCGCCAATTCGCAGTGCATAGGCTTGTTTACTTTTTTTAACCTGCTTCATTTCCCGGACCCAATTATTTTTAGATGGTATAAAATCCGATCGCCATCTCTGAAGCAAAAGTGATCTGGCGACAGCCATTGCAATATATAATAATTTGATCATCTTGCCTGAAAGAAGGAGGTCTGGGTCATAGCCAAACACTATCAACCGAGTATTCAAACCTATTGTAATTAAGCATTCGACTTCCAAATAGTGAAAGATGTTATTCCAGAACCTCTGGATCAAGGGGCATTGTAATATGACATGTGTCCAATTGGCTGAAGGATGATTAAGGCAACGAAAACACTGCCCAGATTGGTTGGGGTAAGCCTTAGATAGAAAAAGTGGAATTCTATAAAGTAGCCATTTACTAAAAAATAACATCCTTTGCCAATTAGCCCCCCTTAACGTACTAAAGTTGAGATTATTAACTACTGACCACATACTTGCTGTGATTTCCATATCCTCATGTTTTCCCCATTTCGTTATGGCCTTCCCCTCCAGATCGAAACCCTTGATAGAGGCTAAACACTTTTTCCATTTCCCGGGTTTCCTAAATGCCAAATCTTCTAATAGATCATATACTAAGCATTTCCGTTCGATGATCTGGAACAAATCAAGTTTACTCAGGAACTTACTAAACATCTTATATGACCCAAGGAGAAGGAAGTCATTTTGAATTAAATTAGACATTTCAGCTATATTCAGCCACCTATCATTCCTTAAAAAATCTGAGATTTTCCCAAAGCCAGCCTTGGCCCATTTTTCTGTAATTACAGACTTATCTCTGATCCCAGATAGTGAGATAAGACCAGATAACGGAGTTGAGGAGTTAATTGCGGGGATAGAATATCTTCTATAAAAAGCCTGGCGTTTATGGATGAAACACTGTATACACTTATACCGTACTAATTTAGGAGATTTAACAATTGTTAGTGGGCAGTGGATCTGATTCTCTTTGCAGTTTAAGTTCATAAAATAATTAATAAAAAGACCCGATTGTAATTCCGGCTTTAATCTGGACATATATTGTGCAAAATATGCAAAATAATAATCCCTAAAATTAGGGAGAGCTAATCCACCATTTTCCAGCAACCTCATATAAAGTGTCAAGTGCAATTCGGGGTACCTTCTTCCCCCACAGAAAAGATGTAAACATAGACTCTAATTTAGCAAAAAAAGAGGTCATTAAAACACAGGCAATCGCAGAGAAAAGGAAATTAAACAGTGGAAGAACAGACATTATAATCAATGCAGCCCTGCCCAAAATGGTAAATGGAAGAGAATTCCATCGGAAGAATAAATCCTGGACTTTTCGCAGAAGTGGGGTGAAATTTAAATCATGTAATTCAGCAATTCGCACCGTAAAATAAACACCCAGATATCTTTTCGGTTTTGTATTTAGACAAGGGAGAATATCGAGATGTAAACCGTAGGTGCACCACCACACTGTATAATTTCTGTTTTTTATTTATTTTTTTTATATCCGCCAAGCGACTCAAATTGCTCAAAGATCTCAAAAGCTTTTGCTTGAACCTCTTTCTCAGGCTTTATAATGACCATGATCTCGTCTGCGTATAATTTCAATTTTGCCATAGTTGGCAGTGGAGGGCAAATATCCATACTGTTCCTAATGGCTATCACCAATGGCTCAATAAAAAAGGCGAATAACACCAGGGACAGTGGACAGCCTTGTCTAGTCCTCCGTTTAACCTTGACTTGGCCTACCTCCGTGGTGTTAATGATAATGTTGGCTTCTGCATTCAAGTATAATTTGTGAACCAACCCCGTGATTTTGGGAGGTATGCCGAAATTTGACAGAATAAAAAATAAGGTCTCCCAAACAACTAGGTCAAATGCCTTCCCGGTGTCTAATAAGAGGACCAAAGCTGGTATCTTCCGAGTCTCAAAATAATCAAGTGCTTCCGTTAAGTAGTGCGTATTGGTGCCGAGCTGCCTCCCAGCGATAAAACTGTTTTGATCAGGATGGATCAGGTGCGAGGCAATTCGATTGAAATGATTGGCTAAGAGTTTAGTAATTATTTTATAGTCAGAATTTAAGAGCGTGATGGGACGGTAAGAATTAGGGTCTTCACTATCCTTACCTTTTGTAAAAAAACTGACTATATTCCCATTTCTAAATGACAATGGTATTAACCCACCCTCTAAAATTGAGTTGGTCAATAAGAAAAGATAATCCGAAATGGTGCTACAGGCTTTACCATTCGGGAGATTTTTAATGACATCCCCCAGTTCTTCTTTTGTGAAAGGACTCGCAATTCATGTCTCTGGAGAAAGTCTCTCAAGGATGTCATATCAATGGTCTGTTGTTGGCCGTATATGTTCCTATAATGTTGTAACATTATATCCCCTATAGCTCCTGGGTCATCAGAGCGGGAAGCAGTTATAGGACATCTTAATGCGGCTATCTGATTAGTTACAGCCTGCTCCATGGCCTGCCACACGAGGAACCTCCCGGTACAATTACTCTCTTCGTAGACCTTTTGCCTGTGGTGCTGATAAAAGGATTCACTTTTAACATAATATTTTTCGCTAAGATCCTGTTTAGCCTGATCAAGCTGCCGTTGGTTAAAAGCGGAGGGGCTACTGAGAAATGTGTCAAAGGACCTTTGCACTTTCTGCTCTAACATTCGCTTTTCTTCCTTAACTTTCCTTGAATTATCGGCATCTTTTCCAATGGCTAATCCGTGTACAAAAGCTTTAAGCGAGTCTCAGACCACATGTGGAGGTGCTGAGCCATGATTTCGCTCAAGAAACTCTTTAATCTCGGTTTTAATAAAGAGCACCCAGTTCTCTTCTAATAGATATTGTAGATTTAACATCCATCTTTTAGAAGTCATTATATATTTACCTAGCTCTAACTCAAGAATGACCATCGCATGATCCGAAAATCCATTCTGAAGGAATCTCTGCTGGCTGAAAGCCAGTCTCCTAGAAATAAGAAAAAGGTCAATGCGTGAAGAGGTACAAAATCTACCTGAGACACAAGTATTTATTTATTTATAACATTTATAAAGCGCTCTATCACCTAACAGGCATCCTGGCGCTAGACCTATCAGTGTATGGTCAGAGAAACGCACAGGTAACCACAGTTAAGCACTCGGGAAGAGCCACGTTTTTAGTCTCTTCCTGAAAGGGAGAAGATCCTCCATTTGTCTCAGCTCTGATGGAAGCTTATTCCATAATCTCGCAGTCGAGGTTCTGAACGCCCTACCTCCAAATTTAATTTTTTTTAATCTTGGCACCTTCACCAGTCTCGCAGAGGAAGAGCGAAGGCTCCTCCTCGGAACATATCAAGCAAATTTCTTCCTCATCAGCTTTGGCCCAATGCAGTGCAAGGCCTTGAACACCAAGCAAAGGGATTTAAACTGGACTCTCTGATGTATCGGAAGCCAGTGCAGCTCTCGCAGTGCAGTGGAAGTACAGGAACATCTTGTTTTCCCCAAGGCTAGTTTTGCTGCTAGTGCTTGGATCCTTTGGAATCTTTCTGTTAGATATCTAGGGGATTGCAGCAGTAGAGCATTGCAATAGTCAAGTCTGCTTACAATTGTACATTGTACTATCAGCGCTCTAGCATGTGCAGGTAGAAGCGGAAGGATTTTGCGAAGGGCTCTAATAATCGCAAAACAACTCCCCGCGGTTTTATTAACCTGTGCTTCGAGCGTCAATTTATTATTGAACATCACACCCAAGTTTCGGACCTTCTCAAGTGGTACCAGTGGACTGTCTGTCGCTAGTGGCCAAAAGTTAGGTGGGAGCACCACTGGAGCCTTCCCCACTGGGCAGTAGAGAATCTCGTTTTTTTCTGAATTAAATTGTAATGAGTTCTTCCTCAGCCATTGAGCAGTGTCTCGAAGGCAGTCATAAAACACGGCAAGAGGAGTAGACTGTTCTCCTTCTAAGGAGAGAATCAGTTGGGTGTCATCTGCATAATTAATTACATTAATATTATATGATCTTATAACATCCATTAATGGTTTCATAGAAATATTAAATAAAATTGGGTTAAGCGCCGAGCCCTGAGGGACGCCATGCACGATATCAGTAAAATCCGACCGATAGGGGTGAAGAGCCACTGCCTGTCTCCTATTAGCGAGAAACGACTGAAACCAGCACAAGGCTGTACTTGCAATCCCCACCTCTTTAAGTCTCTCCAGCAGAATGGCGTGGTTGACCATATCGAATGCGGCAGACAGGTCAAGCAAGATTAATGTCACCGCTTGACCTCTGTCTGCACGCACACGAAGCTCATTCATCACCATTACTTGTGCAGTCTCTGTACCGTGAGCTGAACGAAACCCAAACTGCACGTCCTCTAGGATTCCATTGGTTTCCAGATGTTTCGATAGAGCTCTACTAACCAGGCGTTCTACAATTTTTGCCGGATAAGGCAACATGGAGATCGGCCTATAGTTTTTTGGGCACTCTGGATCCAATGTTGCCTTTTTTAACAGGGGGGTCACCACCGCCTATTTCCAGCCTGGCGGAACCATTCCACGAGAAAGAGATTGATTGCTGATAAGGCGAAGAGAAGGGAACAGTTCTACTCTCAGCTCCTTCCACACTTTATGTGGCAGGGGGTCTAAAGGAGATCCTGAGGAGATACTCGAAGCCACCTTCACAAATTCATCCTCCGTTGGTAATTCAAAGTCAGTCAAGGTACGCGAGATCTCTATCTCTTCACCTCCTGCCTTTGTGTCATCATTTAGATTCCTGTCAGCATGACCCTTGTGCTCTATGCCATCAGCCTCCTCCTGCAGGCAATCTTAGTTGGAAATACTGCCCTCCATGGATCAAATATGTCCAAAGTCAAGCCGTAATTTTGTAAAACTTTTAAAGTTTTGGGTTTTAGCTGTTTTTAAGATATAGCTGAGGAGTCAATTTTAGGGTTCATTAGAAAATTGAAATCCACCCCTAAGATCAGTTCACCAGGTACTTGAATTAAAGATTGAAAAAACTATTCATATGGCATAAGATTATCCTCTACTGGGGCATACATGCTTGCGAAAGTTAAGAGTCTGCTCCCTAATTTACAGGTGGCCCAACACCACCTTCCGCTCTGATCACTTACAAAATTAACTACCTCAGCCTGGAGTTTTTTGCTAAGGAAAATCGCCGTACCCCGATGTGATGTCGAAGAGAAGGAGAAACCCCTATAAGCTGCCCAAGACCTGAACATTGGGAAAACTGCTAATTTCCCCCTGGTATATGAGTCTCTTGTATGAGAATGGCCGCTGGATTTACTGACTTAATCCATTCTTCAATGGCCCGCATTTTCCTATTATTTTTGAGGCCATTAACATTAAAAGAGACCACTTTTAAGATTTCCATTTTATCCATTTACAGAAGGCAAGAAAGTATCTGAGCAGCCTAATAACATGGAAATCTGCTGAAACACTCCGACATCAGTCAATGGCCCCATCCGAGGTCTAACAAAATATGGGTCTATTAATAATAAATGGATGCATCCGGATTTAAAAAATGGACTTTGTTTTCCCCCCATGCTCCCTTTTCCACCTCCGTAACCCCACCCTCCTCCTGTAGCCACCGTGAGCAGACCACCGTCCCTGCTCACACCTGACAGGCTGTCCTCCCCTTACTTGGCACTATGACTTGGTGCCAAGTGCTACCGGTCAACCTACCCCCATCCTTCAAAAAGAAGAAAACAAACAAGAACAGAGAAAGCTAAGAACAAAAGAAAAAGAGGGAAAACAGAATGCAATAGATGACAAACTGCCTGAGAAGATGTACTAGAAGAAGGAAGAGCACCAGGATAAGAGACCAAAATAAGTGATTGAAAACATTTTGAAAACATTTGTGAACTCATAACATTAACACTATGACCTTATATTGACATTTTCAAGTCTACAGGCCATTAGGATTTATCCAATGAAATTTGTTGCAGTAATTCCTGCGCTTCCGGGACATTACAAAATAAGTGAAATCTGCCTTTGACTAGCACTTTTAACTTGCTCTGTTGGGCAATCATTGCCTGCACCCCCTGTTCCTTGAACAGATGTAAAATTTTTACAAACTCTTTCCGCCTTTTGGCTGCGGAAGCCGACATGTCCGGGAAGATGCGACAAAGTAACACCTCTGTCGAGGTGAACTGTCGCTGTTTGATGGCCTTGGTTAAAATTTGTTCCTTAACCCTGAAATCACCAAAATTAACCAAAATAGTCAGTGGAAATTTAGCATTGGGAGGAAGATGTGCTGGCACCCGATGTGCTCGCATAAGAGTCAGATCACTATTAAACTCTGGGAGGACATTTTTTTAAATAAACAAATCAACACATTGTAGAGTCTGCTGACCCTTAAGGCCCTCGGGAATACCTAGAATGTGGAGATTAGAGCATCTAGAATGATTCTCTAATTCCTCCAGTTTATACTCCAATGCTGTTCTCTGGCTCTGGAAGGCGCAACTTTATCATTCACAGTTGAAACTTGGTCCTCCAATTGCGAAATCCTAGTCTCTGCCTCAAGAAGCCATGCCGGGACCTGAGCCACGCTTTCTTCAATTTTAGTTAAACGAGCGTGGATTACAGCGATTTCAGCGGATTGGGAGACTTTCCGCTCTCGAATCTCCTCCAGAATCAAGTTAAGGAGGCTCTTGGCATCCCATTGCACGGAGAAGGATCTGTTATCCTGGGAGGAGTTGTCCTGAGTCGATTCTGGCCTAACTTCAGACTGCAAAGCCTATGGGTCAGAGGATATAGACGCAACTGGGATGGTCAAGACAGCGTCCTTAGGAGTAGATGGATCAGATGAGCTCCCCCCAGAAGGAGCCACAAGCGGAGAAGGGGATGGAGAGGGAGAGTGGCAGCCATCCAAAGGATCTCTAAGACTCCCATCTTTACACAAAATCCATAGGGTTGTCGACTAGAGGGTGTCCATTTCCTGTGGCCTCCTGCTCTGCAGACAAACCGGGTTTAGCTTTGAAAAATAAAGGATACTTATTGAGGTCCTTGGTTTCCCCAGCTGAATCGACCAGCGTCAGTGTCTTTAGCTCAGATCTTTAGGTCAGATCTGATGAGATGGAGGTACCTGCCCTAGAAGAGGTAATGAAGAATGGGCTAATGCTCGAATCAAGGTCAACAGAAGCACCTCCAAGGTGGTCTTGTTTAGCAGCCTCAGAGCTTGCCATCTCAGCGGTTTCGGTATTCAAGTCAAGATCTTTCCTAAGAGCCGCCGCACAGTTTGCCCGAGCAGCAGCCTGGCCAACTCGCTTTTTCACCCTTTGACCCAGGCTTGGGGAGTCAGAGTGGGCTGTTACAGTTCCTTTAGCACCTTTGGTGAGATTTCGCATAATGTAGTTATCACGCTGATCCCTTAACAAGGCGGCCAAAATGAATACCTGGGACCCCCCCAGCGACCCTCAACCAAGTGGCAAAGGGAACCCCCATACACCGGTGGGTAAGGAAAACACGTGCACTTACCCCCTCTTGGAGAGAAACCTGGTGGTCCCAATGGCATAAAGGAAGAAAAAAGAAAAAGAAAAGCTTCAGCTCCAAGGAGCACAAGTGCCAGCACTGCAGGGAGTATCCAGAAAGTATTCAGGCTCGTGGAGCATGCAGACTAGCCGGTAAATCGCCTCAGGTCATTATGGAGCTGAAATGGTGTCAGCATGTTGAAAACCAGCATGTTGAAAATCTGCTATAACAATGTAGGTAGGGTAGGCACACTTGGTAAATCAGGGTTATTCAGGTGAGAAGAAAAGGCCCACCGGTGCACACTGGTGCTCGCGCTACTCTGATCCTGTGCAGCTCCAGTTTCCCAGCTCCCGCTGGCGAATTTGCAGAGCTCAGCGGCTCGGCTGCATCCCGCGGTTTAGCTGCCTCCCGCGTATGCTGTCAGCTCCGACTTCTGAAGAGGAAGGGGGTGTGGTTACGGCGTACTCAGCCAGTAGCCTGCATCTGCCCAATCGCCATCTGCATCCGCATACCTTCAACCTCCTTGTTGTTTAAGCCTACAACAGAAAGCAATATGAAGGAGGCCCACATCTGCTATCCAGTTTGTGAGTGAGCAAGGCATACATTACATTGGAAATTAAGTGGCGGGGCAGACTCACTGTGTCCAACACTGCACACCCCTCAATGTCCTTGCCCTGTGAATGGCTCGCTGTGTCATGGAGGTCACATTTAGGGACATGATCTTACAATCTCACACCCTTCTCACAATGTCTGTCTTGTGCAATCCACAGGCCTGAGATAGCTCTTTGATGGATAGGGTTGCAGACAACCCATATTTCTCACTCTGTCCATTCAGTGATGGGTCCTTGTCAAATTGGGGAGTGACTGTGCAGGCCAGGGGGGCTCACACTGAGGTTTAATGTGGGGCAGCAGAAATGTCACATGCAGGTACAATATGAGAGGGCAAACAGTGCCTACACATGCAAGTCAGAACACATTATGGAGAAAATGGAAGAGGGACAGTGCTAAACGTACAACAATCTGATGTGTCATATGTTAATTATTCGCCAAGGGTGTCACCTAAAGGGATTTCACGCTTGTGCATAAGGCTTACATATCCATGGTGGCAATATAGAGTCGAACACACTTTCATCAGCACACTCTGGATGCAAAGTCTGTCTCATTTCACAAATGAGCCTGTGAAAAACATCATGGACTCAAAGATTCATTAGCACAGGCAAAGTCTGTCCTAACTCCCACTTTCCATACTTGCATTGTCAATGTATGACTGCAAAAATACTGCATGTCCCTCCCATCCTGAACTGCAGCCCGGGGAATGTGTGAAATAGGCTACAACCCCCATTTCCCTGAAGTCAGCATGCTAGGCAGTGTATCACACAAACCCACACTCTCAGGCACATACTGCAGCAGATCAACTTCATGTGTGTACTCCCTGCACTCTCACTTCCACTCTGAAACACTTACCATGATATCTGGAGCACCATATAGCCTCCCACACTGTGTGAGCACCTCCTCCACCAGGACCTCCAGCTGCTCTGAGGTGAAGGGACAGGCCTTGATTTTCTTAGTCCTCGCCATCACTGGGTCCAGGAGACAGGAGCAGCAGCAGTTGGTGTTGAAGAGTGTCAGGCAGTAGTGTCTGGGTCCAGGAGACAGGAGCAGCAGCAGTTGGTGATGAGGAGTGTCAGGCAGCAGTGTCTGCCCTGGCACCTCAACACCAACTGCTGCTGCTCCTGTCTCCTGGACCCAGACACTGCTGCCTGACAATCCTCACCACCAACTGCTGCTGCTCCTGTCTCCTGAACCCAGAGACAGGAGCAGCAGCAGTTGGTGGTGAGGAGTGTCAGGCAGCAGTGTCTGGGTCCAGGAGAAGAGTTTCACGCAGCAGTGTCTGGAAGCAGTGGAAATGTGAGACTCTCTCCCACACATATATAGCCCCCTGGGGTAGTTTCAGTGGTTCTAAGTTGCTGCAATTGGTGTTCCAGGTCAGCCTTTTTCAAATGCATCCAATGACCGGCCCCGCGGTGGCAGAGCACGCCTACCGCTATTTTCAAAATTGCATTAGGTTACCGCAATTGCGGTTCCCATTGACTGTAAGGGCATGGGCATTGGCGGTGACACACCGCAGGGACCAGGCGGTCGCTACCGCGACCGTGCATCTTTCAATTGCATCCAATGACCGGCCCGTGGTGGCGGAGCACAGGTGGCGGAGCACACCTACCGCGAGTTTCAAAATTGAATTAGGCTACAGCGATTGCAGTTCCCATTGGCTGTAAGGGCATGGGCATTGGCGGTGACACACCGCAGTGGCCAGGCGGTCGCTACCGCGATCGTGCATCTTTCAATTGCATCCAATGACCAGCCCCGCGGTTGCGGAGCACGCCTACCGCGTGTTTCAAAATTGCATTAGGCTACTGCAATTGCAGTTCCCATTGGCTGTAAGGGCATGGGCATTGGCGGTGACACACCACAGGGGCCAGGCGGCCGCTACCGCGATATGGCTGCTATTCATTGGTGCCTATGACCGTGATTTGGGTGGTGTAGCATGCCAACCGCCATTTCCCACTGTGTATATCACTACCACGATTGCGGGTCCCATTGGCTGTAAGGGCATGGGCTTTGGCGGTGACACACTGCTGGGGCCAGGCGGTCACTACCACGATATGGCTGCTATCCATTGGTGCGTATAACCGTAATTTTGGTGGCAGAGCATGCCAACCGCCATTTCCCAATGTGTATGTCACTACCGCGATTGCGGGTCCCATTGACTGTAAGGGCATGGGCATTGGCGGTGACACACCGCAGGGGCCAGGCGGTCGTTACCGCGATATGGCTGCTATCCATTGGTGCCTATGACCGTGATTTGGGTGGCGGAGCGCGTTAAAAACACATCATGCTGTGTCAATGGCAATGCCCAGTTCTCAACAGTGTACAGTGGATACATGATTCATGGCACAAGATAGTGAACACAATGCCAATGTAACATTTAGCTTACTGCTGACTACACATGCCATGTCTGTGCACATGATTGCAAACATTGGCATGTACTCCCTCACATGTCACTGATATTGTTGTGCATTTACACAGATCAGTGTTGTGATGGACTCTCCAATTTGTACACGTCAATGTGTGATCTGGCTAAGCCACACACAGTGATGAATGTCTGGATACACAGTGTGCATATTTCACTGTGTAGTTGGCTTTGCTAATGTACATACTTGATCTTAATGCACAGACTGTGCTCATTGTGTTGTTGATGTGTGCTCTGTTCGACTTACGCCTCAAGGTATGGCAGGTATAGCAGCTAGGTAGGAGCCAGCAGTGTTGCTGTTTCACACATATGCTGTATGAACTACTCTCAGGGCTGGTTGCGCAAGATGTGGACATGTACCTTTGGGCATTCCCATGGTCAGATTTTGTTTTGGGGGTACTCGCTATGTGAAAAGTGGACATGTGTATGACTAGTGTCGCTGAAGGTGTCCCTACATGTAAGTTGTGCTGTAGCTGAACTGTGATGACAGTCATTGTTGGCGTTGTGTCAGTCAAAACGTAAGATGTTGGACACATCTCATGGTGGATTGCATTGACATGTGTCCCCTTTTATCTCACCTAGGAGGAGACCAAATGTGCATCGTCCCTTCACAGTGCTGGCGGACATGGAGGATGTCATACGGAAATTCTGTCTTGATCGACCCACCCTACAAGACCAATGTGCTCTGTAGGAGCCCACCTGCGGCCTCGCAGAACATATCATACTGCTATCACACCAACGTCTAAGGTGATGGCGGCCCTGCATTTTTTTGCTACTGGATCACTCCAGTACACAGTGTCCAGCGCAGGTGGGATGTCGCAACCTATGTTCAGCATGGTGCTATGGGATGTCCTGTCCACTATGATGACCTACAAGGACAGATACCTACATTTCCCCAGGAGGCATGAATTGGCGGCTGTGAAGGGTGATTTTTATGCCCATGGCCACATCCCTAATGTTGTTGGTGCCATTGACTGCACACATCTTGGCCTGGTTTCACCACAGGCACGTGAGCACATCTACAGGAAAAGGAAACATTTCCATTCCATCAATGTGCAAGTAGTGTGCCAGGCGGATATGATAATCCCACATGTCTTGCCAAATTTCCCGGCTCCGCACATGACTGATACATCCTGGGTAACAGTATTGTGCCACAGCTGATGGCAAATCTGCTTCCGGAGCGTGCATGGATTGTGGGTGAGTACGCAGAGTCAAGAAGCCTTCTGTATGTGTGAGATGCTGTCCTCTGCTACAGTTATATTACAAAATTGGTCTGTGTATCTCACACCTAGGTGACTCTGCATATCCCAACCGGCTTTGGTTGCTGAGCCCACTGCGGAATCCCAGGACCCCAAGTGAGGTCCGCTACAATGATGCCCATGGGAGGACACGTCGTGTGGTGGAGCGTACTTTTGGTCTCCTGGAGTCACGATTCTGCTGCCTGGACAAGACCGGAGGTGCACTGATGTACTCCCCAAAAGGTATGTCAGATCGTAGTTGCATGCTGCATGCTCCACAGCCTGGCCTTGCGTAAGGCGACCCCCCTGCTCCTGGACGCTGATGAGCAGCTGAGGCCCCCGCCTGCAAACCCACCCATGTCCAGTGACGAGGATAGTGGAGAGGAGGAAGGTGTCGACCTGCGTCACCAGCTCATCAACCGCTACTTCCCTTGAAGGTGAGTGAAAACGTACAACGGGGCCATTGTCTGATGATGTCGCTGTTGGTGAAAAGGCCTAGGTGAGCTTTGTGACTGCAGCCTGTTGTTGCCTCTGTGATGGCTGCTAATGTTTATGGGACAGGATAGTTTTGCACAGATACAGGATGTCTATGTTGGTACTGTTACTCATTGTAATGTGTGCAGATTTGAGTACCTTGATGACAAGTGTTGTGTAATGGCTATGATGCCATCGCCTGACAATTGAATATTGTTCTCTTGTGTTTTCCTAGGTTCCTCTAGCCTCTCATTGCCTACAAACAATCCAGGCTCCTGGTACATTGTGATCATAAACAACTTTGTACATCCTGTGATAAACATGGAGCTGACACGAAAACATAAGTGTGTAAGGAGTGTTTATTTACAATGGGTATATGTGACAGGGAAGTGAATATTCACAAAAAGGTGAAAAGGAAGTCAATTATTTGTCAGTGATTGTAAATGAGACAATTGAGTAGTCACCACATTGATGTGGTGACCCAGTCCAACAGACGCATGCCATTAACATGGCGGTGTAGATAAGGACAGTCAACAAAGTCGATGCAAAAGTGAAGAGGGGTGCCATCATGGCTGGCTCCTTGTCTGGCGTTTGGCTGGTGCTTTGCCACGGGATACTCCCAGGGATTTCTTTGGACGTTACCTTGATTGTTTGGCAGGTGGGGCCTCTGCTTCGGGCTCAGTGTGGTCTGACGACTCTCCCCTCTCTGTGGCTGCATGGGGAGTGGAGGAACTGTCATCCTGCAGGCTACTGGAGGGGTGAAACTGTTGTTTGTACTGCAAGCCTGTCTCTCTGAACCGCCACAAGCTGCCCAAGAGGTCCACAATTTGGCCCATGCGAGTGTCTATGGACCTCCGCAGCAGGTGGCGCGCATGGGATTCTTCAAGAGCCTGGCCTGTGTGTCCCTGGGCTCGTTCATAGGCCCCAAGGACTCTGGCGATGTTGGCCAGGGCTTCGGTCCCAGTGTTTGGATGGGTTTGACACCCAGTTGCCCTCCCACCTGCCCTGCTGTCCCTGACCTGTTGCGTCACCACTCTATGCACCCGCATACTCTCCATGCCCTCCTCTGTTTGTGAGGTGGGGTGGTCATCCACTGAGGCAGGGAGAGTGTTGCAGGCAGCACTGGTGGTGGTGGTGGAGGTGTTGGAGGCCGCACAGTTCGTTACAGCAGGGGTCAGCGTAGTTGTTGTTGCTGATGTGGTGGCATGGGGACAGTGGGGTCCTGGGACCTGTTGCGCCCTGGCATGCCTGATGTGCTGGCTTGTGGCTCCGCATCCAAGAAGTCCAGGGAGTCAGCATCAGAGAGTCCATGTTCCGGGGGTAGGGACTGGCTCTGCAGGTTGGTGTCATCAGCTTCTGCTATCAGTTCTTGGTCACCTGTGGGACAGAGGGGAAATGGTCATTGAAGTGCACCCCTCAAGCTTGGTGTTAGATGTATCTTCTTTACAGGTTATACACCACACAGTTAACTAGTTATCACAATGTATGTCTGCACAGTACTGTGCATCATGACATGATGTGGACCTACATACATTACTTGTCCATGGTGTGACATGTCAATAGATAACATGCGCCACGTGCAGATTGTGTGGTTACAAGGACATGTCATCTAACAACTAGCGGCACAACGACTTGATGTGAAGCATCTTTGTTGATTACTTTGCCTGGCAGACATTACACCTGAACATGAACTGCCATTGTTATCTCATGCTTACCTTTGTCATGTCATGTGCATTGCTGTATTTGTACTGCAGACTATGCTTGTTTTGTTTTCATATGGTCCTTGATGCTCTTACCCCATGGCACTTACAGATTCAGTGCATGATTGTGCCCTGAATTTCTCCAACAACTGATTTGGTGAGTCACACTTTGGTTGCTGTGACAGGTACATACACTTAGCTGTCTACACACTGTAAGTGGATATTGGATCAGGGTACATTTTGTTGGGATGTGAGGGCTGGTGTTGTCATAGGGCATCATGCTTGTTGAGAGGAATGGTGTGGTGCATGCACTGTCTACTGGCTTAGTTCCTTCAGGGCTGGAGTAGTGCAAATGATTCTGGTCAGAGAAGGGGTTGGTTTTATACTCAGCTATGTGGTTGTGTCAAAATGGAGTATTGCTGTCAGGTGTGTTGTGTGGGTTGTTCTGGGATTTGTATTTTTTAAGTTGCCGTGGCGGTGTGTCATTGCGATGTGTTAGGTGTTTTTGGGGGCAGAGCTAGTTTGATGTGTGCACTTGGTGGCCTTGTTGTGTGTTTTTGTAGTTGACCGCCATATTTGTCACAAAGCGTCCGTGGCGGTGGCTATGCAACAGCCCTTCCGCAGGCTCTCCCATTCATCACTGTTTGCGATCGTGGAAGTCGGAAACAGCGGATTGTCCTGCTGTCACTTCAATGGAATTCTAAGTGTACGTGCGGTCACTCCGCTGGCCTCGCGGCGGTTTTGTGTGTTTCCGCCGTGAATACGACCGCTGCGGACAGTTTTTCACAAGCTCCGCCCGCTACTGGCAGTCTTTCGTGGTATCGTTCTGCCGCAGTCGGAAATTTTTGGCTGTTGATCCTAATCGGACCGGCGCTCTTGCAGCGGTACCAGCGGACGGTTAATTTCCGCTACCATGGCTGACGGGTGGTTTTCCGATCGCCATCCTAATCGCCCCCGAAAAGCACAAAATTCAAATAAAAGAAAATTAATAACTACTAAAAATTTAACACATATATTAAAAATAATATTAAAAATACAAACAATGCTTATATAAAAAACATACATCACATACATATAAAATATATACTAAAATACATAACAATAATAAAAAACGATATTTTTAACAACTATATTTTTTGCAAATGATATTAAACACTTTGATATTTTTAAAATCAATATTACTCACCTTAAATCGATATTCTTGACCACAATATTCTTGCTGTCGATATTTCTTACCCACGATATTAATGACTCAATAAAATTGTGAAACTCGATATTTTGTACTCGACATTCTGTCTCTGCACCAAATCATATCCGCAAATATATTTCCTGACAAGAACTATGGTTCTGTTACTTTAACGTTCTGTCACCATGGTCACTAATCTCATTTACATGATAAACATAGGGAAACCATTAGAGCTAAATAGCAGCTTCCAACTCAATTACATGGGACTCAAAAATAAACAATCTTAACACACACATAATGAATCCCTTTTGGAATAGATTCACTTTCATTTAAAATTTGATTAGTAACTAAGGGCCTCATTATGATGGTGGACGGACTAAAGTCCATCCGCCATCTATACGGATGTGGGACCGGCTTCCTATGAGGCGGCCTCCCCACACTCCTAATCACGATGCATCACCTATATTTTACATTGTGGCTGGGATGCAGTCAGCAGGGGAATTGCAGCAGCTGCCCAACACTTCCTTTAAAATAACCTGGTCTATCATATGTTCAATCCCTGGCGTCATTCCTATCACTGCCTCTGGAGTAAGATTATACTGAGACATTTGGGAATAAACCAAATCTGGTTTTACTTTTCTCTTCACTGGCTCTACCACTTTTTTTCAGTTCAATATCTTTACCGGTAAAATCCCAAAATCCCTATCCTACTATATATTTTAAATCAGGAGGCAAGTCTTCCTTTGTTCAGACAGGGAATAAACAGACACCTGACTCTAATTATTATTATTATTATTTTTTACTTTATTTATGTTTTGTAAAAAGACATATGCAGTACAGCATATATGATGAAAATGTAGAGCCATGATGACAAAAGGAAGAGATATCCTGTTAACAGGTAAATACATTACATTGTCCAGATCAACGTACAAAGCAGTAGTCACTATAACATTGTGTATATGCGGCATACCCACAGCATGAAATGGGGAACATAGTTGTGTAGGCGAAATCTATTATCTCTGTGTACAACATGGAGGCAACGAGCTGCGGCTGCCAGAAGTCAGTCAAAGTGCTTCAGCGCCGATGTCACGTGTATTGTTTGAGGTATCAACTGGGTGAGTGAGCAGGTATGCCTTTAGGGGGTCCCAGATATCTCGAGGATGCGATGTGGGGGGAAGGAGTTCTGCTAATGTGAATGTTTGGTCCTGCCAAAATACCATGTCGCTGATCCATACCTTAAATTTGGGTGCCCAGCCACGACCCCATCTACATGCTATTCTCCTTTTAGCCAAAAGGAGGGCAAATGACACTAATTTTTGGTGCGCCACACTCAGATCCTCTGTGTACCCCAATAAGGCCAGCAGGGGGGAAAACTGGAGCTTCAACAAAGTCATCTGCTCCAATGCTGTGAGCACTTGCCGCCAGTATGCATGCACCGCACCACAATCCCAGGATAGGCACAGGGGCGGCTCTAGGCTCATGGTGGCCCTGTGCAGGGAGCGCAGGTAGGGGGCCCCGGAAGAGGGGGTCCGGGCGGGGCGGTGCTCAGGAAGGTGTTTTAATAAAACGTCCAGAAAAGGCGTTAGATGACCAGTAACATGGTAACAGAAAAACGACGTTTACTTTTTGAGTGCTCATCACTTGGATACTTTGTTTTAGAATCTGGGTCTCTGGAGGGACCCCTTTCAACAAGAAAAACACGTTGCGCGTCCGTAAGAGAGTTCGGCCACAAAGCAGGATCCCTCCAATCACATAAATCATATTCAGAACACGGGTCCGTAACATGGTCTTGCTCTTTGGCTTCCTTTTCAATACCAGCATCATCCGTCTGTAAACTCTGAACCTCCTTCAGAATGCCAGATGTTGATGGACCGATGAATGATGTTTCAGTTTCTCTGTCTGAGGGTCTTTTGTAATAATCCTCATCCTGAGTTGGTAATTGCTGCATGTTTGTATCAATTTCAGAGTCACCTTGTTCATTTTCATTGGTCTGCTCATGCGTATCATTCTGCTCATGGATATCATCATTGTTTTGTTCTTCTTTATGGTCGTCAGCGGCTGTTTTACCGAGTACATCAGCAGTACTCTGGCCAGAGGATTCTCCATCTTTAGTTTTACCTTGGGTGATAAAGTTCAGGATTGCTCCTTCCTGTGTCACTACGAAAGCCTGCTGAGCCACCTTTCTCTTTCGTTTCGAATAACCAGATTTGTGTACTCTAATTCTCTTCATTTTGCTTGCAATGCAGCGGGTGAGGCTAGCAGTGGGTAGGGAAAAAAAGAAGACAATCAACAGTGGCCGCTGCTGAAAGATTTTGATGTGTCATTTTTATTTTCTTGCAAAAACAACAGTTGATGGACAGAATGCAGAACAATGTCATACATTCACCCCAGTACAGAGATCTGGGCCTAAATCCATCGTTTTTTTGCTCACCACACCACCCCAGTTCAGACATGGCCATATGCAAATCAGCCTTGACCCTGTGCCTCATGGGAACAGTCCAGCCCAAACTGCCAAGCCATGTCTTCCCTGGACTACACAATGAAGGACCAGCATACCTTAATGAACGAGTGAATTTCCACCAACCTACCAGGAAAATATGTTCCAGAACCATCTCCCTAGCAGCCACCCAATGCAGCCGCTGATAAAACAGTGGAGGCCGCTACTTCTCCCACGTGGCAGTGAAGACCTGAAAACCCTCCCCCTGCACCTCAGAGCCTCACCATCGCTCCAGCAGTTCAGGAAGGACCACAAGACCTCGCTGTTCAACCAACAAGCAGCATGATCCAGCAGCATGAATCCCACACCGCCTCGAGACCCTTATGTGTGAAGCAGCTGAGCTTTACAAACCCTGACTGATTGATAGTAATTACCCTTCCCACTACATGTATGACACATTATGAGGACTAGCCACATATGGAAGGTTTATTTGAAGAGTGTTATAAAACTATAGGGTAGATCATGTGACTTGGCATACAAGGTCTGTTTTCTCAGTCCACTGAGAACAGTAGAGCCTGGAGAATAGTTCATGATCTATTTGGGAAGTGACCTTAGCATGAAGAGAGTAAGCTACCTTGAAATCATGGCACACAGAGACCTGTCTCAGTACGTCACTAACTGATCCTGAAGACAGCCTACAGGTAACCAAAGACTCGTCCACTTTACCACATTGTCAAAAGACAAAATACAATATATTTAATTAAGGTTTCTTGTATAGTGCCATATTCCAGCAACCAGTTCTGCTCGCTTTCAGAGCACCTATTACACAAGGATTAATTACAGTGAGTCCTAAGGCTATGAAAAGGCACTAGAGGTTCACTGAAGCAAAATTAATGTGCAAGGAACATCTAGTCAGGAGACGACTTTCAAGCAGACGTACGAATCACTAGCACAGCGTACCAACGACCCCATGGGCCGTGGCATAAGCAAGGAAAATGGCCCCTTTGGCTGCTGCTCAGGAAGTAAAATATAGCAATTATCAGGGTTCAATGGGCCCCTGAAGGTTTTGGGTCTCAGTACCACTGTACTTGCTGAACCAATGGTAACTATGCCACTTGTATGGACAGAGAAGGCTGCTTCACCAATTGCAAACTGAGGACTAGTTAAACTAGTTTTCTCTGCTAATCACATGACAAGCACTGGAATGTAATTAAAGAAATGATCAAGAAGCCAGTCTCCTACCAAGGTCTCTGCAAAAGGGCATTAGATTGAGTTAACATGGGTAGGCACTGCCATCCTATTCCAGGCGTCCATCCATAGGTGCTTGCATTTCATGTCTGCCTCAACACCATATAAACAGACATAACTAAATGCCAAGTACATTCGAACACTCGATGTTGTAAAAGATTTGTGCAGGCAGATCCACTCATTAGATCACAAGTATCAGCTTCATACTCTGTTTTCATGATTGTTGATAAGTAATTGTAATCATTTTAATGAATCCTTAACATTACGTCTAACACCTCGTACCCTGCTCTCCTCTTCCCCCCAATACGACCGTGCCTCCCAAGTTACACCTCCAAAAGTCACCATGCCTCCCCTCAGCCACAAGTAAACACCGCCCCTGCACTCCTGACTCACTCTTCCCTCAACATACAGCGCCGATCTGTACCACTCCCTACCCCTGGCGCACGGTGACCACCTCTCCGACCCGCGCCCTCTCAGAGATGAATCGTGAGAGAGAGGCTCTCTCTCACGATTCATTATGCCCTCCCTTCCCATGACCACCAGAATACCTCTGGCTCGCCACCTCACATGGCTTACCTCCACCCAGACCCAAAACACACACCATCTACAATAACATCCTCACCCAACCTTCCCCACTCCCCCGGCTCCTCACCCCCCCGGGCTGTGATACATTCCTACGCCTGATCTGCCCTCCTCCCCAGGGCTCCCCACACCCTCGTCCAATGGCTCACCTTCCCTCGGGTTCACTCTGCAGTGGCACACGCTGACCTCCTCACTCCCCCCCCCCCCCATGCCCTGACCCTCGGGCTGCTCACCTCGCAGCTGGCACCAAAGGTTGCACACTGGCATGCTATCCTCTGCAAGGTGGCCTTTCTTGCCCAGGGTCTCTAGGCGCGCCGGTGCATGGCCCGGCCGGTCTCGGTGCTGCTCGCTGCACGCCGGGCACGGGTGCCGCCAGTGATGCGTGGTGCTTCTGTAACCCCTTCGCTGCAGGACTCGCGGGCACTACGCATGCGCGCGCATGCGAGCCTCCGGGGGTGCCAGATCTGGACTATTAAAACAAGCTCGATTCTCCTGAAAAAAAAGTTCTAAACAAGCACAAGACCTACCAGAAGAGCCCGAAACAAGGCCGACCCCACACAAAGACGAGACTGGGTTAGAAAGGAAAAGAGTATAAGAACAACCATTCAGCGTGCATCACATTGGATTTAGCACGCCTCAGTCGTTCATGCGCCAAATCCCTGCCAGGGGCCACCACGAATATGTATTGTATCTGATTCCTCGTGGTGGCCCCTGGGGTTTGGTGGCCCTGTGCAGGTGCACAGCTTGCACATGCCTAAGGCCGACCCTGATAGGCAAAGAAAGTCAGCTGCCTCCATGCCGCACCGAGCACATTTATCATTATTGCGCAATTTATATCTATGCAGTTTAACCGAGGTGTAGTAGGTGCAGTGTAGAAATGTATGATGAGTAAACGCGTAAGCGACTGCTAGATGAGATTTGTTCTGTCTGGATGCAGCAATATGTCCATTACTTGTCAGTGATTTCCAGTCCCAACTCAGTCATCCATTTATCCCTAGCAGCGCAATGGGAGGAACCCAGAGTGGTGTAAAGGCTATGTTATAATGTAGAGACTAAATGTGAGGCAGTGTCAGAGCGCAGTATCATGCGTAATGGGGCGACCTCTGGGGGTTCCAGAGGGTATGCAGGAGTATGTTCCTTAACGCCTTGTCGCAAACGGACATATAGAAAGATGTCCATGGGAGAGGGAGGTTGTTTTGAAAACAGCTGTTGTAATGTACAGAATTTAACATTTAAATAGAGATCCCCCCATCGAGTGATATCGTATTTAGCTTTAGTTTTTTTGAAAATGCCTTCCTGTAAAACCAGCATTTCAGGGTGATACACCAGTGGGAGTAGAGTGAAGTAAAGCAAGGGAGCCTGGAGTCGTCTGGCAATGCATTGCCATGCTTTCACCGTGCAGTCAGCTGACGTTGGGGCAACCTTTCGTGGAGTGATAGCAGTCAAAATGGCACCCTCTAGTGGTACGGGATCAGACAACCAGTGCTATGTTGCCACCTGTGGCATGTATTTAGGGGGGTGGAATCAGAAGTGGGCATAGTGGGCCTGCGTGCTAAGATAATAAAGCTCAAAATTAGGAATATCAAACCCACCCAGAGAATAAGGCCTAGTGAGAGTGTCCCACTGCAGTCGGGGTTGTGTGCCACCCCAAGTCAGTCACATCAATTCCGAGCGAAGTGTAGAGAAGAAATGTCTGCCCAGGTCATTTGGAATATTTAAAAAAAGGTAGAGCAATTTGGGGAGGACAATCATTTTTATGAGGGACGTGCACCCTGCCAGAGAGAGTGGGAGAGCACTCCACCTCGTAATACTGTTTGTAATGTTCTACAATGCCCTGCCATAATTGAGCTGCATCAGTTCCTCGCGATTAGTCGCGATGTGTATACCTAGGTATTTCACTTCATCAGTGCACCATTCTATTGGGAAATCAGGGGTGAATGTTGGCACTGACGGAGTGAGATGAAAAATCTGAGACTTCGTCCAGTTGATATGAATACTAGAGAGCCCTCCAAATCGCATGAACTCACGCAGCAGTTGATTAAGATTATGGTGCGGCTCCCTATTTTAGAGAATGAGGTCATCGGCATATAGGGAAATGAGAATTGGACGGAGAAAGCAGCGGAGTGCCTTATCCTGATGGTGTTGCCTAATTTTGGCCACCAGGGGCTCAATAGCCAGCGCAAGAAGCAGGGGAGAGAGCGGGCAATCCTGATGAGTGCCCCGGGTGATGGAGAAGGGAGAAGAGGTGTGCCCATTGATTAAAACCCTTGCTTTTGGATCAGTATACAAGAGGCGTATCCAGGAAAGGAACCCTTTAGGTAAACGCATACTTTGGAGTATAATAAACAGATAGTCCCATTCCACGGAGTTGAAAGCCTTGGTGGCATCTAGGAAGACTGCCACCAAAGCCAACTGAGGGTCTACTGACTGCAAGATGGAAAAGAGTGTACGCAAATGATGTGATGTCGCCCTGCCTGGGATGAATCCAGCCTGGTCCGGGAGTACGAGTTTCTCCATTAGCAAACTGAGTCTGTTATCCAATATATTAGCAAGAATTTTCTCATCATTATTAATTAGGGATAGGGGTCGTTAGGAGTCACATGCATCCGCAGGTTTGCCAGGCTTCAGGAGTGAGGTAATAAGGGCTTCTCTCATTGTGCCCGGGAGGGTCTCTAGTTCCTGGGCCTCTACGTAAACTCGTTTAAGTACAGGAAGCAATTGATCAATGTAAGTCTTGTAAAAATCAATGGGGATACGTCCGAACCCGGGGCTTTCCCCGACTTCATTTGCATGATTGCAAATGGCGCTGCAAGAAACTCTCTCTGGGCATCACCCAACCAACCCAGAGCTATGTCCCTTAAGTACATGGAAAGGTTCGGAGGTTCAGTTCTATGAGTTCTATATAAATTAGAATAAAAGTCAGTGAAAGCATTAAGGATATACTTACTGTCTCTACAGCGTGTGCCAGTATTATCCTGAATTTCAAGGATATAGTTGGAGAACCTGAGTAGTCGAACTTCCATCGCCAACGCCCGGCCAGGGCGCTCACCTTCCCCATATTTGCACGCTGCAAAGTACTTCCCCTGAAACCGAGCCTCACGATCGGCGGTTGCTTTGTACTCTGAGAGTTTATCTCTAAACGCTGCTTGTTGAGACCCAGAGACATCTCGCCACAGATCACCTTCCAAACACTTCAGCTCCCCCTCAAGTTCCCGCAGACTGCGTCGAATGTCACGCAAAACACCGAAGCTCTGGGCTATGCAGAACCCCCTAATCATGACCTTGAAGGCCTCCCATACTGTGCCCACATATGCAACAGATTCGATGTTCCTTTGGAAGAACTCTGCAATTTCTGTTCCTAATTGAGCCCTAAAGACCGGTATAAGTTTCCAGCATCTTGGAGTGGCGATCGAATTGGGAGGTGCGATCATCATGCAAACTGGGGCATAATCAGAATAGGTCCTGGCAAGGTGCTCAACATTAGTTAACCACGGGACAACTCCTCTGGACACAACCCAATAATCCAATCGGGCCCAAGTTGAGTGCGCAGCCGTGTAGTGAGTGCCCTCTCTCCCACTCGGATGCACATGTCTCCAAGCATCAACAAGTCCATGGGCAGTGAACATGTCTGCCAGAGTGCCCTGCGTTTTGGTATAATGATGAGGGAGAGGGTTCAATCTGTCTACAGAAGGGTGAAGGGCCGTGTTGAAGTCTCCCCCCCATATAATATGAGTAGAGTCTATCTGGAGCATGCGCCCCCCATAGTGTAGTGTAATAATCTGGGTCATCAACATTCGGCCCGTAACAGCATACCGGTGTGACAGATTGTGTTCCCAGCACACCCCAAAGCATGCAGCTCCTCCCAAGGGAATCATAATACGTCCCACCCAAAATAAAAGGGGTGTTTTCATAATAAGAATCACTGTGCCCCTGGAGTAAGTGGAGTACGAGGAGAAAGTACGGTATGTGGCCCATTGACTGGCGAAACCAGGAGAGCGAGGTGGATCTAAGTGAGTCTCCTGTAACAAGGCAATGTGAATTTGATGCCTATCGAGATATGTAAGTATTTGCCTACATTTGCGGGAGTCATCTAGTCCCCTAACGTTCCATGTCAGGAGATGTACCTTCAGCTCCTCATTGTGTGGCAACATAATGGAGTGATATAAATATGTCTTGGCGTGATGCGGACGGAAAGGTGTGAGCATATCTCTTACTGGGCGAACACATGTCTACCAGCAGAACATTAACAGTGTTGAAGACAATAAGTAACAATTCCCAACCCACCCCTCCCACAACAGCACCCCAATTGTGCTGGCAGTATGTCGCCCACCCAAAACCTAATCAAACTTTGTCATTACAAAGCAGAACAATTATCCCAGTTATACAGGTGGAATACCTGTGGGGGGATCGCTAGTGGGCAACAAGAGTCTCTCTTCTCCTATAGCCATGTGGCGAGTCTCCCATTGGCAAGAGGAAGGAGGGGAAGGGGAAGATGCTTGGCATAGTCCAGTTTAGTATCACAATATATACTGTGCCCGCCACCCATAACCAACTTTATGCGACAAAAAACATTTCACTTATCTGTTCCTGAAAACAAGGACCCAGCAAGCCAGCCATCCATGGAGAGGAGTGGTCCCATACAAGTAGGATAGGTACAGCATCACAATTTCTACAATCAAAAATTGGAATTATTTGTGTACTCAAATCGAAAAATAAATGCAATTTAATTTCATTGAATTAGAAGCACGAAATATGCAAAGGGATGAGTGAGCAAACCGTGACGAGGTTAAAAGGAAATCAGCCGATTTCCTTACCACAGGCAAGTGACTTAAAAAGTGACTTTTCAGTGTGTGAAAATGAAAATACAAAAGTCACAATCAAATTAACATCTCATACTCAACAATAAAATACAAAATATAGTTTAGAGTTAGAGACATGAGTCAACGACGTTTCGATCCCCATGGAATAGTGGGATCTCTTCAGGACTAAACGATGAAACGAGTGCCTGGGAAGTTTGCTGTTAGCAAGTACGGGAGGGGACGACCAACGGCCAGTCGGCGGCTTGGAAGTCGTGGATCCGGGAACCAAGATCGGTCAGGAAACCATAATCCAGAGGAGACGGTGCAATTATGCCGCCCCGAACCACAGAGCGGGGAGACAGTAGGGCAGGGGGTTGCGCCTACATTAAGCGTTGGTGGTGCCTCAAGAGGGGTACAGGATAAGTCCCAGCCGGGACCGAGGTAGAGCAGCGTCCTCGTGGGTTGAAATCAGATAGTAAGACTCGTACTATCTGATTACGATTCCGCCACATGACCCGCGGCCATTGCTGTTGCCTTCGAAATTGCGGAAAGCGCTTCACCGAATCACACTCTTCGACCTTCCTTAGGTGCCGGTTTTCAACCCACGAGGACGCTGCTCCACCTCGGTCCCGGCTGGGACTTATCCTGTACCCCTATTGAGGCACCTCTGACGCTCAATGTAGGCGCAACCCCCTGCCCCTCCCCGCTCCGTGATTCCGGGCGTCATAATTGCACCGTCTCCTCCGGATTATGGTTTCCTGACCGATCTTGGTTCCAGGATCCACGACTTCCAAGCCGCCGACTGGCCGTTGGTCGTCCCCTCCCGTACTTGCTCACAGTAAACTTCCCAGGCACTTGTTGCATCGTTTAGTCCTGAAGAGATCCCTCTATTTCATGCGGATCGAAACGTCGTCGACTCATGTCTCTAACTCTAAACTATGTTATGTATTTTACTGTTGAGTATGAGATGTTAAGATTATGACTTTTTGTATTTTAATTTTCACACACTGAAAAGTCACTTTTTAAGTCACTTGCCTGTGGTAAGGAAATCGGCTGATTTCCTTTTAACCTCATCACGGTTTGCTCACTCATCCCTTTCCATATTTTGTGCTTCTAATTCAATGATAATAAATTGCGTTTATTTTTCGATTTGAGTACACGAATAATTCCAATTTTTTATTGTAGAAATTGTGATACTGTACCTATCCTACTTATATGGGACCTCTGTTGCTCTAAATCTATGTCTACCCTTGTTCCCGTCTGACCTCTAGGGTCTCCTTGTGTTTCTCTTTGTATCCATGGAGAGGAGGGCCTTATTTCTAGAAAGGGGGCAGTTCCCCACAGCACGCCTCAGTCCGGGCAGGCAGCGCCCTACAAGGGATACATCAAGAGAAAAGTACATGGCATCTTATGGCCAATAGTGAGTCATGAAAGCAGGATTCAATCCGACATGAGGGAGGGAGATCTTGAAAGGCGCTGCGGGGATGGCTTCTTAATGGTCCTGAGGAAGTCATCCACCTGTTGTCCATTGGTGAAGAAATGCTGATTGCCCTGATGCGTAACTCGCAGGTGCGCCATGTACATAAGAGCATATTCAATTTGCGCCTTCCGAAGCTTTTGTTTGACCGGCAGGAATTTGCATCGTGCCTCCTGAACTGCAGTCGCAAAGTCCGGATAGATAGTGAATTTGTTGCCATCATGATAGAGTGTCTTTTGCTCTCTGGCTAGTTTTAGCGTCACATCATGATCACTATAATTGAGGAGACTAGCTACAATTGGGCGCAGATTGCTTCCTGGATGAGGTCTGGGACCCAAAGTGCGATACGGCCTCTCCACGATCAGCTGGGAGGAGAAGGCCTCAGCACCAAATGTGTCTCCTAACAGACGTACGATGAACTCTTCCATACGCCCTGTGTTGGTACTCTCTGGATCCCAATGACGCAGATGTTATTGCATCGACTGTGCGCCTCCAAATCCTCATTTTTGGCTTCTATTATTTTGAGGAGTTTGTCCTTTTGCGCCAGTTGCTGCTGCACTTGAGCTGTGGAATCTTTGTTTTCCGAGATCCTCTTTTCAGCCTCTTTAATTTGCCCGTCGTGCTTCTCTACTTTCAGTACTATAAAATCCATGCCGCTATTCATGGAGTCCATTTTGCTAGACATGTCCGTTAGGCTGTGCTGCATGGCCAGAAGCAGGCTTTTTACTTCGTCTGAAGGAGCTGGCTGTGGCACCTGTGATTGTTCTCCGTTGGGCTGCTCTGGGTCATCTGAGCTGGAGCACGTGGTGGCTTTCTTAGTATCAAATAGGAGCTTAGATTGACGACCATCATCCTTCCCCATGATAGGGGGATTTCGGTGCACCAGTAGCAGAGCAGAACAGAGTGGAAAATGCTGAGGCTGCGCCATCTGGTCAGGGGAAAGGTGAGCAGTAACAGGGCAATTCCAACAGTGATGTCCCGCTGAAAAATGGAGTCGGAGGAGTCCACACTAACCAAACGCCAGATGCACATAACATGTAGCGTCTCCACCTCAGTGACAACACTTAGTGCCTTGGAGCCTGCACCATAAGGCAATACAGCTGTACCCCTATGACAGTTGCGCAGAGGGATGGGGTATCACACACCTAGTTGATTAGCAAGGGGTAGCCACCCAGCTGTGTGTAGGTGAAGAGTTGTAGTACTATAAGGGAAGTTGGCGGGAGCAAGCAGTTAGCCGCTGTGAAGGCTGGTAGAAGCTGCGCCACATACCAACATCTCACAAGGGAAGATCTAATGTGCAGATCCTTCTGTTTTGAGGTAGAGGTGTCTCGCAGCACACTATGAACATTTATGCCGCCCCAAAAAAATTGAGGAAATGCCGGCAACCCCTGGAGAAGGATACTGTTGTCTCCTAACTGAGAGTCCAGCGCAGACTAAGAGGCAGCAGGTATGTGCGAGGGGGAACAGCTCGGTATCCCTCCTGTTTATGACGCTGTCCGCTTCTTACCATTGTAATGTTGCGCGACGGACCGAACCATAGCCCGAGGGTCCGCGCACGTGTGTCAGGGTCTCACCCCCCCCCTTGCGTAGCCGGAGTTGGGTGCGCCCGACGTCCCCTCGGACGGCACGCACTAGTGCTAATAAAAAGCCCAGGGCTCTGGGCGTGGCAGGCATTGCACTGACCACCACTTGCATACCTGTGTGTACCGAGTGTCATTATTTCCAGGCCCCGGGCCCAACATTACACTGGCGACGAGGTGGTCTCGCCACCCCCTCGAGTAATCACCGAACCCTCGCTCTTGCCCAAGGAGCGGTTCCTGCCACCTGCTTCTGGCCCGGCCCCTGCGCTGCCCTGCCCCCCCCCCTGGCAGCCCTGTGAGGTCCCCGGCTGGCCCTCACCTGTGTGCCGACGCTCCTGACTGCCTCCCAGGCCGGCGACGACTGGTTCCTCCTCCTCCGGCTGCCTGCCTCTGCTACGGGGCCTGCGCGCGCGGAACGCTGGGACCCGCCTGCCGAATCTCACGCATCTCGCGTGCAACACGTGGCCCGGCCCTGCCGTTCCCCACGCATCTCGCGTGAGGCCCGTTTTCCGGCGAAGGAAGCCCCTGGCTGGCCCTGCACCCCCTAGACGGGCCCCCGGCCCTCCGTTTGACCTGCCTGCCTGCGGACGACGCCTGGGTGTGCAGTGTGCCCCCTACAGTGAGTCGGTGACGCCCCCGGCTGCCGCTTTCTGCGACCATGGCCACAGTACCTCCCCTCGAACCTTTCGAGGTCACCGGCACCCCAACGTCTCAAGCCGCACGCTGGAAGAAATGGGTGGAACGTCTGGAGAACTACTTCGTGGCGGCGGAAGTCGCAGTGGTGCGGAGGCGCGCCATGCTGTTGCACCTGGGAGGTGAGGCGATACATGACATTTCTAAAGACGTGGTGGAAGCTGGGCCGCCCATGACCTACGCCACGCTACGCGACGCCATCACAGCGTACTTTGAACCGTTTGCAAGCGCAGACTATGAACGTTTCCTGCTCCGCCAAGCCCGCCAGCTCCCAGAGGAGTCGGTGGACGTCTTCTACGCCAGGCTCAAAAAACTGGCCAGCACGTGCACGCTCCCCGATGCGGACGACGAGATCCGCGCACAGTTCATCCAAGGCTGCGCGTCGTCCAAGCTCCGTGAACGAGTACTGGAGGCGGACAATATGCCAATGCGCGACATCCTCACGCTAGGCCGCTCGAAGGAACTGTCCAAGGCCAGAGCCACGCACATGGAACCGAAGCCGGCAGTCACCATCAAAACGGAACCGGTGTGCGCCATCATGGCAGAGGTAACGGACACCCGCACGAAGCACCCCCAGCGGAGGAGCCCGAAGCCGGACCAATCGTCTCCCAGCCGAGCCTGCGTGTGGTGTGGAGGAGCGACACCTCATAAAGGGGCGTGCCCGGCCCAAGGCAAAATCTGCAGCGCATGTGGCAAGGCCAACCACTTTGCGAGCGTTTGCCTGTCCACATCAAGGAAGAAGCAAGGAGGCCCGCCCAGGAGGGTGAGACAGCTGGCACCCCTGCCCAGCACAGCCACCAACAGCGACATGGATGACGACGACGAAGCGGATGTCGCCTCGGTGCACGTCGTGCGGATGCTCAACACCCTGGCTGCGTCCCCGTCAACCGGACCCATGTGCACAGTCTCAGTACAGGACCAGGCCGTGCCGGCCCTGATCGACACCGGTGCCTCCATCAACCTGATGTCAGCCAGCGTGTACCGGACTCTGAGGAGCGCTCCACCACTCCGGCCCACGAGGGTGCAAGTGTATGCCTACGGCACCCATCGCCCCCTACGCCTGTGCGGGGCTTTCAGGACTGACCTGTCCCACGACACCACTCGGCTGCCAACCAAAATATACGTGTCACAGGAAGGGACGGGATTCCTAGTGGGGTGCCGGACAGCCCAAGACCTAGGCCTGATCCACTTCGCCCTCACGGTCCAAACAAGCAACCTTGACCATCTGGTGCAGGAGCACACAGCCCTATTCGACGGGATCGGGTGCCTCAGAGGGCCCGCCGTACACCTCCACATCGACAAGACAGTTACCCCGGTAGCCCTCCGGCATCGACGCATCGCGTTCCACCTACGACCCAAAGTGGAAGCAGAACTACGGACACTGGAACAAGCGGGAATTATCGAACGGGTAAGCGGGCCCACCCCATGGGTGTCACCCATCGTGGTGGCGAAAAAACCGAAACAGCCGGACGCAGTGCGGATCTGTGTGGACATGCGCGTCCCCAACTTGGCCATCAGGCGCGAGCGCCACCTGACGCCGACCATCGACGACATCGTGGGAGAGCTGTCAGGTTCCAAATGGTTCTCCAAGATGGACCTGAGGTCGGGGTACCACCAGATCCCGTTGCACCCCGATTCCCACCCAATCACCACCTTTTCCACGCACGCCGGCCTCTGGCGCTACACCCGGCTAAATTTTGGGATCTCGAGCGCCGCGGAGGTGTTCCAGAACATTATCCAGAATGTCCTGCAGGGGCTGGAGGGCGTCTTGAACGTCAGCGATGACATCCTCGTCCATGCCCCTACCCTGGATGAACATATCCGACGCCTCCGAGCGGTGTTCTCCCGGCTGCAGGAACGAGGCCTGACCCTCCACAGAGACAAATGTGACTTCCTGCGCAAAGACATCAGCTTTTTCGGATACCGATTCTCCGACCAGGGGATAGGCCCGGACCCAGATAAGGTAAAGGACATCCACGCGGCCCCCGCGCCTACCTCCGTGACAGCTGTCCGCAGTTTCCTGGGAATGGTCACGTACTGTGGGAGGTTCATCCGCGACCTATCTGACCTCACGGGGCCCCTCCGCGACCTCACCAAAGCCTCCGCCACCTGGGAGTGGGGCCCCGCCCAGCAAGAGTCGTTCCAGAGAACCAAAGAGGCGCTCTCGGCCGACACCACCCTGGCCTACTTCGACCCACGGCTCGAGTCCCAACTCATAGTGGACGCCAGCCCGACAGGCCTAGGAGCCGTGCTAGCCCAGCAGCAAAGATGCGGGGAATGGGCCCCCGTCGCATACGCAAGCAGAACACTCACGCCAACGGAGCAGCGGTACTCGCAGATCGAGAAGGAGGCCATCGCGATCCTGTGGGGGTGTCGCCACTTCCACATCTACCTGTATGGACACCCGTTTGTGGTGATCACTGACCACAAGCCTCTGGTCCCGCTGTTCCAAGGCTCGTCATCACGCCCTCCCCCGCGGATAGAGAAATGGGTCCTCCAGCTCCAAGAGTTCCAATTCACTGTGGAGTACCGACCAGGCGCCCGAAATCCGGCAGATTTCCTGTCCAGACACGCCCGCCCGGCCACGGACATGGAAGCCACGGAGGCGGCCGCTACCGAGGAATATGTCCGGATGATTGTGGAAAGGTCCCGGCCCCTGCCGATGTCCCTCAACGAGGTTGCGTTGGCTACCGAAGGAGACGACTGCCTGCAGATGGCCATCCGAGCGGTCGCGTCTGGAGATTGGAGGCCGCTCCAAAGCCCGTCATCCTTTCGCACGCCCGAGGCTCAGGCGGCGCTGAAAGCGCTCTACATCGTCAGGAATGAATTATCGGTGTCCCCCGAAGGGTGTCTTTTGAGAGGTCCCCGCCTGGTGCTGCCCGGCAGCCTCACCCAACGAGCCGCCCTCCTGGCGCATGGCGCTCACCAAGGCATTGTCAAGTCGAAGAACCGCCTCAGGTGCAAGCTCTGGTTCCCGGGACTCGACAAGATGGTGGAAGACACGGTCCAGCGGTGCCCGGTGTGTTTGGCGACCAGCCTACCCGACCCCCCAGCACCCGTGATCACGGAAGAGGGCCCGACCTCGCCGTGGGTGCGAGCCAGCGCCGATTTCGGCAGTCTCCCTGGAGGACGGCACATGCTAGTTGTGGTAGACGACTACTCGCGGTACCCCGAAGTGGAGATTGTCCCCTCAACTGCAGCGGCTGACGTAATCCCCAAGCTGGAAAAAGTCATGGCCACCCACGGACTCCTCAGTGAGCTGCGCACAGACAACGGTCCACCATTCAATGGCACGGAACTGGCCGAGTACCTGCAATCCCACGGCATTAAACACCGCCGCATCACCCCCCGGTGGCCGCAGGCAAACGGTGAGGTTGAGAGACTGATGAGGACTCTAAACAAAACTATTCAGATTGCCCTGGCAGACGGCGTCAACGTCGAGCTAGCCCTCTACCAATTCCTGCGAGAGTACCGGCTGACACCCCACTGCACCACCGGGGTTCCCCCGAGCCACCTGTGTCTGGGTCGAGCGATCCGGGACACTATCCCGCACCATCCTGTGTGGGAGTCATCACCAGACCCACCCAACCGCTCCACAGAAAATCGACTTAAAGCGAACCAAGAAGCCTCCCGGCGGCGTAGAGCGTCAGACAGCACAATCCAGGTCGGCGACCAGGTGCTAGTGAAAGACCGGCACCCCGGGGGAAAATTCCGCCTGCCCTTTGAACTGGCCCCATGGATTGTCACCGATGTACAAGGGACCCTGATCACAGCCGCCAGAGGCGGTGAAAAAGTGACTAGAAACGTGTCGTTCTTCAAGAAAGCCCCGCAAAATGAGGAAGAAGACCTCCCGGAGTTGGAAGACCACTACCCAACCCCATCTCACAGCCCTCGGAAAACCCCAGGAGCGGAAGAACCCCAGAGGGCGGAGAGCGCCGACAATACCCCCTCAGCGTCAACAGGACGGGAAGAGGTGCCACAAGCGGCGCCAGGCCGCCCGGACTCGGTGGAAGCGGGCGGATCAGAGGACATGTCTCTCACCCAATCAGATGGGCGCAGCCAGGGCCAGTATCACCTACGCCCGCACCCGCGACCGTCCCAGAGGTACAGAGACTTTGTGGCCCGCTGTCAGCTGTGGGAGTGAAGGAAGGCTGCCCCTCCAACAACCGACCAAGTAAGACTGTTCTTTTGTTTTCCATGAGACTCTTTAGAGACTGCTAAAGCTGTTTCGAGTCGCGATAGGCGACGAGTTGTGTTGAGTTTTCAATTCTGGGTAAAGGAGGAATGTAATGTTGCGCGACGGACCGAACCATAGCCCGAGGGTCCGCGCGCGTGTGTCAGGGTCTCACCCCCCCCCTTGCGTAGCCGGAGTTGGGTGCGCCCGACGTCCCCTCGGACGGCACGCACTAGTGCTAATAAAAAGCCCAGGGCTCTGGGCGTGGCAGGCATTGCACTGACCACCACTTGCATACCTGTGTGTACCGAGTGTCATTATTTCCAGGCCCCGGGCCCAACATTACAACCATCACTGTCCTGCCACTAGGAGGAGGGCAATTGGGTTGCTGGGTGAGCGGCCTCGCATATCAGGCCAGTCAGAGTCGGTAAACAGAACTCTGTACAGAACGAGTAGTGCTAGTTTCCCATCAATCTCGTAGCCAGAGAGTAGCGTTGCACCGGAGCACCCTGCAGCATCCGTGGCGGGAGAATTTCAGAACTGGAGGCAGGCAGTGACAGGAGGCACATGCAGCAGGCACTTTCATGACGAAGAACGCGTGTCTGAGCAGGATAAATGTTGAAGTATGCCGCCAAGCAGCTAGAGCCTCACATGCGTGCGGCCATCTCGGTCATGCGCCACCTAGCGCCCCCACCTGACTCTAGTTATTGTATTTTAAATTTAGCGTCTTCGTCTTGGGTTTAAATTGACAGTTCATCTGGTGTACAGAAATGTATGTCATTCATCTTGCACAAAAGGTCTCTTCCCATCTTTAAGAAATGTGGTTGTTAGTTGAGAGGGGTGGAAGTCACACACAGGCAACAACCACAACTTTGTCAAGGTGAACCACATAAAGTCACCACACTAACCTGTGCTTAACCCTTTTGTAGCTTGGCACAAAACCACTCAGGCTGAAATTAGAGGCAATTTGTAAAGTAATTAGCCAACACACAAAACAGTAATATTGGAAATACCCCAAACCAATTTAGACAAACAGAATAAATGTTCATAAATAAAATGAGACAAAAAAATCAAAATCCAATCAGAAGAAATAGAGATTTGGGTTTTTAAATATTCTGGAGAAAATAGCGCCAAAAAACACAAAGCTGCAACTGCCTCATCGCGCTGGACCAGGACAAAGCCACAAATTCAGGCCGAGTGGGATGGAGCAAGGGCTGGGTACAGGATGGAGTTTGGTCCGTTGAGAATTGTACCTTTTTGTCCTTGGTGGTGCGATGTGAGGGCCTGCATTGGTATGCGCTGCACTGCATTGGTTATGATGAAGCCGCCGATCAGGAGTTGTGGGGTGCTGAGATGCGAGGTCCTGCGTCAGGCTGCATCATGCTGCGTCGGTTCCGGTAAAACCTTCAGTTGAGCCGGGAGGAGTACACTCTGACTCCAGCCAAGGGTCCAAGACCTGAGGACAACACTTGGGGGACTCAGGACTCACGCCCACAGAGGCCAGTAGAGGGTACCAGGTCAGGTCCAGATGGGAATGGTCAGCTGGGAAGCAGAAGATGCCTCTGGAACCTTGTTCTGACCCTGTAGTTTTAACAGGAGATTAGCCAACTGACTGTTGAGGCACTCTGGGTAGGTTGTATGACGTTACAACTCATTCCGTTGCAACAAATGCCTTTACCACGCATGCGTTACAACGCAAATGCCATTACCACACATAACCTTTACCACGAAAATTCCTTTACCACGCATACCTTTACAACGATTTTCGTTGTAAATTCATGCATGGTAAGGGCATATTCATGGTAAAGGTTATCTCAGACCCCTTGCCCAATTCACATAACTGCTCCCTTGCGCCCTCACCCTCCAGCTCTCAATTCTTTTAAAAAATACCCCTCCCCTGTACCCCTGCGCGACTCCCAGCCCCCAATCCTTCTTAGAAATACCCCTGCCCGGAACCCTTAAAATGTTGCCCTTCGCAATTTCCCCACCCCCAAACCCTTCTAACAAATACCCCTCCCCTGCCCTTAACCCTAAAATCGGACCCCTGCGTAACACAACCCCCTCAGTCCTTATATATATATTTTTTTAAACTAAAATTCCCCTAACCTCTCCACAACGTCTCTTCTCCAAGCTCTTCTGAGGTGCGGCGCACGTCATAAAGAGGAGGCGGAAGTGTCTTTCCGTTTTCTCTAACGACACCGATAGCGGAATCCAACCACTGCCAGGTAATCCCATTCGGTTTTGCCATATTTTTTCACCTGGAACACTGTAGTAGGCGGAGCAACTTATCTCGTCTTTTCAAGTCTGGGAGCAGCAGCCAGTGTTGAGACCGGGAAATGTCCGACTCCCCTTCCTCCTCCCCCCTTTCCCACATTTCGCAAAGATGAGACCTCCTTCCCGCCCGGCTGTCATGCTGGTGAGTGCGTTTTTATTTCATGATCTTTTTGAAGTGAATGAAAGAGGCAATCAATAATTTTGTGCTGGTAGGCATGTACCTTTAACACACATGCCTTTACTACGTATCTCGTAGTAAAGGTATGCATGGTAAAGGCTATGCGTGGTAACCACGCATGCATTGTAATGCATGTGTGGTTAAGGGTATGAGTGGAAACGGCCGTGTTGTAGGGGCTGTTTCCCCTCTGGGTAGCCTGGGATCAAAGCAAGCAGGTCCAATCTTCTTTTTTCAGACAGCAAGGCAGTCCTTCTGGCAGCAGGTCAGTCCTTCTGCTAAATCTTTCACAGATCCAGGAGTGTTCAGATGAGTGGTTCTGAAGATCCCATTTTTAAGTTGAGCTTTCGACCTCTTGTATATACTTTAGTATATACATATATACTTCTGTGTGAGCATAAACTCAACCCACTGCTTTTCATTTGTTTGTTTCAGTGTACTTAAAAAATCTTTGCTTGCTAGTGGTCAGTCCTGCCTCTTTGCCCCTCCTTTTGTCTTTGTTTAATCCCAGCAGAACAGGGACTAGGGGCCTCATGTAGGTAAATACATTTTACCGGTTCTTAAATACCGAGCCGTACCGAATCGGTAAATTAGAATCGGTAAGTTATATGTAGGTAAAAATTCGGTAACAGTTACCGATTCGGTAACATTCGGTAAATACGAATCGGAATTCACCGATTCGGTAAATACCGAGGTGATAATTACCGAATCGGAAAATACCGAGGTGGTATCTACCGAATCGGAAAATACCGAGGTGGTATCTACCGAATCGGAAAATACCGAATCGGTACGTACGGATTCGGTAAATAACATCACATGACTTGACGAAACAGCTAATCCTGTGCAACGACAGCCCACCCAACCAGGAACTGCCCACACCCAGGCAGGTGTACACAATTAGCCGAAGTGGCCACACCCAGGCAGGTGTACATAATTAGCCGACCCTGGAGAGGCTCGGAGTGCAGAGGAGAGGCAGGGAGCAGTTGCATGTGCGAGCGGGAAACGAACAGCATGTCCAGCCAGAGAACACAGAAAGACGGAGGGGAAAGGAGGAGGAAGCTCAAATTCAGCCCCAAGGAACTCCAGGTGCTGGTGGAGGAGGTGGTGAAGCAGCACCAGAAGCTGTTTGGGAGGCAATCCCTGCAAGTGCCTGAGGCCGAAAAGCGCAACATATGGCTGGCCATCCAGGCGCAGGTCAATGCTGTGGGAGTGACCCACAGGGACATTGAGGTCCTCAAAAAGCGCTGGTATGACCTGAGGATTGTGACCAAGAGGAAGATGGGCGACATCCAGAAGGAGGCCAGCCAGACCGGAGGTGGAACCAACAGGGCACCTGCCCTCACCGAACTGGAGGAGCTGGTGGCGGCCACACTCGAGCAAGAGAGCGTCGTGGGTCTTGGGGACGCCGACAGCTCTGCCAGAGCCGCAACACAGCAAGGTAAGACGAAAGCACAGCAATGTAGCCGCCCCTACCCCTATCCCACATCCCCCATTGTGAAACGAGAATCACACTGCAGTCCACACGTGTCAGTGCAGACAGGCAATGCATTCCGGGAGATGTAGTCAGGGCAACACTAACCATGACGTAAATGTCACAGGGCAACAAGGCATGTCACGCACTCGAGGCACAAGGAGACAGAGGACAGATTGGAATGTGAAATGATTTATTGTGACGCTTGCAATGCAGCCCTTCGGGGACACTGAGCCAATGTTGTTTTTCTGTCCACAGATGTGACATCATGCAGTACAGGGCATGCTGCAGGGGAGACGGCACACCGGCCACAAAAATCACCTCTAGCCAGCACGAGTTCAGACCAGGGAGCAGGCCCACTTGCAGCCGCACCACCTACGCAGCCAGCCTCGCCGCACACAGAGCCAGCATCACCTCACCGAGAGCCAGCATCACCACCACCAGAGCCAGCATCGCCACTCATGTTCGATTCACCGGCCACATCTCCGCTTGCAGGTGTGAGAATGAGGAGGCGTCCAGCAGCCAGGCTACGAGCCTTAGACACCTCGTCAGACGACAGCATGGGCCCAGATGACCGCACCGGGCCCCAGGAAGGGAGCCATCCCACTGTGCCCCACACCTCACAGGCAGCACAGACGGGAGCAAGAGGGCGCCGCAGGTCGCATGTCCAGAGTCCACCAGCACCCACTGACGGCCATGGTGTCTTCTTGGGGCTCGAGGGCCAAATGTTGAAGCAACAGCGCCTGCAATCAAAGGCAGTAATGTCAGTCCAGAGGCACATGCGGGTGATGAGGACAAGCTTAGTCAACATGGACACAAACATTGGCGGCATGGCTGCGGGCATTCGGGACATGTCCCAGTCAATCCAGCAGTTGTGCAGCAAATTAGATGCTGACATCGAAGCACGGCGCCGGGAACGCCAGAGAAGGGACACTACCAGCAGGGCACTCAACCGTCTGGCAACTGCGACTTCCCTACTTTGCCGGCGCTCTGTGACGATGCAGGAGGGCCTAACACAGTGCTGCAGCGACCTGTCTCGGGGGATGGTGCAGGTGACAAGTGCACTAGGGGTGCTATTGACTAGTCAGGCGTCGACAACTGCTGCAGGGGATGCTGCAGAGAGCATCGACACCAGCAGCAGCATCACACCCCCCGTCCCAGAAGCACGCAGGAGCAGCAGGCGGCTTGGGGTTGGCTCTAGTGAGGATGCACAGGCCGTGCAATCCACCACTGCAGCGCGTATGCGCAAACATTGATGTGGCCCTGCTTATCCACTTGCCATTGGGTGACGTAACCCTGGACATACTCATTGTATAGATGGCATATTGCCAGATTGGCCTGTTCATGTGTTCATGGCGTGGTGCCACATTAAACTACGTCATGACTTCTCACGACTCGCTGTGTCCCCTCACTTACTCAGAAATAGTTGCATGTGATCTCTGCCCGTCTCTCTCTCCCATCGATTGCAGTTGGCACTCTAGCTGCGCTGCCCTCTCGCTGGCCTGACTCATCCTCGTTGTCCTCAAAATATGTTAGTTCCACATCTGTACCTTTTTTCGTGGCAAGGTTGTGCAGCATTGCACAAGTGGCAATTATCTTGCAGCAGGTGATGGGTTTGTACTGGCGTGCGCCTCTGCTCTTGTGGAGGCAGCGGAACCTGCTCTTCAGCAGTCCAAACGTGCGCTCCACCACATTGCGTGTAGATTTGTGGGCCACGTTGTATCGTCTCTCACTCTGGGTTGCTGGGTGTAGGTAGGGAGTGAGGATGAATGAACGGCATGCATATGCACTGTCGCCTGGATGAGTAACAGGGAACCATCAGTTACATGCCTCTATACACTCTGATTTGCAGGTTTCAAGGGGCGTCACTGTTACTTACCCAGCAGGTATCCCTCTCCGAATTCTCCGGCTCTCAGTCGTGTGTAGATCCCACTATTCTGGAAGATGTAAGAGTCGTGGGTGCTCCCAGGAAACTTTGCAACAATATCTGTGATGATGTTCCCTGCATCACAGATCACCTGCACATTGATGGAGTGGGTGGACTTCCTGTTCCTGTAGATGTGCTCTGTCTCAGCTGGTGGACAGATTGGGATGTGTGTACCATCAATACAGCCGATGACATGGGGGAACTGTGCCATGTGATAAAAGTCTGTTTTTGTTTTCTGCAGTGCAGCCTGTGTGTTTGGGAAGCTTATGTAGTGGTGCATTCTCTGCATCATGGCATCCAGGAACTTCCTGAAGAAACGTGACAGGCAACTCTGGGATACCCCACCCACCGCAGCTATCACCACCTGATAACTGCCGGATGCCAACAGATGTAGGCTGCAGAGCACCTGCACATGTGGGGGTATGGCGTGCGCCCTTCTTATTGGCTGGTCCAGGAGTGGGTGAAGGTCCCTGATTAAGTCCATGATGGTTTCGGGGTGTAGCCTGTACCTCTCATGTATCTCTGCATCAGTCAGCTGGAATAGTGTGATGCGCTGTCTGTAGATTTGTTCCTCCCGTCGCCACACCCTCAGTCCTGCTGCCTGTAGACGTAGGCGCCTTGCAATGACGTACATGGCGGCCATGTTGTCCACGCTGTTGCATTTTGGGATTGCTTATGTGCATTGTTGATGGTTACCACCTGCTTTCCATCCGTGTTAATTACCGACTCTTATTTACCGATTTTCCTGGATTTCTTAATTACCGACTGCTCCTACATGTCATTTAAAATTTTTACCACTTCATATTTACCACTTCATATTTACCGATTCGTTAATAATGTATTCGGTAAATATGAATCGGTATTTTAGAATTCGGTAACTATGAATCGGTATTTACCGCCTCATATTTACCGAAAAGTGGTTTTTGGACTCCTACATCTCACTTGTCTGAATACCGGTGGGTAACGGCATATTTACCGAAAATCGGCCGTTACCGACCGGTATTTGGCTACCTACATGAGGCCCTAAGTACGGTATCTCTACACTTTAGTTGCTTATCTGTCATTTGGGGGACTATTTTCTTCTTTGATCCCTGCTGGTGTTACTGTTTGCAGTTGGGTTCACTTATCTCCTAGTGCGGTCTACAGACCGAGGACTGCAGCATCTGGATCACTGCTCCAGACTCTCCCCATAAACAGTCTTGCAAACATTTTTCTTTTCTCCTCACATTTGCCGAAGGGCGCCCAGCGAGTTATCAATCCAGTCTTGTTCTAGGCAGGGCTCCTTATTATCTTTCCACACGCTTCACCTGTGACCTCACCCTTCATCAGGAGGGGGAAGAACCGGGAGTGCTGCGAGAGACAGAGAGGACATTACCATTGTGTCTGCTTTTACACTTTCTAGTTTGCGGAAAGGAACCACCGGAAAGAGTTTTGCAGTTTTGGTAGATAACCTTGTATGTTTTCATGCTTAATAGTTGTAATGCTCCAACCGTAACCATTTTTCCTTATTAGGGATTTGCATTATGTAGCTCTTATCTTTGCTGGTTCATTGGAAACGATCCATAGAAGAGATGCGTCACTGGTTGTACTGGCTTTTTCAAGGCCAGGCAGCTCTGCCCTGTAGTCGCCACAGAATACCGTAACCTCTTTGTGAAAAGATCACTGCTGTTCTGATAGATAGCAAAAGACACACAGTTGATGGACGGAATGCAGAACAAATCAAAACATTCGCCCCGAGTCAAGAGATCTGGGTTAAATCCATCATTCTTTTGCTCACCATGCCACCCCAGTTTACACTTGGTCATATGCAAATCAGTCTCGACCCTGTACCTCATGGGAACAGTCCAGCCTGAACTGCCAAGCCAGGTCCTCCCTGGACCGGAAACAAGCATCCTAGGACCGGTTTCGGGGTTTCACCCCTCATCAGCCAGGGTAGCTTGATTTCAGTGGCACAGTGAGCCCAGGACCCACGTCTGGGCATACCTGGCGCACTTAGGACGAGAAAGCAAAAGACACACAGTTTATGGACGGAATGCAGAACAAATTAAAACATTCAACCCTAGTCCAGAGATCTGGGTTAAATCCATCATTCCTTTGCACACCATGCCACCCCAGTTTGGACCTGGCCATATGCAAATCAGTCTTGACCCTGTGCCTCATGGGAGCAACCTAGCCCGAACTGCCAAGCCAGGTCCTCCCTGGACCGGAAACAAGCATCCTAGGACCGATTTCGGAGTTTCACCCCTCATCAGCCAGGATAGCTTGATTCCAGTGGCACAGTGAGCGCAGGACCCACGTCTGGGCATACCTGGCACACCTAGGGCGAGAAAGCAAAAGACACACAGTTGTACTGTGGTGAATGTATGACATTGTTCTGCATTCTATCCATAAATTGTTCTTTATGCATTTGTCACCCCGAGTGGGACAGGTATGCCCAGACGTGGGTCCCGTGCTCTCCATGCCATTCCAGTTTGGACCCGGTCATATGCAAATCAGTCTTGACCCTGCGCCCAATGGGAACAGTCCAGCCCAAACTGCCAAGCCAGGTCCTCCCTGGACCGGAAACAAGCATCCTAGGACCGGTTTCAGGGTTTCACCCCTCATCAGCCAGGATAGCTTGATTCCAGTTGCACAGAGAGCCCAGAACCCACGTCTGCGCATACCTGGAACACTTAAGGTGAAAAAGCAAAAGACACACAGTTGTACTGTGGTGAATGTATGACATTGTTCTGCATTCTGTCCATCAATTGTTCTTTATGCATTTGTCACCCCGAGTGGGACAGGTATGCCCGGACGTGGGTCCCATGCTCACCATGCCATTCCAGTTTGGACCCAGCCATATGCAAATCAGTCTTGACCCTGCTCCCAATGGGAACAGTCCAGCCCAAACTGCCAAGCCAGGTCCTCCCTGGACCGGAAACAAGCATCCTAGGACCGGTTTCAGGGTTTCACCCCTCATCAGCCAGGATAGCTTGATTCCAGTGGCACAGTGAGCCCAGGACCCACGTCTGCGCATACCTGGCGCACTTAAGGTGAGAAAGCAAAAGACACACAGTTGTACTGTGGTGAATGTATGACATTGTTCTGCATTCTGTCCATCAATTGTTCTTTATGCATTTGTCACCCCGAGTGGGACAGGTATGCCCAGACGTGGGTCCCATGCTCACCATGCCATTCCAGTTTGGACCCAGCCATATGATATCGACCCGAAATAAGCCAAAAGAGGTGAGCATCCCAATCTATATCGGGAAAAGAAGAATAAACAGTGCATCAAAATAATGAGCCCTATAAAAAGCATTGAGACTTCAACTATAAGTATCACATGTTGTAAAATGCCTATATAGTTACCTACTTTGTAAAAAGTTTCAAACTGATAGCCCTTCTTGGGTAATTTCAGAAGGAGGGACAATCTAATCTCACTCCGCTCACTCCTTTAAAAACCAGGCATATCTGTAGATAAAACAATGGGAATAGTACAATAAATTGGCAATTCATAATGTGTAGCTCCTTGCAATATACACATATCCATAGTAATGATATTAACTTAGTGAGACAGCCTCTAATGATTAACTAAAAAGAGGCCCCAATACATATATACATATGTTTTGTAAAGGTCACAGGATAATGTCTCAATGCATTGTAATCAGCTTAAAGCCCCCCTATTTTCATTCCCCTATTACCAGCAGGTAGAGTATCACTAGAGCAATGCCTTAACAAAAGTTGGATGCTAACCAGTGCCTGCTGTCCCGTAAGTAAGCTGTTTGGATCCATGTAGTATCGCTAGAGCAATGCTTAAAAAGATAGACTGGATGCTAAGCAGTGCCTACATTCCCGTAATAAAGCTGAGTGGACACTTTCTCAAAAACACCCAAACTGCCAGCCTGAACACCCAAATATCGACTACTATTACTTACATGTCCAGCCGGAAAGTATGATCCTACAATGGGGTTCTGGCACGGGGTACTCTGCCTCCGTAAGCGTAGATTAGAACCACCAAAACATCCTGCTATTTAAGCAAAAAAAAAACATCATTCTCCTAATCGCACTCCAAACTAAACCACAAACAGCTGAGGTAGGAATATCACTTGACTCCAAACCCTCAGAGGTGGCGCCATCTTGGAACGATAAATTAAATACAGGGCGCCTCCTGTTATTAGAACTATACTCCTGTATAAAACTAATTGTCCAAACATACCATATTGTGCATAGAACCGAGCCTGAAAAGTAAACCCCTCTGTCTCAAAAAGGAAATTTGTTTCTACATTTTTGACGAACCGCTAGGATAAGAGTATCACGTGTCTGCTGATCTTTAACGGTGACGCCATCTTAGAACGGGAAATGTACTACAAAGCAACTACTATTTTTAGAAATAACGCTATTGTATATAGCTTATTCGGCTATAAAGTGATCTATTTTGAGTTCCATCGAACCTAAATCGCAGTACTAGTATACCTGCTTCAAATTTTTTAGATAAATAATCCCTGAAATATGGTGGCAATCATGTAAATAAAAATCCCCATTCGTAGTACCCCTACAGTACGAGGAAAGGGGAAGAAAGGTACATTATCAATAACTAATAGCGCACAGGCAACTAAAAGGACCCTACCAGTCGTTCCCATTCTTCCTTAGAATTCAAACCTTTGCTCATAGTATTCAGATAAGAAATATACCATTGCTCTCAAGATTTTCGTTTTATTTCAAGATTACCACCGCGTCTCCCAATGGTTACTTTTTCCAGTATAAACCACCCCAGCTCATTCTCACCATGTCCCAACTCAATAAAGTGGGACACTAGGGGTGCATTTTCTTTTCTCATTTTTATGGCCGATCTATGTTCCTGGATTCTAACACCTAGTTCTCTACTAGTCTCCCCCACGTAGCCTAGGCCACATGGGCAATGTATCAGGTAGACAACACTCTTGCTTTTGCAATTGTTAAGGGTTTTAGATTTCAAAAGTCTACCATTCAACTCTATATTTTGGGATTGTATACAAAGAGCACAAACATTAAATGTGCCACATTTCACGTTTCCTATAGCTCTAGTACCTCCAAGGGTTCTTTGAGACTCTCTATGATCTTCACGATAGGTATATACTAGTTCATTCCTAAGATTTCTGTTACGCTTAAACGCGAATAGAGGTTTCTCTAACCTATATTCCTCCTCATAGTTGAGAATATGACAGTTTCTATTTACAACATTTTTTATTTTGTTGCTCACATTCGAGAACGTACTCACAAAGACTAACTCGTCCTCATTCCTATTCTTTTTCTCTTGGCCATTTTTCTCAAGCATAGCCTCCCTGTTGTAAAACCTAGCCCTTTTGAAAGAATGAGTGATCAATTTCTTCGGATATCTCCTGTCTTTAAACTTCTTCTTGAGGACCTCAGAGTGTTTATAGAAATCCCCCAAGTTGGAATAATTTCTCCGAAGTCGGAGAAATTGGCTGAAGGGGATATTGTCCTTTTGTGATTTGGGGTGATAGCTAGAGTAATGTAACAAAGTGTTTTTGTCCATTGGCTTTGTAAAAAGTTCCACTTCTAGAACCCCATTGACTCCCTTGATAGTAATATCTAAAAAAACAACGCTGGTTCTACTACTATGGGATGTGAATTTCAAATTGCCGTCCCCCAAATTCAGCCATGTCAAAAATTCATTTAAAAGATCAAGATCACCCTCCCAGATAAAAAAGATATCATCTATGTAGCGGTACCAGCCCGCTACATTTTCAGAGAAGGGAGCAAGGTCGTTAAAAATGTGTTTCTTTTCAATTTCGCCCACATAGAGGCAGGCCAGACTTGGGGCACATGTAGCCCCCATACTGGTCCCCTTCTTTTGTTTAAAAAGTTGATCTCCAAAAAGAAAAATATTGTTTTTCAAAATCATTTTAACACATTCCACAATAAAATCGTTATTGACCCCCTCTAGATTTACCTCAATCAAAAGTTCACGCACCATCTCAACAGTATCATCCTGTGGAATGTGTGTGTAAAGAGACTCAATGTCAAGGGTAACCAGACACTGAGTCTCACCACAAAACGGTTTACCTTCCAACAGGGAGATAATGTGAGAGGAATCACTAACATATGATTTGAGATCACTCACCAGTGGAAGCAGAAAGCAGTCCACGTATTTGCTGAGAGGTTCAAATAGTGAGTGTATACTGCTAACAATCGGCCTCATGGGGGGATTGTCTGCACTTTTATGCACCTTAAGCAAACCGTATAGTGCAGGGATCCTAGGTTCTAGGTTATTCAAAAACTTGAATTCATCATCACAGATCCATTTGTTATCTTTCGCTTCAGTGAGTAATTTTAAACATTTGTTAGCCAGTGTAGTAAGAGAGCATCTGCGAGTAGGTTCATAGTGTTCCACTACTCGCAACATTGTTAGCATCTTCTCATTGTAGTCAGTAGTGTTGAACACAACTATTCCCCCACCCTTATCTGCTGGCTTTATAGTAAGCTTATCATTATTCTTAAGGGAGTTAATAGCCTCCCTTTCCTCTCTCTTAATATTGTGTGGAAAAAATTGTTTTTGACTATCATTAAGGATTCCTTGAACATCACTTTCTACTGCTTTTTCGAATGTTTCTAAATTTCTTCCTACCATCCCAAGAGTGGGTGTAAAAGAGGATTTTGGTTTGAGTCCAGAAAAATTTACCACATCCCTACGTGGTCAATTTTCAAAAAACCTTCTCAAACGGACTTTACGAAAGAAGGCACGCAGATCCTTTTCTAATTCAAATTTGTTAACCTGAGTGGATGGAACAAAACTAAAACCATTTCCTAATACCCTTATTTCTACTTCACTCAACTCAGTATCTGATTAATTTATGACTGGAGCTACATCTAACGCCAATAGCTCTGTTTCCGTGTCCGAATGTATTCTTGAGGTGGAGGTGGAGGTCCTCGATTCTGTTGTCCCCTTCCTGGATTTCTGTTGTATCCCTGACCTCTCCGGGGACGTGCGTCTAAAAAAGAACCATATTGTTTGGGATTATTTTTACTATTACTCTCTTCTCTATTCTCTACCTCATCCTCGCTACTAGATCCTGAAGTGTCAAAGAAGGTAATCTGTTTCTTGCCTCCTCTGTAATACATGGGTCTATTAGCTGGTCTCTCCCATCCTGGTTCTTGTCTTTGTTGATAGTAGTTTTCTTTCAAAAAAGGGTATGTCACTTCCTGATTAAATCTTTCGATATCTTTCTTTGATTTATTCGTTTTTTTATTAATTAAATAATCCCTATATCCATCTATGTCCCTATTAATATCTTCCAATTTCTTCTTGGCTTCATCCACAGCCAGACTACCTGTGAGTTTCATTCCTAACTTTTCAATAGCCTCTTTCTCAATAATTATCAGTTCCTGGGCCGTCTCAATAATTAAAAGGATCCAGTCCCGACTACATCTATTTGAGATCATAGTCCAGGTCTCTAAAAACTTTCGGTTTTCTACAAAGAGCCCCGGTTCATTCCGTACCTGGAGTCCTATAAGGATAGTTCCTGATTTAACATACTCAATAAGAAAATCTGCATGGGCCTCTGTGCGGATAAGTTTCTTTTTGAGGTTAACCAACTTACCCCAGCTTTCTCCTTTACTATTGATAACTACTATTTTATTAGTATTCTTGGCATTAATAATTCGAATATATTGATTTTCACTAAAACTGAATGTCTTAAATTGATCCATAGGCTCAACCGAGCTCTAATCAACTTCAAAAAGGAGACTCCCCAGTCCAATGGACTGTGCCAAATTTTGTAAAGAGAAAGAGAGAGGGAACCCTACGTCACCAAGGAGGTGGGGTACCACAAGACCAAAGTCAAAAGAACAATCCCCTTGGGAAACTAATCAAATGAAACCATGAATATTCACATCCACTCTCAAACAGTATCGAGATCATACAATCAAACTCAGAGGTGCAAAATTAAAGAGCTTAATAATCAAGTCAAAAAATGTGTTATAATATAGAGTTTATTAAAATGATATATATACACAAGCAATTAATCATAATAAAAACTCTCTTTACAAACTGGGCATACCTGGCGCACTTAGGGCGAGAAAGCAAAAAACACACAGTTGATGGACGGAATGCAGAACAAATTAAAACATTCAACCCTAGTCCAGAGATCTGGGTTAAATCCATCATTCTTTTGCTAACCATGCCACCCCAGTTTAGACCTGGCCATATGCAAATCAATCTTGACCCTGTGCCTCAAGGGAGCAGTCTAGCCCGAACTGCCAAGCCAGGTCCTCCCTGGACCGGAAACAAGCATCCTAGGACCGGTTTCGGGGTTTCACCCCACTTCAATCAGGATAGCTTGATTCCAGTGGCACGGTGAGCCCAGGACCCACGTCTGAGCATACCTGGCGCACTTAGGGCGAGAAAGCAAAAGACACACAATTGATGGACGGAATGCAGAACAAATAAAAACATTCACCCCCAGTCAAGAGATCTGGGTTAAATCCATCATTCTTTTGCTCACCATGCCACCCCAGTTTACACTTGGTCATATGCAAATCAGTCTCGACCCTGTACCTCATGGGAACAGTCCAGCCCGAACTGCCAAGCCAGGTCCTCCCTGGACCTGAAACAAGCATCCTAGGACCGATTTCGGGGTTTCACCCCTCATCAGCCAGGATAGCTTGATTCCAGTGGCACAGTGAGCCCAGGACCCACGTCTGGGCATACCTGGCGCACCTAGGGCGAGAAAGCAAAAGACACACAGTTGTACTGTGGTGAATGTATGACATTGTTCTGCATTCTATCCATAAATTGTTCTTTATGCATTTGTCACCCCGAGTGGGACAGGTATGCCCAGACGTGGGTCCCGTGCTCTCCATGCCATTCCAGTTTGGACCCGGCCTTATGCAAATCAGTCTTGACCCTGCGCCCAATGGGAACAGTCCAGCCCAAACTGCCAAGCCAGGTCCTCCCTGGACCGGAAACAAGCATCCTAGGACCGGTTTCAGGGTTTCACCCCTCATCAGCCAGGATAGCTTGATTCCAGTGGCACAGAGAGCCCAGGACCAAAGCCTGCGCATACCTGGCGCACTTAAGGTGAAGAAGCAAAAGACACACAGTTGTACTGTGGTGAATGTATGACATTGTTCTGCATTCTGTCCATCAATTGTTATTTATGCATTTGTCACCCCGAGTGGGACAGGTATGCCCAGACGTGGGTCCCGTGCTCACCATGCCATTCCAGTTTGGACCCAGCCATATGCAAATCAGTCTTGACCCTGCTCCCAATGGGAACAGTCCAGCCCAAACTGCCAAGCCAGGTCCTCCCTGGACCGGAAACAAGCATCCTAGGACCGGTTTCAGGGTTTCATCCCTCATCAGCCAGGATAGCTTGATTCCAGTGGCACAGTGAGCCCAGGACCCACGTCTGCGCATACCTGGCACACTTAAGGTGAGAAAGCAAAAGACACACAGTTGTACTGTGGTGAATGTATGACATTGTTCTGCATTCTGTCCATCAATTGTTCTTTATGCATTTGTCACCCCGAGTGGGACAGGTATGCCCAGACGTGGGTCCCATGCTCACCATGCCATTCCAGTTTGGACCCAGCCATATGATATCGACCCGAAATAAGCCAAAAGAGGTGAGCATCCCAATCTATATCGGGAAAAGAAGAATAAACAGTGCATCAAAATATTGAGCCTTATAAAAAGCATTGAGACTTCAACTGTAAGTATCACATGTTGTAAAATGCCTATATAGTTACCTACTTTATAAAAAGTTTCAAACTGATAGCCCTTCTTGGGTAATGTCAGAAGGAGGGACAATCTAATCTCACTCCGCTCACTCCTTTAAAAACCAGGCATATCTGTAGATAAAACAATGGGAATAGTACAATAAATTGGCACTTCTTAATGTGTAGTTCATTGCCATATACACATATCCACAGTAATGATATTAACTTAGTGGGACAGCCTCTAATGATTAACTAAAAAGAGGCCCCAATACATATATACATATGTTTTGTAAAGGTCACAGGATAATGTCTCAATGCATTGTAATCAGCTTCAAGCCCCCCTATTTTCATTCCCCTATTACCAGCAGGTAAAGTATCACTAGAGCAATGCCTTAACAAAAGTTGGATGCTAACCAGTGCCTGCAGGCCCGTAAGTAAGCTGTTTGGATCCATGTAGTATCGCTAGAGCAATGCTTAAAAAGAGAGACTGGATGCTAACCAGTGCCTACATTCCCGTAATAAAGCTGAGTGGATACTTCCTCAAAAACACCCAAACTGCCAGCCTGAACACCCAAATATCGACTACTATTACTTACATGTCCAGCCGGAAAGTATGATCCTACAATGGGGTTCTGGCACGGGGTACTCTGCCTCCGTAAGCGTAGATTAGAACCACCAAAACATCCTGCTATTTAAGCAAAAAAAGCCCACGATTCTCCTAATCGCACTCCAAACTAAACCACAAACAGCTGAGGTAGGAATATCACGTGACTCCAAACCCTCACAGGTGGCGCCATCTTGGAACGATAAATTAAATACAGGGCGCCTCCTGTTATTAGAACTATACTCCTGTATAAAACTAATTGTCCAAAGGTACCATATTGTGCATAGAACCGAGCCTGAAAAGTAAACCCCTCTGTCTCAAAAAGGAAATTTGTTTCTACATTTTTGACGAACCGCTAGGATAAGAGTATCACGTGTCTGCTGATCTTTAACGGTGACGCCATCTTAGAACGGGAAATGTACTACAAAGCAACTACTATCTTTAGAAATAACGCTATTGTATATAGCTTATTCGGCTATAAAGTGACCTTTTTTGAGTTCCATCGAACTTAAATCGCAGTATTAGTATACCTGCTTCAAATTTTTTAGATAAATAATCCCTGAAATATGGTGGCAATCATGTAAATAAAAATCCCCATTCGTAGTACCCCTACAGAATGAGGAAAGGGGAAGAAAGGTACATTATCAATAACTAATAGCGCACAGGCAACTAAAAGGACCCTACCAGTCGTTCCCATTCTTCCTTAGAATTCAAACCTTTGCTCATAGTATTCAGATAAGAAATATACCATTGCTCTCGAGATTTTCTTTTTATTTCAAGATTACCACCGCGTCTCCCAATGGTTATAAACCACCCCAGCTCATTCTCACCATGTCCCAACTCAATAAAGTGGGACACTAGGGGTGCATTTTCTTTTCTCATTTTTATGGCCGATCTATGTTCCTGGATTCTAACACCTAGTTCTCTACTAGTCTCCCCCACGTAGCCTAGGCCACATGGGCAACGTATCAGGTAGACAACACTCTTGCTTTTGCAATTGTTAAGGGTTTTAGATTTCAAAAGTCTACCATTCAACTCTATATTTTGGGATTGTATACAAAGAGCACAAACATTACATGTGCCACATTTCACGTTTCCTATAGCTCTAGTACCTCCAAGGGTTCTTTGAGACTCTCTATGATCTTCACGATAGGTATATACTAGTTCATTTATAAGATTTCTGTTACGCTTAAACGCGAATAGAGGTTTCTCTAACCTATATTCCTCCTCATAGTTGAGAATATGCCAGTTTCTATTTACAAACATTTTTATTTTGTTGCTCACATTCGAGAACGTACTCACAAAGACTAACTTGTCCTGATTCCTATTCTTTTTCTCTTGGCCATTTTTCTCAAGCATAGCCTCCCTGTTGTAAAATCTAGCCCTTTTGAAAGAATGAGTGATCAATTTCTTCGGATATCCCCTGTCTTTAAACTTCTTCTTGAGGACCTCAGAGTGTTTATAGAAATCCCCCAAGTTGGAACAATTTCTCCGAAGTCGGAGAAATTGGCTGAAGGGGATATTGTCCTTTTGTGATTTGGGGTGATAGCTAGAGTAATGTAACAAAGTGTTTTTGTCCATTGGCTTTGTAAAAAGTTCCACTTCTAGAACCCCATTGACTCCCTTGATAGAAATATCTAAAAAAACAACGCTGGGTCTACTACTATGGGATGTGAATTTCAAATTGCCGTCCCCCAAATTCAGCCACGTCAAAAATTCATTTAAAAGATCAAGATCACCTTCCCAGATAAAAAAGATATCATCTATGTAGCGGTACCAGCCCGCTACATTTTCAGAGAAGGGAGCAAGGTCGTTAAAAATGTGTTTCTTTTCGAATTCGCCCACATAGAGGCAGGCCAGACTTGGGGCACATGTAGCCCCCATACTGGTCCCCTTCTTTTGTTTAAAAAGTTGATCTCCAAAAAGAAAAATATTGTTTTTCAAAATCATTTTAACACATTCCACAATAAAATCTTTATTGACCCCCTCTAGATTTACCTCAATCAAAAGTTCACGCACCATCTCAACAGTATCATCCTGTGGAATGTGTGTGTAAAGAGACTCAATGTCAAGGGTAACCAGACACTGAGTCTCACCACAAAACGGTTTAATGTGAGAGGAATCACTAACATAGAATTTGAGATCACTCACCAGTGGACGCATAAAGCAGTCCATGTATTTGCTGAGAGGTTCAAATAGTGAGTCTATACTGCTAACAATCGGCCTCATGGGGGGATTGTCTGCACTTTTATGCACCTTAAGCAAACCGTATAGTGCAGGGATCCTAGGTTCTAGGTTATTCAAAAACTTGAATTCATCATCACAGATCCATTTGTTATCTTTCGCTTCAGTGAGTAATTTTAAACATTCGTTAGCCAGTGTAGTAAGAGAGCATCTGCGAGTAGGTTCATAGTGTTCCACTACTCGCAACATTGTTAGCATCTTCTCATTGTAGTCAGTAGTGTTGAACACAACTATTCCACCACCCTTATCTGCTGGCTTTATAGTAAGCTTATTATTATTCTTAAGGGAGTTAATAGCATCCCTTTCCTCTCTCTTAATATTGTGTGGAAAAAATTGTTTTTGACTATCATTAAGGATTCTTTTAACATCACTTTCTACTGCTTTTTCGAATGTTTCTAAATTTCTTCCTACCATCTCAAGAGTAGCTGTAAAAGAGGATTTTGGTTTGAGTCCAGAAAAATTTACCACATCCCTACGTGGTCGATTTTCAAAAAACCTTCTCAAACGAACTTTACGAAAGAAGGCACGCAGATCCTTTTCTAATTCAAATTTGTTAACCTGAGTGGATGGAACAAAACTAAAACCATTTCCTAATACCCTTATTTCTACTTCACTCAACTCAGTATCTGATAAATTTATCACTGGAGCTACATCTACCGCCAATAGCTCTGTTTCCGTGTCCAAATGTATTCTTGAGGTGGAGGTCCTCGATTCTGTTGTCCCCTTCCTGGATTTCTCTTGTATCCCTGACATCTCCGGGGACGTGCATCTAAAAAAGAACCATATTCTTTGAGATTATTTTTACTATTACTCTCTTCTCTATTCTCTACCTCATCCTCGCTAGTAGATCTGAAGTGTCAGAGAAGGTAATCTGTTTCTTGCCTCCTCTGTAATACATGGGTCTATTAGCTGGTCTCTCCCATCCTGGTTCTTGTCTTTGTTGATAGTAGTTTTCTTTCAAAAAAGGGTATGTCACTTCCTGATTAAATCTTTCAATATCTTTCTTTAATTTATTCGTTTTTTTATTAATTAAATAATCCCTATATCTATCTATGTCCCTATTAATATCTTCCAATTTCTTCTTGGCTTCATCCACAGCCAGACTACCTCTGAGTTCCATTTCTAACTATTCAATAGCCTCTTTCTCAATAATTATCAGTTCCTGGGCTGTCTCAATAATTAAAAGAATCCAGTCCCGACTACATCTATTTGAGATCATAGTCCAGGTCTCTAAAAACTTTCCGTTTTCTACAAAGAGCCCCGGCTCATTCCGTACCTGGAGTCCAATAAGGATAGTTCCTGATTTAACATACTCAATAAGAAAATCTGCATGGGCCTCTGTGCGGATAAGTTTCTTTTTGAGGTTAACCAACTTACCCCAGCTTTCTCCTTTACTATTGATAACTACTATTTTATTACTATTCTTGGCATTAATAATTCGATTATATTGATTTTCACTAAAACTGAACGTCTTAAATTGTTCCATAGGCTCAACCGAGCTCTAATCAACTTCAAAAAGGAGACTCCCCAGTCCAATGGACTGTGCCAAATTTTGTAAAGAGAGAGAGAGAGAGGGAACCCTACATCACCAAGGAGGTGGGGTACCACAAGACCAAAGTCAAAAGAACAATCCCCTTGGGAAACTAATCAAATGAAACCATGAATATTCACATCCACTCTCAAACAGTATCGAGATCATACAATCAAACTCAGAGGTGCAAAATTAAAGAGCTTAATAATCAAGTCAAAATATGTGTTACAATATAAAGTTTATTAAAATTATATATATACACAAGCAATTAATCATAATAAAAACTCTCTTTACAAACTGGGCATACCTGGTGCACTTAGGGCGAGAAAGCAAAAGACACACAGTTGATGGACGGAATGCAGAACAAATTAAAACATTCAACCCTAGTCCAGAGATCTGGGTTAAATCCATCATTCTTTTGCTATCCATGCCACCCCAGTTTAGACCTGGCCATATGCAAATCAGTCTTGACCCTGTGCCTCAAGGGAGCAGTCTAGCCCGAACTGCCAAGCCAAGTCCTCCCTGGACCGGAAACAAGCATCCTAGGACCGGTTTCGGGATTTCACCCCTCATCAGCCAAGATAGCTTGATTCCAGTGGCACAGTGAGCCCAGGACCCACGTCTGGGCATACCTGGCGCACTTATGGCGAGAAAGAAAAAGACACACAGTTGTACTGTGGTGAATGTATGACATTGTTCTGCATTCTGTCCATCAATTGTTCTTTATGCATTTGTCACCCCGAGTGGGACAGGTATGCCCAGACTTGGGTCTCGTGCTCTCCATGCCATTCCAGTTTGGACCTGGCCATATGCAAATCAGGAGGCCCAAGCAGGGATCCACCCACTAGACACCAGGGAGGGGGGAGCGGCCCTTGCCTGTCGCGGGTACTTGGGCCTCCCATACAAGTGAGGCACCATTTGTATCGGTAGACCTGGGGGAACGCTGGGTGGTGGGAAATTTGTGTGAGCCCGGTGATGCCGCAACTTTCCCACACAAAAATGTGTGAAAAAAGTGATTTTTTCAGCTAAAATTGAGGTTTGCAGGGGATTCTGGGTAAGGAAACGTTGGGGGATCCACGCAAGCCATACCTCCCTGGAAGCCCCCGGGTGTCTAGTTTTCAGAAATGTCTGGGTTTGGTAGGTTTCCCTAGGTGTCGGCAGAGCTAGGGTTCACAAACTACAGCTAGGCACTTTGCCAAAAAAGGGTCATTTTTCACTGCGAAATTGAGGTGTGACCACATTGCGTTTTGCGCCGTTTCCTATCGCGGGCACTAGGCCAACCCACACAAGTGAGGTACTATTTTTCTCGTAAGACTTTGGGGAACGCGGGGTGGGTGAATTTGTGAATCCACGCAGATTCCAGAACTTTCCACCACAGAAAAGTGGGAAAATGTGTTTTTTCGTACAATGGTTTAGGTTTGCAGGGGATTCTGGTTAACAGAACCTGGTGGGAGGCAGCTAAGTCACCCCATCCTGGATTCCCATGGGTGTCTATTTTTTGAAAATATATAGGTTTGCTAGGTTTGCTTAGGTGCCGGCAGACCTATGGTTCAAAAACTACAACTAGGTACTTTGCCAAAAAAGGGTCATTTTTCACTGCGAAATTGAGGTGTGACCACGTTGCGTTTTGCACTGTTTCCTGTCGCGGGCACTAGGCCGACCCACACAAGTGAGGTACCATTTTTCTCGTAAGACTTTGGGGAACGCAGGGTGGGTGGAAATTTGTGGATCCATGCAGATTCCAGAACTTTCCACCACAGAAATGTGGGGAAAATGTATTTGTTTGGACAATTGTTTAGGTTTGCAAGGGATTCTGGGTAACAGACCCTGGTGGGAGGCAGTCAAGTCACCCATCCTGGATTCCCCTGGATGTCTAGTTTTCAAAAATGTATAGGTTTGCTAGGTTTTCCAAGGTGTCGGCAGAGTTAGGGTTAAAAAACTACAGCTAGGCACTTTGCCAAAAAAGGGTCTTATTTCACTACGATATTGAGGTGTGACCACGTTGCTTTTGCGCCGTTTCCTGTCGCGGGCATTAGGCAGACCCACACAAGTGAGGTACCATTTTTCTCGTAAGACTTTGGGGAATGCGGGGTGTATGAAAATTTGTGGATCCACGCAGATTCCAGAACTTTCCACCACAGAAATGTGGGGAAAATGTGTTTTTTTGACAATTGTTTACGTTTGCAAGGGATTCTGGGTAACAAAACCTGGTGGGAGGCAGTCAAGTCTCCCCATCCTGGATTCCCCTGGGTGTCTAGTTTTCAAAAATCTATAGGTTTGCTAGGTTCCTCTAGGTGCCGGCAGAGCCAAGGTTCAAGTACTACTGCTAGGCACTTTGCCAAAAAAGGGTAATTTTTCACTGCGAAATTGAGGTGTGACCACGTTGCGTTTTGCGCCGTTTCCTGTCGCGGACACTAGGTCGACCCACACAAGTGAGGTACCATTTTTCTCGTAAGACTTTGGGGAACGCGGGGTGGGTGGAAATTTGTGGATCCACGCAGATTCCAGAACTTTCCACCACAGAAATGTGGGGAAAATGTTTTTTTGTCAATTTTTAGGTTTGCAAGGGATTCTGGGTAACAGAACCTGGTGGGAGGCAGTCAAGTTACCACATCCTGGATTCCCCTGGGTGTCTAGTTTTCCAAAATGTATAGGTTTGGTAGGTTTCCCTAGGTGCCAGCAGAGCTAGGGTTCAGAAACTACAGCTAGGCACTTTGCCAAAAAAAGGTCATTTTTCACTGCGAAATTGAGTTGTGACCACGTTGCGTTTTGCGCCGTTTCCTGTTGCAAGCACTAGGCCGACCCACACAAGTGAGGTACCATTTTTCTCGTAAGACTTTGGGGAACGCGGGGTGGGTGGAAATTTGTGGATCCACACAGATTCCAGTACTTTCCACCACAGAATGTGGGGAAAATGTATTTGTTTGGACAATTGTTAAGTTTGCAAGGGATTCTGGGTAACAGACCCTGGTGGGAGGCAGTCAAGTCACCCCATCCTGGATTCCCCTGGGTGTCTAGTTTTCAAAAATATATAGGTTTGCTATGTTTCCCAAGGTGCCGGCAGACCTAGGGATAAAAAACTACAGCTAGGCACTTTGCCAAAAAAGGGTAATTTTTCACTGCGAAATTGAGGTGTGACCACGTTGCGTTATGCGCCGTTTCCTGTCGCGGGCACTAGGCCGACCCGCACAAGTGAGGTACCATTTTTCTCGAAAGACTTTGGGGAATGCGGGGTGTGTGGAAATTTGTGGGTCCACGCAGATTCCAGAACTTTCCACCACAGAAATGTGGGAAAAATTTGTTTTTTTTACACTATTTTCGGTTTGCAAGGGATTCTGGGTAACAGACCCTGGTGGGAGGCAGTCAAGTCACCCCATCCTGGATTCCCCTGGGTGTCTAGTTTTCAAAAATGTATAGGTTTGCTAGGTTTTCCAAGGTGTCGGCAGAGCTAGGGTTAAAAAACTACAGCTAGACACTTTGCCATTCACTACGAAATTGAGGTGTGACCACGTTGAGTTTTGCGCCGTTTCCTGTTGCGGGCATTAGGCCGACCCGCGCAAGTGAGGTACCATTTTTCTCGTAAGACTTTGGGGAATGCGGGGTGTGTGAAAATTTGTGGATCCACGCAGATTCCAGAACTTCCCACCACAGAAATGTGGGGAAAATGTGTTTTTTTGACAATTTTTTACGTTTGCAAGGGATTCTGGGTAACAAAACCTGGTGGGAGGCAGTCAAGTCTCCCCATCCTGGATTCCCCTGGGTGTCTAGTTTTAAAACATTTATAGGTTTGCTAGGTTCCCCTAGGTGCCGGCAGAGCCAAGGTTCAAGTACTACTGCTAGGCACTTTGCCAAAAAAGGGTAATTTTTCACTGCGAAATTGAGGTGTGACCACGTTGCGTTTTGTGCCGTTTCCTGTCGCGGACACTAGGTCGACCCACACAAGTGAGGTACCATTTTTCTCGTAAGACTTTGGGGAACGCAGGGTGGGTGGAAATTTGTGGATCCACGCAGATTCCAGAACTTTCCACCACAGAAATGTGGGGAAAATGTTTTTTGTCAATTTTTAGGTTTGCAAGGGATTCTGGGTAACAGAACCTGGTGGGAGGCAGTCAAGTCACCAAATCCTGGATTCCCCTGGGTGTCTAGTTTTCAAAAATGTATAGGTTTGGTAGGTTTCCCTAGGTGCCGGCAGAGCTAGGGTTCAGAAACTACAGCTAAGCACTTTGCCAAAAAAGGGTCATTTTTCACTGCGAAATTGAGGTATGACCACGTTGCGTTTTGCACTGTTTCCTGTCGCGGGCACTAGGCCGACCCACACAAGTGAGGTACCATTTTTCTCGTAAGACTTTGGGGAAAGCGGGGTGGGTGGAAATTTGTGGATCCACGCAGATTCCAGAACTTTCCACCACAGAAATGTGGGGAAAATGTGTTTTTTTAACAATTATTTAGGTTTACAAGGGATTCTGGGTAACAGAACCTGGTGGGAGGCAGTCAAGTCACCCGATCCTGGATTTCCCTGGGTGTCTAGTTTTCAAACATGTATAGGTTTGCTAGGTTTCTGTAGGTGCTGGCAGAGCTAGGGTTCAAAAACGACAGCTAAGCACTTTGCCAAAAAAGGGTCATTTTTCACTGCGAAATTGAGGTGTGACCACGTTGCGTTTTGCGCCATTTCCTGTCACGGGCACTAGGCCGATCCACACAAGTGAGGTACCATTTTTCTCAGAAGACTTTGGGGAACGCGGGGTGGGTGGAAATTTGTGGATCCACGCAGATTCCAGAACTTTCCACCACAGAAATGTGGGGAAAATGTGGTTTTTTTGACAATTTTTTAGGTTTGCAAGGGATTCTGGGTAACAGAACCTGGTGGGAGGCAGTCAAGTCACCCCATCCTGGATTCCCCTGGGTGTCTAGTTTTCAAAAATATATAGGTTTGCTAGGTTTCCCTAGGTGCCGGCAGAGCTAGTGTTAAAAAACTACAGCTAGAGACTTCGTAAAAATTAAACAATGTTTTAAAGTGCTGGGCCCTTAAATTAGATGAACGTAGCAATTTCTTGTTTAATATAAGAGCTAAATCAAGATCCACATCCGGATCGTCTAACTTAATGGATAATGACTGTTCAGTTTTTTCCAAGTATACCTACCATAAGATGATTATAGGTGTGTTTAATTTTATTTCCCCCATTCCCTAAATAGTCCAACAAAGGACAACATGTTATTGCCGTGATTCTCGGTCTCATGGCCCTTAACAACTGGGATAGCTGACTATAGAGCAGCCAGTGAGTTGGTGGGACCCCGTATTTGAGCTGAATCACATCAAACCCAACAACCGCTCCTCCTTCCCACACATCCCCAATGGTCCTTATTCCCTGCTCTTTCCAAAATTGACAGTGCGTACCTATATCCAAATATGGGAACAGATTAGAATTCCATAAAGACAAATATGTATTAATCTTGGGAATCTCTAGCAGCTTTTGAATAGCTTTCCACATCCCCCATACCCCGCTCACAATCTTGAGCCTAACCTTTTTATAGTATCTGCGGTCGACCTCCCTCAAAAGTAGCCCTACAGCCTTCTTCCCCAATAAAAGCTCGAATATAGTTGGGGGGTCCTGACTGTCTCCCTGAATCCCTGGTAGATTATCATTTAGTTGATATAAGATTGACATTTGGGCTAACTGGGAAGAGTAATGGTATAGTCGAAGGTTTGGGAGGGCCATTCCGCCTCTATCATGCGGGAGTGACATAAGCATCATAGATCGTCTTATTTTCCCATATTGCCATATAAACCTATTGAAGATTGCTTCCAACTTCTTCAATAGTTTTTCCTCCAACAGGAGGGGAATGGCACGAAACAAATAAAGAACCTTGGGAAACATTGCCATTTTGAGAACGTTCACCCTCCCAACCAAGGAGAGGTGTAAAACGTCTATTCTTTTTAACTCCGCTTCGATCGAGCCTATAAGGGGACAGTAATTTTCTGTATTGATCTTGTCTACTGATGCATTAATCCTCACCCCTAAATAAACTGCTGAATCGACATATCTATCATCTGACTTAATGATGTTCTTAGTGCCGATGATCTGCGTCTTCCCCTCATTTAACAGGTACCCGGATCTGCTGCCAAATTCTTTTGCCAACTCTACGAGTGCCATCATCGCCTGCTGTGGATGGGTCGTAAGAATTGCCAGATCATCGGCGTAGGCCAACACCTTATTGCTATACCCATTGACAATCACTGGGCTGATCAATGGACAGTTCATAATTCTGTGGATCAAGGGATCTATATATAGCGCAAAAAGTAACGGGGAACAGGGGCAGCCCTGACGAGTACCTTTCCTAATCATAATTTTCTCGGAACCCTCTCCCATTACTGATACCCTGGCTACCGGATCTTTATACATGGCTCTAATAGCATTAATCGCTTTTAAACCAAATCCCCTATCTTCGAGAATACCCCAGAGATAATCCCAGGCTACACGGTCAAATGCCTTCTCTGCGTCGAGGAGGATCATGGCCATCTCGCCCCCCCTGGCAGCATGAGTGTCAAACAGAGCAATTGCTCTCCGTATGTGGTCTGTTGTGCCCCGCCCAGGCACAAACCCATGCTGCCAAGGGGATACAAGACCGCCAATAACCCCCCCCCCCAACCTTTTAGCCCAAATTTTAGAATACAGTTTAGTGTCTGCATTAATAAGTGATATAGGCCTATACGAGCCTGGGTTTTCTTTAGGTTTACCCTTTTTATGAAAGATGATTACATTTGTCTCTTTCCACGAATCAGGGATATTGCCTGTACACAGAATACCATTAAACAAATCCAAAAGAATAGGAACGATCTCAGATTCAATGCTCTTATAGACTTCTAAAGGAATTCCATCGGGGCCTGCAGCCTTCCCGGCAGCAAGCTCATACAAGGCAACCTTAATTTCACTTTCCGTGATGTCTCTATCTAGTTTTTCTCTGAGTGGCCCATCGAGAACTCGTCCACCATTGTCAAACTCCCACCTTTGATGATCTTGCTGATTGATATGGAGATTCTCACAATCATACAATTTTTGATAATAGTTTTTAAAGACTCTAAGTATATCTTGTGACTCTGAGTAATTTTTACCGTCCTCTTCGATATTTGTAATAAAGTTCCTCGTTCTATCCTGTCTTATGCGTAGGGCAAGGATCCTACCTGCTTGCTCACCTGTCTCATATCGCTTGGCCTTAGAGGCCTGATACTCGCCTACCTCCTTCTGTGTGACTAATTTCTGTATATTAGCTTTAATAATAGCCACATTTTTTAGACTTTCTGAGCCATCTACTCCATTGCCGATATCCCTAACATGGAGCTCCTCTGCCTTAACTAGATCCAACATTAAGCTATCCAGCTCCAACTTATCTGCTTTCTTTAAATTCACTGAGCAGCTAATAGATTCCCCTCTAAAAGCAGCCTTGAAAGTTTCCCACACAACATTCCTTGAAGTACTATATCGATTGGCATCAAAGAACTCCTTAGTCCATTTTAAAATATGTTCTATGAATCTATAATCAGATAATAATCTTCTTTCGAAGGTCCAGTTAGTGCGGGTTCGCCCCACCATATCCACACCATAGGATAGGATTAGAGGATTGTGATCAGATATTGTTCTGGGAAGCTTCTTAATACAAACCTTACTCAATTCTGACGATGAAATAAAAAAATAATCAAGTCTAAAGTACTTTTGAAACGGATTTGAGAAATAGGTGTAGCCCGGGTTCTGTGGTTTCCTAAATCCCCAAACATCCTCCAGCCCATGAGACCTACTAAGAGAGGAAAGAGCCCGAAAGACCCTTGGCTTCCGTCCAGAATATTTCTGTGGATTATGCCTATCAATTGAGATATTTAAGTCGCCACATACTATCAATGGGGTTGGCCAGTCCGCTAATTCTTCCTCCAGAAAATCAAATATGTCGGGGTCGTCACAGTTTGAACCATATATTGAACAGATTGTGTATCCAAAATTCATTTCTGCGATCACCCACCTACCCATTCTGTCGCATTTAACCCTCTTCGCCCCCCCCAAAGAGGTTCTACCCAGAATTGCGACCCCTCTTACGATGGAGGTCTGTGTGGTACAGGCTATAATATCAAACCCTTTCATACAAAGTAGATTGCGGCTAGCCCAAGGCAGGTGAGTCTCTTGTATACAGATTATATCTAACCTATTAAATGTAGCAAAATGAGACAAATTTTGACGCTTTTTCCAGTTGTTCAGCCCGTTAACGTTGATAGTACAAATATTAATATTAATATTAACCATTCTCATAATTCCAAACCTTCTTCACCCCAAAGTACCCATCTTAATTCATCATAAATTCGTGCAGTGAACCAAAGAAGAAAAAACAAGAGCCCTGCCAGATAGAACCTTCACTACATCTCCATCGACATCTTTCAGTTTGACCTACCACCCTACCACACCAGATAAACTCTTTTTTAGTTTTTTCCCCCCACTCCCACAACCCCCACCCCCTCCCCCCAACCCTCTCGCACCTCCAAACCCCCCCCCACACCCCCCTACACCCCCATACCTTCCCCACAATCGAGGCACTCAGAGCTTGTCTGAGCATGTGATGCGAGCATGGTCGCAAGAGAGAGATAATTAAACCAAGTGAAACTCAACGGTCCGTCAAATCATTGGAGCCTTCAAGTTGCGAAAGGAGAGAGAGAAAAAAAAAAAAAAAAAAAAACACAACTTAAGCTCTGTTATTTTCTCCTTATTTCAATACTCCCAATTAACCCAGTTAGCCCAAGGCATCGAGGAACTCCTTTGCCTTAATCTCAGAGGAGAAATAATTAATCTTCCCTTCATTAATGACTTTCAACTGGGCTGGATTAATCAGATAGGCTTGCAGATTTTTGTCCTGGAAAGGTTTGATGAGCTGCCGCAGTCTCCATCTCCTTTCTACCGTGACATGACAGAAGTCTGGGCGAACGAAGAAGGACACCCCCTCACTAGACCTCCTCATGTCCGGTCTCGCCTTCTCAGCAATAAGTTGCCTTAAAACAAAGTTGCCAAAAAAAATCAGAATAGCTCTGGGCTTGGCACCCTCTTTCGCATTTCTGCGTATTCTGAACAGAGTTCGATGAACCCTCTGGATTTCACAGGACCAATTCCAGCTAGATAGCTCGGGAAAGGCTTGACCAAACAATTTAATAACATAAGCTCTAATATCTAGGCCTTCGGCCCCCTCAGGGATCCCCAGGACCCTGAGATTGTTCCGCCTCAATCTGTTCTCCATATCCTCGAGTTTCCACTGTATATCTGAAAGCTGTGAGTTATGAGCATCAGCTTTGGCCACTGCCTCGGTGGCCTGAGCCTCTGTGGCTACAATCCTTTCTTCCAGATTGGAAACTCTATCGCCCAATGTTGTGCATGCCTTAGATAACTTCCTCACGGCCCCTTGCATTTTCCTCATAGCTGCTTGTGATTTCTTGCTGTCCTGGCGGGTCTCCTCGTGGTGAGCTATAATTTCTTGATGAATTACTTCCAATAATGACGCCTGAGATGTCTCTGAAGTGAGATTCCCCTGCAGTGGCCTGTCCGAAGAATGATCCCATCTAAGCTCCTGATTGGCCTGGCTCTTGAAACTTTTAGAACCAGCAGTGGGCCTCACTGCGGTAGCAGGTAACTCAGATTCTTGATCACTTCCTGTGCCCCGAGTACTACCCTCTAACAAGGAACTTTGATCTTCTTCTTCGTCTGACCATTCGGCATCTTCAGATACCGAAAAGAAGCACTCGCTTGGAACCTTTTCAACTGGCCCCAGCCCCGACTTCTCCACTTCTAGGATGGCCTCACTAGAAACAGGCTCAAGGGCTTCAGAATCCGCCTGTTTGTCATAATTCCCCCCCTGTTGTTCGTCGCTAAGTTCTGGGGAGCCAATGCTGCTAATAGTGTGAAGACCTGCATTAATGACAACATCCACCTTTGTAATAGCCAGTGCTTCTTCCACCTCCGAGATATTACTAATACTGGGGGAGCCCGCAGGTACACTGCTCAATGCATCCGAATTTATATTGAAAATAGCACCGTGCGCCGGCCCTCCTTCGGCTAGAGGGGTGTCTAAAGCTTGTGACTTGCTCGTTCCTGCTCCTCCTGCTCCTCCTGCATTCACTTTAGTGAGAGCTGGCTCCTGTATTTTCCCGGGGGGGCTCCAACTGTAGACCGCCTATTGCCCTCTTCTCCTTGCTTGATTTTACAAACATATCAGCTATCATGGCGGAAGCCTGACGAGTCTTGCCAATTGTCAGCTGTTTTCGAGCAAGAGGAGAATGGGTTCTGGTAGAGTGAGCTAATCCCTCCTGCCCCAATCCACCTTCCAGCCTTTGTTTCTCTTTCAATGTCGCCGGGCTTGCCTTAGCAGACTTAGGAGCCATAATGACCGGTCTCGTCGTGCGAACCCTTCTCCTAGTCATAGAGGGGTTTCTACCGGGACCCAGACAGCGTGATTCCAAATCCTGGATCCTGCTCGACTCCTTACCTCCGAACGCCGAGCTTGCGCGGAGTTCCGCTCCGTTACGCAGCCTCCTCCCCCAAGCTGCAGCTGAGCGCCAGCCGCGAGACGTGCGAACCGCGGCAGCGGCTAGCGTCCACAGGAGTGGGGTTCTGGAGCCGGAAGGTAAAAGAAGCATATTCCCATTATTCCATTATAGAATTGTGTCCCGTGCCATACTGTGCAGTGAGCTGGATCCCTATGTCCTTGTGTCCTTTCGGCTTACAGCTCCCTCTCCAGCTCTACCGGCATCTCTCTCTCTTGAGACCTGCTCCCGGCCACTTCACGCGGCCGCCATCTTGCCTCGTATATCGCCGTTTCCTGTCACGGGCACTAGGCCGATCCACACAAGTGAGGTACCATTTTTCTCAGAAGACTTTGGGGAACCCGGGGTGGGTGGAAATTTGTGGATCCACGCAGATTCCAGAACTTTCCACCACAGAAATGTGGGGAAAATGTGTTTTTTTTGACAATTTTTTAGGTTTGCAAGGGATTCTGGGTAACAGAACCTGGTGGGAGGCAGTCAAGTCACCCCATCCTGGATTCCCCTGGGTGTCTAGTTTTCAAAAATGTATAGGTTTGCTAGGTTTCCCTAGGTGCCGGCAGAGCTAGTGTTAAAAAACTACAGCTAGAGACTTCGCAAAAAAACGGTAAATTTTCATTGTGAAAATGTGGTGTGTTCACATTGGGTTTTGAGCCATTTCCTGTTGTGGGCACTATGCCTACCCACACAAGTGAGGTACCATTTTTATCGGGAGACTTAGGGTAATTCAGATTTATAACTGTTCTTACCTATTGATTTTTGATGCATTTTTGCCTTCCAAATGAAAGACATTGTGTAAAAAAAAAGTCATTTTGAAAAATGACCGATAATTCTCATGCTAGTATGAGTATCCCCAATTTCGAAAATGTGCAAATATGTACTGTTTCTAAACTCTATAATTTGTTCCCATTTCAGAAATACATAGGTGTCTTTCATACCGATTTTTCCATGTATACATTTTCCCACAATAATTGCTATATACCCGGAACATAATAAAAAACCATTGCAAATTGCTGCTCAGTTTTTGAATCTGGGTTCATCGGGTTCTTAGTGAACCTACAAGTCGTATATATCCCCACAACCAAGAAGGTCCAGCCGATGTAACGGTATATTGCTTTCAAAGAGCTGTCATAAGGCTGTTTTTTTCAATTAATTTTCAATTTTTCCTATATTTAACTGTTAGTTTCTATAAAGAAATCTTGATGGATCTACACAAATGACCCCTTGCTAAATTCAGAATTGTGTCTACTTTTCTAAAATGTATAGCTTTCCAGGATCCATAATTGCTTTCACACCCATTTCTACCATTAACTGGAAGGAGGTTGAAAGCACAACAAATAGCAAAAATAGGCTATGTCCCAGAAAAATGCCAAAACTGTGTAAAAAATGTTGGTTTTCTGACAAAAGTCTGTCATTCCCTAAAAGCTGGGAAAATGGTGATTTCAGCCTCACAAACCCTTTTTTGATACCATTTGCAGAGAAAAACCCAGACGCTCTCATTTGCAGCCCGTTCTTCCAATTTTTCACAAAATTTTGCTGTTTTTTGGCTAATTTCTGGGACCCCTCCAGGGGAATCCACAAACCCTGCATACCTTTAGAATCCCCATGATGTTGGAAGAAAAGGAAATTTGGCGTGGATACCTTATGTGGTCAAAAAGTTAAAGGGGCCTAAGCGCGCACTACCCCAAATAGCCCAAAAAAGGCTTAGCACAGGGGGGGGAAAGGCCTAGCAGCGAAGGGGTTAAAGTCTGTTTGTTAATCTATGTCCGTCGGCGTAAGTAATAAATTAAATTTTACTGTGACTTTGCACGTGGAGCTTCCACCTGTTCATAGTCAGGAAAATGACAGACATTTTTGCTGCGATGAGCTTACTTACATCCGTAACAGAATTACCCTTCATCATTTGCTTGTGAGTCTGCTGATGAAGGAGAGGGTGTGATGTAACGGTTAGAGCAGCCGCCTCTGTAGCTGAGAATGCAGATTCGAGTCGCAGTGTCCGGTCTTCATCCAGTGATTTGACCTTCTAGAGAGCCCCGTATATTAATCCAAATAACATTAATGCTTCTTTTCCATTTTTGTAATAAACATTTTAATTGGGCAGTTCAGTCCGAACGTTGGAGCCAAGGCGACCCCAGGATGCTGTGTGACCCTTTTATGCACCAAGCTCCTCGCAGGAATTCATCGCTTTACCTACAGTGACTCCGGATCCTTTCTCCATTTTGTGCCACGATTTTAAAGTTTTTTTTATGCATAAGGTTCTTTTATATAAACGCTTCAGGCAAATCGTACATTACAACTTCCTATTTCTCCTTAGACAGCTTATAAACAAACCATTGCATGCCCCTATAAATGTCTGCTCTAAGGCGAAGCAAGACTCTTCTATGATTCACTGGGCCTTTACCATCCTCGGCCACTACCCCTGACGTAAGTAAAGACGCGCTCTTTCCAGTCAATGGCATCGCTCAGCTTCACTCACTGGTTAATACATCTGGAAGAGCCAAGATAAAGTTGTTCATGCACTAATGCCACGCGCTAATGAGATTGGTTCTAAGATCCTGAATTAGTCCAGATAAATCTGGGGGGTTAAAACATAATCTGACGGGGGCCAAGGTGTCTCGGCCTGCAGTGGCACGCTGGGTGTGAGTGTTGTGTTTTAAACCCCTGACCTCAGTCTGGGAGGGGTAAGGCCCTGGGTCAGCACCCTCATGGCTTAGGGAACCCAGGGGAGGCCTCGCGCTATCGCAGTGCAATGAATGGACCACACACACAGTGATTAGGTTGGGCGTGAACTGCCTGCTCGCCCACCCGTTTATTATTTATATATACGCGCTCACGTCGGGGACGTGAGCGCAACCTGTGCGCGTTCGGCAGCGCTCTAGCGGAGACGCTAGAGCGCTAACTGTAACATCCCTTCTCAACTCAGTCCTTGACAACAGTTCCTTTATTACTTCGCTGCATCACTTACTTGGCACGCAAAGTCTCTCAGCCGACTGCTGGGCCTGGGGTTCTCCCTCAGCTCATACCTGGTGGCCCTTCGTGCGCCTGGGGCCGAGGTTTCCGGTGGTACTTCTTGCCTTGGTCCACCTCCGGTGCCATCGGCGCCACCTGGCTCAGAGTCTGTGTTGCTCCGTGGGTCGGAGCGGGATGTGTCCCCCGAGCCGTCTCCCAAGTTGTGGTCCACGTCGAGATCTACTGTCTCTGCGTCATCCGCGGGTCTCCTCACCACCTTGAACCACGATATGTTCCGGGTGACCAGGTCTCTCCCTCGACGCACTGTCACCATGGTCCCTCGGCGGTCGACCACTCTCCGGTATCCTTTTTCATATCGAGTTTTAAACTTTCCTCCTGGCCGGCGCTCTTTGAGGACCACTGTGTCACCAGCTTGAACTTCTCGGGTCACGGCCCTCCGAGCTTCACTGACTCTGTTATTTCGCCTTTGGCGCCTTCGGAAAGCTTCTTCCTCACTGAAAGGTGGCGCTACCCAGCCTGGGGCTACTTGCAGCCCATCCCTGCGAGCTCCTTGGAACATCAATGCCCAGGGGGCTTGTCGGGTGGAGCAGTGGGGAGTGCTGCGGTATTCCCCTAGGAATCGCTGTAGTTCTTGCTCTGGGTCTAGTTGTTCGGACACAGCGATGCGTAGTACCTTGTGGATGGTGCGCATAAACCGCTCCACTTCCCCGTTAGCTTGGGGCCATTGTGGGGTGATGCGCCTGTGTCTGATGCCGTGCGCCTTCAGGAGTTCTTCGAACTCGTGCCCTTGGAACGGGGGTCCATTGTCACTCCGCAGTTCCTCGGGGTACCCGAACATCCCAAATACCTTCTCCAGGGCGGGTTTCACATGTACGAAAGCGGTGGACGGTAGGGCCTCTGCAATGGGGTACTTCGAGTAGCAGTCCATGATGACTAGGGTGACTCGCCCATCGGGCAGGCTCCCAAAGTCCACGCTGATCTTCTCCCAGGGGGTATGCCCATGCTCTTCAGTTATGATGGGCGCTGGTGGTTGGGCTTTCCCTGTTAGCTGGCATGACTGGCAACTGCGGACAGTGTCGGTGACGTAGTCGTCCATACCCGGGAACCAAACCTTCTCCCTCATCCGGGCTTTCATCTTCTCTGTACCTTGGTGCCCCTTGTGTGCTAACTGGGTCGCTCTTGTCCGGAGTGCTCCTGGAATGCCGATTCGGGAACCTCTTAGAAGGAGTCCCCCTCTGGTCACGCTCAGCTCGTGTCGTACTCTCCACATATGTTGAAGATCCTCTCGGTCCCCACTGGCCCACGAGTTCGCCGTTTGTAGAAACGACTGCCAGTTTCCCTCGAGGATGGTGTTCTTGACCTTGAATATCACAGGGTCTTGGTCGGCTACTTCTCGGAGCTCTTCAAGCGTAATGGCCCTGGGGCACGTCAATGCCGCCACCATGTCGAGGTGTTCCTCGGCGGCGTCCTCAGCGTCCCTGTGCTTGGGTGTACCGTCGCGTTCTGGGTGGCAGGACAGGAAATCTGCCGGGTTTTTGGCCCCTGGCCGGTACACTACACTCAGGTGATATTGTTGCAGACCGATGGCCCACCGCTCTATCCGTGGGGGCGGGTGTGGTGCTGTTCCCCGGAACAACGGCACCAGCGGCTGATGGTCGGTCACCACTGTGAATGGGTGCCCGCACACGTAAAGATGGAAATGGCGGCAGCCCCACCGGATTGCTAGGGCTTCCCGCTCGATTTGGGAGTATCGCTTCTCCGTGTCGGTGAGGGCCTTGCTAGTGTACGCCAGAGTTGCCCACTGTCCAGGTTCCTGTTCTTGCGTTAGGACTGCCCCTAGCCCTACGGGGCTGGCATCCACTAGAATTTCGGTCTTCTTGGTCGGGTCAAAGTAGACCAGTGTTGTCTGATCTAGAAGCGCTTCTTTGATCACCTCGAAGGCCCGCTCTTCTGTGTTAGTCCACTGCCACGCCACGTCGGTCTTGGTGAGGCGTCTCAGGGGCTCAGCTAGAGTGGCCAGATTCGGGACGAACCTTCCGCAGTACGTGGCCATCCCTAGGAAGCTGCGCACTTCCGCTACTGACGCGGGGGCCGCGGCTGTCTTGATGGCTAGCGACTTTCGAGGGTCTACTTGGATGCCTTCCTTGGTAAAGACGTATCCGAAGAACTCAATCTTTTGTTGGAACAGCTGGCACTTCTCCCGGTGTAGGGTGACTCCGTGCTCTTGGAGGCGCGTGAGGGTGGCCCTGACGTGTCGGTAGTGCTCCTCGACTGTCTTGGAGTAGATGAGGATATCATCACTCACGTTCAGGACGCCAGGCAGTCCGACCAGGATGTCTCTAATCGTGTTCTGAAAGATTTCGGCCGCCGACGAGATCCCGAAATTAAGGTGCTTGTATCGCCGTAGCCCCAAATGCGTGCTGAAGGTGGTAATGTACCGGCTCTCCTTGGCTAGGGTGAGTTGGTGGTACCCCGCATTTAAGTCCAGTTTCGAGAACCATCGGGCACCGTTCAGATCGGAGACAATGTCATCCATGGTCGGCGTGATGTGCCTCTCCCTTGTGATGGCCTTGTTCGGGAGGCGCATGTCGATACATAGCCGGATCTTCCCAGGTTGTCGTGGCTTCTCGGCTATTACCATTGGTGACACCCACGGTGTGGGTCCCGTAACCTTTTCTATAACGCCCTGTTCCTCCAGCCGTCGGAGCTCCTCCTCTACTAATGGGCGTAAGTGAAACGGGATGCGCCTGTGCCAGAGGGCTGTCGGTTGCACAGCGGGGTCTATGTGAAGTCGTACTGGCGGCCTCTTGATCTTTCCTAGGCCTGAGAATAGGCCCTGAAATGCTCCCAGCAGGTCGTCGACTTGCCGGTCTTGGACTACTCTGAGGAATGTGATCAGCCCTAGATCCTCGGCCGCATGGCCGCTGAGAAGTGTGTCTACTTCCTGGTTGATGACATGAATGTCGATGACAATTTCTGCCTTCTCTGACTGTACTGCGACCGTCATCTTGCCCTTCAGCGGAAGCGGCGTGTCGCTCCCATAAGCGAAGATCTTGGCCTTCGACGTTCGGAGCTCCGGCCGTGGTCTGAGGCGGTTGTATTGTTGCACCCCCATTACTGTCACTGACGCACCGGTGTCTATCACAGCGTTCACCTCCGATCCGGCAATCAATATGTCGCAGCGCGGCTGAGGGCGCCAGGTGCTTTTGAGGGCTTTGGTAAATGGCACAAGGTACGTCTCTCCCTCATCGTCGGACTCAGTGTCTGATTCTGGGTACTCTCTGACTGGTTCTCTCTTGGGCCGTGGCTGCGACGATAAGGATGTGTGTGATAGTTGCCGTACAAGCTTCCTCATCGGCTTGTCACGCTTGTGGCTGCTCCGCTGCATCTTCCTGCGGCAGACTGATGCGAAGTGGTTGTCGATGCCACAGTTGGAGCATGTCTTTCCACGGGCTCGGCACGCCTTGAGGGGGTGTTCGTCGTATCCGCAGTACCCACATGATCTGGCTTGATCGGGGCCCGCCGGTCGTGGGGCTTAGGCGGCCGCTCTTTCCTCCGGACTGCGTCCGCTTTCTCCGCTTTGACTTCCACTGTGCTGGCAGCTCCTTTCACCAGGGCTAAGTCCATTTCCTCTGCACGTGCTACTGACAGGTCGTGAGTCTTGGCCAGGACAAGGATGTCGTTCATCGTGATGTTAGGTTTGCGAAGTATCATGCCTCGTAGCGTTTTACTCCTGATCCCCAAGATCAGCTGCGCCCTGATTTCCTCTTTGGCTCGGTCGCCGACCAGGTGCGTGTCCGCAAGGACCCTCAGCCTCGCGTGGAACGCGTCAACCGACTCCCCCTCGCGCTGTTTCGCTTGGCGAAGTTTGAAGTGTTCGTAATCAGGGTTGACCTGGGGGTCAAAGTGTGCGTTCAAGGCCGCAACCGCTGCTGCATAGTCCGTCGGGGGACCCGTGTCAGGCAGGTGCTTGAACAGTAGGTAGATCTCCTCCCCCGCGTAGTGGAGTAATAGAGAACGTTTCACCGCTCCATCCGTCTCTCTGGACCCAATGAAGTAGTTTTCCAGCCTCCCCAGCCATGTCTGCCACCTCGGCGCGGCAGTCGTGGGGTCTGCGGCTTCGCTAAACGGAGGTAGAACTCCGGACGCGGGGTGATGGGGCAGTGTCCCTGCAGGGCCGGGCGTCTCTTCATCACCCATTGTGGCGTCAAAATCCCTGATGTGAGAACAGGGGTCGTCGTGCACTCACTTGGTGGGTCGGTCGCCGCACGTGGGCAGGTGCAGCGCGCTGCGCCATCAGGCGAGACCTCTGTGGCTGTTCTGCCTAGCAGCAGGAGTTCCAGGGGGTTCAGAAGTCACCCCTCGTCGCCAGTATTGTGTTTTAAACCCCTGACCTCAGTCTGGGAGGGGTAAGGCCCTGGGTCAGCACCCTCGTGGCTTGGGGAACCCAGGGGAGGCCTCGCGCTATCGCAGCGCAATGAATGGACCACACACACAGTGATTAGGTTGGGCGCGAACTGCCTGCTCGCCCGCCCGTTTATTATTTATATCTACGCGCTCACGTCGGGGACGTGAGCGCAACATGCGCGCGTTCGGCAGCGCTCTAGCGTAAACGCTACAGCGCTAACTGTAACAGGTTTCCTTCCAAGGGTTTGGCTGGGAGTTCGGTCCAGTCAATAGTGGATTTTTGTCATAGAGTTGAAAGGTTGGTTCTAAAACCACCAAGCCGTAGTTATAAAGAACAGTATTGTTTCTGTGACTATTCCACCTTGATCTTTTTCTTGAAAGGGACATGAATGGTTGTATGCGTAGAGTTGAAAGATATTCATTTTTTTTATTGCTTTAAAGATACAGGAAGCTGTGGTCCTTCATTCATTTAGTAAGTATGAAAGTAACATTGTGTGCATTATTTGTCCTAAGGATAGCTCGAGAGGTGATGTACTAAATGGCCGTCGTATTCCTAGTTGTAGTTATTTTTTTTAAATATATGTTCCCTCTTTTAGCACTGTTTGTACAGTATACCGAGGGTTCTCTCTGCTCAAGGCATGGACGCTTTTATAAATAAAGTATATGAGAGTCATGCAGTAGTTCATCTGAACTAAGACCATTTTTTGCAGAGCGTATTTGCAAATAAACTGATGTGCCTACCATCTCCTTTTTTCTTTGACAATAAAACAATGATGAATATTTAAATTTTTAAGTAGCAAGGCAGTGGACCTATTTGGTAAGCCTCGAAGTGTTATTTCACAGAATTTGGAGCTGGTAAGCAAGGATATGCAGTTTGGGTCCCATTATTTGCTGCAGGCATTTTATTTCCATAAGTATGATGGTGTTTTTCTCCTGCAGACTGGTGCAATGAATTAATAATAAAGGACCACTTGCCTTCACTCTCATAATAATAATATTTTCACTTTTGATGCAGAGCAGTTTGTTATTCCATTATTCACCTTCACAGGCTGCAAGATTAGAGAACAGTTTGAGTTTGTTTTAGGGTCGAGCCTACGGCAGCATGTGGTATCACTTGTTAGGGTCGAGCCTACCATATCATGCGCTAGTGAAGCCAGCTCCAATCTATAACAATCTGCCCCACTCCAATCCAAAACAATCTGCCCCACGCCAATCCAAAACACACTGCCCCACTCAAAAATAATCTGCCCCACTTCAATTCAAATCAATCTGCCCCACTCCAAGACAAAACAATCTGCTCCACTCCAATTGGCCCCACGCCTATCCTAAACAACTTGCCTCACTCCGATGTAAAACAATTTGCTCCACTCCAATCCAAAACAATTTGCTCCACTCTAATCTGCTCCAGTCCAAAACAATCTGCCTACTTCAATCCAAATGTATCTGCCCACTCCAATTCAAAACAATATGCCCCACTCCAATCCAAAGAATCTACCTCACTCCAAGCCAAAACAATCTGCCCCATTCCAATCCACCCCACACCAATCTGCCCCACTCCACTCCAGTTCAAAACAATATGCCCCACTCCAATCCAAACAATATGCCTCACTCCAATCCAAAACAATCTGCCCCACTTTTTCCAGTTTGCCCCACTCCAATCCAAAACAATCTGCCCCATTCCAATCCTCCTCACTCCAATCTGCCCCACTCCACTCCAGTTCAAAACAATATGCCCCACTCCAATCTAAAACAATCTGCCACACTCCAATCCAAACAATCTGCCTCACTCCAATCCAAAACAATCTGCCCCACTTCAACTAGCCCCATTCAAGTTTGCCCCACTCTAATCCAAAACAATATGTCCCACTCCAATCCAATCCACCTCACTACATCCCAATTCAGCCCCTCCAATCCAATCTACCCCAAATCAATCTAATCCAGCCCAATTCACTTCACCTCACTCCAAACTGCCCCACTCTGTTCTGCTCAATTCCATTCCAAAATAATCTACCCCACTCCAGTGCAAAACAATCTGCCCCATTCCAATCCAAAACAATCTATCCCACTCCAATCTGCCCCACTCCAGTGCAAAACAATCTGCCCCATTCCAATCTAGAACAATCTATCCCACTCCAATCTGCCCCACTCCAATCCAAAACAATCTACCCCACTCCAATCCAAAGTAATCCTCCCCACTCCAATCCAGAACAATCTGCCCCACTCCAATCTCCCCTGCAGATTTTAGTGTATTTCTATAAGCCCCTAGGACCGTGGACATGCTTTGCTGGCATTGATCAGTGAGTTTTACTCACTTTTGTCCCACTATAATCATGTTATTCTATATTTTAGTAATAAATCCACAACAAAGAAGGGACGAGAGATTATGCCTTCCCTTGTTCTCCCGCAGAATCTATATAACTCACTAAATGAGAAGGACCTTTAGTAAGGGGTAAAGAAAAGATTAGTCTCCCACTTTAAGATGGGCCAATTGGTCCTACATGGGTAGGGTAGACACACTTAATGAGTTCCATGCTTCATCATAGGGCCGCTAGACACACCGACACTGACCAATGTCCGGGATGGAGCGCAAGGAAAAATACAGACTAAAGAAAAGGAAGAATTCCAAACATAGGGATACCTATTGCAGAGAAGATTTTAAAACAGTCTAAGTGGGTACCCGAGACCTTTATTATGGGTCCCACTTGACAGGATTAAATAGAAAAGTTAGTAGGGGTATATGGGAAAAGTAACGTCACCATTACCATATCTGCTGTTTCAACATGTGTCTACCCTCTATTTGCCGCCCGCTAGGGTCGTTGGCATTCATCAGGATACAGGTCCCTAAAAAATGTCTTAGAAGTGTTCCCTCCTAGTCTAATTACTAGCTGGTGGGGGACCTATCTTCCCTTTGTAGACACACATCATCTGCGTACCTACGGAGATAAAACAAAATTCATGATTATATTTCCTCCGTATAATTATCACTGCCCTTAACCCCTTGTGTTAAGTAATTTATAAATTATCTTTTCGTGTTTATCTTTTCACCATATTATATGTCTCCCCCTTATCTTCAAATCATACACCCCGTGGAAAGTAATACACTCAATGTGACCTCTAGTGTTTTGCACCCGATGCCCAGTTACCTGCATGGGGCCCAACTTCTTTACCCCTATCAAGAGGTCCTTGTTAAGTGAGTTAAATATATCCTATACTTTAGGTCAGTATAATTGCTCTGCGTGTGGATGAATTTACTGAAAAGACCAAAAAATAATGCAATCTTATTTTTTAAATTATTTAAAAAAATAATGTTTCTGTATTTTATTTAATTTCTCAAATACACCTGTTGTATAGTGCACATTTTTACATGTTTTGTTGCCCTCGTTTTGACTGGACTTGAGAGCACGCTCTGTCGGTCTTCTTTGGTGGTACATTTTGCACATACACTCTCGATTGAACATCAGTACAATTGGCTGAGGGAAGCACAAGTGCTCTCTATTAAAGTCTTATGGAAATATGAAAGGAGTTCAAATGGTCTTGGTTTTCTCTCTTGACCAACATTCTTAGCTTGGGATACTCATATTGTTGGTAAATCAGTTTACTTTCCTATGGCAAGATCTCTTAACCATTAACATTGAGTACTTGGTAGCAGGGTACACTTGCATGTGTTGACTATTCTGCAATGTATTTTAATATTTCTTAAACACTAGTTGTAGGAAAGTAGGATCTGCTACTTATGGTTACACCCACGTTTTGCTTAATGTTACACTGTTTTTGACTAGTCTGACTGGGATCCTGCTAATCAGGACCCCAGTCTATCTGCTTTCTCACTAAAATGTTATGTCATGTATGTAGGTACACTCCAGATTGGATACTGGGGTACCCTTTTCAGTCCCTATTATAAGGTACCCATGTATCCAGGGCATAGGTACCCCAGAGGCCTCCCACGGGCTGAAGCATGTATTATGCCACCTATGAGAGGCCATGCATCATGGATCTACAGGCTATGCCATTGCAGCCTGTGTAAGTTGGTGCAAGCACCACTTACTTAAGATATAGGTTTACTATATCTAAGGGTCACTACACGTAAAACCTATAAGTCACCCCTATAGCAGGCCTTGTCAATCCTGAAGGCAAGGTGTTTGGTTCTAAGTGAGAGGGTGCCACTGCATGAGCAGGATACCCCTGCAGCCTACGGAGGCCATTTTACCAGGTTGTTAGTCCTGCAGCCATTTACAACATATAGAGTGGCATTATGCGACCACATTATGACCAACTCTAAAACGTCTGAAAGTAACCCTTTCGTGTTTGGTGTCAAACATTGTCGAATCATACTCCCTCACCGGTAACCGGTGTGGGAGGTATGATTCCACCCCTCAGAAACGAGCTTTGCGAGGTCCCTGGTGTTCCCGCTACCAGCCTTCTAGTTCCGGGCAGCCCAAAATGGTTGCTGCTGACCAGCAACACAGTTCTGACCTCCTGCTGCTGAGCCAAGCTAGAGCAGGGGAAGGCAGAACAATAGGCATCCTGTCACAGGGAGGTGTGATCACCTCCCATACAGGATTTAGTGTATTAGGCCTGGGTTGGTGCGTTTGCCAGCGACCGAAAGTCTGCATGAGGGGCACATTTGTTGTCCCTGTGCATAGTCCAGTTCAAACCAGTCCTGGGAGCCGTTGGCTCTTGCTCTAGCGTGAAACTGGACAAAGGACATGGTAGTAACCTCCCCACTGTCCAGACCCTCCCCTGAGAGGGTCCCCTGAATCTGTCCAACCCTCTCCTGTGGGTACAAAAGGGCTTACCTGGCTGTAGGATCCTAGATTCGACGTGGACAAGATTCTGATCAAGAAACCACTGACCTTCGGCCGCCTGGACACTCTGGACTTTGCTGGACTTTGTTTGGACCCGACCAGCGGCGTCACTATGTGGGTGCGGGGGGTGCGGATCGCACCGGGTGACACCCTCACATGGGGTGACACCAACAGGGCCGGTGTGCGCAGAGCAACCTAACCTTTTAGGAGGAGGAGGTGCCTGTGCGCAGTGCGCACTGTCTCCTCTCCTTTTTTTTATTTGCTTCCCTGTGAAATGGATCCAAAAAAGAATATCACTTTTGCTGGAAATCAATGACATATTTTTCTGACATTTAATTCCAAAATGCAGCATTGGGAATAAAAGTTTAAAAATATGAAAAATAAATAACTAAGGGCCACATGCATCAACGAGAAAACTGCTCGCAAACGGGCAGATTAGCAGAATCTGCCCCTTTGCGACTGGTATTTTTGCATTTGGGATGCATCATCCCAAATGCAAAAATCGCAATTTAAGGATTCTCTAAATAGCGATTCCTTAAATTGCGATTGCATTTAAGGAATCCCAAATTGAGATTCCTTAAATGCAATGCATTAAAGTTTAAAAAATTAGCGATTTCGCTAATAGGGGGAGCAAATTACCATGAAGTTGAACTTCATGGTAATTTGCAAAAACTTTGAAAAATGCACTTTTGTGCATTTTTCAAAGTTTCATGTTGCGCACACACATGTCCTTAGAGCATGTGTGTGTGCAACATATGTGCACAGATCAATTTCAGGGGTGCAATAGGGTGTCATTTTGACACCCTTGCACCCTTGAAATTGCATGAGCAATTTGCGAGTACCTACTGGTACTCGCAATTTGCTCATGCAATCACCAATTCATTCCTATGGGCCTGGAGGCCCATAGGAATGATTGGGACGGCATTCCTTAATTGCGACTCGCAATTTGCTAGTCGCTATTAAGGAATTTGTAGGAATCGCTATTTTTATAGCGATTCCTACATGCATAGGCTTTTACAATTCCTTAATTGCGATTCCTTTAAAAATCGCAATTTAGGAATCGCAAAAGTCTTTGTTGATGCATGTGCCAGTAAATAAAGTAAGACAGAGTGGTAGCAAATTGTCCAGATTGATTTTATTCACACCCAAACACATTAGCGCCACTTTTACAGAGTTTGCCAGTGAAGCGCTATTTTTGTTGTCTTGGCTTTGTTTTCCTTGGGCTTGGAACTAGTGCACCAATCCTGGAGGTACTGCAATGTGAGGATTGAAAAACAAAATTTGTACTGCTGCGCTGTATCTAGGGATGTTGTCTTTTTTTACCATACTGCTTACGTTTTGTAAGGATATAAGCAATGGCCATTGAAATGGGTCCATTCAGGGCCCTGTTGTCATGTCCTTAACTTTTCAGGCAAAAGCACTCACTAATTTCTGAACAGTGAGTGTAAAAGCGTTAAGGTAACCATGTTGTTCCTGCTTACATTTCACATGGTTTGCAAAATTTTGCATTCACTATGATTGTTTGCTTTTTCCAGGATGCTGTCACTTTTTTTTGTAGTCCACATATTGTTCTTGCCCAGTGCGTAATTTAAATTGAGCCGCATCCAGGTGTTTATAGCTGGCAACAATTGGGTTGTAGTTGAAGGCAGTCTGAGTTTTTCTCAGTGGGGCAGTATGGTGTTCAGTGGGGGAGAGGATGTGGCGCTATGGCCAGAGCTGCTGAATTTGGAACTGGGGAACCAGGTTCAGCCTTAATAACCAGTCCGCCAGACCACTCTCCTGAGAGAGCACTATCTCATGATAGACCTTAGAAGGCTTCGCAAGACATTAGAAACCCCGGTGTCGTAGCACCAGCAGGTGGACCCTAGCATGACAAGTGTAGGTTAACCTTCAAGGCTTGTCCACCACTATTCATACTGAAGTTCACCTCCAGTCTTGCGGGCAGGCCTATGAAGCAGTACACCCTAGAACAGTGACCCTGTCACTGAGATTACAGGAGCCTTGAGAAGGGCCAGCTCTAGGGCGGTGCAACCGGTGTGACCGCACCAGGTGCTCACTTTAGGTGGAGGCATCATTTTTGCAAGTATATTATGGTTTTAAAAGCGCTTGCTGTCTCCTTCCTGGCCTCCAGTAATATTCGGTAACAATAAAAATGCCATGATGACTCTGGTGATTAATTTTCTTCCTAGAGAGAGATCGGAATTTTGTCTAATGGAAGATTTGACTCATGGAAAGGTAGCTCAGAGGGTTAATGTACCTGCTGCAAAGAACATGTACCATGCAGATCACAAAGTGCACATAATGTAAATTGGCCAGTGGGCTACTGCTTTTGTCAGAGAGATCCTTTTGTTACTTGTAGTTTATAAGTTAAAATCCTAACATAGAACAGTGAGCCATTAACTGTCATCTACTCCGCAGCAACACAAGTCACATTTTTTATTAAATGTTGATACGTTTGAGCTACAAACAATTTATTAGTTTAAATGGTCAGATCATGCTGAAGATCTTGCATTATGAGGCAAATATGGCAGAGCCATTATTATTTAGAAAACATTTGCAAACTAGGATTTTTAGCCATTCATGTTTGAACTGCTGTTTTGGAAAAGGGAGAAGTGCTGATGACAGAAACTCCATGGCTCGGAGAAAAATGGCTTGTGCTTCCACATTTTATCGTATTTGGGGACATTCTGTGATTAGAAGCATATCCCACTTTGTGAACACATTTTACTGTCAATAACTCATTATAACCTTAAATAATCATGTGTATCCATTGGTTGATAAAACTGGGCAGTGAAACCAAACAAATACAAACAATTGGGATGTTTGCGCATTCTGGCCACGCCTCTGATTCTGCCCCCTGATCAAATCCTTGGGTTATTCCCGCCCTCTGATTCTCCGCCCACAGTTCCCCTACTTTTTTTCCCCCACTTCGACCTCTGATATATCGTGTTGCTGGATAGTGGGAACACCACACCTGTAAAAAGTACCATACCTATGATATTATAAATTCCAATAAACTGTTGACTAGCAGGTAGCCCACTGTACAACCTAATTAATGAATCATTATCACACTGTTGTTAACAGGCACATTTTGTAAATATAGGACCTACATTTACAAACATTACTAAGGATTCTGTATGGTCCCGTTATTTGCCAACTGTGTCCACTGGCGGACTCGGGGCGGAGGAAGTCCATGCGGTAAGTCGTGAGGGGGTGACACCATGAGTTACCTGCACCGGGTGACACCAACCCTAGTGACGCCACTGGACCCGACTTAATCTCCCTCTCCATCCAAAGCATCGTCTGTGCCCGTGCACCATACAGGCTCTGTGTAAGACCTGTGGAGCATCAAGGACAGATGAAGATATCTCCCTTGGAGTGAAAGAATAACTCCCCTGCAAACCACAGGCACCACATCTCAACTGACCGGTCTGCTGCTCCTAAACCCCTACGAACTCCGAAGGCTCCAGCAACACAGGCGGTGGGATTCCAAGTCCCTTGAGGTCCGAGCTGCCCTCTTACCAAGGTTGAGGTCAGAATCCCTTGTGGGGGCTGCATTACCCATACCTCTGTGCACAGTATACTTTTGCAAGTGCATATGCTTGTTGGCATTCCCTAAACAAGTGCACTGGGCTCCGAGTATACCAACCTCTGGCACCTTTTCCACCAAGGAACTCCGGCCTCCTCGCACCAAGTCCTCCGTGGGCTGTTGCTTTTTAAAACTGCTCGAGGTCCCCTCGCGACTCCTGTGCCTCCGGCCTGTGGGTCTTGAGGATCAACACTACTTTTCTTGGGCTCCCCTGGTTGCTCCAGGCTTGTCCCCACTCCCTTGTGTTTGGTGAGTTTCCTGGACCTTGCTGGTCCGAACCGTAACCTTTCTTGACCATCTTTGTGGGTTGCCGCTGCCAAGGCTTGTTGGTGCTCCAGCCGGACACTGACCCCTCAGCACTCAACATCCTTCATGGGACAGCTCATATCTGGCTCCTGGCCATCCTCGACGTCTCCTGGTCTCGGTGGCTGCAGAGTCAAGAACCCCCTCAATGCACCTGAAGCCCCCGACATCGGTGGGCATTCGTCTACTGAGCTCCTGGTCACTCCTGAGTGACCTAGACTCTGTCCTCTCTGCTTTCAGGTACTTTTCATCCAGAATCCACTTTTGGATTTCAACGGACACTTTTCTTCTTCCCAGCAGTGACTCTTCTTCAAAGTCCTCCATAGAGATCGATGGCAGTTTCCGGCACCACTTCAGGCCTATGCACCCGGCTTCCCTGGGATAGGTAACTCTGGTACGGTATCCACGGGTGGGGTGGCTCTCCAACCCCCTAACTTCCACGGGGTTTCTTCGAAGTCCACTCAGAAGGGTCCTTAAACTTTAAAAATGGAACCGCGACTCTCTAATAGAATTGTATTATCGTGTTCCCACACTGCAGCCGTCCTTCCTGGGGTTCCTACTGCGTGGTTCTCCTTTCATGTAATCCTTACTATAAGATTGCATTCTGGTAAAACAAGCTCCTTAATATTCCTTCAAGACTAAGCCTGAAGGCTGCTCTCCACAGCTAACTAACGTTATCTTTGCCCTCTTAAATCACCATAAGGGTTGTTTGGACTGGTGCAAGGTGCCCACTTTAATTAATGGACAGCATATACCAGGCCAACTTCTCTCACTAGTGTTTTTTTGGGTGCAGATTTAGAATACAGGACTCGTAAGCCGGTACTCTTGTTTTGCTTTTTGGAGAGGGGGCTGTATTGGCACTTGCAGTGCTACAAGTTTTCATACCCTATTTATGGTCATTCCTTCACAAGAGCCCAGACGGTGCTTTCTGTACGAAAAGGTTACTTGTTCACTGACCTTATTATTATGCAAGCAGCTGGACTGGCCTTTTCAGGTACACTGGCCTTATTCAATAATTGCTAGATAGTGCCTCTCACACTACTGGCAGTCAGTGCACTATGGAAGCAGCTCGACTGGCCCTTTCAGGTACCAGCCACTGTGGCCATGGCTACACGCTAATCTAAACTTCCCTAGCTCCACTACATGTCCTAGTTCACTGTTCCCAGAGACTGCTGTAGAAGAGACCAGACCAACCTTTAGGGATTCGTCCTCACTGGTTTGGACATTGCACCATGCAATAATCTAAACTAGTCCATGCACAGGTACTTGTCCTGTTTCACTGAATAAAAGCACAAGCGGGTAGCTAGACTGGCTTATTTCCCATTTACATGGCCAATTAGTGCAGTCCCTCTTACAAAGGGTAAAGTGCAGGTTCTCTCTGATGCTTTCCATTTACCAGCCCTGGTCATTGAAAGAAAAGAATCCTCAATATATATATATAGACATAGACTGGCACACATAGAGTTAAAAAATAAACATTTAAACCAAATATGGGTAAATGTATTGCATCAAAATATCATGTGCTTGTGTGTGATGAGGACCAGTATTTTTTGTATGTTTCCTCCCAGAAAATCCAACAGCTGTGTTGGTGAGGCCCATGGGGAAGGGTAGGGCTGAGCAAATGAAGCTGGGACACACCACTCCCACCAACCCTGTCACCTTTCTCTCACATCCTCACTGGCACCTCTCATCTTTCCCTCCCACTCCCCCGGCCCAGTGATCTCTCCCCTATGCCCCCACTGTCCCTCTCATCCCTGCCTCACACTCCCTGTCTCCTCTCTGTACTCCATGCTAACACATGCTGCCTTCCTGTACCTCTTCGCGCTGTGCGCTTGTCCACCCCTTGGCCCCCCTCTGGGCGCCCCTCCCACTCGCCTCAATGCTACTCTCACTTAAACTTGGAAACTGGAAAACCTGCACAGCCCATCTCTTTTTTTGCGCTCTCTGTTGGCTCACATGGCTCTCTCAGTAAGGTGTCCATCCTCAGTGCCCTGCTGTCAGCTGGTGGGTGGTCATTGCCTCTTTGAACACCTGCCTTACGTTCAGGTTAAAAAGGTTTCTTTGGGAAGTGCAACCAGTCCCTCTCTCTCTTGTACTCTCTCTCTCATCCCAGTCTCCTGCTCTCTTCCACACTCTTCCTGCCTCTCATGGGGGTGACATAATTCCACAACACAAATCCACTCCACACCACACAATTCTACAACTAACAATTCCAATGCAACCCACATAATTCCACTCCACACAACATTCACTTCAAACCAAAACACATGGGTAAAAAACATTGTCATTTAAAACGCCAATAGCTCCAACTCTCAACAATGCAAGACCTATTGACATTGCCAATGCTTGTTATACCTGGTGCCTGCCTTTGTGTGTGGTTATTTTCTGCCTCTCTGTGCCCACGGGAGAGGTCTAACGCACAGGGGCCCATGCTTCCTGTGAAACTTAGTTATTAGAGACAGTGGTCCCTTTCAAGGAGAATAAATACAGATAACCACAATACTACAATCAGGATCGGGTCTACCGTTCCCTCCCATGAACCCACAGCCTCACCACGTGCCTCATCAGCAACTTCCCAGGCATTGTTTTGACTGCCTAGTCCTGATCATGATCCCATAACCGTTGTTGGGGATCGAAACGCCGTCGACAACCATGTCTTAAACTCTAATCTTCATTTGAGATTTATGTGGAGTGTTTAGCTTTAATATGTGTAAATAAATTCTAAATATCGTCCATTTGGACACGAGTAGACCCGATCCTGATTGTAGTATTGTGGTTATCTGTATTTATTTTACTTTAAAGGGACCACTGTCTCTAATAACTTACTACTACCCTTGGTCCCTTCCGACTATAAGGGTCCCCTTGTTCCTTGTCTATAATCCTGTGAAACTTAAGCACCCTTTGTGGCTGGCTTTCTGGGCACTAGAACTCACTGCAGTGCCTGTCCTGGACTGGCTGAGAGGGTCAGGGATTTCAGAGGCATTCCACTGACTGAACCCTGGATATGAGTGCCCACTTTGGCCTTCGCCTGGATCTGCAGCCATTCCTGCCTAATCTCCCTCACGCCTTTGAGGTGGGGTTGACAGCTGGGGGCAGCAATGGGGGATGTTACTGACCTGTAACCCCGCACCCACCGATCCCTGTACTCGCCCTGCAAGATCCGCGCCCATGAGGTGACCCTCTGTTGGATTGATGGGCTAGCCACTGGGATGTACAGACATCAACGTTCCAAGGCCATCGCTGAGAAGACTTTCCTCCGGGGGACGCAGGCACAGCCTGGAGCTGACATTAACGTTATCCCAACCGTACTCCCCTCAGGTGACTATCATGCCTCGCTATAAATCTGCCATGGACACACCAACTGGAACTACCAAGGTCAGTCCAGTTGCCTTACTTTGGAATAAAGGGTCCCCCAGTGGACATGAGGTTGTCAAACCCCTGTGAAATGATGTGAGGGGTGAGATGCACTCCGGGTAGTCCATATTTAACCAGTGTTCTCTTTCAAACTTTATCGGCGTGCAAATCTTGCTTCGCGCATCGTCCCATTGCGCTGTAAATACTATGATAGTGCAAATATTTTCAGTATACCTTCTTTCATACGTTGCTTGTAACCTTTAAATATTCGTAATGACAGGGAGCCCAACTCTGAACTTCCGAGTCTTTCATCATTATCACTTAATCAAATGCTTTTATCCTGATATTTCATCTTTGTTTTCATATTTTTTTGTTCATGGGTGCCATCTCATTGAGAGGAAAGCATTCATACTGTGAAATGAAGTGAGGGGTGAGATGCACTCCGGGTAGTCCATATTTAACCAGTGTTCTCTTTGAAAGAGAATGCACAATGGACGCCCAATCGGAAGATCAAGAAATGCCCTACGCAGGGCGACGAAACTGGAGGAACAGCAAATTGAGCTCACAATTCACAGGAGGACTAGGAAAATATAAGTAATCAGAACAACATTTGCATCCAGGATGTGCCTAGAGGGGAAGAGGGCAGCAACATCATGGCCTTCACCATGAACTTCTGCAGACGATTTGCAGGGATGGTGAGGCCCCCCCCCCCCCATGCTGGACAGGGCACATCAAGTGGCATCCACTCCGGGGCGTCCTGACTCCGTTCCAGACATCCAGTCACTGTTCCATTTCTTCACAGACAAAGAAGCCATCTTAAAGGCATCACGGAGCAAGGCGGATCTGATTTTACGTGGACATACTATCCAGCTATTTCAAAACCTCTCCCCCGTCACCCTGCTTCACCATAAAGATTTCTCACCTATCGCTGATAACTTAAGAGAACTCAGCATTCGTTATCAGTGGGGCCATCTGTGAGAAGTTGGCCTGATATATGCTGTCCACTAATTATAGTGGGCACCTTGTATCAGTCCAAACAACCCCTTATGGTGAATAGGTTAAAGACAACCTTTATTGAAAGCTATCCTAGTGGTAGCTATGGAGAGCAGCCTTCAGGCTAAGTCTTGAAGGAATGTAAAGCAGCTTGTTTTACCAGTCTATAATCTCTTGAATGATCAAATGAAAGGACAACCACACCAGGTATATATTTAAAATATATGTATTTAAGATAAAACACACCCCTCTAGTCTCTTTATGAGACTGGAGTTCGAAGTACTTAATTTACAAGTTAGCAATCAACAGTAATAGCACAAATACACGTTTGGGCCCTAGGGGCGTACCAAACCATATACCAATAAAGTGGTATAAGAACCATGACTGAACTTGACACAAGGCCTAGAGCCTGTAGAATCGCTGGGACCCCAAGTAACCACCCAAGGTAGTGACACAGGGGACCCACGGGGACCATGTGCAGTGTGTAAACACAACCGCGGGTTCCCGTTAGCTTCTATGAGCAATGAAGCGGTTGGAAATTTAAAGATTAGGGACACTTAGAATCGAGTTAGGACCAAACCCTTTTGGACTTAGGAAGTTCTAGGGCTAGCACCCACGGGAGCACTGGAGTACTCGTATTACCTCACCCAGGGAAGCCGGGTGCATTGGTGTCTTTTGGTGTTGGGTTGCGTCGTCGATTTCAATGGCAGCTGGCGAAGAAGTGCTGCTGCCATGAAGAGGAGAAGTGTCCGAAGCGATCCAAGCGATGATCTAGGATGGAAGGAACCTGAAAGCAGAGGGGTCAGAGTCTGGGTCACTTGCCAGTGACCAGGGGCACGATGGACCAATGTCCACAGATGTTGGGTGCTTCAGGTGAGTTGACGGGTGTCTTGACTCTTCAGCCACGAGGTCCAGGAGGTGCCGATGATGACCAGGAGCTGGATTTGAGCTGTCCCACGAAGTCTGTCGAGTGCTGCGGTGTCGGCGATCAGATTGGACCCAACAAGCCTTGGCAACGGCAAGTTACTGGAAATCAGAGAAAGGACTGCGGTGCAGACCAGCAAGATCTGGAGGACTCACCCAGCAAGGGTAAGTCGGGGCACGTCTGGAGCAACCAGGAAAGCCCAATCAGAAGAGGAGTTGCCTTCGTGGGGACCTACTAGCCAACGGGCTAGCGATCGCTAAGGAGCCTCAAGCGGTCGCACTTGAAACTGGCCCATGGGTCACTCCTGGAGTGGAGGCCAGCAATCTTCGGTGCAGGAGGTGCTCAAGGCTGGGGCTACTCGGAGCCCAAAGCACAACTCGAGGAAGACCAGGATGATGCTGTTGCTGCAAAAGATCATGGTGTCCAGGGGTCACAGTTCCACGTCACCCACGATAGCCACGGGCCTCAGCTTTGCTGTGGACTCAGGGTAGCCTCGGAGAAGTCTGGAAATCTACCTCTGGGGATGCAAAGACTTTGGCGTCCAGCGGGAGCTTCAGTGATGCAGACTGGTCAGTTGCTTCTTTGGTGACTGCCAAGCAGGGGAGTCACTCCTTGACCCCAAGGGAGATTTCTTCAGTTTTCTAAGCAAAGTAGAACGTCCAGGATATATATTGCAGAGTTTTGTCCAGGGTAATCTAAAGTCGCAAGGACTGGGTTCCCATACTTATACAAAGTTTGGGGGTTGGACATACTCTAGGGACCCACCTATGGGAGGGTTTGGAAAGAGGGGTGGTTACACCCATTTCCTTTGTCCAGTTGCACGCCAGAGCAGGGGCAGGTAGCCCCTGCAACCGGTTTGAACTGGACTATGCACAGGGACACCAAGTGTGCCCCCAGTGCAGGACTTTAAAGCACCAGAGAGTGCTCCCGCCCAGCCCCAATACACATCTGCCTGTCTGGGGAGGTGGTTACACCTCCCTGGGACAGGAAACCTATTGTCCAGGCCGCCCCTGCTGGAGTTTCTGTCAGCAGCAGGAGGCCAGACCCGTGTCTGTGGCAGATGCATCCATTTCGTGATGCCAGGGCTGTAGAAAGTCCTACTGGATTAGACCAGTGTGAACATGTCTCTCCCTCTAGAAGGGTGGAATGCTACCCCCGCCGCCAGAACTGGTGGGGGGTAGTATTCCAAGGCGTTTGACACCAAACACGACATGTTTCCGTTCAGCCATCCCAAAGTTAGCATTTATCGCGAGGTTATAATGCACTTAAGAGTATATGGTCAGGCTGCACCACAAACAGCATCAAAGGAGGTACTCCGAACGCTGCAGAGGGGCTCTGCTCATGCAAGGGCACCCTCTCACATAAAAACCAAGCACTCTTCCTTCAGGATTGTGAAGGCCTGCCATAGGAGTGACTTATAGGTTTTATATGTGTGTGCAATGGTAGTAATATAGGTAGCCTATACCACAGTAAGGGGTGCAAGCACCACCTTACCCAGGCTGCAGTAGCAGACCTGTGGTGCCATTTTGGAGTGCTTTCCAGGGGTGGCATAATACATGCTTTAGCCCCTGGTAGTCCTCTGAGGTACCTATGCCCTAGGTACATAGTATACCATATACTAGGGGCTTATAAGGCACTCCAGAATCCAATTGTAAATGTAGCTAATATACATGGAAACCATTTTAGAGAGGAAGCAGCTAGGCTGGGGTCCTGATTAGCAGGGCCACAGCCAGACTAAGGTCGAAATACAGTGAAAAACCAGCAAAAAGTGGGGGTACCCATGTGAAGCAGATCCTACTCTCCTACACCGTCCATTTGCCATCATCTTCACATGGGAGAGTAGGCGTCGCCTTCTCCAGTCCTTGACAGACGAAAAATGCTCTTGGGGATTCCGACCAACCAGCAGCCTCGACGCCTCCCAACTTGCCTACGATGGAGTCACTGCGACTAATCTGGTCCACTGTGCGGCCTCGCTGATTGGACAAACACTGCAAAGGAACTACCGCTCAGGAAACCAAACGAGACATCCTACAGCACCTCTAGAATATGGACAGGGGCCCCTCTCCAGCCCCCTCTGATGCTAGTTCTTTATAACTCTGATCCTCTTCCATATCTCAACCTATGCCTCGAAGTATGCAGAGGCAGCTCTGCGAATGGTGTGACCCCCTGCCACTCACCCTTAGCATCAAGCTCATCCGGGCTCTGGCCTCTCCGGCGGCCTTGAGGAACACCGCCTCCCATCCAGGGAATGGCGCACTGATATTTCCCCATATACCTTCCCGTCAGCCACACAACAATCCCTCTCACTGACCTCTTTTCTGACTATATGGCATTTGGGCACCTGACTGATGTAGCCCTACCCCAACATGGGTTAGACCTACCCTCCAATGGTGTTGGGGGACTGGGAGGATAGAAATACTTTGATGACACCAACACCCACCTGTCCATTGGTTGAGATGCGTCCTCACCTGCTGGGCTGACAAGCACCCCTGATGGACAAACCCCCTTAATTAATTCCTCAAGAGAATGATGTCTCCTATGAGACCAATGTGATTCCATGTCAACTGTCTCAGGACTCGAATGGAACTGTTAGGCCCCGTTGGCCTATTGTGTGTTTTTTTCATATGATTCCTATTTGCCCTAGGTTAGATACACCCCCAACCGGAGATCCGCAACCCACCTGTCATATGCAGCACACTACCATTCCCTTGCCGATTCGACACCACCATCCAGACACCCATCCTTATAGTCATTGAAGGAAGTGACTGGATTAGGGCCACCCGGGTCACTCGCGACCACCTCTCAGCCTTCCATACAAATGAAGAGTCGGTCAGACAGTAGAAAATACAAACCAAGTATATTTATTCAGGTACACTCGAGCGGAGTCCAGTCTGACCAGCCTCCTGGGATTGCTGCAGAGGGACTGACTTCAGCAAACATGGTGATACATTATGTACAATTCAGAACCAATGAAGGCACGCCCTGACTGGAAATTTCCAGTTGGAGGCAGCAGGATAAAGAAGGTACAGAAGGATGAGTTTCGATCCTGAGACCGGGCACACGTTATCTTACTGCCAAGGTCGTTCTGCCTAGTGGGAAAGGTATGCGCTAATAAGAACAGTGTATTCATTAGTACAGCAAGGCCCAACCTCGAATAAACGAAAATTACCACAGCTGCTTTCAGCAAAGACAGAGAGGAATTAGTTTAGATCATGACCCAAAATGGCGGCTAAACATAAAATGGTGCAGCGAATGCTAACTTAAGACGTACGATGCATAAAAAGCAGCTAAAACATTTTTATTCTAACAGACCCTCCTTTTAGCATTCGCTAACACCTTTTATGTTACTATCTAGGAACACATAACATATTGCGAGAATAAGAGCTATAACTATAAGCTGGAGCATACATAATCAGTATTCAAAAATACCCTTTTCAATTTACATGATTTAATCAATATGCTTTTGCAACATTATCGCAGCATTAGTATTGCTCCAGCGGAAAAGCGCTAATTTACATATTCCCCCTATGTCACAGACTCGTCACCACACTAACTCATTCATACATTCATTCATTGGTGGGGCCCATAACACCAACACTCATATGTCTCACTCGAATCTGTGCACAGGAGACAAAGAAGCGATGGACATGTGGGGGTACCTTGTTACCTATCGGGAGTAATTCCTTTACATTATATACATTACATACCTCTGCACCTATAGAATCCTAACTTTGACATCAAGGCACTCCACCACTTGGTCGATGGACCAATTAGTTGGACTGGCTGATGGTGATTTAGAACCAGCTAAACCACAATTAAAGCTTCGGAAACATTTGGTTATCTTTCAATACCTTATTAAAGAATCACAAACTCATTTCTTATTAATCCAATTTTAGTTTATCCAATTTAGTTCACTCTGCATTAGCATGTTCAGGGTTACAGTTCAAATAATTCATCTATTTAAGAGACCTCCAATCTTTTGATCTTTAGCATAAAATTTTATATAACATTTATATTTACCGAATTTTGAACATTGGCGGCCTTCCGACCACCCAGAATATTATTCCAATCTCTGCGACAATCTTCAGAAGAACCCGTCAACCCACAGCAACAATCAAAAACCCTTCAGATGGAATCATCCTCTTGTATTCAAAGAAAACCCAGGTAAACCAGGAAATCTCCTTCAGTTCAACGCAGTCCCCACGCCAAAGATGGTCAATCTAACGAACCAACGAATTAACCAAAGAATGAACGACTGAACCCCCCTCTGCCAAATCAGGGACTTTTTATACCTTTTTTTCTCCTTACTGTCAGGTCAATGTGCAACAATTTAGGGGTAGAAAGTGTTCTGATTGGCTAAACCAATTTGAACTTGCAAGTCTCCCAAATTTTCCCAGGTTTGCCTGTTTCCCATGAGACCGGGCATGACATTTCTCAATTGTATTCTTTTTGATAATTCACAGGCAAAATTTCCAAAGTAACAACATGCAAGCCTTCTTGCACAGGTCCTTCATTGTCCCCTCGATCGTTCGCACCATTCTCCATTTTGGCAGTCCTCCATGTTCCTATACTTGACAAGGAACACTCTGGTTCATGTTGGAGGTCGCTTGGAGATCTCCAGAGACATCCGATTCTGTGCAGTAGACATCGCACACTCACATGACGGTGGCATCTTCAGAACTCTATCTTAAGTGCTGCGGCCTAGTAGGCCCGAATGCCAAGTTCCCACAGATATAATATATCCTCCCATGATTTTATATAAGTCATGGCATTCACTTGCACCTACAAAATAATTATCAGAAGCAGTGTTATCTCTACTGATGCACAATTTCCCTCTCTGAGGCTAATCTAAAGCCATTGTGTGGATTTGTTTCTCCCTTTAAATGGTTTTCCTTTTCAGCATCCCAAAAGGTTGTTTCCATCTTTTCCCCAGACCCTTCTCTTTGCATCTTAATTCTCCTCTCCTCTACCATGTTCAGGAATGTTTTTTCCTCTTTTCTCAGACTACAAGGAAGATTATTCTTAAACACTTCTTCTAAAGGTAATTCTCTTGTTTCTAAGACAAATTCATCTAAAATTCTACCAGGAATTACCTTGTTTAGTTCAGGGACTACAGGTATCTGTGAGAAAACATTATCTACATCAGTATAATAGTATTCTAATTTGCCTGTTCTATAGAACAAACTTGCTAACACACTACAAGTTATCCCATATGTCAAAGGAAGGTGATGATAGGTGACACCTTCTGACACAGATGCAGGTAACTGCATACAAACATAACAATCTCTAACTTCCATAGTCTTTACATATTCGTACAGCAACTTTGAAAAAAAATTATTAGAGAAATCATTTACAGACTTATCTTTGTGAAAATCTGTTCTATCTACCAGTTTAGTAACATGAGTATCATCAATCTTTCCTCTATTAGTCCTGTTCTCGGTGTGGTTTTCTACCTCTTCAAATGTTATTCTAAATGAAACCGTTATTGCTAATATAATCCATACAAGCATTAGTAATCCTGTACAACAAAAACACACTTTACACCATCTTCGGAGAAACCCACATGTAGGTTTTCTACCTTCTGTGTTTGCCATTTCGGAAATGATCAGTGTCTTTTGACTTAGCCTCTTTTCATTCACAATTTGTTTTCGTCTAAACCTCAGGCTTCGATTGCCTACTTGGTTCTTTCAGTCTCATGTCTTGTCTGGCGTTTTAACTCCTTGCGTCTTTCTTTGTCATTTCAATCCGTGCATGGATCATCTTTGTCTCCGTTTTCACAACCTTGGTTCAGAACTTCCTGATCATCTGTCTCTTCTCTGATATCAGATAAGATAACTCTCAGGATTTCCGAATGTTCTTCTTCAACCACTTCCTGCACAGTCACTCCTAGACTTTCTTGGCTGTCTGCTTCCTCTTGTATATCAGGAAGTGCCACATATGTCCACTCTGGTGACTTGTACTTCTGGTTTGGTTCCTTTATCCTCTTTGCTCCTTTCAAGTGTGCCGGATCAGTGTTTTCTGATTTCTCTTGACTAGACACTTCATTCACTTGGTCAGCATTAGAAGATTTTATTCTCGTTAGTCGATATCTCAATCTTTTAAGTTTATTAGGCCAAATTTCTTCTCTCAATGACCTCTTCAACCCTTTCCCTTTGTCTCCTCGCTCTGTTTTCCAAGCTCTTTTCCTCAAAGTTCTTCCTCCTTGGCTTTCTTCTTCACTCTCTTCAGATTCTGTATCTGTCTGACTTTTACTTTCTTTGGATTTTTTTCTCAGGACCTCATGTTCACTATCTGCGTTTATCCCTCCTCGTGTTTCTTCCACGCAATTTTCCTGCTGACTGACTGTCCCTTTTTCCACCTGGATGTGTGTCGTCCCTACACCTCCTCGGGGGTCTTCCGCAATAATCTTACCCTCACTCTCTGTATCTAATTCCTCACCTTCTATTTCTATGATTTCAGGTCGAATTTCTCTTGTACTTGGTGCTTCTTTATCAAAATTTCTTGTTCAGTTTCTTCAATATTTTCTTTTATCCTTTCTTGTATTCCCACCTGTTCAGTCTCTGATTCGGAGCTAGTATCGGAAATTTCCAGTCGTCCTTGGTGGTATATTCTCCTGCTCCGCAACTTGGCTCAAATCCGCTTCTCTCGTTCTTGGGGTTTGTCTTGTTCTTGTTTCTTCTGATTGTGACTCGGAACTGGTATCAGGCTCTTCCAAACACTCTTCTTCAGGTCTATTTATAGGACCAGGGACTCGAAGAGTGTGACTAGCATGAATCCAATTCTTTACCTTGGCACACTTCACAGCAGTCGTTGTGGTCAGAATCACTTGACGTGGTTTCCCCCAGCGTGGAACCAGACAATTTCTCCTTCTATGTACTTTGATTCGTACCCAGTCTCCAGGACTCAAATCATGAGCTGGCTTCTTTTCAAGGGTGGTTGCATCTGGTCCAACCTGATGAAACACAGAATGAACGGTATCAGCCAAACCCTTGCAATAATCCAAAATGAAGTCATCAGATATAGGCAGTAGTTTGTTGACAGGAATCAAAACATGTCTCATTGCTCTACCCATAATAATTTCATGGGGGCTCAGACCGGTGCTCCTATCAGGAATTGACCTAATAGTCATGAGCACAAGAGGCAAGACATCTGGCAATTTTAGACCTGTGGCCAAACACATTTTTCCCAATCTGTTTTTAATGGTGCCATTCATTTCTTCCACTACTCCAGAAGCCCCTGGGCGATAGGCACAATGTAGTTTCTGTTGTACATTCAATGCTTCACAAATCAATTTTATAATTTCATTTTGGAACTGCTTTCCTCTATCTGATTCAATCGTTCCTGGGAAACCAAACCTAGGAATGAACTCCCTAAATACTCTCTCAATAGAAGTTTCGCTACAGTAACTCCATCACTTCTTCTGGTCGGGTAAGCCTCTACCCAACATGAAAACAGACAGACGATTACTAAGACATATCTTAGCCGATTACACAGGGGCATTTCAATGAAATCAATCTGCATTCTGGTGAAAGGACCTCCCTCCCGTCCTATATTTCCTAAACTCACCACCGTTTTTCTTCCTGGATTATATTGCTGATATATAAGGCATCTTTGACAAAGGCTTTCAGCTACATAGCCGGAACTTGGCATCATACCAGGTCTGTTTGAAAATTCTAATCATGGCATCCGTACCTATGTGAGCCTGCCCATGGTACATCCGTGCCATGGTAGAGATCATGCTATCAGGCATTACTGGTCACAAAAGAGTGTTTGTGATGGCTCACACATTGCTATATTTTTAAAAAAAATCTTCACTATGGATACGGAATGAGTGATGAATGAGATTGAGATACAGTGACTTATATTTTGGTAACACGCACCATCTGGCATGAAGTTAGTGTCAGTATGCGAGCAAAATCGCCACCACACAATAATCTGTCACGTAGCAATATTATGTACAGATAAGGATGCGAGTGGCACATGTTTGGAAGAGGTTGAACACCACTATGTCACAGAGTCACTGGGCACATGTGGGCTCGGTCTTTTTCCAACGCACGTACATGGGAAACAGCATTTTGGAATTACCACTATGTGCTCATACAATTGTATGTTGTTGTTCTTTGTTCTCTTTACAGATGGAGTACTATGCATGATAGATTAATTATCTGTCACACATACATGAAGCATTTATTCTGCCCTTGACTTACGGACAGGATAGGGACTTCCTGTTCTCTGTCCCCCTAGGGAGGCCGACCATTGCCCTGAAGAAAGTCCAGGACCTTCACGGCCGCTTATGGACTGAAACATGTTGGCACTAGGGTCTTAGGACCATAACACTCCCATTTGACCCGTTTTTAAAGATTTTTTAATACCTAGGCAGACCCAAGAATAAAGGGAAACTGAGGATCTGTCTGAGGTGTTTTAACTTTCAGCCCCCCTGGTCTTCAACTTCTCCAAAGAGCTCCCAACACTGTGGTCGAGCCCACCCTGACTTATAGGCGTCGGGGTGAGCCAATGATGAAGCATGACACCACTAGGGTGTGTGAGGGTAACTAAACAAAAAGGAATTGTTTCCTTGCTCACCTCACGGTGAAGTTACATATCTATACCCACACTTCATTCTTCCCATCTTCCCATCATAGTGCATCTTCATTGACCTCTGAATGGTCAGTTAGAGTAATTTTGTCGTGATTTATTGATTTAACTTGGGAGGTGTTACTCTGACCCAGAATCCTCTCAACCCTCCAGGCATTGAATTAACTTTTTCATTAGCCCTGTTGTGTATACATTACCGGTCTTCCATCACGATAAACCCAAACTCTGTCTACCTCGCGTGGTGCACATACTGATTTCATCCACTGTTTCTTTTCCACTTCTCCTGCCTTTTCCTGTAACTGCCTCACCTCATTCCGTGTACTCAAAGTGTTAGTAAAAAGCAAGGGACATGAGTTCATTTTCTTTTCCCGATTTAAAGAATTTTGATTCCGCGCACAATACTGCGCTATGTCATTCGTAAATTTGTTGCCCGCTGACACGTAGTCTGTGCCCCTTGAATGTGCCACACATTTTATAACTGCGATTTGCTTAGGCAGCTGTATCGCCTCAAGCAATTTTCCAACCACTTCAGCATTTCTGATTGGAGTTCCACTCGACGTCAGGAAACCTCTTTGGGACCAGATCTGTCCAAAATCATGCACCACTCCAAACCCATACTGACTATCAGTAACCACTGTGACTCGTAGGTTCTTTCCCAACTTGCATGCTTGGATCAGTGCAAACTATTCAGCAACTTGAGCGGACCGTACTCCTTTCAGACAAGATGCTTCCAACACAGCCGCTACAGTACATACAGCATATGTAGCGCTCAAAATTCCCTCTCCAGTTCTCAGACATGACCCATCCACAAACATCACATAGTCGCTTTCTTTCAGAGGCACATCTTTTATGTCCGGACGTGGCTTAGTGCAAAAATCAAGCACTTTCAAACAGTCATGATCCACATCATCCTTCACTTCCACATTTACAGCATCAGGTAGCAATGTCGATGGATTGACATTAAGGCACCTTACAAGGCTCACATTTGTAGCACCCAGAATGACCTTTTCATATTTAGTTAGACGACAATGCGTCATAAACTGGGTTCGGCTCCTTGTCAAAAAGATTGCAACATCATGGGGAACAAACACTCTCACAGGATATCCCATCACAATTCCTTCACTCTGTTCCAAACTCTTACATGTAGCAGCCACTGATTTCAAGCAACCAGGCAAAGCTACAGCTACGGGATCTAGTACAGCCGAAAAGTATGCAACCGGTCGTCTTAGTTTTCCATGCCTTTGTACTAGCACAGAGAGTGCACATCCATCTCTCTCACTGCAATAGAGCTCGAATTCTTTTTCGTATTCAGGCATTCCAAGAGCTGGTGCTTCACACAAACTGTCTCTCAGTTGTCTAAAAGCCTTCATCTCCTCTTTATTCAGTTCAAGGGGATCTTTAACATCACTTTTTGTCAAGCGTACCAAGGGTTTCGCAATCAGTGAAAAGTTGATAATCCACTGGACAATATCCCACCATCCCAAGAAACATTCTCACCTCTCTATGAGTCATTGGTGCTCTCATTCCTTTTATTATTCTGATCCTGTCTGCAGTCACTTTCCTCAGGCCCTTTTCAATCTTATGACCTAGGTATTGTACTTCCTTCTTATAAAATTGTAATTTTGATGGGGATACTTTGAGTCCTCCATCTGCTAAATGATTCAGCAGTGCAACTGTGTCCACCACACATGCCTCTCGCGTCTTCGATGCCACCAATAGGTCATCAATGTATTGCACAAGCACTGAACTTTCGGGCATCTTCAAATCTTCTAGGGACTTCTTTAGAATCTGATTAAATATTCATGGACTTTCTGTATACCCCTGTGGGATACGGCACCATGCCAAAGTACGTTCACCGAACCCGGAACACAAAGATTTGTTGGCTATCGGGGTGCAATGGTATAGAAAAGAAAGCATGACACAGGTCGATGACTGTGTACCATTCCGCATCATGGGGAATCTGAGATAGGATTACCGAAGGGTCCGGTACAATGGGACACCATGGAACAACGATTTTATTCACTTTTCTCAAATCTTGCTCTATCCTGAAAGTCCCATTGGGCTTCTTTAAACCCATGATCGGAGAATTACATAGACTACTCATTATTTCTCTCAAATTTCCTTGTTCAATCATTTTGTCTATTACAGGCGTTACTCCTGCAATTATTCTGGTGTCAGTTTATACTGAGGAATATTCGGGTAGTTTACTCCTTCTTTTACAGTTATTTTCACAGGATCTACTCTTTTCATCAATCCCATATCTTCTCCTGTGAAATCCCATACTTTGTGTTTTACTGTTTTCTTCAATTCCTGAGGCAATTCCTCCGGATCAAATACAACAAATGCCTCAGTAATTTCAGGTTCTAAGTTTGCCATTGTCATTCTATACAGTACATCCTCATCAGTAGTTTCAAAAGCTATGCCATCAGGGGTACAGACAATAGTGCAATTCATTTTGCACAACAAATCTCTCCCTATTTTAACTTTAACGGAATCTGTAAGATAAGTTTTTATCTGGCTATTTGAAACTCCAACTACTTGGATTGTTTCAAAAGAAAGAGGAAGATTTTTAACGTCAGCTAATCTAACAGTTGAACGAGTAGCACCAGTATCCACTATGAAAGTAATATTTTCATCATTTACCGTTCCACCCACAAAGGGTCCTGTCTGGTCTACCTCTAGAGTTGCGCCAAGTACGCACTCCTCTTCCTCTCCTAGGCACCATCAATAACTCCCTTCTGACTCACTCTCATCGCACTGCAGCCAATACTACGAAACAGCACTAGCGCACGGTAGCTTCGTTACCGGTTCCTCGGTGTAGAATCCTGTCTCATTATTGTATCTCTAAAGATTTACGCTCTGTGGAAAAGGTGGCTTTGGCACCTGACACTGTTGGGTAACAACCTGCTGCTGTCGCGGCGGTTGACAACTCACCTCATTCTGCACCTATGGATTCAATGATGCATTATCACCATTAGCACTCGGGGGCAAGTTACACTCGGATTTCCAATGCCCTAATTTTCCGCAATTATGACATGGCCATTTCTTTTTAGCTTCCTCTAGGCTGATTTGTCCCTTTCCTTTTCAAATATTAGGTTTTTGTCTCGCTTGGCCCATGCCATTAGCTTGCTCAATCAGCTGGGCTTCTTTTCTCTCCGCTACCTTAACTTGTGCCCACATTGCCTTTCAGTTTTCATTGTTTGGCTTCGATTTCATCACTAAAATATTTTGCATGTCGTAACACTTCATCTATCTTTTTATTTTGCCAATCCACTGTATGTTGTTTGATCATCTTGATTACCTCAGGTCTTAAACCATTGACAAATCGATATCCAAAATGACTTAAGTCCTTTTCACTTCATTTCTCATCTCCACTGTATTGCTTAAAGGCTAACAGTAACCTTTCATAGTAAGCATGAACAGATTCTTTAACCTCTTGGTGAGTTCTGTCAATTTTTACCCAATCAGTTTCTTTTGGCGGCACTTTATTTTTCAGAAAGGTAATTACCTGTTAATATTTCCTCATTACCTCTGGATCAGGGGCTCCCGTCTTACGATCCCTAGGGTACTCCTGAGTTGGCCAACCTATTGTAATTTTACATTCTGCCCATAAATCCACAGGTACAATTATATCAAAAAGACCATTCAGATCTATCCACAACACTTTCGACAGTATAACAAATCTTTCTACCTGTCGGTACCATTCAACTGGTTTTTCTCTTAACCTCGGAAAATCATTGTTAAATGACAAAATATCCTGTCTAGTCTAGGGAACATATACATATCCCCCCCCCCCCCCCCGGGATCTCCCTCATGGGACATTCAGTTACCACCGGCTCCTTTTCTCTTACCGAAATGCCGAAAAAGCCTTATCTGTTGTGTCCTCTCTCTTTTGGAACCATTTACTTTTCCACCTATCTACATCACCCCATTTCCTTAACAAGGCAATCAGTTCTTTAATTTGAGTCACTCTTCCTGCAGTATTCAGATTTTCAATATCCTTTTCAGAAAAATGTACCCTATATGGTTTCTATAATTATCTTATTTTCTCAAAGTCAATACCCATTTCACTCGCTGTCTCTTCCAGTTTCTCATGCAAATTCCTCGCTCTCCAAGTTATACTTTTGCAGAGGAACATTAGCTCCTCATCCTGATATGTTTTTAGTTTTTCAGTTGGAATAGTCCCTACTATTAATTCTTCCAAAGTTACCTTTAATTTTGCTACATCTAATGGTTGAGGTTCTGTATCTTTTTGCTGTAAACTTCTTAACCAATCACTTAATTCTTCAGAAGTGGGACCTACAGGGGTTGTATCACTTCTTATTCTATCTGACTTTCTCTCTGGGGTTTCTGTTGCTGATTCTGTTGTCATCAGAGTCTTACTGGCTGGACTTTGATTTACAGTTAAATTTTTAGGAGTACTTAAAATGTTCCTGCTATATTTTTCCATGCATTTCCTCCAGATCCACTTCTTTCTGTCTCGACTTGTCTACCGCAATTGTAGGGAACTGTTAAACAATGCTCACTATCTTTCTGTTTATCAAAGACAGGCATCACCGGCCCTATAGTTACAGGTACGATTACTGCTTCCATATTTTTGGTTAATTCTCTAATGTTCTCAGTTAATTCCAGAGTAGTTCTAGCTAGTTCAACCGTATTTTCATTTCTAGTCCTAACAGGTTGAGACATTTCAGATTCTCTAAATGGATTAATTTTTCCCAAATCAGGTGGCGTTTGCTCAATATTTTTATTTAGCATGGTTTCTTTTACCGGCGCAGTCGGCGTCAGCAACATAGAATTTGGTTGATACGGGGAAGGATTTTTATAAAACATGTCCTCTAGCACTTCATCCTCCGATTCACTCACACCATATTTATAACCTTCTGACCCTGTATTGTTTCCCTTTTCTGTACACTTTCTGCCACTTGTCTCTTCGGTATTTCTCAAAGGAAACATACCATCAGTCATATTTGCATTCCGCCATCTTCTCATTCTGTCATCATGACTTTTCTGCCCACACTGTCTACCAAACATGTAATTATACCTTCTTCCACTCCAATGCCGTTACCTTTCATACATCTCTTCTTCCCACTCCGTCAAAGCTTCGAACTGAGTAGGTCTAGGTCTCGATTCTAACCTCCTTTTTCTTTCTCTTAAGTTTCTTAACACAGCCAAACTAAACAAACCACTTTCTGGAAACACTAGAACTCCATCCTCTTTTGTATACTTTGCCCAATTCTCTAAGCAAATACATGTATGGTACCCATATTTGGCTACCATAAAAGATGCAGGCGATTTCGGTGGAGGAAGTATCTGTCCTTCCCTAGTTACAATCGGCTTATCCTTTTTAAATAGATTTTTAATCTTCCCAAACCATGATTTTTTCTCTTTCTCAGGTGGATCGTAGTACATAATTTTTATTTTTCCTAGTTCTGAATCACTAGACTTTTCAAATCACTTCCCTTGCGACTATTCCGTGTGCTCTCCAATCCCAGCGCGACTCACACTAACGCACCAATCCTGGGCGTCTAAGTCACTTCTGAAGTTCTCCAATCCCAGTGCAACTTACACTAACACACCAATCCTGGGCGTTTACGTCACACCGGCAATTCTCCACTCCTAGCGCGGCTCACACTAACGCACCAATCAGTGAAAGCTTTGTCTCTCTACGGCTGGCCAATCCCAGCGCGGTCTTTCTGATGTCAGCTTTTCTCGCTACTCCTGTCTCTGCTGACCCCTCCTTTACAAATTTTATCTGCAAACTTTTCTTACATTTTCTTCAATCAAAATCAGTTAGTAACAACATAAAAACACCACCATTGTCTGTTTCGCTAAACCAAAGAGATAGTTTTGTTCATTTACACAAGAATTCTGTATTTCCAGTATGCAGCGCTTACCTCTACCCTACCACAGAATTATTCTGTTTTGCCGATAAAGTAGCACTTCCCTCTACCTTACCCTTCTAACAAGCAGAAAGGCTAACCGTTTCTCCGGGGATAAAACACATGTGGAGACTACAATGCTCCTGAGAATTAAGGCCAGAGTTTCACAAGAGAACCTATTGCTATTTCATCCACACACATTCATATGGAAAATGTCCCTACCGATAACACACGACGATGTTATCAACTTGAAACCAGACAATGCGCTGTGCGCCTTCTCTTGCCACACATTTACCTGTCTACATACAGGGTAACCAAACAATGCGCTGTGCGACTTCACTTGCCACACATTTCCCCGTCTACATACAGGGCAACCAATCCAACTTTCTACGTCCCGGAAGTCTTCAAACTTTTTTCACAACATAAAACGCAACACAAACTCAACATAAAGTGTTAAACATAAATCAATAATCACCAAACCAATGCAATAAAACCATCAATATGCTACCAGAAAACTGCTCCAGCAGAAAAGGGCAAATTTACATATTCCCCCAATGTCACAGACTCGTCACCACACTAACTCATTCATACATTCATTCATTGGTGGGGCCCATAACACCAACACTCATACGTCTCACTCAAATCTGTGCACGGGAGAAAAAGAAGCGCTGGACATGTGGGGGTACCTTGTTACCTATCGGGAGTAATTCCTTTACATTATATACAATATATAACTCTGCACCTATAGAATCCTAACTTTGACATCAAGGCACTCCACCACTTGGTCGATGGACCAATTAGTTGGACTGGTTGATTGTGATTTAGAACCAGCTAAAGCACAATTAAAGCTTCGGAAACATTTGGTTAACTTTCAATACCTTATTAAAGAATCACAAACTCATTTCTTATTAATCCAATTTTAGTTTATCTAATTTAGTTCACTCTGCATTAGCATGTTTAGGGTTACAGTTCAAATAATTCATCATTTAAGACACCTCCAATCTTTTGATCTTTAGCATAAAATTTTACATAACATTTATATTTACCGAATTTTGAACATTGGCGACCTTCCGACCTCCCAGAATATTATTCCAATCTCTGCGACAATCTTCAGTAGAACCCGTCAACCCACAGCAATAATCAAAATCCCTTCAGATGGAATCGTATTCAAAGAAAACCCAGGCAAACCAGGAAATCTCTTTCAGTTCAACGCAGTCCCCACGCCAAAGATGGTCAATCTAACGAACCAACGAATTAACCAAAGAATGAACGACTGAACCCCGCTCTGCCAGATCAGGGACTTTTTATACCTTTTTTCTCCTTACTGTCAGGTCAATGTGCAACAATTTAGGGGTAGAAAGTGTTCTGATTGGCTAAACCAATTTCAACTTGCAAGTCTCCCAAATGTTCCCAGGTTTGCCTGTTTCCCATGAGACCTGGCATGACATTTCTCAATTGTATTCTTTTTGGTAATTCACAGGCAAAAGTTCTGAAGTAACAACATGCAAGCCTTCTTGCACAGGTCCTTCATTGTCCCCTTGATCGATCGCACCATTCTCCATTTTGGCAGTCCTCCATGTTCCTATCCTTCACAAGGAACACTCTGGTTCATGTTGGAGTTCGCTTGGAGATCTCCAGAGCCAACCGATTCTGCGCAGTAGACATCGCGCTCACATGACGGTGATATCTTCAGAACTCCATCTTAAGTACTGCGGCCTAGTAGGCCCGAATGCCAACTTAAGCAAAAACAAACATAACAGTAATTAAAATATAGAAATGAAGATTCTAATGTTAAACCCATGCTAATCCCAATATATATTAGTATTTTCCTAACTTGTAGCAACATTCAAAGCAATAATACTCACCCTTATGCATCACTGGAAGTACAAACCATCACAAAAGCAACATGAATCATGCAATTCTCTATTTCACCACATTCTAAGGTTAGTTTGCGTATCGCAGTTATTTATTTTAATTGTTTGCCATGCAATTACCAATATAGTCCCACTTGAATCTCGTGTTTATCAAGGTGCAAAGGTTGATTAGTCATGCCATTTCACACTAGTTAGTGCAAGTTAATACTTAGAATGATTACGTAGTTAATTTCATGCAAAATAGAGGAGGTATACAACATTTTGTTTTACCTGCTCCATCAGTATCATGAAAGGATATTTTCCATTTAGGGGTCAAAGCACTTACACAATAGGTGCAACAAGCCGGGAGACTGTGTATGCAGAGACAACATGTAAAGATGATACCGGCAACCACAACCAAAATGATAAGGATCTTTTAACCCCATGTTGTTAGCATAATCCAGAACCACCTCGATAGTGTTCAAGTACCTATCTCTTGGTGTATGTCTGATGAAAATGTATGCAATTTTTGTATGGCTGTATACACCCCCGGGGTGTGGTCAAGTATGTAAACTCAACAGCTGCTGCCAATGATGCAACAGGCCCACCCCTGATCAGCAAGGATGACGTCTAAAACCATCCTGTTCTGTAAGGTAACTAAACTCGTAGCCTGGAGCTCGGCGGTGATGTTTGTCAGTATCCCAGCTGCTGTATTAATAACCCCCTCCTCAACCCTTGTTAGCCATCAAAGCTGAAGACTTTTAGCCATGGGGCCCCAGAAAGGTAAGAGACCCTGTGCAGCATCATCAAACTATTACCAGGTGGTCTGATCTATATCCGCAGTGTCAACAACCCTTGTGACTCGGGGAAAGTACATACTCCTACGTTGCAGCCGATGGTCTTCATGGTAATTGGACGGGGCAACATACACAGGCGGAAGAAGAAAAGAGAGGTAACTTCTGCCAGACCACCCCCTCGGAAGCCGTGACGTGAGCTTGGGATCCACAGACAAAATAGACATTCCTGGATAGAATTAAGGGTGGACTATTAACCGTGCTCAGTCTGTAGGTGAAACTGCATTTACTTTTCATCAATGTCCCCTGGACACAGAAACTAGATGTTGTGTTAACCACGTACACCGGCATTGGTTTGTCCTTAGTAATATTATGATCCTGTAAAGATTGGAAATATTCAGAAGTGTTGAACCTTTGGAAATCAGCCATTTCCATCCTAAGCCACGTTCCATTCTTCATTTTATCATATATTTTCATACAGGATTTTAGGGATAATGTACCGGAGGTCCCATTTCCTGTCTATCCTTTAGGAGTAAATCCATGATGAAAACGTGAATACTCTACCACAGTATGAGAGTCAGCGGATGTCATAACCTGAGAAGAGAGTTGGAAATGGTAGTGCACCATAACAAGCAAGTCAAACCAGCCTTCGCAGCTACCAATAAATGACAATGGCATGGACAACAAATTATCGCTCTTGTGAGCAACTGAGGGAAGCAATCCACAAACCCAACAATTAGTTTTATTGGACACTTTATGGACGTGATGCAACATCTGTATAAATATATTGGGCCCGATTCACAGAACTAACTTAAGACAAAATCCTAAACTTACTACCATTTTGGTATTCACAGAAGGCACTTACTCATTTTGGTATTCACAGAAGGCACTTACTCATTTCGGTATTCACAGAAGTTAGGAGTCCTAACTTTAGGACTCCTAAATGCCTTCTGTGAATACCGAAAGTCTTAAAATTAGGATTTTTCTCAGTTTAGTAGTAGTATAGTTAGGACTCCTAACTTTAGGACTCCTAAATGCCCTCTGTGAATACCGAAAGTCTTAAAATTAGGATTTATCTCAATGTAGTAGTCCTAAGTCTAAACTTAGAACTACTAAATTGAGAAAAAACCTAATTTTAAGACTTTCGGTATTCACAGAAGGCATTTACGAGTCCTAAAGTTAGGAGTCCTAACTATACTACTACTAAACTGAGAAAAATCCTAATTTTAAGGCTTTCGGTATTCACAGAAGGCATTTAGGAGTCCTAAAGTTAGGAGTCCTAAATTTAGGACTACTAAATTGAGAAAAATCCTAATTTTAAGACTTTCGGTATTCACAGAAGGCATTTAGGAGTCCTAAAGTTAGGAGTCCTAACTATACTACTACTAAACTGAGAAAAATCCTAATTTTAAGACTTTCGGTATTCACAGAAGGCATTTAGGAGTCCTAAAGTTAGGACTCCTAACTTCTGTGAATACCGAAATGAGTAAGTGCCTTCTGTGAATACCAAAATGAGTAAGTGCCTTCTGTGAATACCAAAATGGTAGTAAGGTTAGGATTTTGTCTTAAGTTAGTTCTGTGAATCGGGCCCATTGTCTGTGTAAGTCTTTCTATGCTCCCCTTTGTGAGGGGCCAAAGTAACAGACATATGCTCAGGGGAAATGGACGTTGTACCAACTAAGGATTGTACAGGATACTTTTCCTCGGGAAACCAAGCTAGTCCAAGTACAGTTATTAATGCAAGCACAACTATCAATATGAAAACTATTTTACTTTTTGTGGACCAGCCCTGCGCTCGTCGCAGTGATGCAAATGGCTGCTCCTCCTCCGCAATAGGTCGACCAAACGGATGCATCATGAAGCAAGAAAAGGAATGCAATAAAACTGATAGCAGAGGCAATTGTTCCCAGTGTCTGTCTGAGCCTCACTGTTACAGGCTCCTATAGTTCATCAACGTTGGCACTCTTTAGCACCGGAGCTGCTCAGTCCTAGCTCTCGATTAATCCCATGTCGCACAGGATAGTGTACCCCCCTCCTAGAGAGCACATTCAATTTATCCTGTCCAATGTCAGAACAGTGCACCAATCTCGCCTCACCCTAAACTAACACCGTTGGTACTACAGCAAAGTACACCCTAACTTGCACAGTCCATTCCTGACTAGTCTGACTTCTCCTTTGGTGCACTATTCCTCAGCCGAGGGCGCAAATTGTACCTGGTGACCCCAGGTACAGCGGGATCGGTAAACAATGGCTCTTTAATGGCTCGAATTTCCGGGGGGGCCCCGCATTTAGTACGTCATCATTCTCTACATCCGTTTGGGTCCATGTAAGCTTTGCATTGCCAAAAGGGGCAAACTAGGGTACTTTCTCACCCTCAGCATCCCCATTGCCGTCCCTCACCCATTGATCATAGGGGAAGGGTAAGGGTATCCTGCGGCTATGACTAGAATGAATCCAATTCTTTCAGCAGGCGACTTTCACAGCGGTCCTGGTTGCAAGGAGGACTTGCTCGGGCCCCTTTAACTGGGGCCCCAAGCTCTTCTTCCGCTGAAAATTACCCAGCAAAATCCAGTACCCCAGCTAGATGTTTTGACCGGGCCCCTCTGGTGTGGGTGGGAGTGACTCACAAATCTGTTGGCGAATAAAATGCAAACTTTCAGTTAACTGGCACAGGTAATCTGTCAATAAAGGGTACTCAATCTCAGAAAATCTACGCAGGCACAGGACACCCCAGACATTCGCCGGGCGTTCAAACACGACCTCGTAGGGTGACAATCCTGTCTTAGAATGTGCTGTCGTTTTTGTAGATGAAAGAGCTAGTGGTAAAGCAGCTTGCCGCTGTAACCCTGTAGTCTCCTGAATCTTTGCCAATTTCAGTTTGAGAGTACCATTGTACTTCTCAAACAAACCTGCTGACTGGGGGTGATTTGCAACATGAAATTTCTGCTTTATGTGTAAACCGTCGCAAACTAACTGGATGACCTTGGCATTAAAGTGACTTCCGTTATCATTCCAGATTATATGGGGCAAGCTGAAGTGAGAAAAGAACTCCTTTAGGAGTACCTTTGCAGTCGCAATGGCTGTATTCTCTTTAGTAGGGTAAGCCTCAACCCATTTACTGGATGCACAAACAACCACCAACACATACTTCAAATTATTGACCCTGTCTATTTCAATGTAGTCCAATTGAAGGACCTCAAAAGGGAAAGTGTGAGGTGCAAACTTTCCGGGTGGTGTAGGGGTACCCTTGCCAGGATTGTGCATCATGCACACCATGCAGTACTTTACTAAGTGTGCAGCTGTCTTCGAAATGCTGTTTTTTTGCCATACGGGGTCTAACAACTTGCAAATACCCTTAGCACTGATATGAGCTGGGCCATGAGCCATCGTGACGACAGGAAGAACATATGCATCTGGCAACATCCATCTCTGCTTCCCTGACTTGTCCATCCAACATCCCTCATCGTTCATTTGTGCTGTACTTTCTTGCCACACTGCTAATTACTCCACCGTAGCCTGACTCTGGATTTCCTTCACATTCTCTTGTGTATCCTCAAACATGGTGACCTCGGGCACCCACCCAGCGGGACCTGCTACAAACTTTATTTATATCTTAGTTTGAGCTGTTTCCTTAGCTGTCTGCTCTGCAAAAGCATTCCCCTTACCCACATTGTCAGTAACTGTCCCATGGGCGCTGCACTTCACTATGGCCAATTTCTTAGGGAGTGTCAAAGCGGACATAAGCCTATGTATAAGAGGGCCATGTTGAATTTTCGTCCCATGGGAAGTAAGAAACCCCCTCTCTGCCCAGAGCCGCCCAAAATTATGGTCGACTCCAATGGCGTACTGACTGTCAGTATAGATATTGACAACTAGTCCCTCACTCAATTCACAGGCTCGAATAAGGCCAACGAGCTCTGCAGCTTGGACTGACTGATGGAGAACATGTGGTTTCTTGACTACTGTACGCAGTGTAGTAATGGCGTACGCAGCAGTTGTAGTGCCATCTAGTAACTTAAAGCAAGAGCCATTGACATATAGTTCCCTATGAGGGTCAGATAAGGGAACATCAGTCAGGTCGACCCGTCCTTTCGTCTCTTCTTCCGTCGGGAGATACAATCATGTATATCAATCTCCTCATTCTAAGAAGGGAGAGGTAGTAACATGGCTGGATTCAGAGTGGCACAGCGTTTGATCATAATGTGCTGCGTAAAGAGTGTTAGCTCCGTAACCTGTCAGACGTGCACTGGTGAGGTGCTGTGTCCTTGTCTTATTCAAAAGTGTATCCACAGCATGGTGTACCATAACTGTGAGATCAGTATCAAATTTGAGTCCAGCTGATTGTCTTATTGAGAAAGTCACAGCCGTGACCGCTCTTAGACAGCTCGGGAGGGCTTGCGCGACAGGGTCAAGCACAGCAGGGAAATGAGCACAAGGTCGTTGCTTATCCCCATATTTTTGTGTTAAACAGAAGCGCACAACCACCCATCTCATGGACGTACAATTCAAAGCATTTAGCTTAGTTTGCGGTGCCAAGCACTGGAGCTGAGCAAAGCGCAGTTTTTAATTGTTCAAAAGACTGTTAACACTCTGGCGTCCAAGGCAGAGGTTCATGCACATCTTTTAATATTAACACAAGCAGGGGCTTAATAAGCAGAGAATAGCCAGGTATCCACTGCCTGCACTAGGAAGTGATACCTATGAAAGCGCGCACTTTTCAAATCAATGACAGAAAAGAATTTAGCAGAAGAAGGAATCATTGTCAAGAGAGTCGTAATGTCAGGGACCACTGGAAACTGGGGAATCACTATTTTGTTAACTTCACGCAAGTCAATCACAAAGCGATAAACATCTTCCTGATACTCAGAGGGGCTCAGGGGTGTCCGTTTGAGAATGGGAATTATAGGGCTATTACAAACATTAGCAGTTGTCTCCTCAACCACTCCTTTCTCAATCAAATCCTGCACAATTTGTATCAAAGCTCACTCACCTGCCTGTGGTATTTTATATTGAGGGATACGGGGTAAAATAGCACCTTCCTTGACACGTATTGAAACAGGCGACATCTGCAACAAACCCACATCTGTGTCACCTGTTGCCCACAGTGTGGGTGGCACAACCTTAAATTCAGCGGGAAGGGGCACATCTTTGGATAGACACTGCTTAGTGCATACCACATCAGGACCCATCGTTATATAGACACCTGCTGGGGAGCAATATATCATAGCATGCAATTTCTTCAACAAATCCAAACCCATCAAATTCTATCCACAATTGGACGTCGACAAGAATGGCGAATCCAGACTGAAAGGACCAATAGTCAAAGCAAGGGGTTTTGAAATGAGGCTCACAACCGGTACACCAGAAAAAACTACCAAAACATTATTATGGCCAGACAGCCGCTCCAGGGACCAAGGAACAAGAAATAGAGCTGTTTGTTGCACCTGTATCCACCAAGAACTCCTTAGTTGAACCATGCACATCCGCACAGATGTACAGACCCCGTTGATCTACAGGAATCGAAACTGGTCCCTCACTCTGTCCCTGGCTGTCCTAGCTGTTAGACATCCCTGTCACCTCATCTGTGTCGTAATCATCATGATAATACTGTCCTCCCCGAGGGTCATCAAAATAATTCTGGTCTGAGCGACCCTGTGGGGCCACAGCATTTGGAGCCCTGTCTTGGCCACCAGCTCCACGACCCTGTCCACGAGAACCTTGTCCTCTCGGGACCGTTACCTTCTGCAAAAGCAAAGGACTCTCGCTACACCAGTGCCCCTCTTCTTTACAGTATGCACACTGATTCAGCCCTTCAGGTGTAGTAATCCTGCTAGTACAGGGAAGTTGACGGGCCAAACCACCCTGTCATCTACCGTTCCCTCTAGAAGCCTGTGCTCCAGCGGAAAGGGCAAATTTACATATCCTCCTTGTGTCACAGACTCGTTATCAAACTTTGCTCATTCACGCATGCATTCACTGGTGGGGCCTATAACATCAACACTCATACGTCTCACTCAAGTCTGCACGCAGGAGGAAAGAAACGCTGGACATGTGGGGCTATCTTATTACCTTTAGGAGGAAAATTCTTTATATTATATATACAATATTCCTTAGTACTGATAGACTCCTAACCTTAACATCAAGGCACTCCACCACTTTGTCGATGGACCAATTAGTTGGACTGGTTGATGATGATTTAGAACCAGCTAAAACACATTTAAAGCCTCAGAACCTTTAATCAATACCTTATTAAAGAATCACAAACTCAGTTTCTGTTAATAAATGTTTAGTTTATCTAATTAAATTCACCTCCATTGGCATAATCAGCATTTTAATCAAATCGGAATTTTCAATAAACATTTGGCACAAATGAGCATTACAATTATATTTACCTAATTTCTGATACTGGCGACCATTTCCCCGAAACCTGTCAGCCCTGCATAAATCAAATCCCTTCTGGTATAATTGTCCGATCAAATGCAGGCTAAGACCCAAATTTGTCCGGAGAAAAGTTCTTTTCGCTCAGCACGACACAGTCCTAAAGGTATCCAAAGGACCAGACAATCATGCAAGCAAATCGACCAACGGAGATTCGGATCACACTTCTGGAACGCACTAGTCTATACCCTCTTCTACAGTGACCCTTTTATAGTAATTTCTAAAATAATGGGCAACATTTCCTCAATTCTAAACACTCAGATTGGCTAAGCCCGCAATTTTGTAATATTGGTCATGATTCCCAGAGTTTTCCTGGTTCACATGGAATGGGATAGGTCATCCTTTAGATTGTACAGTTCTCATGCGAAAGGGTCTGAAGTATCAATATGCAGGCCTCTAAGGACAGGTTGCCATTGTCTTTTCTGTCAATCACTGTTAGACCTGGCACCTTGGCGTGAGTCTCCCTTCCACTTTTTGTCGCTGTGCCTCATGTGTTTTGCTGGTGTTAGCTGCTCAGAGCACTGTGCCACTGCCAACCAGTGCCACAGTGCAATTGCTCCCAATTTAAATTGTATATGTTGGTTGGATTCCATGATTGGCTTATTTGGTTTACTGTCAGACCCCAGTAAAGTGCACCCGGAGTGCCCAGGGCTTGTCAATACAAATGCTGCTGGTGGGATTGCAGCACTGGTTGTGCCAACCACAGAAGCGGCCTAGTAAAATGTGTCTAAGGTCTGCCATTGCAGAACCTGCATGCAGTCTGGTACTGTCATGATGACTGGGCAAGTGCACCCACTTGCCAGTCCCTAAACCTTCCCTTAACTTCATATTAGTCACCCCTATGGTAGGCCCAAGGGCAGGGTGCATTGTAAGCATAAGGTAGGACAAGCCCTGATGTGTGTGGCATGTCCTAATAGTGAATTACAGCCATTTTCGTTTTTCACTATTGCAAGGCTACCTGTTCTCCATAGGCCAGAATGGGCTGTCAGAATTGTTACATTCTATGTTCCTAACAGACCCAGGGAACATGGTAGAAATTCGAGTTTAGTATGCCTGAACTCAGAATAATAAAATACATCTTTTAGTAAAGTTTATTTTAATATTCTGTGTTTGCAAATGCCACTTTTAGAAAGCTGGTATTTGCTTGCCTAACCATTTCAGCCCGCCTCTGCTATGATGTGTATCTGCCTGTCTGGTTTGTGTGAGTGACAGGGCTGGGGAATTCCAGAGGGGCAGGGCTAGGTAGCCTGGTGGTGAATAGAGAGATTGACATCCAGATGGGTGGGAGGAGTACACCTGGACTCTGAATAGGGCTGTGCTCTGCCTCCACAATGCTGGCTCCGCCTCCTGTGGAGCGGCTGATGTCTCTGCCCTGCACCCTGAATATAAAGTCAGAGTCATGTCAACAAAGTGCTCAGGAACTGGTTTGGACTGGGCAAAGGCCCCTCTACCCCAGAGGAACAAAGGAATTAGGGGTCTAAGTATTGGGACCCTGCTCCCAAGAAATTAGATCCTGCTTGACAAGAAGAACCTCTGCCTGAGGAGAAGGAACTGGGAAAGCTGTAAGGAGGAATACTGTCCCTGACCTGGGGGATTGGCCTGCAGTGGTTGCCTTGCTGCTGAAGGAGAGGAGAAAGACTACAAAGACTTTATATTAACTTGTGCTTTAAAAGATCTCCAAGGGCCTGAGAAGAGCTGGCCTCCTGTTAAGAAGTCCCAGGAACAAAAGGACTTCACCCCCAGCTTCCCCCTGAACTCTGCTGTGTGAGTTCTGCCCCTCTTAGAGTGCTGGAACCAGTTTGGGGGCCTCTGGGAGCTGTGCCTGCTGTTGGGAAGCTGGCCAAGAAGAAAGAAATCAAAGATCTCCACTTTTTCACGCACAGCCGGCTTAGCGAGAAAATTTCTGTCGCACCGCTCGTTAGCGTGCAGAATTTTATCGCTGAGGACATCTTCGCAGAGCCTGCTGCCGCTGAGCCCGATCAGCGCTGGGAAAATCATCGCACCGCTCGTTAGCGGACCGAATTTGATCGCTACCAGCCCAAGATCCGCGCTCCGCCTGTTAGCGGGAAGAATTCTATCGCTGCGAACTTCGTCGCAGAGCCTGACTCTGCTGTGTGAAATCGTCGCAGAACAAGCCAAGATCATCGCACCGCTCGTTAGCATGAGTAATTCGTCGCAGACTCAACCAAGATAACCGCTGCTGAAATTGTCGCCCCGCTCGTTAGCAGGCCGAATTTTGTCGCATTGTGCCTTAGCGAGTACATTTCTACTGGATAAGCTACACCTTGATTTTCAACGCTGAAGTGCCGCTAGGAACTTTTTATCGCATCATAAGGTACTGTGGGTTAAAACGGACGCTAAGGTGAATGATTTTGTCGCTAACCTAAGAACTCTTTCTACAATCATATTCTTGAACTGTTTATGTCATTTTTTGTCGTTATTTGGTCTTGTGCTAAGCCTTTATATAAAAGATCACTATTTTTTATATAAATCTAGTGTGGTGTCCATTTGTGGTGTTGTCACTGGGTTACTGTATGTGGTCACAAATGCTTAACCTATAACGCTCTGAGATAGGCCTAGTCTGCTCGCGCCAAGCTACCTAGAGGGTGAGCAGGGGTTATTTTAGGAGTGTAACCCCTTACCCTGACTAGAGGAGAGGGTCCCTGCTTGTCACAAGTACCTACCTGTGCCAACCAGAGATCCCCAATTCTAACATTCACACTAGTTCAGTTTTGGCAGTCCTCCACGTTCCTATCCTTGACGAGGCACACTGTGCCCTGGTCGGAGGATGCCTGGAGATCTTCAGAGCCATCCGAGTCTGCGCAGACATCGCACTTACACGACAGTGGCCACTTCCAAACTCCATTTTGAATATCATGGCCTAGTAAGCCCGAATGCCAACTTAAGCAAAACAAACATAAAGAAAATAATTAATATACGGAAATGAAGATTCTAATGTTTAAACCCACACTAACCCCTTTTATATATTAGTATTTTCCTAGCTTATAGCAACATTTAAAGCAATAATACTCACCATTTCGCCATACCAGGAACGCAAAACCATTACAAAAGCAACATAAACCATGCAATTTTCTATATCAACACATTTTACCGTTAATATGCGTACCACAGTTAGTCATTAGAATTATTTGCCATGCAATTAGCATTTAGTCCCGCGTGTAATCCGTGTTCATTAAGGTATAATGTTGATTAGTGATACCACTGCAAATAATTAATACAGGTTAATATTTAAATTGATTACGTAATTAGTGTTTTCATGCAAAATAGAGAAGGTATACAAAATTTTGTTTTACCTGCTCCACCACCTGCTGCAACAACACCTTCGTCTTCAAATCATTGTACTTCTTCTCCATCTTCTCCTTCTCCGCAGTTTCCCTGTGCTCATAATACTGTGCCATATTCAAAATAACAGAAGGGGAAGAAGTGGACCAAGTGCTCTCAGAAGCCTGCAATCAAGTCAAAATCTCAGGAAGCAAATTGGAAACAAATCAATTAACAAACAGCAGCACACCACCTTCAATCGACAAATCCTGTCCACTATAGTCTAAGAACACACCTTCAAACCAAGTGAAAAAGTCTGACACACTCTCATCTTTCTGCTGCCGGCAAGCCGATAGCTTGTCTCAATCAACTTTCCTCGGAGGGATAATAGAATGCATATATGTGATAATGCGGCCCGGCAACGCAAGTATCTGCTCTAGGCTTATCACCTGGCTTCTGTTACTGATCCCATGCCTTAATCTGATCCCATGTACCACCCAATTCCACAACATGATCCTGTGTGTGTACTTGTCTCCAAATATCCAATGGGACTAACAAACCAAAAGGAACCCTGTATCCAAGTATCCAAATATCCAATGGGACTAACAAACCAAAGAACATTTCAATATCAGCAAGCGTCATCACTGTAGAAGAGGCAGCCTCAGTCAATTCTTTATAATAAGCAGTAGGATTTTTCCTAGGGTCAGGTAACAGTGTCTTAAGGGACAAAACCTCACTCCTTTTCCATGGAGTACAAATCCATTGTTCTTGGAAACGGGCCTCTACCCTTGGCCTAGTAACATGATCATGCTGATCCCTTAGCTCTGGTGTCTCGGGATGATAGATAGGATGAACCTCCCACATCGGAAACTGCGATACAGTGTTGGGGCTCTTCTCAAGCAGTCTTCTCCGATAACGATACGCAACCAACGTTGCAACATTACCAAAGACATAAGCAGGCTCCAAATCAGTAACATACACATGATCTCTAATATAGTATTTGATCTGTGGTGCTGCACCATTGAAACACTGCTCAAAAAGACCGATCAAAGTAGCTGACATATGCTTGTGGGCATGCTGCTGTACAAAAGGCTCATACACTTTCATCACACTCCACATATCTTCCGCATTGTAAATGGGGTTACGGGCCCACTGTGCAGCCTGATTAGCCACCACCTTTTTCTCCTCATGTCCCACATCAGATTGGATTAACGTCCGTCCCATACGTTCCTTAAATGTCGTCCAATCTCCATTCACAGGGCTGCGTACCGGTGTCCCACTACTCAGAAATGTCGGGGAATGGAGGAACACAGTGGGGGGTAGCAACAGAGGGAGCAGGCACTAACATCATTGTCGGCTGCGTCGTGGGTGTAAGGGCTGGCAGAAGAGACGCCAAAGCAATAGGTGTCGCAGGACTAAAAGTCACAGTTACCACAGACAGCGAGGACAAAGAAAGGACAGGAGGTGCCGTGACCAAGGCAGTCTGATCAACAGTAACAGAAGCAGAAACAGTGGAGACAGAAGAACCGGGTAGCTGATTCTATAAGGGAAGAGCGGGGTATATCCTCTGCGGTGCATACGGAGGTGGAGGTAGAGTATCTAACAATTGTTCCACAAACTTAGCAGTTTCCTATTGGGCCACATAAGATTTATCAATTTGTAATCGGAATCTCCTATCTTCGCGTTCATTCCCTATTTCTTGTTTCCCTCTATCATGTGCTACAGCTTACAATGTTTGCATTCTCCCCTTCCTGGCCTCTTTCTCTGCTTTCATTCACCTCTGTTTAACCTCATTGTTCCATGTTCTGAGGGAATCAAACATAGACTGCCTACTTCGTCTTGCAAACAACTTATCCTGTAAAAAGGTAATTCATTGTTCATCAAAAGTGCCCTTGTTGTTACAGGTTCTTTTTCCCCGCTGTCCCTTCCCTATCCTTTCCCTCGCCTGATCGCCCTAATACTCTGTTGTCATATCCAGAGTTGGGGATGTCAGGAGGTGGACCCTTTATTGCTGCACCTGGATTCTGAAGAGTTTCTACTACAGAGGAAAGAGAAATCCGACAGGAGGAGCAGCTCCCAGCACCCTGCCCAGCAGCCTGAGCTTGTCGATAGGCTCTCTTGCTCCCAAGCAACGCTGAGCCCTCTTCTCGCACCTGCCCAGGCCCCTTATGGTTTGTTGTGTGAACCCCAAGACATTCACCTCCATTTTGTGAGCAGCGGCCTCCCTCTGCCCAACATTGCAGTGAACCAAGAAACAGAAGGTGGTGAGAAGATAGACTTTGTGCTGTCTATTTCCTGAATCGTTGAAAGCGATTTTCCTCTAACTGTGACTGCCTTATTTTCACCTGTTTTATTTATTGGCTTTATAGTTAAAAATTGACGTTTTACCTGCCCATGACTGCCTCAATTTACCTGTTGCATTGTGGGCTTTATAGTTCAAAAACTGTTGTTTTGCACCTGCCTGTGACCACTTCAATTCCACTAGTGTGTGGGCTTTTTTTGTTCAAAATCTGATCTGTTGTCTCTCACCTGCCTATGGCTTCCTGCTTTTACCTCCCAGTTTATCTTCTAATCTGTGCTCAGACCTGTGTGTAAGCTGTCCACCCCAGCTCCTTTTTGTTTTAGCAAGTGAGTGAGACTAGAGTACTCCCCCCCCAAGCCCACCCCCCAAATGAAACAAACATATTATACCTCAGAGGCTATGCAGAGTAAACTCAGAGACTGCATTAATCTGCTCTTAGTGTTTAAACTCTGTTTGACAAGTGATTGTAGCACTTGTTGTTTGGCTAGGACAGTGAATTGTTTAAGTGTTGAAAAGCAGTAATGTTAGAGGCCTAATTTAGGCCCTTACCTGCAGAACTCCACAGTGTTGATTGAGCCTGTCTGTCTCCAAGGAGATTTTGAATTGAGGAGCAGCTCCCAGCCCCCTGCCCAGCAGCCAGTGCTTGAGGTCACATTCACCTTATATAAGCTGCTATTGAATGTTACATCGGTGCACTGATTGGTGGCAGTATCTGGTGCTTCTATTAGGCTTAGGGTTAGTGTTCCGATTGGATGATAAGTCTAGTGTTCTGATTGGTCCCTGGGTCAGTGTTTCTATTGGACGTAGGGCTTAGGGTTAGAGGTGTGATTGGTGGATAGGTTTAGGGTTTTTTGGTAGGTTTCTGGGGCTAGGGTTTTTATTGGACCTAGGGTTTGAGGCTTTGTTTCCGATTGGCGTCTAGAACTAGGAATGTGTTTGGCTGGAAGGGCCAGGTCTCTTATTGGTCCTAGGGCTTAGAGCTAGTGGTGTGACTGGTTAGGGCTAGGGTTTCCATTGGCTGAAGGGGGTCACCTGATCACTAGGGCTATTTTAGAACAGGGTTCAACGCGTCTCAGCCCGGGTGGAGAGGGTAAGGGTGGAGAAGACAAGAGCAGCTGCCTGGTTGGGCCGAGGGCCAGAGATGCTGCCTATTTTCCCATTCACCAGCACCCACCCTACCCCATCCGCATCCACAACCAAAGTAACACAGTCAAATCAAATGTACTCTACTCATGTACTACAAACAAACCCCTCACAAATATCAATGGCTCAGCACTCACTACAAAACCCCACAACCACACCTTCACACTATTCTACCCCAACTACCACACATTTTCACCTTCACTTACACACAAAACACCACTCTAACCTATGCCACTAACCAATCCACTCATCACAAACACAATCTACATCCACACCATACCTAACTATATCCCATCCAGACACACACTCCCTGTTCTAATTACTCCTAACAGACCCCTTTTTGTCACCAAACCTAGACTCAGCCTTCCATCTTTTCCTCCATCAACACCCTTCTCTTCTTTTTACCACAATAATACAACCACACAACACTTACACTCCATTGCACCACACATATTACCTCTTTTAGCAATACAATTCAACACACTCAACTCTTGTTCATCCCCTCTCGCACATCACATACACTCTTTTCCAAAACATATCACCACCCCTTTACCTTGAAGCTTCCACTCACCAACAACATTTTACATACAAATCCTTCTCAGAAAACAAATACATCATCACCTCCTTTCACTACTCCTCAAAAACAAAACATAACACACACACACCAGCACAACAAAATCTCTCACACACAACACCTCGTAATACTTTCCGTCACAAACTAGAAACATACACTCACTCCCACCTTCCTGACTACACAAATAATAAACACCATAAACAAGCTCCAATGCCAAGTTTTCTCTCTTCCTCCACACCTAAGAACCATACAGCAACACAGCAACTCTCTTTTAACCGCCTCTCATCCGTTGGACAATTTAGAACCTTACAACATGACCCACATGCTTCACCATCACCGTTAACTCATACACCTTCCACCAGAAACAGACTCAAACAAAGTAAGCAACATGCCACTCTTCACACCTTTGCATCGTCATGTCTACTGCACAAAAGGACTACTCTACAAAAACAACACAGCTCACCAAATCACCCTCAACCACAATCTCCACCACCTACAAACACCAGACCCATCAAAATGTCTTCTTAGCCTGCTGGACGAAGAACACAATATAGAACAGCTACACTATTGCTATCATCATACAGCTAATACCAGCACTGAGGCCGCACCTGCTAAAAGCACACATAATACTACTCATTCATCTACAAAAACTATCACCAAAGCACATTCTCTAAACTGCCTACTAATAAATGCTCGAACACTCTCTAAAAACACGCATCATATCTACGACCATCTCACTGACACACAACCTGACTTACTCTTCATAACTGATTCATGGTTGGGAGATGACATGGCTCCAGTCTTTCATGAAGCCGTCCTCTAGGCTATCAAACTATCATGCAAAACCGTATAGGCGAAAGAGGAGGTGGCCTAGCTGTTGTGTTCAAGCAAACATTAAATATCACTAAAGCAGGCAACGTCTCCATAAAAGGTTGTGATGCTCTCTTCACCATATGCAACCCTACACCATCTTCCTCCAGTAACTTCCTGCTCCTTTACAGACCTCCACCTAGCAATATGACATTCCCAGACACACTTCTAGGCACAGTTTCAAACCTTATAACACTACACTTCAACCTATGAATTCTGGGAGACCTTAACATTTGGTTTGACAAACCCAATATTTCCCATCCAAAACCAATCATCACTGGCCTAGACACACTGAACCTACATCAGATTGTCCACAAACCCAACACACATTGCTGGACTGACCCTAGATGTCATTTTTGAAAATACAGAACTAGTTACCTTTCGAACGATGACTCCAGTCACATGGTCAGACTACCCTTTGCTTGCTTTCCAAAATAAAATAACACAAAGCAACACACCTAAAACCACCTTACGAGCATCCACCTATGGATCGTGGAACAAACTCATTTTTGAACATTTAGAAACACAACTAACATCCAGTACAGCTCAAGACACAATAAATTCAGTTAAAAAACTAAATGAGTGGCTACAGGAAGCCATTGATATCCTAATACCGCTAAGAACAACACAACAGAACAAAAGAAAACAGGCACCTTTGAGAAATATAGAACTAAGAGAGATAAAATAGCAAATTAGAAAGCTACAACGTACCTGGCGCAAAACAAACACCAACCAAGAAAAACTTTGCCTAAAAAAACTTAATAGATTATATGAGTCAGCTATCAAAAAGGCTAAAAAAAAGATAATATTCAGACAGAATTCAAAATGCTAAATGTGTAAATAAAGAATTCTATAAAAATGTTCACAGAATGTCGCAAACCAAATTGCCTGGAAGGAGCTCATCCCATTACTAAAGACTTCACAGACCAACTGGCAAATCATTACATGACCAAAGCAGACACTTTAGACTCCTATTTAAAACAAAGGAAAAACCACCAACACCGACCCTTTTCCAAAACAACAATCCAAGAGTATGATAACACAGCCTCTCCATTCCTTCCAACAAATTTCACATGATGAATTTATGGAACCGATTGTAGGAGAGTAGGATCTGCTTCATATGTTTACACCCACTTTTTGCTGGTGTTTCACTGTTTTCCGACTTTAGTCTGGCTGGGACCCTGATATTCAGGGCCCCAGCCTAGCATCTTCCTCTCTAAATTGATTGCATGTACTTTAGGTACACCACAGATTGGATCCTGAGGTACCCTTGTGAGTCCCTAGTATATGGTATACTATGTACCCAGGGCAGAGGTACCCCAGAGGCCTACCAGGGGCTGAAGCATTATTATGCCGCCCCTGAAAGGCACCCAAAATGACACCACAGGTCTGCTACTGCAGCCTGGGTAAGGTGGTGCATGCACCCCTTACTGAGGTATAGGTTCACTATACCTCACCTATCACTGCACATACAAACCTATCAGTCACTCCTATGGCAGGCCTTAACAATCCTGAAGGCAGAATGCTTGGTTATATGTGAGGGGGTGCCCAGTCATGAGCTGAGCCCCTCTGCAGCTTTCGGAATCTTTTCTCCGGGGTTGTCAGTGGTGCAGCCTGACCATATACTCTTAAGTGCATTATAACCAAACGGTAAATTCTAACTTTGGACTGGCTGCACGGAAACATGTCGTGTTTGGTGTCAAACACCTTGGAATCATACCCCCACACCAGTAACTGGTGTGGGAGTATGATCCCACCCTCCTAGAGGGAGAGACATGGCAGTACTGGGTTACCCAGTAGAAACTTGACAGAGCCCTGGCATCACAAAATGGATGCTGCAGCCACAGACACGGGTCTGGCCTTCTGCTGCTGACCGAAACTCTGTCAGGGGAGGCCTGTATTCCTTTCACAGGGAGGTGTAACCACCTCCCAGACAGGGTTATGTGTATTGGGGCTGGGTGGGAGCACTTTCTGAGTGCTATGAAGTCCTGCACTGGGGGCACATTTGGTGTCCTTGTGCATGGTCCAGCTCAAACCGGTTCAGGGGCTTCCAGTCCCTGCTCTGGCACGAAACTGGGCAAAGAAAATGGGTGTAGCCACCCCTCTTTCCAAACCCTCCCATAGGTGGGTTCCCAGAGCTAGTCCAACCCCTTCCTTAGGTATTAGTAAGGAGCCTCTGTAACCAGAACTTTAGATATCCCTGGATGAAACTCTGAAGCTGAATCCTGGAACTTCGACGCTCTACTCAAGACTAGAGGACTGAATACATCTCCCTTGGGGTCAAGGAGTGACTCCCCTGCTTGGCAGGCACCAACAAAGCAATTTGCAGGTCTGCATTTCCAAAGTTCCCGCCAGACTCCGTAGTATTTGCAGCCCAGGAAGAGGATTTCCAGACATCTCATAGGCTGACCCGAGTCCCCAGCAAAGCTGAGACCTGCAGCCCTCATGAATAACGTGGAACCGGAACTCCTGGTCACCGTGCACTTTTGCAAGTGCATTGACTTCTCTTGAAGTCGTGCTTGGGGTTACGTGTAGCCCCCACCTCGAGCAGAAGATCCACCGAAGATTGTCGGCCTAGTCACCCCGAGTGACCCGTGGGCCGCCATTTTGTGTTTCGTCTCGAGGTCCCCTCGCGATCCCTGGTCCGTTGACTGGTGGGTCCCTGAGGGGGTAACTTTGAATTTCCTTGGGCTTCCCTGGTTGCTCCAGACGTGCCCTGACTCCCAACCAAGTGGTGAATCCCTCAGACCTTGCTGGTCTGCACCAAGGCATTTCTTCTCTTTCTGCGTGGTTTGCTGTTTCAAAGGCTTGTTGTGTCCAATCCAGGCACCGACACTGCAGCACTCGACATCCTTTGTGGGACAGCTCAAATCCAGCTCCTGGTTGTCCTCAACGCCTCCTGGTCCTCGTGGCTGAAGAGTCAAGCTTCATCTTCTTCACCTGAAATCACCCGACATCGGTGGGCATCTGCCAACCGCCTTCCTGGTCACTGGCTAGTGAACCAGACTGTCCCCTCTGCTATCAGGTTCTTCTCGACTCCGATCCAGGCTTGGATCTCTTCGGACACTTTGCATCTTCCCTGCAGCAGCACTTCTTTGCCAGTTCCCATTGAAATCGACGATACAACCCGACACCATTTGACACCTTTGCACCCGGCTTCCCTGGGTGAGGTAACACGAGTACTCCGATGCTCCCGTGGGTGTTGACCCTAGAACTTCCTAAGTCCCAAAGGGTTTGGTCCTGACTCATTTCTGAGGGGTCGATTCCGATCCTGGATAAACCGGGTACGAACCGTCGGACGGAGCGTTTTCTCCGTCCGACCCGTACCCGGTAGAAATACTTTACAAACATGCAAGTACGATTCGCACGCAAACACCATTTGCGTACGAATCGTAAAAAACACCCACCCAACAAAAAATACCCACAATTCTGATCCGGGACACCGCGGACATGACGTCCGGACGGAGTCAGGCAGCGTTTCACGAACCAGCAAGTACAATTCGTGCCAACGTCACTCCGCACGGACAATATTTTACGGCAGCCAAAAACTGCCGGGAAATCAGGACGACGCGCACAAGGAGCACCTGTACGCAACTGACAGCCATGGACCCCAACCTACATGTCATCCCGGCCCTCATTGCAGTCCACCTGGTGTACAGGAACCGACGCAGACGCCGCAGAAGGTCAGAACAACACCCAGGGGCAAAGGGGGGGGGCAGGGGCAGGAAACATAACTCCCACCCAAGTCCAAAATCAAACATGCCCTGTACATACCTGACCCCCAGGGCCTGGTCACTTCGGGGGTGGGGGCGTCTCCACCAAGGCCTGTGTCCGCCACAACGGAAGTCAACATGGACGCGAACCGGCAACACAACAATTGTGGGACGCACCGGACCCACGCCTTAAGAGCATGGGTAAGGGTCGTACCACGCCCACCCCTACGTCACCCCAACAATGGCGGTACGGCCCGTACCCACGACCCAAAGGCATGGGTACGGGCCGTACCGCCATTCTTGGGGTGACGTAGGGGTGGGCGTGGTACGACCCGTACCCACGTCCTAAAGGCATGGGTACGGTGCGTACCCCTATGGCACCCCAACAATGGTGGTACGGCCCGTACCCACGCCCCCAGAGCGTGGGTACGGCCCGTACCACGCGTACCCCTATGTCACCGCCACAATGGTGGTACGGCCCGTACCCACGTCCCACAGGCATGGGTACGGCCCGTACCACCATTGCAGTGGTGACATAGGGGTGGGCGTGGTACGACCCGTACCCACATCCTAAAGGCATGGGTACGGTGCGTACCCCTACGGCACCACAACAATGGTGGTACGGCCCGTACCCATGCCCCCAGAGCGTGGGTACGGCCCGTTCCACGCCCACCCCTACGTCACCCCAACAATGGCAGTACGGCCCGTACCCACGTTCCAAAGGCCTGGGTACGTGCCGTACCAGCATTGTTCGGGTGAGGTAGGGGTACGCGTGGTACGACCTGTACCCACGCTCTGAAGGGCTGGGTACGGTGCATATCCCTACGGCACCCCATTGGGGGTCCGCACCGTACCCAGGCCTTAAGAGCATGGGTACGGGCCGTACCGCCATTGTTGGAGTGACGTATGGGTACGTGTGGTACGACCCGTACCCACTCTCGGAAGGCCTGGGTACGATGCGGACCCCTACGGCACCCCAACAATGGGGGTACGCACCGTACCCACATTCCAAAGGCATGGGTACGGGCCGTACATATAATTCAAGCTTTAGAATACAGTAAGTTCTACTGAACTTAGAGTTGTGTGTTAAGGGCTAGCACACCCTTTCTACAACTCAAGAGAGTTTAGTAGGCCACACTAGAGTAGGTAGTGCAATACACCACACCTCACTAGTAATGTCTTCAAGGCCAGAAACCAGTGGGTCCCTGCCAGAAGCTCATGGGCTTCTAGTTTCCAAGTATGATAACCTCCCATTCATGGAACTGAGAGCATTATGCACAGCTAGGAAACTGAAGACAAGCAAAAGTCCAACCCCCAGCATCTCATAGAGGTACTCAGGCTGGATGATCTCAGCAGACCTACAGGGTCTGAAGGGGTAGGCAGAGTGGGTGGGATAGCACATGAGGAAGGGCCTAGGGGTGAAACTCCTCATGACCTGACCTCTGAGGCTGGCCAGGCAGAAAACAATGATCTGGACCTGGAAAATCTAATTCCCCTAGAAGGTGATGGAGAGGGCCACAATGGCCCCCTCTTTGTCCCTCCTGGAAGAGTTGGTAGTGGGCCTAGAAGGTCAAGATCTCCCTCAGTGGAGTCTAACCATTCTGGGTCATCCATGGGGGCCTCTATTTCCTCTCATAGGAGGGAAACCTCTCAGGAGAGGAGGGAGAGACTGCTTAAGTATGAGGAAGCTCAGCTGGAAATCAGAAAGAGGCAGGTAGTCCTAGATAAGGAGGCCCTAGAGCTCTACAGAGGTAGAAACAAGTTGGGGCTAGAGTCCCATGGTGGCAGCAACATCCCTAGAGATAGGGAGAGGACTTATGACCATAGAAACCTGAATAAGATTGTCCCTCCCTACCAGAGTGGGGAATGGCATCCACAAATGGATAACTGCACTGGACAGGGCCTGTAAAGTTCAAAGGGTCCCCCAGGAGCAGTGGGCAGCAATCTTATAGCTCTCCTTTGCAGACAAAGGTAGAGATAAGCTCCTCACTGTTAGAGAGGAGGAGGCAGATGATTACAACAGTCTGAAGAGTGCCTTGATTGATGGGTTTGGCCTAACCACTGAGCAATACAGGTTAAAGTTTAGGGATACCCAAAAGGCACAGAATCAGGACTGGGTAGACTTTGTAAATTGTGCTACTAAGGCTCTGGAAGGTTGGTTACTTGGCAGCCAAGTGCATGACTTTCAAGGATTGTACAATTTAATTATGAGGGAGCAGATCCTTAATCATTGTCAGAATCGGCTGTTTTGGGAATTGGGAAAGAAGGCTGTTTTGGGAACTGGGAAAGAAGGCAGACAAGTGGGTCAGAACGAGGGTGAGGCAGAAGGTACAGAACCAAGGTGGTTAACCCAAGAAGCAAGATCCTAAAAACTCTGACAAGGGTGGGGAGAAGGGTAAAGATCAGAAGTCTTCACAAGGCCCCCAAAAATCTTCTTCAGGTGGGGATTCACAGTCTAACAAGGTAAAAGGCCAAAGGAAACCGTGGTGCAAAATCTGTAAGCAGAAAACTCACTGGACCAGTGACTGTACCAAGTCCAAAGAATCTATTCCAGCCACCATTGCCCCAAGTCAACTGTTCCCCCTAGTACAGCTACAACTGGTGGTGGTAATGTCCAGAATAAGGGCGTAGTAGGGTTGACCCTGGGTTCTGAGATGGACTCTGGCCTAGTCAGAGTTCCAATTCAGGCTGTCCTAGTCTGTGATGGGGGCATGGATATGTCCCCCTATGTGAGTCCCAGTAATTTGGTCAAATACAGACAGCAGCCTTTAATAAATGGAAGAGAGGCTTTGGCATTCAGGGACACGGGAGCAAGTATCACAATGGTGACAAAAGATCTTGTGGATCCTGGGCAGATTATACTTGCTGAAATGTACCAAGTGACCAATGCTAGCAATGTCAGAACAGACCATTCTCTGGCAGTTGTTAACTTCTCCTGGGGAGGGGTAACTGGCCTTAAGAAGGTTGTGGTAAGTGCACACCTACCAGTGCAGTGCTTGCTTGGCAATGATCTAGAATCTTCAGCTTGGGCTGAAGTGGAGCTCAGGACACATGCAGAAATGTTAGGGATCCCTGCTCATGTCTTTTCTGTGACTAGGTCACAGGCCAAAATGTCTAACACTGGACAGGCCCTGGATTCTGGAATAATGGACCAGGTGCCTCCCAAGAGGAGGGGAAGTAGGGCTAAGGCAGTGCCTCCCACACCGCCCCCCCCCCCCCCCGACTCAGAATGCTGATCAGTCTCCTCAGGGAGATGAACTTGAGCCTGAAGAAGGAACTGTCCCAGTGGAGCTTAAACCTGATCAGGTTGAGTTCTTGGGGACAGGGTGCCCTTCCCGGTGTGGTAAATAAAATCTTCTTTACCGGACTGAATTTCATACGGAATCTTAAAATGAAGTAAAATAGCTCAGAATAACAAGAGGCAGAATCCGTGGTATAAGAGGTTTTTCTAAATGGGCTTTATTCCATTCAAAATGGCCGACTCGAGTCGCGGCCTTCAGGTTCCGTCACCAAGAAGGTTCAGGAAGTGAAGTACAATACTTTATTGACAGACATGCATTTTTATAATAAGTACATTACAATGAAACGAATGTAGAAGGCGTAACATTTGATAAGAAAAGTGACATGACAGGTACGTAATCGAAACTAGGCGTAATAAGGAATTAAAGAAACATGATTGGTTAGGATTATCAGACATAGGTGGATCTATAAGATAATACTTGGCATAGATGCGCGCGCAGCAGCATGACGTGTAATTGACGTGCAACTAGGAGGTGAAGGGGACTTGACATTAACTCTACATATGGAGACGAAAAGTCTGAGGGGTCAAGTCAACCTAATCCCCAAATCATATCTAACATCCTATGTTTAAAGAACTATGTTATCCACAAGGAAGGACTTTCGGACATAATCTAGTCTATACTGACTGTGTGCGTGCACAAACGCCTAAATGTCTATGTGAGATGCGAGAGGCAGAAAACCTTCCATGGCAGCAGGGCTATGAATCATTTGCAGGAGGACGGAAAGGCTGAGTCCCTTGCTTGTGAGCTAGAGGAAATGTTTACCTAAATCACTAGACAGGAATGCATCGGCTGAAGAGAAAAATAGATAATTCGAAGGTGAAATACAGCTTCTTGGCAGGCAGGCGAAAACTGGCCGAGGCAGGCACCGTTAGCTGCACAGGGAGTAGAACAAAGTTCATGGATACGGATGCGAGCTCAAGCTGAAGCTGTCAAAGACAGAGAGCAGGGAAAGGCTTTGAGGACAGAATCGGGCCTACTTGCCTGAACTGAAAAAAATGGAGTAACTGAGCCATATAAAGTCGGTGGCCTTTCATGCTTAGGAATCGAATATCCAGCCCATTGATGGCGGATCTGACAGAGAACATGTTGACGGTAGACACACATGTGTTTGCGTCTTAGAAATTGGGACTGGAGGGAACATACATGTACTTGTAACATGCATACAGAACCGTTGGGGTCCAAGATAGGGGACATAACTGATCAGGAAAATCCACATTTCCACATTCCCTCCTTGTCCCCTACTTGCCCTTCAAGAGATATCAATCTTCATCATTCCATCGATTTGCTCATGGAGCATCATTTCTTCTTCCTTCTTCTTCCGGCATTTTGAACGAGAACTTTGATATGGAATGCATGATGTGGCACACAGACCACAAATCGCTGGTCCACATTGCAGGCATAAACAACAACTGAAGAGCATAAGAAGGCCAATACCTAGGAAGGATAGAACTCTCCATCCCCAGGCTGATATCACACTCCAAAACCACCCGGACCACGTCCAAGTGCCTGGATTCTCGTGTATCTGGCTTACAATCTTATGAAGGCGCGTTATAGCTTTATATACAGATGGCGAATTTTCTGGTATGAATATGCAGCAGCTGGATCCGATGATCCTGCAAGCTCCGCCCCTATCGGCCAGGATGACGTCGAGGACAAGACGATTCTGGAGAACAACAATTCTCATCACTGATTGTTCCTCTGTCAGATTGCCTAGGGCGGCTATAGTCTCGTTTACTACAGCTTCAAGAGTCTTGGTTAGTCTGCGTATCAGCTTACTATTTGATATTGTACCTATATAGGGAAAGATACCTTTATTGAAATCTACATACTTGTCCCATGCCGTTTCAGTATAATCGACAACTGGGAGATCTCTACGCTCTCTTTTGTGTACTAAATGAACATTTCGATAATAATCAGGGGGAGCTAGGAAAACAGGTGGCAAAAGGAATGCTATGTAACAGGTACCATCCCAATCTAGAGGCAGACGCATATATGCCGTCTGATCACATATAAAGTAAGAATGACGAGAAGCTCTAAATGAAGATTTACCTTGATCACTATATTCTACTGTAGTAACGCATTGGCTATGGCCCATATGTATGGAACCAACTTTTCTTACACATAATTCACCCTTAACTGGAAATACTGACATAGTGGGCAGAATTAGTTCAACTTCGGTTTTGACATTCAAAATCATAAGATTAGGCGTAAAATTACCTAATTTATACACTTCATTTTCTAAATCAGTTCCTGTTCTACTGGGGTGACCCTCCTTATTAGGGTGACAGATTTTGAATAAAACTAGATTCAGATTTCCCCATATCCAATGTTGTTGATAAACTGCTGTGTCTGGGTCTATGGAATTTAATAAACTAAACCAGGCTCCACAGGAGCCATTGTGTGTGAACGGATGTGGAAAGAAAGGCAGAACTCCTTTGTTATTCTGATAGGGAGGGAGTCGGCCACACACCCAACAATTGGTAGCATTACTAGTCTGATGGGAATGATGTAACATACTAATGAAGGTGTTGTTGCGCAGCGCAAGTCTATAGGACAACTCATGTGGGGGTAGGTCACTAAAAGAATGTTCATCAGTTATATTGAAAGCACGTTTAGAAACAGGATAATACATATGCAACAATATACTTGTAGTAACTATTAAAAAACTCAAGGAAAATAAAATTAATAAAATCACAATACAGTGGCTACGCAGTAATTTACAATAAGCATGTCGTTTCATTATGATTCTGGACTCTACGTCATTCAGACCTAAGGGATACATGTCGGGACAGATTCAACCGCTTCACCTTGGAGAGGACTTAAACAATCAAATTGTCCGACAGTTTGGATCTGGACCTGAGTTTCTGCTTATAGAGTTCGGTGCTACTGGCCTCAGCCAAAGGTAGTTTTGAGTCAATGGGGGAAGACACACGGGGAGTACTGTTTGTGTCAGGAGGAAGTCCATGAAATTTTTTGATATGGCTGGAATGCACCCAGCCTTTTCTCCCTTCGATCTTCACAGCTGTTCTGGTCGTCAGCAGGACCAACTTAGGAAGCCTCCACCTTGGCTCCAGTTGGGTTTTCCGATCAAAATTCCTGACGAGAACATAATCGCCGGGAATTACGTCATGAGGTTTCACCTCGGTGTTGTCGGGAAAAGCTGCGACTACCTGTGAACGACAAGATTGTAGTGCAGACATCAAAGAAGCCAGGTAATCTGTCAGCATATTACAGTCAACATCAGTTATTTTACGGGGTATAGGCGTCCCCCACATATTCGGTGGTCTACCAAAGATCACCTCATAAGGGGATAGCCCTGTTCGAGAGTGTGCTACCATCCTCATGTAAAATAGCGCAACTGGTAAGGCTACTATCCAGTCCACACCTTTTTCCTGACATATTTTAGACAATCTGATTTTTAAAAGTTGATTATGTCGTTCCACGAGACCTGCTGCCTCGGGGTGTCGGACACAGTGGAATTTCCACTGATATCCCAACAAAAGTGAGACATGTTTCATTAATTCGGATGAGAAAGGCTGGCCGTTATCTGAATATACAACACGTGGTAAACCGTACCGTGGGAAGAATTCTCGAACTAGCTGCTGGGCAGTAGTCGGGGCAGTGTAATCTGATACGGGATACGCCTCTGTCCAACGGGAGAGAGCGCAGACAACTACGAGAACATATTTGAATCCTCGACAACGTTCCATCTGAATATAATCCATCTGGAGGACTTCAAAAGGATGGTCAGGAGGCTGAAATCCACCCTGCTCTACGGGAACACTCTTTCCTGGATTAAACTGACAACATATCATACAGGTACGAACCTTTTGTTTAGCTGCTGCTCGTAAATGTTTGTTAAACCAAATGTGCTGAATGCTGTCTAGCATAGCCTTCTCTCCTAAATGTGCTGGACTGTGAACTGTAGCTATAATGGCTTGAACCATGGAATCAGGGAGAAACCATGCAGATTTCTCCTTCGTCATCCATCCCTGATCTGTCTGGATCCCTCCTAGTTCAGTCCACTTCTTTATTTCTTCTGCTGTGGCGTGTGTCTGTATGTCAATTACGTCAAGTGCGGGATCCTTAATTGTCATACACTGTGTTGGTGTCTGAACTATTGGCTTTGTCATGTCTAATGTGCGATTCTGAGCAGTCTGTTTAGCTGTTCTATCAGCTAAATCATTGCCTTGAGAAATGATATCAGTAACCTTCGTGTGTGCTTTACATTTCATAATCGATATAGCAGTGGGTAGATGTATTGCGTCTAACAAGGCATGAATGAGAGGTCCGTGCTGAATGTGGGCACCATGGGAAGTTAAATAACCTCTCTCTCGCCACAGCACGCCGAAGTCGTGTACAACTCCGAATGCATAACGTGAGTCAGTGTATACATTAACTTTCTTATTTGTGGCTTGAATACAGGCTTGTGTTAGAGCAATAAGTTCTGCTGCTTGGGCTGACAAAGTATCTATACAATTTGTCTCAATAACTTCAGTGTCTGTTGTGACTGCATACGCGGCCACTAAATCTCCTGTACTTGTTCTCATGCACGATCCGTCTACATACAACGTCAGGTCTGGATCTAACAACGGAACGTCTGTCAGGTCTTGTCTGGGTTTCGTCTTTATTTCAATGATTTCAACACAATCATGAGCTAGTGGGTCTGTTCCAATTACAGGTAATAGTGTAGCAGGATTCAATGTATTACACCGTCGGATCTCTATGTGTGGTTGAAACAATGTCAGTTCATAACCGGTAAGTCTTGCTATGGTCAAGTGTTGTGTTTGTGTTCGGTTCACAAGAACCTCTACTGCATGTGGTACTTGTACTGTCAATGGGTGTCCTAATACTATGGCATCGCTTTGTCTGATTGCTAAAGCTGTCGCTGCCACTGATTTCAGGCATGCAGGCAAAGCCTGAGCTACGGGATCTAATGTACTGGAAAAATAAGCACATGGCTTGCGGGATCCTGCTTGATCCTGAGTGAGTACTGACAAGGCAGTACCTTCACGTTCTGTAACAAAAAGTGTAAAATGTTTGCTATAACATGGTGTTGCTAAAACAGGTGCTTGACATAAAGCTTCCTTTAGGCTTTCAAAAGCTTGTGTATGTTCCTGAGTCCAAGGGAGAACAGTCGATGTGGCTGCCTCCTGTGTGGTTAACTGAATGAGTGGTTTTGCTAGAAATGCGTACTGAGGGATCCACTGCCTACAATATGAAGTGAGGCCTATGAAAGCTCGCACCTCCTTTTGTGTCTGGGGTATTGATATGTTAGCAATTAACTGGATGCGATCTGGTGTAAGCTGCCTTCCCTCCTTGGACAGCGAGTGACCAAGATAAATAACTCGCTGGACACAGAATTGCAGCTTAGAAGGAGACACCTTGTGCCCCTTGTCGGCTAGAAAATGTAAAACTGTCAGAGAAGCCTTTTCACATTCAGGTTCGCTTCTCGCGGTGATCAACAGATCATCGACATATTGAAGCAGTGCAGTATTGACTGGCATGTGGATACTGTCAAGTTCTCGTTTCAGTGCTTGGCTGTAGATGCTGGGGCTTTCTGTGAATCCTTGGGGAGCGCGCGAGAATTTAAAACTGCGCCCATTTAAACTGAATCCGAACAAGTATTGGCTTTCCGGATCTATTGGGACGCTGAAAAAGGCATTCTTGAGATCAATTACAGTAAAGAATGTTGCTTCGGAATCAATTGCTGTCAATAATGATGATATATCAGGGACCACAGGAAATTGTGGTACAATGCACTTGTTTAGTTCACGCAAATCAATAACCAATCGGTACACTGGTGGGGCAGTAGGATCAGTTCGTTTAAGAATCGGAATTATCGGTGAATTACATATATTGGAGTCTGTTTCTACAACTACTCCCTGGGCAATCAGCTCATCAATGATTTTCAGCAAAGCCTCTACAGCATCATGCGGTAACTTGTATTGTCGCATTCGTGGTAGTACCACTCCTGCTTTCAATGTGACTCGATAGGGTGTAATGTTCATGCAGCCAACATCCGTAGGGCCTTGTGCCCATAGATGTACTGGTAAAGTCTGTAGTCGGGGATCCATGTCTCTAGACACATAGTGACCTTTAAAATCACGTAAAAACAACCTTACTCCTTCCGGAGAACAACATATTATGGCTCCTAGTGCTTTCAGAGTTTTAATTCCTAACAGATTTTCTGGGCATGATTTAGTAAGCAATAAATCTGTAGTTCGTGTCAAAGGTCCTATCGTAAGTGGTAGAGGCTGTGATACTTCATTAACAATAGGTTTTCCTGAAAAACCAAGGGAAACATTTTGAGAGCCTGAGAGGGGTGCCCCTGGAACTTCACTACGTTTTATGGTTGTTCGACTTGCCCCTGTATCGAGTAAGAATTTTCTATCTTGACCTAATAATTCACTATGTACATAAGGTCCTTCTTGATCTACAGGAATCTCGATAAGCGGTAAGTCAACTTCCCTCTCTAGGCTGGTTCATGCGTAACGCTGATACTCAGGGTATTCATACTGTGCAGTCTGATACATTTGTCGTGTTGTGGTTTGTGTGGCAGTAGCAGGCAACGGTGGTGCAGCTGGCACAAACTGTATGGGTTGCTGTGAGGCTGGCATGGACTGTTGCTGAACTGGCATGGACTGTCCATGCTGCATAGCTCCTTGTTCATTCTGATCGTGTCTAACTAATCGTGGTCTCTCTTTTGCAATACCTGTAGCTATATTACGTTTCAGGACTGGACAATCGTGTACATAATGGCCTAGTTGTTTACAGTAATTGCAGGTTCCTTTTACAGGAACTGCAGAATCACCAGAATGTGTCACACCCTTTTTGTGACCATCTGCTGGTACTGTCTGAGAAACTAGCATTTTCATTTTTGTATCTTTCATGCGTCTATGCTCGTGTTCTTGTTCATCCCTAATTCTATTGTGATGATACTGTAACATTTGTAGCATTTGCGACGGAGTGTTACTTTGCCAGGTACTCTCGAATTTCAATATTCTATTCTTTACTGGAGGTAATGCATTTTCCACTAATTTTGTCCCAAATAAATGTGGATATGAGTCACTACTTGCTTTTATACCACTATTTATACCAAAACATTTTTCAAATCGAGCATAATAATCGCTTGTGTCTTCATCTTGCTTTTGTTTGCAGGCTGTGATTGCACCCCAATCTTCCTTTTTTGTAGTTAATAAACGTGGCAGTACCTGTACTAGTAAACCTGGTAACAGTTTAACTTTATCCCCGAGCCCTGAACCTGCAGTTCGGCCCCTTTCTTCCTCTGCTAATGCTGTCCAGTCTATCTTTTGGTCTCCCACTTCCCACTCTTTTTCTTTCAGTTTTTCATAAATGCCAGCAGGCAAAAGCACCTTTAATATCGTCATAATATCAGGAAAGGTGTACTCTCCCATCAGTAACATGTCTTTAATTTCTCGGTGGAAACCCGCTGGGTCTTTGTCATGACTAGGTACTACTTTTTTCATTTCCAATAATTCCATTTTTGATATGGGTGTGTAAACAAATACACGGTGAAACTCATTGTCTTCGCCTTTTATTGGGTGCACTTCTCGTAAGGGATTTTGTCTATCCATATAGTACGGCGCTCTTTCTCTGCGGGGCAGCGAGAGAGAATCCGGACTTACAAAAAGGACATACTGTTTACGTGACACTAATATCTCTTTAATTAGCTTGTTACTAGAACCTCTCCATCTGTTCATGAGTAGTTCCGTTAATATATCAGGTAAAGGACCAGGGTCAGCATGTTGGCTCTTATATAATATAAGGAGTTGCTGAATCATATAGATTCCAGCTAAACGTTGTTCATCTGTACTGAGATTAAAAAACGTGTGTGCTACGGTCTCATCACCGTATTTTTCAGGACTGTCAATCCAGTGAACGGCTGATCTGGCTAATTCTTGCTCATCCATGGAATCGAGGAGGTGGTAACCCCTTCGTTCTCGTAGTATTTTATCTGCGGCTTGAAACGAATGTTCAGGAGATTTCAGATTTATTACGGGCGTCGGATATGTTCTGCTATTATTTGGGCATACAGAGTGTATGGGATCAGAAAAACATCGAGTATTTTCACAGGATCTTCCTCTGCCTACATAGGCTATGGTCTCTGACTGTCTTGCGGAATTCCCTGATTCGGACACTTCATCTTGCTCAAACTCGTCTGTTCCCAATCTTTCTTCATGAATACGTTCTATTTCTTTACGTATTTTTCGGCACATGGCTATTATACAATTTTGTTTATCGTGTCTCCCTTCTGATATATTCTGACTCCATCTTGTAAGAATAAGCATTGCATTCGGGTCTACCCCCGGACGGTCTTGATTTCTGATTACACAGTTTATGAGGAAACGTAACAGTTCCCCCTGTATCTCTACTTTCTGGAATTCCATAGCTCTGTTAATACATCCTGGATCTCGTCCTGTTTGAACAAAATGATATATGTTATCTAGATGCGTAGTCATTCCTGGTAACCTTGCTAAATACTCTGCGGCTCGCCTGATACGTAATGATGCCAGGACCATTTCGTCCTCTTTACCAACCACCGGGTCATATCTACAATTAACAAGGAGTTCCTTAAGCGTACGTTCACTTACGAATTTTGGTGTACGTGAATGTGCTGACTCTTGAAAGACAAGTTTATTTATTCTAGGTGATGTAAAGGTACTGCTAGCACCTCCCGTGGCCCCATCTGGGGCGTCGGGTGTGAATGGGTTCGTTGAACGTGACACAGCAACTATGGGTGTCGATACCTCTGTAGAGTCGACTGCGGAGACAGATGCGGAAACAGATGTGCTTGCCGAAGCTTGTGTCGGGACTTGCTGTTGCACGGGAACAGATACCTGATCCTGACGTTGAACCCCTCCGCCAGACGGTCTATGTGGTGTGGCGTTAGCATACTCGGGAGCTGCGTCGTCTAGATATGAGGAAAGAAAGACATCTTCTGCGGTTCTGGGATGCCCTTTTGGATGTACCTTAATTGGAAATAATGGGGGTGGCAAGTCTTTTGGTATCTCTGGAGCAGCCTTAGGTAGTCCTTCGGCTAGGAGGGGATACATACCATTCATAAGAGCATTTCTCTGTCTATTTTCTTGTTCTGATTTCACTCGGATACCTTCCTCAATTAATAGATTTTCTTGAGCTTTATTTGAACTTTCTTTACTCCTCTCTTCTTGTCTAAGTGCTTTTTCTGTTCGTCTATGAGATTCTTTACGCCATAACTCAACAGCGTCTTTCTGTGACTGTCTGACCTTTCTTTTCCATAACTCTTCCTCCACTTTCATGATGCACTCTGCATCCCAGGTTCCCGCTGCGGGCCACCTTTGACTTTCCGGCAATCCCTTGGTATAATCTACCCATAGATCAAGAAACAATATGGCATCTAAGCCATGCTTATGGTACATAAAATGCCCTGGAGTGTCCCTAGGAGGAATAGGAACTGCTTCTTCAAGCACCCCTTTTCTGGTAGTAATCTGTCTTAACTTCGAGAAGAGCGGCATATTGACAACTGATCTGATACTTACTCTTGAATTTTCTTAATACGAAAAAACACAATAATGAACAGTGAACAATGAACAATCATTCATACCACAATATTTGAATACTTTAAACATTAAACATTAAACATTGTAACAATGACCGACAATGATGACAGTCTGCCTAACTAATCACCACGCTGAATTCTTGACAATAACTGAATACTTCGGAATACTTGATATACTGCTAAACAGTACATATACACTGCTAAACAGTGCAGACCGGATTTGTGTACCCAAATCCGTCTTGACCGGCACAACCTATGTGCGCGTCAACACGCCTCCCCGGCGATGGTACTCACCGAGTAGCTCCTTGAAACGGAAGGCCTCAGAGAATGGACAGGACTCGATGACTGCGGACAGCGGACCCTCTGGACATCGGGATTTCGAAAAAACCTGGTGGGCCTCTGTATACCTCGGATCTTGCTCTCTCAGCTAGGCTCTGGTCGGGATACCTTGCACTTCTCACCGCCTCGTCTGGGTTGATCGCAGCCTCAGTCGCCCCCGCTTGACCGGAGGGAGCTTACAGGAAATCCTGCTGGTACGCGTTTATGGTCCGTCCAGCTGTGGCAGGAGACCGGGCCTGCAACGCACCGCCGGCGCGTGAGATGAGAAAGTGTCCCTGTTCGGGCGCCATTATGTGGTAAATAAAATCTTCTTTACCGGACTGAATTTCATACGGAATCTTAAAATGAAGTAAAATAGCTCAGAATAACAAGAGGCAGAATCCGTGGTATAAGAGGTTTTTCTAAATGGGCTTTATTCCATTCAAAATGGCCGACTCGAGTCGCGGCCTTCAGGTTCCGTCACCAAGAAGGTTCAGGAAGTGAAGTACAATACTTTATTGACAGACATGCATTTTTATAATAAGTACATTACAATGAAACGAATGTAGAAGGCGTAACATTTGATAAGAAAAGTGACATGACAGGTACGTAATCGAAACTAGGCGTAATAAGGAATTAAAGAAACATGATTGGTTAGGATTATCAGACATAGGTGGATCTATAAGATAATACTTGGCATAGATGCGCGCGCAGCAGCATGACGTGTAATTGACGTGCAACTAGGAGGTGAAGGGGACTTGACATTAACTCTACATATGGAGACGAAAAGTCTGAGGGGTCAAGTCAACCTAATCCCCAAATCATATCTAACATCCTATGTTTAAAGAACTATGTTATCCACAAGGAAGGACTTTCGGACATAATCTAGTCTATACTGACTGTGTGCGTGCACAAACGCCTAAATGTCTATGTGAGATGCGAGAGGCAGAAAACCTTCCATGGCAGCAGGGCTATGAATCATTTGCAGGAGGACGGAAAGGCTGAGTCCCTTGCTTGTGAGCTAGAGGAAATGTTTACCTAAATCACTAGACAGGAATGCATCGGCTGAAGAGAAAAATAGATAATTCGAAGGTGAAATACAGCTTCTTGGCAGGCAGGCGAAAACTGGCCGAGGCAGGCACCGTTAGCTGCACAGGGAGTAGAACAAAGTTCATGGATACGGATGCGAGCTCAAGCTGAAGCTGTCAAAGACAGAGAGCAGGGAAAGGCTTTGAGGACAGAATCGGGCCTACTTGCCTGAACTGAAAAAAATGGAGTAACTGAGCCATATAAAGTCGGTGGCCTTTCATGCTTAGGAATCGAATATCCAGCCCATTGATGGCGGATCTGACAGAGAACATGTTGACGGTAGACACACATGTGTTTGCGTCTTAGAAATTGGGACTGGAGGGAACATACATGTACTTGTAACATGCATACAGAACCGTTGGGGTCCAAGATAGGGGACATAACTGATCAGGAAAATCCACATTTCCACACCGGTCTGATCTGAGCCAGGCGCAGAAACCCTGCCCCTCTCTTGAACCCCTCAGAAAGCAAGCTGCTGATGAGGCTGCTGGGAATGCTAGTGGCACCCATAAAATATATTGGGATGATGGACTCCTTTACTCAGAGAGTAGAGACCCCAAGCCTGGTGCATCCAGGAGGTTGGAAGTTTAGGGGCTTCCTATTGACACTAGCCCATGATATTCCTTTAGCAGAACACCTGGGCCAGAACAAGACTTGGGACAGAATTGTCCCTCACTTTCACTGGCCCCACATGTCTGAAGACACTAAGGGGTTTTGCTGCTACTGTGTGACCTGCCAAGCCAGTGGCAAGGCAGGTGGAACCACAAAGGCTCCCCTGATACCACTACCTGTGGTGGGGATTCCCTTTGAGAGGGTAGGGATTTACATTGTTGGTCCCATGGATCCTCAGACAGCATCTGGGCACAGGTTTATACTGGTGGTGATGGACCATGCCACCAGGTACCCAGAGCCATTCCCCTAAGGACCACTACAGCACCTGTGGTGGCAAGAGCTCTCTTGTGTGTATTCTCAAGAGTAGGCTTTCCTAAGGAGGTAGTATCTGACAGGGATGCAAACTTCATGTCTAGGATCTTGACTGCTATGTGGAAGGAGTGTGGAGTAAACTACAAGTTCACCACACCCTATCACCCACAATTCAATGGTTTAGTTGAAAGATTCACCAAACCTTAAAGGGCATGATTAAAGGTCTCCCAGAGAAGCTTAGGGGGAGATGGGGCATCCTTTTGCCCTGCCTTTTGTTTGCCTACAGGGAGGTGCCACAAAAGGGGGTTGGTTACAGCCCTTTTGATCTTTTGTTTGGCCATCCTGTTAGGGGTCCTTTGTGTCTGGTGAAGGAGGGATGGGAGTTACCTCTCAAACCCCGTAGACAGGACATAGTGGACTATGTACTTGGTCTCCGCTCCAGAATGGCTGAGTACATGAAAAAGGCAACTTAAAACATTGAAGCTAGCCAGGAATTACAAAAGGCCTGGCATGACCAAAAGACTGTGCTGACTGTTTACCAGCCAGGGCAGAAAGTATGGGTGTTGGAGCCTGTGGCCCCAACAGCCCTCCAGGACAAATGGAGTGGCCCCCATACAATTGTTGAACAGAAAGGGGAGGTCACCTACTTGGTAGACCTTGGAACCCATAGGAGTTCCCACAGGGTACTTCATGTCAACAGACTTAACCCATATGTTGACAGGGCAGACATGGGTTTGCTCATGGCTACTGATGAAGGACAGGAGGAAGAGAGTGACCCACTCCCTGACCTGCTTTCTCAGAACCCTGATGATGGGTCAGTTGATGGTATAGCCTTGGCAGGCAGCCCCACTGTCCAGCAGCAAACTGACTGCAGAAAGCTTCTCAGTCAGTACAGACATATGTTTTCTCTGACTCCAAGTCAGACCACCTGGTGCACTCATGAAGTGGACACTGGGGGACAGTCTGCCTGTGAAGAATAAGATCTACAGGCAACCTGATCATGTCAGAGACTGTATAAGGACAGAAGTCCAGAAGATGTTGGATTTGGGAGTTATTGAACCCTCAGATAGCCCTTGGGCAAGTCCAGTAGTCCTGGTACCTAAAACTCACACCACAGATGGCAAGAGAGAGATGAGGCTTTGTGTGGATTACAGGGGTCTCAATGCAGTCACTAGGAATGATGCCCATCCCACCCCCATGGCAGATGAGCTGATAGATACTTTGGCCTCAGCCAAGTTTCTAAGTACATTTGACCTGACAGCTGGGTACTGGCAGATCAGACTAGCTGATGATGCAGAGCCAAAGACAGCATTTTCTACCCCTAGTGGGCACTACCAATTTGTGGTAATGCCCTTTGGTTTGAAGAATGCACCTGCCACTTTCCAAAGGTTGGTGAATCAAGTCCTTACAGGCCTGGAAGACTATAGTGCAGCATATCTAGATGATATTGCTGTCTTTAGCTCCACCTGGGAGGATCACCTGGTCCACCTGAGGAATGTTTTGGAGGCCCTGCAAAAAGCAGGCCTAACTATCGAGGCTACTAAGTGCCAGATAGGGCAGAGTCAGGTTGTGTACCTGGGCCACCTTGTAGGTGGAGGCCAGGTTCAACCATTGCAGAGCAAAATCCAGACCATAATGGACTGGGTTGCTCCAACTACCCAGACTCAGGTGAGAGCCTTCTTAGGCCTGACTGGGTACTACAGAAGATATGTCAAGGGTTATGGATCGATAGTGACACCCCTGAATGACTTAACCTCTACGAAAATGCCCAAAAAGGTTCAGTGGACAGTTAGCTGTCAAAAGGCATTTGATGACCTGAAGCAGGCCATGTGCACTGCTCCCATTCTGCAAAGTCCTGACGACTCCAAAAAGTTCATTGTCCAAACAGATGCATCTGAGTTGGGGGTAGGGGCTGTACTGTCACAGTTGAATGATGAAGGTCAGGATCAACCAGTAGCATTCATAAGCAGAAGGTTGACCCCCAGAGAGAAACGTTGGTCAGCCATAGAGAGGGAAGCCTTTGCTGTGGTTTGGGCTCTGAAGAAGTTGAGGCCATACTTGTTTGGTACTCACTTAATTGTTCAGACAGACCATAAGCCCCTCTTATGGCTAAAACAGATGAAGGGTGAAAATCCCAAACTTCTCAGGTGGTCCATTTCCCTACAGGGGATGGACTATACAGTGGAACATAGACCTGGGAGTAACCATGCCAATGCAGACAGACTCTCCAGATATTTCCACTTAGAACATGAAGACTCAACTAGTCAAGGTTAGTTTAATGTCCCTGCGATTGGGGGGGCGGGGGGCGTTGTGTAGGAGAGTAGGATCTGATTCACATTTTTACCCCCACTTTTTGCTGGTGTTTCACTGTTTTTCGACTTTAGTCTGGCTGGGACCCTGCTATTCAGGGCCCCAGCCTAGCTGCTTTCTCTCTAAATTGATTGCATGTACTTTGGGTACACCACAGATTGGATCCTGAGGTACCCTTGTGAGTCCCTAGTATATGGCATACTATGTACCCAGGGCAGAGGTACCCCAGAGGCCTACCAGGGGCTGAAGCATGTATTATTCCACACATGGAAAGCCACCCAAAATGACACCACAGGTCTGCTACTGCAGCCTGGGTAAGGTGGTGCATGCACCCCTTACTGAGGTATAGGTTCACTATACCTCACCTATCACCTCACATACAAACCTATCAGTCACTTCTGTCGTACTTTAATATTCGGGACCGCGTAGGGGACAGGGCCCTACCCCTGTCTATCTTGGTATTAGCGAACCGCAAATGGTAAATGCGGCATGTACGAGTGCTTTATAGATCGTTCTAGCTATAAACGCACTGTTTACACGTTATTCGGCTTCACTACGCGGGTTCCATTTTGGAAGCAGTGGCCATCTTGTCATTGCCCTCACATAGGCTATGATGGAGTTAATACGGGCCTCACAGTACATGGGCTTTCCCTCTGACTTCTCTGTGACCTGGGCAGCCGGCTCTGCTGCCCCGGGTCAAACCGGTCTCACGAGCTCCCCTTCCTCCGTCCACCTGTGATTAGCATCAGGGCTCGACCCATCATAAAACCCTTCTCATCCTACACAAGCCCCCGGCTAATCTCTTTCACACCTGCTTGTTCCTGCTTTATGACTTGTTTCCCAAAACAGGAGATGCTCATGTTTATTGGGGGGTCTATTTACTTCAAATGTGGGATCTGAACCTTACTGTGTAAATCATTGTGGGCTGGCCGAACTGGAATGTGGGATGGTCATCATGACTCTGCCTTTTCTTTGTAATGTACACTTGCATATTGCCGTATCATAAAACCTAGGAATGTATGCTTGAGGCAAGGAAAAAGCGTATTTAAGATGAAGTCCGTTCCTATGATTTTCAGCAGTCTCCTGAGAACATACACGCTGTTGTACTTCTAGGATACCTGTCATTGGTCTGCAGCCAATAAACGAATCTTTGACTTCACCCAGAAGACTCTGTGTTTCTGTAGGTCCGGAACAGGGTGAACCCAGAAGTCATAGGGTGTGTGCCCCTGCACCGCTGGGTCTAAAATACCCAGTACTTCAGTTTGGCGCCCAACTCGGGACGATTTCAGCGGTACCAGTCCAAGCCAGAGGTTCGTGAGGAGCTTCGTGTGGAAATTCCGGAGGAAGGCCGCCACTTCATCGACCCCTGCATGTCGACGTGGTCCGAAAGTCTTTTCTGCGAGGTTCTCCGCGTCCCGACGGCTCCGAAGGACTGCTGCCCTGATTAATCGACCTGTTTTGGACCCTTGACGAGTTTGAGAGAGCGAAACAATCGAGAGAGTCTTCTGGTGACGCCATCGATCAGCAATATTCAGTTAAGTATAAGTGGAGCGTCTCCCATTTGTTTTGGTATCCTTCGGGATCATTTGAATTGGTACTTTGGAGTTTGCAAACGCCAAAACCAGAGGACTCGTGTATTCACGAGGCTATCGTAATCGATAATCCTTTGACGTTTGGATCTAGACTAGTGAGCGAAGATGCCTGGTTCTGGACTATTTGGTAGATTATTCTGTTTGGGTTGTGGAAAAGATTTCCAGCTAGAGGAATCATGTCCGGTTCCTCCGGTTGGAACTCCAACTTATGAGCTCTATGTGAAACATGGCGTAGGCCCCATTGCATATAACGAAGTGTGGATCCACTACACCAGGAAAGATGGTGTTTTAAAATGGCCCCAAAATGGTAGTTTTGATACTGATATTTTAGATAATCTGGAAATTAAATTGTTTAAGAAGAAAGCCCGGCCGGCGATGTTTGACTCTTTCCGCTTATGGCGAAAGGAAGCCAAACAGAAGGAAATTAAGTTAGCGAAAAAGAATAAGAGAGAGAGAGGTATGTCAGTAATGCAAGCAGCTGTACAATTTAAAGACAATGAAGAGGAGCAAATGGATGAGCAATTGCACAGGCAGCGTAAGTTAGGGATTGACAAATGCTACCCAGCTTTGCCACATTCTAAGCAGGATGAGTCAGAAGAAAAGGAGAAAGATCCCCTGATGTCACATTTGTTGAGTTCGCCACCCCCGTATGCTCAAACTGCCACGACGCCTCCCCAGCTTGTAAATATGCCGCCTCCAGTGCATATACTGCAAGCCTTGCCGCAACCGCCAGTTGCTTTGCAACCAGTTCCTATTCCTGTAGCGCAGTCCTCTCAAGCGCCTCCAGTTGTGCTTCCAACTGCCCCCGCACTTCCTGCAACTTTGCCTAATCCAGTAACTGCCTCCCCTAACACTCTTCCTTCCACCACTCCAGTACCTGTCTCTACATCCTCTTTTCTTCCCTCTGTTTTTCCCCCTGTTCTCGCCTCAGCTTCTCCTTCAGCGCGACAGCGCTTAGCTAATGTGGTTACTACATTAATGTCTCCTCTCTTTGGGTCATCTGGTGCAACTCCTGGTGTACAGCGTAAGCAGTTGCGCAGCCAATTGCCTAACCCCGATGAGAAAAAGGTAATAGATCACATGGCGCGTAGATGGATCGTTTTTCCTTCACTGTATGATGTGGAATCGGTTGTTAACACTTTCCATCAATGGGATGCCCCGAAACAGAGATATGTATTTGAGAAAATGTGCGAAATTCTCTGTGAAGAATTGGAGGATAGTGGTAGAAATCCGAACCCGCAGGAATTGTGTAGAGTGAGGTTCGATTTTGGAACTGGTATAATTGTGGACCGCGAAGTAGATAAAGCAGTTGCGGTTGTATTGTCCTTAAGGAATGACGATTGCCAACAGTCATTGTTTGAACAAGAGGTCCTTGTGGGGAAAAAGGCAAAAGCGCGACAATACCCTATGTGAGAAGTTCCCCCGGTATGGAAGGAAGCGGTTGCAGCTGCCGGTGGTAACCCCGCTGTGGCAGCGCATTTCCAGCGTGTTTGGGTACATGTTCCATGGAAGCGCTCTGAGGTGTTAGCGCTTAAGCAGTCCTTGCCTGATCCCCGTAAAAACCCAGCAGGTTATTATAAAGAGTTGTCACAGACGGCAGGGTCATGCATTATGAATCTGGCCGACATAGACATGTTGTTTGGTAATGTTGTTCCACAGCCTCTATGGGGATCAATTCGTAATGTAGATCACAATGCAGAACTAGGGGATACATGGGCTAACATTGTTGCTGCTGATGCTAGACAAACGGGTGGCGCGAAACCAGAACCTTTAGTAGCTGAATTGCCTGGTAGAATCATCACGTATATGAAGACAATAATGCCTGCGATGCGCGTAAATTGGGACAAGTTATCCGCATGCAAGCAGAAGAAAGATGAGACAGTGTCAGACTTCTTTACTAGGTTTGAAGAAACGTTTATTGACCACAGTGGGCAAGATATGAGTACTGAGGGTGGACAACGGTTGTTTGTGGATAAGTTTGTGCAGAATTTACTTCCTGACCTGTGTAAAAAGTTAAAAGATTCAGAAAGTTCTTGGGCTGTTTCTTCTTCAGCGCAAATACTGGCTACTGCACAGTATTATGAAAACAGAGATAAAGACGAGAAAGATAGAACGGAGAAGAAAACGAAGGAACTGAAGACAAAGGTCCTTTTACAGCAGGCCTATCCGCCACGTGGAGGTGGTAATAATTATAGACAACCCCAAGGTGTCTATCACCAACCCCAACAGTTTCAAAACAATCAGCAAATGAACGGGTATTACCAACCACGTGTCCCTGTAGGTCCCAACCAATGTTCATACTGTAAAGAGGAAGGTCATTTTAAATACAGTTGCCCTAAATTAATGCAGCGGAACGGTAATGCGTATGGCGCAAGAGGAAGGGGTGGTCAGCAAGCTCCTAGAGGCCGAGGGCGTGGAAGTGTTCCCCAGAACGCGCGTCCTCTGCCGCCTCAAAGTACCATCAATAGCTTTGATCAGCAAGCTAACGCGATTAGCAATACGGCTCAGTATTATAATAATGATTATTATGCAGAAGACGGTGATGCAGAGAGTAATGATTACTAGGACAGCCATAGACAGAGAGAGGGAGTTGTTTCAGTGCCAGTGGATCAGAGTGGACCGTATGTTGAGGTGACTACAGCAAATGTAACGGAGCCTTTTCTGCTAGACACTGGTGCTGCAAAGAGTTCAATCATGCATTCAAAACTCCCTGGCGCACCTTTGTCTGGCGATATAAATGTTTCAGTAGGTTTTTCTGGCGCCCCAGTTAGGAACCCGATTTCCAGTCCCATGTCACTTTCTGTTGGACCTTGCGAGCTGAAAGCGCCTCTGATCCTGACAACAGGTTGTGGTGAGAATTTGCTAGGATTAGATTTGTTGAAAAGATTGCACGCTACACTGTATTGTTCTCCTTCAGGAGTACAACTTACATTAGGCAAGAAAGTGGTTTCCCCAATGTATTTGTCTAAAAACACGATGCCACCTGAATTGTCATCCCTTCCGGATGCCCTTTGGGCTACTGGTCCCAATGATGTGGGCCTCTTGGAAATACCGCCATATGTGGTGACTCTAAAGGCTAATGTCAGACTGCCACGTATTCCCCAGTACAAGATCTCTAATGAAGGGCAGAAAGCATTGTTAGACATTGTCAGCGACTTGATTAATAAGGGTGTGATCGAAGAGACAAGAGGCAACGTTTGCAATAGTCCGATTTTACCTGTCTTAAAACGAACGGACCCTTCACAGCCACCTGTTTACAGATTTGTGATTGATCTTAGAGAGGTTAATAAGATTGTTGTGCCACAGTTTCCGGTTGTCCCTGATATAACTGCCTTGTTAACGATGATTCCAGCCTCTGCTGCATGGTTTTCAGTGATCGATTTAAAGAATGCTTTCTTTAGTATCCCAATTGCAGAAGAGAGCAGAGATATTTTTGGTTTTAGTCTGGGAGGCCGAAGCTTCCGCTTCAAACGCGCTCCCCAGGGCTACTGTGAGAGTCCATCCATATATAGTCAGGCTCTGAAAGCGCAGCTTGATGCACTTGTTTTACCTAGTGGCGCTATCCTGATTCAATATGTGGACGATTTACTGATCGCCGCGGATACTGAGAAGATTTGTAAAGACGCCACATTGTCACTATTGCGTCATTTATCCGCTTTCCATCACAAAGTGTCTCTCTCTAAGCTGCAATATTGTCGACAAGAAGTGACCTACTTAGGTCATCTCTTATCGAAGGAGGGAAGGAAACTGACCCCAGAGAGAATTCAAGCTATTGCACAGTTAAGTGTGCCAAAAACACAGAGAGAAGTACGTGCTTTCTTGGGCATCACTTCATACTGTAGGCATTGGATCCCTAGTTTTTCCTTATTGGCAAAACCTTTGTTAGCTTTAACATGCAAAGACACACCGAATCCTATCCCATGGTCTGAAGAGTGCCAGAGAAGTTTTGTGGAATTGCGTAATGCATTATGTTCAGCACCTGTGTTGGGTACTCCCGACTACAGTAAGCCTTTTACATTGTATGTTCACGAGAAAGACGGATGTGCGTTGTCAGTGTTAACACAGCCTTTTGGCGACAGACCGCGCCCATGCGCATATTTTTCATCTACCTTGGACCCTGTAGCAAGGGCATTGCCAAGCTGTCTGAGAGCGACAGCTGCTGCAGTGATGTCTATCCGACAATCTGCTGGTTTGGTAATGGACAACACATTGATTGTCATGGTTCCACACGCTGTAGACACATTATTAAATAGAACCAAGACACAACACTTGACCAGTGCACGATTATCGGGTTACGAACTTACACTGTTAGCTAATCACATACACATAAAGAGATGCAATACGCTGAATCCAGCTACATTGTTGCCAATTCCAGCAGACTCAGATGAGATTGAACAGCATGACTGTCTGTTCAGAACAGAAGAAGAGACGAAAGGGAGAGTAGATCTGAAAGATACTCCCCTGACTGAGTGTGATGGCACTTTATGGGTAGATGGGTCATGTTTCAAGCTCCCTAATGGTGACACGACTGCTGCATATGCTATCACGACTTTGCACACGGTCGTGGAAACTGCACGAGTGCCACATAATTCGGCCCAAGCAGCAGAATTAATCGCCCTCACGAGAGCATGTGTGTTGTCTGAAGGAATGAGAGTGAACATATACACAGATAGCCAATACGCCTTTGGCGTGGCTCATAATTTTGGGCGTTTGTGGAAAGAGCGTGGGTTCCTGACGTCACATGGAGCTAAAATTCAGAATGGCAAGTTGGTGAATGATCTCCTTGAGTCACTGACCCTACCGTTGCAAGTTGCGATCATGAAATGTAGTGCGCACAGGAAAGTCACAGATGATGTTGGACGTGGGAATGCGTTTGCTGATGAGACCGCGAGAGAAACCGCACAGAATGTGAGGACTAGAATGTATGTTGCAGGTCCCGCAAGATGGGTTAATGATGTGGGAATGTGTGAGAACACAATAGAGAGTGTGAAGTCGCTTCAAGCTGAAGCCACAGAGGAAGAGTTAAGCAAGTGGAGAGAAAGTATGGGTAAGTTGGATGGGAATGGTTGTTGGATTGATCTGACAGAACATAGGCGATGGTTGTTGCCTGATGCATATGTGCTTCCAGTGGTTACTATGGCACATGGAATGGCACATATCAGTACGAAAGGTATATGCAAGTTGTTGGCTCCAGTATGGCAGAATGCTGGGATTCCCAAGTGTGCAGAGAACGTGGTCAAGAATTGCATAGTATGCTTGAAGTACAACCCTGGTAGGGGAACCCCAACTCCGGCTGGTCACTTTGCACCCCCATCATGTCCATTTGAAGTTTTGCAGCTGGACTTTATTCACATGGAAAGATGCAACAACCTGAAATATGTATTGGTGGTTGTTTGTGCTTTCTCAAAATGGATTGAGGCTTATCCTCTGAAAGATAACACTGCCCTATCCACAGCCAAAGCCCTTGTGAAAGAGTTTTTCCCTAGGTTTGGGATGCCAAGAATGGTGTGGTGTGATAACGGAAGTGAGTTTGTGGGTAAAGTGATGAAGAATGTATGTGAAGGGCTAGGGATAAAGCAGAAGTTCCACGCTGCAAATCACCCCCAATCAGCTGGATTAGTAGAACGCTACAATGGAGCCTTAAAGCTCAAGCTGGCTAAAATCCAGGCGAGCACTGGTCTTAAATGGCCTGACGCTCTGCCCCTAGCACTCCTGTCCACCAGAATGACCATACACTCACGAGTGGGACTTAGCCCTTATGAGGTCGTCTTTGGCCGCCCGGCTAATGTATGGGGCGTGCCAAGACCGGCGAAATTTAGCGAAATAGAGCATCCAGTACTGCTCGATTACCTGTATGATTTGACTGTTAAACTGCGTGTTTTGCACCAACAGGTACATGATACCCTTCCCCAAGCCTCTGAACCTCCTGGACACCCTATCAACCCTGGTACGTGGGTCCTGGTCCGAAATTTCCAGCGCAAGAGCAACGACGAGCCTCGCTGGATCGGCCCTCATCTTGTTCTTCTTTCGACAAGATCAGCAGTGCGAGTGAAAGGGAAGAAACACTGGATTCATGGTACTCACTGCAAGGTAGTTCCCTTGCCTCTGCCATATGACCAGTGGGTCAAGGAGGGTATCGCCGACTCAGAGACAGACATTGTACCTCGCTTTGTACCATTCAGTGACGCACGCTTAAGAGGCACAGTTTCAGACCAAGAGAGTGACAATATTCTGCAGGAAGCTGTGCCACCATCAAGTCGACTGGACACCACTGAGCCTGAACTTTTGTTTCAAGACCAAACAGCACCTGGCCGTCTCCGCTATAATTTGAGACCTAGGCCCATGGACAAATAAAGATTTCCTCATTATTTCCCTTTTGACATTTTTTGCTCTCCCATCTGAAGGACTTTCTTGATTTTTGTTTTTCGAACCACCATCCGGGTTCTGCCGCAGGGTCGCGGTGCCAAGACTTTGGGGTACAGGCCGAAGACGCTAAGTCGACGGTTCTGGTTGGTCTAGGGCGTTTCCCTGGACTGACAGGCGTACTCCTTAGCAGAAGAAACTCATCCACCGCGAGCGGCCCGAGTAGAGGATGGAGTTTTGTAAGATGGAGAGACCGATTGAGGAAATGAACTTTAAAGCCAGGATGTGTAGAATTGTAAAAAGTAAATGTTTTGTCTTTTTGTGCTTTTTTACACTGTGTAGTATCATGATGTTTATTGTAGGGTTTGTGTTTTTCTCCGCTCAAAAGCCCATTGCACCCACTCAACAGCCTATATCTCTTTCTACTGCCTCCTCTCACTCTTTTCACCCTTTGCCTGAGCACGAACAGACCAGACGATCAGAGTTCGTAAATAACTCGTTTATCCAGCTCTTGCACCAGCACCAACTGGTAATGAATACGACCAATTGCTGGGTGTGTGGGTTAATGCCACATACCATTAACAAAGGTATTCCCTACCTGGTGCTGCCGTACAGTTACAATGGATCGTCATGGGCATTCCAAACCATGTTTCTCTATGCTCTAGATACATACTCCCCTCGCCAACCGCGTTCCATCAGACCCATCACCAATAATAAGGCTTTGATGAAAGGAGTTGCCGACATGAGTAGAGATATTGACGCGTACTCATCCATTCCCAAAGAAGAGTTGAGACCTTATGTAGGATGGAACGCGACGGGGTATAGTATTAGTCTGGGTGAAAGACAGCGAAAAATCTCATCTCCAATCTGGGTCGTACCCCACATGGGTCGGTTCTGCTTACAGGGTAATGGTCAGAATCCTAGAGCTCAACTGGGAAGGAGTGACTGTACTGAAACGTACACCTTCCCGTCGCAGTTTTCCCCTGCGTTTTTGGCTGCCAAGGGCACATATTTCATCTGTCATGACCGAGCATATACGTGGTTGCCCCCTGATTTCTCGGGCACATGTTATATTGCGAACTTGCTACCGCCGACATTTACTGCCGCCTCTGACTATCACAAGACCAGAGTTGTGAGAGGTGTGATTAGTAAGGAGGACACTGCCGGTCAGGAAGCAGGAGACTTCTTCTTGGGTTTCCTGCCGTTTTGGGGACCTATGGTCAATAGTAGGAACCTGAGACAGCTGACTCGTGTGGTTGAATCCACTGTCAATGTAACGGCTGGTGCCCTTAGTAATTTGACAGCTGAGCTCCAAGCGGATCGCCTTATGACTCTGCAGAACCGCATGGTTCTAGACGTTATTCTTGCAGACCGCGGTGGGGTATGCAAGGTCATCCAATCCAGTTGCTGCATTTTCATACCAGATAATGCTCCAACAGTGTATCAAGCCATCTCCAAACTCCATAAAATATCTGAAGCCATACACGTGGATAAGGGAGATTGGTCACTGATGGGATGGTTCTGGGAACTGATATCTGCCTGGGGATGGAAAGTTCTGATGGTCATTGGAATGATCTTAGCCATTCTTTTCCTGTTCTGTCTGTGTATACAGTGTGCTCCCGCGATATGTGGCCTCTGTGCTACCTTATGTGTAAGGAAACCTGTATCGAGGGACGAGCTAAGTAATAGGATGATGCTACAGCAACATCTCCATGACTTCGTGAACATTGACCTAGACTCGGATTAAGATGAGTATAGTGATTGCCTATGTAAGGGCAAAAGGAGGGTCTGTCGTACTTTAATATTCGGGACCGCGTAGGGGACAGGGCCCTACCCCTGTCTATCTTGGTATTAGCGAACCGCAAATGGTAAATGCGGCATGTACGAGTGCTTTATAGATCGTTCTAGCTATAAACGCACTGTTTACACGTTATTCGGCTTCACTACGCGGGTTCCATTTTGGAAGCAGTGGCCATCTTGTCATTGCCCTCACATAGGCTATGATGGAGTTAATACGGGCCTCACAGTACATGGGCTTTCCCTCTGACTTCTCTGTGACCTGGGCAGCCGGCTCTGCTGCCCCGGGTCAAACCGGTCTCACGAGCTCCCCTTCCTCCGTCCACCTGTGATTAGCATCAGGGCTCGACCCATCATAAAACCCTTCTCATCCTACACAAGCCCCCGGCTAATCTCTTCCACACCTGCTTGTTCCTGCTTTATGACTTGTTTCCCAAAACAGGAGATGCTCATGTTTATTGGGGGGTCTATTTACTTCAAATGTGGGATCTGAACCTTACTGTGTAAATCATTGTGGGCTGGCCGAACTGGAATGTGGGATGGTCATCATGACTCTGCCTTTTCTTTGTAATGTACACTTGCATATTGCCGTATCATAAAACCTAGGAATGTATGCTTGAGGCAAGGAAAAAGCGTATTTAAGATGAAGTCCGTTCCTATGATTTTCAGCAGTCTCCTGAGAACATACACGCTGTTGTACTTCTAGGATACCTGTCATTGGTCTGCAGCCAATAAACGAATCTTTGACTTCACCCAGAAGACTCTGTGTTTCTGTAGGTCCGGAACAGGGTGAACCCAGAAGTCATAGGGTGTGTGCCCCTGCACCGCTGGGTCTAAAATACCCAGTACTTCACTTCTATGGCAGGCCTTAACAATCCTGAAGGCAGAGTGCTTGGTTATATGTGAGGGGGTGCCCAGGCATGAGCTGAGCCCCTAAGCAGCTTTCGGAATCTCTTCTCCGGGGTTGTCAGTGGTGCAGCCTGACCATATACTCTTAAGTGCATTATAACCAAACGGTAAATTCTAACTTTGGATTGGCTGCACGGAAACATGTCGTGTTTGGTGTCAAACACCTTGGAATCATACCCCCACACCAGTTACTGGGTTACCCGGTAGAAACTTAACAGAGCCCTGGCATCACAAAATGTATGCTGCAGCCACAGAAACAGGTCTGGCCTCCTGCTACTGACCGGATCTCCTGCAGGGGAGGCCTGGACAATAGATTTCCTGTCACAGGGAGGTGCAACCACCTCCCAGACAGGGTTATGTGTATTGGGGCTGGGTAGGAGCACTCTCTGAGTGCTTTGAAGTCCTGCACTGGGGGCACATTTGGTGTCCCTGTGCATGGTCCAGCTCAAACCGGTTCAGGGGCTTCCAGTCACTGCTCTGGCACAAAACTGGACAAAGGAAATGGGTGTAGCCACCCCTCTTTCCAAACCCTCCCATAGGTGGGTCCCCAGAGCTAGTCCAACCCCTTCCTTAGGTATTAGTAAGAAGCCTCTGTAACCAGAACTTTAGATATCCCTGGATGAAACTCTGAAGCTGAATCCTGGAACTTTGAGGCTCTACTCAAGACTAGAGGACTGAAGAAATCTCCCTTGGGGTCAAGAGTGACTCCCCTGCTTGGCAGGCACCAATGAAGCAATTTGCTGGTCTGCATTTCCGAAGCTCTCGCCAGACTCCAAAGTATTTGCAGCCCAGGAAGAGGTTTTCCAGACATCTCACAGGCCGATCCGAGTCCCCAGCAAAGCTGAGACCCACAGCCCTCGTGAGTAACATGGAACTTGAACTCCTGGTCACCGTGCCCTTTTGCAAGTGCATTGACTTCTCAACGTCTCTTGAAGTCGTGCTTGGGGTTACATGTAGCCCCCACCTCGAACAGAACATCCACTGAAGATTTTCGGCCTAGTCACCCCGAGTAACCCATGGGCCGCCATTTTGTGGTTCCTCTCGAGGTCCCTTTGCGATCCCTGGTCCGTTGACTGGTTGGTCCCTGAGGGGGTAACTTTGAATTTCCTTGGGCTTCTCTGGTTGCTCCAGATGTACCCTGACTCCCAACCAAGTGGTGAGTCCCTCAGACCTTGCTGGTCTGCACCGAAGCATTTCTTCTCTTTCTGCATGGGTTGCTGTAGTATGCTGCTCAGCCAGGATGTGTGTGGTGTTAGAATGTTGAAGTTAGAATGTTGGAATGGTTTGAGTCAGTTGGTCTATGGGCTGAGCAGCATACAGGCTGCTCCTGGTGGGGCTCGTTATTTATATACTTAAATACCTGTAACTTCAATCTTCAATAAATATACTTGAAGTTACCAACAACGAATGGACAATCATTCATGTTTATTACAATTGGCGACGATTGGAAAGAACCTGCGCTTCAACCCTCAAGAAACTTCAAGATAAAGGAAATCCTCTAAAAGCAGCTTAAGCTTACTTGCACCGAGAGCCCCACCAGTGACCTTCCACCGGTCGCCCACAACACGAGAGTGCAAGTCCCTGCTTGGTTTTCCTTTCTACTGCCAGCCATTCCTGCGACATCGTTGGCCCAGTCTAAAAGTGACAGTTCCTGCTACCTGCCACATGACAAGAGGCCGTTTGACAAGCTCAAGAGCCATCTGTTTCGTCAATTTCGCATCTCGGCAATTTAAACAGCAGTCTACGGAACAGTATTTTGATATTTGCTGCCATCTACTGGATGTTTGTGGGAATTGTGTTTGCCTGCAATTTCGGTTTTAAAAGAAAATGTTCCGTGCTCATTTCACCTCGATAATTAGTCTCTTGTGACAATTGGAAACAGAGCAGAAATCGGAGGTCACGGAACACAAATTGTAAGTACTTTGCGTGTTTTTCATTTTACCTTCTATGTGCTTCTATGTGCGGTTAAACTGTTTCCGTTCATTTTTGAATTGCCACGAGCCATCTACCAAGAAGATCTGCTCAGCGCGTGCAGCTTCGCCTGTGTCTGGCGCACCCTCATCATCCTCTATGACGTGTGCCTGCCACTTTTCCTGCAACTTGGTCACGTTTGGAAGCACGGTGATTCCTTGAGCCACCCGGCATTCCTCACGTCGGCGTGCTTCCATTTTAGCGTTTGTGTCTTCAGTTCACGGGCAGCTTCCAGCACACTACTATCATTGCCAGCCACTCGTCTTTGCCAGCCAAGCTTTCCATGGATTTTTGGCGTTTTATAACTACATATCGGTTTTGCCTAAGGTCATCGGAGCGCTTTCACGGAGTTACAGCAGGTACTGTCTCATTTTCATTTTAAAAACGGAACATTCAACACTACTTCGATATGCTGGTACTTTTCTTAAAGTACTGAAGTTTAACTTTTACAACAGCGCAATCCAGTGGTTATTCTCACCACCGCATCTCCTCAAAGAAAAACATGATTCCAGTTGATTCAATGCATATATTCGAGTTTATGTTCCTTATGTTATTTTAAATTAATGTTTTTCCATCAGGTTCAACCTCGACTGGAGTTACCTGCATTGCTTATTATTATTTTTCACCAAGGAAATACAAGAAAATACATTTTGCGTTTAGTTGGAATTTATTAATGTTATGTGGTTCTCCGCATCTATTCAATTTTATGTAGCACATCGTGCTGTGTGTCCAGATACACACCTTTTCACCCAAAATTTTGAGGTGATGTTCATTTAGTTGGAATTTTTAATGTTGCATGTGGTACTACCACATCTCGTAAACATTTTTACAAATTGCATTTACCTTGTTGCATGTGGTACTACCACATCTCGTGCGCATTTTCATAAATTGCTTTTGCCTTGTTTCATGTGGTACTACCGCATTTTGTGCACATTTTTAGAGATTGCATTTACTTTGTTTCATGTGGTACTACCACAACTCAGGCACGTTTCACATATTGCAATTACATTGTTTCACACGGTACTACCACATCTTGTGCGCAAATTATTGTATTGTGTCATGTGGCGTTCCCACATCTACTTTGTACTTACCTTGTTTAATGTGGTGCGTCCCCACATCTATTTTATGTGGTGTGTCCCCATATCTATTTAATGTGGTACATCCACATCTTATGCACATGTTCTACTGTTTTATGTGGTGCGTCCCCACATCTGTTTTGTGTGGTGTGTCCCCATATCTATTTAATGTGGTACATCCACATCTTATACACATGTTCTACTGTTTTATGTGGTGCGTCCCCACATCTATTTTATGTGGTGTGTCCCCATATCTATTTAATGTGGTACATCCACATCTTATGCACACGTTCTACTGTTTTATGGGGTGCGTCCCCACATCTTGTGCGCAAATTATTGTATTGTGTCATGTGGCGTTCCCACATCTACTTTTTACTTACCTTGTTTAATGTGGTACATCCATATCTTATGCACTTGTTCTACTGTTTTATGTGGTGCGTCCCCACATCTGTTTTGTGTGGTGTGTCCCCATATCTATTTAATGTGGTACATCCACATCATATGCACTTGTTCTACTGTTTTAGGTGGTGCGTCCCCACATCTATTTTATGTGGTGTGTCCCCATATTTATTTAATGTGGTACATCCACATCTTATGCACTTGTTCTACTGTTTTATGTGGTGCGTCCCCACATCTATTTTATGTGGTGTGTCCCCATATCTATTTAATGTGGTACATCCACATCTTATGCACTTGTTCTACTGTTTTATGTGGTGCGTCCCCACATCTATTTTATGTGGTGTGTCCCCATATCAATTTAATGTGGTATATCCACATCTTATGCACACGTTCTACTGTGTTATGTGGTGTGTCCCCACATCTTTTTATTGTGGTCATCTCACACCTGTACTCGTAAATTGTTTTTATTGCGTCACGTTGTGCGTTTTGTTCTCCTTGTTTTCTTCTTCACGCTCTTGATCATACTCTTGTACTTCCTTCGTGTCGGCCCGGCCAGCTTTCATGATCTTTGTACCTGAGTCACTTATTGTTTTTGTTGTGGGTGTGTATCGGTTGTTTTCATGGGAGAAAGGGAGATGGGTGGTTGAGTCGTCTTTCGTGCCTCCTGTGATCCTTTTTGTTCCTTCCCACTCACTATTTTCTCATTGTTTTTGTTGTGGGTGTGTATCGGTTGTTTTCATGGGAGAAAGGGAGATGGGTGGTTGAGTCGTCTTTCGTGCCTCCTGTGATCCTTATTGTTCCTTCCCACTCACTATTTTCTCTTGGCGTTTTCTTTCAATTTTCATATCTTGCCATGTTTTCGCTTAATTCTTTTACCGTGACTTTTGTTATACCTTTTTAGAGTTTCTCCCTTCTCATTGTAAAGAAGGGAGATGTTGTAGTATGCTGCTCAGCCAGGATGTGTGTGGTGTTAGAATGTTGAAGTTAGAATGTTGGAATGGTTTGAGTCAGTTGGTCTATGGGCTGAGCAGCATACAGGCTGCTCCTGGTGGGGCTCGTTATTTATATACTTTAAATACCTGTAACTTCAATCTTCAATAAATATACTTGAAGTTACCAACAACGAATGGACAATCATTCATGTTTATTACAGTTGCTGTTGCCAAGGCTGGTTGTGTTCAATCCGGGCCCCGACGCTGCAGCACTCGACATCCTTCGTGGTACAGCTCAAATCCAGCTCCTGGTTGGCCTCGACGCCTCCTGGTCCTCGTGGCTGAAGAGTCAAGCTTCACCTTCTTCACCTGAAATCACCCAACATGAGTGGGCATGTGCCTATCGTCTTCCTGGTCACTGGCTAGTGACCCAGACTCTGTCCCCTCTGCTTTCAGGTTCTTCTCGACTCTGATCCAGGCTTGGATCTCTTCGGACACTTCGCATCTTCCCAGCAGCAGCGCTTCATTGCCAGCTCCCATTGAAATCAACGACGCGACCCGACACCATTTGACACCTATGCACCCGGCTTCCCTGGGTGAGGTAACACAAGTACTCAGGTCCCAAAGGGTTTGGTCCTGACTCATTTCTAAGTGTCCCTAATCTTTAAAAATCTAACCGCGACTTTCCCCATAGAAGCTAACGGGAGCTCGCGGCTGTGTTCACACACTGCACACAGCCCCTGTGGATCCCCTGTGTCACTACCTTGGGTGGTTCCTTGGGGTCCCAGCGTTTCTACAGGCTCTAGGCCTTGTGTCTAGTTAAGTCGTGGTTCTTATACCACTATTTTAGTATATGGTTTGGCTCGCCCCAGGGTCTGACGTGTATTTGTGCTTATTACTGTCATATTCGAAGTGTAACTTGTGCTTTGACCTCTAGTCTCATAAAGAGTCTAGGAGGGTGTCTAGGAGGGTGTGTTTAGAAATAAATACATATATTTTATATATATACCTGGTGTGGTTGTCTTTCATTTAGGCACTCAAGAGATTATAGACTGGTAAAACAAGCTGCTTTACATTCCTTCAAGACTTAGCCTGAAGGCTGCTCTCCATAGCTACCACTAGGATAGCTTTTAATAAAGGTTGTCTTTAACCTATAACCAATAAGGGGTTGTTTGGACTGGTACAGGGTGCCCACTATAACTAGTTGACAGCATATACCAGGCCAACTTCTCATACCGGTCAAAGCAAGCAGGCCTGCTGGCAGCCCTTCTTACCCATGTCCACCACAAACCTTCAAGAAAATACTTCTAACTTCCTCTGCTGCCACACCAATAAGAAGAATCATCAACTATACCTTAACGACAGGAATATTTCCAGAAGAACTAAAAATGTCCTACATATGCTTAACCCCGACAACTACAGACCCATTACAAATGGACATTTCCTGGGCAAACAGATAGAAAGAGCAGCATTTGCCTAGATGTCACAATTCATTGAAGGTAATTCCATACTTGCAGACTTCCAAACAGGATTCTGTCTAGGAAGAGGCACAGAATCTACCATCATTGACATCTGGTATGACCTTAAGAACGCAGTCTCCTGGAACGAGGTAGCTGAACTTCTTCTCTTGGACCTTCCAGCTACCTTTGACATAGTTAACCATGACATTCAATGAAAAGACTCTAGGAAGCCTGCATAGAGGAGACTGCTCTAGACTGGATCACATCCTACCTTCACAACAGAACTAATGCCATCCATACCCAAAAGCAGGGGTCCCTCAAGGCTCTATCATCTCAACCATGCGTTTCAACATATACATGAAGTCACTGCATTACCGTCACTGATCAATCAATTTCACCTGACATGCAGATGATACACAAATACTCCTTAAACTGGAAAGCCCCAAAGACATTGGAAATGCAAACATTTTCAGACATTTTCAGTTGTCTCAGAGCAGTGGATCAATAGATGACATGGAGCCATCTAAAATTGAATGCTTCTAAAAAGGAAATACTCACGTGTGGCGATTGGAAAAATGATGACCCACTCGCCGCCTGGCCTGATGATCTGGGAACACTACCTAAAGTATCAAAGGAAGTAAGAAACCTTGGAATTACCATGGGCTTCAAGCTATCAATGAATGTCCAAGTGGACAAACTAGCAAGATCAGGATTCATTACTATAAAAACTTTGTGAAGCATCTTCCCCCACCTGGGATTTCCTCACAAGGTCCAGGCTACTATTTCTCTTGATCTGTCTAAATTCAATTAGGCCAATAGCCTCTACCACGGATCCCCCTTAAGAACTATGAAAATACTACAAGGGATTTAGAACTCTGCTGCCAGACTACTCTTACATATAAAATCACAAGCCCACATCTCCCCTGCCTCACATTGGTTACTGGCTGCCTGAAGATTCACGTTCTAGATGCTTTGTATCACACACAAAGCGATACATGGAACAGGACCGCTCCTCATCAGGAATAAAATCAACACATACATTCAACAAAGGAACCTCCTCTTTAGATTGGCACCTCGTCTCAAAATATCATAAAGGATGTGGCCCATCCTTCTCTGTTCAAGCAGCCAAACTATGGAACTCTTTACTCCTACACATAAGATCCATTGATAACTACTTTATCTTCAGGAGACTACTCAAAAGTTGGCTTTTCCCCTCATAACCACCATACTAAAACATAAATATACAGCATATCTCTCTGTTTATAAGCATTTATTTGGACTATAGATGTGTACCTACACATGTGTATTTCTTTGAATAAATGTGTGTAATAATTACATTGTTTAGCATATAGATGTTTGCTAGTTCTGCTTAACAAATGTTCTTATTACATATAGTTATTTTCTGTTTACCATGTTTCTAAACCCTTCCTCCTCCACCTCCCCTTTATTCATACCAAACCACCTCCTACTGCGATGGTAAAAAAACACTTTCTAGACCCTTCCATATTCTATCCCTCCACTGTTCCTTTTCATTCTAAATAACAGACTAACATGCCCACCGCTCAAATTAATTTCATATTTCCCTATACTATTTCCTCACTACACTAATCCTGTTTGGGTTCCGGAGTAGTGTGCTACCCGTCAAAAAGCACTTCAACAGCTCATCAGGGATAGCAAGGGGTATATAAATGCAAACCCTTCCCTCTACTATCCCTCCACTATCCTTTTTCAATCCAAATAACAGACTAACATGTCCACCGCTCCAATTAATTTAATATTTATCTATACTAATTCACCACTAATCCTTTTTGTGTTCCAAAGCAGCATGCTACTCGCCGAAAAGCACTTTAACACCTAATCAGGGGTAGCAAGCGCTATATAAATGCAAAACCCTTCCCTCTTCTATCCCACTACTATCCTTTTCAATCCAAATAACAGATTAACATGTACACCTCTCAAATTAATTTCATATTCCACTATACTAACCCACCACTAATCCTTTTTGGGTTCTGGAGTAGCGTGCTACTCACCGAAAAAGCACTTTGGCGCCTTGTCTGGGGTAGTAAGCGCTATATAAATGCAATTTCAATGACATTTAATGTACTTGTAAGTCCCTACTAAATGTACCCAGAGCCTTTAAATTAAATGCTTCTAGGGGACTGCAACACTCATTGTGCCACCCACTAAAGTAGCCTTTGAAAACATGTCTCAGGCCTCCCACTGCAGTCTATTGTGCAGTTTTAAACTGCCATTTCGACCAGGCAAAATAAACCTTTGCAAAACCAAAGGCGATGATGGACGGAGTGTTGAACATTGCAAGCACTCACCCCCAGTCAACTGATCTGGGCTTAATCCATCATCATTCTTTAGCTCACTCCGCCATCCCAGTTCAGACATGGCCATATGCAAATCAGTCTGACCCTGTGCCTCATGGGAACAGTCCAGCCCGAACTGCCAAACCATGTCTTCCCTGGACCGGAAACGAGCATTCTGGGACCGGTTTCTGGCTAATCAGCCGTCATCAGCCAGGCTAGCTTGAATGCAGTGGCAAAGTGAGCAAGGGACCCACGTCTGGGCATACCCTGCCAACTTAGGGCAAACAAAGCAAAACCAAAGGAGATGATGGACGGAGTGTTAAACATTGCAAGCACTCACCCCCAGTCAACTGATCTGGGCTTAATCCATCATCATTCTTTAGCTCACTTCGCCACCCCAGTTCAGACATGGCCATGTGCAAATCAGTCTGACCCTGTGCCTCATGGAAACAGTCCAGCCCGAACTGCCAAACCATGTCTTCCCTGGACCGGAAACAAGCATCCTGGGACCGGTTTCTGGCAAATCAGCCGTCATCAGCCAGGCTAGCTTGAATCCGGGCTGGGCTGTTCCCATGAGGCACAGGGTCAAGACTGATTTGCATATGCTGGGTTCAAACTGGAACGGCATGGTGAGCAAAACAACGATGGATTTAGGCACAGATCTCTGTACTGGGGTGAATGTATGACATTGTTCTGCATTCTGTCCATCTACTGTTGTTTTTGCATTTGTCACCCCGAGTGGAAAGGGTATGCCCAGACGTGGGTCCCGTGCTCTCCATGCCACTGGAATCAAGCTATCCTGGCTGAAGAGGGGCGAACCCCGAAACCGGTCCTAGGATGCTTGTTTCCAGTCCAGGGAGGTCCTGGCTTGGCAGTTCGGGCTGGACTGTTCCCATGAGGCACAGGGTCAAGACTGATTTGCATATGGCTGGGTTCAAACTGGAACGGCATGGTGAGCAAAAAACGATGGATTTAGGCCCAGATCTCTGTACTGGGGTGAATGTATGACATTGTTCTGCATTCTGTCCATCTACTGTTGCTTTTGCAAAATAAACCTTTAGGTAGGCCTAAACCTTCCTTTGTAATACTTATAAGTCACCCTTCAAGATAGACTCTAATGGCTCCTAGGGAGAGTGCATTGTATTTAAAATGCAGGACATGTGTACCTACGTTTTACATGTACTTGCAGTGAAAAACTCCTAAAGTCTTATTTCAATGTTGAAAGGCCTATCTCGCCCATTGCCTAACACTGAGTTACCTTATTACAATTATTAAGTTCTAACTTTAGATTGAAAGCAGATATGCTGTTTAGACTCCAATGAATTGCAATTTAAAATAATATTTAATGGTAAAGTAGAATTTTAAGTTATAATTTTGAAAACGCCACTTTTAGAAAGTTGGCATTTTCTTGTCCCAACCATCTGTGCCTTCTGCCAGTGTCCTGGGTCACATGACCATAAATGACTCTGCTGTTGGGGTTTGTGTATTGCCTCCAGACAGTAACACAAAGGGGGGTCTAGGTGTCCAGAGGATGGGCCATCCTGGCAGGATAACTGGGGAGGGCCTGCACCTAGCCCCATTTACACTTAAAAGTGCTTTGACTCCTGCACTCATAAAGGAACCTGACATCAGGCCTACCCTGCCTTTTATCATCCTCAGTTTGGAACTTTGAAAGGGGAAGAGCTTTCTGGAACCAGAAGTGGGGGTAAGATAGGTTCTTTCATATAATGGCAGGCACCAGGTATACATTTTAGACCTCCGGAATCGGTCATCAGAACACTCCTGGACCTGTGGAAGTTACAGAAAAAGGACTGTATTACTGCCAATTGAAGGACTGCCTTGCTGTCTAAGAAGAAGAATGGACCTGCTTGCTTTCATGCCAGGTTACCCAGAGTGGCTCCAAAGGTCTGTTGTCTGATCTCCTGTGTGAGTACACAGGCAGCTCCAGAGGCCTCCCTGAAACTGCCCAGCTGACCTCCTGCAACTGGACCTGTCGGGACTTGCCTGCGCCCAGCTTCTGGCCCCCTCCGGAGTGAGTCCACATCCCCAAGAGGTGCCCCTAGACCCTTGGCTAGTATCAGAGAGACCTCCTCTTTGCCTAACTTAAGGTTCCATAAAATCTGGCGCAAAGCGACACAAAACCTTGCTGCACAGATGAAAGTTTCACCAGAACTACCTCCAAGTGATGCAAAGTCTTGCCGCACAGCTGAGAGCTTAATTGGAACAGAGTTGGATCGGAACAAACAGAAAGCGACATACAGCCCTGTAAAGCCTCCCAGCACAGCTCAGAGCTTCATGAGAACTGATGCAGAGGGACGCAAAGACCCGAAAAGCCTCCCTGCCCAGCTGAAAGATACATCGGAACCTACGTCAAGTGCCGTGAAGCACTACAAAGCCATGCTGCCAGCTGAGAACTTCATGGGAACCAACGCATAATGTACAACTCCCAACGGGCCGAATTCGGTCCTGTGCCTGGCCTACACTTCCTCATGCTTCCTATATGCTTTATAGCCGGTTCTCTTAGTACAGTCTAACAGCGATCCCCGCCAGAGATGCCGCGTCCTGCGATTCTACAACCGGCACCACTGTAAGTATACAATCCCTAACCCGCATAGCCTTGCTCCAGTCCCACTGTCACTTAATTTGAATAATGCCCGTGCTTTCTTTCCCCAGTGAGCCGTGATCTGGACGGTTTCCTTGATAAATACGTGGGATATCCTCATATAGACGCACCACTGATGGTAATTATACTCTCCCCCCTTCTCTCACGCCCAATCTGCCCTGAATGCACTATACTTATGATTGTTAAACTTCCCCATAGGTCTTAATCTTTCTCTACCTGAACTACCTTCCCCGCTTTATGGACCAGCCTTGGTAATACCTTTTTCCTCTAATGCAAATGCGCCGTTTACACCAGATTAATGACTATATAGACAACTGTGTACCCAGCACCGTTATGTCTTCGCTAATGCACCGGTCAACTTTGACCATTTCACCTCCATTCTAAATATTGTCTCGCACTGCGCCATATGTAACGATCTGGTTTTTAATTCACCTGGTTCCCCTATTGTTCACAAATGGAACTTTGGTTTTTAATATCTTCCCGCACTGCGCCGTCTTTTTTTAAACATGGTGATAGCTCCTATTCTATTTTTCGCCGCCTACACCGAGCACCGATCACAGTTCCTAAACACACTTCACTATCCAAATATAGTGACTGCACCATTGTTTAGTGCACAGTATGACATCGTTGTTCTAGCACTAAGCATGCCTGAAAAGAACGGTCCATTTGGTGCAAACCGTATCACTAATTTTATCCATGTAACTTCTGTTCTAAATTAACATGCCTGACCTCGTATTTACAGTGTTTTTCCCTTCTCTCCCTTATTTTTTCCCAACAAATGTCGTTTGTATGTAGCATGAAAGGCAAATTGTTTATAATTCCAAGACAAACATGATTTATATATCTGTCCTGAAGATGATGCCATTTATTTTGTTTTTCGGCATCGAAACATCGTCGACACAATAGGATCATATGTACTGAATATGCTTGTGAATGCTATGTACAATGGTCACTCAAATTATAATCAAGTCTGTTCACTGATTATAAGTATACAGACCGATTTGCTCACTGTTGCCTATATTTGTTGTTTTGTCTTGTTCACTGTAGGTCACGTCTGTGCCCCCTTGACATTACTTTCTGATTTTGTGCATCGCCAAATAAATTCCTGTCCGGCTGGACAAAGGACATAAATACTATTTAGTTTGTGTCTATCCTTATCTTAATCCCCCAACTACTAGGGTCCACTGTTTTTTGTAATAAGTTAACGCCCAAGGTCCCTAGTGTATTACTTTCGGGTTCCCTTGTCTCTCATAACTGTATGTAGCACAATCGCACGATTGCAAGGGATTTTGAATCCTCACCCCTCTCTCAAGGGGGTTTCCTAGCACCACCCCTGTGTTCCCTCCTTTCACCTTTCACACATATTTTTGTGTTCTTTGTTGCCTAGGCTAGGCATGTCTGATCACCCACATTTTTACACTCTTGACTACATTAACAAAATCCTAGAAGATCCTTCCCTTCTGACTGACTCAGCAGATACCCCAAACGAACCCAGTACCTCACTGGTTGAAGAACTGGAAAAAATAAGAAAAAAAGAAATAAGACTGACATTGATGATAAAACTCCTGACAGATTACTTAAAGGCTAATACCATCCCAGTTGGCCTTCAAGTTCGCAATATTCTGGGTGTCTTCACAGACAACCCGAAATATAACGGTTTCAGTTACATCAGCACAACATGCTGGATGGTGCTGGGGATTGATATTGCCACAGAAGAGCTACAAAAGGTAATCACTGAAATACGCGATCTTGAAAAACAACTCAAGGATAAAAACACCAATACTGAGGCTAAAAAACTTCTTGAACAAATACAGAAAACTATTGAGGACTTCCATAAATTTGAACTCAATAAAAAAACTATAAAAGTTAAAAAAGATATCAAAAGTTTCTCCCAAGAGAGAACATATCCATTTCTCAGTAAAGACTACTACACCAACCGCCCTTATAGTGGGCCCCAGAACCAGAGACCCTGGGGTCGGTTCAACCGACGCCAAAACTTTGTGGGATTCTCCGACAGTTCGGCAGATTCATCTGAACACTCTGACCAGAGTGATAGCACAGGCCCTTCCCACAGGATTTTTTTAGGCCGAGGCAGAGGCAAGCCCGAACCTCTGGGGGTAGGGAGAGGAAAACAACCACAGAGATGGCCAAACCCTCCCAACCCCCCAGGCAAACGCTTTACCCGTCGGCAACATTACCGATGGTAACCAATGAACCTGTCAGTCTCAGTAATATAACTGAGCAAGATAATGTACTTCTCCCCATTTTCAATCTTACCCAGCATACACTGTCCAGTGGTGAATTGTGACTGCTCAACAAAGGGCTCTCATTCGTTCCCACTATTCGTCCAAACTACCTTGATACCCAAACCGAGCTTCTGAGATTCTTCAGAAAAATCAGGCTTCATAGCTTTTTTCTTTTGAACCCATCACCCTTGAAATACGCCAACACCCCCTGCAAACCACCCTTGAAATTTTCCCCCACTGGAGGAATGATTCCACCTGAAATTTCCACCTTCGAGAAACTGGTTTTGAATGACCTCAATACTATGAAAAAAAAGAAATCATTTATTCCATATAACATCTCCATCATTGAAAAAAACGCCCTTGCCTCTCTTAAAAACAACCCATCCCTTGTCATTAAATCAGCGGACAAGGGCGGCGGGATTATGATTCAAGAACTAGATAACTACCGGAATGAAATCTTCCGCCAGCTCAAGAACACCGAACATTACTGTAGACTTCCACGTAACCAGACAGGGGAAATACAAAAGATGATTCTTGGTGTCACTAAAGAAGCACTCGAATCAGGATATCTATCCAAAAAGGAACACGAATTCCTTGACATTAAAACACCCAGAATACCGGTGATTTACTGCCTCCCTAAAATCCATAAAAATTCCGACAGTCCACCTGGTTGCCCGATTATCTCGGGGTGTGGCTCTGTGTTAGAGCCCCTCGGACATTACATTGACTTCTTCATTAAACAATTTGTCCCGGACACCCAATGCTACATAAAAGACAGCAGGTCCATGATAAACATGATTGAGGACCATCCATTTGACCCCACATCCAGCACTATGTGTACGCTGGATGTGGAGTCATTATATACCAACATCCCTCAATTAGAGTCTCTTCGGATAATTGAAAAAGTTCTAAATAAACGACCACGCCCACATAATGTCCCTTCACTATTCATTCTGCAACTACTGGAAATCTGTCTAACTAAGATTTTTTTTCTTGGGGGAGGAGCCTAGCGCGCAACCAAGATGGCCGCGTAGGCACAGGGCTCCCGAGGGCCTCCACAACTTCCCACGTCTATCCTGAATTTATCCTGATTCTATCGACGGGCTTCTACGGGTGAACCTACGTGGAGGTGATACCTGTTGTCCAAATTCGAATCGGACTTTGGGAACCGGAATAGCATTGAGTCCAAGTTGGCGGCCTACACCGGACCTTGCCCCGGACTCGAGTTGGCATGGTGCCCGGGCAGAAAGTGAACAACAACGGCATGCGGGACTTGGACCGGTGCGCACCCCCTACTTTCACTTTCGGTTTCGGGTCTCCTCGCTGCAACTGAGGGGCCTTGGATTGTCAGCACAGATTTATAGTGGGACGACTGGGTATCCTGCCTGTTCTTGGACACTAGCCTGGATTACCTTTCGGGATCACCGAGACTCCCTAGATTGGCTCTCCGGGGATTGCTCATCGTGTTGGTGGCCGACACCCTTGGCGACCATCAGACAATGGTGGCTAGATTGGACGGAGATAAGCAAAAATCCAAGACGACTAGGCGGGGAGCTCATACTCAAGCTAACAACATGGATCGCTATACCCAGTCGAGAGGGTCCCCTGGTGGCCCTCATAAGTCACCGGAGAGACTCAAGGATGGCCCGGGATCGTCAACGGAGTTAACATTGCAGGACGTCATGGGTGCCATCGATGAGATGAAAGTGGCGGTCGGCCAGCAATTCGATACATTGGCCCATAAATTGGACGCGGTTCTGATCGACGTTAAACTAGTCAGAGCGGACCTTTCACAAACAAATGAAAAGGTCAAATCCTTGGGTCTGACGACGTCGAGTCTGGTAACGGACGTGTCTGACCTGCAAGCCGAGGTCCGTAATCTGCGGACGTCCACTGCTTTGTCTGTCCGTCGTCTGGAGGATTTTGAAAGTAGGGCTCGGCAGAATAATGTGCACATAATCGGGGTGCCGGAGAAATCGGAGGTCCCTGCGGTTGACCTCTTCGTGGAAGACCTTGTGCTCAACCATCTCGCACCCAAAGGCTTGAGTAAATTCTTTGCGGTTGAGCGGGCCCATAGAGTTCCGGGTGGCAAGCCCAAACCGGGCGCTCCCCCACGGCCCATCATCGCCAGAATTTTTCATTTCAGGGACAGGGATGCTATACTGCAGGCCTCGAGGGTGAGTGGGCCGACGAAGTTCGAGAACACTCATATCAGTTTCTACCCGGACTTCACACAGTTGGTCCAAAAGCAGCGACAGGAGTTCATGGGTGTCATGCGGCGGCTGAGAGACATGGACCTGAAATATGCGATGCTCTTTCCGGCCAGGTTGCGTGTTGAGTTTCAGGATCGGACGCACTTCTTTGATCAGCCGGAGGAGGTTGGAGATTGGCTTGATACCCTGCCTCAGCAACGACGTCGAGAGGGACAGACCGAAGGGAACGGAGTAGGCTTGGATGGACAGGAATAGACTTTTGGTTCCCGGTGACTGACTACCGTGATGACACTTCCATATTTTGGTTTACTGTTTCTACTCAATGCCCGGGGGTTGTGGGGTGCTCAGTGAGGCTCTTTCCTCCTCTGGGGTCTCTTTTTGTAGCGTAATTAATGTTAGGGCGACAGGCACACTGCAAGTTGGGGGGGGGGCTACATGGGCTCACGCAGGGGTGCAGGGTGGAGGGAGTTGTAACGGGAAGGTTGGGGGGGAGTTGGGGAATGTTTGAATGTTCTACAAGGCAACATCACGCCATACGATTGGTGGTCGGGATCGTGTTCTCTGGGGGGGGTTGTGCGCTGGGATGGGATGGGGGTAGGGGATTGAGAGTACTCTCGTGGAATGTGAATGGCTTGGGGGATAGGATTAAATGCGGAGTAGTGCTGCAGTTTTTGAAACGGCTGTCGCCAGATATCGTCTTTCTGCAGGAAACGCATCTAATCGGGAATTCTTGCCATGCTATGAATAGAAGGGGATATCGTCTCATTGCGCACTCTGGTTTCACTTCTGGCTCACGCGGGGTGGGCATCCTGATTAGAGCCTCTCTCCCGTTGGAGGTGGACGATGTGATCCATGATGATAGAGGGCGGTATACTGCACTTGTAGGCCGATGGGAGGGCAGAACCATCTCACTCGTTTCTGTTTATGTCCCACCAGGATTACAGACCGTAACTTTCGCTGATTTGGGGCGAATGGTCCTGGGACTCCCGGGGGGGGGGTTCTGGTGGTGGGGGGCGATTTTAACTCTGTCGTATCTGGCGGGGCGGATCGTCACCCTCCCAGGGATCTCCCGGGGGCACAGGCCTGGCTGAGTGAGTTTATAGATACCCTCGGACTGATAGACTGCTGGAGACTAATGCACCCGGGGCAGGCGCAATACACTTTTCACTCAGGAGCCCATGGGAGTTTGTCGAGACTTGATTATGTCCTTATGCCGGTGGCCCAAGCTGTGATGATTAGAGAAGTAAGACATCTGGCCCGGGGTATTTCCGATCACTCCCCACTACTGTTGCACATTGAGGTCACCCACGGGGCTGAGGGGAGGGTGGCACCGATAAACCCCTGGTACCTGCGTGATCCTAAAATCCGGGCGGACCTAGTCAAATCTATTGACCGCTATTTCACTGAAAACGTGGGGTCAGTGTCCTCTGCTGTCTCGTTATGGGAAGCCTTCAACACAGTGCTCCGTGGGCAGGCTCTTTCTCTCATTTCCCACTCCAAGAAAAGCAAGACTGAAGAGGTGGTTCGCCTTGAAAACGACATAGCCAAGTTGGAGGGGGACCTGGAACTGGGTGGTACGAAAGATACATTGCATGTTCTCAGTCTCAAACAGCTTGACTATAGAACGTTGGTTACTGACGCAGCCAAAGTGATGAGTAGAGAGCAACAGGGGCGCTTATACGATGTGGGGGACAAGGCTGGTAAATTGATTGCATGGTTGGACAAGAAGGAGAGAGCGAGTCGAGTGGTGCCGGTTATTGAGAGAGCGGATGGCGTGCGTGTGACTGACCCTGTGGAAATTGTTGAATGTTTCGCGACTTATTTCCGTGACGTATATTCTCCAGTCTCGAATGGTCTTGAGGATGACTCTCATCTGTTGCTGAGAGATATAGTGTTGCCATCTTTGTCAGAGGCGGATAGGGCACTGATGGATGCGACGTTGTCGCCTGACGAGATTGCTTTGGCCATTCGCTCGATCGCTTCTGGCAAGGCCATGGGTCCCAATGGCCTTCCCATTGAACTGTATAAACTGTGCCCGGACAAGATGGCGGCTCATCTCCGCGACATGTTTCTTGAGGCATGTGACGTGGGCTCCCTCCCCTATGATCAGCGTCTCGCTACCATAGTCGTGATTCACAAGGAGGGGAAGCCGCGGGATCGGTGTATTTCTTACAGGCCCATCTCCTTATTAAATGCTGAGCCTAAAATTCTTGCTAAGGTTTTAGCTAACCGTCTGGTTGGGGTCGTCGGCGACTTGATCCATCCAGACCAGTCAGGTTTCATACCTCACCGTAATACGGCCCTGAACCTGAGGCGTCTTCATGGAGTGCTCGCCAGAGTGGGGTACATACGTGAACCGGCCGTTTTGGTGTCCTTGGATGCCACTATGGCGTTCGATACCCTAGAATGGCCATATCTTTGGGCGGCGCTTGCGAAATTTGGTTTTGGCCCCGGGTTTATCGGTTGGGTGAGGTTGCTGTATGAGGAACCGTTGTCTCAGGTAGTTGTGAATGGCAGAGTGTCGGCGCCCTTCGGGTTGGGAAGAGGCACGCGGCAGGGTTGCCCGCTGTCACCCCTCCTTTTTGCGCTTGCTTTGGAACCTCTGGCTGCCTGGTTACGATGGGAGCCTTCATTGCGCGGCATTAGGTGGACGCCTGAATTTGAGGACCGCATTTCTCTTTATGCGGACGACATTCTCCTGTACCTCACATCTCCCCGGCAGTCTTTGATAGTACTGCTCGATGTTCTGAACTCATTTGGTCGCAACTCCGGCTTGGTCATTAACTGGGCCAAATCATGCGTCTATGTTCTCTCTGGGGACGCTCCTCTCCTTCCGCGTGGCTGCCCTATCCAGATTGTGCTGTCAGGGTTTAAATACCTGGGAGTGTTCATAACTTTGGACCCTGTGGCCCGTTATGAGCGGAACCTACTTCCCCCACTCCAACGACTGAGGGCCGACGTCTCGAGGTGGCGACGGCTTCCGCTTTCGCCGCTCGGGCGCGCGGCGTTGTTTAAAATGATGTCGCTGCCACGATTCCTGTATGCACTGCAAAATACACTCGACGTCATACCGGCCCGCTATTTCCGTGAGGTGGAGAGCCTGCAGAGGCGGTTGTTCTGGGACGGGCGACCCCGAATCGCTCTCACAAAATTGACACTCCCTTAGTATGATGGAGGTATTGCACTCCCCGATATCAAGCGTTATTATTGGGCGTCCCAACTGGCGGCGGTGAACCACGGGATGTACGGGCCGGCCCTGAACCCGGCGTTCGAGATGGATAAAATGCTATTGCCTGGGGGGGACTATAATAGAGCACTATATTCAAAGTCTCCTGGTGTGCAGTTGACCGGCCCAACAAAGATAGCGGTACGGGTGTGGCATGCTGCTAATGCTGCGATGGGTTGGAAGGACCGCCTGACTCGAGCGACTCCACTGTATGCTTCTGAAAGGCTGGGCTGTTTGTGGAAAACCAAAGGGTTTGAGAAATGGGATATGATTGGCATATGTAAGGTGAGTGACCTCTGGGTGAAAGGGGAGTTTAAAACGTTTGAAATGCCGAAAGCGGAATATAAGCTAAACGATAGGGAGTATTTCTGATATGCCCAGGTCCGTCATGCGTTGTGCTCGGTTTTCCCTGATGCCACCGCTATCCCGGAAAATTCCCCGCTCGAGGATAGGGTGCTCGATGGCTACATGCCTGACAGCACAATCTCCTTGATCTATAAAAAGCTTATCAACGATCGGGCGGATCTGTTGACCCGCTTGAGGGAGATCTGGGTGGCTGACGGTTTGGAATTAGATGATGAGGACTGGGTCTCGGCAATAGCCTCCCCGCGGGAGGTGGCAATGCTGCAGATCAGAGCATATAAATTCTCCCTACTTCCACGGACAGAGTAAATCCACAGTCGCACGCACATACACTCATCATACGCTAGGGCCCATTACACTGACATTCATTCTATTACTCTATCCACACTGAATATATGAGAGAAACCTAAACCAATCTGCATCTAGAGCGAGGTCAATGCGACCTTAAAGAAATTGTCCTGAGTCATGATTTTAAACATAGAAATACATTTGAAACTCAATAGATGACAAAGAAATAACCACCCGACACTGGAATTCAAACAAAGATCATCTTTTATCTAAATTAGTCAATAGCAAAATCATTATTCTCATAGTTACCTATTCTAGCTAAATGGGTCAGGACAGGTCTCTCAGTAAAGTCTCCCGAGTCGCCGTCCTCTCGATCAGCATCGATCCTCACAAACATAGGTTCAGGAAGAAGTGGCCTTAGACCCTCTCTAGTCAATATTTATAATAAAACTTGCAAAATTAAAGTAACAAACAAACTCTAAACGTCCGTTGAGCCGCTGAGCAGAGCGAGCAGGAAAGGATGTTGTCTGGCAACATTTAGAAAACCTCCGCTCAGAAAAATCACAAAAATAAAAACACGGAAGAAGGAAACTCAAGCTAGGAAAACGATACATTCATGAATGCTCTTTCTTGGAACCATAGTGAAGCCACCGCAAGTTATCAAAGTTCATTGTGGCTTTATTTTTCTCCAAGGGCAATTGGCAGCAAGCCCGGAGCTGCTGTCCTCACGGAAACTTTTAATTCAGACAGAGGCTGTGGTCAGGTGACTTCCAACCATGTTCAGCAAGGCCTCTCGTCACATTTCAATCACTCGAGTGCAGGCTGCAAATAGCGGCCATCTTGGTTTAGGCCAAAACGGACCATCTTAATTAAAAGAAACACAAAACAACGTTTCCACATCGTAATGATTATACAGTGTTAATCCCCACTAATACCCTTATGTGTATGTAATTATCTAGCCGTCTGCAACACAAAGAAGCATTAGAGCACGTTATTTAAAAGCGCAAACACGAAACAAATAGCACTTTTGCGACACTCATTTAATTAATTTGCTCACCAATTTAGTTCACGTATTAATAAGCAACATATATGCATTCCCGCGTGTAATTTCTCTCATTAGTAATGTTGATTAGTCAAGACTTCTAACAAAGTTAGTAATTAATGATTACAAATCAGTAATTTTAAACATTACATATAACATAAACTGGAGTTTAAATCTCAATAAAATTTCAATAGAAAACCCTGCTCCAGCAATCCCCCCTTTGGTGATATATATCACCACAAAAAACCAACCCAAAAAAAAAAATTTAGTCCCCATTTTTAGGAGAAATTGAAATGTCTTTTATGACACAACATTAAACACCAGATTCTCTTTCATCATCCCTCTTCGACTCCAAGTAAACACTCTCCCTCAATTCTTCTAATTCTATTTCTTGTGGATCTCTCTTTGACCTCTTTTGTTTCTTTGCAATATTTCCTCTAATTATTCTCTTCTTCCCTCCCCTGTTATTACAACACAAACACCCTAATCTAAGCATCAATAAAGCAACAATAACACATGTCAAAGGAAATATATTTTACCAATAATGGTATTACCTATCTTAGCAATAAAACTCTTAACAGCTAGTAGCTTATTAGCTATTTTAGTCCAGACACTTTCAGCTTCCAGTGGTACTAATTCTTCATGCAAATCAGTTATATTTTTGATCTAGACCTTTAGATCTCTGCTTTCATCAGGAATGTAAGTGCAACAATGTTGAACTTTCAGCATTCCACAAACTCCACCCTCCTTGGCCAATAAAATATCAAGGGCAAGTCGATTTTGCATAGACATGGCACGTACGGCAATCATCTCCGTATTTACCAAAAGAAACCCTCCAGCGGTACTTGTCGATAAGCGATCCACCACTGTTGACAGTTTCCGAATTCCATATGCATTTAAAGAAATTCCCACTGCTGGAATTAAAGCTCCAAAAATATCACCCACAATTTCTGACCAAGTTTCTCTCTTAAAACGTGTTAGTAAATTAATGTATTCTATATCTTCTATCTTATCTATATGAAAAATCTTTGGAAAGACCAGGCCAACATAACACGTGCCATACCAATGGTCAGGCAACCTATAATAAGCCCTGTTCCCACAAATATAATACACTCCCGGGAAAACTGGATCTTCACCACCTTTAAAACCCCATCCTGTTGCAATAAAGTATGTATCATGACACTCACTAGTCCCAACAAAATAATTATCATATTGGGATTTCTTTCTGGTAATGCATAGTTTACCCTTCTGTGGTGCATCTAAAGCCAAAGTTGGACTGGCCCCATTCCTCAACTCTTTTCCCATCTGAATATCCCATATTGTCTCACTCACTTCATATTTCCCTGCCTTTTCATGCATGCTCATTCTCCTTTCCTCAACCAAGTCTAGGAAAGCCTTTTCCTCCTCTTTCAAACTGCAAGTTAAATTGTTTCTAAAAATGTAATCTAATGTTAATTCTTCTGCCTCAATAAAAATCTCACCAAAAATGTTAGCTTCTTTAGCTGGATTCAGCTTCTTATTCATAGGTAATTGCCCAAAAATGTTATCTTTGTTAGACATCTCATAATCTATTTTCCCTAACAAATAAAAAACACTACTTAGCACACTACATGAAATCCCATACGTAGCTGGTAAATGGTGATAAGTAACACCCTCTGAAACGGACGCAGGTAATTGCATACAGACGTAGCAATCCCTAACTTCCATTGTCTTTACGTATTCATACAATAACTTTGAAAAAACATTGCTAGAAAAATCATTAATTGACCTACCTTTATGTATGTAAATGTTACTACTTCTAGTTGGAACTACTTTCTGTGAATTCTTCTCTATGTTAGTCACATTATCAGCATGTATTCCTAAAGTGTCTATTGTAACCCTAAAAGTAACTAGCAAAGCTAGTACACCCCATAACAGCATTAATAATCCAGTACAGCAGCAGCACATTCTACACCATCTTTTCAAGAAGGCACATCTACTTTGATTATTTTCTGTGTTAGCCATTTTACTACTTTGGCAGTGTCTTTTGACTTAGCCTCTTCTACTCCACTACTGAAACACTAGATTATTTCAAACAGCTAATTTTAGATTTTCTTCTTTTCACTCTTCTCCAAGTGACTCCTTCAGTTCACTCAATTTGGATTTTCATCACTTTTCACTTCTTCTTCATCAACATCAAATTGTATCAGATCTTCAACAACATCCTGAGCATCCGACTCTTCCCCAATGTCAGTCAGGATAACTTTCAGGATCCCAACAGTTTTCTCCTCAACCACTTCTCGTACGGTCTCCTCTGGATTTCCTTTGAGTTTCTGCCTCTTCACCTTCAGACAGTGCCACATACGTCCATTCCGGTGACCTATACTTCTGGTTAGGTTTTCTGATTCTCTTGATCTCCTCTGGTTCCTTTGAGACCTTCTGTTTTTCACCTTTTGCTTGATTCTGACTGGACACCTCGTTCACCTGTTCAGCTTTCGATGAACTTGAACTTGCACTTGCTCGTGTCAGTCTGTACCTTAGCCTCTTTATTCTGTTAGGCCAAAGATCTCCTCTTACACTCCTCTTCGGTCTCACTTCTTTATTATTTCTCTCTCCAATCCAAGTTCTCTTTCTCAGAACTCGACCCTCTGTTTTCTCATTCTCACTCTCATCTGATTCTGTCTCATTTGCCTCTTGTCCATGAACAATTCTCTTTTGCTCCACAGTCTTTTCCACCACCGATTGAGATTTCCCTAATTCTGTCCCTCCTCGGGACTCCGACACGCAATCTTCCTGCTGTCTACTTGTCCCTTCACCTAGCTTATCAGGAATGTCCCCTACACCTCCTCGGGGGTCTTCTGCAATCTGTCCCTCTCTATCTTCTACTGACCCTGCTTCTTCAGGTATAATCTCAAGTGGATTTTCAACCTCTTCATCTGATTCAGGTGTAGTCTCTGTGGAATTGCTCTTTTCTCCTCTTTCTTCTCCACTGCTTGTTGGAACTTCAGGCACTCTTACAGAATCCGATCTCTCCTCTGAGACTCTCAATGTTTCTCTTGAAGCCTCTCATGGAAAGAAAAAAGAATCACCTGACTCTCTTTCTCCTTCCCCCCTTTCAGGATTCTTTTTTCTTCTCACTGGTTCAGTTTCTGCATCATCACTGGAATCTGACTCTTCAAAATACTCTTTACCAGTCCCATCTTTTGGATTTGGAACTCTCAGAGTATGACTCGCATGAACCCAGTTCTTCACACCAGCACACTTCACTGCAGTTGTTGTAGTCAGAATGACTTGTCTTGGCCTTCCCCAACCTTGGAACCAAGCAATTTCTTCTTCTGTGCACCTTAATCCTCACCCAGTCCTCTGGACTCAGATCATGGGCTTGCTTCTTCTCAAGTGTGGTAGCGTCTTCTCCAACCTGGTGAAACACAGAATGAACTGCGTCAGCCAGGCCTTTACAGTAATCCAAAATCATGTCATCAGTTATTGTCATCAACTTGTTGACAGGCACGAATGCATGTCTCATCGCACGTTCCATCAATATTTCATGTGGACTCAACCCTGTGGTTCTATCTGGAGTAGACCTAATAGTCATAAGCACTAGAGGCAAGACATCAGGCCATTTCATTCCAGTGGCTAAACACATCTTACCAATTCGGTTTTTGATTGTGCCATTCATCTGTTCAACAACACCAGAAGCCTCTGGTCTGTATGCACAATGTAGCTTCTGCTGTATGCTCAATGCTTCACAAATTAAACCCATGAGCTCATTGTAGAAGTGTCCACCTCTGTCTGACTCAATTGTCACTGGGAACCCGTACCTAGGAATCAACTCTCTTAACAGTAACTTTGCAATTGTTATTCCATCATTCCTCCTAGTCGGATAGGCCTCCACCCATCTTGAGAACAAACAGACTACCACTAGAACATACCTCAATCTGTTCACTTTGGGCATTTCAATGAAATCTATTTGCATTCTGGTAAAAGGACCTCCTTCTCTGCCTATTGTTCCTAAGCTCACCACTGTCTTTTTTCCAGTATTGAACTGCTGACAAATCAAACATCTTTGACAGATACTCTCTGCAATTAGCCTGAACTTTGCATTGTACCAGGTCTGTTTGAAGGACCTAATCATCGCGTCCCTCCCCAGATGTCCCTGACCATGATACATTCTTGCCATTGTTGACAACATGCTATTTGGCATGACTGGTCTACCATCTCTATAGATCCAAACATGATCTGTCTCTCTTGGGGCACAACCTGCCTTGATCCAATCTCTCATTTCCTCATCTCCTGCTTCATCCTGCAACTGTTTCACTTCATCCCACGTTTCCAGGACATTAGTAAACATCACAGAACAAAAAGACATCTCCCTTTCTCGTCCCCTGTTAATCGAATTATTGTTCTTTGCACAATACTGTGCTATGTCATTGGCAAAACGATTACCAAGAGTAACAAAATCATCTCCTTGTCCATGAGCAGCACACTTCACAACTGCTAATTCTTTAGGCAGCTGTATCGCCTCAAGCAACTTTCCAATCACTTCAGCATTCTTTATTGCAGTCCCACTCGACGTCAAGAAACCTCTCTGAAGCCAAAGCTGGCCGAAATCATGAACCACTCCAAATCCATACTGACTATCAGTCATCACAGTCACTCTCACATTCGTCCCAATCTTGCAAGCTTTCGTCAAAGCCACCAATTCAGCCACTTGAGCAGATCTTACTCCTTTTAAAGACGAAGCTTCCATAACTTCTGAAACCTTGCACACCGCATATGCTGCACTCAACACACCATCATCAGTTCTCAGACATGATCCATCCACAAACAGCACATGATCACTCTCAGGTAATGGCAAATCTCTTATGTCTGGTCTAGGTTTTGTGCAGTAGTCAAGCACATCCAAACAATCATGATCAACATCATCTCCCGCATTCACATTGTCAGCATCTGGCAACAAAGTTGCTGGATTCACATTCACACATCTCTCAAGAGTCACATTTGATGCTCCCAAAATGATTTTCTCATATTTAGTCAACCGACTATGTGACATATATTGAGTCCTGCTTCTTGTCAAAAGAATTGCCACATCATGAGGTACGAATACCCGTACAGGATATCCCATTATTATACCCTCACTCTGTTCCAAGCTTCTGCATGTAGCAGCTACTGCTTTCAGGCATCCTGGCAAACCCACAGCTACGGGATCAAGTGTTGATGAGAAGTACGCAATTGGCCTCCTCAGTTGTCCATGTTTCTGAATTAACACTGAAAGTGCACATCCATTTCTCTCACTGCAGTACAACTCAAACTCTTTCTCATAGTCTGGCATTCCCAAAGCAGGAGCTTCACACATTCTGCTCTTCAACTCTTCAAATGCTGCCATCTGTTCTGCATCCAATTCCAATGGGTCTTTCACTTCACTTTTGGTCAGTTTAATCAGTGGCTTTGCTACCAGGGAGAAATTACTTATCCACTGACGACAATAACCCACTATCCCCAGAAACATCCTCACTTCTCTCTGGGTCATTGGGGCTCTCATTCCTCTGATAATTTTGATCCTGTCATCGGTACCCTTTCTCAGACCCTTTTCAATATTTTGTCCAAGATAATGCACCTCTTTCTTGCAAAATTGCAATTTGGCTGGAGATACCTTTAACCCTCCATCTGCCAGATGATTCAGTAAAGCTATGGTATCTACTTCACAAGCTTCACGTGTCTTCGATGCCACAAGTAGGTCATTGATGTACTGTACTAGTACTGAGCTTTCAGGCATGATCAAACTCTCCAATGATTTCTTCAATAACTGATTGAATATCGAAGGACTCTCTGTATACCCCTGTGGGATACGACACCATGCCAAAATACGCTGTCCAAACCGAAATGCAAAAATCAGCTGGCTGTCATGATGCAATGGAATTGAAAAGAAAGCATGACACAAATCAATCACCGTGTACCATTCAGCATCATGAGGAATCTGGTACAAAATCACTGACGGATTTGGCACAATGCGACAACATGCCACCACAATTTTGTTAACTTTTCTCAAATCTTGTACAATCCTGAACTTTCCATTAGGTTTCTTTAGCCCCATTATCGGTGAATTACACGGGCTACTCAGTAACTCTCTCAAAACAGCCTGTTGAATCATTTTGTCAATTATAGGGGTTATTCCCTCAATTATCTCTGGTGTCAATCTGTACTGTGGGATATTAGGATAAACAATCCCCTCTTTCACTGAAATCTTCACTGGATCTACATTATTCATCAATCCCACTTCTTCTCCAGTAAAATCCCAAACAGCTGTTTTTACTGTGTGTCTCAACTCCTGAGGCAAATCATCTGGATTAAACACAGCATATGTACCAACAATCTCACTCTCTCTATTGTCTAGAGTCATCCTGTACAAGACATCCTCATCTGGTGTCTCAAAAGCTATTCCATCCGGAGTACAAAAAATTGTACAATTCATCTTACACAATAGGTCCCGTTCCTAACAAGTTCACTGGACTAGTGTCACAGACTACAAACCTGTGCATGTCTGAAAATGTCCCTATTCTTACCCTTACTGGTTCGGTAAGACGAGTCTTAATCTGTGTATTGGCTACACCAACCACTTGGATTGCTTCGTCCGAGCACGTTATTTAAAAGCGCAAACATGAAACAAATAGCACTTTTGCGACACTCATTTAATTAATTTGCTCACCAATTTAGTTCACGTATTAATAAGCAACATATATGCATTCCCGCGTGTAATTTCTCTCATTAGTAATGTTGATTAGTCAAGACTTCTAACAAAGTTAGTAATTAATGATTACAAATCAGTAATTTTAATCATGACATATAACATAAACTGGAGTTTAAATCTCAATAAATTTTCAATCGAAAACCCTGCTCCAGCAGCAATTCCGGCCCACCTTCGGTTCGTACAACTAAAGATACTCCATAGAGTGTACGTCACTGGTCCCCGCCTGATGCGCATGGGTCTCTCCGTGGATGGGATGTGTAAGCGTGGCTGTGGTTCGCTGGGTACTTTCCTTCACGTTCTATGGGAATGCCCTGAGGTGGCGCTCTTTTGGCGTCGGGTGCATGCGGTAATGGAGGAGGTCACTCACGTTGCGCTGCTTCCAGAGGCTAGGAGATGCCTGCTGAACGTGTGGGAGCCAAACGATTATAATGTGGCACAGACGCGGTGGGCGACTTTGGGAAATATGGTAGCCAAACGTAACATAGCTCAGTTATGGGGTTCCCAGAGGCCGCCCACGGTCTCGGTGTGGAAGGAAAATATGGATTGGTGCATGTTTAGAAAAAAGACGGTGTATGTAGCGAGAGGCAAGCCGCGGAAATGGACTGGGGTGTGGGGTCCGTGGAATGCTTATCGCGGAGACATCTGTGCCCCTCCCCTGGCTGTTGTACTGGATGCCTCTTCGTCCCCCTAGCCGAGCATTCCTCGTCTGTTAAGTTACGAGTGTGTTACAGTTTGCTTTTTCCTCTGCTCCCGTGCCCCCCTCCCTTCTCTGCCGCTAATCATTGGTTCCCTACCCCGGGGAGCGCGTCCTGCTATTCACAATGTCTATTGCCTTGTTTGTGTGTGATGTTCCTTCATTTTAAATTGAAAACTGAAACCGTATCTAATATTGTCACTCAACTGTTGCTTCTGCCTTCATTGGGTGCGATGATGGACTGACGGGCTTCCCGGATTGACCAATCTGTATAACGGTGAATGATACGTCTCATGCTACTTAGCGGCCGGCCCAAAGGGTTGTAGGCCCATGTTTGTAACCCCTTGAAGTCCAATAAAGGTTTCTTTAAAAAAAAAAAAAAAGTTTTTTTTTCTTTTTGAGGGACAATTCTATGGCCAGGTACGTGGAACTTCCATGGGAGCTATTTTTGCTCCCAACCTGGCCATTCTATACATGGATCATATTGAAACATCATGTGTTCTGAACTCCTCCAATCCTTTCCACAATGGCATAGCCGGGTGGAAACGATACATTGATGATATTTTTTTACTATGGACTGACTCTACAGACTCTCTCACCGACCTACTAGACTGGCTTAATAACAACAGTGGGGGACTCAAATACACGCTCTCAATAAGTAAAGACTCAATACCATTCCTTGATCTTGAAATTAAACACACAGATGGCCGTTTGACCACTAGTCTCCATCGTAAACCTACTGAGCGTAATACTCTGTTAACCTACAACAGCCATCATCCCCATGCCTTGAGAGATTCCCTTCCTTACTCACAGTTCCTACGTATCCGAAGGAACTGTTACTTCAAGGAAGACTCCTTCAAGGAGGCAAAAATTCTCAGTGATAAACTCAGGAACAGAGGGTACCCAAAACAATTGGTACGCCGCTCTCTAAAAAGAGCTTGGTACTGTCCCCGTGAGGTCTTGCTGGAACCCAAACCCAAAAAGAACCAAGACAGATTCATATGTGTGACTACTTTCTCACCAGCTTCGCATTGGGCAGCACAGGAGCAGAATAAGATGCAACACAGAAAACGCTCTCTTGGTGGAACACTTTATGGAAAAGGCACACAATGAAAGAGACTTGACTTGGACAATTATCACACAGATCAAACCACCACCACGTGGTGCGGATGTGTCACAGCTACTAAACAAGGAAGAGCTCCATTGGATATTAAGGACCAACAGTATCCGCATGGGACTTAATCGCCTTGAGGATTGGACGTCCCTCCTCTATCTGAATGTGCAAAATGGTTACAAATTACTGTGTCAAAGAAATGTTTTGTCTCTATCCTTGTATAGAAAATATTCTCTCAATGTGATTTTCTGTATCCATTTCTTAATAGCTGAATTGTTATTTTGAATGTATAATTCCAAACAGTTTTTGAAATTTTTCACTGTAATTCACGTCACCACCACCACTATTTCACTATCTCTTATTCACCACTCCAAGATGGCCACCGCGTCTTAGCTATCTGACTGCCATTTCAATATGGCCACCACTTCACTATTTCTCACTCACCACTCCAAGATGGCCACTGCATCTTAGTTACCTGACTGCCATTCCAATATGGCCCCCACACAGTCAGCATTAGTCCCTCCTTTATTTTTCCAGACCACATGCTCCTTGCTAGCTTTATAGCCGGTTCTCTTAGTACAGTCTAACAGCGATCCCCGCCAGAGATGCCGCGTCCTGCGATTCTGCAACCGGCACCACTGTAAGTATACAATCCCTAACCCGCATAGCCTTGCTCCAGCCCCACTGTCACTTAATTTGAATAATGCCCGTGCTTCCTTTCCCCAGTGAGCCGTGATCTGGACGGTTTCCTTGATAAATACGTGGGATATCCTGATATCGACGCACCACTGATGGTAATTATACTCTGCCCCCTTCCCCCCGCCCAATCTGCCCTGAATGCACTATACTTATGATTGTTAAACTTCCCCATAGGTCTTAATCTTTCTCTACCTGAACTACCTTCCCCGCTTTATGGACCAGCCTTGTTAATACCTTTTTCCTCTAATGCAAATGCGCCGTTTACACCAGATTAATCACTATATAGACAACTGTGTACCCAGCACCGTTAAGTCTTCGCTAATGCACCGGTCAACTTTGACCCTTTCACCTCTATTCTAAATATTAACTCGCACTGCGCCATATGTTACGATTTGGTTTTTAATTCACCTGGTTCCCCTATTGTTCCCAGATGGAACTTTGGTTTTTAATATCTGTAGTGCTCGATTTTCCCGGCCTTCCCGTGTTAAGGGAGGCCTAATGTGACTTCAGTCTCTTTCCATTCAAGTCTAAGGGTTAGAGTAGTGTATAGAGCCTATTTATTAGGCACTTCAACATGATCCTGTGTTCTTCCCCATAGATCAGGGTTTGCATACATATCCTAGGGGATAGATCCGTTAGCCTTGAGAATAACTTGCCCTATAGTGAGGGTATTTCATAGAGCTGTGTTGAATTCAGGCCTGGTAGGCCTTAAACGGGAGAGACTCCATCTTTCCTCCTGCTCTGGCAGCTTGGGAAGTTTCTAGGTCATAGGCAGTGTTTTAGTTAGGAGGTGTTATTCGCTTGGAGAGAACCGGTTCAGGCCGGCCCTTATCGAAGGATTGTATTCTCCTTCATGCCGAAGACACTACAACAGGCCGGCCGGCTGGGAACGTGTCCTTGGCACGGGGAGGTACAGGAATTTGGTGGGCGGCAGGTTTCGAGCTGGAAATTTCCATGAGAGAATGCACATCTATATTAGTGAAAGTCTGAGGCAGATACTGGCACTTGCTTCTAGACCATAGGCGGCATCTGGCCGTTAGCAGTAAAGCTACTACTTATTCCAGGGAAGACAGATGACGAACCTGAATCTAAAGAGGAGAGAGCAGCTGATGAGGAGGAGGTTCCAGTGACTAGGAGGAAAAGAGAAGGGAGTAGATCTGTGACTACAGAGGTGTGACTTCCAGGCGAAGCCGAGGCGCAGATGGGAAGGGAACCTAGATGACCTTTGAGTACAGGCTGAATATAATCAGGTGACGTTAACCCTTTACTATTAGAGTATACAACTTAACCTTTCACTTTCCTTGCAGGTTGTCTATATATATAATGTATTCTGCTAATGTGCATGTGGCATTTAAATAAAGTATTTAGCTTGTTGTACGTTAGCATGTGTTGTGTACTTTTGTATAGGAGGATAGCCTATTCTTTAGTCAGAGTTGCCTTAAAATGAACAGAGGTTAATCCTGGTCAGGTAAGTGGTAACTGGATGAGGGGGAAAACAAGCCCCTCGAACTAAGAGAACAGGTTGTGCTCAACTAATAGTCTTTGTGTGATCTGATATATGGTAATCCCGATTCCCCTGTCGTGCACCACGGTAATAATAGGATGAGCTCGTGCTAAGGCTGCCGTGTAGGTAGGAGATTCTGGACCTGACTGAGGTCGCGAGATCGTGTGTGTGTCGCTACCGAATGGGTAGGAGATTCTGGACCTGACTAAGGTCGCGAGACTTTGTGTGTTGCTACCGGATGGGTAGGAGATTCTGGACCTGACTAAGGTCGCGAGACTTTGTGTGTTGCTACCGGATGGGTAGGAGATTCTGGACCTGACTGAGGTCGCGAGATCGTGTGTGTCGCTGCCGAATGGGTAGGAGATTCTGGACCTGACTAAGGTCGCGAGACTTTGTGTGTTGCTACCGGATGGGTAGGAGATTCTGGACCTGACTAAGGTCGCGAGACTTTGTGTGTTGCTACCGGATGGGTAGGAGATTCTGGACCTGACTGAGGTCGCGAGATCATGTGTGTCGCTGCCGAATGGGTAGGAGATTCTGGACCTGACTAAGGTCGCGAGACTTTGTGTGTTGCTACCGGATGGGTAGGAGATTCTGGACCTGACTGAGGTCGCGAGATCGTGTGTGTTGTTGTGATCGTAAGGCTGTGAAACCTTGGTATAAATATATAATAGGAATTCCCTGTCCTTAGGTGGTACATATATATGTGGTTATTTAGGTGTAAAAAGGCCCTAGGGAGGGGGTAACGTTCTGGTTTGGGTCAGAAGGGCTCTGTGGAGCGGGTTCTATCAGGAGGAAAAACCAAAGCAGAACATTTGGCGTCGTGAACCGTTTACGTATTCTGTGTGCGTTGTGTTGTCCCGTGTTTGCTGCCAGCGTGTGCGTGACTTTGTTTGTATGTTCTTTGTGATATATTGGTTTGTCTAGCATTTCTTCTTCTTTCTTTCCTTTCTCTACTTCTCTCTTTTTCATGATCTGTTCTAAACAATGTAAATATACTTTTAAGTTGCCCGTTGATATTCCCGGCTGGGATTCAATGCCTTGTGAAGCCCTAGCCCGGGAGTGGGCTGAGTAATTGGAAACAGACTTTTGAACATCACTTGATTTATTTGAATGGGGGCAGACAGTATGATGTGCTGGCTCGTGAAGTGAGCTCATTGTGCTGATTTAGAATTGGTATGTATATATTTCAGCGTGTCTTGTGAAGAGTGCTTATAAATAGCTTGCTACGTGAGGCAGAGAGAGCTGGATCCCTTTCAAGTGTTAGTTAAGGAATGCATATCTACTGTTTTCAGTTGTAAAGTGCATGTAAGATCTCAGAGCATGGCTCTGAAACGTGGGACTCCCTTGAAATTCTAGTCTCCGTAGTTGTGAGGAAGGGTGTTATTCAATAGGTGATTGATGGCATTTTGGAGAGAGACATGACAGTGTATGATATATTTTGCTTTAAAAGAGAATTGCAACAATGTGATTTTGGATGTGTACAGCTGATTGTGTACAATAAGTATAATATGTGGCCACTTCATTAACATGAACATTTATTTCGTAAGGTACTTCTAGAGCAATGTGCCCTTTTTAGTTACAGGAAAGTGCAGGGAATTAATAGGTCGCTTTTAATTTCGGATGCTGGACACATATTGTGCTTTTGCGCCCCAACAAATACTGAACAAAACAGGGTTAGAGGCAATGTGATTTGCCTATGGGAGAGCATTTTCAGATTAAGGAATGTGCAGTCTTGCTGGAGGTAAGGAGTGGTTACAGCTATTTTTCCTCTCAGATCTGTAAAGAGTTGTTCTGGAAGTGGGTCATTTCACAGCGTCTTTCAGATTGCTGTTTGGGAGTCTTGCAATGAGATCATCCAGCAACGCTGGGCAGGGCTCAGGCTTTCTGTGAAGTCCGAGAAGGAATTCCTACGGGAGGGGTCATCTCATCTCAGCTCCTCTCCTCCGTAGGTAGGGACAGCTTCCTGGACATAACTGTCTGGGAGGCTTGCACAGGCGCAGGCCCCCCCCCCATGAGGTGAGTCGCAGACAGTCCGAGAAAGTTGGCAGGCGTGCATTTCTCTCCGACCTTGAAGGAGATAAGGTGTGAGCTACAGACAGCCGGAGAAGCCTCTGCTTGTTATCTTTGGCGAGAGGCCATTTAGTGTCCGCGGAAATTTGTGAAGGGGGGCAGCACCTGTGAGGGGTGCAGTGAGAGAAGTGAGAGAAGGAGACTGCCCCAGCCCTTCTTGCTGTGTATTGAAACAGAGGGATTTTTATCAAGAGTTTAGAGACTAAAGCGTTAGTGGTATTATTACACGATTCCCCAGAGCTGGAGGAGACCTATATAGACAGAAATTAAAATATTGTACTTTTTGAAAATGTTCTTTGCAAGAAAAGTGATGCTTGTTTCTTTTTCAGATTCGCCCAGTTCTCCGCGTATGAGTGGGACTCCCTCCTCCCGTGTGAGTGGGGCCCTCCCTCTCCCCTCCCCTTCCCCCCCCCAAGCCTGGAGTAATACGAGACGGTGGCGGCTGATGCCGGTGGCTATCCAGACTGGACGGGGTCCTCCCTTATCAAGAAGATACAGCTGCTGATGTGTACCGGAGAGCATGATGGCCTGCTTCTTTCAAAGCGAAATGGGATCAGCAAAGTATAGAACTGTTTCCTTCACGTGCGGCCACCATTATTTGCATGAAGGCGGTGTGTTTTTTCATACTGAAGGACTGTTTTTTTTTTTATTAGGGATGGAGATCAATAGAGACGCTTTGCAGCGCTCAGAGTAAATATTTTCTGAGTTAGTGTACAGTAATAACTTGTAGCTGTTGCTACTATGTCTGAGTTTGACAGTGGAGTATCCAGTTTAATTATTAGAAACATTGGGAGCTTTCAAGAGCTTGCTTGATTTATTTTCTGTATCCATTCAACATGTATCCGGATGTCTATGAGCTATTTCTAGCTGCACCTGAATCATGGCTACTACATGTGTTTGGAGAATGCGAACTTTATTTGCTCTACAGTGATTATCACATACCTTTGATGAGTTTTTTGCTGCTTTTTAAGTCATGCTTTGTTTTGAACTATGTATTTTTGTGTAGCAGCTTCAAGATATGAGTTGCTGTTTCCACATGTGCTTTTTAGTAGTTGTGACTTTTAATTTAGACATGTGGTTTTCAATGGTTTTTGCTTTTAATTACGATATGCAGTACTTTAATGATCATTTTGCTTTTCGGTTATGTAATACAGTTGCTATTTGCTGGATTTTGTTTTTGACATATGTGAATGGTGATGATCAAGGGTCATGGGGTGCTATGTTGTGAATCAGCCACTTGTGGTCTGACACTCTATGGTGACCCTCAACCACCACCATTCTGTACTGACCTAAGTGTGTTCTGCCTTTTAGTGAAATAGTCTTTCCAAGAATAGAAGGTATGGTATGTTGAGGTGCAGTCTTGTGGGTGGTGGTGCACACATGTGCTCAATGTTGTATACTGAGGGATTTAGCGTATAATGTTATTTGGGTTAGGTGAATTATGATTTTGACCTATCGGCTTTGACGTGGTCTAATGTGATTCTGCCTTTTGACTCTACCTTGCTTCAAACTTCCCTGTGTGTGTAAGTTGTGTGGATGAGAATTATTGGTGTTCCTGCTTTGGCAGTCTATAATGCCAAATCTATTGAGAAAATGGCCTGCTGGATGGTGAAATCCATTAATAATACTTCTACAGCCCTGTCTGACATGCTATCGGACGCCCAGGGTGAACGTAGGACCATTTTGCAAAATCGAGCGGCCATTGATTATCTTTTGCTTAAACATGGACACGATTGTTAGGTATTCTGATTATTATCGGCATTTTGATTTCTATCTGTTGCTTTATTCACGTGTATTCCTTCAATGCTTCAATTCTGCACACTTGGTACTAGACATAGATCAGTTCGTTTTGTTTATAATAGACTGAAGTCAAGGGTGGAATGTGCCCGGCCTTTCCGTGTTAAGGGAGGCCTAATATGACTTCAGTCTCTTTCCATCCATGTACTAGAGTAGTGAATAGGGCCTATCTATTAGACACTTTTGACACAATCCCGTGCTCCTACCCATAGCTTAGGGCCTATATACATAGCCTAGGGGATAGATTCGTTAGCATTAGGGGTAATCTGTTCTGTAGTAAGGGTATTTCATGGAGCTGAATTCAGGCCTGGTAGGCCTTAAACGGGAGAGATATTATTCTTCCACCGATGTTAGTCATGTTTATTGAATGTATAATAGACTGAAGTCAAGGGTGGAATGTAGTGCTCGATTTTCCCGGCCTTCCCGTGTTAAGGGAGGCCTAATGTGACTTCAGTCTCTTTCCATTCAAGTCTAAGGGTTAGAGTAGTGTATAGAGCCTATTTATTAGGCACTTCAACATGATCCTGTGTTCTTCCCCATAGATCAGGGTTTGCATACATATCCTAGGGGATAGATCCGTTAGCCTTGAGAATAACTTGCCCTATAGTGAGGGTATTTCATAGAGCTGTGTTGAATTCAGGCCTGGTAGGCCTTAAACGGGAGAGACTCCATCTTTCCTCCTGCTCTGGCAGCTTGGGAAGTTTCTAGGTCATAGGCAGTGTTTTAGTTAGGAGGTGTTATTCGCTTGGAGAGAACCGGTTCAGGCCGGCCCTTATCGAAGGATTGTATTCTCCTTCATGCCGAAGACACTACAACAGGCCGGCCGGCTGGGAACGTGTCCTTGGCACGGGGAGGTACAGGAATTTGGTGGGCGGCAGGTTTCGAGCTGGAAATTTCCATGAGAGAATGCACATCTATATTAGTGAAAGTCTGAGGCAGATACTGGCACTTGCTTCTAGACCATAGGCGGTATCTGGCCGTTAGCAGTAAAGCTACTACTTATTCCAGGGAAGACAGATGACGAACCTGAATCTAAAGAGGAGAGAGCAGCTGATGAGGAGGAGGTTCCAGTGACTAGGAGGAAAAGAGAAGGGAGTAGATCTGTGACTACAGAGGTGTGACTTCCAGGCGAAGCCGAGGCGCAGATGGGAAGGGAACCTAGATGACCTTTGAGTACAGGCTGAATATAATCAGGTGACGTTAACCCTTTACTATTAGAGTATACAACTTAACCTTTCACTTTCCTTGCAGGTTGTCTATATATATAATGTATTCTGCTAATGTGCATGTGGCATTTAAATAAAGTATTTAGCTTGTTGTACGTTAGCATGTGTTGTGTACTTTTGTATAGGAGGATAGCCTATTCTTTAGTCAGAGTTGCCTTAAAATGAACAGAGGTTAATCCTGGTCAGGTAAGTGGTAACTGGATGAGGGGGAAAACAAGCCCCTCGAACTAAGAGAACAGGTTGTGCTCAACTAATAGTCTTTGTGTGATCTGATATATGGTAATCCCGATTCCCCTGTCGTGCACCACGGTAATAATAGGATGAGCTCGTGCTAAGGCTGCCGTGTAGGTAGGAGATTATGGACCTGACTGAGGTCGCGAGATCGTGTGTGTGTCGCTACCGAATGGGTAGGAGATTCTGGACCTGACTAAGGTCGCGAGACTTTGTGTGTTGCTACCGGATGGGTAGGAGATTCTGGACCTGACTAAGGTCGCGAGACTTTGTGTGTTGCTACCGGATGGGTAGGAGATTCTGGACCTGACTGAGGTCGCGAGATCGTGTGTGTCGCTGCCGAATGGGTAGGAGATTCTGGACCTGACTAAGGTCGCGAGACTTTGTGTGTTGCTACCGGATGGGTAGGAGATTCTGGACCTGACTAAGGTCGCGAGACTTTGTGTGTTGCTACCGGATGGGTAGGAGATTCTGGACCTGACTGAGGTCGCAAGATCGTGTGTGTCGCTGCCGAATGGGTAGGAGATTCTGGACCTGACTAAGGTCGCGAGACTTTGTGTGTTGCTACCGGATGGGTAGGAGATTCTGGACCTGACTGAGGTCGCGAGATCGTGTGTGTTGTTGTGATCGTAAGGCTGTGAAACCTTGGTATAAATATATAATAGGAATTCCCTGTCCTTAGGTGGTACATATATATGTGGTTATTTAGGTGTAAAAAGGCCCTAGGGAGGGGGTAACGTTCTGGTTTGGGTCAGAAGGGCTCTGTGGAGCGGGTTCTATCAGGAGGAAAAACCAAAGCAGAACAATATCTTCCCCCACTGCGCCGTCTTTTTTTAAACATGGTGATAACTCCTATTCTATTTTTCGCCGCCTACGCCGAGCACCAATCACAGTTCCTAAACACACTTCACTATCCAAATATAGTGACTGCACCATTGTTTAGTGCATAGTATGACATTGTTGTTCTAGCACTAAGCATGCCTGAAAAGAACGGTCCGTTTGGTGCGTTATCCATGTCACTTCTGTTCTAAATTAACATGCCTGGCCTCGTATTTACAGTGTTTTTCCCTTCTCTCCCTTATTTTTTCCCAACAAATGTCGTTTGTATGTAGCATGAAAGGCAAATTGTTTATTATTCCAAGACAAACATGATTTATATATCTGTCCTGAAGATGATGCCATTTATTTTGTTTTTCAGCATCGAAACGTCGTCGACACAATAGGATCATATGTACTGAATATGCTTGTGAATGCTATGTACAATGGTCACTCAAATTATAATCAAGTCTGTTCACTGATTATAAGTATACAGACCGATTTGCTCGCTGTTGCCTATATTTGTTGTTTTGTCTTGTTCACTGTAGGTCACGGGCTGTGCCCCCTTGACATTACTTTCTGATTTTGTGCATCGCCAAATAAATTCCTGTTCGGCTGGACAAAGGACATAAATACTATTTAGTTTGTGTCTATCCTTATCTTAATCCCCCAACTACTAGGGTCCACTGTTTTTTGTAATAACTACACTTCCTCATGGTCAGCCTCAACTTGTCACTTTTTCCCGGTCCAGTGCAACCAAATAACCACAGTTGGTACTTTATGCTTCTTGGCACTCTTTTTACTTAAAACTTTAAGATTCAATATCTCTGGCCCTACAGAGATTGGATTTTTGTGGCTCTGATATCATTTTATTTATTAAAACTTATTGTATTTTTCTAAATTGGTGTGGGATTTTCCTTGTGTTGAATTTTGACTTTATTACTGTTTGAATGCTGCATAAATATTTCGCACATTGCATTCAACTTAAGCATGACTGCTTTTCTGCCAAGCTACCAGAGGGTTAAGCACAGGGTTGTTTAGTGACTTTTGTGGTTCACCCTCACAAGGATTGTGGTTGTTGCCTGAGTGGGGCTTCCACCACCCCTAAACCAATAACCCGATTTTGTACAGTTTCTGTTTAGAAACTATCACTTTTAATAAACACTTCTGACTGCAGAGAAACCATTGGATGTGCTGTGTTGAAATGCTATACAGAGTTAAAGAAATAAGCTTTTTCAATTTTAAAGACACTTGCTCATAATCTAACATAATGTCTGTTGCACAGTATTTAAATGACAAATATTTTCAGGGCTCGGCTGATGCACAGGTCTTAGAGCAGGCGCTGACAATTGACTTAGCTCTCCCTATTAAGTTGTTGGCTCACCCACCTTCTAGGACTAGCTAACCTTTCCTCTTAATAAACTACATGAAGTTCACCATTGTGCTTTGCCTTGATTTATCATCATCTGTTTCCCATAACAGCGATGGGTGATACTTCGCATTGTCACATTCTAAGAGCGGGGTTTCTCTTACTGCCAGTATCACCCACAAAGCCCTACACACATCCACTCCTCGTTTCCTAGATGACAAAATTACGATATCTGGAGGTAGTAGTTGTAGGAAGATGTCTCTGCATATAAAATACCAAAGTATGGTATAGTGTGGACAGAGTCCAGTGGATCCCCAGAGGTATAGCAGAGGCTAAAGTAGATAATACCTTACTCTGTTTTGTGGTAGTGTGGTTGAGCAGTCAGGCTTATAAGAGGGTAGTGTTAAGCATTTGTTGTACACAATCAGGCAAGAAATGATGTCACACACTCAAAGACTGAATTCACATCAACTGTTTGTATAAAAAGGTATTTTGTTTTTTTATTTTTAGAACCAAGATTTACTTAGTAGCATGTAAGTTATGCTTTTCATATGTTACTTTTAAAAATACAGTGCGCACTGGTTTTGTAGGAACAATCAGATTACTCCTGCAGTTGAGAAAACGGTTGGTAAGCTGTTCAAAAACACTTGAAATTACTTTCAGATAACTTTGTAGTTACTTTTTTAGTTTGGCATGAAACAAACTCCTAACACAGCTTAGGAAACCCAGGTCATCGGTAAACAGGTTATCATTTCTAAGGGCACTAAGATACGTTTATAGCAGTACAAGACAGTACAACACTTTAAAAAAAATTCAGAGATAATCCACCGTACAATCCTATGGAGAAAAACAAAGTGCTACGTTTATAGGTAAGTAAATGGTTTTGGATATGGAGTTTTGTGGGGGTAGAACCAAGGTTCCCTAAGGTTCAGGTTGGCACTTAATGTGCACCACCAGCGGCACTTGGGTGGCTGGGTGCAGAGTGCAGGGTGCCAATGTTAGACACTGGGGCTTGGGGGCACCTTGGTTGGGGGGGCTGCTCACGGGCTCAAGTTCCTTGGGTTAAGGTGAGGGCAAATGGGGGTCCTAAGTTAACACCAAGACAACACCACCAGCGGTGCTGGGGCTTAGGAGGTGTCGGAAGCCCAATACAATCCTATGGAGGTTGCCGATTTTGGATTTTGACTGCAGGCTCGGTCCAGGAAATCTTCCGGGAAGAACCAACAGCTGGGCAGGTAAGTAGAGATGTCCCTCGATGTCAGGCCATTTCGGGATTGGGTCACCAGGATGCAGGCTCGGAGACTGCAGGGTTCCTTTTGACATCGGAAATCTGCTTACCAGTGCATTCGCAGTGGAGAGGGGTCATCGTGAAGAGGCTGCAGGCATCGACACAGAACCTTGGAGGTGATACCCTTCGATGGTTTGCAGGTCACTGGGGGACCACTTCAGGACAGATGGACCCTCGGGACATGGGTTGTGGGCGACGGGTTCAAAGGTAAAACCTAGAGCAGGGTTTCTTGGTCCCACAGAAGCTGGATCTTATTTTGTGAACAGGGCCGTAGTCCTATAGAGTCTTAAGTCTTCGTTGAAGTGGGGGATCAGTCCTCACCAAGTTCAGAGGTTGCTGATACTTTTTGGAGCTGTAGTTTTCTTCTGAGCTGCAGGCAGGCAGGAAGGGCTAGGGCCAAGTCAGTTGGGCCTGGAGTCTTCACTGCTGCAACGTCTTCGGGATTCCAATCTTCTTAGGTCATCAGGGACTGACTTCTTGGTTCAGGGCTTCCCCCTAAATAATATATTTAGTGGCGTTTTAGGGGTCTCGAGGTTAGCAGTCAATGGACTACTGACCTTAGGGTGACTTCACCCTTGATGTGCTTACCCCATGAGGGGGAGTGGGCACAATCCCTAACCCTCATTGGAGGGTGCCTGGCATCTGCAAGATGGCAGACATTAAAGAGTGGGTTTCAGATCACCTCCCCCACCTGAGGGGTAGGGTTGGCAGAGGTGGGCAAACCTTCTAGGCTATTCTAGCTTTTTCCACCTGTCATACCGCTGAAAAGGGGGTGAGACAGAAAGGGGGCCTGCTCCTGATAGCAGGAGAGGCTGGGGGTTGCTGTGCAAAGGCAGCAAGGCCTTTGAAGCTCCCCTGCCACAGATGGCCCTTCCAGGAAAGGCTTTGTTTCTGGGCCAAGAGAGCAAAGGCTCCCACCTATGGGTCCAGAAACTTGTCTCGTGGTGGCAGGTTGGTGGTCACCAGTCAGGAATCCACCCAAGGCTGGTTTGCTTCAGGAGTCCCCACTAGAAGGGACCCCTGAGTGCAGGGAATAATAAATCTGACACTAGAATCAGTGCAGGGGTATTATTCTGAGATGTTTGATGCCGAAACATCAGAGGATTCAGGAAAGCCAATATGGTGCTGAGAAACCCGTAATGACCAGTTTCCAGACCATATACTCAGTATGGCTTTACTGGCCACTTATAATATCTAAACATGGACTTAGATATTATAGGGGCCTGTCTGCTCATGCAGATAGGTCCAACCATGAGGGATAGTGCACACTAACTTAAGGGTGACTTACCTAGGCCTCATGCAGTGCTGGGCAGGCATGACACACATGGATGTGTGCCATGTCGACTATTCACTGTACTGCATCAAAACATGCAGGCTGCAATGGCAGTGGTGCATGTCTGTTGTTAGAGGTCTTTGAGGGTGGCATAATACATGCTGCAGCCCTCCAAGGCCTTTCCCTGGCTACCATGCCCTACAGTAGTCTGTCCCAAATTGTGGAAACACTGCTTCTAAAACCGCCAACCTTTAAAAAGCAATGACTCATGGCACAATCCTTTTCAGGAAATACGACACAGATATGGAACTCTTTACCCCCAAACATATATACCACTACCTCATTTGCGATCTCCTTAGAGGAGGTGAAAGTCCTTCTCCTTCAAAGATACTTTAATCAATGACATCTCAACCAACCTCTCCTACTGGAATGTGCTCTCCCGCACCTATGTAATAATCGAATACCATGTAATTTTGGACCTTAGTAACTACCTATGTTTTACTGTAAAACACCACGACTTTGTAATTGTGCACCTTATGTAACAACTTGTTTAATTGTAAAGTACTCTAACACCTTTCCATAATGTCCGTGCCATCCATCCATACATACGCAAGCCAAATTTGGAACTGGGGAAACTGGTTTGAGTCTCAGCGACAGCCCAATATCCTGTGATACTGGGTAAATCACTTCTACCTGCGCTGAAAAATAACACATTAATGCGTCCTTGTGTAATGTAACTGGTCTACATGTAAAGCACTCCAGTACCTTCGGCATACATGGTAAACCTCCACATTCAGGCGGAAGACTACTGATTTCATGGCTAGTCTCCTGCCTCCTGAATCCTGCATGCAAATAACAATTCCTCAACTGCAGGTGCTGGTCTTTTGTGCCTTCGGGCGCGCAACACTCATAATACTGAACAGACTTTAAACCCCCACCCCACCCGCTGTGTGTCTCATCCCGGGCTGCTGAATTTTGAGCTTCATCTTGAGCTCTGCTGGGCAGTGTCTGGAGTCCTTATCTACACCACACTCCATTTTTCACAGGCCTGTAAAAGACCATTTATATATTTACATGCCTTTGTGAACTTGTTAACGAGGCTATGGGTTTTTCCTCTGGTTCCAGTACCCCCATGGGTCTGCACTCCGCCTATTCCTTACATCTGTATTTTATTTTTACTCCTACAGTTGGAAAATACATTTCGTAAAAAGGCATCTCACGAGTGGGGGTGTCACCTTTCCAAAAGAAAAAATCCGGCCATTTGTTGTTATTTAAAGAGTCTGCACAGGCCTCACCTTGACACAAAATAGGGCTGTAAATAAAGGTTGTACGATGGTACAATGCAGGTAACTACATTGTATGCCTTTACCACACATTTATTACCATGCATGTTTTTACCACGCATATGCTTTTACAACGCATGCCATTACCACGCATTGTTTTTATAGATAAAAACAATGTATTTGTGGGAAAAGACACCCCACAGGCCCCAACTTGCATGCACGTGGTCAAAATATGTGTGCTAAAAAATGAGTGGTAAAGGCACATCAAGGTAAAAACCTCGATGTAAAGGCTGTTTCCAGAAAAATAAATTTGTAAGTATTCATTTGTAATATGACTTTTCTGTCTTTGTTTCCTTTAATTATTAGTCATGGGTCCTTAATGCAGCCCTAGAACACATTTAAAAGTGCTATTTATATTTGCTGTTTGAAGTATGCATAAATAAGTGATAAAATACCGGCTTTCAGTGGTTTTGCTTATTTTTGTCCTGGCTGGGACATCAAAATACCGGTGATGCCGGTATATATCCGAGTAGCTGGCAACCCTAATCAGGAGAATGAAACTTTGTTGCAGGGTCAGCACATTGTTTATTTCCTCCACCCTCCATCCCTGGTTGATGCCATAATAGCAATAGTTTAACTTATATCTGAAATCCTATGCAGGCCGTCAATACAATGCTGAGTTACTCCAGGTGTCTGGGAATACCTCCTGCATTCAGACAACTCCCTCCTCATTCTCACCACTCACCCTTCACCTTCATGTTCACCCTGCACTCACAGCGATCACACTGCACTCACACTGTTAACCTTTCACTCACATCCTTCACCTTCTGTAGGAAACTGGCTCTGTATATACTATACCAAAATGAGGTATAGTGTGCACAGAGTCCAGTGGAACCCCAAAGGTAGGCACAGGTAAAAGTGAATAGCACCTTACAACTATACCATTTATATCTTCCAAGAGACCTGGAGTACGATTCCCCACCACAAAGTTGGCTTTACTTCCTATTTTATTCCTGCAGTATTACCAGTATCAGGAAAGGGGCGGCCATCTGGTGGCCTCCTTATTTGGGTTAGCATTACACTGGATTGCACGATTCAAACAACTGAGTGCAACTGTCCAGATCTTCTAAGACTGACCCTTAGGGATAACAAAGAAGGGAGGACTCTAGAAATTTTTAACATCTATGTACGTGGCACAAAAGGTGGAACCCAATCTCCAATAATCAGCTGTTTGGAAGTAGAACTTTCTCGTTGCCACCCCGAATCCGGCATCCTGGTGGCGGGAGATTTCAATTGTACGTTCGAACCTCTTGCCACCGAGGATATGTTGGGCTCGGAGGAGGACGAAGTAAAGCAGGGATTCCCCCTGCTGAGTCTACCCCCGATAAAAAGGTGGACTCAGCTAGCCATCCAGCTAAATTCTATAACATTAGAGTATGGTCTTAGGGCCACTGATGGAAGATCACCCTCTGACCCCTTAGGAGCACATACATATAATAGGGTGGGCTTCTCTTCACGCATTCATTATATTTTGCTAAATCAAAATCTTTGGAGATATCTAATAGACATGGAGGTTGTACCTACTACCGATAGCGACCATAATTTACTGTCCCTGACCTTAAATCCCTTATGGCTCCCCAACCCTGAAAATATGAGTAGAGAGGTCCACATGACATCAAGGGACGTTACTCCCTCGAATTGCGGAAGACGCCTTAAATGGCAAAAGGTAGCAATGGACGAGGGAAAATCATCTGTTATAAAGGAGACCCTGACAGAGGCCCTGAGAGACCTACAAGAGATCACCACAGATCTAAATAGTACACAGAAGGTATCTTCAATCTATAAGGGTTTGGTCAGTACTTTGGGATCCTTATTTTGTGCACCCATGGGCAGCAAATCATGTACTTTGAACAGGTGCGCCACCAACCCATGGTATACGAGGACCTGCAGATGGAAAAAATCTGCCCTTATCATGGCCGTTAAAGGCAAGTCCCCTGGCAGGATCCAGACTGCTAGAAAGGACTACAATATGACGGTCCTCAAAGCGAAGAGAGAGTGGGAGGAACAGCACTGGCAAGCATTAAAAGCAGCCAGCATAGGGAAGGATGCTAGCCTTTTCTGGAATCTGGTCAGGAGAAAGGTCCGCCCTGACAGTGAACTAATAACGAATAACATCCCGAGCAAGAGATGGTATGACCATTTTCTGAACTTATACTCTGGTCCACAGGAAACCACCTTAGTTGGCCCAATTATCGATCCTCGGGCCCCGGGCCAGGAACCAAATATAGAACCTTTTTCCGAGCAGGAGGTTGAAGTTGCTATTCAGCGAATAGTCCCGGCTAAGGCAGCTGGACCCGATGGTCTGCCAGGGGACCTCTTCCGAGCAGATTCGGCGAAATGGGCAAAATTTATTGCATATCTAATTAATGCTATTGATCGTGGTTGTTCCATCCCAGACTCTTGGAAGGGAGCAGAAGTTGTGCCCATTTTTAAAAGGGGGGGTAGGGATTACCCTGCCAACTACCGCCCGATAAGCCTGATTGACTCAACCCAGAAAGTAGTTGGTCGGGTATTGCTAGAGAGCATCCTTGCATGGGCTGACGAAAATAGGATCCTTTCCGACTATCAAGCTGGCTTCAGAGCTTGTACAGGAACAACTGAACAGGCGTTCAGGTTATTACTCCTATATTGGAAGGTGGTTAAGCTAGGCAAAGGCAGTCTTTACCTCGCATTCATTGATCTAAAGACTGCCTTTGACCTGGTCCCTCGCGAGCGCCTGTGTGACAAGTCCTGTCAGAGCAGGGGGTGCGTAGGTACACACTTAATATGCTAATTCATCTGCATGAGGACAATTATGCCCAACTAAGATGGGGCTCACAAGGGCAAACAACAGCACGGATACCGGTGAATAGGGGAGTCCACCAGGGCTGTGTGCTAGCTCCCACCCTATTCTCTCTGTATGTTAATGGGGTGGTTGAGCACCTACAGCAAATACCATCAGACGCCCCAGCCCTGGTGGGGGAAAAAAATCCCTACTCTCCTGTTCGCCGACGACCCCCTCCTCATCTCAAAAACCCCAAAGGGCCTGCAGACTCTTCTAAATAGCTTTGACCAGTTTTGTAACATCAGAGGGCTGTCCATAAATGTCCAGAAAACAAAGTTCCTAATTTTAAATCCACCTAAAACATTTAGGAACCCTCCTTTAATCAACAGCGTACCACTGGAGAGGGTTGCTACATTTGATTATTTGAGAATTCGCATTTCTGATTCCATGCTCTGGAGATCGCATGTGCAAAAAATGCTCTTGAGCCATAAAAGGGTGGTGGGGGCAATTCTTAAAGAACATCGTTCCTCATTAACCAAACCAATTGCCCCCGCACTAACAATCTATAAGGCTAGAGCTGTAAGTTCGGCACTTTATGGTGCCGAACTGTGGGGTCTATCCAATACAGACCAAATCTGCAGATCAGAGAACAAATTCCTGAAGGACCTATTGAATCTCCCCCAGAGGACACCCACTAAGCCCCTTTTATATGATCTTGGCTGCCACTCGCTTGGAGACATAGCAAGATTACGTCCTCTCTTGCTGTGGGCCCGCTTGTGGCAGACACCCGAATTGGCCAATTACGCCGCAGGGCTTAGAGAGGTAATGGACATGGATGGGTGGTACAAGATTGACTGGCTAAAAGGTGTGAAAAAGCTTCTATATGATCTCGGCCTCAAAGAGGCTTGGACCAATAGAACCTCCCCACCAAAGGCAGAAATTAAGAAAGCGTACTGGCGGTGGGTTACTATGAATGATCTCCTCAACCCTAGAGTTGGAAGATTAACAGAGGAATTTATGCAGCACAAGCATATAATGTACTTTGAACCCTACCGGGACCTAATACAAAATCCATATGACCGAGCTTTGTATTTTAAGTTCAGGGTAGGCATCCTCCCCTTGCGAGAATTTACTGCGCAGTGGAAGCCACCTTACCAAACTCCCCCCTCCTGCCCAAGCTGTGCGGCTGTAATAGTCAATCCCACGCTTTATATTTGCCTGTCCTGCCTATAAAGTACCAAGGGGGCGTTGGCTGAAACCACTTTGCAGGGAGTTAGGTACCCGTAGCCATCAAGTAGCACTACGCATTTTAAGATCTGACTCAAGGGACCTCCATGCCTGTGCAACAGCCAAATTTCTTAGATAGGCATGGAGCATTAGAGCGAGAAACCTGAGCATTAATCCTTAAACAACTTAAGCGCCAAAGTGGCGCTTGCTTTCTAGCACAAGCACTTTCCCCCTATAGGCACAATGTATATACAAATTGTAATTCTTTTTATTGATCTTGTTTTTAAATGTCTCTTTTAACAAAAAAAATTTGAATGTACATTGTTCCTAAAAAATGTATCTTGGAGTATTGTAATTGTCTACTTGGGATTGTATAGCTTTTAAGATATTTTTTTATCGAAATAAAGCTTATATTGATGATGATTGATGAATAGCACCTTACTCACTATTTGTGGTAGTGTGGGCGAGCAGTAAGGCTTTATCAGAGGGTAGTGTTAAGCATTTGTTGTACAAACTCAGGCAATAATTGATGTCACAAACTCAAAGACTGAACTCAGACCAATTTGTTTGTATAAAAATATGATTTAGTTCTTTTATTTCTAGAACCTAGCCAGGCCTGGTGCAGGTAAGTGAAATAATACTTTGCAAAATCGTATGCAGTGATTTACAGTTGAATGAGGTTCAAATGCAGTTGGTTGAATTACAGGCAAGTCAACAGTTTGATATTACTTTTCAGTTACTTTACAGATTACTGTGCACATTACTTTTTAGATTACTTTTTGAGTTACCTTTCCTAATCAGTTTGCTATGCCTAGATATCACACTGAGACATTTCTTAGACAAAAGGCAAGTGATTCACTTTTAGTGCATTTGCAGTTTTTCAATGTTTCATTCAAACCAACTCCACACTTTAGAAGAATTTTCAAGGAAAAGAAGTAAATGCAATCCTATGGAAGGAGATGAAGTTAACAGTTTGCAGGTAAGTACTTATTTGTGGTGGTTGGTTCCCCCAGGGTCGAGGATGCACTCTCAGAACCCCCTCAGCGGCATTATGACAGCCGGGTGCAGAGTGCTAAGGCACAATGTTATCTAATGGAGGATAGGGGGCCTCTGGTTGGTGGCTGCTCACGAGCAGGCCACAAGGTTGTGGGAGCAAAGCCCCCGGTGTTAGGCTCAGTACGAAGGGGGATCCGAGTTAGCACACAAAGTGCACCCACAGCGGCTCTTGGGCGACTGGGTGCAGGGTGAGGTTTTGGTGTCGAGTGCCCCGTTTGTTTTCAATGGGAGTTGCTTGTTTTGGATTTTGGCTGCAGGCGCGTCCAGGAAGACTTCTGGGAGAAACCAACAGCTGGGCATGTAAGTTGGTGGGCTTGGGGATGTATGTGCACCTCTGGTTCCAGGGCGCAGGGCGGCTGTATGCAGGGGTGTCTTTTGAGGTCAGATTTCACCTTACCGGGCCACTCACGGTTCGGGGGGGGTCTCCGTGCGGAGGCTGCAGGCGACGTCGGGGAGTCCTGGAGGGGTCAACCCATGGTGGACTCAGACTCTGGAGCGCTGGAAGATCTCGCTGGGACTGGTGTGCTACTCGGGCGGCAGGCGGCAGGTGCAGTGGTGGTTCCAGGTATCGGGTTTCTTTGTCCTCAGCAGGCTTGGAGTCTTTCTTGGCTATTTCTTTTGAACACAGCTGCTGGAGATCCGGACTTTGTTGAAGGCAGTCAGTCCTCTCAGGGGTTCTGGAGATCGCTGACTGCAGGACAAGGCGACCTTTGGCGCAGGATCTCTGGAAACTGCAGACAGGCCCGTAGGACTGGGGCCAAGTCAGTTCGTCTCTGCAGTCTCCTCTGCTGGGCATCTTCTTTCATCCTTCTACTTTGTTTGCGTAAATCTGTCTTCTTGGATCAGGGCTGCCCCTAAATACTGTATTTAGGGGCCTTTTAGGGGTCTTGAGGTCAGTAGCTAATGGGCTACTGACCTTAGGGTGACTACACCCTTGGTGTGCTCACCCCGCGTGGGGGCTTGGGCACAATCCCTAATCCTGATTGGGGAGTGCCTGCCATTTGCAAGATGGCAGGCACTGAAGAGTGAGCTTCACCTCGCCTCCCCCACCTGAGGGGTGGAGTTGGAAGAAGTGGGCACACCTTCTGGGCTGTGTGAATTTTCCCCACCTGTCTTCCCGAAGAAAAGGAAGGGAGACAGGAAGGGGGCCTGCTCCTGAGAGCAGGAGAGGCTGGGGTCGCGTTACAAAGATGGCAAGGCCTTTGTAGCTCCCTGGCCACAGATGGCTCTTCCTGGCCTGGGGGAGGTGTGACCGCCTCTGCCCAGGAAATACTTTGTTTCTGGACTCGTCAGTCAGGGAACCCACCAGAGGCTGGTCGTTTTTCAGGAGGCATCTATAATCTAAGAGCATTTTTCTTTAAACCCCACACTGGCATCAGTGTGGGTTTAATGTGCTGAGAAGTTTGATACCAAACTTCCCGGTTTTCAGTAAAGCCATTACGGTGCTGTGGAGTTCATAATGACAAACTCCCAGCACCATATACTCTTAATGGCCGCACTGCACTTACAATGTCTAAGAATGGACTTAGACACTGTAGGGGTACAGGGCTTCTGCACCTGTACCCTCACCACAGGTATAGTGCACCCTGCTAGAGGGATGGATGACCTATGCCAGGGCAGTGGGTTGTAGGCATGTCACACAGGGATGTGTGCCATGTCGACTCTCCACTTTGTTCTGCACCAAAACACTCAGCCTGCACTGACAGTGTGTGTGTGTAAAGGTACAGGGCAACTAAGGGTAGCACAATAAGGGTCCTTCCCTGGCCACAGTGCCCTTGGCACCCAAAGTACCTTTTACAACGGACTGACATGTAGCCAAGGAGGTGCCAATTGGGGGTACAAGGTACAGTTTTGGGAAAGAACACCGGCCATGGGACCCTGATTAGCAGGGACCCAGGGCACATCAAGTCAAAGGGCATCAGTAGTCTGGCAAAAAGTGGGGGGGTTACTGCAACAGAAATTAGCTTCCTACACCTTCTTCCTACCCTGCACTCACACGAGCACACCGCTCACCCTGCACACACAGTGATCACACTGAACTCACACCACTCACATGTACTCACACTTTTCACCCTGCACTTACACGAGCACACTACTCACCCTGCACTCCTGTGACACTTACCTCACCTGTCACTCTCACTGCTCACTCTGCAATCTCACTCAAATAAGCACATCACTCACCATGCGTTCATTCCTTCCACTCTGCACTTTAAACCACACTGTGGGGCCGATTCACAGAAGTAATCTGAGATAAAATCCTAAACGTACTACTTTTGGTATTCACAGAAGGCATTAAGTAGTAGTAACGTTAGGACTCCTAACTTTACTACTACTAAATGCTTTTTGTGAATACCGAAAGTCGTAAAGTCAGGATTTTGTCTCAGTTTCGTAGTAGAAAAGTTAGGAGTCCTAACTTTACTACTACTAAATGCCTTCTGTGACTACCAAAATTAGTAAATTCAGGATTTTATCTCAGATTAGTTCTGTGAATCGGCCCCCCAGACTTTAATGTCACATCACTCACCCTGCAGTCACTACTCTCACCCTACTCTCGCACTGTCACATCGCTCACTGTGCACTCACATAGGCACTCCAGTCACTAACACAGCTCACCCTTCACTCACATGCAGGGCCGGCTCTAGGGCTGTGTGACTGGTGCCACTGAACCGGTTGCTGACTACATAGGGCGCCGAGTTTGCAAGTTTATTTTGGATTTAAAAGCACATGCTGCCATGTTCCAGGCCTCCAGCAATTTCTAGACAACAGTATAAAAGTGAAGATACCTCCAGTAATTAATGTTCTTCCTGGAGAGAGATTGGAGTTGTGTCTAGTTGAGGTTTTGCCTGCTCAGAAAATAGCACAGAGGGTCAATATGCCTGCTGCAAACAATGTGTACCATGTAGATCACATAGCGCACGTAATGTAAATAGGTCAGTGGGTTACTGCTTTTCCAAGAGACATCAATTTGTTACTTGCAGTTTGTACGTTAAAATCCTAATATAGAACAGTGAATTATTAACTGTCATCATAGACCTGCAGGCATGCTGCAAAATATAGATTAGAGCAAAGATTAATGTTTGCAAAAGGGTTCATTTGGGTAGAAATCGATTCTCATTATTAAAGAGAACCCCCAACTGCGGTGTTCCATTTTCAATTCTGAGTTTGTGCTTCTCCAGACCAAGCACTCTGAAACTATACTGCCTACAAGTATGGATGACATGTCACTCCTACAGCTTACTAGCCCAAACAAGGAAACGGTTCAAATTTTGTACCCTAAGGTGCAGGTCGCACCTCTCCAGACCAATCTCTCACCTGCCCCCCTGAATATTAAGAGAAAAAAGAAAAAGAAAGCTGTTTAGCTAACGTGGTGTGCAACCTTACAACCCCCACCGTTTCCCGGGGGTGATCCACTTGATCCAAAACTTTTAAGCCCACTGTAGGTCGCACCACTTTGAAAAGTCCAAATAAAAGTGTCCATCCAGTGATGTATATATTTTCAAATCTTGCTCTTTATTCTTCTTACAATCTGATAGTTCATAGACAGCCAACGCGTTTCGTTCTTAAAAAAGAACTTCGTCAGGGCTGAAAAAAACATTTTAAAATACATATGTAATACAAAATTCGATAAAATTGTAAAACTAGCATGATACAGTTAAATTGTGAATCAATCACAGAGACCTTTTAACAGAAGTTACGATTGGCATCCAACTAGAGACTTCCACATGTCCAATGATAGTACGGAACAATTTATATGAACATTAAATTAATAGATTAATAAATAGCTTCTGTTTCGTATCCACATTCCTGATAGGGCAAGTCATATGGAGAACATCTTAATATATGATATAAATACATCACTACAAATGCACTCATTAAAGGTTCGTAATCCAATTAACTTAACATGGCTTCTACTGAATGCATGGATTCCATATCATTTTTGAAAAAATTGGTTCGGTCTAATCATTAGTTATGTACTAATCAGATATACAATTTGAAAAAGGATGAATGCACCTACCAATTGTTTCTTTGGCTTTTGGCCAGCGTTAATTATACACTGTGCAAGACGCAGCCATTGATTTTCCTGGCCATTTCATATTTGTTGGGTATGGTGTTCTTCAGTATTGAAATTATTCATCAATTTTGCTGATATTTTAGACTCCGGCGTTATAAGTCACAAGTCTGAAATCCCAACGAATGTTTCTGGGCTAATGTGCCTGTAATGTAATAACACCATATCGATAATAATCATGAGTAACCATGGTCTTGTATTACATCCTCCCATAGTTTCCCCAACGCAAATTATTGCCTTGCTGCATATATTAGGTAAAACAGCCACAACTTAACTAGCCCTGCACATCTCGTAACTATAGAGTGCACGTCCTTATATAAGGCACACTTGATTATGAAGCAATGCATCATCATAATTGAAGGCGTTTGTTAAGCCTCTCGCTCCTCCAGTATAGATAATTACTGGTTTTAAATCCTCCAATGTTTAACTAGACGCCACGCTACGCATATCGAATAGAAGAGCCTCAGTTTAACAGACCCTACACACCTTATAACTTGAAAGTACGCGTCCTTATGTGTAAAAGACTTGATTTTAAACCAATACCTCACCACGTTTGAAGAGCGTTGTTTAACCCCTCGCTCCTCCAATATGGAGTAGCAAAATGCCGATAAACCAACGGTTCATTTTTAATTCACAAGCCTAAACGCATGCGACTTTCCGTTTTGCTATATTTGGATGGCCACGTGTAATTCCCAACCCCGCGTATGTTTATGATTGATGGTTCCCAGTATAAATGCGCCAACTGGTGAGAAGTCTACATGATAAAAATGCAGATTAGCGAAAGCTTTATGTTTTTCAACAAAACAATTTACCGTCCCTATATGCCAGGAAACTCGAAGTCAGACATGTGGCGATTTTTTAAAATGCATTTATATGCAGAATAACAAAAGCTTCATGCTTTGAAACAAGACATTTTACAGTCTAAATATACCCGAAAACCCATTATATACTCCCTCTCACCTTAAAGCCATATACGCTGTCGGTCAACTGGATGTTTCTGTCGGGTCTCCAACAAAGGCGCGCGAACGTCTTTCCGTTTTTTAAGTTAGGAGCCACGCAGGTCACATGACCCTACGTTTGTTTAACAATTTTGCTAGGGGCCGTCTCAAAATACCAGAAACCAAAATGCGTTCAGGAAAAGCCATTGTGAGACCGGCCTCGCGGCGTGGGCCCTCCCGACCAGCAAGCTACCCTGCAACCACGCAGAACCTCGATGTCACAGACTTCTGGCCCCCGTGGCCCAACATCCCGAGGGCCGGCCAGATCCCCTACACGCATGCCCGGCCGAGGGAGAGAGGAACCCCCCAAGCCAGACCGAGAGGCGCCGACCCTGTCACACCTCTGGTCTCTTCCCCGAGGGAGGTTTCGATGGACCACCAGGCCCCCGGTGAGCGGGCGCCTCGCCTGCTGGGTGTCTGGAGTCCCTCCCGGACCCACCTGAACAGATCAAAGGGCCGAGCGACAGGAAACCCCGACACACCGCCCCCAGGCACCAGACCCCTCTCCGCGAGGACTCCGGACTTCAAAGAGGAGGGGGAGTATAACAAGGGGTGCTGAAGGGACGGGGAGCAGAGAAGACCTGGATTGACGAGAGCCTGCTGACCTGGTCGCGGCTCGATCGCTCCCCGCACCGAAGAACACTGAACCATCTGAGCCCTGCTGACGCTGTCGCGGCTCCCCGAACTCTGAACCATCTGAGCCCTGCTGACGCTGTCGCGGCTCCCCGAACTCTGAACCATCTGAGCCCTGCTGACGCTGTCGCGGCTCCCCGAACTCTGAACTATCTGAGCCCTGCTGACGCTGTCGCGGCTCCCCGAACTCTAAACCATCTGAGCCCTGCTGACGCCGTCGCGGCTCCCCGAACTACGAACCTCCGGTGCCTGCTGAGTGACTCGCGGCCCGCTCCTCCAAGAGAAACGGCAGGGATTGCCAAGGGAAGCAACATCCCCTCAGCTCGAGGATTGAGAGCTGTGCGCCGGATACTCCGCAGAGACACTGATTCAAAGACTGTCCCGCTACCCCTACCCCTCATCACGAGATCGCTGCCGCTTGTGGCACTAATTTTGCACCTGCCTTCCGGATCATAAAGATCCCCGACAACTAACGATAAAGTCTCTTGTCTTGCAAAGAATTCCAGTGTGGTGTCCCTCTATCCGAAAAGGGTACGAGCAGCGTGTGCGATCCTAGATACAAGACCCTTCCAGGAAGGGCCTCCCCGCTCTTGCTCGGCCTAACTCTGGGCAAGGTGAGCCTCCGGGTGGTCAGGAAAGTATTCTGCAGCCTCCCCTGGGGACGCCTTCCAACATTTGGTGGCAGGCGACGGGATCCGAGCCAACACCTAGAGATCGTGCAGTGGACAGCTAACGCACTACCAGGAAGAAATGGAAGGAGAAACCTCCCTAGGTGCCGTAGGCACCACCCCGAGCACGACATTCCGAGAGGACCAGCTGGAATCTTATACGCACCGAGAACTGAACCAATTTTGCAAAGACCTTGGAATCGCTACCACCGGACTAAGCACGAAAGAGGACTTCCAGGGAGCATTAAAAACCTGGGTCGAGGTGGGAACTCCCCGGACACAAACAGAAGGAGAGCTGCCTAACGAACCACGAAGCACCCCGGGGAGGAACGGCGCCCCCGAGGGGGGCCTATCCCCAGAGGAACTAGCGGACCAAGAAAGAGGTCGCAACCACGAACTAGAACTAGCAAAATTAAAAATCGAAGGAGAACTAAAACTGGCCGAAAAGAAGCTGGCGGTAGAACAGTTACGCCTACAAGGAGAACTTGAGGAAAAGAAACGACAAAGAGAACACGAAGAAAGAAAACTCCAACTGGAGCACGAACGTGGCCTGAAAGAGATCAAGCTCAAGGCTAAGAATGCGGAGGCCAGACCCTCGGAAACCCAACCCATCTCCTCCACCGTGGAACCAAAGGTCCACATCCCCAAAGATGTGGTGAAGGAATACTATAAGAACAACGACATCCAGCAGTGGTTCAAAGCCTACGAAGTCGCCATGACCTCCCACCGAGTCCCGCAGAAAGACTGGGGGGCTGGGCTGTGGGGCCGGTTCCTGAGCGAGGGGAGAGATACCCTGCTGGACCTGCCCTCCACGGTGATGAACTCCTACAGTCACATGAAAGAGGCCCTAGTAGCCAGATATGGGCTCACCCCTGAAATGTACCGACAACGGTTTAGAGACTGCAAGAAGATACCCGGTACCACCTGGGTGGAGTACGTGAACTTTTACAGCCGGGCCTTGGACGGGTGGATCAAGGGCAGCAAGGTCTCCACCTTTGAGGAGCTGTTCGACCTAATCGCATGGGAACACTTGTCCGCTAATTGCTTTGTAGAACTGTGCCAGCACCTCCTGGACAGCAAACTCACCGACCCTCGAAAACTGGCCGTCGAAGCCGACCGGTGGGTAAACACCCGGGCCTCCCGGGGTCCCGTGGGAGACTACGGTCGCCACAGTCAGGGACCCCCCCGCCAGAGGGGCGGAGGGAATCAAGGCCGGCCCAGGGAACTCCCGGGGCGATCCCCGCTCAGCCCCCCCAGAGGACAACCTCCGCCCTTTCCAGTTCCACCTCCGGCCAGCACCGGGCCACCGGGGAGGCCGGGGCCCCGAGTGAGGATCACCTGTTTCCGCTGCCAACAGACCGGACACTACGCCAGCAACCCTCAATGTCCCATGTACCAGCGAACCGCCACAACCACCCCACCGGCTCGGCAAATGGCCTCCGTAGCCCTGGGGGAAGAGATGGAAGACTCCGAAGAATGGGAACCCGCCGCCATGGCCTTGGTCTCCCTAAGGGACCGGGAGATGGTCCCCGGAACGTCCCTACCAGCCAACATGAAGAAGTACCGACAGCAGGTGACGGTCCACGGTCACCACGTCGAGGGCCTCCGGGACACGGGGGCAAGTGTCACGGCGGTCCATTGTCACCTGGTCTCCGAAGACCAGATCCTGCCCGGCGCCTTTTGTCCCATCATTTCATCAGACATTTCCGAGAGCCTCTGCCAGATGGCCCTGGTTCCCTTCGAATGGGGAGGAGTCACTGGCAAGTTAAAAGTGGAGGTCCGAACCTCCCAGCCCGTGGACTGCCTCCTGGGCAACGACCTTGAGAATTCCCCTTGGGGACAAGTAGAACGAAGGGCCCATCTCGAGATGATGGGCCTACCCGAATGGGTATGCGCCACCACGCGCTCGATGACTCTCCGAGTGCCTTCCTCCGAGGGGGGGAGGCCATGCCACGGAGCACCGCCACCATCCCCGAGGTCCCGGATGCGCAACCCGAGGCCAACGCCCCCCTGCCGGAAGAAGCGACCGTTCCCGACGAGGGGTCCGTGCCTTCCGACCCCGAACCCCTGACCGAGCTCGGGGACCTGCCGGAATTGGCCCAGTGGCGCAGCGAAGGAGGTCCCTCCCGAGAAGAATTCTGTCAAGAACAATCCACCTGCCCTTCCCTCATTGGACCCCGACAACAGGCCGAGGCCCAAGCAGCAGGCGACCGGACCGGCACCCACTGGGTATACTGGGAAACGGCCTCCTGTACAGCGAACAGAAGTCGGCCGAATTGGGATCGGCCCGAGTACTGGTGGTACCCCGGCGCTTCCGAAGTCTCCTCCTGGGCCTGGCCCATGATGTACCCCTGGCCGGACACTTGGGTCAAGATAAGACCTACCAGCGGCTCGTCACCCACTTCTATTGGCCCAAGATGCGAGCGAATGTGGAGGCCCACTGCAAGTCCTGCCTCACGTGCCAAGCCAGCGGAAAGAGTGGGGGGAAGCGCAAGGCTCCACTACAACCCTTCCCCGTCGTCAGTACTCCTTTTGAGCGGGTAGGCATCGACATTGTGGGACCGCTGGACCCCAAGACCGCCCAGGGCCACCGGTTCATCCTCGTCCTGGTGGAAGATGCCACCCGCTACCCCGAAGCCATCCCCCTCCGCACCGTGACGGCCCCCGTGGTGGGCCGGGCCTTGATGGGGATCTTCTCCCGCGTGGGGTTCCCCCGCGAAGTCGTGAGTGATCGGGGTACGAACTTTATCTCCCGATACATGAGGTCCCTCTGGCAGCAGTGCGGAGTATCGTACAAGTTCACCACCCCGTACCACCCCCAAGGGAATGGCCTAGTCGAGCGCTTTAACAGGACACTGAAAGGAATGATCATGGGCCTCGAAGAACCTCTACGCCGGAGGTGGGACATCCTCCTCCCCTGCCTCCTGTTCGCCTACCGGGAGGTTCCACAAAAATCCCTGGGGTTCAGCCCATTCGAACTGCTATATGGACACCCCGTCCGGGGACCCCTGAGCCTGGTCAAGGAGGGTTGGGAGACGACTCCCCGGGGGACGCCCCCGGATGTGTTCCGATACATCTTGGCACTCTGCAACCAGACCCGGAAATTCCGAGAACTCGCAGAGGCGAACCTCGAGGCTAGCCAAGAAGAGATGAAGCGCTGGTATGACCAGAATGCTACGCTGGTCGAGTTTCAGCCGGGCCAACAAGTCTGGGTCATGGCCCCGGTGAAACCCTGCGCCCTCCAGGATAAGTGGACTGGACCCTTCAAGGTGATCGAGCGGAAGAGCCAAGTCACCTATCTCATCGATGTGCAGTCCCCGCGGAACCCCCTCCGGGTTCTCCACGTAAACCGCCTCAAACCCCACTTTGTAAGGACAGAGTTGAGTTTACTCCTGGCCACCGACGATGGGGCCGAAGAAGACACCGAGCCCCTTCCAGACCCCCTGGGGGCGAAAGAGACCGATGGTTCCGTGGAGGGGGGAGACTATCAACCGCCCTCACAGCCCCACACTCCGACGACTGCCGCCAGCTACTAAGGCAGTTCGCAGACCTCTTCTCCCTGATCCCTGGGGTCACCAACTGGTGTGTCCACGACGTGAACACCGGCGACAGCCCGCCAGTGAGACACCGGGCCTACCGGGTCCCTGATCGGGTCCGAACCTGCATCCAGACCGAGGTAGCGAAGATGCTGGCTCTCGGGGTGATTGAACCCTCCGACAGCCCCTGGGCCAGCCCGGTAGTCCTGGTTCCGAAAGCGGCGGCCCCTGGTGTCGACCCCGTACTGAGATTCTGTGTGGACTACCGAGGACTCAATGCGGTCACCTGAGCGGACGCTCACCCTATCCCCCGCGCAGACGAGCTCATTGACCGCCTCGGGGCCGCTCGCTACCTCAGCACCTTCGACCTAACGTGTGGATACTGGCAGATTGCCCTCACCGAGGGAGCCAAGGAGCGCTCCGCCTTCTCCACCCCGGATGGGCACTACCGCTTTAGGGTGATGCCGTTTGGAATGAAGAATGCCCCGGCCACCTTTCAGCGGCTGGTGAACAGGGTCCTGTCCGGACTAGAGGGGTTCAGCGCAGCATACCTCGACGATATAGCGGTATTCAGCTCCCAATGGACCGAGCACCTCCAGCACCTCCGACAAGTCCTGCTGGCCCTGCGCCGGGCCGGCCTCACCATCAAAGCCAGCAAATGTCAAATTGGGCACGGCTCCGTAACCTATCTGGGACACCAGGTGGGAAGCGGGCAGGTCGCCCCCCTCCAGCCAAAGATCAACGCCATCTTGTCCTGGGAACCCCCCACGACCCAAACAGAAGTCCGGGCCTTCCTGGGCCTCACCGGTTACTACCGGAGGTTTATTAAGAACTATGGCAGCATCGCAGGCCCCCTCACAGAGCTAACCTCCAAAAGACTCCCCAAGAGAGTACAATGGACTCCCCCCTGCCAGAAAGCGTTCGACGCCCTAAAAGCAGCTATGTGTACGGCTCCGGTGCTTAAAGCCCCTGACTACGCCCAGGAGTTTGTGGTCCAGACGGACGCCTCGGAACACAGCATCGGGGCAGTCCTCTCGCAGTACGACGACAAGGGCATAGATCAGCCCATAGCCTTCATCAGCCGAAGGTTGCTGCCCCGAGAACAGCGGTGGAGCACAATTGAAAGAGAGACCTTCGCAGTAGTCTGGGCCCTCAAAAAGCTACGGCCCTACCTGTTCGGAACACACTTCCGAGTACAAACAGATCACCGACCCCTGCGGTGGTTGATGCAGATGCGAGGAGAAAACCCCAAGTTGCTAAGCTGGTCCATCTCCCTCCAAGGGATGGATTTCACTGTGGAACATCGCCCCGGGACGGACCACGCCAACGCGGACGGCCTGTCCCGATTCTTCCGCTTCAGCGAGAAGAACCCCCAAGTGGATGGGTAGTTCTCCCCGCCTTTCAGCTGGGGGGGGCACGTGTGAGACCGGCCTCGCGGCGTGAGCCCTCCCGACCAGCAAGCTACCCTGCAACCACGCAGAACCTCGATGTCACAGACTTCCGGCCCCCTTGGCCCAACATCCCGAGGGCCGGCCAGATCCCCTACACGCATGCCCGGCCGAGGGAGAGAGGAACCCCCCAAGCCAGACCGAGAGGCGCCGACCCTGTCACACCTCTGGTCTCTTCCCCGAGGGAGGTTTCGATCGACCACCAGGCCCCCAGTGAGCGGGCGCCTCGCCTGCTGGGTGTCTGGAGTCCCTCCCGGACCCACCTGAACAGATCAAAGGGCCGAGCGACAGGAAACCCCGACACACCGCCCCCAGGCACCAGACCCCTCTCCGCGAGGACTCCGGACTTCAAAGAGGAGGGGGAGTATAACAAGGGGTGCTGAAGGGACGAAGAGCAGAGAAGACCTGGACTGACGAGAGCCTGCTGACCTGGTCGCGGCTCGATCGCTCCCCGCACCGAAGAACCCTGAACCATCTGAGCCCTGCTGACGCTGTCGTGGCTCCCCGAACTCTGAACCATCTGAGCCCTGCTGACGCTGTTGCGGCTCCCCGAACTCTGAACCATCTGAGCCCTGCTGACGCTGTCGCGGCTCCCCGAACTCTGAACCATCTGAGCCCTGCTGACGCTGTCGCGGCTCCCCGAACTCTGAACCATCTGAGCCCTGCTGACGCCGTCGCGGCTCCCCGAACTACGAACCTCCGGTGCCTGCTGAGTGACTCGCGGCCCGCTCTTCCAAGAGAAACGGCAGGGATTGCCAAGAGAAGCAACATCCCCTCAGCTCGAGGATTGAGAGCTGTGCGCCGGATACTCCGCAGAGACACTGATTCAAAGACTGTCCCGCTACCCCCTACCCCTCATCACGAGATCGCTGCCGCTTGTGGCACTAATTTTGCACCTGCCTTCCGGATCATAAAGATCCCCGACAACTAACGATAAAGTCTCTTGTCTTGCAAAGAATTCCTGTGTGGTATCCCTCTATCCGAAAAGGGTACGAGCAGCGTGTGCGATCCTAGATACGAGACCCTTCCAGGAAGGGCCTCCCCGCTCTTGCTCGGCCTAACTCTGGGCAAGGTGAGCCTCCGGGTGGTCAGGAAAGTATTCTGCAGCCTCCCGGGGGGACGCCTTCCAACAGCCATGTTAAATAGAGATACTGCTATTATGGCGAACATGATTATGCCACACTTGTTACAAGGATTACTATATTTCACCCATCCTGTAAGGTTAAGAAAGTTCATCCTAAGGTCACGTGTGCCACTTCTAATGTTATATATATACAGTGACTTAGACCCCATATCATTATTTATATTGTCAGTTTACCAAGGTCAATCTCAGGGATCCCGGGTGCCGCAATCCATGTACCTGTTACATTTTGAATGACAGTGCTTTATGGACAATATGAGTGCTGACACTTATTATAATGATTTCCAGAGGCCCCAAACGTAGGCCCCTGGTATGAATTGCCTGATGGCTTTGAAAGTACAATCAGCCAACAACTGATAATCTGATGTTATTACAATCACATCATCCAGATAGCATAATTATTGCATCCAAGTTCGATATCTGATATTCTTGATCTTACAAGAAAGATTCCAAGATAGGAGGAAAAATTACCACCATAAGTTTGTTATATATTTCCATGGGGTCCCAGATTGTTTTTATAAAGGAAATGTATTTCCTAATCCTGCTGGGGAGCTCCTAAACTACGGAGGATCCCCATCGCAGAGTAGTATGTTATAACAATATCATGAATGTCAGGGATCTTACATTCTAAATCCTGAAGGCGCTTACTCCCCGGTATTTGTAACTTGCGACCAACCAAACAGTCAGTGGTCTACTACTGTTATGTTCACAGTAGCCAGTTTTCATAATCATTGAATCCAGGCGGAATATTTGATATTCCTATTCTTGCAGGACCATTCAGTTTAGAGAATATATTATCAAAATGCCCAACTACTTGTTGATTCAATGGGATCACAGACTGATTTCATAAGAAATAGTGTAGTTCATCATCACTATTATGTCCCTTATCAGTGCTCCGTAGTCTACAAATCCAACCCGCTTCATTGCATCTTAATGCAGTCTCTCTGTCTCCCCCCCGTGGTCTCATTGGGACATGATCTATTCCATGAAACCAAATTTCAGGTCTCCCTCCATGTTGTTCGTTCATATGTAATGTCATGGGGTATCTTGTGTCCCGGTTGCGAATGGCCCGTACATGTTCCTGAATTCTATTTTTGAGGGGTCTAATAGTACTCCCCACATAAATCATGTCACAACTGCAACCTATTACATATGTCACATATGTTGTTTTACACGTAATAGTATGTCTAATGGTAAAGGTCCGTTGTGTGTTGTAACTGAACTCCTTTAATTTGTTCTTTCCAAATTGACAGACATTGCAATTTGTACAAGTAAAACAGCCATTCAGTGGTCCAGGTAACCAAGTAGCTCCTATGTTTTCCTTGTAGGATACATAACTAGGGCATAACATTTCCCTCAAGGTTCTGCCCCGTCTATATGTGATTTTAGGTTTTTGGGTGATCACCTCCTTAACCCCAGGTATTTCATGGAGCAGGGACCAATGTCTACAGAAAATTCTATATATGTCCTGACTTTGCTTATTGAACCTAGTCACCAAACCGATAGGGATTGATCGGTTCTTGTTCTTATTCTCAATGGAATTCATGTGATTGGTACATGCTAGTGTACTCTCCCGGGATTTAGCTAGGGTGCGTTTTTCTGCATTATCCAGAGTCGATTGTTTATATCCCCTTTGTTTGAACCTAAGTTTGGTGTCTTTCAAGTTCTCCAAAAAGGATGTCCTGTCACTGCAATTTCTACGTATCCTAATCATTTCCCCGTATGGGATACTGTTAATAGTAGCCTTAGGATGTGCGCTGGTTGCATGTAGAGTGCTGTTGCTATGAGTCGGTTTGCGGTACAGGGTACTTTGAATCTTGTTGTCGCAAGCCACAAATGTTATGTCTAGGAAATCACTCCTACACCTTGTAGTCCTCTGGTTTATGTAACATTTTCTATACACTGGTTTACACACACGTAGGATTGATTGTCTCTGTGTAATGTGTGTGTGTGATGCAAAGTACTCAGCCACCCTATACTGGTATGATTGGCACTATATAACTAATTAAATACATCTTAAAGAGAGTGGTATGGAGACTTGAGGGGCACTGTTAAACGGTGAGGGAATCCGTGGTGGAGGGGGTCACCACCGCCTACATGTATGGGGTGGCCCAACAAACATTGTCGCAGCATGTGCCACCCTGCTCACCCTGGAGTTACACCACTTACCCTGCACATCCTCCTTTCACTCTGTACTCACAGACAAACCTCTCAGCCTGCATTCATACAGACACTCTGTTCATCCTGCCTGCACACAGGGTCAGTAGTCTGCTGGAACTCATAGGGATACACCACTCACTCTGCACTAACTCCTCTCACCATTCGTTCACCAGTCACTCACACTTCCTGCCTGCCATAGCGATTTCTCTGTGCTCCTGACATGTATGGAAAAAATTATAATTGAATTTCTAATTTACGATCCTGCAGCAGCACACTTGCATTTCTAATTTACGATCCTGCAGCAGCACACTTGCGAGTCCAAAACATGCCAATAGACAGACCCTCCATAATATCACGATTTCGCGATTCACAGAAAAAAATCGCTAAATCAGCTGACAATCGCGATGGCCATGATATTTACCAATACGTCTCTAAAAAAAGGTGTCCCGTCAGGCATTAAAAAAAATGATGCCATTTCATTGGCTGTACGCACCTACATCACCACGTGAACGGCTCTGTACAACGTAATAGCTGCTGGCTTCCTCCATTACAATATTGAAGAAAGACGATCAAGAAAAGGAATGTATCGCTTCTCTTGCACATTCTGTAAAGGCAATAAATGATGCACAGGGACAACTAGACAAGCATGCCCTACAGGACACATCTGCCGCCACCGAATGTTGTCGGGGACCCAGTGATCCATCAATGGCTGGCAGTGGCAGAGGCTGGTCGACTCTTGATCTCCAGTTCGCAGGCTTGACTGCTTCAAGTGTTACAGCAAACAAATGATGGGGTGGCATGGTGAGCAAAAGAATGATGGATTTAACCCAGATCTCTTGACTGGGGGTGAATGTTTAGATCTGTTCTGCATTCCATCCATCAATTGTGTGTCTTTTGCTTTCTCGCCCTAAGTGCGCCAGGTATGCCCAGATGTGGGTCCTGGGCTCACTATGCCACTGGAATCAATCTATCCTGGCTGAAGAGGGGTGAAACCCAGAAACCGGTCCTAGGATGCTTGTTTCCGGTCCAGGGAGGACCTGGCTTGGCAGTTCGGGCTGGACTGTTCCCATGAGGCACAGGGTCAAGACTGATTTGCATATGGCCATGTCTAAACTGGGGTGGCATGGTGAGCAAAAGAATGATGGATTTCACCCAGATCTCTTGACCGGGGGTGAATGTTTAGATCTGTTCTGCATTCCATCCATCAATTGTGTGTCTTTTGCTTTCTCGTCCTAAGTGCGCCAGGTATACCCAGACGTGGGTCCTGGGCTCACTATGCCACTGGAATCAAGCTATCCTGGCTGAAGAGGGGTGAAACCCCGAAACTGGTCCTAGGATGCTTGTTTCCGGTCCAGGGAGGACCTGGCTTGGCAGTTCGGGCTGGACTGTTCCTGTGAGGCACAGGGTCAAGACTGATTTGCATATGGCCAGGTCTAAACTTGGGTGGCATGGTGAGCAAAAGAATGATGGATTTAACCCAGATCTCTTGACTGGGGGTGAATTTTAGATTAGTTTTGCATTCCGTCCGTCAATTGTGTGTCTTTTGCTTTCTTGCCCTAATTGCGCCAGGTATGCCCAGACATGGGTCCTGTGCTCACTATGCCACTGGAATCAAGCTATCCTGGCTGAAGAGGGGTGAAACCCCGAAACCGGTCCTAGGATGCTTGTTTCCGGTCCAGGGAGGACCTGGCTTGGCAGTTTGGGCTGGACTGTTCCCATGAGGCACAGGGTCAAGACTGATTTACATATGGCCAGGTCTAAACTGGGGTGGCATGGTGAGCAAAAGAATGATGGATTTAACCCAGATCTCTTGACTGGGGGTGAATGTTTAGATTTGTTCTGCATTCCGTCCATCAATTGTGTGTCTTTTGACTGCTTCAAGTGTTCACGTACTTGCAGGAAAGAATGTCGAAAATGAGGATCCCAGCACGGGGTACGGGTGGGGCGGCAGAGAAAGAAAAGGACTCTGTCTTTTCCTTCTTGCCCAGAGAATACAATGACAGTGTCCACTTCTGATCTGCTGCTTCAGCTACCCCTCCTTTCTTTCTTCCTCTTATTCCCTCTGTCTAGCAGCTCCTCCTCTCTTACTGAAAACCATGACTTCAAGAAATGGTTCTCACCCTCTCTTTCCTTCTTTCGTTTATTTGTTCCCTGTGAAATGGATATGAAAAAGAAAAACATTGGAAATGTCCTCTTTTTCTAACATTTTTCTATACCAAAGTGCAGCTGCGTGAATAAAAGGTTCAAAATATGAAAAATAAGTAACTCAATAAAGCCAGACAGAGTGGTAGCAAAGTGGCCAGATTGATTTTATTGTGTCCGCATGGTAGGAGAGCGAGAGATCTTAAGACCAGTTGCACTCTCCCGAAATTCACATATATATACACAAAAAGCAACTGGAATCATTTTACTACATACGTCTGACCCTTATATTCTGACTCACAGGTATCCAAAGATTTTGGATTAGACGCCTCACTCACTTAATAGTGACATGCTTCATCATCTGCGCCTCTCCACACCCTGGTAAGATCGCACCACCAGAGCAGACTCAACCAAGAAGATGTGATGGGAGTTCTTATATAAATCGAAACTGGAGAAGCAGGGATCCAGATGAAAAAATATAATTTTAAAATTAACTTTGCTATTCTTTATTCCTGGTTTACCTGTGATATAGATAAAAGAAAGGTTTAGGGAATTTCCCTTCTTTGCGTGTTTTTGCACACTCTGTGGCGGACAGAGAGACATGTAGGTTGACACATGGTGCTCGTACTTTGGCGAATGTTTGACAATAAGACGGCACCACTCCTCTGAACTGCATGGTGTGCAAAAACGCGCAAAGGGAAAATCACAGCAACAGAAGACCGAGATAAGTGAGAGATTAGGCCCCACCTCTGCATGAAATGCATGCATAAAAAGCAGGGATACACAAACAAGCCCTGACGAAGGCCCAAGACCCAGACATGTGCGGGCCGAAACATGTTTGCAAAGTATACATGGGTTTAGTTGAACAATTATTTTCAAAACGAAAACCTAAACCTTTCTTTTATGTATCTCACAGGTAACCCAGGAATAAAGAACAGCAAAGAAGGGTATACATGTAGGTATTTTTAAGATTATATTTTTTCATCTGGATCCCTGCTTATCCAGTTTCAATTTATAAAACAACTCCTATCACATCTTCTTGGTTGAGTCCGCCCTGGTGGTACCATCTTACTAGGGTGTGGATAGGCACCGATGATGAAGCATGACAGTATTAAGTGAGTGAGGCATCTAATCCGAAATCTTTGGATACCTGTGAGTCAGAATATAAGGGTCATACGTATGTAGTAAAAAGACGACAGGTTGATTTTATTTACACCCTAACACATTTGCGTCACTCTAAAGAGATTGTGAAGCGCTACTTTTGTTTCTTCTCTTTCTTTGAATAGCATTGTTTTCCCCGGGTGGGGAACTAGTGCACCAATACTGGAGGTACTGCAATACATGGATTGGAAAACAAAATGTGTACTGCAGCTCGGTGTTCAGGGATGTGGTCTTTTTAACATACTGCTTACATTTTGTAAGGATATAAGCAATGGATATTGAAATGGGTCCATTCCGTGCCCTGTAGTCATGTCCTTAACTTTTCAGGCAAAAGCACTCACTGACTTCTGCATAGTGAGTGTTAAAGCGTTAAAGTTACAATGTTGTTCCTGCTTCCATTTCACATGCTTTACTTAATTTTGCATTCCCTATGAGTGTTTGCTTTTTCCAGGATGTTGTTACTTTTTTTTTGCAGGCAGGATATTGCTCTTGTCTAATGCGTATTTTAAATTGAGCCGCATTCAGGTGTTTATAGCAGGGTACAATTGGGTTGTAGTTGAAGGCAGTGCGAGTTTCTCTAAGTGGGTCAGTATGGTGTTTAGTGGGGGAGAGCACAATAGTCAGAGCTGTCGAATTTGGAACACGGGAACCTGGTTCTGAAGGATCATTATTGTGAGCTGTCTGTCCTGTCAGAACTACCTAACAAGCATTTGCAAGGCAATAGGTCTCGCATGTATAAGAGTTTGAGCTATTGGCATTGTAAAATTACAATGCCTTTTATTTATGTTTTGGTTTTAACACAAATAAAAGGCATTGTCATTTACAATGTCAGTAGCATAAACTCGCATAAAAGCAGTGTGTGGAGTGCAGCAGTGTGCGGCGTGCAGCAGTGTGCGGCGTACAGCAGTGTGTGCCGTGCAGCAGTGTGTGGTGTGCAGCAGTGTTTCGTGTAGCATTGTGCGGCGTGCAGCAGTGTGTGGCATGCAGCAGTGTGTGGTGTGCAGCAGTGTTTCGTGTAGCATTGTGCGGCGTGCAGCAGTGTGTAGCGTGCAGCAGTGAGTGGTGTGCAGAAGTCTGCAGCGTGCAGCAGTGTGCTGCGTGCAGCAGTGTGTGGCGTGCAGCAGTGTGTGGTGTGCAGCAGTGTGTGGTGTGCAGCGGCATGCAGCAGTGTGTGGCGTGCAGCAGTGTGTGGCGTGCAGCAGTGTGCGGCGTGTAGCAGTGTGCGGCGTGCAGCAGTGTGCAGCGTGCAGCAGTGTGCGGCATGCAGCAGTGTGAGGCATGCAGCAGTGTGAGGCATGCAGCAGTGTGCAGCGTGCAGCAGTGTGAGGCGTGCAGCAGTGTGCGGCGTGCAGCATTGTGCGGCGTGCAGCAGTGTGTGCCGTGCAGCAGTGTGTGGCGTGCAGCAGTGTTTCGTGTAGCATTGTGCGGTGTGCAGCAGTGAGTGGCGTGCAGCAGTGTGTGGCGTGCAGCAGTGTTTCGTGTAGCAGTGTTTCGTGTAGCAGTGTGCGGCGTGCAGCAGTGTGCGGCGTGCAGCAGTGTGTGGCGTGCAGCAGTGTTTCGTGTAGCAGTGTGTTGGAAAGGCGTTCGCCGGAGGAGGGTTCGATGCGCGTCTTGCCCACCCCTTTGACCCACCTCTCCCAAGTAGGCCGAACCAGGCGCGCACACCCTGAGCTTACACTACGAACAGAGTGACACCACACGTATTCTTTGTAGGACGATAGGTTCTTTTATCGAGGGTTTCAAGGGATCTTTATGATCCAAAGCGTAAGGAGTACATCAGCGGCACAAGAGTCTACAAATCGGTGATAGGGGAATGGGGGTAGCGGGACAGTCTTTGACGGTAGTGTCTCTGCAAAGAACCCTGCGGATAGCTCACAATCCTCGAGCTGGAGGGTGTTGGTTCTCTGGGCGATCTCTTGCCAATTTGTCCTCGAGGGGAGAGCCGCGAGTCACTCAGCAGGCACAGGTAGTCGGAGTTCGGGAGCCGCGATCTCGTCAGCAGGGCTCAGATGGTTCAATGGCTGGGGGCCGCGAGTCACTCAGCAGGCCCAGGTGGTTCGGAGTTCGGGAGCCGCGATCTCGTCAGCAGGGCTCAGATGGTTTAATGGCTGGGGGCCGCGAGTCACTCAGCAGGCCCAGGTGGTTCTGTATTCGGTAGCCGCGACAGCGTCAGCAGGCTTCGATGGTTCCAGGTCTTCTCTGCCATTCGTTCCTCCGGCACCCCTTATTATACTCCCCCTGCCCTTGGAAGTCCGGAGTCCTCGCAGAGGGGGCCTTGGGTGACTGAGGGGGTTCGGCGGGATTTCCTGCCGCTCGTTTCTTTGGTCTTTTCAGGTGGGTCTGGGAGGGACCCCAGACGCTCGGCAGGCGAGGCGCCTGCTCCCCAGGGGCCTGGTGGCCGATCGAGTCCTCCCGGGGGAAGGCGACCCGAGGTGTGACTGGGATGGCGCCTCTTGGTCTGGCTCGGGGGTTCCCGCTCCCTCGGTCGGACATGCGTGGTAGGGTGTCGAGTCTGTCGGGGCTCTGGCCGGCCCTCGGGTCTGTGTGGCTGGGGCGGCCGGAGTCGGAGATGTCGTGTCTTGGGGGTGGTTGCAGGTTGGCTGGATGACCGGGAGGGCATACGCCGTGAGGCCGGTCTCACACGCGTCCCCCCCAGCTGAAAGGCGTGGAGAACTACCCATCCACTGGGGGGTTCTCCTCGCCGAAGCGGAAGAACCGGGACAGGCCGTCGGCGTTGGCATGATCCATCCCGGGGCGATGCTCGACAGTGAAGTCCATCCCCTGGAGGGAGATTGACCATTGTAATAGCTTGGGGTTCTCTCCCCTCATCTGCATCAGCCACCGCAAGGGCCGGTGGTCCGTCTGCACTCGGAAGTGGGTTCCGAACAAGTAGGGCCGTAGTTTCATGAGGGCCCAGACTACGGCGAAGGTCTCTCGTTCTATGGTACTCCAGCGCTGTTCTCGAGGCAGCAGCCTTCGGCTGATGAAGGCTATGGGCTGATTGATGCCCTTGTCGTTGAACTGCGAGAGGACGGCTCCGATGCCGTGTTCGGATGCGTCGGTCTGGACCACAAACTCTTGGGAGTAGTCGGGGGCCTTGAGTACTGGGGCGGTGCACATGGCGGTTTTCAAGGCGTCGAACGCCTGCTGGCACGGGGAGTCCACTGCACCTCCTTCTGGAGTTTTTTGGAGGTCAACTCCGTGAGAGGCCCTGCGAGGCTACCATAGTTTTTAATGAACCTCCGGTAGTATCCTGTGAGGCCCAGGAAGGCCCGGACTTCTGTCTGAGTGGTGGGGGGCTCCCAGGACTTGATGGCGTCGATCTTTGGTTGGAGGGGGGCGACCTGCCCGCTGCCCACCTGATGCCCCAGGTAGACCACGGAACCTTGCCCGAGCTGGCATTTGCTGGCCTTCACTGTTAGGCCGGCTTGGCGCAGGGCCAGCAGTACTTGCCGGAGGTGCTGGAGATGCTCGTGCCATTGAGAGCTGAATACGGCTATGTCGTCAAGGTACGCTGCGCTGAACTCCTCGAGTCCGGCCAAGACCTTGTTTACCAACCGCTGGAAGGTGGCCGGTGCATTTTTCATCCTGAACGGCATGACCCTGAAGCGGTAGTGTACATCGGGTGTTGAGAAGGCGGAGCGCTCTTTTGCTCCCTCCGTGAGTGCAATCTGCCAGTAACCGCAGGTCAGGTCGAAGGTGCTGAGGAAACGAGCGGCCCCAAGGCGGTCGATGAGTTCGTCGGCGCGGGGGATAGGATGAGCGTCCGCTCGGGTGACCGCATTGAGCCCCCGGTAGTCCACACAGAATCTTAGTTCGGGGGCGACCCCAGGGGCGGCCGCTTTCGGGACCAGGACTACCGGGCTGGCCCAGGGGCTATCGGAGGGTTCGATCACTCCAAGGGTTAACATCTTCTGTACTTCGGTCTTGATGCAGGTGCGGACCCGGTCAGGCACCCGGTAGGCTCGGTGTCTCACAGGTGGGCTGTCGCCGGTGTCCACGTCGTGGACACACCAGTCGGTGACTCTTGGGGTGAGGGAGAAGAGGTCTGCGAATTGTCTGAGCAGCTGGCGACAGTCGTCGGACTGTTGGGGAGTGAGGGTGGTCGACAGTTTCACTCCCTCCACGGAACCATCCAGTTCTTTAGCGCACAGGGGGTCGGGCAAGGGTTCAGTGTCTTCTTCCGCCCCATCATCGGTGGCCAGTAGCAAACTTAACTCCGTTCTCACAAAGTGGGGCTTGAGACGGTTCACGTGGAGAACCCGGAGGGGGTTCCGTGGGGACTGTACATCGATCAGGTACGTGACCTGACTCTTCCGCTCGATCACCTTGAAGGGGCCAGTCCATTTGTCCTGTAGGGCGCAGGGTTTCACCGGGGCCATGACCCAAACCTGCTGGCCCGGCTGGAACTCGACCAGAGTTGCGTTCTGGTCATACCAGCGCTTCATTTCTTCTTGGCTGGCCTCGAGGTTCGCCTCTGCGAGTTCTCTGAACTTCCGGGTCTGGTTGCGGAGCGCCAGGATGTAGCGGAACACATCAGGAGGGGTCCCCCGGGGGCTTGTCTCCCAGCCCTCTTTGACCAGGCTCAGGGACCCACGGACGGGGTGTCCGTATAGCAGTTCGAATGGGCTGAACCCCAGGGATTTTTGGGGAACTTCCCGGTACGCGAACAGGAGGCAAGGGAGGAGGACGTCCCATCTTCGGCGCAGGGGCTCCTCGAGGCCCAGGATCATCCCCTTCAGGGTTCGGTTGAAGCATTCCACCAGGCCGTTGCCCTGGGGGTGGTAGGGGGTTGTGAACTTATATGTTACTCCGCACTGCTGCCACAGGGACTTCATGTAGCGGGATATGAAGTTAGTTCCGCGATCGCTCACAACCTCACGAGGGAATCCGACACGGGAGAAGATCCCCATGAGAGCCCAGCCCACCACGGGAGCCGTCACGGTGCGGAGGGGAATGGCCTCGGGGTAGCGGGTGGCATGGTCCACCAGGACGAGGATGAATCTGTGGCCCTGGGCGGTCTTCGGATCCAGGGGTCCCACGATGTCGATGCCGACCCGCTCAAACGGGGTACTCACAACGGGAAAGGGTTGTAATGGAGCCTTGCGTTTTCCGCCACTTTTCCCACTGCCCTGGCACGTGAGGCAGGATTTACAGTGGACTTCTACATTTGCTCGCATCTTGGGCCAATGGAAGTGGGTAACTAATCGCTGATATGTTTTGTCTTGGCCTAAGTGTCCTGCCAAGGGTACATCGTGGGCCAGGCCCAAGAGGAGGCTTCGGAAGCGCAGGGGTACTACCAGTACTCGGGCTGCGCCTAGCTCGGCTGACTTTTGTTCACTGTATAGGAGGCCATTGTCCCAATAGACCCAGTGGGTTCCGGTCCGGTCACCGGCGGTCTGTGCTTCTGCTTGTTGTCGGAGTCCCACGAGGGAAGAGCAGGTGGCCTGTTCCTGGCAGAACTCTTCCCGGGAGGGACCTCCCTCACAGCGCCACTGGGCCATCTCGGGCAGTTCCCCGAGCTCAGTCAGTGCCTCAGGGGCGGAAGGTTCCGGCTCTTCTCCCGGGTTAGTGTCTTCTTCTCCTTCCGAAGGAGGGTTGTCCGTTTCTGGTAGGGTGTCCCGGTTCTCGGGGACAGTGTTCGGTGGGAGGGCCCCATCGCCCTCGAAGAGTGGCAATCGCGCGGTCATAGAGCGCGTGGTGGCGCAGACCCATTCGGGTAGGCCCATCATCTCGAGATGGGCTCTTCGTTCCACTTGCCTCCACGGGGAACTCTCAAGGTCGTTGCCCAGGAGGCAGTCTACGGGCTGTGAGGCTCGGACGGCTACCTTCAATTCTCCGGAAACTCCTCCCCACTCGAAAGGCACCAGAGCCATCTGGCAGAGGCTCTCGGAATTGTCGGAGGATATGACCGGACAGAGGGCACCGGGTAGGATCTGGTCTTCAGAGATTAGGTTGCGGTGGACCGCGGTGACACTTGCCCCGGTATCGCGGAGGCCCTCGACTCGGTGGCCGTTGATGGTCACCTGCTGTCGGTACTTCTTCGTGTTGGCGGGCAAGGGTGTCCCGGGGACCATTTCTCGATCACCAAGGGAGACCAGGGCCATGGCAGCTGGTTCCCACTCTTCGGAGTCCTCTATCTCTTCCCCTAGGGCCACGGAGGCCATCTGCCTGGCCGGGGGGGTTGGTCGTTGCGGTTCGTTGATACTGGGGACACTGGGGGTCATTGGCGTAGTGTCCGGGCTGCTGGCAGCGGAAGCAGGTGATCCTGATTCGTGGCCCTTGCCGCCCCGGGGCTCCGGTGCTGGCTGGGGACGGGGCTGGACCTGCCGCTGGTGGGCTGCTGGAAGGGCTGTGCGGAGGCCCCCCTGGGAAGTCTCTCGGTCGGCCGTGGTTTCCTCCGCCCCTCTGGCGGGGTGGTCCTTGACTGTGGCGACCGTAGTCTCCCACGGGGCCTCGTGCGGCCCGGGTGTTCACCCAACGGTCAGCCTCGGCGGCCAGCTTCCGAGGGTCGGTGAGTTTACTGTCCAGGAGATGTTGGCGCAGTTCTACAAAGCAGTTGGCCGCTAAATGTTCCCAGGCGATTAGATCAAACAGCTCTTCGAAGGTGGAGACCTTGCTGCCCTTGATCCACCCGTCCAAGGCCCGGCTGTAAAAGTTCACGTATTCTACCCATGTGGTGCCCGGTATCTTTTTGCAATCTCGGAACCGTTGCCGGTACATCTCGGGGGTGAGTCCATACCGGCCCACGAGGGCTTCTTTCATGTGGCTGTAGGAGTTCATGACCGTGGAGGGCAGATCCAGCAAGGTATCTCTCCCTTCGCTTAAGAACCGGCCCCATAGCCCAGCCCCCCAATCCTTCTGCGGGACTCGGTGAGAGGTCATGGCGACTTCGTAGGCCTTAAACCACTGCTGGATATCGTCGTTTTTGTAATACTCCTTTACCACATCCTTGGGGATGTGGACTTTGGCTTCCACGGTGGGAGCGGATGGTAGATTCCCGGAAGGTCGTGATTCTTCGCTTTTGGCCCTCAACTCGATCTCTTTCAGGCTGCGTTCATTTTCCAGCTGGAGTTTCTTTTCGTCGTGCTCTCTTTGGCGTCTCTTTTTCTCGAGTTCCCCTTGTAGCCGTAACTGCTCGACGGCTAACTTTTTCTCGGCCAGTTTTAGTTCTCCCTCGATTTTCAGCTTGGCCAGTTCAAGTTCGTGGTTGCGGCCTCTCTCTCGGTCCGCTAGTTCCTCGGGGGACAGGTTCCCCTCTGGCCCGCTGTTTCTCACCGGGATGCTTTGTGGTTCATGGGCGGAGTCTCCTTCCGTTTGGGTCGGGGGCGCCCCCGCCTCGACCCAGGTCTTCAATACTTTTTGGAAGTCTTCCTTTGTGCTTAATCCGGTGGTAGCGATTCCAAGGTCTTTGCAAAATTGTTTTAATTCTCTATGCGTATAATAGTCCAATTGATCCTCTCGGAACATCGAGCTCATTTCGGTACCTGCGGCACCCAGGGAGGTTTCTCCTTCCATCTCTGTTTGGTAGTGCGTCAGTAGTTCACTGCACGCTCTCTATCGGTGTCGGCTCGGATCCCGTCGTCTGCCACCAAATGTTGGAAAGGCGTTCGCCGGAGGGGGGTTCGATACGCGTCTTGCCCACCCCTTTGACCCACCTCTCCCAAGTAGGCCGAACCAGGCGCGCACACCCTGAGCTTACACTACGAACAGAGTGACACCACACGTATTCTTTGTAGGACGATAGGTTCTTTTATCGAGGGTTTCAAGGGATCTTTATGATCCAAAGCGTAAGGAGTACATCAGCGGCACAAGAGTCTACAAATCGGTGATAGGGGAATGGGGGTAGCGGGACAGTCTTTGAAGGTAGTGTCTCTGCAAAGTACCCTGCGGATAGCTCACAATCCTCGAGCTGGAGGGTGTTGGTTCTCTGGGCGATCTCTTGCCAATTTGTCCTCGAGGGGAGAGCCGCGAGTCACTCAGCAGGCACAGGTAGTCGGAGTTCGGGAGCCGCGATCTCGTCAGCAGGGCTCAGATGGTTCAATGGCTGGGGGCCGCGAGTCACTCAGCAGGCCCAGGTGGTTCGGAGTTCGGGAGTCGCGATCTCGTCAGCAGGGCTCAGATGGTTCAATGGCTGGGGGCCACGAGTCACTCAGCAGGCCCAGGTGGTTCTGTATTCGGTAGCCGCGACAGCGTCAGCAGGCTTCGATGTTTCCAGGTCTTCTCTGCCATTCGTTCCTCCGGCACCCCTTATTATACTCCCCCTGCCCTTTGAAGTCCGGAGTCCTCGCAGAGGGGGCCTTGGGTGACTGAGGGGGTTCGGCGGGATTTCCTGCCGCTCGTTTCTTTGGTCTTTTCAGGTGGGTCTGGGAGGGACCCCAGACGCTCGGCTCCCCAGGGGCCTGGTGGCCGATCGAGTCCTCCCGGGGGAAGGCGACCCGAGGTGTGACTGGGCTGGCGCCTCTTGGTCTGGCTCGGGGGTTCCCGCTCCCTCGGTCGGACATGCGTGGTAGGGTGTCGAGTCTGTCGGGGCTCTGGCCGGCCCTCGGGTCTGTGTGGCTGGGGCGGCCGGAGTCGGAGATGTCGTGTCTTGGGGGTGGTTGCAGGTTGGCTGGATGATCGGGAGGGCATACGCCGTGAGGCCGGTCTCACACAGTGTGAGGCATGCAGCACTGTGTGGCGTGCAGCGGCGTGCAGCAGTGTGCGGCATGCAGCAGTGTGCGGCGTGCAGCAGTGTTTCGAGTAGCATTGTGCGGCGTGCAGCAGTGTGTGGCGTGCAGCAGTGTGCGGCGTGCAGCAGTGTGCACCATGCAGCAGTGTGTGGTGTGCAGCAGTGTTTCGTGTAGCAGTGTGAGGCATGCAGCACTGTGTGGCGTGCAGCGGCGTGCAGCAGTGTGCGGCGTGCAGCAGTGTGTGGCATGCAGCAGTGTGCGGCATGCAGCAGTGTGCGGCGTGCAGCAGTGTGAGGTGTGCAGCAGTGTGAGGCATGCAGCAGTGTGCGGCGTGCAGCAGTGTGCGGCATGCAGCAGTGTGCGGCGTGCAGCAGTGTGTGGCGTGCAGCAGTGTGTGGCGTGCAGCAGTGTTTTGTGTAGCAGTGTGCCGCGTGCAGCAGTGTCGGCGTGCAGCAGTGTGCTGCGTGCAGCAGTGTGTGGCGTGCAGCAGTGTGTGGCATGCAGCAGTGTGTGGTGTGCAGCGGCATGCAGCAGTGTGTGGCATGCAGCAGTGTGTGGCGTGCAGCAGTGTGCGGCGTGCAGCAGTGTGCAGCGTGCAGCAGTGTGCGGCGTGCAGCTGTGTGAGGCGTGCAGCAGTGTGCGGCGTGCAGCAGTGTGAGGCGTGCAGCAGTGAGAGGCATGCAGCAGTGTGCGGCGTGCAGCAGTGTGTGCCGTGCAGCAGTGTGTGGCGTGCAGCAGTGTTTCGTGTCGCATTGTGCGGCGTGCAGCAGTGTGTGGCGTGCAGCAGTGTGTGGCGTGCAGCAGTGTGTGTTGTGCAGCAGTGTGAGGCGTGCAGCAGTGTGAGGCATGCAGCAGTGTGAGGCGTGCAGCAGTGTGTGGCATGCAGCAGTGTGTGGCGTGCAGCAGTGTTTCGTGTAGCAGTGTGAGGCATGCAGCACTGTGTGGCACGCAGCGGCGTGCAGCAGTGTGTGGCGTGCAGCAGTGTGTGGTGTGCAGCGGCATGCAGCAGTGTGTGGAATGCAGCAGTGTGCGGCGTGCAGCAGTGTGTGGCGTGCAGCAGTGTGTGGCGTGCAGCAGTGTGTGGCATGCAGCAGTGTGCTGCGTGTAGCAGTGTGCGGCGTGCAGCAGTGTGCGGCGTGCAGCAGTGTGAGGCGTGCAGGAGTGTGCGGCGTGCAGCAGTGTGAGGCGTGCAGCAGTGTGAGGCGTGCAGCAGTGTGCGGCGTGCAGCAGTGTGTGCCGTGCAGCAGTGTGTGGTGTGCAGCAGTGTTTTGTGTAGCATTGTGCGGCGTGCAGCAGTGTGTGGCGTGCAGCTGTGTGTGGCGTGCAGCAGTGTTTCGTGTAGCAGTGTGCAGCGTGCAGCAGTGTGCGGCGTGCAGCAGTGTGCAGCGTGCAGCAGTGTGTGGCATGCAGCAGTGTTTCGTGTAGCAGTGTGAGGCATGCAGCACTGTGTGGCGTGCAGCGGCGTGCAGCAGTGTGCGGCGTGCAGCAGTGTGCGGCATGCAGCAGTGTGCGGCGTGCAGCAGTGTTTCGTGTAGCAGTGTGCGGCGTGCAGCAGTGTGCGGCATGCAGCAGTGTGTGGCGTGCAGCAGTGTTTTGTGTAGCAGTGTGAGGCATGCAGCACTGTGTGGCATGCAGCGGCGTGCAGCAGTGTGCGGCGTGCAGCAGTGTGCGGCGTGCAGCAGTGTGAGGCGTGCAGCAGTGTGAGGCGTGCAGCAGGGTGAGGCATGCAGCAGTGTGTGGTGTGCAGCGGCATGCAGCAGTGTGTGTCGTGCAGCAGTGTGTGGCGTGCAGCAGTGTGCGGCGTGCAGCAGTGTGAGGCGTGCAGCAGTGTGCGGCGTGCAGCAGTGTGAGGCGTGCAGCAGTGTGAGGCGTGCAGCAGTGTGCGGCGTGCAGCAGTGTGTGCCGTGCAGCAGTGTGTGGCGTGCAGCAGTGTTTCGTGTAGCATTGTGCGGCGTGCAGCAGTGTGTGGCGTGCAGCAGTGTGTGGCGTGCAGCAGTGTGTGGCGTGCAGTAGTGTTTCGTGTAGCAGTGTGCGGCGTGCAGCAGTGTGCGGCGTGCAGCAGTGTGAGGCGTGCAGCAGTGTGAGGCGTGCAGCAGTGTGAGGCGTGCACCAGTGTGCGACATGCAGCAGTGTGCGGCGTGCAGCAGTGTGTGGCGTGCAGCAGTGTTTCGTGTAGCAGTGTGAGGCATGCGGCACTGTGTGGCACGCAGCGGCGTGCAGCAGTGTGTGGCGTGCAGCAGTGTGTGGCGTGCAGCGGCATGCAGCAGTGTGTGGCGTGCAGCAGTGTGTGGCGTGCAGCAGTGTGCGGCGTGCAGCAGTGTGTGGCGTGCAGCAGTGTGCTGCGTGCAGCAGTGTCGTGCAGCATGCAGCAGTGGGTAATGCAGCAGTGTGCAGCAGTGTGTGGCGTGCAGCAGTGTGCGGCGTGCAGCATTGTGTGCCGTGCAGCAGTGTGTGGCATGCAGCAGTGTTTCGTGTAGCATTGTGTGGCGTGCAGCAGTGTGTGGCATGCAGCAGTGTGTGGCGTGCAGCAGTGAGTAATGCAGCAGTGTGCAGCAGTGTGTGGCGTGCAGCAGTGTGCGGCATGCAGCATTGTGTGCCGTGCAGCAGTGTGTGGCGTGCAGCAGTGTTTCTTGTAGCATTGTGTGGCGTGCAGCAGTGTGTGGCATGCAGCAGTGTGTGGCGTGCAGCAGTGTTTCGTGTAGCAGTGTGCGGCATGCAGAAGTGTGCGGTGTGCAGCAGTGTGCTGCGTGCAGCAGTGTGTGGCGTGCAGCAGTGTGTGGCGTGCGGCAGTGTGTGGCGTGCAGCAGTGTGCGGCGTGCAGCAGTGTGAGGCGTGCAGCAGTATGCGGCGTGCAGCAGTGTGAGGCGTTGTGAGACCGGCCTCGTGGCGTGGGCCCCCCCGACCAGCAAGCTACCCTGCAACCGCACCGATCCTCGATGTCACAGACTTCCGGCCCCCATGGCCCAACATCCCGAGGGCCGGCCAGATCCCCAACACGCATGCCCGGCCGAGGAAGAGCGAAACCCCCCAAACCAGACCGAGAGGCGCCGACCCTGTCACACCTCTGGTCTCTTCCCCGAGGGAGGTTTCGATCGACCACCAGGCCCCCGGTGAGCGGCCGCCTCGCCTGCTGGGCGTCTGGAGTCCCTCCCGGACCCACCTGAACAGATCAAAGGGCCGAGCGACAGGAAGCCCGGACACACCGCCCCAGGCACCCAGACCCCTCTCGGCGAGGACTCCGGACTTCAAAGAGGAGGGGAAGTATAACAAGGGGTGCGGAAGGGACGGGAGGCAGAGAAGACCTGGACTGACGAAAGCCTGCTGACCTGGTCGCGGCTCGATCGCTCCCCGAACAGAAGAACTCTGGACCACCTGAGCCCTGCTGACGCTGTTGCGGCTCCCCGAACTCTGAACCATCTGAGCCCTGCTGACGCTGTCGCGGCTCCCCGAACTCTGAACCATCTGAGCCCTGCTGACGCTGTCGCGGCTCCCCGAACTCTGAACCATCGGAGCCCTGCTGACGCCGTCGCGGCTCCCCGAACTACGAACCCCCGGTGCATGCTGAGTGACTCGCGGCCCGCTCCTCCAAGAGAATCAGCAGAGATTGCCGAGAGAAGCAACATCCCCTCAGCTCGAGAATTGAGAGCTGTGCGCCGGATACTCTGCAGAGACACTGATTCAAAGACTGTCCCGCTACCCCTTACCCCTCATCACGAGATCACTGCCGCTTGTGGCATCCATTCTGCACCTGCCTTCCGGATCATAAAGATCCCTGACAACTAACGATAAAAGTCTATTGTCTTACAACAAATTACTGTGTGGTGTCCCTCTATCCGAAGAGAGTAAGCGCAGCGTGTGCGATCCTAGGTACGAGACCCTTCCAAGAAGGGCCTCCCCGCTCTTGCTCGGCCTAACTCTGGGAAAGGTGGGCCTCCGGGTGGTCAGGAACGCATTCCGCAGCCTCCCCGGGGAATGCCTTCCAACATTTGGTGGCAGGCGACGGGATCCGAGCCAACACCTAGAGATCGTGCAGTAGACGGCTGACGCACTACCAAGAAGAAATGGAAGGAGAAACTTCCCTAGGTGCCGCAGGCACCAACCCGAGCACGACATTCCAAGAGGACCAGTTAGAATCTTATACGCACCGAGAACTGAAACAATTTTGCAAAGACCTTGGAATCGCTACCACCGGACTAAGCACGAAAGAGGACTTCCAGGGAGCATTAAAAACGTGGGTCGAGGCGGGAACTCCCCGGACACAAACAGAAGGAGAGCCTCCTAACGAACCACGAAGCACCCCGGGGAGGAACGGCGCTCCCGAGGGGGGCCTATCCACAGAGGAACTAGCGGACCGAGAAAGAGGTCGCAACCACGAACTAGAACTAGCAAAATTAAAAATCGAAGGAGAGCTAAAACTGGCCGAAAAGAAGCTGGCGGTGGAACAGTTACGCCTACAAGGAGAACTCGAGGAAAAGAAACGACAAAGAGAACACGAAGAAAGAAAACTCCAACTGGAGCACGAATGTAGCCTGAAAGAGATCGAGCTCAAGGCTAAGAATGCGGAGGCCAGACCCTCGGAAACCCAACCCCTCTCCTCCACCGTGGAACCAAAGGTCCACATCCCCAAAGATGTGGTGAAGGAATACTATAAGAACGACGACATCCAGCAATTGTTCAAAGCCTACGAAGTCGCCATGACCTCCCACCGAGTCCCGCAGAAAGACTGGGGGGCTGGGCTGTGGGGCCGGTTCGTGAGCGAGGGGAGAGATACCCTGCTGGACCTGCCCTCCACGGTGATGAACTCCTACAGTCACATGAAAGAGGCCCTAGTAGCAAGATATGGGCTCACCCCTGAAATGTACCGGCAACGGTTTAGAGACTGCAAGAAGATACCCGGTACCACCTGGGTGGAGTACGTGAACTTTTACAGCCGGGCCTTGGACGGGTGGATCAAGGGCAGCAAAGTCTCCACCTTTGAGGAGCTGTTCGACCTAATCGCATGGGAACACTTGTCCGCTAATTGCTTTGTAGAGCTGCGCCAGCACCTCCTGGACAGCAAACTCACAGACCCTCGAAAACTGGCCGTCGACGCTGACCGGTGGGTAAACACCCGGGCCTCCCGGGGCCCCGTGGGAGACTACGGTCGCCACAGTCAGGGACCCCCCCCGCCAGAGGGGCGGAGGGAATCAAGGCCGGCCAAGGGAACTCCCGGGGGGATCCCCGCGCAGCCCCCCCAGAGGACAACCTCCGCCCTTTCCAGCTCCACCTCCGGCCAGCACCGGGCCACCGGGGAGGCCGGGGCCCCGAGTGAGGATCACCTGTTTCCGCTGCCAACAGACCGGACACTATGCCAGCGACCCTCAATGTCCCATGTACCAGCGAACCGCCACAACAACCCCTGGGGGAAGAGATGGAAGACTCCGAAGAATGGGAACCAGCCGCCATGGCCTTGGTCTCCCTAGGGGACCGGGAGATGGTCCCCGGAACGTCCCTGCCCGCCAACACAAAGAAGTTCCGACAGCAGGTGACGGTCAATGGTCACCGAGTCAAGGGCCTCTGGGACACGGGGGCGAGTGTCACTGCGGTTCATTGTCACCTGGTCTCCGAAGATCAGATCCTGCCCGGCGCCTTTTGTCCCGTCATATCATCAGACAATTCCGAGAGCCTCTGCCGGATGGCCCTAGTCCCCTTCGAATGGGGGGGAGTCACCGGCAAGTTAAAAGTGGCGGTCCGAACCTCCCAGCCCATGGACTGCCTCCTGGGCAACGACCTTGAGAATTCCCCGTGGGGACAAGTGGAACGAAGAGCCCATCTCGAGATGATGGGCCTACCCGAATGGGTATGCGCCACCACGCGCTCGATGAATCTCAGAGTGCCTTCCTCCGAGGGGGGAGAGGCCATGCCGCTAAGCACCGCCACCATCCCCGAGGTCCAGGATGCACCACCCGAGGCCAACGACCCCCTGCCGGACGAAGCGACCGTTCCCGACGAGGGGTCCGTGCCTCCCGACCCCGAACCCCTGACCGAGCTCGGGGACCTGCCGGAAATGGCCCAGTGGCACTGCGAAGGAGGCCCCTCCCGAGAAGAATTCTGCCAAGAACAATCCACCTGCCCGTCCCTCATTGGACCCCGACAACATGCCGAGGCCCAAGCAGCAGGCGACCGGACCGGCACCCACTGGGTATACTGGGAAAACGGCCTCCTGTACAGCGAACAGAAGTCGGCCGAGTTGGGATCGGCCCGAGTACTGGTGGTACCCCTGCGCTTCCGAAGTCTCCTCCTGGGCCTGGCCCATGATGTACCCCTGGCCGGACACTTAGGCCAAGATAAGACCTACCAGCGACTCGTCTCCCACTTCTATTGGCCCAAGATGCGAGCGAATGTGGAGTCCTGCCTCACGTGCCAGGCCAGCGGAAAGAGTGGGGGGAAGCGCAAGGCTCCGTTACAACCCTTCCCCGTCGTCAGTACCCCTTTTGAGCGGGTAGGAATCGACATCGTGGGACCGCTGGACCCCAAGACCGCCCAGGGCCACCGGTTCATCCTCGTCCTGGTAGACCATGCCACCCGGTACCCCGAAGCCATCCCCCTCCGCACCGTGACGGCCCCCGTGGTAGGCCGGGTCTTGATGGGGATCTTCTCCCGCGTGGGGTTCCCCCGCGAAGTCGTGAGTGATCGGGGTACGAACTTTATCACCAGATACATGAGGTCCCTCTGGCAGCAGTGCGGAGTATCGTACAAGTTCACCACACCGTACCACCCCCAAGGGAATGGCCTAGTCGAGCGCTTTAACAGGACACTGAAAGGAATGATCATGGGCCTTGAAGAACCTCTACGCCGGAGATGGGACGTCCTCCTCCCATGCCTCCTGTTCGCCTACCGGGAGGTTCCACAAAAATCCCTGGGGTTCAGCCCATTCGAAATTCTATATGGACACCCCGTCCGGGGACCCCTGAGCCTGGTCAAGGAGGGTTGGGAAACGACTCTCCAGGGGACCCCTCCGGATGTGTTCCGAAACCTCTTGGCGCTCCGCAACCAGACCCGGAAATTCCGAGAACTCGCAGAGGCGAACCTCGAGTGTTAGACGGACCGGGAGGGTCGGCCGAGGACAAGGGGAGAGGTCTCCGGGGAGAGCCGTCTCCAGCGATCGTACAGATGAGTAACTTCCCCCCCACAGATACACACCACACAAGGATAGGATTTAACGTTCTTTATAGGCGATTTCTTGAGGTACGATGAAATGGTACAAGGAGGTCTGGACTCAGGGGTCCCCTCGATTCTAGTCTCTTGGTTTGGGAAAAAGGGGGTAGCGGGACAGTCTGGTTACCAATCTGGTAGCTGAGATGGTATGGTGGGTAGCTCACAATCTTCGAGCTCGGTGTTCTAGCTTGGACGGGCCGCGGCAGCGCCAGCAGGTCCCGGTGAAGGTGGTCGTTACACGGTCCGCGGCAGCGCCAGCAGGTCCCGATGAAGGTGGTCGTTACACGGTCCGCGGCAGCGCTAGCAGGTCCCGATGAAGGTGGTCGTTACAACGGTCCGCGGCAGCGCCAGCAGGTCCCGACAAGGATGGATGATGCAGAAGGCCGCGGCAGCGCCAGCAGGCAGGACGATAATTCACAAGGCAGGGCTACGGCAGCGCCAGTAGTCCGTCAAGGCTGAGTTCTTCTCGGTGTCTCTCGACTCCAGGATACAACTGCCTTCCTGCTCTGGAGCTGCCCTAGTTATAGGTCTGGCGCCCTTTGATGTCCGGACCCTCGCACTTGGAGGTCGGGGGGTCCGGGATGAGGGAGTCCAGACACCCAGCAGGGGGTGGAGCCAGCGCCCGGGGGAGCTGGAGGGCGATCGGCACCTGGCGGGGGAGAGCCATCGACACTTCTTTCTCCCATTGACCTGCCAAGTGGTCCGTTCACCTCCTGGGTGGATGGTGGTGCCGGGCTGTCGGGGCCGGGCCAGGCCCAGGGTTAGGGTCGAGCTGAGGCCACGCGGCCTCGTGGCGCAGTGTCCAAGATGGCGGCTGATCCGGCCGGGGGAGCCGGTAGGAGTTCGGCCCCATGATACATGGATGTCCGGGGGCAGGAGTTCCGTCGGGAGACGGGGTGCGGGTTGCTCTTGTGGGTAACACCTAGGAGTCCGGGGCTTGGGCCGTGTCATGCGGGGAGGGAGCGAGCCCTTCATGTGGCCTGTCCAACATGCGTCCCCCCCAGCTGAAGGCGGGGAGAGTCTCCCATCCTCTTGGGGACTCTCCTCGTCGAGGCGGAAAAAGCGTGACAGGCCATCTGCGTTGGCGTGGTCTTGGCCCGGTCGATGTTCCACAGTGAAGTCCATCCCCTGCAGGGAGATGGACCAGCGCAATAGTTTTGGGTTTTCCCCCCGCATCTGCATTAGCCACTGCAGGGGTCGATGATCGGTTTGCACCCGGAAGTGGGTACCGAAGAGATAGGGCCGGAGCTTTTTGAGGGCCCACACCACTGCGAAGGCCTCCCTCTCGATTGTGCTCCAGCGCTGTTCTCGGGCCAGGAGGCGTCTGCTGATGAAGGCCACCGGCTGGTCAAGACCCTCGGGGTACAGCTGGGAGAGAACCGCCCCGATGCCGTGGTCGGAGGCGTCCGTTTGCACAATGAATTCCCGACTGTAATCGGGGGCCTGGAGCACAGGGGCGGTGCACAGGGCGGCTTTCAGTTTCTCGAAGGCCGCTTGACAGTCGGGGGTCCAGTTAATCTTCTTCGGTTGGTTTTTGGACGTGAGACCCGTGAGGGGCCCCACAATGCTGCCATAGTCCCTCACGAACCGCCGGTAGTAGCCGGTGAGTCCCAAGAAGGCTCGGACCTCGGTCTGCGTGACTGGGGGTTGCCAGGACTGGATGGCAGCGATTTTGAGTTGCAGAGGGGCCACCAGACCGCTTCCCACCTGGTGTCCGAGGTAGGTCACGGACCCCTGACCAATTTGGCACTTGCCGGCCTTGATTGTGAGGCCGGCCCGCTGGAGGGCTTGCAGGACCTCTCGGAGGTGGTGGAGGTGGTCGGACCAGTGGTGGCTGTACACAGCGATATCGTCCAGGTAGGCGGCGCTGAACTCTTCGAGCCCCGCCAAGACCTGGTTCACTAGTCGCTGAAAAGTAGCTGGGGCATTCTTCATGCCGAAGGGCATGACCTTGAAGTGGTAGTGGCCATCGGGGGTAGAAAAGGCGGACCGTTCTTGGGCTCGGGGTGTGAGACCGATCTGCCAGTAGCCCGCTCTCAGGTCGAAGATGCTGAGGTAGCGGGCAGCCCCCATGCGGTCGATCAATTCATCCGCTCGGGGGATGGGATGAGCGTCGGTCCTGGTGACAGCATTCAAGCCCCGATAGTCGACGCAGAATCGGAGTTCAGGAGTGGTGCCGGGGGCAGCGGCTTTGGGGACCAGCACGACCGGGCTGGCCCAGGGGCTGTCCGAGGGCTCGATGACCCCGAGCGTGAGCATCTTAAACACTTCCTCTTGGATGCAGGCCCGCACCCGATCTGGTACGCGGTATGCCCGGTGTCTGATAGGGGGACTGTCCCCCGTGTCCACGTCGTGCAAGCACCAGGGGGTGACCCCTGGGGTGAGGGAAAACAGAGTAGCAAACTGCAGCAGGAGGTCCCGGCAGCCTTGGCGTTGCTCTGGGGTGAGGGCCTCGGAGAGCCGGACCCCGTCCACGGAACCGTCTTTCTCCTGAGTCTTCAGGAGATCAGGGAGAGGCTCGGAGTCTTCTTCCGCCCCACTGTCTGTAGCCATCAGGAGGCTGAGTTCCGAGCGCACAAAGTGGGGTTTGAGTCTGTTGGTGTGGAGGACCCGGAGGGGGTTCCGGGGAGACTCCATATCGATGAGATAGGTGACGGGGCTCTTGCGTTCGACCACTTTGAAGGGCCTCGTCCACTTGTCCTGCAAGGCACATGGTTCGGTGGGGGACATCACCCACACTTGTTGACCAGGTTCGAATTCGACGGAGGAGGCATTTTGATCGTACCATTTTTTCATGTCCTCCTGACTGGCCTCAAGATTCGCTTTTGCCATTTCCCTGAATCGCCGGGTCTGATTGCGTAGTGCCAGGAGGTACTTGAAGACGTCTGGAGGGGTCTTTAGGGGGGCCATCTCCCAACCTTCTTTGACTAGGCTGAGGGGCCCTCGCACAGGGTGCCCGTACAACAGTTCTAAGGGGCTAAAACCGAGGGACTTTTGGGGAACTTCACGATAGGCAAAGAGGAGGCACGGAAGTAGTACATCCCACTGGCGACGGAGGGGCTCTTCCAATCCCCCAATCATTCCCTTGAGCGTGCGGTTGAATCGCTCAACTAGTCCGTTTCCTTGAGGATGATAGGGGGTCGTGAATCGGTAGGTGACCCCGCACTGTTGCCAGAGGGACTTCATATATTTCGAGATAAAGTTTGTGCCTCGGTCGCTGACGACTTCTCGGGGGAAGCCCACCCGGGAGAAGATCCCCATTAAGGCCCGGCCGACCACCGGAGCTGTTACAGTTCGCAGGGGCACAGCCTCGGGGTAGCGGGTGGCGTGGTCCACCAGTACCAGGATGAACCGATGTCCTTGTGCTGTGCGGGGGTCCAGGGGCCCCACAATGTCTATTCCCACCCTCTCGAACGGGGTGGTGACAACTGGGAAGGGTTGCAGAGGTGCTTTGAGCTTGCGGCCGCTCTTCCCGCTGGCCTGGCACGTGGGGCAGGACCGGCAGTGGTTGAGGACGTCGTTTCGCATCCTCGGCCAGAAAAAGTGGGTCACCAGGCGACTGTAGGTTTTGTCCTGGCCCAGGTGTCCCGCCAGAGGGACATCGTGGGCCAAATTTAGCAGGAAGTCTCTGAAACGGAGGGGCACCACCAGCACTCGACTGGCCCCTAACTCCGCGATTCTCTGTTCACTGTATAACAGGTCATTATCCCAATAGACCCAATGGGCTCCGGTGGAGTCCCCGGCGCTCTGGGCGATGGCTTGCTGGCGGAGTCCCTCGAGGGAGGGACAGGTCTTCTGCTCCTGGCGGAACTGTTCCTGGGTGGGCCCCCCTTCTTGACGCCACTGAGCCAGGCCGGGAAGGTCCTGGGGCTGGGCCACTCCTTCGGGGGTTGGCTCTGGGGGGTCGGTATAGTCGGTGTCCTCTACTGGAGCGATCGGGGGAGGAGGTGCAGGCCATTCTGGTTCTTCTGGTCGGGGGATGGCACGGGCGGCCATGGACCGGGTGGTTACGCACGCCCAGTCCGGGAGGCCCAGCATCCCCAGGTGCTCTCTTCTTTCGACGGCGGCCCACGGGGAACTCTCAAGATCATTCCCCAGGAGACAGTCCACGGGGGCATCATCCCGGACCGTCACCTTCAACATGCCGGAGACCCCTCCCCATTCGAAGGGGACGCAGGCCATCCGACATAGACTCTCGGAATTGTCGGCTGAGCGGACGGGGCAGAGAATGTTCGGCAGGATCTGCTCTGGTTTTACCAGGTGACAGCGGACGGCCGTCACACTGGCCCCTGTGTCATGTAGGGCTTCGGCCCGGCGCCCATTAATGTTCACCCACTGGCTATATTTTCTGGTGTTGGCGGGTAGGGGAGCCCGCGGGACCATGTCTTTTCCCCCTAGGCACGCTAGAACCATGGCGGCCGGTTCCCACTCTTGTTGTGCCTGCTCATATTCTTCTTGTTCCTCGGAGATTTGTTCTCCCCCCAGGGCGGCGGCAGCTACCTGGCGGGGTTTTGGCGTTTGGTTCTGCGGGCAGTTCGGGTCATTGGCGTAGTGGCCGACTCGCTGGCATCGGTGACACGTGACGTTGGCTCGGAACCCCGGGCGCATCGGGGGGTTGCCCCGGCCGGCCGGGGGCGGGGTGCTGGCAGCGGGAGTGGCCGGGACGGTGTCTCTCCCTCGCCCCTGGCCTCCTCCTCCTCCTCGGGGACGGTGCTGACCTTGGTTGTTCCGGTTTTGCTCGTGTGGCCCTCTCCGGCCCACTCGGGTGCTTTCCCACCGGTCAGCTTCGGCGGCGAGTTGTCGTGGGTCAGTCAATTTACTGTCGAGGAGGTGCTGCCTGAGCTCGACGAAGCAGTTGTTAGACAGGTGCTCCCACACCATGAGGTTAAAAAGTTGCTCGTAGGTCGTTACGTGGCTTCCCTTGATCCAACCCTCGAAGGCTCGGCTGAAATAGTTGACATATTCCACCCACGTTGTACCCGGGATCCGGGTGCAGTCCCGAAACCTCTGGCGGTACATTTCGGGTGTGAGCCCATATCGGGTGAGGAGGGCAGCCTTCATGTGATCATAGGATGACATCTGATGGTCTGGGAGCTGCAGTAGGGCATCGCGGCCTTCGTTGACGAACCTCCCCCATAGGCCGGCTCCCCAGTCACTCCGATCGATCCGGTGGGAGGTCATGGCGATCTCGTAGGCCTTGAACCACTGCTGTATGTCGTCCTCTCGGACATACTCTCGGACAACATCCTTGGGGATGTGGACTTTCTTTTCTGTCGCTCCCGGGGTGCGCGGTCGCTCGGGCACCTCCGGTTCTTTGTTCTGCTTCCGTAGTTCTATTTCTGCCAGTTTGCGCTCGTGTTCGAATGTTAGTCTTTTTTCTTCGAGCTCTCTCTGCCTCTGTTTTTCTTCCCGTTCTTCTCGGAGCCGCAGATGTTCTAGGTTCAGTTTTTGCTCGGCTAATTTTAGTTCACCGTCCATTTTGAGTCGTGCCATTTCCAACTCATGTAATCTGTTTTTTTCTCTTTCTTGGAGAGGCCCGTTCCTCGCTCCTCGGGAGCCGTGGCGTTCCTCTCCGATGCTGCACCGTTTTGGTCTGGGGATCCGGCGACCCCGGTTTCTGCCCACGACTCAATGGCGTGCTTAAAATCGTCTTTGGTACTCAGGCCGGTGGTAGCAATGCCTAGTTCCATGCAGAATTGTTTCAGTTCACGATGGCTATACTCTTCCAATTTATTCATCTGGAATTTCTCGGTGGATCCGCTCTCTTTGGTTGACATCGTGGTTTTGTCGTGGGGTGAGCTACTCTCTGTACGATTACGCGTTGATTCGGATCGCGCCGCTGGCCACCAATGTTAGACGGACCGGGAGGGTCAGCCGAGGACAAGGGGAGAGGTCTCCGGGGAGAGCCGTCTCCAGCGATCGTACAGATGAGTAACTTCCCCCCCACAGATACACACCACACAAGGATAGGATTTAACGTTCTTTATAGGCGATTTCTTGAGGTACGATGAAATGGTACAAGGAGGTCTGGACTCAGGGGTCCCCTCGATTCTAGTCTCTTGGTTTGGGAAAAAGGGGGTAGCGGGACAGTCTGGTTACCAATCTGGTAGCTGAGATGGTATGGTGGGTAGCTCACAATCCTCGAGCTCGGTGTTCTAGCTTGGACGGGCCGCGGCAGCAGGTCCCGGTGAAGGTGGTCGTTACACGGTCCGCGGCAGCGCCAGCAGGTCCCGATGAAGGTGGTCGTTACACGGTCCGCGGCAGCGCCAGCAGGTCCCGATGAAGGTGGTCGTTACAACGGTCCGCGGCAGCGCCAGCAGGTCCCGACGAGGATGGATGATGCAGAAGGCCGCGGCAGCGCCAGCAGGCAGGACGATAATTCACAAGGCAGGGCTACGGCAGCGCCAGTAGTCCGTCAAGGCTGAGTTCTTCTCGGTGTCTCTCGACTCCAGGATACAACTGCCTTCCTGCTCTGGAGCTGCCCTAGTTATAGGTCTGGCGCCCTTTGATATCCGGACCCTCGCACTTGGAGGTCGGGGGGTCCGGGATGAGGGAGTCCAGACACCCAGCAGGGGGTGGAGCCAGCGCCCGGGGGAGCTGGAGGGCGATCGGCACCTGGCGGGGGAGAGCCATCGACACTTCTTTCTCCCATTGACCTGCCAAGTGGTCCGTTCACCTCCTGGGTGGATGGTGGTGCCGGGCTGTCGGGGCCGGGCCAGGCCCAGGGTTAGGGTCGAGCTGAGGCCACGCGGCCTCGTGGCGCAGTGTCCAAGATGGCGGCTGATCCGGCCGGGGGAGCCGGTAGGGGTTCGGCCCCATGATACATGGATGTCCGGGGGCAGGAGTTCTGTCGGGAGACGGGGTGCGGGTTGCTCTTGTGGGTAACACCTAGGAGTCCGGGGCTTGGGCCGTGTCATGCGGGGAGGGAGCGAGCCCTTCATGTGGCCTGTCCAACATCGAGGCTAGCCAGGAAGAGATGAAGCGCTGGTATGACCAGAATGCTACGCTGGTCGAGTTTCAGCCGGGCCAACAAGTCTGGGTCATGGCCACGGTTAAACCCTGCGCTCTCCAAGATAAATGGACTGGACCCTTCAAGGTGGTCGAGCGGAAGAGCCAAGTCACCTATCTCGTCGATGTGCAGTCCCCGCAGAACCCCCTCCGGGTTCTCCACGTGAACCGCCTCAAACCCCACTTTGTGAGGACGGAGTTGAGTTTACTCCTGGCCACCGACGATGGGGCCGAAGAAGACACCGAGCCCCTTCCAGACCCCCTGGGGGCGAAAGAGGTCGATGGTTCCGTGGAGGGGGTGAGACTATCAACCGCCCTCACAGCCCAACAGTCCGACGACTGCCGCCAGCTACTAAGGTCATTTCGCGGACCTCTTCTCCCTAACCCCTGGGGTCACCAACTGGTGTGTCCACGACGTGAACACCGGCGACAGCCCGCCAGTGAGACACCGGGCCTACCGGGTCCCTGTTCGGGTCCGAACCTGCATCCAGACCGAGGTAGCGAAGATGCTGGCCCTCGGGGTGATTGAACCCTCCGACAGCCCCTGGGCCAGCCCGGTAGTCCTGGTTCCGAAAGCGGCTACCCCGGGTGTCACCCCCGAGCTGAGGTTTTGCGTGGACTACCGAGGGCTCAATGCGGTCACCCGGGCGGACGCTCACCCTATCCCCCGCGCAGACGAGCTCATTGACCGCCTCGGGGCCGCTCGCTACCTCAGCACCTTCGACCTAACTTGTGGTTACTGGCAGATTGCCCTCACCAAGGGAGCCAAGGAGCGGTCTGCCTTCTCCACCCCGGATGGGCACTACCGCTTTAGGGTGATGCCGTTTGGAATGAAGAATGCCCCGGCCACCTTCCAGCGGCTGGTGAACAGGGTCCTGTCCGGACTAGAGGGGTTCAGCGCAGCATATCTCGACGATATAGCGGTATTCAGCTCCCAATGGACCGAGCACCTCCAGCACCTCCGACAAGTCCTGCTGGCTCTGCGCCGGGCCGGCCTCACCATCAAAGCCAGCAAATGTCAAATTGGGCACAGCTCCGTAACCTATCTGGGGCACCAGGTGGGAAGCGGACAGGTCGCCCCCCTCCAGCCAAAGATCGACGCCATCTTGTCCTGGGAACCCCCCACGACCCAAACGGAAGTCCGGGCCTTCCTGGGCCTCACCGGTTACTACCGGAGGTTTATTAAGAACTATGGCAGCATCGCAGGCCGCCTCACAGAGCTAACCTCCAAAAAACACCCCAAGAAAGTACAATGGACTCCCCCCTGCCAGAAAGCGTTCGACGCCCTAAAAGCCGCTATGTGTACGGTTCCGGTGCTTAAAGCCCCCGACTACGCCCAGGAGTTTGTGGTCCAGACGGACGCCTCGGAACACGGCATCGGGGCAGTCCTCTCACAGTTCGATGACAAAGGCATAGATCAGCCCATAGCCTTCATCAGCCGAAGGTTGCTGCCCCGAGAACAGCGGTGGAGCACAATTGAAAGAGAGACCTTCGCAGTAGTCTGGGCCCTCAAAAAGCTACGGCCCTACCTGTTCGGAACACACTTCCGAGTACAAACAGATCACCGACCCCTGCGGTGGTTGATGCAGATGCGAGGGGAAAACCCCAAGCTGCTACGCTGGTCCATCTCCCTCCAGGGGATGGATTTCACTGTGGAACATCGCCCCGGGACGGACCACGCCAACGCGGACGGCCTGTCCCGATTCTTCCGCTTCAGCGAGGAGAATCCCCAAGTGGATGGGTAGTTCTCCCCGCCTTTCAGCTGGGGGGGCACGTGTGAGACCGGCCTCGTGGCGTGGGCCCTCCCGACCAGCAAGCTACCCTGCAATCGCACCGATCCTCGATGTCACAGACTTCCGGCCCCCATGGCCCAACATCCCGAGGGCCGGCCAGATCCCCAACACGCATGCCCGGCCGAGGAAGAGCGAAACCCCCCAAACCAGACCGAGAGGCGCCGACCCTGTCACACCTCTGGTCTCTTCCCCGAGGGAGGTTTCGATCGACCACCAGGACCCGGTGAGCGGCCGCCTCGCCTGCTGGGCGTCTGGAGTCCCTCCCGGAACCCACCTGAACAGATCAAAGGGCCGAGCGACAGGAAGCCCCGACACACCGCCCCAGGCACCCAGACCCCGATCGGCGAGGACTCCGGACTTCAAAGAGGAGGGGAAGTATAACAAGGGGTGCGGAAGGGACGGGAGGCAGAGAAGACCTGGACTGACGAAAGCCTGCTGACCTGGTCGCGGCTCGATTGCTCCCCGAACAGAAGAACTCTGAACCACCTGAGCCCTGCTGACGCTGTCGCGGCTCACCGAACTCTGAACCATCTGAGCCCTGCTGACGCTGTCGCGGCTCTCCGAACTCTGAACCATCTGAGCCCTGCTGACGCTGTCGCGGCTCCCCGAACTCTGAACCATCGGAGCCCTGCTGACGCCGTCGCGGCTCCCCGAACTACGAACCTCCGGTGCCTGCTGAGTGACTTGCGGCCCGCTCCTCCAAGAGAATCGGCAGAGATTGCCGAGAGAAGCAACATCCCCTCAGCTCGAGGATTGAGAGCTGTGCGCCGGATACTCCGCAGAGACACTGATTCAAAGACTGTCCCGCTACCCCTTACCCCTCATCACGAGATCACTGCCGCTTGTGGCATCCATTCTGCACCTGCCTTCCGGATCATAAAGATCCCTGACAACTAACGATAAAAGTCTATTGTCTTACAACGAATTACTGTGTGGTATCCCTCTATCCGAAGAGAGTAAGCGCAGCGTGTGCGATCCTAGGTACGAGACCCTTCCAGGAAGGGCCTCCCCGCTCTTGCTCGGCCTAACTCTGGGAAAGGTGGGCCTCCGGGTGGTCAGGAACGCATTCCGCAGCCTCCCCGGGGAACGCCTTCCAACAGGCGTGTAGCAGTGTGAGGCGTGCAGCAGTGTGCGGCGTGCAGCAGTGTGTGCCGTGCAGCAGGGTGTGGCATGCAGCAGTGTTTCGTGTAGCACTGTGCGGCGTGCAGCAGTGTGTGGCGTGCAGCAGTGTGTGGCGTGCAGCAGTGTTTCGTGTAGCAGTGTGCGGCAGTGTGCAGCAGTGTGCGGCGTGCAGCAGTGTGCGGCGTGCAGCAGTGTGTGGCGTGCAGCAGTGTTTCGTGTAGCAGTGTGAGGCATGCAGCACTGTGTGGCGTGCAGCGGCGTGCAGCAGTGTGCGGCATGCAGCAGTGTGTGGCGTGCAGCAGTGTGTGGCGTGCAGCAGTGTGCGGCGTGCAGCAGTGTGTGGCGTGCAGCAGTGTGTGGCGTGCAGCAGTGTTTTGTGTAGCAGTGTGTGGCGTGCAGCAGTGTGTGGCGTGCAGCAGTGTGTGGCATGCAGCAGTGTGTGGAGTGCAGCAGTGTGTGGTGTGCAGCAGTGTTTCGTGTAGCAGTGTGCGGCGTGAAGCAGTGTACTGCATGCAGCAGTGTGTAGCGTGCAGCAGTGTGTGGCGTGCAGCAGTGTGTGGCGTGCAGCGGCATGCAGCAGTGTGTGGCGTGCAGCAGTGTGCGGCGTGCAGCAGTGTGCGGCGTGCAGCAGTGTGAGGCATGCAGCAGTGTGCGGCGTGCAGCAGTGTGAGGCGTGCAGCAGTGTGAGGCATGCAGCAGTGTGCGGCGTGCAGCAGTGTGTGCCGTGCAGCACTGTGTGCCGTGCAGCAGTGTGTGCCGTGCAGCAGTGTTTCGTGTAGCATTGTGCGGCGTGCAGCAGTGTGTAGCGTGCAGCAGTGTGTGGCATGCAGCAGTGTGTGGCGTGCAGCAGTGTGTGGCGTGCAGCAGTGTTTCGTGTAGCAGTGTGCGGCATGCAGCAGTGTGCGGCGTGCAGCAGTGTGCTGCGTGCAGCAGTGTGCTGCGTGCTGCAGTGTGTGGCGTGCAGCAGTGTGTGGCATGCAGCAGTGTGTGGCGTGCAGCGGCATGCAGCAGTGTGTGGCGTGCAGCAGTGTGTGGCGTGCAGCAGTGTACGGCATGTAGCAGTGTGCGGCGTGCAGCAGTGTGCGGCGTGCAGCAGTGTGAGGCGTGCAGCAGTGTGTGGCGTGCAGCAGTGTGTGGCGTGCAGCAGTGTGAGGCGTGCAGCAGTGTGAGGAGTGCAGCAGTGTTTTGTGTAGCAGTGTGAGGTGTGCAGCAGTGTGCGGCGTGCAGCAGTGTGCGGCGTGCAGCAGTGTGTAATGCAGCAGTGTGCGCAGCAGTGTGTGGCGTGTGGTAGTGTGCGGCATGCCGCAGTGTGTGGCGTGCAGCAGTGTGTGGCGTGGTTTGTAAACAACAAGAAAAGCGGACATCAAAGGAAGGGTGGGAGGGAACGAGCATATGGGGTGTGAGTTATAACGAAAGTTAATTGTTGTAAGAGGGGATGCAGGAAGTGAGGGCGAGCGCACGCTGGCGAAAGCAGTCTGCTGCTTTCAAGTCCGATGCCAGATGCCAACTTCGCACTTGAATGCCTCACATGCACTGGCCATAAACCGCATTCCTAAGGTCTTGTGCCCCTTACTAAATCTCTCTGAATGCATGAGGTGGCACACGCGCAGGAAGTAGCTGGAATGGAATGCGCGTGGTTGTGCGCGTAACCGCCACCTGATCCGCCTGGGAATCCTTTGGGAGCATTTTCTGAAGCCCCTACATAAGTCTCGCTGTGCGATCGCTTACGCGATCGCTTACGCGATAGCTTACGCGATAGCCAGGCGAGACCTAAAAAGGGAGTCAGTGCATGCAACACAAGAGGTGGCTGTATGTCTGCACCCAGGGAGCAAAGGGAAGCTGGGTGACTGTGCCCAGGGAGCAAAGGGGGCTGTTTGACTGCACCCAGGGGGAGCGAAAGTGGGGCTGTGTGACTGCACCCAGAGAGCGAAAGGGGGCTGTGTAACTAAAACCAGAGTGCGAAGGGAGCTGGGTGTCTTAAACCAGAGAGTGAAGGGAGCTGCATGACTGAAACCAGAGAGTGTAGGGAGCTGTGTGACGGAAACCAAGGAGTGGTGAAAGTGGTGCTTCAGCAAGGGGTGCATACATGGGCGCTAGAACATCCCAGGGAGAAATACGGCACCCTCCCATGGGGTTAGTAGATTGGAGCTGTGCTTCCGTACAGCCGCAGAAACTTTAAACGTGCCTATTTCAAAGTGGAATAGTCTGCTAAAACAGGTTCCATTGATTTAGGGCTGAAAAGGATTGATTACGAGTAAAATAAACTGTTGCAATAATGCCGCAAATTTTTCATTTTTGTGCCGCAAAATTTGCAAATCCATGCCGCAATATCCTGGGGGGTATGAATAGACCTGATGCAGGCCACAACAGAAGTCACAGGAGAAACACTTTCTTCCGAATATTTTTTTTTAATTCTCCCATTTTCCTCTTCCAAAAAGTTGGCATTTATGCCTCGGGTCGAGTTTGTGCTATATAAAACTGCAAACAACAAAACACATATCCCCTTTATAGGTGGGAGGGGCACCTGAGGGACCCAAAGCTTCTACTAAAGTAATATTCGGCAAGCCAATGATTTAGGAACAGCACTAGCCCCTTCTTAGATGCACGGGAAACCCCAGCTCTACGGATACTCGTCACTTCTCCGAACTAGAAACCACAGAGCATGCGCAGTGGAAGCGTGGAAGGTGGCGGTGGCTGGGGCAGCGCGCTCCAGAACTGGCTCACGAGCGCCGTTTAATTTGTGAGATCACAAACACCGTTGGAGGAATACAGTGGAAGCAGTGTTAAACTGCCCCCGACGCAAAGAAAGGAAGTCGGAGGTGGGTATACCGGGTGCCCCTCCTCTAAGGACCCGCCATTTTTATCCTCACGACTCTGTTCGATGGTACTTAGGCTGCCAGGTAGGCAGGGCTTTTGTGTGCAGGCCACCGGCTTCTCTCTGCTATACTGCGTGAGCCTGGCCAGAGAAATAGTTATATATGTATGTGCGGGCCATGCCGGTAGCGTGGGTTGATCGGCCTGCGGGCTAGCAGGTCGCTACACCCAGAAGACCGCTTCCGCCGTAGCACGTGCGCCGTGCAATGGAGCCGTGTGTTGGAGGGAACTTCTTATTTCTGCATTTAAAAAAAAAATGTATTTATGTATTTTTATAAAGCGCGGACTTTACTCGAAGGTGTCACAGCCTTGTACAATAGAACCAGTTACGTTACATGAGAGAAATGTTACAAAATAGAACGTACAAAAATAGCAGGACACAGAATCAAACACAGCAGGCAAGAGGAACACTATATCTTGATTTATCTTTACTTCTTCCTCTGTTGAGGGGAGTTAGTGGGCCTGGAAGCTTTCCTGTGGCTATCGGCTAACTCTGCCCGTAACACGAGAGGGGGGGCGGCCACTGTCCTGCCGGTTAGTTTAAACTATTCGCCCCACGGGGCTTTTGTTAATTACCCTTTCCGGGGTCCCAAAGGTCAATAGCGCCTCTACTTAGGCTGACCAGACCTCCCGGACAGTCCCGACTTTCAAATGACTGTCCCGACGCTTTCTATAATGAAGTACACGTCCCGGTTTTTGGGACTAAGGTCACGTGAGACAGGAGAATTATTTATGTACTGCCGTCCCTCGAGCTTAAGTACTTTCCAAACACTTTTGCTTTGGAAGTGGAATGACCAAATGTCTGTTTTATCTTTGACATCCTCGGCATTTCATTTAACAAGTCGGTGCGTTAGGCGAGCTGTATTTATATTTTTATATAATCAGTTTCGTTAAACCGTGCCATGTGATGGCAGTGATTTATGAAAAGCTAGAGACAAAGACTGAAAAAAGTAGTTTCATTTGCCAAGGAGAGGGCATGTGGGGCACTAGCATCCAGTGTATGTGCCCCTGGGCTGCAGATTCTTCTATGGTACAGTTACCGTATTTACTGTTAGGGTTTTTCGAATGTTTATGGTATTTTAAATCAACAGTGACAGTTGGAGTGTAACTGAAGGGTTTCACACGCTGCGGGCAAGTTTTAGGTCGAGCCTAGAGTCAGCTCCGCATTCCTACAACCTACTTTGACAAAGAAAACATCTCCAAAACAGTTCAAAATATGACAGACGCATCCATCCGCCTCACCAGAATCACTGGTGTATCTGTACCTGGTCCCTAATCTACCCTGATTTACCCATCCAATTAGGTTACTAATGTCACTCGGCACGTAATCTTTTGTGTAAGTACCCATGTCCTTAATCTCCTAAGAGGTCTTCATAGTGGGCGTAAGTATTGATACAGTGCTCACCAAACGCTTCACTTTTGATATATGAGGCCTTCAGGAGCACATTCGCCAGAACGTCTGTAAACGTGTATTCAAATAAAATAAATACAGGTCAACCTGAATCGGCCATGACTCTTGATATCTACTGTTAAACTCATTTTGACATTCCTTCACTCACATCATTTATTTTCTCCTTTATGTGACATACTCTCACTGAGTGAACATGTGCCCTAAACACACTTTTAAAAGTGTCCCGATATTTTGCACTTCTTTCCCACTGCTGGACAAGCAGAATTGCTTCCCTCGCGTCCTTGAACCACGTCTTAAATCGATATCTTCCTCTCCCTTCCTTTGTATATGACTTTTCTCTCTTTACTCACAACATTGACCGTAGGGTGAATCAATTGTGCTCTTTCTTGCAATGGCCCGAGCAGGTAACATTAACTTCTCAAACCCCTTGGCTGTTCATATATTTTCTCAGGAGCTGGATTTTGGCCAGAGTAATATTTTATGAAGATTATTAAAATAAATCAGTATTAGTCTCAATTTGGTCTCTGAGATCTTGGTTTGTGCAGTTTTCAAAGTCACTGTGCAGCAGCCCGGAATCCTTTGTGCCTCCATATGTCATTAGTTTCCTGCTTTCCTTGTTTCTACTAAAAGTTGTGTGCTGCTACTTCAAAACGTGATCCTCATTAAAGTGCCCTTTCTTTTGATTCACAGCTTCAGTGTACTCCTGGCGTCTGCCAAATTCAGCTGGGATCGGCTCAGTTTCTAGTTAGTGATCACATTTGTTTAGCCCTCAGCACCAAATGAAATAAACAGTGCTTCAAATGACTTTGTCACTTTCTACCTAATGATGTTTGAAAACTCTGTGCCATTGTTTTCACTTCATGTTTGTCTTGCCTGGGTTTTGGAAAACTGCAATAGGCGGTTGCACACTCTGCAAGGTTGCCATGGTTAGGCCCAAGGTATCTCCATAGCTTCATCTTGCACTTTTTCTCAATAACTCTGAAACCAGTTTGCAATTTCTACAAAACTGTGCACAGTGCTGTTCATTTCTTATATCCCGATGGCATTTAGGTCTGTAAACAATACTTGCATGCTTTCTCTTTGTGCCAATATCAGTTATCGCTAGTCTTTTGTGACCAGTGAATGTTTTTGTGTCCGCGATTTATCTGCTAAACAGTAAAGTACCACTGCATCTTCTCACGATGCGTGGGGACGTAACCGCATTCTATGTACTCTAGGTCAGGTACAGCGTTTGCATGCTGTGATGGCTCAGCCTGACCTTGATTGACCAGCACGTTACTGCTTTGGCTAGCTTTACTTGAGCAGTATGTTAGATAGCCGCAGCCCTCCTTCCTTTTGAGCTCTGCTCGGCTGCTTCTGTCCTGCTCCAAATGTCTGCTGCCCGCTGCAGTAGATGTACTTCTTTTTCTCTGAAGCTGGTTCTTTTGGTTGAGCACCTTTCTCCTAACCTTACACGACGGGCTCAAAACCGCTGCTATTCATTGCCAAAAGTATGTGGTGATCAACACCTAGAAGCAAATCGGCCATTCAGGAAGAAATCTGAGTCTTGTGGTGGGTTTTTAAAGTTGTTCGCTGGTAGCTTGGAAGAGCCTGTGGGTACACCGCCCCCATTCGGGATCCAGGCTTCTACTAATGGCCACAACCGGAATCTGGACCATACTCCTCATTTAATGAGTGAGCAGCTTCTGCTTATTAGGGCATTAAGTCATACATGCAATCTCCAAAAGTAAATGCTATAAAGCCATAAAACTGCCACAGAAGAATACAATAATTCGCTTTTGTTCAACAAAATAATTGCATTGTTTGCATCCAAGGGGAAATATGATCAATAAACTTCATACTTAATCTCCCCTAGCCACTGGGATGAATTGTCATTTTGAGTTTTCCTCCTTTGCAGTGAACCCACTAACGAGTATCAGCCTTTCAACGCAAGAGGCCATATTGTGCCACGTCTCCTTTAGATTATGCTTCACCAAAGTCCGTACCATGGGACCAGATCCTTGACTGGGTAGGAATGATAGAAGAATGTAAGGATTGCACCCTTACTTCCACCCCTGCACCAGACCTTCCTGGAGCATGGAGGCTACAAGACCCACCATGGTGCTCCCATGTAACCCCTGTACTCCATGACCTGTCTGTTATCTGCCTCGTGGTGCAACCGGACCCCAAGCCTTCAGAAGGGGGAGAAGGCCAAAGGGGGAAATGGCACACCCAGGCATCGCCTTATGTGACTGATTTGTGTTGCAGTGAAGTTAAAACGTGTACAGAGAAAACACAATTTTGAAAGCGAGTGTTGATTGGCTGTGAGCACAGGCAATGGGCTTCTCTTGACGAAAACCTCTGTAGTTGCTTATTTACTGGTGTGCTTCATGACCTGTCTGGTTTTTGGTTTGTAAATCCACCAGGTACTCTTTTCCATTCTTCACCGATTGCGCTTTTAGGGTGCAGTTAGTCAGAGCGTGTGCAAAGTAATTGAGCTTGAGTTTTCATATTTAGCTTGTAGGTTACATTTTTCAGAGGTACCTCCTGTAAGTGCTGCTCTTTTATCTGTTAAGTATTCAGCTCTTCTTCATTCCATAATATGCTATTCCTTTCCCCCAGCCTTTGTGCCCTCGTCCAACTGAGTAGTGTCACGGACATATTTGTCAGTGCTCCCCCATAAGTCCTCTTTCTCTGAATTGCAGGTTGAGTGTACCTTTCAGTTGTTCTTGGGTGGCATGAAGGATTGCAGTGGCAATATCTTAAACAATGCTCATTCCTGCTTCTTGGTCACATGTTGTGGTCTTCGTTCTTTATCACCACTGACTGCTGCCTCTACGGGCTCCTCCTGCGATGATGATACACTTGCCCTCACTGAGAACGAGTGTTCAGTAATGAGAAACCCATCATGTACTCATAAATCTGAGCTGGACAGAGGCCTGTACCTCATATTGCAGGCAGCTAAAAGTGACTTGGTGTTTTTGCAAGAGAGCTTCTTGTGTAGGGCAAGAGGAGGGACCGTGGTGATCTTCTCTTCTTGCAGGTTTTTAAGATTTGCTGTACCTTCCAGCTCCAGTGTGGTAGGGACTCATGAGGGTGAAGAATGATGTACTGTGTCTGTCTGCTTATCTACTAAATAGTGCCTAAAATACTGTGTCACTTTTAGGAATGATGGCCCGAAGAATGCCGCTGTTATCTCGGCTACCCTCCAAAAAGGTGAGAAACCATTTTCAAGCAGGCGTCAGTTAGACTTTGTAGCTTAAATGTCTTTTACTGTGCAACTTGATGTCCTTCTTGCGTTGTCTTAAATCTTTGTATGCTGTGGGACATATATGTATGCTATAGCTTAACTCTTGATATTGGGTGAACTTGTCAGGTCAGTGTTTTGTGGGCCATGCTATCTATTTGAAAGACTGATTTGTCTGTAGTGCTTCTAAGAAGGACAGGTGCATTGTCTGACCGGAGATGGTCATACCGATGCTGCGTTTTGAAGGTATGCTTCGCTCCTGCATATGTGGTGTAAGGCTTAAAATCAGTCTGATTAATGATGAGACAATCCCGAACCTGACTTTATGAGGAGAACTCTTACGGATCTGACTCCTGAAATCAGATTGCCATTCCACATATGATTATTGCTTGCTGATTGCAACTAAGGTTGAGCTTACTTATAGATCGGATATGGTGGTTCTTGTAAAAATGGGGCAATAGTTAGTTCCAAATTGTGCTTTTAAAGGAAACTACACTTCATGCAGCGAAAATTGCTGCAAGTTTCTCTATGTACTCATCACATGTAGAAGCTGAACGGTTATCAAATGGCCCCTGTAGTTTCGTATGTCAAGTAAATATATTGTGGGATTTAACTCGAGCACTTGTCCCAAATTTCTATGAACAATCTCAGTTGATGTTTGTCAATCTTAGATGGTGCCTCAGTTATTGCTTTCACCAAACCTCCAAATTGAATGCTCCACAGAAGATGTCAAAAACTGTCAGTTCTCTCTTGTCACAGTCATACTCCCATCTTTCTGCACTCCAAGAATTCCTGCTAATATCCTGTTGTAGTCCTCGACACAATTGGCATGAATCTAATTATCGTCCTGGAAAGCTTGTCCTGACCGGAGATTTTTAAACCTGTACAATATTAGCTTTGAAAAATAGTAGTCACGAATCTGAGTCGGCATGGTATACGCAAATATTTATGAGCACCGGATGGTGTAACGGAGGTAGTTAAGATTTCAGAATTGGCTTCAAGTGTCACTTGATGATGTGCTGCATTAAGTTGTATTGGTGTAAAATAACCAGCATCACTCAGCATGCCTACTATTTCCGGTATTTTGGAAATCGAATGATGTTCAGTAACAATATTCCTGGTGAGCGAGCGCCAACCTGCATGCACACAATCTTATTTACCCACCCCTCCTTTTGCACACTCTAGGACAGCGTAAATCAAATGTGCAACATCACAAGGCTTAATAATCTCTTGCACACATAAATCACCTAAAAGCTGTCTCAACTCACCCTTAAGATTGAGTTTCACATTTCTCTTCTTGTGTTCGACAGGATGGCACCTTTCTGCAAAATTGTGTGCTCAAACCGTTTCCTACAACCTACTTTGACAAAGAAAACATCTCCGAAACAGTTCATAATATGACAGACGCATCCATCCGCCTCACCAGAATCACTGGGGTATCTGTACCTGGTGCCGGTGTGGTCCCTAATCTACCCTGATTTACCCATCCAATTAGGTTACTAATGTCACTCGGCACGTAATCTTTTGTGTAAGTACCCATGTCCTTAATCTCTTAAGAGGTCTTCATAGTAGCCGTAAGTATTGATACGGTGCTCACCAAACGCTTCACTTTTGATATATGAGGCCTTCCGGAGCACATTCGCCAGAACGTCTGTAAACGTGTATTCAAATAAAATAAATACCGGTCAACCTGATTCGGCCATGACTCTTGATATTTACTGTTCATCTCATTTTGACATTCCTTCACTCACATCATTTATTTTCTCCTTTATGTGACTTACTCTCACTGAGTGAACATGTGCCCTAAACACACTTTTAAAAGTGTCCCGATATTTTGCACTTCTTTCCCACTGCTGGACAAGCAGAATTGCTTCCCTCGCGTCCTTGAACCACGTCTTAAATCGATATCTTCCTCTCCCTTCCTTTGTATATGACTTTTCTCTCTTTACTCACAACATTGACCGTAGGGTGAATCAATTGTGCTCTTTCTTGCAATGGCCCAAGCAGGTAACATTAACTTCTCAAACCCCTTGGCTGTTCATATATTTTCTCAGGAGCTGGATTTTGGCCAGAGTAATATTTTATGAAGATTATTAAAATCAGTATTAGTCTCAATTTGGTCTCTGAGATCTTGGTCTGTGCAGTTTTCAAAGTCACTGTGCAGCAGCCCGGAATCCTTTGTGCCTCCATATGTCATTAGTTTCCTGCTTTCCTTGTTTCTACTAAAAGTTGTGTGCTGCTACTTCGAAACGTGATCCTCATTAAAGTGCCCTTTCTTTTGATTCACAGCTTCAGTGTACTCCTGGCGTCTACCAAATTCAGCTGGGATCGGCTCAGTTTCTAGTAAGTGATCACATTTGTTTGGCCCTCAGCACCCAATGAAATAAACAGTGCTTCAAATGACTGTCACTTTCTACCTAATGATGTTTGAAAACTCTGTGCCATTGTTTTCACTTCATGTTTGGCTTGCTTGGGTTTTGGAAAACTGCAATAGGCGGTTGCACACTCTGCAAGTTTGCCATGGTTAGGCCCAAGGCATCTCCTTAGCTTCATCTTGCACTTTTTCTCAATAACTCTGAAACCAGTTTGCAATTTCTACAAAACTGTGCACAGTGCTGTTCATTTCTTATATCCCGATGGCATTTAGGTCTGTAAACAATACTTGCATGCTTTCTCTTTGTGCCAATATCAGTTATCGCTAGTCTTTTGTGACCAGTGAATGTTTTTGTGTCCGCGATTTATCTGCTAAACAGTAAAGTACCACTGCATCTTCTCACGATGCGTGGGGACGTAACCGCATTCTATGTACTCTAGGTCAGGTACAGCGTTTGCATGCTGTGTGGCTCAGCCTGACCTTGATTGACCAGCACGTTACTGCTTTGGCTAGCTTTACTTGAGCAGTATGTTAGATAGCCGCAGCCCTCCTTCCTTTTGTGCTCTGCTCGGCTGCTTCTGTCCTGCTCCAAATGTCTGCTGCCCGCTGCACTAGATGTACTTCTTTTTCTCTGAAGCTGGTTCTTTTGGTTGAGCACTTTTCTCCTAACCTTACACGACGGGCTCAAAACCGCTGCTATTCATTGCCAAAAGTATGTGGTGATCTACACCTAGAAGCAAATCGGCCATTCAGGAAGAAATCTGAGTCTTGTGGTGGGTTTTTAAAGTTGTTCGCTGGTAGCTTGGAAGAGCCTGTGGGTACACCGCCCCCATTCGGGATCCAGGCTTCTACTAATGGCCACAACCGGAATCTGGACCATACTCCTCATTTAATGAGTGAGCAGCTTCTGCTTATTAGGGCATTAAGTCATACATGCAATCTCCAAAAGTAAATGCTATAAAGCCATAAAACTGCCACAGAAGAATACAATAATTCGCTTTTGTTCAACAAAATAATTGCATTGTTTGCATCCAAGGGTAAATATGATCAATAAACTTCATACTTAATCTCCCCTAGCCACTGGGATGAATTGTCATTTTGAGTTTTCCTCCTTTGCAGTTAACCCACTAACGAGTATCAGCCTTTCAACGCAAGAGGCCATATTGTGCCACGTCTCCTTTAGATTATGCTTCACCAAAGTCCGTACCATGGGACCAGATCCTTGACTGGGTAGGAATGATAGAAGAATGTAAGGATTGCACCCTTACTTCCACCCCTGCACCAGACCTTCCTGGAGCATGGAGGCTACAAGACCCACCATGGTGCTCCCATGTAACCCCTGTACTCCATGACCTGTCTGTTATCTGCCTCGTGGTGCAACCGGACCCCAAGCCTTCAGAAGGGGGAGAAGGCCAAAGGGGGAAATGGCACACCCAGGCATCGCCTTATGTGACTGATTTGTGTTGCAGTGAAGTTAAAACGTGTACAGAGAAAACACAATTTTGAAAGCGAGTGTTGATTGGCTGTGAGCACAGGCAATGGGCTTCTCTTGACGAAAACCTCTGTAGTTGCTTATTTACTGGTGTGCTTCATGACCTGTCTGGTTTTTGGTTTGTAAATCCACCAGGTACTCTTTTCCATTCTTCACCGATTACGCTTTTAGGGTGCAGTTAGTCAGAGCGTGTGCAAAGTAATTGAGCTTGAGTTTTCATATTTAGCTTGTAGGTTACATTTTTCAGAGGTACCTCCTGTAAGTGCTGCTCTTTTATCTGTTAAGTATTCAGCTCTTCTTCATTCCATAATATGCTATTCCTTTCCCCCAGCCTTTGTGCCCTCGTCCAACTGAGTAGTGTCACGGACATATTTGTCAGTGCTCCCCCATAAGTCATCTTTCTCCGAATTGCAGGTTGAGTGTACCTTTCAGTTGTTCTTGGGTGGCATGAAGGATTGCAGTGGCAATATCTTAAACAATGTTCATTCCTGCTTCTTGGTCACATGTTGTGGTCTTCGTTCCTTATCACCTCTGACTGCTGCCTCTACGGGCTCCTCCTGCGATGATGATACAATTGCCCTCACTGAGAACGAGTGTTCAGTAATGAGAAACCCATCATGTACTCATAAATCTGAGCTGGACAGAGGCCCGTACCTCATATTGCAGGCAGCTAAAAGTGACTTGGTGTTTTTGCAAGAGAGCTTCTTGTGTAGGGCAAGAGGAGGGACCGTGGTGATCTTCTCTTCTTGCAGGTTTTTAAGATTTGCTGTACCTTCCAGCTCCAGTGTGGTAGGGACTCATGAGGGTGAAGAATGATGTACTGTGTCTGTCTGCTTATCTACTAAATAGTGCCTAAAATACTGTGTCTTCACTTTTAGGAATGATGGCCCGAAGAATGCCGCTGTTATCTCGGCTACCCTCCAAAAAGGTGAGAAACCATTTTCAAGCAGGCGTCAGTTCGACTTTGTAGCTTAAATGTCTTTTACTGTGCAACTTGATGTCCTTCTTGCGTTGTCTTAAATCTTTGTATGCTGTGGGACATATATGTATGCTATAGCTTAACTCTTGATATTGGGTGAACTTGTCAGGTCAGTGTTTTGTGGGCCATGCTATCTATTTGAAAGACTGATTTGTCTGTAGTGCTTCTAAGAAGGACAGGTGCATTGTCTGACCGGAGATGGTCATACCGATGCTGCGTTTTGAAGGTATGCTTCGCTCCTGCATATGTGGTGTAAGGCTTAAAATCAGTCTGATTAATGATGAGACAATCCCGAACCTGACTTTATGAGGAGAACTCTTACGGATCTGACTCCTGAAATCAGATTGCCATTCCACATATGATTATTGCTTGCTGATTGCAACTAAGGTTGAGCTTACTTATAGATCGGATATGGTGGTTCTTGTAAAAATGGGGCAATAGTTAGATCCAAATTGTGCTTTTAAAGGAAACTACACTTCATGCAGCGAAAATTGCTGCAAGTTTCTCTATGTACTCATCACATGTAGAAGCTGAACGGTTATCAAATGGCCCCTGTAGTTTCGTATGTCAAGTAAATATATTGTGGGATTTAACTCGAGCACTTGTCCCAAATTTCTATGAACAATCTCAGTTGATGTTTGTCAATCTTAGATGGTGCCTCAGTTATTGCTTTCACCAAACCTCCAAATTGAATGCTCCACAGTAGATGTAAAAAACTGTCAGTTCTCTCTTGTCACAGTCATACTCCCATCTTTCTGCACTCCAAGAATTCCTGCTAATATCCTGTTGTAGTCCTCGACACAATTGGCATGAATCTAATTATCGTCCTGGAAAGCTTGTCCTGACCGGAGATTTTTAAATCTGTACAATATTAGCTTTGAAAAATAGTAGTCACGAATCTGAGTCGGCATGGTATACGCAAATATTTATGAGCACCGGATGGTGTAACCGAGGTAGTTAAGATTTCAGAATTGGCTTCAAGTGTCACTTGATGATGTGCTGCATTAAGTTGTATTGGTGTAAAATAACCAGCATCACTCAGCATGCCTACTATTTCCGGTATTTTGGAAATCGAATGATGTTCAGTAACAATATTCCTGGTGAGCGAGCGCCAACCTGCATGCACACAATCTTATTTACCCACCCCTCCTTTTGCACACTCTAGGACAGCGTAAATCAAATGTGCAACATCACAAGGCTTAATAATCCCTTGCACACCTAAATCACCTAAAAGCTGTCTCAACTCACCCTTAAGATTGAGTTTCACATTTCTCTTCTTGTGTTCGACAGGATGGCACCTTTCTGCAAAATTGTGTGCTCAAACCGTTTCCTACAACCTACTTTGACAAAGAAAACATCTCCGAAACAGTTCATAATATGACAGACGCATCCATCCGCCTCACCAGAATCACTGGGGTATCTGTACCTGGTGCCGGTGTGGTTCCTAATCTACCCTGATTTACCCATCCAATTAGGTTACTAATGTCACTCGGCACGTAATCTTTTGTGTAAGTACCCATGTCCTTAATCTCCTAAGAGGTCTTCATAGTAGCCGTAAGTATTGATACGGTGCTCACCAAACGCTTCACTTTTGATATATGAGGCCTTCCGGAGCACATTCGCCAGAACGTCTGTAAACGTGTATTCAAATAAAATAAATACAGGTCAACCTGATTCGGCCATGACTCTTGATATTTACTGTTCATCTCATTTTGACATTCCTTCACTCACATCATTTATTTTCTCCTTTATGTGACTTACTCTCACTGAGTGAACATGTGCCCTAAACACACTTTTAAAAGTGTCCCGATATTTTGCACTTCTTTCCCACTGCTGGACAAGCAGAATTGCTTCCCTCGCGTCCTTGAACCACGTCTTAAATCGATATCTTCCTCTCCCTTCCTTTGTATATGACTTTTCTCTCTTTACTCACAACATTGACCGTAGGGTGAATCAATTGTGCTCTTTCTTGCAATGGCCCAAGCAGGTAACATTAACTTCTCAAACCCCTTGGCTGTTCATATATTTTCTCAGGAGCTGGATTTTGGCCAGAGTAATATTTTATGAAGATTATTAAAATCAGTATTAGTCTCAATTTGGTCTCTGAGATCTTGGTCTGTGCAGTTTTCAAAGTCACTGTGCAGCAGCCCGGAATCCTTTGTGCCTCCATATGTCATTAGTTTCCTGCTTTCCTTGTTTCTACTAAAAGTTGTGTGCTGCTACTTCGAAACGTGATCCTCATTAAAGTGCCCTTTCTTTTGATTCACAGCTTCAGTGTACTCCTGGCGTCTGCCAAATTCAGCTGGGATCGGCTCAGTTTCTAGTAAGTGATCACATTTTTTTGGCCCTCAGCACCCAATGAAATAAACAGTGCTTCAAATGACTCTGTCACTTTCTACCTAAGGATGTTTGAAAACTCTGTGCCATTGTTTTCACTTCATGTTTGGCTTGCCTGGGTTTTGGAAAACTGTAATAGGCGGTTGCACACTCTGCAAGGTTGCCATGGTTAGGCCCAAGGTATCTCCTTAGCTTCATCTTGCACTTTTTCTCAATAACTCTGAAACCAGTTTGCAATTTCTACAAAACTGTGCACAGTGCTGTTCATTTCTTATATCCCGATGGCATTTAGGTCTGTAAACAATACTTGCGTGCTTTCTCTTTGTGCCAATATCAGTTATCGCTAGTCTTTTGTGACCAGTGAATGTTTTTGTGTCCGCGATTTATCTGCTAAACAGTAAAGTACCACTGCATCTTCTCACGATGCGTGGGGACGTAACCGCATTCTATGTACTCTAGGTCAGGTACAGCGTTTGCATGCTGTGATGGCTCAGCCTGACCTTGATTGACCAGCACGTTACTGCTTTGGCTAGCTTTACTTGAGCAGTATGTTAGATAGCCACAGCCCTCCTTCCTTTTGTGCTCTGCTCGGCTGCTTCTGTCCTGCTCCAAATGTCTGCTGCCCGCTGCACTAGATGTACTTCTTTTTCTCTGAAGCTGGTTCTTTTGGTTGAGCACCTTTCTCCTAACCTTACACGACGGGCTCAAAACCGCTGCTATTCATTGCCAAAAGTATGTGGTGATCTACACCTAGAAGCAAATAGGCCATTCAGGAAGAAATCTGAGTCTTGTGGTGGGTTTTTAAAGTTGTTCGCTGGTAGCTTGGAAGAGCCTGTGGGTACACCGCCCCCATTCGGGATCCAGGCTTCTACTAATGGCCACAACCGGAATCTGGACCATACTCCTCATTTAATGAGTGAGCAGCTTCTGCTTATTAGGGCATTAAGTCATACATGCAATCTCCAAAAGTAAATGCTATAAAGCCATAAAACTGCCACAGAAGAATACAATAATTCGCTTTTGTTCAACAAAATAATTGCATTGTTTGCATCCAAGGGTAAATATGATCAATAAACTTCATACTTAATCTCCCCTAGCCACTGGGATGAATTGTCATTTTGAGTTTTCCTCCTTTGCAGTTAACCCACTAACGAGTATCAGCCTTTCAACGCAAGAGGCCATATTGTGCCACGTCTCCTTTAGATTATGCTTCACCAAAGTCCGTACCATGGGACCAGATCCTTGACTGGGTAGGAATGATAGAAGAATGTAAGGATTGCACCCTTACTTCCACCCCTGCACCAGACCTTCCTGGAGCATGGAGGCTACAAGACCCACCATGGTGCTCCCATGTAACCCCTGTACTCCATTGTTATCTGCCTCGTGGTGCAACCGGACCCCAAGCCTTCAGAAGGGGGAGAAGGCCAAAGGGGGAAATGGCACACCCAGGCATCGCCTTATGTGACTGATTTGTGTTGCAGTGAAGTTAAAACATGTACAGAGAAAACACAATTTTGAAAGCGAGTGTTGATTGGCTGTGAGCACAGGCAATGGGCTTCTCTTGACGAAAACCTCTGTAGTTGCTTATTTACTGGTGTGCTTCATGACCTGTCTGGTTTTTGGTTTGTAAATCCACCAGGTACTCTTTTCCATTCTTCACCGATTACGCTTTTAGGGTGCAGTTAGTCAGAGCGTGTGCAAAGTAATTGAGCTTGAGTTTTCATATTTAGCTTGTAGGTTACATTTTTCAGAGGTACCTCCTGTAAGTGCTGCTCTTTTATCTGTTAAGTATTCAGCTCTTCTTCATTCCATAATATGCTATTCCTTTCCCCCAGCCTTTGTGCCCTCGTCCAACTGAGTAGTGTCACGGACATATTTGTCAGTGCTCCCCCATAAGTCCTCTTTCTCCGAATTGCAGGTTGAGTGTACCTTTCAGTTGTTCTTGGGTGGCATGAAGGATTGCAGTGGCAATATCTTAAACAATGCTCATTCCTGCTTCTTGGTCACATGTTGTGGTCTTCGTTCCTTATCACCACTGACTGCTGCCTCTACGGGCTCCTCCTGCGATGATGATACACTTGCCCTCACTGAGAACGAGTGTTCAGTAATGAGAAACCCATCATGTACTCATAAATCTGAGCTGGACAGAGGCCCGTACCTCATATTGCAGGCAGCTAAAAGTGACTTGGTGTTTTTGCAAGAGAGCTTCTTGTGTAGGGCAAGAGGAGGGACCGTGGTGATCTTCTCTTCTTGCAGGTTTTTAAGATTTGCTGTACCTTCCAGCTCCAGTGTGGTAGGGACTCATGAGGGTGAAGAATGATGTACTGTGTCTGTCTGCTTATCTACTAAATAGTGCCTAAAATACTGTGTCTTCACTTTTAGGAATGATGGCCCGAAGAATGCCGCTGTTATCTCGGCTACCCTCCAAAAAGGTGAGAAACCATTTTCAAGCAGGCGTCAGTTCGACTTTGTAGCTTAAATGTCTTTTACTGTGCAACTTGATGTCCTTCTTGCGTTGTCTTAAATCTTTGTATGCTGTGGGACATATATGTATGCTATAGCTTAACTCTTGATATTGGGTGAACTTGTCAGGTCAGTGTTTTGTGGGCCATGCTATCTATTTGAAAGACTGATTTGTCTGTAGTGCTTTTAAGAAGGACAGGTGCATTGTCTGACCGGAGATGGTCATACCGATGCTGCGTTTTGAAGGTATGCTTCGCTCTTGCATATGTGGTGTAAGGCTTAAAATCAGTCTGATTAATGATGAGACAATCCCGAACCTGACTTTATGAGGAGAACTCTTACGGATCTGACTCCTGAAATCAGATTGCCATTCCACATATGATTATTGCTTGCTGATTGCAACTAAGGTTGAGCTTACTTATAGATCGGATATGGTGGTTCTGGTAAAAATGGGGCAATAGTTAGATCCAAATTGTGCTTTTAAAGGAAACTACACTTCATGCAGTGAAAATTGCTGCAAGTTTCTCTATGTACTCATCACATGTAGAAGCTGAACGGTTATCAAATGGCCCCTGTAGTTTCGTATGTCAAGTAAATATATTGTGGGATTTGACTCGAGCACTTGTCCCAAATTTCTATGAACAATCTCAGTTGATGTTTGTCAATCTTAGATGGTGCCTCAGTTATTGCTTTCACCAAACCTCCAAATGGAATGCTCCACAGAAGATGTCAAAAACTGTCAGTTCTCTCTTGTCACAGTCATACTCCCATCTTTCTGCACTCCAAGAATTCCTGCTAATATCCTGTTGTAGTCCTCGACACAATTGGCATGAATCTAATTATCGTCCTGGAAAGCTTGTCCTGACCGGAGATTTTTAAATCTGTACAATATTAGCTTTGAAAAATAGTAGTCACGAATCTGAGTCGGCATGGTATGCGCAAATATTTATGAGCACCGGATGGTGTAACCGAGGTAGTTAAGATTTCAGAATTGGCTTCAAGTGTCACTGATGATGTGCTGCATTAAGTTGTATTGGTGTAAAATAACCAGCATCACTCAGCATGCCTACTATTTCCGGTATTTTGGAAATCGAATGATGTTCAGTAACAATATTCCTGGTGAGCGAGCGCCAACCTGCATGCACACAATCTTATTTACCCACCCCTCCTTTTGCACACTCTAGGACAGCGTAAATCAAATGTGCAACATCACAAGGCTTAATAATCTCTTGCACACATAAATCACCTAAAAGCTGTCTCAACTCACCCTTAAGATTGAGTTTCACATTTCTCTTCTTGTGTTCGACAGGATGGCACCTTTCTGCAAAATTGTGTGCTCAAACCGTTTCCTACAACCTACTTTGACAAAGAAAACATCTCCGAAACAGTTCATAATATGACAGACGCATCCATCCGCCTCACCAGAATCACTGGGGTATCTGTACCTGGTGCCGGTGTGGTCCCTAATCTACCCTGATTTACCCATCCAATTAGGTTACTAATGTCACTCGGCACGTAATCTTTTGTGTAAGTACCCATGTCCTTAATCTCCTAAGAGGTCTTCATAGTAGCCGTAAGTATTGATACGGTGCTCACCAAACGCTTCACTTTTGATATATGAGGCCTTCCGGAGCACATTCGCCAGAACGTCTGTAAACGTGTATTCAAATAAAATAAATACAGGTCAACCTGATTCGGCCATGACTCTTGATATTTACTGTTCATCTCATTTTGACATTCCTTCACTCACATCATTTATTTTCTCCTTTATGTGACTTACTCTCACTGAGTGAACATGTGCACTAAACACACTTTTAAAAGTGTCCCGATATTTTGCACTTCTTTCCCACTGCTGGACAAGCAGAATTGCTTCCCTCGCGTCCTTGAACCACGTCTTAAATCGATATCTTCCTCTCCCTTCCTTTGTATATGACTTTTCTCTCTTTACTCACAACATTGACCGTAGGGTGAATCAATTGTGCTCTTTCTTGCAATGGCCCAAGCAGGTAACATTAACTTCTCAAACCCCTTTGCTGTTCATATATTTTCTCAGGAGCTGGATTTTGGCCAGAGTAATATTTTATGAAGATTATTAAAATCAGTATTAGTCTCAATTTGGTCTCTGAGATCTTGGTCTGTGCAGTTTTCAAAGTCACTGTGCAGCAGCCCGGAATCCTTTGTGCCTCCATATGTCATTAGTTTCCTGCTTTCCTTGTTTCTACTAAAAGTTGTGTGCTGCTACTTCGAAACGTGATCCTCATTAAAGTGCCCTTTCTTTTGATTCACAGCTTCAGTGTACTCCTGGCGTCTGCCAAATTCAGCTGGGATCGGCTCAGTTTCTAGTAAGTGATCACATTTGTTTGGCCCTCAGCACCCAATGAAATAAACAGTGCTTCAAATGACTTTCTGTCACTTTCTACCTAATGATGTTTGAAAACTCTGTGCCATTGTTTTCACTTCATGTTTGGCTTGCCTGGGTTTTGGAAAACTGCAATAGGCGGTTGCACACTCTGCAAGGTTGCCATGGTTAGGCCCAAGGTATCTCCTTAGCTTCACCTTGCACTTTTTCTCAATAACTCTGAAACCAGTTTGCAATTTCTACAAAACTGTGCACAGTGCTGTTCATTTCTTATATCCCGATGGCATTTAGGTCTGTAAACAATACTTGCATGCTTTCTCTTTGTGCCAATATCCGTTATCGCTAGTCTTTTGTGACCAGTGAATATTTTTGTTTCCCTTGATTTATCTGCTAAACAGTAAAGTACCACTGCATCTTCTCACGATGCGTGGGGACGTAACCGCATTCTATGTACTCTAGGTCAGGTACAGCGTTTGCATGCTGTGATGGCTCAGCCTGACCTTGATTGACCAGCACGTTACTGCTTTGGCTAGCTTTACTTGAGCAGTATGTTAGATAGCCACAGCCCTCCTTCCTTTTGTGCTCTGCTCGGCTGCTTCTGTCCTGCTCCAAATGTCTGCTGCCCGCTGCACTAGATGTACTTCTTTTTCTCTGAAGCTGGTTCTTTTGGTTGAGCACCTTTCTCCTAACCTTACACGACGGGCTCAAAACCGCTGCTATTCATTGCCAAAAGTATGTGGTGATCTACACCTAGAAGCAAATCGACCATTCAGGAAGAAATCTGAGTCTTGTGGTGGGTTTTTAAAGTTGTTCGCTGGTAGCTTGGAAGAGCCTGTGGGTACACCGCCCCCATTCGGGATCCAGGCTTCTACTAATGGCCACAACCGGAATCTGGACCATACTCCTCATTTAATGAGTGAGCAGCTTCTGCTTATTAGGGCATTAAGTCATACATGCAATCTCCAAAAGTAAATGCTATAAAGCCATAAAACTGCCACAGAAGAATACAATAATTCGCTTTTGTTCAACAAAATAATTGCATTGTTTGCATCCAAGGGGAAATATGATCAATAAACTTCATACTTAATCTCCCCTAGCCACTGGGATGAATTGTCATTTTGAGTTTTCCTCCTTTGCAGTTAACCCACTAACGAGTATCAGCCTTTCAACGCAAGAGGCCATATTGTGCCACGTCTCCTTTAGATTATGCTTCACCAAAGTCCGTACCATGGGACCAGATCCTTGACTGGGTAGGAATGATAGAAGAATGTAAGGATTGCACCCTTACTTCCACCCCTGCACCAGACCTTCCTGGAGCATGAAGGCTACAAGACCCACCATGGTGCTCCCATGTAACCCCTGTACTCCATTGTTATCTGCCTCGTGGTGCAACCGGACCCCAAGCCTTCAGAAGGGGGAGAAGGCCAAAGGGGGAAATGGCACACCCAGGCATCGCCTTATGTGACTGATTTGTGTTGCAGTGAAGTTAAAACATGTACAGAGAAAACACAATTTTGAAAGCGAGTGTTGATTGGCTGTGAGCACAGGCAATGGGCTTCTCTTGACGAAAACCTCTGTAGTTGCTTATTTACTGGTGTGCTTCATGACCTGTCTGGTTTTTGGTTTGTAAATCCACCAGGTACTCTTTTCCATTCTTCACCGATTACGCTTTTAGGGTGCAGTTAGTCAGAGCGTGTGCAAAGTAATTGAGCTTGAGTTTTCATATTTAGCTTGTAGGTTACATTTTTCAGAGGTACCTCCTGTAAGTGCTGCTCTTTTATCTGTTAAGTATTCAGCTCTTCTTCATTCCATAATATGCTATTCCTTTCCCCCAGCCTTTGTGCCCTCGTCCAACTGAGTAGTGTCACGGACATATTTGTCAGTGCTCCCCCATAAGTCCTCTTTCTCCGAATTGCAGGTTGAGTGTACCTTTCAGTTGTTCTTGGGTGGCATGAAGGATTGCAGTGGCAATATCTTAAACAATGCTCATTCCTGCTTCTTGGTCACATGTTGTGGTCTTCGTTCCTTATCACCACTGACTGCTGCCTCTACGGGCTCCTCCTGCGATGATGATACACTTGCCCTCACTGAGAACGAGTGTTCAGTAATGAGAAACCCATCATGTACTCATAAATCTGAGCTGGACAGAGGCCCGTACCTCATATTGCAGGCAGCTAAAAGTGACTTGGTGTTTTTGCAAGAGAGCTTCTTGTGTAGGGCAAGAGGAGGGACCGTGGTGATCTTCTCTTCTTGCAGGTTTTTAAGATTTGCTGTACCTTCCAGCTCCAGTGTGGTAGGGACTCATGAGGGTGAAGAATGATGTACTGTATCTGTCTGCTTATCTACTAAATAGTGCCTAAAATACTGTGTCTTCACTTTTAGGAATGATGGCCCGAAGAATGCCGCTGTTATCTCGGCTACCCTCCAAAAAGGTGAGAAACCATTTTCAAGCAGGCGTCAGTTAGACTTTGTAGCTTAAATGTCTTTTACTGTGCAACTTGATGTCCTTCTTGCGTTGTCTTAAATCTTTGTATGCTGTGGGACATATATGTATGCTATAGCTTAACTCTTGATATTGGGTGAACTTGTCAGGTCAGTGTTTTGTGGGCCATGCTATCTATTTGAAAGACTGATTTGTCTGTAGTGCTTCTAAGAAGGACAGGTGCATTGTCTGACCGGAGATGGTCATACCGATGCTGCGTTTTGAAGGTATGCTTCGCTCTTGCATATGTGGTGTAAGGCTTAAAATCAGTCTGATTAATGATGAGACAATCCCGAACCTGACTTTATGAGGAGAACTCTTACGGATCTGACTCCTGAAATCAGATTGCCATTCCACATATGATTATTGCTTGCTGATTGCAACTAAGGTTGAGCTTACTTATAGATCGGATATGGTGGTTCTGGTAAAAATGGGGCAATAGTTAGATCCAAATTGTGCTTTTAAAGGAAACTACACTTCATGCAGCGAAAATTGCTGCAAGTTTCTCTATGTACTCATCACATGTAGAAGCTGAACGGTTATCAAATGGCCCCTGTAGTTTCGTATGTCAAGTAAATATATTGTGGGATTTGACTCGAGCACTTGTCCCAAATTTCTATGAACAATCTCAGTTGATGTTTGTCAATCTTAGATGGTGCCTCAGTTATTGCTTTCACCAAACCTCCAAATTGAATGCTCCACAGTAGATGTAAAAAACTGTCAGTTCTCTCTTGTCACAGTCATACTCCCATCTTTCTGCACTCCAAGAATTCCTGCTAATATCCTGTTGTAGTCCTCGACACAATTGGCATGAATCTAATTATCGTCCTGGAAAGCTTGTCCTGACCGGAGATTTTTAAATCTGTACAATATTAGCTTTGAAAAATAGTAGTCACGAATCTGAGTCGGCATGGTATACGCAAATATTTATGAGCACCGGATGGTGTAACAGAGGTAGTTAAGATTTCAGAATTGGCTTCAAGTGTCACTTGATGATGTGCTGCATTAAGTTGTATTGGTGTAAAATAACCAGCATCACTCAGCATGCCTACTATTTCCGGTATTTTGGAAATCGAATGATGTTCAGTAACAATATTCCTGGTGAGCGAGCGCCAACCTGCATGCACACAATCTTATTTACCCACCCCTCCTTTTGCACACTCTAGGACAGCGTAAATCAAATGTGCAACATCACAAGGCTTAATAATCTCTTGCACACCTAAATCACCTAAAAGCTGTCTCAACTCACCCTTAAGATTGAGTTTCACATTTCTCTTCTTGTGTTCGACAGGATGGCACCTTTCTGCAAAATTGTGTGCTCAAACCGTTTCTTACAACCTACTTTGACAAAGAAAACATCTCCGAAACAGTTCATAATATGACAGACGCATCCATCCGCCTCACCAGAATCACTGGGGTATCTGTACCTGGTGCCGGTGTGGTCCCTAATCTACCCTGATTTACCCATCCAATTAGGTTACTAATGTCACTCGGCACGTAATCTTTTGTGTAAGTACCCATGTCCTTAATCTCCTAAGAGGTCTTCATAGTAGCCGTAAGTATTGATACGGTGCTCACCAAACGCTTCACTTTTGATATATGAGGCCTTCCGGAGCACATTCGCCAGAACGTCTGTAAACGTGTATTCAAATAAAATAAATACAGGTCAACCTGATTCGGCCATGACTCTTGATATTTACTGTTCATCTCATTTTGACATTCCTTCACTCACATCATTTATTTTCTCCTTTATGTGACTTACTCTCACTGAGTGAACATGTGCCCTAAACACACTTTTAAAAGTGTCCCGATATTTTGCACTTCTTTCCCACTGCTGGACAAGCAGAATTGCTTCCCTCGCGTCCTTGAACCACGTCTTAAATCGATATCTTCCTCTCCCTTCCTTTGTATATGACTTTTCTCTCTTTACTCACAACATTGACCGTAGGGTGAATCAATTGTGCTCTTTCTTGCAATGGCCCAAGCAGGTAACATTAACTTCTCAAACCCCTTGGCTGTTCATATATTTTCTCAGGAGCTGGATTTTGGCCAGAGTAATATTTTATGAAGATTATTAAAATCAGTATTAGTCTCAATTTGGTCTCTGAGATCTTGGTCTGTGCAGTTTTCAAAGTCACTGTGCAGCAGCCCGGAATCCTTTGTGCCTCCATATGTCATTAGTTTCCTGCTTTCCTTGTTTCTACTAAAAGTTGTGTGCTGCTACTTCGAAACGTGATCCTCATTAAAGTGCCCTTTCTTTTGATTCACAGCTTCAGTGTACTCCTGGCGTCTGCCAAATTCAGCTGGGATCGGCTCAGTTTCTAGTAAGTGATCACATTTGTTTGGCCCTCAGCACCCAATGAAATAAACAGTGCTTCAAATGACTTTCTGTCACTTTCTACCTAATGATGTTTGAAAACTCTGTGCCATTGTTTTCACTTCATGTTTGGCTTGCCTGGGTTTTGGAAAACTGCAATAGGCGGTTGCACACTCTGCAAGGTTGCCATGGTTAGGCCCAAGGTATCTCCTTAGCTTCACCTTGCACTTTTTCTCAATAACTCTGAAACCAGTTTGCAATTTCTACAAAACTGTGCACAGTGCTGTTCATTTCTTATATCCCGATGGCATTTAGGTCTGTAAACAATACTTGCGTGCTTTCTCTTTGTGCCAATATCAGTTATCGCTAGACTTTTGTGACCAGTGAATGTTTTTGTGTCCGCGATTTATCTGCTAAACAGTAAAGTACCACTGCATCTTCTCACGATGCGTGGGGACGTAACCGCATTCTATGTAGTCTAGGTCAGGTACAGCGTTTGCATGCTGTGATGGCTCAGCCTGACCTTGATTGACCAGCACGTTACTGCTTTGGCTAGCTTTACTTGAGCAGTATGTTAGATAGCCACAGCCCTCCTTCCTTTTGTGCTCTGCTCGGCTGCTTCTGTCCTGCTCCAAATGTCTGCTGCCCGATGTACTTCTTTTTCTCTGAAGCTGGTTCTTTTGGTTGAGCACCTTTCTCCTAACCTTACACGACGGGCTCAAAACCGCTGCTATTCATTGCCAAAAGTATGTGGTGATCTACACCTAGAAGCAAATCGACCATTCAGGAAGAAATCTGAGTCTTGTGGTGGGTTTTTAAAGTTGTTCGCTGGTAGCTTGGAAGAGCCTGTGGGTACACCGCCCCCATTCGGGATCCAGGCTTCTACTAATGGCCACAACCGGAATCTGGACCATACTCCTCATTTAATGAGTGAGCAGCTTCTGCTTATTAGGGCATTAAGTCATACATGCAATCTCCAAAAGTAAATGCTATAAAGCCATAAAACTGCCACAGAAGAATACAATAATTCGCTTTTGTTCAACAAAATAATTGCATTGTTTGCATCCAAGGGTAAATATGATCAATAAACTTCATACTTAATCTCCCCTAGCCACTGGGATGAATTGTCATTTTGAGTTTTCCTCCTTTGCAGTTAACCCACTAACGAGTATCAGCCTTTCAACGCAAGAGGCCATATTGTGCCACGTCTCCTTTAGATTATGCTTCACCAAAGTCCGTACCATGGGACCAGATCCTTGACTGGGTAGGAATGATAGAAGAATGTAAGGATTGCACCCTTACTTCCACCCCTGCACCAGACCTTCCTGGAGCATGGAGGCTACAAGACCCACCATGGTGCTCCCATGTAACCCCTGTACTCCATGACCTGTCTGTTATCTGCCTCGTGGTGCAACCGGACCCCAAGCCTTCAGAAGGGGGAGAAGGCCAAAGGGGGAAATGGCACACCCAGGCATCGCCTTATGTGACTGATTTGTGTTGCAGTGAAGTTAAAACGTGTACAGAGAAAACACAATTTTGAAAGCGAGTGTTGATTGGCTGTGAGCACAGGCAATGGGCTTCTCTTGACGAAAACCTCTGTAGTTGCTTATTTACTGGTGTGCTTCATGACCTGTCTGGTTTTTGGTTTGTAAATCCACCAGGTACTCTTTTCCATTCTTCACCGATTACGCTTTTAGGGTGCAGTTAGTCAGAGCGTGTGCAAAGTAATTGAGCTTGAGTTTTCATATTTAGCTTGTAGGTTACATTTTTCAGAGGTACCTCCTGTAAGTGCTGCTCTTTTATCTGTTAAGTATTCAGCTCTTCTTCATTCCATAATATGCTATTCCTTTCCCCCAGCCTTTGTGCCCTCGTCCAACTGAGTAGTGTCACGGACATATTTGTCAGTGCTCCCCCATAAGTCATCTTTCTCCGAATTGCAGGTTGAGTGTACCTTTCAGTTGTTCTTGGGTGGCATGAAGGATTGCAGTGGCAATATCTTAAACAATGTTCATTCCTGCTTCTTGGTCACATGTTGTGGTCTTCGTTCCTTATCACCTCTGACTGCTGCCTCTACGGGCTCCTCCTGCGATGATGATACAATTGCCCTCACTGAGAACGAGTGTTCAGTAATGAGAAACCCATCATGTACTCATAAATCTGAGCTGGACAGAGGCCCGTACCTCATATTGCAGGCAGCTAAAAGTGACTTGGTGTTTTTGCAAGAGAGCTTCTTGTGTAGGGCAAGAGGAGGGACCGTGGTGATCTTCTCTTCTTGCAGGTTTTTAAGATTTGCTGTACCTTCCAGCTCCAGTGTGGTAGGGACTCATGAGGGTGAAGAATGATGTACTGTGTCTGTCTGCTTATCTACTAAATAGTGCCTAAAATACTGTGTCTTCACTTTTAGGAATGATGGCCCGAAGAATGCCGCTGTTATCTCGGCTACCCTCCAAAAAGGTGAGAAACCATTTTCAAGCAGGCGTCAGTTCGACTTTGTAGCTTAAATGTCTTTTACTGTGCAACTTGATGTCCTTCTTGCGTTGTCTTAAATCTTTGTATGCTGTGGGACATATATGTATGCTATAGCTTAACTCTTGATATTGGGTGAACTTGTCAGGTCAGTGTTTTGTGGGCCATGCTATCTATTTGAAAGACTGATTTGTCTGTAGTGCTTCTAAGAAGGACAGGTGCATTGTCTGACCGGAGATGGTCATACCGATGCTGCGTTTTGAAGGTATGCTTCGCTCCTGCATATGTGGTGTAAGGCTTAAAATCAGTCTGATTAATGATGAGACAATCCCGAACCTGACTTTATGAGGAGAACTCTTACGGATCTGACTCCTGAAATCAGATTGCCATTCCACATATGATTATTGCTTGCTGATTGCAACTAAGGTTGAGCTTACTTATAGATCGGATATGGTGGTTCTTGTAAAAATGGGGCAATAGTTAGATCCAAATTGTGCTTTTAAAGGAAACTACACTTCATGCAGCGAAAATTGCTGCAAGTTTCTCTATGTACTCATCACATGTAGAAGCTGAACGGTTATCAAATGGCCCCTGTAGTTTCGTATGTCAAGTAAATATATTGTGGGATTTAACTCGAGCACTTGTCCCAAATTTCTATGAACAATCTCAGTTGATGTTTGTCAATCTTAGATGGTGCCTCAGTTATTGCTTTCACCAAACCTCCAAATTGAATGCTCCACAGTAGATGTAAAAAACTGTCAGTTCTCTCTTGTCACAGTCATACTCCCATCTTTCTGCACTCCAAGAATTCCTGCTAATATCCTGTTGTAGTCCTCGACACAATTGGCATGAATCTAATTATCGTCCTGGAAAGCTTGTCCTGACCGGAGATTTTTAAATCTGTACAATATTAGCTTTGAAAAATAGTAGTCACGAATCTGAGTCGGCATGGTATACGCAAATATTTATGAGCACCGGATGGTGTAACCGAGGTAGTTAAGATTTCAGAATTGGCTTCAAGTGTCACTTGATGATGTGCTGCATTAAGTTGTATTGGTGTAAAATAACCAGCATCACTCAGCATGCCTACTATTTCCGGTATTTTGGAAATCGAATGATGTTCAGTAACAATATTCCTGGTGAGCGAGCGCCAACCTGCATGCACACAATCTTATTTACCCACCCCTCCTTTTGCACACTCTAGGACAGCGTAAATCAAATGTGCAACATCACAAGGCTTAATAATCCCTTGCACACCTAAATCACCTAAAAGCTGTCTCAACTCACCCTTAAGATTGAGTTTCACATTTCTCTTCTTGTGTTCGACAGGATGGCACCTTTCTGCAAAATTGTGTGCTCAAACCGTTTCCTACAACCTACTTTGACAAAGAAAACATCTCCGAAACAGTTCATAATATGACAGACGCATCCATCCGCCTCACCAGAATCACTGGGGTATCTGTACCTGGTGCCGGTGTGGTCCCTAATCTACCCTGATTTACCCATCCAATTAGGTTACTAATGTCACTCGGCACGTAATCTTTTGTGTAAGTACCCATGTCCTTAATCTCCTAAGAGGTCTTCATAGTAGCCGTAAGTATTGATACGGTGCTCACCAAACGCTTCACTTTTGATATATGAGGCCTTCCGGAGCACATTCGCCAGAACGTCTGTAAACGTGTATTCAAATAAAATAAATACAGGTCAACCTGATTCGGCCATGACTCTTGATATTTACTGTTCATCTCATTTTGACATTCCTTCACTCACATCATTTATTTTCTCCTTTATGTGACTTACTCTCACTGAGTGAACATGTGCACTAAACACACTTTTAAAAGTGTCCCGATATTTTGCACTTCTTTCCCACTGCTGGACAAGCAGAATTGCTTCCCTCGCGTCCTTGAACCACGTCTTAAATCGATATCTTCCTCTCCCTTCCTTTGTATATGACTTTTCTCTCTTTACTCACAACATTGACCGTAGGGTGAATCAATTGTGCTCTTTCTTGCAATGGCCCAAGCAGGTAACATTAACTTCTCAAACCCCTTTGCTGTTCATATATTTTCTCAGGAGCTGGATTTTGGCCAGAGTAATATTTTATGAAGATTATTAAAATCAGTATTAGTCTCAATTTGGTCTCTGAGATCTTGGTCTGTGCAGTTTTCAAAGTCACTGTGCAGCAGCCCGGAATCCTTTGTGCCTCCATATGTCATTAGTTTCCTGCTTTCCTTGTTTCTACTAAAAGTTGTGTGCTGCTACTTCGAAACGTGATCCTCATTAAAGTGCCCTTTCTTTTGATTCACAGCTTCAGTGTACTCCTGGCGTCTGCCAAATTCAGCTGGGATCGGCTCAGTTTCTAGTAAGTGATCACATTTGTTTGGCCCTCAGCACCCAATGAAATAAACAGTGCTTCAAATGACTTTCTGTCACTTTCTACCTAATGATGTTTGAAAACTCTGTGCCATTGTTTTCACTTCATGTTTGGCTTGCCTGGGTTTTGGAAAACTGCAATAGGCGGTTGCACACTCTGCAAGGTTGCCATGGTTAGGCCCAAGGTATCTCCTTAGCTTCACCTTGCACTTTTTCTCAATAACTCTGAAACCAGTTTGCAATTTCTACAAAACTGTGCACAGTGCTGTTCATTTCTTATATCCCGATGGCATTTAGGTCTGTAAACAATACTTGCATGCTTTCTCTTTGTGCCAATATCCGTTATCGCTAGTCTTTTGTGACCAGTGAATATTTTTGTTTCCCTTGATTTATCTGCTAAACAGTAAAGTACCACTGCATCTTCTCACGATGCGTGGGGACGTAACCGCATTCTATGTACTCTAGGTCAGGTACAGCGTTTGCATGCTGTGATGGCTCAGCCTGACCTTGATTGACCAGCACGTTACTGCTTTGGCTAGCTTTACTTGAGCAGTATGTTAGATAGCCACAGCCCTCCTTCCTTTTGTGCTCTGCTCGGCTGCTTCTGTCCTGCTCCAAATGTCTGCTGCCCGCTGCACTAGATGTACTTCTTTTTCTCTGAAGCTGGTTCTTTTGGTTGAGCACCTTTCTCCTAACCTTACACGACGGGCTCAAAACCGCTGCTATTCATTGCCAAAAGTATGTGGTGATCTACACCTAGAAGCAAATCGACCATTCAGGAAGAAATCTGAGTCTTGTGGTGGGTTTTTAAAGTTGTTCGCTGGTAGCTTGGAAGAGCCTGTGGGTACACCGCCCCCATTCGGGATCCAGGCTTCTACTAATGGCCACAACCGGAATCTGGACCATACTCCTCATTTAATGAGTGAGCAGCTTCTGCTTATTAGGGCATTAAGTCATACATGCAATCTCCAAAAGTAAATGCTATAAAGCCATAAAACTGCCACAGAAGAATACAATAATTCGCTTTTGTTCAACAAAATAATTGCATTGTTTGCATCCAAGGGGAAATATGATCAATAAACTTCATACTTAATCTCCCCTAGCCACTGGGATGAATTGTCATTTTGAGTTTTCCTCCTTTGCAGTTAACCCACTAACGAGTATCAGCCTTTCAACGCAAGAGGCCATATTGTGCCACGTCTCCTTTAGATTATGCTTCACCAAAGTCCGTACCATGGGACCAGATCCTTGACTGGGTAGGAATGATAGAAGAATGTAAGGATTGCACCCTTACTTCCACCCCTGCACCAGACCTTCCTGGAGCATGAAGGCTACAAGACCCACCATGGTGCTCCCATGTAACCCCTGTACTCCATTGTTATCTGCCTCGTGGTGCAACCGGACCCCAAGCCTTCAGAAGGGGGAGAAGGCCAAAGGGGGAAATGGCACACCCAGGCATCGCCTTATGTGACTGATTTGTGTTGCAGTGAAGTTAAAACATGTACAGAGAAAACACAATTTTGAAAGCGAGTGTTGATTGGCTGTGAGCACAGGCAATGGGCTTCTCTTGACGAAAACCTCTGTAGTTGCTTATTTACTGGTGTGCTTCATGACCTGTCTGGTTTTTGGTTTGTAAATCCACCAGGTACTCTTTTCCATTCTTCACCGATTACGCTTTTAGGGTGCAGTTAGTCAGAGCGTGTGCAAAGTAATTGAGCTTGAGTTTTCATATTTAGCTTGTAGGTTACATTTTTCAGAGGTACCTCCTGTAAGTGCTGCTCTTTTATCTGTTAAGTATTCAGCTCTTCTTCATTCCATAATATGCTATTCCTTTCCCCCAGCCTTTGTGCCCTCGTCCAACTGAGTAGTGTCACGGACATATTTGTCAGTGCTCCCCCATAAGTCCTCTTTCTCCGAATTGCAGGTTGAGTGTACCTTTCAGTTGTTCTTGGGTGGCATGAAGGATTGCAGTGGCAATATCTTAAACAATGCTCATTCCTGCTTCTTGGTCACATGTTGTGGTCTTCGTTCCTTATCACCACTGACTGCTGCCTCTACGGGCTCCTCCTGCGATGATGATACACTTGCCCTCACTGAGAACGAGTGTTCAGTAATGAGAAACCCATCATGTACTCATAAATCTGAGCTGGACAGAGGCCCGTACCTCATATTGCAGGCAGCTAAAAGTGACTTGGTGTTTTTGCAAGAGAGCTTCTTGTGTAGGGCAAGAGGAGGGACCGTGGTGATCTTCTCTTCTTGCAGGTTTTTAAGATTTGCTGTACCTTCCAGCTCCAGTGTGGTAGGGACTCATGAGGGTGAAGAATGATGTACTGTATCTGTCTGCTTATCTACTAAATAGTGCCTAAAATACTGTGTCTTCACTTTTAGGAATGATGGCCCGAAGAATGCCGCTGTTATCTCGGCTACCCTCCAAAAAGGTGAGAAACCATTTTCAAGCAGGCGTCAGTTAGACTTTGTAGCTTAAATGTCTTTTACTGTGCAACTTGATGTCCTTCTTGCGTTGTCTTAAATCTTTGTATGCTGTGGGACATATATGTATGCTATAGCTTAACTCTTGATATTGGGTGAACTTGTCAGGTCAGTGTTTTGTGGGCCATGCTATCTATTTGAAAGACTGATTTGTCTGTAGTGCTTCTAAGAAGGACAGGTGCATTGTCTGACCGGAGATGGTCATACCGATGCTGCGTTTTGAAGGTATGCTTCGCTCTTGCATATGTGGTGTAAGGCTTAAAATCAGTCTGATTAATGATGAGACAATCCCGAACCTGACTTTATGAGGAGAACTCTTACGGATCTGACTCCTGAAATCAGATTGCCATTCCACATATGATTATTGCTTGCTGATTGCAACTAAGGTTGAGCTTACTTATAGATCGGATATGGTGGTTCTGGTAAAAATGGGGCAATAGTTAGATCCAAATTGTGCTTTTAAAGGAAACTACACTTCATGCAGCGAAAATTGCTGCAAGTTTCTCTATGTACTCATCACATGTAGAAGCTGAACGGTTATCAAATGGCCCCTGTAGTTTCGTATGTCAAGTAAATATATTGTGGGATTTGACTCGAGCACTTGTCCCAAATTTCTATGAACAATCTCAGTTGATGTTTGTCAATCTTAGATGGTGCCTCAGTTATTGCTTTCACCAAACCTCCAAATTGAATGCTCCACAGTAGATGTAAAAAACTGTCAGTTCTCTCTTGTCACAGTCATACTCCCATCTTTCTGCACTCCAAGAATTCCTGCTAATATCCTGTTGTAGTCCTCGACACAATTGGCATGAATCTAATTATCGTCCTGGAAAGCTTGTCCTGACCGGAGATTTTTAAATCTGTACAATATTAGCTTTGAAAAATAGTAGTCACGAATCTGAGTCGGCATGGTATACGCAAATATTTATGAGCACCGGATGGTGTAACAGAGGTAGTTAAGATTTCAGAATTGGCTTCAAGTGTCACTTGATGATGTGCTGCATTAAGTTGTATTGGTGTAAAATAACCAGCATCACTCAGCATGCCTACTATTTCCGGTATTTTGGAAATCGAATGATGTTCAGTAACAATATTCCTGGTGAGCGAGCGCCAACCTGCATGCACACAATCTTATTTACCCACCCCTCCTTTTGCACACTCTAGGACAGCGTAAATCAAATGTGCAACATCACAAGGCTTAATAATCTCTTGCACACCTAAATCACCTAAAAGCTGTCTCAACTCACCCTTAAGATTGAGTTTCACATTTCTCTTCTTGTGTTCGACAGGATGGCACCTTTCTGCAAAATTGTGTGCTCAAACCGTTTCTTACAACCTACTTTGACAAAGAAAACATCTCCGAAACAGTTCATAATATGACAGACGCATCCATCCGCCTCACCAGAATCACTGGGGTATCTGTACCTGGTGCCGGTGTGGTCCCTAATCTACCCTGATTTACCCATCCAATTAGGTTACTAATGTCACTCGGCACGTAATCTTTTGTGTAAGTACCCATGTCCTTAATCTCCTAAGAGGTCTTCATAGTAGCCGTAAGTATTGATACGGTGCTCACCAAACGCTTCACTTTTGATATATGAGGCCTTCCGGAGCACATTCGCCAGAACGTCTGTAAACGTGTATTCAAATAAAATAAATACAGGTCAACCTGATTCGGCCATGACTCTTGATATTTACTGTTCATCTCATTTTGACATTCCTTCACTCACATCATTTATTTTCTCCTTTATGTGACTTACTCTCACTGAGTGAACATGTGCCCTAAACACACTTTTAAAAGTGTCCCGATATTTTGCACTTCTTTCCCACTGCTGGACAAGCAGAATTGCTTCCCTCGCGTCCTTGAACCACGTCTTAAATCGATATCTTCCTCTCCCTTCCTTTGTATATGACTTTTCTCTCTTTACTCACAACATTGACCGTAGGGTGAATCAATTGTGCTCTTTCTTGCAATGGCCCAAGCAGGTAACATTAACTTCTCAAACCCCTTGGCTGTTCATATATTTTCTCAGGAGCTGGATTTTGGCCAGAGTAATATTTTATGAAGATTATTAAAATCAGTATTAGTCTCAATTTGGTCTCTGAGATCTTGGTCTGTGCAGTTTTCAAAGTCACTGTGCAGCAGCCCGGAATCCTTTGTGCCTCCATATGTCATTAGTTTCCTGCTTTCCTTGTTTCTACTAAAAGTTGTGTGCTGCTACTTCGAAACGTGATCCTCATTAAAGTGCCCTTTCTTTTGATTCACAGCTTCAGTGTACTCCTGGCGTCTGCCAAATTCAGCTGGGATCGGCTCAGTTTCTAGTAAGTGATCACATTTGTTTGGCCCTCAGCACCCAATGAAATAAACAGTGCTTCAAATGACTTTCTGTCACTTTCTACCTAATGATGTTTGAAAACTCTGTGCCATTGTTTTCACTTCATGTTTGGCTTGCCTGGGTTTTGGAAAACTGCAATAGGCGGTTGCACACTCTGCAAGGTTGCCATGGTTAGGCCCAAGGTATCTCCTTAGCTTCACCTTGCACTTTTTCTCAATAACTCTGAAACCAGTTTGCAATTTCTACAAAACTGTGCACAGTGCTGTTCATTTCTTATATCCCGATGGCATTTAGGTCTGTAAACAATACTTGCGTGCTTTCTCTTTGTGCCAATATCAGTTATCGCTAGACTTTTGTGACCAGTGAATGTTTTTGTGTCCGCGATTTATCTGCTAAACAGTAAAGTACCACTGCATCTTCTCACGATGCGTGGGGACGTAACCGCATTCTATGTAGTCTAGGTCAGGTACAGCGTTTGCATGCTGTGATGGCTCAGCCTGACCTTGATTGACCAGCACGTTACTGCTTTGGCTAGCTTTACTTGAGCAGTATGTTAGATAGCCACAGCCCTCCTTCCTTTTGTGCTCTGCTCGGCTGCTTCTGTCCTGCTCCAAATGTCTGCTGCCCGATGTACTTCTTTTTCTCTGAAGCTGGTTCTTTTGGTTGAGCACCTTTCTCCTAACCTTACACGACGGGCTCAAAACCGCTGCTATTCATTGCCAAAAGTATGTGGTGATCTACACCTAGAAGCAAATCGACCATTCAGGAAGAAATCTGAGTCTTGTGGTGGGTTTTTAAAGTTGTTCGCTGGTAGCTTGGAAGAGCCTGTGGGTACACCGCCCCCATTCGGGATCCAGGCTTCTACTAATGGCCACAACCGGAATCTGGACCATACTCCTCATTTAATGAGTGAGCAGCTTCTGCTTATTAGGGCATTAAGTCATACATGCAATCTCCAAAAGTAAATGCTATAAAGCCATAAAACTGCCACAGAAGAATACAATAATTCGCTTTTGTTCAACAAAATAATTGCATTGTTTGCATCCAAGGGGAAATATGATCAATAAACTTCATACTTAATCTCCCCTAGCCACTGGGATGAATTGTCATTTTGAGTTTTCCTCCTTTGCAGTTAACCCACTAACGAGTATCAGCCTTTCAACGCAAGAGGCCATATTGTGCCACGTCTCCTTTAGATTATGCTTCACCAAAGTCCGTACCATGGGACCAGATCCTTGACTGGGTAGGAATGATAGAAGAATGTAAGGAGTGCACCCTTACTTCCACCCCTGCACCAGACCTTCCTGGAGCATGGAGGCTACAAGACCCACCATGGTGCTCCCATGTAACCCCTGTACTCCATGACCTGTCTGTTATCTGCCTCGTGGTGCAACCGGACCCCAAGCCTTCAGAAGGGGGAGAAGGCCAAAGGGGGAAATGGCACACCCAGGCATCGCCTTATGTGACTGATTTGTGTTGCAGTGAAGTTAAAACGTGTACAGAGAAAACACAATTTTGAAAGCGAGTGTTGATTGGCTGTGAGCACAGGCAATGGGCTTCTCTTGACGAAAACCTCTGTAGTTGCTTATTTACTGGTGTGCTTCATGACCTGTCTGGTTTTTGGTTTGTAAATCCACCAGGTACTCTTTTCCATTCTTCACCGATTACGCTTTTAGGGTGCAGTTAGTCAGAGCGTGTGCAAAGTAATTGAGCTTGAGTTTTCATATTTAGCTTGTAGGTTACATTTTTCAGAGGTACCTCCTGTAAGTGCTGCTCTTTTATCTGTTAAGTATTCAGCTCTTCTTCATTCCATAATATGCTATTCCTTTCCCCCAGCCTTTGTGCCCTCGTCCAACTGAGTAGTGTCACGGACATATTTGTCAGTGCTCCCCCATAAGTCCTCTTTCTCCGAATTGCAGGTTGAGTGTACCTTTCAGTTGTTCTTGGGTGGCATGAAGGATTGCAGTGGCAATATCTTAAACAATGCTCATTCCTGCTTCTTGGTCACATGTTGTGGTCTTCGTTCCTTATCACCACTGACTGCTGCCTCTACGGGCTCCTCCTGCGATGATGATACACTTGCCCTCACTGAGAACGAGTGTTCAGTAATGAGAAACCCATCATGTACTCATAAATCTGAGCTGGACAGAGGCCCGTACCTCATATTGCAGGCAGCTAAAAGTGACTTGGTGTTTTTGCAAGAGAGCTTCTTGTGTAGGGCAAGAGGAGGGACCGTGGTGATCTTCTCTTCTTGCAGGTTTTTAAGATTTGCTGTACCTTCCAGCTCCAGTGTGGTAGGGACTCATGAGGGTGAAGAATGATGTACTGTATCTGTCTGCTTATCTACTAAATAGTGCCTAAAATACTGTGTCTTCACTTTTAGGAATGATGGCCCGAAGAATGCCGCTGTTATCTCGGCTACCCTCCAAAAAGGTGAGAAACCATTTTCAAGCAGGCGTCAGTTAGACTTTGTAGCTTAAATGTCTTTTACTGTGCAACTTGATGTCCTTCTTGCGTTGTCTTAAATCTTTGTATGCTGTGGGACATATATGTATGCTATAGCTTAACTCTTGATATTGGGTGAACTTGTCAGGTCAGTGTTTTGTGGGCCATGCTATCTATTTGAAAGACTGATTTGTCTGTAGTGCTTCTAAGAAGGACAGGTGCATTGTCTGACCGGAGATGGTCATACCGATGCTGCGTTTTGAAGGTATGCTTCGCTCTTGCATATGTGGTGTAAGGCTTAAAATCAGTCTGATTAATGATGAGACAATCCCGAACCTGACTTTATGAGGAGAACTCTTACGGATCTGACTCCTGAAATCAGATTGCCATTCCACATATGATTATTGCTTGCTGATTGCAACTAAGGTTGAGCTTACTTATAGATCGGATATGGTGGTTCTGGTAAAAATGGGGCAATAGTTAGATCCAAATTGTGCTTTTAAAGGAAACTACACTTCATGCAGTGAAAATTGCTGCAAGTTTCTCTATGTACTCATCACATGTAGAAGCTGAACGGTTATCAAATGGCCCCTGTAGTTTCGTATGTCAAGTAAATATATTGTGGGATTTGACTCGAGCACTTGTCCCAAATTTCTATGAACAATCTCAGTTGATGTTTGTCAATCTTAGATGGTGCCTCAGTTATTGCTTTCACCAAACCCCCAAATGGAATGCTCCACAGAAGATGTCAAAAACTGTCAGTTCTCTCTTGTCACAGTCATACTCCCATCTTTCTGCACTCCAAGAATTCCTGCTAATATCCTGTTGTAGTCCTCGACACAATTGGCATGAATCTAATTATCGTCCTGGAAAGCTTGTCCTGACCGGAGATTTTTAAATCTGTACAATATTAGCTTTGAAAAATAGTAGTCACGAATCTGAGTCGGCATGGTATGCGCAAATATTTATGAGCACCGGATGGTGTAACCGAGGTAGTTAAGATTTCAGAATTGGCTTCAAGTGTCACTTGATGATGTGCTGCATTAAGTTGTATTGGTGTAAAATAACCAGCATCACTCAGCATGCCTACTATTTCCGGTATTTTGGAAATCGAATGATGTTCAGTAACAATATTCCTGGTGAGCGAGCGCCAACCTGCATGCACACAATCTTATTTACCCACCCCTCCTTTTGCACACTCTAGGACAGCGTAAATCAAATGTGCAACATCACAAGGCTTAATAATCTCTTGCACACATAAATCACCTAAAAGCTGTCTCAACTCACCCTTAAGATTGAGTTTCACATTTCTCTTCTTGTGTTCGACAGGATGGCACCTTTCTGCAAAATTGTGTGCTCAAACCGTTTCCTACAACCTACTTTGACAAAGAAAACATCTCCGAAACAGTTCATAATATGACAGACGCATCCATCCGCCTCACCAGAATCACTGGGGTATCTGTACCTGGTGCCGGTGTGGTCCCTAATCTACCCTGATTTACCCATCCAATTAGGTTACTAATGTCACTCGGCACGTAATCTTTTGTGTAAGTACCCATGTCCTTAATCTCCTAAGAGGTCTTCATAGTAGCCGTAAGTATTGATACGGTGCTCACCAAACGCTTCACTTTTGATATATGAGGCCTTCCGGAGCACATTCGCCAGAACGTCTGTAAACGTGTATTCAAATAAAATAAATACAGGTCAACCTGATTCGGCCATGACTCTTGATATTTACTGTTCATCTCATTTTGACATTCCTTCACTCACATCATTTATTTTCTCCTTTATGTGACTTACTCTCACTGAGTGAACATGTGCACTAAACACACTTTTAAAAGTGTCCCGATATTTTGCACTTCTTTCCCACTGCTGGACAAGCAGAATTGCTTCCCTCGCGTCCTTGAACCACGTCTTAAATCGATATCTTCCTCTCCCTTCCTTTGTATATGACTTTTCTCTCTTTACTCACAACATTGACCGTAGGGTGAATCAATTGTGCTCTTTCTTGCAATGGCCCAAGCAGGTAACATTAACTTCTCAAACCCCTTTGCTGTTCATATATTTTCTCAGGAGCTGGATTTTGGCCAGAGTAATATTTTATGAAGATTATTAAAATCAGTATTAGTCTCAATTTGGTCTCTGAGATCTTGGTCTGTGCAGTTTTCAAAGTCACTGTGCAGCAGCCCGGAATCCTTTGTGCCTCCATATGTCATTAGTTTCCTGCTTTCCTTGTTTCTACTAAAAGTTGTGTGCTGCTACTTCGAAACGTGATCCTCATTAAAGTGCCCTTTCTTTTGATTCACAGCTTCAGTGTACTCCTGGCGTCTGCCAAATTCAGCTGGGATCGGCTCAGTTTCTAGTAAGTGATCACATTTGTTTGGCCCTCAGCACCCAATGAAATAAACAGTGCTTCAAATGACTTTCTGTCACTTTCTACCTAATGATGTTTGAAAACTCTGTGCCATTGTTTTCACTTCATGTTTGGCTTGCCTGGGTTTTGGAAAACTGCAATAGGCGGTTGCACACTCTGCAAGGTTGCCATGGTTAGGCCCAAGGTATCTCCTTAGCTTCACCTTGCACTTTTTCTCAATAACTCTGAAACCAGTTTGCAATTTCTACAAAACTGTGCACAGTGCTGTTCATTTCTTATATCCCGATGGCATTTAGGTCTGTAAACAATACTTGCATGCTTTCTCTTTGTGCCAATATCCGTTATCGCTAGTCTTTTGTGACCAGTGAATATTTTTGTTTCCCTTGATTTATCTGCTAAACAGTAAAGTACCACTGCATCTTCTCACGATGCGTGGGGACGTAACCGCATTCTATGTACTCTAGGTCAGGTACAGCGTTTGCATGCTGTGATGGCTCAGCCTGACCTTGATTGACCAGCACGTTACTGCTTTGGCTAGCTTTACTTGAGCAGTATGTTAGATAGCCACAGCCCTCCTTCCTTTTGTGCTCTGCTCGGCTGCTTCTGTCCTGCTCCAAATGTCTGCTGCCCGCTGCACTAGATGTACTTCTTTTTCTCTGAAGCTGGTTCTTTTGGTTGAGCACCTTTCTCCTAACCTTACACGACGGGCTCAAAACCGCTGCTATTCATTGCCAAAAGTATGTGGTGATCTACACCTAGAAGCAAATCGACCATTCAGGAAGAAATCTGAGTCTTGTGGTGGGTTTTTAAAGTTGTTCGCTGGTAGCTTGGAAGAGCCTGTGGGTACACCGCCCCCATTCGGGATCCAGGCTTCTACTAATGGCCACAACCGGAATCTGGACCATACTCCTCATTTAATGAGTGAGCAGCTTCTGCTTATTAGGGCATTAAGTCATACATGCAATCTCCAAAAGTAAATGCTATAAAGCCATAAAACTGCCACAGAAGAATACAATAATTCGCTTTTGTTCAACAAAATAATTGCATTGTTTGCATCCAAGGGGAAATATGATCAATAAACTTCATACTTAATCTCCCCTAGCCACTGGGATGAATTGTCATTTTGAGTTTTCCTCCTTTGCAGTTAACCCACTAACGAGTATCAGCCTTTCAACGCAAGAGGCCATATTGTGCCACGTCTCCTTTAGATTATGCTTCACCAAAGTCCGTACCATGGGACCAGATCCTTGACTGGGTAGGAATGATAGAAGAATGTAAGGATTGCACCCTTACTTCCACCCCTGCACCAGACCTTCCTGGAGCATGAAGGCTACAAGACCCACCATGGTGCTCCCATGTAACCCCTGTACTCCATTGTTATCTGCCTCGTGGTGCAACCGGACCCCAAGCCTTCAGAAGGGGGAGAAGGCCAAAGGGGGAAATGGCACACCCAGGCATCGCCTTATGTGACTGATTTGTGTTGCAGTGAAGTTAAAACATGTACAGAGAAAACACAATTTTGAAAGCGAGTGTTGATTGGCTGTGAGCACAGGCAATGGGCTTCTCTTGACGAAAACCTCTGTAGTTGCTTATTTACTGGTGTGCTTCATGACCTGTCTGGTTTTTGGTTTGTAAATCCACCAGGTACTCTTTTCCATTCTTCACCGATTACGCTTTTAGGGTGCAGTTAGTCAGAGCGTGTGCAAAGTAATTGAGCTTGAGTTTTCATATTTAGCTTGTAGGTTACATTTTTCAGAGGTACCTCCTGTAAGTGCTGCTCTTTTATCTGTTAAGTATTCAGCTCTTCTTCATTCCATAATATGCTATTCCTTTCCCCCAGCCTTTGTGCCCTCGTCCAACTGAGTAGTGTCACGGACATATTTGTCAGTGCTCCCCCATAAGTCCTCTTTCTCCGAATTGCAGGTTGAGTGTACCTTTCAGTTGTTCTTGGGTGGCATGAAGGATTGCAGTGGCAATATCTTAAACAATGCTCATTCCTGCTTCTTGGTCACATGTTGTGGTCTTCGTTCCTTATCACCACTGACTGCTGCCTCTACGGGCTCCTCCTGCGATGATGATACACTTGCCCTCACTGAGAACGAGTGTTCAGTAATGAGAAACCCATCATGTACTCATAAATCTGAGCTGGACAGAGGCCCGTACCTCATATTGCAGGCAGCTAAAAGTGACTTGGTGTTTTTGCAAGAGAGCTTCTTGTGTAGGGCAAGAGGAGGGACCGTGGTGATCTTCTCTTCTTGCAGGTTTTTAAGATTTGCTGTACCTTCCAGCTCCAGTGTGGTAGGGACTCATGAGGGTGAAGAATGATGTACTGTGTCTGTCTGCTTATCTACTAAATAGTGCCTAAAATACTGTGTCTTCACTTTTAGGAATGATGGCCCGAAGAATGCCGCTGTTATCTCGGCTACCCTCCAAAAAGGTGAGAAACCATTTTCAAGCAGGCGTCAGTTAGACTTTGTAGCTTAAATGTCTTTTACTGTGCAACTTGATGTCCTTCTTGCGTTGTCTTAAATCTTTGTATGCTGTGGGACATATATGTATGCTATAGCTTAACTCTTGATATTGGGTGAACTTGTCAGGTCAGTGTTTTGTGGGCCATGCTATCTATTTGAAAGACTGATTTGTCTGTAGTGCTTCTAAGAAGGACCGGTGCATTGTCTGACCGGAGATGGTCATACCGATGCTGCGTTTTGAAGGTATGCTTCGCTCTTGCATATGTGGTGTAAGGCTTAAAATCAGTCTGATTAATGATGAGACAATCCCGAACCTGACTTTATGAGGAGAACTCTTACGGATCTGACTCCTGAAATCAGATTGCCATTCCACATATGATTATTGCTTGCTGATTGCAACTAAGGTTGAGCTTACTTATAGATCGGATATGGTGGTTCTGGTAAAAATGGGGCAATAGTTAGATCCAAATTGTGCTTTTAAAGGAAACTACACTTCATGCAGTGAAAATTGCTGCAAGTTTCTCTATGTACTCATCACATGTAGAAGCTGAACGGTTATCAAATGGCCCCTGTAGTTTCGTATGTCAAGTAAATATATTGTGGGATTTGACTCGAGCACTTGTCCCAAATTTCTATGAACAATCTCAGTTGATGTTTGTCAATCTTAGATGGTGCCTCAGTTATTGCTTTCACCAAACCTCCAAATGGAATGCTCCACAGAAGATGTCAAAAACTGTCAGTTCTCTCTTGTCACAGTCATACTCCCATCTTTCTGCACTCCAAGAATTCCTGCTAATATCCTGTTGTAGTCCTCGACACAATTGGCATGAATCTAATTATCGTCCTGGAAAGCTTGTCCTGACCGGAGATTTTTAAATCTGTACAATATTAGCTTTGAAAAATACTAGTCACGAATCTGAGTCGGCATGGTATGCGCAAATATTTATGAGCACCGGATGGTGTAACCGAGGTAGTTAAGATTTCAGAATTGGCTTCAAGTGTCACTTGATGATGTGCTGCATTAAGTTGTATTGGTGTAAAATAACCAGCATCACTCAGCATGCCTACTATTTCCGGTATTTTGGAAATCGAATGATGTTCAGTAACAATATTCCTGGTGAGCGAGCGCCAACCTGCATGCACACAATCTTATTTACCCACCCCTCCTTTTGCACACTCTAGGACAGCGTAAATCAAATGTGCAACATCACAAGGCTTAATAATCTCTTGCACACATAAATCACCTAAAAGCTGTCTCAACTCACCCTTAAGATTGAGTTTCACATTTCTCTTCTTGTGTTCGACAGGATGGCACCTTTCTGCAAAATTGTGTGCTCAAACCGTTTCCTACAACCTACTTTGACAAAGAAAACATCTCCGAAACAGTTCATAATATGACAGACGCATCCATCCGCCTCACCAGAATCACTGGGGTATCTGTACCTGGTGCCGGTGTGGTCCCTAATCTACCCTGATTTACCCATCCAATTAGGTTACTAATGTCACTCGGCACGTAATCTTTTGTGTAAGTACCCATGTCCTTAATCTCCTAAGAGGTCTTCATAGTAGCCGTAAGTATTGATACGGTGCTCACCAAACGCTTCACTTTTGATATATGAGGCCTTCCGGAGCACATTCGCCAGAACGTCTGTAAACGTGTATTCAAATAAAATAAATACAGGTCAACCTGATTCGGCCATGACTCTTGATATTTACTGTTCATCTCATTTTGACATTCCTTCACTCACATCATTTATTTTCTCCTTTATGTGACTTACTCTCACTGAGTGAACATGTGCACTAAACACACTTTTAAAAGTGTCCCGATATTTTGCACTTCTTTCCCACTGCTGGACAAGCAGAATTGCTTCCCTCGCGTCCTTGAACCACGTCTTAAATCGATATCTTCCTCTCCCTTCCTTTGTATATGACTTTTCTCTCTTTACTCACAACATTGACCGTAGGGTGAATCAATTGTGCTCTTTCTTGCAATGGCCCAAGCAGGTAACATTAACTTCTCAAACCCCTTTGCTGTTCATATATTTTCTCAGGAGCTGGATTTTGGCCAGAGTAATATTTTATGAAGATTATTAAAATCAGTATTAGTCTCAATTTGGTCTCTGAGATCTTGGTCTGTGCAGTTTTCAAAGTCACTGTGCAGCAGCCCGGAATCCTTTGTGCCTCCATATGTCATTAGTTTCCTGCTTTCCTTGTTTCTACTAAAAGTTGTGTGCTGCTACTTCGAAACGTGATCCTCATTAAAGTGCCCTTTCTTTTGATTCACAGCTTCAGTGTACTCCTGGCGTCTGCCAAATTCAGCTGGGATCGGCTCAGTTTCTAGTAAGTGATCACATTTGTTTGGCCCTCAGCACCCAATGAAATAAACAGTGCTTCAAATGACTTTCTGTCACTTTCTACCTAATGATGTTTGAAAACTCTGTGCCATTGTTTTCACTTCATGTTTGGCTTGCCTGGGTTTTGGAAAACTGCAATAGGCGGTTGCACACTCTGCAAGGTTGCCATGGTTAGGCCCAAGGTATCTCCTTAGCTTCACCTTGCACTTTTTCTCAATAACTCTGAAACCAGTTTGCAATTTCTACAAAACTGTGCACAGTGCTGTTCATTTCTTATATCCCGATGGCATTTAGGTCTGTAAACAATACTTGCATGCTTTCTCTTTGTGCCAATATCCGTTATCGCTAGTCTTTTGTGACCAGTGAATATTTTTGTTTCCCTTGATTTATCTGCTAAACAGTAAAGTACCACTGCATCTTCTCACGATGCGTGGGGACGTAACCGCATTCTATGTACTCTAGGTCAGGTACAGCGTTTGCATGCTGTGATGGCTCAGCCTGACCTTGATTGACCAGCACGTTACTGCTTTGGCTAGCTTTACTTGAGCAGTATGTTAGATAGCCACAGCCCTCCTTCCTTTTGTGCTCTGCTCGGCTGCTTCTGTCCTGCTCCAAATGTCTGCTGCCCGCTGCACTAGATGTACTTCTTTTTCTCTGAAGCTGGTTCTTTTGGTTGAGCACCTTTCTCCTAACCTTACACGACGGGCTCAAAACCGCTGCTATTCATTGCCAAAAGTATGTGGTGATCTACACCTAGAAGCAAATCGACCATTCAGGAAGAAATCTGAGTCTTGTGGTGGGTTTTTAAAGTTGTTCGCTGGTAGCTTGGAAGAGCCTGTGGGTACACCGCCCCCATTCGGGATCCAGGCTTCTACTAATGGCCACAACCGGAATCTGGACCATACTCCTCATTTAATGAGTGAGCAGCTTCTGCTTATTAGGGCATTAAGTCATACATGCAATCTCCAAAAGTAAATGCTATAAAGCCATAAAACTGCCACAGAAGAATACAATAATTCGCTTTTGTTCAACAAAATAATTGCATTGTTTGCATCCAAGGGGAAATATGATCAATAAACTTCATACTTAATCTCCCCTAGCCACTGGGATGAATTGTCATTTTGAGTTTTCCTCCTTTGCAGTTAACCCACTAACGAGTATCAGCCTTTCAACGCAAGAGGCCATATTGTGCCACGTCTCCTTTAGATTATGCTTCACCAAAGTCCGTACCATGGGACCAGATCCTTGACTGGGTAGGAATGATAGAAGAATGTAAGGATTGCACCCTTACTTCCACCCCTGCACCAGACCTTCCTGGAGCATGAAGGCTACAAGACCCACCATGGTGCTCCCATGTAACCCCTGTACTCCATTGTTATCTGCCTCGTGGTGCAACCGGACCCCAAGCCTTCAGAAGGGGGAGAAGGCCAAAGGGGGAAATGGCACACCCAGGCATCGCCTTATGTGACTGATTTGTGTTGCAGTGAAGTTAAAACATGTACAGAGAAAACACAATTTTGAAAGCGAGTGTTGATTGGCTGTGAGCACAGGCAATGGGCTTCTCTTGACGAAAACCTCTGTAGTTGCTTATTTACTGGTGTGCTTCATGACCTGTCTGGTTTTTGGTTTGTAAATCCACCAGGTACTCTTTTCCATTCTTCACCGATTACGCTTTTAGGGTGCAGTTAGTCAGAGCGTGTGCAAAGTAATTGAGCTTGAGTTTTCATATTTAGCTTGTAGGTTACATTTTTCAGAGGTACCTCCTGTAAGTGCTGCTCTTTTATCTGTTAAGTATTCAGCTCTTCTTCATTCCATAATATGCTATTCCTTTCCCCCAGCCTTTGTGCCCTCGTCCAACTGAGTAGTGTCACGGACATATTTGTCAGTGCTCCCCCATAAGTCCTCTTTCTCCGAATTGCAGGTTGAGTGTACCTTTCAGTTGTTCTTGGGTGGCATGAAGGATTGCAGTGGCAATATCTTAAACAATGCTCATTCCTGCTTCTTGGTCACATGTTGTGGTCTTCGTTCCTTATCACCACTGACTGCTGCCTCTACGGGCTCCTCCTGCGATGATGATACACTTGCCCTCACTGAGAACGAGTGTTCAGTAATGAGAAACCCATCATGTACTCATAAATCTGAGCTGGACAGAGGCCCGTACCTCATATTGCAGGCAGCTAAAAGTGACTTGGTGTTTTTGCAAGAGAGCTTCTTGTGTAGGGCAAGAGGAGGGACCGTGGTGATCTTCTCTTCTTGCAGGTTTTTAAGATTTGCTGTACCTTCCAGCTCCAGTGTGGTAGGGACTCATGAGGGTGAAGAATGATGTACTGTGTCTGTCTGCTTATCTACTAAATAGTGCCTAAAATACTGTGTCTTCACTTTTAGGAATGATGGCCCGAAGAATGCCGCTGTTATCTCGGCTACCCTCCAAAAAGGTGAGAAACCATTTTCAAGCAGGCGTCAGTTAGACTTTGTAGCTTAAATGTCTTTTACTGTGCAACTTGATGTCCTTCTTGCGTTGTCTTAAATCTTTGTATGCTGTGGGACATATATGTATGCTATAGCTTAACTCTTGATATTGGGTGAACTTGTCAGGTCAGTGTTTTGTGGGCCATGCTATCTATTTGAAAGACTGATTTGTCTGTAGTGCTTCTAAGAAGGACAGGTGCATTGTCTGACCGGAGATGGTCATACCGATGCTGCGTTTTGAAGGTATGCTTCGCTCTTGCATATGTGGTGTAAGGCTTAAAATCAGTCTGATTAATGATGAGACAATCCCGAACCTGACTTTATGAGGAGAACTCTTACGGATCTGACTCCTGAAATCAGATTGCCATTCCACATATGATTATTGCTTGCTGATTGCAACTAAGGTTGAGCTTACTTATAGATCGGATATGGTGGTTCTTGTAAAAATGGGGCAATAGTTAGATCCAAATTGTGCTTTTAAAGGAAACTACACTTCATGCAGCGAAAATTGCTGCAAGTTTCTCTATGTACTCATCACATGTAGAAGCTGAACGGTTATCAAATGGCCCCTGTAGTTTCGTATGTCAAGTAAATATATTGTGGGATTTAACTCGAGCACTTGTCCCAAATTTCTATGAACAATCTCAGTTGATGTTTGTCAATCTTAGATGGTGCCTCAGTTATTGCTTTCACCAAACCTCCAAATTGAATGCTCCACAGTAGATGTAAAAAACTGTCAGTTCTCTCTTGTCACAGTCATACTCCCATCTTTCTGCACTCCAAGAATTCCTGCTAATATCCTGTTGTAGTCCTCGACACAATTGGCATGAATCTAATTATCGTCCTGGAAAGCTTGTCCTGACCGGAGATTTTTAAATCTGTACAATATTAGCTTTGAAAAATAGTAGTCACGAATCTGAGTCGGCATGGTATACGCAAATATTTATGAGCACCGGATGGTGTAACAGAGGTAGTTAAGATTTCAGAATTGGCTTCAAGTGTCACTTGATGATGTGCTGCATTAAGTTGTATTGGTGTAAAATAACCAGCATCACTCAGCATGCCTACTATTTCCGGTATTTTGGAAATCGAATGATGTTCAGTAACAATATTCCTGGTGAGCGAGCGCCAACCTGCATGCACACAATCTTATTTACCCACCCCTCCTTTTGCACACTCTAGGACAGCGTAAATCAAATGTGCAACATCACAAGGCTTAATAATCTCTTGCACACCTAAATCACCTAAAAGCTGTCTCAACTCACCCTTAAGATTGAGTTTCACATTTCTCTTCTTGTGTTCGACAGGATGGCACCTTTCTGCAAAATTGTGTGCTCAAACCGTTTCCTACAACCTACTTTGACAAAGAAAACCTCTCCGAAACAGTTCATAATATGACAGACGCATCCATCCGCCTCACCAGAATCACTGGGGTATCTGTACCTGGTGCCGGTGTGGTCCCTAATCTACCCTGATTTACCCATCCAATTAGGTTACTAATGTCACTCGGCACGTAATCTTTTGTGTAAGTACCCATGTCCTTAATCTCCTAAGAGGTCTTCATAGTAGCCGTAAGTATTGATACGGTGCTCACCAAACGCTTCACTTTTGATATATGAGGCCTTCCGGAGCACATTCGCCAGAACGTCTGTAAACGTGTATTCAAATAAAATAAATACAGGTCAACCTGATTCGGCCATGACTCTTGATATTTACTGTTCATCTCATTTTGACATTCCTTCACTCACATCATTTATTTTCTCCTTTATGTGACTTACTCTCACTGAGTGAACATGTGCCCTAAACACACTTTTAAAAGTGTCCCGATATTTTGCACTTCTTTCCCACTGCTGGACAAGCAGAATTGCTTCCCTCGCGTCCTTGAACCACGTCTTAAATCGATATCTTCCTCTCCCTTCCTTTGTATATGACTTTTCTCTCTTTACTCACAACATTGACCGTAGGGTGAATCAATTGTGCTCTTTCTTGCAATGGCCCAAGCAGGTAACATTAACTTCTCAAACCCCTTGGCTGTTCATATATTTTCTCAGGAGCTGGATTTTGGCCAGAGTAATATTTTATGAAGATTATTAAAATCAGTATTAGTCTCAATTTGGTCTCTGAGATCTTGGTCTGTGCAGTTTTCAAAGTCACTGTGCAGCAGCCCGGAATCCTTTGTGCCTCCATATGTCATTAGTTTCCTGCTTTCCTTGTTTCTACTAAAAGTTGTGTGCTGCTACTTCGAAACGTGATCCTCATTAAAGTGCCCTTTCTTTTGATTCACAGCTTCAGTGTACTCCTGGCGTCTGCCAAATTCAGCTGGGATCGGCTCAGTTTCTAGTAAGTGATCACATTTGTTTGGCCCTCAGCACCCAATGAAATAAACAGTGCTTCAAATGACTTTCTGTCACTTTCTACCTAATGATGTTTGAAAACTCTGTGCCATTGTTTTCACTTCATGTTTGGCTTGCCTGGGTTTTGGAAAACTGCAATAGGCGGTTGCACACTCTGCAAGGTTGCCATGGTTAGGCCCAAGGTATCTCCTTAGCTTCATCTTGCACTTTTTCTCAATAACTCTGAAACCAGTTTGCAATTTCTACAAAACTGTGCACAGTGCTGTTCATTTCTTATATCCCGATGGCATTTAGGTCTGTAAACAATACTTGCGTGCTTTCTCTTTGTGCCAATATCAGTTATCGCTAGTCTTTTGTGACCAGTGAATGTTTTTGTGTCCGCGATTTATCTGCTAAACAGTAAAGTACCACTGCATCTTCTCACAATGCGTGGGGACGTAACCGCATTCTATGTACTCTAGGTCAGGTACAGCGTTTGCATGCTGTGATGGCTCAGCCTGACCTTGATTGACCAGCACGTTACTGCTTTGGCTAGCTTTACTTGAGCAGTATGTTAGATAGCCACAGCCCTCCTTCCTTTTGTGCTCTGCTCGGCTGCTTCTGTCCTGCTCCAAATGTCTGCTGCCCGATGTACTTCTTTTTCTCTGAAGCTGGTTCTTTTGGTTGAGCACCTTTCTCCTAACCTTACACGACGGGCTCAAAACCGCTGCTATTCATTGCCAAAAGTATGTGGTGATCTACACCTAGAAGCAAATCGACCATTCAGGAAGAAATCTGAGTCTTGTGGTGGGTTTTTAAAGTTGTTCGCTGGTAGCTTGGAAGAGCCTGTGGGTACACCGCCCCCATTCGGGATCCAGGCTTCTACTAATGGCCACAACCGGAATCTGGACCATACTCCTCATTTAATGAGTGAGCAGCTTCTGCTTATTAGGGCATTAAGTCATACATGCAATCTCCAAAAGTAAATGCTATAAAGCCATAAAACTGCCACAGAAGAATACAATAATTCGCTTTTGTTCAACAAAATAATTGCATTGTTTGCATCCAAGGGGAAATATGATCAATAAACTTCATACTTAATCTCCCCTAGCCACTGGGATGAATTGTCATTTTGAGTTTTCCTCCTTTGCAGTTAACCCACTAACGAGTATCAGCCTTTCAACGCAAGAGGCCATATTGTGCCACGTCTCCTTTAGATTATGCTTCACCAAAGTCCGTACCATGGGACCAGATCCTTGACTGGGTAGGAATGATAGAAGAATGTAAGGATTGCACCCTTACTTCCACCCCTGCACCAGACCTTCCTGGAGCATGGAGGCTACAAGACCCACCATGGTGCTCCCATGTAACCCCTGTACTCCATGACCTGTCTGTTATCTGCCTCGTGGTGCAACCGGACCCCAAGCCTTCAGAAGGGGGAGAAGGCCAAAGGGGGAAATGGCACACCCAGGCATCGCCTTATGTGACTGATTTGTGTTGCAGTGAAGTTAAAACGTGTACAGAGAAAACACAATTTTGAAAGCGAGTGTTGATTGGCTGTGAGCACAGGCAATGGGCTTCTCTTGACGAAAACCTCTGTAGTTGCTTATTTACTGGTGTGCTTCATGACCGGTCTGGTTTTTGGTTTGTAAATTCACCAGGTACTCTTTTCCATTCTTCACCGATTACGCTTTTAGGGTGCAGTTAGTCAGAGCGTGTGCAAAGTAATTGAGCTTGAGTTTTCATATTTAGCTTGTAGGTTACATTTTTCAGAGGTACCATCTGTAAGTGCTGCTCTTTTATCTGTTAAGTATTCAGCTCTTCTTCATTCCATAATATGCTATTCCTTTCCCCCAGCCTTTGTGCCCTCGTCCAACTGAGTAGTGTCACGGACATATTTGTCAGTGCTCCCCCATAAGTCATCTTTCTCCGAATTGCAGGTTGAGTGTACCTTTCAGTTGTTCTTGGGTGGCATGAAGGATTGCAGTGGCAATATCTTAAACAATGCTCATTCCTGCTTCTTGGTCACATGTTGTGGTCTTCGTTCCTTATCACCACTGACTGCTGCCTCTACGGGCTCCTCCTGCGATGATGATACACTTGCCCTCACTGAGAACGAGTGTTCAGTAATGAGAAACCCATCATGTACTCATAAATCTGAGCTGGACAGAGGCCCGTACCTCATATTGCAGGCAGCTAAAAGTGACTTGGTGTTTTTGCAAGAGAGCTTCTTGTGTAGGGCAAGAGGAGGGACCGTGGTGATCTTCTCTTCTTGCAGGTTTTTAAGATTTGCTGTACCTTCCAGCTCCAGTGTGGTAGGGACTCATGAGGGTGAAGAATGATGTACTGTGTCTGTCTGCTTATCTACTAAATAGTGCCTAAAATACTGTGTCTTCACTTTTAGGAATGATGGCCCGAAGAATGCCGCTGTTATCTCGGCTACCCTCCAAAAAGGTGAGAAACCATTTTCAAGCAGACGTCAGTTAGACTTTGTAGCTAAAATATCTTTTACTGTGCAACTTGATGTCCTTCTTGCGTTGTCTTAAATCTTTGTATGCTGTGGGACATATATGTATGCTATAGCTTAACTCTTGATATTGGGTGAACTTGTCAGGTCAGTGTTTTGTGGGCCATGCTATCTATTTGAAAGACTGATTTGTCTGTAGTGCTTCTAAGAAGGACAGGTGCATTGTCTGACCGGAGATGGTCATACCGATGCTGCGTTTTGAAGGTATGCTTCGCTCCTGCATATGTGGTGTAAGGCTTAAAACCAGTCTGATTAATGATGAGACAATCCCGAACCTGACTTTATGAGGAGAACTCTTACGGATCTGACTCCTGAAATCAGATTGCCATTCCACATATGATTATTGATTGCAACTAAGGTTGAGCTTACTTATAGATCGGATATGGTGGTTCTTGTAAAAATGGGGCAATAGTTAGATCCAAATTGTGCTTTTAAAGGAAACTACACTTCATGCAGCGAAAATTGCTGCAAGTTTCTCTATGTACTCATCACATGTAGAAGCTGAACGGTTATCAAATGGCCCCTGTAGTTTCGTATGTCAAGTAAATATATTGTGGGATTTGACTCGAGCACTTGTCCCAAATTTCTATGAACAATCTCAGTTGATGTTTGTCAATCTTAGATGGTGCCTCAGTTATTGCTTTCACCAAACCTCCAAATTGAATGCTCCACAGAAGATGTCAAAAACTGTCAGTTCTCTCTTGTCACAGTCATACTCCCATCTTTCTGCACTCCAAGAATTCCTGCTAATATCCTGTTGTAGTCCTCGACACAATTGGCATGAATCTAATTATCGTCCTGGAAAGCTTGTCCTGACCGGAGATTTTTAAATCTGTACAATATTAGCTTTGAAAAATAGTAGTCACGAATCTGAGTCGGCATGGTATACGCAAATATTTATGAGCACCGGATGGTGTAACCGAGGTAGTTAAGATTTCAGAATTGGCTTCAAGTGTCACTTGATGATGTGCTGCATTAAGTTGTATTGGTGTAAAATAACCAGCATCACTCAGCATGCCTACTATTTCTGATGGATACATCTGCCAGTGGATTCCTCACCTTGTGAATATCCCCTGCGCCAGCATTCCACGGAACTTTTCTTCCCCAGCATTCCACGTCGACGTGGGCGACGTCACAATACATCGGCTCCGCACGCGACTCCGTACGACGTCATCGGAGCCATAAGAAGCCCACGTCGGCGTGGTGACGTCAGTTCCCTTTTTTCCGCGCCGTCGACGCGCAACGGTTTTTTCCCAGTGCTCTCTAGATACTTTGTAATCTAGTGGTGTATTCTTGTTAAAATCGGAATGTCTTCGACGAGGAAGTCGGGCTTTAAGCCCTGTAGGGAGTGCGGAGGCCTGATGTCCATGACGGATCCGCATCAGAATTGTTTATGGTGTCTCTCTTCTGATCATGATGTGGATGAGTGCGGGTGCTGTAGGAGCATGAATCCTAAAGCACTGAAGGAGAGGAAGACCAAACTCTTCATGAAGAAGATCGGTGAGGAGAAGAGAGGGAGGAAAAAGGAGAAGTCCAGGCGGGAGTCTTCGACTTCGAGGTCGTCGAAGTCGAAGAAGCACCATAAGAAGAGGAAGCATTCTTCTCGGCGTCGGTCCTCGAAGTCTAAGAGGTCGAGGTCGGCTTCGCCTCGTCGACGTCAGAGCAAGATCTTGTCTCCTTCGCCTTCTCCGGATAAGTCTTCGAAGTCTCCCTCTCCGAAGCGGACTCCGGCTCGTTCCCCGACGCCGTCTCCGGCGCCGTCCAAGGCTTCGACTCCTGGTCGGGTGGAATCTGATGTGGAGCAGGAGCAGGAAGAGTCTGTCCCGGTGCCTGATGACTCCGTGGTTCCGGTGGAGGATTCGGAGGAGCCGACGCCGGTGGCTCCACAGGAGGATACAGGGGCAGTTCCTTATCCCCAGTTCCCGGCTCCAGGTACGGATCCTTCGGGATTTCTGAATGCCATGTATGGCATTTTTCAGAGAGCATCCTTCCCATCCGGAGCACCAGCAGGTCCCGTGGGTCCGATGGCGTTTTCTCTGGGAGTGCCGCAGCAATATGCTCAGGCTCCTTTTATGCCTTTTATGCCGATGGCGCCTTCTTGGCAGTTTCCGGCGCCGGTTGGGAATCCGGCTCGACCTCGGATGGATGGTCAATCTTCGGAGCCTTCTTTGACGCCGAGGCCGACTCCTTCGACGCCGCATCCGGCGCCGCCGACTCCACCTGTAGCGCCTCCGACGCCGATGCCTTTGGCTCCACCGACGCCGCGTACGACGTCGACGACGCCGGCTCCCCGGAATCGATCGAGGCGTGAAGCCCAAAGGGTTTTGGAGGAGGAAAGATTTCGTGCTGAGGTGGAAGAAGGTGAGGTCGACTCTTCTTCGGACGAGTTTGGAGGTATAGAGGTGGCAAGTGGTTTGGATACCACCCCGGAGTGGGAGCATGCTTCTGCAAGGTCTTCTCCACCACAGGAATTGGCGCCCTACCATGTTGTGATCAAGAAGGCCGCGGAGTTGTTAGTTCTCCAGTATTAGGGTGTCTTTCATAGATTCACATGCTTGAATATTCCCCGTCGTCGGAGTGGGAGTCCCACGGTAAATAAAATAGCAATATATACATATATATATGTAGTAAAATATATACATAAGTAATCATATAATTAGTGCATATAGGTGTAAAACACACATAGTGTACCTATAAGAGAAAAACTCCATAGGAATACAATGGAGAGAGACAAAAGACCTTTGTAGTCTATCTCTGTCATTATGTAAGTCCGAACTCCAGCCAATCAGGCGTCAGCCCCTCTCTAGAACCTTCTCCTCAGAGCTTCTCACCTCAGATTTTCTACCGCACGTCGTGTGACAGGGAGTCTCCCTGAGCTCTGCTCAGTTTTGTCAGTGAGGATGTCTTCTAGTAAGAAATCTTTGTTTAGACCATGCTCTTCATGTGGAAAACTGCGTTTGTTCTCTGAGGACCCACACAGTAAGTGTATTTACTGTTTATATCCTGACCATGAGGTGGCAAAATGTAAGTTTTGTAGAACTTTTTCTACAAAAACTCTAAAGGACAGAGAAGGCCGCCTGCTTTTATGGCTACAGAGACTGAAGGACAAGGATAACTCTCCCTCTGATGTGGAAAGTCTCTTTTCTGGTCGTTCTCAACCAGCCTCTAAGCGCAGTAGTGTGCAGGAGTTACCATCTCCTTTCCTGAAGAAAAAGAAGCTGGCTTTGCCTCTGACAACTGCCACCTTTGTGGTTTCACCTACTGCTTTGTCGCCTATGGGACACTGTTCTCAGGCTGCTGAGGCGTCTACTTCCTATTCCTCGGGGAAAACTTTGTCAGCCTCGTCGACGATGCTCCCGACGACGAGATCTGCTGTTTCTACCTCGTCGACGGTGACCCCGACGACGACGTCAGCTGCTTCGTCGTCGACGAGCGTTATGTCGACGTTATCCTCGTCGACGATTACCATCACTTCTTCAAGGGCAGTGACTTCTGTTGTGCCCATTACTTCGACGTCGACGAAGAAGGTAAAGGTTCCGTCGACGAAGACTGTGTCGTCGACGAAGACGTCGTCGAGCTCGTCGACGCCCATTCCGTCGGCGAAGAAAAAGAAGATCCCGACGACGACACTGTCGACGGTGGTTCCGTCGACGAAAGCCTTGTCTACGAAGACCTCGACGACGGCTCCGTCGGCAGCAGCTCCGTCGACGGTGGCTCCGTCGACGGCGGCTCCGTCGACGGCGACCTCGTCGACGGCGACCCCGTCGACGGCGAATCCGACGACGGCAATCTTGTTGCCACAGACGTCGTCGACGATAATTCCGTCGACCATCATTCCTTCGACGACGGCTCCGTCGACGAGTACATCCCCACAGACATTCGTAAGGGTACGAATACGCGGTGTGGCGACTACCCAGAAAACAAGAAGGGAAGGAGTTTCTTGGACACCATTACCTCCTACTGTGGGCTTGGAGAGCCAGGAACATAATATTCCTTTGGGAGTTGCACAGCCTCCCTCACCATTATTTGCTACAGATTCGGATCAGGAATCCGAGGGGTTACCGGAGTCTTTCGGAACGGCACAAAGTCCATCCGACTTGGTTATTAAGTGCCAGGATGTCAGTAGTGACGATGAGGATCCGGTATTTATACACCAGGCCCCTCCGAAGCATAAAACTGCGACTCTTCCTCTGTCGCTCATTACTAATCTCCAACGCATGTTGGACGACTACAACCAACGGTTCCCTCTATCCCCTCAACGTTCAGAGGTTCCGTCAACCCCGGTGATTCCAGCAATTATTCCACCGGTACCTATTGTAAATCCTGCTCCACAGATGCCGCCTGTACCTCCACGACAGGTTCCGGAAAGGGTGTTGCCTCATTATGAGCCTGTAGAGGAAGGCCCTCAGGACCCAGAAGAGGGTGAAATCCCAGATGATGATGGGGATGTAGATGACAATGATGATGATATGGCGGAGTGGGATAATTACCAGGCGCAAACACCATCCCCCTCACAAATAGTAACAGGGGATTCACCTCCAGTGGACATAGCCAATTTTCACCAACTGATGGAAAGGGCATCACACCGTTTTAAGTTAACAACGGAGCGCAGGGAGGAAGATTGCTTCCTTTATGATTTCAAGAATCAACCCTACAAACAGACTCATGCTATTCCCATAGTTGAGTTTATTTGGGAAGAAGGCAAGAAATTAATGCAAACACCGAATACCTTGCCAGCTCAGGTGCCTCGATTGGAAAAGAAATATAAGGCACCGATAGGAACCCCAGCATGCCTCACGGGTCAGGCTAAACCTGAGTCGGTCGTTACGCAGGCAGCGCAACGTAAGGCGAAAAATCCGGCATCTTCTATCACCTCGCCTCCGGATCGTGACGGACGTCGGATGGATGCCATAGGGCGTAAATTCTCTTCTATGGCCTCTACGGTGGTTAGAGCAGCTAATGCCTTGGCCATCCTGGGACGATATGACAGACAAGTTTGGGCTGATATCTCGGATGTGGTTCAGGAGTTACCAGAGCCATCTAAACTGGAGGCAATGAAGTTGCTCCAAGAGGGAGAAGCGGCATCGGCGGAAATAATCGATTGTGCAGTGGACATCGCCTGCATGGGTTTCCGTCAGCTTGCCGGAGCGGCTGTTCTGCGTAGGCAAGGATGGTTAAAATCTACATCCTTTCGTCAGGAGGTTCAGTCTATGATCTTAAACATGGCATATGACGGCGAGTCTTTATTTGGGAGCCACGTCGATGAAGCTCTACAGTCCATAAAGAAAGACACTGAAACAGCTAGATCACTAGGAAACCTTCAATTTCAGCGGAGTAATTTTCGTGGTGCACGCGGACGCGGCACCTCCTCAAGTTTTCGAAAAGACAATAAACAATACAAACCTTACAATCAAGGGTCCAACCGTTACTCTTATGGACAGCAACAGCAAACATCACGGCAGCAAACCTCCAAGTCATATAGAGGAAAATCCTCATACAGAGGATCCGCATCAAAGAGACAGTGACTCTTCCCGGACAGACAAGGTTGGAGGTCGAATCTCTCTGTTCTTTTCCCAATGGTCCTCCATCTCAAAGGACCGTTGGGTTTTGGACATTGTGAAGAAGGGACACGCCTTAGAATTCACCAAATTCCCTCCTCCCACTCCACCCTCCGGACCGCCACCAGCTCACATGAAAGAACTGTTGCATCAAGTCCGACTTTTAAGGCAAAAAGGAGCTATAGAACTGGTACCAGTGTCTCAGAAGGGAAAAGGTTTTTATTCCCGGTTCTTTTTGATCACAAAGAAAAACGGAGAGTGGAGGCCCATCCTCGATCTAAGAGCACTAAACAAATATATAAAGAGCCAATCCTTCCGTATGATGACGCTGGTAGACATCTTGCGCTTACTCTTGCAGGAAGATTTTCTGGCGACTATAGATCTCCAGGATGCCTATTTTCATATCCCTATTTTACAGCGGCATCGAAAGTTCCTGCGTTTTCGAGTGGGTCAACACGATTACCAATTCAAGGTGTTACCATTTGGCCTGCGCTCAGCCCCTCGAGTGTTCACGAAGGTACTGGCTCCAGTAATAGCGTATTTGCGCCTCCAGGGAGTGCAAATATTTCCATACCTGGACGATTTTCTCCTGAAATCTCAGTCAAGCACTCACCTGCGACAACACACTCTTCTGTGCCAGAACGTGTTTCGCTCTTTAGGCCTATCCGTAAATGTGGAAAAATCCCAACTTCATCCGTACCAACAAAGAGATTTCCTGGGCGCAACTCTGGAGACTGTGTCGGCGAAGGCATTCCTCTCCCAGGAGCGTCTCAAAAAGATGCTGCGACTGGTGGCTCTGATCAGATCAAGAGAGTCAGTTTCTGTGAGACTATTAAAATCATTTCTGGGGATGGCGTCATCATCCATTGCCTTGATCCCTCATTGCCGGCTGAGGACACGTCCTATCCAGGAAGCTCTGGATGCTCAGTGGCGTCAGGTAACGGGATCTTTCCACGACATGATATGTGTCACAGATCAGATAAAGTCAGCACTCGCATGGTGGGCAATTCCAGCCAACTTGACGGAAGGCAGGTCCTTTCTGTCGCTGCCACCGGACAGAACACTCACAACAGACGCCTCATTGGAAGGATGGGGCGCTCATTTGGAGGATCTCTCTGTGAAGGGAAGATGGTCCACACATCAAAGATCTTGGCACATCAACAGGTTGGAGCTCATGGCGATTTTTCTGGCTCTAAAATCGTTTCTGCCTTTGCTCCAAGGAGAGTCAGTGCTAATACAGACAGACAACACAACCTGTATGCACTATGTCAACAAACAGGGCGGAACAAGATCCCCAAGTCTCTCCAGGCTAGCTCAAAGAATTTGGGACTGGTCTCTCAGTCATCAGATCTTGCTTACGGCAGTCCACCTGCCAGGAGTATCCAATGTCCTAGCGGATTCCCTGAGCAGGTCCTCCTCGTCGACCCACGAGTGGGAGTTACACCAACCCACTCTAGAGAGGATATTCCAACTATGGGGCCGTCCGCAACTCGATCTCTTTGCCACGCCGGAGAACCGGAAATGCCGAAATTACGCAAGCTGGCATCCCCACAAGCAATCACAAGGGAATGCCCTTTTGATAAACTGGTGCAATCTATTTGCGTACGCCTTTCCTCCAATACCCCTCATACCTCGGGTTCTTTGGAAGATGAGGAGACAGCCTTGCCACCTGATCCTAATAGCCCCGCGCTGGCCACGGCAAGCGTGGTTCTCAGAACTGCTCCTCCTGTCCCAATGCCAGCCAATCCTCCTGCAACATCGGACGGATCTGCTTACCATGAGCGAAGGGAGAATTTGTCATCCAAATCCCTCCTCACTGAGCTTATCAGCATGGAACCTGAACACCATGAGTTCGCCCACCTAGACATCCCCCAGGATTGTAGGGATATTTTGGCCCAGGCAAGAGCACCTTCTACAATCAGGACGTACAAGTTTAAATGGAAACGATTCTGCCATTGGTGTGCTGCTAACGGAGTTCATCCGATACATTCCACGGCAGAGCAATTGCTACCATTCTTCTTGCACCTAGCCAGTTCTGGACTGTCGCATGCAACCCTAAGGGTTTTTCTAGCAGCCATTTCCCGTTTCCGGCAAGATGGATCAAGTTCCCTGTGTTCCTCAAGAATAATCCGCCAATTCTTTAAGGGCCTATTCCGGAAATTTCCGCCAGTTCGGCGTCCTCCTCCGTTGTGGCACCTCAACGTTGTGTTGGCACAATTGATGAGACCTCCGTTTGAGCCCATTCACAAAGCCGACCTAAAATATCTCACTTGGAAAGTAGCTCTACTTCTGGCACTAACGTCTTCTCGTCGTGTCAGTGACATCCATGCTTTTACCATCAAACCTCCGTTCCTGCAGTTCAAACCGGATGCTGCAGTGTTACGCACCAATCCATCATTTCTACCCAAGGTGCCTACTGACTTTCACATTAATGAGCCAGTAATATTAAAGACCTTTTTTGCCAATCCTCAGACACCTGCAGAACAAAGATTACATTCTTTGGACGTCAAGCGGTGTCTTAAGTTCTACATCAGTAAGACAGCTTCTTTCAGGAAATCCGATCAACTTTTTATAGCTTATGGACGCTGTCATAAAGGACGTCAGGTTACTAAACCAACGATTGCACGCTGGATCTCGGCAGCTATTGTCTTCTGCCACCAAAGGGCAAATAAACCTCTGCAGTCTCCAGTGAGGGCACACTCCACTAGGGCAGTGTCATCATCTACTGCCTTATTTGCTGGAGTCTCTTTGCAACACATCTGCAGAGCAGCTACGTGGTCGACCAGACACACGTTTACTAAGCACTACTGCTTGGCAACTTTAAGCGAGGAGGATGCTGCAGTGGGACAGGCAGTGCTGCGCAATCTTTTTAAGTAAGGTGAGCCTCTTCCTCCCGCCTCCATATTGTTTCCATATATATTATGCATTTACAATGTTACAGTTGTTCAATACTGTTTTTATGCATAGAAGATTGATTATCTATATATGTTGAATCTATTTGGCATGGAAACAATGGTGATTGTTACTGCTAGCTATTCTATATTCAAGCATGTGAATCTATGAAAGACACCCTAATACTGGAGAAGAACAATTGTTACTTACCTGTAAACAGGTGGTTCTCCAGTATTGGTGTCTTTCATAGATTCACATGCGACCCTCCCTCCTCCCTTCAGAGGCTCTCTTCTCCTCATGCACTTTACAGTCACTCTTGTGCTACGAAAATCTGAGGTGAGAAGCTCTGAGGAGAAGGTTCTAGAGAGGGGCTGACGCCTGATTGGCTGGAGTTCGGACTTACATAATGACAGAGATAGACTACAAAGGTCTTTTGTCTCTCTCCATTGTATTCCTATGGAGTTTTTCTCTTATAGGTACACTATGTGTGTTTTACACCTATATGCACTAATTATATGATTACTTATGTATATATTTTACTACATATATATATGTATATATTGCTATTTTATTTACCGTGGGACTCCCACTCCGACGACGGGGAATATTCAAGCATGTGAATCTATGAAAGACACCAATACTGGAGAACCACCTGTTTACAGGTAAGTAACAATTGTTCATCTGCAGCTGCCCTCTGTGGAATACAAGTCCAATCTGCTCACAGAGGTGTTGCACTCCCCGACGTCGGCTTCTGAGCCTTTGCTACCTTTCAATGAGGCTCTCTTGGAACCAGTATTGGAGGTGTGGAAGAAGCCTCTGTCAGCTCCAGCAGTTTGCAGGCAGGTGGCAAGGAGATACAGGGTTGCGCCAGGAGACCCGGATTTTTTATCCACGCATCCTTCTCCGGAGAGCCTAGTGGTGCAGGCTTCATGTTCTAAACATGCTTCGGGTGCTTTCCCCCAATCTCCTGCTGATAGGGAGTCGAAGAAAGTTGATCAGGCGGCCAAAAAGTCTTTCTCCTCAGGAAGTATGGCATTGAAGTCATCAAATGCTACGTGCTTGCTGGGGCGTTATGTTCATGCCCTGATGGACTCTATAAAGACTCTGGCCCCTAAGTTACCTGAGGGGGATAAGTCGTCCTTCATGGAGGTTGTGGCGGACACTCAGGCAGCTGCCAGGCAGGTGATCCAGTCTGGGCTGGATACGGCGGACTCTGTGGCGAGAATTATGGGGTCGTCCATTGCCGCAAGGAGACAAGCTTGGCTCCGTTCCTCAGGGTTTTCTGCGGATGTCCAGGCCACGCTGGTGGATCTGCCCTTTGATGGACAAAAGTTGTTTGGGGAGAAGGCAGATTCTGCTCTTCAACGTTTTAAGGACAGTAGGTTAACGGCGAAGTCCTTGGGTCTGCAGGTTCCTGTGAGAGGTTCAACTTTCCGTAAGGTTAGGGGATTCGGAAGGTCATCCTTTCGCTCCTTCCGACAGCCACAACAACAGCAGCAACAACAGCAGCAGAATCCCCTCTATCGCTCCTATAGAGGGAAGCAAAGGGGTCGGAGAGGTTCTGGTCGTAACCCCTCTTCTTCCTCCTCCTCCTCTGCTCCAAATGAGGCTTCAGGGAAGCAGCCCTAGATCCCCCATCCCGGATCATGTAAGACCTGTGGGGGGTCGGGTGTCCTACTTTCTACGGGGTTGGAAATCTGTTACAACCGACCTTTGGGTTTTGAACCTCGTAGAGACTGGGTACGCCCTTCCCTTTCGGGAGTTTCCTCCCCCTTACCCTCCTTGCCAAGGTTATTGCTCGGAGGACCACCTGCTTCTCCTGCAGAAAGAAGTTCTGGCCTTGTTTCAGAAGGGCGCAATAGAGGTGGTTCCGGAGCAGGAAAGGGGTCAGGGATGCTACTCCCGGTATTTCCTGATCCCCAAGAAGGACGGCAGATTGCGTCCGATTCTGGACCTCAGAATCTTGAATTTTTACCTGAAACAGGAGAAGTTCAAGATGCTGACCCTTGCGCAGGTTCTTCAAGCGTTGCAGCAAGGAGACTGGATGGTGTCGCTCGACTTGCAGGACGCGTACTTCCATGTCCCAATCCTGAAGTCGCACAGGAAGTATCTCCGTTTTACGGTTGGGTCGCAACATTATCAGTTTGCGGTCCTCCCGTTTGGTCTTACTACTGCACCTCGAGTCTTCACAAAGGTGATGGCAGTGGTGGCTGCTCATCTCAGGAGGTCGGGGATTCCGGTTTTCCCCTACCTGGACGACTGGCTTCTGAAGGCAGAGTCCCCGGAGATGGTGCAGCGTCATCTGCAGGTGACAACTCAGCTGTTATTCGACTTGGGTTTTTCGATCAATGTGCCCAAGTCTCACCTGGTGCCCTCTCAACGCAACCTGTTTATAGGGGCAGTACTGGACACTACTGTGTGTCGGGCATTCCCTCCTCCTCAAAGGATTCTCGACATTCAGGAGATGGTCCCTTTATTCCACAGTGGAGCGGTTGTTCCAGTTCTGAAGGTCCTTCGCCTGCTCGGTCTGTTCGCTTCCTGCATTCTGTTGGTCAACCATGCACGCTGGCACATGAGGGCGCTCCAGTGGTGCCTCCGCAAGCAGTGGTATCAGCACAACGGGGATCTCGGGGAGTCGATCAAGATCTCCGGAGAAGCTGCAGCGGATCTGTCTTGGTGGAGCTTGGAGGGCAATCTGTCCCAAGGAAAGCCTTTCCATCTACCTCCATCGGTGGCCACAGTGATAACGGATGCCTCCACCCTAGGGTGGGGAGCTCATCTGGGGGATCTGGAGATCAAGGGTCTTTGGTCTCCAGAGGAAAGGTTGTTTCATATCAACCTTCTGGAGTTGCGGGCGATTCGTTTGGCACTCAAGGCCTTTCTCCCTTCCCTTCGCGGTCGGTCAGTTCAAGTTCTGACGGACAACACGACCGCGATGTGGTATATAAACAAACAGGGAGGAGTAGGGTCTCTTTGTCTCTGCAGAGAGGCCCTGCGGCTGTGGTCCTGGGCTCAGGGCCATCAGATTTGTCTGATGGCAAATCATCTGGCCGGGGTGCTGAATGTGCGTGCGGACAGTCTCAGTCGGCAGTTCTCCGCCGACCACGAGTGGAGGCTCCATCCGGAGGTGGTTCGTCACGTCTTTCGGACGTGGGGGACTCCTCGGGTGGACCTGTTTGCCACCCGAGAGAACGCGCACTGCCCGTCATTCTGCAGTCTCCAGTTTCCGATGCAGGGGGCGTTGGGGGACGCGTTTCAGTTGAGTTGGGGTTCACGACTCCTTTACGCGTTTCCTCCCATACCCTTGATTCCTCGGGTTCTGAGGAAAATTCGCCAAGACCGGGCCCAAGTCATTTTGGTCGCCCCGGACTGGCCAAGAGGGGTGTGGTACACAGATCTTCTCCACCTCTCCTCGTGCCCTCCGCTCCGTCTCCCTCTGAGGGCAGACCTCCTCTCGCAGTCGGAGGGGCAGGTTCTACACCCCCACCTCCAGAGCTTACACCTTCATGCCTGGAGATTGAACGGGGCAACCTGAGTTCCTTCTCTCTCCCACCTGATGTGGTGGACGTTATTTTATCGGCCAGGCGACACTCCACCAAGTCCATATACTCCTACAGGTGGTCTAAGTTTGTAAAGTGGTGTGGAGAGAGATCCATTGACCCTTTAAAGGCTCATCTTTCTGATGTGCTTCAGTTTGCTCTTTCCTTGGCTCAGCAGGGCTGTGCTGTGGCCACGGTCAAGGGCTACCTTTCGGCCTTATCGGCATTTCTGTGCCTTCCAGATCAACCTTCGTTATTTAAATCTCCGGTTGTTCTGAGGTTCATCAAGGGCCTTACAAACATGTTTCCTCCTACTCCATTTGTAATGCCTCAGTGGGACCTTAATCTTGTCTTAACCTTTTTAATGGGGTCCCCATTTGAGCCTCTTCATAATTGTCCTTTGAGGCTGTTGTCCTTTAAGGTGGTTTTTCTTGTAGCCATAACCTCGGCAAGGAGGGTAAGTGAGCTTCAAGCTCTTAGTTCCAAACCTCCTTTTCTTACCTTACATGCTGAAAGGATGGTTCTCAGGACCAGGGCTGCTTTCCTGCCAAAAGTTGTTACTCCTTTCCATTTGGGGCAGTCTATTACCCTCCCTGTTTTTTATCCACCCCCTCATCCTTCCAAAGAGGAAGAAAGACTCCATCGCCTTGACCCGAAGAGGGCTATGAGTTTTTATTTGGACAGGACCAAGGACTTTCGTGTTGATGACCAGCTTTTTATTGGCTACGTTGGTCGTTCTAAAGGTAAAGCGGTGCACAAGCGCACGCTGTCAAGATGGATAATACTGACCATCAAGATCTGCTACGCCCTGGCTGGTAAGACTCCTCCTGAGGGTATTCGTGCTCACTCTACTAGAGCTAAGTCTTCAACATCTGCTCTGGCCCGGGGTGTTCCTGTGGCAGATATTTGTAAGGCCGCGACTTGGGCCTCCCTCCATACTTTCGCAAAGCATTATTGCTTGGACTCTGAGATGAGGAGGGAGGGCCACTTCGCGCGCTCTGTCTTGCAGGACTTTCTGGTATAGAAAGGTGGACACCCTCCTCCGGGAGTGGGGACTGCTGTGGGAATCTATTCACAAGGTGAGGAATCCACTGGCAGATGTATCCATCAGAAGAACAAGTTACTTACCTTCGGTAACGATTTTTCTGGTGGATACAGTATCTGCCTGTGGATTCCTCACCAACCCACCCGCCTCCCCGTTGTCCACCTTTTGTATACCATGAAATTAGTCTTGTTTGAAATGCTTATATTTTCTCTTGTACATTTGTAGGTAATGCTTGTTTGATTAGCATTCCCTTGTTTTGTATGCTATGTATATGTATTGGTTTTCTATATACTGTGTATACTTGGGTTTGTCGTTGGTTCACCTGTTCGCCTCGAAGGCACGGAAAAAATGGGTGGAACTGACGTCACCACGCCGACGTGGGCTTCTTATGGCTCCGATGACGTCGTACGGAGTCGCGTGCGGAGCCGATGTATTGTGACGTCGCCCACGTCGACGTGGAATGCTGGGGAAGAAAAGTTCCGTGGAATGCTGGCGCAGGGGATATTCACAAGGTGAGGAATCCACAGGCAGATACTGTATCCACCAGAAAAATCGTTACCGAAGGTAAGTAACTTGTTCTTCCGGTATTTTGGAAATCGAATGATGTTCAGTAACAATATTCCTGGTGAGCGAGCGCCAACCTGCATGCACACAATCTTATTTACCCACCCCTCCTTTTGCACACTCTAGGACAGCGTAAATCAAATGTGCAACATCACAAGGCTTAATAATCTCTTGCACACATAAATCACCTAAAAGCTGTCTCAACTCACCCTTAAGATTGAGTTTCACATTTCTCTTCTTGTGTTCGACAGGATGGCACCTTTCTGCAAAATTGTGTGCTCAAACCGTTTCCTACAACCTACTTTGACAAAGAAAACATCTCCGAAACAGTTCATAATATGACAGACGCATCCATCCGCCTCACCAGAATCACTGGGGTATCTGTACCTGGTGCCGGTGTGGTCCCTAATCTACCCTGATTTACCCATCCAATTAGGTTACTAATGTCACTCGGCACGTAATCTTTTGTGTAAGTACCCATGTCCTTAATCTCCTAAGAGGTCTTCATAGTAGCCGTAAGTATTGATACGGTGCTCACCAAACGCTTCACTTTTGATATATGAGGCCTTCCGGAGCACATTCGCCAGAACGTCTGTAAACGTGTATTCAAATAAAATAAATACAGGTCAACCTGATTCGGCCATGACTCTTGATATTTACTGTTCATCTCATTTTGACATTCCTTCACTCACATCATTTATTTTCTCCTTTATGTGACTTACTCTCACTGAGTGAACATGTGCCCTAAACACACTTTTAAAAGTGTCCCGATATTTTGCACTTCTTTCCCACTGCTGGACAAGCAGAATTGCTTCCCTCGCGTCCTTGAACCACGTCTTAAATCGATATCTTCCTCTCCCTTCCTTTGTATATGACTTTTCTCTCTTTACTCACAACATTGACCGTAGGGTGAATCAATTGTGCTCTTTCTTGCAATGGCCCAAGCAGGTAACATTAACTTCTCAAACCCCTTGGCTGTTCATATATTTTCTCAGGAGCTGGATTTTGGCCAGAGTAATATTTTATGAAGATTATTAAAATCAGTATTAGTCTCAATTTGGTCTCTGAGATCTTGGTCTGTGCAGTTTTCAAAGTCACTGTGCAGCAGCCCGGAATCCTTTGTGCCTCCATATGTCATTAGTTTCCTGCTTTCCTTGTTTCTACTAAAAGTTGTGTGCTGCTACTTCGAAACGTGATCCTCATTAAAGTGCCCTTTCTTTTGATTCACAGCTTCAGTGTACTCCTGGCGTCTGCCAAATTCAGCTGGGATCGGCTCAGTTTCTAGTAAGTGATCACATTTGTTTGGCCCTCAGCACCCAATGAAATAAACAGTGCTTCAAATGACTTTCTGTCACTTTCTACCTAATGATGTTTGAAAACTCTGTGCCATTGTTTTCACTTCATGTTTGGCTTGCCTGGGTTTTGGAAAACTGCAATAGGCGGTTGCACACTCTGCAAGGTTGCCATGGTTAGGCCCAAGGTATCTCCTTAGCTTCATCTTGCACTATTTCTCAATAACTCTGAAACCAGTTTGCAATTTCTACAAAACTGTGCACAGTGCTGTTCATTTCTTATATCCCGATGGCATTTAGGTCTGTAAACAATACTTGCATGCTTTCTCTTTGTGCCAATATCCGTTATCGCTAGTCTTTTGTGACCAGTGAATGTTTTTGTTTCCCTTGATTTATCTGCTAAACAGTAAAGTACCACTGCATCTTCTCACGATGCGTGGGGACGTAACCGCATTCTATGTACTCTAGGTCAGGTACAGCGTTTGCATGCTGTGATGGCTCAGCCTGACCTTGATTGACCAGCACGTTACTGCTTTGGCTAGCTTTACTTGAGCAGTATGTTAGATAGCCACAGCCCTCCTTCCTTTTGTGCTCTGCTCGGCTGCTTCTGTCCTGCTCCAAATGTCTGCTGCCCGCTGCACTAGATGTACTTCTTTTTCTCTGAAGCTGGTTCTTTTGGTTGAGCACCTTTCTCCTAACCTTACACGACGGGCTCCAAACCGCTGCTATTCATTGCCAAAAGTATGTGGTGATCTACACCTAGAAGCAAATCGACCATTCAGGAAGAAATCTGAGTCTTGTGGTGGGTTTTTAAAGTTGTTCGCTGGTAGCTTGGAAGAGCCTGTGGGTACACCGCCCCCATTCGGGATCCAGGCTTCTACTAATGGCCACAACCGGAATCTGGACCATACTCCTCATTTAATGAGTGAGCAGCTTCTGCTTATTAGGGCATTAAGTCATACATGCAATCTCCAAAAGTAAATGCTATAAAGCCATAAAACTGCCACAGAAGAATACAATAATTCGCTTTTGTTCAATAAAATAATTGCATTGTTTGCATCCAAGGGGAAATATGATCAATAAACTTCATACTTAATCTCCCCTAGCCACTGGGATGAATTGTCATTTTGAGTTTTCCTCCTTTGCAGTTAACCCACTAACGAGTATCAGCCTTTCAACGCAAGAGGCCATATTGTGCCACGTCTCCTTTAGATTATGCTTCACCAAAGTCCGTACCATGGGACCAGATCCTTGACTGGGTAGGAATGATAGAAGAATGTAAGGATTGCACCCTTACTTCCACCCCTGCACCAGACCTTCCTGGAGCATGAAGGCTACAAGACCCACCATGGTGCTCCCATGTAACCCCTGTACTCCATTGTTATCTGCCTCGTGGTGCAACCGGACCCCAAGCCTTCAGAAGGGGGAGAAGGCCAAAGGGGGAAATGGCACACCCAGGCATCGCCTTATGTGACTGATTTGTGTTGCAGTGAAGTTAAAACATGTACAGAGAAAACACAATTTTGAAAGCGAGTGTTGATTGGCTGTGAGCACAGGCAATGGGCTTCTCTTGACGAAAACCTCTGTAGTTGCTTATTTACTGGTGTGCTTCATGACCTGTCTGGTTTTTGGTTTGTAAATCCACCAGGTACTCTTTTCCATTCTTCACCGATTACGCTTTTAGGGTGCAGTTAGTCAGAGCGTGTGCAAAGTAATTGAGCTTGAGTTTTCATATTTAGCTTGTAGGTTACATTTTTCAGAGGTACCTCCTGTAAGTGCTGCTCTTTTATCTGTTAAGTATTCAGCTCTTCTTCATTCCATAATATGCTATTCCTTTCCCCCAGCCTTTGTGCCCTCGTCCAACTGAGTAGTGTCACGGACATATTTGTCAGTGCTCCCCCATAAGTCCTCTTTCTCCGAATTGCAGGTTGAGTGTACCTTTCAGTTGTTCTTGGGTGGCATGAAGGATTGCAGTGGCAATATCTTAAACAATGCTCATTCCTGCTTCTTGGTCACATGTTGTGGTCTTCGTTCCTTATCACCACTGACTGCTGCCTCTACGGGCTCCTCCTGCGATGATGATACACTTGCCCTCACTGAGAACGAGTGTTCAGTAAGGAGAAACCCATCATGTACTCATAAATCTGAGCTGGACAGAGGCCCGTACCTCATATTGCAGGCAGCTAAAAGTGACTTGGTGTTTTTGCAAGAGAGCTTCTTGTGTAGGGCAAGAGGAGGGACCGTGGTGATCTTCTCTTCTTGCAGGTTTTTAAGATTTGCTGTACCTTCCAGCTCCAGTGTGGTAGGGACTCATGAGGGTGAAGAATGATGTACTGTGTCTGTCTGCTTATCTACTAAATAGTGCCTAAAATACTGTGTCTTCACTTTTAGGAATGATGGCCCGAAGAATGCCGCTGTTATCTCGGCTACCCTCCAAAAAGGTGAGAAACCATTTTCAAGCAGGCGTCAGTTAGACTTTGTAGCTTAAATGTCTTTTACTGTGCAACTTGATGTCCTTCTTGCGTTGTCTTAAATCTTTGTATGCTGTGGGACATATATGTATGCTATAGCTTAACTCTTGATATTGGGTGAACTTGTCAGGTCAGTGTTTTGTGGGCCATGCTATCTATTTGAAAGACTGATTTGTCTGTAGTGCTTCTAAGAAGGACAGGTGCATTGTCTGACCGGAGATGGTCATACCGATGCTGCGTTTTGAAGGTATGCTTCGCTCTTGCATATGTGGTGTAAGGCTTAAAATCAGTCTGATTAATGATGAGACAATCCCGAACCTGACTTTATGAGGAGAACTCTTACGGATCTGACTCCTGAAATCAGATTGCCATTCCACATATGATTATTGATTGCAACTAAGGTTGAGCTTACTTATAGATCGGATATGGTGGTTCTTGTAAAAATGGGGCAATAGTTAGATCCAAATTGTGCTTTTAAAGGAAACTACACTTCATGCAGTGAAAATTGCTGCAAGTTTCTCTATGTACTCATCACATGTAGAAGCTGAACGGTTATCAAATGGCCCCTTTAGTTTCGTATGTCAAGTAAATATATTGTGGGATTTGACTCGAGCACTTGTCCCAAATTTCTATGAACAATCTCAGTTGATGTTTGTCAATCTTAGATGGTGCCTCAGTTATTGCTTTCACCAAACCTCCAAATGGAATGCTCCACAGAAGATGTCAAAAACTGTCAGTTCTCTCTTGTCACAGTCATACTCCCATCTTTCTGCACTCCAAGAATTCCTGCTAATATCCTGTTGTAGTCCTCGACACAATTGGCATGAATCTAATTATCGTCCTGGAAAGCTTGTCCTGACCAGAGATTTTTAAATCTGTACAATATTAGCTTTGAAAAATAGTAGTCACGAATCTGAGTCGGCATGGTATACGCAAATATTTATGAGCACCGGATGGTGTAACCGAGGTAGTTAAGATTTCAGAATTGGCTTCAAGTGTCACTTGATGATGTGCTGCATTAAGTTGTATTGGTGTAAAATAACCAGCATCACTCAGCATGCCTACTATTTCCGGTATTTTGGAAATCGAATGATGTTCAGTAACAATATTCCTGGTGAGCGAGCGCCAACCTGCATGCACACAATCTTATTTACCCACCCCTCCTTTTGCACACTCTAGGACAGCGTAAATCAAATGTGCAACATCACAAGGCTTAATAATCTCTTGCACACCTAAATCACCTAAAAGCTGTCTCAACTCACCCTTAAGATTGAGTTTCACATTTCTCTTCTTGTGTTCGACAGGATGGCACCTTTCTGCAAAATTGTGTGCTCAAACCGTTTCCTACAACCTACTTTGACAAAGAAAACATCTCCGAAACAGTTCATAATATGACAGACGCATCCATCCGCCTCACCAGAATCACTGGGGTATCTGTACCTGGTGCCGGTGTGGTCCCTAATCTACCCTGATTTACCCATCCAATTAGGTTACTAATGTCACTCGGCACGTAATCTTTTGTGTAAGTACCCATGTCCTTAATCTCCTAAGAGGTCTTCATAGTAGCCGTAAGTATTGATACGGTGCTCACCAAACGCTTCACTTTTGATATATGAGGCCTTCCGGAGCACATTCGCCAGAACGTCTGTAAACGTGTATTCAAATAAAATAAATACAGGTCAACCTGATTCGGCCATGACTCTTGATATTTACTGTTCATCTCATTTTGACATTCCTTCACTCACATCATTTATTTTCTCCTTTATGTGACTTACTCTCACTGAGTGAACATGTGCCCTAAACACACTTTTAAAAGTGTCCCGATATTTTGCACTTCTTTCCCACTGCTGGACAAGCAGAATTGCTTCCCTCGCGTCCTTGAACCACGTCTTAAATCGATATCTTCCTCTCCCTTCCTTTGTATATGACTTTTCTCTCTTTACTCACAACATTGACCGTAGGGTGAATCAATTGTGCTCTTTCTTGCAATGGCCCAAGCAGGTAACATTAACTTCTCAAACCCCTTGGCTGTTCATATATTTTCTCAGGAGCTGGATTTTGGCCAGAGTAATATTTTATAAAGATTATTAAAATCAGTATTAGTCTCAATTTGGTCTCTGAGATCTTGGTCTGTGCAGTTTTCAAAGTCACTGTGCAGCAGCCCGGAATCCTTTGTGCCTCCATATGTCATTAGTTTCCTGCTTTCCTTGTTTCTACTAAAAGTTGTGTGCTGCTACTTCGAAACGTGATCCTCATTAAAGTGCCCTTTCTTTTGATTCACAGCTTCAGTGTACTCCTGGCGTCTGCCAAATTCAGCTGGGATCGGCTCAGTTTCTAGTAAGTGATCACATTTGTTTGGCCCTCAGCACCCAATGAAATAAACAGTGCTTCAAATGACTCTGTCACTTTCTACCTAATGATGTTTGAAAACTCTGTGCCATTGTTTTCACTTCATGTTTGGCTTGCCTGGGTTTTGGAAAACTGCAATAGGCGGTTGCACACTCTGCAAGGTTGCCATGGTTAGGCCCAAGGTATCTCCTTAGCTTCATCTTGCACTTTTTCTCAATAACTCTGAAACCAGTTTGCAATTTCTACAAAACTGTGCACAGTGCTGTTCATTTCTTATATCCCGATGGCATTTAGGTCTGTAAACAATACTTGCGTGCTTTCTCTTTGTGCCAATATCAGTTATCGCTAGTCTTTTGTGACCAGTGAATGTTTTTGTGTCCGCGATTTATCTGCTAAACAGTAAAGTACCACTGCATCTTCTCACAATGCGTGGGGACGTAACCGCATTCTATGTACTCTAGGTCAGGTACAGCGTTTGCATGCTGTGATGGCTCAGCCTGACCTTGATTGACCAGCACGTTACTGCTTTGGCTAGCTTTACTTGAGCAGTATGTTAGATAGCCACAGCCCTCCTTCCTTTTGTGCTCTGCTCGGCTGCTTCTGTCCTGCTCCAAATGTCTGCTGCCCGATGTACTTCTTTTTCTCTGAAGCTGGTTCTTTTGGTTGAGCACCTTTCTCCTAACCTTACACGACGGGCTCAAAACCGCTGCTATTCATTGCCAAAAGTATGTGGTGATCTACACCTAGAAGCAAATCGACCATTCAGGAAGAAATCTGAGTCTTGTGGTGGGTTTTTAAAGTTGTTCGCTGGTAGCTTGGAAGAGCCTGTGGGTACACCGCCCCCATTCGGGATCCAGGCTTCTACTAATGGCCACAACCGGAATCTGGACCATACTCCTCATTTAATGAGTGAGCAGCTTCTGCTTATTAGGGCATTAAGTCATACATGCAATCTCCAAAAGTAAATGCTATAAAGCCATAAAACTGCCACAGAAGAATACAATAATTCGCTTTTGTTCAACAAAATAATTGCATTGTTTGCATCCAAGGGCAAATATGATCAATAAACTTCATACTTAATCTCCCCTAGCCACTGGGATGAATTGTCATTTTGAGTTTTCCTCCTTTGCAGTTAACCCACTAACGAGTATCAGCCTTTCAACGCAAGAGGCCATATTGTGCCACGTCTCCTTTAGATTATGCTTCACCAAAGTCCGTACCATGGGACCAGATCCTTGACTGGGTAGGAATGATAGAAGAATGTAAGGATTGCACCCTTACTTCCACCCCTGCACCAGACCTTCCTGGAGCATGGAGGCTACAAGACCCACCATGGTGCTCCCATGTAACCCCTGTACTCCATGACCTGTCTGTTATCTGCCTCGTGGTGCAACCGGACCCCAAGCCTTCAGAAGGGGGAGAAGGCCAAAGGGGGAAATGGCACACCCAGGCATCGCCTTATGTGACTGATTTGTGTTGCAGTGAAGTTAAAACGTGTACAGAGAAAACACAATTTTGAAAGCGAGTGTTGATTGGCTGTGAGCACAGGCAATGGGCTTCTCTTGACGAAAACCTCTGTAGTTGCTTATTTACTGGTGTGCTTCATGACCTGTCTGGTTTTTGGTTTGTAAATCCACCAGGTACTCTTTTCCATTCTTCACCGATTACGCTTTTAGGGTGCAGTTAGTCAGAGCGTGTGCAAAGTAATTGAGCTTGAGTTTTCATATTTAGCTTGTAGGTTACATTTTTCAGAGGTACCTCCTGTAAGTGCTGCTCTTTTATCTGTTAAGTATTCAGCTCTTCTTCATTCCATAATATGCTATTCCTTTCCCCCAGCCTTTGTGCCCTCGTCCAACTGAGTAGTGTCACGGACATATTTGTCAGTGCTCCCCCATAAGTCCTCTTTCTCCGAATTGCAGGTTGAGTGTACCTTTCAGTTGTTCTTGGGTGGCATGAAGGATTGCAGTGGCAATATCTTAAACAATGCTCATTCCTGCTTCTTGGTCACATGTTGTGGTCTTCGTTCCTTATCACCACTGACTGCTGCCTCTACGGGCTCCTCCTGCGATGATGATACACTTGCCCTCACTGAGAACGAGTGTTCAGTAATGAGAAACCCATCATGTACTCATAAATCTGAGCTGGACAGAGGCCCGTACCTCATATTGCAGGCAGCTAAAAGTGACTTGGTGTTTTTGCAAGAGAGCTTCTTGTGTAGGGCAAGAGGAGGGACCGTGGTGATCTTCTCTTCTTGCAGGTTTTTAAGATTTGCTGTACCTTCCAGCTCCAGTGTGGTAGGGACTCATGAGGGTGAAGAATGATGTACTGTGTCTGTCTGCTTATCTACTAAATAGTGCCTAAAATACTGTGTCTTCACTTTTAGGAATGATGGCCCGAAGAATGCCGCTGTTATCTCGGCTACCCTCCAAAAAGGTGAGAAACCATTTTCAAGCAGACGTCAGTTAGACTTTGTAGCTAAAATATCTTTTACTGTGCAACTTGATGTCCTTCTTGCGTTGTCTTAAATCTTTGTATGCTGTGGGACATATATGTATGCTATAGCTTAACTCTTGATATTGGGTGAACTTGTCAGGTCAGTGTTTTGTGGGCCATGCTATCTATTTGAAAGACTGATTTGTCTGTAGTGCTTCTAAGAAGGACAGGTGCATTGTCTGACCGGAGATGGTCATACCGATGCTGCGTTTTGAAGGTATGCTTCGCTCCTGCATATGTGGTGTAAGGCTTAAAACCAGTCTGATTAATGATGAGACAATCCCGAACCTGACTTTATGAGGAGAACTCTTACGGATCTGACTCCTGAAATCAGATTGCCATTCCACATATGATTATTGATTGCAACTAAGGTTGAGCTTACTTATAGATCGGATATGGTGGTTCTTGTAAAAATGGGGCAATAGTTAGATCCAAATTGTGCTTTTAAAGGAAACTACACTTCATGCAGCGAAAATTGCTGCAAGTTTCTCTATGTACTCATCACATGTAGAAGCTGAACGGTTATCAAATGGCCCCTGTAGTTTCGTATGTCAAGTAAATATATTGTGGGATTTGACTCGAGCACTTGTCCCAAATTTCTATGAACAATCTCAGTTGATGTTTGTCAATCTTAGATGGTGCCTCAGTTATTGCTTTCACCAAACCTCCAAATTGAATGCTCCACAGAAGATGTCAAAAACTGTCAGTTCTCTCTTGTCACAGTCATACTCCCATCTTTCTGCACTCCAAGAATTCCTGCTAATATCCTGTTGTAGTCCTCGACACAATTGGCATGAATCTAATTATCGTCCTGGAAAGCTTGTCCTGACCGGAGATTTTTAAATCTGTACAATATTAGCTTTGAAAAATAGTAGTCACGAATCTGAGTCGGCATGGTATACGCAAATATTTATGAGCACCGGATGGTGTAACCGAGGTAGTTAAGATTTCAGAATTGGCTTCAAGTGTCACTTGATGATGTGCTGCATTAAGTTGTATTGGTGTAAAATAACCAGCATCACTCAGCATGCCTACTATTTCCGGTATTTTGGAAATCGAATGATGTTCAGTAACAATATTCCTGGTGAGCGAGCGCCAACCTGCATGCACACAATCTTATTTACCCACCCCTCCTTTTGCACACTCTAGGACAGCGTAAATCAAATGTGCAACATCACAAGGCTTAATAATCTCTTGCACACATAAATCACCTAAAAGCTGTCTCAACTCACCCTTAAGATTGAGTTTCACATTTCTCTTCTTGTGTTCGACAGGATGGCACCTTTCTGCAAAATTGTGTGCTCAAACCGTTTCCTACAACCTACTTTGACAAAGAAAACATCTCCGAAACAGTTCATAATATGACAGACGCATCCATCCGCCTCACCAGAATCACTGGGGTATCTGTACCTGGTGCCGGTGTGGTCCCTAATCTACCCTGATTTACCCATCCAATTAGGTTACTAATGTCACTCGGCACGTAATCTTTTGTGTAAGTACCCATGTCCTTAATCTCCTAAGAGGTCTTCATAGTAGCCGTAAGTATTGATACGGTGCTCACCAAACGCTTCACTTTTGATATATGAGGCCTTCCGGAGCACATTCGCCAGAACGTCTGTAAACGTGTATTCAAATAAAATAAATACAGGTCAACCTGATTCGGCCATGACTCTTGATATTTACTGTTCATCTCATTTTGACATTCCTTCACTCACATCATTTATTTTCTCCTTTATGTGACTTACTCTCACTGAGTGAACATGTGCCCTAAACACACTTTTAAAAGTGTCCCGATATTTTGCACTTCTTTCCCACTGCTGGACAAGCAGAATTGCTTCCCTCGCGTCCTTGAACCACGTCTTAAATCGATATCTTCCTCTCCCTTCCTTTGTATATGACTTTTCTCTCTTTACTCACAACATTGACCGTAGGGTGAATCAATTGTGCTCTTTCTTGCAATGGCCCAAGCAGGTAACATTAACTTCTCAAACCCCTTGGCTGTTCATATATTTTCTCAGGAGCTGGATTTTGGCCAGAGTAATATTTTATGAAGATTATTAAAATCAGTATTAGTCTCAATTTGGTCTCTGAGATCTTGGTCTGTGCAGTTTTCAAAGTCACTGTGCAGCAGCCCGGAATCCTTTGTGCCTCCATATGTCATTAGTTTCCTGCTTTCCTTGTTTCTACTAAAAGTTGTGTGCTGCTACTTCGAAACGTGATCCTCATTAAAGTGCCCTTTCTTTTGATTCACAGCTTCAGTGTACTCCTGGCGTCTGCCAAATTCAGCTGGGATCGGCTCAGTTTCTAGTAAGTGATCACATTTGTTTGGCCCTCAGCACCCAATGAAATAAACAGTGCTTCAAATGACTTTCTGTCACTTTCTACCTAATGATGTTTGAAAACTCTGTGCCATTGTTTTCACTTCATGTTTGGCTTGCCTGGGTTTTGGAAAACTGCAATAGGCGGTTGCACACTCTGCAAGGTTGCCATGGTTAGGCCCAAGGTATCTCCTTAGCTTCATCTTGCACTTTTTCTCAATAACTCTGAAACCAGTTTGCAATTTCTACAAAACTGTGCACAGTGCTGTTCATTTCTTATATCCCGATGGCATTTAGGTCTGTAAACAATACTTGCATGCTTTCTCTTTGTGCCAATATCCGTTATCGCTAGTCTTTTGTGACCAGTGAATGTTTTTGTTTCCCTTGATTTATCTGCTAAACAGTAAAGTACCACTGCATCTTCTCACGATGCGTGGGGACGTAACCGCATTCTATGTACTCTAGGTCAGGTACAGCGTTTGCATGCTGTGATGGCTCAGCCTGACCTTGATTGACCAGCACGTTACTGCTTTGGCTAGCTTTACTTGAGCAGTATGTTAGATAGCCACAGCCCTCCTTCCTTTTGTGCTCTGCTCGGCTGCTTCTGTCCTGCTCCAAATGTCTGCTGCCCGCTGCACTAGATGTACTTCTTTTTCTCTGAAGCTGGTTCTTTTGGTTGAGCACCTTTCTCCTAACCTTACACGACGGGCTCAAAACCGCTGCTATTCATTGCCAAAAGTATGTGGTGATCTACACCTAGAAGCAAATCGACCATTCAGGAAGAAATCTGAGTCTTGTGGTGGGTTTTTAAAGTTGTTCGCTGGTAGCTTGGAAGAGCCTGTGGGTACACCGCCCCCATTCGGGATCCAGGCTTCTACTAATGGCCACAACCGGAATCTGGACCATACTCCTCATTTAATGAGTGAGCAGCTTCTGCTTATTAGGGCATTAAGTCATACATGCAATCTCCAAAAGTAAATGCTATAAAGCCATAAAACTGCCACAGAAGAATACAATAATTCGCTTTTGTTCAACAAAATAATTGCATTGTTTGCATCCAAGGGGAAATATGATCAATAAACTTCATACTTAATCTCCCCTAGCCACTGGGATGAATTGTCATTTTGAGTTTTCCTCCTTTGCAGTTAACCCACTAACGAGTATCAGCCTTTCAACGCAAGAGGCCATATTGTGCCACGTCTCCTTTAGATTATGCTTCACCAAAGTCCGTACCATGGGACCAGATCCTTGACTGGGTAGGAATGATAGAAGAATGTAAGGATTGCACCCTTACTTCCACCCCTGCACCAGACCTTCCTGGAGCATGAAGGCTACAAGACCCACCATGGTGCTCCCATGTAACCCCTGTACTCCATTGTTATCTGCCTCGTGGTGCAACCGGACCCCAAGCCTTCAGAAGGGGGAGAAGGCCAAAGGGGGAAATGGCACACCCAGGCATCGCCTTATGTGACTGATTTGTGTTGCAGTGAAGTTAAAACATGTACAGAGAAAACACAATTTTGAAAGCGAGTGTTGATTGGCTGTGAGCACAGGCAATGGGCTTCTCTTGACGAAAACCTCTGTAGTTGCTTATTTACTGGTGTGCTTCATGACCTGTCTGGTTTTTGGTTTGTAAATCCACCAGGTACTCTTTTCCATTCTTCACCGATTACGCTTTTAGGGTGCAGTTAGTCAGAGCGTGTGCAAAGTAATTGAGCTTGAGTTTTCATATTTAGCTTGTAGGTTACATTTTTCAGAGGTACCTCCTGTAAGTGCTGCTCTTTTATCTGTTAAGTATTCAGCTCTTCTTCATTCCATAATATGCTATTCCTTTCCCCCAGCCTTTGTGCCCTCGTCCAACTGAGTAGTGTCACGGACATATTTGTCAGTGCTCCCCCATAAGTCCTCTTTCTCCGAATTGCAGGTTGAGTGTACCTTTCAGTTGTTCTTGGGTGGCATGAAGGATTGCAGTGGCAATATCTTAAACAATGCTCATTCCTGCTTCTTGGTCACATGTTGTGGTCTTCGTTCCTTATCACCACTGACTGCTGCCTCTACGGGCTCCTCCTGCGATGATGATACACTTGCCCTCACTGAGAACGAGTGTTCAGTAATGAGAAACCCATCATGTACTCATAAATCTGAGCTGGACAGAGGCCCGTACCTCATATTGCAGGCAGCTAAAAGTGACTTGGTGTTTTTGCAAGAGAGCTTCTTGTGTAGGGCAAGAGGAGGGACCGTGGTGATCTTCTCTTCTTGCAGGTTTTTAAGATTTGCTGTACCTTCCAGCTCCAGTGTGGTAGGGACTCATGAGGGTGAAGAATGATGTACTGTGTCTGTCTGCTTATCTACTAAATAGTGCCTAAAATACTGTGTCTTCACTTTTAGGAATGATGGCCCGAAGAATGCCGCTGTTATCTCGGCTACCCTCCAAAAAGGTGAGAAACCATTTTCAAGCAGGCGTCAGTTAGACTTTGTAGCTTAAATGTCTTTTACTGTGCAACTTGATGTCCTTCTTGCGTTGTCTTAAATCTTTGTATGCTGTGGGACATATATGTATGCTATAGCTTAACTCTTGATATTGGGTGAACTTGTCAGGTCAGTGTTTTGTGGGCCATGCTATCTATTTGAAAGACTGATTTGTCTGTAGTGCTTCTAAGAAGGACAGGTGCATTGTCTGACCGGAGATGGTCATACCGATGCTGCGTTTTGAAGGTATGCTTCGCTCTTGCATATGTGGTGTAAGGCTTAAAATCAGTCTGATTAATGATGAGACAATCCCGAACCTGACTTTATGAGGAGAACTCTTACGGATCTGACTCCTGAAATCAGATTGCCATTCCACATATGATTATTGCTTGCTGATTGCAACTAAGGTTGAGCTTACTTATAGATCGGATATGGTGGTTCTTGTAAAAATGGGGCAATAGTTAGATCCAAATTGTGCTTTTAAAGGAAACTACACTTCATGCAGCGAAAATTGCTGCAAGTTTCTCTATGTACTAATCACATGTAGAAGCTGAACGGTTATCAAATGGCCCCTGTAGTTTCGTATGTCAAGTAAATATATTGTGGGATTTAACTCGAGCACTTGTCCCAAATTTCTATGAACAATCTCAGTTGATGTTTGTCAATCTTAGATGGTGCCTCAGTTATTGCTTTCACCAAACCTCCAAATTGAATGCTCCACAGTAGATGTAAAAAACTGTCAGTTCTCTCTTGTCACAGTCATACTCCCATCTTTCTGCACTCCAAGAATTCCTGCTAATATCCTGTTGTAGTCCTCGACACAATTGGCATGAATCTAATTATCGTCCTGGAAAGCTTGTCCTGACCGGAGATTTTTAAATCTGTACAATATTAGCTTTGAAAAATAGTAGTCACGAATCTGAGTCGGCATGGTATACGCAAATATTTATGAGCACCGGATGGTGTAACAGAGGTAGTTAAGATTTCAGAATTGGCTTCAAGTGTCACTTGATGATGTGCTGCATTAAGTTGTATTGGTGTAAAATAACCAGCATCACTCAGCATGCCTACTATTTCCGGTATTTTGGAAATCGAATGATGTTCAGTAACAATATTCCTGGTGAGCGAGCGCCAACCTGCATGCACACAATCTTATTTACCCACCCCTCCTTTTGCACACTCTAGGACAGCGTAAATCAAATGTGCAACATCACAAGGCTTAATAATCTCTTGCACACCTAAATCACCTAAAAGCTGTCTCAACTCACCCTTAAGATTGAGTTTCACATTTCTCTTCTTGTGTTCGACAGGATGGCACCTTTCTGCAAAATTGTGTGCTCAAACCGTTTCCTACAACCTACTTTGACAAAGAAAACATCTCCGAAACAGTTCATAATATGACAGACGCATCCATCCGCCTCACCAGAATCACTGGGGTATCTGTACCTGGTGCCGGTGTGGTCCCTAATCTACCCTGATTTACCCATCCAATTAGGTTACTAATGTCACTCGGCACGTAATCTTTTGTGTAAGTACCCATGTCCTTAATCTCCTAAGAGGTCTTCATAGTAGCCGTAAGTATTGATACGGTGCTCACCAAACGCTTCACTTTTGATATATGAGGCCTTCCGGAGCACATTCGCCAGAACGTCTGTAAACGTGTATTCAAATAAAATAAATACAGGTCAACCTGATTCGGCCATGACTCTTGATATTTACTGTTCATCTCATTTTGACATTCCTTCACTCACATCATTTATTTTCTCCTTTATGTGACTTACTCTCACTGAGTGAACATGTGCCCTAAACACACTTTTAAAAGTGTCCCGATATTTTGCACTTCTTTGCCACTGCTGGACAAGCAGAATTGCTTCCCTCGCGTCCTTGAACCACGTCTTAAATCGATATCTTCCTCTCCCTTCCTTTGTATATGACTTTTCTCTCTTTACTCACAACATTGACCGTAGGGTGAATCAATTGTGCTCTTTCTTGCAATGGCCCAAGCAGGTAACATTAACTTCTCAAACCCCTTGGCTGTTCATATATTTTTTCAGGAGCTGGATTTTGGCCAGAGTAATATTTTATGAAGATTATTAAAATCAGTATTAGTCTCAATTTGGTCTCTGAGATCTTGGTCTGTGCAGTTTTCAAAGTCACTGTGCAGCAGCCCGGAATCCTTTGTGCCTCCATATGTCATTAGTTTCCTGCTTTCCTTGTTTCTACTAAAAGTTGTGTGCTGCTACTTCGAAACGTGATCCTCATTAAAGTGCCCTTTCTTTTGATTCACAGCTTCAGTGTACTCCTGGCGTCTGCCAAATTCAGCTGGGATCGGCTCAGTTTCTAGTAAGTGATCACATTTGTTTGGCCCTCAGCACCCAATGAAATAAACAGTGCTTCAAATGACTTTCTGTCACTTTCTACCTAATGATGTTTGAAAACTCTGTGCCATTGTTTTCACTTCATGTTTGGCTTGCCTGGGTTTTGGAAAACTGCAATAGGCGGTTGCACACTCTGCAAGGTTGCCATGGTTAGGCCCAAGGTATCTCCTTAGCTTCACCTTGCACTTTTTCTCAATAACTCTGAAACCAGTTTGCAATTTCTACAAAACTGTGCACAGTGCTGTTCATTTCTTATATCCCGATGGCATTTAGGTCTGTAAACAATACTTGCATGCTTTCTCTTTGTGCCAATATCCGTTATCGCTAGTCTTTTGTGACCAGTGAATGTTTTTGTTTCCCTTGATTTATCTGCTAAACAGTAAAGTACCACTGCATCTTCTCACGATGCGTGGGGACGTAACCGCATTCTATGTACTCTAGGTCAGGTACAGCGTTTGCATGCTGTGATGGCTCAGCCTGACCTTGATTGACCAGCACGTTACTGCTTTGGCTAGCTTTACTTGAGCAGTATGTTAGATAGCCACAGCCCTCCTTCCTTTTGTGCTCTGCTCGGCTGCTTCTGTCCTGCTCCAAATGTCTGCTGCCCGATGTACTTCTTTTTCTCTGAAGCTGGTTCTTTTGGTTGAGCACCTTTCTCCTAACCTTACACGACGGGCTCAAAACCGCTGCTATTCATTGCCAAAAGTATGTGGTGATCTACACCTAGAAGCAAATCGACCATTCAGGAAGAAATCTGAGTCTTGTGGTGGGTTTTTAAAGTTGTTCGCTGGTAGCTTGGAAGAGCCTGTGGGTACACCGCCCCCATTCGGGATCCAGGCTTCTACTAATGGCCACAACCGGAATCTGGACCATACTCCTCATTTAATGAGTGAGCAGCTTCTGCTTATTAGGGCATTAAGTCATACATGCAATCTCCAAAAGTAAATGCTATAAAGCCATAAAACTGCCACAGAAGAATACAATAATTCGCTTTTGTTCAACAAAATAATTGCATTGTTTGCATCCAAGGGGAAATATGATCAATAAACTTCATACTTAATCTCCCCTAGCCACTGGGAAGAATTGTCATTTTGATTTTTCCTCCTTTGCAGTTAACCCACTAACGAGTATCAGCCTTTCAACGCAAGAGGCCATATTGTGCCACGTCTCCTTTAGATTATGCTTCACCAAAGTCCGTACCATGGGACCAGATCCTTGACTGGGTAGGAATGATAGAAGAATGTAAGGAGTGCACCCTTACTTCCACCCCTGCACCAGACCTTCCTGGAGCATGGAGGCTACAAGACCCACCATGGTGCTCCCATGTAACCCCTGTACTCCATGACCTGTCTGTTATCTGCCTCGTGGTGCAACCGGACCCCAAGCCTTCAGAAGGGGGAGAAGGCCAAAGGGGGAAATGGCACACCCAGGCATCGCCTTATGTGACTGATTTGTGTTGCAGTGAAGTTAAAACGTGTACAGAGAAAACACAATTTTGAAAGCGAGTGTTGATTGGCTGTGAGCACAGGCAATGGGCTTCTCTTGACGAAAACCTCTGTAGTTGCTTATTTACTGGTGTGCTTCATGACCTGTCTGGTTTTTGGTTTGTAAATCCACCAGGTACTCTTTTCCATTCTTCACCGATTACGCTTTTAGGGTGCAGTTAGTCAGAGCGTGTGCAAAGTAATTGAGCTTGAGTTTTCATATTTAGCTTGTAGGTTACATTTTTCAGAGGTACCTCCTGTAAGTGCTGCTCTTTTATCTGTTAAGTATTCAGCTCTTCTTCATTCCATAATATGCTATTCCTTTCCCCCAGCCTTTGTGCCCTCGTCCAACTGAGTAGTGTCACGGACATATTTGTCAGTGCTCCCCCATAAGTCCTCTTTCTCCGAATTGCAGGTTGAGTGTACCTTTCAGTTGTTCTTGGGTGGCATGAAGGATTGCAGTGGCAATATCTTAAACAATGCTCATTCCTGCTTCTTGGTCACATGTTGTGGTCTTCGTTCCTTATCACCACTGACTGCTGCCTCTACGGGCTCCTCCTGCGATGATGATACACTTGCCCTCACTGAGAACGAGTGTTCAGTAATGAGAAACCCATCATGTACTCATAAATCTGAGCTGGACAGAGGCCCGTACCTCATATTGCAGGCAGCTAAAAGTGACTTGGTGTTTTTGCAAGAGAGCTTCTTGTGTAGGGCAAGAGGAGGGACCGTGGTGATCTTCTCTTCTTGCAGGTTTTTAAGATTTGCTGTACCTTCCAGCTCCAGTGTGGTAGGGACTCATGAGGGTGAAGAATGATGTACTGTGTCTGTCTGCTTATCTACTAAATAGTGCCTAAAATACTGTGTCTTCACTTTTAGGAATGATGGCCCGAAGAATGCCGCTGTTATCTCGGCTACCCTCCAAAAAGGTGAGAAACCATTTTCAAGCAGACGTCAGTTAGACTTTGTAGCTAAAATATCTTTTACTGTGCAACTTGATGTCCTTCTTGCGTTGTCTTAAATCTTTGTATGCTGTGGGACATATATGTATGCTATAGCTTAACTCTTGATATTGGGTGAACTTGTCAGGTCAGTGTTTTGTGGGCCATGCTATCTATTTGAAAGACTGATTTGTCTGTAGTGCTTCTAAGAAGGACAGGTGCATTGTCTGACCGGAGATGGTCATACCGATGCTGCGTTTTGAAGGTATGCTTCGCTCCTGCATATGTGGTGTAAGGCTTAAAACCAGTCTGATTAATGATGAGACAATCCCGAACCTGACTTTATGAGGAGAACTCTTACGGATCTGACTCCTGAAATCAGATTGCCATTCCACATATGATTATTGATTGCAACTAAGGTTGAGCTTACTTATAGATCGGATATGGTGGTTCTTGTAAAAATGGGGCAATAGTTAGATCCAAATTGTGCTTTTAAAGGAAACTACACTTCATGCAGCGAAAATTGCTGCAAGTTTCTCTATGTACTCATCACATGTAGAAGCTGAACGGTTATCAAATGGCCCCTGTAGTTTCGTATGTCAAGTAAATATATTGTGGGATTTGACTCGAGCACTTGTCCCAAATTTCTATGAACAATCTCAGTTGATGTTTGTCAATCTTAGATGGTGCCTCAGTTATTGCTTTCACCAAACCTCCAAATTGAATGCTCCACAGAAGATGTCAAAAACTGTCAGTTCTCTCTTGTCACAGTCATACTCCCATCTTTCTGCACTCCAAGAATTCCTGCTAATATCCTGTTGTAGTCCTCGACACAATTGGCATGAATCTAATTATCGTCCTGGAAAGCTTGTCCTGACCGGAGATTTTTAAATCTGTACAATATTAGCTTTGAAAAATAGTAGTCACGAATCTGAGTCGGCATGGTATACGCAAATATTTATGAGCACCGGATGGTGTAACCGAGGTAGTTAAGATTTCAGAATTGGCTTCAAGTGTCACTTGATGATGTGCTGCATTAAGTTGTATTGGTGTAAAATAACCAGCATCACTCAGCATGCCTACTATTTCCGGTATTTTGGAAATCGAATGATGTTCAGTAACAATATTCCTGGTGAGCGAGCGCCAACCTGCATGCACACAATCTTATTTACCCACCCCTCCTTTTGCACACTCTAGGACAGCGTAAATCAAATGTGCAACATCACAAGGCTTAATAATCTCTTGCACACATAAATCACCTAAAAGCTGTCTCAACTCACCCTTAAGATTGAGTTTCACATTTCTCTTCTTGTGTTCGACAGGATGGCACCTTTCTGCAAAATTGTGTGCTCAAACCGTTTCCTACAACCTACTTTGACAAAGAAAACATCTCCGAAACAGTTCATAATATGACAGACGCATCCATCCGCCTCACCAGAATCACTGGGGTATCTGTACCTGGTGCCGGTGTGGTCCCTAATCTACCCTGATTTACCCATCCAATTAGGTTACTAATGTCACTCGGCACGTAATCTTTTGTGTAAGTACCCATGTCCTTAATCTCCTAAGAGGTCTTCATAGTAGCCGTAAGTATTGATACGGTGCTCACCAAACGCTTCACTTTTGATATATGAGGCCTTCCGGAGCACATTCGCCAGAACGTCTGTAAACGTGTATTCAAATAAAATAAATACAGGTCAACCTGATTCGGCCATGACTCTTGATATTTACTGTTCATCTCATTTTGACATTCCTTCACTCACATCATTTATTTTCTCCTTTATGTGACTTACTCTCACTGAGTGAACATGTGCCCTAAACACACTTTTAAAAGTGTCCCGATATTTTGCACTTCTTTCCCACTGCTGGACAAGCAGAATTGCTTCCCTCGCGTCCTTGAACCACGTCTTAAATCGATATCTTCCTCTCCCTTCCTTTGTATATGACTTTTCTCTCTTTACTCACAACATTGACCGTAGGGTGAATCAATTGTGCTCTTTCTTGCAATGGCCCAAGCAGGTAACATTAACTTCTCAAACCCCTTGGCTGTTCATATATTTTCTCAGGAGCTGGATTTTGGCCAGAGTAATATTTTATGAAGATTATTAAAATCAGTATTAGTCTCAATTTGGTCTCTGAGATCTTGGTCTGTGCAGTTTTCAAAGTCACTGTGCAGCAGCCCGGAATCCTTTGTGCCTCCATATGTCATTAGTTTCCTGCTTTCCTTGTTTCTACTAAAAGTTGTGTGCTGCTACTTCGAAACGTGATCCTCATTAAAGTGCCCTTTCTTTTGATTCACAGCTTCAGTGTACTCCTGGCGTCTGCCAAATTCAGCTGGGATCGGCTCAGTTTCTAGTAAGTGATCACATTTGTTTGGCCCTCAGCACCCAATGAAATAAACAGTGCTTCAAATGACTTTCTGTCACTTTCTACCTAATGATGTTTGAAAACTCTGTGCCATTGTTTTCACTTCATGTTTGGCTTGCCTGGGTTTTGGAAAACTGCAATAGGCGGTTGCACACTCTGCAAGGTTGCCATGGTTAGGCCCAAGGTATCTCCTTAGCTTCATCTTGCACTTTTTCTCAATAACTCTGAAACCAGTTTGCAATTTCTACAAAACTGTGCACAGTGCTGTTCATTTCTTATATCCCGATGGCATTTAGGTCTGTAAACAATACTTGCATGCTTTCTCTTTGTGCCAATATCCGTTATCGCTAGTCTTTTGTGACCAGTGAATGTTTTTGTTTCCCTTGATTTATCTGCTAAACAGTAAAGTACCACTGCATCTTCTCACGATGCGTGGGGACGTAACCGCATTCTATGTACTCTAGGTCAGGTACAGCGTTTGCATGCTGTGATGGCTCAGCCTGACCTTGATTGACCAGCACGTTACTGCTTTGGCTAGCTTTACTTGAGCAGTATGTTAGATAGCCACAGCCCTCCTTCCTTTTGTGCTCTGCTCGGCTGCTTCTGTCCTGCTCCAAATGTCTGCTGCCCGCTGCACTAGATGTACTTCTTTTTCTCTGAAGCTGGTTCTTTTGGTTGAGCACCTTTCTCCTAACCTTACACGACGGGCTCAAAACCGCTGCTATTCATTGCCAAAAGTATGTGGTGATCTACACCTAGAAGCAAATCGACCATTCAGGAAGAAATCTGAGTCTTGTGGTGGGTTTTTAAAGTTGTTCGCTGGTAGCTTGGAAGAGCCTGTGGGTACACCGCCCCCATTCGGGATCCAGGCTTCTACTAATGGCCACAACCGGAATCTGGACCATACTCCTCATTTAATGAGTGAGCAGCTTCTGCTTATTAGGGCATTAAGTCATACATGCAATCTCCAAAAGTAAATGCTATAAAGCCATAAAACTGCCACAGAAGAATACAATAATTCGCTTTTGTTCAACAAAATAATTGCATTGTTTGCATCCAAGGGGAAATATGATCAATAAACTTCATACTTAATCTCCCCTAGCCACTGGGATGAATTGTCATTTTGAGTTTTCCTCCTTTGCAGTTAACCCACTAACGAGTATCAGCCTTTCAACGCAAGAGGCCATATTGTGCCACGTCTCCTTTAGATTATGCTTCACCAAAGTCCGTACCATGGGACCAGATCCTTGACTGGGTAGGAATGATAGAAGAATGTAAGGATTGCACCCTTACTTCCACCCCTGCACCAGACCTTCCTGGAGCATGAAGGCTACAAGACCCACCATGGTGCTCCCATGTAACCCCTGTACTCCATTGTTATCTGCCTCGTGGTGCAACCGGACCCCAAGCCTTCAGAAGGGGGAGAAGGCCAAAGGGGGAAATGGCACACCCAGGCATCGCCTTATGTGACTGATTTGTGTTGCAGTGAAGTTAAAACATGTACAGAGAAAACACAATTTTGAAAGCGAGTGTTGATTGGCTGTGAGCACAGGCAATGGGCTTCTCTTGACGAAAACCTCTGTAGTTGCTTATTTACTGGTGTGCTTCATGACCTGTCTGGTTTTTGGTTTGTAAATCCACCAGGTACTCTTTTCCATTCTTCACCGATTACGCTTTTAGGGTGCAGTTAGTCAGAGCGTGTGCAAAGTAATTGAGCTTGAGTTTTCATATTTAGCTTGTAGGTTACATTTTTCAGAGGTACCTCCTGTAAGTGCTGCTCTTTTATCTGTTAAGTATTCAGCTCTTCTTCATTCCATAATATGCTATTCCTTTCCCCCAGCCTTTGTGCCCTCGTCCAACTGAGTAGTGTCACGGACATATTTGTCAGTGCTCCCCCATAAGTCCTCTTTCTCCGAATTGCAGGTTGAGTGTACCTTTCAGTTGTTCTTGGGTGGCATGAAGGATTGCAGTGGCAATATCTTAAACAATGCTCATTCCTGCTTCTTGGTCACATGTTGTGGTCTTCGTTCCTTATCACCACTGACTGCTGCCTCTACGGGCTCCTCCTGCGATGATGATACACTTGCCCTCACTGAGAACGAGTGTTCAGTAATGAGAAACCCATCATGTACTCATAAATCTGAGCTGGACAGAGGCCCGTACCTCATATTGCAGGCAGCTAAAAGTGACTTGGTGTTTTTGCAAGAGAGCTTCTTGTGTAGGGCAAGAGGAGGGACCGTGGTGATCTTCTCTTCTTGCAGGTTTTTAAGATTTGCTGTACCTTCCAGCTCCAGTGTGGTAGGGACTCATGAGGGTGAAGAATGATGTACTGTGTCTGTCTGCTTATCTACTAAATAGTGCCTAAAATACTGTGTCTTCACTTTTAGGAATGATGGCCCGAAGAATGCCGCTGTTATCTCGGCTACCCTCCAAAAAGGTGAGAAACCATTTTCAAGCAGGCGTCAGTTAGACTTTGTAGCTTAAATGTCTTTTACTGTGCAACTTGATGTCCTTCTTGCGTTGTCTTAAATCTTTGTATGCTGTGGGACATATATGTATGCTATAGCTTAACTCTTGATATTGGGTGAACTTGTCAGGTCAGTGTTTTGTGGGCCATGCTATCTATTTGAAAGACTGATTTGTCTGTAGTGCTTCTAAGAAGGACAGGTGCATTGTCTGACCGGAGATGGTCATACCGATGCTGCGTTTTGAAGGTATGCTTCGCTCTTGCATATGTGGTGTAAGGCTTAAAATCAGTCTGATTAATGATGAGACAATCCCGAACCTGACTTTATGAGGAGAACTCTTACGGATCTGACTCCTGAAATCAGATTGCCATTCCACATATGATTATTGCTTGCTGATTGCAACTAAGGTTGAGCTTACTTATAGATCGGATATGGTGGTTCTTGTAAAAATGGGGCAATAGTTAGATCCAAATTGTGCTTTTAAAGGAAACTACACTTCATGCAGCGAAAATTGCTGCAAGTTTCTCTATGTACTAATCACATGTAGAAGCTGAACGGTTATCAAATGGCCCCTGTAGTTTCGTATGTCAAGTAAATATATTGTGGGATTTAACTCGAGCACTTGTCCCAAATTTCTATGAACAATCTCAGTTGATGTTTGTCAATCTTAGATGGTGCCTCAGTTATTGCTTTCACCAAACCTCCAAATTGAATGCTCCACAGTAGATGTAAAAAACTGTCAGTTCTCTCTTGTCACAGTCATACTCCCATCTTTCTGCACTCCAAGAATTCCTGCTAATATCCTGTTGTAGTCCTCGACACAATTGGCATGAATCTAATTATCGTCCTGGAAAGCTTGTCCTGACCGGAGATTTTTAAATCTGTACAATATTAGCTTTGAAAAATAGTAGTCACGAATCTGAGTCGGCATGGTATACGCAAATATTTATGAGCACCGGATGGTGTAACAGAGGTAGTTAAGATTTCAGAATTGGCTTCAAGTGTCACTTGATGATGTGCTGCATTAAGTTGTATTGGTGTAAAATAACCAGCATCACTCAGCATGCCTACTATTTCCGGTATTTTGGAAATCGAATGATGTTCAGTAACAATATTCCTGGTGAGCGAGCGCCAACCTGCATGCACACAATCTTATTTACCCACCCCTCCTTTTGCACACTCTAGGACAGCGTAAATCAAATGTGCAACATCACAAGGCTTAATAATCTCTTGCACACCTAAATCACCTAAAAGCTGTCTCAACTCACCCTTAAGATTGAGTTTCACATTTCTCTTCTTGTGTTCGACAGGATGGCACCTTTCTGCAAAATTGTGTGCTCAAACCGTTTCCTACAACCTACTTTGACAAAGAAAACATCTCCGAAACAGTTCATAATATGACAGACGCATCCATCCGCCTCACCAGAATCACTGGGGTATCTGTACCTGGTGCCGGTGTGGTCCCTAATCTACCCTGATTTACCCATCCAATTAGGTTACTAATGTCACTCGGCACGTAATCTTTTGTGTAAGTACCCATGTCCTTAATCTCCTAAGAGGTCTTCATAGTAGCCGTAAGTATTGATACGGTGCTCACCAAACGCTTCACTTTTGATATATGAGGCCTTCCGGAGCACATTCGCCAGAACGTCTGTAAACGTGTATTCAAATAAAATAAATACAGGTCAACCTGATTCGGCCATGACTCTTGATATTTACTGTTCATCTCATTTTGACATTCCTTCACTCACATCATTTATTTTCTCCTTTATGTGACTTACTCTCACTGAGTGAACATGTGCCCTAAACACACTTTTAAAAGTGTCCCGATATTTTGCACTTCTTTGCCACTGCTGGACAAGCAGAATTGCTTCCCTCGCGTCCTTGAACCACGTCTTAAATCGATATCTTCCTCTCCCTTCCTTTGTATATGACTTTTCTCTCTTTACTCACAACATTGACCGTAGGGTGAATCAATTGTGCTCTTTCTTGCAATGGCCCAAGCAGGTAACATTAACTTCTCAAACCCCTTGGCTGTTCATATATTTTTTCAGGAGCTGGATTTTGGCCAGAGTAATATTTTATGAAGATTATTAAAATCAGTATTAGTCTCAATTTGGTCTCTGAGATCTTGGTCTGTGCAGTTTTCAAAGTCACTGTGCAGCAGCCCGGAATCCTTTGTGCCTCCATATGTCATTAGTTTCCTGCTTTCCTTGTTTCTACTAAAAGTTGTGTGCTGCTACTTCGAAACGTGATCCTCATTAAAGTGCCCTTTCTTTTGATTCACAGCTTCAGTGTACTCCTGGCGTCTGCCAAATTCAGCTGGGATCGGCTCAGTTTCTAGTAAGTGATCACATTTGTTTGGCCCTCAGCACCCAATGAAATAAACAGTGCTTCAAATGACTTTCTGTCACTTTCTACCTAATGATGTTTGAAAACTCTGTGCCATTGTTTTCACTTCATGTTTGGCTTGCCTGGGTTTTGGAAAACTGCAATAGGCGGTTGCACACTCTGCAAGGTTGCCATGGTTAGGCCCAAGGTATCTCCTTAGCTTCACCTTGCACTTTTTCTCAATAACTCTGAAACCAGTTTGCAATTTCTACAAAACTGTGCACAGTGCTGTTCATTTCTTATATCCCGATGGCATTTAGGTCTGTAAACAATACTTGCATGCTTTCTCTTTGTGCCAATATCCGTTATCGCTAGTCTTTTGTGACCAGTGAATGTTTTTGTTTCCCTTGATTTATCTGCTAAACAGTAAAGTACCACTGCATCTTCTCACGATGCGTGGGGACGTAACCGCATTCTATGTACTCTAGGTCAGGTACAGCGTTTGCATGCTGTGATGGCTCAGCCTGACCTTGATTGACCAGCACGTTACTGCTTTGGCTAGCTTTACTTGAGCAGTATGTTAGATAGCCACAGCCCTCCTTCCTTTTGTGCTCTGCTCGGCTGCTTCTGTCCTGCTCCAAATGTCTGCTGCCCGCTGCACTAGATGTACTTCTTTTTCTCTGAAGCTGGTTCTTTTGGTTGAGCACCTTTCTCCTAACCTTACACGACGGGCTCAAAACCGCTGCTATTCATTGCCAAAAGTATGTGGTGATCTACACCTAGAAGCAAATCGACCATTCAGGAAGAAATCTGAGTCTTGTGGTGGGTTTTTAAAGTTGTTCGCTGGTAGCTTGGAAGAGCCTGTGGGTACACCGCCCCCATTCGGGATCCAGGCTTCTACTAATGGCCACAACCGGAATCTGGACCATACTCCTCATTTAATGAGTGAGCAGCTTCTGCTTATTAGGGCATTAAGTCATACATGCAATCTCCAAAAGTAAATGCTATAAAGCCATAAAACTGCCACAGAAGAATACAATAATTCGCTTTTGTTCAACAAAATAATTGCATTGTTTGCATCCAAGGGGAAATATGATCAATAAACTTCATACTTAATCTCCCCTAGCCACTGGGATGAATTGTCATTTTGAGTTTTCCTCCTTTGCAGTTAACCCACTAACAAGTATCAGCCTTTCAACGCAAGAGGCCATATTGTGCCACGTCTCCTTTAGATTATGCTTCACCAAAGTCCGTACCATGGGACCAGATCCTTGACTGGGTAGGAATGATAGAAGAATGTAAGGATTGCACCCTTACTTCCACCCCTGCACCAGACCTTCCTGGAGCATGAAGGCTACAAGACCCACCATGGTGCTCCCATGTAACCCCTGTACTCCATTGTTATCTGCCTCGTGGTGCAACCGGACCCCAAGCCTTCAGAAGGGGGAGAAGGCCAAAGGGGGAAATGGCACACCCAGGCATCGCCTTATGTGACTGATTTGTGTTGCAGTGAAGTTAAAACATGTACAGAGAAAACACAATTTTGAAAGCGAGTGTTGATTGGCTGTGAGCACAGGCAATGGGCTTCTCTTGACGAAAACCTCTGTAGTTGCTTATTTACTGGTGTGCTTCATGACCTGTCTGGTTTTTGGTTTGTAAATCCACCAGGTACTCTTTTCCATTCTTCACCGATTACGCTTTTAGGGTGCAGTTAGTCAGAGCGTGTGCAAAGTAATTGAGCTTGAGTTTTCATATTTAGCTTGTAGGTTACATTTTTCAGAGGTACCTCCTGTAAGTGCTGCTCTTTTATCTGTTAAGTATTCAGCTCTTCTTCATTCCATAATATGCTATTCCTTTCCCCCAGCCTTTGTGCCCTCGTCCAACTGAGTAGTGTCACGGACATATTTGTCAGTGCTCCCCCATAAGTCCTCTTTCTCCGAATTGCAGGTTGAGTGTACCTTTCAGTTGTTCTTGGGTGGCATGAAGGATTGCAGTGGCAATATCTTAAACAATGCTCATTCCTGCTTCTTGGTCACATGTTGTGGTCTTCGTTCCTTATCACCACTGACTGCTGCCTCTACGGGCTCCTCCTGCGATGATGATACACTTGCCCTCACTGAGAACGAGTGTTCAGTAATGAGAAACCCATCATGTACTCATAAATCTGAGCTGGACAGAGGCCCGTACCTCATATTGCAGGCAGCTAAAAGTGACTTGGTGTTTTTGCAAGAGAGCTTCTTGTGTAGGGCAAGAGGAGGGACCGTGGTGATCTTCTCTTCTTGCAGGTTTTTAAGATTTGCTGTACCTTCCAGCTCCAGTGTGGTAGGGACTCATGAGGGTGAAGAATGATGTACTGTGTCTGTCTGCTTATCTACTAAATAGTGCCTAAAATACTGTGTCTTCACTTTTAGGAATGATGGCCCGAAGAATGCCGCTGTTATCTCGGCTACCCTCCAAAAAGGTGAGAAACCATTTTCAAGCAGGCGTCAGTTAGACTTTGTAGCTTAAATGTCTTTTACTGTGCAACTTGATGTCCTTCTTGCGTTGTCTTAAATCTTTGTATGCTGTGGGACATATATGTATGCTATAGCTTAACTCTTGATATTGGGTGAACTTGTCAGGTCAGTGTTTTGTGGGCCATGCTATCTATTTGAAAGACTGATTTGTCTGTAGTGCTTCTAAGAAGGACAGGTGCATTGTCTGACCGGAGATGGTCATACCGATGCTGCGTTTTGAAGGTATGCTTCGCTCTTGCATATGTGGTGTAAGGCTTAAAATCAGTCTGATTAATGATGAGACAATCCCGAACCTGACTTTATGAGGAGAACTCTTACGGATCTGACTCCTGAAATCAGATTGCCATTCCACATAGGATTATTGCTTGCTGATTGCAACTAAGGTTGAGCTTACTTATAGATCGGATATGGTGGTTCTTGTAAAAATGGGGCAATAGTTAGATCCAAATTGTGCTTTTAAAGGAAACTACACTTCATGCAGCGAAAATTGCTGCAAGTTTCTCTATGTACTAATCACATGTAGAAGCTGAACGGTTATCAAATGGCCCCTGTAGTTTCGTATGTCAAGTAAATATATTGTGGGATTTAACTCGAGCACTTGTCCCAAATTTCTATGAACAATCTCAGTTGATGTTTGTCAATCTTAGATGGTGCCTCAGTTATTGCTTTCACCAAACCTCCAAATTGAATGCTCCACAGTAGATGTAAAAAACTGTCAGTTCTCTCTTGTCACAGTCATACTCCCATCTTTCTGCACTCCAAGAATTCCTGCTAATATCCTGTTGTAGTCCTCGACACAATTGGCATGAATCTAATTATCGTCCTGGAAAGCTTGTCCTGACCGGAGATTTTTAAATCTGTACAATATTAGCTTTGAAAAATAGTAGTCACGAATCTGAGTCGGCATGGTATACGCAAATATTTATGAGCACCGGATGGTGTAACAGAGGTAGTTAAGATTTCAGAATTGGCTTCAAGTGTCACTTGATGATGTGCTGCATTAAGTTGTATTGGTGTAAAATAACCAGCATCACTCAGCATGCCTACTATTTCCGGTATTTTGGAAATCGAATGATGTTCAGTAACAATATTCCTGGTGAGCGAGCGCCAACCTGCATGCACACAATCTTATTTACCCACCCCTCCTTTTGCACACTCTAGGACAGCGTAAATCAAATGTGCAACATCACAAGGCTTAATAATCTCTTGCACACCTAAATCACCTAAAAGCTGTCTCAACTCACCCTTAAGATTGAGTTTCACATTTCTCTTCTTGTGTTCGACAGGATGGCACCTTTCTGCAAAATTGTGTGCTCAAACCGTTTCCTACAACCTACTTTGACAAAGAAAACATCTCCGAAACAGTTCATAATATGACAGACGCATCCATCCGCCTCACCAGAATCACTGGGGTATCTGTACCTGGTGCCGGTGTGGTCCCTAATCTACCCTGATTTACCCATCCAATTAGGTTACTAATGTCACTCGGCACGTAATCTTTTGTGTAAGTACCCATGTCCTTAATCTCCTAAGAGGTCTTCATAGTAGCCGTAAGTATTGATACGGTGCTCACCAAACGCTTCACTTTTGATATATGAGGCCTTCCGGAGCACATTCGCCAGAACGTCTGTAAACGTGTATTCAAATAAAATAAATACAGGTCAACCTGATTCGGCCATGACTCTTGATATTTACTGTTCATCTCATTTTGACATTCCTTCACTCACATCATTTATTTTCTCCTTTATGTGACTTACTCTCACTGAGTGAACATGTGCCCTAAACACACTTTTAAAAGTGTCCCGATATTTTGCACTTCTTTGCCACTGCTGGACAAGCAGAATTGCTTCCCTCGCGTCCTTGAACCACGTCTTAAATCGATATCTTCCTCTCCCTTCCTTTGTATATGACTTTTCTCTCTTTACTCACAACATTGACCGTAGGGTGAATCAATTGTGCTCTTTCTTGCAATGGCCCAAGCAGGTAACATTAACTTCTCAAACCCCTTGGCTGTTCATATATTTTTTCAGGAGCTGGATTTTGGCCAGAGTAATATTTTATGAAGATTATTAAAATCAGTATTAGTCTCAATTTGGTCTCTGAGATCTTGGTCTGTGCAGTTTTCAAAGTCACTGTGCAGCAGCCCGGAATCCTTTGTGCCTCCATATGTCATTAGTTTCCTGCTTTCCTTGTTTCTACTAAAAGTTGTGTGCTGCTACTTCGAAACGTGATCCTCATTAAAGTGCCCTTTCTTTTGATTCACAGCTTCAGTGTACTCCTGGCGTCTGCCAAATTCAGCTGGGATCGGCTCAGTTTCTAGTAAGTGATCACATTTGTTTGGCCCTCAGCACCCAATGAAATAAACAGTGCTTCAAATGACTTTCTGTCACTTTCTACCTAATGATGTTTGAAAACTCTGTGCCATTGTTTTCACTTCATGTTTGGCTTGCCTGGGTTTTGGAAAACTGCAATAGGCGGTTGCACACTCTGCAAGGTTGCCATGGTTAGGCCCAAGGTATCTCCTTAGCTTCACCTTGCACTTTTTCTCAATAACTCTGAAACCAGTTTGCAATTTCTACAAAACTGTGCACAGTGCTGTTCATTTCTTATATCCCGATGGCATTTAGGTCTGTAAACAATACTTGCATGCTTTCTCTTTGTGCCAATATCCGTTATCGCTAGTCTTTTGTGACCAGTGAATGTTTTTGTTTCCCTTGATTTATCTGCTAAACAGTAAAGTACCACTGCATCTTCTCACGATGCGTGGGGACGTAACCGCATTCTATGTACTCTAGGTCAGGTACAGCGTTTGCATGCTGTGATGGCTCAGCCTGACCTTGATTGACCAGCACGTTACTGCTTTGGCTAGCTTTACTTGAGCAGTATGTTAGATAGCCACAGCCCTCCTTCCTTTTGTGCTCTGCTCGGCTGCTTCTGTCCTGCTCCAAATGTCTGCTGCCCGATGTACTTCTTTTTCTCTGAAGCTGGTTCTTTTGGTTGAGCACCTTTCTCCTAACCTTACACGACGGGCTCAAAACCGCTGCTATTCATTGCCAAAAGTATGTGGTGATCTACACCTAGAAGCAAATCGACCATTCAGGAAGAAATCTGAGTCTTGTGGTGGGTTTTTAAAGTTGTTCGCTGGTAGCTTGGAAGAGCCTGTGGGTACACCGCCCCCATTCGGGATCCAGGCTTCTACTAATGGCCACAACCGGAATCTGGACCATACTCCTCATTTAATGAGTGAGCAGCTTCTGCTTATTAGGGCATTAAGTCATACATGCAATCTCCAAAAGTAAATGCTATAAAGCCATAAAACTGCCACAGAAGAATACAATAATTCGCTTTTGTTCAACAAAATAATTGCATTGTTTGCATCCAAGGGGAAATATGATCAATAAACTTCATACTTAATCTCCCCTAGCCACTGGGAAGAATTGTCATTTTGATTTTTCCTCCTTTGCAGTTAACCCACTAACGAGTATCAGCCTTTCAACGCAAGAGGCCATATTGTGCCACGTCTCCTTTAGATTATGCTTCACCAAAGTCCGTACCATGGGACCAGATCCTTGACTGGGTAGGAATGATAGAAGAATGTAAGGAGTGCACCCTTACTTCCACCCCTGCACCAGACCTTCCTGGAGCATGGAGGCTACAAGACCCACCATGGTGCTCCCATGTAACCCCTGTACTCCATGACCTGTCTGTTATCTGCCTCGTGGTGCAACCGGACCCCAAGCCTTCAGAAGGGGGAGAAGGCCAAAGGGGGAAATGGCACACCCAGGCATCGCCTTATGTGACTGATTTGTGTTGCAGTGAAGTTAAAACGTGTACAGAGAAAACACAATTTTGAAAGCGAGTGTTGATTGGCTGTGAGCACAGGCAATGGGCTTCTCTTGACGAAAACCTCTGTAGTTGCTTATTTACTGGTGTGCTTCATGACCTGTCTGGTTTTTGGTTTGTAAATCCACCAGGTACTCTTTTCCATTCTTCACCGATTACGCTTTTAGGGTGCAGTTAGTCAGAGCGTGTGCAAAGTAATTGAGCTTGAGTTTTCATATTTAGCTTGTAGGTTACATTTTTCAGAGGTACCTCCTGTAAGTGCTGCTCTTTTATCTGTTAAGTATTCAGCTCTTCTTCATTCCATAATATGCTATTCCTTTCCCCCAGCCTTTGTGCCCTCGTCCAACTGAGTAGTGTCACGGACATATTTGTCAGTGCTCCCCCATAAGTCATCTTTCTCCGAATTGCAGGTTGAGTGTACCTTTCAGTTGTTCTTGGGTGGCATGAAGGATTGCAGTGGCAATATCTTAAACAATGCTCATTCCTGCTTCTTGGTCACATGTTGTGGTCTTCGTTCCTTATCACCACTGACTGCTGCCTCTACGGGCTCCTCCTGCGATGATGATACACTTGCCCTCACTGAGAACGAGTGTTCAGTAATGAGAAACCCATCATGTACTCATAAATCTGAGCTGGACAGAGGCCCGTACCTCATATTGCAGGCAGCTAAAAGTGACTTGGTGTTTTTGCAAGAGAGCTTCTTGTGTAGGGCAAGAGGAGGGACCGTGGTGATCTTCTCTTCTTGCAGGTTTTTAAGATTTGCTGTACCTTCCAGCTCCAGTGTGGTAGGGACTCATGAGGGTGAAGAATGATGTACTGTGTCTGTCTGCTTATCTACTAAATAGTGCCTAAAATACTGTGTCTTCACTTTTAGGAATGATGGCCCGAAGAATGCCGCTGTTATCTCGGCTACCCTCCAAAAAGGTGAGAAACCATTTTCAAGCAGACGTCAGTTAGACTTTGTAGCTAAAATATCTTTTACTGTGCAACTTGATGTCCTTCTTGCGTTGTCTTAAATCTTTGTATGCTGTGGGACATATATGTATGCTATAGCTTAACTCTTGATATTGGGTGAACTTGTCAGGTCAGTGTTTTGTGGGCCATGCTATCTATTTAAAAGACTGATTTGTCTGTAGTGCTTCTAAGAAGGACAGGTGCATTGTCTGACCGGAGATGGTCATACCGATGCTGCGTTTTGAAGGTATGCTTCGCTCCTGCATATGTGGTGTAAGGCTTAAAACCAGTCTGATTAATGATGAGACAATCCCGAACCTGACTTTATGAGGAGAAGTCTTACGGATCTGACTCCTGAAATCAGATTGCCATTCCACATATGATTATTGATTGCAACTAAGGTTGAGCTTACTTATAGATCGGATATGGTGGTTCTTGTAAAAATGGGGCAATAGTTAGATCCAAATTGTGCTTTTAAAGGAAACTACACTTCATGCAGCGAAAATTGCTGCAAGTTTCTCTATGTACTCATCACATGTAGAAGCTGAACGGTTATCAAATGGCCCCTGTAGTTTCGTATGTCAAGTAAATATATTGTGGGATTTGACTCGAGCACTTGTCCCAAATTTCTATGAACAATCTCAGTTGATGTTTGTCAATCTTAGATGGTGCCTCAGTTATTGCTTTCACCAAACCTCCAAATTGAATGCTCCACAGAAGATGTCAAAAACTGTCAGTTCTCTCTTGTCACAGTCATACTCCCATCTTTCTGCACTCCAAGAATTCCTGCTAATATCCTGTTGTAGTCCTCGACACAATTGGCATGAATCTAATTATCGTCCTGGAAAGCTTGTCCTGACCGGAGATTTTTAAATCTGTACAATATTAGCTTTGAAAAATAGTAGTCACGAATCTGAGTCGGCATGGTATACGCAAATATTTATGAGCACCGGATGGTGTAACCGAGGTAGTTAAGATTTCAGAATTGGCTTCAAGTGTCACTTGATGATGTGCTGCATTAAGTTGTATTGGTGTAAAATAACCAGCATCACTCAGCATGCCTACTATTTCCGGTATTTTGGAAATCGAATGATGTTCAGTAACAATATTCCTGGTGAGCGAGCGCCAACCTGCATGCACACAATCTTATTTACCCACCCCTCCTTTTGCACACTCTAGGACAGCGTAAATCAAATGTGCAACATCACAAGGCTTAATAATCTCTTGCACACATAAATCACCTAAAAGCTGTCTCAACTCACCCTTAAGATTGAGTTTCACATTTCTCTTCTTGTGTTCGACAGGATGGCACCTTTCTGCAAAATTGTGTGCTCAAACCGTTTCCTACAACCTACTTTGACAAAGAAAACATCTCCGAAACAGTTCATAATATGACAGACGCATCCATCCGCCTCACCAGAATCACTGGGGTATCTGTACCTGGTGCCGGTGTGGTCCCTAATCTACCCTGATTTACCCATCCAATTAGGTTACTAATGTCACTCGGCACGTAATCTTTTGTGTAAGTACCCATGTCCTTAATCTCCTAAGAGGTCTTCATAGTAGCCGTAAGTATTGATACGGTGCTCACCAAACGCTTCACTTTTGATATATGAGGCCTTCCGGAGCACATTCGCCAGAACGTCTGTAAACGTGTATTCAAATAAAATAAATACAGGTCAACCTGATTCGGCCATGACTCTTGATATTTACTGTTCATCTCATTTTGACATTCCTTCACTCACATCATTTATTTTCTCCTTTATGTGACTTACTCTCACTGAGTGAACATGTGCCCTAAACACACTTTTAAAAGTGTCCCGATATTTTGCACTTCTTTCCCACTGCTGGACAAGCAGAATTGCTTCCCTCGCGTCCTTGAACCACGTCTTAAATCGATATCTTCCTCTCCCTTCCTTTGTATATGACTTTTCTCTCTTTACTCACAACATTGACCGTAGGGTGAATCAATTGTGCTCTTTCTTGCAATGGCCCAAGCAGGTAACATTAACTTCTCAAACCCCTTGGCTGTTCATATATTTTCTCAGGAGCTGGATTTTGGCCAGAGTAATATTTTATGAAGATTATTAAAATCAGTAGTTCGAGGCATGTGGGCTGCTGAATTCATATCTGTGCATAGATCGCCGCCTAGTGTTGGGTCCGGATGTTTGCACGTTGTTGTCCTGGAAGAGTCTTCGAAGTATCCTTGGATAGGTGACTCCTCCCCTGGACTACAGTGCGCATGGGCATCCTCTCCATCCTCAGATTGTTTTTTTCCGCCATTGGGTTCGGATGTGCTATCTTAGCTCAAGTTAGGAAAATATTTTTTCGAGGCCAAAAGGCCTTTAGTTCGCGTCGGTACTGTTTATCGATCGGGTTTCGATAGAATTTGTTAGTTTACTAACTTTCAGCACCGACTGCTTTCGCATTTACCTGTCCATCGACGATGGAATCCAGGACGCCGTTCAAAAGGTGTCCGGTATGCAATGCGAAGTACCCACACATCGACGTCCATCCGGTGTGCAACAAATGCCTTTCGCCGGACCACGACGAATCAACATGCATGGCCTGTGCCCGGTTCCGCTCGAAGAAGACTCTGCGGAATCGACGAGCGGCGAGACTCGAGGCGCAGCACGCGGCACCGGCCCCGACAGACATCTTCGGCGAGGCCGAGGACGTCGAGGAATTGGAAGTCTTGCCCTCCAGTCCCGTTTCCGAACACGAACCCGGATCGGACGAGGAAGACGAGTCACTCTTCCACAGAGGTGAAGACGACACCGAGGTAGGAGACGACGAGGAGGCCTTCGGGGCCGAAGAAAGTAGCTCCAATGATGAACAAGGCCTACCTGTTCAAACCGTTCAAACACCAGTGCCACAGCCTATGGCTCCGGTCGAGGGATCGCCTTCGGGCCTTACCCGAGACCCATCCCGCAGTTCTTCGGCCCCGCCCTCGGGCCCGGCCTCGGACGTTCAGCGGCAGCCATTACTACATAAACAGGCTGGTTTCCCTATCACAAAACCGAAACCGAAAGCTGCTCAGGTTCCACCGAAACTGAAAGTAGCGCTGGTCGGATCGAGGCCTTCGACGCCAGCGCACCGCGTCGGCACCGACCGCACCAAGAGGGACTTCGGTGCCGAACTTGAGGCGGGCGACGTTGGAGTCGACAAACGGAAAAAAGCCATCGGCACCGCCAAACCTGCTCGGCTACCGGCACCGACGACACCAAGGGCCGTACCGCCTGCTGTGTCTCACATCGCTCCCTCGACGACACCTAAGCCTCAGGTATCGAAGACTTCGACGGTGATCTCTTCACCCCGACTCGATGACCCTCCGGCACCGAAAAAATCTACGGCCGCCTCTACGAGCCTGGCCGGTGCCAAAGCCTCGAAGGCGCCCCAAGTACGACCTGGTGTGACGCAAGGCAGCAAAACCACACCTGTCCTCCAGGACACGTCTGGCTCCGGTTCGGTCGGAGCTCCCGCAGCCTCTTCGGTGCCGACCAACATTACCTTCGGCTTGCCTCCGTCAACAATCCCAAAAATGTTCCAACTCAGGACACGGGTCACCCAACCTACGGTCACACCTGCTGAGACGTCTCCAGCACGTATCATCGACGCCGGCACTGGCAGAATGATTCTCCAGGACCGAAGGATAACTTCGGAGCCGCCATTGGACCCTTTCAGGATCCCACTAAAAAGGAAGTTGCCTGCAGAATCGGAACCTCTCCTTTATGAACCCTTCCATTCATCCTACCAGGATCCACACCGGTTCTCCCCCACACGCTCCGATTCAGACGCATTGGAGGACTACATGGCTGACCAAGTCCCCTACCATGTAGACACGGACCCTGATGACCAGCAGGACCCTGATCAAACTTGGGGCGACCCTGCAGACCCCAGTGCACCTCTCGATGCACAGGATCCACAACTCTATGGGGCAAAGACATCTCCTACGGAGGATACTGCAGCGTTCAATGCTCTTATCGAACGTGCTGCCAATAACCATGGGGTGCAGCTTCACTCTGATACCATCGAAGATGACTTTCTAATGGACACCTTTGCATCCTCAGAAAGACATGTAAAGACTCTGCCAATGTTGAAGGGGGTCCTCAAACCAGCCAAGGACATTTTCAAAGAACCCACCAGGGCACGAGTGATAAACCCCAGGATTGATAAAAAATACAGATCAGCACCTGGGGATCCTACTTACATCAGAGGACAATTACCACTCGACTCCATCGTCGTAGCGAATGCACGCAAGAGGGCACACTCGCAAACAACAGGTGACGCTCCTCCCCCGGACAAAGAGTCCAAGGTGTTAGAAACCTCTGGCAAGCGAGTTGCCGCCCAAGCTGCCAACATATGGCGCATAGCCAACACTCAGGCGCTCCTTGCTCGCTATGATAGAGCGCACTATGACACACTTGAGCAAATATTCCAACATCTCCCTGACCAGTTCAAGGAAGGCGCAGAAATGCTCATCAGAGAAGGACAGCTACTAACGAACGCTTCCATCAAATGCGCACTAGATGTTGCAGACACGGCTGCCAGAGCCATAAACACAAGCGTCATGTTGCGACGACATGCCTGGCTACGGATCTCAGGATTCAAGCCTGAGGTACAAAACAATATACTGAACCAGCCCGTCAACCCCGACTATTTATTCGGGCCAGAGGTTGACACCACCCTCGAAAAGATAAAAAAGGATACGGACACTGCAAAGTCCATGGGCGCACTACAAACTCAGTCCTTTCGGAGCGGCTCCTTTCGTCGCCCCGGAAACAAGGGAGCAGGTAGAGGACAGGGGTCACAACAAACATATAACAAAGGCAATACACAGACCACCTATGATAAAAACACCCGAGGTGGATATCGTGGCTCCAGCACAAAGGGCAGAGGACGCGGCTACGGCAACACCAGGTCCTCCCCCAAGAACAAGCAGTGACGCCCTCTCCCTTCCTCCCGACCACATAACACCTGTCGGGGGAAGGCTACAAAGGTTCCTGTCCACGTGGAATTCCATCACCACGGACAGGTGGGTCAAAGATATTATAAAATACGGTTACTGTCTGGAGTTAACCTCCACTCCACCCACAATACCACCAAGAAGCCGTCCTATGTCCTCAGAGCACTTAACGCTCTTACAGCAAGAAGTGCAAAGTATGCTTCTAAAAGGCGCTATAGAGGTCGTACCCATCCACGAGCAGGGTGCGGGAGTGTACTCCCTCTACTTCTTAATTCCAAAAAAGGACGGGTCGCTCAGACCTATATTGGACCTGAGACCCCTGAACCAGTACATTCTTTCAGAGCACTTTCATATGCTCACTCTACAGCAAGTCCTTCCGCTTCTCAAGCAGGGAGACTTCCTAGCCACACTGGACCTCAAGGATGCGTACTTTCACATACCCATCCACCCCTCACACAAAAAATACCTCAGGTTCACTGTTCAGGGGCAGCACTATCAGTTCAAAGTCCTTCCCTTCGGCGTGACAACAGCGCCCAGGGTTTTCACGAAGTGCCTCGCTACGGTGGCAGCACATCTACGGAGGCAGCATATACACGTCTACCCCTACCTAGACGACTGGCTCGTTCAAGCGAAGTCAGCCCAGCAATGTGCAAGCCACATGTCCCGCACCATTCACCTTCTTCACAGTCTGGGATTCTCACTGAATTATCCAAAGTCCCATCTCCAGCCCGCACACGTACAACAGTACCTAGGTGCGACTATAGACACTCTGGCGGCCACAGCTCAGCCAAATTTAGTGAGGATCGACAGCATACAACTGCTGATCTCCAAATTCAAACCCAATCACTCACTTCCAGCGCGAGTGTTCATGCAGTTGATAGGCATGATGGCCTCCTGCATCTTCATAGTCCCGCACGCGAGATTACATATGCGCCCACTTCAGGAGTGCCTAGCACGTCAGTGGAATCAGGCTCAAGGACAGTTAAAGGACCTAGTGTTGGTGAGCGGTCGGGCATACAACTCTCTGCATTGGTGGAATCCACAAAACCTTTGCAAGGGCCGACCGTTCCAAGAGCCTGTCCCACAAATAGTACTGACAGCGGACGCGTCTCTCCAGGGATGGGGAGCTCATGTACTCCACTACACAGTGCAAGGACTATGGACAACACAACAAAAGAAGTTGCACATCAACCTTCTGGAATTGATGGCAATCTTCCTAGCCATGAAGGCGTTCAAAGTACATCTATGCAACAAGGTCGTGTTGATCCGGACGGACAACATGACCGCAATGTACTACATACAGAAACAGGGAGGCACACACTCTCCACAGTTGTCTCATCTGGCTCAGAGCATGTGGAAGTGGGCCATTCAAAGGAACATGTTCCTCATGGCGGAACACCTCCCTGGCAAGGACAACCAGATGGCGGATCTGCTCAGCAGACACAGCCACCAAATGCACGAGTGGGAGTTACACCCATCAGTACTCCAACCGTACTTTCAGCAGTGGGGTCATCCGGAGATAGACCTATTCGCGACAAGCGAAAACGCAAAATGCCCAAGCTTCGCCGCCAGATTCCCACATCCGCAGTCGCAGGGCAATGCGATATGGATGAACTGGTCCGGCAGATTTGCGTACGCTTTTCCCCCAGCGCCATTGATACCGCTAGTGGCCCGCAAACTCCGACAACACTCCCTGACACTCGTCCTAGTTGCTCCCACGTGGGCACGCCAGCCGTGGTACACCACCTTCCTCGAACTTTCCGTGGTGCCGCATCAAAGGCTGCGGATCAAACCCGCGCATTTGACGCAGAACCATGGAGAGGTTCAGCACCCAGATCCGCAACAGCTGAATCTGGCGATCTGGCTCCTGAAGTCCTAGAGTTTGGCTATCTCAACCTGCCACCTGACTGTATGGACATCATCAAGGAGGCCAGGAGACCCACTACCAGAGCTTGCTATGCAGCCAAATGGAAAAGGTTCGTCATTTATTGCGGAAATAATGACATCAACCCGCTGGACGCATCCATCCAAAACATCATCTGTTATCTCTTACACCTATATCGATGCAATCTGGCGTACACCTCTATACGTGTCCATTTGACCGCAATATCAGCCTATCTGCAAACCAGGCAGCACCTCTCTCTATTCAGAGTGCCTGCCATCAAAGCATTCTTGGAAGGGCTCAAACGAGTCATTCCACCTAGTCACCCACCGGCTCCAATGTGGAACCTCAACTTGGTCCTCACACGCCTGATGGGTCCACCCTTTGAACCTCTACACTCATGCGAGATTCAATTCCTTACCTGGAAAGTGGCCTTCCTAGTAGCGATCACTTCCCTCAGAAGAGTTAGTGAACTCCAGGCACTAACCGTTCAAGAGCCATTTATTCAGGTTCACGCTAACAGGGTCGTACTACGTACCAACCCCAAGTTCATGCCCAAGGTAATATCACAGTTCCACATGAACCAGACTATTGAACTGCCCGTTTTCTTCCAAAACCCACAAACTGTTGCAGAAAGGGCACTACATACACTAGATGTACGGAGGGCCCTCATGTACTACATCGACAGGACTAAACCATTCAGGAAGACAAAACAACTGTTCGTTGCCTTTGCCCCACACCACAAAGGTAACGCCATCTCCAAAGCAGGGATAGCCAGATGGATAGTTAAGTGTATTCAAATCTGTTATCAAAAGGCAAAACGCACATTAACTATTCCACCACGAGCCCACTCAACACGTAAGTTGGGGGCTTCCATGGCCTTCCTAGGAAATATTCCCCTGCATGATATATGCAGAGCAGCCACATGGTCCACTACACACACATTTACAAAACACTATTGCGTAGATGTGCAGTCAAAACAGCAGGCAGCTGTAGGACAGGCTGTTCTCAAAACACTTTTTCAGACCGCTGCAGCTGGCACGGGTAGCCGCCGCTAATAGAGGGCACTGCTATGTATTCTATGCACAGATATGAATTCAGCAGCCCACATGCCTCGAACTGAATATGCTACTTACCAGTATGCATCTGTTCTTGGCATGTAGGGCTGCTGACATTCATATCGCCCTCCCTCCTCCCCGGCGCCTGTCGCAGCTGCAGCTCTCAGAATTACTGCTAGCATGGTCATCACTTTCTGTATCTACTCCATCACTGCCACAATGGCGAAAAACAATCTGAGGATGGAGAGGATGCCCATGCGCACTGTAGTCCAGGGGAGGAGTCACCTATCCAAGGATACTTCGAAGACTCTTCCAGGACAACAACGTGCAAACATCCGGACCCAACACTAGGCGGCGATCTATGCACAGATATGAATGTCAGCAGCCCTACATGCCAAGAACAGATGCATACTGGTAAGTAGCATATTCATTAGTCTCAATTTGGTCTCTGAGATCTTGGTCTGTGCAGTTTTCAAAGTCACTGTGCAGCAGCCCGGAATCCTTTGTGCCTCCATATGTCATTAGTTTCCTGCTTTCCTTGTTTCTACTAAAAGTTGTGTGCTGCTACTTCGAAACGTGATCCTCATTAAAGTGCCCTTTCTTTTGATTCACAGCTTCAGTGTACTCCTGGCGTCTGCCAAATTCAGCTGGGATCGGCTCAGTTTCTAGTAAGTGATCACATTTGTTTGGCCCTCAGCACCCAATGAAATAAACAGTGCTTCAAATGACTCTGTCACTTTCTACCTAATGATGTTTGAAAACTCTGTGCCATTGTTTTCACTTCATGTTTGGCTTGCCTGGGTTTTGGAAAACTGCAATAGGCGGTTGCACACTCTGCAAGGTTGCCATGGTTAGGCCCAAGGTATCTCCTTAGCTTCATCTTGCACTTTTTCTCAATAACTCTGAAACCAGTTTGCAATTTCTACAAAACTGTGCACAGTGCTGTTCATTTCTTATATCCCGATGGCATTTAGGTCTGTAAACAATACTTGCGTGCTTTCTCTTTGTGCCAATATCAGTTATCGCTAGTCTTTTGTGACCAGTGAATGTTTTTGTGTCCGCGATTTATCTGCTAAACAGTAAAGTACCACTGCATCTTCTCACAATGCGTGGGGACGTAACCGCATTCTATGTACTCTAGGTCAGGTACAGCGTTTGCATGCTGTGATGGCTCAGCCTGACCTTGATTGACCAGCACGTTACTGCTTTGGCTAGCTTTACTTGAGCAGTATGTTAGATAGCCACAGCCCTCCTTCCTTTTGTGCTCTGCTCGGCTGCTTCTGTCCTGCTCCAAATGTCTGCTGCCCGCTGCACTAGATGTACTTCTTTTTCTCTGAAGCTGGTTCTTTTGGTTGAGCACCTTTCTCCTAACCTTACACGACGGGCTCAAAACCGCTGCTATTCATTGCCAAAAGTATGTGGTGATCTACACCTAGAAGCAAATCGACCATTCAGGAAGAAATCTGAGTCTTGTGGTGGGTTTTTAAAGTTGTTCGCTGGTAGCTTGGAAGAGCCTGTGGGTACACCGCCCCCATTCGGGATCCAGGCTTCTACTAATGGCCACAACCGGAATCTGGACCATACTCCTCATTTAATGAGTGAGCAGCTTCTGCTTATTAGGGCATTAAGTCATACATGCAATCTCCAAAAGTAAATGCTATAAAGCCATAAAACTGCCACAGAAGAATACAATAATTCGCTTTTGTTCAACAAAATAATTGCATTGTTTGCATCCAAGGGGAAATATGATCAATAAACTTCATACTTAATCTCCCCTAGCCACTGGGATGAATTGTCATTTTGAGTTTTCCTCCTTTGCAGTTAACCCACTAACGAGTATCAGCCTTTCAACGCAAGAGGCCATATTGTGCCACGTCTCCTTTAGATTATGCTTCACCAAAGTCCGTACCATGGGACCAGATCCTTGACTGGGTAGGAATGATAGAAGAATGTAAGGATTGCACCCTTACTTCCACCCCTGCACCAGACCTTCCTGGAGCATGGAGGCTACAAGACCCACCATGGTGCTCCCATGTAACCCCTGTACTCCATGACCTGTCTGTTATCTGCCTCGTGGTGCAACCGGACCCCAAGCCTTCAGAAGGGGGAGAAGGCCAAAGGGGGAAATGGCACACCCAGGCATCGCCTTATGTGACTGATTTGTGTTGCAGTGAAGTTAAAACGTGTACAGAGAAAACACAATTTTGAAAGCGAGTGTTGATTGGCTGTGAGCACAGGCAATGGGCTTCTCTTGACGAAAACCTCTGTAGTTGCTTATTTACTGGTGTGCTTCATGACCTGTCTGGTTTTTGGTTTGTAAATCCACCAGGTACTCTTTTCCATTCTTCACCGATTACGCTTTTAGGGTGCAGTTAGTCAGAGCGTGTGCAAAGTAATTGAGCTTGAGTTTTCATATTTAGCTTGTAGGTTACATTTTTCAGAGGTACCATCTGTAAGTGCTGCTCTTTTATCTGTTAAGTATTCAGCTCTTCTTCATTCCATAATATGCTATTCCTTTCCCCCAGCCTTTGTGCCCTCGTCCAACTGAGTAGTGTCACGGACATATTTGTCAGTGCTCCCCCATAAGTCATCTTTCTCCGAATTGCAGGTTGAGTGTACCTTTCAGTTGTTCTTGGGTGGCATGAAGGATTGCAGTGGCAATATCTTAAACAATGCTCATTCCTGCTTCTTGGTCACATGTTGTGGTCTTCGTTCCTTATCACCACTGACTGCTGCCTCTACGGGCTCCTCCTGCGATGATGATACACTTGCCCTCACTGAGAACGAGTGTTCAGTAATGAGAAACCCATCATGTACTCATAAATCTGAGCTGGACAGAGGCCCGTACCTCATATTGCAGGCAGCTAAAAGTGACTTGGTGTTTTTGCAAGAGAGCTTCTTGTGTAGGGCAAGAGGAGGGACCGTGGTGATCTTCTCTTCTTGCAGGTTTTTAAGATTTGCTGTACCTTCCAGCTCCAGTGTGGTAGGGACTCATGAGGGTGAAGAATGATGTACTGTGTCTGTCTGCTTATCTACTAAATAGTGCCTAAAATACTGTGTCTTCACTTTTAGGAATGATGGCCCGAAGAATGCCGCTGTTATCTCGGCTACCCTCCAAAAAGGTGAGAAACCATTTTCAAGCAGACGTCAGTTAGACTTTGTAGCTAAAATATCTTTTACTGTGCAACTTGATGTCCTTCTTGCGTTGTCTTAAATCTTTGTATGCTGTGGGACATATATGTATGCTATAGCTTAACTCTTGATATTGGGTGAACTTGTCAGGTCAGTGTTTTGTGGGCCATGCTATCTATTTGAAAGACTGATTTGTCTGTAGTGCTTCTAAGAAGGACAGGTGCATTGTCTGACCGGAGATGGTCATACCGATGCTGCGTTTTGAAGGTATGCTTCGCTCCTGCATATGTGGTGTAAGGCTTAAAACCAGTCTGATTAATGATGAGACAATCCCGAACCTGACTTTATGAGGAGAACTCTTACGGATCTGACTCCTGAAATCAGATTGCCATTCCACATATGATTATTGATTGCAACTAAGGTTGAGCTTACTTATAGATCGGATATGGTGGTTCTTGTAAAAATGGGGCAATAGTTAGATCCAAATTGTGCTTTTAAAGGAAACTACACTTCATGCAGCGAAAATTGCTGCAAGTTTCTCTATGTACTCATCACATGTAGAAGCTGAACGGTTATCAAATGGCCCCTGTAGTTTCGTATGTCAAGTAAATATATTGTGGGATTTGACTCGAGCACTTGTCCCAAATTTCTATGAACAATCTCAGTTGATGTTTGTCAATCTTAGATGGTGCCTCAGTTATTGCTTTCACCAAACCTCCAAATGGAATGCTCCACAGAAGATGTCAAAAACTGTCAGTTCTCTCTTGTCACAGTCATACTCCCATCTTTCTGCACTCCAAGAATTCCTGCTAATATCCTGTTGTAGTCCTCGACACAATTGGCATGAATCTAATTATCGTCCTGGAAAGCTTGTCCTGACCGGAGATTTTTAAATCTGTACAATATTAGCTTTGAAAAATAGTAGTCACGAATCTGAGTCGGCATGGTATACGCAAATATTTATGAGCACCGGATGGTGTAACCGAGGTAGTTAAGATTTCAGAATTGGCTTCAAGTGTCACTTGATGATGTGCTGCATTAAGTTGTATTGGTGTAAAATAACCAGCATCACTCAGCATGCCTACTATTTCCGGTATTTTGGAAATCGAATGATGTTCAGTAACAATATTCCTGGTGAGCGAGCGCCAACCTGCATGCACACAATCTTATTTACCCACCCCTCCTTTTGCACACTCTAGGACAGCGTAAATCAAATGTGCAACATCACAAGGCTTAATAATCTCTTGCACACATAAATCACCTAAAAGCTGTCTCAACTCACCCTTAAGATTGAGTTTCACATTTCTCTTCTTGTGTTCGACAGGATGGCACCTTTCTGCAAAATTGTGTGCTCAAACCGTTTCCTACAACCTACTTTGACAAAGAAAACATCTCCGAATCAGTTCATAATATGACAGACGCATCCATCCGCCTCACCAGAATCACTGGGGTATCTGTACCTGGTGCCGGTGTGGTCCCTAATCTACCCTGATTTACCCATCCAATTAGGTTACTAATGTCACTCGGCACGTAATCTTTTGTGTAAGTACCCATGTCCTTAATCTCCTAAGAGGTCTTCATAGTAGCCGTAAGTATTGATACGGTGCTCACCAAACGCTTCACTTTTGATATATGAGGCCTTCCGGAGCACATTCGCCAGAACGTCTGTAAACGTGTATTCAAATAAAATAAATACAGGTCAACCTGATTCGGCCATGACTCTTGATATTTACTGTTCATCTCATTTTGACATTCCTTCACTCACATCATTTATTTTCTCCTTTATGTGACTTACTCTCACTGAGTGAACATGTGCCCTAAACACACTTTTAAAAGTGTCCCGATATTTTGCACTTCTTTCCCACTGCTGGACAAGCAGAATTGCTTCCCTCGCGTCCTTGAACCACGTCTTAAATCGATATCTTCCTCTCCCTTCCTTTGTATATGACTTTTCTCTCTTTACTCACAACATTGACCGTAGGGTGAATCAATTGTGCTCTTTCTTGCAATGGCCCAAGCAGGTAACATTAACTTCTCAAACCCCTTGGCTGTTCATATATTTTCTCAGGAGCTGGATTTTGGCCAGAGTAATATTTTATGAAGATTATTAAAATCAGTATTAGTCTCAATTTGGTCTCTGAGATCTTGGTCTGTGCAGTTTTCAAAGTCACTGTGCAGCAGCCCGGAATCCTTTGTGCCTCCATATGTCATTAGTTTCCTGCTTTCCTTGTTTCTACTAAAAGTTGTGTGCTGCTACTTCGAAACGTGATCCTCATTAAAGTGCCCTTTCTTTTGATTCACAGCTTCAGTGTACTCCTGGCGTCTGCCAAATTCAGCTGGGATCGGCTCAGTTTCTAGTAAGTGATCACATTTGTTTGGCCCTCAGCACCCAATGAAATAAACAGTGCTTCAAATGACTTTCTGTCACTTTCTACCTAATGATGTTTGAAAACTCTGTGCCATTGTTTTCACTTCATGTTTGGCTTGCCTGGGTTTTGGAAAACTGCAATAGGCGGTTGCACACTCTGCAAGGTTGCCATGGTTAGGCCCAAGGTATCTCCTTAGCTTCATCTTGCACTTTTTCTCAATAACTCTGAAACCAGTTTGCAATTTCTACAAAACTGTGCACAGTGCTGTTCATTTCTTATATCCCGATGGCATTTAGGTCTGTAAACAATACTTGCATGCTTTCTCTTTGTGCCAATATCCGTTATCGCTAGTCTTTTGTGACCAGTGAATGTTTTTGTTTCCCTTGATTTATCTGCTAAACAGTAAAGTACCACTGCATCTTCTCACGATGCGTGGGGACGTAACCGCATTCTATGTACTCTAGGTCAGGTACAGCGTTTGCATGCTGTGATGGCTCAGCCTGACCTTGATTGACCAGCACGTTACTGCTTTGGCTAGCTTTACTTGAGCAGTATGTTAGATAGCCACAGCCCTCCTTCCTTTTGTGCTCTGCTCGGCTGCTTCTGTCCTGCTCCAAATGTCTGCTGCCCGCTGCACTAGATGTACTTCTTTTTCTCTGAAGCTGGTTCTTTTGGTTGAGCACCTTTCTCCTAACCTTACACGACGGGCTCAAAACCGCTGCTATTCATTGCCAAAAGTATGTGGTGATCTACACCTAGAAGCAAATCGACCATTCAGGAAGAAATCTGAGTCTTGTGGTGGGTTTTTAAAGTTGTTCGCTGGTAGCTTGGAAGAGCCTGTGGGTACACCGCCCCCATTCGGGATCCAGGCTTCTACTAATGGCCACAACCGGAATCTGGACCATACTCCTCATTTAATGAGTGAGCAGCTTCTGCTTATTAGGGCATTAAGTCATACATGCAATCTCCAAAAGTAAATGCTATAAAGCCATAAAACTGCCACAGAAGAATACAATAATTCGCTTTTGTTCAACAAAATAATTGCATTGTTTGCATCCAAGGGGAAATATGATCAATAAACTTCATACTTAATCTCCCCTAGCCACTGGGATGAATTGTCATTTTGAGTTTTCCTCCTTTGCAGTTAACCCACTAACGAGTATCAGCCTTTCAACGCAAGAGGCCATATTGTGCCACGTCTCCTTTAGATTATGCTTCACCAAAGTCCGTACCATGGGACCAGATCCTTGACTGGGTAGGAATGATAGAAGAATGTAAGGATTGCACCCTTACTTCCACCCCTGCACCAGACCTTCCTGGAGCATGAAGGCTACAAGACCCACCATGGTGCTCCCATGTAACCCCTGTACTCCATTGTTATCTGCCTCGTGGTGCAACCGGACCCCAAGCCTTCAGAAGGGGGAGAAGGCCAAAGGGGGAAATGGCACACCCAGGCATCGCCTTATGTGACTGATTTGTGTTGCAGTGAAGTTAAAACATGTACAGAGAAAACACAATTTTGAAAGCGAGTGTTGATTGGCTGTGAGCACAGGCAATGGGCTTCTCTTGACGAAAACCTCTGTAGTTGCTTATTTACTGGTGTGCTTCATGACCTGTCTGGTTTTTGGTTTGTAAATCCACCAGGTACTCTTTTCCATTCTTCACCGATTACGCTTTTAGGGTGCAGTTAGTCAGAGCGTGTGCAAAGTAATTGAGCTTGAGTTTTCATATTTAGCTTGTAGGTTACATTTTTCAGAGGTACCTCCTGTAAGTGCTGCTCTTTTATCTGTTAAGTATTCAGCTCTTCTTCATTCCATAATATGCTATTCCTTTCCCCCAGCCTTTGTGCCCTCGTCCAACTGAGTAGTGTCACGGACATATTTGTCAGTGCTCCCCCATAAGTCCTCTTTCTCCGAATTGCAGGTTGAGTGTACCTTTCAGTTGTTCTTGGGTGGCATGAAGGATTGCAGTGGCAATATCTTAAACAATGCTCATTCCTGCTTCTTGGTCACATGTTGTGGTCTTCGTTCCTTATCACCACTGACTGCTGCCTCTACGGGCTCCTCCTGCGATGATGATACACTTGCCCTCACTGAGAACGAGTGTTCAGTAATGAGAAACCCATCATGTACTCATAAATCTGAGCTGGACAGAGGCCCGTACCTCATATTGCAGGCAGCTAAAAGTGACTTGGTGTTTTTGCAAGAGAGCTTCTTGTGTAGGGCAAGAGGAGGGACCGTGGTGATCTTCTCTTCTTGCAGGTTTTTAAGATTTGCTGTACCTTCCAGCTCCAGTGTGGTAGGGACTCATGAGGGTGAAGAATGATGTACTGTGTCTGTCTGCTTATCTACTAAATAGTGCCTAAAATACTGTGTCTTCACTTTTAGGAATGATGGCCCGAAGAATGCCGCTGTTATCTCGGCTACCCTCCAAAAAGGTGAGAAACCATTTTCAAGCAGGCGTCAGTTAGACTTTGTAGCTTAAATGTCTTTTACTGTGCAACTTGATGTCCTTCTTGCGTTGTCTTAAATCTTTGTATGCTGTGGGACATATATGTATGCTATAGCTTAACTCTTGATATTGGGTGAACTTGTCAGGTCAGTGTTTTGTGGGCCATGCTATCTATTTGAAAGACTGATTTGTCTGTAGTGCTTCTAAGAAGGACAGGTGCATTGTCTGACCGGAGATGGTCATACCGATGCTGCGTTTTGAAGGTATGCTTCGCTCTTGCATATGTGGTGTAAGGCTTAAAATCAGTCTGATTAATGATGAGACAATCCCGAACCTGACTTTATGAGGAGAACTCTTACGGATCTGACTCCTGAAATCAGATTGCCATTCCACATATGATTATTGCTTGCTGATTGCAACTAAGGTTGAGCTTAATTATAGATCGGATATGGTGGTTCTTGTCAAAATGGGGCAATAGTTAGATCCAAATTGTGCTTTTAAAGGAAACTACACTTCATGCAGCGAAAATTGCTGCAAGTTTCTCTATGTACTAATCACATGTAGAAGCTGAACGGTTATCAAATGGCCCCTGTAGTTTCGTATGTCAAGTAAATATATTGTGGGATTTAACTCGAGCACTTGTCCCAAATTTCTATGAACAATCTCAGTTGATGTTTGTCAATCTTAGATGGTGCCTCAGTTATTGCTTTCACCAAACCTCCAAATTGAATGCTCCACAGTAGATGTAAAAAACTGTCAGTTCTCTCTTGTCACAGTCATACTCCCATCTTTCTGCACTCCAAGAATTCCTGCTAATATCCTGTTGTAGTCCTCGACACAATTGGCATGAATCTAATTATCGTCCTGGAAAGCTTGTCCTGACCGGAGATTTTTAAATCTGTACAATATTAGCTTTGAAAAATATTAGTCACGAATCTGAGTCGGCATGGTATACGCAAATATTTATGAGCACCGGATGGTGTAACAGAGGTAGTTAAGATTTCAGAATTGGCTTCAAGTGTCACTTGATGATGTGCTGCATTAAGTTGTATTGGTGTAAAATAACCAGCATCACTCAGCATGCCTACTATTTCCGGTATTTTGGAAATCGAATGATGTTCAGTAACAATATTCCTGGTGAGCGAGCGCCAACCTGCATGCACACAATCTTATTTACCCACCCCTCCTTTTGCACACTCTAGGACAGCGTAAATCAAATGTGCAACATCACAAGGCTTAATAATCTCTTGCACACCTAAATCACCTAAAAGCTGTCTCAACTCACCCTTAAGATTGAGTTTCACATTTCTCTTCTTGTGTTCGACAGGATGGCACCTTTCTGCAAAATTGTGTGCTCAAACCGTTTCCTACAACCTACTTTGACAAAGAAAACATCTCCGAAACAGTTCATAATATGACAGACGCATCCATCCGCCTCACCAGAATCACTGGGGTATCTGTACCTGGTGCCGGTGTGGTCCCTAATCTACCCTGATTTACCCATCCAATTAGGTTACTAATGTCACTCGGCACGTAATCTTTTGTGTAAGTACCCATGTCCTTAATCTCCTAAGAGGTCTTCATAGTAGCCGTAAGTATTGATACGGTGCTCACCAAACGCTTCACTTTTGATATATGAGGCCTTCCGGAGCACATTCGCCAGAACGTCTGTAAACGTGTATTCAAATAAAATAAATACAGGTCAACCTGATTCGGCCATGACTCTTGATATTTACTGTTCATCTCATTTTGACATTCCTTCACTCACATCATTTATTTTCTCCTTTATGTGACTTACTCTCACTGAGTGAACATGTGCCCTAAACACACTTTTAAAAGTGTCCCGATATTTTGCACTTCTTTCCCACTGCTGGACAAGCAGAATTGCTTCCCTCGCGTCCTTGAACCACGTCTTAAATCGATATCTTCCTCTCCCTTCCTTTGTATATGACTTTTCTCTCTTTACTCACAACATTGACCGTAGGGTGAATCAATTGTGCTCTTTCTTGCAATGGCCCAAGCAGGTAACATTAACTTCTCAAACCCCTTGGCTGTTCATATATTTTTTCAGGAGCTGGATTTTGGCCAGAGTAATATTTTATGAAGATTATTAAAATCAGTATTAGTCTCAATTTGGTCTCTGAGATCTTGGTCTGTGCAGTTTTCAAAGTCACTGTGCAGCAGCCCGGAATCCTTTGTGCCTCCATATGTCATTAGTTTCCTGCTTTCCTTGTTTCTACTAAAAGTTGTGTGCTGCTACTTCGAAACGTGATCCTCATTAAAGTGCCCTTTCTTTTGATTCACAGCTTCAGTGTACTCCTGGCGTCTGCCAAATTCAGCTGGGATCGGCTCAGTTTCTAGTAAGTGATCACATTTGTTTGGCCCTCAGCACCCAATGAAATAAACAGTGCTTCAAATGACTTTCTGTCACTTTCTACCTAATGATGTTTGAAAACTCTGTGCCATTGTTTTCACTTCATGTTTGGCTTGCCTGGGTTTTGGAAAACTGCAATAGGCGGTTGCACACTCTGCAAGGTTGCCATGGTTAGGCCCAAGGTATCTCCTTAGCTTCACCTTGCACTTTTTCTCAATAACTCTGAAACCAGTTTGCAATTTCTACAAAACTGTGCACAGTGCTGTTCATTTCTTATATCCCGATGGCATTTAGGTCTGTAAACAATACTTGCATGCTTTCTCTTTGTGCCAATATCCGTTATCGCTAGTCTTTTGTGACCAGTGAATGTTTTTGTTTCCCTTGATTTATCTGCTAAACAGTAAAGTACCACTGCATCTTCTCACGATGCGTGGGGACGTAACCGCATTCTATGTACTCTAGGTCAGGTACAGCGTTTGCATGCTGTGATGGCTCAGCCTGACCTTGATTGACCAGCACGTTACTGCTTTGGCTAGCTTTACTTGAGCAGTATGTTAGATAGCCACAGCCCTCCTTCCTTTTGTGCTCTGCTCGGCTGCTTCTGTCCTGCTCCAAATGTCTGCTGCCCGATGTACTTCTTTTTCTCTGAAGCTGGTTCTTTTGGTTGAGCACCTTTCTCCTAACCTTACACGACGGGCTCAAAACCGCTGCTATTCATTGCCAAAAGTATGTGGTGATCTACACCTAGAAGCAAATCGACCATTCAGGAAGAAATCTGAGTCTTGTGGTGGGTTTTTAAAGTTGTTCGCTGGTAGCTTGGAAGAGCCTGTGGGTACACCGCCCCCATTCGGGATCCAGGCTTCTACTAATGGCCACAACCGGAATCTGGACCATACTCCTCATTTAATGAGTGAGCAGCTTCTGCTTATTAGGGCATTAAGTCATACATGCAATCTCCAAAAGTAAATGCTATAAAGCCATAAAACTGCCACAGAAGAATACAATAATTCGCTTTTGTTCAACAAAATAATTGCATTGTTTGCATCCAAGGGGAAATATGATCAATAAACTTCATACTTAATCTCCCCTAGCCACTGGGAAGAATTGTCATTTTGATTTTTCCTCCTTTGCAGTTAACCCACTAACGAGTATCAGCCTTTCAACGCAAGAGGCCATATTGTGCCACGTCTCCTTTAGATTATGCTTCACCAAAGTCCGTACCATGGGACCAGATCCTTGACTGGGTAGGAATGATAGAAGAATGTAAGGAGTGCACCCTTACTTCCACCCCTGCACCAGACCTTCCTGGAGCATGGAGGCTACAAGACCCACCATGGTGCTCCCATGTAACCCCTGTACTCCATGACCTGTCTGTTATCTGCCTCGTGGTGCAACCGGACCCCAAGCCTTCAGAAGGGGGAGAAGGCCAAAGGGGGAAATGGCACACCCAGGCATCGCCTTATGTGACTGATTTGTGTTGCAGTGAAGTTAAAACGTGTACAGAGAAAACACAATTTTGAAAGCGAGTGTTGATTGGCTGTGAGCACAGGCAATGGGCTTCTCTTGACGAAAACCTCTGTAGTTGCTTATTTACTGGTGTGCTTCATGACCTGTCTGGTTTTTGGTTTGTAAATCCACCAGGTACTCTTTTCCATTCTTCACCGATTACGCTTTTAGGGTGCAGTTAGTCAGAGCGTGTGCAAAGTAATTGAGCTTGAGTTTTCATATTTAGCTTGTAGGTTACATTTTTCAGAGGTACCTCCTGTAAGTGCTGCTCTTTTATCTGTTAAGTATTCAGCTCTTCTTCATTCCATAATATGCTATTCCTTTCCCCCAGCCTTTGTGCCCTCGTCCAACTGAGTAGTGTCACGGACATATTTGTCAGTGCTCCCCCATAAGTCATCTTTCTCCGAATTGCAGGTTGAGTGTACCTTTCAGTTGTTCTTGGGTGGCATGAAGGATTGCAGTGGCAATATCTTAAACAATGCTCATTCCTGCTTCTTGGTCACATGTTGTGGTCTTCGTTCCTTATCACCACTGACTGCTGCCTCTACGGGCTCCTCCTGCGATGATGATACACTTGCCCTCACTGAGAACGAGTGTTCAGTAATGAGAAACCCATCATGTACTCATAAATCTGAGCTGGACAGAGGCCCGTACCTCATATTGCAGGCAGCTAAAAGTGACTTGGTGTTTTTGCAAGAGAGCTTCTTGTGTAGGGCAAGAGGAGGGACCGTGGTGATCTTCTCTTCTTGCAGGTTTTTAAGATTTGCTGTACCTTCCAGCTCCAGTGTGGTAGGGACTCATGAGGGTGATGAATGATGTACTGTGTCTGTCTGCTTATCTACTAAATAGTGCCTAAAATACTGTGTCTTCACTTTTAGGAATGATGGCCCGAAGAATGCCGCTGTTATCTCGGCTACCCTCCAAAAAGGTGAGAAACCATTTTCAAGCAGACGTCAGTTAGACTTTGTAGCTAAAATATCTTTTACTGTGCAACTTGATGTCCTTCTTGCGTTGTCTTAAATCTTTGTATGCTGTGGGACATATATGTATGCTATAGCTTAACTCTTGATATTGGGTGAACTTGTCAGGTCAGTGTTTTGTGGGCCATGCTATCTATTTAAAAGACTGATTTGTCTGTAGTGCTTCTAAGAAGGACAGGTGCATTGTCTGACCGGAGATGGTCATACCGATGCTGCGTTTTGAAGGTATGCTTCGCTCCTGCATATGTGGTGTAAGGCTTAAAACCAGTCTGATTAATGATGAGACAATCCCGAACCTGACTTTATGAGGAGAACTCTTACGGATCTGACTCCTGAAATCAGATTGCCATTCCACATATGATTATTGATTGCAACTAAGGTTGAGCTTACTTATAGATCGGATATGGTGGTTCTTGTAAAAATGGGGCAATAGTTAGATCCAAATTGTGCTTTTAAAGGAAACTACACTTCATGCAGCGAAAATTGCTGCAAGTTTCTCTATGTACTCATCACATGTAGAAGCTGAACGGTTATCAAATGGCCCCTGTAGTTTCGTATGTCAAGTAAATATATTGTGGGATTTGACTCGAGCACTTGTCCCAAATTTCTATGAACAATCTCAGTTGATGTTTGTCAATCTTAGATGGTGCCTCAGTTATTGCTTTCACCAAACCTCCAAATGGAATGCTCCACAGAAGATGTCAAAAACTGTCAGTTCTCTCTTGTCACAGTCATACTCCCATCTTTCTGCACTCCAAGAATTCCTGCTAATATCCTGTTGTAGTCCTCGACACAATTGGCATGAATCTAATTATCGTCCTGGAAAGCTTGTCCTGACCGGAGATTTTTAAATCTGTACAATATTAGCTTTGAAAAATAGTAGTCACGAATCTGAGTCGGCATGGTATACGCAAATATTTATGAGCACCGGATGGTGTAACCGAGGTAGTTAAGATTTCAGAATTGGCTTCAAGTGTCACTTGATGATGTGCTGCATTAAGTTGTATTGGTGTAAAATAACCAGCATCACTCAGCATGCCTACTATTTCCGGTATTTTGGAAATCGAATGATGTTCAGTAACAATATTCCTGGTGAGCGAGCGCCAACCTGCATGCACACAATCTTATTTACCCACCCCTCCTTTTGCACACTCTAGGACAGCGTAAATCAAATGTGCAACATCACAAGGCTTAATAATCTCTTGCACACATAAATCACCTAAAAGCTGTCTCAACTCACCCTTAAGATTGAGTTTCACATTTCTCTTCTTGTGTTCGACAGGATGGCACCTTTCTGCAAAATTGTGTGCTCAAACCGTTTCCTACAACCTACTTTGACAAAGAAAACATCTCCGAAACAGTTCATAATATGACAGACGCATCCATCCGCCTCACCAGAATCACTGGGGTATCTGTACCTGGTGCCGGTGTGGTCCCTAATCTACCCTGATTTACCCATCCAATTAGGTTACTAATGTCACTCGGCACGTAATCTTTTGTGTAAGTACCCATGTCCTTAATCTCCTAAGAGGTCTTCATAGTAGCCGTAAGTATTGATACGGTGCTCACCAAACGCTTCACTTTTGATATATGAGGCCTTCCGGAGCACATTCGCCAGAACGTCTGTAAACGTGTATTCAAATAAAATAAATACAGGTCAACCTGGTTCGGCCATGACTCTTGATATTTACTGTTCATCTCATTTTGACATTCCTTCACTCACATCATTTATTTTCTCCTTTATGTGACTTACTCTCACTGAGTGAACATGTGCCCTAAACACACTTTTAAAAGTGTCCCGATATTTTGCACTTCTTTCCCACTGCTGGACAAGCAGAATTGCTTCCCTCGCGTCCTTGAACCACGTCTTAAATCGATATCTTCCTCTCCCTTCCTTTGTATATGACTTTTCTCTCTTTACTCACAACATTGACCGTAGGGTGAATCAATTGTGCTCTTTCTTGCAATGGCCCAAGCAGGTAACATTAACTTCTCAAACCCCTTGGCTGTTCATATATTTTCTCAGGAGCTGGATTTTGGCCAGAGTAATATTTTATAAAGATTATTAAAATCAGTATTAGTCTCAATTTGGTCTCTGAGATCTTGGTCTGTGCAGTTTTCAAAGTCACTGTGCAGCAGCCCGGAATCCTTTGTGCCTCCATATGTCATTAGTTTCCTGCTTTCCTTGTTTCTACTAAAAGTTGTGTGCTGCTACTTCGAAACGTGATCCTCATTAAAGTGCCCTTTCTTTTGATTCACAGCTTCAGTGTACTCCTGGCGTCTGCCAAATTCAGCTGGGATCGGCTCAGTTTCTAGTAAGTGATCACATTTGTTTGGCCCTCAGCACCCAATGAAATAAACAGTGCTTCAAATGACTTTCTATCACTTTCTACCTAATGATGTTTGAAAACTCTGTGCCATTGTTTTCACTTCATGTTTGGCTTGCCTGGGTTTTGGAAAACTGCAATAGGCGGTTGCACACTCTGCAAGGTTGCCATGGTTAGGCCCAAGGTATCTCCTTAGCTTCATCTTGCACTTTTTCTCAATAACTCTGAAACCAGTTTGTAATTTCTACAAAACTGTGCACAGTGCTGTTCATTTCTTATATCCCGATGGCATTTAGGTCTGTAAACAATACTTGCATGCTTTCTCTTTGTGCCAATATCAGTTATCGCTAGTCTTTTGTGACCAGTGAATGTTTTTGTGTCCGCGATTTATCTGCTAAACAGTAAAGTACCACTGCATCTTCTCACGATGCGTGGGGACGTAACCGCATTCTATGTACTCTAGGTCAGGTACAGCGTTTGCATGCTGTGATGGCTCAGCCTGACCTTGATTGACCAGCACGTTACTGCTTTGGCTAGCTTTACTTGAGCAGTATGTTAGAGAGCCACAGCCCTCCTTCCTTTTGTGCTCTGCTCGGCTGCTTCTGTCCTGCTCCAAATGTCTGCTGCCCGCTGCACTAGATGTACTTCTTTTTCTCTGAAGCTGGTTCTTTTGGTTGAGCACCTTTCTCCTAACCTTACACGACGGGCTCAAAACCGCTGCTATTCATTGCCAAAAGTATGTGGTGATCTACACCTAGAAGCAAATCGACCATTCAGGAAGAAATCTGAGTCTTGTGGTGGGTTTTTAAAGTTGTTCGCTGGTAGCTTGGAAGAGCCTGTGGGTACACCGCCCCCATTCGGGATCCAGGCTTCTACTAATGGCCACAACCGGAATCTGGACCATACTCCTCATTTAATGAGTGAGCAGCTTCTGCTTATTAGGGCATTAAGTCATACATGCAATCTCCAAAAGTAAATGCTATAAAGCCATAAAACTGCCACAGAAGAATACAATAATTCGCTTTTGTTCAACAAAATAATTGCATTGTTTGCATCCAAGGGGAAATATGATCAATAAACTTCATACTTAATCTCCCCTAGCCACTGGGATGAATTGTCATTTTGAGTTTTCCTCCTTTGCAGTTAACCCACTAACGAGTATCAGCCTTTCAACGCAAGAGGCCATATTGTGCCACGTCTCCTTTAGATTATGCTTCACCAAAGTCCGTACCATGGGACCAGATCCTTGACTGGGTAGGAATGATAGAAGAATGTAAGGATTGCACCCTTACTTCCACCCCTGCACCAGACCTTCCTGGAGCATGGAGGCTACAAGACCCACCATGGTGCTCCCATGTAACCCCTGTACTCCATGACCTGTCTGTTATCTGCCTCGTGGTGCAACCGGACCCCAAGCCTTCAGAAGGGGGAGAAGGCCAAAGGGGGAAATGGCACACCCAGGCATCGCCTTATGTGACTGATTTGTGTTGCAGTGAAGTTAAAACGTGTACAGAGAAAACACAATTTTGAAAGCGAGTGTTGATTGGCTGTGAGCACAGGCAATGGGCTTCTCTTGACGAAAACCTCTGTAGTTGCTTATTTACTGGTGTGCTTCATGACCTGTCTGGTTTTTGGTTTGTAAATCCACCAGGTACTCTTTTCCATTCTTCACCGATTACGCTTTTAGGGTGCAGTTAGTCAGAGCGTGTGCAAAGTAATTGAGCTTGAGTTTTCATATTTAGCTTGTAGGTTACATTTTTCAGAGGTACCATCTGTAAGTGCTGCTCTTTTATCTGTTAAGTATTCAGCTCTTCTTCATTCCATAATATGCTATTCCTTTCCCCCAGCCTTTGTGCCCTCGTCCAACTGAGTAGTGTCACGGACATATTTGTCAGTGCTCCCCCATAAGTTATCTTTCTCCGAATTGCAGGTTGAGTGTACCTTTCAGTTGTTCTTGGGTGGCATGAAGGATTGCAGTGGCAATATCTTAAACAATGCTCATTCCTGCTTCTTGGTCACATGTTGTGGTCTTCGTTCCTTATCACCACTGACTGCTGCCTCTACGGGCTCCTCCTGCGATGATGATACACTTGCCCTCACTGAGAACGAGTGTTCAGTAATGAGAAACCCATCATGTACTCATAAATCTGAGCTGGACAGAGGCCCGTACCTCATATTGCAGGCAGCTAAAAGTGACTTGGTGTTTTTGCAAGAGAGCTTCTTGTGTAGGGCAAGAGGAGGGACCGTGGTGATCTTCTCTTCTTGCAGGTTTTTAAGATTTGCTGTACCTTCCAGCTCCAGTGTGGTAGGGACTCATGAGGGTGAAGAATGATGTACTGTGTCTGTCTGCTTATCTACTAAATAGTGCCTAAAATACTGTGTCTTCACTTTTAGGAATGATGGCCCGAAGAATGCCGCTGTTATCTCGGCTACCCTCCAAAAAGGTGAGAAACCATTTTCAAGCAGACGTCAGTTAGACTTTGTAGCTAAAATATCTTTTACTGTGCAACTTGATGTCCTTCTTGCGTTGTCTTAAATCTTTGTATGCTGTGGGACATATATGTATGCTATAGCTTAACTCTTGATATTGGGTGAACTTGTCAGGTCTGTGTTTTGTGGGCCATGCTATCTATTTGAAAGACTGATTTGTCTGTAGTGCTTCTAAGAAGGACAGGTGCATTGTCTGACCGGAGATGGTCATACCGATGCTGCGTTTTGAAGGTATGCTTCGCTCCTGCATATGTGGTGTAAGGCTTAAAACCAGTCTGATTAATGATGAGACAATCCCGAACCTGACTTTATGAGGAGAACTCTTACGGATCTGACTCCTGAAATCAGATTGCCATTCCACATATGATTATTGATTGCAACTAAGGTTGAGCTTACTTATAGATCGGATATGGTGGTTCTTGTAAAAATGGGGCAATAGTTAGATCCAAATTGTGCTTTTAAAGGAAACTACACTTCATGCAGCGAAAATTGCTGCAAGTTTCTCTATGTACTCATCACATGTAGAAGCTGAACGGTTATCAAATGGCCCCTGTAGTTTCGTATGTCAAGTAAATATATTGTGGGATTTGACTCGAGCACTTGTCCCAAATTTCTATGAACAATCTCAGTTGATGTTTGTCAATCTTAGATGGTGCCTCAGTTATTGCTTTCACCAAACCTCCAAATTGAATGCTCCACAGAAGATGTCAAAAACTGTCAGTTCTCTCTTGTCACAGTCATACTCCCATCTTTCTGCACTCCAAGAATTCCTGCTAATATCCTGTTGTAGTCCTCGACACAATTGGCATGAATCTAATTATCGTCCTGGAAAGCTTGTCCTGACCGGAGATTTTTAAATCTGTACAATATTAGCTTTGAAAAATAGTAGTCACGAATCTGAGTCGGCATGGTATACGCAAATATTTATGAGCACCAGATGGTGTAACCGAGGTAGTTAAGATTTCAGAATTGGCTTCAAGTGTCACTTGATGATGTGCTGCATTAAGTTGTATTGGTCTAAAATAACCAGCATCACTCAGCATGCCTACTATTTCCGGTATTTTGGAAATCGAATGATGTTCAGTAACAATATTCCTGGTGAGCGAGCGCCAACCTGCATGCACACAATCTTATTTACCCACCCCTCCTTTTGCACACTCTAGGACAGCGTAAATCAAATGTGCAACATCACAAGGCTTAATAATCTCTTGCACACATAAATCACCTAAAAGCTGTCTCAACTCACCCTTAAGATTGAGTTTCACATTTCTCTTCTTGTGTTCGACAGGATGGCACCTTTCTGCAAAATTGTGTGCTCAAACCGTTTCCTACAACCTACTTTGACAAAGAAAACATCTCCGAAACAGTTCATAATATGACAGACGCATCCATCCGCCTCACCAGAATCACTGGGGTATCTGTACCTGGTGCCGGTGTGGTCCCTAATCTACCCTGATTTACCCATCCAATTAGGTTACTAATGTCACTCGGCACGTAATCTTTTGTGCAAGTACCCATGTCCTTAATCTCCTAAGAGGTCTTCATAGTAGCCGTAAGTATTGATACGGTGCTCACCAAACGCTTCACTTTTGATATATGAGGCCTTCCGGAGCACATTCGCCAGAACGTCTGTAAACGTGTATTCAAATAAAATAAATACAGGTCAACCTGATTCGGCCATGACTCTTGATATTTACTGTTCATCTCATTTTGACATTCCTTCACTCACATCATTTATTTTCTCCTTTATGTGACTTACTCTCACTGAGTGAACATGTGCCCTAAACACACTTTTAAAAGTGTCCCGATATTTTGCACTTCTTTCCCACTGCTGGACAAGCAGAATTGCTTCCCTCGCGTCCTTGAACCACGTCTTAAATCGATATCTTCCTCTCCCTTCCTTTGTATATGACTTTTCTCTCTTTACTCACAACATTGACCGTAGGGTGAATCAATTGTGCTCTTTCTTGCAATGGCCCAAGCAGGTAACATTAACTTCTCAAACCCCTTGGCTGTTCATATATTTTCTCAGGAGCTGGATTTTGGCCAGAGTAATATTTTATGAAGATTATTAAAATCAGTATTAGTCTCAATTTGGTCTCTGAGATCTTGGTCTGTGCAGTTTTCAAAGTCACTGTGCAGCAGCCCGGAATCCTTTGTGCCTCCATATGTCATTAGTTTCCTGCTTTCCTTGTTTCTACTAAAAGTTGTGTGCTGCTACTTCGAAACGTGATCCTCATTAAAGTGCCCTTTCTTTTGATTCACAGCTTCAGTGTACTCCTGGCGTCTGCCAAATTCAGCTGGGATCGGCTCAGTTTCTAGTAAGTGATCACATTTGTTTGGCCCTCAGCACCCAATGAAATAAACAGTGCTTCAAATGACTTTCTGTCACTTTCTACCTAATGATGTTTGAAAACTCTGTGCCATTGTTTTCACTTCATGTTTGGCTTGCCTGGGTTTTGGAAAACTGCAATAGGCGGTTGCACACTCTGCAAGGTTGCCATGGTTAGGCCCAAGGTATCTCCTTAGCTTCATCTTGCACTTTTTCTCAATAACTCTGAAACCAGTTTGCAATTTCTACAAAACTGTGCACAGTGCTGTTCATTTCTTATATCCCGATGGCATTTAGGTCTGTAAACAATACTTGCATGCTTTCTCTTTGTGCCAATATCCGTTATCGCTAGTCTTTTGTGACCAGTGAATGTTTTTGTTTCCCTTGATTTATCTGCTAAACAGTAAAGTACCACTGCATCTTCTCACGATGCGTGGGGACGTAACCGCATTCTATGTACTCTAGGTCAGGTACAGCGTTTGCATGCTGTGATGGCTCAGCCTGACCTTGATTGACCAGCACGTTACTGCTTTGGCTAGCTTTACTTGAGCAGTATGTTAGATAGCCACAGCCCTCCTTCCTTTTGTGCTCTGCTCGGCTGCTTCTGTCCTGCTCCAAATGTCTGCTGCCCGCTGCACTAGATGTACTTCTTTTTCTCTGAAGCTGGTTCTTTTGGTTGAGCACCTTTCTCCTAACCTTACACGACGGGCTCAAAACCGCTGCTATTCATTGCCAAAAGTATGTGGTGATCTACACCTAGAAGCAAATCGACCATTCAGGAAGAAATCTGAGTCTTGTGGTGGGTTTTTAAAGTTGTTCGCTGGTAGCTTGGAAGAGCCTGTGGGTACACCGCCCCCATTCGGGATCCAGGCTTCTACTAATGGCCACAACCGGAATCTGGACCATACTCCTCATTTAATGAGTGAGCAGCTTCTGCTTATTAGGGCATTAAGTCATACATGCAATCTCCAAAAGTAAATGCTATAAAGCCATAAAACTGCCACAGAAGAATACAATAATTCGCTTTTGTTCAACAAAATAATTGCATTGTTTTCATCCAAGGGGAAATATGATCAATAAACTTCATACTTAATCTCCCCTAGCCACTGGGATGAATTGTCATTTTGAGTTTTCCTCCTTTGCAGTTAACCCACTAACGAGTATCAGCCTTTCAACGCAAGAGGCCATATTGTGCCACGTCTCCTTTAGATTATGCTTCACCAAAGTCCGTACCATGGGACCAGATCCTTGACTGGGTAGGAATGATAGAAGAATGTAAGGATTGCACCCTTACTTCCACCCCTGCACCAGACCTTCCTGGAGCATGAAGGCTACAAGACCCACCATGGTGCTCCCATGTAACCCCTGTACTCCATTGTTATCTGCCTCGTGGTGCAACCGGACCCCAAGCCTTCAGAAGGGGGAGAAGGCCAAAGGGGGAAATGGCACACCCAGGCATCGCCTTATGTGACTGATTTGTGTTGCAGTGAAGTTAAAACATGTACAGAGAAAACACAATTTTGAAAGCGAGTGTTGATTGGCTGTGAGCACAGGCAATGGGCTTCTCTTGACGAAAACCTCTGTAGTTGCTTATTTACTGGTGTGCTTCATGACCTGTCTGGTTTTTGGTTTGTAAATCCACCAGGTACTCTTTTCCATTCTTCACCGATTACGCTTTTAGGGTGCAGTTAGTCAGAGCGTGTGCAAAGTAATTGAGCTTGAGTTTTCATATTTAGCTTGTAGGTTACATTTTTCAGAGGTACCTCCTGTAAGTGCTGCTCTTTTATCTGTTAAGTATTCAGCTCTTCTTCATTCCATAATATGCTATTCCTTTCCCCCAGCCTTTGTGCCCTCGTCCAACTGAGTAGTGTCACGGACATATTTGTCAGTGCTCCCCCATAAGTCCTCTTTCTCCGAATTGCAGGTTGAGTGTACCTTTCAGTTGTTCTTGGGTGGCATGAAGGATTGCAGTGGCAATATCTTAAACAATGCTCATTCCTGCTTCTTGGTCACATGTTGTGGTCTTCGTTCCTTATCACCACTGACTGCTGCCTCTACGGGCTCCTCCTGCGATGATGATACACTTGCCCTCACTGAGAACGAGTGTTCAGTAATGAGAAACCCATCATGTACTCATAAATCTGAGCTGGACAGAGGCCCGTACCTCATATTGCAGGCAGCTAAAAGTGACTTGGTGTTTTTGCAAGAGAGCTTCTTGTGTAGGGCAAGAGGAGGGACCGTGGTGATCTTCTCTTCTTGCAGGTTTTTAAGATTTGCTGTACCTTCCAGCTCCAGTGTGGTAGGGACTCATGAGGGTGAAGAATGATGTACTGTGTCTGTCTGCTTATCTACTAAATAGTGCCTAAAATACTGTGTCTTCACTTTTAGGAATGATGGCCCGAAGAATGCCGCTGTTATCTCGGCTACCCTCCAAAAAGGTGAGAAACCATTTTCAAGCAGGCGTCAGTTAGACTTTGTAGCTTAAATGTCTTTTACTGTGCAACTTGATGTTCTTCTTGCGTTGTCTTAAATCTTTGTATGCTGTGGGACATATATGTATGCTATAGCTTAACTCTTGATATTGGGTGAACTTGTCAGGTCAGTGTTTTGTGGGCCATGCTATCTATTTGAAAGACTGATTTGTCTGTAGTGCTTCTAAGAAGGACAGGTGCATTGTCTGACCGGAGATGGTCATACCGATGCTGCGTTTTGAAGGTATGCTTCGCTCTTGCATATGTGGTGTAAGGCTTAAAATCAGTCTGATTAATGATGAGACAATCCCGAACCTGACTTTATGAGGAGAACTCTTACGGATCTGACTCCTGAAATCAGATTGCCATTCCACATATGATTATTGCTTGCTGATTGCAACTAAGGTTGAGCTTACTTATAGATCGGATATGGTGGTTCTTGTAAAAATGGGGCAATAGTTAGATCCAAATTGTGCTTTTAAAGGAAACTACACTTCATGCAGCGAAAATTGCTGCAAGTTTCTCTATGTACTAATCACATGTAGAAGCTGAACGGTTATCAAATGGCCCCTGTAGTTTCGTATGTCAAGTAAATATATTGTGGGATTTAACTCGAGCACTTGTCCCAAATTTCTATGAACAATCTCAGTTGATGTTTGTCAATCTTAGATGGTGCCTCAGTTATTGCTTTCACCAAACCTCCAAATTGAATGCTCCACAGTAGATGTAAAAAACTGTCAGTTCTCTCTTGTCACAGTCATACTCCCATCTTTCTGCACTCCAAGAATTCCTGCTAATATCCTGTTGTAGTCCTCGACACAATTGGCATGAATCTAATTATCGTCCTGGAAAGCTTGTCCTGACCGGAGATTTTTAAATCTGTACAATATTAGCTTTGAAAAATAGTAGTCACGAATCTGAGTCGGCATGGTATACGCAAATATTTATGAGCACCGGATGGTGTAACAGAGGTAGTTAAGATTTCAGAATTGGCTTCAAGTGTCACTTGATGATGTGCTGCATTAAGTTGTATTGGTGTAAAATAACCAGCATCACTCAGCATGCCTACTATTTCCGGTATTTTGGAAATCGAATGATGTTCAGTAACAATATTCCTGGTGAGCGAGCGCCAACCTGCATGCACACAATCTTATTTACCCACCCCTCCTTTTGCACACTCTAGGACAGCGTAAATCAAATGTGCAACATCACAAGGCTTAATAATCTCTTGCACACCTAAATCACCTAAAAGCTGTCTCAACTCACCCTTAAGATTGAGTTTCACATTTCTCTTCTTGTGTTCGACAGGATGGCACCTTTCTGCAAAATTGTGTGCTCAAACCGTTTCCTACAACCTACTTTGACAAAGAAAACATCTCCGAAACAGTTCATAATATGACAGACGCATCCATCCGCCTCACCAGAATCACTGGGGTATCTGTACCTGGTGCCGGTGTGGTCCCTAATCTACCCTGATTTACCCATCCAATTAGGTTACTAATGTCACTCGGCACGTAATCTTTTGTGTAAGTACCCATGTCCTTAATCTCCTAAGAGGTCTTCATAGTAGCCGTAAGTATTGATACGGTGCTCACCAAACGCTTCACTTTTGATATATGAGGCCTTCCGGAGCACATTCGCCAGAACGTCTGTAAACGTGTATTCAAATAAAATAAATACAGGTCAACCTGATTCGGCCATGACTCTTGATATTTACTGTTCATCTCATTTTGACATTCCTTCACTCACATCATTTATTTTCTCCTTTATGTGACTTACTCTCACTGAGTGAACATGTGCCCTAAACACACTTTTAAAAGTGTCCCGATATTTTGCACTTCTTTCCCACTGCTGGACAAGCAGAATTGCTTCCCTCGCGTCCTTGAACCACGTCTTAAATCGATATCTTCCTCTCCCTTCCTTTGTATATGACTTTTCTCTCTTTACTCACAACATTGACCGTAGGGTGAATCAATTGTGCTCTTTCTTGCAATGGCCCAAGCAGGTAACATTAACTTCTCAAACCCCTTGGCTGTTCATATATTTTTTCAGGAGCTGGATTTTGGCCAGAGTAATATTTTATGAAGATTATTAAAATCAGTATTAGTCTCAATTTGGTCTCTGAGATCTTGGTCTGTGCAGTTTTCAAAGTCACTGTGCAGCAGCCCGGAATCCTTTGTGCCTCCATATGTCATTAGTTTCCTGCTTTCCTTGTTTCTACTAAAAGTTGTGTGCTGCTACTTCGAAACGTGATCCTCATTAAAGTGCCCTTTCTTTTGATTCACAGCTTCAGTGTACTCCTGGCGTCTGCCAAATTCAGCTGGGATCGGCTCAGTTTCTAGTAAGTGATCACATTTGTTTGGCCCTCAGCACCCAATGAAATAAACAGTGCTTCAAATGACTTTCTGTCACTTTCTACCTAATGATGTTTGAAAACTCTGTGCCATTGTTTTCACTTCATGTTTGGCTTGCCTGGGTTTTGGAAAACTGCAATAGGCGGTTGCACACTCTGCAAGGTTGCCATGGTTAGGCCCAAGGTATCTCCTTAGCTTCACCTTGCACTTTTTCTCAATAACTCTGAAACCAGTTTGCAATTTCTACAAAACTGTGCACAGTGCTGTTCATTTCTTATATCCCGATGGCATTTAGGTCTGTAAACAATACTTGCATGCTTTCTCTTTGTGCCAATATCCGTTATCGCTAGTCTTTTGTGACCAGTGAATGTTTTTGTTTCCCTTGATTTATCTGCTAAACAGTAAAGTACCACTGCATCTTCTCACGATGCGTGGGGACGTAACCGCATTCTATGTACTCTAGGTCAGGTACAGCGTTTGCATGCTGTGATGGCTCAGCCTGACCTTGATTGACCAGCACGTTACTGCTTTGGCTAGCTTTACTTGAGCAGTATGTTAGATAGCCACAGCCCTCCTTCCTTTTGTGCTCTGCTCGGCTGCTTCTGTCCTGCTCCAAATGTCTGCTGCCCGATGTACTTCTTTGTTCGAGGCATATGAGCTGCAGATCACACACTGAGGATAAGATCGCCATCTGGTGTTGGGCTCGGATGATTGCAGGTTGTTGTTGTCTTCGGAAGAAGCCTTTGGTCACGAGGTTGGTGACTCCTCCCCTGGACAACAGTGCGCATGGGCATCCACTCCATCGGCAGATTGTTTTTTTCCGCCATTGGGTTCGGATGAACTTTTTTCCGCTCCAGCAGAAAACTTCCAGCAATCAATTTAACTCTTTAATCTTCATTTCATCGACGTCGACATCAACTCGGACCGGTTCCGGAAGCGGCTGATGGACAGGACACCCTTCAAAAAATGCCCCCAGTGTGGAGCGAAGTTCCCCCACAGTGACCACCACGAGGTTTGCAACCTCTGCCTGTCGCCGGAACACAACGAGTCCACCTGTCCAGCTTGTTCCGCTTTCCGTTCGAAGAAGACCCTCCGGGACCGAAGAGCTCGACGCCATATTATGGCCAAACCAGCTCCAGAACCGGAGGACATCTTTGCTCAAGATGTTCCCGAAGACGACACCGAAGATCTCGAGATCGTGTCCGAAGCCGACGATTCCGATGACCTCATCACTCCAGGGCAGCGTGTGAGTACCACCCCCCCTGCCCCTGCCCCATCCAAAAAAGCATTGGTCAAGACTCCGCCAGTTGGGCCCAGTCGCGACCGGAAATCCTCTTCAGAAGCCCCGCCCTCGGGCCCGGCTCCGAAGACATCTAAGCCTGTGGGTGGCTCGGGCTCGAGCAAACCTCACCTGATTGTGCCTTTAACACCCTCGGCACCCAAACACCCATTGCCGGCACCGAAACAGGCTCCAAGACCGAAATCTCCTTCGGCACAGAAACGTTCCTCGGCACCGAAGTCTCCACCGGCACCGAAACGTTCTTCAACATCGATGCCTGAAAGTCCATCGGCACCGAAAACTCACTCGGCACCGAAACCTCAGCCGGCACCGAAACCTCAGCCGGCACCGAAACCTCAGCCGGCACCGAAACCTCAGCCGGCACCGAAACCTCAGCCGGCACCGAAACCTCAGCCGGCACCGAAACCTCAGCCGGCACCGAAACCTCAGTCGGCACCGAAACCTCAGTCGGCACCGAAACCTCAGTCGGCACCGAAACCTCAGTCGGCACCGAAACCTCAGTCGGCACCGAAACCTCAGTCGGCACCGAAACCTCAGTCGGCACCGAAACCTCAGTCGGCACCGAAACCTCAGTCGGCACCGAAACCTCAGTCGGCACCGAAAACTCAGTCGGCACCGAAAACTCAGTCGGCACCGAAAACTCAGTCGGCACCGAAAACTCAGTCGGCACCGAAAACTCAGTCGGCACCGAAAACTCAGTCGGCACCGAAAACTCAGTCGGCACCGAAAACTCAGTCGGCACCGAAAACTCAGTCGGCACCGAAAACTCAGTCGGCACCGAAAACTCAGTCGGCACCGAAAACTCAGTCGGCACCGAAAACTCAGTCGGCACCGAAAACTCAGTCGGCACCGAAAAACCAGTCGACACCGAAAAATCAGTCGGACCCGAAAAAATCATCGGCGCCGAAAACTGCGTCCCCGCCGAAACAAGCTCATAAAGACCCGAAGCGGACGTCACAGACACCACCTTCGGAGCAAGATGATCTTTTTCGACCAGATCCTACTCAGAAGCGGATCTACATCAATCCTAAAACGGGACATGTGACTGCCATCCCATATAAAAAGCGGAAGCTGGACACTACACCTCCCCCAGCTCCCATACGGAAAAAGGACTGTGCTACTTCACCACTTCGTCCTTCCTCTCCTGTTTTACCTCCTAACCCGTCCCCCCCTCCTCCTCCTGATTCTCCTTTACCTTTACCTTTACCATCACCATCTGTGAGAAAGTGCCATCTTTCTTGCATGGTATGCCCCCACTTTTTGCTAAATTGCTGAATGTACTTCGATTGAGTGTACCCTGGGTTCCTGCCAATCAGGTGCCCAGGGCCTATGTTCCTTCCTTAAACCACACAAACTCCAAATTGGCAAACCCTAGCCACATGTCAGCCCCTAGTAAATGGTACCCTAGGTACCCAGGGCCTTGTGACCAGGGAAGGCCTCTAAGGGCTGCAGCACTCATTGTGCCACCCTCAGAGGCCCTGTACCCTTACACACACACACTGCCCTTGCAGGCTGAGTGTCTGGGTGCAGGACAAAACAAAGAGTCGACATGGCACACATCACTGTGTACCATGCCCATCACCTACACTGCCAAGGCATATGCCAGCCACCCCTCTAGCTGGGTGCATTACGCCTATGGTGTGGGCACAGGAGCAGGAGCCCTGTGCCCCTACAGTACCCGGGTCCATTCCTGGGCACTGTAAGTGCAGTGCTGTCATTTAAGGATACATGGTGCTGAGAGCTTGTCAAACACGAGCTCCACAGCACCATACTGGCAACACTGAAGCCTGGGAAGTTTGGTATCAAACTTCTCAGCACATTGAACCCACACTGATGCCAGTGTGGGATTTAATGTACTAAGCACCCCAGAGGGCATCTTAGAAGATGCCCCCTTATAGCTAACTTGCAATCCACGTCTGCTCTGAGGCTGCCCAGGCTGCCACACAGCAGACACGTTGCTGGACCCCTGGGTGGGAGAGCCCCTGCTCTCCCGGGCCTGCAACAATGCACATCCTGGGTGAGGTGAGAAATCTCCTCCCCCAGGATGAGCAAAGGGAAGCTTCAAAGGCATGCCGCCAGTTGGAGTTTCCCCAGGCCACTGCAACCCCCCACTCTGGCGGGAAGCTTGGCCGGAAACCCCATACAAGGACAGGGGATGTGCCAGCCTGCCCACCCCACCCCTCAGGTGGGGGAGGCGAGGTGAAGCACATCTCCGGGCTCTCGCCATCTTGAAGATGGGAGGCCCTACCCTATCAGGATTAGGCTACTGCCCCCCTCCCACAGGAGAGAGGCAGGATAGGGGGTGTACCCACCCCAGGACAAGGACCCATTGGTCCCTGGCCTTCACCTACCTGTAACGCCCCTAAATCTAGTATTTAGGGGCCCCCTGAACCTTCCTTCCCCAGATTCCAGATAGAAAAACGACAAGAAGAGCAAGAAGAACAAAGACCTGCCCTGCAGCTGCTAAAAAGAGAAGAAGACACCAACTGCTTTGGCCCCAGCCCTACCGGCCTGTCGACTCTCGAACCTGCACCAGCGCGGCATCCCACGTGGCCAGCAACCTCACCAACCCCGGAGGACCTGGCTACCCTTTAGCTCTAAGCCCCTGGGACTCCCACGAGTAGAGGCTCTACTCAAGAAACCTACTTGCTATCTCTGGCACCAGCCCGGGACCGCGGACCCAACACACTCTGCACCAGCCAAGCCTGGCCAGTGCCGGAGTGGACAAAGACCCTGAGGACGACCCCACGGCGACTGTGACCCCGAGTCCGGCACCCAAGGACCCCCCTCGACATCCCGGAAGAAGCCTGCAGCCTCAGAACCAAGTGCCACCCCAACCGCGATCAACCAGAGGGTAAGATTCCCGACGTCAAAAGGCACCCCTGCACCCGGCGCCCTGCGACCCCCTGTGCCCAATCCCGGGGTACCCACCTAACCTACAACTACCCAACTTACCTCTCGAAGTGGTGGTGGCACCTGAAACATCCTCGTCCCCGAGCCTGCAGCCTCTTTCCAAACCGGAACATTCCCATTGATTTCCATTGAGCGCCCTAAGGCTCAAAAGCACCCTGCACCCAGCCGCCCGAGTGGCCCTGGCAGTGCCCTCTCTACTCTAACCTACTTCCCCACTTGCCCTGAGTAAGTGACCAGGAGCCCAGCTCCCACAGCCGCGTGGCTTGCCAGACAGCAGCCACCAACCAAGGCCCCCCTATCCCTCATAGGATAACATTGGGCCCAACTCTCTCTGCACCCGGCCGTCCTGAAACCGCTGAGGGTGAACCAACTGTGCTTACCTGACACTGGGGGACCCCTGAGTCCATGCCCGGAATTTCAACATTACCAGTCAAGTACTTACCCTTAAACCGCTAACTTCATTTTCCTCATAGGGTAACATTGACTGGCTTTTTCTTCAAAAATCTTCTAAGTGTGAACTTTTCAAAACTGCAAAAATTCACCAAAAATCAGCCAAGTGACAAAAACGAATTTACTCACCTGCTCCTAGGTGAGCTCCCAGTGCTGGATCTTGGTGCCCAGCCCTGACTCTGAAAAGTGTTCACAACTATACTTACTTCTAACTCATTTTTCTCCCATAGGAAACCATTGTCTGCTTTTCTGTGAAATTTCTTCTAAGTGTCTACTTTTGCAAATTTGAAATATTCTTTTAAAATCGTACCATTTCTACAAACGAAATTACTTACCTGCTTTTGATAAGGACCCCAGTCCTGGGTCTAGGCACCCAGTCCTGGATTACTAAAGTAACGATAAAGTACTCTACCTGCAATTTGAATTTCTTGCCATAGAGATCCATTGAATGTTTTCTGTGAAATATTTTCTAAGTGCTAACTTTTGAAATAGCTAAATATTATCTAAAAATCCTTACAGTTATTAAGTCGACTTTCCTCACTTGATTCTGAATACTGACCCCAGGCTGGTTCTAGGATCCAGACCTGGAATTCCAAAAGTAATCTGAAAAGTAATTTATTACAAATAACCTGAATTTACCATTGAGCTCAATGCATTGTTATGTTTAGGAAATAGGATTGTTTATTGCAACCAACTGTGACTGTTTTACAAATTTATTGCTTGAAACAAAAGTATTTATATTCAACCTCTCATTCTGAGAAAGTATATTTTTATCCCCTTGTGGTTCTAAAAATAAAACAAGCATATATTTTATATATACAAATCATTGGCCTAGAGTTCAGTTATTGAGTGTGTGAAACCATTTGCTGACTGAGTGTGTACAATAAATGCTTTACACTGTCCTCTGGTACTGCCTTACTGCTCGACCAAGCTACCACTTTTGAGAGTAAGGTCATACCTAACTTTGACCTCTATCAGCCTCTGGGGGACTGTGGACTCTGTACACCCTGTACCTATTAGGGAACAGTATATACAGAGCCACTTTCTCACACCATCTCCCTATCATTCACCTCCTCCACAGGATGATAATGATGACTTAGGGGGAGGGGCGGACCCTGATTTATTTGATGATCCTGTTGACCCAAACGACCCTTTTACGTTCCCAGACCCAGCACCCATAGATGACTGGTCTTATCCTATACCTGACATGCCTGACCCCACTACCTACCCTTCCAAGCCCTCCCCTCCTGATGACCACCTAGGGTACGGCCAACTTATAAATAGGGCAGCAACATTCCACGGCGTTACAATGCACACAGACGCCATTGAAGAGGACTTTCTCCTTGATACCTTTGAGCAGTCACAAAAGACTGTTCACATACTGCCCATGATCAAAGGGGTTATAAAGCATGCTACTGAAGTCTTTAAGGACCCTGTTCGAGCTAGGGTTCTCAACCCACGCATCGAAAAAAAGTACCGACCAGCCCCGCAAGACCCTGCATACATTAAGGCCCAGCTCCCTTTAGACTCCCTAGTCGTATCAAATGCCAGGAAGCGCGCTAACTCACAGACAACTGGAGAAACGCCTCCCCCAGACAAGGAGTCTAAGCTTTTAGAAGCCTCGGGCAAACGGGTCGCCGCGCAGGCGGCTAACCATTGGCGTATTGCGAATACCCAGGCCCTGTTAGCCAGGTATGATAGAGCGCATTACGACCAACTTGAGGACCTTATGCAGCATCTGCCTGAACCTTTTAAGTCCCAGGCCTCTGACCTCATCCAAGAAGGCAAATTAATATCTAATGCCTCCATTAAATGCGCCTTAGATGCAGCAGACACTGCTTCTAGAGCGGTCAATACTGGCGTCTTACTCAGACGACATGCCTGGCTCCGTATTTCCGGTTTTAAACCGGAGGTTCAAACCGCAATTCTAGCTCAACCGTTCAACCAAGAGCAGCTATTTGGCCCTGCAGTGGATACTGCATTAGAAAAAATGAAAAAGGACAATGAAACTGCCAAGTCTATGGGAGCACTGCAGTCTCATCAAAACCGGGGTTCCTTTCGTCGCTCCTTTTATAGAGGAGGCTCCAAAAACACATCAACTGAGACCACGTCCACCTTTAAAAATTCTGGACAAACATCCCCTAACAGAGGTTACTTCCGGGGAGGTTATAGGGGAAACAATAACAAAGGTCGAGGACGGGGCAACAACAACAACACCCGCACCTCACCAGCCACCAAACAGTGACTTGCCACCACTCCCCCCAGACCATTCCACTCCGGTCGGGGGACGACTCCAACAATTCCTGCCTGTCTGGACTTCCATCACCACAGACAGGTGGGTAAGACAAATTATCCAGTCTGGCTACTGCCTCGAACTCATACAATCCCCCCCAAACATACCGCCCAAACAACGTCCAATGTCCTCGCATCATCTCTCTCTCCTCAAACAAGAAGTTCAATCCCTGTTACAAAAACATGCGATAGAACCAGTTCCCATTCAACATCAGGGAAAAGGGGTATATTCTCTATACTTCCTCATTCCCAAAAAGGACAAAACACTAAGGCCCATACTGGATCTCAGACTACTAAACCAGTATATACATTCGGATCATTTTCACATGACCACTCTCCAACAAGTCCTCCCACTTTTACAACAGGGAGACTTCCTCGCCACATTGGACCTCAAGGACGCATACTTTCACATCCCTATGCATCCCGCTCACAGAAAATATCTACGATTTGTGGTAGATGGGCAACACTATCAATTTACAGTTCTCCCATTCGGAGTAACAACAGCACCCAGAGTGTTCACCAAGTGCCTAGCAGTCGTGGCAGCGCATCTCAGAAGACAACAGATCCATGTCTTCCCCTATCTGGACGATTGGCTCATAAAAGCCAATACATACCAAAAATGCGTTCTCCACACTCATCGCACGATTCAAACACTCCACGATTTGGGATTCACTATCAACTACCCCAAATCCCACCTACAACCTTCCCACTTACATCAGTATCTAGGAGCAACCATAGATACATCCAAAGCCATTGCCTATCCCAGCACAGCCAGGATAGCCAGTATACAAAATCTCATCTCTCAATTTCAAACTCATCCATCTCTTCCAGCAAGAGTGTTCATGCAGCTCCTAGGCATGATGGCGTCGTGCATCTCCATAGTCCCACACGCACGACTTCAAATGCGTCCCTTACAAGAATGCTTAGCACAACAGTGGAACCAAGCTCACGGACAACTTACCGATCTGGTGTTGGTGGACAGTCGCTCACTTCGATCACTGAAATGGTGGAACACCATCAACCTGTCCAAAGGGAGACCGTTCTTAGAGCCTCTTCCACAAGTTGTGCTAACTACAGACGCATCTCTCACGGGGTGGGGAGCCCACCTCCTCCACCATACCACTCAGGGCAGATGGACCAGCCAACAAAAACTGCTCCACATCAACCACCTGGAACTCTTAGCAGTGTTCCTAGCACTAAAATCCTTTCAAATTCACCTAAAGAACAAAACTGTCCTCATACGCACAGACAACATGACGACAATGTATTATATACAGAAACAGGGAGGGACACACTCTCTCCAACTGTCCCAACTGGCACAGCAAATCTGGAGATGGGCAATTCCCCAAAACATCTACCTGTTAGCAGAACATCTCCCAGGGATCCACAATCAAGTGGCCGACCTCCTAAGTCGCCACACACAACAGATCCACGAATGGGAACTACACCCCGAAGTTCTACTCCCCTTCTTCCAAAAGTGGGGACAACCAGACATAGACCTGTTCGCCACCGCCGAAAACACAAAATGCCCAACCTTCGCCGCCAGGTTTCCACACCCACAGTCGAAGGGCAATGCCCTATGGATGAACTGGTCAGGCAGATTTGCGTACGCCTTTCCGCCTCTCCCACTAGTTCCATTTGTGGTACGCAAACTGAAACAACAGTCACTAACACTAATACTAGTGGCTCCCACTTGGGCACGTCAACCGTGGTTCACCACACTTCTGGAACTATCCTTAGTTCCACATCAAAAGCTACGCCTCTCCCCGGATCTATTAACCCAGAACCATGGAGAAATCAGACACCCAGATCCTCAAACACTGAACCTAGCGATCTGGCTCCTGAGGTCCTAGAGTTCGGTTACCTCAATCTCCCTCCAGACTGTATGAATATCATAAAGGAAGCCAGACGACCTACTACTAGAGCGTGTTATGCCGCTAAATGGAAACGATTTGCCATCTACTGCGCTAATAATGACATACATCCATTGGATGCTTCCATCCAAAACATCATTTGCTATCTACTACACTTGCAAAGATGCAATCTAGCGTATTCCTCTATACGATTACACCTAGCAGCCTTGGCAGCCTACTTGCAAAATAGGCAACACCTGTCCCTTTTTAAGGTACCAGCCATCAAAGCGTTTATGGAAGGTCTCAAAAGGATTCTTCCCCCAAGATTGCCACCTGCCCCAGTGTGGAATCTCAATGTGGTTCTAACAAGACTCATGGGCCCCCCATTTGAACCTATGCACAAATGTGAATTGCAATTGCTAACATGGAAGGTAGCCTTCCTTATCGCAATCACTTCCCTGCGCAGAGTAAGTGAAATACAAGCCCTTACACTTGAAGAACCTTTCTTACAACTACACCGTAACAAAGTGGTTCTTAGGACAAACCCTAAATTTCTTCCAAAAGTGATTTCCCCTTTCCACCTTAACCAATCAGTAGAACTACCGGTCTTTTTCCCAAATCCAGACTCGGTAGCTGAAAGGGCCCTACATACCTTAGATGTCAAAAGAGCCTTGCTTTATTACATCGACAGGACAAAACCTTTCCGAAAGACAAAACAACTCTTTGTTGCTTTCGCGCCACCACACAAAGGCAACCCGATCTCCAAATCAGGAATAGCCCGGTGGATAGTTAAATGCATCCAAATATGCTACCTCAAGGCTAAACGTACACTTACAGTTCCCCCTAGGGCGCACTCCACGCGTAAAATAGGGGCTTCTATGGCCTTCTTAGGCAATATTCCCTTAGAAGACATTTGCAAGGCAGCCACATGGTCTACCACGCATACCTTCACTAAACACTATTGTGTTGACGTGCAGGCCAAACAACAGGCCTCCGTGGGCCAGGCTGTCCTAAAAACTTTATTTCAAGCTGCTGCAACGGATACAGGCGACCACCGCTAAGGGGAGCACTGCTGTATAATCTATCCTCAGTGTGTGATCTGCAGCTCATATGCCTCGAACGGAATATGCTACTTACCAGTATGCATCTGTTCTTGGCATGTAGAGCTGCAGAGTCACACACGCCCGCCCGCCTCCCCGGGACCTGTATCTGTTCCAGCATCCGTCTTACTTAGACATTACACATGGACATCCTTTCTTTCTTTTCTATATACTCCATCTTTTCCCATCATGGCGAAAAACAATCTGCCGATGGAGTGGATGCCCATGCGCACTGTTGTCCAGGGGAGGAGTCACCAACCTCGTGACCAAAGGCTTCTTCCGAAGACAACAACAACCTGCAATCATCCGAGCCCAACACCAGATGGCGATCTTCTCCTCAGTGTGTGACTCTGCAGCTCTACATGCCAAGAACAGATGCATACTGGTAAGTAGCATATTCCTTCTCTGAAGCTGGTTCTTTTGGTTGAGCACCTTTCTCCTAACCTTACACGACGGGCTCAAAACCGCTGCTATTCATTGCCAAAAGTATGTGGTGATCTACACCTAGAAGCAAATCGACCATTCAGGAAGAAATCTGAGTCTTGTGGTGGGTTTTTAAAGTTGTTCGCTGGTAGCTTGGAAGAGCCTGTGGGTACACCGCCCCCATTCGGGATCCAGGCTTCTACTAATGGCCACAACCGGAATCTGGACCATACTCCTCATTTAATGAGTGAGCAGCTTCTGCTTATTAGGGCATTAAGTCATACATGCAATCTCCAAAAGTAAATGCTATAAAGCCATAAAACTGCCACAGAAGAATACAATAATTCGCTTTTGTTCAACAAAATAATTGCATTGTTTGCATCCAAGGGGAAATATGATCAATAAACTTCATACTTAATCTCCCCTAGCCACTGGGAAGAATTGTCATTTTGATTTTTCCTCCTTTGCAGTTAACCCACTAACGAGTATCAGCCTTTCAACGCAAGAGGCCATATTGTGCCACGTCTCCTTTAGATTATGCTTCACCAAAGTCCGTACCATGGGACCAGATCCTTGACTGGGTAGGAATGATAGAAGAATGTAAGGAGTGCACCCTTACTTCCACCCCTGCACCAGACCTTCCTGGAGCATGGAGGCTACAAGACCCACCATGGTGCTCCCATGTAACCCCTGTTCGAGGCATGTGGGCTGCTGAATTCATATCTGTGCATAGATCGCCGCCTAGTGTTGGGTCCGGATGTTTGCACGTTGTTGTCCTGGAAGAGTCTTCGAAGTATCCTTGGATAGGTGACTCCTCCCCTGGACTACAGTGCGCATGGGCATCCTCTCCATCCTCAGATTGTTTTTTTCCGCCATTGGGTTCGGATGTGCTATCTTAGCTCAAGTTAGGAAAATATTTTTTCGAGGCCAAAAGGCCTTTAGTTCGCGTCGGTACTGTTTATCGATCGGGTTTCGATAGAATTTGTTAGTTTACTAACTTTCAGCACCGACTGCTTTCGCATTTACCTGTCCATCGACGACTTCGACGATGGAATCCAGGACGCCGTTCAAAAGGTGTCCGGTATGCAATGCGAAGTACCCACACATCGACGTCCATCCGGTGTGCAACAAATGCCTTTCGCCGGACCACGACGAATCAACATGCATGGCCTGTGCCCGGTTCCGCTCGAAGACGACTCTGCGGAATCGACGAGCGGCGAGACTCGAGGCGCAGCACGCGGCACCGGCCCCGACAGACATCTTCGGCGAGGCCAAGGACGTCGAGGAATTGGAAGTCTTGCCCTCCAGTCCCGTTTCCGAACACGAACCCGGATCGGACGAGGAAGACGAGTCACTCTTCCACAGAGGTGAAGACGACACCGAGGTAGGAGACGACGAGGAGGCCTTCGGGGCCGAAGAAAGTAGCTCCAATGATGAACAAGGCCTACCTGTTCAAACCGTTCAAACACCAGTGCCACAGCCTATGGCTCCGGTCGAGGGATCGCCTTCGGGCCTTACCCGAGACCCATCCCGCAGTTCTTCGGCCCCGCCCTCGGGCCCGGCCTCGGACGTTCAGCGGCAGCCATTACTACATAAACAGGCTGGTTTCCCTATCACAAAACCGAAACCGAAAGCTGCTCAGGTTCCACCGAAACCGAAACTGAAAGTAGCGCTGGTCGGATCGAGGCCTTCGACGCCAGCGCACCGCGTCGGCACCGACCGCACCAAGAGGGACTTCGGTGCCGAACTTGAGGCGGGCGACGTTGGAGTCGACAAACGGAAAAAAGCCATCGGCACCGACAAACCTGCTCGGCTACCGGCACCGACGACACCAAGGGCCGTACCGCCTGCTGTGTCTCACATCGCTCCCTCGACGACACCTAAGCCTCAGGTATCGAAGACTTCGACGGTGATCTCTTCACCCCGACTCGATGACCCTCCGGAACCGAAAAAATCTACGGCCGCCTCTACGAGCCTGGCCGGTGCCAAAGCCTCGAAGGCGCCCCAAGTACGACCTGGTGTGACGCAAGGCAGCAAAACCACACCTGTCCTCCAGGACACGTCGGGCTCCGGTTCGGTCGGAGCTCCCGCAGCCTCTTCGGTGCCGACCAACATTACCTTCGGCTTGCCTCCGTCAACAATCCCAAAAATGTTCCAACTCAGGACACGGGTCACCCAACCTACGGTCACACCTGCTGAGACGTCTCCAGCACGTATCATCGACGCCGGCACTGGCAGAATGATTCTCCAGGACCGAAGGATAACTTCGGAGCCGCCATTGGACCCTTTCAGGATCCCACTAAAAAGGAAGTTGCCTGCAGAATCGGAACCTCTCCTTTATGAACCCTTCCATTCATCCTACCAGGATCCACACCGGTTCTCCCCCACACGCTCCGATACAGACGCATTGGAGGACTACATGGCTGACCAAGTCCCCTACCATGTAGACACGGACCCTGATGACCAGCAGGACCCTGATCAAACTTGGGGCGACCCTGCAGACCCCAGTGCACCTCTCGATGCACAGGATCCACAACTCTATGGGGCAAAGACATCTCCTACGGAGGATACTGCAGCGTTCAATGCTCTTATCGAACGTGCTGCCAATAACCATGGGGTGCAGCTTCACTCTGATACCATCGAAGATGACTTTCTAATGGACACCTTTGCATCCTCAGAAAGACATGTAAAGACTCTGCCAATGTTGAAGGGGGTCCTCAAACCAGCCAAGGACATTTTCAAAGAACCCACCAGGGCACGAGTGATAAACCCCAGGATTGATAAAAAATACAGATCAGCACCTGGGGATCCTACTTACATCAGAGGACAATTACCACTCGACTCCATCGTCGTAGCGAATGCACGCAAGAGGGCACACTCGCAAACAACAGGTGACGCTCCTCCCCCGGACAAAGAGTCCAAGGTGTTAGAAACCTCTGGCAAGCGAGTTGCCGCCCAAGCTGCCAACATATGGCGCATAGCCAACACTCAGGCGCTCCTTGCTCGCTATGATAGAGCGCACTATGACACACTTGAGCAAATATTCCAACATCTCCCTGACCAGTTCAAGGAAGGCGCAGAAATGCTCATCAGAGAAGGACAGCTACTAACGAACGCTTCCATCAAATGCGCACTAGATGTTGCAGACACGGCTGCCAGAGCCATAAACACAAGCGTCATGTTGCGACGACATGCCTGGCTACGGATCTCAGGATTCAAGCCTGAGGTACAAAACAATATACTGAACCAGCCCGTTAACCCCGACTATTTATTCGGGCCAGAGGTTGACACCACCCTCAAAGATAAAAAAGGATACGGACACTGCAAAGTCCATGGGTGCACTACAAACTCAGTCCTTTCGGAGCGGCTCCTTTCGTCGCCCCGGAAACAAGGGAGCAGGTAGAGGACAGGGGTCACAACAAACATATAACAAAGGCAATACACAGACCACCTATGATAAAAACACCCGAGGTGGATATCGTGGCTCCAGCACAAAGGGCAGAGGACGCGGCTACGGCAACACCAGGTCCTCCCCCAAGAACAAGCAGTGACGCCCTCTCCCTTCCTCCCGACCACATAACACCTGTCGGGGGAAGGCTACAAAGGTTCCTGTCCACGTGGAATTCCATCACCACGGACAGGTGGGTCAAAGATATTATAAAATACGGTTACTGTCTGGAGTTAACCTCCACTCCACCCACAATACCACCAAGAAGCCGTCCTATGTCCTCAGAGCACTTAACGCTCTTACAGCAAGAAGTGCAAAGTATGCTTCTAAAAGGCGCTATAGAGGTCGTACCCATCCACGAGCAGGGTGCGGGAGTGTACTCCCTCTACTTCTTAATTCCAAAAAAGGACGGGTCGCTCAGACCTATATTGGACCTGAGACCCCTGAACCAGTACATTCTTTCAGAGCACTTTCATATGCTCACTCTACAGCAAGTCCTTCCGCTTCTCAAGCAGGGAGACTTCCTAGCCACACTGGACCTCAAGGATGCGTACTTTCACATACCCATCCACCCCTCACACAAAAAATACCTCAGGTTCACTGTTCAGGGGCAGCACTATCAGTTCAAAGTCCTTCCCTTCGGCGTGACAACAGCGCCCAGGGTTTTCACGAAGTGCCTCGCTACGGTGGCAGCACATCTACGGAGGCAGCATATACACGTCTACCCCTACCTAGACGACTGGCTCGTTCAAGCGAAGTCAGCCCAGCAATGTGCAAGCCACATGTCCCGCACCATTCACCTTCTTCACAGTCTGGGATTCTCACTGAATTATCCAAAGTCCCATCTCCAGCCCGCACACGTACAACAGTACCTAGGTGCGACTATAGACACTCTGGCGGCCACAGCTCAGCCAAATTTAGTGAGGATCGACAGCATACAACTGCTGATCTCCAAATTCAAACCCAATCACTCACTTCCAGCGCGAGTGTTCATGCAGTTGATAGGCATGATGGTCTCCTGCATCTTCATAGTCCCGCACGCGAGATTACATATGCGCCCACTTCAGGAGTGCCTAGCACGTCAGTGGAATCAGGCTCAAGGACAGTTAAAGGACCTAGTGTTGGTGAGCGGTCGGGCATACAACTCTCTGCATTGGTGGAATCCACAAAACCTTTGCAAGGGCCGACCGTTCCAAGAGCCTGTCCCACAAATAGTACTGACAGCGGACGCGTCTCTCCAGGGATGGGGAGCTCATGTACTCCACTACACAGTGCAAGGACTATGGACAACACAACAAAAGAAGTTGCACATCAACCTTCTGGAATTGATGGCAATCTTCCTAGCCATGAAGGCGTTCAAAGTACATCTATGCAACAAGGTCGTGTTGATCCGGACGGACAACATGACCGCAATGTACTACATACAGAAACAGGGAGGCACACACTCTCCACAGTTGTCTCATCTGGCTCAGAGCATGTGGAAGTGGGCCATTCAAAGGAACATGTTCCTCATGGCGGAACACCTCCCTGGCAAGGACAACCAGATGGCGGATCTGCTCAGCAGACACAGCCACCAAATGCACGAGTGGGAGTTACACCCATCAGTACTCCAACCGTACTTTCAGCAGTGGGGTCATCCGGAGATAGACCTATTCGCGACAAGCGAAAACGCAAAATGCCCAAGCTTCGCCGCCAGATTCCCACATCCGCAGTCGCAGGGCAATGCGATATGGATGAACTGGTCCGGCAGATTTGCGTACGCTTTTCCCCCAGCGCCATTGATACCGCTAGTGGCCCGCAAACTCCGACAACACTCCCTGACACTCGTCCTAGTTGCTCCCACGTGGGCACGCCAGCCGTGGTACACCACCTTCCTCGAACTTTCCGTGGTGCCGCATCAAAGGCTGCGGATCAAACCCGCGCATTTGACGCAGAACCATGGAGAGGTTCAGCACCCAGATCCGCAACAGCTGAATCTGGCGATCTGGCTCCTGAAGTCCTAGAGTTTGGCTATCTCAACCTGCCACCTGACTGTATGGACATCATCAAGGAGGCCAGGAGACCCACTACCAGAGCTTGCTATGCAGCCAAATGGAAAAGGTTCGTCATTTATTGCGGAAATAATGACATCAACCCGCTGGACGCATCCATCCAAAACATCATCTGTTATCTCTTACACCTATATCGATGCAATCTGGCGTACACCTCTATACGTGTCCATTTGACCGCAATATCAGCCTATCTGCAAACCAGGCAGCACCTCTCTCTATTCAGAGTGCCTGCCATCAAAGCATTCTTGGAAGGGCTCAAACGAGTCATTCCACCTAGTCACCCACCGGCTCCAATGTGGAACCTCAACTTGGTCCTCACACGCCTGATGGGTCCACCCTTTGAACCTCTACACTCATGCGAGATTCAATTCCTTACCTGGAAAGTGGCCTTCCTAGTAGCGATCACTTCCCTCAGAAGAGTTAGTGAACTCCAGGCACTAACCGTTCAAGAGCCATTTATTCAGGTTCACGCTAACAGGGTCGTACTACGTACCAACCCCAAGTTCATGCCCAAGGTAATATCACAGTTCCACATGAACCAGACTATTGAACTGCCCGTTTTCTTCCAAAACCCACAAACTGTTGCAGAAAGGGCACTACATACACTAGATGTACGGAGGGCCCTCATGTACTACATCGACAGGACTAAACCATTCAGGAAGACAAAACAACTGTTCGTTGCCTTTGCCCCACACCACAAAGGTAACGCCATCTCCAAAGCAGGGATAGCCAGATGGATAGTTAAGTGTATTCAAATCTGTTATCAAAAGGCAAAACGCACATTAACTATTCCACCACGAGCCCACTCAACACGTAAGTTGGGGGCTTCCATGGCCTTCCTAGGAAATATTCCCCTGCATGATATATGCAGAGCAGCCACATGGTCCACTACACACACATTTACAAAACACTATTGCGTAGATGTGCAGTCAAAACAGCAGGCAGCTGTAGGACAGGCTGTTCTCAAAACACTTTTTCAGACCGCTGCAGCTGGCACGGGTAGCCGCCGCTAATAGAGGGCACTGCTATGTATTCTATGCACAGATATGAATTCAGCAGCCCACATGCCTCGAACTGAATATGCTACTTACCAGTATGCATCTGTTCTTGGCATGTAGGGCTGCTGACATTCATATCGCCCTCCCTCCTCCCCGGCGCCTGTCGCAGCTGCAGCTCTCAGAATTACTGCAAGCATGGTCATCACTTTCTGTATCTACTCCATCACTGCCACAATGGCGAAAAACAATCTGAGGATGGAGAGGATGCCCATGCGCACTGTAGTCCAGGGGAGGAGTCACCTATCCAAGGATACTTCGAAGACTCTTCCAGGACAACAACGTGCAAACATCCGGACCCAACACTAGGCGGCGATCTATGCACAGATATGAATGTCAGCAGCCCTACATGCCAAGAACAGATGCATACTGGTAAGTAGCATATTCAGTACTCCATGACCTGTCTGTTATCTGCCTCGTGGTGCAACCGGACCCCAAGCCTTCAGAAGGGGGAGAAGGCCAAAGGGGGAAATGGCACACCCAGGCATCGCCTTATGTGACTGATTTGTGTTGCAGTGAAGTTAAAACGTGTACAGAGAAAACACAATTTTGAAAGCGAGTGTTGATTGGCTGTGAGCACAGGCAATGGGCTTCTCTTGACGAAAACCTCTGTAGTTGCTTATGTTCGAGGCATGTGGGCTGCTGAATTCATATCTGTGCATAGATCGCCGCCTAGTGTTGGGTCCGGATGTTTGCACGTTGTTGTCCTGGAAGAGTCTTCGAAGTATCCTTGGATAGGTGACTCCTCCCCTGGACTACAGTGCGCATGGGCATCCTCTCCATCCTCAGATTGTTTTTTTCCGCCATTGGGTTCGGATGTGCTATCTTAGCTCAAGTTAGGAAAATATTTTGTCGAGGCCACAAGGCCTTTAGTTCGCGTCGGTACTGTTTATCGATCGGTTTTCGATACTCTGTTAGTTTACTAATTTTCAGCACCGACTTTGTTCGCATTTACCTGTCCATCAACTACTTCGACGATGGAATCGAGGACGCCATTCAAAAGGTGTCCGGTATGTAATGCGAAGTACCCACACATCGACGTCCATCCGGTGTGCAACAAATGCCTTTCGCCGGACCACGACGAGTCGACATGTATGGCCTGTGCCCGGTTCCGTTCAAAGAAGACTCTGCGGAATCGTCGAGCGGCGAGGCTCGAAGCGCAGCACGCGGCACCGGCCCCAGCTGACATCTTCGACGACGCGGACGACGTCGAAGAAGTAGAAGTCTTACCCTCCAGTCCCGTTTCCGACCAAGAACCCGGATCGGACGAGGCCGACGAGTCACTCTTCCACAGAGGTGAAGACGACACCGAGGTAGGAGACGACGAGGAGGCCTTAGGGGCCGAAGAGTAGCTCCGATGATGAACAAGGCCTACCTGTTCAAACCGAGAATTCACCAGTGCCACAGACTATGGCTCCGGTCGAGGGATCGCCTTCGGGCCTTACCCGAGACCTATCACGCAGTCCTTCGGCCCCGCCCTCGGGCCCGGCCTCGGACGTTCAGCGGCAGCCATTACCGCTTAAGCCAGCTGGTTTCCCTTCCACGAAACCGAAAGCTGCTCAGGTTCCTACGAAACCGAAACTGAAAGTGGCGCTAGTCGGATCGAGGCCTTCAACACCTTCGACGCCGGCGCACCGTGTCGGCACCGACCGCACCAAGGGGGACTTCGGTGCCGAACTCGAGACGGGCGACATGGGAGTCGACAAACGGAAGAAGGCCATCGGCGCCGAAAAACCTGCTCGGTTACCGGCGTCGACGCCACCGACACCGAGGGCCGTCCCGCCTGCTACGCCTCGCAGCACTCCCTCGACGACACCGAAACCTCACGTGTCGAAGACGTCGACGGTGATCTCCGCACCTCGGCTCGATGCACCACGGGCGCAGAAGATATCTGCAGCCGCCTCGACGACCCTGGCGGGGCCACGACCTCTAAGGCGCCCCGAGTACGGCCTGGCGCAATGCCAGGCTGCAAAACCAAGGCTGCCCTCCAGGACCAGTCGGGTTCGATCGATCCAGCGGTTTCGTCGGTGCCGACCAGCATTACCTTCGGCTTGCCTCCATCCACAATCCCGAAGGCGTTTCAACTCAGGACACAGGCCACCAAAACTGCGGTTACGCCTGTCGAGCCGTCTCCGTCACGCGTCATCGACGCCGACACTGGCAGGATGATTCTCCACGACCGAAGGATAACTTCGGAACCGCCATTGGAACCTTTCAGGATCCCGCTAAAGAGGAAGCTGCCTGTGGACACAGAACCTCTCCTGTATGAACCCTTTCATTCACCCTACCAGGATCCACACCGGGCCTCCCCCGCACGCTCCGACACGGATGCATTGGAGGACTACATGGGTGAACAAGTCCCCTACCATGTGGACACGGACCCTGATGACCAGCAGGACCCTGACCAAACTTGGGGCGACCCTGCAGACCCCAGTGCACCTCTTGATGCACAGGACCCACAACTATATGGGGCAAAAACGTCACCCACAGAGGATACTGCGGCGTTCAACGCTCTGATTGAACGGGCGGCGAACAACCATGATGTACAGCTTCACTCTGATATCATCGAAGATGACTTTCTAATGGACACCTTTGCATCCTCAGAAAGACATGTAAAGACTCTGCCAATGTTGAAGGGGGTCCTTAAGCCAGCCACTGACATTTTCAGGGAACCCACCAGGGCACGAGTGATAAACCCCAGGATCGATAAGAAATACAGATCAGCACCTGGGGATCCTACTTACATCAGAGGACAATTACCACTCGACTCCATCGTTGTGGCGAATGCCCGCAAGAGGGCACACTCGCAGACAACGGGTGACGCTCCTCCCCCGGACAAGGAGTCCAAGGTGCTGGAGACCTCCGGCAAGCGAGTTGCCGCACAAGCTGCAAGCATATGGCGCATAGCTAACACTCAAGCGCTCCTCGCTCGCTACGATAGGGCGCACTATGACACAATGGAGCAACTCCTTCAACACCTCCCTGACCCCTACAAAGAAGGTGCAGAAATCCTTATCGGAGAGGGACAGCTACTCACAAATGCTGCCATCAAATGTGCACTAGACGCTGCTGACACGGCTGCCAGGGCCATCAACACTAGCGTCATCCTACGACGTCACGCCTGGCTACGTATCTCAGGATTTAAGCCTGAGGTACAAAACAATATCCTTAATCAGCCCGTCAACCCCGACTTTTTGTTCGGGCCTGAGGTTGACGCCACCCTCGAAGATAAAAAAGGACACGGACACTGCAAAGTCCATGGGCGCCCTACAAACTCAGTCCTTTCGGAGCGGCTCCTTTCGTCGCCCCGGAAACAAGGGAGCAGGCAGAGGACAGGGGTCACAACAAACATATAACAAGGGTAATACGCAGACCACCTACGATAAGAACACCCGAGGTGGCTATCGTGGCTCCAGTACCAAGGGCAGAGGACGTGGCTACGGCAACACCAGGTCCTCCCCCAAGAACAAGCAGTGACGCCCTCTCCCTTCCTCCCGACCACATAACACCTGTCGGGGGAAGGCTACAACGGTTCCTGTCCACGTGGAACTCCATCACCACGGACAGGTGGGTCAAAGATATTATAAAATACGGTTACTGTCTGGAGTTAACTTCCACTCCACCCACAATACCACCAAGAAACCGTCCTATGTCCTCAGAGCACTTGACGCTCTTACAGCAAGAGGTAGAAAGTATGCTTCTAAAAGGCGCTATCGAGGTCGTACCCGTCCACGAGCGGGGCACGGGGGTTTACTCCCTCTACTTCTTAATTCCAAAAAAGGACGGGTCGCTCAGGCCTATATTAGACCTGAGACCCCTGAACCAGTACATTCTTTCGGAGCACTTTCACATGCTCACTCTACAGCAAGTCCTTCCGCTTCTCCAGCAGGGAGACTTCCTAGCATCACTGGACCTCAAGGATGCGTATTTTCACATACCCATCCACCCCTCACACAAAAAATACCTCAGGTTCACTGTTCAGGGGCAGCACTATCAGTTCAAAGTCCTTCCCTTCGGCGTGACAACAGCGCCCAGGGTTTTCACAAAGTGCCTAGCTACGGTGGCGGCACATTTACGGAGACAGCACATACACGTCTACCCCTACCTAGACGACTGGCTCGTTCAAGCGAGATCGGCCCAGCAATGTGCAAGCCCCGTGTCCCGTACCATTCACCTTCTTCACAGTCTGGGATTCTCACTAAATTACCCAAAGTCTCATCTCCAGCCCGCACACGTACAACAGTACCTAGGTGCGACTATAGACACTCTGGCGGCCACAGCTCAGCCAAATTTAGTGAGGATCAACGGCATACAAGCGCTGATCTCCAAGTTCAGACCCAACCACTTGCTTCCAGCGCGAGTGTTTATGCAGTTGATAGGCATGATGGCCTCCTGCATCTTCATAGTCCCGCACGCGAGATTACATATGCGCCCACTTCAGGAGTGCCTAGCACGTCAGTGGAATCAGGCTCAAGGACAGTTGAAAGACCTAGTGTTGGTGAGCGGTCGGGCATACAACTCTCTGCATTGGTGGAATCCACAAAACCTTTGCAAGGGCCGACCGTTCCAAGAGCCTGTTCCACAAATAGTACTGACAGCGGACGCGTCTCTCCAGGGATGGGGAGCTCATGTACTCCACTACACAGTGCAGGGACTATGGACGACACAACAGAAGAAGATGCACATCAACCTTCTGGAACTGATGGCAATCTTCCTGGCCATGAAGGCTTTCAAAGTACATCTGTGCAACAAGGTCGTGTTGATCCGGACGGACAACATGACCGCAATGTACTACATACAGAAGCAGGGAGGGACACACTCTCCACAGTTGTCTCATCTGGCTCAGAGCATGTGGAAGTGGGCCATTCAGAGGAACATGTTCCTCATGGCGGAACACCTCCCCGGCAAGGACAACCAGATGGCGGATCTGCTCAGCAGACACAGCCACCAGATGCACGAGTGGGAGTTACACCCATCGGTACTCCAACCGTACTTCCAGCAGTGGGGTCACCCAGAAATAGACCTATTCGCGACAAGCGAAAACGCAAAATGCCAAAGCTTCGCCGCCAGATTCCCACACCCGCAGTCGCAGGGCAATGCGATATGGATGAACTGGTCCGGCAAATTTGCGTACGCTTTTCCTCCAGCACCGTTGATACCGCTGGTGGCTCGCAAACTCCGACAACACTCCCTGACACTCGTCCTAGTTGCTCCCACGTGGGCACGCCAGCCGTGGTACACCACCTTCCTCGAACTTTCCGTGGTACCGCATCAAAGGCTGCGGATCAAACCCGCGCATTTGACGCAGAACCATGGAGAGGTTCAGCACCCAGATCCGCAACAGCTGAACCTGGCGATCTGGCTCCTGAAGTCCTAGAGTTTGGCTATCTCAATCTGCCACCTGACTGTATGGACATCATCAAGGAGGCCAGGAGACCCACTACAAGAGCTTGCTATGCAGCCAAATGGAAACGGTTCGTCATTTATTGCGGTAATAATGACATTAACCCGCTGGACGCATCCATCCACAACATCATATGTTACCTCTTACACCTATACCGATGCAATCTGGCGTACACCTCTATACGGGTCCATTTGACCGCAATATCAGCCTATCTGCAAACCAGGCAGCACCTCTCTCTCTTCAGAGTGCCTGCCATCAAAGCATTCTTGGAAGGACTCAAACGAGTCATTCCACCTAGTCACCCACCGGCTCCAATGTGGAACCTCAACTTGGTCCTCACACGCCTGATGGGTCCACCCTTTGAACCTCTACACTCATGCGAGATTCAATTCCTTACCTGGAAAGTAGCCTTCCTGGTAGCGATCACTTCCCTAAGAAGAGTTAGTGAACTCCAGGCACTAACCGTTCAAGAGCCATTTATTCAGGTTCACGCCAACAGGGTCGTACTACGTACCAACCCCAAATTCATGCCCAAGGTAATATCGCAGTTCCACATGAACCAGACTATTGAACTGCCCGTTTTCTTCCAAAACCCACAAACTGTTGCAGAGAGGGCATTACATACACTAGATGTACGGAGGGCCCTCATGTACTACATCGACAGGACTAAACCCTTCAGGAAGACAAAACAACTGTTCGTTGCCTTTGCCCCACACCACAAAGGTAACGCCATCTCCAAAGCAGGGATAGCCAGATGGATAGTTAAGTGTATTCAAATCTGTTATCAAAAGGCAAAACGCACATTAACTATTCCACCACGAGCCCACTCAACACGCAAGTTGGGGGCTTCCATGGCCTTCCTAGGAAACATTCCCCTGCATGATATATGCAGAGCAGCCACATGGTCCACTACACACACATTTACAAAACACTATTGCGTAGATGTGCAGTCAAAACAGCAGGCAGCTGTAGGACAGGCTGTTCTCAAAACACTTTTTCAGACCGCTGCAGCTGGCACGGGTAGCCGCCGCCAATAGAGGGCACTGCTATGTATTCTATGCACAGATATGAATTCAGCAGCCCACATGCCTCGAACTGAATATGCTACTTACCAGTATGCATCTGTTCTTGGCATGTAGGGCTGCTGACATTCATATCGCCCTCCCTCCTCCCCGGCGCCTGTCGCAGCTGCAGCTCTCAGAATTATTGCAAGCATGGTCATCACTTTCTGTATCTACTCCATCACTGCCACAATGGCGAAAAACAATCTGAGGATGGAGAGGATGCCCATGCGCACTGTAGTCCAGGGGAGGAGTCACCTATCCAAGGATACTTCGAAGACTCTTCCAGGACAACAACGTGCAAACATCCGGACCCAACACTAGGCGGCGATCTATGCACAGATATGAATGTCAGCAGCCCTACATGCCAAGAACAGATGCATACTGGTAAGTAGCATATTCATTACTGGTGTGCTTCATGACCTGTCTGGTTTTTGGTTTGTAAATCCACCAGGTACTCTTTTCCATTCTTCACCGATTACGCTTTTAGGGTGCAGTTAGTCAGAGCGTGTGCAAAGTAATTGAGCTTGAGTTTTCATATTTAGCTTGTAGGTTACATTTTTCAGAGGTACCTCCTGTAAGTGCTGCTCTTTTATCTGTTAAGTATTCAGCTCTTCTTCATTCCATAATATGCTATTCCTTTCCCCCAGCCTTTGTGCCCTCGTCCAACTGAGTAGTGTCACGGACATATTTGTCAGTGCTCCCCCATAAGTCATCTTTCTCCGAATTGCAGGTTGAGTGTACCTTTCAGTTGTTCTTGGGTGGCATGAAGGATTGCAGTGGCAATATCTTAAACAATGCTCATTCCTGCTTCTTGGTCACATGTTGTGGTCTTCGTTCCTTATCACCACTGACTGCTGCCTCTACGGGCTCCTCCTGCGATGATGATACACTTGCCCTCACTGAGAACGAGTGTTCAGTAATGAGAAACCCATCATGTACTCATAAATCTGAGCTGGACAGAGGCCCGTACCTCATATTGCAGGCAGCTAAAAGTGACTTGGTGTTTTTGCAAGAGAGCTTCTTGTGTAGGGCAAGAGGAGGGACCGTGGTGATCTTCTCTTCTTGCAGGTTTTTAAGATTTGCTGTACCTTCCAGCTCCAGTGTGGTAGGGACTCATGAGGGTGAAGAATGATGTACTGTGTCTGTCTGCTTATCTACTAAATAGTGCCTAAAATACTGTGTCTTCACTTTTAGGAATGATGGCCCGAAGAATGCCGCTGTTATCTCGGCTACCCTCCAAAAAGGTGAGAAACCATTTTCAAGCAGACGTCAGTTAGACTTTGTAGCTAAAATATCTTTTACTGTGCAACTTGATGTCCTTCTTGCGTTGTCTTAAATCTTTGTATGCTGTGGGACATATATGTATGCTATAGCTTAACTCTTGATATTGGGTGAACTTGTCAGGTCAGTGTTTTGTGGGCCATGCTATCTATTTAAAAGACTGATTTGTCTGTAGTGCTTCTAAGAAGGACAGGTGCATTGTCTGACCGGAGATGGTCATACCGATGCTGCGTTTTGAAGGTATGCTTCGCTCCTGCATATGTGGTGTAAGGCTTAAAACCAGTCTGATTAATGATGAGACAATCCCGAACCTGACTTTATGAGGAGAACTCTTACGGATCTGACTCCTGAAATCAGATTGCCATTCCACATATGATTATTGATTGCAACTAAGGTTGAGCTTACTTATAGATCGGATATGGTGGTTCTTGTAAAAATGGGGCAATAGTTAGATCCAAATTGTGCTTTTAAAGGAAACTACACTTCATGCAGCGAAAATTGCTGCAAGTTTCTCTATGTACTCATCACATGTAGAAGCTGAACGGTTATCAAATGGCCCCTGTAGTTTCGTATGTCAAGTAAATATATTGTGGGATTTGACTCGAGCACTTGTCCCAAATTTCTATGAACAATCTCAGTTGATGTTTGTCAATCTTAGATGGTGCCTCAGTTATTGCTTTCACCAAACCTCCAAATGGAATGCTCCACAGAAGATGTCAAAAACTGTCAGTTCTCTCTTGTCACAGTCATACTCCCATCTTTCTGCACTCCAAGAATTCCTGCTAATATCCTGTTGTAGTCCTCGACACAATTGGCATGAATCTAATTATCGTCCTGGAAAGCTTGTCCTGACCGGAGATTTTTAAATCTGTACAATATTAGCTTTGAAAAATAGTAGTCACGAATCTGAGTCGGCATGGTATACGCAAATATTTATGAGCACCGGATGGTGTAACCGAGGTAGTTAAGATTTCAGAATTGGCTTCAAGTGTCACTTGATGATGTGCTGCATTAAGTTGTATTGGTGTAAAATAACCAGCATCACTCAGCATGCCTACTATTTCCGGTATTTTGGAAATCGAATGATGTTCAGTAACAATATTCCTGGTGAGCGAGCGCCAACCTGCATGCACACAATCTTATTTACCCACCCCTCCTTTTGCACACTCTAGGACAGCGTAAATCAAATGTGCAACATCACAAGGCTTAATAATCTCTTGCACACATAAATCACCTAAAAGCTGTCTCAACTCACCCTTAAGATTGAGTTTCACATTTCTCTTCTTGTGTTCGACAGGATGGCACCTTTCTGCAAAATTGTGTGCTCAAACCGTTTCCTACAACCTACTTTGACAAAGAAAACATCTCCGAAACAGTTCATAATATGACAGACGCATCCATCCGCCTCACCAGAATCACTGGGGTATCTGTACCTGGTGCCGGTGTGGTCCCTAATCTACCCTGATTTACCCATCCAATTAGGTTACTAATGTCACTCGGCACGTAATCTTTTGTGTAAGTACCCATGTCCTTAATCTCCTAAGAGGTCTTCATAGTAGCCGTAAGTATTGATACGGTGCTCACCAAACGCTTCACTTTTGATATATGAGGCCTTCCGGAGCACATTCGCCAGAACGTCTGTAAACGTGTATTCAAATAAAATAAATACAGGTCAACCTGATTCGGCCATGACTCTTGATATTTACTGTTCATCTCATTTTGACATTCCTTCACTCACATCATTTATTTTCTCCTTTATGTGACTTACTCTCACTGAGTGAACATGTGCCCTAAACACACTTTTAAAAGTGTCCCGATATTTTGCACTTCTTTCCCACTGCTGGACAAGCAGAATTGCTTCCCTCGCGTCCTTGAACCACGTCTTAAATCGATATCTTCCTCTCCCTTCCTTTGTATATGACTTTTCTCTCTTTACTCACAACATTGACCGTAGGGTGAATCAATTGTGCTCTTTCTTGCAATGGCCCAAGCAGGTAACATTAACTTCTCAAACCCCTTGGCTGTTCATATATTTTCTCAGGAGCTGGATTTTGGCCAGAGTAATATTTTATGAAGATTATTAAAATCAGTATTAGTCTCAATTTGGTCTCTGAGATCTTGGTCTGTGCAGTTTTCAAAGTCACTGTGCAGCAGCCCGGAATCCTTTGTGCCTCCATATGTCATTAGTTTCCTGCTTTCCTTGTTTCTACTAAAAGTTGTGTGCTGCTACTTCGAAACGTGATCCTCATTAAAGTGCCCTTTCTTTTGATTCACAGCTTCAGTGTACTCCTGGCGTCTGCCAAATTCAGCTGGGATCGGCTCAGTTTCTAGTAAGTGATCACATTTGTTTGGCCCTCAGCACCCAATGAAATAAACAGTGCTTCAAATGACTTTCTGTCACTTTCTACCTAATGATGTTTGAAAACTCTGTGCCATTGTTTTCACTTCATGTTTGGCTTGCCTGGGTTTTGGAAAACTGCAATAGGCGGTTGCACACTCTGCAAGGTTGCCATGGTTAGGCCCAAGGTATCTCCTTAGCTTCATCTTGCACTTTTTCTCAATAACTCTGAAACCAGTTTGCAATTTCTACAAAACTGTGCACAGTGCTGTTCATTTCTTATATCCCGATGGCATTTAGGTCTGTAAACAATACTTGCATGCTTTCTCTTTGTGCCAATATCCGTTATCGCTAGTCTTTTGTGACCAGTGAATGTTTTTGTTTCCCTTGATTTATCTGCTAAACAGTAAAGTACCACTGCATCTTCTCACGATGCGTGGGGACGTAACCGCATTCTATGTACTCTAGGTCAGGTACAGCGTTTGCATGCTGTGATGGCTCAGCCTGACCTTGATTGACCAGCACGTTACTGCTTTGGCTAGCTTTACTTGAGCAGTATGTTAGATAGCCACAGCCCTCCTTCCTTTTGTGCTCTGCTCGGCTGCTTCTGTCCTGCTCCAAATGTCTGCTGCCCGCTGCACTAGATGTACTTCTTTTTCTCTGAAGCTGGTTCTTTTGGTTGAGCACCTTTCTCCTAACCTTACACGACGGGCTCAAAACCGCTGCTATTCATTGCCAAAAGTATGTGGTGATCTACACCTAGAAGCAAATCGACCATTCAGGAAGAAATCTGAGTCTTGTGGTGGGTTTTTAAAGTTGTTCGCTGGTAGCTTGGAAGAGCCTGTGGGTACACCGCCCCCATTCGGGATCCAGGCTTCTACTAATGGCCACAACCGGAATCTGGACCATACTCCTCATTTAATGAGTGAGCAGCTTCTGCTTATTAGGGCATTAAGTCATACATGCAATCTCCAAAAGTAAATGCTATAAAGCCATAAAACTGCCACAGAAGAATACAATAATTCGCTTTTGTTCAACAAAATAATTGCATTGTTTGCATCCAAGGGGAAATATGATCAATAAACTTCATACTTAATCTCCCCTAGCCACTGGGATGAATTGTCATTTTGAGTTTTCCTCCTTTGCAGTTAACCCACGAACGAGTATCAGCCTTTCAACGCAAGAGGCCATATTGTGCCACGTCTCCTTTAGATTATGCTTCACCAAAGTCCGTACCATGGGACCAGATCCTTGACTGGGTAGGAATGATAGAAGAATGTAAGGATTGCACCCTTACTTCCACCCCTGCACCAGACCTTCCTGGAGCATGAAGGCTACAAGACCCACCATGGTGCTCCCATGTAACCCCTGTACTCCATTGTTATCTGCCTCGTGGTGCAACCGGACCCCAAGCCTTCAGAAGGGGGAGAAGGCCAAAGGGGGAAATGGCACACCCAGGCATCGCCTTATGTGACTGATTTGTGTTGCAGTGAAGTTAAAACATGTACAGAGAAAACACAATTTTGAAAGCGAGTGTTGATTGGCTGTGAGCACAGGCAATGGGCTTCTCTTGACGAAAACCTCTGTAGTTGCTTATTTACTGGTGTGCTTCATGACCTGTCTGGTTTTTGGTTTGTAAATCCACCAGGTACTCTTTTCCATTCTTCACCGATTACGCTTTTAGGGTGCAGTTAGTCAGAGCGTGTGCAAAGTAATTGAGCTTGAGTTTTCATATTTAGCTTGTAGGTTACATTTTTCAGAGGTACCTCCTGTAAGTGCTGCTCTTTTATCTGTTAAGTATTCAGCTCCTCTTCATTCCATAATATGCTATTCCTTTCCCCCAGCCTTTGTGCCCTCGTCCAACTGAGTAGTGTCACGGACATATTTGTCAGTGCTCCCCCATAAGTCCTCTTTCTCCGAATTGCAGGTTGAGTGTACCTTTCAGTTGTTCTTGGGTGGCATGAAGGATTGCAGTGGCAATATCTTAAACAATGCTCATTCCTGCTTCTTGGTCACATGTTGTGGTCTTCGTTCCTTATCACCACTGACTGCTGCCTCTACGGGCTCCTCCTGCGATGATGATACACTTGCCCTCACTGAGAACGAGTGTTCAGTAATGAGAAACCCATCATGTACTCATAAATCTGAGCTGGACAGAGGCCCGTACCTCATATTGCAGGCAGCTAAAAGTGACTTGGTGTTTTTGCAAGAGAGCTTCTTGTGTAGGGCAAGAGGAGGGACCGTGGTGATCTTCTCTTCTTGCAGGTTTTTAAGATTTGCTGTACCTTCCAGCTCCAGTGTGGTAGGGACTCATGAGGGTGAAGAATGATGTACTGTGTCTGTCTGCTTATCTACTAAATAGTGCCTAAAATACTGTGTCTTCACTTTTAGGAATGATGGCCCGAAGAATGCCGCTGTTATCTCGGCTACCCTCCAAAAAGGTGAGAAACCATTTTCAAGCAGGCGTCAGTTAGACTTTGTAGCTTAAATGTCTTTTACTGTGCAACTTGATGTCCTTCTTGCGTTGTCTTAAATCTTTGTATGCTGTGGGACATATATGTATGCTATAGCTTAACTCTTGATATTGGGTGAACTTGTCAGGTCAGTGTTTTGTGGGCCATGCTATCTATTTGAAAGACTGATTTGTCTGTAGTGCTTCTAAGAAGGACAGGTGCATTGTCTGACCGGAGATGGTCATACCGATGCTGCGTTTTGAAGGTATGCTTCGCTCTTGCATATGTGGTGTAAGGCTTAAAATCAGTCTGATTAATGATGAGACAATCCCGAACCTGACTTTATGAGGAGAACTCTTACGGATCTGACTCCTGAAATCAGATTGCCATTCCACATATGATTATTGCTTGCTGATTGCAACTAAGGTTGAGCTTACTTATAGATCGGATATGGTGGTTCTTGTAAAAATGGGGCAATAGTTAGATCCAAATTGTGCTTTTAAAGGAAACTACACTTCATGCAGCGAAAATTGCTGCAAGTTTCTCTATGTACTAATCACATGTAGAAGCTGAACGGTTATCAAATGGCCCCTGTAGTTTCGTATGTCAAGTAAATATATTGTGGGATTTAACTCGAGCACTTGTCCCAAATTTCTATGAACAATCTCAGTTGATGTTTGTCAATCTTAGATGGTGCCTCAGTTATTGCTTTCACCAAACCTCCAAATTGAATGCTCCACAGTAGATGTAAAAAACTGTCAGTTCTCTCTTGTCACAGTCATACTCCCATCTTTCTGCACTCCAAGAATTCCTGCTAATATCCTGTTGTAGTCCTCGACACAATTGGCATGAATCTAATTATCGTCCTGGAAAGCTTGTCCTGACCGGAGATTTTTAAATCTGTACAATATTAGCTTTGAAAAATAGTAGTCACGAATCTGAGTCGGCATGGTATACGCAAATATTTATGAGCACCGGATGGTGTAACAGAGGTAGTTAAGATTTCAGAATTGGCTTCAAGTGTCACTTGATGATGTGCTGCATTAAGTTGTATTGGTGTAAAATAACCAGCATCACTCAGCATGCCTACTATTTCCGGTATTTTGGAAATCGAATGATGTTCAGTAACAATATTCCTGGTGAGCGAGCGCCAACCTGCATGCACACAATCTTATTTACCCACCCCTCCTTTTGCACACTCTAGGACAGCGTAAATCAAATGTGCAACATCACAAGGCTTAATAATCTCTTGCACACATAAATCACCTAAAAGCTGTCTCAACTCACCCTTAAGATTGAGTTTCACATTTCTCTTCTTGTGTTCGACAGGATGGCACCTTTCTGCAAAATTGTGTGCTCAAACCGTTTCCTACAACCTACTTTGACAAAGAAAACATCTCCGAAACAGTTCATAATATGACAGACGCATCCATCCGCCTCACCAGAATCACTGGGGTATCTGTACCTGGTGCCGGTGTGGTCCCTAATCTACCCTGATTTACCCATCCAATTAGGTTACTAATGTCACTCGGCACGTAATCTTTTGTGTAAGTACCCATGTCCTTAATCTCCTAAGAGGTCTTCATAGTAGCCGTAAGTATTGATACGGTGCTCACCAAACGCTTCACTTTTGATATATGAGGCCTTCCGGAGCACATTCGCCAGAACGTCTGTAAACGTGTATTCAAATAAAATAAATACAGGTCAACCTGATTCGGCCATGACTCTTGATATTTACTGTTCATCTCATTTTGACATTCCTTCACTCACATCATTTATTTTCTCCTTTATGTGACTTACTCTCACTGAGTGAACATGTGCCCTAAACACACTTTTAAAAGTGTCCCGATATTTTGCACTTCTTTCCCACTGCTGGACAAGCAGAATTGCTTCCCTCGCGTCCTTGAACCACGTCTTAAATCGATATCTTCCTCTCCCTTCCTTTGTATATGACTTTTCTCTCTTTACTCACAACATTGACCGTAGGGTGAATCAATTGTGCTCTTTCTTGCAATGGCCCAAGCAGGTAACATTAACTTCTCAAACCCCTTGGCTGTTCATATATTTTTTCAGGAGCTGGATTTTGGCCAGAGTAATATTTTATGAAGATTATTAAAATCAGTATTAGTCTCAATTTGGTCTCTGAGATCTTGGTCTGTGCAGTTTTCAAAGTCACTGTGCAGCAGCCCGGAATCCTTTGTGCCTCCATATGTCATTAGTTTCCTGCTTTCCTTGTTTCTACTAAAAGTTGTGTGCTGCTACTTCGAAACGTGATCCTCATTAAAGTGCCCTTTCTTTTGATTCACAGCTTCAGTGTACTCCTGGCGTCTGCCAAATTCAGCTGGGATCGGCTCAGTTTCTAGTAAGTGATCACATTTGTTTGGCCCTCAGCACCCAATGAAATAAACAGTGCTTCAAATGACTTTCTGTCACTTTCTACCTAATGATGTTTGAAAACTCTGTGCCATTGTTTTCACTTCATGTTTGGCTTGCCTGGGTTTTGGAAAACTGCAATAGGCGGTTGCACACTCTGCAAGGTTGCCATGGTTAGGCCCAAGGTATCTCCTTAGCTTCACCTTGCACTTTTTCTCAATAACTCTGAAACCAGTTTGCAATTTCTACAAAACTGTGCACAGTGCTGTTCATTTCTTATATCCCGATGGCATTTAGGTCTGTAAACAATACTTGCGTGCTTTCTCTTTGTGCCAATATCAGTTATCGCTAGTCTTTTGTGACCAGTGAATGTTTTTGTGTCCGCGATTTATCTGCTAAACAGTAAAGTACCACTGCATCTTCTCACGATGCGTGGGGACGTAACCGCATTCTATGTACTCTAGGTCAGGTACAGCGTTTGCATGCTGTGATGGCTCAGCCTGACCTTGATTGACCAGCACGTTACTGCTTTGGCTAGCTTTACTTGAGCAGTATGTTAGATAGCCACAGCCCTCCTTCCTTTTGTGCTCTGCTCGGCTGCTTCTGTCCTGCTCCAAATGTCTGCTGCCCGATGTACTTCTTTTTCTCTGAAGCTGGTTCTTTTGGTTGAGCACCTTTCTCCTAACCTTACACGACGGGCTCAAAACCGCTGCTACTCATTGCCAAAAGTATGTGGTGATCTACACCTAGAAGCAAATCGACCATTCAGGAAGAAATCTGAGTCTTGTGGTGGGTTTTTAAAGTTGTTCGCTGGTAGCTTGGAAGAGCCTGTGGGTACACCGCCCCCATTCGGGATCCAGGCTTTTACTAATGGCCACAACCGGAATCTGGACCATACTCCTCATTTAATGAGTGAGCAGCTTCTGCTTATTAGGGCATTAAGTCATACATGCAATCTCCAAAAGTAAATGCTATAAAGCCATAAAACTGCCACAGAAGAATACAATAATTCGCTTTTGTTCAACAAAATAATTGCATTGTTTGCATCCAAGGGGAAATATGATCAATAAACTTCATACTTAATCTCCCCTAGCCACTGGGATGAATTGTCATTTTGAGTTTTCCTCCTTTGCAGTTAACCCACTAACGAGTATCAGCCTTTCAACGCAAGAGGCCATATTGTGCCACGTCTCCTTTAGATTATGCTTCACCAAAGTCCGTACCATGGGACCAGATCCTTGACTGGGTAGGAATGATAGAAGAATGTAAGGATTGCACCCTTACTTCCACCCCTGCACCAGACCTTCCTGGAGCATGGAGGCTACAAGACCCACCATGGTGCTCCCATGTAACCCCTGTACTCCATGACCTGTCTGTTATCTGCCTCGTGGTGCAACCGGACCCCAAGCCTTCAGAAGGGGGAGAAGGCCAAAGGGGGAAATGGCACACCCAGGCATCGCCTTATGTGACTGATTTGTGTTGCAGTGAAGTTAAAACGTGTACAGAGAAAACACAATTTTGAAAGCGAGTGTTGATTGGCTGTGAGCACAGGCAATGGGCTTCTCTTGACGAAAACCTCTGTAGTTGCTTATTTACTGGTGTGCTTCATGACCTGTCTGGTTTTTGGTTTGTAAATCCACCAGGTACTCTTTTCCATTCTTCACCGATTACGCTTTTAGGGTGCAGTTAGTCAGAGCGTGTGCAAAGTAATTGAGCTTGAGTTTTCATATTTAGCTTGTAGGTTACATTTTTCAGAGGTACCTCCTGTAAGTGCTGCTCTTTTATCTGTTAAGTATTCAGCTCTTCTTCATTCCATAATATGCTATTCCTTTCCCCCAGCCTTTGTGCCCTCGTCCAACTGAGTAGTGTCACGGACATATTTGTCAGTGCTCCCCCATAAGTCATCTTTCTCCGAATTGCAGGTTGAGTGTACCTTTCAGTTGTTCTTGGGTGGCATGAAGGATTGCAGTGGCAATATCTTAAACAATGCTCATTCCTGCTTCTTGGTCACATGTTGTGGTCTTCGTTCCTTATCACCACTGACTGCTGCCTCTACGGGCTCCTCCTGCGATGATGATACACTTGCCCTCACTGAGAACGAGTGTTCAGTAATGAGAAACCCATCATGTACTCATAAATCTGAGCTGGACAGAGGCCCGTACCTCATATTGCAGGCAGCTAAAAGTGACTTGGTGTTTTTGCAAGAGAGCTTCTTGTGTAGGGCAAGAGGAGGGACCGTGGTGATCTTCTCTTCTTGCAGGTTTTTAAGATTTGCTGTACCTTCCAGCTCCAGTGTGGTAGGGACTCATGAGGGTGAAGAATGATGTACTGTGTCTGTCTGCTTATCTACTAAATAGTGCCTAAAATACTGTGTCTTCACTTTTAGGAATGATGGCCCGAAGAATGCCGCTGTTATCTCGGCTACCCTCCAAAAAGGTGAGAAACCATTTTCAAGCAGACGTCAGTTAGACTTTGTAGCTAAAATATCTTTTACTGTGCAACTTGATGTCCTTCTTGCGTTGTCTTAAATCTTTGTATGCTGTGGGACATATATGTATGCTATAGCTTAACTCTTGATATTGGGTGAACTTGTCAGGTCAGTGTTTTGTGGGCCATGCTATCTATTTGAAAGACTGATTTGTCTGTAGTGCTTCTAAGAAGGACAGGTGCATTGTCTGACCGGAGATGGTCATACCGATGCTGCGTTTTGAAGGTATGCTTCGCTCCTGCATATGTGGTGTAAGGCTTAAAACCAGTCTGATTAATGATGAGACAATCCCGAACCTGACTTTATGAGGAGAACTCTTACGGATCTGACTCCTGAAATCAGATTGCCATTCCACATATGATTATTGATTGCAACTAAGGTTGAGCTTACTTATAGATCGGATATGGTGGTTCTTGTAAAAATGGGGCAATAGTTAGATCCAAATTGTGCTTTTAAAGGAAACTACACTTCATGCAGTGAAAATTGCTGCAAGTTTCTCTATGTACTCATCACATGTAGAAGCTGAACGGTTATCAAATGGCCCCTGTAGTTTCGTATGTCAAGTAAATATATTGTGGGATTTGACTCGAGCACTTGTCCCAAATTTCTATGAACAATCTCAGTTGATGTTTGTCAATCTTAGATGGTGCCTCAGTTATTGCTTTCACCAAACCTCCAAATGGAATGCTCCACAGAAGATGTCAAAAACTGTCAGTTCTCTCTTGTCACAGTCATACTCCCATCTTTCTGCACTCCAAGAATTCCTGCTAATATCCTGTTGTAGTCCTCGACACAATTGGCATGAATCTAATTATCGTCCTGGAAAGCTTGTCCTGACCGGAGATTTTTAAATCTGTACAATATTAGCTTTGAAAAATAGTAGTCACGAATCTGAGTCGGCATGGTATACGCAAATATTTATGAGCACCGGATGGTGTAACAGAGGTAGTTAAGATTTCAGAATTGGCTTCAAGTGTCACTTGATGATGTGCTGCATTAAGTTGTATTGGTGTAAAATAACCAGCATCACTCAGCATGCCTACTATTTCCGGTATTTTGGAAATCGAATGATGTTCAGTAACAATATTCCTGGTGAGCGAGCGCCAACCTGCATGCACACAATCTTATTTACCCACCCCTCCTTTTGCACACTCTAGGACAGCGTAAATCAAATGTGCAACATCACAAGGCTTAATAATCTCTTGCACACATAAATCACCTAAAAGCTGTCTCAACTCACCCTTAAGATTGAGTTTCACATTTCTCTTCTTGTGTTCGACAGGATGGCACCTTTCTGCAAAATTGTGTGCTCAAACCGTTTCCTACAACCTACTTTGACAAAGAAAACATCTCCGAAACAGTTCATAATATGACAGACGCATCCATCCGCCTCACCAGAATCACTGGGGTATCTGTACCTGGTGCCGGTGTGGTCCCTAATCTACCCTGATTTACCCATCCAATTAGGTTACTAATGTCACTCGGCACGTAATCTTTTGTGTAAGTACCCATGTCCTTAATCTCCTAAGAGGTCTTCATAGTAGCCGTAAGTATTGATACGGTGCTCACCAAACGCTTCACTTTTGATATATGAGGCCTTCCGGAGCACATTCGCCAGAACGTCTGTAAACGTGTATTCAAATAAAATAAATACAGGTCAACCTGATTCGGCCATGACTCTTGATATTTACTGTTCATCTCATTTTGACATTCCTTCACTCACATCATTTATTTTCTCCTTTATGTGACTTACTCTCACTGAGTGAACATGTGCCCTAAACACACTTTTAAAAGTGTCCCGATATTTTGCACTTCTTTCCCACTGCTGGACAAGCAGAATTGCTTCCCTCGCGTGCTTGAACCACGTCTTAAATCGATATCTTCCTCTCCCTTCCTTTGTATATGACTTTTCTCTCTTTACTCACAACATTGACCGTAGGGTGAATCAATTGTACTCTTTCTTGCAATGGCCCAAGCAGGTAACATTAACTTCTCAAACCCCTTGGCTGTTCATATATTTTCTCAGGAGCTGGATTTTGGCCAGAGTAATATTTTATGAAGATTATTAAAATCAGTATTAGTCTCAATTTGGTCTCTGAGATCTTGGTCTGTGCAGTTTTCAAAGTCACTGTGCAGCAGCCCGGAATCCTTTGTGCCTCCATATGTCATTAGTTTCCTGCTTTCCTTGTTTCTACTAAAAGTTGTGTGCTGCTACTTCGAAACGTGATCCTCATTAAAGTGCCCTTTCTTTTGATTCACAGCTTCAGTGTACTCCTGGCGTCTGCCAAATTCAGCTGGGATCGGCTCAGTTTCTAGTAAGTGATCACATTTGTTTGGCCCTCAGCACCCAATGAAATAAACAGTGCTTCAAATGACTTTCTGTCACTTTCTACCTAATGATGTTTGAAAACTCTGTGCCATTGTTTTCACTTCATGTTTGGCTTGCCTGGGTTTTGGAAAACTGCAATAGGCGGTTGCACACTCTGCAAGGTTGCCATGGTTAGGCCCAAGGTATCTCCTTAGCTTCACCTTGCACTTTTTCTCAATAACTCTGAAACCAGTTTGCAATTTCTACAAAACTGTGCACAGTACTGTTCATTTCTTATATCCCGATGGCATTTAGGTCTGTAAACAATACTTGCATGCTTTCTCTTTGTGCCAATATCCGTTATCGCTAGTCTTTTGTGACCAGTGAATGTTTTTGTTTCCCTTGATTTATCTGCTAAACAGTAAAGTACCACTGCATCTTCTCACGATGCGTGGGGACGTAACCGCATTCTATGTACTCTAGGTCAGGTACAGCGTTTGCATGCTGTGATGGCTCAGCCTGACCTTGATTGACCAGCACGTTACTGCTTTGGCTAGCTTTACTTGAGCAGTATGTTAGATAGCCACAGCCCTCCTTCCTTTTGTGCTCTGCTCGGCTGCTTCTGTCCTGCTCCAAATGTCTGCTGCCCGCTGCACTAGATGTACTTCTTTTTCTCTGAAGCTGGTTCTTTTGGTTGAGCACCTTTCTCCTAACCTTACACGACGGGCTCAAAACCGCTGCTATTCATTGCCAAAAGTATGTGGTGATCTACACCTAGAAGCAAATCGACCATTCAGGAAGAAATCTGAGTCTTGTGGTGGGTTTTTAAAGTTGTTCGCTGGTAGCTTGGAAGAGCCTGTGGGTACACCGCCCCCATTCGGGATCCAGGCTTCTACTAATGGCCACAACCGGAATCTGGACCATACTCCTCATTTAATGAGTGAGCAGCTTCTGCTTATTAGGGCATTAAGTCATACATGCAATCTCCAAAAGTAAATGCTATAAAGCCATAAAACTGCCACAGAAGAATACAATAATTCGCTTTTGTTCAACAAAATAATTGCATTGTTTGCATCCAAGGGGAAATATGATCAATAAACTTCATACTTAATCTCCCCTAGCCACTGGGATGAATTGTCATTTTGAGTTTTCCTCCTTTGCAGTTAACCCACTAACGAGTATCAGCCTTTCAACGCAAGAGGCCATATTGTGCCACGTCTCCTTTAGATTATGCTTCACCAAAGTCCGTACCATGGGACCAGATCCTTGACTGGGTAGGAATGATAGAAGAATGTAAGGATTGCACCCTTACTTCCACCCCTGCACCAGACCTTCCTGGAGCATGAAGGCTACAAGACCCACCATGGTGCTCCCATGTAACCCCTGTACTCCATTGTTATCTGCCTCGTGGTGCAACCGGACCCCAAGCCTTCAGAAGGGGGAGAAGGCCAAAGGGGGAAATGGCACACCCAGGCATCGCCTTATGTGACTGATTTGTGTTGCAGTGAAGTTAAAACATGTACAGAGAAAACACAATTTTGAAAGCGAGTGTTGATTGGCTGTGAGCACAGGCAATGGGCTTCTCTTGACGAAAACCTCTGTAGTTGCTTATTTACTGGTGTGCTTCATGACCTGTCTGGTTTTTGGTTTGTAAATCCACCAGGTACTCTTTTCCATTCTTCACCGATTACGCTTTTAGGGTGCAGTTAGTCAGAGCGTGTGCAAAGTAATTGAGCTTGAGTTTTCATATTTAGCTTGTAGGTTACATTTTTCAGAGGTACCTCCTGTAAGTGCTGCTCTTTTATCTGTTAAGTATTCAGCTCTTCTTCATTCCATAATATGCTATTCCTTTCCCCCAGCCTTTGTGCCCTCGTCCAACTGAGTAGTGTCACGGACATATTTGTCAGTGCTCCCCCATAAGTCCTCTTTCTCCGAATTGCAGGTTGAGTGTACCTTTCAGTTGTTCTTGGGTGGCATGAAGGATTGCAGTGGCAATATCTTAAACAATGCTCATTCCTGCTTCTTGGTCACATGTTGTGGTCTTCGTTCCTTATCACCACTGACTGCTGCCTCTACGGGCTCCTCCTGCGATGATGATACACTTGCCCTCACTGAGAACGAGTGTTCAGTAATGAGAAACCCATCATGTACTCATAAATCTGAGCTGGACAGAGGCCCGTACCTCATATTGCAGGCAGCTAAAAGTGACTTGGTGTTTTTGCAAGAGAGCTTCTTGTGTAGGGCAAGAGGAGGGACCGTGGTGATCTTCTCTTCTTGCAGGTTTTTAAGATTTGCTGTACCTTCCAGCTCCAGTGTGGTAGGGACTCATGAGGGTGAAGAATGATGTACTGTGTTTGTCTGCTTATCTACTAAATAGTGCCTAAAATACTGTGTCTTCACTTTTAGGAATGATGGCCCGAAGAATGCCGCTGTTATCTCGGCTACCCTCCAAAAAGGTGAGAAACCATTTTCAAGCAGGCGTCAGTTAGACTTTGTAGCTTAAATGTCTTTTACTGTGCAACTTGATGTCCTTCTTGCGTTGTCTTAAATCTTTGTATGCTGTGGGACATATATGTATGCTATAGCTTAACTCTTGATATTGGGTGAACTTGTCAGGTCAGTGTTTTGTGGGCCATGCTATCTATTTGAAAGACTGATTTGTCTGTAGTGCTTCTAAGAAGGACAGGTGCATTGTCTGACCGGAGATGGTCATACCGATGCTGCGTTTTGAAGGTATGCTTCGCTCTTGCATATGTGGTGTAAGGCTTAAAATCAGTCTGATTAATGATGAGACAATCCCGAACCTGACTTTATGAGGAGAACTCTTACGGATCTGACTCCTGAAATCAGATTGCCATTCCACATATGATTATTGCTTGCTGATTGCAACTAAGGTTGAGCTTACTTATAGATCGGATATGGTGGTTCTTGTACAAATGGGGCAATAGTTAGATCCAAATTGTGCTTTTAAAGGAAACTACACTTCATGCAGCGAAAATTGCTGCAAGTTTCTCTATGTACTCATCACATGTAGAAGCTGAACGGTTATCAAATGGCCCCTGTAGTTTCGTATGTCAAGTAAATATATTGTGGGATTTAACTCGAGCACTTGTCCCAAATTTCTATGAACAATCTCAGTTGATGTTTGTCAATCTTAGATGGTGCCTCAGTTATTGCTTTCACCAAACCTCCAAATTGAATGCTCCACAGTAGATGTAAAAAACTGTCAGTTCTCTCTTGTCACAGTCATACTCCCATCTTTCTGCACTCCAAGAATTCCTGCTAATATCCTGTTGTAGTCCTCGACACAATTGGCATGAATCTAATTATCGTCCTGGAAAGCTTGTCCTGACCGGAGATTTTTAAATCTGTACAATATTAGCTTTGAAAAATAGTAGTCACGAATCTGAGTCGGCATGGTATACGCAAATATTTATGAGCACCGGATGGTGTAACAGAGGTAGTTAAGATTTCAGAATTGGCTTCAAGTGTCACTTGATGATGTGCTGCATTAAGTTGTATTGGTATAAAATAACCAGCATCACTCAGCATGCCTACTATTTCCGGTATTTTGGAAATCGAATGATGTTCAGTAACAATATTCCTGGTGAGCGAGCGCCAACCTGCATGCACACAATCTTATTTACCCACCCCTCCTTTTGCACACTCTAGGACAGCGTAAATCAAATGTGCAACATCACAAGGCTTAATAATCTCTTGCACACCTAAATCACCTAAAAGCTGTCTCAACTCACCCTTAAGATTGAGTTTCACATTTCTCTTCTTGTGTTCGACAGGATGGCACCTTTCTGCAAAATTGTGTGCTCAAACCGTTTCCTACAACCTACTTTGACAAAGAAAACATCTCCGAAACAGTTCATAATATGACAGACGCATCCATCCGCCTCACCAGAATCACTGGGGTATCTGTACCTGGTGCCGGTGTGGTCCCTAATCTACCCTGATTTACCCATCCAATTAGGTTACTAATGTCACTCGGCACGTAATCTTTTGTGTAAGTACCCATGTCCTTAATCTCCTAAGAGGCCTTCATAGTAGCCGTAAGTATTGATACGGTGCTCACCAAACGCTTCACTTTTGATATATGAGGCCTTCCGGAGCACATTCGCCAGAACGTCTGTAAACGTGTATTCAAATAAAATAAATACAGGTCAACCTGATTCGGCCATGACTCTTGATATTTACTGTTCATCTCATTTTGACATTCCTTCACTCACATCATTTATTTTCTCCTTTATGTGACTTACTCTCACTGAGTGAACATGTGCCCTAAACACACTTTTAAAAGTGTCCCGATATTTTGCACTTCTTTCCCACTGCTGGACAAGCAGAATTGCTTCCCTCGCGTCCTTGAACCACGTCTTAAATCGATATCTTCCTCTCCCTTCCTTTGTATATGACTTTTCTCTCTTTACTCACAACATTGACCGTAGGGTGAATCAATTGTGCTCTTTCTTGCAATGGCCCAAGCAGGTAACATTAACTTCTCAAACCCCTTGGCTGTTCATATATTTTCTCAGGAGCTGGATTTTGGCCAGAGTAATATTTTATGAAGATTATTAAAATCAGTATTAGTCTCAATTTGGTCTCTGAGATCTTGGTCTGTGCAGTTTTCAAAGTCACTGTGCAGCAGCCCGGAATCCTTTGTGCCTCCATATGTCATTAGTTTCCTGCTTTCCTTGTTTCTACTAAAAGTTGTGTGCTGCTACTTCGAAACGTGATCCTCATTAAAGTGCCCTTTCTTTTGATTCACAGCTTCAGTGTACTCCTGGCGTCTGCCAAATTCAGCTGGGATCGGCTCAGTTTCTAGTAAGTGATCACATTTGTTTGGCCCTCAGCACCCAATGAAATAAACAGTGCTTCAAATGACTTTCTGTCACTTTCTACCTAATGATGTTTGAAAACTCTGTGCCATTGTTTTCACTTCATGTTTGGCTTGCCTGGGTTTTGGAAAACTGCAATCGGCGGTTGCACACTCTGCAAGGTTGCCATGGTTAGGCCCAAGGTATCTCCTTAGCTTCATCTTGCACTTTTTCTCAATAACTCTGAAACCAGTTTGCAATTTCTACAAAACTGTGCACAGTGCTGTTCATTTCTTATATCCCGATGGCATTTAGGTCTGTAAACAATACTTGCATGCTTTCTCTTTGTGCCAATATCCGTTATCGCTAGTCTTTTGTGACCAGTGAATGTTTTTGTTTCCCTTGATTTATCTGCTAAACAGTAAAGTACCACTGCATCTTCTCACGATGCGTGGGGACGTAACCGCATTCTATGTACTCTAGGTCAGGTACAGCGTTTGCATGCTGTGATGGCTCAGCCTGACCTTGATTGACCAGCACGTTACTGCTTTGGCTAGCTTTACTTGAGCAGTATGTTAGATAGCCACAGCCCTCCTTCCTTTTGTGCTCTGCTCGGCTGCTTCTGTCCTGCTCCAAATGTCTGCTGCCCGCTGCACTAGATGTACTTCTTTTTCTCTGAAGCTGGTTCTTTTGGTTGAGCACCTTTCTCCTAACCTTACACGACGGGCTCAAAACCGCTGCTATTCATTGCCAAAAGTATGTGGTGATCTACACCTAGAAGCAAATCGACCATTCAGGAAGAAATCTGAGTCTTGTGGTGGGTTTTTAAAGTTGTTCGCTGGTAGCTTGGAAGAGCCTGTGGGTACACCGCCCCCATTCGGGATCCAGGCTTCTACTAATGGCCACAACCGGAATCTGGACCATACTCCTCATTTAATGAGTGAGCAGCTTCTGCTTATTAGGGCATTAAGTCATACATGCAATCTCCAAAAGTAAATGCTATAAAGCCATAAAACTGCCACAGAAGAATACAATAATTCGCTTTTGTTCAACAAAATAATTGCATTGTTTGCATCCAAGGGGAAATATGATCAATAAACTTCATACTTAATCTCCCCTAGCCACTGGGATGAATTGTCATTTTGAGTTTTCCTCCTTTGCAGTTAACCCACTAACGAGTATCAGCCTTTCAACGCAAGAGGCCATATTGTGCCACGTCTCCTTTAGATTATGCTTCACCAAAGTCCGTACCATGGGACCAGATCCTTGACTGGGTAGGAATGATAGAAGAATGTAAGGATTGCACCCTTACTTCCACCCCTGCACCAGACCTTCCTGGAGCATGAAGGCTACAAGACCCACCATGGTGCTCCCATGTAACCCCTGTACTCCATTGTTATCTGCCTCGTGGTGCAACCGGACCCCAAGCCTTCAGAAGGGGGAGAAGGCCAAAGGGGGAAATGGCACACCCAGGCATCGCCTTATGTGACTGATTTGTGTTGCAGTGAAGTTAAAACATGTACAGAGAAAACACAATTTTGAAAGCGAGTGTTGATTGGCTGTGAGCACAGGCAATGGGCTTCTCTTGACGAAAACCTCTGTAGTTGCTTATTTACTGGTGTGCTTCATGACCTGTCTGGTTTTTGGTTTGTAAATCCACCAGGTACTCTTTTCCATTCTTCACCGATTACGCTTTTAGGGTGCAGTTTAGTCAGAGCGTGTGCAAAGTAATTGAGCTTGAGTTTTCATATTTAGCTTGTAGGTTACATTTTTCAGAGGTACCTCCTGTAAGTGCTGCTCTTTTATCTGTTAAGTATTCAGCTCTTCTTCATTCCATAATATGCTATTCCTTTCCCCCAGCCTTTGTGCCCTCGTCCAACTGAGTAGTGTCACGGACATATTTGTCAGTGCTCCCCCATAAGTCCTCTTTCTCCGAATTGCAGGTTGAGTGTACCTTTCAGTTGTTCTTGGGTGGCATGAAGGATTGCAGTGGCAATATCTTAAACAATGCTCATTCCTGCTTCTTGGTCACATGTTGTGGTCTTCGTTCCTTATCACCACTGACTGCTGCCTCTACGGGCTCCTCCTGCGATGATGATACACTTGCCCTCACTGAGAACGAGTGTTCAGTAATGAGAAACCCATCATGTACTCATAAATCTGAGCTGGACAGAGGCCCGTACCTCATATTGCAGGCAGCTAAAAGTGACTTGGTGTTTTTGCAAGAGAGCTTCTTGTGTAGGGCAAGAGGAGGGACCGTGGTGATCTTCTCTTCTTGCAGGTTTTTAAGATTTGCTGTACCTTCCAGCTCCAGTGTGGTAGGGACTCATGAGGGTGAAGAATGATGTACTGTGTTTGTCTGCTTATCTACTAAATAGTGCCTAAAATACTGTGTCTTCACTTTTAGGAATGATGGCCCGAAGAATGCCGCTGTTATCTCGGCTACCCTCCAAAAAGGTGAGAAACCATTTTCAAGCAGGCGTCAGTTAGACTTTGTAGCTTAAATGTCTTTTACTGTGCAACTTGATGTCCTTCTTGCGTTGTCTTAAATCTTTGTATGCTGTGGGACATATATGTATGCTATAGCTTAACTCTTGATATTGGGTGAACTTGTCAGGTCAGTGTTTTGTGGGCCATGCTATCTATTTGAAAGACTGATTTGTCTGTAGTGCTTCTAAGAAGGACAGGTGCATTGTCTGACCGGAGATGGTCATACCGATGCTGCGTTTTGAAGGTATGCTTCGCTCTTGCATATGTGGTGTAAGGCTTAAAATCAGTCTGATTAATGATGAGACAATCCCGAACCTGACTTTATGAGGAGAACTCTTACGGATCTGACTCCTGAAATCAGATTGCCATTCCACATATGATTATTGCTTGCTGATTGCAACTAAGGTTGAGCTTACTTATAGATCGGATATGGTGGTTCTTGTACAAATGGGGCAATAGTTAGATCCAAATTGTGCTTTTAAAGGAAACTACACTTCATGCAGCGAAAATTGCTGCAAGTTTCTCTATGTACTCATCACATGTAGAAGCTGAACGGTTATCAAATGGCCCCTGTAGTTTCGTATGTCAAGTAAATATATTGTGGGATTTAACTCGAGCACTTGTCCCAAATTTCTATGAACAATCTCAGTTGATGTTTGTCAATCTTAGATGGTGCCTCAGTTATTGCTTTCACCAAACCTCCAAATTGAATGCTCCACAGTAGATGTAAAAAACTGTCAGTTCTCTCTTGTCACAGTCATACTCCCATCTTTCTGCACTCCAAGAATTCCTGCTAATATCCTGTTGTAGTCCTCGACACAATTGGCATGAATCTAATTATCGTCCTGGAAAGCTTGTCCTGACCGGAGATTTTTAAATCTGTACAATATTAGCTTTGAAAAATAGTAGTCACGAATCTGAGTCGGCATGGTATACGCAAATATTTATGAGCACCGGATGGTGTAACAGAGGTAGTTAAGATTTCAGAATTGGCTTCAAGTGTCACTTGATGATGTGCTGCATTAAGTTGTATTGGTATAAAATAACCAGCATCACTCAGCATGCCTACTATTTCCGGTATTTTGGAAATCGAATGATGTTCAGTAACAATATTCCTGGTGAGCGAGCGCCAACCTGCATGCACACAATCTTATTTACCCACCCCTCCTTTTGCACACTCTAGGACAGCGTAAATCAAATGTGCAACATCACAAGGCTTAATAATCTCTTGCACACCTAAATCACCTAAAAGCTGTCTCAACTCACCCTTAAGATTGAGTTTCACATTTCTCTTCTTGTGTTCGACAGGATGGCACCTTTCTGCAAAATTGTGTGCTCAAACCGTTTCCTACAACCTACTTTGACAAAGAAAACATCTCCGAAACAGTTCATAATATGACAGACGCATCCATCCGCCTCACCAGAATCACTGGGGTATCTGTACCTGGTGCCGGTGTGGTCCCTAATCTACCCTGATTTACCCATCCAATTAGGTTACTAATGTCACTCGGCACGTAATCTTTTGTGTAAGTACCCATGTCCTTAATCTCCTAAGAGGTCTTCATAGTAGCCGTAAGTATTGATACGGTGCTCACCAAACGCTTCACTTTTGATATATGAGGCCTTCCGGAGCACATTCGCCAGAACGTCTGTAAACGTGTATTCAAATAAAATAAATACAGGTCAACCTGATTCGGCCATGACTCTTGATATTTACTGTTCATCTCATTTTGACATTCCTTCACTCACATCATTTATTTTCTCCTTTATGTGACTTACTCTCACTGAGTGAACATGTGCCCTAAACACACTTTTAAAAGTGTCCCGATATTTTGCACTTCTTTCCCACTGCTGGACAAGCAGAATTGCTTCCCTCGCGTCCTTGAACCACGTCTTAAATCGATATCTTCCTCTCCCTTCCTTTGTATATGACTTTTCTCTCTTTACTCACAACATTGACCGTAGGGTGAATCAATTGTGCTCTTTCTTGCAATGGCCCAAGCAGGTAACATTAACTTCTCAAACCCCTTGGCTGTTCATATATTTTCTCAGGAGCTGGATTTTGGCCAGAGTAATATTTTATGAAGATTATTAAAATCAGTATTAGTCTCAATTTGGTCTCTGAGATCTTGGTCTGTGCAGTTTTCAAAGTCACTGTGCAGCAGCCCGGAATCCTTTGTGCCTCCATATGTCATTAGTTTCCTGCTTTCCTTGTTTCTACTAAAAGTTGTGTGCTGCTACTTCGAAACGTGATCCTCATTAAAGTGCCCTTTCTTTTGATTCACAGCTTCAGTGTACTCCTGGCGTCTGCCAAATTCAGCTGGGATCGGCTCAGTTTCTAGTAAGTGATCACATTTGTTTGGCCCTCAGCACCCAATGAAATAAACAGTGCTTCAAATGACTTTCTGTCACTTTCTACCTAATGATGTTTGAAAACTCTGTGCCATTGTTTTCACTTCATGTTTGGCTTGCCTGGGTTTTGGAAAACTGCAATCGGCGGTTGCACACTCTGCAAGGTTGCCATGGTTAGGCCCAAGGTATCTCCTTAGCTTCATCTTGCACTTTTTCTCAATAACTCTGAAACCAGTTTGCAATTTCTACAAAACTGTGCACAGTGCTGTTCATTTCTTATATCCCGATGGCATTTAGGTCTGTAAACAATACTTGCATGCTTTCTCTTTGTGCCAATATCCGTTATCGCTAGTCTTTTGTGACCAGTGAATGTTTTTGTTTCCCTTGATTTATCTGCTAAACAGTAAAGTACCACTGCATCTTCTCACGATGCGTGGGGACGTAACCGCATTCTATGTACTCTAGGTCAGGTACAGCGTTTGCATGCTGTGATGGCTCAGCCTGACCTTGATTGACCAGCACGTTACTGCTTTGGCTAGCTTTACTTGAGCAGTATGTTAGATAGCCACAGCCCTCCTTCCTTTTGTGCTCTGCTCGGCTGCTTCTGTCCTGCTCCAAATGTCTGCTGCCCGCTGCACTAGATGTACTTCTTTTTCTCTGAAGCTGGTTCTTTTGGTTGAGCACCTTTCTCCTAACCTTACACGACGGGCTCAAAACCGCTGCTATTCATTGCCAAAAGTATGTGGTGATCTACACCTAGAAGCAAATCGACCATTCAGGAAGAAATCTGAGTCTTGTGGTGGGTTTTTAAAGTTGTTCGCTGGTAGCTTGGAAGAGCCTGTGGGTACACCGCCCCCATTCGGGATCCAGGCTTCTACTAATGGCCACAACCGGAATCTGGACCATACTCCTCATTTAATGAGTGAGCAGCTTCTGCTTATTAGGGCATTAAGTCATACATGCAATCTCCAAAAGTAAATGCTATAAAGCCATAAAACTGCCACAGAAGAATACAATAATTCGCTTTTGTTCAACAAAATAATTGCATTGTTTGCATCCAAGGGGAAATATGATCAATAAACTTCATACTTAATCTCCCCTAGCCACTGGGATGAATTGTCATTTTGAGTTTTCCTCCTTTGCAGTTAACCCACTAACGAGTATCAGCCTTTCAACGCAAGAGGCCATATTGTGCCACGTCTCCTTTAGATTATGCTTCACCAAAGTCCGTACCATGGGACCAGATCCTTGACTGGGTAGGAATGATAGAAGAATGTAAGGATTGCACCCTTACTTCCACCCCTGCACCAGACCTTCCTGGAGCATGAAGGCTACAAGACCCACCATGGTGCTCCCATGTAACCCCTGTACTCCATTGTTATCTGCCTCGTGGTGCAACCGGACCCCAAGCCTTCAGAAGGGGGAGAAGGCCAAAGGGGGAAATGGCACACCCAGGCATCGCCTTATGTGACTGATTTGTGTTGCAGTGAAGTTAAAACATGTACAGAGAAAACACAATTTTGAAAGCGAGTGTTGATTGGCTGTGAGCACAGGCAATGGGCTTCTCTTGACGAAAACCTCTGTAGTTGCTTATTTACTGGTGTGCTTCATGACCTGTCTGGTTTTTGGTTTGTAAATCCACCAGGTACTCTTTTCCATTCTTCACCGATTACGCTTTTAGGGTGCAGTTAGTCAGAGCGTGTGCAAAGTAATTGAGCTTGAGTTTTCATATTTAGCTTGTAGGTTACATTTTTCAGAGGTACCTCCTGTAAGTGCTGCTCTTTTATCTGTTAAGTATTCAGCTCTTCTTCATTCCATAATATGCTATTCCTTTCCCCCAGCCTTTGTGCCCTCGTCCAACTGAGTAGTGTCACGGACATATTTGTCAGTGCTCCCCCATAAGTCCTCTTTCTCCGAATTGCAGGTTGAGTGTACCTTTCAGTTGTTCTTGGGTGGCATGAAGGATTGCAGTGGCAATATCTTAAACAATGCTCATTCCTGCTTCTTGGTCACATGTTGTGGTCTTCGTTCCTTATCACCACTGACTGCTGCCTCTACGGGCTCCTCCTGCGATGATGATACACTTGCCCTCACTGAGAACGAGTGTTCAGTAATGAGAAACCCATCATGTACTCATAAATCTGAGCTGGACAGAGGCCCGTACCTCATATTGCAGGCAGCTAAAAGTGACTTGGTGTTTTTGCAAGAGAGCTTCTTGTGTAGGGCAAGAGGAGGGACCGTGGTGATCTTCTCTTCTTGCAGGTTTTTAAGATTTGCTGTACCTTCCAGCTCCAGTGTGGTAGGGACTCATGAGGGTGAAGAATGATGTACTGTGTCTGTCTGCTTATCTACTAAATAGTGCCTAAAATACTGTGTCTTCACTTTTAGGAATGATGGCCCGAAGAATGCCGCTGTTATCTCGGCTTCCCTCCAAAAAGGTGAGAAACCATTTTCAAGCAGGCGTCAGTTAGACTTTGTAGCTTAAATGTCTTTTACTGTGCAACTTGATGTCCTTCTTGCGTTGTCTTAAATCTTTGTATGCTGTGGGACATATATGTATGCTATAGCTTAACTCTTGATATTGGGTGAACTTGTCAGGTCAGTGTTTTGTGGGCCATGCTATCTATTTGAAAGACTGATTTGTCTGTAGTGCTTCTAAGAAGGACAGGTGCATTGTCTGACCGGAGATGGTCATACCGATGCTGCGTTTTGAAGGTATGCTTCGCTCTTGCATATGTGGTGTAAGGCTTAAAATCAGTCTGATTAATGATGAGACAATCCCGAACCTGACTTTATGAGGAGAACTCTTACGGATCTGACTCCTGAAATCAGATTGCCATTCCACATATGATTATTGCTTGCTGATTGCAACTAAGGTTGAGCTTACTTATAGATCGGATATGGTGGTTCTTGTAAAAATGGGGCAATAGTTAGATCCAAATTGTGCTTTTAAAGGAAACTACACTTCATGCAGCGAAAATTGCTGCAAGTTTCTCTATGTACTCATCACATGTAGAAGCTGAACGGTTATCAAATGGCCCCTGTAGTTTCGTATGTCAAGTAAATATATTGTGGGATTTAACTCGAGCACTTGTCCCAAATTTCTATGAACAATCTCAGTTGATGTTTGTCAATCTTAGATGGTGCCTCAGTTATTGCTTTCACCAAACCTCCAAATTGAATGCTCCACAGTAGATGTAAAAAACTGTCAGTTCTCTCTTGTCACAGTCATACTCCCATCTTTCTGCACTCCAAGAATTCCTGCTAATATCCTGTTGTAGTCCTCGACACAATTGGCATGAATCTAATTATCGTCCTGGAAAGCTTGTCCTGACCGGAGATTTTTAAATCTGTACAATATTAGCTTTGAAAAATAGTAGTCACGAATCTGAGTCGGCATGGTATACGCAAATATTTATGAGCACCGGATGGTGTAACAGAGGTAGTTAAGATTTCAGAATTGGCTTCAAGTGTCACTTGATGATGTGCTGCATTAAGTTGTATTGGTGTAAAATAACCAGCATCACTCAGCATGCCTACTATTTCCGGTATTTTGGAAATCGAATGATGTTCAGTAACAATATTCCTGGTGAGCGAGCGCCAACCTGCATGCACACAATCTTATTTACCCACCCCTCCTTTTGCACACTCTAGGACAGCGTAAATCAAATGTGCAACATCACAAGGCTTAATAATCTCTTGCACACCTAAATCACCTAAAAGCTGTCTCAACTCACCCTTAAGATTGAGTTTCACATTTCTCTTCTTGTGTTCGACAGGATGGCACCTTTCTGCAAAATTGTGTGCTCAAACCGTTTCCTACAACCTACTTTGACAAAGAAAACATCTCCGAAACAGTTCATAATATGACAGACGCATCCATCCGCCTCACCAGAATCACTGGGGTATCTGTACCTGGTGCCGGTGTGGTCCCTAATCTACCCTGATTTACCCATCCAATTAGGTTACTAATGTCACTCGGCACGTAATCTTTTGTGTAAGTACCCATGTCCTTAATCTCCTAAGAGGTCTTCATAGTAGCCGTAAGTATTGATACGGTGCTCACCAAACGCTTCACTTTTGATATATGAGGCCTTCCGGAGCACATTCGCCAGAACGTCTGTAAACGTGTATTCAAATAAAATAAATACAGGTCAACCTGATTCGGCCATGACTCTTGATATTTACTGTTCATCTCATTTTGACATTCCTTCACTCACATCATTTATTTTCTCCTTTATGTGACTTACTCTCACTGAGTGAACATGTGCCCTAAACACACTTTTAAAAGTGTCCCGATATTTTGCACTTCTTTCCCACTGCTGGACAAGCAGAATTGCTTCCCTCGCGTCCTTGAACCACGTCTTAAATCGATATCTTCCTCTCCCTTCCTTTGTATATGACTTTTCTCTCTTTACTCACAACATTGACCGTAGGGTGAATCAATTGTGCTCTTTCTTGCAATGGCCCAAGCAGGTAACATTAACTTCTCAAACCCCTTGGCTGTTCATATATTTTTTCAGGAGCTGGATTTTGGCCAGAGTAATATTTTATGAAGATTATTAAAATCAGTATTAGTCTCAATTTGGTCTCTGAGATCTTGGTCTGTGCAGTTTTCAAAGTCACTGTGCAGCAGCCCGGAATCCTTTGTGCCTCCATATGTCATTAGTTTCCTGCTTTCCTTGTTTCTACTAAAAGTTGTGTGCTGCTACTTCGAAACGTGATCCTCATTAAAGTGCCCTTTCTTTTGATTCACAGCTTCAGTGTACTCCTGGCGTCTGCCAAATTCAGCTGGGATCGGCTCAGTTTCTAGTAAGTGATCACATTTGTTTGGCCCTCAGCACCCAATGAAATAAACAGTGCTTCAAATGACTTTCTGTCACTTTCTACCTAATGATGTTTGAAAACTCTGTGCCATTGTTTTCACTTCATGTTTGGCTTGCCTGGGTTTTGGAAAACTGCAATAGGCGGTTGCACACTCTGCAAGGTTGCCATGGTTAGGCCCAAGGTATCTCCTTAGCTTCACCTTGCACTTTTTCTCAATAACTCTGAAACCAGTTTGCAATTTCTACAAAACTGTGCACAGTGCTGTTCATTTCTTATATCCCGATGGCATTTAGGTCTGTAAACAATACTTGCATGCTTTCTCTTTGTGCCAATATCCGTTATCGCTAGTCTTTTGTGACCAGTGAATGTTTTTGTTTCCCTTGATTTATCTGCTAAACAGTAAAGTACCACTGCATCTTCTCACGATGCGTGGGGACGTAACCGCATTCTATGTACTCTAGGTCAGGTACAGCGTTTGCATGCTGTGATGGCTCAGCCTGACCTTGATTGACCAGCACGTTACTGCTTTGGCTAGCTTTACTTGAGCAGTATGTTAGATAGCCACAGCCCTCCTTCCTTTTGTGCTCTGCTCGGCTGCTTCTGTCCTGCTCCAAATGTCTGCTGCCCGATGTACTTCTTTTTCTCTGAAGCTGGTTCTTTTGGTTGAGCACCTTTCTCCTAACCTTACACGACGGGCTCAAAACCGCTGCTATTCATTGCCAAAAGTATGTGGTGATCTACACCTAGAAGCAAATCGACCATTCAGGAAGAAATCTGAGTCTTGTGGTGGGTTTTTAAAGTTGTTCGCTGGTAGCTTGGAAGAGCCTGTGGGTACACCGCCCCCATTCGGGATCCAGGCTTCTACTAATGGCCACAACCGGAATCTGGACCATACTCCTCATTTAATGAGTGAGCAGCTTCTGCTTATTAGGGCATTAAGTCATACATGCAATCTCCAAAAGTAAATGCTATAAAGCCATAAAACTGCCACAGAAGAATACAATAATTCGCTTTTGTTCAACAAAATAATTGCATTGTTTGCATCCAAGGGGAAATATGATCAATAAACTTCATACTTAATCTCCCCTAGCCACTGGGAAGAATTGTCATTTTGATTTTTCCTCCTTTGCAGTTAACCCACTAACGAGTATCAGCCTTTCAACGCAAGAGGCCATATTGTGCCACGTCTCCTTTAGATTATGCTTCACCAAAGTCCGTACCATGGGACCAGATCCTTGACTGGGTAGGAATGATAGAAGAATGTAAGGAGTGCACCCTTACTTCCACCCCTGCACCAGACCTTCCTGGAGCATGGAGGCTACAAGACCCACCATGGTGCTCCCATGTAACCCCTGTACTCCATGACCTGTCTGTTATCTGCCTCGTGGTGCAACCGGACCCCAAGCCTTCAGAAGGGGGAGAAGGCCAAAGGGGGAAATGGCACACCCAGGCATCGCCTTATGTGACTGATTTGTGTTGCAGTGAAGTTAAAACGTGTACAGAGAAAACACAATTTTGAAAGCGAGTGTTGATTGGCTGTGAGCACAGGCAATGGGCTTCTCTTGACGAAAACCTCTGTAGTTGCTTATTTACTGGTGTGCTTCATGACCTGTCTGGTTTTTGGTTTGTAAATCCACCAGGTACTCTTTTCCATTCTTCACCGATTACGCTTTTAGGGTGCAGTTAGTCAGAGCGTGTGCAAAGTAATTGAGCTTGAGTTTTCATATTTAGCTTGTAGGTTACATTTTTCAGAGGTACCTCCTGTAAGTGCTGCTCTTTTATCTGTTAAGTATTCAGCTCTTCTTCATTCCATAATATGCTATTCCTTTCCCCCAGCCTTTGTGCCCTCGTCCAACTGAGTAGTGTCACGGACATATTTGTCAGTGCTCCCCCATAAGTCATCTTTCTCCGAATTGCAGGTTGAGTGTACCTTTCAGTTGTTCTTGGGTGGCATGAAGGATTGCAGTGGCAATATCTTAAACAATGCTCATTCCTGCTTCTTGGTCACATGTTGTGGTCTTCGTTCCTTATCACCACTGACTGCTGCCTCTACGGGCTCCTCCTGCGATGATGATACACTTGCCCTCACTGAGAACGAGTGTTCAGTAATGAGAAACCCATCATGTACTCATAAATCTGAGCTGGACAGAGGCCCGTACCTCATATTGCAGGCAGCTAAAAGTGACTTGGTGTTTTTGCAAGAGAGCTTCTTGTGTAGGGCAAGAGGAGGGACCGTGGTGATCTTCTCTTCTTGCAGGTTTTTAAGATTTGCTGTACCTTCCAGCTCCAGTGTGGTAGGGACTCATGAGGGTGAAGAATGATGTACTGTGTCTGTCTGCTTATCTACTAAATAGTGCCTAAAATACTGTGTCTTCACTTTTAGGAATGATGGCCCGAAGAATGCCGCTGTTATCTCGGCTACCCTCCAAAAAGGTGAGAAACCATTTTCAAGCAGACGTCAGTTAGACTTTGTAGCTAAAATATCTTTTACTGTGCAACTTGATGTCCTTCTTGCGTTGTCTTAAATCTTTGTATGCTGTGGGACATATATGTATGCTATAGCTTAACTCTTGATATTGGGTGAACTTGTCAGGTCAGTGTTTTGTGGGCCATGCTATCTATTTGAAAGACTGATTTGTCTGTAGTGCTTCTAAGAAGGACAGGTGCATTGTCTGACCGGAGATGGTCATACCGATGCTGCGTTTTGAAGGTATGCTTCGCTCCTGCATATGTGGTGTAAGGCTTAAAACCAGTCTGATTAATGATGAGACAATCCCGAACCTGACTTTATGAGGAGAACTCTTACGGATCTGACTCCTGAAATCAGATTGCCATTCCACATATGATTATTGATTGCAACTAAGGTTGAGCTTACTTATAGATCGGATATGGTGGTTCTTGTAAAAATGGGGCAATAGTTAGATCCAAATTGTGCTTTTAAAGGAAACTACACTTCATGCAGCGAAAATTGCTGCAAGTTTCTCTATGTACTCATCACATGTAGAAGCTGAACGGTTATCAAATGGCCCCTGTAGTTTCGTATGTCAAGTAAATATATTGTGGGATTTGACTCGAGCACTTGTCCCAAATTTCTATGAACAATCTCAGTTGATGTTTGTCAATCTTAGATGGTGCCTCAGTTATTGCTTTCACCAAACCTCCAAATTGAATGCTCCACAGAAGATGTCAAAAACTGTCAGTTCTCTCTTGTCACAGTCATACTCCCATCTTTCTGCACTCCAAGAATTCCTGCTAATATCCTGTTGTAGTCCTCGACACAATTGGCATGAATCTAATTATCGTCCTGGAAAGCTTGTCCTGACCGTAGATTTTTAAATCTGTACAATATTAGCTTTGAAAAATAGTAGTCACGAATCTGAGTCGGCATGGTATACGCAAATATTTATGAGCACCGGATGGTGTAACAGAGGTAGTTAAGATTTCAGAATTGGCTTCAAGTGTCACTTGATGATGTGCTGCATTAAGTTGTATTGGTGTAAAATAACCAGCATCACTCAGCATGCCTACTATTTCCGGTATTTTGGAAATCGAATGATGTTCAGTAACAATATTCCTGGTGAGCGAGCGCCAACCTGCATGCACACAATCTTATTTACCCACCCCTCCTTTTGCACACTCTAGGACAGCGTAAATCAAATGTGCAACATCACAAGGCTTAATAATCTCTTGCACACATAAATCACCTAAAAGCTGTCTCAACTCACCCTTAAGATTGAGTTTCACATTTCTCTTCTTGTGTTCGACAGGATGGCACCTTTCTGCAAAATTGTGTGCTCAAACCGTTTCCTACAACCTACTTTGACAAAGAAAACATCTCCGAAACAGTTCATAATATGACAGACGCATCCATCCGCCTCACCAGAATCACTGGGGTATCTGTACCTGGTGCCGGTGTGGTCCCTAATCTACCCTGATTTACCCATCCAATTAGGTTACTAATGTCACTCGGCACGTAATCTTTTGTGTAAGTACCCATGTCCTTAATCTCCTAAGAGGTCTTCATAGTAGCCGTAAGTATTGATACGGTGCTCACCAAACGCTTCACTTTTGATATATGAGGCCTTCCGGAGCACATTCGCCAGAACGTCTGTAAACGTGTATTCAAATAAAATAAATACAGGTCAACCTGATTCGGCCATGACTCTTGATATTTACTGTTCATCTCATTTTGACATTCCTTCACTCACATCATTTATTTTCTCCTTTATGTGACTTACTCTCACTGAGTGAACATGTGCCCTAAACACACTTTTAAAAGTGTCCCGATATTTTGCACTTCTTTCCCACTGCTGGACAAGCAGAATTGCTTCCCTCGCGTCCTTGAACCACGTCTTAAATCGATATCTTCCTCTCCCTTCCTTTGTATATGACTTTTCTCTCTTTACTCACAACATTGACCGTAGGGTGAATCAATTGTGCTCTTTCTTGCAATGGCCCAAGCAGGTAACATTAACTTCTCAAACCCCTTGGCTGTTCATATATTTTCTCAGGAGCTGGATTTTGGCCAGAGTAATATTTTATGAAGATTATTAAAATCAGTATTAGTCTCAATTTGGTCTCTGAGATCTTGGTCTGTGCAGTTTTCAAAGTCACTGTGCAGCAGCCCGGAATCCTTTGTGCCTCCATATGTCATTAGTTTCCTGCTTTCCTTGTTTCTACTAAAAGTTGTGTGCTGCTACTTCGAAACGTGATCCTCATTAAAGTGCCCTTTCTTTTGATTCACAGCTTCAGTGTACTCCTGGCGTCTGCCAAATTCAGCTGGGATCGGCTCAGTTTCTAGTAAGTGATCACATTTGTTTGGCCCTCAGCACCCAATGAAATAAACAGTGCTTCAAATGACTTTCTGTCACTTTCTACCTAATGATGTTTGAAAACTCTGTGCCATTGTGTGAGAAAGTGGCTCTGTATATACTGTTCCCTAATAGGTACAGGGTGTACAGAGTCCACAGTCCCCCAGAGGCTGATAGAGGTCAAAGTTAGGTATGACCTTACTCTCAAAAGTGGTAGCTTGGTCGAGCAGTAAGGCAGTACCAGAGGACAGTGTAAAGCATTTATTGTACACACTCAGTCAGCAAATGGTTTCACACACTCAATAACTGAACTCTAGGCCAATGATTTGTATATATAAAATATATGCTTGTTTTATTTTTAGAACCACAAAGGGGGTAAAAATATACTTTCTCAGAATGAGAGGTTGAATATAAATACTTTTGTTTCAAGCAATAAATTTGTGTAAACAGTCACAGTTGGTTGCAATAACCAATCCTATTTCCTAAACATAACAATGCATTGAGCTCAATGGTAAATTCAGGTTATTTGTAATAAATTACTTTTCAGATTACTTTTGGAATTCCAGGTCTGGATCCTAGAACCAGCCTGGGGTCAGTATTCAGAATCAAGTGATGAAAGTCGACTTAATAACTGTAATGATTTTTAAATAATATTTAGCTATTTCAAAAGTTAGCACTTAGAAAATATTTCACAGAAAACATTCAATGGATCTCTATGGCAAGAAATTCAAATTGCAGGTAGAGTACTTTATCGTTACTTTAGTAATCCAGGACTGGGTGCCTAGACCCAGGACTGGGGTCCTTATCAAAAACAGGTAAGTAATTTCGTTTGCAGAAATGGTACGATTTTAAAAGAATATTTCAAATTTGCAAAAATAGACACTTAGAAGAAATTTCACAGAAAAGCAGACAATGGTTTCCTATGGGAGAAAAATGAGTTAGAGGTAAGTATAGTTGTGAGTACTTTTCAGGGTCAGGGCTGGGCACCAAGATCCAGCACTGGGAGCTCACCCAGGAACAGGTGAGTAAATTCGTTTTTGTCACTTGGCTGATTTTTGGTGAATTTTTACAGTTTTGAAAAGTTCACACTTAGAAGATTTTTGAAGAAAAAGCCAGTCAATGTTACCCTATGAGGAAAATGAAGTTAGCGGTTTAAGGGTAAGTACTCGACTGGCAGAGTTGAAATTCCGGGCATAGACTCAGGGGTCCCCCAGTGTCAGGTAGGTACAGTTGGTTCACCCTCAGCGGTTTCAGGACGGCCGGGTGCAGAGTGAGTTAGGCCCAATGTTATCCTATGAGGGATAGGGGGGGCCTTAGTTGGTGGCTGCTGTCTGGCAAGCCACGCGTCTGTGGGAGCTGGGCTCCTGGTCACTTACTCAGGGCAAGTGGGGAAGTAAGTTAGTGTAGAGAGTGCACTGCCAGGGCCACTCGGGCGGCTGTGTGCAGGGTGCTTTTGAGCCTTCGGGCGCTCAATGGAAATCAATAGGAATGTTCCGGTTTGGAAAAAGGCTGCAGGCTCGGGGACGAGGATGTTTCCGGTGCCACCACCACTTCGAGGGGTAAGTTGGGTAGTTGTAGGTTAGGTGGGTACCCCGGGATTGGGCACAGGGGGCCGCAGGGCGCCGGGTGCAGGGGTGCCTTTTGACGTCGGGAATCTTACCCTCTGGTTGATCGCGGCTGGGGTGGCACTCGGTTCTGAGACTGCAGGCTTCGTCCAGGATGTCGAGGGGGGTCCTTGGGTGCCGGACTCGGGGTCACAGTCGCCGTGGGGTCGTCCTCAGGGTCTTTGTCCACTCCGGCATTGGCCAGGCTTGGCTGGTGCAGAGTGTGTTGGGTCCGCGGTTCCGGGCTGCTGCCAGGAGTTAGGAATAGGTTTCTCGAGTAGAGCCTCTACTCATGGGAGTCCCAGGGAATCAGAGTTCAAAGGTAGCCAGGTCCTCCGGGGTTTTTGAGGTTGCTGGCCACAAGAGATGCCGCGCTGGAGCAGGAGCAGGTTCGAGAGTCGACAGGCCGGTAGGGCTGGGGCCAAAGCAGTTGGTGTCTTCCTCTTTTTAGCAGCTGCAGGGCAGGTCTTTTTTCTTCTTGCTCTTCTTGTAGGTTTCTATCTGGAATCTGGGGAAGGAAGGTTCAGGGGGCCCCTAAATACTAGATTTAGGGGCGTTACAGGTAGGTGAAGGCCAGGGACCAATGGGTCCTTGTCCTGGGGTGGGTACACCCCCTATCCTGCCTCTCTCCTGTGGGAGGAGGGCAGTAGCCTAATCCTGATAGGGTAGGGCCTCCCATCTTCAAGATGGCGAGAGCCCGGAGATGTGCTTCACCTCGCCTCCCCCACCTGAGGGGTGGGGTGGGCAGGCTGGCACATCCCCTGTCCTTGTATGGGGTTTCCGGCCAAGCTTCCTGCCAGAGTGGGGGGTTGCAGTGGCCTGGGGAAACTCCAACTGGCGGCATGCCTTTGAAGCTTCCCTTTGCTCATCCTGGGGGAGGAGATTTCTCACCTCACCCAGGATGTGCATTGTTGCAGGCCCGGGAGAGCAGGGGCTCTCCCACCCAGGGGTCCAGCAACGTGTCTGCTGTGTGGCAGCCTCAGAGCAGACGTGGATTGTAGGTTAGCTGTAAGGGGGCATCTCTAAGATGCCCTCTGGGGTGCTTAGTACATTAAATCCCACACTGGCATCAGTGTGGGTTTAATGTGCTGAGAAGTTTGATACCAAACTTCCCAGTCTTCAGTGTTGCCATTATGGTGCTGTGGAGTTCGTGTTTGACAAGCTCTCAGCACCATGTACTTGTAAAAGGCAGCACTGTACTTACAGTGCCCAGGAATGGACCTGGGTACTGTAGGGGCACAGGGCTCCTGCTCCTGTGCCCACACCATAGGCATAAGGCACCCAGCCAGAGGGGTGGCTGACATATGCCTTGGCAGTATAGGTAATGGGCATGGCACACAGAGATGTGTGCCATGTCGACTCTTTGTTTTGTCCTGCACCCAGACACTCAGCCTGCAAAGGCAGTGTGTGTGTGTAAGGGTACAGGGCCTCTAAGGGTGGCACAATGAGTGCTGCAGCCCTTAGAGGCCTTCCCTGGTCACAAGGCCCTGGGTACCTAGGGTACCATTTACCAGGGGCTGACATGTGGCCAGGGTTTGCCAATTGGGAGTTTGTGTGTTTTAAGGAAGGAACATAGGCCCTGGGCACCTGATTGGCAGGAGCCCAGGGCACAACAAGGAAAAGTGCATCAGCTATTAGGCAAAAAAAGGGGGGGTTACTGCAACAGAAACCCACTTTCTCACACATTGTTTTCACTTCATGTTTGGCTTGCCTGGGTTTTGGAAAACTGCAATAGGCGGTTGCACACTCTGCAAGGTTGCCATGGTTAGGCCCAAGGTATCTCCTTAGCTTCATCTTGCACTTTTTCTCAATAACTCTGAAACCAGTTTGCAATTTCTACAAAACTGTGCACAGTGCTGTTCATTTCTTATATCCCGATGGCATTTAGGTCTGTAAACAATACTTGCATGCTTTCTCTTTGTGCCAATATCCGTTATCGCTAGTCTTTTGTGACCAGTGAATGTTTTTGTGTCCGCGATTTATCTGCTAAACAGTAAAGTACCACTGCATCTTCTCACGATGCGTGGGGACGTAACCGCATTCTATGTACTCTAGGTCAGGTACAGCGTTTGCATGCTGTGATGGCTCAGCCTGACCTTGATTGACCAGCACGTTACTGCTTTGGCTAGCTTTACTTGAGCAGTATGTTAGATAGCCACAGCCCTCCTTCCTTTTGTGCTCTGCTCGGCTGCTTCTGTCCTGCTCCAAATGTCTGCTGCCCGCTGCACTAGATGTACTTCTTTTTCTCTGAAGCTGGTTCTTTTGGTTGAGCACCTTTCTCCTAACCTTACACGACGGGCTCAAAACCGCTGCTATTCATTGCCAAAAGTATGTGGTGATCTACACCTAGAAGCAAATCGACCATTCAGGAAGAAATCTGAGTCTTGTGGTGGGTTTTTAAAGTTGTTCGCTGGTAGCTTGGAAGAGCCTGTGGGTACACCGCCCCCATTCGGGATCCAGGCTTCTACTAATGGCCACAACCGGAATCTGGACCATACTCCTCATTTAATGAGTGAGCAGCTTCTGCTTATTAGGGCATTAAGTCATACATGCAATCTCCAAAAGTAAATGCTATAAAGCCATAAAACTGCCACAGAAGAATACAATAATTCGCTTTTGTTCAACAAAATAATTGCATTGTTTGCATCCAAGGGGAAATATGATCAATAAACTTCATACTTAATCTCCCCTAGCCACTGGGATGAATTGTCATTTTGAGTTTTCCTCCTTTGCAGTTAACCCACTAACGAGTATCAGCCTTTCAACGCAAGAGGCCATATTGTGCCACGTCTCCTTTAGATTATGCTGCACCAAAGTCCGTACCATGGGACCAGATCCTTGACTGGGTAGGAATGATAGAAGAATGTAAGGATTGCACCCTTACTTCCACCCCTGCACCAGACCTTCCTGGAGCATGAAGGCTACAAGACCCACCATGGTGCTCCCATGTAACTCCTGTACTCCATGACCTGTCTGTTATCTGCCTCGTGGTGCAACCGGACCCCAAGCCTTCAGAAGGGGGAGAAGGCCAAAGGGGGAAATGGCACACCCAGGCATCGCCTTATGTGACTGATTTGTGTTGCAGTGAAGTTAAAACATGTACAGAGAAAACACAATTTTGAAAGCGAGTGTTGATTGGCTGTGAGCACAGGCAATGGGCTTCTCTTGACGAAAACCTCTGTAGTTGCTTATTTACTGGTGTGCTTCATGACCTGTCTGGTTTTTGGTTTGTAAATCCACCAGGTACTCTTTTCCATTCTTCACCGATTACGCTTTTAGGGTGCAGTTAGTCAGAGCGTGTGCAAAGTAATTGAGCTTGAGTTTTCATATTTAGCTTGTAGGTTACATTTTTCAGAGGTACCTCCTGTAAGTGCTGCTCTTCATAATATGCTATTCCTTTCCCCCAGCCTTTGTGCCCTCGTCCAACTGAGTAGTGTCACGGACATATTTGTCAGTGCTCCCCCATAAGTCATCTTTCTCCGAATTGCAGGTTGAGTGTACCTTTCAGTTGTTCTTGGGTGGCATGAAGGATTGCAGTGGCAATATCTTAAACAATGCTCATTCCTGCTTCTTGGTCACATGTTGTGGTCTTCGTTCCTTATCACCACTGACTGCTGCCTCTACGGGCTCCTCCTGCGATGATGATACACTTGCCCTCACTGAGAACGAGTGTTCAGTAATGAGAAACCCATCATGTACTCATAAATCTGAGCTGGACAGAGGCCCGTACCTCATATTGCAGGCAGCTAAAAGTGACTTGGTGTTTTTGCAAGAGAGCTTCTTGTGTAGGGCAAGAGGAGGGACCGTGGTGATCTTCTCTTCTTGCAGGTTTTTAAGATTTGCTGTACCTTCCAGCTCCAGTGTGGTAGGGACTCATGAGGGTGAAGAATGATGTACTGTGTCTGTCTGCTTATCTACTAAATAGTGCCTAAAATACTGTGTCTTCACTTTTAGGAATGATGGCCCGAAGAATGCCGCTGTTATCTCGGCTACCCTCCAAAAAGGTGAGAAACCATTTTCAAGCAGACGTCAGTTAGACTTTGTAGCTAAAATATCTTTTACTGTGCAACTTGATGTCCTTCTTGCGTTGTCTTAAATCTTTGTATGCTGTGGGACATATATGTATGCTATAGCTTAACTCTTGATATTGGGTGAACTTGTCAGGTCAGTGTTTTGTGGGCCATGCTATCTATTTGAAAGACTGATTTGTCTGTAGTGCTTCTAAGAAGGACAGGTGCATTGTCTGACCGGAGATGGTCATACCGATGCTGCGTTTTGAAGGTATGCTTCGCTCCTGCATATGTGGTGAAAGGCTTAAAATCAGTCTGATTAATGATGAGACAATCCCGAACCTGACTTTATGAGGAGAACTCTTACGGATCTGACTCCTGAAATCAGATTGCCATTCCACATATGATTATTGCTTGCTGATTGCAACTAAGGTTGAGCTTACTTATAGATCGGATATGGTGGTTCTTGTAAAAATGGGGCAATAGTTAGATCCAAATTGTGCTTTTAAAGGAAACTACACTTCATGCAGCGAAAATTGCTGCAAGTTTCTCTATGTACTCATCACATGTAGAAGCTGAACGGTTATCAAATGGCCCCTGTAGTTTCGTATGTCAAGTAAATATATTGTGGGATTTAACTCGAGCACTTGTCCCAAATTTCTATGAACAATCTCAGTTGATGTTTGTCAATCTTAGATGGTGCCTCAGTTATTGCTTTCACCAAACCTCCAAATTGAATGCTCCACAGAAGATGTCAAAAACTGTCAGTTCTCTCTTGTCACAGTCATACTCCCATCTTTCTGCACTCCAAGAATTCCTGCTAATATCCTGTTGTAGTCCTCGACACAATTGGCATGAATCTAATTATTGTCCTGGAAAGCTTGTCCTGACCGGAGATTTTTAAATCTGTACAATATTAGCTTTGAAAAATAGTAGTCACGAATCTGAGTCGGCATGGTATACGCAAATATTTATGAGCACCGGATGGTGTAACCGAGGTAGTTAAGATTTCAGAATTGGCTTCAAGTGTCACTTGATGATGTGCTGCATTAAGTTGTATTGGTGTAAAATAACCAGCATCACTCAGCATGCCTACTATTTCCGGTATTTTGGAAATCGAATGATGTTCAGTAACAATATTCCTGGTGAGCGAGCGCCAACCTGCATGCACACCATCTTATTTACCCACCCCTCCTTTTGCACACTCTAGGACAGCGTAAATCAAATGTGCAACATCACAAGGCTTAATAATCTCTTGCACACCTAAATCACCTAAAAGCTGTCTCAACTCACCCTTAAGATTGAGTTTCACATTTCTCTTCTTGTGTTCGACAGGATGGCACCTTTCTGCAAAATTGTGTGCTCAAACCGTTTCCTACAACCTACTTTGACAAAGAAAACATCTCCGAAACAGTTCATAATATGACAGACGCATCCATCCGCCTCACCAGAATCACTGGGGTATCTGTACCTGGTGCCGGTGTGGTCCCTAATCTACCCTGATTTACCCATCCAATTAGGTTACTAATGTCACTCGGCACGTAATCTTTTGTGTAAGTACCCATGTCCTTAATCTCATAAGAGGTCTTCATAGTAGCCGTAAGTATTGATACGGTGCTCACCAAACGCTTCACTTTTGATATATGAGGCCTTCCGGAACACATTCGCCAGAACGTCTGAAGTGTCCCGATATTTTGCACTTCTTTCCCACTGCTGGACAAGCAGAATTGCTTCCCTCGCGTCCTTGAACCACGTCTTAAATCGATATCTTCCTCTCCCTTCCTTTGTATATGACTGTTCGAGGCATATGAGCTGCAGATTGTACACTTAGCATAGATCGCCATCTGGTGTTGGGCCCGGATGTTTGCAGTTTGTTTTTCTTCTTGGACAGTCTTTGGAAGTCACGAGTTCGGTGACTCCTCCTTCGGTCCGTACTGCGCATGGGCTTCGGCTCCATCCTCAGATTGTTTTTTTCCGCCATCGGGCTCGGATGTGATACTTCGTGCTCCGGCTTCGAACTTCTACGGTTCCAGCCTCGACGGAAAATCTTCGTTTCTTCGAGTTTCTTCATCATCCTCTTCATCTCTCGAAGCGGCACTTTCTCCATCCCGTACATCGGCACCGGCCTTCGGGCCCTCCTCGACTCCGGTCCCGGCCGATGGAAAGGACTCCGTTCAAAAAGTGCCCAAAATGTGGGTCTAAATTTCCCCACACCGACCTCCATCAGGTGTGTAATCTTTGCCTCTCTCCAGAACACGAGGCCAGAGACTGCCCCGCCTGTAAGTCTTTTCGATCGAAGAAGACCATCCGAGATCGAAAAGCTCGACGCACCATGGCGCACTCATCGTCTGCAGCTCCACCGGACATCTTCGGAGACGGCGCCGAAGCTTCGGGGCAAATACACACCGAGCAGGAGGAAGACGTCGTCAGCGCTTCCGAGGCCGACGACTCCGACGTGGAGGACATCACACCGGCGCAGCGGGTCGTGAGTACTGTGCCCCCTCCCACCCCCGCGCCCAAAACCAAAGAGACTCAGGTTACACCCTCGCCTGCTGGCCTGGGCAAAACCAAGACCAAAGCTTCTATCACCCCACCTTCGGGCCCGGTGTCGAAGCCTCCAAAGTCTCACGGCAGCTCGGGATCGAGCCAGCCGACGCCCGGTGCCGAAAAACAGCATCCGGCACCGAAGAAAGTAATATCCAGCTCGACTCCGAAGCCTGGACTCTCGGCGCCGACCAAACACAAACACAAATCAGTCGGCACCGACGCTCCGGCGCCGAAAACTCCCTCGACGCCGAAAAAACCGGAGGCCCCAAAAAAGCATGGCGCACAGAAACCATCGAAGCCCTCGGTTCCGAAATCATCGGTGCCGACGGACGATTCGGCACCATTGGCTCTGTTTACACCAGACCCTTTACAAAAGACTCTGTCCAAAGATCCAAAGACTGGGCTATTGACTTTAATTATCCAGAAAAGACGCCTTGATACTCCGGCTCCTCCTCCACCGCCCAAACGGAAGGACTCTGCTACTTCTCCCCTCAGAGTGCCCTCCCCACTACCTCCTCCACCTCTTCCACCCCCTCCCCCTCCCAGGTCTCCGCCACCTTTACCTCATTACTCTCCGACCCCGTCCCCAGATCCGGACGACGGGGACCCGGACAATTACCCGGCGGACGCCCCAATGGATCCCACTCCACCGGGGACCCCAGACCCATGGGAGGATTACAATAACCCTGATATACCCGATATGCCTCAGGACGACCTATACCCATCCAGGCCGTCTCCTCCAGAGGACTCCTTAGGGTTTCATCATTTAGTGCAGAGAGCAGCACACTACCATGGGGTGGACATGCACAGTGAACCAGTGGAAGACGACTTCTTACTGGACACATTTGACATACAGGACAAATCCACATCTATTTTACCCATGCTTAAGGGTGTCCCCAAGCATGCCGCAGAGGTGTTCAAAGACCCTGTCAGGGCCAGGGTACTAAACCCTAGAATAGAGATAAAGTACAAGGCGGCACCCACAGACCCTGCATACATTAAGGGCCCTGCTCCCTTAGATTCCCTAGTTGTCTCTACAGCGAGAAAGCGGGCTAACTCCCAGTCCTCAGGAGAAGCCCCACCGCCAGACAAGGAATCCAAACTCCTAGACGCGTCTGGCAAACGCACCGCCTCTCAAGCTGAAAACATGTGGCGCATTGCAAACACACAAGCGCTACTTGCGCGCTATGACAGAGCACACTACGACGAACTTGAGGCTCTTATGCAGCACCTTCCCGAGAAACACAAGCGTAGGGCTCATGAACTAATACAGGAGGGTAAACTAATTACCAACACCTCCATTAAGTGTGCCCTCGATGCAGCCGACACTGCTTCTAGAGCCATAAATACCAGTGTCCTGCTTCGTCGCCATGCCTGGCTCAGGATCTCAGGGTTCAAGCCTGAAGTCCAGGCGTCCATACTCAATCACCCCTTTGACCAACAAACTCTTTGGGCCAAAGGTAGACGAAGCGTTGGAAAAGATGAAAAAGGACACAGACACAGCAAAGTCTATGGGGGCACTCCAAACACAAGCCTCTAAACGTTCCTTTCGACGCTCCTCCTTTCGTGGCACAGGCAGAGGCTTCTCCACCGATAGCGCCTCTACCTCCTACAAGTCCCCTCCTCAAAATACCTTTTCAAAGGGCAACCAAAGGGGTGGTTACAGAGGCAACAACAATAAGGGCAGGGGCAAAACTAACACCACCCGTTCTGCCACCCCGCCCACACAATGACTTCCCTCCGCTCCCCCCAGACCATTCCACTCCGGTCGGGGGCAGACTACAAAACTTTATCCACGCATGGGAGTCCATAACATCGGACAAATGGGTGACCCAAATCATACGGTCAGGGTACTGTCTCGAGCTAACATCTACCCCGCCCAATATCCCACCAAGGCACCGTCCAATGTCTCAAGAACATTCCACACTGCTCAAACAGGAGGTACTCTCCCTCCTCCAAAAACACGCTATAGAGCAGGTCCCCGTCAATCAGCAAAATCTAGGGGTCTACTCCCTATATTTCTTAATACCAAAGAAAGACGGGACCCTCAGGCCCATTCTGGACCTCCGGCCTCTAAATGCCTACATACATTCAGACCATTTCCACATGGTCACCCTACAACAAGTCCTCCCGCTCCTCTGTCAGGGAGACTTTCTCACAACCTTGGATCTGAAAGACGCATACTTTCACATTCCAATACACCCCTCTCACAGGAAATACCTCAGGTTCGTGGTGGACGGGCAACATTACCAATTCACGGTTCTCCCCTTCGGGGTCACCACCGCACCACGGGTGTTTACCAAATGCCTAGCGGTAGTAGCAGCACACCTCAGACGTCAACACATTCACGTCTTCCCTTACTTAGACGACTGGCTGATAAAAGCCGCGTCTTACCACCAATGCGTGCAGCATACAAACAGCACCATCCAACTGCTCCACCAGCTAGGCTTCACGGTGAACTACCAAAAGTCCCACCTCATACCATCTCACACAAAGCAATATCTCTGGGCCACTATAGACACCTCCAAAGGTATTGCCTATCCAAACTCAGCCAGAATCACAAGCATTCAAGCCTTACGCAAAACATTCCTTCCCCAACACTCTTCCAGCAAGAGTGTTTATGAAGCTCATAGGAATGATGGCGTCTTGCATCTTCATAGTGCCCCATGCAAGACTCCACATGCGTCCACTTCAAGAGTGCCTAGCACAACAGTGGAACCAGGCCCAGGGTCAGCTGACGGATCTGGTGTTGGTGGACGGCCGCACACATCACTCTCTGCAGTGGTGGAACACCACAAAGCTTTCCAAAGGGCGGCCGTTCCTGGACCCGGTTCCTCAGGTGATTCTAACAGCGGACGCATCGCTCTCCGGCTGGGGAGCGCACCTCCTACACCTCACAATGCAAGGTCTATGGACGCCACAGCAAAAATTGCTCCACATCAACCATCTGGAGGTCTTGGCGATCTTTCTAGCCCTAAAATCTTTCCAAAAACAGATTTCGGGCAAAGCAGTCCTCATTCGCACAGACAACATGACTGCAATGTATTATATCCAAAAACAGGGGGGGACACACTCTCCCCAGCTCTCCCGCTTAGCCCAGAGCATATGGAGATGGGCAATTCCCCAAAACATCTTTCTCCTGGCACAACACGTTCCAGGCGTACAAAACACCATGGCAGATCTGCTCAGCAGACAAACGCAACAACTACACGAATGGGAACTGCATCCGCAAGTTCTTCAGCCATTCTTCCAACAGTGGGGGCATCCTCAGATAGACCTCTTCGCCACCCACGAAAACAAAAAATGCCCAAGCTTCGCCGCCAGATACCCACACCCATTGTCCAAGGGCAATGCGATATGGATGAACTGGTCAGGCAGATTTGCATACGCCTTTCCACCTCTCCCACTAATTCCATTAGTGGTCAGGAAGCTACAACAGCACTCCCTCACACTCATTCTGGTAGCTCCGACGTGGGCCAGGCAGCCGTGGTACACCACGCTACTACAACTATCAGTGGTACCACATCAAAAACTGCACCTATCCCCATGCCTCCTAACCCAGAACCATGGAGAAATCCGGCACCCGGACCCAGCTCAGCTCAACCTGGCGATCTGGCTCCTGAAATCCTAGAATTCGGATACCTTAACCTTCCCCCTGATTGCATGAACATCATGGAAGCCAGACGTCCTACCACTAGAGCATGTTATGCCGCAAAGTGGAAAAGATTTGTTATTTACTGCCGTAACAATACAATCAACCCTTTAGATGCATCCATACAGCACATCATATGCTATCTGGTCCATCTTCACAGGTGTAACCTGGCATATTCATCCATACGCCTACACCTAGCAGCGATCGCTGCTTATCTACAAAACAGACAGCATTTATCTCTCTTCAGAGTGCCCGCTATTAAAGCCTTCATGGAAGGCCTTAAACGAGTAATTCCTCCCAGGGCACCACCTTCCCCTGTATGGAATCTAAATTTAGTTCTTACACGACTAATGGGTCCGCCCTTCGAACCAATGCATAAATGCGAGCTACAGTTTCTCACCTGGAAAACAGCTTTTTTCGTAGCTATCACTTCCCTTAGAAGGGTTGGTGAAATACAAGCGTTCACTATACAGGAACCCTTCATACAAATACATCACAGCAAGGTCATACTTCGCACAAATCCGAAGTTCCTGCCCAAGGTCATTTCCCCCTTCCATCTCAATCAATCGGTGGAATTACCTGTCTTCTTCTCGCAACCTCAATCTGTTGCAGAAAGAGCCTTACACACACTCGATGTAAAAATGGCCTTGCTATACTACATACAAAGAACGCAACCCTTCAGGAAGACTAAACAATTGTTCGTCTCCTTCTCTCCACCACATAAAGGCAACCCCATTTCTAAATCAGGGATAGCTAGGTGGATTGTAAAATGCATTCAGATTTGCTACCAAAAGGCTAAAAGAACATTATCTGTTCCGCCTAAAGCCCATTCTACAAGAAAGTTAGGGGCTTCTATGGCCTTTCTAGGGAATATACCCTTGGATGACATCTGCAAAGCAGCCACATGGTCTACACCGCACACCTTCACAAAACATTACTGTGTAGATGTGCATTCCAAGCAGCAAGCTAGAGTGGGCCAGGCTGTACTAAAGACACTATTTCAAACCACTGCAACGGATACCGGTGGTCGCCGCTAGGGTTGGGTACTGCTATATAATCTATGCTAAGTGTACAATCTGCAGCTCATATGCCTCGAACGGAATATGCTACTTACCAGTATGCATCTGTTCTTGGCATGTAGAGCTGCAGAGTTGTACACGCCCACCCGCCTCCCCGGCTACCTGTATCCGTTCCAGTACATCTTATTTAGATACTACACACATGGGTTTCTCACTGTGATTACCAAGCTCCATCATTTCCCTGTTGGCGAAAAACAATCTGAGGATGGAGCCGAAGCCCATGCGCAGTACGGACCGAAGGAGGAGTCACCAAACTCGTGACTTCCAAAGACTGTCCAAGAAGAAAAACAAACTGCAAACATCCGGGCCCAACACCAGATGGCGATCTATGCTAAGTGTACAACTCTGCAGCTCTACATGCCAAGAACAGATGCATACTGGTAAGTAGCATATTCCTTTCTTTTCCCCTCCCTCTTTCTTCTGGGGGGCGCCCTGTCCGGCCTTTTGAGTATCCCCTCCAGTCCCCCTTGTGGACACCCGGGTACTAGCCCAAATGTCCGCCTCCTCAGCAAGCTTCCGGGGATTGGTCAGCTTGCTATCCACCAGGTGTTGACGCAGTTCAGGGAAACATTTCTCGAGCAGGTGTTCCTTCAGTACTAAATCAAACAACCCCTCGTAGTTCCTCACTTCACTGCCCTGAATCCAACCCTCTAGTGCCTTCTTTGCATAGTCCAGGAAGTCCACCCAATTCTGTGTGCCCAGTTTGTGACTACCCCGGAACTTCTGTCTGTACTTTTCGGGTGTTAGTCCAAACTTTCTTATGAGCGCCACCTTCATGGTGGGGTAGTGGGTCTGCTCATCCTCCTCTAGGGCCAATAAAGCATCTCTACCAGCTGGAGGCATGTACCTGTACAATCCCCCTCCCCAGTACTTCTCTGGAACCCCATGGGCCCTTAATGAGACCTCATAGGCCGCTAGCCACTTGGCAATATCGTCGCCCACCCCATAGCTAGCCACTATGTCCTTTGGCAGGTAGGGTTTGGGTTCCCTAGTGAACTCTCTTTCTTGGTCTTTGCTGCCACCATTAGGAACAGTGTGTGCCCCGACTCTTTGGATCTGAAGATCTATCTCTTTCAGCCTTAGCTCATGAGCCATCCTCCGTTCCTCCTTCTCTTTCTCCAGCCTTGCTAAGTCCCATGTGAGCTGTCTTTTCTCCCTCCGGTCTGTTAACTCCACTTCAGATAAGCCACCGCTAGAGACAGTGCTGCCCTTCCTGGAAATGGTTCCGGGCCCCGCTACTAGGTTCCCCACCTCAGGTTGGTACAGACAAGCTCCCTCACTGTCGGGCTCTCTATCCCTGTCCTCCTCCTCAGCCTTGCTTTCTTGGCGTGCCTCCCCCCAAGCCCTTAAGCTGGTTTGGAGTGCACCCTTCTTTGCTCCTGGGGGACAATACACCCCCTCCCGCTGACAAAACTCCCTGAGTTGGGCCACAGTATAGGTTTCCAGGTCTTCTAGCACAAACTCCATTTTGCCCACTCAGAACAGAAGACAGGTTTTTACAGAAGCAATGCAGGGGGGTACCTTATATAATACCTCCTCCCACCACCAGAGTAAATTTTGAAAAAACAAAAACTCACAATTAGGAAGGCCGCTTTGAGAGAACTCCAGGTGTAGGCCTATGGACTACCCACAGTTATTGTCGAGTATGCGTAGGCACAGCTCAATCCCGCCGCTGAACACCAATTATGTTAGAAAAACCCCACTCCCACACCGGAAAGGGTGGTGGTCACGGGGTCTTTCCAGACATACACAGTGGTAGCTTGGCTCGAGTGGTCAGGGGTCAGGCACCGTGTTAAGCATACGCAATACCTATACAATAACCATGCGTGCATCCGTTCCAAAAACGACACTACACCTTAAAAATATATGAAAATATCTCTGTTTATCTTCTTTTCTCTTAGTTACTGATTAAATAAATAATAATACAATCACAGTACACAAGCTTCTCCTTAAAAAGTGCAGGTCAAATAAATAGTAACACTTTACAGGTGCAATAAATAGGTTCAGGTCAAATAAATACTGTGAGGGAATAAATACTGTGCAGGAATAAGTTTGCTCAGGACAATAAATACATTACAGAAATAATTTAGATAAATACAGTACCCTCAATAAATAATAAAAGCCAACAAGGACACTTGTAAATCAGATCACATTTTAAATACTATGGGCTGATTTGGCCCAGTCACAGCTTGTGGTTAGGTGGATGGCCTGAGGGTGTCTCACCTAGCTTGGGTAAGGCTGAGGCTAAAACTGAGGTAGATCAAGGGTAATCTAGGAATCTGGCTCTCCCAAACTACACAACCCCTCACACAGGTCACTGTATCAGTCTCAGTCCACCCCTGGCACTTCCAGGCTGGTTCTAACACCTCTTTATCCCTTAGGATGGTCTCTTAGAGCTCCACAGGGCCTTAGGTGCCCTCTATTCCACTTACTGCCCTTTTTATGAAGCTCCGACGCCGCTGGAGTCGTGTCGACGCCGTGAGGCGGCTCCGGTTCGATGTCGGCGGCCTCGGCGCAATGTCAGTTCGAGGCATGTGGGCTGCTGAATTCATATCTGTGCATAGATCGCCGCCTAGTGTTGGGTCCGGATGTTTGCACGTTGTTGTCCTGGAAGAGTCTTCGAAGTATCCTTGGATAGGTGACTCCTCCCATGGACTACAGTGCGCATGGGCATCCTCTCCATCCTCAGATTGTTTTTTTCCGCCATTGGGTTCGGATGTGCTATCTTAGCTCAAGTTAGGAAAAACTTTTGTCGAGGCCACAAGGCCTTTAGTTCGCGTCGGTACTGTTTATCGATCGGGTTTCGATACTTTTTGTTAGTTTACTAACTTTCAGCACCGACTTTGTTCGCATTTGCCTGTCCATCGACTCTACTTCGACGATGGAATCCAGGACGCCATTCAAAAGGTGTCCGGTATGCAATGCGAAGTACCCACACATCGACGTCCATCCGGTGTGCAACAAATGCCTTTCGCCGGACCACGACGAATCGACATGTATGGCCTGTGCCCGGTTCCGTTCAAAGAAGACTCTGCGGAATCGTCGAGCGGCGAGGCTCGAAGCGCAGCACGCGGCACCGGCCCCAGCTGACATCTTCGACGAGGCTGACGACGTCGAAGAAGTAGAAGTCTTACCCTCCAGTCCCGTTTCCGAACACGAACACGAACCCGGATCGGACGAGGCCGACGAGTCACTCTTCCACAGAGGTGAAGACGACACCGAGGTAGGAGACGACGAGGAGGCCTTAGGAGCCGAAGAGAGTAGCTCCGATGATGAACAAGGCCTACCTGTTCAGACCGAAATTTCACCAGCGCCACAGACTATGGCTCCGGTCGAGGGATCGCCTTCGGGCCTTACCCGAGACCTATCACGCAGTCCTTCGGCCCCGCCCTCGGGCCCGGCCTCGGACGTTCAGCGGCAGCCATTACCGCTTAAGCCAGCTGGTTTCCCTTCCACGAAACCGAAACCGAAAGCTGCTCAGGTTCCTACGAAACCGAAACTGAAAGTGGCGCTAGTCGGATCGAGGCCTTCAACACCTTCGACGCCAGCGCACCGGGTCGGCACCGACCGCACCAAGAGAGACTTCGGTGCCGAACTCGAGACGGGCGACATGGGAGTCGACAAACGGAAGAAGGTCATCGGCGCCGACAAACCTGCCCGGTTACCGGCGTCGACGCCACCGACACCGAGGGCCGTCCCGCCTGCTACGCCTCGCAGCACTCCCTCGACGACACCAAAACCTCACGTGTCGAAGACGTCGACGGTGATCTCCGCACCTCGACTCGATGCGCCACGGGCGCAGAAGATATCTGCAGCCGCCTCGACGACCCTGGCGGGGGCCACGACCTCTAAGGCGCCCCGAGTACGGCCTGGCGCGATGCCAGGCTGCAGATCCAAGGACGCCCTCCAGGACCCGTCGGGTTCCGGTTCGGCTCCGGCGGTTTCGTCGGTGCCGACCAGCATTACCTTCGGCTTGCCTCCACCCACAATCCCGAAGGCGTTTCAACTCAGGACACAGGTCACCAAAACTGCGGTTACACCTGTCGAGCCGTCTCCGTCACACGTCATCGACGCCGACACTGGCAGGATGATTCTCCACGGCCGAAGGATAACTTCGGAACCGCCATTGGAGCCTTTCAGGATCCCGCTAAAGAGGAAGCTGCCTGTGGACTCAGAACCTCTCCTGTATGAACCCTTCTATTCACCCTACCAGGATCCACACCGGGCCTCCCCCACACGCTCCGACACGGATGCATTGGGGGACTACTTGGATGAACAAGTCCCCTACCATGTGGACACGGACCCTGATGACCAGCAGGACCCTGACCAAACTTGGGGCGACCCTGCAGACCCCAGTGCACCTCTTGATGCACAGGACACACAACTATATGGGCCAAAAACATCACCCACAGAGGATACTGCGGCGTTCAACGCTCTGATTGAACGTGCGGCAAACAACCATGATGTACAGCTTCACTCTGATATCATCGAAGATGACTTTCTAATGGACACCTTTGCATCCTCAGAAAGACATGTAAAGACTCTGCCAATGTTGAAGGGGGTCCTCAAGCCAGCCACTGACATTTTCAAGGAACCCACCAGGGCACGAGTGATAAACCCCAGGATCGATAAAAAATACAGATCAGCACCTGGGGATCCTACTTACATCAGAGGCCAATTACCACTCGACTCCATCGTTGTGGCGAATGCCCGCAAGAGGGCACACTCGCAGACAACGGGTGACGCTCCTCCCCCGGACAAAGAGTCCAAGGTGCTAGAGACCTCCGGCAAGCGAGTTGCCGCACAAGCTGCAAACATATGGCGCATAGCTAACACTCAAGCGCTCCTCGCTCGCTACGATAGAGCGCACTATGACACACTGGGGCAACTTCTTCAGCACCTCCCTGACCCCTACAAAGAAGGTGCAGAAATCCTTATCAGAGAGGGACAGCTACTCACAAATGCTGCCATTAAATGTGCACTAGACGCTGCAGACACGGCTGCCAGGGCCATCAACACTAGCGTCATCCTACGACGTCACGCCTGGCTACGTATCTCAGGATTCAAGCCTGAGGTACAAAACAATATACTTAATCAGCCCGTCAACCCCGACTTTTTGTTCGGACCTGAGGTTGACACCACCCTCGAGAAGATAAAAAAGGACACGGACACTGCAAAGTCCATGGGCGCCCTACAAACTCAGTCCTTTCGGAGCGGCTCCTTTCGTCGCCCCGGAAACAAGGGGGCAGGTAGAAGACAGGGGTCACAACAAACATATAACAAGGGTAATACGCAGACCACCTACGATAAGAACACCCGAGGTGGCTATCGTGGCTCCAGTACCAAGGGCAGAGGACGTGGCTACGGCAACACCAGGTCCTCCCCCAAGAACAAGCAGTGACGCCCTCTCCCTTCCTCCCGACCACATAACACCTGTCGGGGGAAGGCTACAACGGTTCCTGTCCACGTGGAACTCCATCACCACGGACAGGTGGGTCAAAGATATTATAAAACACGGTTACTGTCTGGAGTTAACTTCCACTCCACCCACAATACCACCAAGAAACCGTCCTATGTCCTCAGAGCACTTAACGCTCTTACAGCAAGAGGTAGAAAGTATGCTTCTAAAAGGCGCTATCGAGCTCGTACCCATCCACGAGCAGGGCACGGGGGTTTACTCCCTCTACTTCTTAATTCCAAAAAAGGACGGGTCGCTCAGGCCTATATTAGACCTGAGACCCCTGAACCAGTACATTCTTTCAGAGCACTTTCACATGCTCACTCTACAGCAAGTCCTTCCGCTTCTCAAGCAGGGAGACTTCCTAGCATCACTGGACCTCAAGGATGCGTACTTCCACATACCCATCCACCCCTCACACAAAAAATACCTCAGGTTTACTGTTCAGGGGCAGCACTATCAGTTCAAAGTCCTTCCCTTCGGCGTGACAACAGCGCCCAGGGTTTTCACGAAGTGCCTAGCTACGGTGGCAGCACACTTACGGAGGCAGCATATACACGTCTACCCCTACCTAGACGACTGGCTCGTTCAAGCGAAGTCGGCCCAGCAATGTGCAAGCCATATGTCCCGCACCATTCACCTTCTTCACAGTCTGGGATTCTCACTAAATTACCCAAAGTCCCATCTCCAGCCCGCACACGTACAACAGTACCTGGGCGCGACTATAGACACTCTGGCGGCCTCAGCTCAGCCAAGTTTAGTGAGGATCAACAGCATACAACTGCTGATCTCCAAGTTCAAACACAATCACTCGCTTCCAGCGCGAGTGTTTATGCAGTTGATAGGCATGATGGCCTCCTGCATCTTCATAGTCCCGCACGCGAGATTACATATGCGCCCACTTCAGGAGTGCCTAGCACGTCAGTGGAATCAGGCTCAAGGACAGTTGAAAGACCTAGTGTTGGTGAGCGGTCGGGCATACAACTCTCTGCATTGGTGGAATCCACAAAACCTTTGCAAGGGGCGACCGTTCCAAGAGCCTGTTCCACAAATAGTACTGACAGCGGACGCGTCTCTCCAGGGATGGGGAGCTCATGTACTACACTACACAGTGCAGGGACTATGGACGACACAACAGAAGAAGATGCACATCAACCTTCTGGAACTGATGGCAATCTTCCTGGCCATGAAGGCTTTCAAAGTACATCTGTGCAACAAGGTCGTGTTGATCCGGACGGACAACATGACCGCAATGTACTACATACAGAAACAGGGAGGGACACACTCTCCACAGTTGTCTCATCTGGCTCAGAGCATGTGGAAGTGGGCCATTCAGAGGAACATGTTCCTCATGGCAGAACACCTCCCCGGCAAGGACAACCAGATGGCGGATCTGCTCAGCAGACACAGCCACCAGATGCACGAGTGGGAGTTACACCCATCAGTACTCCAACCGTACTTCCAGCAGTGGGGTCACCCAGAGATAGACCTATTCGCGACAAGCGAAAACGCAAAATGCCAAAGCTTCGCCGCCAGATTCCCACATCCGCAGTCGCAGGGCAATGCGATATGGATGAACTGGTCCGGCAGATTTGCGTACGCTTTTCCCCCAGCACCGTTGATACCGCTGGTGGCTCGCAAACTCCGACAACACTCCCTGACACTCGTCCTAGTTGCTCCCACGTGGGCACGCCAGCCGTGGTACACCACCTTCCTCGAACTTTCCGTGGTACCGCATCAAAGGCTGCGGATCAAACCCGCGCATTTGACGCAGAACCATGGAGAGGTTCAGCACCCAGATCCGCAACAGCTGAACCTGGCGATCTGGCTCCTGAAGTCCTAGAGTTCGGCTATCTCAATCTGCCACCTGACTGCATGGACATCATCAAGGAGGCCAGGAGACCCACTACAAGAGCTTGCTATGCAGCCAAATGGAAAAGGTTCGTCATTTATTGCGGTAATAATGACATTAACCCGCTGGACGCATCCATCCACGACATCATATGTTACCTCTTACACCTATACCGATACAATCTGGCGTACACCTCTATACGTGTCCATTTGACCGCAATATCAGCCTATCTGCAAACCAGGCAGCACCTCTCTCTATTCAGAGTGCCTGCCATCAAAGCATTCTTGGAAGGACTCAAACGAGTCATTCCACCTAGTCACCCACCGGCTCCAATGTGGAACCTCAACTTGGTCCTCACACGCCTGATGGGTCCACCCTTTGAACCTCTACACTCATGCGAGATTCAATTCCTTACCTGGAAAGTAGCCTTCCTGGTAGCGATCACTTCCCTAAGAAGAGTTAGTGAACTCCAGGCACTAACCGTTCAAGAGCCATTTATTCAGGTTCACGCCAACAGGGTCGTACTACGTACCAACCCCAAATTCATGCCCAAAGTAATATCGCAGTTCCACATGAACCAGACTATTGAACTGCCCGTTTTCTTCCAAAACCCACAAACTGTTGCAGAGCGGGCATTACATACACTAGATGTACGGAGGGCCCTCATGTACTACATCGACAGGACTAAACCCTTCAGGAAGACAAAACAACTATTCGTTGCCTTTGCCCCACACCACAAAGGTAACGCCATCTCCAAAGCAGGGATAGCCAGATGGATAGTTAAGTGTATTCAAATCTGTTATCAAAAGGCAAAACGCACATTAACTATTCCACCACGAGCCCACTCAACACGCAAGTTGGGGGCTTCCATGGCCTTCCTAGGAAATATTCCCCTGCATGATATATGCAGAGCAGCCACATGGTCCACTACACACACATTTACAAAACACTATTGCGTAGATGTGCAGTCAAAACAGCAGGCAGCTGTAGGACAGGCTGTTCTCAAAACACTTTTTCAGACCGCTGCAGCTGGCACGGGTAGCCGCCGCCAATAGAGGGCACTGCTATGTATTCTATGCACAGATATGAATTCAGCAGCCCACATGCCTCGAACTGAATATGCTACTTACCAGTATGCATCTGTTCTTGGCATGTAGGGCTGCTGACATTCATATCGCCCTCCCTCCTCCCCGGCGCCTGTCGCAGCTGCAGCTCTCAGAATTATTGCAAGCATGGTCATCACTTTCTGTATCTACTCCATCACTGCCACAATGGCGAAAAACAATCTGAGGATGGAGAGGATGCCCATGCGCACTGTAGTCCATGGGAGGAGTCACCTATCCAAGGATACTTCGAAGACTCTTCCAGGACAACAACGTGCAAACATCCGGACCCAACACTAGGCGGCGATCTATGCACAGATATGAATGTCAGCAGCCCTACATGCCAAGAACAGATGCATACTGGTAAGTAGCATATTCAGTTCTTGACGACGTCGATAGGCGGCTCCGGTTCGATGTCGGCGGCCTCGGCTCGATGTCTGCTCCGGAGTGCGACCTCCACTCCCGACCTCCGGCACGATTCTCTTCAGGTTCCGGCGACTCCGGAGTGCGATCTCCACTCCCGACCTCTGGCACGCTTCACCTCGGTCTCCGGCGACTCCGGAGGGCGGACTTCACTCCCCCGTCGACGCCGCTCACTTGACCTCAGGTGTCTTCCTCCTCGACCTCTGGTACTCTCCACGACCTCCGTCGGCGACCTCTGGCGGCTCCGGGTACGACGTCTGCTTTCCAGTCAGCGCCGCTTCTCCACCTCGGGCTCCAGGTCTCAGGCTTCTCGACGTCGGACTCCAGGGAAACCAATAAACAGGTCAGATTCTTGCTTTTCTTTACTTCTAAGGCCTGTTCCTGCTGTCCAGGTCCTTAAGTTGGTTTTTCTTGCTTTGTCCCACACAGGGCTCCAGGCTGGGCTCAGTTAGTAGGGACTAGTATCAAGGGTGGGTTTATGGACCCCACTCCAGGCACAAGTTTCCACCCCTGCTGCCTCACTCCTTCCTCCTTCAGGTTTCGGCTCCTCTCTCTTCACCAGTCAGGTGCCAACTGCCAGCTCCAACTGTCAACTCTGGCTTAGCTTCCCAACATTCCAAACCGCCTCCAACTGTCACAGGGTTCTGGAATGTTCTGGAAGGTGCTGGTAGGTTCCAGTGGGTTCTGATGATGTCACAGGTGGCCACCATTTTGTGCTCCAGGCCCTCAGACAGAAGTTCCAGGGGTAGTTAAAATGGCTCCCTGAATCTGCATGAATATTAAAAAGTCTGGTGGTTCCCAAAAAGGAAAAAATACTAACAGGGTTTGAGGCAAAAGTGGGACAAAATAAATAATGATGAGGAGGGTCCACCCAAAGGGCTGACAGGTCTAACAGGTGGTCTTTAGCATACTCAGCCAGGAGCTCCTGGAGCCCTTGTTTGGTTGGATGCAGACCCATTTGTAAATTTTTGAGTTTACATAAGGACCTCAATTCCTTGAAAGACAAGTGTAAGTAAGGTGTGAGGTCGAGCTCCTCCACCAGGTCCATGTTATTATTATCACTAATAGCTGGGTTTGTTTGAGACATTCTAACCTGACAGTTCTAACCCTCTACCCTGACTATAGTGACTTTTATTTTTCTAAAATTCTAATGGGACTTAAGCAAGGCCCTAGCAAGACTTTTAGTAATTTTGGAAAAACCAATCAGAATTCTAAAGGCAATTTTTAAGAGTTCTGTTGTGTGATCAGATGGTAACCAAGTAGTCCAACAAATGCAAGTTTGTATCCCACCGCTGATCCACCAATGTGAGAAAGTGGCTCTGTATATACTGTTCCCTAATAGGTACAGGGTGTACAGAGTCCACAGTCCCCCAGAGGCTGATAGAGGTCAAAGTTAGGTATGACCTTACTCTCAAAAGTGGTAGCTTGGTCGAGCAGTAAGGCAGTACCAGAGGGCAGTGTTAAGCATTTATTGTACACACTCAGTCAGCAAATGGTTTCACACACTCAATAACTGAACTCTAGGCCAATGGTTTATATATATAAAATATATGCTTGTTTTATTTTTAGAACCACAAAGGGGGTAAAAATATACTTTCTCAGAATGAGAGGTTGAATATAAATACTTTTGTCTTAAGCAATAAATTTGTGTAAACAGTCACAGTTGGTTGCGATAAACAATCCTATTTCCTAAACATAACAATGCATTGAGCTCAATGGTAAATTCAGGTTATTTGTAATAAATTACTTTTTCAGATTACTTTTGGAATTCCAGGTCTGGCTCCTAGAACCAGCCTGGGGTCAGTATTCAGAATCAAGTGATGAAAGTCGACTTAATAACTGTAATGATTTTTAAATAATATTTAGCTATTTCAAAAGTTAGCACTTAGAAAATATTTCAAAGAAAACGTTCAATGGATCTCTATGGCAAGAAATTCAAATTGCAGGTAGAGTACTTTATCGTTACTTTAGTAATCCAGGACTGGGTACCTAGACCCAGGACTGGGGTCCTTATCAAAAGCAGGTAAGTAATTTCGTTTGCAGAAATGGTACGATTTTAAAAGAATATTTCAAATTTGCAAAAATAGACACTTAGAAGAAATTTCACAGAAAAGCAGACAATGGTTTCCTATGGGAGAAAAATGAGTTAGAGGTAAGTATAGTTGTGAACACTTTTCAGGGTTAGGGCTGGGCACCAAGATCCAGCACTGGGAGCTCACCTAGGAGCAGGTGAGTAAATTCGTGTTCGAGGCATATGAGCTGCAGATTGTACACTTAGCATAGGTCGCCATCTGGTGTTGGGCCCGGATGTTTGCAGTTTGTTTTTCTTCTTGGACCGTCTTTGGAAGTCACGAGTTTGGTGACTCCTCCTTCGGTCCGTACTGCGCATGGGCTTCGGCTCCATCCTCAGATTGTTTTTTTCCGCCATCGGGCTCGGATGTGATACTTCGTACTCCGGCTTCGAACTTCTACGGTTCCAGCCTCGACGGAAAATCCTCGATTCTTCGAGTTCCTTCATCATCTTCATCTCTCGAAGCGGCACTTTTTCCATCCCGTACATCGACACCGGCCTTCGGGCCCTCCGCGACTCCGGTCCCGGCCGATGGAAAGGACTCCGTTTAAAAAGTGCCCAAAATGTGGGTCTAAATTTCCCCACACCGACCTCCATCAGGTGTGTAACCTTTGCCTCTCTCCGGAACACGAGGCTCGAGACTGCCCCGCCTGCAAGTCTTTTCGATCGAAGAAAACGATCCGAGATCGAAGGGCTCGACGCACCATGGCGCACTCATCCTCGACAGCTCCACCGGACATCTTCGGAGACGACGCCGAAGCTTCGGGGCAGACACACACCGAACTGGGAGAAGACATCGTCAGCGCTTCCGAGGCCGACGACTCCGACCTGGAGGACGTAACACCAGGACAGCGGGCCGTGAGTACAATGCCCCCTCCCAGCCCCGCACCGAAAACCAAAGAGACTCCGGTTACTCCCTCGCCTGCCGGCCTGGGCAAAACCAAAACCAAAGCCTCGATCACCCCACCTTCGGGCCCGGTGTCGAAGCACTCAAAGTCTCACGGCAGCTCGGGATCGAGCCAGCCGACGCCCGGTGCCGATAAACACCACTCGGCACCGAAGCCTGCAAAATCCAGCTCGACTCCGAAACCACCGGTGCCGAAGCCTGGACACTCGGCGCCGACCAAACACAAACAGAAATCGGTCGGCACCGACGCTCCGGCGCCGAAACAGCATTCGACGCCGAAACACACGGAGACCTCCAAAAAGCAGGGCGTACACAGAACATCGAAACCTCCGGTTCCGAAATCGCCGGTGCCGACAGACGACTCGGCGCCATTGGCTCTGTTTACACCAGACCCTTTACAAAAGACTTTGTCCAGAGATCCAAAGACTGGCCTTTTGACTGTGATTACTAAGAAGCGTCGCCTTGAGGCTCCGGCTCCTCCTCCTCCACCCAAAAAGAGGGACTCAGCTACTTCTCCCCTTAGAGTACCCTCCCCACTGCCACCCCCCCTCCCACCACCACCCCCTCCACCTTTACCTCACTACGATCCGGCCCCATCCCCAGACCCGGATGACGGGGACCCGGACAATGACCCAGGGGACGCCCCAATGGATCCCACTCCACCAGGGACCCCAGATCCATGGGAGGATTATAATAACCCTGATGTACCCAATGTACCTCAAGACGACCTATACCCATCAAGGCCGTCTCCTCCAGAGGACTCTTTAGGGTTTCACCATTTAGTGCAGAGAGCAGCACACTACCATGGGGTGGACATGCACACGGAACCAGTGGAAGAAGACTTCCTACTGGATACATTTGATTTACAAGATCGTTCCACTGCTATTTTACCCATGCTTAAGGGTGTCACCAAGCACGCTACAGAGGTATTCAAAGACCCTGTCAGAGCCAGAGTACTAAACCCTAGAATAGAGAAGAAGTACAAGGCGGCACCCACAGACCCTGCATACATCAAGGGCCCTGCTCCTCTAGATTCCCTAGTTGTCTCCACAGCTAGAAAGCGGGCTAACTCCCAATCCTCAGGAGATGCCCCACCACCAGACAAGGAATCTAAACTTCTGGACGCGTCTGGTAAACGCACCGCCTACCAGGCTGCAAACATGTGGCGCATTGCAAATACACAAGCACTGCTTGCGCGATATGATAGAGCACACTATGATGAATTAGAGGCTCTTATGCAGCACCTTCCAGAGAAATACAAACGCCAAGCTCATGACCTGATACAGGAGGGCAAACTAATCACAAACACCTCCATTAAGTGTGCCCTCGATGCAGCAGACACTGCTTCTAGAGCCATAAACACCAGTGTCCTGCTTCGCCGCCATGCCTGGCTCAGGATATCAGGGTTCAAGCCTGAGGTCCAGACATCAATACTTAATCACACCTTTGACCAGCAAACACTCTTTGGCCCAAAGGTAGACGAAGCGCTCGAAAAAATGAAGAAAGATACAGACACAGCGAAGTCTATGGGAGCGCTCCAGACCCAAGCCTCTAAGCGTTCCTTTCGACGCTCGTCCTTTCGTGGCACAGGTAGAGGCTCCTCCACCGATAATGCCTCTACCTCCTACAAATCCCCTCCTCAAAATACCTTTTCAAAGGGCAACCAAAGAGGTGGTTACAGAGGCAACAACAATAAGGGCAGGGGCAAAACCAACAATACCCGTTCTGCCACCCCACCCGCACAATGACTCCCCTTCGCTCCCCCCAGACCATTCCACCCCGGTCGGGGGCAGACTACAAGATTTTATCCACGTATGGGAGTCCATAACATCGGACAAATGGGTGACCCAAATCATTCGGTCAGGGTACTGCCTCGAGCTAACATCTACCCCACCCAATATCCCACCAAGGCACCGTCCAATGTCCCAACAGCATTCCACACTGCTCAAACAAGAGGTACTCTCGCTCCTCCAGAAACACGCCATAGAGCAGGTACCCGACAATCAACGAAATCTAGGGGTCTACTCCCTATATTTCTTAATCCCAAAGAAAGACGAGACCCTCAGACCCATTCTGGATCTCCGGCCTCTAAATGCCTACATACATTCAGACCACTTTCACATGGTCACCTTACAACAAGTCCTCCCACTCCTCTGCCAGGGAGACTTTCTCACAACACTGGATCTGAAAGACGCGTACTTTCACATTCCAATACACCCCTCTCACAGAAAATACCTCAGGTTCGTGGTGGACGGGCAACATTACCAATTCAAGGTTCTCCCCTTCGGGGTCACCACTGCACCACGGGTGTTTACCAAATGCCTAGCAGTAGTAGCAGCACACCTCAGACGTCAACATGTTCACGTCTTCCCTTACTTAGACGACTGGCTCATAAAAGCCGCGTCCTACCACCAATGCGTGCAACATACAAACAGCACCATCCAACTGCTTCATCAGCTAGGCTTCACGGTGAACTACCAAAAGTCCCACCTCATACCATCTCACACAAAGCAATATCTCGGGGCCACCATAGACACCTCAAAAGGTATTGCCTATCCAAACTCAGCCAGAATCACAAGCATTCTAGCCTTACGCAAAATATTCCTTCCTCAACACTCTCTACCAGCAAGAGTGTTTATGAAGCTCATAGGGATGATGGCGTCTTGCATCTTCATAGTGCCCCATGCAAGACTCCACATGCGTCCACTTCAGGAGTGCCTAGCACAACAGTGGAACCAGGCCCAGGGTCAGCTGACGGATCTGGTGTTGGTGGACGGCCGCACACATCACTCTCTGCAGTGGTGGAACACCACAAACCTTTCCAAGGGACGGCCGTTCCTGGACCCGGTTCCCCAAGTGACTCTAACAGCGGACGCATCGCTCTCCGGCTGGGGAGCGCACCTCTTACACCTCACAATGCAAGGTCTATGGACGCCACAGCAAAAAACGCTCCACATCAACCATCTGGAGCTTTTGGCGATCTTTCTAGCCCTAAAATCTTTCCAAAAGCAGATTTCAGGCAAAGCAGTCCTCATTCGCACAGACAACATGACTGCGATGTATTATATACAGAAACAGGGGGGGACACACTCTCCCCAGCTCTCCCGCTTAGCCCAGAGCATATGGAGATGGGCAATTCCCCAAAACATTTTTCTCCTGGCACAACATGTTCCAGGCGTACAAAACACCATAGCAGATCTGCTCAGCAGACAGACTCAACAACTACACGAATGGGAACTGCATCCACAAGTTCTTCACCCATTCTTCCGACAGTGGGGGCATCCTCAAATAGACCTCTTCGCCACCCACGAAAACAAAAAATGCCCAAGCTTCGCCGCCAGATACCCACACCCATTGTCCAAGGGCAATGCGATATGGATGAACTGGTCAGGCAGATTTGCATACGCCTTTCCACCTCTCCCACTAATTCCATTAGTGGTCAGGAAACTACAACAGCACTCCCTCACACTCATTCTGGTAGCTCCGACGTGGGCCAGACAGCCGTGGTACACCACGCTACTACAACTATCAGTGGTACCACATCAAAAACTGCACCTTTCCCCATGCCTCCTAACCCAGAACCATGGAGAAATCAGGCACCCGGACCCAGCTCAGCTCAACCTGGCGATCTGGCTCCTGAAATCTTAGAATTCGGGTACCTTAACCTTCCCCCTGATTGCATGAACATCATCATGGAAGCCAGACGTCCTACCACTAGAGCATGCTATGCCGCAAAGTGGAAAAGATTTGTAATGTACTGCCGTAACAATACAATCAACCCTCTAGATGCATCCATACAACACATCATATGCTATCTGCTCCATCTTCACAGGTGTAACCTGGCGTATTCATCCATACGCCTACACCTAGCAGCAATCGCTGCCTATCTACAAAACAGACAGCATTTGTCACTCTTCAGAGTGCCCGCTATTAAAGCCTTCATGGAAGGCCTCAAACGAGTAATTCCTCCCAGGGCACCACCCTCCCCTGTATGGAATCTAAATTTGGTCCTTACACGACTAATGGGTCCGCCCTTCGAACCAATGCACAAATGTGAGCTACAATTTCTCACCTGGAAAACAGCTTTCCTTGTAGCTATCACTTCCCTTAGAAGGGTTGGTGAAATACAAGCGTTCACCATACAGGAACCTTACATACAAATGCATCACAGCAAGGTCATACTTCGAACTAATCCGAAGTTCCTGCCCAAAGTCATTACCCCCTTCCACCTCAATCAATCAGTGGAATTACCTGTCTTCTTTTCGCAACCCCAATCTGTTGCGGAAAGGGCCTTACACACACTAGATGTGAAAAGAGCGTTGCTATATTACATACAAAGAACGCAACCCTTCAGGAAGACCAAACAGTTGTTCGTTTCCTTTTCTCCACCACATAAAGGCAACCCCATCTCAAAATCAGGGATAGCTAGGTGGATTGTAAAATGCATACAAATTTGCTATCAGAAGGCAAAGAGAACATTATCTGTTCCCCCTAAAGCCCACTCTACAAGAAAGTTAGGGGCTTCTATGGCTTTTCTAGGGAATATACCCTTAGATGACATATGCAAGGCAGCCACATGGTCTACACCGCACACATTCACAAAACACTACTGTGTAGATGTGCATTCCCAGCAGCAAGCTAGGGTGGGCCAGGCTGTACTAAAAACACTCTTTCAAACAGCTGCAACGGATACCGGTGGTCGCCGCTAAGGTTGGGTACTGCTATATAATCTATGCTAAGTGTACAATCTGCAGCTCATATGCCTCGAACGGAATATGCTACTTACCAGTATGCATCTGTTCTTGGCATGTAGAGCTGCAGAGTTGTACACGCCCACCCGCCTCCCCGGCTACCTGTATCCGTTCCAGTCCATCTTATTTAGATACAACACACATGGGTTTCTCACTGTTATTACTACGCTCCATCATTTCCCTGTTGGCGAAAAACAATCTGAGGATGGAGCCGAAGCCCATGCGCAGTACGGACCGAAGGAGGAGTCACCAAACTCGTGACTTCCAAAGACGGTCCAAGAAGAAAAACAAACTGCAAACATCCGGGCCCAACACCAGATGGCGACCTATGCTAAGTGTACAACTCTGCAGCTCTACATGCCAAGAACAGATGCATACTGGTAAGTAGCATATTCCTTTTGTCACTTGGCTGATTTTTGGTGAATTTTTGCAGTTTTGAAAAGTTCACACTTAGAAGATTTTTGAAGAAAAAGCCAGTCAATGTTACCCTATGAGGAAAATGAAGTTAGCGTTTAAGGGTAAGTACTCGACTGGCAGAGTTGAAATTCCGGGCATGGACTCAGGGGTCCCCCAGTGTTAGGTAGGTACAGTTGGTTCACCCTCAGCGGTTTCAGGACGGCCGGGTGCAGAGAGAGTTAGGCCCAATGTTATCCTATGAGGGATAGGGGGGCCTTGGTTGGTGGCTGCTGTCTGGCAAGCCACGCGGCTGTGGGAGCTGGGCTCCTGGTCACTTACTCAGGGCAAGTGGGGAAGTAGGTTAGTGTAGAGAGGGCACTGCCAGGGCCACTCGGGCGGCTGGGTGCAGGGTGCTTTTGAGCCCTCGGGCGCTCAATGGAAATCAATGGGAATGTTCCGGTTTGGAAAAAGGCTGCAGGCTCGGGGACGAGGATGTTTCAGGTGCCACCACCACTTCGAGAGGTAAGTTGGGTAGTTGTAGGTTAGGTGGGTACCCCGGGAGTGGGCACAGGGGGCCGCAGGGCGCCGGGTGCAGGGGTGCCTTTTGACGTCGGGAATCTTACCCTCTGGTTGATCGCGGTTGGGGTGGCACTTGGTTCTGAGGCTGCAGGCTTCCTCCGGGATGTCGAGGGGGGTCCTTGGGTGCCGGACTCGGGGTCACAGTCGCCGTGGGGTCGTCCTCAGGGTCTTTGTCCACTCCGGCACTGGCCAGGCTTGGCTGGTGCAGAGTGTGTTGGGTCCGCGGTTCCGGGCTGCTGCCAGGGGTTAAAAATAGGTTTCTTGAGTAGAGCCTCTACTCATGGGAGTCCCAGGGGCTTAGAGCCAAAAGGTAGCCAGGTCCTCCGGGGTTGGTGAGGTTGCTGGCCACGAGAGATGCCGCGCTGGTGCAGGTTCGAGAGTCGACAGGCCGGTAGGGCTGGGGCCTAAGCAGTTGGTGTCTTCTTCTCTTTTTAGCAGCTGCAGGGCAGGTCTTTGTTCTTCTTGCTCTTCTTGTAATTTTCTATCTGGAATCTGAGGAAGGAAGGTTCAGGGGGCCCCTAAATACTAGATTTAGGGGCGTTATAGGTAGGTGAAGGCCAGGGACCAATGGGTCCTTGACCTGGGGTGGGTACACCCCCTATCCTGCCTCTCTCCTGTGGGAGGGGGGCAGTAGCCTAATCCTGATAGGGTAGGGCCTCCCATCTTCAAGATGGCGAGAGCCCGGCGATGTGCTTCACCTCGCCTCCCCCACCTGAGGGGTGGGGTGGGCAGGCTGGCACATCCCCTGTCCTTGTATGGGGTTTCCGGCCCAGCTTCCCGCCAGAGTGGGGGGTTGCAGTGGCCTGGGGATACTCCAAATGGCGGCCTGCCTTTGAAGCTTCCCTTTGCTCATCCTGGGGGAGGAGATTTCTCACCTCACCCAGGATGTGCATTGTTGCAGGCTCGGGAGAGCAGGGGCTCTCCCACCCAGGGGTCCAGCAACGTGTCTGCTGTGTGGCAGCCTGGGCAGCCTCAGAGCAGACGTGGATTGTAAGTTAGCTGTAAGGGGGCATCTCTAAGATGCCCTCTGGGGTGCTTAGTACATTAAATCCTACACTGGCATCAGTGTGGGTTCAATGTGCTGAGAAGTTTGATACCAAACTTCCCAGGCTTCAGTGTTGCCAATATGGTGCTGTGGAGCTCGTGTTTGACAAGCTCTCAGCACCATGCACTCTTAAATGACAGCACTGCACTTACAGTGCCCAGGAATGGACCCGGGTACTGTAGGGGCACAGGGCTCCTGCTCCTGTGCCCACACCATAGGCGTAATGCACCCAGCTAGAGGGGTGGCTGACAAATGCCTTGGCAGTGTAGGTGATGGGCATGGTACACAGTGATGTGTGCCATGTCGACTCTTTGTTTTGTCCTGCACCCAGACACTCAGCCTGCAAGGGCAGTGTGTGTGTAAGGGTACAGGGCCTCTGAGGGTGGCACAATGAGTGCTGCAGCCCTTAGAGGCCTTCCCTGGCCACAAGGCCCTGGGTACCTAGGGTACCATTTACTAGGGGCTGACATGTGGCTAGGGTTTGCCAATTTGGAGTTTGTGTGGTTTAAGGAAGGAACATAGGCCCTGGGCACCTGATTGGCAGGAACCCAGGGTACACTCAATCGAAGTACATTCAGCAATTTAGCAAAAAGTGGGGGCATGCCATGCAAGAAAGATGGCATTTTCTCACAAGGACAGAGAGCGAATTCGCATTTATGGCCTGGCACAACCATCCTGAGGCCGATCTCCGGTGAGGAAGGGCTCCAAGAGGCCTAGAGATTCATCTAGGAGCAAGTCCTCTCGTCCTTCCGCCTCAGCGTCGGGCTCGGCGCTGAGGAAAGATGTTCCGGTAGGTCGTGTTTCCAAGAAGAGACTTTCGACAGCGGGCTCGCCTTCGAGAACAGGTACGTCGTCGACGTCTAAGTCCAGACCGCCATCGTCAACTCGGCGACGATCGGCGTCGAGATCTAGAGCCTCTCCGCCGTCGTCATCCCGGCGACGATCGGCGTCGAGGAGCAGGGAACCTCCGCCGTCAACCAGGCGACGATCGGCATCGAGGAGCAGAGAACCTCCGCCGTCACCAACCTAGCGGCGATCGGCGTCGAGGAGCATGGACACTCCGCCGTCGTCAACCAGGCGACGACCGGCGTCGAGGAGTGTCACCCCTCCGTCGTCGAGGGCACGATCCCCTCCGTCGTCGAGGCTCCATCAGCGTTCGACGTCGAGACAGTGGGATCCTCCGCCGTCGTCATCCGGCCGGCGTTCGGCGTCTAGGTTGGCATCCGCGTCGACGTAGAGAGTGGCAGCATCTCCACCGGCGTTCGGCGTCGAGGGAGAGAGGGCCTCTGTCGTCGGCTTCACATCGCCGTTCGACGTCGAGGCGGCATTCTTCGCCCACTGAACATGGCCGCCGGTCCGCATCGAGGCGTCGTTCGACGTCGAGAGAAGAGTCCCGGCGAGAAAGGAGACGACGCCACGGATCGACGTCAAGACCACGCTCGACGTCGAGACAGGCCTCGGACAGGTCGGTGGTCCTGGTGACAGTCGGTGTCGCGCCATTCCTCCTCTCACTCAGGGGCATCTCCACGACCGGCAATTCCACGCGAGCCTGCCGTCCAACCCCGTAGGTCTTCTCCTCAGACTCAAGGGACCATTTCTCTGTCGCACAGATGGCTACTGCCAGCACATCATTGGCAGGACTCAGGGGCTACAAGGAGGCTGCGGGAATACGTCAGTCCAGTGCATGACTCTCCGCTGCAACGGCTGGTGGCGGCTGTGGACAGAGCTAGTCCCCCCAGGCCAACACGTCAGACGTCGCCGGACGACAGGCGACGCAGATCGCGCTCCCCCAGACGGGAGGGGCGTTCATCTGGATCACGGGCTCGTGATCATCGCCGGAAGCAGAGGACTCTATCGTCCTCTTCCTCGTCCACCAGGTCCTCCCATCAGGGACTATTCACCCACGCTATCGGGCAGCCCAGTGTCCAGGGTCTCGCCCATAGACGACATCAACACCTACCAGGAGGTGTTGAAGCGGGGAGCGCAGAAGCTGGGCATTGAGATGTCAGTCCCCCAAGTCACCACGTCGGTGATTTTTGAAACACTTCACCAGAAGTCTGCCTCTCGTCCACTGCTGCCTTTGGTCCCAGGAATCATGGAACCAGTCATTGACACCTTTCTCACCCCGGCGACCGTCAAAGCGGTTCCGGCTCGTATCCTAAAAAAATACAAGCCAGCTACCTCTGACCCCGTCTTTGTGAAGATGGGCCCGCCTGCGGACTCCGTCCTAGTGGCAGCTGCAAGAAAGGGTCAGACGGCGTCGGCCTCCTCTTCCGTCCCTCCAGATAAGGAGAGCAGAACCCAGGACTCCTGGGGACGCAGGGCCTGCTCTTCTGCGGCGGCGTCCCTCAAAATCTCCAGCGCGGCGGCGCTTCTGGGCAGATACGATAGGGCTCTCTGGGATTCGATGGAGCGATTCAAGTCCAAGCTCCCCAAGGAGGACCAAAAGGACTTTGAGGAGATTGTTACTGAAGGGGCTCTGGTGGCTAATCAGTCGATTAGCACAGCGGCGGATGGTGCGCTACTCTCAGCCCACTCTTACACACACGGCGTGTGCGCCAGGAGGTCGTCCTGGTTGCGGCTGACAGGGCTCAAGCCAGACGCACAGCAACGGATTTTAAACCTCCCGTTCTCTGGCAACTCCCTCTTCGGCACTCACACGGATGAGGAGATGGGGCGCATGAAATCTGAGCTAGACACCCTCAAAGCTGTGGGCTTGGAGAAGAAAAAGGAATTCAAGCGCCGTTTTCGACCCACCCAACGCAAGGGGCCTCAACAGAGGGTTCAAACCCCTCAGTGGTCTCAGAGTAAACCCCAAGGAAAATCGCAGTTTCGAGGCGGAAAGTCCGGCAGGGGCAGAGGTGGACACCAGCAACAGTCCTCCACTACCACAAGAGGAGGAAAGTCATGAGCTGTGGCTTCCTCTACGACCGTTGCCCACTCCAGTGGGAGGAAGTGCGTCACAACATCTAGCAGAGTGGGACAGCATCACAAAAGATCGCTGGGTGCTGAATATACTGCGAAATGGATATGCGCTACGTTTTCGAGCGCGTCCGAGAGACATCCCGCCAAAAAGGTCCCGTCCTCACCACTTAAAACTACTCCAAAAGGAGGTGAGGACCCTTCTGCAAAAACAGGCCATAGAAAAAGTTCCTCCTTTGCAGGTCGGAAAAGGAGTGTACTCCCGGTACTTCCTGGTGCCCAAAAAAGATCAAGAGCACAAGTTTCGGCCTATTCTGGACCTTCGTCTCCTAAACAGTCATCGTCAAGGAGAAGTTCCGTATGTTGGCGCTTCACCAAATATGTCCACATCTGCAAGTCGGGGATTGGATGTGTTCGGTGGACCTCCAAGATGCGTACTTTCACATTGCAATCGCATAACATCACCGCAGGTACCTGCGGTTTGTGGTTGGAAGCAAGCATTATCAGTACAAAGTCCTTCCATTCGGACTCAAGTCGGCTCCGCGAGTCTTCACCAAATGTATGGCAGTGGTGGCGGCCTGCCTACACAAGCAGGGGCTCTTCGTCTACCCGTACTTAGACGACTGGTTGCTGAAGGCTCCATCCCAGCAGCAGGTGAAGAAAGACTTCCAAATCTGTCTGAGACAGTTGCACGCTCTCGGCCTTCACGTCAACATGGCAAAGTCCGTGCAGCAGCCCACTCAGTCCATCCACTACCTTGGCTCCGTTCTGGACACAAGCGTGGGAAGAGCGTATCCTTCGGGGGAGAGACTGTCTTCAATGAAGAGGAAATGCAGGCATATGCAGCAGATGCAGAGGCCGTCAGCCCGGCAGGTAGCATCTCTGCTGGGATCCATGGCGTCCTGCATTTTTCTCATTCCCAACGCCAGACTGCGAATGAGACCTTTGCAGCAAGCCCTGGAGGACCAATGGGATCAGTCCACAGGCCGTTGGGGAGATCGAATCTCTCTCTCCCAGGTGGCGAAATCTTCCCTAGCATGGTGGACTCGTCAGGACAATCTGTTGGTGGGAGTCCCGTTTCACCAACCTCTTCCGGTGCAATTGGTGGTGACAGATGCATCGCTGCAAGGTTGGGGGGCCCACATGGGGTGCCTCCAAATACAAGGTCGGTGGTCTGCAAAAGAACAGGGCTACCACATAAACATGCTAGAGCTTCGGGCAGTCCACCTTGCTCTAAAGGCTTTCCTCCCAGCAATCAAGGCCGACTCAGTCCTGGTGCAGACCGACAACACCACGACCATGTTTTACCTGAACAAACAGGGCGGGACTCGGTCACGCCCCCTCTCCCTGGAGGCGCAGGCGATCTGGCACTGGCTGCTCGCCCGGAACCTCTCGGTAGTGGCAGTGCACCTTCCAGGGGAGTTGAATATCCAGGCAGACGCACTCAGCAGGCACTTCGAAGATCAGCCCGACTGGGTGCTGCACGACGACGTGGTGGCAGACCTGTTCCGTTGTTGGGGTCGTCCAGACATCGATCTGTTTGCAGACGACGAAAATTCAAAATGCCACGCCTTCGCGTACAGATTCCACCGTCCAGGGACCAGGGGGAATGCTCTTTTGATGGACTGGTCCGGGACATTTGCCTACGCCTTTCCGCCCCTGCCTCTGATTCCGAAGGTGGTATCCAAGCTGCTCAGATCCGACATGAAGATGATCCTCATAGCTCCGGACTGGCCGCGCAAGTGGTGGTACCCGGACCTTCTCCATCTCTCAGTGCGACCTCACAGGCGACTGCCTTGCAGGCCGGACCTGCTGTCCAAGATGGGCGGGAGGATTCTACATCCCAACCTTCCCTCACTGAACTTAACCGCATGGCTCCTGAGGTCCTGCAATACGGACATTTAGGTCTGCCACCGGACTGCATGCATATTCTCAAAGAAGCGAAGCGACCCTCCACGAGAGCGTCTTATGCGTTTAAGTGGAAGAGGTTCTTCATTTGGTGTAGGGAGAATCACCTTGATCCTACAAAGGGGCAGGAGGACGTCATCCTCCCGTACCTCCTTCACTTAGCTAGATCAGGCTTGAAGTATGCATCCATCAGGGTCCATTTGTCTGCCATTACAGCTTACAGGAGGTCTCCCAGTCAACCTTCTTTTTTCCAGATGCAGGTGGTCAAGGACTTCTTGCAGGGGTTGAAAAAAGTTTACCCCCCTGTTCGAAACCCTTCTCCTCCGTGGGAGTTGAACTTAGTGTTGTCCAAGTTGATGGGCCCACCTTTTGAGCCGATCCACAAAGCTTCTTTACAGCATCTGTCGTGGAAGGCCGCTTTTCTGGTAGCCATTACTTCGGCACGCAGACTTAGCGAAATCCAGGCTCTCTGTACTAAAGAGCCGTACACAGTTTTTCACCAGCACAAAGTGGTCTTAAGGGCACATCCATCTTTTCTCCCTAAGGTAGTGTCTGATTTTCATATTAATCAGTCCATTTCTCTGCCATCCTTCTTCCCGAATCCAGCGACCCCGGCTGAGCGGTCGCTCCACTCCTTAGACCTCAAGAGGGTACTTAAATTCTACCTGGCAAGTACCAGAGGCATTAGGAAGACGGATCAGCTGTTTGTCAACTATGGCGCCATGAGAACAGGCTTCCCAGCAGCTAAACGATCCATTTCCAGATGGATTGTTTCCTGCATTACCCTAGCCTACCAGCTGGCGAAAAGGCCCTTACCTTTGGCCCCTAAGGCTCATTCTACTAGGGGGAAAGCGGCCACAGTAGCTTTCTTGCATGACGTTCCAATGGCAGAGATCTGCAAGGCGGGGAAATCGGTTCACACCTTTACCAGGCACTACTGCCTCGAATCAGATTCCAGGGCGGATGCCCAAGTAGGCCAAGCCTCCTTACGGAACCTGTTTGGGTAGCTGGGTCTATCTAAGCATACTGTTCCTTCTCTGTTTTTTCTTTCCTTTGCCCGCAGGGGGATGAGGTGAGGCTCGCTATTCTATTCTAATGCTTATGACTATTGATGAGGATCCCCTGGAAGAGAAGGATTAGTTACTTACCTGTAATCCTAGTTCTCTTCCAGGGGTATCCTCATCAAAGTCATAAGCAACCCTCCCGCCTCCCCGGGCAAAGGTGTGATACTTTTCAGAGGTTATTACTTCTTTGTGCCATGACTTTTCAGTCTCCGCAAAGAACAACTGACCTAACTGCCACCCCTGAGGCATGATGGGAAGGTGGGGGTCAGGTGTGCCTTAAAGGCACGGTGTCAGTTTTTTGCTATACAGCTATTAGTTAGCTTTTCAGTCTTTTTAGACTGGGTATTTGCAATGCAGCCTGGGAGCTTCCTATGCTTTCAGTGTTTTCTAAGAATTTCTGCTGTTTTCTCAGCATTAAAACAGTTTCCAAACAAGTTATAATGTTGTTTCTCATGTTTATAATGCTATTTTCTTATGTGTAGTGGAAATTCCTTACAGCATGGTTCAGCTCGAGGGTTTATGGGCTGCAATTGCTTGTGTATACATATAGGTATATATGTATGGATATATATATATGTGGGGCACATATAATCTACTGTTTCCGGGATCCCGCACATGGGCGGGAATATTCTAATGCTTATGACTTTGATGAGGATACCCCTGGAAGAGAACTAGGATTACAGGTAAGTAACTAATCCTTCTGCATCGTGATCTACATTGCGAATTGACCCCCACAAAGGCTGTGGAACAACATTTCCAAACAACATATCAATGTCAGCTAGATTCATGATACATGATCCTGCAGTTTGTGATAACTCCTTATAATATCCTGCAGGGTTTTTACGGGGATCAGGCAATGTCTGTTTAAGCGCTATTACTTCAGATCGTTTCCAAGGGACATGCACCCAAACACGCTGAAAATGTGCTGGCATAGCAGCAATACCATGAGCGGCATCAGCCGCAACAGCTTCCTTCCATACCGGAGGGACTTCTCTCATGGGGTATTGTCGCGCTTTTCCCTTTCTCCCCACAGGGAAATCTGGTTCAAACAACGACTGTTGACAATCATCATTCCTTAAGGCTAATAAGATCGCAACTGCTCTATTGACTTCGGGGCCCACAATCGTACCTTTTCCAAAATCGAATCTCACTCGACACAACTCCTGCGGGCTTGGATCTCTACCATGATCATCCAATTCCTCACAGAGGATTTCACACAGTTCGAGGCATGTGGGCTGCTGAATTCATATCTGTGCATAGATCGCCGCCTAGTGTTGGGTCCGGATGTTTGCACGTTGTTGTCCTGGAAGAGTCTTCGAAGTATCCTTGGATAGGTGACTCCTCCCCTGGACTACAGTGCGCATGGGCATCCTCTCCATCCTCAGATTGTTTTTTTCCGACATTGGGTTCGGATGTGCTTATCTTGACTCAAGTTAGGAAAAACTCTTTTCAGGCCAAAAGACCTCTAGTTCGCGTCGGTACTGTTCCCGATCGGGATCGATAGTATCTTTGTTAGTTTACTAACTTCCAGAACCAACTTGTTCGAGGCATATGAGCTGCAGATCACACACTGAGGATAAGATCGCCATCTGGTGTTGGGCTCGGATGATTGCAGGTTGTTGTTGTCTTCGGAAGAAGCCTTTGGTCACGAGGTTGGTGACTCCTCCCCTGGACAACAGTGCGCATGGGCATCCACTCCATCGGCAGATTGTTTTTTTCCGCCATTGGGTTCGGATGAACTTTTTTCCGCTCCAGCAGAAAACTTCCAGCAATCAATTTAACTCTTTAATCTTCATTTCATCGACGTCGACATCAACTCGGACCGGTTCCGGAAGCGGCTGATGGACAGGACACCCTTCAAAAAATGCCCCCAGTGTGGAGCGAAGTTCCCCCACAGTGACCACCACGAGGTTTGCAACCTCTGCCTGTCGCCGGAACACAACGAGTCCACCTGTCCAGCTTGTTCCGCTTTCCGTTCGAAGAAGACCCTCCGGGACCGAAGAGCTCGACGCCATATTATGGCCAAACCAGCTCCAGAACCGGAGGACATCTTTGCTCAAGATGTTCCCGAAGACGACACCGAAGATCTCGAGATCGTGTCCGAAGCCGACGATTCCGATGACCTCATCACTCCAGGGCAGCGTGTGAGTACCACCCCCCCTGCCCCTGCCCCATCCAAAAAAGCATTGGTCAAGACTCCGCCAGTTGGGCCCAGTCGCGACCGGAAATCCTCTTCAGAAGCCCCGCCCTCGGGCCCGGCTCCGAAGACATCTAAGCCTGTGGGTGGCTCGGGCTCGAGCAAACCTCACCTGATTGTGCCTTTAACACCCTCGGCACCCAAACACCCATTGCCGGCACCGAAACAGGCTCCAAGACCGAAATCTCCTTCGGCACAGAAACGTTCCTCGGCACCGAAGTCTCCACCGGCACCGAAACGTTCTTCAACATCGATGCCTGAAAGTCCATCGGCACCGAAACCTCAGCCGGCACCGAAACCTCAGTCGGCACCGAAACCTCAGTCGGCACCGAAACCTCAGTCGGCACCGAAACCTCAGTCGGCACCGAAACCTCAGTCGGCACCGAAACCTCAGTCGGCACCGAAACCTCAGTCGGCACCGAAACCTCAGTCGGCACCGAAAACTCAGTCGGCACCGAAAAATCAGTCGGACCCGAAAAAATCATCGGCGCCGAAAACTGCGTCCCCGCCGAAACAAGCTCATAAAGACCCGAAGCGGACGTCACAGACACCACCTTCGGAGCAAGATGATCTTTTTCGACCAGATCCTACTCAAAAGCGGATCTACATCAATCCTAAAACGGGACATGTGACTGCCATCCCATATAAAAAGCGGAAGCTGGACACTACACCTCCCCCAGCTCCCATACGGAAAAAGGACTGTGCTACTTCACCACTTCGTCCTTCCTCTCCTGTTTTACCTCCTAACCCGTCCCCCCCTCCTCCTCCTGATTCTCCTTTACCTTTACCTTTACCTTTACCATCTCCCTATCATTCACCTCCTCCACAGGATGATAATGATGACTTAGGGGGAGGGGCGGACCCTGATTTATTTGATGATCCTGTTGACCCAAACGACCCTTTTACGTTCCCAGACCCAGCACCCATGGATGACTGGTCTTATCCTATACCTGACATGCCTGACCCCACTACCTACCCTTCCAAGCCCTCCCCTCCTGATGACCACCTAGGGTACGGCCAACTTATAAATAGGGCAGCAACATTCCACGGCGTTACAATGCACACAGACGCCATTGAAGAGGACTTTCTCCTTGATACCTTTGAGCAGTCACAAAAGACTGTTCACATACTGCCCATGATCAAAGGGGTTATAAAGCATGCTACTGAAGTCTTTAAGGACCCTGTTCGAGCTAGGGTTCTCAACCCACGCATCGAAAAAAAGTACCGACCAGCCCCGCAAGACCCTGCATACATTAAGGCCCAGCTCCCTTTAGACTCCCTAGTCGTATCAAATGCCAGGAAGCGCGCTAACTCACAGACAACTGGAGAAACGCCTCCCCCAGACAAGGAGTCTAAGCTTTTAGAAGCCTCGGGCAAACGGGTCGCCGCGCAGGCGGCTAACCATTGGCGTATTGCGAATACCCAGGCCCTGTTAGCCAGGTATGATAGAGCGCATTACGACCAACTTGAGGACCTTATGCAGCATCTGCCTGAACCTTTTAAGTCCCAGGCCTCTGACCTCATCCAAGAAGGCAAATTAATATCTAATGCCTCCATTAAATGCGCCTTAGATGCAGCAGACACTGCTTCTAGAGCGGTCAATACTGGCGTCTTACTCAGACGACATGCCTGGCTCCGTATTTCCGGTTTTAAACCGGAGGTTCAAACCGCAATTCTAGCTCAACCGTTCAACCAAGAGCAGCTATTTGGCCCTGCAGTGGATACTGCATTAGAAAAAATGAAAAAGGACAATGAAACTGCCAAGTCTATGGGAGCACTGCAGTCTCATCAAAACCGGGGTTCCTTTCGTCGCTCCTTTTATAGAGGAGGCTCCAAAAACACATCAACTGAGACCACGTCCACCTTTAAAAATTCTGGACAAACATCCCCTAACAGAGGTTACTTCCGGGGAGGTTATAGGGGAAACAATCACAAAGGTCGAGGACGGGGCAACAACAACAACACCCGCACCTCACCAGCCACCAAACAGTGACTTGCCACCACTCCCCCCAGACCATTCCACTCCGGTCGGGGGACGACTCCAACAATTCCTGCCTGTCTGGACTTCCATCACCACAGACAGGTGGGTAAGACAAATTATCCAGTCTGGCTACTGCCTCGAACTCATACAATCCCCCCCAAACATACCGCCCAAACAACGTCCAATGTCCTCGCATCATCTCTCTCTCCTCAAACAGGAAGTTCAATCCCTGTTACAAAAACATGCGATAGAACCAGTTCCCCTTCAACATCAGGGAAAAGGGGTATATTCTCTATACTTCCTCATTCCCAAAAAGGACAAAACACTAAGGCCCATACTGGATCTCAGACTACTAAACCAGTATATACATTCGGATCATTTTCACATGACCACTCTCCAACAAGTCCTCCCACTTTTACAACAGGGAGACTTCCTCGCCACATTGGACCTCAAGGACGCATACTTTCACATCCCTATGCATCCCGCTCACAGAAAATATCTACGATTTGTGGTAGATGGGCAACACTATCAATTTACAGTTCTCCCATTCGGAGTAACAACAGCACCCAGAGTGTTCACCAAGTGCCTAGCAGTCGTGGCAGCGCATCTCAGAAGACAACAGATCCATGTCTTCCCCTATCTGGACGATTGGCTCATAAAAGCCAATACATACCAAAAATGCGTTCTCCACACTCATCGCACGATTCAAACACTCCACGATTTGGGATTCACTATCAACTACCCCAAATCCCACCTACAACCTTCCCACTTACATCAGTATCTAGGAGCAACCATAGATACATCCAAAGCCATTGCCTATCCCAGCACAGCCAGGATAGCCAGTATACAAAATCTCATCTCTCAATTTCAAACTCATCCATCTCTTCCAGCAAGAGTGTTCATGCAGCTCCTAGGCATGATGGCGTCGTGCATCTCCATAGTCCCACACGCACGACTTCAAATGCGTCCCTTACAAGAATGCTTAGCACAACAGTGGAACCAAGCTCACGGACAACTTACCGATCTGGTGTTGGTGGACAGTCGCTCACTTCGATCACTGAAATGGTGGAACACCATCAACCTGTCCAAAGGGAGACCGTTCTTAGAGCCTCTTCCACAAGTTGTGCTAACTACAGACGCATCTCTCACGGGGTGGGGAGCCCACCTCCTCCACCATACCACTCAGGGCAGATGGACCAGCCAACAAAAACTGCTCCACATCAACCACCTGGAACTCTTAGCAGTGTTCCTAGCACTAAAATCCTTTCAAATTCACCTAAAGAACAAAACTGTCCTCATACGCACAGACAACATGACGACAATGTATTATATACAGAAACAGGGAGGGACACACTCTCTCCAACTGTCCCAACTGGCACAGCAAATCTGGAGATGGGCAATTCCCCAAAACATCTACCTGTTAGCAGAACATCTCCCAGGGATCCACAATCAAGTGGCCGACCTCCTAAGTCGCCACACACAACAGATCCACGAATGGGAACTACACCCCGAAGTTCTACTCCCCTTCTTCCAAAAGTGGGGACAACCAGACATAGACCTGTTCGCCACCGCCGAAAACACAAAATGCCCAACCTTCGCCGCCAGGTTTCCACACCCACAGTCGAAGGGCAATGCCCTATGGATGAACTGGTCAGGCAGATTTGCGTACGCCTTTCCGCCTCTCCCACTAGTTCCATTTGTGGTACGCAAACTGAAACAACAGTCACTAACACTAATACTAGTGGCTCCCACTTGGGCACGTCAACCGTGGTTCACCACACTTCTGGAACTATCTTTAGTTCCACATCAAAAGCTACGCCTCTCCCCGGATCTATTAACCCAGAACCATGGAGAAATCAGACACCCAGATCCTCAAACACTGAACCTAGCGATCTGGCTCCTGAGGTCCTAGAGTTCGGTTACCTCAATCTCCCTCCAGACTGTATGAATATCATAAAGGAAGCCAGACGACCTACTACTAGAGCGTGTTATGCCGCTAAATGGAAACGATTTGCCATCTACTGCGCTAATAATGACATACATCCATTGGATGCTTCCATCCAAAACATCATTTGCTATCTACTACACTTGCAAAGATGCAATCTAGCGTATTCCTCTATACGATTACACCTAGCAGCCTTGGCAGCCTACTTGCAAAATAGGCAACACCTGTCCCTTTTTAAGGTACCAGCCATCAAAGCGTTTATGGAAGGTCTCAAAAGGATTCTTCCCCCAAGATTGCCACCTGCCCCAGTGTGGAATCTCAATGTGGTTCTAACAAGACTCATGGGCCCCCCATTTGAACCTATGCACAAATGTGAATTGCAATTCCTAACATGGAAGGTAGCCTTCCTTATCGCAATCACTTCCCTGCGCAGAGTAAGTGAAATACAAGCCCTTACACTTGAAGAACCTTTCTTACAACTACACCGTAACAAAGTGGTTCTTAGGACAAACCCTAAATTTCTTCCAAAAGTGATTTCCCCTTTCCACCTTAACCAATCAGTAGAACTACCGGTCTTTTTCCCAAATCCAGACTCGGTAGCTGAAAGGGCCCTACATACCTTAGATGTCAAAAGAGCCTTGCTTTATTACATCGACAGGACAAAACCTTTCCGAAAGACAAAACAACTCTTTGTTGCTTTCGCGCCACCACACAAAGGCAACCCGATCTCCAAATCAGGAATAGCCCGGTGGATAGTTAAATGCATCCAAATATGCTACCTCAAGGCTAAACGTACACTTACAGTTCCCCCTAGGGCGCACTCCACGCGTAAAATAGGGGCTTCTATGGCCTTCTTAGGCAATATTCCCTTAGAAGACATTTGCAAGGCAGCCACATGGTCTACCACGCATACCTTCACTAAACACTATTGTGTTGACGTGCAGGCCAAACAACAGGCCTCCGTGGGCCAGGCTGTCCTAAAAACTTTATTTCAAGCTGCTGCAACGGATACAGGCGACCACCGCTAAGGGGAGCACTGCTGTATAATCTATCCTCAGTGTGTGATCTGCAGCTCATATGCCTCGAACGGAATATGCTACTTACCAGTATGCATCTGTTCTTGGCATGTAGAGCTGCAGAGTCACACACGCCCGCCCGCCTCCCCGGGACCTGTATCTGTTCCAGCATCCGTCTTACTTAGACATTACACATGGACATCCTTTCTTTCTTTTCTATATACTCCATCTTTTCCCATCATGGCGAAAAACAATCTGCCGATGGAGTGGATGCCCATGCGCACTGTTGTCCAGGGGAGGAGTCACCAACCTCGTGACCAAAGGCTTCTTCCGAAGACAACAACAACCTGCAATCATCCGAGCCCAACACCAGATGGCGATCTTATCCTCAGTGTGTGACTCTGCAGCTCTACATGCCAAGAACAGATGCATACTGGTAAGTAGCATATTCCTTTCCCATCTTACCCGACCATCGACCCGACATCGACGATGGAATCGAGGACACCATTCAAGCGGTGCCCTGTATGCAATGCGAAATATCCACACATCGACGTCCATCCGGTGTGCAACAAATGCCTTTCACCGGATCACGACAAATCTACATGTATGGCCTGTGCCCGATTTCGATCCAAGAAGACTCTCCGGGAGCGGCGAGACTCGAGGCGCAGCAAGCGGCACCGGCCCCGGCCGACATCTTCAGCGCCGAGACCGAAGATGTCGAAGAAGTGGAGAACCTACCCTCCAGCCCCGCTTCCGAACATGACTCCGGATCGGAAGACGTCGACGAAACACTCTTTCGCAGAGATGAAGACGACACCGAGGTAGGAGACTACAATGAGGCCTTAGGGGCCGAAGAGAGTAGCTCCGATGACGAGCAAGGCCTACCCGTTCAGACTGAGGAAATCCCAGTGCAACAGTCTATGGCACCGGTCGAGGGATCGCCTTCGGGCCTTACCCAAGACCTATCCCGCAGTTCTTCGGCCCCGACCTCGGGCCCGGCCTCGGACATTCAGCGGCAGCCATTAATGCCCAAACCGGCTGGTTTCCCTTCTTCGAAACCGAAACCAAAAGCTGTATTGGTTCAACTGAATCCGAAAGTGGCGCTGGTCGGATCGAGGCCCTCCACACCTTCGACGCCAGCAAAACCCGTCGGCACCGAGCGCAACAAACGAGACTTCGGTGCCGAGCTCGAAGCGGCCGGAGTCGACATACGGAAAAAGACCTTCGGTGCCACCAAACCTCCTCGGCTCCCGGCACCGACGCAATCGGCTCCGACCCCAAAGGTCAAACTACCTGCCGCGTCTCACACCGCTTCGACGGCACCACCAGAGCCACACTCATCGAAGGCGTCGACGGCCATTCCCGCCCCTCGACTCCACGACTCACCGGCGCCGAAAAAGTCCACGCCCGCCTCCACAGAACCGGTCGGCGCAAAGGAATCAAGGGCGCTCCAGGTGCCACCCGTTGCTGCGCAGCGCACCAAAAATAAAAATTTCCTCCAGGACACGTCGGGCTCTGAGCCAATAAAAGCTCCAACAGCCTCTTCGGCACCAGCCAACATTACTTTTGGCCTGCCACCATCCACGGCCCCGAAACTGTTCCAAATCAGGACACGGGTCACCCACACCACGATCACGCCTGCCGAACACTCTGCGGAGACGTCTCCATCGCATATCATCGACGCCGACACCGGAAGGATGATTATCCACAAAAGGAGAATAACTTCTGAGCCAGCTTTGGACTCCTTCCGGATCCCACTTAAGAGAAAGCTGCCAGTGGCTTCAGAACCAGTTCTTTACGAACCTTTCCATTCACCCTACCAGGATCCACAATCCTTCTCTCCCACACACTCCGACACGGATGCGTTGGAGGACTACATGGGTGACCAAGTCCCCTACCCCGGAGGGATGGACCCTGATGGCCAACAGGACCCTGATCAAGCTTGGGATGACCCTGTAGACCCAGGTGCACCTATGGATGCACAGGACCCGCAACTCTATGGAGCAAAAACATCTCCCACAGAGGACACTGCCGCGTTCAACGCTCTAATTGAACGTGCTGCGGCCAATCATGGGGTGCAACTTCACTCTGACACCATCGAGGACGACTTTCTCATGGATACTTTCGCATCCTCAGAAAGGAATATAAAGACTCTGCCCATGTTAAAGGGGGTCCTCAAGCCAGCAAAGGACATCTTCAAGGAACCCACCAGGGCAAGAGTGATAAACCCCAGGATCGACAAGAAATACAGATCGGCGCCTGGGGACCCTACTTACATTAGAGGCCAATTACCTCTGGATTCCATTGTCGTTGCGAATGCTCGCAAGAGTGCACACTCGCAAACAGGTGATGCTCCTCCCCCGGACAAAGAGTCCAAGGTGCTAGAGACCTCTGGCAAACGGGTTGCCGCCCAAGCAGCTAACATATGGCGCATTGCCAATACTCAAGCGCTCCTCGCTCGCTATGATCGAGCGCACTACGACACATTAGAGCAACTACTCCAACATCTCCCTGACCAATACAAAGAAGGTGCAGAGATCCTCATCAGGGAGGGACAACTGCTCACAAATGCATCCATTAAGTGTGCACTGGATGCCGCGGATACAGCTGCCAGAGCCATAAACACTAGCGTCATGTTGCGACGACACGCCTGGTTGCGAATCTCCGGATTCAAACCAGAGGTACAAAATAACATCCTCAACCAACCTGTCAACCCCGACTACTTATTCGGGCCGGAGGTTGACACTACCCTAGAGAAAATAAAAAAGGACACGGACACTGCAAAGTCCATGGGGGCCCTACAGACTCAGTCCTTTCGGAGCGGCTCCTTTCGTCGCCCCGGAAATAGAGGAGCAGGTAGAGGACAGGGGTCACAGCAAACATACAACAAGGGCAACACACAAAACACCTACGATAAAAACACCCGGGGTGGATATCGTGGCTCCAGCACAAAGGGCAGAGGACGCGGCTATGGCAACACCAGGTCCTCTCCCAAGAACAAGCAGTGACGCCCTCTCCCTTCCTCCCGACCACATAACACCTGTCGGGGGAAGGCTACAAAGGTTCCTGTCCACGTGGAACTCCATCACCACGGACAGGTGGGTCAAAGATATTGTCAAATACGGTTACTGTCTAGAACTAACCTCCACTCCACCCACCATACCTCCAAAAAACCGTCCTATGTCCTCGGAGCACTTAACGCTCTTACAGCAGGAGGTGCAAAGCATGCTTCTAAAAGGCGCAATCGAGGTCGTACCCGTCCACGAGCAAGGTACGGGGGTGTACTCCCTGTACTTTTTAATACCGAAAAAGGACGGGTCACTCAGACCTATATTAGACCTGAGACCCCTGAACCAGTACATTCTTTCCGAGCATTTTCACATGCTCACTCTACAGCAAGTCCTCCCGCTGCTCAAGCAGGGAGACTTTCTGGCCACACTGGACCTCAAGGATGCGTATTTCCACATACCCATTCACTCCTCACACAAGAAATACCTCAGGTTCACTGTTCAAGGGCAGCACTACCAATTCAAAGTCCTTCCCTTCGGCGTGACAACAGCACCCAGGGTGTTCACAAAGTGCCTAGCTACTGTGGCGGCACATCTACGGAGGCAGCACATACACGTCTACCCTTACCTGGACGACTGGCTCGTTCAAGCGAAGTCAGCCCAGCAATGTGCCAGCCACATGTCCCGCACCATCCACCTCCTTCACAGTCTGGGGTTCTCACTAAATTACCCAAAATCCCATCTCCAGCCCGCACACGTACAACAGTACCTCGGTGCGACTATAGACACTCTGGCGGCCACAGCTCAGCCAAATTTAGTGAGAATCAACAGCATGCAAATGCTGATTTCCAAGTTCAAACCACAACACTCCCTTCCCGTGCGAGTGTTCATGCAGTTGATAGGCATGATGGCCTCCTGCATCTTCATAGTCCCACACGCGAGACTACATATGCGCCCGCTTCAGGAGTGCTTAGCACGTCAGTGGAATCAGGCTCAAGGACAGTTGAAAGACCTAGTGTTGGTGAGCGGTCGGGCATACAACTCTCTGCATTGGTGGAATCCACAACACCTTTGCAAGGGCCGACCGTTCCAAGAGCCTGTCCCACAGATAATACTCACGGCGGACGCGTCTCTCCAGGGATGGGGAGCTCATGTACTCCATTACACAGTGCAGGGACTATGGACACAACAACAAAAGAAGATGCACATCAACCTTCTAGAGCTGATGGCAATCTTCCTCGCTATGAAAGCATTCAAAGTACACTTGTGCAACAAAGTCGTGTTGATCCGGACGGACAACATGACTGCAATGTACTACATACAGAAGCAGGGAGGAACACACTCTCCACAGTTGTCTCATCTGGCTCAGAGCATGTGGAAGTGGGCCATTCAAAGGAACATGTTCCTCATGGCAGAACACCTCCCCGGCAAGGACAACCAGATGGCGGATCTGCTCAGCAGACACAGCCACCAGATGCACGAGTGGGAGTTACACCCATCAGTACTCCAACCGTACTTCCAGCAGTGGGGTCATCCAGAGATAGACCTATTCGCGACAAGCGAAAACGCAAAATGCCAAAGCTTTGCCGCCAGGTTCCCACATCCGCAGTCGCAGGGCAATGCGATATGGATGAACTGGTCCGGCAGATTTGCGTACGCTTTTCCCCCAGCACCACTGATACCGCTGGTGGCACGCAAACTCAGACAACACTCACTGACACTCGTCCTGGTTGCTCCAACGTGGGCCCGCCAGCCATGGTACACCACCTTTCTTGAACTTTCCGTGGTGCCGCATCAAAGGCTGCGGATCAAACCCGCGCATTTGACGCAGAACCATGGAGAGATTCAGCACCCAGATCCGCAACAACTGAACCTGGCAATCTGGCTCCTGAAGTCCTAGAGTTTGGCTACCTAAACCTGCCACCTGACTGTATGGACATCATTAAGGAGGCCAGGAGACCCACTACCAGAGCTTGCTATGCAGCCAAATGGAAGAGGTTCGTCATTTATTGCAATAATAATGACATTAACCCGCTAGACGCATCCATCCAAAACATTATTTGTTACCTATTACACCTATACTGATGCAATCTGGCGTACACCTCTATACGTGTCCATTTGACCGCAATCTCAGCCTATCTACAAACCAGGCAGCACCTCTCTCTATTCAGAGTGCCTGCCATCAAAGCATTCTTGGAAGGACTCAAACGAGTTATTCCACCTACCCACCCACCAGCCCCAATGTGGAACCTCAACTTGGTCCTCACACGCCTGATGGGTCCACCCTTTGAACCTCTACACTCATGTGAGATTCAATTCCTTACCTGGAAAGTAGCTTTCCTAGTAGCGATAACTTCTTTACGAAGAGTTAGTGAACTCCAGGCACTAACCGTCCAAGAGCCATTCATACAGGTTCACGCCAACAGGGTCGTACTACGTACCAACCCCAAATTCATGCCTAAGGTGGTATCGCAGTTCCATATGAATCAAACTATTGAACTGCCTGTTTTCTTTCAAAACCCACAAACTGTCGCAGAAAGGGCACTCCATACACTAGATGTAAAAAGGGCCCTCATGTATTATATCGACAGGACCAAACCCTTTAGAAAAACAAATCAACTTTTCGTTGCCTTTGCCCCACACCACAAAGGTAACGCTATCTCCAAAGCAGGAATAGCCAGATGGATCGTTAAATGTATTCAAATTTGCTATCAAAAGGGTAAACGCACTTTAACGATTCCCCCTCAAGCCCACTCAACACGTAAGTTAGGGGCCTCCATGGCTTTCCTAGGAAACATTCCTTTGCATGACATATGTAGAGCAGCCACCTGGTCCACTACACATACATTTACCAAACACTATTGCGTAGATGTGCAGTCAAAACAGCAGGCAGCTGTAGGACAGGCTGTTCTCAAAACTCTTTTTCAGACCGCTGCAGCTGGCACGGGTAGCCGCCGCTAATAAGAGGGCACTGCTATATATTCTATGCACAGATATGAATTCAGCAGCCCACATGCCTCGAACTGAATATGCTACTTACCAGTATGCATCTGTTCTTGGCATGTAGGGCTGCTGACATTCATATCGCCCTCCCTCCTCCCCGGCGCCTGTAGCAGCTGCAGCTCTCAGAATTACTGTAAGCATGGTCATCACTTTCTGTATCTACTCCATCACGGCCACAATGGCGAAAAACAATCTGAGGATGGAGAGGATGCCCATGCGCACTGTAGTCCAGGGGAGGAGTCACCTATCCAAGGATACTTCGAAGACTCTTCCAGGACAACAACGTGCAAACATCCGGACCCAACACTAGGCGACGATCTATGCACAGATATGAATGTCAGCAGCCCTACATGCCAAGAACAGATGCATACTGGTAAGTAGCATATTCATTTTCTCGAACACATACCTCTGTTTCGGGGCATCCCATTGGTGAAAAACGTCAACAACCAATTCCACATCATAGAGTGATGAAAAAATAATCCTCCTACGCGCCATATGATCTAATGTCTTTTTCTCTTCAGGATCAGGCAGCTGACTGCGCAATTGCTTACGCTGTAAGGCAGGAGTCGCACTAGATGACCCAAAGAGAGGCGACATTAGACTAGTAACTACATTAGCTAGTCGTTGTCGTGCTGAAGGAGAAGTTGAGGCGAAAACAGGGGGATAGACAGAGGGAAGAAAAACGGATTCAGATACAGGTACCGGGGTAGTGCAAGAAGGAGTACCAGGGGAAGCCGCTGGCGTGCTAGGCAGTCGCAGGAAGCGCAGGGGCAACATGTAGCAAAACTGGCGGCCCTTGAGAGGGCTGCACTGCAGGGATAGGAGCCGGCTGAGGAGGAGCTGGCGCCTGTGGGAAGGCTTGCGGCATATTTACTGGAGGCTGCACATTTACAAGCTGTGGAGGTGCGGTGGCATTTTGCGCATACGGGGGTGGCGAACTTAACAAATGGGACATTAGGGAATCTTTTTCTTTCTCTTTTGTCTCATCTTGCACAAGGGGTGACAAAACAGGGTAACATTTATCAATCCCTAGTTTGCGTTGTCTGTGCAATTGCTCATTCATTTGTTCCTCCTCATTATTTTTAAATTGCAGAGCTGCTTGCATCACTGACATACCTCTCTCTCTCTTAGTTCTTTTCGCTAGCTTAATTTCCTTCTGTTTGGCTTCCTTTCGCCATAGGCGGAAAGAATCAAACATCGCCGGCCGGGCTTTCTTTTTAAACAATTTTACTTCCAAATTATCTAAGATATCTGTATCAAAACTACCATTTTGGGGCCATTTTAAAACACCGTCCTTTCTGGTGTATCGGATTCATACTTCATTATATGCTATGGGGCCCACGCCATGTTTTACATAAAGCTCATAAGTTGGAGTTCCAATTGGAGGAACCGGGCATGAATCCTCTAACTGGAAATCCCTACCACAGCCCAAACAAAATAATCTTCCAAATACACTAGCACCAGGCATCTTCGCTCACTAGTCTAGTTCCAAACTTCAAAGGATTATCGATTACGATAGTTTCGTGAATACACGAGTCCTCTGGCTTTGGGGTTTGCAAACTCCAAATCTAAATAATCCCGAAGGATACCAAATTCAAACTGGGAGACGCTCCACTTATACTTAACTGAATATCGATGATCAATGGCGTCACCAGAAGACTCTCTCGATTGTTTCGCTCTACCAAAATCGTCAAGGGTCCAAAACAGGGCGATTAATCAGGGTAGCAGTCCTTCGTAGCCGTCGGGACGCGGAGAACCTCGCAGAAAAGACTTTCGGACCACGTCGACATGCAGGGGTCGATGAAGTGGCGGCCTTCCTCCAGAATTTCCACACGAAGCTCCTCACGAACTTCTGGCTTGGACCGGTACCGCTGAAATCGCGCCGAGTTGGGCGCCAACTGAAGTACTGGGAATTTTAAACCCAGCGGTGCAGGGGAACACACCCTATGACTTCGGGTTCTTCCTGTTTCAGACCTACAGAAACACAGTGTCTTCTGGATGAAGTCAAAGATCAGTTTATTGGCTGCAGACCAATTACAGGCGTCCTAGAAGTACAACAGCATGTATGTTCTCAGGAGACTGCTAAAAATCACAGAAACGGGCTTCTCCTTAAATACAAAATATCCTGCTTCAGGCACACATTCCTTGGTTTACGATATGGCCATTACATGTATACATTACAAACGAAAAGGCAGAGTCATGATGACCATCCCACATTCCAGTTAAGCCAGCCTGCAATTATTTACCCAGCAAGGCTCAGATCCCACATCAGATATCGATAGGCCCCAATAAACATGAGCATCTCCTGTTTGGAAAACAAGCCATAAAGCAGGAACAGTCAGGTGAGAAAGAGATTAGCTGGAGGCTCGTGTTTAATGTAAAGGCTTTATGGTGTGTCAAGCCCTGATGCTAATCACAGGTGGCCAGAGGACGGGGAACTCGTGAGACCGGACTGACCTGGGGCAGCGGAGCCAAGCTGCCCAGGTCACAGAAAAGTCAAAGAAAGGCACATGTGCTCTAAAAGGCCCGTATTTGCTTCATGCTATGTAGCCTATGTGAGGGCAACCATAAGATGGCCACCGTTTTAAGATGGAACCCACGTAGTGATGTATAATAACGTATACACAGTGACTCTCGAAAAAATGAGTCCAAGTCCTCAAAGGAAACACCGGCGCCGAAAATTTCGACATCCGCCAGTGGTTCAAAGGACAAAAGGCCGAGCGGATCCTTCGAGAAGGACTCCCAGGTGCCGAAGACCGCCGAGAGACAGAGTTCGTCAAAACAGACCCACGAGGTTGGACGTTCGGCGACGAAAGACAAGGCCGCGTCGACGCAAAGCTCCGTCGAAGAGACCTGCGGTCGACGCCGAGCACATCTCAAGCATGGAAAAGAAAAAGAGAAGGCTCGAGGCGGAGATGGAGAGCATCCTTCAGAGGAAGAAGGAGTTTGACGAAAGATTGAAACCATTCAAAATCCCAACGGTCCCGTCGACGGATGTCGTGGAGATCGAGGAACAGGGAGATTTGCCGAAGAGCAGTCGAGAGGTCCTGAAGAGGAGGAAGAAGGCCCCTACTATGAGTGAGAAGATGATGAAGAGGATCAGCAGTCGTTCTACGGCTCTGCGCCATCGACGACTCAGGAGCTGGAATGACAGGACATCGACACCGAGAATCCCGAAGAGCCCGTGGACTCGTATCCTTCGAGGCGACATCGGGGCTTACAACATGGTCGTCAAGAGTGCTGCAGCAGCCTTTGGTGTGAACTTGGACGAGGAGAAGCCAAAAGCAGACTTCCTACTCGAAACTCTGCTCCCCATCCAGACGAGGAGCCAGTTCCTCCCCATGCTCCAAAGCGTGATGAACCAAGGGAAGGAGGCGTTTAAGGACCCGGGAACATGCCGGTCCATCACACCCAGAACGGAAAAGAAGTACAAGCACTCCTCGCAGGATCCTCCTTACATCCTCCTTACATCAAGGGATCGGTCACTGCCGACTCCATCATTGCTTCCACAGCCAGGAAAAGAGCCAATGTGCCGGCGACCACGGGCCCACCTCCTGATAAGGAGAGCAGAAGGATGGACCTCACTGGAAGGAAGGTAGAAAGAAACGCCGCAATGCACTGGCGCATGGCAAACTCAAACGCGCTACTGAACAGACACCAGTACCAGCATTGGGATGAGATGGGGGAACTAGTCAAGCATCTCCCAGAAGAGTACCGTCAAAGGGCTTCCCATCTAGTGGAGGAAGGGAAGAATATCGCCAACTCATGCATCAAGACTGCATTGGACGGGGCGGAAACTTCGAGCAGACTGATGGCCATAGGGATCACTGAAAGGAGACAGGCTTGGCTCAGAATCTCTGGATTCAAGCAGGAAGTCCAGAATAACATACTGAACACCCCTTTCAACTGTGAAACTCTGTTCGGGGAAACTGTGGACGAGAAGCTCACCCAACTGAAAAAGGAAAATGAGACCGCAAGATCCATGGGGGCCCTGCAATTCAGAGGGATGCGAAGAGGCACCCCAAATCGGAGACCCTACGGAAGGGGAGGAATCCAGCAGGGTACATCGCACCAGACATTCCAGCAAGGGCAGCAGGGTGACAGTCACAGCCAGCAGGGACAGCAGAAGCAGAACTGGCAGTACCAGCCTCGAGGCCAGTCCTTTCGCGGGAGGGGAAACAGACGTGGCCAAAGGAGGAGAGGGGGAGACCAACCCTCATCTAAGTGACTACACACGCAAAAAGACGCTCACCCCCAGCATACCCCGAAGGGTGAAGCGCAATGTAAGAACACCAAGGGGGTTACACAAAACAAGCGCCTACGAACATGCAACACCGGTAGGCGGAAGACTGGGCCTCTACCTGCAACAATGGCAACAAATAACCTCAGACAAATGGGTTCTCAACGTCATACAGCACGGATACTGCATAGAGTTAGAGAAAAGGCCTCCAAACAAGAAACCAAAGAGAAGACGGCGCTCGCGTCAAGAGCTCGCTCAACTCAGGGAGGAGACACTTCAACTACTGAAAAAGAGGGCCATAGAACCAGTGCCATGCAGAGAAAGGAACAAGGGAATGTACTCAAACTACTTCCTGGTACCAAAGGTGGACGAATCACTAAGACCCATCCTGGACCTAAGATTCCTAAAGAAATTCATAAAGACGCAAAAATTCAAAATGACATCACTACAAGAAGTGCTACCCCAAATGCGAGGCGGAGACTTCATGTCCACCGTGGATCTCAAAGACGCCTACCTGCACATCCCAATGAACAGACGTTACAAAAACCTGTTACGGTTCAACATCAACCAGGATCATTATCAGTTTACAACCCTGGCATTCGGTCTAAAGTCCACCCCAAGGGTTTTCACAAAATGCCTTGCAGCAGTAGCAGCGTACCTACGAAGGGAAGGGATTCGTGTGTATCCTTACCTAGACGGCTAATCAAAGCAAGCACTCGCGACAAGTGCGAGGAGCACACAGAATGGGTGACAAGAACACTAACGAACCTGGGGTTCTCGATGCACTGGGGGAAGTCATCGATGGTACCAGAACAGGTGAAGATCTTCCTGGGGGCGAAGATCAACACCATAGACTGAACGGTCATGCCCAGCGAGAGAAGAACAATAGCCCTGCTGAACGAGACGCGTCTCTACCAGAAGGGGCGAGTTCTGACAGTGAGAACAGTGAGCAAGATCATGGGGATGATGGCGTCATGCATCCACCTAGTCCCCAATGTACGGCTTCACATGAGACCATTCCAAGAATGGCTGCAACAGCAATGGTCACAAGCAAGCGGGAGTTGGGAGGATCTAGTGGTTGTTACGCACGCAGTGCAGGAGGAGATAGCATGGTGGAACAGGGAGAACTTAACTACAGGAAAGACCTTGATACCACCAAACCCAACTGTGACCATCACCACGGACGCATCACAAATAGGATGGGGAGCACACATGAACAAACTCAGAGTGAGGGGTCTGTGGACTCCGGCAGATGCGGTCAGACACATCAATTACCTGGAATTGAAGACTGTCCTGCTAGCCCTGAAGGCCTTCCAGAAGCAGCTATACAACCAGAAAGTGTTGATACAGACGGACAATACGACTACCATGTTCTATATCAACAAGCAGGGAGGGACACAATCGTTCCCCCTTTCCACTCTGGCACAGGGGATTTGGAGATGGGCCATCCCACTCAAGATAGACCTGCTGGCCATACACCTACCAGGGAAGGACAATGTGGAGGCAGACTGGCTCAGCAGACAGACATCGGCATCCCACGAGTGGGAGCTCAATGGACAGGAAACGCAGAGGCTATTCCAAAGGTGGGGAACACCGACAATAGACCTGTTTGCAACACGCCTGAATGCAAAATGCCAAAACTTCGCATCCAGACAACCAGAACAGCAATCGCAAGGGAATGCCCTATGGATAAGTTGGTCAAAGACATTTGCCTACGCTTTTCCACCGATACCGCTGTTACACAGGGTGCTCGACAAGTGCAAGACCAGCAACATGACACTGATCCTAGTGGCACCACAGTGGGCAAGGCAGACCTGGTTCTCTCAAATAGTGGAAATGGCACAAGGCACTCCTCACAAATTCACAAGAAGAAAGGACCTGCTCTCCATGCAGAACGGAGAGGTCCTGCATCCAGAGCCAGAGAGCCGCAGCCTGGCGGCATGGCTCCTGAAGACTTAGAGTTTGCGCACCTGAACCTACCTCCAAGCACTATGCGAGTGCTGCGGGAGGCAAGGAGACCTACAACACGAAAATGCTATGGGGAGAAATGGAAAAGGTTCACAATATGGTGCAGCAGAAATAAACTACTGAATAAAATGACAGCAGTCAACGGTGCTTAGCTATCTCACCCACCTACTAAAAAGTAATCTATGCTCATCCTCCCTAAGGGTACACCTAGCGGCAATCGTAGCTTACACACGAGGGGAGAGAGGAGGAAGTCTCTTTACGTCACAGGTAGTAAAGAGGTTCCTGGAGGGGGCGAAAAGAATTGCGCCACCAAAGAGGATGCCGCCGCCGGCATGGATCCTCAACGTGGTCCTAACCGAGCTTATGAAGGCGCCGTTTGAGCCCATCCACAAGGCCACGCTGCAAATGCTGACAATGAAAACAGCCTTCCTGGTAGCGATAACCTCGCTGCGCAGAGTGAGCGAGCTGCCAGCACTGACACTGCAAGAGCCCTACATCCAGATACACAAGGATAGGGTGGTTCTAAGACCGGACCCACACTTCATGCCTAAGGTGGTGTCGACATTCCATATGAACCAGACAATTCAGATACCTAGTTTCTTTCAAAACCCCACAACAAGCGCAGAAAGGGCACTGCACACTCTAGACGCTAGAAGGGCAATGATGCACTACATTGAGAGGACCAAAGAGCACAGGAAGACTAAGCAGCTCTTTGTCTCCTTTGCAACTAGTTTCCTGGGTAGACCCGTGACAAAAGCCACCATTGCACGATGTATCGCACTGACAATACAATTCTGCCACAAACAGGCAGGGCAGGAGCTATCGGATGGGCCACGAGCTCACTCCACAAGGAAGAAGGGAGCAACTATTGCCTTTCTGGCAAATACGCCCATTCAAGACATATGCCTGGCGGCAACATGGGCTTCAGTGCACACGTTCACTAAGCACTATTGCGTGGACATACAGATGAACAAGGAAGCACTAGTAGGGCAGAAGGTGCTTCAACACATATTCAACAGCCAACACTCATCTACCACCCAGCCGCCACAAAGATAACAAACCGCTACAAAGTCTATGCACAGCATAGTGAATCCAGAAAGATTCACGCTGCAAAACGAATAGTTTCTTACCTGTCGGTGTAGTTTTGCAGCTTGAAGATCTTTCTGGATTCACTAGCGAACCCACCCACCTCCGCCAGGAAGATGAGGATGGAGAAAGAGGTGGAAGGACAAGGAAGAACAGAATAATTGAAATACTAAAGGAAATTGGAAAAGGAAAATTAAGAGAACGCCTAGGGTTAGTAAAAAAAGGAAAAAAGAACCCAAAGATGGTGCCCCAAAGGTGGGACTTCCGCAGGAAGCACGACGATGTCACGAGAGGTGCACCAAATGGTGGGACGTCGACGCCCACCTGGGCTACAAATAACAAAAACAAAAGAAAGACTACGAATCCGGACCCAACCACCAATCGCGGAATAATGCACAGCATAGTGAATCCAGAAAGATCTTCAAGCTGCGAAACTACACCGACAGGTAAGAAACTATTCGTTACCTTTGGTAACACATTATCTGGTAGAGACCGTATCTAGCTGCAGATTCCTTACAGACCCACCCATGCCTCCCCACTGTGCAAACTTATTTATAGGGCTAGGGTTGCCCCACTTACAGGGCCCTAGTTTTGACACACACTTGTCAGTTCACTTCATGGTTCTGCATTTCTGTCATGGAAATAGTGAAAAGTAACTGACGTCCGAGCCCCTAGGTAGCACCTATATAGGTGACCATGATATTTCATCCGGTGCCAACGACGCCATGCAGAGCCGAACTGAGTCACCCGACGGCCTGCTAGCACAAACGTTTCCGGATCCTGTCTGACGCCTGGGAAATTTGAAGCTAAGGAATCTGCAGTTAGATATTATCTCTACCAGTTAATGAGTTATCAAAGGTAAGCAGCTTGTTCAATAAGCCTAAGGCTGCTCGACCACCCTACCCCCCCCCCTAGAAGAGCACTTTGAGATTGCATGCTCAATCCCCTGTCACTCATAAGCGAATACCTGGACTCTTTATATGATATACCAAAAAGAGGTATATCGTGCAAAGAGCCAGCTTCCTACACCTGCACAGGAGAGAGATGTTCCCTCCCTCCTGCAAGAAGCAACACAAGTGTTTGCCCAAAAGGAAAGCTTCAAAGGAGAAGATCTTTAAAGGGCAAATGGGAAGCACTTGGGAGAGGGGCTGTTCTAGTGTCTTGGGTAGGCTGGCACTGGGGAATGGGACAGGAAAACCGGTTGCCAAACTGGGGGGGGGGGGGGGGGGGGGGCTAAAGCCCCCTTGGTAGTCACACCTCTGGGTCGGGCTAGGGAAATTTGGACGCCAAGAGAGGAGTTCTGCCATATTGGAAGTAGGCAGTATGGTGCTTCCTGGGATGGTCAGATGTCACATGGGGAGGGAACCAGGTAGCCCATTGGCCAGTGACCACATCATACCGCAAGGAAGTTTTCTGAGCATAAATAGGGCACCCAGAACTCCGATCTTGTTGGACTGGAGAAGAGGACTGAAGGACTGCCCTGCTGCACCAAGGACCCAACGAAGAGAGGCTGCACCAGCGTGGACGGCACCTGCTGAACCCGGTGGCTAGCAAAGTAGAAGGGACTGTGTCTGCTGTGTCCTGCTTGTGGTGAAGTCTTCTCCAAAGATCAGTTGGACCGGTTTGAAGTACAGGGCTACAATAGCTGAAAGAACTTGCTGCAGCGTGTTGGTGGGCCAGATTTTCAAGCTGCTGTTTCTTGTAGCTTTGGAGCACATGTGGTCAAGACCCAACACTCGAAGTTACTCCTGTGTCTGCTAGGCCCAGGAGATCTATCCAAGTGCAGCTTGGTCACCCATAAGTTACGCTATCGCTTCCAGGAAAGGATTTGGCTATACCCACGATACTGGGCGACTGGTAGCCCAGTGGCAACTGGACTTCTGCCAAGGCTGAGAGGACTTCAAGGGAAGTCGAGCCCGGTGGTGAGGACCGCCTCACTGAGCTTGTGGACCAAGAAGTAGCCAGCATGAAGAACCATGTCGATCACATCTACAAAATGCTTGAGCATCTCCGCATTCTGTATTCCTTGCATCAGGACCACTTCCATAGGAACCTATAGCAAAGGGATAAAAGTGCCTTGAACTTCTGAAGACTAGTTATTACTCCAAGGTTTGTTTCCGAGGACCTTGCTGGTCCCCCTGACTGGCTCCCTGTCAGAGTTGGCCACCTAAAGTAACTCAAAGTAACCGTATAGAAACTTGGAAACATTTTCAAAGAAAACTTTTAAGTGTCAAATTCATAATTTGCCAGTGCTTGTTCACAGTTAAGTGAACGTGCAAATTTACTGTACCTTGTAATTGCTATATTCGAGGCATATGAGCTGCAGATTGTACACTTAGCATAGATCGCCATCTGGTGTTGGGCCCGGATGTTTGCAGTTTGTTTTTGTTCTTTGGACAGTCTTTTGAAGTCACGAGTTCGGTGACTCCTCCTTCGGTCCGTACTGCGCATGGGCTTCGGCTCCATCCTCAGATTGTGTTTTTTCCGCCATCGGGCTCGGATGTGATACTTCGTGCTCCGGCTTCGAACTTCTACGGTTCCAGCCTCGACTGAAAATCCTCGTTCTTCGAGTTTCTTCATCTATCGAAGCGGCACTTTTCTCCATTCCGCACATCGGCACCGGCCTTCGGGCCCTCCTCGACTCCGGTCCCGGCCGATGGAAAGGACTCCGTTCAAAAAGTGCCCAAAATGTGGGTCTAAATTTCCCCACACCGACCTCCATCAGGTGTGTAACTTTTGCCTCTCTCCAGAACACGAGGCTAGAGACTGCCCCGCATGCAAGTCTTTTCGATCAAAAAAGACCATCCGGGATCGAAGAGCTCGACGCACCATGGCGCACTCATCGACCACAGCTCCACCGGACATCTTCGGAGACGACGCCGGAGCTTCGGGGCAACTACACACCGAGTAGGAGGAAAACGTCAGCGCTTCCGAGGCCGACGACTCCGACGTGGAGGACATCACACCGGCGCAGCGGGTCGTGAGTACTGTACCCCCTCCCACCCCCGCGCCCAAAACCAAAGAGACTCAGGTTACACCCTCGCCTGCAGGCCTGGGTAAAACCAAGCACACAGCTTCCATCACCCCACCTTCGGGCCCGGTGTCGAAGCCTCAGAAGTCTCACGGCAGCTCGGGCTCGAGCCAGCCGACGCCTGGTGCCGAAAAACACCGTCCGGCACCGAAGAAAGTGATGCCCAGCTCGACTCCGAAGCCACCGGTGCCGAAGCCTGGACTCTCGGTGCCGACAAAACACAAACACAAATCCCTCGGCACTGACGCTCCGGCGCCAAAAACTACTTCGACGCCGCAAAAACCGGAGGTTCCAAAAAGGCATGGCGCAGAGAAGCCATCAAAATCCTCGGCTCCGAAAACATCGGCGCCAGCGGACGATTCGGTGCCACTGGACCTCTTTACACCAGACCCTTTGCAAAAGACCTTATTTTAGGATCCAAAGACTGGGCTATTGACTTTAGTTGTCAAGAAAAGACGTCTTGACACACCGGCTCCTCCTCCACCGCCCAAGAGGAAGGACTCTGCTACTTCTCCTCTCAGAGTGCCCTCCCCATTACCTCCTCCTCCTCCACCCCCTCCCCCTCCCAGGTCTCCGCCACCCTTGCCTCATCATTCCCCGTCCCCAGATCCGGATTACGGGGTTCCAGATTATGACCCGGCGGACGCCCCAATGGACCCTACTCCACCGGGGACCCCAGACCCATGGGAAGACTACCAAAACCCTGACATACCGGATGTGCCTCAGGACGACCTATACCCATCCAGGCCGTCTCCCCCAGAGGACTCCTTAGGGTTTCACCACTTAGTGCAGAGAGCAGCACACTACCATGGGGTGGAAATGCATAGTGAACCAGTGGAAGACGACTTCTTACTGGATACATTTGACATTCAGGATAAGTCCACAGCTATCTTGCCCATGCTTAAAGGTGTCACCAAGCATGCTGCAGAGGTGTTCAAAGACCCTGTCAGGGCCAGGGTATTGAACCCTAGAATAGAAAAAAAGTATAAGGCGGCACCCACAGACCCTACATACATTAAGGGCCCTGCTCCCTTAGATTCCCTAGTTGTGTCCACAGCTAGAAAGCGGTCTAACTCCCAGTCCTCAGGAGAAGCCCCACCGCCAGATAAGGAATCCAAACTTCTAGACGCGTCTGGCAAATGCACCACCTCACAAGCCGCGAACATCTGGCGCATTGCAAATACACAAGCGCTGCTTGCGCGCTATGACAGAGCACACTACGATGAGCTTGAGGCTCTTATACAGCACCTCCCAGAAAAACACAAACGCAAAGCTCATGAGCTGATACAGGAGGGTAAGCTGATTACTAACACCTCCATTAAATGTGCCCTCGATGCAGCCGACACTGCTTCTAGAGCCATAAATACTAGTGTCCTGCTTTGTCGTCATGCCTGGCTTAGGATCTAAGGGTTCAAGCCCGAAGTCCAGGCATCCATCCTAAATCACCCCTTTGACCAACAAAATCTCTTCGGGCCAAAGGTGGACGAAGCATTAGAAAAGATGAAAAAAGACACAGACACAGCAAAGTCTATGGGGGCGTTACAATCACAGACCCCTAAACGCTCCTTTCGACGCTCATCCTTTCGCAGCACAGGCAGAGGCTACTCCACCGATAGCGCCTCTACCTCCTACAAGTCCCCTCCTCAAAATACCTTTTCAAAGGGCTACCAAAGGGGTGGTTACAGAGGCAACAACAATAAGGGCAGGGGCAAAACTAACACCACCCGTTCTGCCACCCCGCCCGCACAATGACTTCCCTCCGCTCCCCCCAGACCATCCCACTCCGGTCGGGGGCAGACTACAAAACTTTATCCACGCATGGGAATCCATAACATCGGACAAATGGGTGACCAAAATTATTCGGTCAGGGTACTGTCTCGAGCTAACATCTACCCCTACCAATATCCCACCAAGGCACCGTCCAATGTCTCAAGAACATTCCACACTGCTCAAACAGGAGGTGCTCTCCCTCCTCCAAAAACACGCTATAGAGCAGGTCCCCGTCAATCAGCAAAATCTAGGGGTCTACTCTCTGTATTTCTTAATACCGAAGAAAGACGGGACCCTGAGGCCCATTCTGGACATCCGGCCTCTAAATGCGTACATACATTCAGACTATTTCCACATGGTCACCCTGCAACAAGTCCTCCCGCTCCTCTGTCAGGGAGACTTTCTCACTACCTTGGATCTGAAAGACGCATACTTTCACATTCCAATACACCCTTCTCACAGGAAGTACCTCAGGTTTGTGGTGGACGGTCAACATTACCGGTTCACAGTTCTCCCCTTCGGGGTCACCACCGCACCACGGGTGTTTACCAAATGCCTAGCAGTTGTAGCAGCACACCTCAGACGTCAACATATTCACGTCTTCCCTTACTTAGACGACTGGCTCATAAAAGCCGCATCCTACAACCAATGTGTGCAACATACCAACAGCACCATTCAACTGCTCCACCAGCTAGGCTTCACGGTGAACTACCAAAAGTCCCACCTCCTACCATCTCACACAAAGCAATATCTCGGGGCCACTATAGACCCCTCCAAAGGTATTGCCTATCCAAACTCAGCCAGAATCGCAAGCATACAAGCCTTGCGCCAAACGTTCCTTCCTCAACACTCTCTTCCAGCACGAGTGTTTATGAAGCTCATAGGGATGATGGCATCTTGCATTTTCATAGTGCCCCATGCAAGACTTCACATGCGTCCACTCCAAGAGTGCCTAGCACGACAGTGGAACCGGGCCCAGGGACAGCTGACGGATCTGGTGTTGGTGGACGGCCGCACCCATCACTCTCTGCAGTGGTGGAACACCACAAACCTTTCCAAAGGGCGGCCGTTCCTGGACCCGGTTCCTCAGGTGATTCTAACGGCGGACGCATCGCTCTCTGGTTGGGGAGCGCACCTCTTACACCTCACAATGCAAGGTCTATGGACGCCACAGCAAAAGTCGCTCCACATCAACCATCTGGAGCTCTTGGCGATCTTTCTAGCCCTAAAATCCTTTCAAAAACAGATTTCGGCCAAAGCAGTCCTCATTCGCACAGACAATATGACTGCAATGTATTATATCCAAAAACAGGGGGGGACACACTCTCCCCAGCTCTCCCGCTTAGCCCAGAGCATATGGAGATGGGCAATTCCTCAAAACATCTTTCTCCTGGCACAGCATGTTCCAGGCGTACAAAACACCATGGCAGATCTGCTCAGCAGACAAACGCAACAACTGCACGAATGGGAACTGCATCCACAGGTCCTTCACCCATTCTTTCAAAAGTGGGGGCATCCTCAGATAGACCTCTTCGCCACCCACGAAAACAAAAAATGCCCAAGCTTCGCCGCCAGATACCCACACCCATTGTCCAAAGGCAATGCGATATGGATGAACTGGTCAGGCAAATTTGCATACGCCTTTCCACCTCTCCCGCTAATTCCATTAATGGTAAGGAAGCTACAGCAGCACTCCCTCACACTCATTCTGGTAGCTCCAACATGGGCCAGGCAGCCGTGGTACACCACACTACTACAGCTCTCGGTGGTACCACATCAAAAACTGCACCTGTCCCCATGCCTCCTAACTCAGAACCATGGAGAAATCAGGCACCCGGACCCAGCTCAGCTCAACCTTGCGATCTGGCTCCTGAAATCTTAGAATTTTGGTACCTTAACCTTCCCCCTGATTGCATGAACATTATCAAGGAAGCCAGACGTCCTACCACTCGAGCATGATATGCCGCAAAGTGGAAGAGATTTGTAGTTTACTGCCGTAACAATACAATCAACACTTTAGATGCATCCATACAGCACATCATATGCTATCTGCTCCATCTTCACCTGGCATATTCATCCATACGCCTACACCTAGCAGCGATTGCTGCTTATCTACAAAACAGACAACATTTATCACTGTTCAGAGTGCCCGCTATTAAAGCCTTTATGGAAGGCCTTAAACGAGTAATTCCTCCCAGGGCACCACCTTCCCCTGTATAGAATCTAAATGTAGTTCTTACACGGCTAATGGGTCCACCCTTCGAACCAATGCATAAATGTGAGCTACAGTTCCTCACCTGGAAAACAGCTTTCCTCGTAGCTATCACTTCCCTTAGAAGGGTTGGTGAAATACAAGCGTTCACTATACAGGAACCCTTCCTACAAATACATCACAGCAAGGTCATACTTCGTACCAATCCGAAGTTTCTGCCCAAGGTCATTTCCCCCTTCCATCTCAATCAATCGGTGGAATTGCCTGTCTTTTTCTCGCAACCTCAATCTGTTGCGGAAAGGGCCTTACACACACTTGATGTTAAGAGGGCTTTACTGTACTATATACAGAGAACGCAACCTTTCAGGAAGACTAAACAATTGTTTGTTTCCTTCTCTCCACCACATAAAGGCAACCCCATCTCTAAATCAGGGATAGCTAGGTGGATTGTAAAGTGCATACAAATTTGCTATCAAAAGGCAAAAAGAACATTATCTGTTCCACCTAAAGCCCACTCTACTAGAAAGTTAGGGGCTTCTATGGCTTTTCTAGGGAACATACCCTTAGATGACATCTGCAAAGCAGCCACATGGTCCACACCGCACACCTTCACAAAACATTACTGTGTAGACGTGCATTCCAAGCAACAAGCTAGTGTGGGCCAGGCTGTACTAAAGACACTTTTTCAAACCGCTCCAACGGATACCGGTGGTCGCCGCTAAGGTTGGGTACTGCTATATAATCTATGCTAAGTGTACAATCTGCAGCTCATATGCCTCGAACGGAATATGCTACTTACCAGTATGCATCTGTTCTTGGCATGTAGAGCTGCAGAGTTGTACACGCCCACCCGCCTCCCCGGCTACCTGTATCCGTTCCAGTCCATCTTATTTAGATACAACACACATGGGTTTCTCACTGTTATTACTACGCTCCATCATTTCCCTGTTGGCGAAAAACAATCTGAGGATGGAGCCGAAGCCCATGCGCAGTACGGACCGAAGGAGGAGTCACCGAACTCGTGACTTCCAAAGACTGTCCAAAGAACAAAAACAAACTGCAAACATCCGTGCCCAACACCAGATGGCGATCTATGCTAAGTGTACAACTCTGCAGCTCTACATGCCAAGAACAGATGCATACTGGTAAGTAGCATATTCCATCTTTGCAAACTCTCTGATCTTTTTCATTTTGGAGTTCAAAAATAGTCTATTTTTAGAAATTAGTGTCTGGTTCCTTGAGTGTCTTGTGAATTTCTTCTAAAATTGTTTTAGTGCTGTGTAAATACTTTACATGTGGTCCTTTGTGCCACAGCTACCCAGAGTTGAGCTAGAGGGTGTAGTAAATAAAACCTACTGGTTCTAAAGCGGTTGGTAAGTGTTTGACACGGTGAGGCATCACAACCCCTCCATATAATACACCCTATTTCCTCACATGTATGTAGATTGCAACTTATGCAATCCTCTTCAGGCAAATTTGCCATTTATGAAGTGGGTTCAGTAGAAGTTCTGTAATATTAAAAAGCAAGGACTGAGTTATGAGGCCTATCCCGTTGTGCAGTCCCAGATTGTTGGCCTTCCCTAGATGAAAAACTTCAGATTAACTTTTCACTGTAGACACGGATATGCTGCATGTAAAGTCTAGCTTTTTTGTCAGTAATTGAGCTTTTTTTGATACAGTACCTGATTGGGTTTTTTTCTTCTAATTTCAGGTTGAAGGACCAGTGTAGAAGTCTTGTTCCAGGTATAATTGTAATCTTATCTGTAATGGTCTGTTCAGCGATGAAACTATCCCAAACCTTGAATGCCTGATGAAAGCTTTCATACAGATCTGACTTCTGAGATCATTCCTTTTAACGTGAAATTTGCATAGGTGGGCTTGGTTACCCTTTTTCTTTTTTTTTTTTTTTTTTTTTTTTTTTTTTTTAAACCTTCTGTAATGCATCAGTTCATATGGAGCAGTAGCAACTTGTTTTACCTTTAAGCGCAACCTAACATGATGCACACAAAGAGGAATTTGCAAACCTATACCGTCTGGGTGTTTTGCTTGTGAGTCTCCTAAATAAGCTACTGCTGCCTAGCCACTTAGTATGTTCAGAGCCACAAGTACAAACTTGGATTTATCCTACGGGGTTTATACTAGCTGAATAATAAAAACATGGTAAAGGTGCTTTAATATGACTTAAGACCAAGAGTGACTGTCAATAGGTATGTGCATGCCAATTTGCCTGCCTGCCTGCCTGCTAACAGAACTTGTTACTTTCAGGTCCCTTAGATGAGATGGCAAGACCTGAGGAGTTGGCGTGTACTACCAGAGGAAGTTTAAGGAATAAGAATTTGACCGGATCTGGTGACTGTTGCGGATATTTACGTTGATGTATTCAATAAAAGTTTGATTTGAATTTGTTTGGGTGCATCATTGTGTTGAAAGGCTCTGATCTCCGATTGGTCCGTGTTATAAGAAAGGTAATGCTGTAATTTCTACATCTTTTGATGTCCTGGTTGGCAGCAAGCTGTGAAGTGTAAATTGGGACTACGTTATGCAGTTATTTCACACCTTTGTCAGCCCGCAGTGTACCTGAGCTACATAGAGAGAATTTCGAAGTGCTTCTATGATATAGATGGCCACTTGTAATCGACCACGATGAGACCACAGATAGGAACTGCAATGGGTTGAGCCTACAGTTAGCCAGACTCTGATGCTTGATGTTCACTTTTATTCTTCAAAAGCACTCTGGTGATTTAAACACATATATATATATATATATATATATCTGTTTCATGACCGCTAGTAGAGGAGCTCCACAAACCTCTTTTAGATGGATACTTCCACCTGCAGATTCCTCACCTTTAAATATCCCAGTGGTAGACTAGAGTGTACCATTTACCAGGGGCTGACATGTGGCAAGGGTTTGCCAATTTGAGTTTTGTGTGTTTAGGGAAGGAACATAGGCCCTGGGCACCTGATTGGCAGGAGTCCAGGGCACACTCAGTCAAAGTACATTCAGCAATTCAGCAAAAAGTGGGGGCATACCATAAAAGAAAGATGGCACTTTCTCACAAGCCGTAAACTTTTGCTTCTGATGGATACATCTGCCAGTGGATTCCTCACCTTGTGAATATCCCCTGCGCCAGCATTCCACGGAACTTTTCTTCCCCAGCATTCCACGTCGACGTGGGCGACGTCATAATACACCGGCTCCGCTCGCGACTCCGATCGACGTCACCGGAGCCATAAGAAGCCCACGTCGGTGTGATGACGTCAGTTCCCTTTTTTGCGCGCCTTCGACGTGCAACGATTTTTTCTCCAGTGCTACTTTGTAGTTTGGTCGTGTATCTCTGTTTATTCGACTATGTCTTCGACTAGGAAGTCGGGCTTTAAGCCCTGTAGGGAGTGTGGAGGCTTGATGTCGATAACAGATCCTCACCAGAATTGTTTATGGTGCCTCTCCTCGGAACATATGGAGGAGTGCGGATGCTGTAGAAGCATGAACCCGAAGGCACTCAAGGAAAGGAAGACCAAGCTCTTCATGAAGAAGATTGGTGAGGAAAAAAGAGGGAGGAAGAAGGAGAGATCGAAGAGAGAGTCATCGACTTCGAGGTCGAAGAAACACCATAAAAAGAGTAAACATTCTAGACGTCGATCCTCGAAGTCCAAGAAATCGAGGTCGAGGTCGGCTTCGTCTCATCGACGTCGGAGTAAAGGTTTGTCTCCTTCACCTTCAAGGTCTCGGAGGGTTCTCCTTCGAGGAAGCAGACTTCGAATCAGTCTCCGACGAGGTCTTCGGCTCCGTCTAAGACGTCGACTCCGGTTCGTGTGGCGTCGGATGCTTCTATGCATGAGGAGCAGGAAGAGTCGGTTCCAGTACCTGAAGATTCTGAGGCTCCAGTGGAGGATATTGCGGAGCCGGTGCCGGAGGCCCCACAAGAGGTTCCTTTGCCTCAGTTCCCGGCCCCAGGTACGGATTCGGCAAATTTCTTGAATGCTATGTATGGCATTTTTAATAGTGCGGCCTACCCATCCGGAGCACCAGCTGGTCCCGTGGGTCCGATGGCCTTTACGATGGGGGTGCCTCAGCAGTATGCTCAGGCCCCCTTTATGCCGATGGCGCCTTCTTGGCAGTTTCCGGCGCCGTCTGGGGATCCGATTCGACCTCGGAAGGTTCGGCAGGCTTCGGAGCCTCCTTCGACGCCGAGACTGGCTCCATCGACGCCGAAGCCGACTCCATCGACGTCGAGGCTGACTCCATCTGCGCCGTGTCTGGCGCAGTCGACGCCGGTTCCTCTGGTTCCTCCGCCGCCGCGTACGACGTCGCCGACGTCGGTACCTCGAATCCGGTCGAGGAGGGAAGCCCAGAGGGTGTTGGAGGAAAGAACATTTCGAGAGGTGGAAGAAGGTGAGGTTGATTCTTCTTCGGACGAATTCGAGGGCATTGAGGAAGCCAGTTGTGAGAAAGTGGCTCTGTATATACTGTTCCCTAATAGGTACAGGGTGTACAGAGTCCACAGTCCCCCAGAGGCTGATAGAGGTCAAAGTTAGGTATGACCTTACTCTCAAAAGTGGTAGCTTGGTCGAGCAGTAAGGCAGTACCAGAGGACAGTGTAAAGCATTTATTGTACACACTCAGTCAGCAAATGGTTTCACACACTCAATAACTGAACTCTAGGCCAATGATTTGTATATATAAAATATATGCTTGTTTTATTTTTAGAACCACAAAGGGGGTAAAAATATACTTTCTCAGAATGAGAGGTTGAATATAAATACTTTTGTTTCAAGCAATAAATTTGTGTAAACAGTCACAGTTGGTTGCAATAAACAATCCTATTTCCTAAACATAACAATGCATTGAGCTCAATGGTAAATTTAGGTTATTTGTAATAAATTACTTTTCAGATTACTTTTGGAATTCCAGGTCTGGATCCTAGAACCAGCCTGGGGTCAGTATTCAGAATCAAGTGATGAAAGTCGACTTAATAACTGTAATGATTTTTAAATAATATTTAGCTATTTCAAAAGTTAGCACTTAGAAAATATTTCACAGAAAACATTCAATGGATCTCTATGGCAAGAAATTCAAATTGCAGGTAGAGTACTTAATCGTTACTTTAGTAATCCAGGACTGGGTGCCTAGACCCAGGACTGGGGTCCTTATCAAAAGCAGGTAAGTAATTTCGTTTGCAGAATTGGTACGATTTTAAAAGAATATTTCAAATTTGCAAAAGTAGACACTTAGAAGAAATTTCACAGAAAAGCAGACAATGGTTTCCTATGGGAGAAAAATGAGTTAGAAGTAAGTATAGTTGTGAACACTTTTCAGAGTCAGGGCTGGGCACCAAGATCCAGCACTGGGAGCTCACCTAGGAGCAGGTGAGTAAATTCGTTTTTGTCACTTGGCTGATTTTTGGTGAATTTTTGCAGTTTTGAAAAGTTCACACTTAGAAGATTTTTGAAGAAAAAGCCAGTCAATGTTACCCTATGAGGAAAATGAAGTTAGCGGTTTAAGGGTAAGTACTCGACTGGTAGTGTTGAAATTCCGGGCATGGACTCAGAGGTCCCCCAGTGTCAGGTAAGTACAGTTGATTCACCCTCAGCGGTTTCAGGACGGCCGGGTGCAGAGAGAGTTGGGCCCAATGTTATCCTATGAGGGATAGGGGGGCCTTGGTTGGTGGCTGCTGTCTGGCAAGCCACGCGGCTGTGGGAGCTGGGCTCCTGGTCACTTACTCAGGGCAAGTGGGGAAGTAGGTTAGAGTAGAGAGGGCACTGCCAGGGCCACTCGGGCGGCTGGGTGCAGGGTGCTTTTGAGCCTTAGGGCGCTCAATGGAAATCAATGGGAATATTCCGGTTTGGAAAGAGGCTGCAGGCTCGGGGACGAGGATGTTTCAGGTGCCACCACCACTTCGAGAGGTAAGTTGGGTAGTTGTAGGTTAGGTGGGTACCCCGGGATTGGGCACAGGGGGTCGCAGGGCGCCGGGTGCAGGGGTGCCTTTTGACGTCGGGAATCTTACCCTCTGGTTGATCGCGGCTGGGGTGGCACTTGGTTCTGAGGCTGCAGGCTTCTTCCGGGATGTCGAGGGGGGTCCTTGGGTGCCGGACTCTGGGTCACAGTCGCCGTGGGGTCGTCCTCTGGGTCTTTGTCCACTCCGGCACTGGCCAGGCTTGGCTGGTGCAGAGTGTGTTGGGTCCGCGGTCCCGGGCTGGTGCCAGGGATAGCAAGTAGGTTTCTTGAATAGAGCCTCTACTCGTGGGAGTCCCAGGGGCTTAGAGCTAAAGGGTAGCCAGGTCCTCCGGGGTTGGTGAGGTTGCTGGCCACGTGAGATGCCGCGCTGGTGCAGGTTCGAGAGTCGACAGGCCGGTAGGGCTGGGGCCAAAGCAGTTGGTGTCTTCTCTTTTTAGCAGCTGCAGGGCAGGTCTTTGTTCTTCTTGCTCTTCTTGTCGTTTTTCTATCTGGAATCTGGGGAAGGAAGGTTCAGGGGGCCCCTAAATACTAGATTTAGGGGCGTTACAGGTAGGTGAAGGCCAGGGACCAATGGGTCCTTGTCCTGGGGTGGGTACACCCCCTATCCTGCCTCTCTCCTGTGGGAGGGGGGCAGTAGCCTAATCCTGATAGGGTAGGGCCTCCCATCTTCAAGATGGCGAGAGCCCGGAGATGTGCTTCACCTCGCCTCCCCCACCTGAGGGGTGGGGTGGGCAGGCTGGCACATCCCCTGTCCTTGTATGGGGTTTCCGGCCAAGCTTCCCGCCAGAGTGGGGGGTTGCAGTGGCCTGGGGAAACTCCAACTGGCGGCATGCCTTTGAAGCTTCCCTTTGCTCATCCTGGGGGAGGAGATTTCTCACCTCACCCAGGATGTGCATTGTTGCAGGCCCGGGAGAGCAGGGGCTCTCCCACCCAGGGGTCCAGCAACGTGTCTGCTGTGTGGCAGCCTGGGCAGCCTCAGAGCAGACGTGGATTGCAAGTTAGCTGTAAGGGGGCATCTTCTAAGATGCCCTCTGGGGTGCTTAGTACATTAAATCCCACACTGGCATCAGTGTGGGTTCAATGTGCTGAGAAGTTTGATACCAAACTTCCCAGGCTTCAGTGTTGCCAATATGGTGCTGTGGAGCTCGTGTTTGACAAGCTCTCAGCACCATGTATTCTTAAATGACAGCACTGCACTTACAGTGCCCAGGAATGGACCCGGGTACTGTAGGGGCACAGGGCTCCTGCTCCTGTGCCCACACCATAGGCGTAATGCACCCAGCTAGAGGGGTGGCTGACATATGCCTTGGCAGTGTAGGTGATGGGCATGGTACACAGTGATGTGTGCCATGTCGACTCTTTGTTTTGTCCTGCACCCAGACACTCAGCCTGCAAGGGCAGTGTGTGTGTGTAAGGGTACAGGGCCTCTGAGGGTGGCACAATGAGTGCTGCAGCCCTTAGAGGACTTCCCTGGTCACAAGGCCCTGGGTACCTAGGGTACCATTTACTAGGGGCTGACATGTGGCTAGGGTTTGCCAATTTGGAGTTTGTGTGGTTTAAGGAAGGAACATAGGCCCTGGGCACCTGATTGGCAGGAACCCAGGGTACACTCAATCGAAGTACATTCAGCAATTTAGCAAAAAGTGGGGGCATACCATGCAAGAAAGATGGCACTTTCTCACACCAGTGGGCTGGATACGACCCCAGAGTGGGAACATACATCTGCCACGTCTTCTCCACCTCATGAGTTGGCTCCCTATCACGTAAGCCCAGAGGGTGTTGGAGGAAAGAAGATTTCGAGAGGTGGAAGAAGGTGAGGTTGATTCTTCTTCGGACGAATTCGAGGGCATTGAGGAAGCCAGTGGGCTGGATACGACCCCAGAGTGGGAACATACATCTGCCACGTCTTCTCCACCTCATGAGTTGGCTCCCTATCACGTAGTGATTAAGAAAGCAGCGGAGCTTCTGGATTTACAGCTGCCTTCTGTAGAGTACAAATCCAACCTGCTCACAGAAGTGTTACATTCTCCGTCTTCGACATCGGAGCCCTTGTTGCCTTTCAATGAGGCCATATTGGAGCCGGTATTAGAGGTATGGAAGAAGCCCCTTTCTTCTCCTGCAGTGTGTAGACAGGTGGCAAGAAGGTACAAGGTTGCACCAGGGGATCCTGACTTTTTATCCACTCATCCGTCCCCGGACAGTTTGGTTGTGCAGGCTTCATGCTCCAAGCATGCTTTCCGGTGCCTTTCCTCAGTCTCCAGCTGACAGGGAGTCTAAAAAGGCTGATCAGGCAGCCAAGGAGACCTTTTCGACAGGAAGCATGGCGTTAAAGTCGACTAATGCTACATGCCTGCTGGGACGTTACGTGCACGCTCTAATGGATTCCATTAAGTCCTTGGCTCCTAAGTTGCCTGAAGGGGATAAGTCATCCTTCATGAAGGTTGTAGCGGACACTCAGGCGGCTGCCAGGCAAGTTATCCAGTCAGGGTTGGATACTGCGGACTCCGTGGCAAGGATCATGGGGTCTTCTGTTGCTGTAAGGAGGCAGGCTTGGCTCCGTAACTCTGGTTTCTCAGCGGATGTTCAAGCTACGCTGGTCGATCTTCCATTTGATGGTCAGAAGCTGTTTGGGGAGAAAGCGGACTCTGCCTTTCAGCGTTTTAAGGACAGCCGATTGACTGCAAAATCCTTGGGCCTGCAAGTACCGGCAAAGGGTTCGACCTTTCGAAAATTTAGGGGCTTTGGGCGATCGTCTTTTCGCTCTTACCGGCAGCAGCAGAATCCCCTCTATACGTCCGGATGTGGGGGACACCTCGGGTGGACCTGTTTGCCACCCGCGAGAACGCGCACTGCCCGTCATTCTGCAGTCTCCAGTTTCCGATGCAGGGGGCGTTGGGGGACGCGTTTCAGTTGAGTTGGGGCTCACGACTCCTTTACGCGTTTCCTCCCATACCCTTGATTCCTCGGGTTCTGAGGAAGATTCGCCAAGACCGGGCCCAAGTCATATTGGTCGCCCCGGATTGGCCAAGAAGGGTGTGGTACACAGATCTTCTCCACCTCTCCTCGTGCCCTCCGCTCTGTCTCCCTTTGAGGGCAGACCTCTCGCAATCGGAGAGGCAGGTTCTACACCCCCACCTCCAGAGCTTACACCTTCATGCCTGGAGATTGAACGGGGCAACCTGAGTTCCTTCTCTCTCCCACCTGATGTGGTGGATGTTATTTTATCGGCCAGGCGACACTCCACCAAGTCCATTTACTCCTACAGGTGGTTGAAATTTGTTAAATGGTGTGGGGAGAGATCCATTGACCCTGTAAAAGCCCATCTTTCTAATGTGCTCCAGTTTGCTCTTTCCTTGGCTCAGCAGGGCTGTGCTGTGGCCACGGTCAAGGGCTATCTTTCGGCCTTATCGGCTTTTCTATGCCTTCCAGATCAACCTTCTCTATTTAAATCTCCGGTTGTTCTGAGGTTCATCAAGGGCCTTACAAACATGTTTCCTCCCACTCCATTTGTAATGCCTCAGTGGGACCTTAATCTTGTTTTAACCTTTCTAATGGGGGTCCCCTTTTGAGCCTCTTCATACTTGTCCTTTGAGGCTGTTATCATTTAAGGTGGTTTTTCTTGTGGCCATAACCTCGGCAAGGAGGGTGAGTGAGCTTCAAGCTCTTAGTTCCAATCCTCCTTTCCTTACCTTGCATGCTGAAAGGATGGTTCTCAGGACCAGGGCTGCTTTCCTGACAAAGGTAGTCACTCCGTTTCATTTGGGGCAGTCCATTACTCTCCCTGTTTTCTACCCTCCTCCTCACCCTTCCAAAGAGGAGGAAAGACTCCATCGTTTGGACCCAAAGAGGGCTGTTAGTTTTTATCTGGATAGAACCAAGGACTTTCGCCTTGATGACCAGCTCTTTATTGGCTACATTGGTCGTTCTAAGGGGAAGGCGGTGCACAAGCGCACGCTGTCAAGATGGATAATTCTGACCATCAAGATCTGCTACGCCTTGGCTGGTAAGACTCCTCCTGATAGCATTAGAGCGCATTCAACTAGAGCTAAAGCCTCTACATGTAAATGTATGTGTCTTGTAAAGCGCACTGCTGCCCTGAGGCGTCCTGGCGCTGTAGACCGCTGGGGAACCCGTCCTGGCTATCACTGTGAGATGGTCCCTCCAGGGTATCTCCAAGGTGAAACCAGGCATCCCCAGCGAATGTGGGGGGCCGTTGTGGAGATGAGGCAAGCTAATGCCCAGAGTTGCCGAGTGTGTTCCTGGTTAGAGTAGATACCGAGGCGAGAATTATCGAGTCCGTTTTGACCCTGGTCCACGACCCTGCCGCGTCGGGAATTGAACCCTGATCCCTGGCCGATTCTCTGCTTACGGATCTGCCGCCTCTAACCAGTGAGCCACACCTCTCTACATCTGCTTTGGCCCGGGGTGTTCCTGTGGCAGATATTTGTAAAGCCGCGACTTGGGCCTCCCTCCATACTTTCGCAAAGCATTATTGCTTGGACTCTGAGATGAGGAGGGAGGGCCACTTCGCGCGCTCTGTGTTACAGGACTTTCTGGTATAGGAAGGTGGACACCCTCCTCCGGGAGTGGGGACTGCTGTGGAATCTATTCACAAGGTGAGGAATCCACTGGCAGATGTATCCATCAGAAGAACAAGTTACTTACCTTCGGTAACGCTTTGTTCGAGGCATATGAGCTGCAGATTGTACACTTAGCATAGATCGCCATCTGGTGTTGGGCCCGGATGTTTGCAGTTTGTTTTTCTTCTTGGACAGTCTTTGGAAGTCACGAGTTTGGTGACTCCTCCTTCGGTCCGTACTGCGCATGGGCTTCGGCTCCATCCTCAGATTGTTTTTTTCCGCCATCGGGCTCGGATGTGATACTTCGTGCTCCGGCTTCGAACTTCTACGGTTCCAGCCTCGACGGAAAATCCTCGTTTCTTCGAGTTTCTTCATCATCATCTTCATCTCTCGAAGCGGCACTTTTCTCCATCCCGTACATCGGCACCGGCCTTCGGGCCCTCCTCGACTCCGGTCCCGGCCGATGGAAAGGACTCCGTTCAAAAAGTGCCCAAAATGTGGGTCTAAATTTCCCCACACCGACCTCCATCAGGTGTGTAATCTTTGCCTCTCTCCAGAACACGAGGCCAGAGACTGCCCCGCCTGTAAGTCTTTTCGATCGAAGAAAACCATCCGGGATCGAAAAGCTCGACGCACCATGGCGCACTCATCGTCTGCAGCTCCACCGGACATCTTCGGAGACGGCGCCGAAGCTTCGGGGCAAACACACACCGAGCAGGAAGAAGACGTCGTCAGCGCTTCCGAGGCCGACGACTCCGACGTGGAGGACATCACACCGGCGCAGCGGGCCGTGAGTACTGTGCCCCCTCCCACCCCCGCGCCCAAAACCAAAGAGACTCAGGTTACTCCCTCGCCTGCCGGCCTGTGCAAAACCAAGACCAAAGCTTCGATCACCCCACCTTCGGGCCCGGTGTCGAAGCCTCCAAAGTCTCACGGCAGCTCGGGATCGAGCCAGCCGACGCCCGGTGCCGAAAAACAGCATCCGGCACCGAAGAAAGCAATATCCAGCTCGACTCCGAAGCCACCGGTGCCGAAGCCTGGACTCTCGGTGCCGACCAAACACAAACACAAATCTGTCGGCACCGACGCTCCGGCGCCGAAAACTCCTTCGACGCCGAAAAAACCGGAGGCCCCAAAAAAGCATGGCGCACACAAACCATCGAAGTCCTCGGTTCCGAAATCACCGGTGCCGACGGACGACTCGACGCCATTGGCTCTGTTTACACCAGACCCTTTACAAAAGACTCTGTCCAAAGATCCAAAGACTGGACTATTGACTTTAATTATCAAGAAAAGACGCCTTGATACTCCGGCTCCTCCTCCACCACCCAAACGGAAGGACTCTGCTACTTCTCCCCTCAGAGTGCCCTCCCCACTACCACCTCCCCTACCTCCTCCACCCCCTCCCAGGTCTCCGCCACCCTTACCTCACTACTCTCCGGCCCCGTCCCCAGATCCGGACGACGGGGACCCGGACAATTATCCGGCGGATGCCCCCATGGATCCCACTCCACCAGGGACCCCAGACCCGTGGGAGGATTACAATAACCCTGATGTACCCGATATTCCTCAGGACGACCTATACCCATCCAGGCCGTCTCCCCCAGAGGACTCCTTAGGGTTCCATCATTTAGTGCAGAGAGCAGCACACTACCATGGGGTGGACATGCACACTGAACCAGTGGAAGACGACTTCTTACTGGATACATTCGACATACAGGACAAATCCACCTCCATCTTACCCATACTTAAGGGTGTCACCAAGGATGCCGCAGAGGTGTTCAAAGACCCTGTCAGGGCCAGGGTACTAAACCCTAGAATAGAGAAAGTATAAGGCGGCACCCACAGACCCTGCATACATTAAGGGCCCTGCTCCCTTAGATTCCCTAGTTGTCTCTACAGCTAGAAAGCGGGCTAACTCCCAGTCCTCAGGAGAAGCCCCACCGCCAGACAAGGAATCCAAACTCCTAGACGCGTCTGGCAAGCGCACCGCCTCTCAAGCTGCAAACATGTGGCGCATTGCAAACACACAAGCGCTACTTGCGCGCTATGACAGAGCACACTACGACGAACTTGAGGCTCTTATGCAGCACCTCCCCGACAAACACAAGCGTAGGGCTCATGAGCTAATACAGGAGGGTAAACTCATTACAAACACCTCCATTAAGTGTGCCCTCGATGCAGCCGACACTGCTTCTAGAGCCATAAATACCAGTGTCCTGCTTCGTCGCCATGCCTGGCTCAGGATCTCAGGGTTTAAGCCTGAAGTCCAGGCGTCCATACTCAATCACCCCTTTGACCAACAAACGCTCTTTGGGCCCAAGGTAGACGAAGCGTTGGAAAAGATGAAAAAGGACACAGACACAGCAAAGTCTATGGGGGCACTCCAAACACAAGCCTCTAAACGTTCCTTTCGACGCTCCTCCTTTCGTGGCACAGGCAGAGGCTTCTCCACCGATAGCACCTCTACCTCCTACAAATCCCCTCCTCAAAATACCTTTTCAAAGGGCAACCAAAGGGGTGGTTACAGAGGCAACAACAATAAGGGCAGGGGCAAAACTAACAACACCCGTTCTGCCACCCCGCCCACACAGACTTCCCTCCGCTCCCCCCAGACCATTCCACTCCGGTCGGGGGCAGACTACAAAACTTTATCCACGCATGGGAGTCCATAACATCGGACAAATGGGTGACCCAAATCATTCGGTCAGGGTACTGTCTCGAGCTAACATCTACCCCGCCCAATATCCCACCAAGGCACCGCCCAATGTCTCAAGAACATTCCACACTGCTCAAACAGGAGGTACTCTCCCTCCTCCAAAAACACGCTATAGAGCAGGTCCCCATCAATCAGCAAAATCTAGGGGTTTACTCCCTATATTTCCTAATACCAAAGAAAGACGGGACCCTCAGGCCCATTCTGGACCTCCGGCCTCTAAATGCCTACATACATTCAGACCATTTCCATATGGTCACCCTACAACAAGTCCTCCCGCTCCTCTGTCAGGGAGACTTTCTCACAACATTGGATCTGAAAGACGCATACTTTCACATTCCAATACACCCCTCTCACAGGAAATACCTCAGGTTCGTGGTGGACGGGCAACATTACCAATTCACGGTTCTCCCCTTCGGGGTCACCACCGCACCACGGGTGTTTACCAAATGCCTAGCGGTAGTAGCAGCACACCTCAGACGTCAACACATTCACGTCTTCCCTTACTTAGACGACTGGCTGATAAAAGCCGCGTCTTACCACCAATGCGTGCAGCATACAAACAGCACCATCCAACTGCTCCACCAGCTAGGCTTCACGGTGAACTACCAAAAGTCCCACCTCATACCATCTCACACAAAGCAATATCTCGGGGCCACTATAGACACCTCCAAAGGTATTGCCTATCCAAACACAGCCAGAATCACAAGCATTCAAGCCTTACGCAAAACATTCCTTCCCCAACACTCTCTTCCAGCAAGAGTGTTCATGAAGCTCATAGGAATGATGGCGTCTTGCATCTTTATAGTGCCCCATGCAAGACTACACATGCGTCCACTTCAAGAGTGCCTAGCACAACAGTGGAACCAGGCCCAGGGTCAGCTGACGGATCTGGTGTTGGTGGACGGCCGCACACATCACTCTCTGCAGTGGTGGAACACCACAAACCTTTCCAAAGGGCGGCCGTTCCTGGACCCGGTTCCTCAGGTGATTCTAACAGCGGACGCATCGCTCTCCGGCTGGGGAGCGCACCTCCTACACCTCACAATGCAAGGTCTATGGACGCCACAGCAAAAATTGCTCCACATCAACCATCTGGAGCTCTTGGCGATCTTTCTAGCCCTAAAATCTTTCCAAAAACAGATTTCGGGCAAAGCAGTCCTCATTCGCACAGACAACATGACTGCAATGTATTATATCCAAAAACAGGGGGGGACACACTCTCCCCAGCTCTCCCGCTTAGCCCAGAGCATATGGAGATGGGCAATTCCCCAAAACATCTTTCTCCTGGCACAACACGTTCCAGGCGTACAAAACACCATGGCAGATCTGCTCAGCAGACAAACGCAACAACTACACGGATGGGAACTGCATCCGCAAGTTCTTCAGCCATTCTTCCAACAGTGGGGGCATCCTCAGATAGACCTCTTCGCCACCCACGAAAACAAAAAATGCCCAAGCTTCGCTGCCAGATACCCACACCCATTGTCCAAGGGCAATGCGATATGGATGAACTGGTCAGGCAGATTTGCATACGCCTTTCCACCTCTCCCACTAATTCCATTAGTGGTCAGGAAGCTACAACAGCACTCCCTCATACTCATTCTGGTAGCTCCGACGTGGGCCAGGCAGCCATGGTACACCACGCTACTACAACTATCAGTGGTACCACATCAAAAACTGCACCTATCCCCATGCCTCCTAACCCAGAACCATGGAGAAATCAGGCACCCGGACCCAGCTCAGCTCAACCTGGCGATCTGGCTCCTGAAATCCTAGAATTCGGATACCTTAACCTTCCCCCTGATTGCATGAACATCATCATGGAAGCCAGACGTCCTACCACTAGAGCATGTTATGCCGCAAAGTGGAAAAGATTTGTTATTTACTGCCGTAACAATACAATCAACCCTTTAGATGCATCCATACAGCACATCATATGCTATCTGCTCCATCTTCACAGGTGTAACCTGGCATATTCATCCATACGCCTACACCTAGCAGCGATCGCTGCTTATCTACAAAACAGCATTTATCTCTCTTCAGAGTGCCCGCTATTAAAGCCTTCATGGAAGGCCTTAAACGAGTAATTCCTCCCAGGGCACCACCTTCCCCTGTATGGAACCTAAATTTAGTTCTTACACGACTAATGGGTCCGCCCTTCGAACCAATGCATAAATGCGAGCTACAGTTTCTCACCTGGAAAACAGCTTTTCTCGTAGCTATCACTTCCCTTAGAAGGGTTGGTGAAATACAAGCGTTCACTATACAAGAACCCTTCATACAAATACATCACAGCAAGGTCGTACTTCGCACAAATCCAAAGTTCCTGCCCAAGGTCATTTCCCCCTTTCATCTCAATCAATCGGTGGAATTACCTGTCTTCTTCTCGCAACCTCAATCTGTTGCAGAAAGAGCCTTACACACACTCGATGTAAAAAGGACCTTGCTATACTACATACAAAGAACGCAACCCTTCAGGAAGACTAAACAATTGTTCGTCTCCTTCTCTCCACCACATAAAGGCAACCCCATTTCTAAATCAGGGATAGCTAGGTAGATTGTAAAATGCATACAGATTTGCTACCAAAAGGCTAAAAGAACATTATCTGTTCCGCCTAAAGCCCATTCTACAAGAAAGTTAGGGGCTTCTATGGCCTTTCTAGGGAATATACCCTTAGATGACATCTGTAAAGCAGCCACATGGTCTACACCGCACACCTTCACAAAACATTACTGTGTAGATGTGCATTCCAAGCAGCAAGCTAGAGTGGGCCAGGCTGTACTAAAGACACTATTTCAAACCACTGCAACGGATACCGGTGGTCGCCGCTAGGCTTGGGTACTGCTATATAATCTATGCTAAGTGTACAATCTGCAGCTCATATGCCTCGAACGGAATATGCTACTTACCAGTATGCATCTGTTCTTGGCATGTAGAGCTGCAGAGTTGTACACGCCCACCCGCCTCCCCGGCTACCTGTATCCATTCCAGTACATCTTATTTAGATACTACACACATTGGTTTCTCACTGTGATTACCAAGCTCCATCATTTCCCTGTTGGCGAAAAACAATCTGAGGATGGAGCCGAAGCCCATGCGCAGTACGGACCGAAGGAGGAGTCACCAAACTCGTGACTTCCAAAGACTGTCCAAGAAGAAAAACAAACTGCAAACATCCGGGCCCAACACCAGATGGCGATCTATGCTAAGTGTACAACTCTGCAGCTCTACATGCCAAGAACAGATGCATACTGGTAAGTAGCATATTCCTTCTGGTGGATACAGTATCTGCCTGTGGATTCCTCACTGACCCACCCGCCTCCCCGTTGTCCACCTTTGTATACCATGAAATAGGTCTTGTTGATATGCTTTGTTGTGCAGTTGTAGGAAATGCTTGTTTATTTAGAATTCTTTTCCTTTGTATGCTATGCATATGTGTTGGTGTATTGTATACTGTGTATACTTTGAGTCTGTCGTTAGTCCACCTGTTCGCCTCGAAGGCACGGGGAAAGAATGGGTGGAACTGACGTCATCACGCCGACGTGGGCTTCTTATGGCTCCGGTGACGTCGATCGGAGTCGCGAGCGGAGCCGGTGTATTATGACGTCGCCCACGTCGACGTGGAATGCTGGGGAAGAAAAGTTCAGTGGAATGCTGGCGCAGGGGATATTCACAAGGTGAGGAATCCACAGGCAGATACTGTATCCACCAGAAAAAGCGTTACCGAAGGTAAGTAACTTGTTCTTTTGTGCAGATAGATGTGATAACTTTTTGTAGGAAAGTGGGGTTCGAGGCATATGAGCTGCAGATTGTACACTTAGCATAGATCGCCATCTGGTGTTGGGCCCGGATGTTTGCAGTTTGTTTTTCTTCTTGGACAGTCTTTGGAAGTCACGAGTTTGGTGACTCCTCCTTCGGTCCGTACTGCGCATGGGCTTCGGCTCCATCCTCAGATTGTTTTTTTCCGCCATCGGGCTCGGATGTGATACTTCGTGCTCCGGCTTCGAACTTCTACGGTTCCAGCCTCGACGGAAAATCCTCGTTTCTTCGAGTTTCTTCATCATCATCTTCATCTCTCGAAGCGGCACTTTTCTCCATCCCGTACATCGGCACCGGCCTTCGGGCCCTCCTCGACTCTGGTCCCGGCCGATGGAAAGGACTCCGTTCAAAAAGTGCCCAAAATGTGGGTCTAAATTTCCCCACACCGACCTCCATCAGGTGTGTAATCTTTGCCTCTCTCCAGAACACGAGGCCAGAGACTGCCCCGCCTGTAAGTCTTTTCGATCGAAGAAAACCATCCGGGATCGAAAAGCTCGACGCACCATGGCGCACTCATCGTCTGCAGCTCCACCGGACGACATCGGAGACGGCGCCGAAGCTTCGGGGCAAACACACACCGAGCAGGAAGAAGACGTCGTCAGCGCTTCCGAGGCCGACGACTCCGACGTGGAGGACATCACACCGGCGCAGCGGGCCGTGAGTACTGTGCCCCCTCCCACCCCCGCGCCAAAACCAAAGAGACTCAGGTTACTCCCTCGCCTGCCGGCCTGGGCAAAACCAAGACCAAAGCTTCGATCACCCCACCTTCGGGCCCGGTGTCGAAGCCTCCAAAGTCTCACGGCAGCTCGGGATCGAGCCAGCCGACGCCCGGTGCCGAAAAACAGCATCCGGCACCGAAGAAAGCAATATCCAGCTCGACTCCGAAGCCACCGGTGCCGAAGCCTGGACTCACGGTGCCGACCAAACACAAACACAAATCTGTCGGCACCGACGCTCCGGCGCCGAAAACTCCTTCGACGCCGAAAAAACCGGAGGCCCCAAAAAAGCATGGCGCACACAAACCATCGAAGTCCTCGGTTCCGAAATCACCGGTGCCGACGGACGACTCGACGCCATTGGCTCTGTTTACACCAGACCCTTTACAAAAGACTCTGTCCAAAGATCCAAAGACTGGACTATTGACTTTAATTATCAAGAAAAGACGCCTTGATACTCCGGCTCCTCCTCCACCACCCAAACGGAAGGACTCTGCTACTTCTCCCCTCAGAGTGCCCTCCCCACTACCACCTCCCCTACCTCCTCCACCTCCTCCACCCCCTCCCAGGTCTCCGCCACCCTTACCTCACTACTCTCCGGCCCCGTCCCCAGATCCGGACGACGGGGACCCGGACAATTATCCGGCGGACGCCCCAATGGATCCCACTCCACCAGGGACCCCAGACCCGTGGGAGGATTACAATAACCCTGATGTACCCGATATTCCTCAGGACGACCTATACCCATCCAGGCCGTCTCCTCCAGAGGACTCCTTAGGGTTCCATCATTTAGTGCAGAGAGCAGCACACTACCATGGGGTGGACATGCACACTGAACCAGTGGAAGACGACTTCTTACTGGATACATTCGACATACAGGACAAATCCACCTCTATCTTACCCATGCTTAAGGGTGTCACCAAGCATGCCGCAGAGATGTTCAAAGACTCTGTCAGGGCCAGGGTACTAAACCCTAGAATAGAGAAAAAGTATAAGGCGGCACCCACAGACCCTGCATACATTAAGGACCCTGCTCCCTTAGATTCCCTAGTTGTCTCTACAGCTAGAAAGCGGGCTAACTCCCAGTCCTCAGGAGAAGCCCCACCGCCAGACAAGGAATCCAAACTCCTAGACGCGTCTGGCAAGCGCACCGCCTCTCAAGCTGCAAACATGTGGCGCATTGCAAACACACAAGCGCTACTTGCGCGCTATAACAGAGCACACTACGACGAACTTGAGGCTCTTATGCAGCACCTCCCCGACAAACACAAGCGTAGGGCTCATTGTGAGAAAGTGGCTCTGTATATACTGTTCCCTAATAGGTACAGGGCGTACAGAGTCCACAGTCCCCCAGAGGCTGATAGAGGTCAAAGTTAGGTATGACCTTACTCTCAAAAGTGGTAGCTTGGTCGAGCAGTAAGGCAGTACCAGCGGACAGTGCAAAGCATTTATTGTACACACTCAGTCAGCAAATGGTTTCACACACTCAATAACTGAACTCTAGACCAATGGTTTATATATATAAAATATATGCTTGTTTTATTTTTAGAACCACAAAGGGGGTAAAAATATACTTTCTCAGAATGAGAGGTTGAATATAAATACTTTTGTCTTAAGCAATAAATTTGTGTAAACAGTCACCGTTGGTTGCAATAAACAATCCTATTTCCTAAACATAACAATGCATTGAGCTCAATGGTAAATTCAGTTTATTTGTAATAAATTACTTTTCAGATTACTTTTGGAATTCCAGGTCTGGCTCCTAGAACCAGCCTTGGGTCAGTATTCAGAATCAAGTGATGAGTCGACTTAATAACTGTAATGATTTTTAAATAATATTTAGCTATTTCAAAAGTTAGCACTTAGAAAATATTTCAAAGAAAACATTCAATGGATCTCTATGGCAAGAAATTCACATTGCAGGTAGAGTACTTTATCGTTACTTTAGCAATCCAGGACTGGGTGCCTAGACCCAGGACTGGGGTCCTTATCAAAAGCAGGTAAGTAATTTCGTTTTCAGAAATGGTACGATTTTAAAAGAATATTTCAATTTTGCAAAAATAGACACTTAGAAGAAATTTCACAGAAAAGCAGACCATGGTTTCCTATGGGAGAAAAATGAGTTAGAGGTAAGTATAGTTGTGAACACTTTTCAGGGTCAGGGCTGGGCACCAAGATCCAGCACTGGGAGCTCACCTAGGAGCAGGTGAGTAAATTCGTTTTTGTCACTTGGCTGATTTTTGGTGAATTTTTGCAGTTTTGAAAAGTTCACACTTAGAAGATTTTTGAAGAAAAAGCCAGTCAATGTTACCCTATGAGGAAAATGAAGTTAGCGGTTTAAGGGTAAGTACTCGACTGGCAGAGTTGAAATTCCGGGCATGGACTCAGGGGTCCCCCAGTGTCAGGTAGGTACAGTTGGTTCACCCTCAGCGGTTTCAGGACGGCCGGGTGCAGAGAGAGTTAGGCCCAATGTTATCCTATGAGGGATAGGGGGGCCTTGGTTGGTGGCTGCTGTCTGGCAAGCCACGCGGCTGTGGGAGCTGGGCTCCTGGTCACTTACTCAGGGCAAGTGGGGAAGTAGGTTAGTGTAGAGAGGGCACTGCCAGGGCCACTCGGGCGGCTGGGTGCAGGGTGCTTTTGAGCCTTCGGGCGCTCAATGGAAATCAGTGGGAATGTTCCGGTTTGGAAACAGGCTGCAGGCTCGGGGACGTGGATGTTTCAGGTGCCACCACCACTTCGAGAGGTAAGTTGGGTAGTTGTAGGTTAGGTGGGTACCCCGGGATTGGGCACAGGGGGCCGCAGGGCGTCGGGTGCAGGGGTGCCTTTTGACGTCGGGAATCTTACCCTCTGGTTGATCGCGGCTGGGGTGGCACTTGGTTCTGAGGCTGCAGGCTTCTTCCGGGATGTCGAGGGGGGTCCTTGGGTGCCGGACTCCGGGTCACAGTCGCCGTGGGGTCGTCCTCAGGGTCTTTGTCCACTCCGGCACTGGCCAGGCTTGGCTGGTGCAGAGTGTGTTGGGTCCGCGGTCCCGGGCTGGTGCCAGGGATAGCAAATAGGTTTCTTGAGTAGAGCCTCTACTCGTGGGAGTCCCAGGGGCTTAGAGCTAAAAGGTAGCCAGGTCCTCCGGGGTTGGTGAGGTTGCTGGCCACGAGAGATGCCGCGCTGGTGCAGGTTCGAGAGTCGACAGGCCGGTAGGACTGGGGCCAAAGCAGTTGGTGTCTTCTTCTCTTTTTAGCAGCTGCAGGGCAGGTCCTTGTTCTTCTTGCTCTTCTTGTAGTTTTCTATCTGGAATCTAAGGAAGGAAGGTTCAGGGTGCCCCTAAATACTAGATTTAGGGGCGTTACAGGTAGGTGAAGGCCAGGGACCAATGGGTCCTTCTCCTGGGGTGGGTACACCCCCTATCCTGCCTCTCTCCTGTGGGAGGGGGGCAGTAGCCTAATCCTGATAGGGTAGGGCCTCCCATCTTCAAGATGGCGAGAGCCCGGAGATGTGCTTCACCTCGCCTCCCCCACCTGTGGGGTGGGGTGGGCAGGCTGGCACATCCCCTGTCCTTGTATGGGGTTTCTGATGGATACATCTGCCAGTGGATTCCTCACCTTGTGAATATCCCCTGCGCCAGCATTCCACGGAACTTTTCTTCCCCAGCATTCCACGTCGACGTGGGCGACGTCACAATACATCGGCTCCGCACGCGACTCCGTACGACGTCATCGGAGCCATAAGAAGCCCACGTCGGCGTGATGACGTCAGTTCCCTTTTTTCCGCGCCGTCGACGCGCAACGGTTTTTTCCCAGTGCTCTCTAGATACTTTGTAATCTAGTGGTGTATTTTTGTTAAAATCGGTATGTCTTCGACGAGGAAGTCGGGCTTTAAGCCCTGTAGGGAGTGCGGAGGCCTGATGTCCATGACGGATCCGCATCAGAATTGTTTATGGTGTCTCTCCTCTGATCATGACGTGGATGAGTGCGGGTGCTGTAGGAGCATGAATCCTAAAGCGCTGAAGGAGAGGAAGACCAAACTCTTCATGAAGAAGATCGGTGAGGAGAAGAGAGGGAGGAAAAAGGAGAAGTCCAGGCGGGAGTCTTCGGCTTCGAGGTCGTCGAAGTCGAAGAAGCACCATAAGAAGAGGAAGCATTCTTCTCGGCGTCGGTCCTCGAAGTCTAGGAGGTCGAGGTCGGCTTCGCCTCGTCGACGTCAGAGCAAGGTCTTGTCTCCTTCGCCTTCTCCTGATAAGTCTTCGAAGTCTCCCTCTCCGAAGCGGACTCCAGCTCGTTCCCCGGCGCCGGCGCCGTCCAAGGCTTCGACTCCGGGTCGGGTGGAATCTGATGTGGAGCAGGAGCAGGAAGAGTCTGTTCCGGTGCCTGATGACTCCGCGACTCCGGTGGAGGATTCTGAGGAGCCGACGCCGGTGGCTCCACAGGAGGATACAGGGGCAGTTCCTTATCCCCAATTCCCGGCTCCAGGTACGGATCCTTCGGGATTTCTGAATGCCATGTATGGCATTTTTCAGAGAGCGTCCTTCCCATCCGGAGCACCAGCAGGTCCCGTGGGTCCGATGGCGTTTTCTCTGGGAGTGCCGCAGCAATACGCTCAGGCTCCTTTTCTGCCTTTTATGCCGATGGCGCCTTCTTGGCAGTTTCCGGCGCCGGTTGGGAATCCGGCTCGACCTCGGATGGATGGTCAATCTTCGGAGCCTTCTTTGACGCCGAGGCCGACTCCATCGACGCCGCATCCGGCGCCGCCGACTCCGCCTGTAGCGCCTCCGACGCCGGTGCCTTTGGCTCCACCGACTCCGCGTACGACGTCGACGACGCCGGCTCCCCGGAATCGATCGAGGCGGGAGGCCCAAAGGGTTTTGGAGGAGGAAAGGTATCGGGCTGAGGTGGAAGAAGGTGAAGTCGACTCTTCTTCGGATGAGTTTGGAGGTATAGAGGTAGCAAGTGGTTTGGATACCACCCCGGAGTGGGAGCATGCTTCTACAAGGTCTTCTCCACCACAGGAATTGGCGCCCTACCATGTTGTGATCAAGAAGGCCGCGGAGTTGTTGGATCTGCAGCTGCCCTCTGTGGAATACAAGTCCAATCTGCTTACAGAGGTGTTGCACTCCCCGACGTCGGCTTCGGAGCCTTTGTTACCTTTCAATGAGGCTCTCTTGGAACCAGTGTTGGAGGTGTGGAAGAAGCCTCTGTCAGCTCCAGCAGTTTGCAGGCAGGTGGCAAGGAGATACAGGGTTGCGCCAGGAGACCCGTATTTTTTATCCGCGCATCCTTCTCCGGAGAGCCTGGTGGTGCAGGCTTCATGTTCTAAACATGCTTCGGGTGCTTTCCCCCAATCTCCTGCTGATAGGGAGTCAAAGAAAGTTGATCAGGCAGCCAAAAAGACTTTCTCCTCAGGAAGTATGGCGTTGAAGTCATCAAATGCTACGTGCTTGCTGGGGCGTTATGTTCATGCCCTGATGGACTCTATAAAAACTTTGGCCCCTAAGTTACCTGAGGGGGATAAGTCGTCCTTCATGGAGGTTGTGGCGGACACTCAGGAAGCTGCCAGGCAGGTGATCCAGTCTGGGCTGGATACGGCGGACTCTGTGGCGAGGATTATGGGGTCGTCCATTGCCGCAAGGAGACAAGCTTGGCTCCGTTCCTCAGGGTTTTCTGCAGATGTCCAGGCCACGCTGGTGGATCTGCCCTTTGATGGACAAAAGTTGTTTGGGGAGAAGGCAGATTCTGCCCTTCAACGTTTTAAGGACAGTAGGTTGACGGCGAAGTCCTTGGGTCTGCAGGTTCCTGCTAGAGGTTCAACTTTCCGTAAGGCTAGGGGATTCGGAAGGTCATCCTTTCGCTCCTTCCGACAGCCACAACAACAGCAGCAACAACAGCAGCAGAATCCCCTCTATCGCTCCTATAGAGGGAAGCAAAGGGGTCGGAGAGGTTCTGGTCGCAACCCCTCTTCTTCCTCCTCCTCCTCTGCTCCAAATGAGGCTTCAGGGAAGCAGCCCTAGATCCCCCATCCAGGATCATGTAAGACCTGTGGGGGGTCGGGTGTCCTACTTTCTACGGGGTTGGAAATCTGTTACAACCGACCTTTGGGGTTTGAACCTCGTAGAGACTGGGTACGCCCTTCCCTTTCGGGAGTTTCCTCCCCCTTACCCTCCTTGCCAAGGTTATTGCTCGGAGGACCACCTGCTTCTCCTGCAGAAAGAAGTTCTGGCCTTGTTTCAGAAGGGCGCAATAGAGGTGGTTCCGGAGCAGGAAAGGGGTCAGGGATGCTACTCCTGGTATTTCCTGATCCCCAAGAAGGACGGCAGATTGCGTCCGATTCTGGACCTCAGAATCTTGAATTTTTACCTGAAACAGGAGAAGTTCAAGATGCTGACCCTTGCGCAGGTTCTTCAAGCGTTGCAGCAAGGAGACTGGATGGTGTCGCTCGACTTGCAGGACGCGTACTTCCATGTCCCAATCCTGAAGTCGCACAGGAAGTATCTCCGTTTTACGGTTGGGTCGCAACATTATCAGTTTGCGGTCCTCCCGTTTGGTCTTACTACTGCACCTCGAGTCTTCACAAAGGTGATGGCAGTGGTGGCTGCTCATCTCAGGAGGTCGGGGATTCCGGTTTTCCCCTACCTGGACGACTGGCTTCTGAAGGCAGAGTCCCCAGAGATGGTGCAGCATCATCTGCAGGTAACCTCTCAGCTGTTATTCGACTTGGGTTTTTCGATCAATGTGCCCAAATCTCACCTGGTGCCCTCTCAACGCAACCTGTTTATAGGGGCAGTACTGGACACTACTGTGTGTCGAGCATTCCCTCCTCCTCAAAGGATTCTCGACATTCAGGAGATGGTCCCTTTATTCCACAGTGTAGCGGTTGTTCCAGTTCTGAAGGTCCTTCGCCTGCTCGGTCTGTTCGCTTCCTGCATTCTGTTGGTCAACCATGCACGCTGGCACATGAGGGCGCTCCAGTGGTGCCTCCGCAAGCAGTGGTATCAGCACAATGGGGATCTCGGGGAGTCGATCAAGATCTCCGGAGAAGCTGCAGCGGATCTGTCTTGGTGGAGCGTGGAGGGCAATCTGTCCCAAGGAAAGCCTTTCCATCTACCTCCATCGGTGGCCACAGTGATAACGGATGCCTCCACCCTAGGGTGGGGAGCTCATCTGGGGGATCTGGAGATCAAGGGTCTTTGGTCTCCAGAGGAGAGGTTGTTTCATATCAACCTTCTGGAGTTGCGGGCGATTCGTTTGGCACTCAAGGCCTTTCTCCCTTCCCTTCGCGGTCAGTCAGTTCAAGTCCTGACGGACAACACGACCGCGATGTGGTATATAAACAAACAGGGAGGAGTAGGGTCTCTTTGTCTCTGCAGAGAGGCCCTGCGTCTGTGGTCCTGGGCTCAGGACCATCAGATTTGTCTGATGGCAAATCATCTGGCCGGGGTGCTGAACGTGCGTGCGGACAGTCTCAGTCGGCAGTTCTCCGCCGACCACGAGTGGAGGCTCCATCCGGAGGTGGTTCGTCGCGTCTTTCGGACGTGGGGGACTCCTCGGGTGGACCTGTTTGCCACCCGAGAGAACGCGCACTGCCCGTCATTCTGCAGTCTCCAGTATCCGATGCAGGGGGCGTTGGGGGACGCGTTTCAGTTGAGTTGGGGCTCACGACTCCTTTACGCGTTTCCTCCCATACCCTTGATTCCTCGGGTTCTGAGGAAGATTCGCCAAGACCGGGCCCAAGTCATTTTGGTCACCCCGGACTGGCCAAGAAGGGTGTGGTACACAGATTTTCTCCACCTCTCCTCGTGCCCTCCGCTCCGTCTCCCTCTGAGGGCAGACCTCCTCTTGCAGTCGGAGGGGCAGGTTCTACACCCCCACCTCCAGAGCTTACACCTTCATGCCTGGAGATTGAACGGGGCAACCTGAGTTCCTTCTCTCTCCCACCTGCTGTGGTGGACGTTATTTTATCGGCCAGGCGACACTCCACCAAGTCCATATACTCCTACAGGTGGTCTAAGTTTGTAAAGTGGTGTGGAGAGAGGTCCATTGACCCTTTAAAGGCTCATCTTTCTGATGTGCTTCAGTTTGCTCTTTCCTTGGCTCAGCAGGGCTGTGCTGTGGCCACGGTCAAGGGCTACCTTTCGGCCTTATCGGCATTTCTGTGCCTTCCAGATCAACCTTCGTTGTTTAAATCTCCGGTTGTTCTGAGGTTCATCAAGGGCCTTACAAACATGTTTCCTCCTACTCCATTTGTAATGCCTCAGTGGGACCTTAATCTTGTCTTAACCTTTTTAATGGGGTCCCCGTTTGAGCCTCTTCATAATTGTCCTTTGAGGCTGTTGTCCTTTAAGGTGGTTTTTCTTGTAGCCATAACCTCGGCAAGGAGGGTGAGTGAGCTTCAAGCTCTTAGTTCCAAACCTCCTTTTCTTACCTTACATGCTGAAAGGATGGTTCTCAGGACCAGGGCTGCTTTCCTGCCAAAAGTTGTTACTCCTTTCCATTTGGGGCAGTCTATTACCCTCCCTGTTTTTTATCCACCCCCTCATCCTTCCAAAGAAGAAGAAAGACTCCATCGCCTTGACCCGAAGAGGGCTATGAGTTTTTATTTGGACAGGACCAAGGACTTTCGTATTGATGACCAGCTTTTTATTGGCTACGTTGGTCGTTCTAAAGGTAAAGCGGTGCACAAGCGCACGCTGTCAAGATGGATTATACTGACCATCAAGATCTGCTACGCCTTGGCTGGTAAGACTCCTCCTGAGGGTATTCGTGCTCACTCTAGAGCTAAGTCTTCAACATCTGCTCTAGCCCGGGGTGTTCCTGTGGCAGATATTTGTAAGGCCGCGACTTGGGCCTCCCTCCATACTTTCGCAAAGCATTATTGCTTGGACTCTGAGATGAGGAGGGAGGGCCACTTCGCGCGCTCTGTCTTGCAAGACTTTCTGGTATAGAAAGGTGGACACCCTCCTCCGGGAGTGGGGACTGCTGTGGGAATCTATTCACAAGGTGAGGAATCCACTGGCAGATGTATCCATCAGAAGAACAAGTTACTTACCTTTGGTAACGCTTTTTCTGGTGGATACAGTATCTGCCTGTGGATTCCTCACCAACCCACCCGCCTCCCCGTTGTCCACCTTTTGTATACCATGAAATAGGTCTCGTTTGAAATGCTTGTATTTTCTCTTGTACATTTGTAGGAAATGCTTGTTTGATTAGCATTCCTTTGTTTTGTATGCTATGTATATGTATTGGTTTTCTATATACTGTGTATACTTGGGATTGTCGTTGGTTCACCTGTTCGCCTCGAAGGCACGGAAAAAATGGGTGGAACTGACGTCATCACGCTGACGTGGGCTTCTTATGGCTCCGATGACGTCGTACGGAGTCGCGTGCGGAGCCGATGTATTGTGATGTCGCCCACGTCGACGTGGAATGCTGGGGAAGAAAAGTTCCGTGGAATGCTGGCGCAGGGGATATTCACAAGGTGAGGAATCCACAGGCAGATACTGTATCCACCAGAAAAAGCGTTACCGAAGGTAAGTAACTTGTTCTTCCGGCCCAGCTTCCCGCCAGAGTGGGGGGTTGCAGTGGCCTGGGGAAACTCCAAATGGCGGCATGCCTTTGAAGCTTCCCTTTGCTCATCCTGGGGGAGGAGATTTCTCACCTCACCCAGGATGTGCATTGTTGCAGGCCCGGGAGAGCAGGGGCTCTCCCACCCAGGGGTCCAGCAACGTGTCTGCTGTGTGGCAGCCTGGGCAGCCTCAGAGCAGACGTGGATTGTAAGTTAGCTGTAAGGGGGCATCTCTAAGATGCCCTCTGGGGTGCTTAGTACATTAAATCCTACACTGGCATCAGTGTGGGTTCAATGTGCTGAGAAGTTTGATACCAAACTTCCCAGGCTTCAGTGGTGCCAATATGGTGCTGTGGAGCTCGTGTTTGACAAGCTCTCAGCACCATGTACTCTTAAATGACAGCACTGCACTTACAGTGCCCAGGAATGGACCCGGGTACTGTAGGGGCACAGGGCTCCTGCTCCTGTGCCCACACCATAGGCGTAATGCACCCAGCTAGAGGGGTGGCTGACATATGCCTTGGCAGTGTAGGTGATGGGCATGGTACACAGTAATGTGTGCCATGTCAACTCTTTGTTTTGTCCTGCACCCAGACACTCAGCCTGCAAGGGCAGTGTGTGTGTAAGGGTACAGGGCCTCTGAGGGTGGCACAATGAGTGCTGCAGCCCTTAGAGGCCTTCCCTGGCCACAAGGCCCTGGGTACCTAGGGTACCATTTACTAGGGGCTGACATGTGGCTAGGGTTTGCCAATTTGGAGTTTGTGTGGTTTAAGGAAGGAACATAGGCCCTGGGCACCTGATTGGCAGGAACCCAGGGTACACTCAATCGAAGTTCATTCAGCAATTTAGCAAAAAGTGGGGGCATACCATGCAAGAAAGATGGCACTTTCTCACACAACCCCCCCCCCCCCCCCAAACGAAAGGTGATGAGACTAACCTTGTCCTATGGAGTCTTCATTGTCTAAGTGGAAGAACCTGGAAAGTCCATCTGCATTGGCATGGGCAGTCCCTGGTCTGTGTTCCACTTCAAAGTCCATTCCCTGTAGGGAGATGGACCACCTCCGTAGTTTTGGATTTTCCCCTTTCATCTGCATTAGCCATCTGAGAGGTCTGTGGTCAGTTTGAACTAGGAAGTGAGTGCCAAACAAGTATGGCCTCAGCTTCTTCAGGGACCAAACCACAGCAAAGGCCTCCCTCTCAATGGCACTCCAACGCTGCTCTCTAGGGAGTAGTCTTCTGCTTATAAAAGCAACAGGTTGGTCTTGGCCTTCATCATTGGTCTGGGATGGGACCGCTCCTATCCCTAGCTCAGAGGCATCAGTCTGCACTATGAACTGCTTGGCATAATCTGGAGCTTTTAGAATTGGTGCTGAGCACATTGCTTCTTTTAGGGTGTCAAAAGCCTTTTGACAACTAACTGTCCAGTTAACTTTCTTGGGCATTTTCTTGGAGGTGAGTTCTGTGAGGGGGGTCACAATGGACCCATACCCCTTCACAAACCTCCTGTAGTACCCAGTCAAGCCAAGGAATGCCCTGACTTGGGTCTGGGTTGTTGGAGCTATCCAGTCCATGATGGCCTGGATTTTGGGTTGTAAGGGCTGTACCTGGCCTCCACCTACAAGGTGGCCCAAGTACACCACAGTGCCCTGCCCTATCTGGCATTTGGACGCCTTGATAGTGAGACCTGCACTCTGCAGAGCCTCTAAAACCTTCCCAAGGTGGATCAGGTGATCCTGCCAGGTGGAGCTAAAGACAGCAATATCATCAAGATAAGCTGCACTAAAGGACTCCAACCCAGCCAGGACATGGTTCACTAACCTCTGGAAGGTGGCAGGGGCATTCTTTAACCCAAAGGGCATCACAGTAAACTGGTAATGCCCATCAGGGGTGGAGAATGCTGTCTTTTCTTTTGCTCCTGGGGCCATGCCAATCTGCCAGTACCCTGCAGTTAAGTCAAAGGTACTGAGAAATTTGGCAGCCCCCAATTTGTCTATCAGTTCATCTGCTCTTGGGATAGGGTGAGCATCTGTCTTGGTGACAGAGTTGAGCCCTCTATAGTCCACACAGAACCTCATCTCTCTCTTTTCACCCTGTTGATGAGGTTTGGGGACCAGAACCACTGGGCTAGCCCAGGGGCTCTCTGAAGGCTCAATGACCCCTAACTCCAGCATCTTGCTGACCTCAGCTTTGATGCTTTCCTTGACTTGATCTGACTGTCGATAGATTTTGTTCTTGACAGGTGCACACATCATGGGTACACCAGCTTGTCAGACCAGGGGTCAGGGAAAAGAGGCTAGCATATTGTTGCAAGACTTGCTTGCAGTCAGTCTGCTGTTGGGCAGAGAGGGTGTCTGAAAAAATCACACCATCTACTGACCCATCTTTTGGGCTGTAGGATAGGAGGTCAGGGAGTGGCTCACTCTCTGCTTCCTGTTCTTCATCAGTCACCATCAGCATGGTGATGTCAGCCCTATCATTGTAGAGTTTAAGGCGGTTCACATGGATGACCCTTTTGGGTGTCCTGCTAGTGCCCAGGTCAACTAGATAGGTGACCTCACTCTTTCTCTCTAGGATAGGGTAAGGGCCACTCCATTTGTCTTGGAGAGCCCTTGGTGCCACTGGCTCCAAAACCCACACCTGTTGCCCTGGTTGAAATTCAACCAGTGCAGCTTTTTGGTCATACCAGTGCTTCTGGAGCTCCTGGCTGGCCTCAAGGTTCTTGGATGCTTTTTCCATATACTCAGCCATTCTGGACCTTAGGCCAAGCACATAGTCCACTATGTCCTGTTTGGGTTCTTGAAGAGGCCTCTCCCAGCCCTCCTTTACAAGACACAGTGGTCCCCTTACAGGATGACCAAACAGAAGTTCAAAGGGTGAGAAACCTACTCCCTTCTGTGGCACTTCCCTGTAAGCGAAAAGCAAGCATGGTAACAGGACATCCCACCTCCTTTTGAGTTTCTCAGGGAGTCCCATGATCATACCTTTCAATGTCTTGTTGAACCTCTCAACAAGGCCATTGGTTTGTGGGTGGTAGGGTGTAGTAAACTTGTACTGCACCCCACACTCTTTCCACATGTGTGTTAGGTAAGCAGACATGAAGTTGGAACCTCTGTCTGAAACCACCTCCTTAGGAAAACCCACCCTGTTGAAGACACCCAGGAGGGCCTTGGCTACTGCAGGAGCTGTAGTAGTCCTAAGTGGAATTGCTTCAGGGTACCTAGTAGCATGATCCACTACTACTAGAATGAATTTGTTCCCTGAGGCTGTGGGAGGCTCAAGTGGACCCACAATGTCCACACCTACCCTTTCAAAGGGGACCCCCACCACTGGTAGTGGAATGAGGGGGGGCCTTTGGGTGGCCATCTGTCTTGCCACTGGCCTGACAGGTAACACAGGAGCTGACAAACTCCTTCACTTTTTGGTGCATCTGGGGCCAGTAAAAGTGACTCACTAACCTTTCCCAAGTTTTGGATTGCCCCAGATGTCCAGCTAGGGGGATGTCATGAGCCAAAGTTAGGAGGAACTCCCTGTACTTCTGTGGCACTACCACCCTCCTGGTGGCTCCAGGAGTGGGGTCTCTTGCCTTAGCATACAGTAATCCCTCTTCCCAATAAGCTCTGTGGGTACCACTGACATCTCCCCTGGCTTCTGAAGCAGCTTGTTGTCACAGGCTTTCAAGAGTGGGACAGTCTCGCTGACCCTGGCACAGCTCTTCCCTAGAGGGTCCCCCTGGGCCCAAGAGTTCAACCTGGTAAGGGTCAAGCTCCATGGACTCAGTTCCCTCAGGGGTATCTACATCCTCTCCAGGGGGAGAGGGGTTCTGAGTGTTTGGCTGTACAGAAGCTGGTCCCCCAGTCTTCTTACCCTTCCTCTTGGTTGGGCCATTATTCCAGGCTCCAAACCTACTTTTTCACCCTTCCTCTTGCTCTGTGCTCTGGTTTGCACACACACCAATTCAGGGATGCCCAGCATGGCTGCATGGGCCTTTAACTCAACCTCGGCCCAGGCTGAGGTTTCCAGATCATTTCCAAGCAGACATGCAGCTGGCAACTTTGGAGAGACCACTACCTGTTTCAGGCCAGTAACCCCTCCCCAGCCTAATGTTAACATGGCCATGGGATGACTAGTGGTGACACTGTCAGCGTTGGTGACTGGGTAAGACTTCCCAATCAAGTATTGCTCAGGGGAAACCAGTGTGTCTTTCACCATAGTGACACTGGCACCTGTATCCCTCAGAGCTTCTACCCTAGTTCCATTTACCCAGGGGTACTGTAAGTATTTCTTTAAGTTGGGGGGCCACACAGCCACAGTGGCAAACTCCACTTCTCCCAAGGAGACTAAACTTGCTTCAGTGTGTTCCCAGATTTGCTCAGGGTACACCTCTGATCCCATTTGTATACTTGCTGCCCCAGGAGTGTCTGTACTGGGTGCCTTAGGGGCTTTGTTTTGGGGGCAAGATACAGTTAGGTGTCCCTGCTTCTTACAGGTATTACACCAGGCCTTTAAGGGATCAAAGTTCTTCCCCCTATATGGTTGGGGCACATAGGGAGTAGTTTGGGTCCCACCCACCTGAACAGGTTTTTGGGGCCCTTTGGAAGACTCAGACTTTTTATCTTGGGGATTCTCACCACCTTTCCCCTGGGGAGGTTTTGTGACCACCTTCTTTTGGTCACCCCCAGTGGTTGTCTTGGTCACCCTAGTCTTGACCCAGTGGTCCGCCTTCTTTCCCAATTCTTGGGGAGAAATTAGACCTAGGTCTACCAAATGCTGATGCAACTTTTCATTTGTGCAGTTACTCAAAATATGTTCCTTCATGAATAAATTGTACAATCCAGTAAAATCCTGCACACCATGTCCAGCTAACCAACCATCCAGTGTCTTCACTGAGAAATCTACAAAATCAATCCAGGACTGGGTCTGGGTTTTGTGAGCCCCCCTGAATCTAATTCTATACTCAGTGGTGAATCCAAATCCCTCAATCAGAGCTTTCTTTATGAGGTCATAGGATCCTGCTTCTGGCCCAGAGAGAGTCAGAAGCCTGTCCCTGCAGTTACCAGAGAACAGTTCCCACAGGAGTGCCCCCCAGAGAGGTTTCTTTACTTTCCTGATATCACAAGCCCTCTCAAAGGCTGTGAACCATTTGGTGATATCATCACCTTCCTCAAATTTAGGGACAATCCCTTTGGGGATTTTAGGGTCAGAAGTTTCCTCCCTATCCTTGTTTTTATTATTGCTGCCACCATTGATGGGTGCTAAACCCATCTCTCTCCTTTCCTTTTCTAGGGCCAGGAGTCTGGACTCTAGATCTATTCTTCTGGCCAGCCTCACAAGGCTGTCCTCTTCACTGGGGGGTCCCCCAGTGTCGTCTCTGGGACCAGAGCCACCTGTGTGGTCTCTAGGTGCCCAGATGCTGTCTTGAGTTGGAGGGTATGGGTGCCATCTCCTCCCTAGGGAATAGTATGGGGAGGTTGCTGTCCACCTCCCCTGTTTCCCTTTCCTCATCTGACTGGCCATCACCATGTTCAGCCAGGAGCTCCTGGAGCCCTTTTCTGATGGATACATCTGCCAGTGGATTCCTCACCTTGTGAATATCCCCTGCGCCAGCATTCCACGGAACTTTTCTTCCCCAGCATTCCACGTCGACGTGGGCGACGTCACAATACATCGGCTCCGCACGCGACTCCGTACGACGTCATCGGAGCCATAAGAAGCCCACGTCGGCGTGATGACGTCAGTTCCCTTTTTTCCGCGCCGTCGACGCGCAACGGTTTTTTCCCAGTGTTCTCTAGATACTTTGTAATCTAGTGGTGTATTTTTGTTAAAATCGGTATGTCTTCGACGAGGAAGTCGGGCTTTAAGCCCTGTAGGGAGTGCGGAGGCCTGATGTCCATGACGGATCCGCATCAGAATTGTTTATGGTGTCTCTCCTCTGATCATGATGTGGATGAGTGCGGGTGCTGTAGGAGCATGAATCCTAAAGCGCTGAAGGAAAGGAAGACCAAACTCTTCATGAAGAAGATCGGTGAGGAGAAGAGAGGGAGGAAAAAGGCGGGAGTCTTCGGCTTCGAGGTCGTCTAAGTCGAAGAAGCACCATAAGAAGAGGAAGCATTCTTCTCGGCGTCGGTCCTCGAAGTCTAGGAGGTCGAGGTCGGCTTCGCCTCGTCGACGTCAGAGCAAGGTCTTGTCTCCTTCGCCTTCTCCTGATAAGTCTTCGAAGTCTCCCTCTCCGAAGCGGACTCCAGCTCGTTCCCCAAAGCCGTCGCCGGCGCCGTCCAAGGCTTCGACTCCGGGTCGGGTGGAATCTGATGTGGAGCAGGAGCAGGAAGAGTCTGTTCCGGTGCCTGATGACTCCGCGACTCCGGTGGAGGATTCTGAGGAGCCGACGCCGGTGGCTCCACAGGAGGATACAGGGGCAGTTCCTTATCCCCAATTCCCGGCTCCAGGTACGGATCCTTCGGGATTTCTGAATGCCATGTATGGCATTTTTCAGAGAGCATCCTTCCCATCCGGAGCACCAGCAGGTCCCGTGGGTCCGATGGCGTTTTCTCTGGGAGTGCCGCAGCAATACGCTCAGGCTCCTTTTCTGCCTTTTATGCCGATGGTGCCTTCTTGGCAGTTTCCGCCGCCGGTTGGGAATCCGGCTCGACCTCAGATGGATGGTCAATCTTCGGAGCCTTCTTTGACGCCGAGGCCGACTCCATCGACGCCGCATCCGGCGCCGCCGACTCCGCATGTATCGCCTCCGACGCCGGTGCCTTTGGCTCCACCGACGCCGGCTCCCCGGAATCGATCGAGGCGGGAGGCCCAAAGGGTTTTGGAGGAGGAAAGGTATCGGGCTGAGGTGGAAGAAGGTGAAGTCGACTCTTCTTCGGATGAGTTTGGAGGTATAGAGGTAGCAAGTGGTTTGGATACCACCCCGGAGTGGGAGCATGCTTCTACAAGGTCTTCTCCACCACAGGAATTGGCGCCCTACCATGTTGTGATCAAGAAGGCCGCGGAGTTGTTGGATCTGCAGCTGCCCTCTGTGGAATACAAGTCCAATCTGCTTACAGAGGTGTTGCACTCCCCGACGTCGGCTTCGGAGCCTTTGTTACCTTTCAATGAGGCTCTCTTGGAACCAGTGTTGGAGGTGTGGAAGAAGCCTCTGTCAGCTCCAGCAGTTTGCAGGCAGGTGGCAAGGAGATACAGGGTTGCGCCAGGAGACCCGGATTTTTTATCCACGCATCCTTCTCCGGAGAGCCTGGTGGTGCAGGCTTCATGTTCTAAACATGCTTCGGGTGCTTTCCCCCAATCTCCTGCTGATAGGGAGTCAAAGAAAGTTGATCAGGCGGCCAAAAAGACTTTCTCCTCAGGAAGTATGGCGTTGAAGTCATCAAATGCTACGTGCTTGCTGGGGCGTTATGTTCATGCCCTGATGGACTCTATAAAAACTTTGGCCCCTAAGTTACCTGAGGGGGATAAGTCGTCCTTCATGGAGGTTGTGGCGGACACTCAGGCAGCTGCCAGGCAGGTGATCCAGTCTGGGCTGGATACGGCGGACTCTGTGGCGAGGATTATGGGGTCGTCCATTGCCGCAAGGAGACAAGCTTGGCTCCGTTCCTCAGGGTTTTCTGCCGATGTCCAGGCCACGCTGGTGGATCTGCCCTTTGATGGACAAAAGTTGTTTGGGGAGAAGGCAGATTCTGCCCTTCAACGTTTTAAGGACAGTAGGTTGACGGCGAAGTCCTTGGGTCTGCAGGTTCCTGCTAGAGGTTCAACTTTCCGTAAGGCTAGGGGATTCGGAAGGTCATCCTTTCGCTCCTTCCGACAGCCACAACAACAGCAGCAACAACAGCAGCAGAATCCCCTCTATCGTTCCTATAGAGGGAAGCAAAGGGGTCGGAGAGGTTCTGGTCGCAACCCCTCTTCTTCCTCCTCCTTCTCTGCTCCAAATGAGGCTTCAGGGAAGCAGCCCTAGATCCCCCATCCCGGATCATGTAAGACCTGTGGGGGGTCGGGTGTCCTACTTTCTACGGGGTTGGAAATCTGTTACAACCGACCTTTGGGTTTTGAACCTCGTAGAGACTGGGTACGCCCTTCCCTTTCGGGAGTTTCCTCCCCCTTACCCTCCTTGCCAAGGTTATTGCTCGGAGGACCACCTGCTTCTCCTGCAGAAAGAAGTTCTGGCCTTGTTTCAGAAGGGCGCAATAGAGGCGGTTCCGGAGCAGGAAAGGGGTCAGGGATGCTACTCCCGGTATTTCCTGATCCCCAAGAAGGACGGCAGATTGCGTCCGATTCTGGACCTCAGAATCTTGAATTTTTACCTGAAACAGGAGAAGTTCAAGATGCTGACCCTTGCGCAGGTTCTTCAAGCGTTGCAGCAAGGAGACTGGATGGTGTCGCTCGACTTGCAGGACGCGTACTTCCATGTCCCAATCCTGAAGTCGCACAGGAAGTATCTCCGTTTTACGGTTGGGTCGCAACATTATCAGTTTGCGGTCCTCCCGTTTGGTCTTACTACTGCACCTCGAGTCTTCACAAAGGTGATGGCAGTGGTGGCTGCTCATCTCAGGAGGTCGGGGATTCCGGTTTTCCCCTACCTGGACGACTGGCTTCTGAAGGCAGAGTCCCCAGAGATGGTGCAGCGTCATCTGCAGGTGACAACTCAGCTGTTATTCGACTTGGGTTTTTCGATCAATGTGCCCAAATCTCACCTGGTGCCCTCTCAACGCAACCTGTTTATAGGGGCAGTACTGGACACTACTGTGTGTCGAGCATTCCCTCCTCCTCAAAGGATTCTCGACATTCAGGAGATGGTCCCTTTATTCCACAGTGGAGCGGTTGTTCCAGTTCTGAAGGTCCTTCGCCTGCTCGGTCTGTTCGCTTCCTGCATTCTGTTGGTCAACCATGCACATGAGGGCGCTCCAGTGGTGCCTCCGCAAGCAGTGGTATCAGCACAACGGGGATCTCGGGGAGTCGATCAAGATCTCCGGAGAAGCTGCAGCGGATCTGTCTTGGTGGAGCGTGGAGGGCAATTTGTCCCAAGGAAAGCCTTTCCATCTACCTCCATCGGTGGCCACAGTGATAACTGATGCCTCCACCCTAGGGTGGGGAGCTCATCTGGGGGATCTGGAGATCAAGGGTCTTTGGTCTCCAGAGGAGAGGTTGTTTCATATCAACCTTCTGGAGTTGCGGGCGATTCGTTTGGCACTCAAGGCCTTTCTCCCTTCCCTTCGCGGTCAGTCAGTTCAAGTCCTGACGGACAACACGACCGCGATGTGGTATATAAACAAACAGGGAGGAGTAGGGTCTCTTTGTCTCTGCAGAGAGGCCCTGCGTCTGTGGTCCTGGGCTCAGGACCATCAGATTTGTCTGATGGCAAATCATCTGGCCGGGGTGCTGAACGTGCGTGCGGACAGTCTCAGTCGGCAGTTCTCCGCCGACCACGAGTGGAGGCTCCATCCGGAGGTGGTTCGTCGCGTCTTTCGGACGTGGGGGACTCCTCGGGTGGACCTGTTTGCCACCCGAGGGAACGCGCACTGCCCGTCATTCTGCAGTCTCCAGTATCCGATGCAGGGGGCGTTGGGGGACGCGTTTCAGTTGAGTTGGGGTTCACGACTCCTTTACGCGTTTCTTCCCATACCCTTGATTCCTCGGGTTCTGAGGAAGATTCGCCAAGACCGGGCCCAAGTCATTTTGGTCGCCCCGGACTGGCCAAGAAGGGTGTGGTACACAGATCTTCTCCACCTCTCCTCGTGCCCTCCGCTCCGTCTCCCTCTGAGGGCAGACCTCCTCTCGCAGTCGGAGGGGCAGGTTCTACACCCCCACCTCCAGAGCTTACACCTTCATGCCTGGAGATTGAACGGGGCAACCTGAGTTCCTTCTCTCTCCCACCTGATGTGGTGGACGTTATTTTATCGGCCAGGCGACACTCCACCAAGTCCATATACTCCTACAGGTGGTCTAAGTTTGTAAAGTGGTGTGGAGAGAGGTCCATTGACCCTTTAAAGGCTCATCTTTCTGATGTGCTTCAGTTTGCTCTTTCCTTGGCTCAGCAGGGCTGTGCTGTGCCCACGGTCAAGGGCTACCTTTCGGCCTTATCGGCATTTCTGTGCCTTCCAGATCAACCTTCGTTGTTTAAATCTCCGGTTGTTCTGAGGTTCATCAAGGGCCTTACAAACATGTTTCCTCCTACTCCATTTGTAATGCCTCAGTGGGACCTTAATCTTGTCTTAACCTTTTTAATGGGGTCCCCGTTTGAGCCTCTTCATAATTGTCCTTTGATGCTGTTGTCCTTTAAGGTGTTTTTTCTTGTAGCCATAACCTCGGCAAGGAGGGTGAGTGAGCTTCAAGCTCTTAGTTCCAAACCTCCTTTTCTTACCTTACATGCTGAAAGGATGGTTCTCAGGACCAGGGCTGCTTTCCTGCCAAAAGTTGTTACTCCTTTCCATTTGGGGCAGTCTATTACCCTCCCTGTTTTTTATCCACCCCCTCATCCTTCCAAAGACGAAGAAAGACTCCATCGCCTTGACCCGAAGAGGGCTATGAGTTTTTATTTGGACAGGACCAAGGACTTTCGTATTGATGACCAGCTTTTTATTGGCTACGTTGGTCGTTCTAAAGGTAAAGCGGTGCACAAGCGCACGCTGTCAAGATGGATTATACTGACCATCAAGATCTGCTACGCCTTGGCTGGTAAGACTCCTCCTGAGGGTATTCGTGCTCACTCTACTAGAGCTAAGTCTTCAACATCTGCTCTGGCCCGGGGTGTTCCTGTGGCAGATATTTGTAAGGCCGCGACTTGGGCCTCCCTCCATACTTTCGCAAAGTATTATTGCTTGGACTCTGAGATGAGGAGGGAGGGCCACTTCGCGCGCTCTGTCTTGCAAGACTTTCTGGTATAGAAAGGTGGACACCCTCCTCCGGGAGTGGGGACTGCTGTGGGAATCTATTCACAAGGTGAGGAATCCACTGGCAGATGTATCCATCAGAAGAACAAGTTATTTACCTTCGGTAACGCTTTTTCTGGTGGATACAGTATCTGCCTGTGGATTCCTCACCAACCCACCCGCCTCCCCGTTGTCCACCTTTTGTATACCATGAAATAGGTCTTGTTTGAAATGCTTGTATTTTCTCTTGTACATTTGTAGGAAATGCTTGTTTGATTAGCATTCCTTTGTTTTGTATGCTATGTATATGGATTGGTTTTCTATATACTGTGTATACTTGGGATTGTCGTTGGTTCACCTGTTCGCCTCGAAGGCACGGAAAAAATGGGTGGAACTGACGTCATCACGCCGACGTGGGCTTCTTATGGCTCCGATGACGTCGTACGGAGTCGCGTGCGGAGCCGATGTATTGTGACGTCGCCCACGTCGACGTGGAATGCTGGGGAAGAAAAGTTCCGTGGAATGCTGGCGCAGGGGATATTCACAAGGTGAGGAATCCACAGGCAGATACTGTATCCACCAGAAAAAGCGTTACCGAAGGTAAGTAACTTGTTCGTTTGGTTGGATGCTGACCCATTTGTAAATTTTTGAGTTTACATAAGGACCTCAATTCCTTGAAAGACAAGTGTAAGTAAGGTGTGAGGTCGAGCTCCTCCACCAGGTCCATGTTATTATTATCACTAATAGCTGGGTTTGTTTGAGACATTCTAACCTGACAGTTCTAACCCTCTACCCTGACTATAGTGACTTTTATTTTTCTAAAATTCTAATGGGACTTAAGCAAGGCCCTAGCAAGACTTTTAGTAATTTTGGAAAAACCAATCAGAATTCTAAAGGCAATTTTTAAGAGTTCTGTCGTGTGATCAGATGGTAACCAAGTAGTCCAACAAATGCAAGTTTGTATCCCACCGCTGATCCACCAATGTGAGAAAGTGGCTCTGTATATACTGTTCCCTAATAGGTACAGGGTGTACAGAGTCCACAGTCCCCCAGAGGCTGATAGAGGTCAAAGTTAGGTATGACCTTACTCTCAAAAGTGGTAGCTTGGTCGAGCAGTAAGGCAGTACCAGAGGACAGTGCAAAGCATTTATTGTACACACTCAGTCAGCAAATGGTTTCACACACTCAATAACTGAACTCTAGGCCAATGGTTTATATATATAAAATATATGCTTGTTTTATTTTTAGAACCACAAAGGGGGTAAAAATATACTTTCTCAGAATGAGAGGTTGAATATAAATACTTTTGTCTTAAGCAATAAATTTGTGTAAACAGTCACCGTTGGTTGCAATAAACAATCCTATTTCCTAAACATAACAATGCATTGAGCTCAATGGTAAATTCAGGTTATTTGTAATAAATTACTTTTCAGATTACTTTTGGAATTCCAGGTCTGGCTCCTAGAACCAGCCTTGGGTCAGTATTCAGAATCAAGTGATGAAAGTCGACTTAATAACTGTAATGATTTTTAAATAATATTTCGCTATTTCAAAAGTTAGCACTTAGAAAATATTTCAAAGAAAACATTCAATGGATCTCTATGGCAAGAAATTCACATTGCAGGTAGAGTACTTTATCGTTACTTTAGCAATCCAGGACTGGGTGCCTAGACCCAGGACTGGGGTCCTTATCAAAAGCAGGTAAGTAATTTCGTTTTCAGAAATGGTACGATTTTAAAAGAATATTTCAATTTTGCAAAAATAGACACTTAGAAGAAATTTCACAGAAAAGCAGACAATGGTTTCCTATGGGAGAAAAATGAGTTAGAGGTAAGTATAGTTGTGAACACTTTTAAGGGTCAGGGCTGGGCACCAAGATCCAGCACTGGGAGCTCACCTAGGAGCAGGTGAGTAAATTCGTTTTTGTCACTTGGCTGATTTTTGGTGAATTTTTGCAGTTTTGAAAAGTTCACACTTAGAAGATTTTTGAAGAAAAAGCCAATCAATGTTACCCTATGAGGAAAATGAAGTTAGCGGTTTAAGGGTAAGTACTCGACTGGCAGAGTTGAAATTCCGGGCATGGACTCAGGGGTCCCCCAGTGTCAGGTAGGTACAGTTGGTTCACCCTCAGCGGTTTCAGGACGGCCGGGTGCAGAGAGAGTTAGGCCCAATGTTATCCTATGAGGGATAGGGGGGCCTTGGTTGGTGGCTGCTGTCTGGCAAGCCACGCGGCTGTGGGAGCTGGGCTCCTGGTCACTTACTCAGGGCAAGTGGGGAAGTAGGTTAGTGTAGAGAGGGCACTGCCAGGGCCACTCGGGCGGCTGGGTGCAGGGTGCTTGTGAGCCTTCGGGCGCTCAATGGAAATCAATGGGAATGTTCCGGTTTGGAAACAGGCTGCAGGCTCAGGGACGAGGATGTTTCAGGTGCCACCACCACTTCGAGAGGTAAGTTGGGTAGTTGTAGGTTAGGTGGGTACCCCGGGATTGGGCACAGGGGGCCGCAGGGCACCGGGTGCAGGGGTGCCTTTTGACGTCGGGAATCTTACCCTCTGGTTGATCGCGGCTGGGGTGGCACTTGGTTCTGAGGCTGCAGGCTTCTTCCGGGATGTCGAGGGGGGTCCTTGGGTGCCGGACTCCGGGTCACAGTCGCCGTGGGGTCGTCCTCAGGGTCTTTGTCCACTCCGGCACTGGCCAGGCTTGGCTGGTGCAGAGTGTGTTGGGTCCGCGGTCCCGGGCTGGTGCCAGGGATAGCAAATAGGTTTCTTGAGTAGAGCCTCTACTCGTGGGAGTCCCAGGGGCTTAGAGCTAAAAGATAGCCAGGTCCTCCGGGGTTGGTGAGGTTGCTGGCCACCAGAGATGCCGCGCTGGTGCAGGTTCGAGAGTCGACAGGCAGGTAGGGCTGGGGCCAAAGCAGTTGGTGTCTTCTTCTCTTTTTAGCAGCTGCAGGGCAGGTCCTTGTTCTACTTGCTCTTCTTGTAGTTTTCTATCTGGAATCTAAGGAAGGAAGGTTCAGGGTGCCCCTAAATACTAGATTTAGGGGCGTTACAGGTAGGTGAAGGCCAGGGACCAATGGGTCCTTGTCCTGGGGTGGGTACACCCCCTATCCTGCCTCTCTCCTGTGGGAGGGGGGCAGTAGCCTAATCCTGATAGGGTAGGGCCTCCCATCTTCAAGATGGCGAGAGCCCGGAGATGTGCTTCACCTCGCCTCCCCCACCTGAGGGGTGGGGTGGGCAGGCTGGCACATCCCCTGTCCTTGTATGGGGTTTCCGGCCCAGCTTCCCGCCAGAGTGGGGGGTTGCAGTGGCCTGGGGAAACTCCAAATCGCGGCCTGCCTTTGAAGCTTCCCTTTGCTCATCCTGGGGGAGGAGATTTCTCACCTCACCCAGGATGTGCATTGTTGCAGGCCCGGGAGAGCAGGGGCTCTCCCACCCAGGGGTCCAGCAACGTGTCTGCTGTGTGGCAGCCTGGGCAGCCTCAGAGCAGACGTGGATTGTAAGTTAGCTGTAAGGGGGCATCTCTAAGATGCCCTCTGGGGTGCTTAGTACATTAAATCCTACACTGGCATCAGTGTGGGTTCAATGTGCTGAGAAGTTTGATACCAAACTTCCCAGGCTTCAGTGGTGCCAATATGGTGCTGTGGAGCTCGTGTTTGACAAGCTCTCAGCACCATGTACTCTTAAATGACAGCACTGCACTTACAGTGCCCAGGAATGGACCCGGGTACTGTAGGGGCACAGGGCTCCTGCTCCTGTGCCCACACCATAGGCGTAATGCACCCAGCTAGAGGGGTGGCTGACATATGCCTTGGCAGTGTAGGTGATGGGCATGGTACACAGTAATGTGTGCCATGTCAACTCTTTGTTTTGTCCTGCACCCAGACACTCAGCCTGCAAGGGCAGTGTGTGTGTAAGGGTACAGGGCCTCTGAGGGTGGCACAATGAGTGCTGCAGCCCTTAGAGGCCTTCCCTGGCCACAAGGCCCTGGGTACCTAGGGTACCATTTACTAGGGGCTGACATGTGGCTAGGGTTTGCCAATTTGGAGTTTGTGTGGTTTAGGAAGGAACATCGGCCCTGGGCACCTGATTGGCAGGAACCCAGGGTACACTCAATCGAAGTTCATTCAGCAATTTAGCAAAAAGTGGGGGCATACCATGCAAGAAAGATGGCACTTTCTCACACTCATGAACTAATACAGGAGGGTAAACTCATTACAAACACCTCCATTAAGTGTGCCCTCGATGCAGCCGACACTGCTTCTAGAGCCATAAATACCAGTGTCCTGCTTCGTCGCCATGCCTGGCTCAGGATCTCAGGGTTTAAGCCTGAAGTCCAGGCGTCCATACTCAGTCACCCCTTTGACCAACAAACTCTCTTTGGGCCCAAGGTAGACGAAGCGTTGGAAAAGATGAAAAAGGACACAGACACAGCAAAGTCTATGGGGGCACTCCAAACACAAGCGTCTAAACGTTCCTTTCGACGCTCCTCCTTTCGTGGCAGAGGCTTCTCCACCGATAGCACCTCTACCTCCTACAAATCCCCTCCTCAAAATACCTTTTCAAAGGGCAACCAAAGGGGTGGTTACAGAGGCAACAACAATAAGGGCAGGGGCAAAACTAACAACACCCGTTCTGCCACCCCGCCCACACAATGACTTCCCTCCGCTCCCCCCAGACCATTCCACTCCGGTCGGGGGCAGACTACAAAACTTTATCCACGCATGGGAGTCCATAACATCGGACAAATGGGTGACCCAAATCATACGGTCAGGGTACTGTCTCGAGCTAACATCTACCCCGCCCAATATCCCACCAAGGCACCGTCCAATGTCTCAAGAACATTCCACACTGCTCAAACAGGAGGTACTCTCCCTCCTCCAAAAACACGCTATAGAGCAGGTCCCCATCAATCAGCAAAATCTAGGGGTTTACTCCCTATATTTCCTAATACCAAAGAAAGACGGGACCCTCAGGCCCATTCTGGACCTCCGGCCTCTAAATGCCTACATACATTCAGACCATTTCCATATGGTCACCCTACAACAAGTCCTCCCGCTCCTCTGTCAGGGAGATTTTCTCACAACCTTGGATCTGAAAGACGCATACTTTCACATTCCAATACACCCCTCTCACAGGAAATACCTCAGGTTCGTGGTGGACGGGCAACATTACCAATTCACGGTTCTCCCCTTCGGGGTCACCACCGCACCACGGGTGTTTACCAAATGCCTAGCGGTAGTAGCAGCACACCTCAGACGTCAACACATTCACGTCTTCCCTTACTTAGACGACTGGCTGATAAAAGCCGCGTCTTACCACCAATGCGTGCAGCATACAAACAGCACCATCCAACTGCTCCACCAGCTAGGCTTCACGGTGAACTACCAAAAGTCCCACCTCATACCATCTCACACAAAGCAATATCTCGGGCCACTATAGACACCTCCAAAGGTATTGCCTATCCAAACACAGTCAGAATCACAAGCATTCAAGCCTTACGCAAAACATTCCTTCCCCAACACTCTCTTCCAGCAAGAGTGTTCATGAAGCTCATAGGAATGATGGCGTCTTGCATCTTTATAGTGCCCATGCAAGACTACACATGCGTCCACTTCAAGAGTGCCTAGCACAACAGTGGAACCAGGCCCAGGGTCAGCTGACGGATCTGGTGTTGGTGGACGGCCGCACACATCACTCTCTGCAGTGGTGGAACACCACAAACCTTTCCAAAGGACGGCCGTTCCTGGACCCGGTTCCTCAGGTGATTCTAACAGCGGACGCATCGCTCTCCGGCTGGGGAGCGCACCTCCTACACCTCACAATGCAAGGTCTATGGACGCCACAGCAAAAATTGCTCCACATCAACCATCTGGAGCTCTTGGCGATCTTTCTAGCCCTAAAATCTTTCCAAAAACAGATTTTGGGCAAAGCAGTCCTCATTCGCACAGACAACATGACTGCAATGTATTATATCCAAAAACAGGGGGGGACACACTCTCCCCAGCTCTCCCGCTTAGCCCAGAGCATATGGAGATGGGCAATTCCCCAAAACATCTTTCTCCTGGCACAACACGTTCCAGGCGTACAAAACACCATGGCAGATCTGCTCAGCAGACAAACGCAACAACTACACGAATGGGAACTGCATCCGCAAGTTCTTCAGCCATTCTTCCAACAGTGGGGGCATCCTCAGATAGACCTCTTCGCCACCCACGAAAACAAAAAATGCCCAAGCTTCGCCGCCAGATACCCACACCCATTGTCCAAGGGCAATGCGATATGGATGAACTGGTCAGGCAGATTTGCATACGCCTTTCCACCTCTCCCACTAATTCCATTAGTGGTCAGGAAGCTACAACAGCACTCCCTCACACTCATTCTGGTAGCTCCGACGTGGGCCAGGCAGCCGTGGTACACCACGCTACTACAACTATCAGTGGTACCACATCAAAAACTGCACCTATCCCCATGCCTCCTAACCCAGAACCATGGAGAAATCAGGCACCCGGACCCAGCTCAGCTCAACCTGGCGATCTGGCTCCTGAAATCCTAGAATTCGGATACCTTAACCTTCCCCCTGATTGCATGAACATCATCATGGAAGCCAGACGTCCTACCACTAGAGCATGTTATGCCGCAAAGTGGAAAAGATTTGTTATTTACTGCCGTAACAATACAATCAACCCTTTAGATGCATCCATACAGCACATCATATGCTATCTGCTCCATCTTCACAGGTGTAACCTGGCATATTCATCCATACGCCTACACCTAGCAGCGATCGCTGCTTATCTACAAAACAGACAGCATTTATCTCTCTTCAGAGTGCCCGCTATTAAAGCCTTCATGGAAGGCCTTAAACGAGTAATTCCTCCCAGGGCACCACCTTCCCCTGTATGGAACCTAAATTTAGTTCTTACACGACTAATGGGTCCGCCCTTCGAACCAATGCATAAATGCGAGCTACAGTTTCTCACCTGGAAAACAGCTTTTCTCGTAGCTATCACTTCCCTTAGAAGGGTTGGTGAAATACAAGCGTTCACTATACAAGAACCCTTCATACAAATACATCACAGCAAGGTCATACTTCGCACAAATCCGAAGTTCCTGCCCAAGGTCATTTCCCCCTTTCATCTCAATCAATCGGTGGAATTACCTGTCTTCTTCTCGCAACCTCAATCTGTTGCAGAAAGAGCCTTACACACACTCGATGTAAAAAGGACCTTGCTATACTACATACAAAGAACGCAACCCTTCAGGAAGACTAAACAATTGTTCGTCTCCTTCTCTCCACCACATAAAGGCAACCCCATTTCTAAATCAGGGATAGCTAGGTGGATTGTAAAATGCATACAGATTTGCTACCAAAAGGCTAAAAGAACATTATCTGTTCCGCCTAAAGCCCATTCTACAAGAAAGTTAGGGGCTTCTATGGCCTTTCTAGGGAATATACCCTTAGATGACATCTGTAAAGCAGCCACATGGTCTACACCGCACACCTTCACAAAACATTACTGTGTAGATGTGCATTCCAAGCAGCAAGCTAGAGTGGGCCAGGCTGTACTAAAGACACTATTTCAAACCACTGCAACGGATACCGGTGGTCGCCGCTAGGCTTGGGTACTGCTATATAATCTATGCTAAGTGTACAATCTGCAGCTCATATGCCTCGAACGGAATATGCTACTTACCAGTAAGCATCTGTTCTTGGCATGTAGAGCTGCAGAGTTGTACACGCCCACCCGCCTCCCCGGCTACCTGTATCCGTTCCAGTACATCTTATTTAGATACTACACACATGGGTTTCTCACTGTGATTACCAAGCTCCATCATTTCCCTGTTGGCGAAAAACAATCTGAGGATGGAGCCGAAGCCCATGCGCAGTACGGACCGAAGGAGGAGTCACCAAACTCGTGACTTCCAAAGACTGTCCAAGAAGAAAAACAAACTGCAAACATCCGGGCCCAACACCAGATGGCGATCTATGCTAAGTGTACAACTCTGCAGCTCTACATGCCAAGAACAGATGCATACTGGTAAGTAGCATATTCCTTCTGGTGGATACAGTATCTGCCTGTGGATTCCTCACTGACCCACCCGCCTCCCCGTTGTCCACCTTTGTATACCATGAAATAGGTCTTGTTGATATGCTTTGTTGTGCAGTTGTAGGAAATGCTGGTTTATTTAGAATTCTTTTCCTTTGTATGCTATGCATATGTGTTGGTGTATTGTATACTGTGTATACTTTGAGTCTGTCGTTAGTCCACCTGTTCGCCTCGAAGGCACGGGGAAAGAATGGGTGGAACTGACGTCATCACGCCGACGTGGGCTTCTTATGGCTCCGGTGACGTCGATCGGAGTCGCGAGCGGAGCCGGTGTATTATGACGTCGCCCACGTCGACGTGGAATGCTGGGGAAGAAAAGTTCAGTGGAATGCTGGCGCAGGGGATATTCACAAGGTGAGGAATCCACAGGCAGATACTGTATCCACCAGAAAAAGCGTTACCGAAGGTAAGTAACTTGTTCTTTTGTGCAGATAGATGTGATAACTTTTTGTAGGAAAGTGGGGTTCGAGGCATATGAGCTGCAGATTGTACACTTAGCATAGATCGCCATCTGGTGTTGGGCCCGGATGTTTGCAGTTTGTTTTTCTTCTTGGACAGTCTTTGGAAGTCACGAGTTTGGTGACTCCTCCTTCGGTCCGTACTGCGCATGGGCTTCGGCTCCATCCTCAGATTGTTTTTTTCCGCCATCTGGCTCGGATGTGATACTTCGTGCTCCGGCTTCGAACTTCTACGGTTCCAGCCTCGACGGAAAATCCTCGTTTCTTCGAGTTTCTTCATCATCATCTTCATCTCTCGAAGCGGCACTTTTCTCCATCCCGTACATCGGCACCGGCCTTCGGGCCCTCCTCGACTCCGGTCCCGGCCGATGGAAAGGACTCCGTTCAAAAAGTGCCCAAAATGTGGGTCTAAATTTCCCCACACCGACCTCCATCAGGTGTGTAATCTTTGCCTCTCTCCAGAACACGAGGCCAGAGACTGCCCCGCCTGTAAGTCTTTTCGATCGAAGAAAACCATCCGGGATCGAAAAGCTCGACGCACCATGGCGCACTCATCGTCTGCAGCTCCACCGGACATCTTCGGAGACGGCGCCGAAGCTTCGGGGCAAACACACACCGAGCAGGAAGAAGACGTCAGCGCTTCCGAGGCCGACGACTCCGACGTGGAGGACATCACACCGGCGCAGCGGGCCGTGAGTACTGTGCCCCCTCCCACCCCCGCGCCCAAAACCAAAGAGACTCAGGTTACTCCCTCGCCTGCCGGCCTGGGCAAAACCAAGACCAAAGCTTCGATCACCCCACCTTCGGGCCCGGTGTCGAAGCCTCCAAAGTCTCACGGCAGCTCGGGATCGAGCCAGCCGACGCCCGGTGCCGAAAAACAGCATCCGGCACCGAAGAAAGCAATATCCAGCTCGACTCCGAAGCCACCGGTGCCGAAGCCTGGACTCTCGGTGCCGACCAAACACAAATCTGTCGGCACCGACGCTCCGGCGCCGAAAACTCCTTCGACGCCGAAAAAACCGGAGGCCCCAAAAAAGCATGGCGCACACAAACCATCGAAGTCCTCGGTTCCGAAATCACCGGTGCCGACGGACGACTCGACGCCATTGGCTCTGTTTACACCAGACCCTTTACAAAAGACTCTGTCCAAAGATCCAAAGACTGGACTATTGACTTTAATTATCAAGAAAAGACGCCTTGATACTCCGGCTCCTTCTCCACCACCCAAACGGAAGGACTCTGCTACTTCTCCCCTCAGAGTGCCCTCCCCACTACCACCTCCCCTACCTCCTCCACCTCCTCCACCCCCTCCCCCTCCCAGGTCTCCGCCACCTTTACCTCACTACTCTCCGGCCCCGTCCCCAGATCCGGACGACGGGGACCCGGACAATTATCCGGCGGACGCCCCAATGGATCCCACTCCACCAGGGACCCCAGACCCGTGGGAGGATTACAATAACCCTGATGTACCCGATATTCCTCAGGACGACCTATACCCATCCAGGCCGTCTCCTCCAGAGGACTCCTTAGGGTTCCATCATTTAGTGCAGAGAGCAGCACACTACCATGGGGTGGACATGCACACTGAACCAGTGGAAGACGACTTCTTACTGGATACATTCGACATACAGGACAAATCCACCTCTATCTTACCCATGCTTAAGGGTGTCACCAAGCATGCCGCAGAGGTGTTCAAAGACCCTGTCAGGGCCAGGGTACTAAACCCTAGAATAGAGAAAGTATAAGGCGGCACCCACAGACCCTGCATACATTAAGGGCCCTGCTCCCTTAGATTCCCTAGTTGTCTCTACAGCTAGAAAGCGGGCTAACTCCCAGTCCTCAGGAGAAGCCCCACCACCAGACAAGGAATCCAAACTCCTAGACGCGTCTGGCAAGCGCACCGCCTCTCAAGCTGCAAACATGTGGCGCATTGCAAACACACAAGCGCTACTTGCGCGCTATGACAGAGCACACTATGACGAACTTGAGGCTCTTATGCAGCACCTCCCCGACAAACACAAGCGTAGGGCTCATTGTGAGAAAGTGGCTCTGTATATACTGTTCCCTAATAGGTACAGGGTGTACAGAGTCCACAGTCCCCCAGAGGCTGATAGAGGTCAAAGTTAGGTATGACCTTACTCTCAAAAGTGGTAGCTTGGTCGAGCAGTAAGGCAGTACCAGAGGACAGTGCAAAGCATTTATTGTACACACTCAGTCAGCAAATGGTTTCACACACTCAATAACTGAACTCTAGGCCAATGGTTTATATATATAAAATATATGCTTGTTTTATTTTTAGAACCACAAAGGGGGTAAAAATATACTTTCTCAGAATGAGAGGTTGAATATAAATACTTTTGTCTTAAGCAATATATTTGTGTAAACAGTCACCGTTGGTTGCAATAAACAATCCTATTTCCTAAACATAACAATGCATTGAGCTCAATGGTAAATTCAGGTTATTTGTAATAAATTACTTTTCAGATTACTTTTGGAATTCCAGGTCTGGCTCCTAGAACCAGCCTTGGGTCAGTATTCAGAATCAAGTGATGAAAGTCGACTTAATAACTGTAATGATTTTTAAATAATATTTAGCTATTTCAAAAGTTAGCACTTAGAAAATATTTCAAAGAAAACATTCAATGGATCTCTATGGCAAGAAATTCACATTGCAGGTAGAGTACTTTATCGTTACTTTAGCAATCCAGGACTGGGTGCCTAGACCCAGGACTGGGGTCCTTATCAAAAGCAGGTAAGTAATTTCGTTTTCAGAAATGGTACGATTTTAAAAGAATATTTCAATTTTGCAAAAATAGACAGAAGAAATTTCACAGAAAAGGAGACAATGGTTTCCTATGGGAGAAAAATGAGTTAGAGGTAAGTATAGTTGTGAACACTTTTCAGGGTCAGGGCTGGGCACCAAGATCCAGCACTGGGAGCTCACCTAGGAGCAGGTGAGTAAATTCGTTTTTGACACTTGGCTGATTTTTGGTGAATTTTTGCAGTTTTGAAAAGTTCACACTTAGAAGATTTTTGAAGAAAAAGCCAGTCAATGTTACCCTATGAGGAAAATGAAGTTAGCGGTTTAAGGGTAAGTACTCGACTGGCAGAGTTGAAATTCCGGGCATGGACTCAGGGGTCCCCCAGTGTCAGGTAGGTACAGTTGGTTCACCCTCAGCGGTTTCAGGACGGCCGGGTGCAGAGAGAGTTAGGCCCAATGTTATCCTATGAGGGATAGGGGGGCCTTGGTTGGTGGCTGCTGTCTGGCAAGCCACGCGGCTGTGGGAGCTGGGCTCCTGGTCACTTACTCAGGGCAAGTGGGGAAGTAGGTTAGTGTAGAGAGGGCACTGCCAGGGCCACTCGGGCGGCTGGGTGCAGGGTGCTTTTGAGTCTTCGGGCGCTCAATGGAAATCAATGGGAATGTTCCGGTTTGGAAACAGGCTGCAGGCTCGGGGACGAGGATGTTTCAGGTGCCACCACCACTTCGAGAGGTAAGTTGGGTAGTTGTAGGTTAGGTGGGTACCCCGGGATTGGGCACAGGGGGCCGCAGGGCGCCGGGTGCAGGGGTGCCTTTTGACGTCTGGAATCTTACCCTCTGGATGATCGCGGCTGGGGTGGCACTTGGTTCTGAGGCTGCAGGCTTCTTCCGGGATGTCGAGGGGGGTCCTTGGGTGCCGGACTCCGGGTCACAGTCGCCGTGGGGTCGTCCTCGGGGTCTTTGTCCACTCCGGCACTGGCCAGGCTTGGCTGGTGCAGAGTGTGTTGGGTCCGCGGTCCCGGGCTGGTGCCAGGGATAGCAAATAGGTTTCTTGAGTAGAGCCTCTACTCGTGGGAGTCCCAGGGGCTTAGAGCTAAAAGGTAGCCAGGTCCTCCGGGGTTGGTGAGGTTGCTGGCCACGAGAGATGCCGCGCTGGTGCAGGTTCGAGAGTCGACAGGCCGGTAGGGCTGGGGCCAAAGCAGTTGGTGTCTTCTTCTCTTTTTAGCAACTGCAGGGCAGGTCCTTGTTCTTCTTGCTCTTCTTGTAGTTTTCTATCTGGAATCTAAGGAAGGAAGGTTCAGGGTGCCCCTAAATACTAGATTTAGGGGCGTTACAGGTAGGTGAAGGCCAGGGACCAATGGGTCCTTGTCCTGGGGTGGGTACACCCCCTATCCTGCCTCTCTCCTGTGGGAGGGGGGCAGTAGCCTAATCCTGATAGGGTAGGGCCTCCCATCTTCAAGATGGCGAGAGCCCGGAGATGTGCTTCACCTCGCCTCCCCCACCTGAGGGGTGGGGTGGGCAGGCTGGCACATCCCCTGTCCTTGTATGGGGTTTCCGGCCCAGCTTCCCGCCAGAGTGGGGGGTTGCAGTGGCCTGGGGAAACTCCAAATGGCGGCCTGCCTTTGAAGCTTCCCTTTGCTCATCCTGGGGGAGGAGATTTCTCACCTCACCCAGGATGTGCATTGTTGCAGGCCCGGGAGAGCAGGGGCTCTCCCACCCAGGGGTCCAGCAACGTGTCTGCTGTGTGGCAGCCTGGGCAGCCTCAGAGCAGACGTGGATTGTAAGTTAGCTGTAAGGGGGCATCTCTAAGATGCCCTCTGGGGTGCTTAGTACATTAAATCCTACACTGGCATCAGTGTGGGTTCAATGTGCTGAGAAGTTTGATACCAAACTTCCCAGGCTTCAGTGGTGCCAATATGGTGCTGTGGAGCTAGTGTTTGACAAGCTCTCAGCACCATGTACTCTTAAATGACAGCACTGCACTTACAGTGCCCAGGAATGGACCCGGGTACTGTAGGGGCACAGGGCTCCTGCTCCTGTGCCCACACCATAGGCGTAATGCACCCAGCTAGAGGGGTGGCTGACATATGCCTTGGCAGTGTAGGTGATGGGCATGGTACACAGTAATGTGTGCCATGTCAACTTTGTTTTGTCCTGCACCCAGACACTCAGCCTGCAAGGGCAGTGTGTGTGTAAGGGTACAGGGCCTCTGAGGGTGGCACAATGAGTGCTGCAGCCCTTAGAGGCCTTCCCTGGCCACAAGGCCCTGGGTACCTAGGGTACCATTTACTAGGGGCTGACATGTGGCTAGGGTTTGCCAATTTGGAGTTTGTGTGGGTTAAGGAAGGAACATAGGCTCTGGGCACCTGATTGGCAGGAACCCAGGGTACACTCAATCGAAGTTCATTCAGCAATTTAGCAAAAAGTGGGGGCATACCATGCAAGAAAGATGGCACTTTCTCACACAACCCCCCCCCCAAACGAAAGGTGATGAGACTAACCTTGTCCTATGGAGTCTTCATTGTCTAAGTGGAAGAACCTGGAAAGTCCATCTGCATTGGCATGGGCAGTCCCTGGTCTGTGTTCCACTTCAAAGTCCATTCCCTGTAGGGAGATGGACCACCTCAGTAGTTTTGGATTTTCCCCTTTCATCTGCATTAGCCATCTGAGAGGTCTGTGGTCAGTTTGAACTAGGAAGTGAGTGCCAAACAAGTATGGCCTCAGCTTCTTCAGGGACCAAACCACAGCAAAGGCCTCCCTCTCAATGGCACTCCAACGCTGCTCTCTAGGGAGTAGTCTTCTGCTTATAAAAGCAACAGGTTGGTCTTGGCCTTCATCATTGGTCTGGGATAGGACCGCTCCTATCCCTAGCTCAGAGGCATCAGTCTGCACTATGAACTGCTTGGCATAATCTGGAGCTTTTAGAATCGGTGCTGAGCACATTGCTTCTTTTAGGGTGTCAAAAGCCTTTTGACAACTAACTGTCCAGTTAACTTTCTTGGGCATTTTCTTGGAGGTGAGTTCTGTGAGGGGGGTCACAATGGACCCATACCCCTTCACAAACCTCCTGTAGTACCCAGTCAAGCCAAGGAATGCCCTGACTTGGGTCTGGGTTGTTGGAGCTATCCAGTCCATGATGGCCTGGATTTTGGGTTGTAAGGGCTGTACCTGGCCTCCACCTACAAGGTGGCCCAAGTACACCACAGTGCCCTGCCCTATCTGAAAGAAACACGTTAGTTAGATTCCTCACCTTAGAATATCCCCAGGCGTCAGACTGGATCCGGAAGATTTTTCATCAGCAATACCCCTTGCGCGTCGCTAGGCGTCGTCTGCGGCTCCGCGTCCGTCGTCGGCGTCGTGCGCCGGGATGACGTCGTCGGAGTACTTAGACGCCGCCCTCGCGCGCTGACGTCAGTTCTTCTTTTTTCCGCGCCAGTAAACGCAGATCCGGGAGAGCTACCCCTTTTAGTCTTTTTTGACTAAATCTTTTTGATCATTTTTGATCCTTGTCTGTCGACATCTGGTGCCGGTAGGATGCCTGGGTTCAAGGCTTGCGAAGATTGTCATCGACTGATGTCGGTGACCGATCACCACCGCCGGTGCCTCTACTGCTTAGGCCTCGACCACGACGCGGAGTCGTGCAACGACTGTCAGGCCCTGACTTCGAAGGCTAGGCGGGAGCGGTCCCGCAAGCTTCTCGAGCTTCGCCACTCGGCTCCGCGTCGTGCGCGATCCCGGTCCAGGAGGAGGTCCAAGGATCGCTCGCGGAGCCCTAGCCGACGCCACCATCGATCGTCGGGCTCCAAGTCGTCGGGTAAGTCCAAACACTCTAAGAAGTCCAAGCGGCGACATCGCTCTTCGGACTCCCCTCGCCGGTCGCGCGACTCGGCCGAGGGTCCAAGTGGTTCCACCCCCGCGGCTCCGGCGGAGCCGCAGGCGCCGCGTCCGCCCCCATACCTTCCGGTCCCTGGGGCTGACGCGGCGCCGGCGGAGATCAGTGCCTTCCTCTCGGCCATGAGGAGCCTGGCCCCGCCGTCGACGCCCGCTGGCGCGCCTTCGGGCCCCGCGGACTCGACTGGGCGACCTCGCGTGCCGGCGGCTCCGGCCCCGGCGCCGTCGACGACTCCGGTCTCGACGCCGCAGGTCCCCGCGGGGCCCTTGCCTGGGCCCCAGTCGACGCCGGTTGACCTTGTCACTCCTCCACCGGCGCCGACGCCTGAACCACCGACGCCGTCACCGGCGCCACCGACGCCGACGCCTGTGACGCCGACGCCCCGGTTTAGCCCTCATCCGGACCCGACGCCGCATCCGACGCCGCTTGAGACCTACCATCTCTACAGTCCGGTTCCGATCATTCCTCCTGTTTATCAGGAATCGGAAGAAGGGGGCGACTGGGAGGGGTTCGAGGACCCTCTGGCTGTTCAGTCACAGCTTTCTCAGGACTGGGCAGATGAACTGGGGGAGGCCAGCGGGCTGGACACCTCGCCAGACGCTGGATTCACTTCTCCTCCGACCGTGGCTTCGGAGGAGGGTGCCGCATTTTCTGTGGTGCTGCGCAAGGCGGCTGAGGCCCTTGGGCTCGAGTTGCCTGCCGTGGCTGTGAGGACCAACATCCTCACTGAGGTGCTTCAAACCTCAGCAAGCTCCACTGAGCCTCTGCTGCCGTTCAACGAGGCCCTCACTGACGTTCTGCAGGGCACCTGGTCCAAGCCCTCCACAGTTCCTCCTGTGGATAGGAACGTTGCCAGGCGCCACCGCCCTGCTCCGGGCGACCCCAGTTTCCTGTCCCAACACCCCACCCCCGAGAGTCTGGTTATCCAGGCCTCTACTTCCCAATCCTCCTTCCCGACCGCTCCGCCGGACCGGGATTCCAAGAGACTCGAGCAGTTTGGCAAGAAACTGTTCTCGTCCCTTAGTTTGGGCCTGCGGTCCTTAAATACCGCCTGTCTCTTGGACCGTTATTCCCATTCCCTGTGGGATACGGTGGAGGACGTGCTGCCCCTGTGTCCGGAGGAGGTCCGGACGCGTCTTACCCAGGCTTTGGCCGATGGGAGGGATGCAGCACGGCACGCCATAAGATGTGGGCTTGACACCACGGACTCGCTAGGTCGGGCGATTTCCACCACGGTGGCGCTCCGCCGCCACGCCTGGATGCGGTCCACGTCATTTTCCGGGGATGTCCAGAACACCCTCATGGACATGCCCTTTGATGGCACTCGCCTGTTTGGTGAGAAGGCGGACAGTGCGCTGAACCGCTTTAAGGACTCCCGGGCTACGGCCAAGTCCTTGGGCCTCTCGGCTCCGCGGGCGCGCACCTCCGCTTTTCGCCCCTTTCGTGGCCAAGGAAGGGGCGCCTCCTCACATCCGCAAAGCCACCAGCCGCAGAACCAACCTGCGCGCGGTCGCGGACGTGGCTTCCGCCGTGACGGAAATGGAGGCCGACGTGGTCAGCCCACATCCACCCCGGCAGCATCCGCCTCAAAGCCTTCCTAGTCCGAGCTTTCAGGCCCATACCACGCCAGTGGGCGGCAGAGTTCGCCATCACCTGCTCCACTGGCGGTCCATAACATCGGACAGGTGGGTGCTGCAAATCGTCCGAAGGGGCTACTCCCTCCCCTTCGAGACGACCCCTCCAGCCATGCCACCGCAGCACCACCGTATCTCGGGGGATCATTTGGATCTTCTCCGCGAGGAAGTTTCGGCTCTCTTGGCCAAGGGGGCCGTCGAGCGCGTTCCGAGTCCAGAAGTAGGTCGTGGTTGTTATTCCCACTACTTTCTGGTTCCCAAGAAGGGCAAGGGGGGCCTGCGCCCTATCTTGGACCTCCGGAACGTCAATGCCTTCCTCCGAAAGGAAAGGTTCAAGATGCTAACGTTGGCTCAGGTTTTAGCTGCCCTAGACCCTGGAGACTGGATGGTAGCGTTGGACTTGCAGGACGCATATTTCCATATCCCCGTCCTGCCGGCCCACCGGCGTTACCTGCGGTTCACGGTGGGCCAAGAGCACTTTCAGTTTACCGTGCTCCCCTTCGGCCTCACCAGTGCCCCTCGGGTGTTCACGAAAGTGATGGCGGTGGTCGCAGCTCATCTGCGCAGATCAGGGGTCCCAGTCTTCCCCTATCTCGACGACTGGTTGTTGAAGGCGGGCTCGCCCCAGGCAGTCGTCTCCCACCTCCAGACTACGGCGGATCTCCTGCATTTGCTGGGGTTTTCCATCAACGTGCCGAAGTCACACTTGAGTCCCTCTCAGAAGCTCCTCTTCATCGGAGCGGTTCTCGATTCGGCGCAGTTCCGGGTCCATCCACCGGAACAGCGGGTCCGGGATATACAGGCCCTGATTCCCATCTTTCGGCCTCTATCCCGGGTTTCGGTCAGGCTAGTGTTGCGGCTTCTGGGGCTGATGGCCTCCTGCATCCTACTAGTGCATCACGCCAGGCGGCGCATGCGGGCTCTGCAGTGGGACCTGAAGTTTCAGTGGGCCCAGCATCACGGCAACCTGTCCGACCATGTCTTGATCTCGGAGGGTACTGCACAGCAGTTGCAGTGGTGGCTCACGGACCGCGAGTGGGTCAAGGGCAAGAGCCTCTCCCTTCCCCAACCGGAGCATGTCGTAGTGACGGATGCATCCCTCCTGGGATGGGGTGGCCATATGGGAGAGGCGGAGATCAGAGGCCTCTGGTCTCCGGCGGAGTCTCGTCTCCACATCAACCTGTTGGAGTTGAGAGCGATCCGGCTTGCACTGAAAGCCTTCCTTCCCTCTGTCAGGGGAAGTGTCGTGCAGGTGTTCACGGACAACACCACCGCCATGTGGTACTGCAACAAACAGGGCGGGGTGGGGTCGTGGACCCTTTGTCAGGAGGCTCTGCGCCTCTGGACATGGCTGGAACACCAGGGCGTCACCCTGGTGGTTCAACATCTGGCGGGCTCTCTGAACGCCAGAGCAGACGAACTCAGCCGCCGGTGCATGATGGATCACGAATGGCGTCTGAACTCCGAAGTGGTGCAAGGCCTCTTTCAGCAGTGGGGAGAGCCTTGGTTAGATCTATTCGCCACCGAAGAGAACGCGCAATGTCAGCAGTTCTGCGCGTTGGAATTTCCAAGGCGGCACTCGCTCGGCGACGCTTTTCGTCGCGAGTGGAGTTGCGGTCTGTTGTACGCCTTTCCGCCTATACCACTTCTGCCCAGAGTGCTGAAGAAGATCAGGCGCGACCGGGCCCAAGTCATCTTGGTGGCTCCGGATTGGGCACGAAGATACTGGTATCCCGAGCTACTCAGTCTGTTGACCGATCCCCCGATACGTCTGCCCCTTCGGGAGGATCTTCTGTCGCAGCAGCAGGGGACGGTCCTCCACCCGAACCTGTCCAGCCTCCACCTCCATGCGTGGAGATTGAGCGGCGGCAGTTGATGCCATTTGACTTGCCTCCTGAAGTCTGTGATATCATTCTGGCAGCCAGGCGTCCCTCCACAAAGTCGGTATACGCCTGCCGGTGGAACAAATTTGTGGCATGGTGCACAGCAAAGGCTGTGGATCCCCTTTCCGCCCCTCTTTCTGAGGTTCTCCTTTTCCTTCTTTCTCTGGCCCGGCAGGGCTCTGCCCTGGGCACCCTGAAAGGTTATCTTGCTGCCATCTCCGCCTTCTTGCGGCTTCCTGATCAGCCTTCTCTTTTCAAGTCCCCTGTGGTTACACGCTTTCTCAAAGGCATTACACACACGTTCCCTCCTGTCCCTTTTGTAATGCCTCAGTGGGACTTGAATCTGGTTTTGACATTCCTGATGTGCGCTCCCTTTGAGCCTCTTCACAATTGCCCTCTTCGTCTTCTAACTCTAAAGACTGCTTTTCTGGTAGCCATCACCTCGGCTAGACGGGTGAGTGAGCTCCAGGCTTTATCTTCAAAGCCTCCTTTTCTATCTGTTCATCCGGACAAGGTTGTCCTTCGGCCTCGTCCCTCCTTTCTTCCTAAAGTGGTGACTCCATTTCACCTTGGGCAGTCTGTCACCTTGCCCACCTTCTTTCCGCCTCCGCATCCTTCCAAAGAGGAAGAGAGGCTCCACCGTCTGGACCCAAAACGTGCGCTCTCCTTTTATCTGGACCGCACAAAACAGTTCCGGGTGGACGACCAGCTTTTTGTTGGGTACGTGGGCGCTAAGAAGGGGAAAGCTGTGCACAAACGAACCATCTCTCGGTGGGTCGTTTTGTGTATAAAAATCTGCTATTCCTTGGCTAAAAAGGACCCTCCTGTTGGGCTGCGCCGCCTTTCTACTCGGGCCACGGCGGCTACTACTGCCTTGGGACGGGGAGTCCCTTTGCAGGACATCTGTCAGGCGGCGACGTGGGCTTCGCTACACATGTTTGCCAGGCATTATTGCCTTGACAGCCAAGTCCGGAGGGATGGCTTCTTTGGCCGTTCTGTCCTCCAGGATTTTCTGGTGTGATCTTGGTTCGCAGACCCACCACCGGGGATGGTATTGCTTGGGTATCTATTCTAAGGTGAGGAATCTAACTAACGTGTTTCTTTCAGATGAACAAGTTACTAACCTTCGGTAACGATGTATCTGTAAGAAACATTAGTTAGTTAGATTCCTCACCGACCCTCCCATCCTCCCCGTTCTGCGAACTGACATCTAGGGTTAAGGTTGTCCTTTCAGGCCCCTAGATTTTATTTTTGGCACCAGTGTCGGTCTTTGCATGGCTCTGCGTTCCTGGCGCGGAAGGCTATGTACAAGAACTGACGTCAGCGCGCGAGGGCGGCGTCTAAGTACTCCGACGACGTCATCCCGGCGCACGACGCCGACGACGGACGCGGAGCCGCAGACGACGCCTAGCGACGCGCAAGGGGTATTGCTGACGAAAAATCTTCCGGATCCAGTCTGACGCCTGGGGATATTCTAAGGTGAGGAATCTAACTAACTAATGTTTCTTACAGATACATCGTTACCGAAGGTTAGTAACTTGTTCATCTGGCATTTGGACGCCTTGATAGTGAGACCTGCACTCTGCAGAGCCTCTAAAACCTTCCCAAGGTGGATCAGGTGATCCTGCCAGGTGGAGCTAAAGACAGCAATATCATCAAGATAAGCTGCACTAAAGGACTCCAACCCAGCCAGGACATGGTTCACCAACCTCTGGAAGGTGGCAGGGGCATTCTTTAACCCAAAGGGCATCACAGTAAACTGGTAATGCCCATCAGGGGTGGAGAATGCTGTCTTTTCTTTTGCTCCTGGGGCCATGCCAATCTGCCAGTACCCTGCAGTTAAGTCAAAGGTACTGAGAAATTTGGCAGCCCCCAATTTGTCTATCAGTTCATCTGCTCTTGGGATAGGGTGAGCATCTGTCTTGGTGACAGAGTTGAGCCCTCTATAGTCCACACAGAACCTCATCTCTCTCTTTTCACCCTGTTGATGAGGTTTGGGGACCAGAACCACTGGGCTAGCCCAGGGGCTCTCTGAAGGCTCAATGACCCCTAACTCCAGCATCTTGCTGACCTCAGCTTTGATGCTTTCCTTGACTTGATCTGACTGTCGATAGATTTTGTTCTTGACAGGTGCACACATCATGGGTACACCAGCTTGTCAGACCAGGGGTCAGGGAAAAGATGCTAGCATATTGTTGCAAGACTTGCTTGCAGTCAGTCTGCTGTTGGGCAGAGAGGGTGTCTGAAAAAATCACACCATCTACTGACCCATCTTTTGGGCTGTAGGATAGGAGGTCAGGGAGTGGCTCACTCTCTGCTTCCTGTTCTTCATCAGTCACCATCAGCATGGTGATGTCAGCCCTATCATTGTAGAGTTTAAGGCGGTTCACATGGATGACCCTTTTGGGTGTCCTGCTAGTGCCCAGGTCAACTAGATAGGTGACCTCACTCTTTCTCTCTAGGATAGGGTAAGGGCCACTCCATTTGTCTTGGAGAGCCCTTGGTGCCACTGGCTCCAAAACCCACACCTGTTGCCCTGGTTGAAATTCAACCAGTGCAGCTTTTTGGTCATACCAGTGCTTCTGGAGCTCCTGGCTGGCCTCAAGGTTCTTGGATGCTTTTTCCATATACTCAGCCATTCTGGACCTTAGGCCAAGCACATAGTCCACTATGTCCTGTTTGGGTTCTTGAAGAGGCCTCTCCCAGCCCTCCTTTACAAGACACAGTGGTCCCCTTACAGGATGACCAAACAGAAGTTCAAAGGGTGAGAAACCTACTCCCTTCTGTGGCACTTCCCTGTAAGCGAAAAGCAAGCATGGTAACAGGACATCCCACCTCCTTTTGAGTTTCTCAGGGAGTCCCATGATCATACCTTTCAATGTCTTGTTGAACCTCTCAACAAGGCCATTGGTTTGTGGGTGGTAGGGTGTAGTAAACTTGTACTGCACCCCACACTCTTTCCACATGTGTGTTAGGTAAGCAGACATGAAGTTGGAACCTCTGTCTGAAACCACCTCCTTAGGAAAACCCACCCTGGTGAAGACACCCAGGAGGGCCTTGGCTACTGCAGGAGCTGTAGTAGTCCTAAGTGGAATTGCTTCAGGGTACCTAGTAGCATGATCCACTACTACTAGAATGAATTTGTTCCCTGAGGCTGTGGGAGGCTCAAGTGGACCCACAATGTCCACACCTACCCTTTCAAAGGGGACCCCCACCACTGGTAGTGGAATGAGGGGGGGCCTTTGGGTGGCCATCTGTCTTGCCACTGGCCTGACAGGTAACACAGGAGCTGACAAACTCCTTCACTTTTTGGTGCATCTGGGGCCAGTAAAAGTGACTCACTAACCTTTCCCAAGTTTTGGATTGCCCCAGATGTCCAGCTAGGGGGATGTCATGAGCCAAAGTTAGGAGGAACTCCCTGTACTTCTGTGGCACTACCACCCTCCTGGTGGCTCCAGGAGTGGGGTCTCTTGCCTTAGCATACAGTAATCCCTCTTCCCAATTAGCTCTGTGGGTACCACTGACATCTCCCCTGGCTTCTGAAGCAGCTTGTTGTCTCAGGCTTTCAAGAGTGGGACAGTCTCGCTGACCCTGGCACAGCTCTTCCCTAGAGGGTCCCCCTGGGCCCAAGAGTTCAACCTGGTAAGGGTCAAGCTCCATGGACTCAGTTCCCTCGGGGGTATCTACATCCTCTCCAGGGGGAGAGGGGTTCTGAGTGTTTGGCTGTACAGAAGCTGGTCCCCCAGTCTTCTTACCCTTCCTCTTGGTTGGGCCATTATTCCAGGCTCCAAACCTACTTTTTCACCCTTCCTCTTGCTCTGTGCTCTGGTTTGCACACACACCAATTCAGGGATGCCCAGCATGGCTGCATGGGCCTTTAACTCAACCTCGGCCCAGGCTGAGGATTCCAGATCATTTCCAAGCAGACATGCAGCTGGCAACTTTGGAGAGACCACTACCTGTTTCAGGCCAGTAACCCCCCCCCCCCCCCCCCCAGCCTAATGTTACCATGGCCATGGGATGACTAGTGGTGACACTGTCAGCGTTGGTGACTGGGTAAGACTTCCCAATCAAGTATTGCTCAGGGGAAACCAGTGTGTCTTTCACCATAGTGACACTGGCACCTGTATCCCTCAGAGCTTCTACCCTAGTTCCATTTACCCAGGGGTACTGTAAGTATTTCTTTAAGTTGGGGGGCCACACAGCCACAGTGTCAAACTCCACTTCTCCCAAGGAGACTAAACTTGCTTCAGTGTGTTCCCAGATTTGCTCAGGGTACACCTCTGATCCCATTTGTATACTTGCTGCCCCAGGAGTGGCTGTACTGGGTGCCTTAGGGGCTTTGGTTTGGGGGCAAGATACAGTTAGGTGTCCCTGCTTCTTACAGGTATTACACCAGGCCTTTAAGGGATCAAAGTTCTTCCCCCTATATGGTTGGGGCACATAGGGAGTAGTTTGGGTCCCACCCACCTGAACAGGTTTTTGGGGCCCTTTGGAAGACTCAGACTTTTTATCTTGGGGATTCTCACCACCTTTCCCCTGGGGAGGTTTTGTGACCCCCTTCTTTTGGTCACCCCCAGTGGTTGTCTTGGTCACCCTAGTCTTGACCCAGTGGTCCGCCTTCTTTCCCAATTCTTGGGGAGAAATTAGACCTAGGTCTACCAAATGCTGATGCAACTTTTCATTTGTGCAGTTACTCAAAATATGTTCCTTCATGAATAAATTGTACAATCCAGTAAAATCCTGCACACCATGTCCAGCTAACCAACCATCCAGTGTCTTCACTGAGAAATCTACAAAATCAATCCAGGACTGGGTCTGGGTTTTGTGAGCCCCCCTGAATCTAATTCTATACTCCTCAGTGGTGAATCCAAATCCCTCAATCAGAGCTTTCTTCATGAGGTCATAGGATCCTGCTTCTGGCCCAGAGAGAGTCAGAAGCCTGTCCCTGCAGTTACCAGAGAACAGTTCCCACAGGAGTGCCCCCCAGAGAGGTTTCTTTACTTTCCTGATATCACAAGCCCTCTCAAAGGCTGTGAACCATTTGGTGATATCATCACCTTCCTCAAATTTAGGGACAATCCCTTTGGGGATTTTAGGGTCAGAAGTTTCCTCCCTATCCTTGTTTTTATTATTGCTGCCACCATTGATGGGTGCTAAACCCATCTCTCTCCTTTCCTTTTCTACGGCCAGGAGTCTGGACTCTAGATCTATTCTTCTGGCCAGCCTCACAAGGCTGTCCTCTTCACTGGGGGGTCCCCCAGTGTCGTCTCTGGGACCAGAGCCACCTGTGTGGTCTCTAGGTGCCCAGATGCTATGTCTTGAGTTGGAGGGTATGGGTGCCATCTCCTCCCTAGGGAATAGTATGGGGAGGTTGCTGTCCACCTCCCCTGTTTCCCTTTCCTCATCTGACTGGCCATCACCATGTTCAGCCAGGAGCTCCTGGAGCCCTTGTTTGGTTGGATGCTGACCCATTTGTACATTTTTGAGTTTACATAAGGACCTCAATTCCTTGAAAGACAAGTGTAAGTAAGGTGTGAGGTCGAGCTCCTCCACCAGGTCCATGTTATTATTATCACTAATAGCTGGGTTTGTTTGAGACATTCTAACCTGACAGTTCTAACCCTCTACCCTGACTATAGCGACTTTTATTTTTCTAAAATTCTAATGGGACTTAAGCAAGGCCCTAGCAAGACTTTTAGTAATTTTGGAAAAACCAATCAGAATTCTAAAGGCAATTTTTAAGAGTTCTGTCGTGTGATCAGATGGTAACCAAGTAGTCCAACAAATGCAAGTTTGTATCCCACCGCTGATCCACCAATGTGAGAAAGTGGCTCTGTATATACTGTTCCCTAATAGGTACAGGGTGTACAGAGTCCACAGTCCCCCAGAGGCTGATAGAGGTCAAAGTTAGGTATGACCTTACTCTCAAAAGTGGTAGCTTGGTCGAGCAGTAAGGCAGTACCAGAGGACAGTGCAAAGCATTTATTGTACACACACAGTCAGCAAATGGTTTCACACACTCAATAACTGAACTCTAGGCCAATGGTTTATATATATAAAATATATGCTTGTTTTATTTTTAGAACCACAAAGGGGGTAAAAATATACTTTCTCAGAATGAGAGGTTGAATATAAATACTTTTGTCTTAAGCAATAAATTTGTGTAAACAGTCACCGTTGGTTGCAATAAACAATCCTATTTCCTAAACATAACAATGCATTGAGCTCAATGGTAAATTCAGGTTATTTGTAATAAATTACTTTTCAGATTACTTTTGGAATTCCAGGTCTGGCTCCTAGAACCAGCCTTGGGTCAGTATTCAGAATCAAGTGATGAAAGTCGACTTAATAACTGTAATGATTTTTAAATAATATTTCGCTATTTCAAAAGTTAGCACTTAGAAAATATTTCAAAGAAAACATTCAATGGATCTCTATGGCAAGAAATTCACATTGCAGGTAGAGTACTTTATCGTTACTTTAGCAATCCAGGACTGGGTGCCTAGACCCAGGACTGGGGTCCTTATCAAAAGCAGGTAAGTAATTTCGTTTTCAGAAATGGTACGATTTTAAAAGAATATTTCAATTTTGCAAAAATAGACACTTAGAAGAAATTTCACAGAAAATCAGACAATGGTTTCCTATGGGAGAAAAATGAGTTAGAGGTAAGTATAGTTGTGAACACTTTTCAGGGTCAGGGCTGGGCACCAAGATCCAGCACTGGGAGCTCACCTAGGAGCAGGTGAGTAAATTCGTTTTTGTCACTTGGCTGATTTTTGGTGAATTTTTGCAGTTTTGAAAAGTTCACACTTAGAAGATTTTTGAAGAAAAAGCCAGTCAATGTTACCCTATGAGGAAAATGAAGTTAGCGGTTTAAGGGTAAGTACTCGACTGGCAGAGTTGAAATTCCGGGCATGGACTCAGGGGTCCCCCAATGTCAGGTAGGTACAGTTGGTTCACCCTCAGCGGTTTCAGGACGGCCGGGTGCAGAGAGAGTTAGGCCCAATGTTATCCTATGAGGGATAGGGGGGCCTTGGTTGGTGGCTGCTGTCTGGCAAGCCACGCGGCTGTGGGAGCTGGGCTCCTGGTCACTTACTCAGGGCAAGTGGGGAAGTAGGTTAGTGTAGAGAGGGCACTGCCAGGGCCACTCGGGCGGCTGGGTGCAGGGTGCTTTTGAGCCTTCGGGCGCTCAATGGAAATCAATGGGAATGTTCCGGTTTGGATTGTAACTTAACAAGGGTACCCCTAAAATACATTTCCTATTATAGGGTTTTAAAGCAAAAAATGTTTTTGAGCAGAACTTAATAGGAAACAATTCACCACATATATTGCACAAACAATCTGAATTTTTTACTCATGATTATCCATTGATTAAGTATGACAACTATTGCATATATTATTAATTCATTTTATTTCTTGCTTTTTCATTTCTATTTATATATATATATACATGTACAAAACCTTTCTTTGTGTATGTTTTATATCAAAATTATCATGTCATACATCAATGTAAACATTTGCATTTGCATTGTACATTAGATAATCAATAAGAGACTAGAGTTGATAAGAAAACCAAACGAAAGAAATAACAAAAACAGAAGATAATAATATGTTATGGCTAATATTTTTTTGATTCTACGCGCGTTTCGGCGATCAGCCTTCTTCAGGTAGCCATAATCCTGATACCTCCTATGGTAAAAGAAAATAAACTATAATTGTCTGTGCAAACCATGACACCCTAAAAGTGCATAATCATAATTATAAAAAGTATATATTCACATTTATTTACAAATTATTACATACAAATATCTATTTACAATTTTATACCTTTTCCTATACATATTCATTTCCAAATCATTATAGCTGCCTTTAGTTTTCAAATTTGTAAATTTTTAAAGGGGAGCTCAGTTTGGGGGAAACTCAAAGCATTCAGTTTGATACATTGTTATTGGAGGCTCTTCACTTTTATAAATTTCGGTGTAATGAATTCATCGTTACTCTGCACTGTGATAAGACTCTTCAAATCCTCCCCTTGGTCTGAGACTGATAATATATATCTATAAAGTTGTCACGACCTTATTCTATGCTGTATAAGGTCACAATTATATTCGAAGTATAGACGAGTTTCATTAGGATTCTATTCCTTCTCTCTTTGCTCGCTCTATATATTATATATCGTTTCATTTCATTACCTTGAGGCGTATCGTCACTCGTATTTACTCTATTGAATACAGGTCTGTAGATATTAATTTGTTTTTTCACCGCCAAAGGGTTGTGCTCAAAGTTCTACAACAGGGAAAAAGTACGATTTTAGAGATGATGCTGTTGCACAATCGGGCCCACTATACCTGTGTAATTTCGACTGACTTACTTTTGGAAATATTTTCTGACATTGGGCAGGGCAAAATGATAGTGACGTGCATCTAAAACGGCTTACCGCTGGATTGATGTTGTTTTGCGATCTATGGGAGACATAACATGTTGATATCCTAATATTAATATTTTAAAGGGCAAAACATTCATGACTGACCTTCTTAGTTTATGTTAGTTTTCTTAGGTACTTACTTGGGCACAATGCCAATGTATGGTCACCAGATCGTTCCGTCTTAAATCTGGCGTGTCTGTCAGCTGGTCGACATAATAACGGTTAGGTGAAGAATAATGACGTAGTCTGGGGGAGAGAGAAGTCGACTTAAATCTAGATGAAAGTTAAGACTTACTACGCTTGTAAATCGGCGGAAAGAGCAGCTTTTAATCTATTTATTCGTGTAATCGCAAAATTGCACTCACCAGAACAGTAACGCTATTTGCTCTAGTGGGTCACGGCGTATACAATGATTGCTCGTTGTTCGTTTTTTATCCCCAAAACGGCTTGCGGTGACATCGTCTATAAATAAGTGTATTAGATTGAATTACTGGTTATAGTCTGCCTTGTATTTAGCGAACTAGTTCGCTATATCTTCTCTGTTTATGCTAGTTGTTAAGAAGCTTGATTATCACTCACCAGAAGTTCGTCATTTTCTTATTCAGAATTTTCCGTTCTCAGCCTCATCGCTCTCCTGTGGCCGTGTCAGCCTGCAAACGCTATTGACATCCGGCATTTCCGTTATATTATGCAAGCCTTTCTGTCATTGGCTGCTTTGCGTTCCGGGCTAGCCTATCGCGCGCTATTTTGCAACCGTTTCCATTTAGTAAGGTTACGTTAACATAGTCGATTGGACACAGATATAATTGTGTTTTTAAAAAAACCGCCAATCATACGTGGCCCGATTACTGCGCGCACAAAAAATCTTAAAGGTATAGGTGTTTAGGTCACCGTCAATGCACTAATACTTCCGTATAACAAGAGGATAATATATATTGGTTAAGTCCATAAGTGACAAAGTCTGTTCATCTTACGGTTAAAATATTAGTGGAATGAAGACCTTTTCGTATATTTGTACCCTCATCAAGCTAGATACCCAAAGCCAATGGGATCCAATTGGGGCAATCGTAATGCCTTGTATTTAGATACAAATAAAGTTATGTATTTGAGTTGAGATGCTGCCATATTTTTATTGCGCAACTTGCCTCTATGCCTTACCCAAAGGTTTGCCAAAAATGTAAGAATGTCTATTTGGTATATTAAACTCATTCCGGGGTTCTACATGGTTCTTCATGGTGTTTCTTATAATTTTGTGCATGCATCATATCAGTTATTGTAACGAATAGCTTGACTCCACGGTATCTCATTATTTAACCCTTGCTTATATGTGTCCAGAGAGAAAATCCAGAAGACTTCCCTTCTTTTCCGTATCTCCATGCCCTTTGCTCCACTGATGTTGATCTTTTCCAATATTAACCATTTTATATTTTCTGTGGTGTGATTGAGATCAATAAAATGTTGCACTAGTGGTGCTTGAAGTTTTTTGGTTTTGATTGCAGACCTGTGTTCTGTTAGGCGGGTTGCCATAGATCTTGATGTTTCCCCTATGTATGTTTTCTTGCAGGGACATTGAATTGCATATACTATGTTAGTAGTTTTGCAATTTGTTAGGCTCTGCAAGTGTATTTCAACTCCATTAATGGAGTATTGTTTAACCTCTAGGGCAGATTTACAGGCCAGGCAGGACATACATCGATAATTTCCTTTTACTGCGTGTGAACCTTCAATGCTTGATTGTGTGGCAGTAGTTGTCGGTTTTTGCATACGGGATCTTGTCACCAGATCCTTCAAGTTTTTGTTTTTTCGGTACGCAAACATTGGTTTGGGTAGGCAGTTTGAGTCACTCCTTGTGGCATTTAAGATGTGCCAGCTGGAATTTACAATTTGTCGTACGGATTCATTCATGGTTGAGTATCTCATAACCATCACCAAACGTTTTTGTTCTTTTGGGGGTTTCTTTTTCAATAAGCATTGGCGGTCAAAATACCGCCAATGCTTATTGAAATAAAGGAAATTATCGATGTATGTCCTGCCTGGCCTGTAAATCTGCCCTAGAGGTTAAAAAATACTCCATTAATGGAGTTGAAATACACTTTCAGAGCCTAACAAATTGCAAAACTACTAACATAGTATATGCAATTTATTTATTTATTTATTTATTTCATGTGACTATAACCCAGGGGTCTCTAAGCGCTTTGTTAGGATCAGCTACACAATAAAAAGATGCATCAAATTAAAAATTTAGCGGCCACCCCACGCTTGCTGGAAAAGCACAGTTTTTAATTGCTTGCGGAAGGGCATTAGTTTCTTTTCATTGCGGAGTTTCAGCGGTAGTTTATTCCACATAGCTGGCAAAGTATGTGAAAAAGCGCGCCCACCCACAGTGGTCAGTCTACAGCGTGGCTGAACCAGATATATGGAATCAGCAGATCTAAGCACCCTCCCTGGTTTGTAAAGGGACAGGCGAGATTTCAGATAGGTGGGTGCTCTGCCATGAAGCGCTTTGTGTACAATGCAGAGCCCCTTGAACATTAGCCTCTGCCTGACTGGCAACCAATGGAGTTCCCGCAGGAGGGGGGATGCCTGGGTACTCCTCGACTTCTTAAAAATGAGCCTGGCAGCATCGTTCATGACCGTCTGCATTCTGTTTAAAAGGCCCTGTGGGAGGCCTATATACAATGAATTGCCATAGTCCAACCTAGCCAAAATCATTGCAGAGACCGCGCTCCTGAGGGTGGAAAAAGAGAGCAGCGGGGAAACTTTCCTGAGTTGGCGAAGGAGGCCGACGCAACAGCCCACCACAGCTGTGACTTGCTTTTTCATGGACAGCTTGCTGTCCACCTGGATGCCCAGGCTCTTAACCACCTCAGCCGGTTCTGGAGGCGTGCCCAACTCCCCAGGCCAGAAACGGTCACACCAAGGGTTGCCAGCGATGGTAATCGGCAACACCTCGGTTTTGTCCGGATTGATTTTTAGGGAGTTGCCGGACATCCAGTTAGCTGTACTTCTCAGGATATTTTGCAATCTGGTAAAAGCATTCTGGCTATCCTCCAGCTGGATGATAATCTGGGTGTCGTCTGCGTAGTTATATACCTGACAGTCCATTTGATTAAGCATTCGAATCAAAGGCTGTAGGTATATGTTGAACAATAGGGGTGACAGAGCGGACCCTTGTGGGACTCCGCAAGTGATCGAGGTTGCGGTAGAGAGCATGTCACCTAATTGCACTTTCTGCACCCTCCCTTGAAGGAAGGATGTGAACCATGCCAGTGCTATGCCCTGAATGCCGAAGTCCCTCATCCGCGACAGTAGTTGTTCATGACACACGGTATCAAATGCCGCGGAGAGGTCCAACAGCACCAGGGCCCCCGGGATTTTCTTGTCCGCTCTGTTCCTAAGTTCGTCTACGATTGACAACATAACCAGCTCCGTGCTGTGATTCGCACGGAAGCCTGCTTGATTCGGCTCTAGCAGCGTGTTGCTTTCCAGATGTTCTGAAAGGGTGATAAGGACATGCTGCTCCAGGACCTTCGCCAGGAATGGTAACTGGGAAATTGGTCTGAAGTTCTTCAGGCATTTTGCGTCTGCCCCCGGTTTTTTTAGCAAGGGAATCAGACGGGCTTCCTTGAAGGCAGATGGCACTTGACCAGTTTGTAGAGAGAGGTTCAAGAGACTCAGCACATCGTCCTCAATGCCCGGGAGTGCAAGTTTGAAGACTTCAGGTGGACATGGATCCGCCCTAGAGCCGGACTTGACCCGTCCCGAGAGGGAAACTAAGCTCTCCTTTGTAATCAAGGATAGATTAGAGAGCGGAATTGTAATTGGTGGTATGGCTGGGATATCTACCGGTGGACAGTCAATTTGCGGGGTTGCCGTAATTTCAGTGACCAAATCAATAACTTTGTTGGTGAAGAAGTCCTGGAACTTCTGACAGTCCTCCTGACTAAAATCCGGGGGCTGTTCCTTGTTCTTCCTGAGCTCCGTGAGGACTCGGAAGACTTCTTTCTGAGGGTTCGTGGCCGTAGAGATCCTCACCTCGTAGAACTCGGACTTCCTGGCTATAATCGCTTGCTTGTAATCAGCGAGAGCCCGTAGATAGTTACTACGAGAGTCCGGGCTGTAGTTTTTCCGCCAGGTTCTTTCCAGTTTGCGTAGCCCACGTTTCTGAGCTCTGAGTAGGTCATTATACCACGGGGCCCCTCGTTTCCTATCCGTACGGTTCACCCTACAGACTGGTGCAACTTTGTCTATGGCATTCTGAAGTTTGTCCAGGAGTGCCCCACAGAGGGCCTCTGGGTTGAGGGGGCAATTGTTGGCAGGGGGGTTGGTGCGAAGTAAATTTATCATTTTATCCCCATCAAGCTTATTCCACTTCCTAACTGCCTTCCATCCTCCTTTGGTTGTTGTTTTCGGTCTGTCCGCCAAAACCTTGCCTCTCACCAAGTAATGGTCAGACCATGCGCATGGCAGAGCCGCAGCCATGTCCTGGACAGGAGCTGTCGTCCACACCAAGTCTAGGGTGTGTCCCTTAGCATGTGTTGGACCTCGTACTTGCTGAACCAGATCTAGTGAGGTTAGCGCCTCGTCGATCTGTAACGCCTGACCATCTTTTGGGACCTTCTCCCAATGGTAGTTAAAATCCCCCATTATCATTACCTTGTCATATCTAGAGCGAATGTCCTGGGCCAGTCTTGTGAACAAGTCAGGGAAATCAGGCGAGGTCCACGGAGGGCGATAGACTAACAGAATCAGCAGACAATCCGTTCCTGATTGCAACTTAACGCCCATCACTTCCGCGCCTGCCAAATTTTCCGTCAAGACCCTTTCAGCCAATAGGTGTGAGTTGTATAGGAGGGCAACACCTCCCCCCCTCTTGGCTCCAGATCTATTGTAGGAAAATGCCGAAAAGTCGGATGGTAGGGAGGCGACGAGATCCGGCATAGAGGAATCCTCTAACCATGTCTCGGTGAGTCCCAGGAGATCTAATTCTCCTTCTTCAAGAAGGGTAAACACCTCTAAATTATGTCGTTGCAGGGAGCGTGTGTTAAGGAGGCCAAAGCGTAGGCCGCGGGCCTGACTCATGACCTTACGACCCGGCTGGGGAGTGGGGGCGGACAAGATTCTCTCACGCACAAGAATATCAACACAATCTGGGCTAATAACAAAATTGCAGGTGTTCAGAGACTCCAACTCACCTCTGGTGTATACCAAGCGAGAACCAGGGGTCGTGGCCCCGGGTCCCGTCTGGTCCCTGATGGGCACAGATGGGCTTGCCTCTGGCGAGCCTCCGGCGCGCCCCCGCTGTCCCTGCAAGAAAACATACATAGGGGAAACATCAAGATCTATGGCAACCCGCCTAACAGAACACAGGTCTGCAATCAAAACCAAAAAACTTCAAGCACCACTAGTGCAACATTTTATTGATCTCAATCACACCACAGAAAATATAAAATGGTTAATATTGGAAAAGATCAACATCAGTGGAGCAAAGGGCATGGAGATACGGAAAAGAAGGGAAGGCTTCTGGATTTTCTCTCTGGACACATATAAGCAAGGGTTAAATAATGAGATACCGTGGAGTCAAGCTATTCGTTACAATAACTGATATGATGCATGCACAAAATTATAAGAAACACCATGAAGAACCATGTAGAACCCCGGAATGAGTTTAATATACCAAATAGACATTCTTACATTTTTGGCAAACCTTTGGGTAAGGCATAGAGGCAAGTTGCGCAATAAAAATATGGCAGCATCTCAACTCAAATACATAACTTTATTTGTATCTAAATACAAGGCATTACGATTGCCCCAATTGGATCCCATTGGCTTTGGGTATCTAGCTTGATGAGGGTACAAATATACGAAAAGGTCTTCATTCCACTAATATTTTAACCGTAAGATGAACAGACTTTGTCACTTATGGACTTAACCAATATATATTATCCTCTTGTTATACGGAAGTATTAGTGCATTGACGGTGACCTAAACACCTATACCTTTAAGATTTTTTGTGCGCGCAGTAATCGGGCCACGTATGATTGGCGGTTTTTTTAAAAACACAATTATATCTGTGTCCAATCGACTATGTTAACGTAACCTTACTAAATGGAAACGGTTGCAAAATAGCGCGCGATAGGCTAGCCCGGAACGCAAAGCAGCCAATGACAGAAAGGCTTGCATAATATAACGGAAATGCCGGATGTCAATAGCGTTTGCAGGCTGACACGGCCACAGGAGAGCGATGAGGCTGAGAACGGAAAATTCTGAATAAGAAAATGACGAACTTCTGGTGAGTGATAATCAAGCTTCTTAACAACTAGCATAAACAGAGAAGATATAGCGAACTAGTTCGCTAAATACAAGGTAGACTATAACCAGTAATTCAATCTAATACACTTATTTATAGACGATGTCACCGCAAGCCGTTTTGGGGATAAAAAACGAACAACGAGCAATCATTGTATACGCCGTGACCCACTAGAGCAAATAGCGTTACTGTTCTGGTGAGTGCAATTTTGCGATTACACGAATAAATAGATTAAAAGCTGCTCTTTCCGCCGATTTACAAGCGTAGTAAGTCTTAACTTTCATCTAGATTTAAGTCGACTTCTCTCTCCCCCAGACTACGTCATTATTCTTCACCTAACCGTTATTATGTCGACCAGCTGACAGACACGCCAGATTTAAGACGGAACGATCTGGTGACCATACATTGGCATTGTGCCCAAGTAAGTACCTAAGAAAACTAACATAAACTAAGAAGGTCAGTCATGAATGTTTTGCCCTTTAAAATATTAATATTAGGATATCAACATGTTATGTCTCCCATAGATCGCAAAACAACATCAATCCAGCGGTAAGCCGTTTTAGATGCACGTCACTATCATTTTGCCCTGCCCAATGTCAGAAAATATTTCCAAAAGTAAGTCAGTCGAAATTACACAGGTATAGTGGGCCCGATTGTGCAACAGCATCATCTCTAAAATCGTACTTTTTCCCTGTTGTAGAACTTTGAGCACAACCCTTTGGCGGTGAAAAAACAAATTAATATCTACAGACCTGTATTCAATAGAGTAAATACGAGTGACGATACGCCTCAAGGTAATGAAATGAAACGATATATAATATATAGAGCGAGCAAAGAGAGAAGGAATAGAATCCTAATGAAACTCGTCTATACTTCGAATATAATTGTGACCTTATACAGCATAGAATAAGGTCGTGACAACTTTATAGATATATATTATCAGTCTCAGACCAAGGGGAGGATTTGAAGAGTCTTATCACAGTGCAGAGTAACGATGAATTCATTACACCGAAATTTATAAAAGTGAAGAGCCTCCAATAACAATGTATCAAACTGAATGCTTTGAGTTTCCCCCAAACTGAGCTCCCCTTTAAAAATTTACAAATTTGAAAACTAAAGGCAGCTATAATGATTTGGAAATGAATATGTATAGGAAAAGGTATAAAATTGTAAATAGATATTTGTATGTAATAATTTGTAAATAAATGTGAATATATACTTTTTATAATTATGATTATGCACTTTTAGGGTGTCATGGTTTGCACAGACAATTATAGTTTATTTTCTTTTACCATAGGAGGTATCAGGATTATGGCTACCTGAAGAAGGCTGATCGCCGAAACGCGCGTAGAATCAAAAAAATATTAGCCATAACATATTATTATCTTCTGTTTTTGTTATTTCTTTCGTTTGGTTTTCTTATCAACTCTAGTCTCTTATTGATTATCTAATGTACAATGCAAATGCAAATGTTTACATTGATGTATGACATGATAATTTTGATGTAAAACATACACAAAGAAAGGTTTTGTACATGTATATATATATATATAAATAGAAATGAAAAAGCAAGAAATAAAATGAATTAATAATATATGCAATAGTTGTCATACTTAATCAATGGATAATCATGAGTAAAAAATTCAGATTGTTTGTGCAATATATGTGGTGAATTGTTTCCTATTAAGTTCTGCTCAAACATTTTTTGCTTTAAAACCCTATAATAGGAAATGTATTTTAGGGGTACCCTTGTTAAGTTACAATCCAAACCGGAACATTCCCATTGATTTCCATTGAGCGCCCGAAGGCTCAAAAGCACCCTGCACCCAGCCGCCCGAGTGGCCCTGGCAGTGCCCTCTCTACACTAACCTACTTCCCCACTTGCCCTGAGTAAGTGACCAGGAGCCCAGCTCCCACAGCCGCGTGGCTTGCCAGACAGCAGCCACCAACCAAGGCCCCCCTATCCCTCATAGGATAACATTGGGCCTAACTCTCTCTGCACCCGGCCGTCCTGAAACCGCTGAGGGTGAACCAACTGTACCTACCTGACATTGGGGGACCCCTGAGTCCATGCCCGGAATTTCAACTCTGCCAGTCGAGTACTTACCCTTAAACCGCTAACTTCATTTTCCTCATAGGGTAACATTGACTGGCTTTTTCTTCAAAAATCTTCTAAGTGTGAACTTTTCAAAACTGCAAAAATTCACCAAAAATCAGCCAAGTGACAAAAACGAATTTACTCACCTGCTCCTAGGTGAGCTCCCAGTGCTGGATCTTGGTGCCCAGCCCTGACCCTGAAAAGTGTTCACAACTATACTTACCTCTAACTCATTTTTCTCCCATAGGAAACCATTGTCTGCTTTTCTGTGAAATTTCTTCTAAGTGTCTATTTTTGCAAAATTGAAATATTCTTTTAAAATCGTACCATTTCTGAAAACGAAATTACTTACCTGCTTTTGATAAGGACCCCAGTCCTGGGTCTAGGCACCCAGTCCTGGATTGCTAAAGTAACGATAAAGTACTCTACCTGCAATGTGAATTTCTTGCCATAGAGATCCATTGAATGTTTTCTTTGAAATATTTTCTAAGTGCTAACTTTTGAAATAGCGAAATATTATTTAAAAATCATTACAGTTATTAAGTCGACTTTCATCACTTGATTCTGAATACTGACCCAAGGCTGGTTCTAGGAGCCAGACCTGGAATTCCAAAAGTAATCTGAAAAGTAATTTATTACAAATAACCTGAATTTACCATTGAGCTCAATGCATTGTTATGTTTAGGAAATAGGATTGTTTATTGCAACCAACGGTGACTGTTTACACAAATTTATTGCTTAAGACAAAAGTATTTATATTCAACCTCTCATTCTGAGAAAGTATATTTTTACCCCCTTTGTGGTTCTAAAAATAAAACAAGCATATATTTTATATATATAAACCATTGGCCTAGAGTTCAGTTATTGAGTGTGTGAAACCATTTGCTGACTGTGTGTGTGTACAATAAATGCTTTGCACTGTCCTCTGGTACTGCCTTACTGCTCGACCAAGCTACCACTTTTGAGAGTAAGGTCATACCTAACTTTGACCTCTATCAGCCTCTGGGGGACTGTGGACTCTGTACACCCTGTACCTATTAGGGAACAGTATATACAGAGCCACTTTCTCACATTGGTGGATCAGCGGTGGGATACAAACTTGCATTTGTTGGACTACTTGGTTACCATCTGATCACACGACAGAACTCTTAAAAATTGCCTTTAGAATTCTGATTGGTTTTTCCAAAATTACTAAAAGTCTTGCTAGGGCCTTGCTTAAGTCCCATTAGAATTTTAGAAAAATAAAAGTCGCTATAGTCAGGGTAGAGGGTTAGAACTGTCAGGTTAGAATGTCTCAAACAAACCCAGCTATTAGTGATAATAATAACATGGACCTGGTGGAGGAGCTCGACCTCACACCTTACTTACACTTGTCTTTCAAGGAATTGAGGTCCTTATGTAAACTCAAAAATGTACAAATGGGTCAGCATCCAACCAAACAAGGGCTCCAGGAGCTCCTGGCTGAACATGGTGATGGCCAGTCAGATGAGGAAAGGGAAACATGGGAGGTGGACAGCAACCTCCCCATACTATTCCCTAGGGAGGAGATGGCACCCATACCCTCCAACTCAAGACATAGCATCTGGGCACCTAGAGACCACACAGGTGGCTCTGGTCCCAGAGACGACACTGGGGGACCCCCCAGTGAAGAGGACAGCCTTGTGAGGCTGGCCAGAAGAATAGATCTAGAGTCCAGACTCCTGGCCGTAGAAAAGGAAAGGAGAGAGATGGGTTTAGCACCCATCAATGGTGGCAGCAATAATAAAAACAAGGATAGGGAGGAAACTTCTGACCCTAAAATCCCCAAAGGGATTGTCCCTAAATTTGAGGAAGGTGATGATATCACCAAATGGTTCACAGCCTTTGAGAGGGCTTGTGATATCAGGAAAGTAAAGAAACCTCTCTGGGGGGCACTCCTGTGGGAACTGTTCTCTGGTAACTGCAGGGACAGGCTTCTGACTCTCTCTGGGCCAGAAGCAGGATCCTATGACCTCATGAAGAAAGCTCTGATTGAGGGATTTGGATTCACCACTGAGGAGTATAGAATTAGATTCAGGGGGGCTCACAAAACCCAGACCCAGTCCTGGATTGATTTTGTAGATTTCTCAGTGAAGACACTGGATGGTTGGTTAGCTGGACATGGTGTGCAGGATTTTACTGGATTGTACAATTTATTCATGAAGGAACATATTTTGAGTAACTGCACAAATGAAAAGTTGCATCAGCATTTGGTAGACCTAGGTCTAATTTCTCCCCAAGAATTGGGAAAGAAGGCGGACCACTGGGTCAAGACTAGGGTGACCAAGACAACCACTGGGGGTGACCAAAAGAAGGTGGTCACAAAACCTCCCCAGGGGAAAGGTGGTGAGAATCCCCAAGATAAAAAGTCTGAGTCTTCCAAAGGGCCCCAAAAACCTGTTCAGGTGGGTGGGACCCAAACTACTCCCTATGTGCCCCAACCATATAGGGGGAAGAACTTTGATCCCTTAAAGGCCTGGTGTAATACCTGTAAGAAGCAGGGACACCTAACTGTATCTTGCCCCCAAAACAAAGCCCCTAAGGCACCCTGTACAGCCACTCCTGGGGCAGCAAGTATACAAATGGGATCAGAGGTGTACCCTGAGCAAATCTGGGAACACACTGAAGCAAGTTTAGTCTCCTTGGGAGAAGTGGAGTTTGACACTGTGGCTGTGTGGCCCCCCAACTTAAAGAAATACTTACAGTACCCCTGGGTAAATGGAACTAGGGTAGAAGCTCTGAGGGATACAGGTGCCAGTGTCACTATGGTGAAAGACACACTGGTTTCCCCTGAGCAATACTTGATTGGGAAGTCTTACCCAGTCACCAACGCTGACAGTGTCACCACTAGTCATCCCATGGCCATGGTAACATTAGGCTGGGGGGGGGGGGGTTACTGGCCTGAAACAGGTAGTGGTCTCTCCAAAGTTGCCAGCTGCATGTCTGCTTGGAAATGATCTGGAATCCTCAGCCTGGGCCGAGGTTGAGTTAAAGGCCCATGCAGCCATGCTGGGCATCCCTGAATTGGTGTGTGTGCAAACCAGAGCACAGAGCAAGAGGAAGGGTGAAAAAGTAGGTTTGGAGCCTGGAATAATGGCCCAACCAAGAGGAAGGGTAAGAAGACTGGGGGACCAGCTTCTGTACAGCCAAACACTCAGAACCCCTCTCCCCCTGGAGAGGATGTAGATACCCCCGAGGGAACTGAGTCCATGGAGCTTGACCCTTACCAGGTTGAACTCTTGGGCCCAGGGGGACCCTCTAGGGAAGAGCTGTGCCAGGGTCAGCGAGACTGTCCCACTCTTGAAAGCCTGAGAAAACAAGCTGCTTCAGAAGCCAGGGGAGATGTCAGTGGTACCCACAGAGCTTATTGGGAAGAGGGATTACTGTATGCTAAGGCAAGAGACCCCACTCCTGGAGCCACCAGGAGGGTGGTAGTGCCACAGAAGTACAGGGAGTTCCTCCTAACTTTGGCTCATGACATCCCCCTAGCTGGACATCTGGGGCAATCCAAAACTTGGGAAAGGTTAGTGAGTCACTTTTACTGGCCCCAGATGCACCAAAAGGTGAAGGAGTTTGTCAGCTCCTGTGTTACCTGTCAGGCCAGTGGCAAGACAGATGGCCACCCAAAGGCCCCCCTCATTCCACTACCAGTGGTGGGGGTCCCCTTTGGAAGGGTAGGTGTGGACATTGTGGGTCCACTTGAGCCTCCCACAGCCTCAGGGAACAAATTCATTCTAGTAGTAGTGGATCATGCTACTAGGTACCCTGAAGCAATTCCACTTAGGACTACTACAGCTCCTGCAGTAGCCAAGGCCCTCCTGGGTGTCTTCACCAGGGTGGGTTTTCCTAAGGAGGTGGTTTCAGACAGAGGTTCCAACTTCATGTCTGCTTACCTAACACACATGTGGAAAGAGTGTGGGGTGCAGTACAAGTTTACTACACCCTACCACCCACAAACCAATGGCCTTGTTGAGAGGTTCAACAAGACATTGAAAGGTATGATCATGGGACTCCCTGAGAAACTCAAAAGGAGGTGGGATGTCCTGTTACCATGCTTGCTTTTCGCTTACAGGGAAGTGCCACAGAAGGGAGTAGGTTTCTCACCCTTTGAACTTCTGTTTGGTCATCCTGTAAGGGGACCACTGTGTCTTGTAAAGGAGGGCTGGGAGAGGCCTCTTCAAGAACCCAAACAGGACATAGTGGACTATGTGCTTGGCCTAAGGTCCAGAATGGCTGAGTATATGGAAAAAGCATCCAAGAACCTTGAGGCCAGCCAGGAGCTCCAGAAGCACTGGTATGACCAAAAAGCTGCACTGGTTGAATTTCAACCAGGGCAACAGGTGTGGGTTTTGGAGCCAGTGGCACCAAGGGCTCTCCAAGACAAATGGAGTGGCCCTTACCCTATCCTAGAGAGAAAGAGTGAGGTCACCTATCTAGTTGACCTGGGCACTAGCAGGACACCCAAAAGGGTCATCCATGTGAACCGCCTTAAACTCTACAATGATAGGGCTGACATCACCATGCTGATGGTGACTGATGAAGAACAGGAAGCAGAGAGTGAGCCACTCCCTGACCTCCTATCCTACAGCCCAAAAGATGGGTCAGTAGATGGTGTGATTTTTTCAGACACCCTCTCTGCCCAACAGCAGACTGACTGCAAGCAAGTCTTGCAACAATATGCTAGCCTCTTTTCCCTGACCCCTGGTCTGACAAGCTGGTGTACCCATGATGTGTGCACCTGTCAAGAACAAAATCTATCGACAGTCAGATCAAGTCAAGGAAAGCATCAAAGCTGAGGTCAGCAAGATGCTGGAGTTAGGGGTCATTGAGCCTTCAGAGAGCCCCTGGGCTAGCCCAGTGGTTCTGGTCCCCAAACCTCATCAACAGGGTGAAAAGAGAGAGATGAGGTTCTGTGTGGACTATAGAGGGCTCAACTCTGTCACCAAGACAGATGCTCACCCTATCCCAAGAGCAGATGAACTGATAGACAAATTGGGGGCTGCCAAATTTCTCAGTACCTTTGACTTAACTGCAGGGTACTGGCAGATTGGCATGGCCCCAGGAGCAAAAGAAAAGACAGCATTCTCCACCCCTGATGGGCATTACCAGTTTACTGTGATGCCCTTTGGGTTAAAGAATGCCCCTGCCACCTTCCAGAGGTTGGTGAACCATGTCCTGGCTGGGTTGGAGTCCTTTAGTGCAGCTTATCTTGATGATATTGCTGTCTTTAGCTCCACCTGGCAGGATCACCTGATCCACCTTGGGAAGGTTTTAGAGGCTCTGCAGAGTGCAGGTCTCACTATCAAGGCGTCCAAATGCCAGATGAACAAGTTACTAACCTTCGGTAACGATGTATCTGTAAGAAACATTAGTTAGTTAGATTCCTCACCTTAGAATATCCCCAGGCGTCAGACTGGATCCGGAAGATTTTTCGTCAGCAATACCCCTTGCGCGTCGCTAGGCGTCGTCTGCGGCTCCGCGTCCGTCGTCGGCGTCGTGCGCCGGGATGACGTCGTCGGAGTACTTAGACGCCGCCCTCGCGCGCTGACGTCAGTTCTTGTACATAGCCTTCCGCGCCAGGAACGCAGAGCCATGCAAAGACCGACACTGGTGCCAAAAATAAAATCTAGGGGCCTGAAAGGACAACCTTAACCCTAGATGTCAGTTCGCAGAACGGGGAGGATGGGAGGGTCGGTGAGGAATCTAACTAACTAATGTTTCTTACAGATACATCGTTACCGAAGGTTAGTAACTTGTTCATCTGAAAGAAACACGTTAGTTAGATTCCTCACCTTAGAATAGATACCCAAGCAATACCATCCCCGGTGGTGGGTCTGCGAACCAAGATCACACCAGAAAATCCTGGAGGACAGAACGGCCAAAGAAGCCATCCCTCCGGACTTGGCTGTCAAGGCAATAATGCCTGGCAAACGTGTGTAGCGAAGCCCACGTCGCCGCCTGACAGATGTCCTGCAAAGGGACTCCCCGTCCCAAGGCAGTAGTAGCCGCCGTGGCCCGAGTAGAAAGGCGGCGCAGCCCAACAGGAGGGTCCTTTTTAGCCAAGGAATAGCAGATTTTTATACACAAAACGACCCACCGAGAGATGGTTCGTTTGTGCACAGCTTTCCCCTTCTTAGCGCCCACGTACCCAACAAAAAGCTGGTCGTCCACCCGGAACTGTTTTGTGCGGTCCAGATAAAAGGAGAGCGCACGTTTTGGGTCCAGACGGTGGAGCCTCTCTTCCTCTTTGGAAGGATGCGGAGGCGGAAAGAAGGTGGGCAAGGTGACAGACTGCCCAAGGTGAAATGGAGTCACCACTTTAGGAAGAAAGGAGGGACGAGGCCGAAGGACAACCTTGTCCGGATGAACAGATAGAAAAGGAGGCTTTGAAGATAAAGCCTGGAGCTCACTCACCCGTCTAGCCGAGGTGATGGCTACCAGAAAAGCAGTCTTTAGAGTTAGAAGACGAAGAGGGCAATTGTGAAGAGGCTCAAAGGGAGCGCACATCAGGAATGTCAAAACCAGATTCAAGTCCCACTGAGGCATTACAAAAGGGACAGGAGGGAACGTGTGTGTAATGCCTTTGAGAAAGCGTGTAACCACAGGGGACTTGAAAAGAGAAGGCTGATCAGGAAGCCGCAAGAAGGCGGAGATGGCAGCAAGATAACCTTTCAGGGTGCCCAGGGCAGAGCCCTGCCGGGCCAGAGAAAGAAGGAAAAGGAGAACCTCAGAAAGAGGGGCGGAAAGGGGATCCACAGCCTTTGCTGTGCACCATGCCACAAATTTGTTCCACCGGCAGGCGTATACCGACTTTGTGGAGGGACGCCTGGCTGCCAGAATGATATCACAGACTTCAGGAGGCAAGTCAAATGGCATCAACTGCCGCCGCTCAATCTCCACGCATGGAGGTGGAGGCTGGACAGGTTCGGGTGGAGGACCGTCCCCTGCTGCTGCGACAGAAGATCCTCCCGAAGGGGCAGACGTATCGGGGGATCGGTCAACAGACTGAGTAGCTCGGGATACCAGTATCTTCGTGCCCAATCCGGAGCCACCAAGATGACTTGGGCCCGGTCGCGCCTGATCTTCTTCAGCACTCTGGGCAGAAGTGGTATAGGCGGAAAGGCGTACAACAGACCGCAACTCCACTCGCAACGAAAAGCGTCGCCGAGCGAGTGCCGCCTTGGAAATTCCAACGCGCAGAACTGCTGACATTGCGCGTTCTCTTCGGTGGCGAATAGATCTAACCAAGGCTCTCCCCACTGCTGAAAGAGGCCTTGCATCACTTCGGAGTTCAGACGCCATTCGTGATCCATCATGCACCGGCGGCTGAGTTCGTCTGCTCTGGCGTTCAGAGAGCCCGCCAGATGTTGAACCACCAGGGTGACGCCCTGGTGTTCCAGCCATGTCCAGAGGCGCAGAGCCTCCTGACAAAGGGTCCACGACCCCACCCCGCCCTGTTTGTTGCAGTACCACATGGCGGTGGTGTTGTCCGTGAACACCTGCACGACACTTCCCCTGACAGAGGGAAGGAAGGCTTTCAGTGCAAGCCGGATCGCTCTCAACTCCAACAGGTTGATGTGGAGACGAGACTCCGCCGGAGACCAGAGGCCTCTGATCTCCGCCTCTCCCATATGGCCACCCCATCCCAGGAGGGACGCATCCGTCACTACGACATGCTCCGGTTGGGGAAGGGAGAGGCTCTTGCCCTTGACCCACTCGCGGTCCGTGAGCCACCACTGCAACTGCTGTGCAGTACCCTCCGAGATCAAGACATGGTCGGACAGGTTGCCGTGATGCTGGGCCCACTGAAACTTCAGGTCCCACTGCAGAGCCCGCATGCGCCGCCTGGCGTGATGCACTAGTAGGATGCAGGAGGCCATCAGCCCCAGAAGCCGCAACACTAGCCTGACCGAAACCCGGGATAGAGGCCGAAAGATGGGAATCAGGGCCTGTATATCCCGGACCCGCTGTTCCGGTGGATGGACCCGGAACTGCGCCGAATCGAGAACCGCTCCGATGAAGAGGAGCTTCTGAGAGGGACTCAAGTGTGACTTCGGCACGTTGATGGAAAACCCCAGCAAATGCAGGAGATCCGCCGTAGTCTGGAGGTGGGAGACGACTGCCTGGGGCGAGCCCGCCTTCAACAACCAGTCGTCGAGATAGGGGAAGACTGGGACCCCTGATCTGCGCAGATGAGCTGCGACCACCGCCATCACTTTCGTGAACACCCGAGGGGCACTGGTGAGGCCGAAGGGGAGCACGGTAAACTGAAAGTGCTCTTGGCCCACCGTGAACCGCAGGTAACGCCGGTGGGCCGGCAGGACGGGGATATGGAAATATGCGTCCTGCAAGTCCAACGCTACCATCCAGTCTCCAGGGTCTAGGGCAGCTAAAACCTGAGCCAACGTTAGCATCTTGAACCTTTCCTTTCGGAGGAAGGCATTGACGTTCCGGAGGTCCAAGATAGGGCGCAGGCCCCCCTTGCCCTTCTTGGGAACCAGAAAGTAGTGGGAATAACAACCACGACCTACTTCTGGACTCGGAACGCGCTCGACGGCCCCCTTGGCCAAGAGAGCCGAAACTTCCTCGCGGAGAAGATCCAAATGATCCCCCGAGATACGGTGGTGCTGCGGTGGCATGGCTGGAGGGGTCGTCTCGAAGGGGAGGGAGTAGCCCCTTCGGACGATTTGCAGCACCCACCTGTCCGATGTTATGGACCGCCAGTGGAGCAGGTGATGGCGAACTCTGCCGCCCACTGGCGTGGTATGGGCCTGAAAGCTCGGACTAGGAAGGCTTTGAGGCGGATGCTGCCGGGGTGGATGTGGGCTGACCACGTCGGCCTCCATTTCCGTCACGGCGGAAGCCACGTCCGCGACCGCGCGCAGGTTGGTTCTGCGGCTGGTGGCTTTGCGGATGTGAGGAGGCGCCCCTTCCTTGGCCACGAAAGGGGCGAAAAGCGGAGGTGTGCGCCCGCGGAGCCGAGAGGCCCAAGGACTTGGCCGTAGCCCGGGAGTCCTTAAAGCGGTTCAGCGCACTGTCCGCCTTCTCACCAAACAGGCGAGTGCCATCAAAGGGCATGTCCATGAGGGTGTTCTGGACATCCCCGGAAAATGACGTGGACCGCATCCAGGCGTGGCGGCGGAGCGCCACCGTGGTGGAAATCGCCCGACCTAGCGAGTCCGTGGTGTCAAGCCCACATCTTATGGCGTGCCGTGCTGCATCCCTCCCATCGGCCAAAGCCTGGGTAAGACGCGTCCGGACCTCCTCCGGACACAGGGGCAGCACGTCCTCCACCGTATCCCACAGGGAATGGGAATAACGGTCCAAGAGACAGGCGGTATTTAAGGACCGCAGGCCCAAACTAAGGGACGAGAACAGTTTCTTGCCAAACTGCTCGAGTCTCTTGGAATCCCGGTCCGGCGGAGCGGTCGGGAAGGAGGATTGGGAAGTAGAGGCCTGGATAACCAGACTCTCGGGGGTGGTGTGTTGGGACAGGAAACTGGGGTCGCCCGGAGCAGGGCGGTGGCGCCTGGCAACGTTCCTATCCACAGGAGGAACTGTGGAGGGCTTGGACCAGGTGCCCTGCAGAACGTCAGTGAGGGCCTCGTTGAACGGCAGCAGAGGCTCAGTGGAGCTTGCTGAGGTTTGAAGCACCTCAGTGAGGATGTTGGTCCTCACAGCCACGGCAGGCAACTCGAGCCCAAGGGCCTCAGCCGCCTTGCGCAGCACCACAGAAAATGCGGCACCCTCCTCCGAAGCCACGGTCGGAGGAGAAGTGAATCCAGCGTCTGGCGAGGTGTCCAGCCCGCTGGCCTCCCCCAGTTCATCTGCCCAGTCCTGAGAAAGCTGTGACTGAACAGCCAGAGGGTCCTCGAACCCCTCCCAGTCGCCCCCTTCTTCCGATTCCTGATAAACAGGAGGAATGATCGGAACCGGACTGTAGAGATGGTAGGTCTCAAGCGGCGTCGGATGCGGCGTCGGCGGACGCCGTGCCGGCGTCGGGTCCGGATGAGGGCTAAACCGGGGCGTCGGCGTCACAGGCGTCGGTGGCGCCGGTGACGGCGTCGGTGGTTCAGGCGTCGGCGCCGGTGGAGGAGTGACAAGGTCAACCGGCGTCGACTGGGGCCCAGGCAAGGGCCCCGCGGGGACCTGCGGCGTCGAGACCGGAGTCGTCGACGGCGCCGGGGCCGGAGCCGCCGGCACGCGAGGTCGCCCAGTCGAGTCCGCGGGGCCCGAAGGCGCGCCAGCGGGCGTCGACGGCGGGGCCAGGCTCCTCATGGCCGAGAGGAAGGCACTGATCTCCGCCGGCGCCGCGTCAGCCCCAGGGACCGGAAGGTATGGGGGCGGACGCGGCGCCTGCGGCTCCGCCGGAGCCGCGGGGGTGGAACCACTTGGACCCTCGGCCGAGTCGCGCGACCGGCGAGGGGAGTCCGAAGAGCGATGTCGCCGCTTGGACTTCTTAGAGTGTTTGGACTTACCCGACGACTTGGAGCCCGACGATCGATGGTGGCGTCGGCTAGGGCTCCGCGAGCGATCCTTGGACCTCCTCCTGGACCGGGATCGCGCACGACGCGGAGCCGAGTGGCGAAGCTCGAGAAGCTTGCGGGACCGCTCCCGCCTAGCCTTCGAAGTCAGGGCCTGACAGTCGTTGCACGACTCCGCGTCGTGGTCGAGGCCTAAGCAGTAGAGGCACCGGCGGTGGTGATCGGTCACCGACATCAGTCGATGACAATCTTCGCAAGCCTTGAACCCAGGCATCCTACCGGCACCAGATGTCGACAGACAAGGATCAAAAATGATCAAAAAGATTTAGTCAAAAAAGACTAAAAGGGGTAGCTCTCCCGGATCTGCGTTTACTGGCGCGGAAAAAAGAAGAACTGACGTCAGCGCGCGAGGGCGGCGTCTAAGTACTCCGACGACGTCATCCCGGCGCACGACGCCGACGACGGACGCGGAGCCGCAGACGACGCCTAGCGACGCGCAAGGGGTATTGCTGATGAAAAATCTTCCGGATCCAGTCTGACGCCTGGGGATATTCTAAGGTGAGGAATCTAACTAACGTGTTTCTTTCAGATAGGGCAGGGCACTGTGGTGTACTTGGGCCACCTTGTAGGTGGAGGCCAGGTACAGCCCTTACAACCCAAAATCCAGGCCATCATGGACTGGATAGCTCCAACAACCCAGACCCAAGTCAGGGCATTCCTTGGCTTGACTGGGTACTACAGGAGGTTTGTGAAGGGGTATGGGTCCATTGTGACCCCCCTCACAGAACTCACCTCCAAGAAAATGCCCAAGAAAGTTAACTGGACAGTTAGTTGTCAAAAGGCTTTTGACACCCTAAAAGAAGCAATGTGCTCAGCACCGATTCTAAAAGCTCCAGATTATGCCAAGCAGTTCATAGTGCAGACTGATGCCTCTGAGCTAGGGATAGGAGCGGTCCTATCCCAGACCAATGATGAAGGCCAAGACCAACCTGTTGCTTTTATAAGCAGAAGACTACTCCCTAGAGAGCAGCGTTGGAGTGCCATTGAGAGGGAGGCCTTTGCTGTGGTTTGGTCCCTGAAGAAGCTGAGGCCATACTTGTTTGGCACTCACTTCCTAGTTCAAACTGACCACAGACCTCTCAGATGGCTAATGCAGATGAAAGGGGAAAATCCAAAACTACTGAGGTGGTCCATCTCCCTACAGGGAATGGACTTTGAAGTGGAACACAGACCAGGGACTGCCCATGCCAATGCAGATGGACTTTCCAGGTTCTTCCACTTAGACAATGAAGACTCCATAGGACAAGGTTAGTCTCATCACCTTTCGTTTGGGGGGGGGGTTGTGTGAGAAAGTGCCATCTTTCTTGCATGGTATGCCCCCACTTTTTGCTAAATTGCTGAATGAACTTCGATTGAGTGTACCCTGGGTTCCTGCCAATCAGGTGCCCAGAGCCTATGTTCCTTCCTTAAACCACACAAACTCCAAATTGGCAAACCCTAGCCACATGTCAGCCCCTAGTAAATGGTACCCTAGGTACCCAGGGCCTTGTGGCCAGGGAAGGCCTCTAAGGGCTGCAGCACTCATTGTGCCACCCTCAGAGGCCCTGTACCCTTACACACACACTGCCCTTGCAGGCTGAGTGTCTGGGTGCAGGACAAAACAAAGTTGACATGGCACACATTACTGTGTACCATGCCCATCACCTACACTGCCAAGGCATATGTCAGCCACCCCTCTAGCTGGGTGCATTACACCTATGGTGTGGGCACAGGAGCAGGAGCCCTGTGCCCCTACAGTACCCGGGTCCATTCCTGGGCACTGTAAGTGCAGTGCTGTCATTTAAGAGTACATGGTGCTGAGAGCTTGTCAAACACGAGCTCCACAGCACCATATTGGCACCACTGAAGCCTGGGAAGTTTGGTATCAAACTTCTCAGCACATTGAACCCACACTGATGCCAGTGTAGGATTTAATGTACTAAGCACCCCAGAGGGCATCTTAGAGATGCCCCCTTACAGCTAACTTACAATCCACGTCTGCTCTGAGGCTGCCCAGGCTGCCACACAGCAGACACGTTGCTGGACCCCTGGGTGGGAGAGCCCCTGCTCTCCCGGGCCTGCAACAATGCACATCCTGGGTGAGGTGAGAAATCTCCTCCCCCAGGATGAGCAAAGGGAAGCTTCAAAGGCAGGCCGCCATTTGGAGTTTCCCCAGGCCACTGCAACCCCCCACTCTGGCGAGAAGCTGGGCCGGAAACCCCATACAAGGACAGGGGATGTGCCAGCCTGCCCACCCCACCCCTCAGGTGGGGGAGGCGAGGTGAAGCACATCTCCGGGCTCTCGCCATCTTGAAGATGGGAGGCCCTACCCTATCAGGATTAGGCTACTGCCCCCCTCCCACAGGAGAGAGGCAGGATAGGGGGTGTACCCACCCCAGGACAAGGACCCATTGGTCCCTGGCCTTCACCTACCTGTAACGCCCCTAAATCTAGTATTTAGGGGCACCCTGAACCTTCCTTCCTTAGATTCCAGATAGAAAACTACAAGAAGAGCAAGAAGAACAAGGACCTGCCCTGCAGTTGCTAAAAAGAGAAGAAGACACCAACTGCTTTGGCCCCAGCCCTACCGGCCTGTCGACTCTCGAACCTGCACCAGCGCGGCATCTCTCGTGGCCAGCAACCTCACCAACCCCGGAGGACCTGGCTACCTTTTAGCTCTAAGCCCCTGGGACTCCCACGAGTAGAGGCTCTACTCAAGAAACCTATTTGCTATCCCTGGCACCAGCCCGGGACCGCGGACCCAACACACTCTGCACCAGCCAAGCCTGGCCAGTGCCGGAGTGGACAAAGACCCCGAGGACGACCCCACGGCGACTGTGACCCGGAGTCCGGCACCCAAGGACCCCCCTCGACATCCCGGAAGAAGCCTGCAGCCTCAGAACCAAGTGCCACCCCAGCCGCGATCAACCAGAGGGTAAGATTCCAGACGTCAAAAGGCACCCCTGCACCCGGCGCCCTGCGGCCCCCTGTGCCCAATCCCGGGGTACCCACCTAACCTACAACTACCCAACTTACCTCTCGAAGTGGTGGTGGCACCTGAAACATCCTCGTCCCCGAGCCTGCAGCCTGTTTCCAAACCGGAACATTCCCATTGATTTCCATTGAGCGCCCGAAGACTCAAAAGCACCCTGCACCCAGCCGCCCGAGTGGCCCTGGCAGTGCCCTCTCTACACTAACCTACTTCCCCACTTGCCCTGAGTAAGTGACCAGGAGCCCAGCTCCCACAGCCGCGTGGCTTGCCAGACAGCAGCCACCAACCAAGGCCCCCCTATCCCTCATAGGATAACATTGGGCCTAACTCTCTCTGCACCCGGCCGTCCTGAAACCGCTGAGGGTGAACCAACTGTACCTACCTGACACTGGGGGACCCCTGAGTCCATGCCCGGAATTTCAACTCTGCCAGTCGAGTACTTACCCTTAAACCGCTAACTTCATTTTCCTCATAGGGTAACATTGACTGGCTTTTTCTTCAAAAATCTTCTAAGTGTGAACTTTTCAAAACTGCAAAAATTCACCAAAAATCAGCCAAGTGTCAAAAACGAATTTACTCACCTGCTCCTAGGTGAGCTCCCAGTGCTGGATCTTGGTGCCCAGCCCTGACCCTGAAAAGTGTTCACAACTATACTTACCTCTAACTCATTTTTCTCCCATAGGAAACCATTGTCTCCTTTTCTGTGAAATTTCTTCTGTCTATTTTTGCAAAATTGAAATATTCTTTTAAAATCGTACCATTTCTGAAAACGAAATTACTTACCTGCTTTTGATAAGGACCCCAGTCCTGGGTCTAGGCACCCAGTCCTGGATTGCTAAAGTAACGATAAAGTACTCTACCTGCAATGTGAATTTCTTGCCATAGAGATCCATTGAATGTTTTCTTTGAAATATTTTCTAAGTGCTAACTTTTGAAATAGCTAAATATTATTTAAAAATCATTACAGTTATTAAGTCGACTTTCATCACTTGATTCTGAATACTGACCCAAGGCTGGTTCTAGGAGCCAGACCTGGAATTCCAAAAGTAATCTGAAAAGTAATTTATTACAAATAACCTGAATTTACCATTGAGCTCAATGCATTGTTATGTTTAGGAAATAGGATTGTTTATTGCAACCAACGGTGACTGTTTACACAAATATATTGCTTAAGACAAAAGTATTTATATTCAACCTCTCATTCTGAGAAAGTATATTTTTACCCCCTTTGTGGTTCTAAAAATAAAACAAGCATATATTTTATATATATAAACCATTGGCCTAGAGTTCAGTTATTGAGTGTGTGAAACCATTTGCTGACTGAGTGTGTACAATAAATGCTTTGCACTGTCCTCTGGTACTGCCTTACTGCTCGACCAAGCTACCACTTTTGAGAGTAAGGTCATACCTAACTTTGACCTCTATCAGCCTCTGGGGGACTGTGGACTCTGTACACCCTGTACCTATTAGGGAACAGTATATACAGAGCCACTTTCTCACAATGAGCCCTACGCTTGTGTTTGTCGGGGAGGTGCTGCATAAGAGCCTCAAGTTCGTCGTAGTGTGCTCTGTCATAGCGCGCAAGTAGCGCTTGTGTGTTTGCAATGCGCCACATGTTTGCAGCTTGAGAGGCGGTGCGCTTGCCAGACGCGTCTAGGAGTTTGGATTCCTTGTCTGGTGGTGGGGCTTCTCCTGAGGACTGGGAGTTAGCCCGCTTTCTAGCTGTAGAGACAACTAGGGAATCTAAGGGAGCAGGGCCCTTAATGTATGCAGGGTCTGTGGGTGCCGCCTTATACTTTCTCTATTCTAGGGTTTAGTACCCTGGCCCTGACAGGGTCTTTGAACACCTCTGCGGCATGCTTGGTGACACCCTTAAGCATGGGTAAGATAGAGGTGGATTTGTCCTGTATGTCGAATGTATCCAGTAAGAAGTCGTCTTCCACTGGTTCAGTGTGCATGTCCACCCCATGGTAGTGTGCTGCTCTCTGCACTAAATGATGGAACCCTAAGGAGTCCTCTGGAGGAGACGGCCTGGATGGGTATAGGTCGTCCTGAGGAATATCGGGTACATCAGGGTTATTGTAATCCTCCCACGGGTCTGGGGTCCCTGGTGGAGTGGGATCCATTGGGGCGTCCGCCGGATAATTGTCCGGGTCCATGTCGTCCGGATCTGGGGACGGGGCCGGAGAGTAGTGAGGTAAAGGTGGCGGAGACCTGGGAGGGGGAGGGGGTGGAGGAGGTGGAGGAGGTAGGGGAGGTGGTAGTGGGGAGGGCACTCTGAGGGGAGAAGTAGCAGAGTCCTTCCGTTTGGGTGGTGGAGAAGGAGCCGGAGTATCAAGGCGTCTTTTCTTGATAATTAAAGTCAATAGTCCAGTCTTTGGATCTTTGGACAGAGTCTTTTGTAAAGGGTCTGGTGTAAACAGAGCCAATGGCGTCGAGTCGTCCGTCGGCACCGGTGATTTCGGAACCGAGGACTTCGATGGTTTGTGTGCGCCATGCTTTTTTGGGGCCTCCGGTTTTTTCGGCGTCGAAGGAGTTTTCGGCGCCGGAGCGTCGGTGCCGACAGATTTGTGTTTGGTCGGCACCGAGAGTCCAGGCTTCGGCACCGGTGGCTTCGGAGTCGAGCTGGATATTGCTTTCTTCGGTGCCGGATGCTGTTTTTCGGCACCGGGCGTCGGCTGGCTCGATCCCGAGCTGCCGTGAGACTTTGGAGGCTTCGACACCGGGCCCGAAGGTGGGGTGATCGAAGCTTTGGTCTTGGTTTTGCCCAGGCCGGCAGGCGAGGGAGTAACCTGAGTCTCTTTGGTTTTGGGCGCGGGGGTGGGAGGGGGCACAGTACTCACGGCCCGCTGCGCCGGTGTGATGTCCTCCACGTCGGAGTCGTCGGCCTCGGAAGCGCTGACGTCTTCTTCCTGCTCGGTGTGTGTTTGCCCCGAAGCTTCGGCGCCGTCTCCGAAGATGTCCGGTGGAGCTGCAGACGATGAGTGCGCCATGGTGCGTCGAGCTTTTCGATCCCGGATGGTTTTCTTCGATCGAAAAGACTTACAGGCGGGGCAGTCTCTGGCCTCGTGTTCTGGAGAGAGGCAAAGATTACACACCTGATGGAGGTCGGTGTGGGGAAATTTAGACCCACATTTTGGGCACTTTTTGAACGGAGTCCTTTCCATCGGCCGGGACCGGAGTCGAGGAGGGCCCGAAGGCCGGTGCCGATGTACGGGATGGAGAAAAGTGCCGCTTCGAGAGATGAAGATGATGATGAAGAAACTCGAAGAAACGAGGATTTTCCGTCGAGGCTGGAACCGTAGAAGTTCGAAGCCGGAGCACGAAGTATCACATCCGAGCCCGATGGCGGAAAAAAACAATCTGAGGATGGAGCCGAAGCCCATGCGCAGTACGGACCGAAGGAGGAGTCACCAAACTCGTGACTTCCAAAGACTGTCCAAGAAGAAAAACAAACTGCAAACATCCGGGCCCAACACCAGATGGCGATCTATGCTAAGTGTACAATCTGCAGCTCATATGCCTCGAACCCCACTTTCCTACAAAAAGTTATCACATCTATCTGCACAAAAGAACAAGTTACTTACCTTCGGTAACGCTTTTTCTGGTGGATACAGTATCTGCCTGTGGATTCCTCACCTTGTGAATATCCCCTGCGCCAGCATTCCACTGAACTTTTCTTCCCCAGCATTCCACGTCGACGTGGGCGACGTCATAATACACCGGCTCCGCTCGCGACTCCGATCGACGTCACCGGAGCCATAAGAAGCCCACGTCGGCGTGATGACGTCAGTTCCACCCATTCTTTCCCCGTGCCTTCGAGGCGAACAGGTGGACTAACGACAGACTCAAAGTATACACAGTATACAATACACCAACACATATGCATAGCATACAAAGGAAAAGAATTCTAAATAAACCAGCATTTCCTACAACTGCACAACAAAGCATATCAACAAGACCTATTTCATGGTATACAAAGGTGGACAACGGGGAGGCGGGTGGGTCAGTGAGGAATCCACAGGCAGATACTGTATCCACCAGAAGGAATATGCTACTTACCAGTATGCATCTGTTCTTGGCATGTAGAGCTGCAGAGTTGTACACTTAGCATAGATCGCCATCTGGTGTTGGGCCCGGATGTTTGCAGTTTGTTTTTCTTCTTGGACAGTCTTTGGAAGTCACGAGTTTGGTGACTCCTCCTTCGGTCCGTACTGCGCATGGGCTTCGGCTCCATCCTCAGATTGTTTTTCGCCAACAGGGAAATGATGGAGCTTGGTAATCACAGTGAGAAACCCATGTGTGTAGTATCTAAATAAGATGTACTGGAACGGATACAGGTAGCCGGGGAGGCGGGTGGGCGTGTACAACTCTGCAGCTCTACATGCCAAGAACAGATGCTTACTGGTAAGTAGCATATTCCGTTCGAGGCATATGAGCTGCAGATTGTACACTTAGCATAGATTATATAGCAGTACCCAAGCCTAGCGGCGACCACCGGTATCCGTTGCAGTGGTTTGAAATAGTGTCTTTAGTACAGCCTGGCCCACTCTAGCTTGCTGCTTGGAATGCACATCTACACAGTAATGTTTTGTGAAGGTGTGCGGTGTAGACCATGTGGCTGCTTTACAGATGTCATCTAAGGGTATATTCCCTAGAAAGGCCATAGAAGCCCCTAACTTTCTTGTAGAATGGGCTTTAGGCGGAACAGATAATGTTCTTTTAGCCTTTTGGTAGCAAATCTGTATGCATTTTACAATCCACCTAGCTATCCCTGATTTAGAAATGGGGTTGCCTTTATGTGGTGGAGAGAAGGAGACGAACAATTGTTTAGTCTTCCTGAAGGGTTGCGTTCTTTGTATGTAGTATAGCAAGGTCCTTTTTACATCGAGTGTGTGTAAGGCTCTTTCTGCAACAGATTGAGGTTGCGAGAAGAAGACAGGTAATTCCACCGATTGATTGAGATGAAAGGGGGAAATGACCTTGGGCAGGAACTTCGGATTTGTGCGAAGTATGACCTTGCTGTGATGTATTTGTATGAAGGGTTCTTGTATAGTGAACGCTTGTATTTCACCAACCCTTCTAAGGGAAGTGATAGCTACGAGAAAAGCTGTTTTCCAGGTGATAGACTGTAGCTCGCATTTATGCATTGGTTCGAAGGGCGGACCCATTAGTCGTGTAAGAACTAAATTTAGGTTCCATACAGGGGAAGGTGGTGCCCTGGGAGGAATTACTCGTTTAAGGCCTTCCATGAAGGCTTTAATAGCGGGCACTCTGAAGAGAGATAAATGCTGTCTGTTTTGTAGATAAGCAGCGATCGCTGCTAGGTGTAGGCGTATGGATGAATATGCCAGGTTACACCTGTGAAGATGGAGCAGATAGCATATGATGTGCTGTATGGATGCATCTAAAGGGTTGATTGTATTGTTACGGCAGTAAATAACAAATCTTTTCCACTTTGCGGCATAACATGCTCTAGTGGTAGGACGTCTGGCTTCCATGATGATGTTCATGCAATCAGGGGGAAGGTTAAGGTATCCGAATTCTAGGATTTCAGGAGCCAGATCGCCAGGTTGAGCTGAGCTGGGTCCGGGTGCCTGATTTCTCCATGGTTCTGGGTTAGGAGGCATGGGGATAGGTGCAGTTTTTGATGTGGTACCACTGATAGTTGTAGTAGCGTGGTGTACCACGGCTGCCTGGCCCACGTCGGAGCTACCAGAATGAGTGTGAGGGAGTGCTGTTGTAGCTTCCTGACCACTAATGGAATTAGTGGGAGAGGTGGAAAGGCGTATGCAAATCTGCCTGACCAGTTCATCCATATCGCATTGCCCTTGGACAATGGGTGTGGGTATCTGGCGGCGAAGCTTGGGCATTTTTTGTTTTCGTGGGTGGCGAAGAGGTCTATCTGAGGATGCCCCCACTGTTGGAAGAATGGCTGAAGAACTTGCGGATGCAGTTCCCATTCGTGTAGTTGTTGCGTTTGTCTGCTGAGCAGATCTGCCATGGTGTTTTGTACGCCTGGAACGTGTTGTGCCAGGAGAAAGATGTTTTGGGGAATTGCCCATCTCCATATGCTCTGGGCTAAGCGGGAGAGCTGGGGAGAGTGTGTCCCCCCCTGTTTTTGGATATAATACATTGCAGTCATGTTGTCTGTGCGAATGAGGACTGCTTTGCCCAAAATCTGTTTTTGGAAAGATTTTAGGGCTAGAAAGATCGCCAAGAGCTCCAGATGGTTGATGTGGAGCAATTTTTGCTGTGGCGTCCATAGACCTTGCATTGTGAGGTGTAGGAGGTGCGCTCCCCAGCCGGAGAGCGATGCGTCCGCTGTTAGAATCACCTGAGGAACCGGGTCCAGGAACGGCCGTCCTTTGGAAAGGTTTGTGGTGTTCCACCACTGCAGAGAGTGATGTGTGCGGCCGTCCACCAACACCAGATCCGTCAGCTGACCCTGGGCCTGGTTCCACTGTTGTGCTAGGCACTCTTGAAGTGGACGCATGTGTAGTCTTGCATGGGCACTATAAAGATGCAAGACGCCATCATTCCTATGAGCTTCATGAACACTCTTGCTGGAAGAGAGTGTTGGGGAAGGAATGTTTTGCGTAAGGCTTGAATGCTTGTGATTCTGACTGTGTTTGGATAGGCAATACCTTTGGAGGTGTCTATAGTGGCCCGAGATATTGCTTTGTGTGAGATGGTATGAGGTGGGACTTTTGGTAGTTCACCGTGAAGCCTAGCTGGTGGAGCAGTTGGATGGTGCTGTTTGTATGCTGCACGCATTGGTGGTAAGACGCGGCTTTTATCAGCCAGTCGTCTAAGTAAGGGAAGACGTGAATGTGTTGACGTCTGAGGTGTGCTGCTACTACCGCTAGGCATTTGGTAAACACCCGTGGTGCGGTGGTGACCCCGAAGGGGAGAACCGTGAATTGGTAATGTTGCCCATCCACCACGAACCTGAGGTATTTCCTGTGAGAGGGGTGTATTGGAATGTGAAAGTATGCGTCTTTCAGATCCAAGGTTGTGAGAAAATCTCCCTGACAGAGGAGCGGGAGGACTTGTTGTAGGGTGACCATATGGAAATGGTCTGAATGTATGTAGGCATTTAGAGGCCGGAGGTCCAGAATGGGCCTGAGGGTCCCGTCTTTCTTTGGTATTAGGAAATATAGGGAGTAAACCCCTAGATTTTGCTGATTGATGGGGACCTGCTCTATAGCGTGTTTTTGGAGGAGGGAGAGTACCTCCTGTTTGAGCAGTGTGGAATGTTCTTGAGACATTGGACGGTGCCTTGGTGGGATATTGGGCGGGGTAGATGTTAGCTCGAGACAGTACCCTGACCGTATGATTTGGGTCACCCATTTGTCCGATGTTATGGACTCCCATGCGTGGATAAAGTTTTGTAGTCTGCCCCCGACCGGAGTGGAATGGTCTGGGGGGAGCGGAGGGAAGTCATTGTGTGGGCGGGGTGGCAGAACGGGTGTTGTTAGTTTTGCCCCTGCCCTTATTGTTGTTGCCTCTGTAACCACCCCTTTGGTTGCCCTTTGAAAAGGTATTTTGAGGAGGGGATTTGTAGGAGGTAGAGGTGCTATCGGTGGAGAAGCCTCTGCCACGAAAGGAGGAGCGTCGAAAGGAACGTTTAGACGCTTGTGTTTGGAGTGCCCCCATAGACTTTGCTGTGTCTGTGTCCTTTTTCATCTTTTCCAACGCTTCGTCTACCTTGGGCCCAAAGAGAGTTTGTTGGTCAAAGGGGTGATTGAGTATGGACGCCTGGACTTCAGGCTTAAACCCTGAGATCCTGAGCCAGGCATGGCGACGAAGCAGGACACTGGTATTTATGGCTCTAGAAGAACAAGTTACTAACCTTCGGTAACGATGTATCTGTAAGAAACATTAGTTAGTTAGATTCCTCACCTTAGAATATCCCCAGGCGTCAGACTGGATCCGGAAGATTTTTCGTCAGCAATACCCCTTGCGCGTCGCTAGGCGTCGTCTGCGGCTCCGCGTCCGTCGTCGGCGTCGTGCGCCGGGATGACGTCGTCGGAGTACTTAGACGCCGCCCTCGCGCGCTGACGTCAGTTCTTCTTTTTTCCGCGCCAGTAAGCGCAGATCCGGGAGAGCTACCCCTTTTAGTCTTTTTTGACTAAATCTTTTTGATCATTTTTGATCCTTGTCTGTCGACATCTGGTGCCGGTAGGATGCCTGGGTTCAAGGCTTGTGAGGATTGTCATCGACTGATGTCGGTGACCGATCACCACCGCCGGTGCCTCTACTGCTTAGGCCTCGACCACGACGCGGAGTCGTGCAACGACTGTCAGGCCTTGACTTCGAAGGCTAGGCGGGAGCGGTCCCGCAAGCTTCTCGAGCTTCGCCACTCGGCTCCGCGTCGTGCGCGATCCCGGTCCAGGAGGAGGTCCAAGGATCGCTCGCGGAGCCCTAGCCGACGCCACCATCGATCGTCGGGCTCCAAGTCGTCGGGTAAGTCCAAACACTCAAAGAAGTCCAAGAGGCGACATCGCTCTTCGGACTCCCCTCGCCGGTCGCGCGACTCGGCCGAGGGTCCAAGTGGTTCCACCCCCGCGGCTCCGGCGGAGCCGCAGGTGCCGCGTCCGCCCCCATACCTTCCGGTCCCTGGGGCTGACGCGGCGCCGGCGGAGATCAGTGCCTTCCTCTCGGCCATGAGGAGCCTGGCCCCGCCGTCGACGCCCGCTGGCGCGCCTTCGGGCCCCGCGGGCTCGACTGGGCGACCTCGCGTGCCGGCGGCTCTGGCCCCGGCGCCGTCGACGACTCCGGTCTCGACGCCGCAGGTCCCCGCGGGGCCCATGCCTGGGCCCCAGTCGACGCCGGTTGACCTTGTCACTCCTCCACCGGCGCCGACGCCTGAACCACCGACGCCGTCACCAGCGCCGCCGACGCCTGTGACGCCGACGCCCCAGTTTAGCCCTCATCCGGACCCGACGCCGGCACGGCGTCCGCCGACGCCGCATCCGACGCCGCTAGAGACCTACCATCTCTACAGTCCGGTTCCGATCATTCCTCCTGTTTATCAGGAATCGGAAGAAGGGGGCGACTGGGAGGGGTTCGAGGACCCTCTGGCTGTTCAGTCACAGCTTTCTCAGGACTGGGCAGATGAACTGGGGGAGGCCAGCGGGCTGGACACCTCGCCAGACGCTGGATTCACTTCTCCTCCGACCGTGGCTTCGGAGGAGGGTGCAGCATTTTCTGTGGTGCTGCGCAAGGCGGCTGAGGCCCTTGGGCTCGAGTTGCCTGCCGTGGCTGTGAGGACCAACATCCTCACTGAGGTGCTTCAAACCTCAGCAAGCTCCACTGAGCCTCTGCTGCCGTTTAACGAGGCCCTCACTGACGTTCTGCAGGGCACCTGGTCCAAGCCCTCCACAGTTCCTCCTGTGGATAGGAACGTTGCCAGGCGCCACCGCCCTGCTCCGGGCGACCCCAGCTTCCTGTCCCAACACCCCACCCCCGAGAGTCTGGTTATCCAGGCCTCTACTTCCCAATCCTCCTTCCCGACCGCTCCGCCGGACCGGGATTCCAAGAGACTCGAGCAGTTTGGCAAGAAACTGTTCTCGTCCCTTAGTTTGGGCCTGCGGTCTTTAAATACCGCCTGTCTCTTGGACCGTTATTCCCATTCCCTGTGGGATACGGTGGAGGACGTGCTGCCCCTGTGTCCGGAGGAGGTCCGGACGCGTCTTACCCAGGCTCTGGCCGATGGGAGGGATGCAGCACGGCACGCCATAAGATGTGGGCTTGACACCACGGACTCGCTAGGTCGGGCGATTTCCACCACGGTGGCGCTCCGCCGCCATGCCTGGATGCGGTCCACGTCATTTTCCGGGGATGTCCAGAACACCCTCATGGACATGCCCTTTGATGGCACTCGCCTGTTTGGTGAGAAGGCGGACAGTGCGCTGAACCGCTTTAAGGACTCCCGGGCTACGGCCAAGTCCTTGGGCCTCTCGGCTCCGCGGGCGCACACCTCCGCTTTTCGCCCCTTTCGTGGCCAAGGAAGGGGCGCCTCCTCACGTTCGCAAAGCCACCAGCCGCAGAACCAACCTGCGCGCGGTCGTGGACGTGGCTTCCGCCGTGGCGGAAATGGAGGCCGACGTGGTCAGCCCACATCCACCCCGGCAGCATCCGCCTCAAAGCCTTCCTAGTCCGAGCTTTCAGGCCCATACCACGCCAGTGGGCGGCAGAGTTCGCCATCACCTGCTCCACTGGCGGTCCATAACATCGGACAGGTGGGTGCTGCAAATCGTCCGAAGGGGCTACTCCCTCCCCTTCGAGACGACCCCTCCAGCCATGCCACCGCAGCACCACCGTATCTCGGGGGATCATTTGGATCTTCTCCGCGAGGAAGTTTCGGCTCTCTTGGCCAAGGGGGCCGTCGAGCGCGTTCCGAGTCCAGAAGTAGGTCGTGGTTGTTATTCCCACTACTTTCTGGTTCCCAAGAAGGGCAAGGGGGGCCTGCGCCCTATCTTGGACCTCCGGAACGTCAATGCCTTCCTCCGAAAGGAAAGGTTCAAGATGCTAACGTTGGCTCAGGTTTTAGCTGCCCTAGACCCTGGAGACTGGATGGTAGCGTTGGACTTGCAGGACGCATATTTCCATATCCCCGACCTGCCGGCCCACCGGCGTTACCTGCGGTTCACGGTGGGCCAAGAGCACTTTCAGTTTACCGTGCTCCCCTTCGGCCTCACCAGTGCCTCTCGGGTGTTCACGAAAGTGATGGCGGTGGTCGCAGCTCATCTGCGCAGATCAGGGGTCCCAGTCTTCCCCTATCTCGATGACTGGTTGTTGAAGGCGGGCTCGCCCCAGGCAGTCGTCTCCCACCTCCAGACTACGGCGGATCTCCTGCATTTGCTGGGGTTTTCCATCAACGTGCCGAAGTCACACTTGAGTCCCTCTCAGAAGCTCCTCTTCATCGGAGCGGTTCTCGATTCGGCGCGGTTCCGGGTCCATCCACCGGAACAGCGGGTCCGGGATATACAGGCCCTGATTCCCATCTTTCGGCCTCTATCCCGGGTTTCGGTCAGGTTAGTGTTGCGGCTTCTGGGGCTGATGGCCTCCTGCATCCTACTAGTGCATCACGCCAGGCGGCGCATGCGGGCTCTGCAGTGGGACCTGAAGTTTCAGTGGGCCCAGCATCACGGCAACCTGTCCGACCATGTCTTGATCTCGGAGGGTACTGCACAGCAGTTGCAGTGGTGGCTCACGGACCGCGAGTGGGTCAAGGGCAAGAGCCTCTCCCTTCCCCAACCGGAGCATGTCGTAGTGACGGATGCGTCCCTCTTGGGATGGGGTGGCCATATGGGAGAGGCGGAGATCAGAGGCCTCTGGTCTCCGGCGGAGTCTCGTCTCCACATCAACCTGTTGGAGTTGAGAGCGATCCGGCTTGCACTGAAAGCCTTCCTTCCCTCTGTCAGGGGAAGTGTCGTGCAGGTGTTCACGGACAACACCACCGCCATGTGGTACTGCAACAAACAGGGCGGGGTGGGGTCGTGGACCCTTTGTCAGGAGGCTCTGCGCCTCTGGACATGGCTGGAACACCAGGGCGTCACCCTGGTGGTTCAACATCTGGCGGGCTCTCTGAACGCCAGAGCAGACGAACTCAGCCGCCGGTGCATGATGGATCACGAATGGCGTCTGAACTCCGAAGTGGTGCAAGGCCTCTTTCAGCAGTGGGGAGAGCCTTGGTTAGATCTATTCGCCACCGAAGAGAACGCGCAATGTCAGCAGTTCAGCGCGTTGGAATTTCCAAGGCGGCACTCGCTCGGCGACGCTTTTCGTCACGAGTGGAGTTGCGGTCTGTTGTACGCCTTTCCGCCTATACCACTTCTGCCCAGAGTGCTGAAGAAGATCAGGCACGACCGGGCCCAAGTCATCTTGGTGGCTCCGGATTGGGCACGAAGATACTGGTATCCCGAGCTACTCAGTCTGTTGACCGATCCCCCGATACGTCTGCCCCTTCGGGAGGATCTTCTGTCGCAGCAGCAGGGGACGGTCCTCCACCCGAACCTGTCCAGCCTCCACCTCCATGCGTGGAGATTGAGCGGCGGCAGTTGATGCCATTTGACTTGCCTCCTGAAGTCTGTGATATCATTCTGGCAGCCAGGCGTCCCTCCACAAAGTCGGTATACGCCTGCCGGTGGAACAAATTTGTGGCATGGTGCACAGCAAAGGCTGTGGATCCCCTTTCCGCCCCTCTTTCTGAGGTTCTCCTCTTCCTTCTTTCTCTGGCCCGGCAGGGCTCTGCCCTGGGCACCCTGAAAGGTTATCTTGCTGCCATCTCCGCCTTCTTGCGGCTTCCTGATCAGCCTTCTCTTTTCAAGTCCCCTGTGGTTACACGCTTTCTCAAAGGCATTACACACACGTTCCCTCCTGTCCCTTTTGTAATGCCTCAGTGGGACTTGAATCTGGTTTTGACATTCCTGATGTGCGCTCCCTTTGAGCCTCTTCACAATTGCCCTCTTCGTCTTCTCACTCTAAAGACTGCTTTTCTGGTAGCCATCACCTCGGCTAGACGGGTGAGTGAGCTCCAGGCTTTATCTTCAAAGCCTCCTTTTCTATCTGTTCATCCGGACAAGGTTGTCCTTCGGCCTCGTCCCTCCTTTCTTCCTAAAGTGGTGACTCCATTTCACCTTGGGCAGTCTGTCACCTTGCCCACCTTCTTTCCGCCTCCGCATCCTTCCAAAGAGGAAGAGAGGCTCCACCGTCTGGACCCAAAACGTGCGCTCTCCTTCTATCTGGACCGCACAAAACAGTTCCGGGTGGACGACCAGCTTTTTGTTGGGTACGTGGGCGCTAAGAAGGGGAAAGCTGTGCACAAACGAACCATCTCTCGGTGGGTCGTTTTGTGTATCAAAATCTGCTATTCCTTGGCTAAAAAGGACCCTCCTGTTGGGCTGCGCGCCCATTCTACTCGGGCCACAGCGGCTACTACTGCCTTGGGACGGGGAGTCCCTTTGCAGGACATCTGTCAGGCGGCGACGTGGGCTTCGCTACACACGTTTGCCAGGCATTATTGCCTTGACAGCCAAGTCCGGAGGGATGGCTTCTTTGGCCGTTCTGTCCTCCAGGACTTTCTGGTGTGATCTTGGTTCGCAGACCCACCACCGGGGATGGTATTGCTTGGGTATCTATTCTAAGGTGAGGAATCTAACTAACGTGTTTCTTTCAGATGAACAAGTTACTAACCTTCGGTAACGATGTATCTGTAAGAAACATTAGTTAGTTAGATTCCTCACCGACCCTCCCATCCTCCCCGTTCTGCGAACTGACATCTAGGGTTAAGGTTGTCCTTTCACGCCCCTAGATTTTATTTTTGGCACCAGTGTCGGTCTTTGCATGGCTCTGCGTTCCTGGCGCGGAAGGCTATGTACAAGAACTGACGTCAGCGCGCGAGGGCGGCGTCTAAGTACTCCGACGACGTCATCCCGGCGCACGACGCCGACGACGGACGCGGAGCCGCAGACGACGCCTAGCGACGCGCAAGGGGTATTGCTGACGAAAAATCTTCCGGATCCAGTCTGACGCCTGGGGATATTCTAAGGTGAGGAATCTAACTAACTAATGTTTCTTACAGATACATCGTTACCGAAGGTTAGTAACTTGTTCTTCTAGAGCCATAAATACCAGTGTCCTGCTTCGTCGCCATGCCTGGCTCAGGATCTCAGGGTTTAAGCCTGAAGTCCAGGCGTCCATACTCAATCACCCCTTTGACCAACAAACTCTCTTTGGGCCCAAGGTAGACGAAGCGTTGGAAAAGATGAAAAAGGACACAGACACAGCAAAGTCTATGGGGGCACTCCAAACACAAGCGTCTAAACGTTCCTTTCGACGCTCCTCCTTTCGTGGCAGAGGCTTCTCCACCGATAGCACCTCTACCTCCTACAAATCCCCTCCTCAAAATACCTTTTCAAAGGGCAACCAAAGGGGTGGTTACAGAGGCAACAACAATAAGGGCAGGGGCAAAACTAACAACACCCGTTCTGCCACCCCGCCCACACAATGACTTCCCTCCGCTCCCCCCAGACCATTCCACTCCGGTCGGGGGCAGACTACAAAACTTTATCCACGCATGGGAGTCCATAACATCGGACAAATGGGTGACCCAAATCATACGGTCAGGGTACTGTCTCGAGCTAACATCTACCCCGCCCAATATCCCACCAAGGCACCGTCCAATGTCTCAAGAACATTCCACACTGCTCAAACAGGAGGTACTCTCCCTCCTCCAAAAACACGCTATAGAGCAGGTCCCCATCAATCAGCAAAATCTAGGGGTTTACTCCCTATATTTCCTAATACCAAAGAAAGACGGGACCCTCAGGCCCATTCTGGACCTCCGGCCTCTAAATGCCTACATACATTCAGACCATTTCCATATGGTCACCCTACAACAAGTCCTCCCGCTCCTCTGTCAGGGAGATTTTCTCACAACCTTGGATCTGAAAGACGCATACTATCTGAAAGAAACACGTTAGTTAGATTCCTCACCTTAGAATATCCCCAGGCGTCAGACTGGATCCGGAAGATCTTTCGTCAGCAATACCCCTTGCGCGTCGCTAGGCGTCGTCTGCGGCTCCGCGTCCGTCGTCGGCGTCGTGCGCCGGGATGACGTCGTCGGAGTACTTAGACGCCGCCCTCGCGCGCTGACGTCAGTTCTTCTTTTTTCCGCGCCAGTAAGCGCAGATCCGGGAGAGCTACCCCTTTTAGTCTTTTTTGACTAACTCTTTTTGATCATTTTTGATCCCTGTCTGTCGACATCTGGTGCCGGTAGGATGCCTGGGTTCAAGGCTTGTGAAGACTGTCATCGACTGATGTCGGTGACCGATCACCACCGCCGGTGCCTCTATTGCTTAGGCCTCGACCACGACGCGGAGTCGTGCAACGACTGCCAGGCCCTGACTTCGAAGGCTAGGCGGGAGCGGTCCCGCAAGCTTCTCGAGCTTCGCCACTCGGCTCCGCGTCGTGCGCGATCCCGGTCCAGGAGGAGGTCCAAGGATCGCTCGCGGAGCCCTAGCCGACGCCACCATCGATCGTCGGGCTCCAAGTCGTCGGGTAAGTCCAAGCACTCAAAGAAGTCCAAGAGGCGACATCGCTCTTCGGACTCCCCTCGCCGGTCGCGCGACTCGGCCGAGGGTCCAAGTGGTTCCACCCCCGCGGCTCCGGCGGAGCCGCAGGTGCCGCGTCCGCCCCCATACCTTCCGGTCCCTGGGGCTGACGCGGCGCCGGCGGAGATCAGCGCCTTCCTCTCGGCCATGAGGAGCCTGGCCCCGCCGTCGACGCCCGCTGGCGCGCCTTCGGGCCCCGCGGGCTCGACTGGGCGACCTCGCGTGCCGGCGGCTCCGGCCCCGGCGCCGTCGACGACTCCGGTCTCGACGCCGCAGGTCCCCGCGGGGCCCATGCCTGGGCCCCAGTCGACGCCGGTTGACCTTGTCACTCCTCCACCGGCGCCGACGCCTGAACCACCGACGCCGTCACCGGCGCCGCCGACGCCTGTGACGCCGACGCCCCAGTTTAGCCCTCATCCGGACCCGACGCCGGCACGGCGTCCGCCGACGCCGCATCCGACGCCGCTAGAGACCTACCATCTCTACAGTCCGGTTCCGATCATTCCTCCTGTTTATCAGGAATCGGAAGAAGGGGGCGACTGGGAGGGGTTCGAGGACCCTCTGGCTGTTCAGTCACAGCTTTCTCAGGACTGGGCAGATGAACTGGGGGAGGCCAGCGGGCTGGACACCTCGCCAGACGCTGGATTCACTTCTCCTCCGACCGTGGCTTCGGAGGAGGGTGCAGCATTTTCTGTGGTGCTGCGCAAGGCGGCTGAGGCCCTTGGGCTCGAGTTGCCTGCCGTGGCTGTGAGGACCAACATCCTCACTGAGGTGCTTCAAACCTCAGCAAGCTCCACTGAGCCTCTGCTGCCGTTTAACGAGGCCCTCACTGACGTTCTGCAGGGCACCTGGTCCAAGCCCTCCACAGTTCCTCCTGTGGATAGGAACGTTGCCAGGCGCCACCGCCCTGCTCCGGGCGACCCCAGCTTCCTGTCCCAACACCCCACCCCCGAGAGTCTGGTTATCCAGGCCTCTACTTCCCAATCCTCCTTCCCGACCGCTCCGCCGGACCGGGATTCCAAGAGACTCGAGCAGTTTGGCAAGAAACTGTTCTCGTCCCTTAGTTTGGGCCTGCGGTCCTTAAATACCGCCTGTCTCTTGGACCGTTATTCCCATTCCCTGTGGGATACGGTGGAGGACGTGCTGCCCCTGTGTCCGGAGGAGGTCCGGCCACGTCTTTCCCAGGCTCTGGCCGATGGGAGGGATGCAGCACGGCACGCCATAAGATGTGGGCTTGACACCACGGACTCGCTAGGTCGGGCGATTTCCACCACGGTGGCGCTCCGCCGCCACGCCTGGATGCGGTCCACGTCATTTTCCGGGGATGTCCAGAACACCCTCATGGACATGCCCTTTGATGGCACTCGCCTGTTTGGTGAGAAGGCGGACAGTGCGCTGAACCGCTTTAAGGACTCCCGGGCTACGGCCAAGTCCTTGGGCCTCTCGGCTCCGCGGGCGCACACCTCCGCTTTTCGCCCCTTTCGTGGCCAAGGAAGGGGCGCCTCCTCACGTCCGCAGAGCCACCAGCCGCAGAACCAACCTGCGCGCGGTCGCGGACGTGGCTTCCGCCGTGGCGGAAATGGAGGCCGACGTGGTCAGCCCACATCCACCCCGGCAGCATCCGCCTCAAAGCCTTCCTAGTCCGAGCTTTCAGGCCCATACCACGCCAGTGGGCGGCAGAGTTCGCCATCACCTGCTCCACTGGCGGTCCATAACATCGGACAGGTGGGTGCTGCAAATCGTCCGAAGGGGCTACTCCCTCCCCTTCGAGACGACCCCTCCAGCCATGCCACCACAGCACCACCGTATCTCGGGGGATCATTTGGATCTTCTCCGCGAGGAAGTTTCGGCTCTCTTGGCCAAGGGGGCCGTCGAGCGCGTTCCGAGTCCAGAAGTAGGTCGTGGTTGTTATTCCCACTACTTTCTGGTTCCCAAGAAGGGCAAGGGGGGCCTGCGCCCTATCTTGGACCTCCGGAACGTCAATGCCTTCCTCCGAAAGGAAAGGTTCAAGATGCTAACGTTGGCTCAGGTTTTAGCTGCCCTAGACCCTGGAGACTGGATGGTAGCGTTGGACTTGCAGGACGCATATTTCCATATCCCCGTCCTGCCGGCCCACCGGCGTTACCTGCGGTTCACGGTGGGCCAAGAGCACTTTCAGTTTACCGTGCTCCCCTTCGGCCTCACCAGTGCCCCTCGGGTGTTCACGAAAGTGATGGCGGTGGTCGCAGCTCATCTGCGCAGATCAGGGGTCCCAGTCTTCCCCTATCTCGACGACTGGTTGTTGAAGGCGGGCTCGCCCCAGGCAGTCGTCTCCCACCTCCAGACTACGGCGGATCTCCTGCATTTGCTGGGGTTTTCCATCAACGTGCCGAAGTCACACTTGAGTCCCTCTCAGAAGCTCCTCTTCATCGGAGCGGTTCTCGATTCGGCGCAGTTCCGGGTCCATCCACCGGAACAGCGGGTCCGGGATATACAGGCCCTGATTCCCATCTTTCGGCCTCTATCCCGGGTTTCGGTCAGGCTAGTGTTGCGGCTTCTGGGGCTGATGGCCTCCTGCATCCTACTAGTGCATCACGCCAGGCGGCGCATGCGGGCTCTGCAGTGGGACCTGAAGTTTCAGTGGGCCCAGCATCACGGCAACCTGTCCGACCATGTCTTGATCTCGGAGGGCACTGCACAGCAGTTGCAGTGGTGGCTCACGGACCGCGAGTGGGTCAAGGGCAAGAGCCTCTCCCTTCCCCAACCGGAGCATGTCGTAGTGACGGATGCGTCCCTCCTGGGTTGGGGTGGCCATATGGGAGAGGCGGAGATCAGAGGCCTCTGGTCTCCGGCGGAGTCTCGTCTCCACATCAACCTGTTGGAGTTGAGAGCGATCCGGCTTGCACTGAAAGCCTTCCTTCCCTCTGTCAGGGGAAGTGTCGTGCAGGTGTTCACGGACAACACCACCGCCATGTGGTACTGCAACAAACAGGGCGGGGTGGGGTCGTGGACCCTTTGTCAGGAGGCTCTGCGCCTCTGGACATGGCTGGAACACCAGGGCGTCACCCTGGTGGTTCAACATCTGGCGGGCTCTCTGAACGCCAGAGCAGACGAACTCAGCCGCCGGTGCATGATGGATCACGAATGGCGTCTGAACTCCGAAGTGGTGCAAGGCCTCTTTCAGCAGTGGGGAGAGCCTTGGTTAGATCTATTCGCCACCGAAGAGAACGCGCAATGTCAGCAGTTCTGCGCGTTGGAATTTCCAAGGCGGCACTCGCTCGGCGACGCTTTTCGTCACGAGTGGAGTTGCGGTCTGTTGTACGCCTTTCCGCCTATACCACTTCTGCCCAGAGTGCTGAAGAAGATCAGGCGCGACCGGGCCCAAGTCATCTTGGTGGCTCCGGATTGGGCACGAAGATACTGGTATCCCGAGCTACTCAGTCTGTTGACCGATCCCCCGATACGTCTGCCCCTTCGGGAGGATCTTCTGTCGCAGCAGCAGGGGACGGTCCTCCACCCGAACCTGTCCAGCCTCCACCTCCATGCGTGGAGATTGAGCGGCGGCAGTTGATGCCATTTGACTTGCCTCCTGAAGTCTGTGATATCATTCTGGCAGCCAGGCGTCCCTCCACAAAGTCGGTATACGCCTGCCGGTGGAACAAATTTGTGGCATGGTGCACAGCAAAGGCTGTGGATCCCCTTTCCGCCCCTCTTTCTGAGGTTCTCCTCTTCCTTCTTTCTCTGGCCCGGCAGGGCTCTGCCCTGGGCACCCTGAAAGGTTATCTTGCTGCCATCTCCGCCTTCTTGCGGCTTCCTGATCAGCCTTCTCTTTTCAAGTCCCCTGTGGTTACACGCTTTCTCAAAGGCATTACACACACGTTCCCTCCTGTCCCTTTTGTAATGCCTCAGTGGGACTTGAATCTGGTTTTGACATTCCTGATGTGCGCTCCCTTCGAGCCTCTTCACAATTGCCCTCTTCGTCTTCTAACTCTAAAGACTGCTTTTCTGGTAGCCATCACCTCGGCTAGACGGGTGAGTGAGCTCCAGGCTTTATCTTCAAAGCCTCCTTTTCTATCTGTTCATCCGGACAAGGTTGTCCTTCGGCCTCGTCCCTCTTTTCTTCCTAAAGTGGTGACTCCATTTCACCTTGGGCAGTCTGTCACCTTGCCCACCTTCTTTCCGCCTCCGCATCCTTCCAAAGAGGAAGAGAGGCTCCACCGTCTGGACCCAAAACGTGCGCTCTCCTTCTATCTGGACCGCACAAAACAGTTCCGGGTGGACGACCAGCTTTTTGTTGGGTACGTGGGCGCTAAGAAGGGGAAAGCTGTGCACAAACGAACCATCTCTCGGTGGGTCGTTTTGTGTATAAAAATCTGCTATTCCTTGGCTAAAAAGGACCCTCCTGTTGGGCTGCGCGCCCATTCTACTCGGGCCACGGCGGCTACTACTGCCTTGGGACGGGGAGTCCCTTTGCAGGACATCTGTCAGGCGGCGACGTGGGCTTCTCTACACACGTTTGCCAGGCATTATTGCCTTGACAGCCAAGTCCGGAGGGATGGCTTCTTTGGCCGTTCTGTCCTCCAGGACTTTCTGGTGTGATCTTGGTTCGCAGACCCACCACCGGGGATGGTATTGCTTGGGTATCTATTCTAAGGTGAGGAATCTAACTAACGTGTTTCTTTCAGATGAACAAGTTACTAACCTTCGGTAACGATGTATCTGTAAGAAACATTAGTTAGTTAGATTCCTCACCGACCCTCCCATCCTCCCCGTTCTGCGAACTGACATCTAGGGTTAAGGTTGTCCTTTCAGGCCCCTAGATTTTATTTTTGGCACCAGTGTCGGTCTTTGCATGGCTCTGCGTTCCTGGCGCGGAAGGCTATGTACAAGAACTGACGTCAGCGCGCGAGGGCGGCGTCTAAGTACTCCGACGACGTCATCACGACGCCGACGACGGACGCGGAGCCGCAGACGACGCCTAGCGACGCGCAAGGGGTATTGCTGACGAAAGATCTTCCGGATCCAGTCTGACGCCTGGGGATATTCTAAGGTGAGGAATCTAACTAACTAATGTTTCTTACAGATACATCGTTACCGAAGGTTAGTAACTTGTTCTTCACATTCCAATACACCCCTCTCACAGGAAATACCTCAGGTTCGTGGTGGACGGGCAACATTACCAATTCACGGTTCTCCCCTTCGGGGTCACCACCGCACCACGGGTGTTTACCAAATGCCTAGCGGTAGTAGCAGCACACCTCAGACGTCAACACATTCACGTCTTCCCTTACTTAGACGACTGGCTGATAAAAGCCGCGTCTTACCACCAATGCGTGCAGCATACAAACAGCACCATCCAACTGCTCCACCAGCTAGGCTTCACGGTGAACTACCAAAAGTCCCACCTCATACCATCTCACACAAAGCAATATCTCGGGGCCACTATAGACACCTCCAAAGGTATTGCCTATCCAAACACAGCCAGAATCACAAGCATTCAAGCCTTACGCAAAACATTCCTTCCCCAACACTCTCTTCCAGCAAGAGTGTTCATGAAGCTCATAGGAATGATGGCGTCTTGCATCTTTATAGTGCCCCATGCAAGACTACACATGCGTCCACTTCAAGAGTGCCTAGCACAACAGTGGAACCAGGCCCAGGGTCAGCTGACGGATCTGGTGTTTGTGGACGGCCGCACACATCACTCTCTGCAGTGGTGGAACACCACAAACCTTTCCAAAGGACGGCCGTTCCTGGACCCGGTTCCTCAGGTGATTCTAACAGCGGACGCATCGCTCTCCGGCTGGGGAGCGCACCTCCTACACCTCACAATGCAAGGTCTATGGACGCCACAGCAAAAATTGCTCCACATCAACCATCTGGAGCTCTTGGCGATCTTTCTAGCCCTAAAATCTTTCCAAAAACAGATTTCGGGCAAAGCAGTCCTCATTCGCACAGACAACATGACTGCAATGTATTATATCCAAAAACAGGGGGGGACACACTCTCCCCAGCTCTCCCGCTTAGCCCAGAGCATATGGAGATGGGCAATTCCCCAAAACATCTTTCTCCTGGCACAACACGTTCCAGGCGTACAAAACACCATGGCAGATCTGCTCAGCAGACAAACGCAACAACTACACGAATGGGAACTGCATCCGCAAGTTCTTCAGCCATTCTTCCAACAGTGGGGGCATCCTCAGATAGACCTCTTCGCCACCCACGAAAACAAAAAATGCCCAAGCTTCGCCGCCAGATACCCACACCCATTGTCCAAGGGCAATGCGATATGGATGAACTGGTCAGGCAGATTTGCATACGCCTTTCCACCTCTCCCACTAATTCCATTAGTGGTCAGGAAGCTACAACAGCACTCCCTCACACTCATTCTGGTAGCTCCGACGTGGGCCAGGCAGCCGTGGTACACCACGCTACTACAACTATCAGTGGTACCACATCAAAAACTGCACCTATCCCCATGCCTCCTAACCCAGAACCATGGAGAAATCAGGCACCCGGACCCAGCTCAGCTCAACCTGGCGATCTGGCTCCTGAAATCCTAGAATTCGGATACCTTAACCTTCCCCCTGATTGCATGAACATCATCATGGAAGCCAGACGTCCTACCACTAGAGCATGTTATGCCGCAAAGTGGAAAAGATTTGTTATTTACTGCCGTAACAATACAATCAACCCTTTAGATGCACCCATACAGCACATCATATGCTATCTGCTCCATCTTCACAGGTGTAACCTGGCATATTCATCCATACGCCTACACCTAGCAGCGATCGCTGCTTATCTACAAAACAGACAGCATTTATCTCTCTTCAGAGTGCCCGCTATTAAAGCCTTCATGGAAGGCCTTAAACGAGTAATTCCTCCCAGGGCACCACCTTCCCCTGTATGGAATCTAAATTTAGTTCTTACACGACTAATGGGTCCGCCCTTCGAACCAATGCATAAATGCGAGCTACAGTTTCTCACCTGGAAAACAGCTTTTCTCGTAGCTATCACTTCCCTTAGAAGGGTTGGTGAAATACAAGCGTTCACTATACAGGAACCCTTCATACAAATACATCACAGCAAGGTCATACTTCGCACAAATCCGAAGTTCCTGCCCAAGGTCATTTCCCCCTTCCATCTCAATCAATCGGTGGAATTACCTGTCTTCTTCTCGCAACCTCAATCTGTTGCAGAAAGAGCCTTACACACACTCGATGTAAAAAGGGCCTTGCTATACTACATACAAAGAACGCAACCCTTCAGGAAGACTAAACAATTGTTCGTCTCCTTCTCTCCACCACATAAAGGCAACCCCATTTCTAAATCAGGGATAGCTAGGTGGATTGTAAAATGCATTCAGATTTGCTACCAAAAGGCTAAAAGAACATTATCTGTTCCGCCTAAAGCCCATTCTACAAGAAAGTTAGGGGCTTCTATGGCCTTTCTAGGGAATATACCCTTGGATGACATCTGCAAAGCAGCCACATGGTCTACACCGCACACCTTCACAAAACATTACTGTGTAGATGTGCATTCCAAGCAGCAAGCTAGAGTGGGCCAGGCTGTACTAAAGACACTATTTCAAACCACTGCAACGGATACCGGTGGTCGCCGCTAGGGTTGGGTACTGCTATATAATCTATGCTAAGTGTACAATCTGCAGCTCATATGCCTCGAACGGAATATGCTACTTACCAGTATGCATCTGTTCTTGGCATGTAGAGCTGCAGAGTTGTACACGCCCACCCGCCTCCCCGGCTACCTGTATCCGTTCCAGTACATCTTATTTAGATACTACACACATGGGTTTCTCACTGTGATTACCAAGCTCCATCATTTCCCTGTTGGCGAAAAACAATCTGAGGATGGAGCCGAAGCCCATGCGCAGTACGGACCGAAGGAGGAGTCACCAAACTCGTGACTTCCAAAGACTGTCCAAGAAGAAAAACAAACTGCAAACATCCGGGACCAACACCAGATGGCGATCTATGCTAAGTGTACAACTCTGCAGCTCTACATGCCAAGAACAGATGCATACTGGTAAGTAGCATATTCCTTTCTGTTGCAGGACCCCACCCCTTCCCCCCTCTACTATTTGTCTTTCCATGATGCAACTTTGACTGAATGTCTACTAGGTTCCTGCAAACAAGGTTCCCAGTGCCTGTGTTTTTTTCCCAAAACTGTCTTTGTGTCCCCAACTGGCAAACCACTGGCCCACATGCAAGCCCCTTGTAAAAGGTACCAAGGACATTGTGACCAGTGAGAGTCTCTAAGGGCTGCGCATATATTATGCCACCCTAAGAGACCCCTCACTGAACACATACATACTGCCACAGCAGCTTGCGTGTTTTGGTGCAGCTAAAAGTGTAGTCAACCTGGCACATATCCTTGTGTGCCAGGCCTGCCAGCTCTGCAAGAGGTAAGTCATCCCTACAGCAGTAGGGTGCTATACCTCTTTTAAAAAAAAAAAAATGTTTTATTCCTTTTTAGATTTCGACTGGCGAAAGCAGCGCATGCGCTGCTCTCGTCAGAGAGACCTTTTGGAATCGATTCAGCCAAAGCTGAATGCACGCGTGTCCAGATGGACAAAGATGACTGCTCTCGCCATCCGCAAAGCTAAACATGCACGCGTAGGGACAAAAAATGCACACGCATGGATCTGCACCTCCAGCAGGCCGCTGCGCTGCAACCTGCCCGTGCCTGCTGCTGCCGCCACCGCCATCTCTGCTGCCGCCACCGCCATCTCTGCTGCCTGCTCAGCATGCCAGGGCACGGCACAGGCCTTTACTCTGGCGGCTCGGAGACAGTGAATACTTTTCGAGCCAAGTAATCGCTTTCTCTCGGCTGATGTCTGCGGGATGGAGCGAATCCGCGAAACCTAAGAAGCGCCGAAAAAAACAGAGCCGGCAAACAAACCGCCGGAATCCCACCTGCCACCGTGCGGGCACCGATCGCTCACCTGCGGCGAGGGCCGTGGGTCACACTCAGCCTGTACGTGAGTTACGGCCTGAACTCCTATCCCGGACAGTCCTCGCACTTCGGATACAGTAGAACTAATTCTGATGGATACATCTGCCAGTGGACTCCTCACCTTGTGAATATCCCCTGCGCCAGCATTCCACAGAACTTTTTGTTCGAGGCATATGAGCTGCAGATTATACACTGTGCATAGATCGCCATCTGGTGTTGGGCCCGGATGTTTGCAGTTTGTTTTTCTTCTTGGACAGTCTTTGGAAGTCACAAGTTCGGTGACTCCTCCTTCGGTCCGTACTGAGCATGGGCTTCGGCTCCATCCTCAGATAGTTTTTTTCCGCCATCGGGCTCGGATGTAATACTTCGTGCTCCGGCTTCGAACCTTTCCAGTTCGACCTTCGACGAAAAATCCTCGTCCATCGAGATTCTTTAGACGAAATCGACTTCTTCATCTCTCTCTTCGGCACTTCTTCGATTCCAGGCATCGGCTGCGGCCTTCGGGCCTATCTCGACTCCGGTCTCGGCCGATGGAAAGGACTCCCTTCAAGAAGTGCCCAAAATGTGGGTCTAAATTTCCCCACACCGACCTCCATCAGGTGTGCAACCTCTGCCTCTCTCCCGAACACGAGGCCCGAGACTGCCCCGCCTGCAAGTCTTTTCGTTCGAAAAAGACTATTCGGGATCGACGAGCTCGACGCACCATGGCACACTCATCGACCTCTGCTCCACCTGACATCTTCGGAGAAGACACCGGAGCTTCGGGACAGCAGCACACCGAGCTGGAGGACGACGTCGTCCGCGCTTCCGAGGCAGACTACTCCGATGTGGAGGAGATCACACCGGCGCAGAAGTTCGTGAGTACTCTACCCCCTCCCACTCCCGTGCCCATACCGAAAGAGACTCCGGTTACCCCTTCGCCTCCGGGCCTAGGGAAGACCAAGCATACTGCTTCCATCACCCCACCTTCGGGCCCGGTGAAAAAGCATCACAAGTCTCCTGGCGGCTCGGGCCCGAGCCAGCCTCCTAGCGGCGCCGAAAAACATTCTTTGGCACCGAAGAAAACAACCTCTGTCCCGAAGCCATCGGTGTCGAAACCTGGCCTCTCGGTGCCGACCAAACACAAATCCCTCGGCACCGACGCCTCCGTGGCGAAGCCTGCCTCGGCGCCGACCAAAAAATCGGATACTCCGAGAAAGCACGGCGCGGACAAACCGACGAAGCCTTCGGTTCCGAAATCATCGGCACCGATGGAGGAACCGGTGCTGGAGGAACTTTTCACACCGGATCCTCTTCAAAAGACTTTAACAAAGGATCCAAGGACTGGACATTTAATTTTGTCTTCCAAGAAAAGACTTTTGGACAAGCCAACTCCTCCTCCACCACCAAAACGGAAGGACTCTGCCACATCCCCGTTCAGAGTACCCTTCCCACCACCACCACCTCCTCCTCCACCCCCTCCATCTCCGCCCCCATCTTCTCCACCCTTGCCTCATCGGTCTCCAACCCCGTCTCCAGACCCTGATGACCACGGAGATCCATTCTATGACCCCACGGATGCCCCGCAGGACCCCACTCCTCCGGGAACACCTGACCCATGGGAGGATTATCACAATCCCGATGTGCCTCAGGATGATCTCTATCCATCCAGGCCGTCTCCACCAGAGGACTCCCTGGGGTTCCACCACCTCTTAAAACGGGCGGCACATTACCATGGGGTGGAATTACACAGTGATCCAGTTGAGGAAGACTTCCTACTTGACACATTTGACATAGCAGATAAATCCACCGCTATATTACCCATACTTAAAGGGGTGACCAAGCATGCCACAGAGGTTTTCAAAGACCCCGTTAGAGCTAGGGTCTTAAACCCCAGAATAGAAAAGTACAAGGCAGCCCCCACGGATCCTGTCTATATTAAAGGACCTGCGCCCCTAGACTCACTAGTGGTTTCCACAGCTAGGAAGCGCTCCAACTCTGTCATCTGGTGAGGCTCCACCGCCTGATATGGAGTCCAAGCTTTTAGATGCATCAGGCAAACGCACTGCCTCGCAAGCTGCCAATATGCTGCTGGCGAGGTACGATAGAGCACACTATGATGAGCTGGAGGCTCTCATGCAGCATCTCCCGGAGAAATATAAGAATAAAGCTCACGAACTAATACAAGAGGGAAAGATTATTACCAACACCTCTATTAAATGTGCACTTGACGCAGCAGACACGGCGTCCAGGGCTATAAACACCAGTGTTCTGCTTCGCCGTCACGCCTGGCTCAGGATCTCAGGCTTTAAACCAGAGGTCCAAGCATCTATATTAAACCACTCTTTTGACCAACAATACTTATTTGGCCCAAAAGTAGACGAAGCCCTGGAAAAAATGAAGAAGGCTACAGATACGGCGAAGTCTATGGGAGCCCTGCAATCGCAAACCCCTAGACGCTCCTTCCGCCGTTCCTCCTTTCGAGGCTCTAGCAGAGGTTACTCTTCCGATAACGCCTCCACTTCCTACAAGTCCCCTCCTCAGAATACCTTCTCAAAGGGCTACCAAAGAGGTGGATATCGCGGAAACAATAAAGGCAGGGGCAATACCAACACCGCCCGTTCTGCCACACCGCCCACACAATGACTTTCCCCCGCTCCCCCCAGACCATTCCACTCCGGTCGGGGGCAGACTACAAGACTTCCTTCAAACCTGGGAGGCCATAACATCAGACAAATGGGTAACCCAAATTATTTGGTCAGGGTACTGTCTCAAACTAACTTCTACCCCCCCCAAATATTCCATCCAGACACCGTGCGATGTCACAAGAACATACTACACTTCTGAAACAAGAGGTACTCTCCCTCCTGCAAAAACACGCGATAGAGCAGGTACCCGTCGATCAGCAAAATCTAGGGGTCTACTCTCTGTACTTTCTCATACCGAAGAAAGACTAGACCCTACGGCCCATTCTAGACCTCCGGCCTCTAAATGCATACATTCATTCAGACCATTTTCATATGGTAACTCTTCAGCAAGTTCTCCCACTCCTCCGTCAGGGCGACTTTCTCACTACACTGGATCTGAAAGACGCATACTTTCATATGCCAATACACCCTGCTCACAGAAAGTACCTCCGATTTGTGGTGGACGGCCAACATTATCAGTTCAAGGTTCTCCCCTTCGGGGTCACAACCGCACCACGGGTGTTTACCAAATGCCTGGCAGTAGTGGCAGCACACCTCAGAAGACATAACATTCACGTCTTCCCCTACCTGGACGACTGGCTCATAAAAGCCGCGTCCTACCACCAGTGTGTGCAGAATACAAACACTACCATACAACTACTCCACCAGCTAGGCTTTACGGTGAATCACCAAAAGTCCCACTTGATACCGTCTCACACAAAGCAATACCTCGGAGCCACTATAGACACCTCAAAAGCTATAGCCTATCCCAACTCGGCCAGAATCTCAAGCATGCAAGCCCTGCGCCAAAAGTTCCTTCTTCAGCACTCTCTCCCAGCAAGAGTGTTCATGAAACTAATAGGGATGATGGCGTCTTGCATTTTCATAGTGCCCCATGCAAGACTTCACATGCGTCCACTCCAAGAGTGCCTAGCACGCCAGTGGAACCAGGGTCAGCTGACGGATCTGGTGTTGGTGGACGGCCGCACCCATCAATCTCTGCAGTGGTGAAACACCACAAACCTTTCCAAAGGGCGACCGTTCCTGGACCCGGTTCCTCAGGTGATTCTAACAACGGACGCATCGCTCTCCGGCTGGGGAGCGCATCTATTACACCTCACAGTGCAAGGTCTATGGACGCCACAACAGAGGTTACTCCACATCAACCATCTGGAGTTATTGGCAATCTTTCTAGCCCTGAAATCGTTTCAGAAACAAATTTCAGCCAAGGCAGTCCTAATTCGCACAGACAATATGACTGCAATGTAACAGGGGGGGACACACTCTCCCCAGCTCTCCCCCTTAGCACAGAGCATATGGAGATGGGCAATTCCACAAAAAACCTTTCTCCTGGCACAACACGTCCCAGGCATACAAAACACCATGGCAGATCTGCTCAGCAGACAAACGCAGCAAATGCACGAATGGGAACTGCATCCACAAGTTCTTCACCCATTCTTTCACAAGTGGGGGCATCCTCAAATAGACCTCTTCGCCACCCACGAAAACAAAAAATGCCCAAGCTTCGGTGCCAGATACCCACACCCATTGTCCAAAGGCAATGCGATATGGATGAACTGGTCAGGCAGATTTGCATACGCCTTTCCACCTCTCCCACTAATTCCGTTAGTGGTAAGGAAGCTACAGCAGCACTCCCTCACACTCATTCTGGTAGCCCCAACATGGGCCAGGCAGCCGTGGTACACCACACTACTACAGCTCTCGGTGGTACCACATCAAAAACTGCACCTGTCCCCATGCCTCCTAACCCAGAACCATGGAGAAATCAGGCACCCGGACCCAGCTCAGCTCAACCTTGCGATCTGGCTCCTGAAATCTTAGAATTTGGATACCTTAATCTTCCCCCTGATTGCATGAACATTATCAAGGAAGCCAGACGCCCTACCACTCGAGCATGCTATGCCGCAAAGTGGAAGACATTTGTTGTTTACTGCTGTAACAACACAATCAACCCCTTAGATGCATCCATACAGCACATCATATGCTATCTGCTCCATCTTCAAAGGTGTAACTTGGCGTACTCGTCCATCCGTCTACACCTAGCAGCAATTGCTGCTTACCTACAAAACAGACAACATTTATCACTGTTCAGAGTGCCTGCTATTAAAGCCTTTATGGAAGGCCTTAAACGAGTAATTCCACCCAGGGCACCACCCTCACCTGTGTGGAATCTAAACGTAGTTCTTACAAGGCTAATGGGTCCGCCTTTCGAACCAATGCATAAATGTGAGCTACAGTTCCTCACTTGGAAAACAGCTTTCCTCGTAGCTATCACTTCCCTTAGAAGGGTTAGCGAGATACAAGCGTTCACTATACAAGAACCCTTTTTACAAGTACATCACAGCAAGGTGATACTTCGCACAAATCCAAAATTTCTGCCCAAGGTCATTTCCCCCTTCCATCTTAATCAATCGGTGGAGTTACCGGTTTTTTTCTCGCAACCGCAATCTGTTGCAGAACAGATGCATACTGGTAAGTAGCATATTCCGTTCGAGGCATATGAGCTGCAGATTATACACTGCATAGATTATATAGCAGTAACCAACCCTAGCGGCGACCACCGGTATCCGTTGCAGTAGTTTGAAACAGTGTCTTTAGTACAGCCTGGCCCACACTAGCTTGTTGTTTGGAGTGCACATCTACACAGTAATGTTTTGTGAAGGTGTGCGGTGTGGACCATGTGGCTGCCTTGCAGATGTCATCTAAGGGTATGTTCCCTAGAAAAGCCGTAGAAGCCTCTATCTTTCTTGTAGAGTGGGCTTTAGGTTGAACAGATAATGTTCGTTTTGCTTTGTGATAGCAAATTTGTATACACTTTACAATCCACCTAGCTATCCCTGATTTTGAAATGGGATTGCCTTTATGCGGTGGAGAGAAGGAGACGAACAACTGTTTAGTCTTTCTGAAAGGTTGCGTTCTTTGTATGTAGTACAGTAAAGCCCTTTTAACATCAAGTGTATGTAGAACCCTTTCTGAGCTGCAGATCTATACACGCCCACCCGCCTCCCCGGCTACCTGTATCCGTTCCAGGCTATCTTATTTAGATACAACACACATGGGTTTCTTCACTATTATCACTACGCTCCATCTTTTCCCTGCTGGCGAAAAACAATCTGAGGATGGAGCCGAAGCCCATGCGCAGTACGGACCGAAGGAGGAGTCACCGAACTCGTGACTTCCAAAGACTGTCCAAGAAGAAAAACAAACTGCAAACATCCGGGCCCAACACCAGATGGTGATCTATGCGCAGTGTATAGATCTGCAGCTCTACATGCCAAGAACAGATGCATACTGGTAAGTAGCATATTCCTTCCCAGCTCTCTACGCCGACGTGGACGACTCTATATGACGTCACCGGAGCCATAAGAGAGCCACGTCGGCGTGATGACGTCAGTTCCCTTTTATCCGCGCTGTCGACACGCAACGGTTTTCCAGCACTCTCCTGCTACTTTGTAGTCGTGTATTGTGTTACTGTTGAAAAAAAAATGCCATGTCTTCGACTAGGAAGTCGGGTTTCAACCTTGTAGGGAATGTGGGGGCCACATGTCGATGACAGACCCCCATGAAGATTGTTTGTGGTGCCTTTCTTCTGACCACGACGTGGAGGATTGTTCCAGCTGCAGAATGATGAATCCCAAGGCCTTGAAGGAAAGGGAGGCGAAGCTCTTCATGGCCAAGGCTAAGAAGGAGAAGAGAGGTAGGAAGAAGGAGAGATCGAGACCGGAGTCGTCGACTTCGCATTCTTCGAAGTCGAAGAAACACCATAAGAAAAGGAAGCATTCCTCTCGGCGCCTGTCTTCGAAGAGCAAGGCGTTGAGATAGACTTCGCCTCGACGTCGAAGTAAGGATGTGTCTCCTTCTCCATCTAAGTCTCCAGAGAGATCTCCTTCGCCGAAGCGGTCCCCGGCGCAGTCACCGGTTCCAGTGGAGTCTTCGGCTTCTGAAGCCGAGCAAGAACAGGAAAGAGAGCCTTCTCCGGAGCCGGGTGATCCTACGGTGCCTGTTGAGGACACTACTGCTCCGGTACCAGGTACTCCTCAGCCGGATCCGGGTTTAATCCCTTATCCGCAGTTCCCAACTCCGGGTGCGGATTAGACGCATTTTTTAAATGCTATGTATGGGATTTTCCAACGGGCTGCCGTCCCATCCGGCGCACCTACTGGTCCCATGGGTCCTATGGCATACACTCTGGGAGTGCCGCAGCATTATGCTCAGGCCCCGTTTATGCCCTTTCTGCCGATGGCGCCTTCGTGGCAGTTTCTGGCGCCGTCTGGGGATCCATCTCGGCTTCGATTGGATCGACCTTAGGAGCCTTCCTCGACGCCGTTGCCGACTCCCTCGGCTCCGCGTCAGGCGCCGTCGACTCCGGCGCCGCCGACACCTCCGGCTCCACGTTCGGTTCCACCTACTCCACGTACGCCGCCGGTTCCTCGGATCCGCTCAAGGAGAGAGGCCCTGAGAGTCTTGGAAGAGGAGCGTTATAGGGAGGAGGTGGAAGAAGGTGAGGTGGATACTTCTTCTGATGACTTTGAGGGGATTCAAGAGGCTAGCGGTCTCGATACAACTCCGGAATGGGAGCATTCTTCCACTAGGTCCTCTCCACCGCAGGAACTGGCTCCTTACCATCTTGTAATAAAGAAGGCCGCAGAGTTGCTGGACTTGCAGTTGCCCTCTGCTGAGTATAAACCTAACCTTCTGACGGAGGGGTTACATTCGCCTACCTCGACCAGTGAGCCTTTGTTGCCTTTTAATGAGGCTATTTTGGAGCCAGTTATGGACGTCTGGTGTAAGCCACTCTCTTCGCCGGCAGTCTCCAGACAGGTGGCAAGAAGATATAGGGTGGCTCCTGGGGATCCAGGCTTTCTTTCTTCCCACCCTTCTCCAGAAAGTCTGGTGGTACAGGCGTCATGCTAGAAGCATGCATCAGGAGCTTTTCCTCAGACTCCTCCGGATGGGGAGTCTTAAGAAGGCGGATCAGGCGGCTAAAAAGACCTGTTCGAGGCATATGAGCTGCAGATCACACACTTTGGATAAGATGGCCATCTGGTGTTGGGCTCGGATGATTGCAGGTTGTTGTTGTCTTCGGATGAAGCCTTTTGGTCACGAGATAGGTGACTCCTCCTCTGGACAACAGTGCGCATGGGCATCCACTCCATCCTCGGATTGTTTTTTTCCGCCATTGGGTTCGGATGAACTTTTCCACTCCGGCTGAAAACTTCTGAAAATCCAGCTTCCGAAACCAACAACCTTTACAACTCGACGTCTAAATCCAGTAGGACCGGTTCCGGATACGGCTCATGGAAAGGACACCTTTTAAAAAATGCCCCCAATGTGGAGTAAAGTTCCCCCACAGTGACCACCACGAGGTCTGCAACCTGTGCCTCTCGCCGGAACATAACAAATCCAACTGTCCAGCCTGCGCCGCATTCCGTTCCAAGAAAACCATCCGGGACCGAAGAGCTCGACGCCATATCATGGCCAGACCAGCTCCAGAACCAGCGGACATCTTTGCCCAGGATGTCCCGGAAGACGATTCCGAAGACCTCCAAATCGTATCCGAAGCGGACGATTCTGATGACCTCATCACTCCGGGGCAACGAGTGAGTACCAGTGCCCCTACCCCAACCCCCCGAAAAAAGACATTGGTCAAGACTCCGCCAGCTGGCCCCAGTCGCGACCAAAAATCATCTTCAGAAGCCCCGCCCTCGGGCCCGGCTCCGAAGAAATATAAGCCTGCAGGTGGCTCGGGCAAACCACATGTTATTGTGCCCACAATACCTTCGGCACCGAAGACTCCACACCTCTCTGCACCAAAGCAGGCTCCGAGACCATCGAGGCCGAAATCTCTACTGGCACCAAAACGTTCTTCGGCACCGAAGTCTCCACCGGCACCGGAAATTTCTTCGGCACCGAAACCATCGTCTGTACCGAAAAAAGTCCACAAAGACTCTACCGATCACCCAAAACATAGATCGGAACCGAAAAAGTCGGCACCAAAGCCACTTTCGGACAATGAAGAACTTTTTCGCCCGGATCCCACGCAAAAAAAGGATTTATATCAATCCAAAAACCGGACATGTCACCGCTGTGCCATACAAGAAAAGGAAGCTGGACACAACATCTCCTCCAGCTCCCATAAAGAAGAAGGACTTTGCCACCTCAACCATTCGTCCTTCCTCTCCTATATCACCGCTCATCCCACCCCCTCTGCCCCACCTCCTTCTACTCTACCATCTCCTTCACATACACCACCTCCACAGGATTATGATGATGATTTAGGGGGAGGGGGAGACCCGGATGACCTTAATGATCCTTTCACACTCCTGGATACGGCACCCTTAGATGACTGGGCTTACCCTTTACCTGATATTCCTGATCCCACTACATACCCCTCCCCTCCTTATGACCACCTAGGGTTTGGACAACTGATAAACAGGGCGGCACTGTTCCATGGCGTCACCATGCACTCAGATACACCTGAAGAGGACTTTCTTCTAGACACATTTGAGCAGTCGCAAAAATCAGTTCAGATCTTGCCCATGATTAAGGGAGTCATAAAACACGCCACAGAGGTTTTTAAAGACCCTGTTAGAGCTAGGGTTCTTAACCCCCGAATTGAAAAAAAATATAGACCGGCCCCACAGGATCCCACGTACATTAAAGCACAGCTCCCTCTAGACTCTTTAGTCGTTTCAAACGCAAGAAAGCGGGCTAACTCCCAAACAACAGGAGACACACTGCCCCCAGACAAAGAGTCCAAGCTATTAGAGGCCTCGGGCAAAAGAGTTGCAGCACAAGCTGCTAACCATTGGTGTATTGCCAACACACAAGCCTTATTAGCCCAATATGATGGGGCTCATTATGATCAGCTAGAAGATCGTTTACAACAACTGCCAGATCAGTACAAATCCCAGGCCAATGACCTCATCCAAGAGGGAAAACTCATATCTAATGCATCAATCAAATGTGCACTAGACGCAGCGGACACTGCCTCTAGGGCGGTCAACACAAGCATACTACTTATACGCCACGCATGGCTACGTATTTCAGGCTTTAAGCCGGAAGTACAAACAACCATTCCTGCTCAACCATTCAACCAAGAGCAACTATTTGGACCCGCAGTAGACACTGCACTAGAGAAGATGAAGAAAGATAACGAGACTGCTAAATCAATGGGAGCATTACAGTCTCCACAACCCCGAGGCTCCTTTCGACGCTCCTTTTACAGGGGAGCCTCCAAAAATGTGGGAACAGACACCTCTTCCACTTTCAAAACCTCCGCACAAACATCCCCTAACAGAGTATATTTTAGAGGAGGATATAGGGGAAACAATACCAAGGGCCGAGGACGGGGCAATACCAACACCCGCACCTCTCCAGCCACTAAACAGTGACTTGCCCCCACTCCCCCCAGACCATTCCACTCCAGTCGGGGGAAGACTCCAACAGTTCCTACCTGTCTGGAATTCCATCACAACAGACAAGTGGGTAAGACAAATTATCCAGTTTGGTTACTGCCTCGAACTCAAAAACACCCCCCCCACACATACCACCCAAACACCGTCCAATGTCACCACACCATCTTACACTCCTCAAACAGGAAATTCGGTCCTTGCTTCAAAAACACGCAATAGAACCAGTTCCACTCCAACATCAGGGTACACGAGTATATTCTCTATACTTCCTAATTCCCAAAAAGGACGAGACTTTAAGACCCATACTCGACCTCAGACTACTATACCAGTACATACACTCAGATCACTTCCATATGATCACTCTCCAACAAGTCCTCCCACTGCTTCAACAAGGCGACTTCCTTGCCACATTGGACCTCAAGGACACATACTTTCTGATGGATACATCTGCCAGTGGATTCCTCACCTTGTGAATATCCCCTGCGCCAGCAACGTTCGGAAACTTTTGTAGCTGTCCACGCCGATGAGGTCGAAGACGACGTCACAGAGACACGGCTCCGCTCGCGAATCCGCTGACGTCACCGGCTCCATAAGAAGACCTCGTCGGCGTGATGACGTCAGTTCCCTTTTTTCCGCGCCGACGACGCCAACGGATTTCGGGAATCGTTACTAGTGGCATTACTTGTTACTTTGTGTATTTTCTGGAATTTCTCTGTTCTTCTTTGATAATGTCAACGAGGAAGTCTGGTTTCAAGCCTTGCCAAGAATGTGGCAAGCACATGTCTATCACCGACCCGCACGACGATTGTGTTTGGTGTTTGTCTTCAGACCACGATGTGGGAGGTTGCTCAAGCTGTCGTAAAATGAGCTCGAAGGCGCTTCAAGAAAGAGAGGCGAAGCTCTTCATCGCCTGAATGAAGAAGAAGGAAAAAAGAGGAAGGAGGTCTGGTTCCAGGTCGAGGTCGGCGTTCAAGTCGACTTTGGGGCATGCTTCAAAGAGCATAAAAAGAAGAGGAGGCATTCTTCGCATCATCATTCCGATAAAGGTTCGGCTTCGAAGACTAAGTCACCTACTCGACGTCGGAGAGAGTCAGTGTCTCCTTCTCCAGTCCCGGCTTCGCCTCCAACTCCTTCTCTGGTGACTTCGCCGGTTCCGGCTGCTTCTCCAGTGCCGGTGTCATCCCCGACGCCGGTTCCATCTCCGGCTCCAGCGAGTCCTCCGACTCCGGTCCCGGATGAGAATTGTCAGGCTCCGGGTGAGACTGTGACGCCGCTTGTTCCACCGTCGGCGCCGGCAGGCCCGAGTCTGGTGTTACCTGACCAGTATCCTGCTTTTCCTGGTCCAGGTCACGACCCTACGCATTACCTGAATGCTATGTATGGGGTGTTTTCAAGGGCAATGTATAACCCTGGTGCACCGATGGGTCCGATGGCTTTCAATTTGGGAGTGCCGCAGGTCTACCTTCAAGCTCCGTTTATGCCATTCTTTCCAGCGACGCCGTCTTGGCAGCTACCGGCGCCGAGAACATCGACGCCGCTTCCCTCTTCACCGGCGCCGACTCGACTTCGTTCGCCCGCTGATCCGCGTTCTACGCCACTGCTGGCGCCGTCGGATTCGCACACGGCGCCGCAGATACGGATTCGTTCAAGGAGGGAAGCACAGAGTGGTGGATGAGAGACGCTTTCTGTTGGAAGAGGCTGAAGAGGGAGAGTTAGTGGAATCTGATGATGTGTTTGAAGAGTTAAAGGAGGCAAGTGGACTGGAATTGTCTCCAGAGTGGGAGATCACTCCACCATCGGATGAACCCTCTAAAGAAGCAGCACCGTATCATGCGGTGATTAGAAAAGCTGCGGAATTGTTGGATCTCCAATTACCAACAGAATTTAAAGCTAATATTCTTACTGAGGTGTTGCATTCACCTACTGCGGTCTCAGAACCCTTGCTACCCTTTATCGAGGCTATTATGGAACCTGTGCTAGAGGTATGGCGCAAACCTTTTTCAGCTCCTGCAGTCTCCAGGGCAGTTGCAAGGAGATATAGAGTGGCTCCGGGGGATCCTGAATTTTTAACTTCGCACCCTTCGCCTGAAAGCTTGGTAGTTCAGGCGGCTTGTTCAGGACGATCAAAAGGGGCTTTTCCTCAGGTTCCAGGAGACAGGGAGGCTAAGAAGGTGGACCAATCGGCCAAAAAGGTCTTTTCATCAGCCAGTATGGCTCTTAAGTCGTCAAATGCAACGTGTTTGTTGGGTCGCTATATCCATGCGCTTATGGACTCGGCAAAGAAGTTGGCACCAAAGCTGTCAGAAGAGGATAGGGCCGGCTTCAATGAAGTACTGACTGATGCCCAGGCGGCTGCTCGCCAAGTTATCCAAAGTGGTCTGGACACAGCAGACTCAGTTGCCAGAGTCATGGGGTCTTCGGTCGCCACCAGGAGGGGTGCGTGGCTAAAGTCCTCTGAATTCTCCTCTGATGTGCAGTCAACTTTATTAGACTTGCCTTTTGATGGGTCTGGTTTGTTCGGGAAGAAGGCGGATGCTGCTCTCGAACGATTCAAGGAGAGTAAGGCTACGGCTAGGTCGTTGGGCCTTCAATCCCAGCCGAGAGGAACTTTCAAAAGGTATAGAGGCTTTGGTAGGGCGACTTTTCGCTCTTACAGACCAGTCCAGCAGCAGCAACAACAACAGCAAGGCTCTTTGTCCAAGGGATACAGAGGAAGAGTTAGGGGTCGCTCACGTGGCCGTCAACTCTCCTCCTCCTCTTCCTCTTCCTCAGTCCCTCCCACCTCCGCAAAGCAGCCCTAGATTCGACATTCCGGATCATGCTGGTCCTGTGGGGGGCCGGCTTACCCATTTTCTACAAGATTGGGAATCTGTAACTACAGATCTCTGGGTTCTGGATCTTGTAGAAAATGGGTACGCCCTTCCCTTTCGGGAATTCCCTCCAAATTACCCTCCTTGCCAAGGGGCTTGCTCGGAGGACCACCGTCTTCTCCTGCAGGAGGAAGTCCTGAAGTTGTTTCAGAAAGGTGCGATAGAGGTGGTTCCAGAGCAGGAGAGGGGTCAGGGATGTTACTCCCGGTATTTTCTGATTCCGAAAAAAGACGGCAGGTTGCATCCGATATTGGACCTCAGAATCCTGAACTTTTACCTGAAACAGGAGAAGTTTAAGATGCTCACCCTTGCGCAGGTTCTTCAGGCGCTGAATCAGGAGGACTGGATGGTGTCGCTCGACTTGCAGGATGCGTATTTCCACATCCCCATCCTGAAGTCGCACAGGAAGTACCTCCGGTTTACGGTAGGGTCGCAACATTATCAGTTTGCGGTCCTCCCGTTTGGTCTTACTTCGGCACCTTGAGTCTTCACAAAGGTGATGGCGGTGGTGGCAGCCCATCTCAGAAGGTCAGGGATTTCAGTTTTCCCTTATTTAGACGACTGGCTGATCAAGGCGGAGTCGTCGGAGAAGGTGCTGCGTCATCTGCAGGATACAACTCGGCTGTTGTACAAATTGGGTTTTTCGATCAACGTGCCCAAATCTCACCTGGTGCCCTCTCAGCGCAACCTGTTCATAGGTGCGGTACTGGACACTACTGTGTGTCGAGCATTCCCTCCTCCTCAAAGGATTCTCGACATACAGGAAATGATTCCTTTATTTTTCAACGGAGCGGTCGTTCCAGTTCTGAAGGTCCTTCGCCTGCTCGGTCTGTTCGCCTCCTGCATCCTGTTGGTCAACCATGCACGCTGGCACATGAGGGCGCTACAGTGGTGCCTCCGCAAGCAGTGGTATCAGCACAAGGGAGATCTCAGGGAGTCTGTGAGGATCTCCAGAGAAGCTGCAGCGGAAATGTCTTGGTGGAGCGTGGAGGGCAATCTGTCCCAAGGGAAGCCCTTCCATTTACCTCCATCGGTGGCCACAGTGATAACGGATGCATCCACTTTAGGTTGGGGTGCTCATCTGGGGGATCTGGAGATCAAGGGTCTTTGGTCTCCGGAGGAAAGGTTGCTTCACATCAACCTTCTGGAATTGCGGGCGATTCGTTTGGCACTCAAGGCCTTCCTCCCTTCCCTTCGCGGTCAGTCTGTTCAAGTTCTGTCGGACAACACGACCGCGATGTGGTATATAAACAAACGGGGAGGGGTGGGGTCTCTTTGTCTCTGCAGAGAGGCCCTGCGTCTATGGTCCTGGGCTCAGGACCATCGGATTTGTCTGATGGCAAATCATCTGGCCGGGGTGTTGAACGTGCGTGCGGACAGTCTCAGTCGGCAGTTCTCCGCCGACCACGAGTGGAGGCTTCATCCGGAGGTGGTTCGTCACGTCTTCCGGATGTGGGGAACTCCTCGGGTGGACCTGTTCGCCACCCACGAGAATGCTCACTGCCCGTCATTCTGCAGTCTCCAGTATCCGCTGCTGGGGGAGTTAGGGGACGCGTTTCAGTTGAGTTGGGGCTCACGTCTCCTTTACGCTTTTCCTCCCATACCCTGGATTCCTCGGGTTCTGAGGAAGATTCGCCAAGACCGGGCCCAAGTTATATTGGTCGCCCCGGATTGGCCAAGAAGGGTGTGGTACACAGATCTTCTCCACCTCTCCTCGTGCCCTCCGCTCCGTCTCCCTCTGAGGGCAGACCTCCTCTCGCAATCGGAGGGGCAGGTTCTACACCCCCACCTCCAGAGCTTACACCTTCATGCCTGGAGATTGAACGGGGCAACCTGAATTCTTTCTCTCTCCCGCCAGATGTGGTGGATGTTATTTTATCGGCCAGGCGACACTCCACCAAATCCATGTATTCCTATAGATGGTCTAAATTTGTACTCTGGTGTGGGGAGAGGTCAATCGATCCTTTGAAGGCTAACATTTTGCAGTTTGCCCTTTCTCTTGCTCAGCAAGGCTTTGCTGTGGCTACAGTTAAAGGATATTTATCGGCTTTGTCGGCATTCCTATGCCTGCCGGATCAGCCGTCACTGTTCAAGTCACCTATTGTTCTTCGTTTTATAAAGGGTCTTACAAATAAGCAAATAAGTTTCCTCCTACTCCCTTTATTGTGCCCCAATGTGACTTAAATCTTGTATTCACTTATCTTATGGGTTCTCCCTTCGAGCCCTTACATAAGTGTCCCTTGAGGCTGTTGTCTTTCAAGATGGTATTCCTTATCGCAATTACCTCGGCAAGGAGGGTAAGTTAGCTTCAAGGTCTTAGTTCAAAGCCCCCATTCTTGACTGTGCGTGCTGAACGAATGGTACTCCGGACCAGGGCTGCGTTTTTGCCTAAGGTGGTAACTCCTTTCCATCTGGGACAATCCATTACCCTTCCTTCTTTTTATCCTCCCCCTCATCCTTCCAAGGAGGAGGAGAGACTTCACCGTTTGGACCCTAAAAGGGGGGTGAGCTTTTACCTGGACAGGACAAAGGACATCAGGGTTGATGATCAGGTCTTCGTGGGCTTTGCTGGCTGCAGGAAAGGTCGAGCGGTGCACAAGCGCACCCTTTCCAGGTGGATTGTCTTGTGCATCAAGATTTGCTACTCTTTGGCTGGTAAGGAGCCTCCGGAGGGTTTAAGGGCTCATTCCACTAGAGCAAAGTCTTCCACCTCTGCTTTGTCTAGGGGGGTTCCTGTGGAGGACATTTGTAGGGCGGCAACTTGGGCCTCCCTTCACACCTTCGCAAAACATTATTGTTTGGACACCGAGGTGAGGAGGGACGGACATTTTGCTCGTTCCGTCCTTCAGGATTTTCTGGTGTAGAAGGGTGGACACCCTCCTCCGGGAGTGGGGACTGCTGTGGAATCTATTCACAAGGTGAGGAATCCACTGGCAGATGTATCCATCAGAAGAACAAGTTACTTACCTTCGGTAACGCTTTTTCTGGTGGATACAGTATCTGCCTGTGGATTCCTCACTGACCCACCCGCCTCCCCGTTGTCCATCCTTCTATACCAGTGATTCTATATCAGTATTTCTATGCTGTATTTCTATTGATGGTTTCAAATTGGTTTATTACTGTCAAGGAAGTGATGTTATTTATATTCTCTACACTGTGTGTGTTGATATGCATATTGTGTACTGTGTATGCTGTTTATGTACATATTGCTGTCAGTCCGTCCGTGTGCCTTGAAAGCACGGAAAAAAGGGGCGGAACTGACGTCATCACGCCGACTAGGTCTTCTTATGGAGGCGGTGACGTCAGCGGAGTCGCGAGCGGAGCCCTGTCTCTGTGACGTCGTCTTCGACCTCATCGGCGTGGACTGCTACAAAAGTTTCCGAACGTTGCTGGCGCAGGGGATATTCACAAGGTGAGGAATCCACAGGCAGATACTGTATCCACCAGAAAAAGGGTTACCGAAAGTAACTTGTTCTTCACATCCCCATTGTGAGAAAGTGCCATCTTTCTTGCATGGTATGCCCCCACTTTTTGCTAAATTGCTGAATGTACTTTGACTGAGTGTACCCTGGACTCCTGCCAATCAGGTGCCCAGGGCCTATGTTCCTTCCTTAAAACACACAAACTCCAAATTGGCAAACCCTGGCCACATGTCAGCCCCTAGTAAATGGTACCCAAGGTACCCAGGGCCTTGTGACCAGGGAAGGCCCCTAAGGGCTGCAGCACTCATTGTGCCACCCTTAAGGGCCCTGTACCCTTACACACACACACTGCCTTTGCAGGCTGAGTGTCTGGGTGCAGGACAAAATAAAGAGTCGACATGGCACACATCTAATTGTGTGCCATGCCCAACACCCACACTGCCAAGGCATATGTCAGTCACCCCTCTGGCTGGGTGCCTAATGCCCATGGTGTGGGCACAGGAGCAGGAGCCCTGTGCCCCTACAGTACCCAGGTCCATTCCCGGGCCCTGTAAGTGCAGTGCTGCCATTTAAGAGTACATGGTGCTGAGAGCTCTTCAAACACGAGCTCCACAGCACCATAATGGCAACACTGAAGACTGGGAAGTTTGGTATCAAACTTCTCAGCACATTAAACCCACACTGATGCGAGTGTGAGATTTAATGTACCAAGCACCCCAGAGGGCATCTTAGAGATGCCCCCTTACAACTAACCTACAATCCACGTCTGCTCTGAGACTGCCCAGGCTGCCACACAGCAGACACGTTGCTGGACCCCTGGGTGGGAGAGCCCCTGCTCTCCCGGGCCTGCAACAATGCACATCCTGGGTGAGGTGATAAATCTCCTCCCCCAGGATGAGCAAAGGGAAGCTTCAAAGGCCTGCCGCCTCTAGGAGTTTCCCCAGGCCACTGCAACCCCCCACTCTGGCGGGAAGCTTGGCCGGAAACCCCATACAAGGACAGGGTATGTGCCAGCCTGCCCACCCCACCCCTCAGGTGGGGGAGGCGAGGTGAAGCACATCTCCAGGCTCTCGCCATCTTGAAGATGGGAGGCCCTACCCTATCAGGATTAGGCTACTGGCCCCCTCCCACAGGAGAGGGGCAGGATAGGGGGTGTACCCACCCCAGGACAAGGACCCATTGGTCCCTGACCTTCACCTACCTGTAACGCCCCTAAATCTAGTATTTAGGGGCACCCTGAACCTTCCTTCCCCAGATCCCAGATTCGAAACTACAAGAAGAGCAAGAAGAACAAAGACCTGCCCTGCAGCTACTAAAAAGAGGAAGACACCAACTGCTTTGGCCCCAGCCCTACCAGCCTGTCGACCCTCGAACCTGCTCCTGCTCCAGAGCGGCATCTCTTGTGGCCAGCAACCTCAGAAACCCCGGAGGACCTGGCTACCTTTGAACTCTGATTCCCTGGGACTCCCATGAGTAGAGGCTCTACTCAAAACCTACCTTTCACCCCTGGCAGCAGCCCGGAACCGCGATCCCAGCCCACTCTGCACCCGCCAAGCCTGGCCGGTGCCGGAGTGAACTAAACCCACGAGGACGACCCCACGACGACTGTGACCCCGAGTCCGGCACCCAAGGACCCCCCTCGACTATCCTGAAGAAGCTTGCAGCCTCAGAACAGAGTGCCACCCCAACCGCGATCAACAAGAGGGTAAGATTTCCGACATCAAAAGGCACCCCGGCGCCCCACGGCCCTCTGTGCCCAATGCCGGGGTACCTACCTATCCTTCAACTACCCAACTTACCCATCGGAGTGGTGGTGGCACCCGAAGAGTCCTCGTCCCCGAGCCTGCAGTCTTTTTCCAAACCGGAGATTTCCCATAGAAATCAATTGAGCGCCCGACGGCTCAAAAGCACCCTGGAGCCAGCCGCCCGAGTGGCCCTGGCAGTGAAAACTCTACTCTAACCTACTTCCCCACTTGCCCTGAGTAAGTGACCAGGAGCCCAGCTCCCACAGCCACGTGGCTTGCCAGACAGCAGCCACCAACCAAGGCCCCCCTATCCCTCATAGGATAACATTGGGCCTAACTCTCTCTGCACCAGGCCGTCCTGAAACCGCTGAGGGTGAACTAACTGTACCTACCTGCCACTGGGGGACCCCTGAGTCTATGCCCAGAACTTCAACTCTGCCAGTCGAGTACTTACCCTTAAACCGCTAACTTCATTTTTCTCATAGGGTAACATTGACTGGCTTTTGCTTGAAAATTCTTCTAAGTGTGGACTTTTCAAAACTTCATAGAATCACCAAAAATCAGCCGAGTGACAACGAATTTACTCACCTGCTCTTAGGTGAGCCCCAAGTGCTGGATCTTGGTGCCCAGCACTGACTCTGAAAAGTACCCACAACTATACTTACCTTTAACTCATTTTTCTTGCATAGGAAACCATTGACTGCTTTTCTGTGAAATTTCTTCTAAGTGTTGATTTCTGCAATTTCTAAATATTCCTCAAAAATCGTATAACATCTGAAAACGTAATTACTTACCTGTTTTGGATAAATGTCCCAGTACTGAGTCTAGACACCCAGTACTGGATTACAAAAGTAACGATGACCTACTGTACTTGTAACCTACATTTCCTTCCATAGGGAATCATTGATTGTTTGCTCTGAAATATTTTCTAAGTGCTCACTTTTGAAATAGCTAAATATTAGTTAAAAATCATTACAGTACCAAAGTCGACTTTTAACAGCTGATTCTGAGAACTGACCAAGGACTGGATCTAGTATCCAAGCCTGGAATTACAAAAGTAATCTACAAAGTAATCTGTTGCATATAATCTGAATTTATCATTGAGCTCAATGTATTGTGTGTAGAAATAGAGTTGCCTACTGCAACTATTTGTAACTGTTTACTAAAAAGTCGATCTGAAAGAAACACGTTAGTTAGATTGCTCACCTTAGAATATCCCCAGGCGTCAGACTGGATCCGGAAGATTTTTCGTCAGCAATACCCCTTGCGCGTCGCTAGGCGTCGTCTGCGGCTCCGTCGTCGGCGTCGTGCGCCGGAATGACGTCGTCGGAGTACTTAGACGCCGCCCTCGCTCGCTGACGTCAGTTCTTCTTTTTTCCGCGCCAGTAAGCGCAGATCCGGGAGAGCTACCCCTTTAGTCAATTTTTGACGAACTTTTTTTGATCCTTTTTGATATTGTCTCGACTCCGGTGCCGGTAGGATGCCTGGTTTTAAAGCCTGTGCTGACTGCAACCGCTTGATGTCGGTTACGGACCATCACCGCCGGTGCCTTTACTGCTTGGGCCTCGACCACGACGCGGAGTCGTGCTCGGACTGCAAGGCCCTGACCTCGAAGGCTAGACTGGAGCGGTCCCGTAAGCTTCTCGAGATTCGCCACTCGGCTCCGCGCGCCTCTCGATCCCGGTCCAAGTGGAGGTCCAAGGATCGGTCGCGGAGCCGCAGCCGACGTCACCATCGGTCGTCGGGATCCAAGTCTTCGGGTAAGTCGAAGCATTCCAAGAAGTCCAAGAGGCTACACCGCTCTTCGGACTCCCCTCGCCGGTCGCGCGACTCGGCCGAGGGTCAGGGTGGTTCCACCCCCGCGGCTCCGGCGGAGCCGCAGGCGCCGCGCAAGTCCCCATACCCTCCGGTCCCTGGGACTGACGCGACGCCGGCGGAAGTCAGTGCCTTCCTCTCGGCCATGAGGAGTCTGGCTCCGCCGTTGACGCCCGCTGGCGCGCCTTCGGGCCCCGCGGACCCGACTGGGCTGCCTTGCCTGCCGGTGGCTCCGGCCCCGGCGCTGTTGACGGCTCCGGCCTCGACGCCGCAAGCGCCAGAGGGACCCGTTCCCGAGTCCCCGCCAACGCCGGTCGACCTCGTAACGCCTCCTCTGCCGGCGTCGACACCGGTACCACCGCCGACGTCGACTCCGCTCGACGTCGAGCCCCAGTTCAGCCCCACTCCGGGCCCAGCGCCGGTACGGCGTCGATGGACGCCGCGTTCGGCGCCGCTGGAGACACATTATGTCTATCGCCCGGCTCCGCTCCTTCCTCCTGTATACCAGGAATCGGATGATGGGGACAACTGGGAGGGATCCGAGGATCCTATGGCCGTTCAGGCTCAATTGTCACAGGACTGGGCAGATGAGCTGGGGGAGGCCAGTGGCCTGGATACCTCTCCAGACACTGGATTCGTCTCTCCTCCGACTGTGGCTTCGGAGGAGGGCGCTGCTTTCTCTGTGGTGCTGCGCAAGGCGGCCGCAGCCCTTGGGCTCGAGCTGCCTGCCGTGGCTGCGAGGACTAACGTCCTTACTGAGGTGCTTCAGTCTGCAGCAAGCTCCACTGAGCCTCTGCTGCAATTCAATGAGGCCCTCATTGATGTTCTGCAGGGCACCTGGTCCAAGCCCTCCACAGTTCCTCCTGTGGATAGGAACGTCGCCAGGCGCCACCGCCCTGCTCCGGGCGACCCTAGTTTTCTGTCCCAACACCCTACCCCTGAGAGCCTGGTTATCCAGGCCTCTACCTCCCAATCCTCCTTCCCAACCGCCCCGCCGGACCGGGATTCCAAGAGACTGGAACAGTTTGGCAAGAAGCTGTTCTCCTCCCTTAGTTTGGGCCTGCGGTCCTTGAACACCGCCTGTCTCTTGGACCGTTATTCCCACTCTCTGTGGGTTGCGGTGGAGGACGTGCTGCCCCTGTGTCCGGAGGAGGTCCGGACACAACGTACTCAGGCTCTGGCCGATGGGAGGGATGCAGCGCGACATGCTATCCGATGTGGGCTTGACACTACGGACTCGCTGGGTAGGGCCATTTCTACCACAGTGGCGCTTCGACGTCACGCCTGGCTGCGGTCCACGTCATTTTCGGGCGATGTCCAGAGCACTCTCATGGACATGCCCTTTGATGGCACTCTCCTCTTTGGCGAGAAAGCGGACAGTGCGCTGAATCGCTTTAAGGACTCCCGGGCTACGGCCAAGTCCTTGGGCCTCTCGGCCCCGCGGTCGCAAACTTCCGCCCTTCGCCCCTTTCGTGGCCAAGGAAGGGGTGCCTCCTCACGTGCGCCTAGCCACCAGCCGCAGAACCAACTTGCGCGTGGTCGCGGACGTGGTTTTCGCCGAGGCGGTTCTGGAGGACGACTAGGTCAGCCCACATCCACCCCGGCAGCATCCGCCTCAAAGCCTTCCTAGTCCGAGCTTTCAGGCCCATTCCACGCCAGTGGGCGGCAGAGTTCGCCATCACCTGCTCCACTGGCGGTCCATCACTTCGGACAGGTGGGTGCTGCAAATCGTCCGAAGGGGCTACTCCCTCCCCTTCGAGACGACCCCTCCAGCCATGCCACCGCAGCACCACCGTATCTCGGGGGATCATTTGAATCTTCTCCACGAGGAAGTTTCGGCCCTCTTGGCCAAGGGGGCCGTCGAGCGCGTTCCGAGCCCAGAAGTAGGTCGTGGTTGTTATTCCCACTACTTTCTGGTTCCCAAGAAGGGCAAAGGGGGCCTACGCCCTATCTTGGACCTCCGGAACGTCAATGCCTTCCTCCGGAAGGAAAGGTTCAAGATGTTAACTTTGGCTCAGGTTCTAGCTGCCCTAGACCCCGGAGACTGGATGGTAGCGTTGGACTTGCAGGACGCATATTTCCACATCCCCATCCTGCCGGCCCACCGGCGTTACCTGCGGTTCACGGTGGGCCCAGAGCACTTTCAGTTTACCGTGCTCCCCTTCGGCCTCACCAGTGCCCCTCGGGTGTTCACGAAAGTGATGGCGGTGGTCGCAGCTCATCTGCGCATATCAGCGGTTCCAGTCTTCCCCTATCTCGACGACTGGTTGTTGAAGGCGGGATCGCCCCAGACAGTCGTCTCCCACCTCCAGACTACGGCGAATCTCCTGCATTTCCTGGGATTTTCCATCAACGTGCCGAAGTCACATCGGAGTCCCTCTCAGAAGCTCCCCTTCATCGGAGCGGTTCTCGATTCGGCGCAGTTCCGGGTCCATCCACCGGAACAGCGGGTCCGGGATATACAGGCCCTGATTTCCATCTTTCGGCCTCTATCCTGGGTTTCGGTCAGGCTAGTGTTGCGGCTTCTGGGGCTGATGGCCTCCTGCATCCTACTAGTGCATCACGCCAGGCGGCGCATGCGGGCTCTGCAGTGGGACCTGAAGTTTCAGTGGGCCCAGCATCACGGCAACCTGTCCGACCATGTCTTGATCTCGGAGGGCACTGCACAGCAGTTGCAGTAGTGGCTCACGGACCGCGATTGGGTCAAGGGCAAGAGCCTCTCCCTTCCCCAACCGGAGCATGTCATAGTGACGGATGCGTCCCTCCTGGGATGGGGTGGCCATATGGGAGAGGCGGAGATCAGAGGCCTCTGGTCTCCGGCGGAGTCTCGTCTCCACATTAACCTGTTGGAGTTGAGAGCGATCCGACTTGCACTGAAAGCCTTCCTTCCCTCTGTCAGGGGAAGTGTCGTGCAGGTGTTCACGGACAACACCACCGCCATGTGGTATTGCAACAAACAGGGCGGGGTGGGGTCGTGGACCCTTTGTCAGGAGGCTCTGCGCCTCTGGACGTGGCTGGAACACCAGGGCGTCACCCTAGTGGTTCAACATCTGGCGGGCTCTCTGAACGCCAGAGCAGACGAACTCAGCCGCCTGTGCATGATGGATCACGAATGGCGTCTGAACTCCGAAGTGGCGCAAGGTCTCTTTCAGCAGTGGGGAGAGTCTTGTTTAGATCTATTCGCCACCGAAGAGAACGCGCAATGTCAGCAGTTCTGCGCGTTGGAATTTCCAAGGCGGCACTCGCTCGGCGACGCTTTTTGTCACGAGTGGAGTTGCGGTCTGTTGTACGCCTTTCCGCCTATACCACTTCTGCCCAGAGTGCTGAAGAAGATCAGGCACGACCGGGCCCAAGTCATCTTGGTGGCTCCGGATTGGGCACGAAGGTACTGGTATCCCGAGCTACTCAGTATGTTGACCGATCCTCCGATACGTCTGCCCCTTCGGGAGGATCTTCTGTCGCAGCAGCAGGGGACGGTCCTCCACCCGAACCTGTCCAGCCTCGACCTCCATGCGTGGAGATTGAGCGGCGGCAGTTGATGCCATTTGACTTTTATTTATTTATTTATTTTAGCGATTTCTAGAGCGCCTGGTGACCCAAGGGCATCCCCGCGCTATGTGACTTGAAATCCTGTTGAGGGGGAAGAGAGGGAGGGGAGAGCAACAGAAGGAATTTATTTTGCAAACAGGTGAGTCTTTAGTTTCATGCGGAAAACCAGGTAGTTGGTTGCCTCCTGAAGTCTGTGATATCATTCTGGCAGCCAGGCGTCCCTCCACAAAGACGGTATACGCCTGCCGGTGGAACAAATTTGTGGCATGGTGCACAGCAAAGGCTGTGGATCCCCTTTCCGCCCCTCTTTCTGAGGTTCTCCTCTTTCTTCTTTCTTTGGCCCGGCAGGGCTCTGCCCTGGGCACCCTGAAAGGTTATCTTGCTGCCATCTCTGCCTTCTTGCGGCTTCCTGATCAGCCTTCTCTTTTCAAGTCCCCTGTAGTTAAACGCTTTCTAAAAGGCATTACTCACACGTTCCCTCCTGTCCCTCTTGTAATGCCTCAGTGGGACTTGAATCTTGTTCTCACATTTCTAATGTGTGCTCCCTTTGAGCCTCTTCATAATTGTCCTCTTCGTCTGCTGACGCTTAAGACTGCTTTTCTAGTAGCCATCACCTCGGCTAGACGGGTGAGTGAGCTCCAGCCTTAATCTTCAAAGCCTCCTTTTCTCTCTGTTCATCCGGACAAGGTTGTCCTTCGGCCTCGTCCCTCCTTTCTTCCGAAAGTGGTGACTCCATTTCATCTTGCGTTACAACAAACAAATGATGGACGGAATGCTGACAATGCAGACATTCTCCCCCAGTCAAGAGATCTGGGTTAAATCCATCGTTCTTTTGCCCACTACGCCACCCCAGTTCAGACATGGCCATATGCAAATCAGTCTTGACCCTGTGCCTCATGGGAACAGTCCAGCCCGAACTGCCAAGCCATGTCTTTCCTGGACCGGAATCAAGCATCCTAGGACCGGTTTCTGGCTATCAGCCGTCATCAGCCAGGATAGCTTGACTCCAGTGGCGTAGTGAGCACGGGTCCCACGTCTGGGAATACCCATCCCACTTAGGGCGAAAAGCGTTACAACAAACAAATGATGGACGGAATGCTGACAATGCAGACATTCTCCCCCTGTCAAGAGATCTGGGTTAAATCCATCGTTCTTTTGCCCACTACGCCACCCCAGTTCAGACATGGCCATATGCAAATCAGTCTTGACCCTGTGCCTCATGGGAACAGTCCAGCCCGAACTGTAATCCATTTCATCTTGGGCAGTCTGTCACCTTGCCCACCTTCTTTCCGCCTCCGCATCCTTCCAAAGAGGAAGAGAGGCTCCACCGTCTGGACCCAAAACATGCGCTCTCCTTTTATTTGGACCGCACAAAGCAGTTCCGGGTGGACGACTAACTTTTCGTTGGATACGTGGGTGCTAAGAAGGGGAAAGCTGTGCTCAAACGGACCATCTCTCGGTGGGTTGTTTTGTGCATCAAACTTTGTTACTCCTTGGCAAAAAAGGACCCTCCTGTTGGGCTGCGCGCCCATTCTACTCGGGCCACAACGGCTACTACTGCTTTGGGACGGGGTGTCCCTTTGCAGGACATCTGTCAGGCAGCAACGTGGGCTTCGCTACACACGTTTGCCAGGCATTATTGCCTTGACAGCCAAGTCCGGAGGGATGGCTTCTTTGGCCGTTCTGTCCTCCAGGACTTTCTGGTGTGATCTTGGTTTGCAGACCCACCACCGGGGATGGTATTGCTTGGGTATCTATTCTAAGGTGAGGAATCTAACTAACGTGTTTCTTTCAGATGAACAAGTTACTTACCTTCGGTAACGATGTATCTGTAAGAAACATTAGTTAGTTAGATTCCTCACCGACCCACCCATCCTCCCCGTTCTGCGAACTGACATCTAGGGTTAAGGTTATCCTTTTCAGGCCCCTAGATTTTATTTTTGGCACCAGTGTCGGTCTTTGCATGGCTCTGCGTTCCTGGCGCGGAAAGCTATGTACAAGAACTGACGTCAGCGCGCGAGGGTGGCGTCTAAGTACTCCGACGTCATTCCGGCGCACGACGCCAACGACTGACGCGGAGCCGCAGACGACGCCTAGCGACGCGCAAGGGGTATTGCTGACGAAAAATCTTCTGGATCCAGTCTGACGCCTGGGGATATTCTAAGGTGAGGAATCTAACTAACTAATGTTTCTTACAGATACATCGTTACCGAAGGTAAGTAACTTGTTCATTACATATTCAAAAGTATTTTTATGAAACATCTCCTGTCGAGAAAGTATATTTTAATTCCAAGTGTTGGTTCTAAAATAAAACAAGCATATATTTTTTATATACAAACCATTGGCCTAGAGTTCAGTTATTGAGTGTGTGGAACTATTTGCTGACTGAGTGTGTACAACAAATGCTTTACACGTCCTCTGATACTGCCTTACTGCTCGACCAGGCTACCACTTTGGAGAGTAAGGTTATATCTAACTTTAACCTCTGTTAAACCCTTGGGGTCTGTGGACTCTGTACACCCTGTACCTATTAAGGAACAGTATATACAGAGCCACTTTCTCACATTGGTGGATCAGCGGTGGGATACAAACTTGCATTTGTTGGACTACTTGGTTACCATCTGGCCACACGAAAAATTGCCTTTAGAATTCTGATTGGTCTTTCCAAAATTACTAAAAGTCTTGCTAGGGCCTTGCTTAAGTCCCATTAGAATTTTAGAAAAATAAGTCACTATAGTCAGGGTAGAGGGTTAGAACTGTCAGGTTAGAATGTCTCAAACAAACCCAGCTATTAGTGATAATAATAACATGGACCTGGTGGAGGAGCTCGACCTCACACCTTACGTACACTTGTCTTTCAAGGAATTGAGGTCCTTATGCAAACTTAAAAATTTACAAATGGGCCTGCATCCAACCAAACTAGGGCTCCAGGAGCTCTTGGCTGAGTATGCTAAGGACCACCCATCTGAACATGGTGATGGCCAGTCAGATGAGGAAAGGGAAGCAGAGGAGGTTGACAACACCCCCCCCCCCCATGCTATTCCCTAGGGAGGAGAGGGCACCCATACCCTCCAATCCAAGGATTAGCATCCGGGAACCTAGAGACTACACAGGTGGCTCTGGTCCCAGAGAGAACACTGGGGGACCCACCAGTGAAGAGGACAGCCTTTTAGCAAGGCTGACCAAAAGAGTAGAGATAGAGTCCAGGTTCCTGGCTCTAGAAAAAGAAAGGAGAGAGATGGGGTTAGCACCCATCAATGGTGGCAGCAATAATAAAAACAAGGATAGGGAGGAAACTTCTGATCTTAAAATCCCCAAAGGGATTGTCCCTAAATTTGAGGAAGGTGATGATATCACCAAATGGTTCACAGCCTTTGAGAGGGCTTGTGATATCAGAAAAGTAAAGAAACCTCTCTGGGGGGCACTCCTGTGGGAACTGTTCTCTGGTAACTGCAGAGACAGGCTTCTGACCCTTTCTGGGCCAGAGGCAGGATCCTATGACCTCATGAAGAAAGCTCTGATTGAGGGATTTGGATTCACCACTGAGGAGTATAGAATTGGATTTAGGGGGCTCACAAAACCCAGACCCAGTCCTGGATTGATTTTGTAGATTTCTCAGTGAAGACACTGGATGGTTGGTTAGCAGGACATGGTGTGCAGGATTTTACTGGTTTGTACAATTTATTCATGAAGGAACATATTTTAAGTAACTGCACAAATGAAAAGTTGCATCAGCATTTGGTAGACCTAGGTCTAATTTCTCCCCAAGAATTGGGAAAGAAGGCAGACCACTGGGTCAAGACTTGGGTGACTAAGACAACCACTGGGGGTGACCAAAAACAAGTGGTCCCAAAACCTCCCCAAAAGAAAGAGTGAACCCATTGCGGATAAAAGTAAGGAGTCCCAGGTAGCCCCCCAAAAACCTGTCCAGGAGGGTGGGCCCCAAGACACCTCACAAACTAGACCAGGGTACCAAGGTAGGAATTGGGATCCCAACAGAATATGGTGTTACAACTGTCAGAAGTCTGGACACCACACCAAGGACTCTAGCTGTCCTAAAAACAAAATCCATAGTACAGCTCCAGGGGTGATTAGGGTAGCCCCAGGGGTTGCCAGTGTAGCTTGGGAGGGAGGGTCCTCAGATGAGGAAGTCCTCCTAGCTTTCAACTGGGGAATGGGCCCAAGAAGCAAGCTGGAGATCCCAGAGGGGAGTAGACACTTCCACCGCCTACTGGTGAATGGAATCCCAGCCACTGCCCTGAGAGATACCTGTGCCAGTCACACTGTGGTGCATGACAGGTTGGTATTCCCACACCAATATGTCCCAGGGGAAACAAGAAGGGTGAGAACTGTCCCAGGGGGAGTCACTGTTAGGCCTGTGGCTATAGTGCCCCTAGCCACAGCTGGATCCCTTAGATGGAGAGAAGTGATAGTCAGTAAAAACCTCCCCCTTGATTGTCTCTTGGGGAATGATCACTTAGAGGTGGAACTGAGCCAAAGAGAGGTGCTGGCCCAATGCCAGGCCTCACCCAAAGAACCGGTGGGTGCTCAACCTGCAGTCAGTGCAGCTGAGCCCCAAAAGAGTGAGAAGAAACAGATTAGGAAAGGTGGGCAACAGTTAGCCACAGTTCCAGAGGGCCAGGGAGATTCTATCCCAGTGAGGGAAGACCCAAACAATGGCACTGGTACAGCCCCCCCTAACCCACAACAAGACCTGACTAGTCAGGCAACTGTCCAGTCTGAGTTAGTGGCTCCTCAGATGGCAGAACAAAGGGTGGAGAAAGGGTGCTCCCTACAAAGAGTAGTGACCCCCCACCCTCAAATAGACCAACAGCCAGGACCCAAAGAGACCTATATGATAGCCCCCTCACTTGCCAGTCAGGAGCTAAAGGTGTGGTTCTGGGCACTGACAGCTGTCAGCAGCCTCTGCTGTGTGTTAGCCTTCATGGCAGCCCTATCCTTGGCATGGTGGCCTAACCCCCTGCCAAATAGCAAGTCAGGCCCCCTGACCTTATTGGTCATGGTGGGGTTGCTCAAGTTGTGGGTAACCTCTGTGGGTAAGCTGGGCCTAGCCCTGGCTAAGTTAGAATTTGCAGAGGTATGCACCTCAAACCCCAAAATAGAAAGATGGGACAAGGACACTAAAAGACAAGGAGAGGAGCCTTGGGATTCTGATGTATACATCTGCCAGTGGATTCCTCACCTTGTGAATATCCCCTGCGCCAGCATTCCACGGAACTTTTCATTCCCAGCACTCCACGTCGACGTGGGCGACGTCACAATGCATCGGCTCCGCACGCGACTCCGTACAACGTCATCGGAGCCATAAGAAGCCCACGTCGGCGTGATGACGTCAGTTCCCTTTTTTCCGCGCTGTCGACGCGCAACGTTTTTTTTCCAGTGCTCTCTAGCTACTTTGTAGTTCAGCGGTGTAACTGTGTTAAAATCGGTATGTCTTCGACTAGGAAGTCGGGCTTTAAGCCCTGTAGGGAATGTGGAGGTCTGATGTCAATGACGGATCCACACCAGAACTGTTAATGGTGCCTCTCTTCGGACCACGATATGGAGGAGTGCGGATGCTGTAGGAGCATGAATCCGAAAGCACTCAAAGAAAGGAAGACTAAGCTCTTCATGAAGAAGATCGGTGAGGAGAAGAGAGGGAGGAAAAAGGAGAAGTCGAAGAGGGAGTCATCGACTTTGAGGTCGAAGAAGCACCACAAAAAGAGGAAGCATTCTTCTCGACGTCGGTCCTCGAAGTCCAGGAAGTCGAGGTCGGCTTTGTCTCCTTCTCCTTCACCTTCGAAGTCACCAAGGCGTTCTCCTTCGAAGGAGCAGGCTCCGGCTCAGTCCCCGACGCAGTCATCGACTCCGTCTAAGGCTTCGACTCTGGTTCGAGTGGAGTCGGATGCTTCTATGGATGGACAGGAACAAGAACAGTCTGTTCCGGTGCCTGAAGAATCTGCGGCTCCGGTGGAAGATACTGCGGAGCCGACGCCGGAGACCCCACGAGGGGATACAGGGGTCTGTTCCTTTTCCTCAATTCCCGGCTCCAGGTACAGATTCTACAAATTTTTTGAATGCTATGTATGGCATATTTAATAGGGAGCACCAACTGGTCCCGTGGGTCCGATGGCATTTACGCTAGGGGTGCCACAGCATTATGCTCAGGCCCCCTTTATGCCGATGGCGCCTTCTTGGCAGTTTCCGGCGCCGTCTGGGGATCCGATTCGACCTCGGAGGGACCAGCAGACTTCGGAGCCTTCCTCAACGCCGAGGCCGACTCTATCGGCGCCGCCGACTCCGGTACCTCTGGCTCCACCGTCGCCGCTTACGACGTCGTCGACGCCGGCTTCCCGGATCCGGTCGAGAAGGGCGGCCCAGAGGGTGTTGGAGGAAGGGAGATATCGAGCAGAGGTGGAAGAAGGTGAAGTTGACTCTTCTTCTGATGAATTTGAAGGTATTGAAGAAGCAAGTGGGTTGGATACAACCCCGGAGTGGGAGCATACGTCTGCCAGGTCTTCTCCGCCTCAGGAATTGGCTCCCTATCATGTGGTGATCAAGAAGGCAGCAGAGCTTTTGGATTTGCAGCTGCCCTCTGTGGAGTACAAATCCAACTTGCTAACAGAGGTGTTGCATTCTCCGTATCCGACTTCAGAGCCTTTGTTGCCTTTTAATGAGGCCATTTTGGAGCCGGTCTTGGAGGTGTGGAAGAAACCTCTTTCATCCCCGGCAGTGTGCAGACAGGTGGCAAGAAGGTACAGGGTTGCACCAGGGGATCCTGACTTTTTGTCTACACATCCTTCTCCGGACAGCCTGGTTGTGCAGGCTTCATGTTCTAAACATGCTTCGGGTGCCTCCCTCAGTCTCCAGCTGACAGGGAATCCAAAAAAGTTGATCAGGCGGCCAAAAAGACCTTTTCCTCAGGAAGTATGGCGTTGAAATCGATTAATGCTACATGCCTTCTGGGGCGTTATGTGCATGCCTTGATGGACTCCATTAAATCTTTGGCCCCTAAGTTGCCTGAGGGGGATAAGTCATCCTTTTTGGAGGTTGTTGCGGACACTCGGGCAGCTGCCAGACAAGTGATCCAGTCAGGGCTGGATACGGCGGACTCGGTGGCGAGAATTATGGGGTCGTCTGGCAGCAAGGAGGCAGGCTTGGCTCCGTACCTCGGGGTTTTCGGCTGATGTTCAAGCTACGCTGGTTGATCTGCCATTCGACGGACAGAAGCTGTTTGGGGAGAAAGCAGACTCTGCCCTTCAGCGATTTAAGGACAGTAGACTGACGGCGAAGTCCTTGGGTCTGCAGGCTCCTGCTAGGGGTTCGTCTTTTCGTAAGTTTAGGGGTTTCGGAAGAACATCTTTTCGCTCCTTCAGACAGCCCCAACAGCAGCAGCAGCAGAATCCCCTCTATAGGTCCTATAGAGAGAAGCAAAGGAGTCGGAGAGGTTCTGGACGTAACCCCTCTTCTTCCTCATCCTCCTCTGCTCCAAATGAGGCTTCGGGGAAGCAGCCCTAGATCCCCCATCCCGGATCATGTAAGACCTGTGGGGGGGTCGGGTGTCCTACTTTCTACGGGGTTGGAAATCTGTTACAACCGACCTTTGGGTTTTGAACCTCGTAGAGACTGGGTACACCCTTCCCTTTCGGGAGTTTCCTCCCCCTTACCCTCCTTGCCAAGGTTATTGCTCGGAAGACCATCTGCTTCTCTTGCAGAAAGAAGTTCTAGCCTTGCTTCAGAAGGGTGCAATAGAGGTGGTTCCAGAGCAGGAAAGGGGTCAGGGATGCTACTCCCGTTATTTCCGGATTCCCAAAAAGGACGGCAGATTGCGTCCAATCCTGGACCTCAGAATCTTGAATTTTTACCTGAAGCAGGAGAAATTCAAGATGCTGACCCTTGCGCAGGTTCTTCAAGCGTTGCAGCAAGGAGACTGGATGGTGTCGCTCGACTTGCAGGACGCGTACTTCCATGTCCCAATCCTGAAGTCGCACAGGAAGTATCTCTGTTTTACGGTTGAGTCGCAACATTACCAGTTTGCGGTCCTCCCGTTTGGTCTTACTACCGCACCTCGAGTCTTCACAAAGGTGATGGCAGTGGTGGCTGCTCATCTCAGGAGGTCGGGGATTCCGGTTTTCCCCTACCTGGACGACTGGCTTCTGAAGGCAGAGTCCCCAGAGATGGTGCAGCGTCATCTGCAGGTGACGACTCAGCTGTTGTTCGACTTGGGTTTTTCAATCAATGTGCCCAAATCTCACCTGGTGCCCTCTCAACGCAACCTGTTTATAGGGGCAGTACTGGAGACTACTGTGTGTTGGGCATTCCCTCCTCCTCAAAGGATTCTCGACATTCAGGAGATGGTCCCTTTATTCCACAGTGGAGCGGTTGTTCCAGTTCTGAAGGTCCTTCGCCTGCTCGGTCTGTTCGCTTCCTGCATTCTGTTGGTCAACCATGCACGCTGGCACATGAGGGCGCTCCAGTGGTGCCTCCGCAAGCAGTGGTATCAGCACAACGGGGATCTCAGGGAGTCAGTCAAGATCTCCAGAGAAGCTGCAGCGGATCTGTCTTGGTGGAGTGTAGAGGACAATCTGTCGCAGGGAAAGCCCTTCCATCTATGTCCATCAGTGGCCACAGTGATAACGGATGCATCCACCTTAGGGTGGGGTGCGCATCTGGGGGACCTGGAGATCAAAGGTCTGTGGTCTCCAGAGGAAAGGTTGCTTCACATCAACCTTCTGGAATTGCGGGCGATTCGTTTGGAGCTCAAGGCATTCCTCCCTTCCCTTCGCGGTCAGTCGATTCAAGTCCTGACAGACAACACGACCGCGATGTGGTATGTCAACAAGCAGGGAGGTGTGGGGTTTCTTTGTCTATGCAGAGAGGCCTTATGTCTATGGTCCTGGGTTCAGGACCATCAGATTTGTCTGATGGCAAATCATCTGGCCGGGGTGCTGAACGTGCGTGCGGACAGTCTCAGTCGGCAGTTCTTCGCCGACCACGCTTGGAGGCTCCATCCGGAGGTGGTTCGTCACGTCTTTCGGACGTGGGGGACTCCTCGGGTGGATCTGTTTGCCACTTTCGAGAACGCGCACTGCCCGTCATTCTGCAGTATCTAGTATCCGATGCAGGGGGCGTTGGGGGACGCGTTTCAGTTGAGTTGGGGCTCACGACTCCTTTACGCGTTTCCTCCCATACCCTTGATTCCTCGGGTTCTGAGGAAGATTCGCCAAGACCGGGCCCAAGTCACATTGGTCGCCCCGGATTGGCCAAGAAGGTTGTGGTATACAGTTCTTCTCCACCTGTCCTTGTGCCCTCCGCTCCGTCTCCCTCTGAGGGCAGACCTCCTCTCGCAGTCGGAGGGGCAGGTTCTACACCCCCACCTCCAGAGCTTACACCTTCATGCCTGGAGATTGAACGGGGCAACCTGAGTTCCTTCTCTCTCCCACCTGATGTGGTGGATGTTATTTTATCGACCAGGCGACACTCCACCAAGTCCATTTACTCCTACAGGTGGTCTAAATTTGTAAAATGGTGTGGAGAGAGGTCCATTGACCCTTTAAAAGCCCATCTTTCTGATGTTCTCCAGTTTGCTCTTTCCTTGGCTCAGCAGGGCTGTGCTGTGGCCACGGTCAAGGGCTATCTTTCGGCCTTATCGGCTTTTCTGTGCCTTCCAGATCAACCATCTCTTTTTAAGTCTCCGGTTGTTCTGAGGTTCATCAAGGGCCTTACAAACATGTTTCCTCCCACTCCTTTTGTAATGCCTCAGTGGGACCTTAATCTTGTTTTAACCTTTCTAATGGGGTCCCCATTTGAGCCTCTTCATTTGAGGCTGTTGTCCTTTAAGGTGGTTTTTCTTGTAGCCATAACCTCGGCAAGGAGGGTGAGTGAGCTTCAAGCTCTTAGTTCCAAACCTCCTTTTCTTACCTTACATGCTGAAAGGATGGTTCTGAGGACCAGGGCTGCCTTCCTGCCAAAAGTTGTCACTCCGTTTCATTTGGGGCAGTCCATTACTCTCCCTGTTTTCTATCCTCCTCCTCATCCTTCCAAAGAGGAGGAAAGGCTTCATCGTCTGGACCCAAAGAGGGCTGTCAGCTTTTATTTGGACAGAACGAAAGACTTTCGTCTGGACGATCAGCTCTTCGTGGGTTATGTTGGACGTTCCAAAGGGAGAGCGGTGCACAAGCGCACGTTGTCGAGATGGATTATCCTTGCCATCAAGATCTGCTACGCCCTGGCTGGTAAGACACCTGAGGGCATTAGAGCTCATTCAACTAGAGCCAAGTCGTCTACCTCTGCTTTGGCCCGGGGTGTTCCTGTGGCAGATATTTGTAAAGCTGCGACTTGGGCCTCCCTCCATACTTTCGCAAAGCATTATTGCTTAGACTCTGAGATGAGGAGGGAGGGCCACTTCGCGCGCTCTGTCTTGCAAGACTTTCTGGTATAGGAAGGTGGACACCCTCCTCCGGGAGTGGGGACTGCTGTGGGAATCTATTCACAAGGTGAGGAATCCACTGGCAGATGTATCCATCAGAAGAACAAGTTACTTACCTTCGGTAACACTTTTTCTGGTGGATACAGTATCTGCCTGTGGATTCCTCACTGACCCACCCGCCTCCCCGTTGTCCACCTTTGTATACCATGAAAAAGGTCTTGTAGATATGTTTTTATGCTGTATGGTACAGTTGTAGGAAATGCTTTGTTTACTTTGCATTCCTTTCATTTGCATATTATGTATGTGTATTAGTATATTGTATACTGTGTATTTTTTTGAGTCTGTCGTTAGTCCACCTGTTCACCTCGAAGGCACGGAAAAAATGGGTGGAACTGACGTCATCACGCCGACGTGGGCTTCTTATGGCTCCGATGACGTCGTACGGAGTCGCGTGCGGAGCCGATGCATTGTGACGTCGCCCACGTCGACGTGGAGTGCTGGGAAAGAAAAGTTCCGTGGAATGCTGGCGCAGGGGATATTCACAAGGTGAGGAATCCACAGGCAGATACTGTATCCACCAGAAAAAGCGTTACCGAAGGTAAGTAACTTGTTCGTTAGGTCCTGAAACTAATAAGACAGGCCAGCTTCCCAAAGGGACTGCCCATGCCAATGCAGATGGACTTTCCAGGTTCTTCCACTTAGACAATGAAGACTCCATAGGACAAGGTTAGTCTCATCACCTTTCGTTTGGGGGGGGGGGGGTGGTTGTGTGAGAAAGTGCCATCTTTCTTGCATGGTATGCCCCCACTTTTTGCTAAATTGCTGAATGTACTTTGACTGAGTGTACCCTGGACTCCTGCCAATCAGGTGCCCAGGGCCTATGTTCCTTCCTTAAAACACACAAACTCCAAATTGGCAAACCCTGGCCACATGTCAGCCCCTAGTAAATGGTACCCTAGGTACCCAGGGCCTTGTGACCAGGGAAGGCCCCTAAGGGCTGCAGCACTCATTGTGCCACCCTTAAGGGCCCTGTACCCTTACACACACACACTGCCTTTGCAGGCTGAGTGTCTGGGTGCAGGACAAAATAAAGAGTCGACATGGCACACATCTAATTGTGTGCCATGCCCAACACCCACACTGCCAAGGCATATGTCAGTCACCCCTCTGGCTGGGTGCCTTATGCCCATGGTGTGGGCACAGGAGCAGGAGCCCTGTGCCCCTACAGTACCCAGGTTAATTCCCGGGCCCTGTAAGTGCAGTGCTGCCATTTAAGAGTACATGGTGCTGAGAGCTCGTCAAACACGAGCTCCACAGCACCATAATGGCAACACTAAAGACTGGGAAGTTTGGTATCAAACTTCTCAGCACATTAAACCCACACTGATGCCAGTGTGAGATTTAATGTACCAAGCACCCCAGAGGGCATCTTAGAGATGCCCCCTTACAACTAACCTACAATCCACGTCTGCTCTGAGGCTGCCCAGGCTGCCACACAGCAGACACATTGCTGGACCCCTGGGTGGGAGAGCCCCTGCTCTCCCGGGCCTGCAACAATGCACATCCTGGGGGAGGAGCCTAGCGCTTGACCAAGATGGCCACGTGAGCTTTGAGCTCCCGAGACCCACGCGCCCTCTGTCGACTATCCTGTCTTTAATCCTGTTTTATATGCACGGCATCTTGCAGATGACTCGTTATGGAGGCGATTGATGCTGCCTGATTTCGGATCGCCCACCGGGAACCGGAGTTATGCACGGCGGAAGATTGAGGCCTATCTCCGAGGGATGCCAGGGGCTGGCGTTGGCAGGATGCCCGACCTCTAATTGAACAACAGCGGCCAGGCGAGGTGTGAACTGTCGGACGGAGGTCCCCGTCCTTTCACTTTCACTTTCTCGCCCTTTGTCTGCCTTGGCCCGGGAGTGCTTTCGGCTGCTTTATTATCCTCTGGACGCTCTGCGCCCTACTCTGCCGGGCTATTGCAGAACTGATTTCTCCTGATCCCTCTTACTGAGAGAGGGCCGTCTTTTTGCACCGGCCTGCTTGGTGCCAGACATGTCGGGTAAAGCGGAGGTGGATCGGCTGAAATCCAAGGCTACCAGGCGGGGAGCCTATACTCAAGCCAATAATATGGACCGCTATGCCCAGCAGAAGGGGTCGCCTGGTGGATCGAGCCAGTCGCCGGATGAACAGAAGACTGCCTCATCCTCGGCCTCGGAGCCCTCATTGCAGGATGTCATGGGCGCGCTCGAAGGGATGCAGGCTTCGATTGGGAGACAGTTTGATGCCCTGGCGCACAAAGTGGATACCATCTTGGTGGACGTTAACCTGATCCGCGCAGATTTGGGCAAAACTAATGAACGGGTTAAAACCCTTGATCTCAAGACCACGGGCCTCGCTGATGATGTCTCGGAACTTCAGACTGAGGTTCGTAAGCTGCGGGCCGAGAGTGACCTCTCCGCCCGTAGGCTCGAGGACTTTGAGAGCCGGGCCAGGCGCAACAACGTGCGCGTTATCGGGGTCCCGGAGTCCTCGGACGAGATTTCTGTAGACCTGATCGTAGAGGACTTGGTGCTTAACCATCTGAAGCCTAAGGGCCTAGGGAAGTTTTTCGCAGTTGAGCGAGCTCACAGAGTGCCGGGTGGGAGGCCCAAGGTGGGAGCTCCACCGAGACCGATTGTCGCCCGGCTCTTCCACTTCCGAGATCGGGACGCTATCCTGCAAGCATCGCGGGTGATGGGCCCGGTCCCTTTTCAGAACGCGTCGGTGAGTTTCTATCCTGACTTCACCCAGCTGGTGCAAAAGCAAAGGCAGGGTTTCCTGGGGGTGAAGAGACGGCTTCGGGAGAGGGACCTGAAGTATGCCATGCTTTTCCCTGCCAGATTACGTGTGGTGTACGAAGACCGGACTTTCTTCTTTGAGTCGCCTGCTATGGCCGATGAATGGCTGGACGCTTTGCCCCGACGACGGACTGGCGAGGACGCTGCTGCAGACGGGGACAGTGGCCGGGATGGGCAAGGTTGATGCCTTTGGAGCAGGACTGACTTGATTTGGTTCTAGATAATGACTTGAACTGATTGCAGTAACTGCGGAGGGTTGCGGGAGGACGATGGGAGCTCTTTCCTCCCTCAGGGTACTTTTTGTAGATTTTGGTTTTGGTAGGGCGACAGGCACACTGCAAGTTGGGGGGGCTTTGTAAGCTGGTGCAGGGTGGGGGGATAGTTGGGATTTTGGGTTTGTTGTTGGGGGGTTTGTTTCTGCAAGGCGTAGTAATCCTTGTCAGGATTGTTCCATGGTGGCTCTTCGGGTGTGGGGTGGGCCTCTCTGTGTGTGGGGATGGGGGGTAGGGGTTTAAGTGTTCTTAGCTGGAATGTTAATGGTTTGGGGGATCGCATTAAGCGGGGGATAGTTTTGCAGTTCTTGAAACGGTCTTTGCCGGATGTGGCCCTACTGCAGGAGACACACCTTATAGGTAATACTTGCTATGCTCTTAATAGGAAAGGTTATAAATTCATAGCTCACTCGGGATTTTCCTCCGGCTCCAGGGGTGTGGGCATCCTAGTTAGAGCTTCACTACCGTTCGAGGTGAACTCCACCATTGTTGATGATAGGGGGAGGTTTGTGGCGGTGGCGGGGAGGTGGGAAGGAAGAACTTTGGTTTTAGTTTCGGTCTATGTCCCTCCTGCCCTGCAGGCCTCCACGTTTGCAGATCTGGGTAGGGCCTTGTTGGACCTCCCGGAGGGTATGCCAGTGGTGGGGGGTGACTTCAATGCTGTCGGCTCTGGGCTGCTGGATAGGTACCCGCCCAGAGACACCGGGGGGGCTCAGAAGGGGCTTCCAGACTTTCTAGACACACTCGGCCTGGTAGATTGCTGGAGGCTCCGGCACCCCACACAGAGCCAATACACCTTCCACTCCGGGGCGCATGGTAGCCTCTCTAGGATTGATTACCTGCTCACTCTGGCTGCTCACGCCTCATTGGTATCTGAGGCCAGGCATATGGCGCGGGGCATATCGGATCATTCGCCAGTGTGGGTCCGGCTGGACATCGGCCGCGAGGGAGGGGGCAGGGTTGCTCCTATTAACCCCTGGTACTTTAGTGACCCCAAGATGCGCAGTGCGCTGTTGAAGACAGTTGATAACTTTTTTAAGGACAACCAGGGGTCCGTTGACTCGGCCGTGTCGTTGTGGGAAGCATTTAAGACCGTGCTTAGAGGAGAGGCCCTATCCTTGGTAGTGGCAGCCAAGCGGCGGAGAGATGGCGAGGTTATGCAGGTTGAGGAGGAGATCGCGGCTTTAGAGGGGGCGCTAGAAGGGGAGGTTACAGAGGCCTCATTGCATGAACTGAGCTTGAAGCAAGCCGAATATAAGGACCTGGTGACGAATGCCGCCAAGACCCTCAGTAGGGAACAGCAGGGCCGCTTGTATGATGTTGGTGACAAGGCCGGGAAGCTCCTAGCTTGGCTGGACAAAAAAGAACGGGTTAATAGAGTGGTGCCGGAGCTGACGGGAGAGGGGGGAGAGGTGGTTGTAGACCCTGAGAGGATAGTACAGTGTTTTTCGGATTATTTCCGTATGGTTTATGCCTCAGTCTCGGATAGGCCGACCGAGGATTCGCTTGACCTCCTGCGTGATATCGCTTTGCCCTGCCTTTCTGACGTAGATAGAGATGATCTCGATGGAGATATAACGGTTGATGAGGTGGCGGGTGCTATCCGTGCGCTGAACTCTGGCAAGGCCTCGGGCCCTAATGGCTTGCCGATTGACCTGTATAAGCTGTTTCCGGATAGGGTTGCCCCTCACCTGCGCGCCATGTTTGTGGAGGCGCGGGGGAGTGGGACCCTCCCGTTGGATCAGCGACTGGCGACGATTGTTGTGATACACAAGGATGGTAAACCCCGAGATAAGTGTGCCTCCTATCGGCCTATATCACTCCTTAATGCTGAGCCGAAGATTCTGGCTAAAATTCTGGCGGGCCGCTTGGTCAGGGTGCTTGGAGACTTGATCCACCCGGATCAATCCGGTTTTATTCCGCACCGTAACACTGCGTTAAACCTTCGGCGCCTTCACGGTGTGATTGCCAGGGCGAGCACGCTGCGAGAACCGGCTATTGTGGCGTCTCTTGATGCCACGATGGCCTTTGATACGGTGGAATGGGCGTATTTGTGGGCTGTGCTTGCCAAGTTCGGCTTTGGCCCTGGTTTTGTGAGCTGGGTGAGGTTGCTATATGAGGGTCCCCTTGCGAGTGTTGTGGTAAATGGGCGGGTGTCGACTCCGTTTCAGCTTGGGAGGGGCACTCGGCAGGGTTGCCCCCTGTCGCCTTTGTTGTTCGCCCTCGAGCCGCTGGCGGCGTGGATACGCTGGCACCCGGATATACGTGGACTTAGATGGTCGCCCGAGCACGAGGACCGCATTTCGCTTTATGCCGATGACATCCTGTTATATCTTGCCTCGCCCAAGAACTCGCTTATAGTGGTCTGTGACGTTCTGACGTCTTTTGGTAGGAACTCGGGTCTCGTCATCAATTGGAGTAAATCGTATCTATATGTTCTGAGTGGCGATGTTCCACCTGTCCCGCGAACTTGCTCGATCCAGATCGCTCAGCAGGGCTTCGTGTACCTGGGGATTTTTATCTCCACGGATTCCACTTTGCGATATGAGAGGAACCTGCTCCCCCCCCTGGCGCGTTTGCGGCGGGATGTTGAGGGCTAGCGGAGGCTGCCGCTCTCCCTCGTCGGGCGAGCCGCCTTGTTCAAAATGATGTCTCTTCCCCGGTTCCTCTACGCCTTGCAGAATACTCTCGATTGGGTACCGGCCAGTTACTTTCGGGAGGTCGAAAGCCTCCAACGATCGTTGTTGTGGGATGGGCGGCCGCGAATAGCGATTGCTAAGTTGACGCTTCCATGGTACGACGGGGGTATTGCGCTTCCAGACATTCGACGCTATTATTGGGCCACCCAGTTGAGCGCGATTAATCATGGTTTCTATGGCCCGGCCCTCAGCCCCGGTTACGCCATGGAAAGATGGTTGCTGCGCGGCGGTAATTATCATAGAGCGTTGTACTCGCGGTCCCTGGACTCGTCCCTCACGGGGCCCACTGGGGTGGCGGTGCATGTGTGGAAGTTGGCGACTGACTCGCTGGGCTGGAAGGATAGGCTCACCCTTGCTACCCCGTTGTTTGAATCTGAAAAAATTGGGTAGGCTTTGGCATACGAAAGGTTTTGATAAATGGGACTTGATCGGTATTTCCAGGGTTGGAGATGTGCTGATTAAGGGGAGGGTGAAGTCCTTTGAAGAGTTGCAGAAGGAGTATGAGTTGGGGACATCCGAGTTCTTTCGCTACGTTCAGGTGCGTCATGCCCTGCGGTCAGTCCTCGTAGAAGGTGAGAAGGTGCCTGAGTCCTCTCCTTTGGAGGACCGGATCCTCGATGGCCATATGCCAGAGAGCACGATCTCTCTCATCTATAAGAAATTGATAAATGTTCGGGCGGATACGCTGTTGGGGCTGCGGGACCAGTGGACTAGGGACGGACTTGAGCTGGATGACGAGGATTGGCAGTCTGCTGTTTCCTCTCCTAAGGAGGTCGCAATCCCATCACGTCTGAGGCTGGTGCAGCTCAAAATACTCCATAGAATTTATGTGACGGGGCCAAGGCTGGTTCATATGGGATTCTCTGAGGAAGGCTTATGTAGGAGGGGCTGTGGTATGGTGGGTACTTTCCTGCATATCATTTGGGAATGTGGTGTCATCATGGAATTTTGGAGGAGAGTCCATGCAGTGATGGGGGAGGTGACGGGCATTGCTATGCAGCCGGAGGCGCGGTGTTGTCTCCTGAATGTTTGAGGGCCCACTGATCACGATGAGGCACAGACCCAGTGGGTGACTCTGGGTAACATGGTGGCTAAGAGAGACATCGCGCACCTGTGGGGCTCCGTGGGGCCCCCCACATTGACTGCGTGGAAGGAAAATATGGACTGGAGTATGCTCAGGGAAAAGACAGTATATTGCGCTAGAGGGCGCCCTCGGAAGTGGCATGCCATCTGGGGGCGGTGGAACCAATACAGAGGGGGCATATGTCTTGCCCCTGATCTGGATCCCCCCGAGGAACAGCTTTCCTCTTAACATTCTTTCCAGCTCTGTATATAGATTTGATTGTTAGTTGACTGCTTGGGCCTCTGCTTTTCCCCCTTTTTCCTCTTATCATAGTACTGTGACTGTTAGACGAAGGGGGTCCGGTCTCCCCTGAGGGGCAATCACCATTGGTATTCAGTGTTTTCGCCTTGCTGGGGTTTGTTGTGTGTTTGTGTTTATTTAAAAATGAAACCTTTTCGCTGCTCCTTTACTGCACTGTGGACGCTTCTTTGTTCTGCTCTCCTAATGCTGCCGAACCTCCGGGTTGTCGGCTGAATAGCTGTCCATGTTTTTGAAGAATAAAGGTTTTTATAAAAAATATAAAAAAAAAAAAAAATGCACATCCTGGGTGAGGTGATAAATCTCCTCCCCCAGGATGAGCAAAGGGAAGCTTCAAAGGCCTGCCGCCTCTAGGAGTTTCCCCAGGCCACTGCAACCCCCCACTCTGGCGGGAAGCTTGGCCGGAAACCCCTTACAAGGACATGGTATGTGCCAGCCTGCCCACCCCACCCCTCAGGTGGGGGAGGCGAGGTGAAGCACATCTCCGGGCTCTCGCCATCTTGAAGATGGGAGGCCCTACCCTATCAGGATTAGGCTACTGCCCCCCTCCCACAGGAGAGGGGCAGGATAGGGGGTGTACCCACCCCAGGACAAGGACCCATTGGTCCCTGACCTTCACCTACCTGTAACGCCCCTAAATCTAGTATTTAGGGGCACCCTGAACCTTCCTTCCCCAGATCCCAGATCCGAAACTACAAGAAGAGCAAGAAGAACAAAGACCTGCCCTGCAGCTGCTAAAAAGAGGAAGACACCAACTGCTTTGGCCCCAGCCCTACCGGCCTGTCGACCCTCGAACCTGCTCCTGCTCCTGCTCCAGCGCGGCATCTCTTGTGGCCAGCAACCTTAGAAACGCCGGAGGACCTGGCTAACTTTGAACTCTGATTCCCTGGGACTCCCATGAGTAGAGGCTCTACTCAAAACCTACCTTTCACCCCTGGCAGCAGCCCGGAACCGCGATCCCAGCCCACTCTGCACCCGCCAAGCCTGGCCGGTGCCAGAGTGAACTAAACCCACGAGGACGACCCCACGACGACTGTGACCCCGAGTCCGGCACCCAAGGACCCCCCTCGACTATCCTGAAGAAGCTTGCATCCTCAGAACGGAGTGCCACCCCAACCGTGATCAACAAGAGGGTTAGATTTCCGACATCAAAAGACACCCCGGCGCCCCACGGCCCTCTGTGCCCAATCCCGGGGTACCTACCTATCCTTCAACTGCCCAACGTACCCCTCGGAGTGGTGGTGGCACCCGAAGAGTCCTCGTCCCCGAGCCTGCAGTCTTTTTCCAAACCGAAGATTTCCCATAGAAATCAACTGAGCGCCCAACGGCTCAAAAGCACCCTGCAGCCAGCCGCCCGAGTGGCCCTGGCAGTGAAAACTCTACTCTAACCTACTTCCCCACTTGCCCTGAGTAAGTGACCAGGAGCCCAGCTCCCACAGCCACGTGGCTTGCAAGACAGCAGCCACCAACCAAGGCCCCCCTATCCCTCATAGGATAACATTGGGCCTAACTCTCTTTGCACCCGGCCGTCCTGAAACCGCTGAGGGTGAACTAACTGTACCTACCTGACACTGGGGGACCCCTGAGTCTATGCCCAGAACTTCAACTCTGCCAGTCGAGTACTTGCCCTTAAACCGCTAACTTCATTTTTCTCATAGGGTAACATTGACTGGCTTTTGCTTGAAAATTCTTCTAAGTGTGGACTTTTCAAAACTTCAAATAATCACCAAAAATCAGCCGAGTGACAAAAACGAATTTACTCACCTGCTCTTAGGTGAGCTCCCAGTGCTGGATCTTGGTGCCCAGCACTGACTCTGAAAAGTACCCACAACTATACTTACCTTTAACTCATTTTTCTTTCATAGGAAACCATTGACTGCTTTTCTGTGAAATTTCTTCTAAGTGTTGATTTCTGCAATTTCTAAATATTCCTCAAAAATCGTATAACATCTGAAAACGTAATTACTTACCTGTTTTGGATAAATGTCCCAGTACTGAGTCTAGACACCCAGTACTGGATTACAAAAGTAACGATAACCTACTGTACCTGTAACCTACATTTCCTTCCATAGGGAATCATTGATTGTTTGCTCCGAAATATTTTCCAAGTGCTCACTTTTCAAATAGCTAAATATTAGTTAAAAATCATTACAGTACCAAAGTCGACTTTTAACAGATGATTCTGAGAACTGACGCAGGACTGGATCTAGGATCCAAGCCTGGAATTACAAAAGTAATCTACAAAGTAATCTGTTGCATATAATCTGAATTTATCATTGAGCTCAATGTATTGTGTGTAGAAATAGAGTTGCCTACTGCAACTATTTGTAACTGTTTACTAAAAAGTCAATTACATATACAAAAGTATTTTTATAAAACATCTCCTGTCGAGAAAGTATATTTTAATTCCAAGTGTTGGTTCTAAAATAAAACAAGCATATATTTTTTATATACAAACCATTGGCCTAGAGTTCAGTTATTGAGTGTGTGGAACTATTTGCTGACTGAGTGTGTACAACAAATGCTTTACACGTCCTCTGATACTGCCTTACTGCTCGACCAGGCTACCACTTTGGAGAGTAAGGTTATATCTAACTTTAACCTCTGTTAAACCCTTGGGGTCTGTGGACTCTGTACACCCTGTACCTATTAAGGAACAGTATATACAGAGCCACTTTCTCACACCCATGCATCCCGCTCACAGGAAGTATCTAAGATTTGTGGTAGACGGACAGCACTATCAGTTTACAGTCCTCCCATTCGGAGTAACAACTGCACCCAGGGTATTCACCAAATGCTTAGCAGTAGTGGCAGCGCACCTCAGGAGACAACAAATCCATGTCTTCCCGTATCTCGACGATTGGCTCATAAAAGCCAATACTCTCGACAAATGCGTTCTCCACACTCACCGCACTATTCAAACCCTACACGACTTGGGATTTACCATCAACTATCCCAAATCTCAACTGCAACCCTCCCACATACATCAATATCTGGGAGCCACCATAAATACGTCCAAGGCCATAGCTTATCCCAGCACAGCAAGGATAGCCAACATACAAAACCTCATCTTAAAATTTCAAACTCAACACTCTCTTCCAGCAAGAGTGTTTATGCAACTGTTAGGCATGATGGCGTCATGCATCTCCATCGTACCCCACGCACGACTTCAAATGCGTCCCTTGCAAGAATGTCTAGCACAACAGTGGAACCAGGCTCACGGACAACTTACCGATCTGGTGTTAGTGGACAGTCGCTCACTTCGTTCACTGAAATGGTGGAACACCATCAACCTGTCCAAAGGGTGACCGTTCTTAGAGCCTCTTCCATAAGTAGTGCTGACCACTGACGCATCTCTCACAGGGTGGGGAGCCCACCTCCTTCAACACACCACTCAGGGCAGATGGACCACTCAACAAAAACTGCTCCATATCAATCACCTAGAACTTCTAGCGGTGTTCCTAGCACTGAAATCCTTTCAAGTACATCTAAAGAACAAAGCTGTCCTCATCCACACAGACAACATGACGACAATGTATTACATACAAAAGCAGGGGGAGACACATTCTCTCCAACTGTCCCAACTCGCACAGAACATCTGGAGATGGGCAATTCCCCAAAACATCTACCTGCTAGCGGAACACCTTCCAGGGGTTCACAACCAGGTTGCCGATCTCCTAAGTCGTCAGACACAGCAAATCCACGAATGGGAATTACACCCCAAAGTCCTATTCCCATTCTTCCAAAAATGGGGCCAACCAGACATAGACCTGTTCGCCACACACACAAACGCAAAATGCCCAACCTTTGCCGCCAGGTTTCCACACCTACAGTCGAAGGGCAATGCAATATGGATGAACTGGTCAGGCAGATTCGCGTACGCTTTTCCGCCTCTCCCACTCATTCCATTTGTGGTACGCAAGCTCAAACAACAGTCTCTAAAACTGATCCTAGTAGCTCCCACTTGGGCACGTCAACCCTGGTTCACCACACTTCTGGAACTATCGCTAGTTCCACATAAAAAATTGCACCTTTCCCCGGCCCTATTAACCCAGAACCATGGAGAAATCAGACACCCAGATCCACAGCAACTGAACTTGGCAATCTGGCTCCTGAAGTCTTAGAGTTCGGTTACCTCAACCTCCCACCAGACTGTATGAATATCATAAAAGAAGCTAGAAGACCTACTACTAGGGCGTGTTATGCTGCAAAATGGAAAAGATTTGCCATTTACTGCACTAACAATGATATACGTCCACTGGATGCTTCCATCCAAAACATTATTTGCCATATACCACACTTGCAAAGATGCAATTTAGCGTATTCCTCCATACGTCTACACCTAGCAGCCTACTTACAAAATAGACAACACCTGTCCCTATTTAAGGTACCAGCCATCAAAGCCTTTATGGAAGGTCTCAAAAGGATTATTCCTCCAAGATTACCACCTTCCCCAGTGTGGAATCTAAATATTGTTCAAACAAGGCTCATGGGCCCTCCATTTGAACCTATGCATAAATGCGAACTGCAGTTCCTAAAATGGAAAGTGGCTTTCCTTATCACAATCACATCCCTGCGAAGGGTAAGTGAAATACAAGCCTTAACTCTTGAAGAACCATTCCTACAACTACATCGTAACAAAGTGGTTCTTAGGACAAACCCAAAATTCCTACCTAAAGTAATTTCACCTTTCCATCTTAACCAATCAGTCGAGCTACCAGTCTTCTTCCCTAATCCAGACTCAGTAGCTGAGAGAGCCATTCATACCTTAGATGTTAAAAGAGCCTTGCTTTATTACATCGACAGAACCAAACCTTTTCGCAAAACCAAACAGCTGTTTGATGCTTTCACTCCACCACTAAAGGCAACCCCATTTCCAAATCGGGTATAGCCAGGTGGATAGTTAAATGTATCCAAATATGTTACCAAAAAGCTAAACGCACTCTTACAGTTCCCCCTAGGGCGCACTCCACGCGTAAAATAGAGGCTTCCATGGCATTCTTAGGGAACATTCCCTTAGAAGATATTTGCAAAGCAGCCACATGGTCTACCACACACACCTTCACTAAACATTGCTGTGTTGATGTGCAATCCAAACAACAAGCTTCGGTAGGCCAAGCTGTCCTAAAAACTCTATTCCAAACTGCTGCAACGGATACAGGTGACCACCGCTAGGGGAGACACTGCTATATAGTCTATCCTAAGTGTGTGATCTGCAGCTCATATGCCTCTAACGGAATATGCTACTTACCAGTATGCATCTGTTCTTGGCATGTAGAGCTGCAGAGCCACACACGCCCACCCGCCTCCCCGGGACCTGTATCTGTTCCAGCATTGTCTTAGACACTACACATGGACATCCTTTTTCTTTCTTCTAATACACTCCATCATTTCCCATCATGGCGAAAAACAATCTGAGGATGGAGTGGATGCCCATGCGCACTGTTGTCCAGAGGAGGAGTCACCTATCTCGTGACCAAAAGGCTTCTTCCGAACACAACAACCACCTGCAATCATCCGAGCCCAACACCAGATGGCGATCTTATCCTAAGTGTGTGGCTCTGCAGCTCTACATGCCAAGAACAGATGCATACTGGTAAGTAGCATATTCCTTTCTTCGGGGAGCATGGCGCTTAAGTCCACTAATGCCACCTGCTTACTAGGGCGCTATGTTCATGCTCTTATGGACTTAATGAAATCTTTAGCCCCTAAGTTGTCTGAAGGTGATAAGGCGTCCTTTATCGAAGTGGTCACGGACACTCGGGCTGCTGCAAGGCAGGTGATTCAGTCGGGGCTTGATACCGCTGATTCGGTGGCAAGGATAATGGGGTCATCTATAGCCACTTGGAGGCAAGCGTGGCTTCGTTCGTCTGGCTTCTCTACGGACGTTCAGGCCACATTGGTGGATTTGCCTTGTGACTGACAGAGACTTTTTGGTGAAAAGGCTGATTCCGCCTTGCAGAGATTTAAAGAGAGCAGGGTGACGGCGAAATCTTTAGGTCTGCAGGCTCCTGCTAAAGGATTTGGGCTTAAGAAATTCAGAGGTTTTGGGAGGTCTTCATTTCGCTCCTTCCGGCAGCCTCAGCAGCAACAGCAGCAGCAGAATCCCCTCTATAGGTCCTATAGAGGGAGACAAAGAGGTCGGAGAGGTTCTGGCCGCAACCCATCTTCATCTTCTGCCTCCTCTGCTCCCAAAGAAGCTTCAGGGAAGCAGTCCTAGATCCCCCATCCTGGATCATGTAAGACCTGTGGGGGGTCGGGTGTCCCACTTTCTGCGAGGTTGAAAATCTGTTACAACCGACCTTTGGGTTTTAAACCTCGTGCAGACTGGGTACGCCCTTCCCTTTCGGGAGTTTCCTCCCCCTTACCCTCCTTGCCAGGGATACTGCTCAGAAGACCATCTACTTCTTCTGCAGAAGGAGATGCTAGCTTTGCTTCAAAAGGGTGCGATAGAGGTGGTTCCAGAGCAGGAAAGGGGTCAGGGATGCTACTCCCGGTATTTCCTGATTCCCAAGAAGGATGGCAGATTGCGTCCGATACTGGACCTCAGAGTCTTGAACTTTTACCTGAAACAGGAGAAATTCAAGATGCTGATCCTTGCGCAGGTTCTTCAAGCGTTGCAGCAAGGAGACTGGATGGTGTCGATCGACTTGCAGGACGCATACTTCCATGTCCCAATCCTGAAGTCGCACAGGAAGTATCTCCGTTTTACGGTTGGGTCGCAATATTACCAGTTTGCGGTCCTCCCGTTTGGTCTTACTACCGCACCTCGAGTCTTCACGAAGGTGATGGCAGTGGTGGCAGCCCATCTCAGGAGGTCGGGGATTCAGGTTTTCCCCTACCTGGACGACTGGCTTCTGAAGGCAGAGTCCCCAGAGACGGTGCAGCATCATCTGCAGGTAACATCTCAGCTGGTATTCGACTTGGGTTTTTCGATAAATGTGCCCAAATCTCACCTGGTGCCCTCTCAACGCAACCTGTTCATAGGGGCGGTACTGGACACTACTGTGTGTCGAGCATTTCCTCCTCCTCAAAGAATTCTCGACATTCAGGAGATGGTCCCTTTATTCCACAATGGAGCGGTTGTTCCAGTTCTGAAGGTCCTTCGTCGCTTCCTGCATTCTGTTGGTCAACCATGCATGCTGGCACATGAGGGCGCTCCGGTGGTGCCTCCGCAGTCAGTGGTATCAGCACAATGGGGATCTCAGGGAGTCGATCAGGATCTCCAGAGAAGCTGCAGCGGATCTATCATGGTGGAGTATGGGGGGCAATCTGTCTCAAGGAAAGCCCTTCCATCTGCCTCCATCGGTGGCCACAGTGATAACGGATGCCTCCACCTTAGGGTGGGGTTCTCATCTGGAGATCAAGGGTCTTTGGTCTCCGGAGGAAAGGTTGCTTCACATCAACCTTCTGGAATTGCGGGCGATTCGTTTGGCACTGAAGGCCTTCCTCACTTCCCTTTGCGGTCAGTCTGTTCAAGTCCTGACGGACAACACTACCGTGATGTGGTATGTCAACAAGCAGGGAGGAGTGGGGTCGTATTGTCTCTGCAGAGAGGCCCTGCGTCTTTGGTCCTGGGCTCAGGACCATCAGATTTGTCTGATGGCAAATCATCTGGCCGGGGTGCTGAACGTACGTACGGACAGTCTCAGTCGGCAGTTCTCCGCCGACCACGAGTGGAGGCTCCATCCAGAGGTGGTTCATTACGTCTTTCGGATGTGGGGAACCCCTCGGGTGGACCTGTTCGCCACCCGCGAGAACGCGCTCTGCCCGTCATTCTGCAGTCTCCAGTTTCCGATGCAGGGGGCGCTGGGGGATGCGTTTCAGTTGAGTTGGGGCTCACAACTCCTTTACGCGTTTCCTCCCATACCCTTGATTCCTCGGGTTCTGAGGAAGATTCACCAAGACCAGGCCCAAGTTATTTTGGTCGCCCCGGATTGGCCAAGAAGGGTGTGGTATACAGATCTTCTCCACCTCTCGTGCCCTCTGCTCCGTCTCCCTCTGAGGGCAGACCTCCTCTCGCAGTCGGAGTGGCAGGTTCTACACCCCCACCTCCAGAGCTTACACCTTCATGCCTGGAGATTGAACGGGGCAACCTGAATTCCTTCTCTCTCCCGCCAGATGTGGTGGATGTTATTTTATCGGCCAGGCGACACTCCACCAAGTCCATTTACTCATATAGGTGGTCTAAGTTTGTTAAATGGTGTGGAGAGAGATCCATTGACCTTTTAAAAGCCCATCTTTCTGATGTGCTTCAGTTTGCTCTTTCCTTGGCTCAGCAGGGCTGTGCTGTGGCCACGGTCAAGGGCTATCTTTCGGCCTTATCGGCTCTTCTATGTCTTCCTGATCAACCGTCATTATTTAAATCTCCGATTGTACTAAGGTTTATCAAGGACCTTACAAACAAGTTTCCTCCTACTCCTTTTGTAATGCCACAGTGGGACCTTAATCTTGTCTTAACTTTTCTGATGGGGTCCCCGTTTGAGCCTCTTCATAGCTGTCCTCTGAGGCTGTTGTCCTTTAAGACGGTCTTTCTTGTAGCCATAACCTTGGCAAGGAGAATGAGTGAGCTTCAAGCTCTTAGTTCTAAACCCCCTTTTCTAACATTACATGCTGAAAGTATGGTACTCAGGACCAGGGCTGCTTTCCTACCTAAAGTAGTTACTCCGTTTCATTTGGGGCAGTCTATTACTCTCCCTGTTTTTTATCCTCCTCCTCATCCCTCCAAAGAGGAGGAAAGACTTCATCGCCTGGACCCAAAGAGAGCTGTGAGCTTTTACCTGGACAGGACGAAGGACTTTCGTCTCGACGATCAGCTCTTCGTGGCACAAGCGCACTTTATCAAGATGGATCATCCTTGCCATCAAGATCTGCTATGCCCTGGCTGGTAAGGTTCCTCCTGAGGGTATTAGTGCTCATTCAACTAGAGCTAAATCATCTACATCTGCTTTGGCCAGGGGTGTTCCTGTGGCAGATATTTGTAAAGCCGCGACTTGGGCCTCCCTCCATACTTTCGCAAAGCATTATTGCTTAGACTCCGAGATGAGGAGGGAGGGCCACTTCGCGCGCTCTGTCTTGCAAGACTTTCTGGTATAGGAAGGTGGACACCCTCCTCCGGGAGTGGGGACTGCTGTGGGAATCTATTCACAAGGTGAGGAATCCACTGGCAGATGTATCCATCAGAAGAACAAGTTACTTACCTTCGGTAACGCTTTTTCTGGTGGATACAGTATCTGCCTGTGGATTCCTCACTGGCCCACCCGCCTCCCCGTTGTCCATCTTTGTATACCTTAAAAGTTGTCTTGTTTGAGATGTTGTTATGCTTTCTGGTACATTGGTAGGAAATGCTTGTTTTATTTAGCTTTCCTTTTGTTTATGTACTATGTATATTTGATTGTGTATTGTATACTTTGATTCTGTTGTTGGTCCACCTGTGCGCCTCGGGGGCACGGAAAAAATGGGTGGAACTGACGTCATCACGCCGACGTGGCTCTCTTATGGCTCCGGTGATGTCATACTGAGTCGCGAGCGAAGGCGATGCATTATGACGTCGTCCACGTCGGCGTAGAGAGCTGGGGAAAAAAGTTCAGTGGAATGCTGGCGCAGGGGATATTCACAAGGTGAGGAATCCACAGGCAGATACTGTATCCACCAGAAAAAGCGTTACCGAAGGTAAGTAACTTGTTCTTTCACTCTAAACCAAGGCAGCTGGCGCCCTCTATTGGCACGTGTTATCTTTGTTGTGCTCGCCTGTTTCCACATTCCGCTCTTGGTTGACAAGTGACCAGCCAGGTGACATTCTTCGCACAGTTAACAAGCGGTCACATGTTCAGTCATCTCGGACTTTCAGCCAGCAAAATTTTGCCACGCTGGGACGTGTCGCTCCAACGTAGATTGGGGTTTGCGAATGTACGAATGCCAGAATAGACAGTGATCTTTTCCAACTTGCCAGGACCGGCGTAGGGTGCCTGGACTGGCATGGGCCGTTGGCAGGTATGAAAGCCCAAACACACGACATCTTTCAGTTTTATAGAAAGGGCGCTTTCAAAGTGGAACAGACTCTCGAGTTTTTCTTACAGACTACTCAGTGCTTTAAATGGACAGTTCCTGCCAGCCACTGAGTGTCTGCACTCATTTAATTTGAAAGGGAGATCACGTGCGCTTCTCATCAGAGGTGTGATACTTTTAAAAGATGAGTACCGGCACTTCTCAGTAGCTAGCAGGTACTTTGGGGAGAGCGCCTACACTTTCTATTTCCATTTAACGCACTGAGATCACCGTTCGTGGTTATTGTCCAACAGACGTACAGAGCTCACTTATGATGCAAGGAAAATCCCGACTTCATTCAAACACTAGATGGAATCGCATGCTAAGTGTTTTTACATAACATTGTTATTGTTATCAACTTTAGAGTACTGTGTTAGTCCTCAATATCAACAGCATTTTGATTGGCAACATCTTCCTTCAAATTTAAAAATCAGGATTATTATCCCTAGCACAGTTGAAGCACGTGGGTGGTTTTACCGCATATGCAGGGCTTTAAGTGGGATGAAATGACTTGGGGGGGGGGGGGGGGGGCTCTCAGAAGGGTGTGGCAGATGTAATTAGGGCGTGGCTTAAAGGTGAGCTAAAAATCTGTGCTTAGCATAGTGGATCACCCTACTGGTAATTTGCTGCTTCTGTAATTGTATCCAGATATGTAATACAACAAATAACTTTACTTTTACAACAAACCAGGACTATTGGCTTTGTCAGAGGTTGTTAGCTGCATATGATCAATAAGCACTAACTACGGCTTCGTTGTATAGAACATAGAAAATGCTTAAACACTGAAATGATGAGGCTAAAATAACTATAACAAGTCTCTTGGAAGTTATATCAGAGGCAGTGAAGGGTGCCACTGCTGCAAAGTTAAGATTTATTTTTCACCCTCGGGGTGAGGGCAAAAATGGAGAGCCCGATAGGGATCAGTCTCTGCACCTGATTTTTTTTTTTTTTTTTTAGAACTGCTGGGGCTGAGCACCGGCAGGACCCAGCCCACTTAAAGCTCTGCATAAATGCAATAATGTCTCATGTGGTAAACTACAGCACCTACAGCTAACTGAAATAACCCATAAACTGTGTTTAGCATAGTGTGCCCTCCGACTTGTATTTTGCTGTTTGTCATTGCATCCAGATATACGACACAACAAGTAACATCATACCTGCAACAATTCAGGACTATTGGCTTTGTCAGTGGTTGTTCGTTGTATAAGATAAATAAGCAGCAACTATGGCGTGTATATAATATTGAACAAGCATTAAAAATGCAATAGGTCTCGCCTTTCATTAACTTAAAGCCATTTGCTTTGCTATACAATACCATTAGCAAAGCACATGGCTTTAACTTGAATAAAGGCGAGACCTATTGCATTTTCAGTGCTTGTTTTTATTGGGTTTTATTGCTTACAAGAACAAAAAGAAAGAAGAAACGAAATTGAGACATACATTGACCACAGTATGCATCAATGGTGACTGAACGGAGTGACTGGGTACATAAGTTAACAGTAGAGACGCCCAGATCATAACATAGGATATACAACTCCTATTGCACTATACATTGGCAGCATTGACAGTACGTTTAATCTGAATGTCAGAGGGTAGGGCAGTTCACCCTTAAATACCATAGTTAGTATCGTAGATAACAAGTAGCTCTCACATCCTTAACCTTCATCCCAATAAGCGGACAGCATGACAGTGAAATTATTAAGTGCGCATATCAATACAAGTGTAATCAACGTGGAGGAATCGTCTTACTCTGGTGCATTCAACTCCTTTCCTGCAAGGTAGCTCTGGTATAAGCCCCAAAAGCTTTTGAGGCGGTTCTGGGGCGGGGGGGGGGGGGGGGGGGGGGAGTAGTTCGCTATATATTTCAGTTTGTGTATTGCAGGACATCATGTCTTTGGACCATTCCGTTATGGTAGGCACTGGCCCCCAGGACCATCGCATAGCTATTCTACACTTGGTGATCAACATCTCCATGTCAATTAAACGGCGGGAGTCCTTTTGTATTTGTCTTGAGTATCCTAAGAGCGCCAACAAGGGGTCCGTAGATCATGAAAGCCCTATATCACTCAGCTTTTGAAATATCAATCTCCAAAATCTGGCTATGTCTGAGCAGAACCAGGCAACATGCATAAAATCCCCTGGACTGGTACCACAACGCTCACATTCCTCTGTGTCGCGCAGACCATATCCATGCAGCCGGGCTGGTGTGTAGTAAAAACTATTTAGAAATTTAAAATGTATTAGTCTAGGACACCCATTTAAAGAGATGCGCTGTGTTGATTTGCAGCAATAGCCCCATGTATCGTCGTCTAGGACCCTCCCCAGATTGCTCTGCCATTCTAGCCTGGCTTTCGTGTAAAAGTTCTTGCGGTAGACCTGCACTATACTATAAATGCTTGAGATTATCTTGTTGGGGGAATCCGAACGCAGTAAAAAAGAGAAGCGGGTGACCTCAGGAGGTTCCATCATGTCATCGCCCAGCTGTTCGATAAGGACATTTAATTTGTTCTTATAGGTTGAAGTGTATAAAACTATACGTTTTTTGATGCCCTAGTCCTGATGAGGCCGAAAAAGTTATTTGGCTGAAACGCGTTGACATTTATTTTGAAGACACTCGCTGGATTGTGTTTGGTGTTATAAATAAATTGGAAAAGAGCGCTCTAAATAATTTGTAGGTTGTAACAACAAAATCTCGAAGTGTCTCTAAAAGAGTGATCTTCGATATATAGGAATGCTGTAACAAAATAAGCCCATAGGCATCCTGGTTGAAAATAGGGCTTTTTGTTGATATGTATAGGTTTGAGTTGTTTTGTCGTATGTAAGTATTGGAAATATTGTATATGTTTGTATATATAGATTCAAAAAAAGAATTATACCAAATTGAGAAGAAGTGGGGTATAAAATAAATATACTTATACTTACACTATTAACCCCTTCAGTGCCCATGACGAGCTGGACTCGTCATGGGCTGCGGTGGCGCTGTGCCCATGACGAGTCCAGCTCGTCATGAACTCCGCCCGCTAATACAAAGCGCGGCACTGGGCGGGGAAAGGGGCGGGCATGCAAGGGGTTAAATAGTAAAAAATGTTGTTTTTTCTTTAAAAAAATTGTGTTCATTGGAATTGCCATTGACTAGGCCACAAAACATAGCAACAAAGGTTGTGTTGGAGAGAAAATATTTCCCAAAGGAGGAGATATTTGACTTATCTTCTCGTTAAAATTTATGTTACATTATTAGTCCCGAGGCATTGTTGTTTTTTCCTATACAGCTGTTCACGGAGAGCATGCCTCACCCTGTGAAAGTGAAATCGCACTAAAGGGGAAACATTTCGACCCTTGGCTTCAATTTCATCCCAGTCACGCGCTCTGCCTCCCAAGAACAAATCTCCAATTTTGGTTAAATTGAGTACCTCTGGTGCAATGGCCACCTCCTTCTCCCTGTGATTGGAAGCCACTGGCACCAGCCTAGTGGAGTCAGTGGAGAATACACTATGGTGCTCGCCTGTCTCTTCAACAGATTGTGCCATGCATGTACCCTGGAGTTGATGGAGTCTAGGATGCAGGCACACCTGCTTAGAGCTTGAAACAGCAGAGTTGGTAATGGGGATGGCGCTGTCACCACCCTTTCTATCTACAGGTGGAGGATTGGGGGGGATTGTCTGTTGGTGGATCCAGTGGTGAGCATGTGAACAGTGGGCCACCCTGTAGTAAAGCTCCAAATCCGGAGCTCCCAGTCCACCCAGAGAATAGGGGAAAGTGAGTATCTTCCATTGGACGCATGGCTGCTTACCAGCCCAGGCTAGCCTCACCAGCAGTGATCTAGTAACTTTAAAAAGTGAGCAGGAAGAACCATCGGTACATTTAGGAACAGGATGAAAACCTAGGTAGCACCACCATTTCCATCAGTGACATGCGACCCAGGAGTGACAACGGTAGGCGAATCCAGTGCTCCACGTCTTCCTCCAGTTAAGCAATTGCTTTACCATAATTCTCACTACACACCAAACCAGAGTCCGAGTGAACATTAATCCCCAGATATCACACAGGGTCGTCAGACCAGGTGAGGGGGAAGTCTAATTCGATAGTTACAGTAGCCATGGGTAATGGAAATATGGTGGATTTGTGTAGGAAAGTGGGTTTCTGTTGCAGTAACCCCCCACACACACACACTCTTTGCCAGACTACTGATGCACTTTCACTTGATGTGCCCTGGTCCCTGCCAATCAGGTTCCCAGGGCCTGTGTTCTTTCCCCAAAGCTAACCTAATTGGCATCTCTGGCCACAGGTCAGCCCCTGATAAATGGTACCACAGGTACCCAGGGCACTGTGACCAGGGAAGACCTCTGAGGGCTGCAGCACTTATTGTGCCACCCTTAGAGGCCCTGTACCTTTACACACACATACACACACTGCCTTTGCAGGCTGCGTGTTTTGGTGATGAACAAAGTGAAGAGTCAACATGGCACACATCCCTGTGTTGTAAGAAACTGGCTCTAGATATACTACACCAAAATGAGGTATAGTGTGTATTGATTCCAAGTGTCCCCAGAGGTAGGCCGAGGTTAAAGTTAGATAGAACCTTACTCTCTAATAGTGGTAGCTTGGTCAGTAAGGCAGTATAAGAGGACAGTGTTAAGCATTTGATGTATGCACTCAGCAAATAAATTCACACACAAGAACTGAACTCTAGGCTAATTGTTTTTGTATAAAAAACATATATTGGTTATTTTTATAACCAAACAAGCCTGGTACAGGTAAGCATTAAATACTTTTCAGTAATAAATTACTGGATATAGAACAGTTTGCAAATGCAATAGATTTTGTACTTTGTTTGATTTACAGGGGAGCAGTAGAATGCAACACTTAGCAAATGCAGTACATTGAATTGAATAGGCTTTTTCAGTAAATTGCAGGTAAGTTACTTTTTTTTTTGTCAAACATGTTTATTGAATTTTTTCCAAAGTACATCATGCGTCAATGCTATCATGTCACCTCTCGCGGGGGTGTCGGAAAGTTCAACAAAGCTGTGAGTGGCTAGAATTACGTAGCGCTCAATATAAGCCAAACCCCAGTCTCAGTGGATTGCTTAGATGTAGGTTACAGTTTTTTACAATAACGGAGTTTGGGGTAGATCGTTAACATCAGGAAATGATAACCGACAGGTCAGCGTGCATCTCATATTTCTTTTGCGATGGTAAGCGTACTAAGTCCTCCACTCGGAGGAAGCCACTGGGATTGGCTTGCATATGTGTAGGAACAACCCCCAACCGGGAGGTAACAAAAACAAAGAAACCCTCCTCCCCTACAACGGTGGCGTCCGTGTCCTTACAGTGTGTTTGACTGGGGGCGTGAAAGGCAGCTCATAATTGAAAGAGATGAAGGGCTCTAATGGAGGAAGGGCAGACAGCTGATGGCAGGCCACGTGAAAGGAAGGTGACTAGGGGGTCCCATTTGAATTCAAAATTCTTAAAATCGTCACGAAAGATGTTTGACATTCGTTCCGGACTGAGCAGCTTTCATAAACGAGAATGCCAAAGGGAAATCGCTGGCACCTCCTTTCTTTTCCAGGAAGCTGCCAGGGTAACCTTCGCTGCTCATATACAGAGCCACATGATTGCTCGGGTCTGGTGTTCTAATGAAGGGTCGCGAAGCCCCAGAAGGACCCTTGCCATGGTGGTCGGGATAGGGTATCCTAGAATATCTTTAATGTGCGGAAGTATTTCTTCCCAAAAGAGGCGAATAGTCAGGCAATCCCACCAAATGTGTTGGAAGTCTCCCAGCAGCCCGCACCCTCTCCAGCATCTGTCAGAAGTGGTGGGAAAGATGTGCCTAAGCCTAGATGGATAGAGATACCAGTCCATCATAGTCTTAAGGTGGGCCTCCCGTAATTCAGAGCAATGATTGAATTGTGTGATGTCTTTCCATACGTGTCCTCATTCATCGTCTGGGATACCGCGCTGTAGTATTTCTTCCCACATGGACATGTATCGTGGTCGCGGGGAGAGTGTGGTGGTGAGTAGAAATTTATATATAAATGAAATCGCCCCATTCATAGTAGTGGCCTTGATGAGGAAGGATTCAAACTTTGTGAGCGGGCGGGTGGCTGCCTCACACACTTGCGGTGTAAGGGCCCAATGCATTAGCCGGGTATAATGGTATCGCTCTGTGTCCCCAATGCCATAGTCTTGCTGGCAGTTGTCGATGGTGAGGGGATAAAAGTTGTGAAAAAGGTGAGTCAAAGCCAGGCATCCTCCCTCCCTCCAAGCATCGAAAGGTCCCTCTTGCATGCCCCGGAGAGGGGGGGAACGCTGGGTTAAAATGGAGTGGTGTAAATGGTGAAGGGAAAGAAGTCCACCTATCATCTCCTGCGATCGTGTCCCATACTTGTGGTGCGTGTGGATGTAGCAATGTAGGCGTTCTTGGGTCTGTCTTTTAGGGCGCTAGACCAAGTCCCAGATAGTCCTCCCTGTCACACTACAGTCCATATGTAGCCAGTGCTTATCGGATTCCCGTTTTGACCACTCAACCAGGACTCTTAACTGGGCTGCTTTATAATAGTGGATGTCTGGGAGTCCCACTCCACCCTCCGTGCGGGAGTGATGAAGCGGGGAGAAGGAGAAGCGAGCACGTCCCCCCTGCCAAGTGAAATGTAGGATCATAGTTTTAACTTGCCGGAAGAAGTCTCTCTCCAGTTCTATGGGCAGGGCCTGGAATAGATCAAGAAGCATAGGAGGAAGTGTCATTTTCACTGCGTGTATCCGGCCGAGCCACGATAAGAAGAGGGGATTACACTTTGTGAGTTCCGTTTGGATACGAATGAGAATAGGAGGGAAATTAGCCGCGTAGAGCCCTTCTATCCTTGGTGTCAATTGGACTCCCAGGTATTGTATGGAGGAGGTAGTCCACGGGAAAGGAGTAAGAGATTGGAGCCTGCGGACTTCCATTTGCGGTAAGGTGAGGTTGAGGATATAAGATTTACTGAAATTTATTTTAAAACCTGCTACCGATTCGAAACATTCAAGTTCTGTCTGTAGAGCTGGGAGGGACGTGGCCGGATCGGAAAGGGACAGAAGAACATCGTCCGCAAAGAGGGAAATTTTATGGGGTTCCCCTGTGGAACAAGTTGCTTACCTTCGGTAACGCTTTTTCTGGTGGATACAGTATCTGCCTGTGGATTCCTCACCTTGTGAATATCCACTGCACCAGCATTCCACGGAACTTTTTTCCCCAGCTCTCTACGCCGACGACGTCATAATGCATCGGCTCCGCTCGCGACTCCGTATGACATCACCGGAGCCATAAGAGAGCCACGTCTGCGTGATGACGTCAGTTCCACCCATTTTTTCCGTGCCTCCGAGGCGCACAGGTAGACCAACGACAGATACAAAGTATACACAGTATACAATATACAAGCATATACACAAAGTATACAAGGAAAAGGAAAGCTAAATAAAACAAGCATTTCCTACCAATATACAAGAAAGCATAACATCTCAAGCAAGACAACTTTTAAGGTGTACAAAGGTGGACAACGGGGAGGCAGGTGGGCCAGTGAGGAATCCACAGGCAGATACTGTATCCACCAGAAAAAGCGTAACCGAAGGTAAGTAACTTGTACTTCTGATGGATACATCTGCCAGTGGATTCCTCACCTTGTGAATAGATTCCCACAGCAGTCCCCACTCCCGGAGGAGGGTGTCCACCTTCCTACACCAAAAAGTCTTGCAAGACAGAGCGCGCAAAGTGGCCCTCCCTCCTCATCTCAGAGTCCAAGCAATAATGCTTTGCGAAAGTATGGAGGGAGGCCCAAGTCGCGGCTTTACAAATATCTGCCACAGGAACACCCCTGGCCAAAGCAGATGTAGACTATTTTGCTCTAGTTGAATGAGCCCTAATACCCTCAGGAGGAGTCTTACCAGCCAGGGCGTAGCAGATCTTGATGGCAAGGATAATCCATCTCGATAAAGTACGCTTGTGCACCGCTCTTCCTTTCGAATGACCAACATAGCCCACGAAGAGCTGATCGTCCAGACGAAAGTCTTTCGTTTTGTCCAAATAAAAACTCACAGCCCTCTTTGGATCCAGGCGATGGAGTCTTTCCTCCTCTTTGGAGGGATGAGGAGGTGGATAAAAAACAGGGAGAGTAATAGACTGCCCCAAAACCACCTTAAAGGACAACAGCCTCAAAGGACAGCTATGAAGAGGCTCAAACGGGGACCCCATCAGAAAAGTCAAGACAAGATTAAGGTCCCACTGTGGCATTACAAAGGGAGTAGGAGGAAACATGTTTGTAAGACCCTTGATAAACCTCAGTACAACCGGAGATTTAAATAATGACGGTTTATCAGGAAGACATAGAAAAGCAGATAGGGCAGATAGATAGCCCTTAACCGTGGCCACAGCACAGCCCTGCTGAGCCAAGGAAAGAGCAAACTGAAGCACATTAGAAAGATGGGCTTTTAAAGGGTCAATGGATCTCTCTCCACACCATTTAACAAATTACGACCACCTGTAGGAGTAAATGGACTTGGTGGAGTGTCGCCTGGCCGATAAAATAACATCCACCACATCAGGCGGGAGAGAGAATGAACTCCGGTTCCCCCGTTCAATCTCCAGGCATGAAGTTGTAAGCTCTGGAGGTGCGGGTCTAGAACCTGCCCCTCCGATTGCGAGAGGAGGTCTGCCCTCAGAGGGAGACGGAGTGGAGGGCATGAGGTGAGGTGGAGAAGATCTGTGTACCACACCCTTCTTGGCCAATCCGGGGCGATCAATATGACTTGGGCCCGGTCTTGGCGAATCTTCCTCAGAACCAGAGGAATCAAGGGTATGGGAGGAAACGCGTAAAGGAGTCGTGAACCCCAACTCAACTGAAACGCGTCCCCCAATGCCCCCTGCATCGGAAACTGGAGACTGCAAAATGACGGGCAGTGCGCGTTCTCGCGGGTGGCAAACAGGTCCACCCGAGGTGTTCCCCACGCCCGAAAGACGTGACGAACCACCTCCGGATGGAGCCTCCACTCGTGGTCGGCAGAGAACTGCCAACTGAGACTGTCCGCACGTACGATCTGAAAGAAACAAGTTAGTTAGATTCCTCACCTTAGAATATCCCCAGGCGTCAGGCTGGATCCGCAAAGATTTTTGTAGCAATACCCCTTGCGCATAGCTAGGCGTCGTCTGCGGCTCCGCGTCCGTCGTTGGCGTCGTGCACCGGAATGACATCGTCGGAGTACTTAGATGCCGCCCTCGCGTGCTGACGTCAGTTCTTCTTTTTTCCGCGCCAGTAAGCGCCGATCCGGGAAGAGTTTACCCCTAGTCACTTTTTGACTAACTTTTTGACCTCTTTTGGTTACTCGACTCGACATCTGGTGCCGGTAGGATGCCTGGATTCAAGCATTGTGACGCCTGTCACCGACTGATGTCGGTAACGGATCACCATCGCCGGTGCCTGTACTGCCTGGGGGCCGACCATGACGCGGAGTCGTGCCCCGACTGTCAGGCCTTGACGTCGAAGGCTAGGTGGGAGCGGTCCCGTAAGCTACTCGAGCTTCGACACTCAGCTCCGCGTCGCTCTCGGTCCCGGTACAGGAGGAGGTCCAAGGACCGTTCGCGGAGCCGCAGCCATCGACATCGCTCGTCGGGATTTTCGGGTAAGTCCCGTCACTCCAAACATTCCAAGAAGTCCAAGCGGCGTCCTCGCTCTTCGGACTCCCCTCGCCGGTCGCTCGACCCGGTGCTGCAGGAGCCGCGCTCATCCCCATACCCTCCAGTCCCTGGGACTAACGCGACTCCGGCGGAGGTCAGTGCCTTCCTCTCGGCCATCGACGCCTGCCGGCGCGCCTTCGGGCCCCGCAGGGTTGACTGGGCGACCTCGCGTGCCGGCGGCTCCGGCGCCGTCGAGGGCTCCGGCCCCGACGCCGCAGGTCCCCGAGGGATCCAGGCCTGGATCTCTGCCGGCGCCGGTCGACCTCACAACGCCTCCACTGCCGGCGCCGACACCGGATCCGCTCCCGACGCCGTGCCCGCACGGCGTCGAGCCTCAGTTTAGCCCTATTCTGGACCCAGTGCCGGTACGGCGCCGTCCGACGCCGTTACCGGCGCTGATGGGTGACCGCTTCATCCACCATCCGGCTCCGATCATTCCTCCTGTCTACCAGGAATCGGATGATGAGGATGACTGCGAGGGGTCTCAGGGCCCTCTGGCCGAACAGGCCCAATTGTCTCAGGACTGGGCAGAGGAATTGGGGGACACCAGCGGTTTGGATACCTCTCCAGACGCTGGATTCATCTCTCCTCCAACTGTGGCCTCGGAAGAAGGTGCAGCCTTTTCTGTGGTGCTGCGCAAGGCGGCCGAAGCCCTGGGGCTCGAGTTGCCTGCTGTGGCTGTGAGGACTAACGTCCTCACCGAGGTCCTTCAACCGACAGCAAGCTCCACTGAGCCTCTGCTGCAGTTTAATGAGGCCCTCATTGACGTTCTCCAGGGCACTTGGTCCAAGCCCTCCACAGTCCCTCCTGTGGACAGGAACGTTGCCCGGCGCCACCGCCCTGCTCCGGGCGACCCCACATTCCTCTACCACCACCCCACCCCCGAGAGCCTGGTTATCCAGGCATCCACCTCCCAATCCTCCGTCCCGTCCGCTCCTCCGGATAGGGAATCCAAGCGGTTGGAGCAGTTTGGCAAGAAACTGTTCGCGTCCCTGAGTTTGGGACTGCGGTCTTTAAATACCGCTTGCCTTTTTGACCGTTACTCCCACTCGCTGTGGGATGCGATGGAGGACGTGCTGCCCTTGTGCCCGGAGGAGGCCCGGGAGCGACTCACCCAAGCACTTGCTAACGGGCGAGATGCAGCGCAGCACGCCATTAGATGTGGACTAGACACCACGGACTCGCTGGGTCGGGCAATTTCCACCACGGTGGCGCTTCGGCGTAACGCCTGGCTGAGGTCCACATCGTTTTCAGGGGATGTCCAAAGCTCCCTCATGGACATGCCCTTCGATGGCACTCGCCTTTTTGGCGAGAAGGCGGACAGTGCGCTGGCCCGGTTCAAGGACTCCCGGGCAATGGCCAAGTCCTTGGGTCTTTCGGCCCCGCGGCCGCAAACTTCCGCCTTTCGCCCCTTTCGTGGCCAAGGAAGGGGCTCCTCCTCACGTCCGCCCAGCCACCGGCCGCAGAACCAACATGCACGCGGTCGCGGACGTGGTTTCCGCCGAGGCGGTTCTGGAGGACAACATGCCGGTCAGTCCACAGCCACCCCGGCAGCATCCGCCTCAAAGCCCTCTTAGTCCAAGCTTTCAGGCCCATTCAACGCCAGTGGGGGGCAGAGTTCGCCATCACCTGCTCCACTGGCGCTCCATCACTTCGGACAGGTGGGTGCTGCAAATCGTCCGAAGGGGCTACTCCCTCCCCTTCGAGACGACCCCTCCAGCCATGCCACCGCAGAACCACCGTATGTCGGGGGATCATTTGCATCTTCTCCGGGAAGAGGTTTCGGCCCTCTCGGCCAAAGAGGCCGTTGAGCGCGTTCCTGGTCCAGAAGTAGGTTGTGGTTGCTATTCCCACTACTTTCTGGTTCCCAAGAAGGGCAAAGGGGGCCTACGCCCGATCTTGGATCTCAGAAGCGTGAACGCCTTCCTCCGGAAGGAACGGTTCAAGATGCTCACTTTGGCTCAGGTTCTTGCTGCCCTAGACCCTGGAGACTGTATGGTAGCGTTGGACTTGCAGGACGCTTATTTCCACATCCCCGTCCTGCCGGCCCACCGGTGTTACCTGCGGTTCACGGTGGGTCAGGAGCACTTTCAGTTCACCGTGCTCCCCTTCGGCCTCACCAGTGCCCCTCGGGTGTTCACGAAAGTGATGGCGGTGGTCGCAGCTCATCTGCGCAGATCAGGGGTCCCAGTCTTCCCCTATCTCGACGACTGGCTGTTGAAGGCGGGCTCACCCCAGCAAGTCATCTCCCACCTCCAGACTACGGCAGACCTCCTGCATTCGCTGGGTTTCTCCATCAATGTGCCGAAGTCGCACCTGAGTCCCTCCCAAAAGCTTCTTTTCATAGGGGCGGTTCTCGATTCGGCGCAGTTCCGGGTCTATCCGCCGGAACAGCGTGTCCTTGACATTCGAGCCCTGGTTCCCGTCTTCCGGCCTCTGTCCTGGATTTCGGTCAGGTTGGTGCTGCGGCTTCTGGGGCTGATGGCCTCCTGCATCCTGTTAGTACCTCACGCCAGATGGCGGATGCGGGCTCTGCCGTGGGACCTGAAGTTTCAGTGGGCCCAGCATCGAGGCGACCACGTCTTGATCTCGGAGGGCACTGCGAAACAGCTGCAGTGGTGGCTCACGAATCGCGATTGGGTCAGCGGCAGATCCCTCTCCCTTCCCCAACCGGAGCACGTGGTAGTGACGGATGCGTCCCTCCTGGGATGGGGGGCCATATGGGAGAGGCGGAGATCAGAGGACTCTGGTCTCCGGCGGAGACTCGGCTCCATATCAATCTTTTGGAGCTGAGGGCGATCCGACTTGCACTGAAAGCCTTCCTTCCCTCTGTCCGGGGAAGTGTCGTGCAGGTGTTCACAGACAACACCACCGCCATGTGGTACTGCAACAAACAGGGCAGGGTGGGGTCGTGGACCCTTTGTCAGGAGGCCCTGCGCCTCTGGACATGGCTGGAACACCAGGGCATCACCCTAGTGGTTCAACATCTGGCGGGCTCTCTGAACGCCAGAGCGGACGAACTCAGCCGCCGGTGCATGATGGATCACGAATGGCGTCTGAACTCGGACGTGGCGCAAGGTCTCTTTCTGCAGTGGGGAGAGCCTTGGTTAGATCTATTCGCCACCGAAGAGAACGCGCAATGTCAGCAGTTCTGCACGTTGGAGTTTCTAAGGCTGCACTCGCTCGGCGACGCTTTTCGTCGCGAGTGGAGTTGCGGTCTGTTGTACGCCTTTCCACCTTTACCACTTCTTCCCAGAGTGCTGAAGAAGATCAGGCGCGACCGGGCCCAAGTCATCTTGGTGGCTCCGGATTGGGCACGAAGGTACTGGTATCCCGAGCTACTCAGTATGTCCATCGATCCCCCGATACGACTGCCTCTTCAGGAGGATCTTCTGTCGCAGCAGCAGGGGGCGGTCCTCCACCCGAACCTGTCCAGCCTCCACCTACATGCGTGGAGATTGAGCGGCGGCAGTTGATGCCATTTGACTTGCCTCCTGAAGTCTGTGATGTCATTCTGGCAGCCAGGCGTCCCTCCACACAGACGGTATACGCCAGCCGGTAGAACAAATTTGTGGCATGGTGCACAGCAAAGGCTGTGGATCCCCTGTCCGCCCCTCTTTCTGAGGTTCTCCTCTTTCTTCTTTCTTTGGCCCAGCAGGGCTCTGCTCTGGGCACCTTGAAAGGTTATCTTGCTGCTATCTCTGCCTTCCTTCAGCTTCCTGATCAGCCTTCTCTTTTCAAGTCCCCTGTTGTTTCACGCTTTCTCAAGGGCATTACTCATATGTACCCTCTTGTTCCTTTCGTAATGCCTCAGTGGGACTTGAACCTTGTTTTCACTTTTCTGATGTGCGCTCCCATTGAGCCCCTTCATAACTGTCCCATCCGTCTTTTGACTTTGAAAACTGCTTTCTTAGTAGCAATCACCTCCGCTAGGCGGGTGGGTGAGCTCCAGGTTTTGTCATCCAAGCCTCCCTTCCTTTCAGTTCATCCGGACAAAGTTGTCCTCCGGACACGTCCTTCTTTCCTGCCTAAAGTTGTGACTCCCCTTCACATCGGGCAATCTGTCACGCTGCCCACCTTCTTTCCGCCTCCTTCAAAAGATGAAGAGAGGCTCCACCGTCTGGACCCAAAACGTGCGCTATCCTTTTATTTGGACCGCACAAGACAGTTCCGGGTGGACGACCAACTTTTTGTTGGGTACGTTGGGGCTAAGAAGGGTAAAGCTGTACACAAGCGGACCATCTCTCGGTGGGGCGTGTTGTGTATTAAGACCTGCTATTCTTTGGCAAAAAACGTTCCTCCTGTTGGGCTACGGGCCCATTCTACTTGGGCCACGGCGGCCACGACTGCACTGGGACGGGTAGTCCCCTTGCAAGACATCTGTCAGGCGGCGACGTGGGCTTCGCTGCACACGTTTGCGAGACATTACTGCCTGGACAGCCAAGTCCGGAGGGATGGCCACTTTGGCCGTTCTGTTCTCCAGGACTTTCTGGTGTGATCTTGGTTCGCAGACCCACCACTGGGGTTGGTATTGCTGGGGTATCTACTCTAAGGTGAGGAATCTAACTAACGTGTTTCTTTCAGATTAACAAGTTACTTACCTTCAGAAACGATGTATCTGTAAGAAACATTAGTTAGTTAGATTCCTCACCGACCCACCCAGCCTCCCCGTTCTGCGAACCGACATCTAGGGTTAAGGTTCTCCCTTTCAGGGCCCTAGATTTTTTTGGCACCAGTGTCGGTCTCTTGCATGGCTCAGCGTCCCTGGCGCGGAAAGCTATGTACAAGAACTGACGTCAGAGCACGAGGGCGGCGTCTAAGTACTCCGACGTCTTTCCGGCGCACGACGCCAATGACGGACGCGGAGCTGCAGACGACGCCTTGCGACGCGCAAGGGGTATTGCTACAAAAATCTTTCCGGATCCAGCCTGACGCCTGGGGATATTCTAAGGTGAGGAATCTAACTAACTAATGTTTCTTACAGATACATCGTTACCGAAGGTAAGTAACTTGTTCTTCAGCACCCCAGGCAGATGATTTGCCATCAGACAAATCCGATGGTCCTGAGCCCAGGACCATACACGTAAGGCCTCTCTGCAAAGACAGAGACCCCACTCCTCCCTGCTTGTTGACATACCACATCGCGGTAGTGTTGTCTGTCAGGACTTGAATCGACTGACCGCGAAGGGAAGGGAGGAAGGCCTTGAGCGCCAAACGAATCGCCCGCAATTCCAGAAGGTTGATGTGAAGCAACCTTTCCTCTGGAGACCAAAGACCCTTGATCTCCAGATCCCCTAGATGAGCACCCTACCCTAGGGTAGAGGCATCCGTTATCACTGTGGCCACCGATGGAGGAAGATGAAAGGGCTTTCCTTGAGACAGGTTGCCCTGCACTCTCCACCAAGACAGATCCGCTGCAGCTTCTCTGGAGATCCTGATCGACTCCCTGAGATCTCCGTTGTGCTGATACCACTGCTTGCGGAGGCACCACTGGAGCGCCCTCATGTGCCAGCGTGCATGGCTGACCAACAGAATGCAGGTAGCGAACAGACCGAGCAGGCGAAGGACCTTCAGAACTGGAACAACCGCTCCATTGTGGAATAAAGGGACCATCTCCTGAATGTCGAGAATTCTTTGAGGAGGAGGAAATGCTCGACACACAGTAGTGTCCAGTACCGCCCCTATGAACAGGTTGCGTTGAGAGGGCACCAGGTGAGATTTGGGCACATTGATCGAAAAACCCAAGTCGAACAACAGCTGAGATGTTACCTGCAGATGACGCTGCACCATCTCTGGGGACACTTCCTTCAGAAGCCAGTCGTCCAGGTATGGGAAAACTGGAATCCCCGACCTCCTGAGATGAGCAGCCACCACTGCCATCACCTTCGTGAAGACTCGAGGTGCGGTAGTAAGACCAAACGGGAGGACCGCAAACTGGTAATGTTGCGACCCAACCGTAAAACGGAGATACTTCCTGTGCTACTTCAGTATCGGGACATGGAAGTACGCGTCCTGCAAGTCGAGCGACACCATCCAGTCTCCTTGCTGCAACGCCTGTAAAACCTGCGCAAGGGTCAGCATCTTGAGTTTCTCCTGTTTCAGGTAAAAGTTCAAGATTCTGATGTCCAGTATCGGACACAATCTGCCGTCCTTTTTGGGAATCAGGAAATACCGGGAGTAGCATCCCTGACCCCTTTCCTGCTCCGGAACCACCTCTATCGCCCCATTTTGAAGCAACGCCAGAACCTCCTTCTGCAGAATAAGCAGATGGTCCTCTGAGCAGTAACCTTGGCAAGGAGGGTAAGGGGGAGGAAACTCCCGAAAGGGAAGGGCGTACCCAGTCTCCACGAGGTTCAAAACCCAAAGGTCTGTCGTAACAGATTTCCAACCCCGTAGAAAGTAGGACACCCGACCCCCCCCACAGGTCTTACATGATCCAGGATGGGGGATCTAGGGCTGCTTCCCCGAAGCCTCATTCGGAGCAGAGGAGGAGGAAGAAGAAGAGGGGTAGCGTCCAGAACCTCTCCGACCCCTTTGTCTCCCTCTATAGGACCTATAGAGGGGATTCTGCTGTTGTTGCTGCTGCTGAGGCTGTCGGAAGGAGTGAAATGAAGACCTTCCGAAACCCCTAAACTTTTTAAAACCAAATCCTTTAGCAGGAGCTTGCAGACCCAAAGATTTAGCTGTTACCTTGCTGTCCTTAAATCTTTGTAGGGCGGTGTAGGAGAGTAGGGTCTGCTTTCTATGTTCACCCCCACTTTTTGCTTTTGCTTTACTGGTTTTCGACTTAGATGTGGCTGTGGGCCTGCCAATCAGACCCGCAGCCCTGCTGTTCTCTCTCTAAATTAATACTATGTACTTTAGGTGCATAACCCAATTGGATAGGATCACCTTATTGGCCCCTGTACAGTGTACCTTAGGTACCCAGGGCATAGGTGTACCCTAGGCCTACCAGGGGCTGCAGCATGTATTATGCCACCCCTGGCCTGGCCTTCCATTATGACACAACTGGCTGATCACTCAGCTGGGGCAAGGTCGTGTAATCACCCCTTGCTTAGGTGTAGTATTCCTATACCTACCTTATATATAGACACATGTGTACCTATCAGCCACTCCTATGGCAGGCCTTAACAATCCTGGAGGCAGAGTGCTTGGTAACATGTGAGATAGTGCTCTAGCATGAGCTGAGCCTGTCTGCAGCTTTCGGAACCATGTCCTTATAGCTGTTCTATGATATAGCCTACCATATACTGTTAAAGTGCCTTATGATCTTAAACGGTTATGGTAACTATGGTTTGGCTTTATCAAAACATGTCGTGTAAGGTGTCTAACACTTTGGAATAATACCCCCATCCCATTTATGGTGATGAGGATATTATCCCTCCCTTCTAGAGGGAGAAGACATGTTGAAACCTACTTACCCGGTTAAAGTTAACCAGAGCCCCAGCATCACAAAATGGATGCTGCTGCCAAGACACAAGTCTGACCTCCTGCTGCTGGGAGTGATCCCGGCACGGGAGGCTTGGACAATAGGTTTCCTGCCTTGGGAGGTGCTAGCACCACCCCAGACAGGCCTTAGTGTATTGGGGCAGGGAGGGATGAAAGAAACTAGACACTGCCTGGGGTACACAAGGTGTCCCATGCATAGTCCAGTTCAAACCGGTGCTGGGGCACTCCAGCCCCAGTCCTGGCACGAAACTGGACAAAGGGAAGGGGGTGTAACCACCCCCCTTCCAGGTCCCACCCATAAGGCGTGACCTAGCAGGCAACCCAGCCCCCCAGATTAGTATAAGTGTGGTAGCTTGGCCCCAGGAGATTAGATTATCCTGAACCTGCAACTTGAACAGAAACTCTGGACCTTCGACATTCGACGAAAGAAGAAGACTGAAGAATCTCCCTTGTGGCCAAGGAGTGGTCACCCTGTGCGAAAAGGCACCATCAAGAGACTACCCTTTGCTTTGCTGAAGTTCTACGAGGGACCGACTGCAGAGCCTGACCAGAGCCTTGACTTCCAGACTTCTCCAACCCTGATCCACATCCACAGCCGAGCTGAGATCCGTGGAGGCGACGAGAGACGTGGGACCGGCTACCTGGGAAAAGTGGCGAGTATCTTCCAGCGCAGCTTCTGAGGCACCCTCGAGGTTGTGCACCGGGGATTGAGAAGCCCCAAGCACCATCTGCACCGAAGATCAGCCCCCCACACTCAACGAGTTCTGCGTGGGGCCCTTCTGCATTTTCCTGCTTGCCCCGTCTGTCTGGTTGCTTGCCCGTTGGCTAGTAACCTTTGCGACGACACACCTTCAATTTTCCACTGCTGGTTTGGCTCCTCCAGACTGGCTCCTGCTCCTCTGCGAAAGAGAAGCACCCCAGACCTTCCTGGTCTGCACCAGAAGCAAGTCCTCCATTCTTCGTGGGTTCCGCTTGCCAAGGCTTGGTGAGTCCTAGTTCGACTTCGACGCCGCCGACAGCAAGAGCCTTCGTGGGACAGCTCGCCTCCTGGTCGTCCTCGACGTCTCCTGGTACCCGTGGCTGCTGCGACAAGCTTCACCTCTTCACCTGCAATCTCCGGACATCGCCTGGTTCCTTCCTGGTTCCACGTGGTCACTGGCTAGTGACCCAGACTCTGTCCCTTCTGCTTGCAGGTATCCTTCCTTCTTGATCCCAGCCTTGGGATCCACTGGACACTCTTCACTGACTGCCTGTCAGCATCTTTCCTTCAGGCATCCATAGGAGTCGACGACGAAACCCGACGCAACTTCACACCTATGCACCCGCAGCCCGTGGGCTAGGTAACTTGGGTACTCCGGTGCTCATCAGGGTATTGACTATCCTAGTGTCTAGTTCTCAAGTCTCGACTTCCTAGTTACTCCAGAAGTGTCCTAAATCTTAATAATTCTAAACTGTACTATTTCTATCGATTATACGCATTACGCGTGAGTGTTTCCACTCTGCACCTGAATCCCATGGGCCTCCCACTTCCTAACCTTTGGTAGTATAGTGTAGCCCCAGCGATGGCCTAGGCCTATCCTATTTCCGTGACAGTGGTCCTTATACCACTTACTTAGTATATGGTTTGCGTGGCCCCTAGGGCCTAACTGTATTACTTACCTGTGTGACTTAATGTATGCTTGAATAAGACTGTGTTGTACTTACCTCGAATCTCATAAAGAGTGCTGAGGGTTTGACTAGAATAAATACACTTTATTTTATATATATATATATATATATATATATATATATATATCTGTTGTGGTGTCCTTTCATTTGGTATTCAAGGGGTTACAACTGGTATAACAGCTGGCTTCACATGCCATTCAGAGTTTAGCCTAAGACTGCTCTTGTCCATGCTACCACTAGGATAGCTGGTCTATATGGTTGACTTTACAACCAATCACCATAAGGGTTGTTTGGACTGATACAAGGTGTACACTAGAATTAGTGACATCATATATCAGGCCAACTTCTCACATTGGTGAGCAGCGGTTGGGATCTGAGCTTGCTGTTGTAATACCATTGTAATCTTGAGATACTAAATTGAAAGATCACACAGATATTGTTTAGGTACATATAACATAGATTATAATACTTAAGTCCTACTGGACTTAGTTGTTGTAGGTTGAAGGGCCTAGCACACCCTGACTACAACTACTAGAGAGGTTTAGTAGATGCAACTAGTGTAGGTAGGTGCACACACCACACCCTCACTAGATCATGTCTCTGGGAGGGCATCAAGTTGATACTCTCTCAGGAGGGGTAGATCCTAAAAAGATCCCCTCTAGATATGATACCCTAACTATTCAGGAGATGAGACAATTGTGTACCTCCAGAAAGTTAAAACAGGGTGCAAACCCTACCCTCATTCAGCTAGTAGAGATCCTAGAGGAGTATGATGCTCATAGGGCCTCCCAGGCTGGTACCCTAGGTACAGGTGAGGGTCTACCCAGTACAGATGAGTCAGATGGGACTTCAGATGAGGAGGTAGACAGCCATGTCGAAGTAGGAAGACTTAGCCAGGCTAACTTAAGCATGCACGGGAGTCTGAATGGGCCCCCCCCCCATTTAGACCCCAAGTGGACTTAAACAGAGAAACAGGAGAGACAGATCCCCTTCAAGGGAATCAATCCACTCCCATGTCTCTAACAGCTCCAATGCCTCTTCTCACAGGGGAATGACTTCCCCACAGAGAAAAGAGCATGAAGCCAGAATGAGGGAAGCTAATCTGAGGATTGAGAGGGAAGAACTTGCCCTTGCCAAGGAGAAACTTGCTCTGGCTAGAGAGCAGAAGTTAAGTGGGTTAGAACCCACTGGTGGCAGCAATATCCCTAAGGATAGAGACAGGACCTATGATAATAGAAACCTGAGCAAGATTGTCCCTCCCTACAAGTGTGGGGATGACATCCACAAATGGATAACTGCTTTGGAGAGAGCCTGCAAAGTACAGCAGGTACCCCAAAGTCCGTGGGCAGCTATCTTGTGGCTCTCCTTCTCTGAGAAAGGTAGAGACAAGCTCCTCACAGTTAGTGATGAGGATGCTGACAATTACACTGTCCTGAAGAGTGCTCTAATTGATGGGTTTGGCCTAACCACTGAACAATACAGGTTGTTGTTCAGGGATACCCAGAAGACACAGACTCAGGACTGGACTGACTTTGTAGATTGTGCCACTAAGGCTTTGGAAGGCTGGTTATTGGGTAGTAAGGTTAAGGACTATACAGGATTGTATAATTTGATCATGAGAGAACAAATACTTAACAACTGTCAAAACCAGCTACTGCATCAACACCTGATTGATTCTGATCGGACTTCTCCCCAAGAATTGGGAAAGAAGGCAGATAGATGGGTCAGGACTAGAGTTAAGCAGAAAAACCAGAACCAGGGCGGTGATCAGAAAAAGGCAGACCGGAAGGGTAATGATCAGAAACAAAAAGACCAGAAGTCTTCACCAGGCCCCCAAAAGGCTCAGTGGGAGGGTGGTCCCAAAAAGGATAAGAAGAAAGATGGCCAAAAGAAACCATGGTGCAACTATTGTAAGTCCAACTCACATTGGTTTAGTGAGTGCACCAAAAAGGATAAGCCCCCAGCCACCATTGCCCCTAAGGCAACTGTACCCCCTAGTTCAGCTGTAAGTGGTGGTTCCCAGCAAAAGGGTGTAGTAGGGTTAACCCTGGGAACTGAGGAGGATTCTGGCCTAGTCAGGATACCTACTCAGGCTGTTCTGATCTGTGATGGGGGACATAGCTTTGTCTTCTACTATAGGCCCCAGTAACCTGGGCAAGTACAGACAGACTCCTTTTATCAACCAGAGAATGGCTCAGGCCTACAGGGACACTGGGGCTAGTGTCACAATGGTGACACCTGCCTTTGTGGACCCTGGACAGATCATGCTAGGTGAGAATTACCTAGTGACCAACGCTAGCAATGCCACTACTTCCCATAGTGTGGCAATTGTTAACTTCTCCTGGGGAGGGGTAACTGGCCTCAAGAAAGTTGTTGTTAGTTCAGACCTTCCTGTGGAGTGTTTATTGGGCAATGATCTTGAAACTTCAGTTTGGTCTGAAGTGGAGTATAGGACCCATGCAGAAATGCTGGGGATAGATGCACATGTCCTTGCTGTGACCAGGTCACAGGCCAAAAAGTGCAACACTGAACAGGTGCTGGATCCTGGGTCAATGGACCAGACACAACCCAAGAGAAAGAGCAGTAGGGTTAAGGCTGTGCCTTCCCCCCTGCCTCAGGTGGTGGATCAGCCCTCACAGGAGGAGGATTCTGAGAGCCCTGAAGGAACTGTCCTAGAAGAACTTGAACCTGATCAGGTTTAGTTTCTTGGGACAGGGGGACCTTCAAGGGCAGATCTGAGGCAGGCACAATTAGACTGCCCCTCTCTTTAACCCCTCAGACAGCAGGCTGCTGCTGAAGCTGCAGGGAATGCCCAAGGTACCCATAGAGTGTATTGGGATGAAGGGCTGCTGTATTCAGAGGCTAGAGACCCCAAGCCTGTTGCATCCAGGAGGTTGGTCATACCACTGAATTTCAGAGGCTTCCTTCTTACCTTGGTCCATGATATTCCCTTTGCAGGACACTTGGGCCAGAACAAGACTTGGGACAGGCTTGTCCCTCACTTTCACTGGCCCCATATGTCCGAAGATACCAAGGAGTTTTGTCGCTCCTGTGTCACCTGCCAAGCCAGTGGCAAATCAGGTGGCACCACAAAGGCCCCCCTCATACCACTCCCTGTGGTGGGGGTTCCCTTTGAGAGAGTGGGCATAGATATTGTAGGACCAATGGACCCACAAACAGCATCTGGGCACAGATTCATACTGGTGATAGTGGACCATGCCACCAGGTATCCAGAAGCTATTCCCCTAAGGACCACAACAGCTCCTGTTGTGGCAAGGGCCCTACTTGGAGTATTCTCCAGAGTGGGATTTCCAAAGGAGGTCATTTCTGACAGAGGTGCCAACTTCATGTCAGGATATTTGACTGCAATGTGGAAGGAGTGTGGTGTGAACTACAAGTTCACCACACCCTATCACCCACAGTGCAATGGGCTTGTGGAGAGATTCAACAAGACCCTAAAGGGAATGATAAAAGGTTTACCAGACAAGCTTAGGCGAAGATGGGACATCCTTTTACCCTGCCTTCTGTTTGCTTACAGAGAGGTCCCACAAAAGGGGGTTGGCTACAGCCCTTTTGAGCTTTTGTTTGGGCATCCTGTAAGAGGACCCCTATGTTTAGTAAGGGAAGGATGGGAGAGACCTCTCAGACAACCCAAACTTGATATAGTGGATTATGTACTTGGTCTCCGCTCCAGGATGGCAGAGTATATGAAGAAGGCTTCTAAAAACCTTGAGGCAAGCCAAGAACTCCAAAAAGCTTGGCATGACCAAAAGGCTGTGCTGACTGTTTACCAGCCAGGGCAGAAAGTGTGGGTGTTGGAGCCAGTGGCCCCAGAAGCACTCCAAGACAAATGGTCTGGACCCCACACTATTGTTGAGAAAAAGGGAGAAGTCACCTACTTGGTGGACCTTGGGACTCCTAGAAGCCCCCACAGGATGCTTCATGTCAACAGATTGAAGGCATATGTTGACAGGGCAGACATGGGCTTACTCATGGCTACAGATGAGGGGCAGGAGGAAGAGAGTGACCCTCTCCCAGACCTGTTGACTCAGAACCCTGATTATGGCTCAGTTGATGGTGTGGTCTTTTCTGACAGCCTCACTGTCCATCAGCAACAGGACTGCAGGCAAGTTCTGCAATCCTACAGACATATGTTCTCTCTGACCCCAAGTCAGACAAACTGGTGCACCCATGAGGTGGACACTGGTGACAGTCTGCCTGTGAAGAGTAAAATCAACAGGCAACCTGACCATGTCAGGGACTGCATAAAAGTTGAGGTACAAAAGATGTTGGAGCTGGGAGTCATTGAACCTTCAGAGAGCCCTTGGGCTAGTCCTGTAGTTCTTGTGCCAAAACCTCACACCCAAGATGGTAAGAGAGAGATGAGGTTTTGCGTGGACTACAGAGGTCTCAATGCTGTCACTAGGACAGATGCCCACCCAATACCTAGGGCAGATGAGCTCATTGACAGACTGGCAGCTGCTAAGTTTTTGAGCACATTTGACCTGACAGCAGGCTACTGGCAAATCAGACTAGCTGAGAATGCAAAGGCCAAAACTGCTTTCTCGACCCCAGGAGGACATTATCAATTTGTGGTAATGCCCTTTGGTTTGAAGAATGCACCTGCCACTTTCCAAAGGCTGGTGAATCAAGCCCTTACTGGGTTGGATGACTACTGTGCAGCTTATCTTGATGATATTGCTGTCTTTAGCTCCACCTGGGAGGATCACCTGGTCCACCTGAGGAATGTTTTAGAGGCCCTGCAAAAGGCAGGCCTCACTATCAAGGCCACTAAGTGCCAGATAGGGCAGAGCAAGGTTGTGTACCTGGGCCACCTAGTTGGTGGGGGTCAGGTTCAACCACTGGAGAGCAAGATCCAGACCATAAAGGACTGGACTCCGCCAACTACCCAGACTCAGGTCAGAGCTTTCTTGGGCCTGACTGGGTACTACAGAAAGTTTGTTAAGAACTATGGGTCCATTGTGACACCACTTAATGACTTGACCTCCAAGAAAATGCCAAAGAAAGTTCAGTGGACAGTAAGCTGTCAAAAAGCATTTGATGACCTGAAGCAGGCCATGTGCAGTGCACCTATTCTGAAAAGTCCAGACTACTCCAAAGAGTTCATAGTCCAGACACATGCTTCTGAGTTGGGTGTGGGAGCTGTTCTTTCACAACTAAATATAGATGGTCAAGACCAGCCCATTGCTTTTATAAGTAGAAGGCTGACCCCTAGAGAGAAACGTTGGTCAGCTATTGAGAGGGAGGCCTTTGCTGTGGTTTGGGCCCTGAAGAAGTTGAGGCCATACTTGTTTGGCACTCACTTCAAGATTCAGACAGACCATAAGCCCCCCTTGTGGCTAAATCAGATGAAGGGTGAAAATCCCAAACTTCTTAGGTGGTCCATTTCCCTACAGGGGATGGACTTCACAATGGAACATAGACCTGGGACTGACCATGCCAATGCAGATGGACTCTCCAGATATTTCCACTTAGAACATTAAGACTCAACTGGTGAAGGTTAGTTTAATGTCCCTAAGTTTGGGGGGGTGTGTGTGTAGGAGAGTAGGGTCTGCTTTCTATGTTCACCCCCACTTTTTGCTTTACTGGTTTTCGACTTAGATGTGGCTGTGGGCCTGCCAATCAGACCCACAGCCCTGCTGTTCTCTCTCTAAATTAATACTATGTACTTTAGGTGCATAACCCAATTGGATAGGATCACCTTATTGGCCCCTGTACAGTGTACCTTAGGTACCCAGGGCATAGGTGTATCCTAGGCCTACCAGGGGCTGCAGCATGTAGTATGCCCCCCTGGCCTCGCCTTCCATTATGACACAACTGGCGGATCACTCAGCTGGGGCAAGGTCGTGTAATCACCCCTTGCTTAGGTGTAGTATTCCTATACCTACCTTATATATAGACATGTGTACCTATCAGCCACTCCTATGGCAGGCCTTAACAATCCTGGAGGCAGAGTGCTTGGTAACATGTGAGATAGTGCTCTAGCATGAGCTGAGCCTGTCTGCAGCTTTCGGAACCATGTCCTTATAGCTGTTCTATGATATAGCCTACCATATACTGTTAAAGTGCCTTATAATCTTAAACGGTTATGGTAACTATGGTTTGGCTTTATCAAAACATGTTGTGTAAGGTGTCTAACACTTTGGAATAATTCCCCCATCCCATTTCTGGTGATGAGGATATTATCCCTCCCTTCTAGAGGGAGAAGACATGTTGAAACCTACTTACCCGGTTAAAGTTAACCAGAGCCCCAGCATCACAAAATGGATGCTGCTGCCACGACACAAGTCTGACCTCCTGCTGCTGGGAGTGGTCCCGGCACGGGAGGCTTGGACAATAGGTTTCCTGCCTTGGGAGGTGCTAGCACCACCCCAGACAGGCCTTAGTGTATTGGGGCAGGGAGGGATGAAAGAAACTAGACACTGCATAGTCCAGTTCAAACCGGCGCTGGGGCACTCCAGCCCCAGCTCTGGCGTGAAACTGGACAAAGGAAAGGGGGTGTAACCACTCCCCTTCCTGGTCCCACCCATAGGAGGGACCTTGCAGGTAGCCCAGCCCACTAGCCCAGTATATCAGTAGGTAGCGGAGCCCTGCAGAATTAGATTATCCTGAATCTGCAACTTGAACAGAAACTCTGGACCTTCGACATTCGACCTCAGGAAGAAGACTGAAGAATCTCCCTTGTGGCCAAGGAGTGACCACCCTGGGCAACCAGGCACCATCCAGCGACCGCTGCTTGCTTTGCGACTGATCCTACGAGGGACGACTGCAGAGACTGACCAGCGCCGAGACTTCCAGACACCTCTGAACCAGATCCACCTCTACAGCAAAGCTGAGACCCGTGGAGGCGACGAGGGACGTGGGACCGGCGACTTGGGAAAAGTGGCTAGTAACTGACTAGCGCGACTTCTGAGGCTTCCTTGAGGCTGTGCTTGGGGAATTGAGAAGCCCCCATCCCGAGCACCATCTGCAAAGAAGATCAGCTCCCCACACTTCACGTGTTCTGCGTGGGGCCCTTCTGCACCTGAGTTGCTCGACGTGTTGTCCGGTTGCTGGCCCGTTGGCTAGTGACCTCTGCGACGACGAACCTTTGATTTCACCTTGCTGGTCCGGCTCCTCCAGACTGGCACTCGCTCCTCTGTGAACGAGAAGCACCCCAGACCTTCCTGGTCTGCACCAGAAGCAAGTCCTCCATTCTGCGTGGGTTCCGCTTGCCAAGGCTTGTTGGGGCCTAACTCGACATCGACGCCGCCGACAGCAAGAGCCTTCGTGGGACAGCTCACCTCCTGGTTCTGGTCGTCCTCGATGTCTCCTGGTACCGGTGGCTGCTGCGAGAAGCTTCACCTCTTCACCTGCATCTGCACAACATCGCCTGGTTCCTTCCTGGTTCCTTCCCGGCTCCTGGCTGGTGACCTAGACTCTGTCCCTTCTGCTTGCAGGTATCCTTCCTTCTTGATTACATCCTTGGGATCCACCGGACACTCTTCACTGACTGCCTGTCAGCAACTTTCCTTCAGGCATCCATAGGAGTCAACGACGAAACCCGACGCAAGTTCACACCTATGCACCCGCAGCCCATGGACTAGGTAACTTGAGTACTCCGGTGCTCACAAGGGTATTGACTATCCTAGGGTCTAGTTTCCAAGTCTCGAACTCCTATCTATGCCAGAAGTGTCCTAAAACTGTTAATTTCTAATAAATACTATTTCTAATGACTTTTACGCATTACGCGTGAGTGTTTCCACTCTGCACCTGAATCCCGTGGGCCTCCCACTGCCTAGCAGCTGATAGGATAGTGTAGCCCCAGCGATTCCCTAGGTCTAGGCCTGACCTGTGTTCGTGACAGTGGTTCTTATACCACTTACTTAGTATATGGTTTGCGTGGCCCCTAGGGCCTAACTGTATTACTTACCTGTGTGACTTAATGTATGCTTGAATAAGACTGTGTTGTACTTACCACGAATCTCATAAAGAGTGCTGAGGGTTTAACTAGAATAAATACATTCTATTTTTTATATATATCTGTTGTGGTGTCCTTTCATTTGGTATTCAAGGGATTACAAATGGTATAACAGCTGACTTCACATGCCATACAGAGTTTAGCCTAAGACTGCTCTTGTCCATGCTACCACTAGGATAGCTGGTCTATAAGGTTGACTTTACAACCAATCTCCATAAGGGTTGTACAAGGTGTACACTAGAATTAGTGACATCATATATCAGGCCAACTTCTCACACCCTGGACTCCTGCCAATCAGGTGCCCAGGGCCTATGTTCCTTCCCTAAACAAAAACCTCAAAACCAAATTGGCAAACCCTGGCCACATGTCAGCCCCTGGTAAGTGGTACCCTAGGTAGCCAGGGCCTTGTGACCAGGGAAGGCCTCTAAGGGCTGCAGCACTCATTGTGCCACCCTTAGAGGCCCTGTACCCTAACACACACACACTGCCCTGGCAGGCTGAGTGTCTGGGTACAAGACAAAACAGAGAGACGACATGGCACATATCCCTGTGTGCTATGCCCACAACCTACACTGCCCTGGCATACATCCGCCACCCCTCTAGCTGGGTGCCCTATGCCAGTGGTGTGGGCACAGAGGCAGGAGCCCTGTGCCCCTACAGTACCCAGGTCCATTCCTAGGCCCTGTAAGTCCAGTGCTGCCATTTAAGAGTACATGGTGCTGGGAGCTTGTCAAACACTAACTCCACAGCACCATAATGACAGCACTGAAGACTGAGAAGTTTGGTATCAAACTGCTCAGCACATTAAATCCACACTGATGCCAGTGTGGGATTTAATGTATCTGAAAGAAACACGTTAGTTAGATTCCTCACCTTAGAATATCCCCAGGCGTCAGGCTGGATCCGGAAAGATTTTTGTAGCAATACCCCTTGCGCGTCGCTAGGCGTCATCTGCGGCTCCGCGTCCGTTGTTGGCGTCGTGCGCCGGAATGACGTCGTCGGAGTACTTAGATGCCGCCCTCGCGCGCTGACGTCAGTTCTTCTTTTTTCCGCGCCAGACAGCGCAGATCCGGGAAGAGCTTACCCCTTAGTCACTTTTTGACTAAACTTTTTTGACTCTTTTTGGTCTTCTGTCGACTCGACTCTGGTGCCGGTAGGATGCCTGGGTTTAAAGCCTGTGACTCTTGTCATCGACTGATGTCGGTGACGGACCACCATCGCCGGTGCCTTTACTGCCTGGGGGCCGACCACAACGTGGAGTCGTGCCCCGATTGTCAGGCCTTGACCTCGAAGGCTAGGCGGGAGCGGTCCCGTAAGCTTCTCGAGCTTCGGCACTCTGCTCCACGCCGCTCACGGTCCCGGTCCAGGAGGAGGTCCAAGGACCGGTCTCAGAGCCGCAGCCACCATCATCGCTCGTCGGGCTCGAAGTCTTCGGGTAAGTAGAAGCGATCAAAGAAGTCCAAGACGCGACACCGCTCTACGGACTCCCCTCACCGGTCGCGCGACTCGGCCGAGGGTCAGAGTGGTCCCACACCCGCGGCTCCGTCGGAGCCACAGGAGCCGCATCCGTCCCCATACCCGCTGGTCCCTGGGACTGACGAGACTCCGGCGGAGGTCAGTGCTTTCCTCTCGGCAATGAGGGGCCTGGCTCCGCCGTCGACGCCTGCCGGCGCGCCTTAGGGCCCCGCAGGCTCGACTGGGCGACCTCACGTGCTGGCGGCGCCGGTGCCGTCGAAGACTTCGGTCCCGACGTCGCAGGTCCCCGAGGGATCCAGGCCTGGATCTCTGCCGGCGCCAGTCGATCTCACGACGCCTCCTCCGCCAGCGCCGACACCAGTTCCGCCTCCGGCGCCGTCTCCGGACGACGCCGTTCCCCGGTTTAGCCCCGGTCCGGGCCCGACGCCGCTTTCTACGCCGATGGATGAGCGTTTCATCTACCGCCCGGCTCCGATCATTCCTCCTGTTTATCAGGAATCGGATGACGGGGGCGACTGGGAGGGGTCTGAGGACCCTATGGCCAGACAGGGCCAACTTTCACAGGACTGGCCAGACGAACTGGGGGATGCCAGTGGTCTGGACACCTCCCCGGACGCTGGTTTCATCTCTCCTCCGACTGTGGCCTCGGAAGAAGGTGCAGCTTTCTCAGTGGTGCTGCGCAAGGCGGCCGAATCCCTGGGGCTCGAGTTGCCTGCTGTGGCCAGGAAGACTAACATCCTCACAGAGGTGCTTCAACCGTCAGCAAGCTCCACAGAAGCTCTGCTGCAGTTCAATGAGGCCCTCATAGACGTTCTGCAGGGTACTTGGTCCAAGCCCTCCACAGTTCCTCCTGTGTATCGGAACTTGGCCCGGCGCCACCACCCTGCTCCGGGCAACCCCATTTTCCTGTCCCAACACCCCACCCCGAGAGTCTGGTTATCCAGGCCTCAACTTACCAATCCTCCTTCCCGTCCGCTCCTCCGGATCGGGAATCCAAGAGGCTGGAACAGTTCGGAAAGAAGCTGTTCTCTTCCCTGAGTTTGGGCTTGCAGTCTTTGAACACCGCTTGCCTCTTGGACCGTCTCTCCCACTCTCTGTGGGATACGGTGGAGGACGTGCTGTGTCCAGAGGAGGCCCGGACACGTCTCTCCCAGGCGCTTGCTGACGGGCGAGATGCAGCACGACATGCCATACGGTGTGGACTAGACACCACGGACTCGCTGGGTAGGGCGATTTCCACCACGGTGGCGCTCCGGCGCCACGCCTGGCTGCGGTCCACGTCTTTCTCGGGGGATGTCCAGAGTACCCTCATGGATATGCCCTTTGATGGCACTCGCCTTTTTGGTGAGAAGGCGGATAGTGCGCTGGCTCGTTTTTAAGGACTCCTGGGCTACGGCCAAGTCCTTGGTTATCTCGGCCCCGCGGCCGCAAACTTCCGCCTTTTGCCCCTTTCGTGGCCAAGGAAGGGGCGCCTCTTCATGTCCGCCTAGCCACCGGCCGCAGAACCAACCTGCACGCGGACGTGGATTCCGCTGTGGCGGTACTGGAGGACAACGTGCCGGTCAGTACACATCCACCCCGGCAGCATCTGCCTCAAAGCCCTCCTAGTCCGAGCTTTCAGGCCCATTCCACGCCAGTGGGCGGCAGAGTTCGCCATCACCTGCTCCACTGGCGATCCATCACATCGGACAGGTGGGTGCTGCAAATCGTCCGAAGGGGCTACTCACTCCCCTTCGAGACGACCCCTCCAGCCATGCCACCGTATGTCGGAGGATCACTTGACTCTTCTGCGGGAGGAAGTTACGGCCCTCTTGGCCAAAGAGGCCGTTGAGCGCGTTCCTGGTCCAGAAGTAGGTCGTGGTTGCTATTCCCACTACTTTCTGGTTCCCAAGAAGGGCAAAGGGGGCCTGCGCCCTATCTCGGACCTCAGGAGCGTCAACGCCTTCTTCCGGAAGGAACGGTTCAAGATGCTCACTTTAGCTCAGGTTCTAGCTGCCCTCGACCCTGGAGACTGGATGGTAGCGTTGGACTTGCAGGACGCCTATTTTCACATCCCCGTCCTGCCGGCCCACCGGCGTTACCTGCGGTTCACGGTGGGTCAGGAGCACTTTCAGTTCACCGTGCTCCCCTTCGGCCTCACCAGTGCCCCTCGGGTGTTCACAAAAGTGATGGCGGTGGTCGCAGCTCATCTGCGCAGATCGGGGGGTTCCAGTCTTCCCCTATCTCGACGACTGGCTGTTGAAGACGGGCTCGCCCCAGCAAGTCGTCTCCCACCTCCAGACTACGGCCGACCTCCTGCATTTGCTGGGGTTCTCCATCAATGTGCCGAAGTCACACCTGAGACCCTCCCAGAAGCTCCTCTTCATCGGAGCGGTTCTCGATTCGGCGCAGTTCCGGGCCTATCCTCCGGAACAGCGGGTCCGGGATATTCAGGCTCTGATTCCCATCTTTCGGGCTCTATCCTGGGTTTCGGTCAGGTTGGTGCTGCGGTTTCTGGGGCTGATGGCCTCCTGCATCCTGTTGGTGCATTAAGCCAGGTGGCGATTGCGGGCTCAGCAGTGGGACCTGAAGTTTCAGTGGGCCCAGCATCGAGGCAACCTGTCCGACCCTGTCTTGATCTCGGAGGGCACTGCGAAACAGTTGCAGTGGTGGCTCACGGACCGCGATTGGGTCAGGGGCAGGTGCCTCTCCCTACCCCAACCGGAGCACGTAGTAGTGACGGACGCGTCCCCGCCTGGGATGGGGGGCCATATGGGAGAGGCGGAGATCAGAGGCCTCTGGTCTCCGGCGGAGTCTCAACTCCATATCAACTTGTTGGAGCTGAGAGCGATCCGGCTTGCACTGAAAGCCTTCCTTCCCTCTGTCCGGGGAAGTGTCGTGCAGGTGTTCACGGATAACACCATGTGGTATTGCAACAAACAGGGTGGGGTGGGGTCGTGGACCCTTTGTCAGGAGGCTCTGCGCCTCTGGACATGGCTGGAACACCAGGGCATCATCCTGGTGGTTCAACATCTGGCGGGCTCTCTGAACGCCAGAGCAGACGAACACAGCCGCCGGTGCATGATGGATCACGAATGGCGTCTGAACTCGGACGTGGCGCAAGGTCTCTTTCTGCAGTGGGGCGAGCCTTGGTTCTATCTATTTGCCACCGAAGAGAATGCGCAATGTACAGCAGTTCTGCGCGTTGGAATTTCCAAGGTGGCACTCGCTCGGAGACGCTTTTCGTCGCGAGTGGAGTTGCGGTCTGTTGTACACCTTTCCGCCTATACCACTTCTGCCCACAGTGCTGAAGAAGATCAGGCGCGACCGGGCCCAAGTCATCTTAGTGGCTCCGGATTGGGCACGAAGGTACTGGTATCCCGAGCTACTCAGTATGTCAATCGATCCTCCGGTACGACTGCCTCTTCAGGAGGACCTTCTGTCGCAGCAGTAGGGGACGGTCCTCCACCCGGACCTGTCCAGTCTCCACCTCCATGCGTGGAGATTGAGCGGCGACAGTTGATGTCATTTGACTTGCCTCCTGAAGTCTGTGACGTCATTCTGGCAGCCAGGTGTCCCTCCACAAAATCGGTATACGCCTCCAGGTGGAACAAATTTGTGGCATGGGGCACAGCAAAGGCTGTGGATCCCCTTTCCGCCCCTCTTTCTGAGGTTCTACTCTTTCTTCTTTCTTTGGCCCAGCAGGGCTCTGCTCTGGGCACCTTGAAAGGTTATCTTTCTGCAATCTCTGCTTTCTTACGGCTTCCTGATCAGCCTTCTCTTTTCAAATCCCTTGTTGTTTTGCGTTTTCTTAAAGGCATTACTCACATGTTTCCTCCTGTCCCCTTCGTAATGCCTCAGTGGGATTTGAATCTTGTCTTGACCTTTCTGATGTGCGCTCCCTTTGAGCCTCTTCACAATTGTCCCCTTCGTCTTCTGACTCTTAAGACTGCTTTCCTGGTAGCTATCACCTCGGCTAGACGGGTGAGTGAGCTCCAGGCTCTGTCATCTAAGCCTCCTTTTCTTTCTGTTCATCCGGACAAGGTTGTCCTCCGGACTCGTCCTTCTTTTCTTCCAAAAGTGGTGACCCCCTTTCACATCGGACAATCTGTCACATTGCGCACCTTCTTTCTGCCTCCGCATCCTTCGAAAGAGGAAGAGAGACTCCACCGTCTGGACCCCAAACGTGCGCTGTCCATTTATTTGGACCGCACCAGACAGTTCCGGGTGGACGACCATTTTTTTGTTGGATACGTAGGTGCTAAGAAGGGGAGGGCTGTACACAAGCGGACAATCTCACGGTGTGTCGTATTGTGTATAAAGGTTTGTTACTCCTTGGCGAAAAAGGACCCTCCTGTTGGGCTGAGAGCCCATTCCACCCGGGCCACAGCGGCGACTACTGCCCTGGGACGGGGAGTTCCCTTGCAGGACATCAGTCAGACGGCGACGTGGGCCTCACTGCACACGTTCGCCAAGCACTATTGCCTGGACAGCCAAGTCCGGAGAGATGGCTTCATTGGCCGTTTTGTTCTCCAGGACTTTCTGGTGTGATCTTGGTTCGCAGACCCACCACCGGGGTTGGTATTGCTGGGGTATCTATTCTAAGGTGAGGAATCTAACGTGTTTCTTTCAGATGAACAAGTTACTTACCTTCGGTAACGATGTATCTGTAAGAAACATTAGTTAGTTAGATTCCTCACCGACCCACCCAGCCTCCCCGCTCTGCGAATCAACATGTAGGGTTAAGGACATCCTGTTCAGGGCCCTAGACTTTTTGGCACCAGTGTCGGTCTCTTGCATGGCTCTGCGTTCCTGGCGCGGAAAGCTATGTACAAGAACTGACGTCAGCGCGCGAGGGCGGCGTCTAAGTACTCCGACGTCATTCCGGCGCATGATGCCAACGACGGACGCGGAGCCGCAGACGACGCCTAGCGACGCGCAAGGGGTATTGCTACAAAAATCACTCCGGATCCAGCCTGGCGCCTGGGGATATTCTAAGGTGAGGAATCTAACTAACTAATGTTTCTTACAGATACATCGTTACCGAATGTAGGAGAGTAGGGTCTGCTTTCTATGTTCACCCCCCACTTTTTGCTTTTGCTTCACTGGTTTTCGACTTAGATGTGGCTGTGGGCCTACTAATCTGACCCACAGCCCAGCTGTTCTCTCTCTAAATTCACTATGCACTTTAGGTGCATAACCCAATTGGCAAGGATCACCTTTTTGGACCCTGTACAGTGTACCCTAGGTACCCAGGGCATAGGTGTACCCTAGACCTACCAGGGGCTGCAGCATGTCAACCTTATAGACCAGCTATCCTAGTGGTAGCATGGACAAGAGCAGTCTTAGGCTAAACTCTGAGTGGCATGTGAAGCCAGCTGTGATACCATATATAATCCCTTGAATACCAAATGAAAGGACACCGCAACAGATATATATATAAAATAAAGTGTATTTATTCTAGTCAAACCCTCAGCACTCTTTATGAGATTAGAGGTAAGTACAACACAGTCTTATTTATGCATACATTAAGTCACACAGGTAAGTAATACAGTTAGGCCCTAGGGGCCACGCAAACCATATACTAAAGAAGTGGTATAAGGACCACTGTCACGGAAATAGGATAGGCCTAGGCCTAGGGAATCGCTGGGGCTACACTATACTACCAAAGGTTAGGAAGTGGGAGGCCCACGGGATTCAGGTGCAGAGTGGAAATACTCACGCGTAATGCGTAAAAGTCGATAGAAATGCAAGTTATTAGAAATTAGCAGTTTTAGGACACTTCTGGTATAGCTAGGAAGTCGAGACTCGGAAACTAGACTCTTGGATAGTCAATACCCTAGTGAGCACCGAAATGCTCAAGTTACCTAGCCCACGGGCTGCGGGTGCATAGGTGTGAACTTGCGTCGGGTTTCGTCGTCGACTCCTATGGATGCCTGAAGGAAAGTTGCTGACAGGCAGTCAGTGAAGAGTGTCCGGTGGATCCCAAGGAGGGGATCAAGAAGGAAGGAACCTGCAAGCAGAAGGGACAGAGTCTAGGTCACCAGCCAGGAGCCGGGAAGGAACCAGGAAGGAACCAGGCGATGTCGTGAAGATGCAGGTGAAGAGGTGAAGCTTGTCGCAGCAGCCACGGGTACCAGGAGGTGTCGAGGACGACCAGGACCAGGAGGTGAGCTGTCCCACGAAGGCTCTTGCTGTTGGCGGCGTCAAAGTCGAGTCAGGACCCAACAAGCCTTGGCAAGCGGAACCCACGCAGGATGGAGGACTTGCTTCTGGTGCAGACCAGGAAGGTCTGGGGTGCTTCTCTTTCACAGAGGAGCGGGTGCCAGTCTGGAGGAGCCAGACCAGCAAGATGAAAACAAAGGTTCGTCGTCGCAGAGGTCACTAGCCAACGGGCCAGCAACCGGACAACATGTCGAGCAACTCGGGTGCAGAAGGGCCCCACGCAGAACACGTGAAGTGTGGGGAGCTGATCTTCTTTGCAGATGGTGCTCGGGATGGGGGCTTCTCAATTCCCCAAGCACAGCCTCGATGAAGCCTCAGAAGTCGCGCTAGTCAGGTACTAGCCACTTTTCACAAGTCGCCGGTCCCACGTCCCTCGTCGCCTTCACGGGTCTCAGCTTTGCTGTAGAGGTGGATCTGGTTAAGAGGTGTCTGGAAGTCTTGGCGCTGGTCAGTCTCTGCAGTTGTCACTCGTAGGATCAGTCGCAAAGCAAGCAGCGGTCGCTGGATGGTGCCTGGTTGCCCAGGGTGGTCACTCCTTGGCCACAAGGGAGATTCTTAAGTCTTCTTCCTGAGGTCGAATGTCAAGGTCCAGAGTTTCTGTTCAAGTTGCAGATTCAGGATAATCTCATTTAGCAGGGCTCAGCTACCTACTGATATACTGGGCTAGTGGGCTGGGCTACCTGCAAGGTCCCTCCTAAGGGTGGGACCAGGAAGGGGAGTGGTTACACCCACTTTCCTTTGTCCAGTTTCGCCCCAGCGCCGGTTTGAACTGGACTATGCATGGGACACCTTGTGTGCCCCAGGCAGTGTCTAGTTTCATTCAACCCTCCCTGCCCCAATACACTAAATCATGTCTAGGGTGGTGCTCGTACCTCCCAAGGCAGGAAACCTATTGTCCAAGCCTCCCTCGCTGGAAGGACTCCCAGCAGCTGGAGGTCAGACTTGTGTCTGTGGCAGCAGCATCCATTTTGTGATGCTAGGGCTCTGGTTAACTTTAACCGGGTAATTAGGTTTCAACATGTCTTCTCCCTCTAGAAGGGAGGAATAATATCCTCATTGCCAGAAATGGTATGGGGGTATTATTCCAAAGTGTTAGACACCTTACACGACATGTTTTGATAAAGCCAAACCATAGTTACCATAACCGTTTAAGATTATAAGGCACTTTAAGAGTATATGGTAGGCTATATCATAGAACATCTATAAGGACATGGTTCCGAAAGCTGCAGACAGGCTCGGCTCATGCTAGAGCACCATCTCACATGTTACCAAGCACTCTGCCTCCAGGATTGTTAAGGCCTGCCATAGGAGTGGCTGATAGGTACACATGTGTCTATATATAAGGTAGGTATAGGAATACTACACCTAAGCAAGGAGTGATTACACGACCTTGCCCCAGCTGAGTGATCAGCCAGTTGTGTCATAATGGAAGGCCAGGCCAGGAGTGGCACAATACATGCTGCAGCCCCTGGTAGGCCTAGGGTACACCTATGCCCTGGGTACCTAAGGTACACTGTACAGGGGCCAATAAGGTGATCCTAACCAATTGGGTTATGCACCTAAAGTACATAGTATAAATTTAGAGCGAGAACAGCATTTTACATTTTACGCGGCCGCTTTCTGTGGGTGGCGCAACCAGCGCTGCAAGCCCACCAGCAGCATTGGCATTCACAAGCCCTGGCACCCCGGGTGCACTTTCCTGGGGACTGACAGTAAATCCAATAAACCAATCATGAATATCAATTACAGGTACACTTTACCTAGGGAGCACTTGCACTGCTGCACGGATTAGCCGTGGCGCAGTGCCCTGAGCGGACAACACCAGCAAAACAGTTGAGGCACACCATCAAAAATGTGGAAGGGAAACTCACGCCAAGGTGCCAGGTCTAACAATAGTCCAGTCTGGAGTGTGTACGGTGGTCATGTGAATAGAAGGTAAAGTCTTGGGTGTGTGGGTAAAGGGTACGCCAGGCGTCTAACAAGCCCAGGTCGTGGATTCGCTCTTGAGTGTCAGTGGAAAAGGAACCTACGTCTGAGCGTTGTGAGTGTGTGCTGTCCAATTCTTTTTGCCAAGTCAGGTTGAAATCACCCATGAGGACTATCGGACCCTCCACAAAATCCAGCAGTTTCCCCAGTAGTGTGTATAGGAATAATGTCTGTCCAGTGTTGGGGGTGTATAACGCTACAAAGGTGAAAGCTTTCCCTCTCTGACGGCCCTTGACCATTATCCACCAGCAATCTGTATCACTAAGAACTTCTAGGGGTTGGAATTGTATGGAAGAGTGAAACATAAGCGCCACTCCTCTACGTAAGAGCCGAGGATCTATAAATTAATGGATATTGTTTATGTCTAAGGCGTGTATCTTCGGCTCTGGCTAAGTGTGTCTCCTGTAGCGCCACCACATCTAAGTGATGATCTATAATATACTTCCATACCTTTTGGCGTTTTTGATGGGAATTGAGGCCTTTAACGTTCCAGGTTCCAATGGTGATCGTCATAACCTCAAAGGGGGAAACACCTACTGAAAGCCCCACCATCCTAATCCTGTACCGTGTCCTCTCCAACCCCAGAAGAAGCGTGTGCTGCCATTTCGCTTCACCTGCAGGAGCAAAGATGTCAAAAAGCCCACTAGAGCTAAATGCTAAGAAGCCGCCACCATGTCCCACCCATTTCCCCCCCCCCCCCCATTCCCCAATAAAAGGAAAACAAATAGAAATGCAGTATCAAGAATCGCTATCAGTTCTCCGCCGGGGGGGTGTAAAGCCCCCACGGAGACTAGGGGGGACAACGGGTCCGAGGACCCCGTCCACGCCCACCCCGGCACCAAACTCCAAGGAAAAACATAACAACAACTGAGTGCGACTGAAGCGCAGCTACACATACAGTTCCTCTCCTGAAGAAGAAGACACATACAGGTCGTCTGCAAAGGAGAGTAAGAAATGATGCAGGCCCCAATGAACATAAAAGATCACCGCACGATAGTGACATCAGCATACAACCTAGAGTAGCTGTGTAAACAAGATAAAGGCATTGTTCTTACATATGGAAGGAAGGTAGTCCATGGCTGCTCCACTCCTTCATTGGGTGATGGGGGTCCCATAAGCAGAGATAGGGAGATCCGTAGGCGAAAATCGTGGATAGCAGCCGGGGAACGTCCATTGGCACTGATCTTCTCTCAAGTTGTCGGACATGGCAGGAAGAAAAGGTTCATGATGCCATGAGCCCCATTCCAGGCTGAGAAGATAAACATCCCATCGTCTCTAGAGCGATCTTTAGAAGTTCAACGGTGGCCGCTGCGGGAGCCTAGATACCAGGCAGAAGTCGATGGTGGCCCTCGGGAATGCTCTCCGTTTTTATCTTCTGTGGTGTCTGGGTCATCGGTCGGGAGGCCCAGAAGCTCCAATCCTTCCTTTAAGTCAGTAATATGACGGCGTTTGTTTTTAAATTAAAAACTGAGTCCGAACGGATATGTCAATCTGTATCTCATGTGATCATCCCGCAGTTTGGCAGTGATGTCCCTGAACAGCTGTCTCCGCACCAGAGTCGTCGGCACCAAGTCTTGGTAGATGGAGCATGGATGGTCTTGGAATGAGATAGATCCCTTTGTCCTGGCCGCTTGTAGCACTGCCTCCTTTACTTTGAAAGAGTGGAACTTCGCCAGGACGTCGCACGGTCTTTTCTTCTCACCAACCTGCAAGTTACCCACGCGGTGCACCCTGTCTAGCTTAATTTGAAGGGTTTGGGGAGCCAGGATCTCTGCGAACAGCCCCTCTACGAAGGCCGTCAGGTTGGGCCCCTCTGCGCCCTCCTCAAGGTCTCTAATACGTATGTTCTCCCTCCGTGTCCTATTTTCAAGTTCCTCCGTCTTGAGTTGAGTCTGGTGCAGCTGGTCCTTGAGGGTGCGGACATTTTCCCGCAGTTCAGTAGAGAGTCGCTCTTGCTCTTGACTTCTGATGGATACATCTGCCAGTGGATTCCTCACCTTGTGAATATCCCCTGCGCCAGCAACATTCGGAAACTTTTGTAGCAGTCCACGCCGATGAGGTCGAAGACGACGTCACAGAGACACTGCTCCACTCGCGACTCTGCTGACGTCACCGGCTCCATAAGAAGACCTCTTCGGCGTGATGACGTCAGTTCCCTTTTTTCCGCGCCGTCGACGCCAACGGATTTCGGGAATCTCTATCTGTAGCTTCACTGTTACTTTGTTTTTCTACTGCTTTTCTTTGTCTTCTTCTGTGAAAATGTCGACAAAGAAGTCAGGATTCAAGCCCTGTCGTGAATGTGGGAAGCATATGTCCATCACGGATCCACATGACGACTGCGTATGGTGCCTATCATCGGACCATGATGTAGAGGGATGTTCTTGCTGCCGCAAGATGAGTTCTAAGGCTCTCAAGGAGAGAGCAGCGAAGCTGTTCATCGTGAGGATGAAGAAAGAGAAGAGAGGCCGGAGAAAACCTAGGACGAGGTCAAGATCGGGGTCAGTGGCGAAGTCGACTTCGGGCATGCTTCAAAATCCAAGAAGCAAAAGAAGAAGAGGAGGCATTCCTCTCTGCGTCACTCGGGCAAGAGTACGGCTCCGAGGTCGAAGTCACCCTCTCGACGCCGTAAGGACTCTATATGTTCCTCGCCCGTTCCGGATTCACCTGTTGGCCTTTCTTCTCCAGTGGCTTCACCGGAAAATTCTCCGGCTCCATCTCCGACGCCTGTTCCAACTCCGACGCCGGTTCCATCTCCGGCTTCGTCCCCGGCCGAGGAGCTTCCAGTTCCGGGTGAGCCTTCGGCCCCGCAGATTTCACCGTTGGCGCCTGTTGGCCCGAGTCCGGTGATGCCTGATCAGTATCCTGCGTTCCCTGGACCAGGTCAGGACCCCACGCATTATCTAAATGCAATGTACGGGGTATTTTCAAGAGCCATGTACTCCGCTGGTGCACCTTCGGGTCCTGTGGGTCCTATGGTCTTCAGTTTGGGGGTGCCTCGTTCGACGCCGGCTGCTCCTGTGGATCCACGTTCAACGCCGGCACCGGCGCCGTCGGATTCAATCACGGCGCCGCCGACGCCGGTTGTAAGAATCCGGTCTAGGAGGGAGGCTCAAAGAGTGCTGGATGAACAAAGGTACCTAATGGAGGAGGTGGAAGAAGGAGAGCTTATGGAGTCAGATGATGTTTTTGAAGAGCTAAAAGAGGCTAGTGGCCTGGACTGGTCTCCTAAATGGGAGATTACTCCTCCTTCGGATGAACCCTCAAAGGATGTGACACCATACCTTGCGGTCATAAGAAAAGCAGCTGAACTTTTAGATCTGCAGTTGCCTTCTACTGAATTCAAGTCGAACATTTTGACAGAGGTGCTGCACTCTACCACTACGGCTTCTGAGCCCTTGCTGCCCTTTGTAGGAGAGTATGGTCTGCTTTCTATGTTCACCCCCACTTTTTGCTTTTGCTTCACTGGTTTTCGACTTAGATGTGGCTGTGGGCCTGCTAATCAGACCCACAGCCCAGCTGTTCTCTCTCTAAATTCACACTATGTACTTTAGGTACATAACCCAATTGGTAAGGATCACCTTCTAGGGCCCTGTACAGTGTACCTTAGGTACCCAGGGCATAGGTGTACCCTAGGCCTACCTGGGGCTGCAGCATGTATTATGCCACCCCTGGCTGGCCTTCCATTATGACACAACTGGCTGATCACTCAGCTGGGGCAAGGTCGTGTAATCACCCCTTGCTTAGGTGTAGTATTCCTATACCTACCTTATATATAGACACATGGGTAACCTATCAGTCACTCCTATGGCAGGCCTTGACAATCCTGAAGGCAAAGTGCGTGGTAACATGTGAGATGGTGCTCTAGCCTGAGCTGAGCCTGTCTGCAGCTTTCGGAACCATGTCCTTATAGCTGTTCTATGATATCGCCTACCATATACTCTTAAAGTGCCTTATAATCCTCGCGGTAATGGTAACTATGGTTTGGCTTTATCAAAACATGTCGTGTAAGGTGTCTAACACTTTGGAATACTACCCCCACACCATTTCTGGCGGTGAGGATAGTATTCCTCCCTTCTAGAGGGAGAAGACATGTTGACGACCTACTACCCGGTTAAAGTTAACCAGATGCCCAGCATCACAAAATGGATGCTGCTGCCACAGACACAAGTCTGACCTCCTGCTGCTGGGAGTCCTTCCAGCGAGGGAGGCTTGGACAATAGGTTTTGCTGCCTTGGGAGGTGCTAGCACCACCCTAGACAGGACTTAGTGTATTGGGGCAGGGAGGGATGAATGAAACGAGACACTGCCTGGGGCACACAAGGTGTCCCATGCATAGTCCAGTTCAAACCGGTGCTGGGGCACTCCAGCCCCAGTCCTGGCGCGAAACTGGTCAAAGGGAAGGGGGTGTAACCACCCCCCTCCCTGGTCCCACCCATAGGAGGGACCTAGCAGGTAACCCAGCCCCCAGATTAGTATAAGAGTGGGAGCTGAGTCCCTAGGACTTTGGATTATCCTGATAACTGAAACTTGAACAGAAACTCTGGACCTTCGACATTCGACTACGGAAGAAGACTGAAGAATCTCCCTTGTGGCCAAGGAGTGGCCACCCTGTGCAAACAGGCACCATCAAGCGACCTGCCGTTTGCTTTGCTCAACACTCTACGAGGAACCGACTGCAGAGCCCGACCAGCGCCTTGACTTCCAGACTTCTCCGACCCCGATCCACATCCACAGCAAAGCTGAGATCCGTGGAGGCGACGAGAGACGTGGGACCGGCTACCTGGGAAAATTGGCTACTTGCTTCCAGCGCAGCTTCTGAGGCCTCCTCGAAGTTGTGCTCTGGGGATTGAGAAGCCCCAACCCCGAGCACCATCTGCACCAAAAATCAGCCCTCCACACTCCACGAGTTCTGCGTGGGGCCCTTCTGCATTTTCCTGCTCAACGCATCTGTCCGGTTGCTTGCCTGTTGGCTAGTGACCTCTGCGACGACGAACCTTTGACTTTCTACTGCTGGTTTGGCTCCTCCAGACTGGCCCTTGCTTCCTTGTGAAAGAGAAGCACCTCAGGCCTTCCTGGTCTGCAACAGAAGCGAATCCTTCATTCTGCGTGGGTTGCGCTTGCCAAAGCTTGTTGTGTCCCAACTCGACATCGATGCCGCTGACAGCAAGAGCCCTCGTGGGACAGCTCGCCTCCTGGTTCTGGTCATCCTCGACGTCTCCTGGTACCCGTGGCTGCTGCGACAAGCTTCACCTCTTCACCTGCATCTTCACGACATCGCCTGGTTCCTTCCCGGCTCCTGGCTGGTGACCTAGACCCTGTCCCCTCTGCTTGCAGGTATCCTCCTTCTTGATTCCATCCTTGGAATCCACCGGACACTCTTCACTGACTGCCTGTCAGCATCTTTCTTCAGGCATCCATAGGAGTCGACGACGAAACCCAACGCAAGATCACACCTATGCACCTGCAGCCCGTGGGCTAGGTAACTTGAGTACTCCGGTACTCACAAGGGTATTGACTATCCTAGTGTCTAGTTTCCAAGTCTCTAACTCCTAGTTCCTTCCGAAGTGTCCTAAAACTCTTAATGTCTAAACACTACTATTTCTATCGACTTTAACGCATTACGCGTGAGTGTTTCCACTCTGCACCTGCATCCCGTGGGCCTCCCACTGCCTAGCAACTGATAGGATAGTGTAGCCCCAGCGATTCCCTAGGCCTAGGCCTAACCTGTGTTTGTGACAGTGGTTCTTATACCACTTACTTAGTATATGGTTTGCGTGGCCCCTAGGGCCTAACTGTATTACTTACCTGTGTGACTTATGTATGCTTAAATAAGACTGTGTTGTACTTACCTCGAATCTCATAAAGAGTGCTGAGGGTATTTTGACTAGAATAAATACATTCTATTTCTATAATATATCTGTTGTAGTGTCCTTTCATTTGGTATTCAAAGGGTTGCAAATGGTATAACAGCTGGCTTGACATGCCATACAGAGTTTAGCCTAAGACTGCTCTTGTCCATGCTACCACTAGGATAGCTGGTCTATAAGGTTGACTTTACAACCAATCACCATAAGGGTTGTTTGGACTGATACAAGGTGTACACTAGAACTAGTGACATCATATATCAGGCCAACTTCTCACACCCTTTAATGAAGCCATCATAGAGCCAGTGATGGAGGTGTGGCGTAAGCCCTTTCTGCTCCAGCAGTTTCAAAAATCATTGCCAGAGGGTATAGAGCTGCTCCGGGGGACCCAGAGTTTTTAACATCTCACCCGTCTCCTGAGAGCCTGGTGGTTCAGGCAGCATGTTCAGGGAGATCTAAAGGTTCATTTCCCCAGGTCCCGAGTGACAGGGAGGCTAAGAAACTGGATCAGTCGGCCAAAAAGGTATTGTCTTCGGCCAGCATGGCTCTTAATTCTTAAGGGTTGGTTTTAATGAGGTCCTGGCGAATGCCCAGGCGGCAGCGCATCAGGTGATACAGAGTGGATTGGACACAGCTGACTCAGTAGCAAGAGTCATGGGGTCTTCTGTTGCCACTAGGAGGAGCGCGTGGCTTAAGTCAGCGGAGTTTTCCCCTGATGTTCAATCAACGATGTTGGACTTGCCTTTTTATGGCTCCAGACTCTTTGGCAAGAAGGCGGATGCTGCACTTGAACGTTTTAAAGAAAGTAAGGCTACGGCGAAATCTTTGGGCCTTCAATCCCAGTCGAGGGGTTCGTTCAAGAGGTACAGGGGTTTCGGAAGGGCAACCTTTCGTTCTTACAGGCAGCCCCAGCAGCAACAACAGCAGAGCACTCTGCATAAGGGGTACAGAGGCAGAATCAGGGGTCGCACACGTGGCCAACAGCTCTCCTCCTCCTCCTCTTCCTCTTCCTCTTCCTCAACCCCTCCCACCACCGCAAAGCAGCCCTAGATCCACCATTCTGGATCATGTTGGTCCTGTGGGGGGTCGGCTTACTCATTTTGTACAAGACTGGGAATCGGTTACTACAGATCTTTGGGTTCTAGATCTTGTAGAAAATGGGTATGCCCTTCCCTTTCGGGAATTCCCTCCAAATTACCCTCCTTGTCAAGGGGTTTGCTCAGAGAACCACCGGCTTCTCCTGCAGGAGGAAGTCCTGAAGTTACTAGAGAAAGTCGCGATAGAGGTGGTTCCAGAGCAGGAGTGGGGTCAGGGATGCTACTCCCGGTATTTTCTGATTCTGAAAAAGGACGGCAGAGTCGTCCGATATTGGACCTCAGGATCTTGAATCTTTATCTGAAGCAAGAGAAGTTCAAGATGCTCACCCTTGCGCAGGTTCTTCAGGCGCTGAATCAGGAGGACTGGATGGTGTCGATCGACTTGCAGGATGCGTATTTCCACATCCCCATCCTGAAGTCGCACAGGAAGTATCTCCGGTTTACGGTAGGGTAGCAACATTATCAGTTTGCGGTCCTTCCATTTGGTCTTACTACTGCACCCCGAGTCCATCTCAGAAGGTCGGGGATTTCAGTCTTCCCCTATCTGGACGACTGGCTGATCAAAGCGGAGACGCCAGAGAAGGTGCTTCATCATCTGCAGGTTACGACTCAGCTGTTGTACAAATTGGGTTTTTCGATAAACGTACCCAAATCTCACCTGGTGCCCTCTCAGCACAACCTGTTCATAGGGGCGGTACTGGACACTACTGTGTGTCGAGCATTCCCACCGCCTCAAAGGATTCTCGACATACAGCAAATGATTCCTTTGTTTTACTATGGAGCGGTCGTTCCAGTCCTGAAGGTCCTTCGCCTGCTCGGTCTGTTTGCTTCCTGCATTCTGTTGGTCAACCATGCACGCTGGCACATGAGGGCCCTCCAGTGGTGCCTCCGCAGGCAGTAGTAACAGCACAAAGGAGATCTCAGGGAGTCTGTGAGGATCTCCAGAGAAGCTGCGGCGGATCTGTCTTGGTGGAGCGTGGAGGGCAATCTATCTCAAGGAAAGCCCTTCCATCTACCTCCATCGGTGGCCACAGTAATAACGGATGCATCCACTTTAGGGTGGGGTGCTCATTTGGGGGATCTGGAGATCAAGGGTCTTTGGTCTCCAGAAGAAAGGTTGCTTCACATCAACCTTCTGGAATTGTGGGCGGTACGTTTGGCGCTCAAGGCCTTCCCCCCTTCCCTTCAGTCGGTTCAAGTACTGACAGACAACACTACCGCGATGTGGTATGTCAACAAGCAGGGAGGAGTGGGGTCTCATTGTCTCTGCAGAGAGGCTCTGCGTCTCTGGTCCTGGGCTCAGGATTATCAGATTTGTCTGATGGCAAATCATCTGGCCGGAGTTCTGAATGTATGTGCAGACAGTCTCAGTCGGCAGTTCTCCGCCGACCACGAGTGGAGGCTTCATCCGGAGGTGGTTCGTCATGTCTTTCGGGCGTGGGGAACTCCTCTGGTGGACCGGTTTGCCACTCACGAGAACGCTCGTTGCCAGTCATTCTGCAGTCTCCAGTATCCGATGCAGGGAGCTTTGGGGGACGCGTTTCAGTTGAGATGGGACTCGCATCTCCTTTACGCGTTTCCTCCCATACCCTTGATTCCTCGGGTTCTGAGAAAGATTCGCCAAGACCGGGCCCAAGTCATATTGATCGCCCCGGATCGGCCAAGAAGGGTATGGTATACAGATCGTCTCCACCTCTCCTCGTGCCCTCCGCTCCGTCTCCCTCTCAGGGTAGACCTCCTCTCGCAGTCGGAGGGGCAGGTTCTACACCCCCACCTCCTGAGCTTACACCTTCATGCCTGGAGATTGAACGGGGCAACCTGAATTCTTTTTCTCTCCCGCCAGATGTGGTAGATGTAATTTTGTCTGCCAGACGTCATTCCACCAAATCTATCTATTCCTATAGGTGGTCTAAATTTGTGCTCTGGTGCGGGGAAAAATCTATTGATCCTTTGAGGGCTCGTTTATCTGACATTCTTCAGTTTGCCCTTTCTCTTGCTCAGCAAGGTTTTGCTGTAGCCACTGTAAAGGGACATCTTTCAGCCTTGTCGGCATTCCTTTGTTTGCCGGATCAACCATCATTGTTCAAATCGCCTATTGTTTTACGCTTTCTGAATGGCCTTACAAACAAGTTTCCTCCAACTCCTTTTACTGTGCCTCAATGGGACTTAAATATTGTCTTAACTTACCTGATGGGTGTGAGAAAGTGGCTCTGTATATACTGTTCCCTAATAGGTACAGGGTGTACAGAGTCCACAGTCCCCCAGAGGCTGATAGAGGTCAAAGTTAGGTATGACCTTACTCTCAAAAGTGGTAGCTTGGTCGAGCAGTAAGGCAGTACCAGAGGACAGTGTAAAGCATTTATTGTACACACTCAGTCAGCAAATGGTTTCACACACTCAATAACTGAACTCTAGGCCAATGGTTTATATATATAAAATATATGCTTGTTTTATTTTTAGAACCACAAAGGGGATAAAAATATACTTTCTCAGAATGAGAGGTTGAATATAAATACTTTTGTCTTAAGCAATAAGTTTTTGTAAAAAGTCACAGTTGGTTGCAATAAACAATCCTATTTCCTAAACATAACAATGCATTGAGCTCAATGGTAAATTCAGGTTATTTGTAATAAATTACTTTTCAGATTACTTTTGGAATTCCAGGTCTGGCTCCTAGATCCAGCCCTGGGTCAGTATTCAGAATCAAGTGATGAAAGTCGACTTAATAACTGTAATGATTTTTAAATAATATTTAGCTATTTCAAAAGTTAGCACTTAGAAAATATTTCAAGGAAAACATTCAATGGATCTCTACGGCAAGAAATTCAAATTGCAGGTAGAGTACTTTATCGTTACTTTAGTAATCCAGGACTGGGTACCTAGACCCAGGACTGGGGTCCTTATCAAAAACAGGTAAGTAATTTCGTTTGCAGAAATGGTACGATTTTAAAAGAATATTTCAAATTTGCAAAAATAGACACTTAGAAGAAATTTCACAGAAAAGCAGACAATGGTTTCCTATGGGAGAAAAATGAGTTAGAGGTAAGTATAGTTGTGGACACTTTTCAGAGTCAGGGCTGTGCACCAAGATCCAGCACTGGGAGCTCACCTAGGAGCAGGTGAGTAAATTCGTTTTTGTCACTTGGCTGATTTTTGGTGAATTTTTGCAGTTTTGAAAAGTTCACACTTAGAAGATTTTTGAAGAAAAAGCCAGTCAATGTTACCCTATGAGGAAAATGAAGTTAGCGGTTTAAGGGTAAGTACTCGACTGGTAGAGTTGAAATTCCGGGCATAGACTCAGGGGTCCCCCAGTGTCAGGTAGGTACAGTTGGTTCACCCTCAGCAGTTTCAGGACGGCCGGGTGCAGAGAGAGTTAGGCCCAATGTTATCCTATGAGGGATAGGGGGGCCTTGGTTGGTGGCTGCTGTCTGGCAAGCCACGCGGCTGTGGGAGCTGGGCTCCTGGTCACTTACTCAGGGCAAGTGGGGAAGTAGGTTAGTGTAGAGAGTGCACTGCCAGGGCCACTCGGGCGGCTGGGTGCAGGGTGCTTTTGAGCCCTCGGGCGCTCAATGAAAATCAATGGGAATGTTCCGGTTTGGAAAAAGGCTGCAAGCTCGGGGACGAGGATGCTTCAGGTGCCACCACCACTTCGAGAGGTAAGTTGGGTAGTTGTAGGTTAGGTGGGTACCCCGGGTTTGGGCACAGGGGGGCGCAGGGCGCCGGGTGCAGGGGTGCCTTTTGATGTCGGAAATCTTACCCTCTGGTTGATCGGGGTGGCACTCTGTTCTGAGGCTGCAGGCTTCTTCCGGAATGTCGAGGGGGGTCCTTGAGGGCCGGACTCATGGTCACAGTCGCCGTGGGGTCGTCCTCAGGGTCTTTGTCCACTCCGGCACTGGCCAGGCTTGGCTGGTGCAGAGTGTGTTGGGTCCGCGGTTCCGGGCTGCTGCCAGGGGTTAAAAATAGGTTTCTTGAGTAGAGCCTCTACTCATGGGAGTCCCAGGGGCTTAGAGCCAAAAGGTAGCCAGGTCCTCCGGGGTTGGTGAGGTTGCTGGCCACGAGAGATGCCGCGCTGGTGCAGGTTCGAGAGTCGACAGGCCGGTAGGGCTGGGGCCAAAGCAGTTGGTGTCTTCTTCTCTTTTTAGCAGCTGCAGGGCAGGTCCTTGTTCTTCTTGCTCTTCTTGTAGTTTTCTATCTGGAATCTGAGGAAGGAAGGTTCAGGGTGCCCCTAAATACTAGATTTAGGGGCGTTACAGGTAGGTGAAGGCCAGGGACCAATGGGTCCTTGTCCTGGGGTGGGTCCACCCCCTATCCTGCCTCTCTCCTGTGGGAGGGGGGCAGTAGCCTAATCCTGATAGGGTAGGGCCTCCCATCTTCAAGATGGCGAGAGCCCAGAGATGTGCTTCACCTCGCCTCCCCCACCTGAGGGGTGGGGTGGGCAGGCTGGCACATCCCCTGTCCTTGTATGGGGTTTCCGGCTAAGCTTCCCGCCAGAGTGGGGGGTTGCAGTGGCCTGGGGAATCTCCAAATGGCGGCATGCCTTTGAAGCTTCCCTTTGCTCGTCCTGGGGGAGGAGATTTCTCACCTCACCCAGGATGTGCATTGTTGCAGGCCCGGGAGAGCAGGAGCTCTCCCACCCAGGGGTCCAGCAACGTGTCTGCTGTGTGGCAGCCTGGGCAGCCTCAGAGCAGACGTGGATTGTAAGTTAGCTGTAAGGGGGCATCTCTAAGATGCCCTCTGGGGTGCTTAGTACATTAAATCCCATACTGGCATCAGTGTGGGTTCAATGTGCTGAGAAGTTTGATACCAAACTTCCCAGGCTTCAGTGTTGCCATTATGGTGCTGTGGAGCTCGTGTTTGACGAGCTCTCAGCACCATGTACTCTTAAATGACAGCACTGCACTTACAGCGCCCAGGAATGGACCCGGGTACTGTAGGGGCACAGGACTCCTGCTCCTGTGCCCACACCATAGGCGTAATGCACCCAGGTAGAGGGGTGGCTGGCATATGCCTTGGCAGTGTAGGTGATGGGCATGGTACACAGTGATGTGTGCCATGTCGACTCTTTGTTTTGTCCTGCACCCAGACACTCAGCCTGCAAGGGCAGTGTGTGTATGTAAGGGTACAGGGCCTCTGAGGGTGGCACAATGAGTGCTGCAGCCCTTAGAGGCCTTCCCTGGCCACAAGGCCCTGGGTACCTAGGGTACCATTTACTAGGGGCTGACATGTGGCTAGGGTTTGCCAATTTGGAGTTTGTGTGGTTTAAGGAAGGAACATAGGCCCTGGGCACCTGATTGGCAGGAACCCAGGGTACACTCAATCAAAGTACATTCAGCAATTTAGCAAAAAGTGGGGGCATACCATGCAAGAAAGATGGCACTTTCTCACACAACCCCCCCCCCCCCCAAACGAAAGGTGAGGAGACTAACCTTGTCCTATGGAGTCTTCATTGTCTAAGTGGAAGAATCTGGAAAGTCCATCTGCATTGGCATGGGCAGTCCCTGGTCTGTGTTCCACTTCAAAGTCCATTCCCTGTAGGGAGATGGACCACCTTAGTAGTTTTGGATTTTCCCCTTTCATCTGCATTAGCCATCTGAGAGGTCCGTGGTCAGTTTGAACTAGGAAGTGAGTGCCAAACAAGTATGGCCTCAGCTTCTTCAGGGACCGAACCACAGCAAAGGCCTCCCTCTCAATGGCACTCCAACGCTGCTCTCTAGGGAGTAGCCTTCTGCTTATAAAAGCAACAGGTTGGTCTTGGCCTTCATCATTGGTCTGGGATAGGTCCGCTCCTATCCCTAGCTCAGAGGCATCAGTCTGCACTATGAACTGCTTGGCATAATCTGGAGCTTTTAGAATTGGTGCTGAGCACATTGCTTCTTTTAGGGTGTCAAAAGCCTTTTGACAACTAACTGGCCAGTTAACTTTCTTGGGCATTTTCTTGGAGGTGAGTTCTGTGAGGGGGGTCACAATGGACCCATACCCCTTCACAAACCTCCTGTAGTACCCAGTCAAGCCAAGGAATGCCCTGACTTGGGTCTGGGTTGTTGGAGCTATCCAGTCCATGATGGCCTGGATTTTGGGTTGTAAGGGCTGTACCTGGCCTCCACCTACAAGGTTCCCATGAGGCACAGGGTCAAGGCTGATTTGCATATGGCCATGTCTGAACTGGGGTGGCGTAGTGGGCAAAAGAACGATGGATTTAACCCAGATCTCTTGACTGGGGGAGAATGTCTGCATTGTCAGCATTCCGTCCATCATTTGTTTGTTGTAACGCTTTTCGCCCTAAGTGGGATGGGTATTCCCAGACGTGGGACCCGTGCTCACTACGCCACTGGAGTCAAGCTATCCTGGCTGATGACGGCTGATAGCCAGAAATCGGTCCTAGGATGCTTGTTTCCGGTCCAGGGAAGACATGGCTTGGCAGTTCGGGCTGGACTGTTCCCATGAGGCATAGGGTCAAGACTGATTTGCATATAGCCATGTCTGAACTGGGGTGGCGTAGTGGGCAAAAGAACGATGGATTTAACCCAGATCTCTTGACTGGGGGAGAATGTCTGCATTATCAGCATTCCGTCCATCATTTGTTTGTTGTAAATCCAGTCCATGATGGCCTGGATTTTGGGTTGTAAGGGCTGTACCTGGCCTCCACCTACAAGGTGGCCCAAGTACACCACAGTGCCCTGCCCTATCTGGCATGTGGATGCCTTGATAGTGAGACCTGCACTTTGCAGAGCCTCTAAAACCTTCCCAAGGTGGATCAGGTGATCCTGCCAGGTGGAGCTAAAGACAGCAATATCATCAAGATAAGCTGCACTAAATGACTCCAACCCAGCCAGGACATGGTTCACCAACCTCTGGAAGGTGGCAGGGGCATTCTTTAACCCAAAGGGCATCACAGTAAACTGATAATGCCCATCAGGGGTGGAGAATGCTGTCTTTTCTTTTGCTCCTGGGGCCATGCCAATCTGCCAGTACCCTGCAGTTAAGTCAAAGGTACTGAGAAATTTGGCAGCCCCCAATTTGTCTATCAGTTCATCTGCTCTTGGGATTGGGTGAGCATCTGTCTTGGTGACAGAGTTGAGCCCTCTATAGTCCACACAGAACCTCATCTCTCTCTTTTCACCCTGTTGATGAGGGTTGGGGACCAGAACCACTGGGCTAGCCCAGGGGCTCTCTGAAGACTCAATGACCCCTAACTCCAGCATCTTGCTGACCTCAGCTTTGATGCTTTCCTTGACTTGATCTGACTGTCGATAGATTTTGTTCTTGACAGGTGCACTGTCACCAGTGTCCACATCATGGGTACACCAGCTTGTCAGACCAGGGGTCAGGGAAAAGAGTCTAGCATATTGTTGCAAGACTTGCTTGCAGTCAGTCTGCTGTTGGGCAGAGAGGGTGTCTGAGAAAATCACACCATCTACTGACCCATCTTTTGGGCTGTAGGATAGGAGGTCAGGGAGTGGTTCACTCTCTGCTTCCTGTTCTTCATCAGTCACCATCAGCATGGTGATGTCAGCCCTATCATTGTAGAGTTTAAGGCGGTTCACATGGATGACCCTCTTGGGTGTCCTGCTAGTGCCCAGGTCAACTAGATAGGTGACCTCACTCTTTTTCTCTAGGATAGGGTAAGGGCCACTCCATTTGTCTTGGAGAGCCCTTGGTGCCACTGGCTCCAAAACCCACACCTGTTGCCCTGGTTGAAAGTCAACCAGTGCAGCTTTTTGGTCATACCAGTGCTTCTGGAGCTCCTGGCTGGCCTCAAGGTTCTTGGATGCCTTTTCCATATACTCAGCCATTCTGGACCTTAGGCCAAGCACATAGTCCACTATGTCCTGTTTGGGTTCTAGAAGAGGCCTCTCCCAGCCCTCCTTTACAAGACACAGTGGTCCCCTTACAGGATGACCAAACAGAAGTTCAAAGGGTGAGAAACCTACTCCCTTCTGTGGCACTTCCCTGTAAGCGAAAAGCAAGCATGGTAACAGGACATCCCACCTCCTTTTGAGTTTCTCAGGGAGTCCCATGATCATACCTTTCAATGTCTTGTTGAACCTCTCAACAAGGCCATTGGTTTGTGGGTGGTAGGGTGTAGTAAACTTGTACTGCACTCCACACTCTTTCCACATGTGTGTTAGGTAAGCAGACATGAAGTTGGAACCTCTGTCTGAAACCACCTCCTTAGGAAAACCCACCCTGGTGAAGACACCCAGGAGGGCCTTGGCTACTGCAGGAGCTGTAGTAGTCCTAAGTGGAATTGCTTCAGGGTACCTAGTAGCATGATCCACTACTACTAGAATAAATTTGTTCCCTGAGGCTGTGGGAGGTTCAAGTGGACCCACAATATCCACACCTACCCTTTCAAAGGGGACCCCCACCACTGGTAGTGGAATGAGGGGGGCCTTTGGGTGTCCACCTGTCTTGCCACTGGCCTGACAGGTAACACAGGAGCTGACAAACTCCTTCACCTTTTGGTGCATCTGGGGCCAGTAAAAGTGACTCACTAACCTTTCCCAAGTTTTGGATTGCCCCAGATGTCCAGCTAGGGGGATGTCATGAGCCAAAGTTAGGAGGAACTCCCTGTACTTCTGTGGCACCACCACCCTCCTGGTGGCTCCAGGAGTGGGGTCTCTTGCCTCAGCATACAGTAATCCCTCTTCCCAATAAGCTCTGTGGGTACCACTGACCTCCCCCCTGGCTTCTGAAGCAGCTTGTTGTCTCAGGCTTTCAAGAGTGGGACAGTCTCGCTGACCCTGGCACAGCTCTTCCCTAGAGGGTCCCCCTGGGCCCAAGAGTTCAACCTGGTAAGGGTCAAGCTCCATGGACTCAGTTCCCTCAGGGGTATCCGCATCCTCTCCAGGGGGAGAGGGGTTCTGAGTGTTTGGCTGTACAGAAGCTGGTCCCCCAGTCTTCTTGCCCTTCCTCTTGGTTGGTTGGGCCATTATTCCAGGCTCCAAACCTACTTTTCACCCTTCCTCTTGCTCTGTGCTCTGGTTTGCACACACACCAATTCAGGGATGCCCAGCATGGCTGCATGGGCCTTTAACTCAACCTCAGCCTAGGCTGAGGTTTCCAGATCATTTCCAAGCAGACATGCAGCTGGCAACTTTGGAGAGACCACTACCTGTTTCAGGCCAGTAACCCCCCCCCCCCAGCCTAATGTTACCATGGCCATGGGATGACTAGTGGTGACACTGTCAGCGTTGGTGACTGGGTAAGACTTCCCAATCAAGTATTGCTCAGGGGAAACCAGTGTGTCTTTCACCATAGTGACACTGGCACCTGTATCCCTCAGAGCTTCTACCCTAGTTCCATTCACCCAGGGGTACTGTAAGTATTTCTTTAAGTTGGGGGGCCACACAGCTACAGTGGCAAACTCCACTTCTCCCAAGGAGACTAAACTTGCTTCAGTGTGTTCCCAGATTTGCTCAGGGTACACTTCTGATCCCATTTGTATGCTTGCTGCCCCAGGAGTAGCTGTACTGGGTGCCTTAGGGGCTTTGTTTTGGGGGCAAGCTACAGTTAGGTGTCCCTGCTTTTTACAGGTATTACACCAGGCCTTTAAGGGATCAAAGTTCTTCCCCCTATATGGTTGGGGCACATAGGGAGTAGTTTGGGTCCCACCCACCTGAACAGGTTTTTGGGGCCCTTTGGAAGACTCAGACTTTTTATCTTGGGGATTCTCACCACCTTTCCCCTGGGGAGGTTTTGTGACCACTTTCTTTTGGTCACCCCCAGTGGTTGTCTTGGTCACCCTAGTCTTGACCCAGTGGTCTGCCTTCTTTCCCAATTCTTGGGGAGAAATTAGACCTAGGTCTACCAAATGCTAATGCAACTTTTCATTTGTGCAGTTACTCAAAATATGTTCCTTCATGAATAAATTGTACAATCCAGTAAAATCCTGCACACCATGTCCAGCTAACCAACCATCCAGTGTCTTCACTGAGAAATCTACAAAATCAATCCAGGACTGGGTCTGGGTTTTGTGAGCCCCCCTGAATCTAATTCTATACTCCTCAGTGGTGAATCCAAATCCCTCAATCAGAGCTTTCTTCATGAGGTCATAGGATCCTGCTTCTGGCCCAGAGAGAGTCAGAAGCCTGTCCCTGCAGTTACCAGAGAACAGTTCCCACAGGAGTGCCCCCCAGAGAGGTTTCTTTACTTTCCTGATATCACAAGCCCTCTCAAAGGCTGTGAACCATTTGGTGATATCATCACCTTCCTCAAATTTAGGGACAATCACTTTGGGGATTTTAGGGTCAGAAGTTTCCTCCCTATCCTTGTTTTTATTATTGCTGCCACCATTGATGGGTGCTAAACCCATCTCTCTCCTTTCCTTTTCTAGAGCCAGGAGCCTGGACTCTAGATCTAATCTTTTGGCCAGCCTCACAAGGCTGTCCTCTTCACTGGGGGGTCCCCCGGTGTTGTCTCTGGGACCAGAGCCACCTGTGTGGTCTCTAGGTGCCCAGATGCTAATTCTTGAGTTGGAGGGTATGGGTGCCATCTCCTCCCAAGGGAATAGTATGGGGAGGTTGTTGTCCAACTCCCCTGTGTCCCTTTCCTCATCTGACTGGCCATCACCATGTTCAGATGGGTGGTCTTTAGCATACTCAGCCAGGAGCTCCTGGAGCCCTTGTTTGGTTGGATGCAGACCCATTTGTAAATTTTTGAGTTTACATAAGGACCTCAATTCCTTGAAAGACAAGTGTAAGTAAGGTGTGAGGTCGAGCTCCTCCACCAGGTCCATGTTATTATTATCACTAATAGCTGGGTTTGTTTGAGACATTCTAACCTGACAGTTCTAACCCTCTACCCTGACTATAGTGACTTTTATTTTTCTAAAATTCTAATGGGACTTAAGCAAGGCCTTAGCAAGACTTTTAGTAATTTTGGAAAAACCAATCAGAATTCTAAAGGCAATTTTTAAGAGTTCTGTTGTGTGATCAGATGGTAACCAAGTAGTCCAACAAATGCAAGTTTGTATCCCACCGCTGATCCACCAATGTGAGAAAGTGGCTCTGTATATACTGTTCCCTAATAGGTACAGGGTGTACAGAGTCCACAGTCCCCCAGAGGCTGATAGAGGTCAAAGTTAGGTATGACCTTACTCTCAAAAGTAGTAGCTTGGTCGAGCAGTAAGGCAGTACCAGAGGACAGTGTAAAGCATTTATTGTACACACTCAGTCAGCAAATGGTTTCACACACTCAATAACTGAACTCTAGGCCAATGGTTTATATATATAAAATATATGCTTGTTTTATTTTTAGAACCACAAAGGGGATAAAAATATACTTTCTCAGAATGAGAGGTTGAATATAAATACTTTTGTCTTAAGCATTAAGTTTTTGTAAAAAGTCACAGTTGGTTGCAATAAACAATCCTATTTCCTAAACATAACAATGCATTGAGCTCAATGGTAAATTCAGGTTATTTGTAATAAATTACTTTTCAGATTACTTTTGGAATTCCAGGTCTGGCTCCTAGATCCAGCCCTGGGTCAGTATTCAGAATCAAGTGATGAAAGTCGACTTAATAACTGTAATGATTTTTAAATAATATTTAGCTATTTCAAAAGTTAGCACTTAGAAAATATTTCAAGGAAAACATTCAATGGATCTCTATGGCAAGAAATTCAAATTGCAGGTAGAGTACTTAATCGTTACTTTAGTAATCCAGGACTGGGTACCTAGACCCAGGACTGGGGTCCTTATCAAAAACAGGTAAGTAATTTTGTTTGCAGAAATGGTACGATTTTTAAAGAATATTTCAAATTTGCAAAAATAGACACTTAGAAGAAATTTCACAGAAAAGCAGACAATGGTTTCCTACGGGAGAAAAATGAGTTAGAGGTAAGTATAGTTGTGGACACTTTTCAGAGTCAGGGCTGGGCACCAAGATCCAGCACTGGGAGCTCACCTAGGAGCAGGTGAGTAAATTCGTTTTTGTCACTTGGCTGATTTTTGGTGAATTTTTGCAGTTTTGAAAAGTTCACACTTGGAAGATTTTTGAAGAAAAAGTCAGTCAATGTTACCCTATGAGGAAAATGAAGTTAGCGGTTTAAGGGTAAGTACTCGACTGGTAGAGTTGAAATTCCGGGCATAGACTCAGGGGTCCCCCAGTGTCAGGTAGGTACAGTTGGTTCACCCTCAGCGGTTTCAGGACGGCCGGGTGCAGAGAGAGTTAGCCCCAATGTTATCCTATGAGGGATAGGGGGGGCCTTGGTTGGTGGCTGCTGTCTGGCAAGCCACGCGGCTGTGGGAGCTGGGCTCCTGGTCACTTACTCAGGGCAAGTGGGGAAGTAGGTTAGTGTAGAGAGTGCACTGCCAGGGCCACTCGGGCGGCTGGGTGCAGGGTGCTTTTGAGCCCTCGGGCGCTCAATGGAAATCAATGGGAATGTTCCGGTTTGGAAAAAGGCTGCAAGCTCGGGGACGAGGATGCTTCAGGTGCCACCACCACTTCGAGAGGTAAGTTGGGTAGTTGTAGGTTAGGTGGGTACTCCGGGTTTGGGCACAGGGGGCCGCAGGGCGCCGGGTGCAGGGGTGCCTTTTGATGTCGGAAATCTTACCCTCTGGTTGATCGCGGTTGGGGTGGCACTCTGTTCTGAGGCTGCAGGCTTCTTCCGGAATGTCGAGGGGGGTCCTTGGGGGCCGGACTCGGGGTCACAGTCGCCGTGGGGTCGTCCTCAGGGTCTTTGTCCACTCTGGCACTGGCCAGGCTTGGCTGGTGCAGAGTGTGTTGGGTCCGCGGTTCCGGGCTGCTGCCAGGGGTTAAAAATAGGTTTCTTGAGTAGAGCCTCTACTCATGGGAGTCCCAGTCCCAGGGGCTTAGAGCCAAAAGGTAGCCAGGTCCTCCGGGGTTGGTGAGGTTGCTGGCCACGAGAGATGCCGCGCTGGTGCAGGTTCGAGAGTCGACAGGCCGGTAGGGCTGGGGCCAAAGCAGTTGGTGTCTTCTTCTCTTTTTAGCAGCTGCAGGGCAGGTCCTTGTTCTTCTTGCTCTTCTTGTAGTTTTCTATCTGGAATCTGAGGAAGGAAGGTTCAGGGTGCCCCTAAATACTAGATTTAGGGGTGTTACAGGTAGGTGAAGGCCAGGGACCAATGGGTCCTTGTCCTGGGGTGGGTACACCCCCTATCCTGCCTCTCTCCTGTGGGAGGGGGGCAGTAGCCTAATCCTGATAGGGTAGGGCCTCCCATCTTCAAGATGGCGAGAGCCCGGAGATGTGCTTCACCTCGCCTCCCCCACCTGAGGGGTGGGGTGGGCAGGCTGGCACATCCCCTGTCCTTGTATGGGGTTTCCGGCCAAGCTTCCCACCAGAGTGGGGGGTTGCAGTGGCCTGGGGAAACTCCAAATGGCGGCATGCCTTTGAAGCTTCCCTTTGCTCGTCCTGGGGAGGAGATTTCTCACCTCACCCAGGATGTGCATTGTTGCAGGCCCGGGAGAGCAGGAGCTCTCCCACCCAGGGGTCCAGCAATGTGTCTGCTGTGTGGCAGCCTGGGCAGCCTCAGAGCAGACGTGGATTGTAAGTTAGCTGTAAGGGGGAATCTCTAAGATGCCCTCTGGGGTGCTTAGTACATTAAATCCCATACTGGCATCAGTGTGGGTTCAATGTGCTGAGAAGTTTGATACCAAACTTCCCAGGCTTCAGTGTTGCCATTATGGTGCTGTGGAGCTCGTGTTTGACGAGCTCTCAGCACCATGTACTCTTAAATGACAGCACTGCACTTACAGCGCCCAGGAATGGACCCGGGTACTGTAGGGGCACAGGGCTCCTGCTCCTGTGCCCACACCATAGGCGTAATGCACCCAGCTAGAGGGGTGGCTGGCATATGCCTTGGCAGTGTAGGTGATGGGCATGGTACACAGTGATGTGTGCCATGTCGACTCTTTGTTTTGTCCTGCACCCAGCCACTCAGCCTGCAAGGGCAGTGTGTGTGTGTAAGGGTACAGGGCCTCTGAGGGTGGCACAATGAGTGCTGCAGTCCTTAGAGGCCTTCCCTGGCCACAAGGCCCTGGGTACCTAGGGTACCATTTACTAGGGGCTGACATGTGGCTAGGGTTTGCCAATTTGGAGTTTGTGTGGTTTAAGGAAGGAACATAGGCCCTGGGCACCTGATTGGCAGGAACCCAGGGTACACTCAATCAAAGTACATTCAGCAATTTAGCAAAAAGTGGGGGCATACCATGCAAGAAAGATGGCACTTTCTCACAATGGGTTCTCCTTTTGAGCCCTTACACAAGTGTCCCTTGAGGCTGTTGTCTTTCAAGACGGTTTTTCTCATTGCCATCACCTCGGCAAGGAGGGTAAGTGAGCTTCAAGCTCTAAGTTCAAAACCCCCGTTCTTGACCATTCATGCTGAAAGAATGGTACTCAGGATCAGGGCTGCTTTTCTGCCTAAGGTGGTAACTCCCTTTCATCTGGGGCAGTCCATTACCCTTCCTACCTTCTACCCTCCCCCTCACCCTTCCAAGGAAGAGGAGTGGCTTCACCGCTTGGACCCTAAGAGGGCGGTGAGCTTCTACCTTGATAGGACTAAAGACTTTCGAGTGGACGACCAGCTCTTTGTGGGCTTTGTTGGCTGCAGGAAAGGCAAAGCGGTGCACAAGCACACCCTTTTCCAGATGGATTGTCTTGTGCATCAAGATATGCTACTCTTTGGCTGGTAAGGAACCTCCAGAGGGTTTAAGGGCTCATTCTACTAGGGCTAAGTCTTCCACGTCTGCTTTGTCAAGAGGTGTTCCTGTGGAGGACATTTGTAGGGAGGCAACTTGGGCCTCCCTCCTCACTTTCGCAAAGCATTACTGCTTGGATTCCGAGGTGAGGAGGGACGGACACTTTGCTCTTTCCGTCCTTCAGGACTTTCTGGTATAAAAGGGTGGACACCCTCCTCCGGGAGTGGGACTGCTATGGGAATCTTTTCACAAGCTGAGGAATCCCCTGGCAGATGTATCCATCAGAAGAACAAGTTACTTACCTTCGGTAATGCTTTTTCTGGTGGATACTGTATCTGCCTGGGGATTCCTCACTTACCCACCTGCCTCCCCGTTGTCCACCCTTGTATACCTACAATAATGATTATGTTTCAAAATGTGTTTATTACTGTCAAAAGAAGAGTGCTATTTCTTTTGCCTTCCTTTTTATTCTTCACACTGTGTTTTTTACATTGTATATTATGTACTGTGTATATATTGCTGTCACGCCGTCTGTGTCCAGCCTCGAAGGCACGGATAAAAGGACGGAACTGACGTCATCACGCCGACTAGGTCTACTTATGGAGCCGGTGACGTCAGCGGAGTCGCTAGCGGAGCCGTGTCTCTGTGACATCGTCTTCGACGTCATCGGTGTGGACTGCTACAAAAGTTTCCGAATGTTGCTGGCGCAGGGGATATTCACAAGGTGGGGAATCTACAGGCAGATACTGTATCCACCAGAAAAAGCGTTACCGAAGGTAAGTAACTTGTTCATCTACGCCGCTCCCGCGGTGCCAGCAATGATCGGAGTAGCCCCGCAGGTGCCCCACACTCTCCGCTTCAGGAAGGGAGCATGGGTGTCGCGGAGGAAGCTCTGTAGTCGCCAGGAGCCGGGCCGGAGCAGCGCGTGGACCGGGAGCCAAGACGGTCTACGTCCGATCGGCCATCTTGCCCGGCCACGCCCCTGTAAGTTACTTTTTACGTTACTTCTCTATCTCAGTGCTGGATACCTAGATTCAGCACCTGGACATTTCCTGGAAACAGGTAAGTAATTACGTTTTGGTTATTCGTACGATTTTTTAAGAATATTTTCAGATTTCAAAACTCCACACTTAGAAACTTTTTGGAGCAGTACATTGAAATGAATAGGCTTTTACAGTAAATTGCAGGCAAGTTACTTTTCACGTTACTTTTTTAACTCAGTGCTGGATACCTAGATTCATGCAAAAACAACAATTGATGGACAGAATGCAGAACAATGTCATACATTCACCCCAGTACAGAGATCTGGGCCTAAATCCATCGTTTTTTTGCTCACCATGCCATTCCAGTTTGAACCCAGCCATATGCAAATCAGTCTTGACCCTGTGCCCCATGGGAACAGTCCAGCCCGAACTGCCAAGCCAGGTCCTCCCTGGACCGGAAACAAGCATCCTAGGACCGGTTTCGGGCTTTCAGCCCTCGTCAGCCAGGATAGCTTGATTCCAGTGGCATGGAGAGCAAGGGACTCACGTCTGAGCATACCCTTCCCACTCGGGGTGACAAATGCAAAAACAACAATTGATGGACAGAATGCAGAACAATGTCATACATTCACCCCAGTACAGAGATCTGGGCCTAAATCCATCGTTTTTTTGCTCACCATGCCATTCCAGTTTGAACCCAGCCATATGCAAATCAGTCTTGACCCTGTGCCCCATGGGAACAGTCCAGCCCGAACTGCCAAGCCAGGTCCTCCCTGGACCGGAAACAAGCATCCTAGGACCGGTTTCGGGCTTTCAGCCCTCGTCAGCCAGGATAGCTTGATTCCAGTGGCATGGAGAGCAAGGGACTCACGTCTGAGCATACCCTTCCCACTCGGGGTGACAAATGCAAAAACAACAATTGATGGACAGAATGCAGAACAATGTCATACATTCACCCCAGTACAGAGATCTGGGCCTAAATCCATCGTTTTTTTGCTCACCATGCCATTCCAGTTTGAACCCAGCCATATGCAAATCAGTCTTGACCCTGTGCCCCATGGGAACAGTCCAGCCCGAACTGCCAAGCCAGGTCCTCCCTGGACCGGAAACAAGCATCCTAGGACCGGTTTCGGGCTTTCAGCCCTCGTCAGCCAGGATAGCTTGATTCCAGTGGCATGGAGAGCAAGGGACTCACGTCTGAGCATACCCTTCCCACTCGGGGTGACAAATGCAAAAACAACAATTGATGGACAGAATGCAGAACAATGTCATACATTCACCCCAGTACAGAGATCTGGGCCTAAATCCATCGTTTTTTTGCTCACCATGCCATTCCAGTTTGAACCCAGCCATATGCAAATCAGTCTTGACCCTGTGCCCCATGGGAACAGTCCAGCCCGAACTGCCAAGCCAGGTCCTCCCTGGACCGGAAACAAGCATCCTAGGACCGGTTTCGGGCTTTCAGCCCTCGTCAGCCAGGATAGCTTGATTCCAGTGGCATGGAGAGCAAGGGACTCACGTCTGAGCATACCCTTCCCACTCGGGGTGACAAATGCAAAAACAACAATTGATGGACAGAATGCAGAACAATGTCATACATTCACCCCAGTACAGAGATCTGGGCCTAAATCCATCGTTTTTTTGCTCACCATGCCATTCCAGTTTGAACCCAGCCATATGCAAATCAGTCTTGACCCTGTGCCCCATGGGAACAGTCCAGCCCGAACTGCCAAGCCAGGTCCTCCCTGGACCGGAAACAAGCATCCTAGGACCGGTTTCGGGCTTTCAGCCCTCGTCAGCCAGGATATCTTGATTCCAGTGGCATGGAGAGCAAGGGACTCACGTCTGAGCATACCCTTCCCACTCGGGGTGACAAATGCAAAAACAACAATTGATGGACAGAATGCAGAACAATGTCATACATTCACCCCAGTACAGAGATCTGGGCCTAAATCCATCGTTTTTTTGCTCACCATGCCATTCCAGTTTGAACCCAGCCATATGCAAATCAGTCTTGACCCTGTGCCCCATGGGAACAGTCCAGCCCGAACTGCCAAGCCAGGTCCTCCCTGGACCGGAAACAAGCATCCTAGGACCGGTTTCGGGCTTTCAGCCCTCGTCAGCCAGGATAGCTTGATTCCAGTGGCATGGAGAGCAAGGGACTCACGTCTGAGCATACCCTTCCCACTCGGGGTGACAAATGCAAAAACAACAATTGATGGACAGAATGCAGAACAATGTCATACATTCACCCCAGTACAGAGATCTGGGCCTAAATCCATCGTTTTTTTGCTCACCATGCCATTCCAGTTTGAACCCAGCCATATGCAAATCAGTCTTGACCCTGTGCCCCATGGGAACAGTCCAGCCCGAACTGCCAAGCCAGGTCCTCCCTGGACCGGAAACAAGCATCCTAGGACCGGTTTCGGGCTTTCAGCCCTCGTCAGCCAGGATAGCTTGATTCCAGTGGCATGGAGAGCAAGGGACTCACGTCTGAGCATACCCTTCCCACTCGGGGTGACAAATGCAAAAACAACAATTGATGGACAGAATGCAGAACAATGTCATACATTCACCCCAGTACAGAGATCTGGGCCTAAATCCATCGTTTTTTTGCTCACCATGCCATTCCAGTTTGAACCCAGCCATATGCAAATCAGTCTTGACCCTGTGCCCCATGGGAACAGTCCAGCCCGAACTGCCAAGCCAGGTCCTCCCTGGACCGGAAACAAGCATCCTAGGACCGGTTTCGGTCATTTGCATATGGCCATGTCTAAACTGGGGTGGTGTAGTGGGCAAAAGAACGATGGATTTAACCCAGATTTCTTGACTGGGGGAGAATGTTTGCATTGTCAGCATTCCGTCCATCATTTGTTTGTTGTAACGCTTTTCGCCCTAAGTGGGATGGGTATTCCCAGACGTGGGACCCGTGCTCACTACGCCACTGGAGTCAAGCTATCCTGGCTGATGACGGCTGATAGCCAGAAACTGGTCCTAGGATGCTTGATTCCGGTCCAGGGAAGACATGGCTTGGCAGTTCGGGCTGGACTGTTCCCATGAGGCACAGGGTCAAGACTGATTTGCATATGGCCATGTCTAAACTGGGGTGGTGTAGTGGGCAAAAGAACGATGGATTTAACCCAGATCTCTTGACTGGGGGAGAATGTTTGCATTGTCAGCATTCCGTCCATCATTTGTTTGTTGTAACGCTTTTCGCCCTAAGTGGGATGGGTATTCCCAGACGTGGGACCCGTGCTCACTACGCCACTGGAGTCAAGCTATCCTGGCTGATGACGGCTGATAGCCAGAAACTGGTCCTAGGATGCTTGATTCCGGTCCAGGGAAGACATGGCTTGGCAGTTCGGGCTGGACTGTTCCCATGAGGCACAGGGTCAAGACTGATTTGCATATGGCCATGTCTAAACTGGGGTGGTGTAGTGGGCAAAAGAACGATGGATTTAACCCAGATCTCTTGACTGGGGGAGAATGTTTGCATTGTCAGCATTCCGTCCATCATTTGTTTGTTGTAACGCTTTTCGCCCTAAGTGGGATGGGTAATCCCAGACGTGGGACCCGTGCTCACTACGCCACTGGAGTCAAGCTATCCTGGCTGATGACGGCTGATAGCCAGAAACTGGTCCTAGGATGCTTGATTCCGGTCCAGGGAAGACATGGCTTGGCAGTTCGGGCTGGACTGTTCTCATGAGGCACAGGGTCAAGACTGATTTGCATATGGCCATGTCTAAACTGGGGTGGTGTAGTGGGCAAAAGAACGATGGATTTAACCCAGATCTCTTGACTGGGGGAGAATGTTTGCATTGTCAGCATTCCGTCCATCATTTGTTTGTTGTAACGCTTTTCGCCCTAAGTGGGATGGGTATTCCCAGACGTGGGACCCGTGCTCACTACGCCACTGGAGTCAAGCTATCCTGGCTGATGACGGCTGATAGCCAGAAACTGGTCCTAGGATGCTTGATTCCGGTCCAGGGAAGACATGGCTTGGCAGTTCGGGCTGGACTGTTCCCATGAGGCACAGGGTCAAGACTGATTTGCATATGGCCATGTCTAAACTGGGGTGGTGTAGTGGGCAAAAGAACGATGGATTTAACCCAGATCTCTTGACTGGGGGAGAATGTTTGCATTGTCAGCATTCCGTCCATCATTTGTTTGTTGTAACGCTTTTCGCCCTAAGTGGGATGGGTATTCCCAGACGTGGGACCCGTGCTCACTACGCCACTGGAGTCAAGCTATCCTGGCTGATGACGGCTGATAGCCAGAAACTGGTCCTAGGATGCTTGATTCCGGTCCAGGGAAGACATGGCTTGGCAGTTCGGGCTGGACGGTTCCCATGAGGCACAGGGTCAAGACTGATTTGCATATGGCCATGTCTAAACTGGGGTGGTGTAGTGGGCAAAAGAACGATGGATTTAACCCAGATCTCTTGACTGGGGGAGAATGTTTGCATTGTCAGAATTCCGTCCATCATTTGTTTGTTGTAACGCTTTTCGCCCTAAGTGGGATGGGTATTCCCAGACGTGGGACCCGTGCTCACTACGCCACTGGAGTCAAGCTATCCTGGCTGATGACGGCTGATAGCCAGAAACTGGTCCTAGGATGCTTGATTCCGGTCCAGGGAAGACATGGCTTGGCAGTTCGGGCTGGACTGTTCCCATGAGGCACAGGGTCAAGACTGATTTGCATATGGCCATGTCTAAACTGGGGTGGTGTAGTGGGCAAAAGAACGATGGATTTAACCCAGATCTCTTGACTGGGGGAGAATGTTTGCATTGTCAGCATTCCGTCCATCATTTGTTTGTTGTAACGCTTTTCGCCCTAAGTGGGATGGGTATTCCCAGACGTGGGACCCGTGCTCACTACGCCACTGGAGTCAAGCTATCCTGGCTGATGACGGCTGATAGCCAGAAACTGGTCCTAGGATGCTTGATTCCGGTCCAGGGAAGACATGGCTTGGCAGTTCGGGCTGGACTGTTCCCATGAGGCACAGGGTCAAGACTGATTTGCATATGGCCATGTCTAAACTGGGGTGGTGTAGTGGGCAAAAGAACGATGGATTTAACCCAGATCTCTTGACTGGGGGAGAATGTTTGCATTGTCAGCATTCCGTCCATCATTTGTTTGTTGTAACGCTTTTCGCCCTAAGTGGGATGGGTATTCCCAGACGTGGGACCCGTGCTCACTACGCCACTGGAGTCAAGCTATCCTGGCTGATGACGGCTGATAGCCAGAAACTGGTCCTAGGATGCTTGATTCCGGTCCAGGGAAGACATGGCTTGGCAGTTCGGGCTGGACTGTTCCCATGAGGCACAGGGTCAAGACTGATTTGCATATGGCCATGTCTAAACTGGGGTGGTGTAGTGGGCAAAAGAACGATGGATTTAACCCAGATCTCTTGACTGGGGGAGAATGTTTGCATTGTCAGCATTCCGTCCATCATTTGTTTGTTGTAACGCTTTTCGCCCTAAGTGGGATGGGTATTCCCAGACGTGGGACCCGTGCTCACTACGCCACTGGAGTCAAGCTATCCTGGCTGATGACGGCTGATAGCCAGAAACTGGTCCTAGGATGCTTGATTCCGGTCCAGGGAAGACATGGCTTGGCAGTTCGGGCTGGACTGTTCCCATGAGGCACAGGGTCAAGACTGATTTGCATATGGCCATGTCTAAACTGGGGTGGTGTAGTGGGCAAAAGAACGATGGATTTAACCCAGATCTCTTGACTGGGGGAGAATGTTTGCATTGTCAGCATTCCATCCATCATTTGTTTGTTGTAACGCTTTTCGCCCTAAGTGGGATGGGTATTCCCAGACGTGGGACCCGTGCTCACTACGCCACTGGAGTCGAGCTATCCTGGCTGATGACGGCTGATAGCCAGAAACTGGTCCTAGGATGCTTGATTCCGGTCCAGGGAAGACATGGCTTGGCAGTTCGGGCTGGACTGTTCCCATGAGGCACAGGGTCAAGACTGATTTGCATATGGCCATGTCTAAACTGGGGTGGTGTAGTGGGCAAAAGAACGATGGATTTAACCCAGATCTCTTGACTGGGGGAGAATGTTTGCATTGTCAGCATTCCGTCCATCATTTGTTTGTTGTAACGCTTTTCGCCCTAAGTGGGATGGGTATTCCCAGACGTGGGACCCGTGCTCACTACGCCACTGGAGTCAAGCTATCCTGGCTGATGACGGCTGATAGCCAGAAACTGGTCCTAGGATGCTTGATTCCGGTCCAGGGAAGACATGGCTTGGCAGTTCGGGCTGGACTGTTCCCATGAGGCACAGGGTCAAAACTGATTTGCATATGGCCATGTCTAAACTGGGGTGGTGTAGTGGGCAAAAGAACGATGGATTTAACCCAGATCTCTTGACTGGGGGAGAATGTTTGCATTGTCAGCATTCCGTCCATCATTTGTTTGTTGTAACGCTTTTCGCCCTAAGTGGGATGGGTATTCCCAGACGTGGGACCCGTGCTCACTACGCCACTGGAGTCAAGCTATCCTGGCTGATGACGGCTGATAGCCAGAAACTGGTCCTAGGATGCTTGATTCCGGTCCAGGGAAGACATGGCTTGGCAGTTCGGGCTGGACTGTTCCCATGAGGCACAGGGTCAAGACTGATTTGCATATGGCCATGTCTAAACTGGGGTGGTGTAGTGGGCAAAAGAACGATGGATTTAACCCAGATCTCTTGACTGGGGGAGAATGTTTGCATTGTCAGCATTCCGTCCATCATTTGTTTGTTGTAACGGATACCTAGATTCAGCACTGGGACAGTTCCTGCAAACAGGTGAGTAAACACGTTTTGGTTATTTGTGCGATTTTTAGGTTTCAAAACTCCACACTTAGAAACTTTTTGAAGAAAAAGTGTCAAGGTTATCCTTTGGTAGGAAAACAGGTTAACTGTTCACAGGTAAGTAAACGGCTGTGAGAGTTAAGGTTCTGGGGTTAGACTCAGGGGTCCCCCAGGGTCAGTGATGCACTGTTGTTGCACCCTCAGCGGCACTAAGGCGGCTGGGTGCAGAGTGTTGAGGCACAATGTTATCCAATGGGGGATAGGGGGCCTCCGGTTGGTGGCTGCTGGCAAGCAGGCCACTGAGTTGTGGGAGCAAAGCTCCTAGGGTTAAGGTCAGGGTAAATGAGGAAACAAAGTAGCACAAAAGGTGCACCCTCAGCGGCTAGGTGCAGAGTGCTGTTTTGACGTCGGGCGCCCTGTTTTCTATGGAGAACCTCCAGTTTGCAAAAGCACTGCAGGCAAGGAGACTAAGGACTTCTGGGTGCGACCACCACTTGGAGAGGTAAGTTGTGAAGTTAAGGGTTCGCTAGGCACCATCGGTTTGGGCACAAGGCTGTGGGGCGTCTGGTGCAGGGGTGCCTTTTGGGGTCGAATCTTCTTACCAGCTCCTGGTCGCGGTTAGGGGGGCCTTCTGGATTTAGGCTGCAGGCGTCGTCTGGAGGCTTGAGGCAGGTCAGGGGTCGCCGGATCATGGGACAGGATCGCTGGAGTGACCTCATGGTGTTTTTCTGCTCGGGCCAGGTTCAGCGGGTGCAGAGTGGGCTGGATTCGCAGGTTCTGGCTGGCACCAGAAGCTGCAGTTTGAACAAGTCCGGTGTTCACGGGAGATTCAGTCTTTGAAGTGAAGGCAGGCAGGTCCTCCGGGGGTTTTGAGGTTGCTGGCTGCAGGACACACCGGGATTTTGCAGGAGCAGGTTCGAGAGGAGACAGGCCTTTAGGGCTGGGGCCAAGTCAGTGGGCGTTGTCCTCTTGTTAGCTCTGTACGTCTCTTCATCCTTCTTATCACCTTTTCTTGTTCTTTCTAGATCTGAGGAAGGAAGGTTCAGGGTGCACCCTAAATACTAAATTTAGGGGTGTTACCGGAATGTAAAGGGCAGAGACCAATGGGTCCCTTCCCTGAGGTGGGTACACCCTCTATTCTTCCACTGTCCAGTGGGAGGGGGGCAGGAGCCTGTCCCTGGTTGGCTGGGTCCCCCCATCCTTAAGATGGTGGGGACTCTAGGTTGTGCTTCACCTCGCCTGGCAGAGGTGGGCACACCTCTCTTCCTCACTTGTTTTTCCCGCCGGTTCTCCCACCCAAAGTGGGGGGTAGAACCAGAGGGGACCAGTTGCTGAAAGCAGCAAATGGTCTGGAGAGGCTCACAAAGGCGGCATGCCTTTGAAGCTTCTCCTTTGTGAACCCTGCCCGTCCTGGGGGAGGAGGCTTGGCACCTCGTCCCAGGATGTCCATTGTTTCAGGTCCCCGAGAGCAGCAGCTCTCGACCCAGGGGTCCCTAGGCAGCCACTCAGTCAGGTCACTAGAAATTGGTCGAGTTTCAGGGGGCATCTCTAAGATGCCCTCAGTTGTGCATTTTACATTAAATCCCACACTGGCATCAGTGTGGGTTTAATGTGCTGGGAAGTTTGATACCAAACTTCCCAGTCTTCAGTGTAGCCATCGTGGTGTTGTGGAGTTCGTAATGACAAACTCCCAGCACTATATACTCTTAATGGCAGCACTGCAATTACAATGTCTAAGAATGGACTTACACACTGTAGGGGTACAGGGCTCATGCATCTGTACCCTCACCACTGGTATAGTGCACCCAACTAGAGGGGTGACTGATGTATGCCAGGGCAGTGGTTTGTGGGCATGGTACACAGGTATGTGTGTCATGTCGACTCTTTTTTGTTTTGCACCAAGGCACTCAGTCTGCAAAGGCAGTCTGTGAGTGTCAGGGTACAGGGCCTCTAAGGGTGGCACAATAAGTGCTGCAGCACTCAGAGGCCTAATCTGGTCACAGTGCCCTGGGTACATGTGGTACCATTTACCAGGGGCTGACATGTGGCCAGAGATGCCTATTGGGTTTAGGCTTCAATGCAGTTTTAGGGAAAGAACATAGGCCCTGGGTACCTGATTAGCAGGAGCCCAGGGCGCACTCAGTCAAAGAACATTAGCAATTCAGCAAAAAGTGGGGGCATCCCAGGCAAGAAAGAGGGCACTTTATCACATGAGTGCCATGCCTACAACCCACTGCCCTGGCACAGATCAGTCACCCCTCTAGCCAGTGGTCAGGGTGCAGGTGCATGAGCCTTGTACCCCTACAGTGTCTAAGTCCATTCTTACACATTGTAAGTGCAGTGCTGCCAATTAGAGTATGTGGTGCTGGGAGCTTTCATTTTGAACTCTACAGCACCATAACGGCTACACTGAAAACTGAGAAGTTTGTTATCAAACTTCTCTGCACATTAACCCCACATTGATGCCAGTGTGGGATTTAGTGAAAAATGCACACAGAGGGCATCTTAGAGATGCCCCCTGAAAACTAACCTACCACTAGTGTCCAGGCTGAGTGGCTGCATTCAGCTGCCACCACTAGACATCATGTTTCTGGACCCCTGGGTCAAGAGCCTGCTGCTCTCTGGGGCCTGAAACAATGCACATCCTAGTTGCCTAGCTTTCTCCCCCAGGATGGGCAGGGTTCACAAAGGGGAAGCTTCAAAGGCTTGCCGTCTTTGTGAGCTTCCCCAGGCCACATGCTGCTTTCAGCAACTGGTCCCCACTAGTTCTGATCCCCACTTTGGGCGGGAAAAACAAGTGAGGAATAGAGGTGTGTCCGCCTCTGCCAACTCCACCGCTCAGGTGGGGAGGCGAGGTGAAGCACAACTCTGGAGTCTCCGCCATCTTGCAGATGGGGGGGACTCGGCCACCCAGGGACAGAATCATGCCCCCTCCCACTGGAGGGTGGCATAATAGGGGGTACACCCACCCCAGGGAAGGGACCCAATGGTCCCTGCCTTTTACCTACCTGTAACGCCCCTAAATCTAGTGTAGGAAAGTTGGTTTATGTTGCAGTAACCCCCCCACTTTTTGCCAGACTAGTGATGCACTTTTTCTTAGTGTGCTCTGGGTCTCTGCCAATCAGGTTCCCAGGGCCTGTGTTCTTTCCCCAAAACTAACCAAATTGGCATCTCTAGCCACAGGTCAGCCCCTGGTAAATGGTACCATAGGTACCCAGTGTAAGAAAGGGGCTCTGTATATACTGTTCCCAAATAGATAAAGTGTGCACAAAGTCCACAGTCCCCAGAGGTTTGGCAGAGGCTAAAGTTAGATATAACCTTACTCTCTAAAGTGGTAGCTTGGTCAAGCAGTAAGGGAGTATCAGAGGACAGTATAAAGCATTTGTTGTACACACTCAGTCAGCAAATGGTCTCACACACTCAATAACTGAACTCTAGGCCAATGGTTTTGTATAAAAATATATAGTTGTTTCATTTTGGAACCAATAATAGGTATCAAAATATACTTTCTCAGAATGAGATACTTTAGATAAATACTTTCAATAGGTAATAGACTTTTGAATGCAATAGATACAGTTGTTGCAATGGGAAACACAATTATACATTGAGCACAATGGGAATTTCTAGTTAAATGCAATTGATTACTTTTTGGATTACTTTTCTTACCACAGGACTGGATCCTAGATTCAGTCTTGGGATTTCTCCTGTAAACAGTTGAGTAAAAACGTTTTGGTTACATTTGTGATTTTTAAGGAATATTATTGTATTTTAAAAGTTGACACTGAAAAACTTTTTCACATAGAATCACCAATGTTATCCTATGGGAGGAAATTCACTTAGCAGGTATGTAGGGTTATCGTTACTTTTTCTTACTCAGTGTTGGATCCTGGATCCAGCACTGGTGCATCTCCTGTAAACAGTTGAAAGAATGCTTTTTTGTTATACAGGCGATTTTTAACGAATATTTCTAAGTTTGCAAAATCGACACTGAAGAATTTCTGGCAAAAACCAGGCAATCTTATCCTATTGAGGAAAAGTTAGCGGTAAGTACGGTTGTAATTAGGCCGAGGCTGGCCTTGCCGATCTGCCGCCTCCCCACCTTTGATGGGGGGCTTGGTATGACCAACCTCTACCTTTATTACCTGGCCACCCGGCTTCTGGTCATCCACGATTGGTTTGGGGGGGGATGGTCCGATCCGGCCTACAGGGTGGAACTGGAAGCCCTGGGTCTCTCCAGCGTTCAGGACCGCATGTACGGCGCCCCGGTTCCCACCTCCTGCCCCGACATCACTAGGGCGGTTTTTCCTGGCTTGGCGGGCTGCGCTCCGCCACACCGGATGGACCAGGACAGTGACGCACGCCACCCCTCTCTGGCATGGGACATGGTTGCGGGAGGTTGTGGCGCTGGAGGGCTTCGGACCGTGGGATTTGCTCGGTATCTCCCAGCTGGGGGACGTGTGGCGAGGGGGACGCATGTGCTCATACTCAGAACTGCAGGCGCGCTTTTCTCTCCACTCGTCCCAATTCTATAGATACCTCCAATTGCGACACGCCATACGGGTACACACCCCGCTGGACATCCGGCTGCCGGACCATAGCCCCCCAGAGGCTCAGGTTCTGATGGGTAACCTAGGAAAGGGAGGCATATCCAGAATATATCGTTCCCTTGTTAACAATACCCCTGTGCCCCAGGAGGGTCTGAAGGAGCGATGGGAGGAATGGGTGGGTCCCTTGGACGAGATCGACTGGCGGGACGCCCTTATGGCCCCCAGGCTGGTGACGGCCTCCGCCAAGCTGAGGCTCATCCAAATCTATTATCTGCATACGGCATACCTTACACCAGCGCGCATGCGCCGTGCAGGTCTTTCCACCGACGCAGCCTGCCCTCGCTGTAGCTTTGACCAGGCCGACTTCATCCATATGGTATGGTCATGCCCGGAACTGGAGGGGTACTGGCGTAGCATTGAAACTGACTTGACGGATGTCCTGGGGTGGGAGGTGCCACACGACCCCAAACACATCCTATTGGGTATCACTGATGGCCTGGACGGCACCCGCGCTGAAAAATTGTTCCTTATGACAGCGCTAATGGTGGCAAAGCGGGACATTGCGGCAGCCTGGAAACAGCCGCAGCCGCCCAGTCTGACCAGGTGGAGCGCGGGAGTGGACTGGTGTGCGGCGCAGGAGCGGACTCTTTACCAAGCTCGGGGCTGCCACAAAAAATATCGTAGGGTGTGGGGGAAATGGTTAGGAAATGTAGTGTGATCTGGTGGGGCGGGGTGGGGGCGGGGGGGGGTGGTCCGGGGGGGGGGGCTGAGAGGGGGAATGATTCCCAGATGGGACTACTGTATATTGTTGGTCTGAAAGGCTCACTGTTTTTGTTGCAAAAAACAATAAAAACTTGTTTATCAAAAAAAGTACGGTTGTAATTACTTTGCAAGGTCAGTGCTGGGCACCAAGATCCAGCACTGGGATCTCTCCTGATAACAGGTGAGTAAATTCGTTTTCGTAATTTGGCTGATTTTAGGTGAATATTTTAAAGTTTCAAAACTCGACACTTAGAAGAATTTCCAAGTGAAACCAGTCAATGTTACCCTAGGGAATAAAAGTGAGCTATCTGCTTTTGCGTAAGTACTCGACTGGCAGAGTTAAGGTTCTGGGCATAGACTCAGAGGTCTCCCAGGGTCAGGTAGGTACAGTTGTTACACCCTCAGCGGCACAGGGGCAGCCGGGTGCAGAGAGAGTTAGGCCCAATGTTATCCTATGAGAGGCAGGGGGCCCTTGGTTGGTGGCTGCTGGCTAGCAGGCCACGCGGCTGTGGGAGCTGGGCTCCTAGTCACTTAATCAGGGCAAGTGGGGAAGTAGATTAGAGTAGAGGTTGTGCTGCCAGGGGCACTCGGCCGGCTTTGTGCAGGATGCTTTTGAGCCATCGGGCGCTCATGGATTTCAATGGAGAAGCTCAGTGACGAACAAAGGCTGCTAGCTCGGGGACGAAGATTCTTCAGGTGCGACCACCACTTCGAGAGGTAAGTTGGGTAGTTGGAGGATAGGCACCCAAGAGTTGGGCACAGGGGGGCGCCAGGTGCAGGGGTACCTTTTGGCGTTAGGAAATCTTACCCTCTGCTGGTCGCGGTTGGAGGGGTCCCTGGTTCTGAGGCTGTAGGCATCGTCAGGAGCGTCGAGGTGGGTCCTTGGGTGCTGGATTCAGGGTCACAGTCGCCGGGGGGACGTTCTCGTTGTCTTTGTTGACTCCGGCACAGGCCAGGCTTGCAGGGTGCAGAGTATGTAGGAGTCGCGGTTCCTGGCTGATGCCAGGAGCTTGTTACTTCCTTTGAGCAGTACCACTGCTCGTGGGAGTCCCAGTTAGTTAGTCACAAGGAAGTCAGGTCCTCCGGGGTTTTTGAGGTTGCTGACCACTGGAGACGCCTGGGTTTAGCAGGAGCAGGTTCGAGGGTCGACAGGCCGGTAGGGCTGGGGCCAAATCAGTTGGTGTCTTCCTCTTGTTAGCAGCTGCACGGCAGGTCTTCTTGTTTCTTGATCTTTTTGCTTGTTTTAGAATCTGGATCTGAGGAAGGAAGGTTCAGGGTGCCCCTAAATGCTACATTTAGGGGTGTTACAGGTAGGTAAGGGGAAGGGGCCAATGAGTCCCTTCTCTGGGGTGGGTACACCCCCTATCCTGCCACTCTCCTGTTGGAGGGGGGCAGCAGCCTAGTCCTGATTGAGCAGGGCTCCCCATCTTCAAGATGACGAGAGCCCGGAGATGTGCTTCACCTCGCCTCCCCCACCTGAGGGGTGGGATTGGCAGAGGCTGGCACACCCCCTTTCCTTCCTTGGGGTTTCCGGCAAGTCTTCCCGCCAGAGTGGAGGTCAGAACCGGTAGGGGCCAGTTGCTGAGTACAGCAAGTGGCCTAGAGAAGCTCACAAAGGCGGCATGCTTTTGAAGCTTCCCCTGCCCATCCTGGGGAGGAGACCTAGCACCTCGCCCAGGATGTGCATTGTTGCAGGCCCAGGAGAGCGGATGGCTCTCTACCCGGGGGTCCAGCAACATGTCTGCTGTGTGCCAGCCTAGGCAGCCCCTCAGACAAGACGTGGATTGTAGGTTAGGTCCAGGGGGCATCTCTAAGATGCCCTCTATTGTGCATTGTACATTAAATCCCACACTGGCATCAGTGCGGGTTTAATGTGCTGAGAAGTTTGTTACCAAACTTCTCAGTCTTCAGTGTTGCCATCATGGTGCTGTGGAGTTCGTGTTGACGACCTACCAGCACCATATACTCTTAATGGCAGCACTGCACTTACAGTGCCCAGGAATTGACCTGGGTACTGTAGGGGCACAGGGCTCATGCACCTGTACCCACACCACTGGCATAGGGCACCCAGCTGGAGGGAGGACTGAGGTATGACAGGGCAGTGTGTTGTGGGCATGGCACACAAGGATGTGTGCCATGTCGACTCGGTTTTGTTCTGCACCCAGACACTCAGCCTGCAAGGGCAGTGTGTGTGTGTCAGGGTACAGGACCTCTAAGGGTGGCACAATTAGTGCTGCAGCCCTTAGGGGCCTTCTCTGGTCACAAAGCCCTGGGTACCTAGTGTAACATTTACCAGGGGCTGACATGTGGCCAGAGATGCTAATTGGGTTTAGGCTTCAACACAGTTTTAGGGAAGGAACATAGGCTCTGGGTACCTGATTGGCAGGAGCCCAGGGCACACTCAGTCAAAGTACATCAGCAATTCAGCAAAAAGTGGGGGCATACCATGCAAGAAAGATGGCACTTTCTCACACAACATCCTCCCCCCCCCCAACAAAAGGTGATGAGACTAACCTTGCCCTATGGAGTCTTCATTGTCTAAGTGGAAGAACCTGGAAAGTCCATCTGCGTTGGCATGGGCAGTCCCTGGTCTATGTTCAACTTCAAAGTCCATTCCCTGTAGGGAGATGGGCCACCTAAGTAGTTTTGGATTTTCCCCTTTCATCTGCATTAGCCATCTGAGAGGTCTGTGGTCAGTTTGAACCAGGAAGTGAGTACCAAACCAGTATGGCCTCAACTTCTTCAGGGACCAAACCACAGCAAAGGCCTCCCTCTCAATGGCACTCCAACGCTGCTCTCTGGGGAGAAGCCCCCTGCTTATAAAAGCAACAGGTTGGTCTTGGCCTACATCATTGGTCTGGGATAGGACCACTCCTATCCCTAGCTCAGAGGCATCAGTCTGCACTATGAACCGCTTTGCATAATCTGGAGCTTTTAGAATTGGAGTGGAGCACATTGCTTCTTTCATGGTGTCAAAAGCCTTTTGGCAACTAACTGTCCAGTGAACCTTCTTGGGCATCTTCTTGGAGGTGAGTTCTGTGAGGGGAGTCACAATGGACCCATATCCCTTCATAAACCTCCTGTAGTACCCAGTCAAGCCAAGGAATGCCCTGACTTGGGTCCGGGTTGTTGGAGCTAACCAGTCCAGGATGGCCTGGACCTTGGGTTGTAAGGGTTGTACCTGGCCTCCACCTACAAGGTGGCCCAAGTATACCACAGTGCCCTGCCCTATCTGGCATTTGGATGCCTTGATAGTGAGGCCTGCATTTTGCAGAGCCTCTAAAGGCTTCCCAAGGTGGATCGGGTGATCCTGCCATGTGAAGCTAAAGACAGCAATATCATCAAGATAAGCTGCAATAAAAGACTCCAACCCAGCCAGGACATGGTTCACCAACCTCTGGAAGGTGGCAGGGGCATTCTTTAACCTAAAAGGCATCACAGTGAACTGATAATGCCCATCAGGTGTGGAGAATGCTGTTTTCTCTTTTGCTCCTGGGGCCATGTTAATCTGCCAGTACCCTGCAGTTAAGTCAAAGGTACTGAGAAATGTGGCTGCTCCCAATTTATCTATCAATTCATCTGCTCTTGGAATAGGGTGAGCATCTGTCTTGGTGACAGAGTTGAGCCCTCTGTAGTCCACACAGAACCTCATCTCTCTTTCCACCCTGTTGATGAGGTTTGGGGACCAGAACCACTGGGCTAACCCAGGGGCTCTCAGAGGGTTCAATAACCCCTAACTCCAGCATCTTGCTGACTTCATCTTTGATGCTTCCCTTGACTTGGTCTGACTGACGATAGATTTTGTTTTTGACAGGTGCACTGTCACCAGTGTGCACATCATGGGTACACCAGTTTGTCAGACCAGGGGTCAGGGAAAAGAGGCTAGCATACTGTTGCAAGACTTGCTTGCAGTCAGTCTGCTGTTGGGCAGAGAGGGTGTCTGAAAACATTACACCATCTACTGGCCCATCTTGTGGGCTGTAGGAGAGGAGATCAGGGAGAGGTTCACTCTCTGCTTCCTGTTCCTCATCAGTCACCATCAGCATGGTGATGTCAGCCCTGCCATTGTAGAGTTTAAGGCGGTTCACATGGATAACCCTTTTGGGTGTCCTGCTAGTGCCCAGGTCAACTAAGTAGGTGACCTCACTCTTTTTTTCTAGAATAGGGTAAGGGCCACTCCATCTATCTTGGAGTGCCTTTGGTGCCACTGGCTCCAAAACCCACACCTGTTTCCCAGGTTGAAATTCAACCATGGCAGATTTTTGGTCATACCAGTGCTTCGGAAGCTCCTGGCTGGCCTCAAGATTCTTGGATGCCTTTTCCATGTACTCAGCCATTCTGTACCTTAGGCCAAGCACATAGTCCACTATGTATTGTTTGGGCTCTTGGAGAGGCCTCTCCCAGCCCACCTTTACAAGACAAAGTGGTCCCCTCACAGGATGACCAAACAGAAGTTCAAAGGGTGAGAAACCTACTCCCTTCGGTGGCACCTCTCTGTAAGTGAAAAGCAGGCATGGCAACAGGACATCCCATCTCCTCTTGAGTTTTTCAGGGAGTCCCATGATCATGTTAAATCTCTCAACAAGGCCATTGGCTTGTGGATGGTAGGGTGTAGTAAACTTGTACTGCACTCCACACTCCTTCCACATGTGCTTCAGGTAAACAGACATGAAGTTGGAACCTCTGTCTGAAACCACCTCCTTAGGAAACCCTACCCTGGTGAAGACACCCAGGAGGGCCTTGGCTACTGCAGGGGCTGTAGTAGTCCTAAGTGGAATTGCTTCAGGGTACCTAGTAGCATGATCCACTACTACTAGAATGAATGTGTTCCCTGAGGCTGTGGGAGGTTCAAGTGGACCCACAATGTCCACACCTACCCTTTCAAAGGGCACCCCCACCGCTGGCAGTGGGATTAGGGGGGCCTTTGGGTGGCCACCTGTCTTGCCACTGGCATGACAGGTAACACAGGAGCTGACAAACTCCTTCACCTTTTGGTGCATCCGGGGACAGTAAAAGTGACTCTAACCTTTCCCAAGTTTTGGTTTGTCCCAGATGTCCAGCTAGGGGGATGTCATGAGCCAAAGTTAGGAGGAACTCCCTGTACTTCTGTGGCACTACCACCCTCCTGGTGGTTCCAGGAGTGGGGTTTCTTGCCTCAGCATACAGTAATCCCTTTTACCAATAAGCTCTGTGGGTACCACTGACATCTCCCTTTGCTCCTGAAACAGCTTGCTGCCTCAGACTTTCAAGAGTGGGACAGTCTTGCTGATCCTGTCACGGCTCTTCCCTAGTGGATCCCCCTGGGCCCAAGAGTTCAACCTGGTAAGGGTCTAACTCCATGGGCTCAGTTCCCTCTAGGGTGTCCAAGTCCTCTCCATGTGGAGAGGGGTCCTGAGTGGTTTGCTGTACAGAAGCTGGTCCCCCTGTCTTCCTGCCTTTTCTCTTGGTTGGTTGGGCCATACTTTCAGGCTCCAAACCTACTTTTTCACCCTTCCTCTTGCTCTGTGCTCTGGTTTGCACACACACCAATTCAGGGACACCCAGCATGGCTGCATGGGGTTTCAACTCAACTTCAGCCCAGGCTGAGGTTTCCAGATCATTTCCTAGCAGACATGCAGCTGGTAACTTTGGAGACACCACTACCTGTTTCAGGCCAGTAACCCCCCATACGCCAAGCCTAATGTCACCATAGCCATTGGATGATTAGTGGTAACACTGTCAGCATTGGTGACTGGGTATGTTTTCCCAATCAAGTATTGCTCAGGGGAAACCAGTGTGTCTCTCACCATAGTGACACTGGCACCTGTATCCCTCAGAGCTTCTATCCTAGTTCCATTAACCCAGGGGTACTGTAAATACTTCTTTAAGTTGGGTGGCCACACAGCTACAGTGCAAACTCAACTTCCCCTTCTGAAACTAGAACAGCTTCAGTGTGCATCCTGATTTGCTCTGGGCACACTGTTGATCCTATCTGTAGACTTGCCACCCCAGGTGTAGCTGTACTGGGTGCCTCAGGGGCCTTGTTCTGGGGGCAAGATTTATCCACAGTTAAGTGTCTCAACTTCTTACAGTTGTTACACCAGACCTTTGAGGGATCATAGTTCTCCCCCCTATAAGGTTGAGGCACATAGGGAGTAGTTTGAGACCCGCCCCCCCCCCCACCCCTGAACTGGTTTTTGGGGCCCTCTGGAAGACTCAGACTTTTTATCTTGGGGATTCTCACCACCTTTCCCCTGGGGAGGTTTTGTAACCACCTTCTGGTCACCCCCAGTGCCTGTCCTTGTCACCCTAGTCTTGACCCAGTGGTCTGCCTTCTTGGGGAGAAATTAGACCTAGGTCTACCAAATGCTGATGCAACTTTTCATTTGTGCAATTACTTAATATATGTTGCTTCATAAACAAATTGTAAAGTCCAGAAGAATCATGCACATTATGTCCAGCTAACCAACCATCCAGTGTCTTTACTGAGTAGCCTAGGAAGTCAATCCAGGACTGGGTCTGGGTTTTGTGAGCTCCCCCTGAATCTAATTCTATAATCCTCAGTGGTGAGCCCAAATCCCTCAATCAGAGTCTTCTTCATGAGGTCATAGGACCCTGTATCTGGCCCAGGGATGGTCAGAAGCCTGTCTCTGCAGTTACCAGAGAACAGTTCCCACAGGAGTGCCCCCCAGAGAGGTTTCTTTACTCTTCTAATTTTACAAGCCCTCTCAAAGGCTGTGAAACACTTGGTGATGTCATCACCTTCCTCAAATTTAGCGACAATCCCTTTGGGGATTTTAGGATCAGAAGTTTCCTCCCTATCTTTAGTTTTAGTATTGCTGCCACCATTGATGGGTGCTAAACCCATCTCCTTTCTCTTTTTTCTCTAGAGCCAGGAGCATGGACTCTAGATCCAATCTTTTGGCCAGCTTTGCTAGAAAGCTGTCCTCTTCACTGGAGTGCCCCCCAGTGAGTTTCCTGGTACCTGGTCCACCTAAGTGGTCTCTAGGTTCCCAGAGGTTGATTCTTGGAGTCAAGGGTATGGTAGCCCTTTCCTCCCTAGGGATTACTGGAGGGGGGTCATTATCCTCCTCATCCTCCTCCTTGTCCTCATCTGACTGGTTGTCACCATGTTCAGATGGGTGGTCCTTGGCATACTCCGCCAGGAGCTCCTGGAGCCCTTGTTTGGTTGGATGCAGGCCCATTGGTAAATTTGTAAGCTTGCATAGAGACCTCAATTCCTTGAAAGACAAGTGTAAGTAAGGTGTGAGGTCGAGCTCCTTCACCAGGTCCTGCATGGTATTATCTTCACTAATAGCTGGGTTTCTTTGAGACATTCTAACCTGACAGTTCTAACTCTCTACCCTTGACTACAGTGACTTCTATTTTTCTAAAATTCTAATGGGACTTAAGCAAGGCCCTGACAAGACTATTAGTATTTTGGAAAAGACCAATCAGAATTCTAAAGCAATTTTAAGAGTTCTGTTGTGTGATCAGATGGTAACCAAGTAGTCTAACAAATGCAAGTTTGTATCCCACCGCTGATCCACCAATGTAAGAAAGTGGCTCTGTATATACTGTTCCCGAATAGGTACAGTGTGCACAGAGTCCACAGTCCCCAGAGGTTTGGCAGAGGCTAAAGTTAGATATAACCTTACTCTTTAAAGTGGTAGCTTGGTCGAGCAGTAAGGGAGTATCAGAGGACAGTATAAAGCATTTGTTGTACACACTCAGTCAGCAAATGGTCTCACACACTCAATAACTGAACTCTAGGCCAATGGCTTTGTATAAAAATATATAGTTGTTTTATTTTAGAACAAACAATAGGTATCAAAATATACTTTCTCAGAATGAGATGCTTTAGATAAATACTTTCAATAGGCAATAGACTTTTGAATGCAATAGTTACAGTTGTTGCAATAGGCAACACAATTTCAAACACAATTATACATTGAGCTCAATGGGAATTTCTAGTTAAATGCAATTGATTACTTTTCCTACCACAGAACTGGATCCTACATTCAGTCCTGGGACATCTCCTGTAAACAGTTGAGTAAAAACGTTTTGGTTACAGTTGTGTTTTGTAAAGAATATTATTGTATTTTAAAAGTTGACAGAACCTTTTTCACTTAGAATCACCAATGTTATCCTATGGGAGGAAATTCTCTTAGCAGGTAAGCAGGGTTATCGTTTCTTTTTTTTTACTCAGTGTTGGATCCCGGATCCAGCACTGGTGCATCCCCTGTAAACAGTTGAAAGACTGTGTTTTTGTTATACAGGCGACTTTTAACTAATATTTGTAAGTTTGCAAAATCGACACTTTGAAGAATTTCTGGCAAAAACCAGGCAATTTTATCCTATTGAGGAAAATCAAGTTAGCGGTAAGTACGGTTGTAATTACTTTGCAGGGTCAGTGCTGGGCACCAAGATCCAGCACTGCGATCTCTCCTGATAACAGCTGAGTAAATTCGTTTTCGTAATTCGGCTGATTTTAGGTGAATATTTTAAAGTTTCAAAACTCGACACTTAGAAGAATTTCCATGTGAAACCAGTCAATGTTACCCTATGGCAGAAAAGTGAGCTATCGGCTTTTGCGTAAGTACTCGACTGGCAGAGTTAAGGTTCTGGGCATAGACTCAGAGGTCTCCCAGGGTCAGGTAGGTACAGTTGTTACACCCTCAGCGGCACAGGGGCAGCCCGGTGCAGAGAGAGTTAGGCCCAATGTTATCCTATGAGAGGCAGGGGGCCCTTGGTTGGTGGCTGCTGGCTAGCAGGCCACGCGGCTGTGGGAGCTGGGCTCCTGGTCACTTAATCAGGGCAAGTGGGGAAGTAGATTAGAGTAGAGGTTGTGCTGCCAGAGGCACTCGGCCGGCTGGGTGCAGGGTGCTTTTGAGCCGTCGGGCGCTCAATGGATTTCAATGGAGAAGCTCAGTGACGAACACAGGTTGCAAGCTCGGGGACGAAGATTCTTCAGGTGCGACCACCACTTCGAGAGGTAAGTTGGGTAGTTGGAGGATAGGCACCCAAGAGTTGGGCACAGGGGGCCGCAGGGCACCGGGTGCAGGGGTGCCTTTTGGCGTCGGGAAATCTTACCCTCTGCAGGTCGCGGTTGCAGGGGTCCCTGGTTCTGAGGCTGCAGGCGTCGTCAGGAGCGTCGAGGTGGGTCCTTGGGTGCTGGATTTGGGGTCACAGATTCCGGGGGGACGTCCTTGTGGTCTTTGTCCACTCTGGCACAGGCCAGGCTTGGGGGGGTGCAGAGTGTGTAGGAGTCGCGGTTCCTGTCTGATGCCAGGGGCTTGTTACTTGCTTTGAGCAGTACCACTGCTCGTGGGAGTCCCAGTTAGTTAGAGTCACAAGGCAGTCAGGCCCTCCGGGGTTTTTGAGGTTGCTGACCACTGGAGACGCCAGGGTTTAGCAGGAGCAGGTTCGAGGCTTGACAGGCCCGTAGGGCTGGGGCCAAATCAGTTGGTGTCTTCCTCTTGTTAGCAGCTGCACGGCAGGTCTTCTTGTTTCTTGATCTTTTTGCTTGTTTTGGAATCTGGATCTGAGGAAGGAAGGTTCAGGGTGCCCCTAAATACTAAACTTAGGGGCGATACAGGTAGGTAAAGGGCAGGGACCACTGGGTCCCCTCCCTGGGGTGGGTACACCCCCTATCCTGCCACTCTCCTGTGGGAGGGGGCAGTAGCCTAATCCTGATTGGGCAGGGCTCCCCATCCTCAAGATGGCGAGAGCCTGGAGTTGTGCTTCACCTCGCCTACCCCCCCCCCCCCCCAAGGGGTGGGGTTGGCAAAGGCTGGCACACCCCCTTTCCTTCCTTGGGGTTTCCCGCCAGTCTTCCTGCCAGAGTGGGGGTCAGAACCAGTGGGGGCCAGTTGCTGAGTACAGCAAGTGGCCTGGAGAAGCTCACAAAGGCGGCATCCCTTTGAAGCTTCCCCTGCCCATCCTGGGGGAGGAGACCTAGCACTTCGCCCAGGATTTGCATTGTTGCAGGCCCAGGAGAGCGGATGGCTCTTTACCCAGGGGTCCAGCAACATGTCTGCTGTGTGGCAGCCTAGGCAGCCCCTCAGACAAGACGTGGATTGTAGGTTAGGTCAGGGGGCAACTCTGTTGTGCATTCTACATTAAATCCCACACTGCATTCTACATTAAATCCCACACTGGCATCAGTGCGGGTTTAATGTGCTGAGGAGATCTGATAAAGACTACTAGCCGCAGATTACTTCACGTAGAATTATCCCCAAGCGTGAGACTGGATCCGGAAAACCTTTTGCCCAGCATCCCTGCGCGCCGGGGGGACGGCATCACGTGACTCCGCCCAGGCGTCGTCTGCGCACGTGACGTCAGCGAGGTCACTTAAGTCCCACCCCGGCGCGCCTATGTCAGTTTTTTCCTTTTCTGCGTGCGACGCAAATCCGGTGTGTGCTCTGGGCCTGTTTAGGCCTTTCCCTTCTGCTATTGCTGCGTGTGTGGGAACAGTGTGCGATGCCTTCTGGCTTTAAAACTTGTTCGTCGTGTGGCTGCCTCATGTCGATGACGGATCCTCACCCCATCTGTATGTGGTGTTTGGGGGAGCACCACGACTCCACTGATTGTGAGGCGTGCCAGCAGATGAAGCCGAAGTCCCGGCGTGAGCGCCGGATGAAACTTCTTTCGGCTCGTGTGTCCAGGTCGACATAGTCATCTCGCCCGGCCCCGGAGGAGGGTTCTCGGACACGCGGCTACCCTCGCCGACTTTGATCTTCTCCCAGGTCGCAAGTGCGCCCCTCACCTCTTGGTAAGTGTCGCAGTTTGTCCCTGAGGGTCGGGTTCTGGCCTGTCGGGGGCGTGGGTTCTCCACGGGTGTTGCGGCCCCACATGTCGTCCCCTTATCCGCCATTTCCCGGTGTGGGGGCGACCAAAGCCCAGATGGAGACATAAGCTGCGGCCTTGCAGACCTCGCTGGCTTCTCCTCCTCCTCCCACCCCTCCGGGGATGTTAGCAGATCCCTTGCAGTGTGCGGGGTCCTCCGCGGCATCGCCAGCGGCTCCGGCGCCAACTGGTTTGGATCCAGGCTCGGAGGATGTGGTGCCGTTGGGGTGCGGCTCTTCGGGGGTCCCTCCTTCAGACCATGGCGCCGCTGCTTCTCCGCAAACTTCCGCGGGAGTCCCTGTGGTGTTGCGGGAGGTCGCACCCCCGAGCCCCTCTCGGTCCTCGGGACAGGCGGCGACCTTGTCCGAGGCCGAGGTAATGCCGCTACGGCACCGGCAGCTGCTGTCCCTGGCAGCGCCACAGGGGTTGGCGGAAAGCCTGTCTCACCCTGTCACGAGTCGCGGCTGGCGGGGGTCACCGTCCCTCCCCGGGCCCTCCTCATCCCTCCGCGCAGGCGGCTGCCTCGTCGGAGGTCAGGTCGATGCCGTCCCTTCGCCACCCCGGCTCCAGTCCAGCTCCGGTCTCCTGCGCCGTGTGCTGTGTCGGAGGTCACCCCAGTGCCGGTCGGCGACGTTGTCCTGCCTCAGGTTGCGGACTCTTCAGCGCCGGCCTGACGTCGGGTCGTTGACTCGTCTTCAGGCGCCTCCTTTTCTCAAGAGGTTCAGCGGTTGTTGGTATCATCCTCGCCGGAGACGGGCCGCTATATCGTGGCATTTTCCCCGACGTCGTCTAAAGGCGGCTCCTCGCCGTCTCCACGACCGCGGTCTTTGCCGGAGGAGCCGCAAGTCCCCCACTCTTCAGTCCCTCTTCCTTCCTTTCAGCCTTGGCCCTTCCTTCCTCCGGTTGGCTTGGGGGATGGCCGCCTTAGCTTGCAGCCATCGCCTAACGAGCTGCTTTCCCCTCCGCGGGGCCCTACGGAGGCGGGTGCGGCTTTCGCCCACGCTGTTTCCACGGCTGTGGGAATTTTGCGCATGGGTGATCCAGCTGCCCATTTTCCCGCGGATCATCTTCTGGAGGTTCTCCATCAAGGCTCTGGTGGTAGGGAACTGTTGCTTCCCTTCAAGGGTTCACTCCACTCTTCTCTCTTGGGGACTTGGGGCCGTCCCGCCACGGGGGACCTGGTGCCCCAGCACCTTCTGCACCGCCACCATCCGGTACCGCGTGATCCGGTGTGCCTTTCTCTTCACCCTTCGACCAAAGGCCCCCTTTTTCAGTCTGTGTTTCCTGCTTTGCTGCTGCTGTTGTCTCCCCCTTCACGGGAGGCCCGCTGGCTGGACTCCTGGGGGCGCAATATATTTGCCTCAACCAGTGCAGCTCTGCGAGCCCTTAACACACTGTGTGCTTTGGCTAGGGCCACTTCTTGCTTGTGGGACTCGGCAGAGTCCCTTATGTCTGCCGCTTCTCAGGAGGGTGCTTGTGTGGATTTGAGACATCACGTTTTGGATGGTCGGGAGCTGGCGGCGTTTATCCTTCGCTCTGCTCTGGACATCTTGGAGGTGCTGGGTCGTGCCATGGCTTCTTCGGTTGCCCTTCGTCGCCATGCCTGGCTTCCGGACAGTGTGTTCCCGGAGAATGTTCGAGACCGGCTGGTGGACCTTCCCTTTCCCTTCGATGGTGCTCTTTTGTTCCATGCCCCTGCGGACTCAGCCATCCAGAGGTTCTTGGCTGGGCTTCGTCCTCCTCCTCCTCCCCCTCCTTCTCCTCCTCAGTGACCTGCGTGTTGCTCTGGTTCTTGGAGCTGTTCTTCAGTTGGGGCAGGTTGCCCCGGTTGTCTGGCTGAGGTGGTGGTTCTCTTGGCTGCTGGCCAGCCCTTTTTGACTGTGCGTTTTTCCTTTGGGTTTTTTACACCATGCTGGGCCTGAGATTGGGCCTTCTGCGTTTTCCCTCTGGCTGCTTGATGTGCCTCCTGCGGGGTATATAGCCGCAGGTCTTTTTTGTTATCCTCTGCTGCGGAAGTTTCTTACTAAGAGGTTCCAATGTCTTGGGATATGACATGCCCCATGTGGGGCAGGGTTGGCTGTTATATAGCCCTGGTATGTGCTGGGGAGTTGTGGTCGCCTGCAGGCTTCTGCTCTTCGTGGCATTATGGTATGTTGCGGATGCAACCTTCTTCACCTTTTTGCTTTGAGTGTTCATTCTGTGGTGTCCCTGGCGTCTGGTGGAGCTTGCCAGTGCGCCCTCTTGTTCTTTCTGCATCGTTGTGCCTTTTTTGGGCCTTTAGTGGGACTGTCATCCTGCCTTCTCCGCTGCTTCCAGTGGGCCTTGCACTCTGCTTTACCTCATCTCCCTGTGGGGGGGATGGTCCCTGACTTCTGGACCCTCTTGTGGGTGCAGTTTGTCTCTGCGGGGTGTTGGACGATTCTTCCTGGGTGACCTTAAGTTCCCCTTTACGGCTTCCGCCTGCATCTTGCTGCCGGCGCCATCCTGTCTGGGATTGCCTTTACTCTGCCTCTTCTCCTTGGAGTCTCTAGGTTGCTCTTCTCCTTCGGTGCTCCTTTCCTTGCCTTGGCCTTGAGCGAAGGTTTTGTTGCCTCACGTGGGTGTGGGGTGTTTGGCCCCTTTGCGCCTTGCCTTGTTTCCTCTGCTGAGTGAGGACTGGCTATCTTCTTCTTCACTTCGTTTCCCCTTGCCTGGGGGACGGGGTTCTTCGTCCTATTTTTGGACTCGGCCCCCAGGCGGTCCTCTGTTCTGCCCCGGTGGGTGGGGTCCTCTCGCAGACCCTCCTTCCCCTTGGGTATGGCTAGGGTATCTATTCTACGTGAAGGAATCTGCGGCTAGTAGTCTCTATCAGATGTACGAGTTACTTACCTTCGGTAACGATGTATCTGGAAGAGACGATTCTAGCCGCAGATTCCTTCATGGCCCGCCCTTCCTCCCCGTTCTGCGAGGGCTTGTGATTGGTCTTTTGCACTCGCTTCCCTGTGGGTGGCTGTGTCTTCTATGAGTACATTCTTTCTGTCAGGCTGTCCCTTTTCCTCCCTGTTGTCACATGGGAGGATAGGGTTGTTGGTACTTCTGGCTCTTTGCGACCCTTGAGGTTGGTGTCTTTTAGCTTTGCCTCTGCCCTTGTTCCTGATGGGGGGTGTCACACTGTGATGGGGATGTCTTGGAGTTTTGTCGTTCCCTGTGTGTCCCCGACTGGTTCCCCTTCCTTGTCTTTGGTTGGGGTTGTAGTCCTGTTGCATGTTATCGTGACATTTTTCCATATGTCCCTTGTCTCCGGGGGGGTTGTCTCTGTGCTGACAGGGTTGCTGCCTGTTCTTTATTCTTTCCCTGCCTTTGGGTACTGCAGTGCCGGGCACTGCTCTTTATGGCGTTGTTCCTCACCATTCCTTTTTCTGTTCTTTCAGACACTGTTCCTATACTGTCACAGTTTTGTCTGCTGGCTCCGCGTTGTGGCGCGGAAAAGTTCTCCGAAGAAAACTGACGTACGCGCACCGGGGTGGGACTTATGTGACCTCGCTGACTTCACGTGCGCGGACGACACCTGGGCGGAGTCACGTGATGCCGTTCCCCCGGCGCGCAGGGATGCTGGGCAAAAAGTTTTTCGGATCCAGTCTCACGTCTGGGGATAATTCTACATGAAGGAATCTGCGGCTAGAATCGTCTCTACCAGATACATCGTTACCGAAGGTAAGTAACTCGTACTTTGATACCAAACTTCTCAGTCTTTAGTGTTGCCATCATGGTGCTGTGCAGTTCTTGTTGACGACCTCCCAGCACCATATACTCTTAATGGCAGCACTGCACTTACAGTGCCCAGGAATGGACCTTGGTACTGTAGGGGCACAAGGCTCATACACCTGTGCCCACACCACTGGCATAGGGCACCCAGCTAGAGGGGTGACTGAGGTATTCCAGGGCAGTGTGTGTTGTGGGCATGGCACACAGGGCTGTGTGCCATGTCGACTCTGTTTAGTTCTGCACCAAGACACTCAGCCTGCAAGGGCAGTTTGTGTGTGTCAGGCTACAGGGCCTCTAAGTGAGGCACAATAAGTGCTGCAGCCCTTAGGGGCCTTCTCTGGTCACAAGGCCCTGGGTACCTGATTGGCAGGAGCCCAGGGCACACTCAGTCAAAGTACATCAGCAATTCAGCAAAAAGTGGGGGCATACCATGCAAAAAAGATGGTACTTTCTCACATTTGGTCTCTTGTTGGAGTTTGTTTTTCTAGCTCTATACAGTAACCATATTGTATTGCATGACAGCCTAAACCCAATTGGCATCTCTGGCCACATGTCAGCCCCTGGTAAATGGTACCCTATGTACCCAGGGCCTTGTGACCAGAGAAGGCCCCTAAGGGCTGCAGCACTTATTGTGCCGCCCTTTGAGGCCCTGTACCCTGACACACACACACTGCCTTTGCAGGCTGAGTGTCCTGGTACAGAACAAAACAGAGAGACGACATGGCACCCATCCCTGTGTGCCATGCCCACAACACACACTGCCCTGGCATACCTCAGTCACCCCTCTAGCTGGGTGCCCTATGCCAGCGTGGGTACAGGTGCATGAGCCCTGTGCCCCTACAGTACCCAGGTCCATTCCTGGGCACTGTAAGTACAGTGCTGCCATTAAGAGTATATGGTGCTGGGAGGTCGTCAACACGAACTCCACAGCACCATGATGGTAACACTGAAGACTGAGAAGTTTGGTATCAAACTTCTCAGCACATTAAACCCGCACTGATGTCAGTGTGGGATTTAATGTACAATGCACGACAGAGGGCAACTTAGAGTTGCCCCCTGAACCTAACCTACAATCCACGTCCTGTCTGAGGGGCTGCCTAGGCTGCCACACCGCAGACATGTTGCTGGACCCCTGAGTAGAGAGCCATCCGCTCTCCTGGGCCTGCATCAATGCACATCCTGGGCGAGGCGCTAGGTCTCCTCCCCAAGGATGGGCAGGGGAAGCTTCAAAGGCATGCCCCCTTTGTGAGCTTCTCCAGGCCACTTGCTGTACTCCGCAACTGGCCCCCACCGGTTCTGACCCCCACTCTGGTGGGAAGACTGGCGGGAAACCCCAAGGGAGGAAAGAGGGTGTGCCAGCCTCTGCCAACCCCGCCCCTCAGGTGGGGGAGGCGAGGTGAAGCACATCTCCGGGCTCTCGCCATCTTGGAGAAGGGGAGCCCTGCCCAATCAGGACTAGGCTACTGCCCCCCTCCAACAGGAGAGTGGCAGGATAGGGGGTGTACCCACCCCAGAGAAGGGACCCATTGGCCCCTTCTCCTTACCTACCTGTAACAACCCTAAATTTAGTATTTAGGGGCACCCTGAACCTTCCTTCCTCAGATCTCGAATCCGAAACAAGCAAGAAGATCAAGAAACAAGAAGACCTGACGTGCAGCTGCTAACAAGAGGAAGACACCAACTAATTTGGCCCCAGCCCTACCGGCCTGTCAACCCTCGAACCTGCTAAACCCCGGCGTCTCCAGTTGTCAGCAACCTCAAAAACCCCAGAGGACCTGACTACCTTGTGACTCTTAAAGACTGGGACTCCCACGAGCAGTGGTCCTGCTCAACAAGCAACAACCCCTGGCACCAGTCAGGAACCGCGAACCCTGCACACTCTGCACCCGCCAAGCCTGGCCTGTGCCTGAGTGGACAAAGACCACGAGGACGTCCCCCCGGCGACTGTGACTCGGAATCCAGCACCCAAGGACCCACCTCGACGCTCCTGATGATGCCTGCAGCCTCAGAACCAGGGACCCCTCCAACCCCGACCAGCAGAGGGTAAGATTTCCTGACGCCAAAAGGCACCCCTGCACCCGGCGCCCTGCGGCCCCCTGTGCCCAGCTCCTGGGTGCTTACCTATCCTACAGCTTCCCAACTTACCTCTCGAAGTGGTGGTCGCACCTGAAGAAGTTGGCCAAAAGCGGCTGGTGAACCTTGCAGGTGGCAGGATAAATTTGCAGTAGAACCGCTACAGGCATTGTTGTAAACTAATATCCCGACATATGAGTGAACCGCTCAGTGCATTTTCACAGTGTGTACTGCTAAGAAACACTTCACGCCCCCACTCCAACATCTGTGTGTGTAAGGTAAATCCCAGGATGTCTTGATGTATTCTTTACCCAACCTTTCATATTTGCCTGCTTGCATTTGTTTGAGGCTATACTGAAAATGGAAAGTTGGAACAGACAGAGTTATTTTTCCATGAATGATCCATTCTGTAGCTGTTTTTTCTGCTACTGTAAATGGCAATTTTTCCAGTTTTTCAATGCTCAGCACTGTATACTTTGCTCCCCTTTGTGTCTGTTCGATCTGTTTATCAGTGAGATTGTATTCTGAAAACAGAGACAATGTGTTGATGAAACGCCAAGGCACATAGCCTGCACACACGTTTTGTAGCGTCCAGCCTAATAACAGAATAGAACGTAATTAAGACTGGCCTTGTCGCAGCAGGACCAAATCTTGTTCCACAATGTCTATAGCAGAGGATACAATGTTGCCCAGTGAATATATCCTGGATGACAGAGGCGTTAACCCATTGTCGACCACAGTGAGAGATTTCTCTAAATTAATACGATCAATCTCTTATTCTTTCTGCATCATCTGCTTGGGAAACTTTCCATATTTCATTATAAGCAGCATAGATGCCGGCATATATGAAACGTTTTTGACGCGGTTTTCTTGGACCTAGCAAGAAATCCCGAAGGTCTACGCCTTCTTTAAGTAAAGATAAGTGTTGTTTCACATCCTCTAGTGTAGATTTCTGTAGCCAATCAAGGCATAATTTTCCTACACTGTATGTTGTTACTACCCTTGGATGCTGTCTTTGAACTTAACGTGGGTCTGGCCTATTGATTTTAAAACCCTGTATTCTGTTCAGGAATCTTTCTTGACAGATGTTTGTGTCTGTGGGCCAGAGCAACCATTTTTCTCATTCAGGATCTGGTCTGTTGTTTTGTAAAATTGTATGTACGTCAACCTCCCCCTGTGTAGTGCTATTACTTGCAGGTGTAGGTATGGACGGTCTGTTCATGTCTTTGATCTTGGCTAACCCAAGGCAAGACGTTTGTTGGACAGTGTCATTCAAAAACATTATTTGCTGTGGGATGATGCAGGCTCTAAACAAAGCTTCTATCCCCTGCACTTGCCAATCTTTTGTACCCCAGACAGATTTTGTGTCAATTGTATCTTTCCAAAATTCGAAACCCTGTTTAGACAGTTGGGCAATAAACGCTGCAGAATAAATCTGTTTTGTATCGGTTAACATATTTTTCGCTCCTGTTTTGTTCACATTCTTAAAGTAAAACGTTTCCGGATTGGATGTATTGTACCCTGAAAAATATGGAGACTTCATTGCAAACGTTTTTGAGCTACCCCAGGGTGGTGTAGGACAATGTTCCCATTGGTTATACATAAATACATTTCTAGGTGTTGCAGATGTATGCAAGAAATGATGACCACAGGGGTTGTAACAATAAAGCTGTTCATGGCCTGTTGAACCCTCTAAGTATTCATGGTTAGAGAATGCAGCAGACCTTTCTAGATCAGACATCATGTTTTTAACAGTCACAAAGTCCCAATCATCAGAATAGGTACTGGAGGTAATAAAGTCACTTAATGAAATCTTAAATAAGTGTGGAATCTTCAAAAGTTCAGACGGGCCGAATATATCATAATCCGTTTTGTCCTAAACTATACCATCTTGTATAGGAACGGCTGTGATGTTCACTGCTGACAAGTCTCTTGCTTCACGATGGGATGATTAGAGTGGTTTCAAAAGTAAGTTCACATTTTTACTTTCTGTGTCCAAGTGAATATATCTTCCATTTATCAGCATGCTCAGAGTCATTACTAAAGCTAGCCAAAGCAGAAAGAAAAGTATTCCAGAAATAATCCATAGTTCAATCCATGGTGAAACCAGATAAGTCTTTTCCAGGAGATGAAAAAAGCCTTGTGCTCGTTTTTTGAAAGTTCTTTTGGTTGGCATCATTTCCGGTTCACTTGGATCCTCAGAAAACGTATCAAAGTTAATGAAATAGCCAGAGGCAGTTCTGTCAATGGTTGAAATTGCATTCGGATTCGTTGAAATCACTGGCACCAGTTGATCAAGTGTTACGTTGGTGTAGACAGGTGTATCAGTATGAACTGTTATTTGGGTTTCAAGAGGAATGAGTTCCATAGCATTGCTGCTTAGTCCTTCATTTCTTACTGCTGACTCCTCGATGGTGATGTGTCTTTCAGTTTGAACCTCTTGAATGGTAGCTACAGGAGTGGGTCTGCTGCTTGGTCGGAGTCCACAAGGCCTACTGTTTAGTATTGGCCACATAGTGTGGTTTGATGAGGTCGATTGACACAAATCTTTTCTCCTTTTTTCCAGCAAGGGGCGACAGAAGTACTGTTCTTGTTCCGTGGATGGCTAGGACAGGTACTGGTTGTCTGTAAGAAGGCCCAAATTCCTTCTTGTCTGCAATCTTCTCTCTGACTAGATCCCCAAGCTTTGGGATCCAGACAGGCCTTGCTGGGACAGCTGGATTTTCCCCAGTGGTGGTTGGCTTCAGGAACACGTTGCTTTGTTTTGATCTTAGTTCATTTAAGACCTGTAAAACAGCCAAACGATCTTTGATATCAAATGGTTTATTTTCCACCACTGTGCCTTTACATTCAAGATCTGGAACCCACATTCTTGTCCCACATAGGACCTCATATGGAGTGACCCCTTACCCCCTCCCCCCCCCAGAGAACTTCTTGGCAAATTGTTTAATGAGCGTTGGACCCCATAAAGATGTTTGACCCACCCATCACCCGAACTGAATACCCTAGCTGTTATAGACTGCTTTATGTCTTGGTTTTTCCTTTCCACAACAGAATTTCCCTCAGGATGAAACGGAGAGGAGTACCGCAGTGCAACGCCCAAACTGGCCATGGCTTCTTTGTAAGCTCGAGAGCTAAACGCAGGGCCCTGGTCAGAATGTAGTGTGCCAATTGAGTATGTGCCGATAAAGACTCGCAAATCTTTTATAACAGTTCGAGCATCAGCCGAGCGCTGAGGCCACATCCATAGGAATCTTGATTTAGTGTTTTTGGGATTGCATTTGTCCAAACGGACGCCTGCGCATAGATAGTCTAATGCTGTCTAACAATGGTGTCTTTACTGGGCATGCTGCTTCGCAGCCTGGTGTCTGGTGGCGTTCTGCACTGCGATCTCTATTGCAGTCTATGCAGTTATTGATGAAGATGTGAATCAGTGTATTCATTCCAGGCCACCAGTACATCTCTTTTAATGTTAATATGGTTTTAGAGATACCCTGATGTGACAGACCTTCTCCCAGATGTGCTTCATAAATCAAAGCTGCACTACGTTCTATGTTTGGAATTACCCTGTCCCCCACTCCAGGGATTTGAGCAAACGGAACGTTATTCGCATCAATTATATACGAGTATTTGAGTGGAATTTTTTAAGGTAACGCTGCACCACTGCCTTTGCTTGAAGCATTGACAGCCAATAATATCTCACTGTCTATTCTCGTTTTTGAACGAGTGATCGCAGCTACGGAAGCTGTTTGCACAGCCCCCTTTGCAGCTTTGTCAGCCAATTAATTCCCTGCAACGTGAACGCCATCACGTTGATGACTCAGCGTATGTATCACGTGAGTGTTTTTTAGTCTGTCTCGCAACTGAACTACTTGTTCCCAAAGCGTTTTATGCTTGATTGTGCCACCTTTTGCATCTTTGAAACCATTTTGAAGCCAATTCTGTAAATATTTATTATATGATTGAACACAGTAAAAAGAATTGCACACTATAAGTGTGGGGAATTTGCAATCCGTATTTTCAAGTGCCATTTTGAATGCTTGTAGTTCAGCTCACTGAGCTGTACAATCTCCTAGAGATTGTGTTTTAGTGACTGTGAGAAGTTGGCCTGATATATGATGTCACTAGTTCTAGTGTACACCCTGTATCAGTCCAAACAACCCTTATGGTGATTGGTTGTAAAGTCAACCTTATAGACCAGCTATCCTAGTGGTAGCATGGACAAGAGCAGTCTTAGGCTAAACTCTGTATGGCATGTGAAGCCAGCTGTTATACCATTTGCAACCCCTTGAATACCAAATGAGATTCGAGGTAAGTACAACACAATCTTATTTAAGCATACATAAGTCACACAGGTAAGTAATACAGTTAGGCCCTAGGGGCCACGCAAACTATATACTAAGTAAGTGGTATAAGAACCACTGTCACGAACACAGGATAGGCCTAGGCCTAGGGAATCGCTGGGGCTACACTATCCTATCAGTTGCTAGGCAGTGGGAGGCCCACGGGATTCAGGTGCAGAGTGGAAACACTCACGCGTAATGCGTTAAAGTCGATAGAAATAGTAGTATTTAGAAATTAAGAGTTTTAGGACACTTTGGAAGGAACTAGGAGTTAGAGACTTGGAAACTAGACACTTGGATAGTCAATACCCTTGTGAGCACCGGAGTACTCAAGTTACCTAGCCCACGGGCTGCGGGTGCATAGGTGTGAACTTGCGTTGGGTTTCGTCGTCGACTCCTATGGATGCCTGAAGAAAGTTGCTGACAGGCAGTCAGTGAAGAGTGTCTGGTGGATTCCAAGGATGGAATCAGGAAGGAGGATACCTGCAAGCAGAAGGGACAGAGTCTAGGTCACCAGCCAGGAGCCGGGAAGGAACCAGGAAGGAACCAGGCGATGTCGTGAAGATGCAGGTGAAGAGGTGAAGCTTGTCGCAGCAGCCACGGGTACCCGGAGGCGTCGAGGACGACCAGAACCAGGAGGCGAGCTGTCCCACGAAGGCTCTTGCTGTCGGTGGCGTCGATGTCGAGTTAGGACCCAACAAGCCTCGGCAAGCGCAACCCACGCAGGATGGAGGACTTGCTTCTGTCACAGACCAGGAAGGTCTGGGGTGCTTCCCTTTCACAGGGGAGCGGGTACCAATCTGGAGGAGCCGGACCAGCAAGGCAAAATTGAAGGTTCGTCGTCACAGAGGTCGCTAGCCAACGGGCCAGCAACCGGACAACACGTCGAGCAGAACACGTGAAGTGTGGGGAGCTGATCTTCTTTGCAGATGGTGCTCGGGATTGGGGCTTCTCAATTCCCCAAGCACAGCCTCGAGGAAACCTCAGAAGTTGCGCTAGTCAGTTACTAGCCACTTTTCCCAAGTCGCCGGTCCCACGTCCCTCGTTGCCTCCACGGGTCTCAGCTTTGCTGTAGATGTGGGTCTGGTTCAGAGGTGTCTGGAAGTCACGGCGCTGGTCAGTCTCTGGAGTCGTCCCTCGTAGGATCAGTCGCAAAGCAAGCAGCGGTCGCTGGATGGTGCCTGGTTGCCCAGGGTGGTCACTCCTTGGCCACAAGGGAGATTCTTCAGTCTTCTTCCGTAGTAGAATGTCGAAGGTCCAGAGTTTCTGTTCAAGATGCAGGTTCAGGATAATCTAAAGTCCTAGGGACTCAGCTCCCACTCTTATACTAAACTGGGGGGCTGGGTTACCTGCTAGGTCCCTCCTATGGGTGGGACCAGGGAGGGGGGTGGTTACACCCCCTTCCCTTTGTCCAGTTTCGCGCCAGGACTGGGGCTGGAGTGCCCCAGCACCGGTTTGAACTGGACTATGCATGGGACACCTTGTGTGCTCCAGGCATGTCTCATTCCTTTCAGCCCTCCCTGCCTCAATACACTAAAGTCTGTCTGGGGAGGTGCTAGCACCTCCCCAAACAGGAAACCTATTGTCCAGGCCTCCCTGGCTGAGAGGGCTCCCAGCTGCAGGAGGTCAGACTCGTGTCTGTGGCAGCAGCATCCATTTTGTGATGCTGAGGCTTTGGTCAGAGTTAAACAGCAAAGTTGGATTTTAACATGTCTCTCCCTCTAGAAGGGAGGAATAATATCCTCATCATCAGAAATGGTATGGGGGTATTATTCCAAAGTGTTAGACACCTTACACGACATGTTTCGATAAAGCCAAACCATAGTTACCAGAACCGTGTAAGATGATAAGGTACTTAAGAGTATATGGTAGGCGATATCATAGAACAGCTATAAGGACATGGTTCCGAAAGCTGCAGACAGGCTCAGCTCATGCTAGAGCACCATCTCATATGTTACCAAGCACTCTGCCTCCAGGATTGTTAAGGCCTGCCATAGGAGTGGCTGATAGGTACACATGTTTCTATTGTGAGTGTAGATATAGGTATACTATATCTAAGCAAGGGGTGATTACACGACCCTGCCCCAGCTGAGTGATCAGCCAGTTGTGTCTGATTGTAAGGCCAGGCCAGGGGTGGCATAATACATGCTGCAGCCCCTGGTAGGTCTAGGGTACACCTATGCCCTGGGTAACTAGGGTACACTGTACAGGGTCCAATAAGGTGATCCTTACCAATTGGGTATGTACCTAGGGTACATGGAGTCCATTTTAAAGAGAGAGCAGACAGCCTGAGACCCTGAATGGCAGGATCTCAGGCCAACTAAGTCGAAAAACCAGCTAGACACTAGGCAAAAAGTTGGGGGTAACCATAGTCAGATATCCATCTTCCTACAGTGACCATTGGTCGGAATTTACCATCGCGCATGCAAACTTTAACGATTGGATGTAAAGCTTTTGCATTTGGAATGCTCGCTTTTGTAACTGCCTCTAAGGCTGGTACCGGAGTCACGACAATAATGCGTTTCCCCTGAGCTAGAGCTCTTTCTTTTGCTACTGCGATTTGAACTGCTGTCATAATTTTTTCTGTCGAAGTGAAGCGCATTTCCGCAAGTGTATACAAATGTGATTTGTATGCAATTGGTACTTTTTCACGTTCATTAAAAGTTAAATAAGTTGACTCCGCATTGACCCGACATTATTCGGATCACTAAATAGTGTGTATTTACGCGTTTGTAAGTGATTTGTTGCTAACATATCAGCTTGAAGTGAACGCAGGATATCTGTGTGTTCCTGTGTCCAAGTATGATTAATTCGTAGAGAGGTAATTTAGATTGTAAGTTCTTCCAAAATTCAGGAAACCTAGAATCGACTAAGTTTTTCAGCATTTTTGGAGGTTGGAGCAGCGCACACTTTTCTAAAAAGTTAGCTGCCAGGCTTTTGCCTTCACTTGAAAGCTCATATCCTAGGAAAAGGACATTGAGATGGGCAATTCTGGATTTTTTTTAATTGAATTTGTAGCCCTCAGAGGCGAAGTCCAGTATAATGGTGTTCACCCTGTTCAAGTGCCTATCCAGGTCATCGTCTGTCAGATAGATATCATCGGCATATGACAATGCCTCTTCATCATGAATTTGTAGTAACTCTGTTACTCTTGCTGAGAATAACCCCGGGCTGTTCTTGAACCCTTGAGGGAGTCGACAAAAGTGACGCTGTGTCCCCATTATTGAGAAAGCTGTCAAGTACCTACTTTCAGGTGCTATGTTTTGACAAAAGAACCCATTTGAAATGTCTAATGTGGTTTTATATTTTTTACGCACACTGTTATTCATTAATGCTGTACTGTGTGCATTTTGCACTGCAAATGTCTTAGAACAAGTGTTCAGTTGTCTGTAATCTAAAACTAGACGATATGTATTGTCTGGTTTGGAGACAGGAAACAAAGGATTGCTCATTGATGAGGTGCATGTTTCAATCACCCCTTGGTATTCAAGTTGATCTAAGATCTCCCTGGCCTGTTTTTTTTAGCTTCTTTCTTAATTGGGTACTGCCTTTGTGCAGTAGGTTGATTTTTATAACTATCATGTGGTGAGGTGAGTCCTCATCCCATCCTACATGCTTTTTGTATAATGCTGGGGCCTGGGCAACTGCCCATTTCCTGGCATATGTATATTTTAGGTGTATTGTAACATGGTTGGAGAAGGCTGGCATAATGATGTCTTCACCATGTGGGCACTCCCTGACAAATTCTGGTGGCCAGTCCTGTTCTGCTAGAAGTATATCATAACCCCTTGAAAGTTTCTCCCAAAAGAGTGCTCTCACTTTTCTTGGTATGTCTCCCTCCATCCGGAGTGTTATTTCATATAACCTTTGTGGAGTACTAACCCTGGTGTCTACAGTCTCAACTGTGATGTACTCATTCAAGTCCACTATCTCCAGAAGTTCCTTCAGGTTATGTCGAGCTATTGTTAATTCTGCTGCACTGTCCAGCATTGTCTGAGCTCATTCTCAGTTCTTGAGTTGTGTTCTCAGAATTCTCGGCATGTCTGATCATCAGACCTGCCACCTTCTTCTTAGTGAATTGAGGTTTTGGTTTGTTTTTCTGAATGTGTTGTTCGTCTTTGGACTTTACGCATTCTTCTTTGTGATCTGACCGTCCTCTTCTTTCGGATGTCTGTGACGATATCTGTAAGGTACGAGAGGAACATGTATCAGTATCTTGATACCTGTCAGGTTTTCTCAAATTATCCCTATTCCTGAGCTTATACCTCTTTTCAGAGGGCTCCTTTTGAGGAGACCTACCTCGGGATTGAGAACGTTTCTCTTTTGAATGTTTGTTATTTTCCCACTTCTTTTTAGAAGATGTAGGATTGTGTTTAACAGAGTCCTTCTCAGGACCTTCAGACAGTTGTGGTTCAACTGGTTTCCCACCCAAACTATCTCTGCCTAATTCTTCATAGGATTTTTCTATTATTCTGGGTAGTTCTTGATGTTCTGTTATATCAAATTCCCTTAAGTGTTGGCGGATCGCCACTGATGCTGCCTCCCCTTAAATATTAGATAATATTATTGTTGAGACCTGGTCGAAGATTTTTTGTAATTTCATACCTAAATTCAGAGCAGGCTCTGCCCGTATAAATTTTGAATTTGTTTCAGGACATCGGGTATTCCCGCAATAGACGGAACGCTGTGTGTTTTAGTATAGATGGCACCAAAGACTGTGCCCCAAGTGGTGCAGTCTTCCAGATGTGGTGTGATCCCCATTGGTAAACAGATTATTAGGATTCTGTGTTTCTCATAAGGGCTAGTATTAGGAAATACTGCTTCAATTTGAGTAATTTTTTTAGCTATCCTGAATGGAATTTGTTCATGTTTTGTGGGCATTTTACCTATGACTGCGTGTAAAGTCTGTGGAGTCATTTTTAGTGTATTGCCCTGGTGAATGGTTTGATTTAGAATGGTTAATGGTGGTTGGACTGTGAAAGTCCGCATGGCATATTGGACTAACTGTCTGTACATTTTTATTAACTCTTTAAGTTGAGTGAGTAATTCATCGTCTGACATCTCTTCGATGTCGGGATGAGGTGTGTAGCCGGCTAAAATCGGCTATGTTGCTCCTGGTCTACCTAGTGGACCGAGCCTGGTAATGTGATTGTAATGTTTTAGGGCGCCTTTAAACCAGAGATTAGGCTCCTGGTATGTGAGTGGAATTTCAACATCCTCTAAAGGGATATATTCCTCAGGTGGTTCATCTTCTTTAAAGAAGTGAAATACTTTTGTTACTGGATTTGATTCATGGGAATACTATCCATGAATAGAATACCTCTGTCTGAAAATATTCATGTGCCTCTATCACAAAAAATTTTCTACCACCTCTTGGTGTTAAGCCATGTTTTATATGTTTTAGAGTGATGGCTCTCCTTAAATTTGGATGGATGTTTATAACACCCTCATCGGTTTCATTTAAACCTGTAAGATTAAAAGCTGTTACGACTTGGTCAGTCGTAGCCTCACCGGTCACGGTATTATTATCCCCGTTTTGGGACATTATTTTTGAAAAATGTAGAACAAGTTTCAAGGAAACAAAGATAAGGTGCACAATATTTTGGAACACTGTATCCTTCAAAGTTGACCAAACCAAAAAGCTAATACATAGGATTTTCGTCCTACTCAGCTATGGCGGATATTAACCCTACCCACTCCAGACGTCTTATGGAATATTATGATTAGTGGTCTCTGAGAAAAGCACGACTGAGTTACTTCAGTATCTAGCGTTAAATTAGTGCCTTACCAAACCGTTGGGCGCCGTGTAGTGTAGTTCCAATTTTCCCTTATAGGCTCTGCGCATTGGAATAATATACACTATAGTTGTGACATAGGACTGAGGTCAGTATGCCTCTATCGAGTACATTAAACTTAATTACTTTGTGTGCCAGCTAACTCCGAGGCCACTAGAAACTCCTTGAATAAACAAGAAGGGAGTAGTTTCTGGCAACCACATAAACATGACAACTTTGTTTCCCTTAGAACTGGAACATGTCTCAGAATCGTGGAAACAACAGATAACAGTTTCACTCAGTCAATCGTGCATGCTTAGTTTCTTCAGAGTTACACAGAAATAGATAGAGGGGCGTTTCAATAAAAGGATTTATTGAACAGTCTTGTTTCTCGTGTAGGAGATATGAGCTGTTACAATTGCAAGACAGTATGCGAGATATAATACGTACAGCGTAAGCAGTAAGAAGAAATAATACTGCAACAGCATTGTCTTCTAGCTATGACATATATTCATATACACATACATCAATAACATAGGCTAAAAAGTGGATACTCGTTTTATGCTTCTAAATAGTCCTACCCGAGTGTACCTAACCTAAGTGTAGTACAAGGTAAGAAGTAGGTGCAGTATTTTATAGTATGGTAAGCTATAGTTTTGCATATGCCAAGAGTCCCTCTAGGTTCTAGTCCGCTCCATACTTTGCAATGATAGAGGTGGGAATCTCTTTCCGGGTCTCAAACTCAACACCCCGCGAAGGGAGTCAGAACACTGGAAGCTGGATTCTCTGCGAGCAGGGATGACAGCGTCTGGTCAGTGCGTCAGGCGGGGACTTGAATTCTTCCGAACTTGCCGTGGCGAGCCGTATCGAGCTGTGCAGCTGAGCCGTGGTTTGCCATGGTAAGTGAAGGTATATTTATACCTGGAAGGTGCTTAGGAATGTTTGCATTGACGTAAAGTCGGGCAGAGGAAGACGTCATGAATGAACCCCTAAGGAATAGTAGTTCATACATAATAGATGAGTTCTTGGAGAAATCAATAATCCTAGCTAGGGAAGGTCCCAATGGCTTAAGGGTCTGGTTTCTAAGAACTCGTGACGTGGGGATGGACGGATGTAGGTGACCATGCCTGTATTTGGATAGCATGGCTAATGCTTAAATAAGGACTGGGATTCTATGCCTAAATAAGGACACGATTTAGGAAAACCTATGTACGGACATCTAAATCGAAACACAACAATATCACCATAGCCATGGCATGCTTAGTGGTGACACTGTCCGTATTTGTAACTGGATAGGTTTTTCCAGTTAGGTATTGCTCTGGGGAAACCAGTGTGTCTCACCATAGTGATACTGCCACATGTATCCCTCAGAGATTCTCTCTTCGTTCCATTCACAAAGGGGTACAGCAGGTATTTCTTTAAATTAGGAGGCCAGACAGCCAAAGTGGTAACCCTCCCTCCTCTTCAGAGACTAAAACATCCTCAGTGTGAACCCTGATTTGCTCTGGGCACGCTATTGATCCCATCTGGCGATTTGTCATACCAGTAGAAACTAATGGGGGACTAGGGCTGGTTTTGTTGGAACAGGCAGCATCTCCAGTTCAGTGTCCCTTCTTGTTACATTGGAAACAGGACATTGCAGGATAAAAAAAATCCAATTGTACCCACTAGTGGGCTAGAAAGAGCTCTTGGGGCCACCCCACAGACCAGGATTTTTGGGGCCTTTAGAAGACTCTTGTATTTTATCTTTGGGTTTCTCACCCTCTTTCCCCTGGAGAGGCTTTGTGACCCCTTTCTTTTGGTCACTGCGAGTGGTTGTCTTGGTTACCCATGTCTTGACCTTGTCTGCCTTCTTTCCCAATTCTTGGGGAGATATTAGACTTAGGTCTACCAGATACTGATGGAAGTTTTCATTGATGCAGTTACTTAAAATGTTTTCCTTCATAAACAAATTATAAAGTCCTTCATAATTCTGCACCTTACTTTCAGTCAACCAGCCACATCGGGCCCGATTCACAAAAGTAATCTGAGACGAAAGTCTAACTTTTCGATTTTCGGTATTCACAAAGGGCATTTACGAGTAATAAAGTTAGACTTTTGGTCTAAGTTTAGACCAAAAGTCTAACTTACTACTACTAAAGTTTGACTTTTGGTCTAAGTTTAGACCAAAAGTCTAACTTTACTACTCGTAAATGCCCTTTGTGAATACCGAAAGTCGTAATGTTAAACTTTCGTCTCAGATTACTTCTGTGAATCAGGCTTAACGTCTCTTTACTGATTAGTCTACATATTCCACCCAGGACTGACTCTGGGATTTCTGAGCCCCCCTGAACCTAATTCTGTACTCCTCAGTAGTGAGTCCAAATCTCTCAATCAGGGTGCCCTTTATGAGTTCATAGGACTCTGCTTTTGCCCCACTGAGGGTCAGAACCTTTTTGCTGCACTTACCAGAGAACCGTTCCCACAGTAGTGCTCCCCAGAGAGTATTACTCACTTTTCTGGCTTTACAAGCCCTCCCAAAGCCTGTGAACCCCTTGGTGATGTCATCACCATCCTCAAATTTAGGGACAATACCTTTGGGGATTTTAGAATCGTAGGATCCTTCACTTTCTTGATTTTTTTTTTTAATTGCTGCCACCATTGATGGGTCCCGGGCCCATCTCTGTTCTCTTTTTCTAGAACTAGGAGCCTAGTCACTAGGTGTAGTCTTTTGGTCATCTTTGCTAAAAGGAGGTCCTCCTCTGTGGAGGTGTCCTCACTGTCTGGTATGGAGGTGGCCCTCTCTCTGTAGGAGCCAGACCCTGTTCCTCTTGGGTGTAGAGGGTAGAACACAAAGTTCCCTTCCTCCCTAAGTAGTTGAGGTGGTTGGTCTAAGACATCATCATCCTCACTACTTTCCCAATTCTCCTATATGTCTTCACCTTCTTCTGTGGTGAGGTCATTTGCGTGTCCTGCCAGGAACTCCTGGAGTTAAATCCTGGTAATTTTGGACCCAGTTCATATTTGTTTAGCCTTACAGAGAAGCCATAATTCTCTGACCTGTAGTTTGGAGTAAGGTGTGAGATTGAGCGCCTCCACCATATTCCCTGGGTTGCTCATTATATATTTCCAAAGTGGGGTTCTATTTTTAGAAGACTTAACTCACAGTTCTAGATACTTTCCCGCTACCTTCAGTGACTTTTTTCTTCTAAAAAGACTACAGGGACTTAACACAAGGCCCTAACAAGGCTTTTAGAAATTTCGAAAAAAATTGACAATTCAAAAAATGAGTTATACTAAAGACAATTTTTTGATTCTTGTAATGTGATCAGAGGTTGACTAAGTTAGTCCAATAAATGCAAGGCTTTAAATCCCACTGCTGATCCAACAATGTAGGAAGCTGGCTCTATGTATACTATACCAAAGTAAGGTATAGTGTGCACAGTGTCCAGGGAGTCCCCAGAGGTATAGCAGAGGCTAAATTAGATAAGTACTAACGAACGAGTTACTTACCTTAGGTAACGATGTATTTAGTAGAAACACAGTCTAGCTGCAGGTTCCATAACTTAGAATATCCCCAGGCGTCAGACTGGATCCGGAGAATCTTCAGCAGTACCTCTGTGCGCCGGGGGACGGCACGCTGATGTCTGTTTCCTACTGTGAAGCTCTTCCGCGCCACAACGCGGAGCCACTACCAAAACCGTGAGAGTGCTAAAAAAAAAAAAATCACTATGTATATCAATGGAAGAGTATTTCACACTGTAAGGGACTGAAGGGGGAGACCAGAGTACTTGCCCCTAGAAACAGTGTCACAGAAGCGAAGAGTCATGCCCTCCTATGAGGCAAAACGGCATTAGAGATGAATGACATGGCATACGATAGGCAGTCTGCAATCACAGAATGTAACTGCAACGGACAACAGAACTGGAACAACATGACTCATGGTAATTAACCACATTTCTGCAACAACGGAGATTGTACAATCATGCACCCCATAATGCCCTATTGACTGTAGCACAGTCAAATAGACCCTAAACTAATTGACCTCAACATAATCAAGGAGACACCAAGTAATGGTTAAAAAATAGAAGAGGATGGAAGGGAGGGTATAAGAACAAGAACAAGCTCCACACTTTAAGAACCAGGGTGAAGGAGCGTGGAAGGACATTGAACCCACCACCCTATTACGAAAATGGGTGGAGAAGCAACAGATAAAACAGCATGAGACATCCTACCCCGGAGGAAGGTGAAGCAGACCATCCTGCAGGAAGACAAAGGCCACCTATAAGGAGGCAAGTGGGTAGAACCCACCCTGAAAAGGCCCTCGCAAAGTGGGGAGGATGGGTGGGGGTTAAGGAATGTGCGGCTGGACTGTGTCTCTACCAGATACATCGCTATCAATGGTAAGTAACTCGTTGATCTGATAGAGACATCTAGCCACAGATTCCTTAACTTAGAATAGATTCCAAAGCAATACCCCATTGAAGGAGGGTCTGCGAGTGAAAACCACCAAATTTCAATCACATTGACCAAAACACGGTGGGAACAGCAATGCCAGCGTGGCTGACACCAAACCCATTTAGCTCTGTAAGGGAGCATTAACAAGGGGAGGCAAAGGCACCACAAACCATCAGAGGACGGTATGAGACCTCTCTGTTCAGACAGGGAGGGCCATATCCAGACGGCCAGTGCATAATGGCAGAAATTCCTCAAACTTCTGCAAGAAGAAGTTAAACCGAGCACAGGTTCCATGGATCTGCAAGAGACAAATTCACAAAGAAGGAACAAAAAAGTATGACAGAGTCAGAGCATACAAACGGAGTATGCACAACAGTGGATGCCAAAAATGGCATGTGGAGGGAGAGATGTCACCGTGCAGAGATGTACATAACCATGACTACCAGGAGATACACAAATGTGGATGACAAGAATACACATAAGCAGTCAAAGTGGACCGTGAGAACCACAACATACATATGCAATATCCCAATGAAATGTAGCATCAGCAGCACGTATGCTTCGGCAGAAAGAGACGGGCGCATCGCCAGGTAGTCAACCGACCAACTGTACCCAGAGGTACAATGGTTAATGTATACTGGCCAGGTCGAGCACACACATAAGGGTCGCTCCCAGGAGGGAGAGAGAGGGAGTAACGGCATCTGGGACAAAAACCCTAGATACCACAGCAAGGAAAAACCTAGTATGCTTACCCTCTCGCTGTGTGGATATCCCATGACATATATAAATATAGACATATACATACATATGAAAATATATTTTTAAAAGACCAGGGGAACTCGAAGAGCATGCCCTACATAATATAGAATCTATATGAACAAGAATTGATAGGGAGGAATTGATATCGTATTTTTTATTTTCGAGTAGAGCACACTTTATTACCCTCTCGCAATTCTTTTGTTTAAACACATCTGTTTTCATTAGTACAGACACATATATACAATGGCACCTGGTCAATTACCAACATATAAATCAACAAAAAGAAACTGTGAAACAAACCAGTATCAAATAATAATAATAAACCATAAACAACTACCATTGCCAATACCCGTGATCAATATTTCATGTGTAGAAACAAGCAAGGGGAGAGCAAGGGATAAGACTAGGGGTGCGTCCCGTTCCCCAAATGAATACTAAAATTAAACAATGTGGACGGACCCACTATGTGTATGTAATTCACTGTATGTAGTATGAACATGGACCCATTAGGTGTTCTTAAAAGAACCCTCACACACCAACCTGGTTGGTATCATGCTTCATCATATCAAGATAAGCTGCACAGTAATCATCCAACCCAGTAAGGACTTGATTCACCAACCTTTGGAAAGTGGCAGGTGCATTCTTCAAACCAAAGGGCATTACCACAAATTGATAATGTCCTCCTGGGGTCGAGAAAGCAGTTTTGGCCTTTGCATTCTCAGCTAGTCTGATTTGCCAGTAGCCTGCTGTCAGGTCAAATGTGCTCAAAAACTTAGCAGCTTCCAGTCTGTCAATGAGCTCATCTGCCCTAGGTATTGGGTGGGTATCTGTCCTAGTGACAGCATTGAGACCTCTGTAATCCACGCAAAACCTCATCTCTCTCTTACCATCTTGGGTGTGAGGTTTTGGCACAAGGACTACAGGACTAGCCCAAGGGCTCTCTGAAGGTTCAATGACTCCCAGCTCCAACATCTTTTGTACCTCAATCTTTATGCAGTCCCTGACATGGTCAGGTTGCCTGTAGATTTTACTCTTCACAGGCAGACTGTCACCAGTGTCCACCTCGTGGGTGCACCAGTTTGTCTGACTTGGGGTCAGAGAGAACATATGTCTGTAGGCCTGCAGAACTTGTCTGCAGTCCTGTTGCTGATGGACAGTGAGGCTGTCAGAAAAGACCACACCATCAACTGAGCCATCATCAGGGTTCTGAGTCAACAGGTCTGGGAGAGGGTCACTCTCTTCCTCCTGCCCCTCATCTGTAGCCATGAGTAAGCCCATGTCTGCCCTGTCAACATATGCCTTCAATCTGTTGACATGAAGCACCCTGTGGGGGCTTCTGGGAGTCCCAAGGTCCACCAAGTAGGTGACTTTTCCCTTTTTCTCAACAATAGTGTGGGGTCCAGACCACTTGTCTTGGAGTGCTGCTGGGGCCACTGGCTCCAACACCCACACTTTCTGCCCTGGCTGGTAAACAGTCAGCACAGCCTTTTGGTCATGCCAAGCTTTTTGGAGTTCTTGGCTTGCCTCAAGGTTTTTAGAAGCCTTCTTCATATACTCTGCCATCCTGGAGCGGAGACCAAGTACAAAATCCACTATATCAAGCTTGGGTTGTCTGAGAGGTCTCTCCCATCCTTCCCTTACTAAACATAGGGGTCCTCTTACAGGATGCCCAAACAAAAGCTCAAAAGGGCTGTAGCCAACCCCCTTTTGTGGGACCTCTCTGTAAGCAAACAGACGGCAGGGTAAAAGGATGTCCCATCTTCGCCTAAGCTTGTCTGGTAAACCTTTTATCATTCCCTTTAGGGTCTTGTTGAATCTCTCAACAAGCCCATTGCACTGTGGGTGATAGGGTGTGGTGAACTTGTAGTTCACACCACACTCCTTCCACATTGCAGTCAAATATCATGACATGAAGTTGGCACCTCTGTCAGAAATGACCTCCTTTGGAAAGCCCACTCTGGAGAATACTCCAAGCAGGGCCCTTGCCACAACAGGAGCTGTTGTGGTCCTCAGGGGAATAGCCTCTGGATACCTGGTGGCATGGTCCACTATCAACAGTATAAATCTGTGCCCAGATGCTGTTTGTGGGTCCATTGGTCCTACAATATCTATGCCCACTCTTTCAAAGGGGACCCCCACCACAGGTAGTGGTATGAGGGGGGGCCTTTGTGGTGCCACCTGATTTGCCACTGGCTTGGCAGGTGACACAGGAACGACAAAACTCCTTAGTATCTTCTGACATATGGGGCCAGTGAAAGTGAAAGTGAGGGACAAGCCTGTCCCAAGTCTTGTTCTGGCCTAAGTGTCCTGCAGGGGGAATATCATGGGCCAAGGTAAGAAGGAAGCCTCTGAACTTCAGTGGTATGACCAACCTCCTGGATGCACCAGGCTTGGGGTCTCTAGCCTCTGAATACAGTAGCCCTTCATCCCAATACACTCTATGGGTACCTTGAGCATTCCCTGCAGCCTCAGCAGCAGCCTGCTGTCTGAGGGGTTCAAGAGAGGGGCAGTCTAATTGAGCCTGCCTCAGATCTGCCCTTGAAGGTCCCCCTGTCCCAAGAAACTCAACCTGATCAGGTTCAAGTTTTTCTAGGACAGTTCCTTCAGGGCTCTCAGAATCATCCTCCTGGGAGGGCTGATCCACCACCTGAGGCAGGGGGGAAGGCACAGCCTTAACCCTACTGCTCTTTCTCTTGGGTTGTGACTGGTCCATAGTTCCAGGTTCAGTGGTGCACTTTTTGGCCTGTGACCTGGTCAAAGCAAGGACATGTGCATCTATCCCTAGCATTTCTGCATGGGTCCTATACTCTACTTCAGACCAAACTGAAGTTTCAAGATCAGATCATTGCCCAGTAAACACTCTACAGGAAGGTCTGAACTAACAACTTTCTTGAGGCCAGTTACCCCTCCCCAGGAGAAGTTAACAATAGCCACACTATGGGAGGTAGTGGCATTGCTAGCATTGGTCACTAGGTAATTCTCACCTAGTATGATCTGTCCAGGGTCCACAAACGCAGGTGTCACCATTGTGACACTAGCCCCAGTGTCCCTGTAGGCCTAAGCCATTCTTTGGTTAATAAAAGGAGTCTGTCTGTACTTGCCCAGGTTACTGGGGCCTACAGTAGAGGACAAAGCTAAGTCCCCATCACAGATCAGAACAGTCCTCAGTTCCCAGGGTTAACCCTACTACACCCTTTTGCTGGGAACCACCACTTACAGCTGAACTAGGGGGTGCAGTTGCCTTAGGGGCAATGGTGGCTGGGGGCTTATCCTTTTTGGTGCACTCACTAAACCAATGTGAGTTGGACTTACAATAGTTGCACCATGGTTTCTTTTTATCCTTTTTGGGACCACCCTCCCCCTGAGCCTTTTGGCGGCCTGGTGAAGACTTCTGGTCTTTTTGATTCTGATCATTACCCTTCTGGTCTGCCTTTTTCTGATCACCGCCCTGGTTCTGGTTTTTCTGCTTAACTCTAGTCCTGACCCATCTATCTGCCTTCTTTCCCAATTCTTGGGGAGAAGTCAGATCAGAATCAATCAGGTGTTGATGCAGTAGCTGGTTTTGACAGTTGTTAAGGATTTGTTCTCTCATGATCAAATTATACAATCCTGTATAGTCCTTACCTTACTTCCCACTAGCCAGCCTTCCAGAGCCTTAGTGGCACAATCTACAAAGTCAGTCCAGTCCTGAGTCTGTGTCTTCTGGGTATCCCTGAACAACAACCTGTATTGTTCAGTGGTTAGGCCAAACCCATCAATTAGAGCACTCTTCAGGACAGTGTAATTGTCTGCATCCTCATCACTAACTGTGAGGAGCTTGTCTCTACCTTTCTCAGAGAAGGAGAGCCACAAGATAGCTGCCCACTGACTTTGGGGTACCTGCTGTACTTTGCAAGCTCTCTCCAAAGCAGTTATCCATTTGTGGATGTCATCCCCACACTTGTAGGGAGGGACAATCTTGCTCAGGTTTCTATTATCATAGTGCCTGTCTCTATCCTTAGGGATATTGCTGCCACCAGTGGGTTCTAACCCACTTAACTTTTGCTCTCTAGCCAGAGCAAGCTTCTCCTTGGCAAGGGCAAGTTCTTCCCTCTCAATCCTCAGATTAGCTTCCCTCATTCTGGCTTCATGCTCCTTTCTCATGGGGGAAGTCATTCCCCTGTGAGAAGAGGCATTAGAGATGCTAGAGACATGGGAGTGGATGGATTCCCTTGAAGGGGATCTGTCCCTCCTGCTTCTCTGGTTAAGCCCACTTGGGGGTCTGTATGGGGGGACCCCATGCAAACTCCCATGTAAGCTTAGGTTAGCCTGGCTAAGTCTTCCTACATGGCCCTGGCTGTCTACCTCTTCATCTGAAGTCCCATCTGTCTCATCTGTGGTGGGTAGACCCTCCTTTGTACCTAGGGTACTGGCCTGTGAGGCCCTAAGAGTGTCATACTCCTCTAGGAGTTGCACTAGCTGAAGGAGGGTAGGGTTTGCACCCTGTTTTAACTTTCTGGAGGTACACAATTGTCTCATCTCCTGAAAAGTTAGGGAGTCATATCTAGAGGGGATCTTTCTCAGACCTACCCCTCCTGAGAGAGAATCTACTTGATCTCCTCCCAGAGACATGATCTAATGAGGGTGTGGTGTGTGCCCCTACCTACACTAGTTGTATCTACTAAACCTCTCTAGTAGTTGTAGTCAGGGTGTGTTAGGCCCTTCAACCTACAACAACTAAGTCCAGTAGGACTTAAGTATTATAATCTATGTTATATGTACCTAAACAATATCTGTGTGATCTTTCAATTTAGTATCTCAAGATTACAATGGTATTACAACAGCAAGCTCAGATCCCAACCGCTGCTCACCAATGTGAGAAGTTGGCCTGATGTATGATGTCACTAGTTCTAGTGTACACCTTATATCAGTCCAAACAACCCTTATGGTGATTGGTTGTAACCTCAACCTTATAGACCAGCTATCCTAGTGGTAGCATGGACAAGAGCAGTCTTAGGCTAAACTCTGAATGGCATGTGAAGCCATCTGTGATACCATATATAATCCCTTGAATACCAAATGAAAGGACACCACAACAGATATATATATAAAATAAAGTGTATTTATTCTAGTCAAACCCTCAGCACTCTTTATGAGATTAGAGGTAAGTACAACACAGTCTTATTTAAGCATACATTAAGTCACACAGGTAAGTAATATAGTTAGGCCCTAGGGGCCACGCAAACCATATACTAAAGAAGTGGTATAAGGACCACTGTCACGGAAATAGGATAGGCCTAGGCCTAGGGAATCGCTGGGGCTACACTACACTAGCAACAGTTAGGAAGTGGGAGGCCCACGGGATTCAGGTGCAGAGTGGAAACACTCCCGCGTAATGCGTAAAAGTCGATAGAATTACTAGCAGTTAGAAATTAACAGTTTAAGGACACTTCTGAAGCAGCTAGAGAGGCAAGACTCGGAAACTAGACCCTAGGATAGTCACTACCCTTGAGAGCACCGAAGTACCCAAGTTACCTAACCCACAGGCTGTGGGTGCATAGGTGTGAACTTGCGTCGGGTTTCGTCGTGGACTTCTATGGATGCCTGAAGGAAAGTTGCTGACAGGCAGTCAGTGAAGAGTGTCCGGTGGATTCCAAGGATGGAATCAGGAAGGAGGATACCTGCAAGCAGAAGGGACAGAGTCTAGGTCACCAGCCAGGAGCCGGGAAGGAACCAGGAAGGAACCAGGCGATGTCGTGAAGATTGCAGGTGAAGGGTGAAGCTTGTCGCTGCAGCCACGGGTACCAGGAGACGTCGAGGACGACCAGGACCAGGAGGTGAGCTGTCCCACGAAGGCTCTTGCTGTCGGCGGCGTCGAAGTTGAACTAGGACTCACCAAGCCTTGGCAAGCGGAACCCACGAAGAACGGAGGACTTGCTTCTGGTGCAGACCAGGAAGGTCTGGGGTGCTTCTCTTTTGCAAAGAAGCGGGAGCCAGTCTGGAGGAGCCAAACCAGCGGTGAAGATTTCAAGGTGTGTCGTCACAAAGGCCGCTAGCCAACGGGCAAGCAACCGGACAGACGCGGCAAGCAGGAAAATGCAGAAGGGCCCCACGCAGGACTCGTGGAGTGGGGGGGGCTGATCTTCAGTGCAGATGGTGCTTGGGGTTGGGGCTTCTCAATCCCCGGTGCACAACTTCGAGGGTGCCTCAGAAGCTGTGCTGGAAGATACTCGCCACTTTTCCCAGGTAGCCGGTCCCACGTCTCTCGTCGCCTCCACGGATCTCAGCTCGGCTGTGGATGTGGATCAGGGTCGGAGAAGTCTGGAAGTCAAGGCTCTGGTCGGGCTCTGCAGTCGGTCCCTCGTAGAACTTCAGCAAAGCAAAGGTAGTCTCTTGATGGTGCCTGTTTGCACAGGGTAGCCACTCCTTGGCCACAAGGGAGATTCTTCAGTCTTCTTCTTTCGTCGTATGTCGAAGGTCCAGAGTTTCTGTTCAAGTTGCAGGTTCAGGATAAGCTAATCTCCTGGGGCCCAGCTACCACTCTTATACTAATCTGGGGTCTGGGTTGCCTGTTACACCCCCTTCCCTTTGTCCAGTTTTGCGCCAGGGCTGGGGCTGGAGTGCCCCAGCACCGGTTTGAACTGGACTATGCATGGAGCACCTTGTGTGCCCCAGGCAGTGTCTCATTTCATTCATCCCTCCCTGCCCCAATACACTAAGGCCTGTCTGGGGTGGTGCTCGCACCTCCCAAGGCAGGAAACCTATTGTCCAAGCCTCCCTTGCCGGGATCACTCCCAGCAGCAGGAGGTCAGACTTGTGTCGTGGCAGCAGCATCCATTTTGTGGTGCTGGGGCTCTGGTTAACTTTAACCGGGTAAGTAGGTTACAACATGTCTTCTCCCTCTAGAAGGGAGGGATAATATCCTCATCCCCAGAAATGGGATGGGGGTATTATTCCAAAGTGTTAGACACCTTACACGACATGTTTTGATAAAGCCAAACCATAGTTACCATAACCGTTTAAGATTATAAGGCACTTTAAGAGTATATGGTAGGCTATATCATAGAACAGCTATAAGGACATGGTTCCGAAAGCTGCAGACAGGCTCAGCTCATGCTAGAGCACCATCTCACATGTTACCAAGCACTCTGCCTCCAGGATTGCTAAGGCCTGCCATAGGAGTGGCTGATAGGTACACATGTGTCTATATGTAAGTTAGGTATAGGAATACTACACCTAAGCAAGGAGTGATTACACGACCTTGCCCCAGCTGAGTGATCAGCCAGTTGTGTCACAATGGAAGGCCAGGCCAGGGGTGGCATAATACATGCTGCAGCCCCTGGTAGGCCTAGGATACACCTATGCCCTGGGTACCTAAGGTACACTGTAGAGGGGCCACTAAGGTGATCCTATCCAAATGGGTTATGCACCTAAAGTACATAGTATCAATTTAGAGAGAGAACAGCAGGGGCTGTGGGGCTGATTAGCAGGCCCACAGCCAAATCTAAGTCGAAAACCAGTAAAGCAAGGGCAAAAAGTGGGGGTGAACATAGAAAGCAGACCCTACTCTCCTACACCTGTGAAGGCAACTTTACCTCTAATTAGGCTTACCTGATTGCTCCAGACGTGTCCTGACTCTCCATTGCTTGGGGAGTCCCCAGGACCTTGCTGGTTCGCACCAAAGCATCTTTTCTCTTCCTGCGTGGGTTGCTGTTGCCAAGGCTTGTTGTGTTCAATACGTGGACCGACACCCCAGCACTCGACATCCTTTGTGGGACAGCTCAAATCCAGCTTCTGGTTGTCGTCGACTCCTCCTGGTCCTCGTGGCTGCAGAGTCAAGCTTCACCTCTTCGCACTTGAATCACCCAACATCGGTGGGGTTTCGTCTACCGTGCCCCTGGTCACTGGCAAGTGACCCAGACTCCGTACCCTCTGCTTTCAGGTTCTTCTGATCTTCGATCCAGGCTTGGATCACACTGGACACTTTTCTCCTTCCCGGCAGCAGCACTTTGCAGTAGATCGCCATTGAAATCAACGACGATCCCCAACACCATTTGACACCTATGCACCCGGCTTCCCTGAGTGAGGTAACTCAAGTACACCGGTGCTCCCGTGGGTGCTGGCCCTAGAACCCCATAAGTCTAAAGGGGTTTTCCCAAAGTCCTCTCCTAAGTGTCCTTAACTTCTAAAATTCCAACCGTGACTTTCCCATAAAATAGTACGGGGCTCGCGCCTGTGTTCTCACACTGCACACGTCCCCTGTGGGTCTCCTGTGTCACTACCTTGGGCGGTTCCTTGGGGTCCCAGCGATTCTACGTGCTTTAGGCACTGTGTCTATTGAAGTCGTGGTTCTTATACCACTTTCTTAATATATGGTTTGGTCCACCCCTAGGGCCCATTGTATATTGTGCTATTTACTGTTGTTTTAGAACTGTATTATTGTGGATCTTGGACTCTAATCTCATAAAGAGATTAGTAGTGAGTGTTTAGAAATAAATACATATATTTTATATATACCTTGTGTGGATCTGCTTTCATTTAGTAATTCAAGAGGTTATAATCTGGTAAACCAAGCTGCTTTACACTCCTTCAAGACTTAGCCTGAAGGCTGCTCTCAATAGTTACCACTAGGATAGCTTTCAATAAAGGTTGTCTTTAAACCTATCATCAATAAGGGTTGTTTGGACTGGTACAAGGTGCCCACTATAACTAGTGGACAGCATATACCAGGCCAACTTCTCACAATCTGTATGGTACATGTTTTTTGCAGCAGGCACATTAACCCTCTGAGCTACCTTTCCATGAATGAGAACTTCCACTAGACAAAATGATCTCTCTCTAGGAAGAACATTAAACACCAGAGTCATCATGACATTTTTATTGTTGCCGAAAATTGCTGGAGGCCAAGAAGGAGGCAGCAAGCACTTTTAAAACCTTAATATACTTGCAAACATAATGCCTTCACCCAAAGTCAGCACCTGGTGCGGTCACATCGGTTGCACTGCTCTAGAGCTGGTCCTTCTCAAGTGTCCTGTGACCTCAGTGACAGAGTCACTGTCGCTCTAGGGTGTGCTGCTTCATAGGCCTGTCTCCAAGACTGGAGGTGAACTTCAATATGGATTGTGGTGGACAAAGCTTGAAGGTTAACCCACACTTGCCACTGCTAAGGTCCACCTGCTGGTGCTAAGACACCAGGGCTTCTAAGGTCTTGCGCAGCCTTCTAAGGTCTTGCATGGGATTGTGCTCTCTCAGGAGAGTGGTCTGGCGGACTGGTTATTAAGGCTGAACCTGGTTCCCCAGTTCCAAATTCAGCAGCTCTGGCCATAGTGCCACATCCTCTCCCCCACTGAACACCATACTGCCCCACTGAGAAAAACTCACACTGCCTTCAACTACAACCCAATTGCTGCCGGGTATAAACACCTGGATGCGGCTCAATTTAAATGACGCAGAGCAATATGCAGTCTACAAAAAAAAGTGACAACATCCTGCAAAAAGCAAACACTCATAGGGAATGCAAAATTTAGCAAACCATGTGAATTGTAAGCAGGAACAACATGGTTACCTTAATGCGTTTACACTCACTATTCAGAATTCAGTGAGTGCTCTTGCATGAAAAGTTAAGGACATGACTACAGGGCCCTGAATGGACCCATTTCAATGCCCATTGCTTATATCCTTACAAAACGTAAGCAGTATGGTAAAAAGACCACATCCCTGTACGCAGAGCCGCAGTAGACATATTGGGGCAGATTTATAACGGACTTGCGCCACTTTTACGCCGCCCTTGCGTCACTTTTGTGACGCAGCGGCGGCGTAAACCCTGCGCCATGTTGCGCCCCATTTACAATGTGACGCATCTAGGGAGATGCGTCACGTTGTAAAGCTTGCGCCACATGTGGGCGTACCTGCACAGGGGGGGGGCGTTCCGGTGCAGGAACGCCTCCGAAAAGTGGCTGAGTGAAATCTACAAGATTTCACTCAGTCACTTTTCCGGACATGCTGCGTCAAAACCCTGCGCCTGCTTCGTAAGGATTGACGCAGCATTGTAACGATAGGGCACCCCCGAGCCTTGCTGGAGCTGCGTCGCGCTTGCGACGCAACTCCAGCAATGCGCCAACCTTCCGCCATCAGATGCGTCACACATCTGTTTATCCTTGCGCCACGATGCGCTGCATTGTAAATCGAAGCATTTCACAAATGCCGGAGACGTGAAGGAAGGAAACGCCGAAGACGTGGAGGAAGAAAACAATGAACTTAAAGTGAGCCGGTCCGCCACCACAAAAAAGAGCAATCAGCTACAGCAAGCAAGACATGATCAACCACGCACGTCGGTCCCTTACTCAAAGAATCGCAAAGACGAAACAGCAACCCTCACCTGAGTGCACGAATAGATGTCCCACTCGAACCATATAATAGCCCTGAAGACGACCTTATGAACACAATACAGGTCCAATACGATATAGGTCGAAACGCGTCGGCCGGCTAGCAGAGATCCAGACACGCTTGGGATAGAACAATCCAGACATCAGAGTCCCCTAGAGAGCCCAAATAGCAAATCAGTCTATTGCTCCCCTAAATCATTACGTCACAATTATCTGACTCTGCTCAGGACCACATTAATAGCCAGAACTTGAGGAGCCAATTGGCTTGAGTTCCCAAAGACACACTAAAGTGGACACCTTATCATTGTTATGTAAAAATTTATTTTGTCTGTTCTAAGCATTTTTTCCATGTTGTACGATATGTCATGAAGTCACTGTACAAATGTAAATATTCGTCACTGTTTTATGTATAGGACACGTGCATTGTGAAATGAAGTAGTGTTCTTTCTGTTTCAAACAAACAAGAAATTGTAACAATTGATTCATAACTCGCAGTCATTAAATAGGCTAGCTGAGAAAAGACATATTTGTGATCAATGGTGTCAGAGGTAAATTTATGTCAAAGAAAGTTAGTATAGATTCCAGCCTTTGTACACCTTATTGAATCTTCCCCCCATTTTTTGTATCGCATTGTAAATGCGGCGCATCTATTGTGGCGCAAGGGTAAACTTTCGTGACACATCTTCCCTGGCGCATCCATGCTGATTTGCAGGGATGCGCCAGGGAACATAAATCTGCCCCATTGTTTTCCAATCCACGCATTGTAGTACCTCCAGGATTGGTGCACTAGTTGCAAGCCCAGGGAAAACAAACACAAGAAAACAAAAATAGCGCTTCACTGGCAAACTCTGTAAAAGTGGCGCTAATGTGTTTGGGTGTGAATAAAATCAATCTGGTCAGTTTGCTACCAGCAGGCGCGCAACACCCATTGGACTCACGTCGTGTGTGGCAGCCCGGGATGAGACAGCTTCCTGGGTACACAGACAGCCACACCCGAGCACTTCACAGGTCTTTTAAAGACCATTTGCATGTTAATGAGGCCTTACGGTTGTTTCACCCCTTCTAAGAGCCCCTGCAGCTCCACTCTGCCTATTGCTTAAAGATTAAGCCCCCCCCCCCCAGAATTTTTTCTTTGCCCTCTGGCTACCAGTCTGTCTTACTTTACTTAGTGTTTTTTCCTATTTTTAACCTTTTATTCCAGATGCTGCACTTTGGAATTATAATACGACATTTCCAGCAAAAATTATTTTCATTTTTGGATCCATTTCACAGGGGAGGAAATAAGAGAAAGGAGAGGAAAGAGAGTGAGAACCCCGTCTTGAAATCTCGGTTTTCTGTAAGAGAAGAGCTGCTAGACAGAAAGAGAGGGAAGAGGGAAAGAGTTGGGGGGAGGGGGAAGGCAGCTGAAGCGGCGGAGCAGAAGTGGACACTGTATTTTCCTTCTCTGGGTAAGAAGAAAAAGACAGGGTCCTGTTACTTCTCTGCTGCCCGTCCTGGAACGCCAGGAACGCCGAGCTTTATAGGCCATGCCGATTTCTTGCTTCCCGGGACGCATTTTCAAAATAAACAAGCATTTGCAATGCAACTGGTCTCGCATTGACGCGAGTTTGAGCTATTGGCATTGTAAATGACAATACCTTTTATTTATGTTTTGGTTTTCGAAACATAAAACGCATTGTAATTTACAATGCCATTAGCTTAAACTTGTATAAATGCAAGACCTGTTGCATTGCAAATGCTTGTTTATTTTGAGAGGGAGAGTACAAGCACTTCTCAAGAGAAATGCTATACTTTTAATAGGAGAGTACCGGCACTTCTCAGAAACAAGCAGGTACTCTGCTACAGAGTACCTGCACTTCTATCTTTCCATTTCAAGCACTGGCTAAAAGGTATATATTTTCACACACAGGACTCTGATGGATATCATGTTACAATACCAAAACAAAAGAGCTATTCAGGTGCAGAAACTGAAATTGTGGAATAATGCACATTCAACATTCAAATGTATACAAAAACGTAAACTTTTCATAGCTGAGCAAGCTATTCAAGAATTCTCCTCTATGATGCCAGGCATTTCAGTGAGGCTGTGCACGTCAGAGACAGGCACATCTTAGTAGCGTTGAGCAAGAATATGACTGCAGCTGGTGTGTCGGGAGGGGCCCTTGAGATGGTGTTGCCAAGGGGGCACCGGTAATTCAAATAAACTGACGCAGGTTATCAGTCGGTGTGGCCTGCAAAGAAATACTCGGACGCAGTGAGGCTGATTGACACTCCTCGCAGACAAGGTCATGATCCCCCTAGAGGCCACCACATCTTGCAGATCCCAATATTTGTTAACCACTCCTCTGGTGACCACGGGGTCTAACCATTATTGCAGACTGTGAAAGGGGTGTAGCCACGAGTCCCCCGTTCACACGCATTAATTAACCCTTCCTGCGCTCCAGTTACGTCACTGGAGCGAAACTACATGCAGCTACTATGTTACTATGTTAAGGCAATTTTTCTAAAATCCACAACATTCGCATATGGTCTGAAGCAGACACTGTTCAGGGACTCTGCCCGGTATAGGATCAGAACCAGGCGCTGCCAATGATCTCTGCTCTAATAAGTACTGGGACTATTAGCAACCTCTTTCTGCAGGCATAGCCTGAATCAGAATTACAGACTGTATATAGCACTGGGCTACGGGTGCATTTTGGATTAGAACTGGGGACTGCCTGAAACCAGAGACCGTCTTTTTCTAAAGTAAATCAACATTTACAAAGCAAAAGGATTCGGTACCATTCTGTTTCTCATGCGGGAGGGGCCGCTACTTGGCCTTGCGCAATACATCCATGAATACAGCATAAACACGTTTAAAAAAAGATGATATAGCCTTATCGACTTGGGTTTTGAATGCCGCCTTGCTCTGCGATGTAACTGAGTGATTTTGCAGCAGAAGGCTTCCTAAATTAAACCTGAACTCTCCAAATACCTTCTTAATAACCGTTGCCCAAAACAAAGAAGCTCCGTGTATATTTTTGCCACACTTTCAGCAGGTTCGTATCCTCTGCATTGAGATCTGGTAATTTAGCCTGTTGTGCTGCAAATTTAGAAATATCACCTCTCGCTGAGCAAAAGCCCAATATCTCATTAGAAAGGAAAATAGCAGAAAAGGGGAGTACAAATGCTGTCAGTTGCGACAAGGAGGGACAGGAAACCTCCGGAGGCTTGTATATTTTATAGGAAAGATTATACACTGCCAGGCTGTACAAATCATGACAGAGCTCGGAAGCGGCATTGGGCTGGAAAATGAACGAGAAATGAGACTGCCGAGTTTGGTTTTTACATGAAAGTAGAATGTGGTGGTGAGAGTCTGAACGACGTCAAGTTTTCGTAAAGCGCATGCCCCCGAAGTATTGCTCCTAACCCCAATATAAAGGCAAGTTACAATAAAAAATTTATTTTTGAAAAAACAATGTGTGTTTGAACACCGGCGCTACTGTTGCCAAATCTATGTAGCACTAATGAAATGACAAGTTAACCTGACAATTCAAACAACTTTCATCACACTGATATTCGAAACCAGTGTTTTAACTCGCTGGCATCTTACCACCTTTACACAGACCAAGGTAGTAGTTGGTACCAATAACAAGCAGGAAGTGGGATAAGGGAGGTGGTAGGGCACGTCGCCCTCTAAGGGGAGAGAGGCACGCAGTCTGACAAATGGTGAGCACTTTCGCGGCCGCTTTGATGTTCTCAATGGCCCCGCGGCTCACTGAGAACATCAAAGCGGCCGCGAAATGATCACACAGGCTGCCAAATGGCGCGCCCTGCACACATGCACTGTATTTGGAGGCCTGAAAGCACTAGTTTGCACTTCCAAATCCCCCGTTTACTAAAGCTCTCGCGAGAGCAGCGCTAAATCGCTGGCTCAGGCGAGACCTAAAAAGTAGGGGAACGGAATCGCTGGAATTGAACAAGTAGGTGCACGCCGTGCCCTGCCGTTCCCCCCCACTTCGACCACTGGCCCGGGTGGGCGGTCCTGCTCGAGGGAATGGGGGGAGTGGCTTTGCCCGCTGTTGTGGGTACTGACTGTTTGGTCAGGGCCGACCAACTCAGTCATGTGCACTCACTCTTTTTCTCTATGTAGGCTGCATACAGCAGCCTACATAGAGAAAATGGCCCGGGTGGGGTGCTCTCTTGTGCGCCTCACCAATCACAACACTGCCATTGCAGCGTTGTGAATGGCTTAGGGGAGCAGGAGGAGGGAGGCTGCCTAAAACGCGCCAGGAGGAAGGTAATTTTTCTTAAACATTTTATAAAAAGATTTATTACCGTCCCACGTCCCTACCATCACTAACCCCCCCCCCCCCCCCCCCCCCGCCCGTTTTGCCAGCCTTGACTCTCTTGTTGGAGTTCGGCCTGTGAACATTTTGACAATATTGTGCCTAGTGTGACATTTTTTTCCCTTCAAATATGCGGCGTACGCCTGGCTGGAAGTACGATGATGGTGCATTTGAAGGCGGACAAAGGTGTGAGTGGCGCTTGACAGTGTGAGCAGCTTGCAAAGCAGCGCATGAAGGTGGTGATGGACGATTCAGCTCCAGGGAGAGCGAGCTGGTAGGAGACAAGATAACCGGTGTGAAGGGAATACAAAACAGTAAGAGAGGTTTTCCGCTGAAAGGGTGCTCTGATATAGAAACATTGTACTTGCAAAGCTGTAACTTTCTTTATTACCGAGAGCTGAACTACTGTTCTGGATCTGCTTGCTTCACTTCCTTTTCATAGTGGGCTCGGTGGTTCGTTGGGATACAGTCATGGAGCTCGCTCTCCCGTCACAGTGACTGAAGCACTTTCGTAGCACGCTGTATCGCCTTCATTCGGAATGTATTCTTATTCTTGCTTAAACGTCCTGGCTTGAAAAGCAAATGTTATGTTTTTGGTCTGTGCTGGTATGGTGACAGGTGCATGATTTAAAGTTGTCTGCTGGTATTTGTATTATAAATAATCGTTTACGCCACTTGTCTTCATACCCACCGTTTACACAAGCTCCAATCACCACTCTCTGCTCTGTGGAATGCTGCCGAGCATACATGTTTTCGTTTCCCTTTTTTTTAAGTGACATTTTTGCATAATTGTGTAGCTGAGGTTTCAGGGGCCTGACCCACGGCAGCTCTGGGTGGTTCTGACTAGGAAGCACAGTGTTAACTCACTGTACTGTAGTGAAAGCTCGGAGGTGCCAATCAGCCCTTATAACAGGGTAACAAGACTTCTAGAAGGCTTATCTTTAATGAAGGAGCCTTAGGACACATTACGGATGTCACAGTTAATTTGGCCCCTTCTGAAACTCCTTTTTGCGTAGGGGGTCGCAATTATAATTTTGTCGGAGTTTACCATACCCGTTTATTACCGGGTGCAACAAAGTCCGACCACCGGTGTTAAATTAAATTGAATGGACAAAAAATCCTGGAAAATAATGATTTATATAGGTTTTGTTGTGGTAACCATCAAAATCTGCACATTATGCTCCATTTTGACCTGCTAACACTGAATCGTAGATAATGATTGGATCCCCCACCGGGCCGCTAGTAATGAGGGCTAGTGGGAATGGCAATTCAGTATGCAGTAGCAGCTCAGAGACTACATCAACTTTTTCCAGCAGTCTCGCATAAAGAAGTCCTTGTTTTGAAGTGAAACCACGTCACAAATAAAGCCCTAGACTTTTGCGCTTTGATAAACGCACTGCATACATGTGTATTTCTGTTATACCACACTACCTTATGCTCGTTACTTTATGCAGCCTTTATGCAGTACTACTTCATAAAAATCAAAGTTCCTAAAGCGTGAATAAGTCCAGTGTCAGAATTCTTGGCATGTGAAGCATCTAGCCACACCCAGGAGGTGACTGAAAACAGAGGCTTGTAGTGCAGCCAGCTCCTGGTTTTAGGGGTTTTATCGCACATCTGCACTGGTGGGTGACCTCCACAACACCGGCCCAGCATACCTCAACAGACGACTCAGCTTCTACACCCCCAACCACCAGCTCCGCTCCACCGACCACGCCCTCGCCATCGTCCCCCGCATCCGAAGAGCGACCTCCGGTGGCAGATCGTTCTCACACCTCGCCGCCAAGACCGGGAACACCCTCCCCATCCTCCTACGGCAGACCCAGGACCTGCTGACCTTCAGAAGACTCCTCAAGACCTGGTTGTTCGAGCGGTAGCAGAATCCCCCCCGCGCCTTGAGACCCTCACGGGTGAGTAGTGCGCTTTACAAATGTATAGATTGATTGACCACCGCAGGTGGCTTCACAAATAGGAAAGGGACTGAGGTAGGTAAGCCAGGAAATGCACAGGGAGATGAGCCAGGAATTTGCCAAAGCATTGTTTGAAAGTTAGTTGTCTCTGCCCATATCAAACATGTAGCCTTATTTTGCTAACAAATATGAAGGAACTGAGAGTGAGCCCAACTTAAGTAATTTCTTGGCAATTGTAACCTACACAGCATGGTCACATAATGGCTCTACTTTAGCTTCTATTTAAGGAGACGAAAATCTATTTAACAACATTAGAGTGAAAATGGACCTAATCAGCTTGCTTTCCAAGTTTCAACAGTGGTCCAAGTGCAATCTCCTTTGCCATTCAATGCAGAGAAAGTCTGTTTTGAATCTATCCATTGTCCTTGTCTTCTCTACTTTTAAGCATGTTATCCTCTTCTGTTTTCTTCTGATTGGCCGACTCACCCCAATAACCTCCCTCAGAGCAGCACAAACCTTGGTTTGCTGGAATCTTTTGGCAGTGTTGGGGGAGGGATGCCTCGCTGTCACTGATTGACTTTTATGGCTTGGTTATGTGTGTTGCAATCATGGAGCGGCTAGGGTCGATATTTGGGGTATGTTTGCAAGAGAGACAGTTTTTGACTTCAATCTACCACTTCAGTATACTCCCTCCCCGCAAACAGGCCAGTACAGCTGCATTATCCAGCTTGTGTCGTTGATTGTAGGCAGGAGGCAGTTGTTTATATAGCTCTTAATAGTGGGGTTAGGCCTGCTGCTAGGTGGCACAAGTTTGGCAAATGGGTAACTGAAGCACAGGGCAGTGGTGCAGCCAGCATCATAACTTGAGTCTGTTGGTACCACAGTGGAACACTGTTGCACTGAGCATGTTTACACCTCTAGTTAGCTGCCTTAATAGTGATGCACCGGTCATGGCTTCCATCTTGTAATGGCAGTGTTTTACAGTGGTGTGTGTGGGACACATCTGTGTTTCGCCACGCATGGTGCGCTCAACCTGTGTCCAATGCTGTGAAGCCCTGTCTCCATGTATGGTCAGCGCCTCAAAGCACTGCACAAAAACATATTGTTGATGTGTGAAAAGTTTTTCGCAGTTCTCGACTCTTTTGTTGACTTGCATAAGAGGTGTCTGAAGGAAATACAGATATGTTTGTGAGCTTTGGAGTGAGAAATTGCTACATTCCCTAAGCGCTAGTGTCCAAGTAAATTCATCACCCTGTCAATCATAGTATTGTACATGTTAGCTTGTGGTTCTATCCAGTATGATTAAGAATAGTTGTGCTACTGCAGTACCAGTAAATTGTTCATTTTAGATCCATATTCCCAGAGCTTTCTCATTATGTGTCAAACTTCTATAAGGTTTCTTAACTCCCACAACTCTAAGCAGTATTATTGACTGTGCTGTTCTTCACACCTTCTGGTTTGCTTGGAAATGCACCATTTACCCACTCTTTTTTCAAAATTTTCTCGGAGGGAGAACCCCTCCGAGACCCCCGTAGGTGGTTCAGGCTCGCTCAGTACGCTTGTTCGCCGCAGTGAAGTTTGACAATTGTTTTACGCCCTACCACTTTCAAATGTCACCAGCCACCACTGCTACCAGCCCTTGAGCCCTAGGATGGAGGGGCAAACAGACAGGGTCATCTGGAGCCGGGCGATGACGATGTGCAATAACACGACCCACAGGGTCGCCGGATGAGGGTCTCACCCAAGTCCCTAGAAGAATGTCATATAATGACCCGCCAAAAGGCGCAAGGGCTCCACCTCCACGGAGCCTTGGTGGAGTAGATCCAACAAGGGATCAGAAGGCAGAGAGACTGAGGGAGGCTGCATCTGTAAGATATCCGCAGCTTTGCTAAAAGGTGTCGATAAGGCTGGAAAACAAAAGCAGGCCAGAGGAACCGCTTCTCCTGGATCCGCAGTTGGGACACGGAAAAGAAGGATACTGACGTCAGCGTGCCGGGAGGGACTTATATGGCTCTATTGACATTATATCCGTGGACAAAGTCAGGACGGAGCGATACGACGCCGCCCCCCGGCGCGCAGAGGTACTGCTGAAGATTCTCCGGATCCAGTCTGACGCCTGGGAACATTCTAAGTTAAGGAATCTCTGGCTAGATGTCTCTATCAGATAGCTCTCTTTGTGGTAGTGTGGGCGAGCAGTAGGGAACAAAGAGGGAGAGATCCTTATAACAAGTTAGAAAAGCCTGGTTTTTAGACCCTTATGGAAAGCAAGAAGAGATTTTGAATCTCTCAAGGAACCTAGCAGGGAGTTCCATTGTATCGGCCCTAGGTAGGAAAAAGAACGGCCTTTCATGCAAGCCAGCCGGGTTTTTGGTACTACGAACCAAGTGCGTAGAGCGCATTGCAAGGTACAGGAGGAATGATATAGGTGGGCTAAATCCAGGAGGTATGTAGGAGCAGATCCAGATTTGACCCTGAACAAATAGCGAAGTGCTTTGAACTTGATACGGTTCGACACATTCAGCCAGTATAGGTCGCAAAGAATGCTGAAGACCGAGGTGAACTTGGGTAGGCGATAGAGAAGCCTGGTGGCTGCGTTCTGCACAAGTTGCAGTCTATGGATAGTGGATTTATCGGCTCCCAAATACAGGATGTTACCATAATCCAGATTAGAAATCACAAGGGCTTGGATCACCACCCTCTGTGCTGAGAGAGGAATCCGCTATAGGATCTTTTTTAACCACTTCAGCATTGCAAAGCAGGTGGACGTCACCTTGGCCACTTGTTGTTTCATAGATAGTGACTTATCTACAATGACCCCCAGATTCTTAACACTGCTAGAAGGAATGGGAAGAGCTCCCAGTTCGGCAGGTCAGTAGTGCCGCCCCCAGAGATCAGGCCTATTGCCTAGAATCATAACTTCAGTTTTGTCTCCTTTGAGCTTGAGCAAATTATTCTGCGTCCAGAAAGAGCCTTGCTCAAGCCCAAACTAAGGTCAGAGAGCCTGTGACCATGCGTCGGAGAAAGGGAGAACATGATCTGGGTATCATTGGCGTATGAAAAAAGAGACAACCCAGCGTTTTCGACCACCTCAGCTAAAGGACAGATATATATTTTGAATAGCAGAGGGCTCAGCACCGAGCCCTGTGGAACTCCACAGGGAAAGGCGTGAGAGTTTGACCTGGCAGAGGAAGAGGAGACCTGGGAGGCTCGGTCCTTAAGGAAGGAGCGAAACCATTTCAGGGCTATACCATCAAGACCCAGTGTCTACAGTTCCCTCAGAAGAATATGGTGAGACACCGTGTCAAAGGCAGCGCTGAGATCTAGCAGGATGAGTACCACCGTTTCACCCTCATCCTAGGCTGGATTTAGTAGAGAAGCCAGCTCTAAACCAAGACTAGGAGGGATGAAGAAAATTCTGGGTTTCCACAAAGGAATTTTTGAGAGAATGTGGAGCAGAGAGATGGGACGGAAGTTAGAAGGATCCAGTTCGCTTTTCGTGTTTCCATCTTCTGGGGACTATCCATCCCTTTAGGCGTTAAGGAAATCCATTAACACAGATAGTATGGAGGGATCCAGCTGGCACAACAAATGGGGAGAGAGGGGGTCACGGGGATCCTGATTTGGTGGCGTGAAGGATGAGTTTAAAAGATGCGATGTCAAGGGGGGCCCAGGTATCCAGTTTAAGTGGAGGGCTGGAGCTGTGTAGGTAATCAGCTGCATAAGTAAGCCTGAAGTTCTGCCTTATAATGGGTGGGTGGGTCACCCTCGTTCAATTGCACACCCTGTGAGCATTTGCTCAGCAGCTGAGAGTGTATATTAACAACTTTATTAATAAAAAAGAGAGCTAGTTCCTCACATTGACTGTAGGAGAGAACTGGGGAGGAAGCCAATTTCCTGGGGTCAGATAGTTTCTTCACCACCATAAAAGAGTTTTCCATAGTGTTGGGCCTTTAGAATCTTTTGAGAATAGAAATCGTTGCGAGCGGATTTACAGTGACTGAGGTATTTTTTTTTTTGTAGATAGTTTTGGCATCTTCAGTATAAGATTTCCTTCAGCGCCTTTCAAACGCCTTACATTGTGTTTTCTCAAGTTTTAGCATTTCGTTGAACCGAGGCATGAGAGGCGGGCAATGTCCCGAGCATCTGAAAGAAACACTTTAGTTAGATTCTGTAGGAGAGTAGGGTCTGCTTTCTATGTTCACCCCCACTTTTTGCTTTTGCTTCACTGGTTTTCGACTTAGATGTGGCTGTGGGCCTGCTAATCAGACCCACAGCCCAGCTGTTCTCTCTCTAAATTCACTATGCACTTTAGGTGCATAACCCAATTGGTAAGGATCACCTTTTTGGACCCTGTACAGTGTACCTTAGGTACACAGGGCATAGGTGTACCCTAGACCTACCAGGGGCTGCAGCATGTATTATGCCACCCCTGGCTGGCCTTCCATTATGACACAACTGGCTGATCACTCAGCTGGGGCAAGGTCGTGTACTCACCCGTAGCTTAGGTGTAGTATTTCTATACCTACCTCCTATATAGACACATGGGTAACCTATCAGTCACTCCTATGGCAGGCCTTAACAATCCTGAAGGCAGAGTGCTTGGTAACATGTGAGATGGTGCTCTAGCATGAGCTGAGCCTGTCTGCAGATTTCGGAACCATGTCCTTATAGCTGTTCTATGATATCGCCTACCATATACTCTTAAAGTGCCTTATAATCCTCGCGGTTATGGTAACTATGGTTTGGCTTTATCAAAACATGTCGTGTAAGGTGTCTAACACTTTGGAATACTACCCCCACACCATTTCTGGTGGTGAGGATAGTATTCCTCCCTTCTAGAGGGAGAAGACATGTTGAAGACCTACTACCCGGTTAAAGTTAACCAGAGCTCCAGCGTCACAAAATGGACGCTGCTGCCACAGACACGAGTCTGACCTCCTGCTGCTGGGAGACCTTCCAGCGAGGGAGGCTTGGACAATAGGTTTCCTGCCTTGGGAGGTGCTAGCACCACCCTAAACAGGCCTTAGTGTGTTGGGGCAGGGAGGGATGAATGAAACAAGACACTGCCTGGGGCACACAAGGTGTCCCATGCATAATCCAGTTCAAACCGGTGCTGGGGCACTCCAGCCCCAGTCCTGGCGCGAAACTGGACAAAGGGAAGGGGGTGTAACCACCCCCCTCCCTGGTCCCACCCATAGGAGGGACCTAGCAGGTAACCCAGCCACCCAGATTAGTATAAAATGAGTCCCTAGGACTTTGGATTATCCTGATAAACTGAACTTGAACAGAAACTCTGGACCTTCGACATTCGACTACGGAAGAAGACTGAAGAATCTCCCTTGTGGCCAAGGAGTGACCACCCTGTGCAAACAGGCACCATCAAGCGACCTGCCATTTGCTTTGCTCAACGTTCTACGAGGAACTGCCTGCAGAGCCCGACCAGTGCCTTGACTTCTAGACTTCTCCGACCCTGATCCACATCCACAGCAAAGCTGAGATCCGTGGAGGCGACGAGAGACGTGGGACCGGCTACCTGGGAAAATTGGCGACTTGCTTTCAGCGCAGCTTCTGAGGCATCCTCGAAGTTGTGCTCTGGGGATTGAGAAGCCCCAACCCCGAGCACCATCTGCACTGAAGATCAGCCCTCCACACTCCACGAGTTCTGCGTGGGGCCCTTCTGCATTTTCCTGCTTGACACGTCTGTCCGGTTGCTTGCCCGTTGGCTAGTAGCCTTTGTGACGACGAACCTTTAACTTTCCACTGCTGGTTTGGCTCCTCCAGACTGTCCCTTGCTTCCTTGTGAAAGAGAAGCACCTCAGACCTCCCTGGTCTGCAACAGAAGCGAATCCTTCATTCTGCGTGGGTTGCGCTTGCCAAAGCTTGTTGTGTCCCAACTCGACATCGATGCTGCCGACAGCAAGAGCACTCGTGGGACAGCTCGACTCATGGTTCTGGTTGTCCTCGACGCCTCCTGGTACCCGTGGCTGCTGCGACAAGCTTGACCTCTTCACCTGCATCTTCACGACATCGCCTGGTACCTTCCTGGTTCCTTCCCGGCTCCTGGCTGGTGACCTAGACTCTGTCCCCCCTGCTTGCAGGTATCCTCTTTCCTGATTCCATCCTTGGAATCCACCGGACACTCTTCACTGACTGCCTGCCAGCAACTTTCTTCAGGCATCCATAGGAGTCGACGACGAAACCCGACGCAAGTTCACACCTATGCACCCGCAGCCCGTGGGCTAGGTAACTCGAGTAATCCGGTGCTCACAAGGGTATTGACTATCCAAGTGTCTAGTTTCCAAGTCACTAACTCCTTGTTCCTTCCGAAGTGTCCTAAAACTCTTAATTTCTAAATACTACTCTTTCTATCGACTTTAACGCATTACGCATGAGTGTTTCCACTCTGCACCTGAATCCCGTGGGCCTCCCACTGCCTAGCAACTGATAGGATAGTGTAGCCCCAGCGATTCCCTAGACTTAGGCCTGACCTGTGTTCGTGACAGTGGTTCTTATACCACTTACTTAGTATATGGTTTGCGTGGCCCCTAGGGCATAACTGTATTACTTACCTGTGTGACTTATGTATGCTTAAATAAGACTATGTTGTACTTACCTCGAATCTCATAAAGAGTGCTGAGGGTATTTTGACTAGAATAAATACATTCTATTTTTATAATATATCTGTTGTGGTGTGCTTTCATTTGGTATTCAATGGATTGTAAATGGTATAACAGCTGGCTTCACATGCCATACAGAGTTTAGCCTAAGACTGCTCTTGTCCATGCTACCATAGGATAGCTGGTCTATAAGGTTGACTTTACAACCACTCACCATAAGGGTTGTTTGGACTGATACAAGGTGTACACTAGAACTAGTAACATCATATATCAGGCCAACTTCTCACAGATTCCTCACCTAGAATATCCCCAGGCGTCAGGCTGGATCCGGAAAGATTTTTCGTCAGCAATACCCTTGCGCGTCGCTAGGCGTCGTCTGCGGCTCCGCGTCCATCGTCGGCGTCGTGATCGCCGGGATGACGTCGTCGGAGTACTTAGACGCCGCTCTCGCGCGCTGACTTCAGTTCTTCTTTTTTCCGCGCCAGTAAGCACCGATCCGGGAAGAGCATACCCTTTTAGTCACTTTTTGACTAAACTTTTTTGAACTCTTTTGGTTCTATTCTTGTCGACATCGACTCTGGTGCCGGTAGGGATGCCTGGCTTTAAGGCTTGTGACTCCCGTCACCGACTGATGTCGGTCACGGACCACCACCGCCGGTGCCTCTATTGCCTGGGAACCGACCACGATGCCGAGTCGTGCTTCGACTGCCGGGCCTTGACTTCGAAAGCTAGGCGGGAGCGGTCCCGCAAGCTACTCGAGTACCGTCAGTCGGCTCCGCGCCGCTCAAGGTCCCGGTCGAGGAGGAGGTCGAGGGACCGGTTGCAGAGCCGCAGCCCCCACCGCTCGTCGGGGTCCAAGTCTTCGAAATCCGGTAAGTCGAAGCATAGCAAGAAGTCGAAGAAGCGACATCGCCCTTCTGACTCCCCTTGCCGGTTGCGCGACTCGGCTGAGGGTTTGGGTGGCACCACCCACGCGGCTCCGGCGGAGCCACAGGGGTCCCGTCCGTCCCTATACCCTCCGGTCCCTGGGACTGACGCGACTCCGGCGGAGGTTAGTGCCTTCCTCATGGTCATGAGGAACCTGTCTCCGCCGTCGACGTCTGCCGGCGCGCCTTCGGGCCCCGCAGGCTCGACTGGGAGGCCTAGCGAGTCGGCGGCCCAGGCGTCGTCGACTCCGGTCCCGAAGCCGCAGGTCCCCGGGGATCCAGGCCTGGATCCCAGTCGGCGCCGGTCGACCTCACAACCACTCCACCGGCGCCGACTCCTCCGGTGCCACCCCCGGCGCCGTCCCCAGACGACGCCGTTCCCCAGTTTAGTCCCGGTCCGTTGGGTGCGGCGCCGGATGGCGCCGCTCCGACGCCGATGGGTGGCAATTTCATCTTCCGCCCGGCTCCGATTATTCCTCCTGTATACCAGGAATCGGATGATGGTGACGACTGGGAGGGGTCTGAGGACCCTCTGGCCCGGCAGGGCAAGTGATCTTTAATCTCAGGACTGGGCAGACGAGCTGGGGGATGCCAGTGGTCTTGACACCTCCCCTGACACTGGCTTCATCTCTCTTCCGGCCGTGGCTTCGGAGGAAGGTGCTGCATTTTCTGTGGTGCTGCGCAAGGCGGCCGAAGCCCTTGGGCTAGAACTGCCTGCTGTGGCCGTGAGGACGAACCTCCTCACCGAAGTGCTTCAACCGTCAGCAAGCTCTTTGGAGCCTCTGCTGCAGTCCAATGAAGCACTCATTGACGTTCTGAAGGGCACCTGGTCCAAGCCCTCCACAGTCCCTCCTGTGGACTGGAACGTGGCCCGGCGCCACCGCCCTGCACCGGGCGACCCCAGTTTTCTGTCCCAACACCCCACGCCCGAGAGCCTGGTTATCCAGGCTTCTACCTCCCAGACCTCCTTCCCGTCCGCTCCCCCGGATCGGGAATCCAAAAGCCTAGAACAGTTTGGGAAGAAGTTGTTCTCCTCTCTTAGTTTGGGGTTGCGGTCTATCAACACCGCGTGTCTTTTGGACCGTTACTCCCACTCCCTGTGGGATATGGTGGAGGACGTGCTGCCCCAGTGTCCAGAGGAGGCCCTGACACGACTCGCCCAGGCTCTTACAGAGGGGCGGGATGCAGCACGGCATGCAATCCGATGTGGACTGGACACAACGGACTCGCTGGGCAGGGCAATGTCGGCCATGGTGGCGTTTCATCGCCACGCCTGGCTGCGGTCCACGAGTTTTTCCGGGGATGTCCAGAGCACCCTCATGGACATGCCCTTCGATGGCAGTCACCTTTTTGGCGACAAAGCGGATAGTGCGCTGGAACGCTTTAAGGACTCCAGGGCTACGGCCTAGTCCTTGGGCCTTTCGGCCCCGCACCCGCAAACTTCTGTTTTTCGTCCCTTTCGTGGCCAAGGAAGGGGTGCCCACTCACGTCCAACTAGCCACAGGCCGCAGAATCAACCTCCACGCGGACGCGGATTCTGCCGAGGCGGTACAGGGGGACAACGTGCCAGTCCGTCCACATCTACCCCAGCAGCCTCCGCCTCAAAGCCCTCCTAGTCCGAGCTTTCTGATGAATACATCTGCCAGTGGATTCCTCACCTTGTGAATGTCCCCTGCGCCAGCAACATTTGGAAACTTTTGTAGCAGTCCACGCCGATGGGGTCGAAGACGACATCACAGAGACACGGCTCCGCTCGTGACTCCGCTGACGTCACCGGCTCCGAGGCCATGTAGGACGGTGGGAGGGGTATCACCATTTCCAACGTAAAAGGTACTGTAAAATGGTCAGACCTGGATAGAGGGCAGGGGAGCACACTGTTTAAGTCAGGTAAGTTGGAAAAAATAGGATTAATCAAATGCCCAGCTGCATGTGTAGGGTTATGGTTACACAATCTTGGGTTGAGGGCCCCAAGATCCGCAGTAAGCAGGTTACTTTGGTACAATTGGGGTCTTCTAGATGGAGGTTCAGATCACCCAGGATTGTGAAGTTAGCACCTTTCAGGATGTGGGGGCAGCTAAGTCGGGGAAGGAGAGGCCCCATTTCCCAGCTGGGCCTGGGGGGCCGTCCACCATAATGCTAGAGAGTGTAAATTTGGGAGTAAGTGCAAGTCTAAAGAGTAGGGCTTCGCAGTCAGGAGCTGCACAATCTTCAGTTTTACAATTGGTACTCGTTTTGTAAATAATTGCCACAACCCCACCAATCTTGTGTTGCCTGTCCTTCCTAACTATAGCGTAATTGGACGGGAGGGCTGCCACTACATCAGGAGCCGAACCCTCGTGGAGCCAGGACTCTGTCATAAAAACAGCGTCCGACTGCCTGTCCACTAGAAAATCAAGAATATGCAGTTGGTGTTTAGGGAAAGACCAACAGTCAATAGTGTAAAATATAAATTCATTGGGGCCTCCCAAGAGCTTAGAGGCGTAGTCTTACAAATACCCCCTGCTGAAGGCTTACCCAGAGGGTGTTCTAAGTTTTATTGTAATCACTCCATCAAGACTGATGCACACTCTCAGAGACTGAATCCAGACCAATTGGGTAAGCATAAAAAAGGTATGCAAGAAAGTGCCCTCTTTTTTGCATGGTTGCCCCTACTTTTTGCTAAACTGCTGATGTACTTTGACTGAATGTGCCCTGGGTTCCTGCCAAACAGGTATCCAGGGCCTCTGTTCTTTCCCTAAACTGCATTAAAAACAAAACCCAATTGGCACTCTTTGGCCGCAGGTCAGTCCCTTGTAAATGAAACCACAGGTACCAAGGGCACTGTGGCCAGGGAAGTCCTCTAAGGGCTGCAGCACTTATCGTGCCACCCTTAGAGGCCCTGTACCTTTACACACACACACTATCTTTACAGGCTGCGTGTTTTGGTGCAGACCAAAGTGAAGAGTCAACAGGGCACACATCCCTGTGTGCCATGCCTGCAACCCATTGCCCTGGCATAGGTCAGCCACCCCTCTAGCTGGGTGCACTATACCAGTGGTGAGGATACAGGTGCATGAGTCCTGTACCCCTACCATGTCTAAGCCAATTCTTAGACATTGTAAGTACAGTAATGTCTTTAAGAGTATATGGTGCTGGGAGTTTGTCATTATGAACTCCACAGCCCCATAATGGCTTTACTGAAAACTGGGAAGTTTGGTATCAAACTTCTCAGCACATTAAACACACACTGATGCCAGTGTGGGGTTTAATGAAAAATGCACAAGACATCTTAGAGATGCCCCCTGAAAAACAACCTAACTCTAGTGTCCTGGCTGAGTGGCTGCTCACCAGCTGCCACCACCAGACATGTTTCTGGACCCCGAGGTCGAGAGCCTGCTGCTCTCTGGGGTCTGAAACAATACACATCCTGGGATGAGGTGCCAAGCCTCTTCCCCCAGGATGGGCCGGGTCCACGAGGGGAAGCTTCAAAGGCTTGCTACCAGTTCTGACCCCCACTTTGGGCAGGAGAATCGGTGGGAAAACCTAGCGAGGAAGGGAGGTGTGCCCAGCTTTGCCAACCCCACCCCTCGGGTGGGCGTGGCGAGGTGAAGCACAACTCTCAGTCCCCGTCATCTTGCAGATGGGGGGGACCCTGTCAACCAAAGAGAAGCATATGCCCCCGTCCCACTGGAGGGTGGCATAATAGGGAGTGTACCCACCCAAAGGAAGGGAACCATTGGTCACAACCTTTACTTACCTGGAACACCCCTAAATCTAGTATTTAGGGGCAATCCTGACCCTTGCCTCCGCAGATGAGAGCCGACCAGAAGAAGAGAAGAAGAAGGACCGAGGAAGCCGTGCTGAACTAAGAAGAGGATGGCACCCACTGACTTGTCCCCTGCCCTACCGGCCTGTCCCCACCTCGAGCCCGCTCCAGGGAAATCCTGGTGTGTCCTGCAGCTAGCAGCCTCAAGAATCCGAAGGACCTGCCCTGCCTTCCAAACCCAAGAATTTGTCTCCAGTGAGTATCTGATTTGCACACCCACAGACTCTGGCCCCAGCCAAAACCATGAGTCTGCACCACTCTGCACCCGACGCTCAGGGCCAGAGTTCAAGTGGCCCAACACCATGAAGAGGTCTCCCCGGCGAGCCTGACCTGAGATCTGGTGATCTCTGACCTGCCTCGAATCTCCAATCGATGTCTGCAGCCCCTTTCTGGAAGATCCCCCTGACCGCGACCTGAGCTGGTAAGACAACCCGAAGCCTAAAGATACCCCTGCACCCCACAGCCTCAGCACTCTGGTGGGAAGACTGGCCGGAAACCCCAAGGAAGGACAGGGGGTGTGCCAGCCTCTGCCAACCCCACCCATCAGGTGGGGGAGGCGAGCTGAAGCACATCTCCGGGCTCTCGCCATCTTGAAGATGGGGAGCCCTGCCCAATCAGGACTAGGCCATTGCCCCCCTCCCACATGAGAGTGGCAGGATAGGGGGTGTACCCACCCCCAGGGCAGGGACCCAGTGGTCCCTGCCCTTTATCTACCTGTAACGTCCCTAAATTTAATATTTAAGGGCACCCTGAACCTTCCTTACATAGATCCAGATTCCAAAACAGCAAAGAAGAAAGAAGACCTGCCGTGCAGCTGCTATAAAGAGGAAGACACCAACTGCTTTGGCCCCAGCCCTACCGGTCTGTCAACCCTCGAACCTGCTCCTGCTAAATCCCGGCATCTCCCGTGGCCAGCAACGTCACAACCCCTGGAGGACCTGGCTACCTTGTGACTCTGAGCATCTGGGACTCACACGAGCAGTGGCACTGCTCAAAGCAAGTAACTGACCCCTGGCATCAGCCAGGAACCGCGAACCCTGCACACTCTGCAGCCGCCAAGCCTGGCCTGTGCTGGAGTGGACAAAGACCCCGAGGACGTCCCCCCGGTGACACCGAATCCAAGGACCCAGCTCAATGCTCCTGACGATGCCTGCAGCCTCAGAACCAGGGACCCCCCCAACCGCAATCAAAAGAGGGTAAGATTTCCCAACACCAAAAGGCACTCCTGCACCCGGCACCCTGCGGCCCCCTGTGCCCAACCCCTGGGTACCTATCAATCCTCCAACTACCCAACTTACCTCTCGAAGTGGTGGTCACACCTGAAGAATCTTGTTTCCCGAGCTTGCAGCCTTTGTTCGTTCTTGAGCTTCTCCATTGCAATCCATTGAGCCCCCGAAGGCTCAAAAGCACCCTGCACCCAGCCGCCCAAGTGGCCCTGGCAGTGCGACTTCGACTCCTACCTACTTCCCCATTTGCCCTGAGCAAGTGACCAGGAGCCCAGCTCCCACAGCCGTGTGGCCTGCCAGTCAGCAGCCACCAACCAAGGACCCCCTGTCTTCCATAGGATAACACTGGGCCTAACTCACTCTGCACCCTGCTGCCCCTGTGCCACTGAGGGTGTAACAACTGTACTTACCTGACCCTGGGAGATCCCTGAGTCTATGCCCAGAACCTTAACTCTGCCAGTCGAGTACTTACCCAAAAGCCGATAACTCACTTTTCTTCCATAGGGTAACATTGACTGGTTTCACTTGAAATTTCTTTTAAGTGTGGAGTTTCTAAACTTTAAAATATTCACCTAAAATCAACCGAGTAACGAAAACGGAAATACTCACCTGCTATTAGGAGAGATCCCAGTGCTGGATCTTGGTGCCCAGCACTGACACTGAAAAGTACTTACAACCGTACTTACCACTAACTCAATTTTCTTCCATAGGAAACCATTGACTGTTTTTCTGTGAATTTCTTCTAAGTGTCGATTTTTGCAAACTACAAATATTCTTTAAAAATCGTACCAACTGTGAAAACGTAATTACTTAACTGTTCTAGATAGATGTCCCAGCACTGAGCCTAGGAGCCCAGCACTAGATTACAAAAGTAACGAGAACATACTTTACCCGTAACTTTAATTTTCTTCCATAAGAAACCATTGACTGTTTTTCTGTGAAATTTCTTCTGTCGATTTTGCAAACGTATAAATATTCGTTAAAAATCGTCTGTATAACTTAAACGCAGTTTCTCAACTGCTTACAGGTGGTACACTAGTGCTGGATCCAGGATCCAACTCTGACCTAGAAAAAGTATCCATAACCCCACTAACCTGCTAAGTGAATTTCCTCCCATAGGATAACATTGGTAATTTGATTAGAAAAAGTTTCTAAGTGTCAACTTTTAAAATGATCACGTAACAGTTTCGATTATAATACAAAATGGCGTCTTCGAGAGGTAAAATGGTGGCACAGATGTCAACCTAACTAACGTAACATCTGCATTTACTAGTTGCTTATGCATACAGTATGCATATATAATGAATTAGCTGTATAAGTGCTAACATAATATCAGGCAAAATAGGAGTAATATGTCAATAATACATTTCAATTCTAACACACCATCCTTTTAGCATTTATAAGCTAATACGAACATCTGTATTCTTGATCGGGTAAAGGTATTTACAATTCTAAAGGTAGGAAAAATATAGAAATGCACGTTATAACATGTCAGATATAATTGTATATATGTATTATATGCATAATAAAACATGGAAGAAAATGACACTAAACATTAGCAGTACAAGTAACATCAGGAACGGAAACCGCAAGAGAAGAAGCTGAACCCAAAACACCCTCATCAATTTGTAGAATTGTATCAAGCTCCTTTTGAAGCATTATTGTTGCGTTTGTATCATGAACTGAAATCCTTTAGGGAGAGAAACATTTTCCAAAATGTCTAAAATATGCTGTGTAATATTCTTTTCCATATTTGTGATACCCTCCACACGCTGCTCTCCTATTATTGCGCATGCACCACCGCTTTTAGCTAAATTAAAATCGACCGCATATCTTGTTTGCTCAGAGTATATGCGCATACTTTCTAACTGGTTGGTGATGTCATGTGAAGCTGCCACTGTAGAATTAGATAGAATCTGCAGTTTACTCCCAAAATACTCTCTAGCTCATTCACCCCTGGCCATGGCAGTGCCACCAAATGTGATAATAGAGGAAAGGATATATCCGAAAGTAATACTGTTACTGTAATTGTTGCCTTCCAAATCGGTAACCCCTTCACAAAATTCCTTGGTCAACGTTCTTTTTACCCATCTTGTGTTTGGTTTACTGTACTTGCAAGGTACCCCAAGAGGTAAAACCATTCCCGAGGCTACATCTGTAGGAGAATATGATTTGCTTCTTATGGTTACCCCCACTTTTTGCTGATGTATCACTGTTTTCGACTTAGACTGACTGGGATCCTGCTATCCAGGTTCCCAGTCTAGCTGCTTTCTCCTCTAAATTGATTGCATGTACTTTAGGTACACTCCAGATTGGATTCTGGGGTGCCCTTATCAGTCCCTAGTATATGGTTTACTATGTACCCAGGGCATAGGTACCCCAGAGCCCTCCCAGGAGCTGCATCATGTATTTTGCCACTCCTGAGAGACCATTCAAACTGACACCAGAGGTCTGCTACTGCAGCCTGTGTAAGGTGGTGAATGCACCCCTTACTTAGATATAGGTTCACTATATCTATTCTAAATCACTGCACATATAAACCTATCAGTCACCCCTATGGCAGGCCTTATCAATCCTAAAGGCAGGGTGCTGGGTTTTATGTGTGAGGGTGCACCTGCATGAGCAGAGTCCCTCTACAGCCTTCGGTACCTATATTCCGGGGTTGTTTGTGATGCAGCCAACCATATATATTTAAGTGCATTATAACCTCGCAGTAAATGCTAACTTTAAAACGGCTGCTTAGAAAGATGTCGTCTTTGGTGTCAAACTCCTTGGAATCATACCTCCACACCAGTAACTGGTGTGTGAGGTATGATTCCTCCCTTCTATAACCACTACTGTGGGTCACCGGGCTACCCGGTACCAGCTTTTTCGACCTGGGTAACACAGGATGGATACTGCCAGCCACAGACACGAGTCTGCCCTCCTGCTGCTGAGCCAAGCTCGAGCAAGGGAAGGCTTGACAATAGGTTTCCTGTCACAGGTAGGTGTGACCACCTCCCAGACAGGACTTAGTGTATTGGGGCTGGGTGGGTGCACTCTGAGAGTGTTTTTGAGTCTGCCTTGGGGGCACATTTGGTGTCCCTGTGCAAAGTCCAGTTCAAACTGGTTGCAGGAGCCATTTGCTCCTGCTCTGGTGCAAAACTGAACAAAGGACATGCGTGTAGCCACCCCTCTGTCCTGACCCTCCCATAGGTGGGTCCCCAGAGTTTGTCCCACCTCTTCCTTGGGTATAAAGTAGGAACCCCGACTACAGGACTTTAGATTTTACCTGGACTACACTCTGCTACAGAAACCAAGCACTTCAACGATCTACACTACGCTGGATGACTGAAGAATCTCCCTTGAAGTAAAGGAGTTACTCCCCTGCAGCAGCAGGCACCTAAACGCATCTGGCCGGTTTGCATCTCCCGAGCTCCTGAGGACACCGAATATTTCTGCAACACAGGAGGTAGGTTCCGGAGGTCTCTGAGGTCGATCTGCTCTCTCAGCAATTCTGAGACCAGTATCCTTTGTGGGGACCGTGCAACCTGAACCCCTGTGCACCATGTACTTTTGCAGCAGAATATGCTTTTCGGCATTCCCTGAGGATGTGCTTTGGGCTACTTGTAGTCCTGACCCCGAGCAGTATTTCCACTGAAGATTTCCGTCTTACCAGCTCCACGAGTGTTCCGTGGGCTGGTATTTTGGGATTCAGCTCGAGGTCCCTTTGCGATCCCTGGTCCGTTGGCCTGTGGGTCCCTGTGAAGGTAACTTTGACTTTCCTTGGGCTTTCCTGGTTGCTCCAGACGTGCCCTGACTCTACATTGCTTGGAGAGTCCCCAGTCCCTTGCTGGTCCTCACCGAAGCTTATTTCCTCTGCCCAAGTGGGTTGCAGTTGCCAAGGCTTGTTAGTGTTCGATCCGGACACTGACCCCCCAGCACTCGACATCCTTCATGGGACAGCTCACCTCCAGACTTTGGTTGTCGTTCATGTCTCCTGGTCCCCATGGCTGCAGAGTCGAGCATCGCATCTTCACACCTGAAGCACCCGACATCGGTGGGCATTCGTCTATCGTGCCCCTGGTCACTCTGAAGTGACCCAGACTCTGTCCTCTCTGCTTTCAGGTTCTTCTCACCTTGGATCCAGGCTTGGATTCCACCTGACACTTTTCATCTTCCCAGCAGCAGCACTTTTTCGCATCATGCCATTGAAAACGACAAAGGTTTCCGACACCACTTGACCCCTTATGCACCCGGCTCCTCTCGGATAGGTAACACGGGTGTTAGGCCTGGTACTATTGGCTTGAGTCTCCCTTCCATTTTTTCTGATGGCCTCCTCTGTTTTTGATATGTTTTGCTGGTTTAGATGCTTTGGGCACTGTGCCACTGCCATTCAGTGCCAAAGTGCAAGTGCTCCCTATGTTAAATTGATGTATTGATTAGTGGCTCCGTGATTGGGTTATTTGATTTACTTGTCAGACCCTAGTACAGTGCACCATGGGTGCCCAGGGCTTGTAAATCAAATGCTGCATGGGGTGAATGTATGACATTGTTCTGCATTCTGTCCATCAAGTGTTGTTTTTGCATTTGTCACCCTGAGTGGGAAGGGTATGCCCAGACGTGGGTCCTGTGCTCTCCATGCCACTGGAATCAAGCTATCCTGGCTGAAGAGGGGTGAAACACAGAAACCGGTCCTAGGATGCTTGTTTCCAGTCCAGGGAGGACCTGGCTTGGCTGTTCGGGCTGGACTGTTCCCATGAGGCTCAGGGTCAAGACTGATTTGCATATGGCTGGGTTCAAACTGGAACGGCATGGCGAGCAAAAAAACAATGGATTTAGGCCCAGATCTCTGTACTGGGGTGAATGTATGACATTGTTCTGCATTCTGTCCATCAACTGTTGTTTTTGCTGGTGGGTTTGCAGCACTGGTTGTGCCACCCACAGAAGCAGCTTGTAAAGTGTGTCTCAGGTCTGCCATTGCAGAGCCTATGTGCAGTATGGTACTGCAATGCTGACTGGCCAAGTGCACCCACTTGCCAGTCCCTAAACCTTCCCTTATCTTCATATCAATCACCCCTATGGTAGGCCCAAGGGCAGGGTGCATTGTAAGTATAAGGTAGGACATGCCCTGGTGTGTGTGGCATGTCCTAATAGTGAATTACAGCCATGTTTGTTTTTCACTATTGCAAGGCTACCTGTTCCCCATAGGCCAGAATGGGCAGTTAGATTATTACATCTAATAATCCTAACTGACTCAGGGAACACGGTAGAAATTCGAATTTAGAATGCCTGAACTCAGAATGCTTAACTGTCCAAGCCTGCCTCTGCTAGGTTGTGTATTGTGTGTCTGGTTCTGTGAGTGACAGGGGCTGGGGATTCCAGGGGGGGGGGTGAGTCAGCACAGGGCTGAATAGGAAGACCTGCATATAGATGGGTGGGAGGAGTTGCACCTGGGACCTGAATGAGGCCGTGCCTTCCCTCCAAAATGCTGGCTCCACCTCCTGTGGTGTGTCTGATGTCTCTGCCCTGCACTCTGAAAGGAAAGAAGGAGTCAGGTAAACAAAGTGCTCCAAGACTGACCAGAACTGGTTTGGACTAGGCAAAGGCCTCTCTGCCTTCAGAGAACAAAGAGAATTGTAGTATAAATATGGGGACCCAGACCCCAAGACTTTAGATCACTTCTGGAACAACAAGAAGAAACCTCTGCCAAGGAGAAGAACCAAAGGAAGCTGTAGGAGTTGGACTGCCCCCTGCCAGTGTGCTGTGTTGTTGGGTTAGCCTGCAGTGGTGTCTTCATTGCCAAGGAGAGAAGAAGGAACTTTGTGTGTACGTCATCATCTTGCAGAATATTTCTCCAAGAGCTTGAACTTGTGCTTGCCTCCTGCTGAAGCCTCAGGGACAACAGACTTCACCAGCTCCCCTCTGAATTTCCTTGCTGGGAATTCTATCAGCAGAAGCCTGCGTCTCGCTGGGAGTTGGAAGCGCGACGCAACGAGAAGAAGCGTGTCGCCGCCGCAGCTGTAGTCATCGCATCGCCAGAGAAGCGTGCCGCCGCCGCATCTCCCAGAAGCGTGCCTTCGTCGCAGCTGTCTGCTGTCGTATCACCGGAGAAGCGCGTTACAACCGTGAGGGTCACCGTCGCATCATCAGAGAAGCGTGTCGCAGAGCCTGTCGCGGCTCCAAAGTACAGAGTCACCGCAAGGCTGCCAGGGCGTGTCGCATCGTCTCAACGTCGTCGCATCAAGGGCACCATCTTATCGCATCGCACCGAATTGTCGCATCGCATCGAGGCGCCGTCTTGCCGCATCGCAACTGGGCTGCAGCGCGAGAATCTACGCATCATCTCCTCTCCGGTAATGGTCAAGACGCATCCCCAACTCTGCGCAATCATTGAGGCGCGACGCATCATCTCCCCCGAAGCAAGGAACCGACGCATCTCCAACGCTGCAAGCCTTTTGTTTATTTTGCGTTACCCATCCAGGTACTTTTGTGAGAACTGTGTCGCATTTACCAACAACTTGAACTAAGCTAATTCTACCATCTTTAATTCAATTTTGAGTACAGTATTGTGGATTTTTGTCGTTTGTGGTCTTGTGTTAAGTCTATATAAAGAATACTTATTTTTATAAAACTGGTGTGGTGTCCATCTGTGGTGTTCTCACTGTATTACTGTATGTGTTCACAAATGCTTAACACACTGCCTCTGAGATAAGCCTGTCTGCTCGTGCCAAGCTACCAAGGGGGTGAGCAGGGGTTATCCAGTAGTGTAATCCCCTTTCCCTGACTTAGAAGCAAGGGTCCCTAGTTGGTCAAATGTACCTACCTCTGCCAACTAGAGACCCCCAGTTCTAACATTGGTGGTCAGCAGTCAGGATTTGAACCTGCATTTCTGACTCATATACAGTGATTGGTGTACACCACTAGTGAGTGCAGACCAAACGCGACCACATACTTTTTTTGTAGAATTTTTTTTTTCTTGGACTGTTATTTTTTCCTGAGAACTGCCAATTCTTACTGCCATGAGTAGACCAGCATCTGTTGCATCTATGGATCTAGATTTTGAGGAAGATAGATTGGAAACCTACACTTTGAAACAGCTCAAGCATCTCTGCAAGAAATTGAAAGTTGCTACACCAGGCATTTCTAAAAAGGATGACTACCAAAAGGCCCTGAGGACCTGGGTAGAAGCAAGAAATGCTCCTGAGTCAGTGGTTGAGCCAGCTGGGGATGCAGATGGGCAACTGGATAGGCCAGTGTTTTCAGACAGGGGAGGGGTGCCGTCCCCACCTGGCAGTAGTGTCTCTTCCAAAGACCTGTCCCCCAGAGAGTTGGAAGACAGGGAGAGAAATAGGGCACACAAGCTGGAGATGGCTAAGCTTAAGATGGAGGGTCAGAGGGAAATGGAGAATAACAAGTTGTCCTTTGAGAGAGAGAGAATGAGAATGGAGCATGAGAGGATGTTGAGGGAGTTAGAGATCAAGCCAAAGGGTTTAGAGATCAATCCCTTTGGTGGCAGCGCACCATCTGTGCCTTTAGAAAGCAGAGTGTATATTCCCAAGGATGTCATCAAAGATTTCCACAAGCATGAGGATATTGGGCAGTGGTTTGCAGCCTCTGAGAAAGCAATGTTGGCCCACCGGGTCCCTGAGAAGGATTGGGGAGCTGGGTTGTGGGGCCGCTTCGTGAGTGAGGGGAGGGATACTTTGTTAGACCTGCCAAGTGAGAATAGGATATCTTATGCCCACATGAAGGAAGCCCTGATGACAAGGTATGGTTTGACCTCAGAACTCTATAGACAGAGATTCAGGAATTGTAAGAAACTGGAGGGAACCACTTGGGTAGAATATGTGTCTTTCTTTTGCAGAGCTATGGATGGTTGGGTGAAGGGTAGCAAAGTGGATACTTTTGAAGCGCTCTATGATTTGTTGGCCAGGTAGCACTTGTCTGCTAATTGTTTTCCAGAGTTACACCAGCACCTTATTGATAGCAAGTTAACTAACCCTAGGAAGCTTGCTGAGGAGGCGGACCGCTGGGTCAGTACCAGGGTCCACAAGGGTCATGTGGGAGAGTCCGCCAAAGGTGGGCAGGGTCCCCAGCAGAAGAGTGGGGTGGACACGGGTAAACAGAGGGAGTTCCAGAAAGGGCCCCAAAGTAATTCCCAAGGGAACCACGGGAAGGGTTCCAAGCCTCCCACTGAGAAGAAGCAAGAGGCCCGACAGGTAAACCTGTTCAGAGGGGCCTCTACAAGTTCTTTACGTGTGGTCAAATTGGCCACAGTTGTTTTGATCCACAGTGTCCCATGAAGGATTCCAGAGTGCCACCACGTGCACCACCCCGTCAGATGGCGAGTGTAGCCCTGGGAGGGGAGGAGAAGGGTGCCCAAGGTGGGTGGTGTGAGAAGTTGGCCTGATGTATGATGTCACTAGTTCTAGTGTACACCTTATATCAGTCCAAACAACCCTTATGGTGATTGGTTGTAAAGTCAACCTTATAGACCAGCTATCCTAGTGGTAGCATGGACAAGAGCAGTCTTAGGCTAAACTCTGAATGGCATGTGAAGCCAGCTGTGATACCATATATAATCCCTTGAATACCAAATGAAAGGACACCACAACAGATATATATAAAATAAAGTGTATTTATTCTAGTCAAACCCTCAGCACTCTTTATGAGATTAGAGGTAAGTACAACACAGTCTTATTCAAGCATACATTAAGTCACACAGGTAAGTAATACAGTTAGGCCCTAGGGGCCACGCAAACCATATACTAAGTAAGTGGTATAAGGACCACTGTCACGGAAATAGGATAGGCCTAGGCCTAGGGAATCGCTGGGGCTAGACTACACTAGCAACAGTTAGGAAGTGGGAGGCCCACGGGATTCAGGTGCAGAGTGGAAACACTCACGCGTAATGCGTACAAGTCGATAGAAATAGTAGATGTTAGAAATTAACAGTTTAAGGACACTTCTGAAGCAGCTAGAGAGTCGAGACTCGGAAACTAGACCCTAGGATAGTCACTACCCTTGTGAGCACCGAAGTACCCAAGTTACCTAGCCCACGGACTGCGGGTGCATAGGTGTGAACTTGCGTCGGGTTTCGTCGTGGACTTCTATGGATGCCTGAAGGAAAGTTGCTGACAGGCAGTCAGTGAAGAGTGTCCGGTGGATCCCAAGGCTGGGATCAAGACGAGAGGAGACATGCAAGCAGAAGGGACACAGTCAAGGTCACTAGCCAGTGACCACGTGGAACCAGGAAGGAACCAGGCGATATCGTGAAGATTGCAGGTGAAGGTGAAGCTTGTCGCTGCAGCCACGAGGACCAGGGACCAGGATGCGAGCTGTCCCACGAAGGCTCTTGCTGTCGGCGGCGTCGAAGTTGGACTAGGACTCACCAAGCCTTGGCAAGCGGAACCCACGAAGAACGGAGGACTTGCTTCTGGTGCAGACCAGGAAGGTCTGGGGTGCTTCTCTTTTGCAAGGAAGCGGGAGCCAGTCTGGAGGAGCCAAACCAGCAGTGAAAATTTCTGGATGCGTCGTCACAAAGGCCACTAGCCAACAGGCAAGCAACCGGACAGGCGCGGCAAGCAGGAAAATGCAGAAGGGCCCCACGCAGGACTCGTGGAGTGTGGGGGGCTGATCTTCGGTGCAGATGGTGCTTGGGGTTGGGGCTTCTCAATCCCCGGTGCACAACTTCGAGGGTGCCTCAGAAGCTGCGCTGGAAGATACTCGCCACTTTTCCCAGGTAGCCGGTCCCACGTCTCTCGTCGCCTCCACGGATCTCAGCTCGGCTGTGGATGTGGATCAGGGTCGGAGAAGTCTGGAAGTCAAGGCTCTGGTCGGGCTCTGCAGTCGGTCCCTCGTAGAACTTCAGCAAAGCAAAGGGTAGTCTCTTGATGGTGCCTGTTTGCACAGGGTAGCCACTCCTTGGCCACAAGGGAGATTCGTCAGTCTTCTTCTTTCGTCGAATGTCGAAGGTCCAGAGTTTCTGTTCAAGTTGCATGTTCAAGATAATCTAATATCCTGGAGCCCAGCTACCACTCTTATCCAAATCTGGGGGGCTGGGTTACCTGCTAGGTCACGCCTTATGGGTGGGACCTGGGAGGGGGGCGGTTACACCCCCTTCCCTTTGTCCAGTTTCGCGCCAGGACTGGGGCTGGAGAGCCCCAGCACCGGTTTGAACTGGACTATGCACGGGACACCTTGTGTGCCCCAGGCATGTCTCATTCTATTCATCCCTCCCTGCCCCAATACACTAAGGCCTGTCTGGGGTGGTGCTCGCACCTCCCAAGGCAGGAAACCTATTGTCCAAGCCTCCCTTGCCGGGATCACTCCCAGCAGCAGGAGGTCAGACTCGTGTCTGTGGCAGCAGCATCCATTTTGTGATGCTGGGGCTCTGGTTAACTTTAACCGGGTAAGTAGGTTACAACATGTCTTCTCCCTCTAGAAGGGAAGGATAATATCCTCATCCCCAGAAATGGGATGGGGGTATTATTCCAAAGTGTTAGACACCTTACACGACATGTTTTGATAAAGCCAAACCATAGTTACCATAACCGTTTAAGATTATAAGGCACTTTAAGAGTATATGGTAGGCTATATCATAGAACAGCTATAAGGACATGGTTCCGAAAGCTGCAGACAGGCTCAGCTCATGCTAGAGCACCATCTCACATGTTACCAAGCACTCTGCCTCCAGGATTGTTAAGGCCTGCCATAGGAGTGGCTGATAGGTACACATGTGTCTATATGTAAGTTAGGTATAGGAATACTACACCTAAGCAAGGGGTGATTACACGACCTTGCCCCAGCTGAGTGATCAGCCAGTTGTGTCATAATGGAAGGCCAGGCCAGGGGTGGCATAATACATGCTGCAGCCCCTGGTAGGCCTAGGGTACACCTATGCCCTGGGTACCTAAGGTACACTGTACAGGGGCCAATAAGGTGATCCTATCCAATTGGGTTATGCACCTAAAGTACATAGTATTAATTTAGAGAGAGAACAGCAGGGCTGTGGGTCTGATTAGCAGGCCCACAGCCACATCTAAGTCGAAAACCAGTAAAGCAAAAACAAAAAGTGGAGGTGAACATAGAAAGCAGACCCTACTCTCCTACACCCCCCCCCCCCAAACTTAGGGACATTAAACTAACCTTGACCAGTTGAGTCTTCATGTTCTAAGTGGAAATATCTGGAGAGTCCATCTGCATTGGCATGGTCAGTCCCAGGTCTATGTTCCACTGTGAAGTCCATCCCCTGTAGGGAAATGGACCACCTAAGAAGTTTGGGATTTTCACCCTTCATCTGATTTAGCCACAAGAGGGGCTTATGGTCTGTCTGAATCTTGAAGTGAGTGCCAAACAAGTATGGCCTCAGCTTCTTCAGGGCCCAAACCACAGCAAAGGCCTCCCTCTCAATAGCTGACCAACGTTTCTCTCTAGGGGTCAGCCTTCTACTTATAAAAGCAATGGGCTGGTCTTGACCATCTACATTCAGTTGTGAAAGAACAGCTCCCACACCTAACTCAGAAGCATCTGTCTGGACAATGAACTCTTTGGAGTAGTCTGGACTTTTCAGAATAGGTGCACTGCACATGGCCTGCTTCAGGTCATCAAATGCTTTTTGACAGCTTACTGTCCACTGAAATTTCTTTGGCATTTTCTTGGAGGTCAAGTCATTAAGTGGTGTCACAATGGACCCATAGTTCTTAACAAACTTTCTGTAGTACCCAGTCAGGCCCAAGAAAGCTCTGACCTGAGTCAGGGTAGTTGGAGGAGTCCAGTCCTTTATGGTCTGGATCTTGCTCTCCAGTGGTTGAACCTGACCCCCACCAACTAGGTGGCCCATGTATACAACCTTGCTCTGCCCTATCTGGCACTTAGTGGCCTTGATAGTGAGGCCTGCCTTTTGCAGGGCCTCTAAAACATTCCTCAGGTGGACCAGGTGATCCTCCCAGGTGGAGCTAAAGATGGCAATATCATCAAGATAAGCTGCACAATAATCATCCAACCCAGTAAGGACTTGATTCACCAACCTTTGGAAAGTGGCAGGTGCATTCTTCAAACCAAAGGGCATTACCACAAATTGATAATGTCCTCCTGGGGTCGAGAAAGCAGTTTTGGCCTTTGCATTCTCAGCTAGTCTGATTTGCCAGTAGCCTGCTGTCAGGTCAAATGTGCTCAAAAACTTAGCAGCTGCCAGTCTGTCAATGAGCTCATCTGCCCTAGGTATTGGGTGGGCATCTGTCCTAGTGACAGCATTGAGACCTCTGTAGTCTACGCAAAACCTCATCTCTCTCTTACCATCTTGGGTGTGAGGTTTTGGCACAAGAACTACAGGACTAGCCCAAGGGCTTTCTGAAGGTTCAATGACTCCCAGCTCCAACATCTTTTGTACCTCAACTTTTATGCAGTCCCTGACATTGTCAGGTTGCCTGTAGATTTTACTCTTCACAGGCAGACTGTCACCAGTGTCCACCTCATGGGTGCACCAGTTTCTCTGACTTGGGGTCAGAGAGAACATATGTCTGTAGGATTTCAGAACCTGTCTGCAGTCCTGTTGCTGATGGACAGTGAGGCTGTCAGAAAAGACCACACCATCAACTGAGCCATCATCAGGGTTCTGAGTCAACAGGTCTGGGAGAGGGTCACTCTCTTCCTCCTGCCCCTCATCTGTAGCCATGAGTAAGCCCATGTCTGCCCTGTCAACATATGCCTTCAATCTGTTGACATAAAGCACCCTGTGGGGGCTTCTGGGAGTCCCAAGGTCCACCAAGTAGGTGACTTCTCCCTTTTTCTCAACAATAGTGTGGGGTCCAGACCATTTGTCTTGGAGTGCTGCTGGGGCCACTGGCTCCAACACCCACACTTTCTGCCCTGGCTAGTGAACAGTCAGCACAGCCTTTTGGTCATGCCAAGCTTTTTGGAGTTCTTGGCTTGCCTCAAGGTTTTTAGAAGCCTTCTTCATATACTCTGCCATCCTGGAGCGGAGACCAAGTACATAATCCACTATGTCAAGTTTGGGTTGTCTGAGAGGTCTCTCCCATCCTTCCTTCACTAAACATAGGGGTCCTCTTACAGGATGCCCAAACAAAAGCTCAAAAGGGCTGTAGCCAACCCCCTTTTGTGGGACCTCTCTGAAAGCATACAGAAGGCAGGGTAAAAGGATGTCCCATCTTCGCCTAAGCTTGTCTGGTAAACCTTTTATCATTCCCTTTAGGGTCTTGTTGAATCTCTCAACAAGCCCATTGCACTGTGGGTGATAGGGTGTGGTGAACTTGTAGTTCACACCACACTCCTTCCACATTGCAGTCAAGTATCCTGACATGAAGTTGGCACCTCTGTCAGAAATGACCTCCTTTGGAAAGCCCACTCTGGAGAATACTCCAAGCAGGGCCCTTGCCACAACAGGAGCTGTTGTGGTCCTCAGGGGAATAGCTTCTGGATACCTGGTGGCATGGTCCACTATCACCAGTATAAATCTGTGCCCAGATGCTGTTTGTGGGTCCATTGGTCCTACAATATCTATGCCCACTCTTTCAAAGGGAACCCCCACCACAGGTAGTGGTATGAGGGGGGCCTTTGTGGTGCCACCTGATTTGCCACTGGCTTGGCAGGTGACACAGGAGCGACAAAACTCCTTAGTATCTTCTGACATATGGGGCCAGTGAAAGTGAGGGACAAGCCTGTCCCAAGTCTTGTTCTGGCCTAAATGCCCTGCAAGGGGAATATCATGGGCCAAGGTAAGAAGGAAGCCTATGAACTTCAGTGGTATGACCAACCTCCTGGATGCACCAGGCTTGGGGTCTCTAGCCTCTGAGTACAGTAGCCCTTCATCCCAATACACTCTATGGGTACCTTGAGCATTCCCTGCAGCCTCAGCAGCAGCCAGCTGTCTGAGGGGTTCAAGAGAGGGGCAGTCTAATTGAGCCTGCCTCAGACCTGCCCTTGAAGGTCCCCCTGTCCCAAGAAACTCAACCTGATCAGGTTCAAGTTCTTCTAGGACAGTTCCTTCAGGGCTCTCAGAATCATCCTCCTGGGAGGGCTGATCCACCACCTGAGGCAGGGGGGAAGGCACAGCCTTAACCCTACTGCTCTTTCTCTTGGGTTGTGACTGGTCCATAGTTTCAGGATCCAGCACTTGTTCAGTGGTGCACTTTTTGGCCTGTGACCTGGTCACAGCAAGGACATGTGCATCTATCCCCAGCATTTCTGCATGGGTCCTATACTCCACTTCAGACCAAACTGAAGTTTCAAGATCATTGCCCAGTAAACACTCTACAGGAAGGTCTGAACTAACAACAACTTTCTTGAGGCCAGTTACCCCTCCCCAGGAGAAGTTAACAATAGCCACACTATGGGAGGTAGTGGCATTGCTAGCGTTGGTCACTAGGTAGTTCTCACCTAGTATGATCTGTCCTGGGTCCACAAAGGCAGGTGTCACCATTGTGACACTAGCCCCAGTGTGCCTGTAGGCCTGAGCCATTCTTTGGTTGATAAAAGGAGTCTGTCTGTACTTGCCCAGGTTACTGGGGCCTAGAGTAGAGGACAAAGCTAAGTCCCCATCACAGATCAGAACAGCCTGAGTAGGTATTCTGACTAGGCCAGAATCCTCCTCAGTTCCCAGGGTTAACCCTACTACACCCTTTTGCTGGGAACCACCACTTACAGCTGGACTAGGGGGTACAGTTGCCTTAGGGGCAATGGTGGCTGGGGGCTTATCCTTTTTGGTGCACTCACTAAACCAATGTGAGTTGGACTTACAATAGTTGCACCATGGTTTCTTTTGGCCATCTTTCTTTTTATCCTTTTTGGGACCACCCTCCCCCTGAGCCTTTTGGGGGCCTGGTGAAGACTTCTGGTCTTTTTGTTTCTGATCATTACCCTTCTGGTCTGCCTTTTTCTGATCACCGCCCTGGTTCTGGTTTTTCTGCTTAACTCTAGTCCTGACCCATCTATCTGCCTTCTTTCCCAATTCTTGGGGAGAAGTCAGATCAGAATCAATCAGGTGTTGATGCAGTAGCTGGTTTTGACAGTTGTTAAGGATGTGTTCTCTCATGATCAAATTATACAATCCTGTATAGTCCTTAACCTTACTTCCCACTAGCCAGCCTTCCAGAGCCTTAGTGGCACAATCTACAAAGTCAGTCCAGTCCTGAGTCTGTGTCTTCTGGGTATCCCTGAACAACAACTTGTATTGTTCAGTGGTTAGGCCAAACCCATCAATCAGAGCACTCTTCAGGACAGTGTAATTGTCTGCATCCTCATCACTAACTGTGAGGAGCTTGTCTCTACCTTTCTCAGAGAAGGAGAGCCACAAGATAGCTGCCCACTGACTTTGGGGTACCTGCTGTACTTTGCAAGCTCTCTCCAAATCAGTTATCCATTTGTGGATGTCATCCCCACACTTGTAGGGAGGGACAATCTTGCTCAGGTTTCTATTATCATAGTGCCTGTCTCTATCCTTAGGGATATTGCTGCCACCAGTGGGTTCTGACCCACTTAACTTTTGCTCTCTAGCCAGAGCAAGCTTCTCCTTGGCAAGGGCAAGTTCTTCCCTCTGAATCCTCAGATTAGCTTCCCTCATTCTGGCTTCATGCTCCTTTCTCTCAGGGGAAGTCATTCCCCTGTGAGAGGAAGCATTAGAGATGCTAGAGACATGGGAGTGGATGGAGTCCCTTGAAGGGGATCTGTCCCTCCTGCTTCTCTGTGTAAGCCCACTTGGGGGTCTGTATGGGGGGACCCCATGCAAACTCCCATGTAAGCTTAGGTTAGCCTGGCTAAGTCTTCCTACTTGGCCCTGGCTGTCTACCTCTTCATCTGAAGTCCCATCTGACTCATCTGTGGTGGGTAGACCCTCCTTTGTACCTAGGGTACTGGCCTGTGAGGCTCTAAGAGCATCATACTCCTCTAGGAGTTGTACCAGCTGAAGGAGGGTAGGGTTTGCACCCTGTTTTATCTTTCTGGAGGTACACAATTGTCTCATCTCCTGAAAAGTTAGGGTATCATATCTAGAGGGGGTCTTCTGCAGACCTACCCCTCCTGAGAGAGCATCTTCTTGATCTCTTCCCAGAGACATGATCTAGTGAGGGTGTGGTGTGTGCACCTACCTACACTAGTTGTTTCTACTAAACCTCTCTGGTAGTTGTAGTCAGGGTGTGTTACTCCCTTCAACCTACAACCACTAAGTCCAGTAGGATGTTATATGTACCTAGACAATATCTGTGTGATCTTTCAATTTAGTATCTCAAGATTACAATGGTATTACAACAGCAAGCTCAGATCCCAACCGCTGCTCACCAATGTGAGAAGTTGGCCTGATGTATGATGTCACTAGTTCTAGTGTACACCTTATATCAGTCCAAACAACCCTTATGGTGATTGGTTGTAAAGTCAACCTTATAGACCAGCTATCCTAGTGGTAGCATGGACAAGAGCAGTCTTAGGCTAAACTCTGAATGGCATGTGAAGCCAGCTGTGATACCATATATAATCCCTTGAATACCAAATGAAAGGACACCACAACAGATATATATAAAATAAAGTGTATTTATTCTAGTCAAACCCTCAGCACTCTTTATGAGATTAGAGGTAAGTACAACACAGTCTTATTCAAGCATACATTAAGTCACACAGGTAAGTAATACAGTTAGGCCCTAGGGGCCACGCAAACCATATACTAAGTAAGTGGTATAAGGACCACTGTCACGGAAATAGGATAGGCCTAGGCCTAGGGAATCGCTGGGGCTACACTACACTAGCAACAGTTAGGAAGTGGGAGGCCCACGGGATTCAGGTGCAGAGTGGAAACACTCATGCGTAATGCGTACAAGTCGATAGAAATAGAAGATGTTAGAAATTAACAGTTTAAGGACACTTCTGAAGCAGCTAGAGAGTCGAGACTCGGAAACTAGACCCTAGGATAGTCACTACCCTTGTGAGCACCGAAGTACCCAAGTTACCTAGCCCACGGACTGCGGGTGCATAGGTGTGAACTTGCGTCGGGTTTCGTCGTGGACTTCTATGGATGCCTGAAGGAAAGTTGCTGACAGGCAGTCAGTGAAGAGTGTCCGGTGGATCCCAAGGCTGGGATCAAGAAGAGAGGAGACCTGCAAGCAGAAGGGACAGAGTCAAGGTCACTAGCCAGTGACCACGTGGAACCAGGAAGGAACCAGGCGATGTCGTGAAGATTGCAGGTGAAGGTGAAGCTTGTCGCTGCAGCCACGAGGACCAGGGACCAGGAGGCGAGCTGTCCCACGAAGGCTCTTGCTGTCGGCGGCGTCGAAGTTGGACTAGGACTCACCAAGCCTTGGCAAGCGGAACCCACGAAGAACGGAGGACTTGCTTCTGGTGCAGACCAGGAAGGTCTGGGGTGCTTCTCTTTTGCAAGGAAGTGGGAGCCAGTCTGGAGGAGCCAAACCAGCGGTGAAGATTTCTGGATGCGTCGTCACAAAGGCCACTAGCCAACGGGCAAGCAACCGGACAGGCGCGGCAAGCAGGAAAATACAGAAGGGCCCCACGCAGGACTCGTGGAGTGTGGGGGGCTGATCTTCGGTGCAGATGGTGCTTGGGGTTGGGGCTTCTCAATCCCCGGTGCACAACTTCAAGGGTGCCTCAGAAGCTGCGCTGGAAGATACTCGCCACTTTTCCCAGGTAGCCGGTCCCACGTCTCTCGTCGCCTCCACGGATCTTAGCTCGGCTGTGGATGTGGATCAGGGTCGGAGAAGTCTGGAAGTCAAGGCTCTGGTCGGGCTCTGCAGTCGGTCCCTCGTAGAACTTCAGCAAAGCAAAGGGTAGTCTCTTGATGGTGCCTGTTTGCACAGGGTAGCCACTCCTTGGCCACAAGGGAGATTCTTCAGTCTTCTTCTTTCGTCGAATGTCGAAGGTCCAGAGTTTCTGTTCAAGTTGCAGGTTCAGGATAATCTAATCTCCTGGGGCCCAGCTACCACTCTTATCCAAATCTGGGGGGCTGGGTTACCTGCTAGGTCACGCCTTATGGGTGGGACCTGGGAGGGGGGCGGTTACACCCCCTTCCCTTTGTCCAGTTTCGCGCCAGGACTGGGGCTGGAGAGCCCCAGCACCGGTTTGAACTGGACTATGCACGGGACACCTTGTGTGCCCCAGGCATGTCTCATTCTATTCATCCCTCCCTGCCCCAATACACTAAGGCCTGTCTGGGGTGGTGCTCGCACCTCCCAAGGCAGGAAACCTATTGTCCAAGCCTCCCTTGCCGGGATCACTCCCAGCAGCAGGAGGTCAGACTCGTGTCTGTGGCAGCAGCATCCATTTTGTGATGCTGGGGCTCTGGTTAACTTTAACCGGGTAAGTAGGTTACAACATGTCTTCTCCCTCTAGAAGGGAGGGATAATATCCTCATCCCCAGAAATGGGATGGGGGTATTATTCCAAAGTGTTAGACACCTTACACAACATGTTTTGATAAAGCCAAACCATAGTTACCATAACCGTTTAAGATTATAAGGCACTTTAAGAGTATATGGTAGGCTATATCATAGAACAGCTATAAGGACATGGTTCCGAAAGCTGCAGACAGGGTCAGCTCATGCTAGAGCACTATCTCACATGTTACCAAGCACTCTGCCTCCAGGATTGTTAAGGCCTGCCATAGGAGTGGCTGATAGGTACACATGTGTCTATATGTAAGTTAGGTATAGGAATACTACACCTAAGCAAGGGGTGATTACACGACCTTGCCCCAGCTGAGTGATCGGCCAGTTATGTCATAATGGAAGGCCAGGCCAGGGGTGGCATAATACATGCTGCAGCCCCTGGTAGGCCTAGGGTACACCTATGCCCTGGGTACCTAAGGTACACTGTACAGGGGCCAATAAGGTGATCCTATCCAATTGGGTTATGCACCTAAAGTACATAGTATTAATTTAGAGAGAGAACAGCAGGGCTGTGGGTCTGATTAGCAGGCCCACAGCCACATCTAAGTCGAAAACCAGTAAACAAAAGCAAAAAGTGGGGGTGAACATAGAAAGCAGACCCTCAGCTGCCTGATAACACTAAGAAATGCAGGCAGTGGGTGACCATCAATGGCCATAGAGTGGAGGCTCTTCGAGACACAGGAGCCAGTGTGACAGCTGTCAGGTGTCACCTGGTGTCTCAAGAACAGGTTGTCCCCAATGCCTTTTACCCAGTTGTTGCTGCTGACAACACAGAGAGCTACTGCAAGGTGGCTCAGGTTCCCTTTGAGTGGGGTGGGGTCTCTGGTAATCTTCAGGTAGCTGTGAGGCCAGCCATGCCTGTGGATTGTCTGTTGGGCAATGTTTTGGAGAGCTCCCCTTGGGCTAAGGTGGAGAAGAAGGCTCATTTGGAGGAGTAAGGGTGCTGAAGAGGTCCTGAAGCCTGAAAGTATGGCCCAGGGACCTGCCTTAAAGAGAAGAGGTAGGGGGCGCGGGAAACCAACCCCTATTGTTCCCACGGTCCAGGAGGAGGCAGACCTTGAAGGGGATGCCCTGGAACCTACAGGGGAACAGGTTGCTGAACTGGGGGGTCTGCCTGAGCTGACCCATTGGCAGCAAGAAGGAGGACCCTCCAGGGAGGAATTTTGTGCAGAACAGAAGAAGTGCCCGTCTCTTGTGGGTTTGCGGCAACAGGCCACAGACCAGGCAGCAGGTGATCAGTCGGGATCACATTTGATCTGCTGGGAGAAGGACCTCCTGTATACAGAGCCTAAAGTTGCTGAGCCTGGGTCAGCCCGTGTGCTGGTGGTACCCCAGTGCTTCAGAGCCTTCCTACTGGGGTTGGCTCATGACGTACCTTTAGCTGGACATCTGAGGCAGGACAAGACCTTTGAAAGGCTCGTCACCCACTTTTATTGGCCCCAGATGCGGAAGAGTTCAGATACTCATTGTAGGACCTGTCAAACTTGCCAAGTGGGAAAAGTGGAAGGAAGCAAAAGGCTCCTCTCTAACCTTTCCCGGTAGACAGTACCCCCTTTGAACGGGTGGGCATTGACATTGTGGGGCCACTGGACCCCAAGACAGCCATGGGCAAAAGGTTTATCCTGGTCTTGGTGGACCATGCCACCTGGTACCCGGAAGCCATCCCGCTCAGGATAGTGACGGCCCCCGTGGTGGGACGTGCACTGCTGGGGATTTTCTCCCGTGTGGGGTTCCCCAGAGAGGTGGTGTCAGACCGTGATACCAATTTCATATCTAGTTATATGAAGTCCCTGTGGAAGGAGTATGGTGTTACCTACAAGTTCACCACTCCCTACCACCCCAAGGTAATGAGCTGGTTGAAAGGTTCAACCGGACCCTTAAAGGCATGATCATGGGTCTTGAAGAACCAATGAGGCGTAAGTGGGATGTCCTCTCGCCATGCCTTCTGTTTGCTTACCGTGAGGTGCCACAAAAGTCCCTAGGGTTCAGTCCCTTTGAACTGTTGTAGGGACACCCGGTAAGAGGACCTTTGAGTCTGGTCAAGGAAGGCTGGGAGCAATCTCCCAGGAAACCTCCCAGTATGTATATAGTTACATGCTGGCTTTCAGGTACACGACCAAGGCCCGAGCTACCTCAACAGCCGAGTCAACTTCTACGCTCCCAAACGCCACCTCCGATCTGCCAGCCACGCCCTCGCCGCCGTCCCCCGCATCCGAAGAGCGACTACAGGAGGAAGGTCCTTCTCCTACCTGGCCGCCAAGACCTGGAACTCCCTCCCGACCGACCTGCGCCTGACCCAAGACCACCTCTCCTTCAGGAAGAAGCTGAAGACCTGGCTGTTCGAGCAGTAGCGGCACCCCCCCCCCCAGCGCCTTGAGACCCTACGGGTATGTAGCGCGCTCTAGAAATGTCTTGATTGATTGATTGATTCAGAGAGCTCGCTCAGGTGAATCTGGAAGCCAGCCAGGAAGAGATGAAGTGGTGGTACGATCAGAATGCTACTCTGATTGAGCTTCAACCTGGACAGAAAGTTTGGGTCATGGCCCCTGTAGAGCCTTGTGCACTCCAGGACAGGTGGACCGGTCCATTTGAGGTGGTGGAGCGCAAAAGTGGTGTCACCTACTTGGTGAATTTGCGGTCTCCAAGGAACCCTTTGCGGGTCCTACATGTTAACTACCTGAAGCCCCATTCAGAAAGGTCCGAAGTGGGCATGCTCCTAGCAACGGATGATGGAATGGAGGAGGAGACAGAGCCTCTTCCTGACCTCCTGTCTGCAACAGAGCAAGATGGGTCAGTGGATGGTGTCAGCCTCTCTGCCACACTGACCCATGATCAGCAGCAAGATTGTCGCCAACTGTTGGGACAATTCTCTGATTTGTTTTCCTTGGTTCCTGGTGTCACTGAGTTGTGCGTCCATGATATGGACACTGGGGACAGTCCTCCTGTGAAGCACAAGGCTTACAGAGTGACTGACAAGGGCAGGACTTACATCAAGGAGGAAGTCTCCAAGATGTTTGCCTTAGGGGTGATTGAGTCCTCCAACAGTCCTTGGGCCAGCCCAGTGGTCTTGGTCCCAAAGGCTGCCTTGCCTGGTGCCACACCTGAACTCAGGTTTTGTGTGGACTGCCGAGGACTCAATTCAGTCACCAGGACTGACACGCATCCCATCCCCAGAGCTGATGAGCTCATTAATCGGTTAGGGGCTGCACGGTACCTCAGCACGTTTGATTTGACGTCTGGGTATTGGCAGATCGCCTTAACTGATGGGGCCAAAGAGAGGTCAGCATTTTCCACACCAGATGGGCACTACCAATTCCGGGTTATGCCCTTTGGGATGAAGAATGCCCCTGCCACCTTTCAGAGGTTGGTCAACCAGGTGCTGGCTGGACTGGAAGATTTCAGCGCCGCCTACCTGGATGACATTGCAGTGTTTAGCGCCAGTTGGGAAGAACATCTGCGCCATCTCTGGGAAGTGTTGATGGCACTGCGCAAGGCAGGCCTCAGGATCAAGGCGAGTAAGTGCCAGATCGGGCAGGGTTCCGTGGTGTACTTGGGGCAACAGGTAGGGAGCGGCCAGGTGGCACCCCTGCAACCCAAGATTGATAACATCCTGGCATGGGTACCCCCAAAGACTCAGACACAGGTGAGAGGCTTTTTAGGACTCACGGGGTACTACAGGAGGTTTGTCAAGTGGTGCTTGCACCAGCTTACACGGGCTACAATGGCAGGCCTGTAGCCACAGTTTGAGTGATCTCTCATGGGTAGCATAATATATGCTGCAGCCAATGGGAGACCCCTGGTGCACCTATGCCCTGGGTACCTTGGTACCATATACTAGGGACTTACAAGGGTGCACCAGTAGCCAATTGTGAAGGTACCAAAGTACTTATCATGTCAAATATAGGGAGGAAGCACGGTAGCTGTGGTCCTAATTGGCTGGATCCCAGTCAGACTAGTCAAAAAAACAGTGGCACCAGAAAAAAATGGGGGTAAGCATAAGAGCACATCCTACTTTCCTACAGAGGCCTACACAAAAAGTTCCAAGTACTTCCCCCCCTAACTTCAGTGAGACTGAGATTTACATTTCTAAAAAATTACTACAGGGACTCAATACAATGTCCTAACAAGACTTTTAGAAATTTGGAAAATAGCCAATTCAAAAATGAGTTGCATTAAAGTCAATTTTGGATTCTTGGTGTGTGATCAGGTGTTGAATAAGTTAGTCAAGAAACTGTGCGGTGTCTGCCATTGTGCCATGTCTGTGACAGATCCTCACTTAATTTGTCTCTGGTGCCTGGAGTGCGACCACGACTTGAAGTCGTGCTCCAACTCCCAGGCCATGGATCCAAAGGCTTTGAGGGAGTGGTCCCTAAAGCTGCTCGCAGCCTGGCATTCGACTCCATGCTGGTAACCACAGAGGTCATAGTCCCGGGGAACGACCAGGCACTGCTCTGGGAGTCTTATGTCATCATTCTCCCACTCAAAGTCGTCGGGTTCGTCAGGTAAGAGGCATAAGAAATAGAAGAAGTAAAAGTGCACTTCAACTTCTCCCCATCTGTCGACCGACATTACGGAGGAGTCTCGACACACTAGACATTGTTCTGCAGTCTGCCTCTGGTGCAGCTTCGAGTTTCCCTGACTTTCCAGGAGCCGGAGCGACCCCCGCCCAGCTAAACAAATTCTATGATGCTGTGTGCCTCATATTTGGGCGACCTAACCCTCCCAGTGCGTCTTTGAGCCCTAGAGGCTCAGAGGGGGCTCCATCGGGTTCTGCGGTAGCAGCTCTGGCGCAGATGCCCCCAATGGATCCAGTGTTGGATCTGGACTGGTGCCGGTCGTTCCCCTGTGACCTTCCCGGCACTGCCCCCCGCACCGAGACTCCAGATGCCCCCATTCTTATCCCAGATGACCTGAAGCCGGATCTGTGCCTACTGACGCAGTAGGCACCTTTGGGTCCTAGGTCGGTTCCTCAGAGAGACAATTCGCATTGCTGGCCCTCCTTCTGGCAAAGAGATGCATCGCGCTGCATTGGTGCGAGCCTGCAGGGCTCTCACTGGCAGCCGGGAGACACCTGCCCACTCATTCACAAAACCTCCCACCATGAATGGGACACCAGACCCTGACCCATTGACCATAATCACCAATGCGCATCGGTCTCAGCAAGGTCCCCCAGCGCTCCAGAGTTCGAGTCCGCCGTGGGTTGACCCCTCAGGACTCCCTGATGTCGCCTGCAGCCTCTGCACAGAGACCCCCCCAACCTCAAGTGGCCCGGTAAGGTGAAATCCGACCTCAAAAGGCACCCCTGCATCCGGTCGCCTTGCGCCCTGGAGAAGAGGACCTGAGGTGCACCTCCATCCCCGAGCCCTGCAACTTACAAGCCCAGCTGTGGGAAACATCGTTTACATAGCGGTGTTTACACCGCAATACCTTTACAACGCGGGTATTACAACGCAAGTCATTACAATGACTTGCGCTGGTTGGCGCTCTAACATAAGGAATAGTATTATTTACTATTCCAACACCTTCCCTACTGTACGTAGACTGGAGTTGGAATAGTAAATTATACTATTTCTAAATCCAGCGCCCTCCAGGGCAAGTCGTTGTAACGACTTGCGTTGTAATACCTGCGTTGTAAACACCGCAATGTAATGTCATATATTCCCAGCTGTTGGTTCCTCCCGGAAGACTTCCTGAACCAAGTCTGTAGCCAAAACCCCAAACCAGCAACTCCCATTGAAAACAATAGGGCACCCTACACCCAATCAGGACCCTGCACCTGGTTGCACCTGTGCCGCTGTGGATGCACCTTGTGTGCTAAATCGCATCGCCCTTTGCCCTGAGCTAAACCCTCGGAGCTTTGCTCCCACATCCAAGTGCATGCCCGTGAGCAGCTACCAACCGAAGGCCCCCATCCCCTATTGGATAACATTGAGCCTCAGCACTCTGCACCCGGTCACCCTAGTGCCGGTGAGGGTGCTCTTTGCGTGCATCCTTGACCCTGGGGGAACCCTGGTTCTAACCTCAGAAACCCAACTCCCAAGACCGATTACTCACCTTTAAACCAATACCCTGAATTTTCCCATATAACTGCATTGACTGTTTTGCTGTGAAAATAGTTCTAAGTGTAGAGTTGAAAAGTGTATGAAAATCTAAGAAACTGTGTTTTGAGAAAAACTGACTTACTTACCTTTTATCCAGGACATGTCCCAGTATGATATCTAGACATATCTGTAGAAAAAGTAATCCTGAAAAAGTAATCCAAAAGTAATTTCAACTGTATTTGCACATTTTTAAAAACCTGTAATAAAAGTCATTCTTCATCAAGCTTGCTTTTTAACAATCTGTCTTGATAAGTACAATCATATTTACCTGTACCAAGTCCTGCTTGGTTCTATAAAAAAAAATACAGCAAAGAAATATTTTTCATACAAACAATAGGTCTGAGTTTAGTCTTTGAGTGTGTGACATCCTTTCTTGCCCGAGTGGATACAATAAATGCTTAACACTGCCCTCTGATAAAGCCTTACTGCTCGCCCACACTGCCACAAATAGAGAGTAAGGTATTATCTACTTTTACCTCTGTAAGCGATTGGGGATCCACTTTACTCTGTGCACATTATACCTTACTTTGGTAAAGTATATACAGTCCCAGCATCCTGCAGTTGGTTGCAACTCATCTGTGCAGATTAGGGATTTCAGTCTTCCCCCTACCTTGACGACTGGCTGTTGAAGGCATCGTCACCCCAGGCTGTCGTCTCCCACCTCCAGACTACGGCGGAACTTCTGCATTTGCAGGGGTTCTCTATAAACGTGCAGAGGTCACACCTGACTCCTTCCCAGATGCTTCCCTTCATTGGATCTGTTCTGGACACAGTGCAGTTTAGTTTTATTCTCCTGAACAGCAAGTCCAGGATATTCAGGTTATGATACCGATGTTTCAGTCTCTATCCTGGATTTCAGTGAGATTGACTCTGAAGCTGCTGGGCATCTTGGCCTCCTGCATCTTGTTTGTGAAATATGCCAGATGGCATATGCAGGCTCTGCAGTGGGGCCAGAATGCCAGTGAGTGCTGCATCAAGGGGATCTCTCTGAATTGGTCCAGATCTGAGATGTAGCTGCAAAGGACCTGCAGTGATGGTTAATGAACCGCAATCGGGACAGAGGCATACCCCTCTCCCTTCTCCAACCAGATCACACAGATGAGTCACCACTGGGATGGGGCAGGCATCTGGGGGAGGTGGAGATCAGGGTACACTGGTCCCCGGCGGAGTCAGGGCTTCACATCAGTTTGTTGGAGCTTTGAGCGATCCAGTTGACATTGAAAGCTTTTTTTCCCTCTGTCAAGGGGAATTTAGTGCAGGTGTTCTCGGACAACACCACTGCCTCATGCTATTGCAACAAACAGGGCAGGGTAGGGTCATGCACCCTTTGTCAAGAGCTCAACTTCGCTCGTCATTGCTGGAACAGCAGGGCATAACCCTGGTGGTTCAGTGCCTTGCAGGTTCTCTGAACTTCAGGGCAGACTTACTGAGCGTCGATGCCCAGCAGATCACGAATGGCATCTCCACTTGGAGGTAGCGCAAGGTCTCTTTCAGCAGTGGGGAGAGCCTTGGTTAAATCTCTTTACCTCTGAAGAGAATGCACAATGTCTGCAGTTTTGCACACTGGTGTCTCCAAGGCCGCTATTGCTCGGTGATGCTTTTCGTCGTGAGTGGAGCTCAGGCCTGCCGTATGCCTTTCCAACCATACCATTTCTGCCCAGGGTTCTCAAGAAGATCAAGAATGACCAAGCCCAAGTCATTCTTGTGGCTCTGGATTGGGCAAGGAGAGTCTGTTATCCAGAGCTTCTGAAAATGAGCATCGATCCTCTGATCAGGCTGCCCCTTTGGGAGGATCTTCTTTCACAGCAGCAGGGGAGGGTCCTTCACCCGAACATGTCAACTCTCTGCCCCCATCCATGGAGATTGTGCGGCGACAGTTGATAGCTTTCAACCTTTCTCCTGAAGTATGTGAGGTTAACTTAGCAGCCAGTCGGCCCTCCACTAAGACTGTATATGCTTGCCGTTGGCAAAAGTTTGCAAAATATTGCCCCAGCAGCACTCTGCATTGGGTATGCTCTAGGGTTATCTTTCTTGCAGCTGTCAGACTGAAAGACACACACACACACACACGCACGCACACACACACACACACCCTCCACCTCCACCTCCCCCCTCATCCCATTGCAGGCTACGTGTTTTGGTGCAGAACAAAGTGAAGAGTTGACATGGCATACATGCCTGTGTGCCTTGCCTACAACCCACTGCCCTGTCATAGGTCAGCCACCCCTCTAGCTGGTTGCAATATACCAGTGGTGAGGGTACAGGTGCTTGATCCCTGTACCACTACAGTGTCTAAGCCAAATCAAAGACATTGTAAGTGCAGTGATTCCATTAAGAGTACATGGTGCTGGGAGTTTGTCATTACAAACTCCACAGCACCAATATGGCTTTACTCAGCAGGGGTATTTTAGCGATGCCCCCTGACAAATGACCTAACCCTAGTGTCCTGGCTGAGTGGCTGCTTTCCAGCTACCACCACCAGACATGTTTCTGGACCCCTGGGTTGAGAGCCTGCTGCTCCCGGGGGTCTGAAACAATGAACATCCTGAGACGAGGTGCCAAGCCTCGTCCCCCGGGATGGGCAGGGTCCATGAAGGGGGAGCTTCAAAGGCTTGCCGACTTTGTGAGATACCCCAGGCCTCTTCTTCCAGCACCTGGCCCTCACTGGTTCTGACCCCACTTTGTGTGGGAGAATCGGCAGGAAAACCAAGTGAGTAAGGGAGATGTGGCCACCTTTGCCAACCCCACCCCTCAGGTGGGGTAGGAGAGGTGCAGCACAAGTCTCAGTCCCCACCATCTTTCAGATGGGGGGACCCAGCCAACCAGAGTGAGGCATATGGCCCCCTCACTCTGGAGGGTGGCATAATAGGAGGTGTACCCTCCCCAAGGAAGGGGCCCATTGGTCCCAACCTTTACTTACCTGTAACACCCCTACATCTAGTATTTAGGGGCAACCCTGAAGCTTGTCTCCTCAGACAAGAAGAAGGACCGAAGAAGCCGTGCTGAAATAAGAAAAGGAGGATGCCCACTGACTTAGGCTCCAGCCCTACCGGCCTGTCCCCACATCAGACCTGCTCCAGCGAAATCCTGGTGTGTCCGGCAGCCAGCAACCTAAAAAATCCAGAAGACCTGCCCTACATTTCAATCCAAAGAGTTAGTCTCCCGTGAGCACCGGATTTGCTCACCCACAGACTCAGCCTCCAGCAAAAACCACAACCAGAGAGTCTACACCACACTGCACCCGAAGCCCACGGCCCAAGTTCGAGTGGCCCAACACCACGAGGAGGTCTCCCTGGCGATCTCTGGCCTTCCTCGAATCTCCAAGTGAAGCCTGCAGCCCCTTTCTGGAGGATCCCCCTGACCCCAACCGGAGCTGGCTCTTAAAGACACCCCTGAACCCAATGTCCCACGGCCTTGGGTCGCCCAACCGACAGTGTTTCAGCATCCCCACGCATCCCAACTTACCTCTCCAACTGCTGGTCATCTCCAGAAGATCTTTGTCTCCGAGCCTGCAGTCTTTGTTGTAACCAGAGAATCCCCATTGAAAGCAACAGGGCACCCAACGGCAAAACAGAACCCCGCACCCAGCTGCCCCTGCGGGTGTACTTTGGGTGCTAAATTTGACCCCCCCTTTGCCCTGATCCTAACACCAGGAGTTTGCTTCCACAACCCTGTGATTTGCTCATGAGCAGCCATCAACCTTTGGGGGCCCCAATTTAATAGCGTTGTGCCTCAGCACTCTGCACTCGGCCGCCCTAGTGCCGCTGAGGGTTTTTCCAGGAAAGCAACCTTGACCCTGTGGGAACCCTGGTTCTAACCCCAGAATACCCACTCCCACAAAGAAGTATTTACCTGCAAATCATTAACTTAATTTTTCTCCATAGGAATACATTGACTGTTTTTCCTTGAAAATTATTTTAAGTGTGGAGTTGGTTTGTATGAAACACTGAAAAATCGCAAATGTACAAAAAATGATTAACTTACCTTTGCTCTAGGAAATGTCCCAGTTTGATATCTAGGCATATCACATTGAGTAGAAAAAGTAACATAAAAAGTAATCTGAAAAGTAATGTACAAAGCAATCTGTAAAGTAACTGAAAAGTAATTTCAAAACATTGACTTACCTGTAATTCAATCAACTGCATTTGAACCTGCATTCAACTGTAAAACATTGCATAAGATTTTGCAAAGCATTTATTTCACTTACCTGCACCAGGCTTGGCTTGGTTCTAGAAATAAAATAACTTAATATTTTTGATACAAACAAATTGGTCTGAGTTCTGTTTTTGAGTGTGTGACATCATTTGCTGCCTGAGTGTGTACAACAAATGCTTAACACTACCCTCTGATAAAGCCTTACTGCTCGCCCACACTACCACAAATAGAGATTAAGGTGCTATCCACTTTTACATCTGCCTACCTTTGGGCTTCTTAAAAAAGGCTGGTACATATATTTCCACCTACGCTCTTTGTCATGCCTCAGTAAGACCCAAATTTGGTCCTCACATTTCTCATTTGTCTTCCTTTCAAGCCATTGCATAATTGTCCCCTCCAGCTGCTTACCATCAAGACAGCCTTTCTAGCAGCAATAACATCAGTCCAGAGGGTGAGTGAGTTGCAAGCATAGTTATCCAAGTCTCCCTACATGATGCTCTTTGCAGATAAGGGGGTGCTTTGCACCTGGGCTTCAATCTTGCTGAAGGTGGTGACCCCATCCCATCTGGGTCAGTCAGTCACGCTGCCCACCTTCTTTGCTCCCCTGCATCCCTCTAAGGAAGAGGATAGTCTCCATTGTCTGGACCCAAAAAGAGAGTTGTTGTTCTACCTTGCCCACACAAAAGAGTTTCGGGTGGACGACCAACACCTTCTGGGGTATGTGGGAGTTAAGAAAGGTCGGGCAGTGCAGAAACAGACTATTTCTCGCTGTGTCGTTTTCTACATTAGGATACCCTACGCCCTCGCTAAGAAGCAGCCCCCTGATAGAGTACGAGCCTATTCTACCAGGGGGAAGGCTGTGACCACGGCATTGGCTCGGGGTGTCCCTAGTCCCGGACATCTGTCAGGCAGCAACGTGGGCATCTTTGCACATATTTGCCAAACACTACTGCCTGGACAGTCAGGGCCACAGGGATGGGCATTTCGCCCATTTGGTCCTGCAGGGCTTCTGACTATAGTCAATTTGTCCGTAGCCACCCGCCAGGATGGTATGGCTTGGTATCTGTTCAAAGGTAAGGAATCTGAAGCTGGAAGTCTTTATCAGATAAACAAGTTAATTACCTTTGGTAACCCATTATCTGGTAGAGACAATATCTAGCAGCAGATTCCTTACAGACCCACCCATGCGTCCCTGCTCTGCGGACTTATTGTTTAGGGCTCGGGTTGTTCCCTTTATCATGGTCCTAGTTTTGACACACGTCAGTTACTTCACGGTTCTGTGCTTCTGGCGAGAAAACGTGAAAAGTACTGACGTCTGCACACCTGGGTGGCGCCTATGTAGGCGACCGGGACGTCATAACCGACGCTAACAACATCACGTGGAGCCAAATGGAGCCACACGATGGCAAGTGCAAGTGGTACTGCTCACACAAAAGACGCCTGGGGAATTCAAGGGTAAGGAATCTGCAGCTAGATAATGTCTCTACCAGATAATGCGTTACTGAAAGTAAGTATCTTGTTCTTTAGGGTCAGGGCTGATATCATTTAGGGCCCTGTTGGAAGGCGTTCCCCGGGGAGGCTGCGGAATGGGTTCCTGACCAACCTGAGGCCCACCTTTCCCAGAATTAGGCCGAGCAAGAGCAGGGAGGCCCTTCCTGGAAGGGTCTCGCACCTAGGATCGCACGCGCTGCGCTTACTCTCTCTTCGGATAGAGGGACACCACACAGTAGTTCGTTACAAAGCAATAAGCTTTTATCGGTAGTTGTCAGGGATCTTTATGATCCGGCAGGCAGGTGCAGAATTAATGCCACAAGCGGCAGCGATCTTGTGATGATGGGAAAAGGGGTAGCGGGACAGTCTTTCAATCAGTGTCTCTGCGAGGTATCCGGCGCACAGCTCTCAATCCTCGAGCTGAGGGGATGTTGCTTCTCTCGGCAATCTCTGCCGGTTCTCTTGGAGGAGCGGGCCGCGAGTCACTCAGCAGGCACCGGAGAGTCGTAGTTCAGGGAGCCGCGACGGCGTCAGCAGGGCTCAGATGGTTCAGCGTTCAGGGAGCCGCGACGGCGTCAGCAGGGCTCAGATGGTTCAGAATTCGAGGAGCCGCGACGGCGTCAGCAGGGCTCAGATGGTTCAGCGTTCGGGGAGCCGCGACGGCATCAGCAGGGCTCAGATGGTTCAGAATTCGAGGAGCCGCAACGGCGTCAGCAGGGATCAGGTGGTTTCAGAGTTCGGATAGCGTTTCTTCTGTTCGGTGAGCGATCGAGCCGCGACCAGGTCCGCAGGCTCTCGTCAGTCCAGGTCTTCTCTGCCTCTCGTCCCTTCGGCACCCCTTGTTATACTCCCCCTCCTCTTTGAAGTCCGGAGTCCTCGCGGAGAGGGGTCTCGTGCCTGGTGGGTGAGGTGTCGGGGTTTCCTGTCGCTCAGCCCCTTGATCTGTTCAGATGTGTCCGGGAGGGACCCCAGACGCCCAGCAGGAGAGGCGCCCGCTCACCGGGGGCCTGGTGGCCGATCGAAACCTCCCTCGGGGAAGAGTCCAGAGGTGTGACAGAGTCGGCGCCTCTCGGTCTGGTTTGGGGGGGTGTCGTTCTCCCTCGGCCGGGCATGCGTGTTGGGTATCTGGTCGGCCCTCGGGATGTTGGTCCACGGAGGCCGGAAGGCCGTGCCCACGAGGTTCGGCGTGTTTGTAGCGTGACTTGCTGGTCGGGAGGGCCCACGCCACGAGGCCGGTCTCACACGTGCCCCCCCCCAGCTGAAAGGCGGGGAGAACTACCCATCCACTTGGGAGTTCTCCTCGCTGAAGCGGAAGAATCGGGACAGGCCGTCCGCGTTGGCGTGGTCAGTCCCGGGGCGATGTTCCACAGTGAAATCCATCCCCTGGAGAGAGATGGACCAGCGTAGCAGCTTGGGGTTTTCCCCTCGCATCTGCATCAACCACCGCAGGGGTCGATGATCTGTTTGCACTCGGAAGTGTGTTCCGAACAGGTAGGGCCGTAGCTTTTTGAGGGCCCAGACTACGGCGAACGTCTCACGTTCAATCGTGCTCCACCGCTGTTCCCGGGGCAGTAACCTTCGGCTGATGAAGGCTATGGGCTGATCTATGCCTTTGTCGTCGTATTGTGAGAGGACTGCCCCGATGCCGTGTTCCGAGGCGTCCGTCTGGACCACAAACTCCTGGGCGTAGTCGGGTGCTTTGAGTACTGGAGCCGCGCACATTGCGGCCTTTAGGGTGTCGAACGCCTTCTGGCAGGCGGGAGTCCAGTGTATTTTCTTGGGGTGTTTTTTGGAGGTTAGTTCTGTGAGAGGGCCTGCGATGCTGCCATAGTTGTTAATGAACCTTCGGTAGTAGCCGGTGAGGCCCAGGAAGGCTCGGACTTCCGTTTGGGTTGTAGGGGGTTCCCAGGACAAGATGGCGTCGATCTTCGGCTGGAGGGGGGCGACCTGCCCACTCCCCACCTGGTGCCCCAGATAAGTTACGGAGCCGTGCCCAATTTGGCATTTGCTAGCTTTGAGGGTGAGGCCGGCCCGGCGTAGAGCCAGCAGGACTTGACGGAGGTGCTGGAGGTGCTCGGTCCATTGGGAGCTGAAGACCGCTACGTCGTCAAGGTATGCTGCGCTGAACCCTTCTAGTCCGGCCAGGACCCTGTTCACCAGCCGCTGGAAGATGGCCGGGGCATTTTTCATTCCGAACGGCATCACCCTAAAGCGGTAGTGCCCATCTGGGGTGGAGAAGGCGGAGCGCTTCTTGGCTCCCTCGGTGAGGGCAATCTGCCAGTACCCACTGGTCAGGTCGAAGGTGCTGAGGTAGCAGGCGGCCCCAAGGCGGTCAATGAGTTCGTCGGCACGGGGGATAGGGTGAGCGTCTGCTCGGGTGACCGCATCGAGGCCTCGGTAGTCCACGCAGAATCTCAGCTCGGGGGCAACACCCGGGGTAGTCGCTTTCGGGACCAGGACACCGGGCTGGCCCAGGGGCTGTCGGAGGGTTCAATCACCCCAAGGTCTAACATCTTTGCCACCTCGGTCTGGATGCAGGTCCGGACCCGATCAGGGACCCGGTAGGCCCGATGTCTCACTGACGGGCTGTCTCCGGTGTCCACGTCGTGGACACACCAGCTGGTGACCCCGGGGGTCAGGGAGAAGAGATCCGCGAACTGTCCAAGTAGCTGGCGGCAGTCGTCGGCCTGTTGGGCTGTGAGGGCAGTCGACAGTCTCACTCCCTCCACGGATCCATCGGTTTCTTTCGCCCCCAGGGGGTCTGGGAGGGGCTCGGTGTCTTCTTCGGTCCCATCGTCGGTGGCCAGGAGTAGACTTAATTCGGTCCGCACAAAGTGGGGCTTGAGGCGGTTCACGTGGAGAACCCGGAGGGGGTTCCGCGGGGACTGCACATCGATGAGATATGTGACTTGGCTCTTCCGCTCGATCACTTTGAAGGGCCCAGTCCATTTATCTTGGAGAGCGCAGGGTCTCACCGGGGCCATGACCCAGACTTGTTGGCCCGGCTGAAACTCGACCAGCGTAGCATTCTGGTCATACCAGCGCTTCATCTCTTCTTGACTGGCCTCGAGGTTTGCCTCTGCGAGTTCCCTGAATTTTCGGGTCTGGTTGCGGAGCGCCAGGATGTATCGGAACACGTCTGGAGGGGTCCCCCGGGGGGTTGCTTCCCACCCCTCCTTGACCAGGCTCAGGGGTCCTCGGACGGGGTGTCCATATAACAGTTCGAATGGGCTGAACCCCAGGGATTTTTGGGGGACCTCCCGGTAGGCGAACAGGAGACAGGGGAGGAGGACGTCCCACCTCCGGCGTAGGGGTTCCTCGAGGCCCATGATCATCCCTTTCAGTGTCTTGTTAAAGCGCTCGACTAGGCCGTTTCCTTGGGGGTGGTACGGGGAGGTGAATTTGTACGATACTCCGCACTGCTGCCAGAGGGACTTCATATATCGGGAGATAAAGTTCGTACCCCGGTCACTCACGACTTCGCGGGGGAACCCCATGCGGGAGACGATCCCCATCAAGGCCCGGCCCACCACGGGGGCCGTTACGGTGCGGAGAGGGATGGCTTCGGGGTAACGGGTGGCATGGTCCAGCAGAAGGAGGATGAATCGGTGGTCCTGGGCGGTCTTAGGGTCCAGTGGTCCGACAATGTCGATTCCTACCCGCTCAAAAGGGGTACTGACGACGGGGAAGGGTTGGAGCGGAGCCTTGCGCTTGCCCTAACTCTTTCCGCTGGCCTGGCACGTGGGGCAGGACTTGCAGTGGGCCTCCACATTTGCTCGCATCTTGGGCCAGTAGAAGTGGGTGACGAGTCGCTGGTATGTCTTATCTTGGCCTAAGTGTCCGGCCAGGGGTACATCATGGGCCAGGCCCAGGAGAAGACTTCGGAAGCGTAGGGGTACTACTAGTACTCGGGCCGATCCCAACTCGGCCGACTTCTGTTCACTGTACAGCAGTCCGTTCTCCCAGTATACCCAGTGGGTGCCAGTCTGGTCGCCTGCTGCTTGGGCCTCGGCCTGTTGTCGGGGTCCAATGAGGGACGGGCAGGTGGATTGTTCTTGGCAGAACTCTTCACGGGAGGGGCCCCCTTCGCAGGGCCACGGGGCCAGTTCTGGCAAGTCCCCGAGTTTGGTCAGGGTTGCGTGGTCGGAAGGCCCGGATTCTTCGCCGGGAGCGGTTGGTTCGTCCAGAAGGGGGTCGTTGGCCTCTGGTGGTGTATCCTGGCTCTCGGGGATGGTGGCGGTGTTCAGGGGCATGGCCTCTCCCCCCTCGGAGGAAGGCGCCCAGAGAGTCATCGAGCGCGTGGTGGCACATACCCACTCGGGTAGGCCCATCATCTCGAGGTGGGCCCTTCGTTCCACTTGTCCTCACGGGGAGTTCTCCAGGTCGTTGCCCAGGAGGCAATCCACGGGCTGGGAGGTTCGTACCGCTACTTTTAACTTGCCGGTGACTCCCCCCCATTCGAAGGGGACTAGGGCCATCCGGCAGAGGCTCTCGGAATTGTCTGATGAGATGACGGGGCAAAAGGCGTCAGGCAGGATCTGATCCTCGGAAATCAGGTGACAGTGGACCGCCGTGACACTCGCCCCCGTGTCCCGGAGCCCCTCGATGCGGTGACCGTTGACCGTCACCTGCTGTCGGTACTTCTTCGTGTTGGCGGGCAGGGGCGTTCCGGGGACCATCGCCCGGTCCCCTAGGGAGACCAAGGCCATGGCGGCTGGTTCCCATTCTTCGGAGTCTTCGGGGTTGTGGTGGTGGTCCGCTGGTACAGGGGACACTGAGGGTCACTGGCATAGTGTCCGGTCTGCTGGCAGCAGAAACATGTGATTCTCCCTCGGGGTCCCGGCCTCCCCGGGGGCCCGGAGCTGGCCGGAGGCGGAGCTGGAAAGGGCGGAGATTGTCCTCTGGGAGGGCTGAGCGGGGATCCCCCCGGGAGCTCCCTTGGCCGGCCTTGGTTCCCTCCGCCCCTCTGGCGGGGGGGTCCTTGATTGTGGCGACCGTAGTCTCCCACGGGGCCCCGGGAGGTCCGGGTGTTCACCCACCGGTCAGCCTCGACGGCCAGTTTCCGAGGGTCTGTGAGTTTGCTGTCCAGGAGGTGCTGGCGCAGCTCTACGAAGCAATTAGCGGCCAAGTGTTCCCATGCGATTAGGTCGAACAGCTCCTCAAAAGTGGAGACCTTGCTGCCCTTGATCCATCCGTCCAAGGCCCGGCTGTAAAAGTTCACGTACTCCACCCATGTAGTACCGGGTATCTTTTTGCAGTCTCTAAACCGTTGCCGGTACATTTCAGGGGTGAGCCCATATCTGGCTACCAGGGCGTCTTTCATGTGACTGTAGGAGTTCATCACGGTGGAGGGCAGGTCCAGCAGGGTATCTCTCCCCTCACTCAGGAACCGGCCCCACAGCCCAGCCCCCAGTCTTTCTGCGGTACTCGGTGGGAGGTCATGGTGACCTCGTAGGCCTTGAACCATTGCTGAATTTTGTCGTTCTTATAGTATTCTTTCACCACATCCTTGGGGTTGTGGACCTTCGGTTCCACGGTGGAGGAGATGGGTTGTGTTTCTGAGGGTCGGGTCTCCGCCCTCTTGGCCTTGAGCTCGATTTCTTTTAGGCTACGTTCGTGCTCTAGTTGGAGTTTCTTTTCTTCGTGTTCTCTCTGTCGTTTCTTTTCCTTTAGTTCTCTGTGTAGGCGTAACTGCTCTACTGCCAATTTTTTCTCAGCCAGCTTTATCTCTCCTTCGATTTTTAGTTTTGCTAGTTCCAGTTCGTGGTTGCGACTTCTTTCTCGGTCCGCTAGTTCCTCTGGGGATAGGCCCCCCTCGGGGGCGCCGTTCCTCCCCGGGCTGCTTCGTGGTTCATTGGGGTGCTCTCCTTCTGCTTGTGACCGGGGAGTTTCTGCCTCGACCCAGGTTTTTAATGCCCCCTGGAAGTCCTCTTTCGTGCTTAGTCCGGTGGTAGCGATTCCAAAGTCTTTGCAAAATTGTTTCAGTTCTCGGTGCGTATACGATTCTAACTGGTCCTTTTGAAATGCCGTGCTTGGGCTGGTGCCTGCGGCACCTAGGGAAGTTTCTCCTTCCATTCTTCTTGGTGGTGCGTAAGCCATCTACTGCACGATCTCTAGGTGTTGGCTCAGATCCCGTCGCCTGCCACCAAATGTTGGAAGGCGTTCCCCGGGGAGGCTGCGGAATGGGTTCCTGACCACCCTGAGGCCCACCTTTCCCAGAATTAGGCCGAGCAAGAGCAGGGAGGCCCTTCCTGGAAGGGTCTCGCACCTAGGATCGCACGCGCTGCGCTTACTCTCTCTTCGGATAGAGGGACACCACACAGTAGTTTGTTACAAGGCAATAAGCTTTTATCGGTAGTTGTCAGGGATCTTTATGATCCGGCAGGCAGGTGCAGAATTAATGCCACAAGCGGCAGCGATCTTGTGATGATGGGAAAAGGGGTAGCGGGACAGTCTTTCAATCAGTGTCTCTGCGAGGTATCCGGCGCACAGCTCTCAATCCTCGAGCTGAGGGGATGTTGCTTCTCTCGGCAATCTCTGCCGGTTCTCTTGGAGGAGCGGGCCGCGAGTCACTCAGCAGGCACCGGAGAGTCGTAGTTCAGAGAGCCGCGACGGCGTCAGCAGGGCTCAGATGGTTCAGCGTTCAGGGAGCCGCGACGGCGTCAGCAGGGCTCAGATGGTTCAGAATTCGAGGAGCCGCGACGGCGTCAGCAGGGCTCAGATGGTTCAGCGTTCGGGGAGCCGCGACGGCGTCAGCAGGGCTCAGATGGTTCAGAATTCGAGGAGCTGCGACGGCGTCAGCAGGGCTCAGGTGGTTTCAGAGTTCGGATAGCGTTTCTTCTGTTCGGTGAGCGATCGAGCCGCGACCAGGTCCGCAGGCTCTCGTCAGTCCAGGTCTTCTCTGCCTCTCGTCCCTTCGGCACCCCTTGTTATACTCCCCCTCCTCTTTGAAGTCCGGAGTCCTCGCGGAGAGGGGTCTCGTGCCTGGGGGGCGAGGTGTCGGGGTTTCCTGTCGCTCAGCCCCTTGATCTGTTCAGATGTGTCCGGGAGGGACCCCAGACGCCCAGCAGGAGAGGCGCCCGCTCACCGGGAGCCTGGTGGCCGATCGAAACCTCCCTCGGGGAAGAGTCCAGAGGTGTGACAGAGTCGGCGCCTCTCGGTCTGGTTTGGGGGGGTGTCGTTCTCCCTCGGCCGGGCATGCGTGTTGGGTATCTGATCGGCCCTCGGGATGTTGGTCCACGGAGGCCAGAAGGCCGTGCCCACGAGGTTCGGCGTGTTTGTAGCGTGACTTGCTGGTCGGGAGGGCCCACGCCACGAGGCCGGTCTCACAGGCCCTAGTTGCTCTAAACACACCACTGTCAGTGCATTCCATTTCTCTGCGCTCCTGGCATGGAACGTCATGAAAAGTAACTGAAGTCAGCGTGCCGAGGTGGCGCCTATATAGTTGATGCGGACATCACTTCCAGCGTGGTTGACGTCGTGTGGAGGCGACAAACACACCCCACCGATGCGCAAGGGTATTGTTCGAGTAAAAGTCTTCCGGATCCAGCCTGACGCCTGGGAAATTCTAAGGTAAGGAATCTGCGGCTAGATTATGTATCTACCAGATAAGAAGTTACCGAAGGTAAGTAACTTGTCTGATGACATCATGCAAGAGATTTTTAAAGAATGGAGGCATCTACCAATCAACCTATTTGCAGACGCAAACAACAAAAGAATTCCCCGACTATGTGTCCATGTTTTCCCAATCAAGGTCAAAGGGGAATGCCCTGTGGATAAGTTGGTCAGGGAAATACCTTTATGCGTTACAGCCAACTCTGCTGATTCCACGGAGGGGGGTGGCTTGGCGGAGGACAATGGCAGACGCGTGAGCAGAGAGCTCCGAATCGGCCCATAATTTCACCTCGGAAATCGAACAGCCGGGGCCGTTTTGGACATTCTCGGAACCCTTTGAGAGTTCGGAGTACTGAGGAGTATGCTTAGGAGAAACCTGCCGGCTGCTAGTGGTGAAAGCTGGGAGCTGGGTCCCGTGGGGTGAAACGAGCAGCGGAGGCCGTAACAATGGCGACGGAGACGGCCTTCGAGAAACCTACGACCCACCCAGCCAGAAAGTCGAGGAGGACCCTCAGCGGACAACTGACACTGCCCCTAAGGTCCGCTGAGTGTTGCTCAAGTAAGAGGGGTGAGGAGAGACAAAACCCTGCGCCAACGGCGTCTGCAACATTGAGGCCGAGAGCGAGCCTTGGGCGCGAGAGGAGCGCGTTGGGCGGGCCTACTCTCCTCTCGAGCGGACAACGCCAGGGGAGTACAGTGCAACGCATGTGGGAGTCACCTGGTTGGGCAGCAGGGTTGAAGAGTTCGCCTGCATACGGGGGCCCCCTGGGTCATGCTGCTATCTGCGACGCGGAGCGGTCGTGCCCGGGACTGAGGATTGAGGCTGAGCAAGGTGCACAGCTGGGCCCTGTGGCATTTAGTGTGCTGCCTGAACGGGCCTGCATGCCTCAGCGGTCGTAACAAAACCTCCCTGGCCCTTAACAAGTGTGGCAGACTACCTGGGCGCTAACTGCAATGGGGGACATGACTACAGCTGCATGAGGCTGCACCGCGGAGGCCACGTACGCAACTGGAACAGCGGGAGGCGGTGTCCGGCCTGCAGTCGGAAGTGGCTTAGCTCCTGGAAAGAGCCTCGAACTTGGACCCCGCAGTGAGTAATTGTTTCAAGGGCGCTGCAGAAAGGCTCATGATTGTAGCTGACCCAGGTGGCTTGTCTGGTGGTCCCTTGGGGGGAGAGTGGCAGTGCCCCTCCACGAGTTAAACTGTGATACTGGCTTGCGGTGTGCCAGTACTTGATGGGGGGGTCGTGGGGGAGCCCACCTGATGCAGGAGAACGCGCTGAGAGAGGTACTGGTGCCCACGTGGAGAGACGCATGTTCACTGCGGAATACCACCTGGGGGGCACTGTGTTGCTAATTGAAGGAGGGAGAGTTGGGGCAAGGCCGCTTTCGCCTAGTGATATCACACCACCAAGGGTAAACCCAGGGGCCGTCAGGCTGGGGCCCTCCAGGAGCCAGAGGATAGTGCTCAGGAACAGTCACTTACTCCTCTGGAAGACCCGGTGCAGCAACAATTTAATAAAATACTGGAGGCCATAGCTGACACGAAGGCTACCCTCCATCAGGACATTAGCACTGTAGCAATCAGGCTTGGTCTGCTGCGGGAGGAGCATAAGAAGTTATCAGTGAGGGTTAAGGACACTAAGACTAACGTTGCAGTACTGACACCGACGCAAAAGTCTTTGGAATCGCAGATGGGGGCCCTCACAGACAAGGTAAGCTTATTGGAGCGCAGGGCTGATGACGCGGAAGGGCGCAATCGAAGAAACAATGTCAGGGTCGTGGGCCTGCCAAGCCGTTTGCCCCGGGTAGGCCTCCGAGATCCGTGGTGGCCAACCTGCTTCACTTCCATGATAGAGACTTACTCCTGCAAAGAGCAGGAGCTGAGGGCCCCTTCACTGTGGATAACAGCAAGGTTAACCTTTTTCCGGAGTACACGTTGGAGGTACAGAGGAAGCAGGCCTCCTATATGGAAGTCAAGAAAGCGCTGCAAGACGAGAGCCTCCAATACTCTCTGATGTTGCCGTCCCGTTTGCTTATTATTCTGGAGGGGAACACTCACTACTTTGATTCTCCCAGGGATGCCTGGGACTGGCTAGAGACTTAAAAGGGTGAGACGCGCAAGATAGGAGTCTTGGGGCCGCCAGGCGGAGGCCCACGGACCCTGGGAAACATTTGAGTTGTCGACCCGAAGAAACCGCCATCATCTCAGATGGAGAAAGAAAGGGCCGAGGCTTTGCGGGTGGTGGCAGCCCTGGCTCAGGGTCGGAGCCCTACCCTAGAAGAAGAGATCGGGTCTACCAGAGAATCGGCGGACAACGAAACGGACACTTCCCACAGTGATAGTGTGAAGATGCCAGTGGTGACACCTAATACTGCGGATGATATTATTTGAGCAGATGTGGTAAGCTAGAAAGGCTAGGATGTTTAGAGGGGAGCTGGACTCACAGTGACTGTTATAGGTCCCGAGCTATCTTTTTTCATTTTAGGCTGATGCGTCATGGTCAGTGAAAGGACCTCGAGACAGCTGCGCTCCTTTGTACCTCTGTAACTACCAGAGGATTTTGTGTATTTTACAATAGTTTGGATGGGAGCTAGATTCACTGTAACTGTCCTGGGGAGGGGGAGTTGGGGGCTTTGGATATTTACGGGGTTTGTTGGGGCTAGGCATGTCACTAGTGAAGGCCTTCCTGGAGAGCTGTTCGGATTATCGCGATGGGTACCTCAAATGACTTAAAATGTATTTCATGGAATGTGCGGGGTATGCATTCAATGTGGAGGCGTCATAAAATACATGCATACTTAGTCCGTAGAGGGGTTCAGATTGCACTACTTCAGAACACTCACTTACAAGCGCAGGAAGGAGAGGCTTTACAACGCCAATGGCGAGGCCAATCGTTTTATACTAATTACTCAGCGTTCGCTAGGGGAGTACTGATTTGGGTGAGGGCGGGTGTGCCCTTTCACTGCACAAACCAAATTACAGACCCAGAAGGCAGATATTTGGTGGTCACTGGGAAGCTAGATGGAAGAGACATGGGGGCCGATTCACAGAACTAACTTAAGACAAAATCCTAAACTTACTACTTTTGGTATTCACAGAAGTTAGGATTTTGTCTTAAATTTGTCTTAAGACAAACTTAAGACAAAATCCTAACTTAAGTCTGTCTTAAGTTTGTCTTAAGTCTGTCTTAAGACTGTCTTAAGACTGTCTTAAGTTTGTCTTAAGTCTGTCTTAAGACTGTCTTAAGTCTGTCTTAAGACTGTCTTAAGTCTGTCTTAAGTTTGTCTTAAGACAAACTTAAGACAAAATCCTAACTTCTGTGAATACCAAAAGTAGTAAGTTTAGGATTTTGTCTTAAGTGAGTTCTGTGAATTGGGCCCATGGTCTTGGGGAACATATACGCTCCGAACACAGAACAACCTGTCCTTTTCTCACAGTCGTCTGGGAGGTTGACGCCCATTCTCACAGGGTCAGTACTGGTTGTGGGGATTTTAATTGCATTCTGATGTTGTCCTAGATCGCTCACACCCTCCGCTTCCTAACACAGCCACTCATAAAATAGCAGAGCCAAGGTGCAACTGGCAGGAGCATTGGGGGTTGGTGGACTCTTGGAGGGCTCATCACCCTGGGGACCGGGACTATTCCTTTTTCTCTGCTCTGAATGATCTCCATGTTCGTTTGGATGTGACTTTATGCTCGCCGGACGAGCATGCCGGGGTGCAGAGAAGTGAGTACCTCACTAGAACATTATCAGATCATAACCCTATCCTACTCCGAGTACAGTGGTCTTGCACAAGGGCTAAGATACCTACATGGCTCTTACGTCCTGAAGCCTTAGAAGACCAAGTCTTTCGTGAAACAGTGGGCACCAGCATAGCTCAATACTTCCAAGAGAACACTGGTACAGCGACATCTTTCTCAGTGGAATGGGATGCTTTTTTTTGTTTTATAATTCTTTTTATTAAACCAATTCGACAGTCATACAGCAGATATTCATTAGCAATCGATTTCAGGTACAATCGGACATAAATTACACAATGCAATACATGTTACAAGCAGTGTTACCTAGCGGTTAGGGGATACATGAGCCTCATCGACAGTCTGCCTGCTCGGTGGGGGACACACATCGCCTCTATAATGGTTCCAGGCTCCCCATACCTTAATCCACTTTCTGGGGCAGCCCCTGGCAACAAACACCGACTTTTCCCTCCACATGCACCAATCTAGGTCCTCCTTCCACTTCCCCAGCCCGGGCGACTGTGCCGCACCCCACAACTGCGCGATATTTCTCTTGGCTATCATGAACACTAGCGTAGCCCACTGTTGAGTGTGCGTATTTAGATCATTAGGCTCCCAGACATTTAGCAGGCACCTACGCGCCTCCGGGTGGATGTCAACCCCCAGCACGACCCGCATAACCCAGTGCACGTCTCTCCAATACGCTTCTATCCGCCGACAACCCCAGAGGATGTGAAAGAAAGTCCCAGCGTCTCCACACCCCCTCGTACACTCCTCGCCGTCCGCCCGCCCCATGCGAACCAACCCGGGACCCGTTACATATGTCATATGTAAAATATTGAGCTGTACTAGCCTAAGTCTGGCCTGAGTCGCCACCACCCTAGGGGAGGAAACCGCGTCCTGCCAATCCTCATCATCAAGTTCAAGGCCTTCACTATTCCATTTGCCCTTAAGGCGCACTAGTGGATCCTCCATATTGTTGATCAATTTCCTGTAGATAAGGGAAATGGTTTTCTCAGGGATATGCCCGTCTAATACTCTGGCCTCCAGCAGCGAGGCCTCCGGCAGCAACTCACCCGCAGGGACCCGTGCCAGCAACGCATGCCGGACCTGCCGGTAACATAAGTGCTCGGCGTCCGCCATGCCATACTGCTCCTTAAGGGTGGCGAACGGCAGAACCGCGCCCTGACCCCACATGTCCTTAACCTGAACGATTCCTATAAGATCCCACTTATCAAAGCCCTTGGATTTCCAGAGGCTCCCTAGCATTTCGGAATTCCATAGAGGCGTTGCCAACGTCAGTTTACCGTCCCATCCCAAATGCTTGTTGACTGCGTGCCATACTTGGACGGCATGTGCAGTAGGGCCAGTGAGCGGGAACCTACCCTGCCTGGCGTATAGCACCCTAGTATACTCTCCCCCTGGAAGGAGCCACCTATCCATGGCGTAACCGGGATAATTCGGGTTGCCATATATCCTGTGATTAATCGCTGCCAGCTGGGCCGCCCAATAGTATTTCCTGATGTCAGGGAGACTGATACCCCCATCGTACCAATGCAGGGTCAGCTTAGAGAATGCGATCCGGGGTCTGCCGTCCCAAAGGAGTTTCCTCTGAAGGCTCTCAACCTCTTTGAAGTAGGACCCCGGGACCGGATCCATCGTGTTATGTAGCGCATATAGGAAACGCGGAAGGGCCATCATCTTAAAGAGGACCGCCCTCCCCAGCATAGAGAGAGGAAGGGATCTCCAACGCACGACATCTGCTTTAAGGCGCTGCAAGGGTGGGTCTCGATTACAGGCAAAGCGTCGCCTCGGGTCTAGGGACACATAAATCCAGAGGTACCGGAAGCCGTCAATGGCGATTGTTATTGGGCAACCCGGCGGTATCGCCGGCGGTTCGCCCGCAAGCACATAAATTACAGACTTGGACCAATTAACTGTGTACCCAGAATACCGACCAAATATAGCTATGACGTCCAATAAGCATATCAGTGACCCAGAAGGAGCGGCAAGGTAGAGCAGTACATCGTCCGCGTACAGGGAGATCTTGTCTTCCCATTCATGGTTCCACCGCAGCCCCCGAATAGATTGGTCTTGCCGAATCCACGCCGCCAGCGGCTCGAGTGCAAGTGCAAAGAGAAGCGGTGACAGGGGGCAACCCTGACGCGTGCCTCTGCTCAGCTGGAAATCCTTGGACTTCCGATTGTTTACTACCACCCGGGCCATCGGGTCTGCATATAACAGGTGGATCCAGCTACAGAATACCGGGCCAAACCCGAACTTGCTCAGTACTGCGAATAGATAAGGCCACTCGACCATGTCAAACGCCATGGTGGCATCCAATGAAACCAGGGCCGCTGATTCCTGTATCGTTGACGCGCTACTCAGCACCCCAGGGAGGCGGTGCAAGTTGAGTGCCGTGTTGCGATGAGGCATAAAGCCCGATTGATCTGGGTGCACAAGAGTAGTAATTACCTTCCTTAATCTTGTGGCCAACAACTTTGCCAGAATTTTAGGTTCCGCATTAAGGAGCGATATAGGCATGTACGACGCGCGATGCGTCGCAGGCTTACCCTCCTTGTATATGACCACTATATTGGCGACCCTTTGATCGTACGGTAGCATTCCCTTGCTTCTACTGTCTTCAAACATTGCACGGATGTGTGGAGCGAGCTTAGTCGCTGCCAGCTTGTACAATTCAACCCGGGATTCTGATCGCCTGCGCCACCTCCTCATCAGCCAACAGGGACTCCATGTATGCCCCGTTGCCCTCTGAGATCGTGGGGAGCCTTACGTCCCTCAAAATTTCGCTGTTATCCTCTTCCGTGTATGTCCCGGAGGCACTATAGATCGAGCGGTAATAGTCAGCGAAAGCGTCTGCTATGGCCTGCGGCTCAGTAATAGGCTGTGAATCATCACCCTGCAACTCGGGCACCAACGGCGAGGCATACTCCCTCCTATCCAGCCACGCTATCAACTTCCCGGCCTTGTCCCCCAGCTCGTACACTCTGCTCTGGATCCTGCCGCAATGTGCCTGCGCCCTATTTTTAGCAATACTGTTTAATTCCTCCTGCCTCAACCGGTGGAGGCCCTCCGGGGTCACTCCCTGAGCTACCTCCTCCTCCGACCTCAGCACCTCTTCCTCCGCTCGTTTCAGCTCAGCTTGCCCATCTCTCTTCTTCCCCGCTATAGCAGAAACCATCTCCCCCTGATAACTGTTTTGTATGCCTCCCACAGGGTCTGTGGGGAGCTTACCGTACCCACATTTTCTTGGAAGTATGCGTCCGTGGCCTTAATTGCAGTTTTGCGGATAAGTGGATCTGACAAATACCATGGGTTTATTGGGGCAATCCTGCCAGCCACGATACTCCCCACCCTCATTTGAAGCCACACAGGGGAGTGATCAGATATGCCTCGTCCCAAATGGCGGATCTCTTGAATGGAGTGGGCCTGTGCCGCCGGAACCAGGATATAATCAATGCGCGACAGGCTACGGTGCACGCTCGATACGTGTGTATATTGAGTCCCAGTGGGGTTGAGGATACGCCACCCATCCACCATCCCCGTTGTTTCTAGAAAATTGGACAGCCATTTCTGAGAGGGCAACAAGTCTCGCGGCGGGTGCCTGTCTACCTCCCCGGTCGACACCGCGTTGAAGTCTCCCCCCATCACCAGGATACCAAGTGGGAATGTTAGGAAGATGGAGCCCAGATCTTTAAATGTATCCGTCTGCAGACCGGGGGGGACATAGACGGAGATGAACGTCGCCGTTCTCACCTCCCACTGACCCGAAACCCCAACATACCTACCACGGACATCAATCCAGGAAGATTTTATCATGAAAGGGAAAGAGTTCTTCACCAGTATGCCTACGCCTCGTGACCCGGACTTGAACCCCGAATGTGCCACCATTTTGTATCCTCCCCTGTGCAGGGCCAAGCATTTATTCCCAACCAGGTGAGTTTCCTGGAGGAGGACCACATCTGGGGCGTGCCTCTTGACAAATTGACTGACCATCCCTCGCTTCAGCTTGTTCCCCAATCCGTTAACATTCCAACTGAGGACTTTGATCCCCAAATCTCGCTCATTCCCCATATCTCCAGTGCGACCGATGCCCCTCACGCTCCGCCCGACAGTCTGACATTGTCGAATAATAAAATACAACAACAAACTCAAACACAAAACCACTCCCCTGCCCCCCCAACCCCTCCCTCCCTGCACCCCTGCTGACTGGGAACACCCATAACAAACTGGCAGAGTGCCTGTCGCCCTGTCCCCTGTATCAAAAAACAACTAAATGTAGTACTGAGGAGGCAGCCCACTCACCACCCCCGGGTCCCCGTTTACTAACTGTATATGTCCCTCAGTGTCCTTCGGCAGTCCATGCTACGATGCCGTCCCCATTACACAAGTCTCTCATGGGGTTTACTACCCCCATACCTGACCATAAGAATAGCGTCCTCAGGGCTGCCCGCAAACCTCAGGCCCACCCCAGGATCTCCTCTTCCCCGACTCTGTGCCGGCCTCCAGCACCCCGAGCATGTCGGCTCTCGATCCAGTCTGCCGCCCCCTCGGGGGTGTCAAAAAACCACACCCTCCCCTCACTCTCCACCCGCAGTCGCGCCAGGAACATCATGGCATATTTAACTCCATTCTCCCTGAGTTGTTTCTTGACTGCCAGGAATGTCTTCCGCTGTTTCTGCACCAGCTGGGTGAAGTCCGGGAAGAAGGAGAGGGTGGCATTCTCATAGTGCAGAGGAGCCGACGCCCGGGCCGACTGCAGGATAGCGTCTTTGTCTCTGAAATTCAGAACTCGTGCGATCAGGGGACGGGGGGGCTCTGGCTTGGGGCGCCCACCCGGGAACCGGTGAGCCCGCTCGATGGTGAAGAAGTTCCCAAGTCCCTTAGGTTTGAGGTGATTAAGAATTAAGTCCTCCACAAAGAGATCCGGCGCAGGCCCCTCCGATTTCTCGGGCACCCCCAAAATGCGAACATTGTTCCGCCTAGACCTCCCTTCATAGTCGTCCAGCTTGCGCTCAGCCAGCGCACAGAAGCCCTTGAGATCGTGGACTTCCCGCTGAAGGGTTCAGTGACTAAATATCGAGGGACAAAATATCGACTATACAAAAAATCGACACTAAAATATCGAGCGACAGAATATCGACTCCCTATCTACAAACAGGTAAGTACTAAAATTTCGAATCCAAAATATAGACTGTCAAAATATAGTTAGCCAAAATATCGAATTTTTTAAATGTATTAAAAATAATATAAAATTAATTAAATATTAAAAACAATTAAATAAAACATACATAATATAATATAAAATAGCTTAAAATGTAAACATAATATAAGTAATTTAAAAAAGTCGAGATTTTGTTGGATACTGAGAGCGTAAAAATTACTATTCCCACTCCAGTGAGTGCAACAGTAAGAAAAGCGTTGGATAGCGTGGGGGTAAAAATTACTATTCCCACTCCAGTGAGTGCAACAGTAGGGAAAACGTTGGATAGCGTAGGGGTAACAATTACTATTCCCACTCCAGAGAGTGCAACAGTAGGGAAAGCGTTGGATAGCGTAGAGGTAAAAATTACTATTCCCACTCCAGTGAGTGCAACAGTAGGGAAAACGTTGGATAGCGTAGGGGTAAAAATTACTATTCCCACTCCAGAGAGTGTAACAGTAGGGAAAGCGTTGGATAGCGTAGGGGTAAAAATTACTATTCCCACTCCAGTGAGTGCAACAGTAGGGAAAACGTTGGATAGCGTAGGGGTAAAAATTACTATTCCCACTCCAGAGAGTGCAACAGTAGGGAAAGCGTTGGATAGCGTAGGGGTAAAAATTACTATTCCCACTCCAGTGAGTGCAACAGTAGGGAAAACGTTGGATAGCGTAGGGGTAAAAATTACTATTCCCACTCCAGAGAGTGCAACAGTAGGGAAAGCGTTGGATAGCGTAGAGGTAAAAATTACTATTCCCACTCCAGTGAGTGCAACAGTAGGGAAAACGTTGGATAGCGTAGGGGTAAAAATTACTATTCCCACTCCAGAGAGTGCAACAGTAGGGAAAGCGTTGGATAGCGTAGAGGTAAAAATTACTATTCCCACTCCAGAGAGTGCAAAAGTAGGGAAAGTAATGATTTAAATTAAATATAAGATGACATTAATTATCAATACTGATAAAAAGTTAATTAAAATTAATTACCAATTAATAACAATTAATTACCATTTAAAAATATTAATTATCAATTGATAAAAATGTAATACCAATTAATAATAATTAATTACCAATTACAAATTAATTATCAATTATCAATACACATAAAAAAAAAAAATATTTACTTTATTACAATTAATTTACTTCCCACCCAATTCCCCTACAAACCCACAACCCACTCCCCATAATAAAAAATACAATTCACTTTATTATCAATTAATCAATTAATAAAAATATTTTTGCAAATAATAAAAATTATTTAGCAATTCATACAAATTATTTACCCATTAATACAAATTTATTACCAATTATTAATTAATTATCAATGAATTATCAATACACATAAATAAAAAATTAATTATTTACTTTATTACAATTAATTTACTTCCCACCCAATTCCCCTACAAACCCACAACCCGCTCCTATTAATAACAAATACAATTAACATAATTATCAATTAATCAATTAATATAAATTAATTACCAATTAATAAAAATAAATTACCAATTAATAATTAATTATCAATTAATTAATTATTAAAACATATAAATATAATTAACATTTAATTAACCATAATTAAATTACTTCCCACCCTATTCCCCTATAAACCCACAACCCGCTACGGAATTAAATTACGCAATAATTAAATTACATAACATTCATTTGTTTAAATAAATTAAACATACATTACAACAATAATACATCATTTTAACACATATACTACCATACACAACACACAAAAAAATTCGATATTATGGTAATCTATATTTTAAAATTCGATATTATGGTATTCGATATTTTTAAGGTCTATATTTTGGTAATCTATATTTTTAAGGTCTATATTTTGGTAATCGATATTTTGTACCCCAATTTCGATATTCTGACCTATCTATATTTTGTAGAGTCGATATTCTGTCCACCCTATATTTTAACTTCGATATTCTGGGCAGTCGATATTTTGGAATCAATATTTTGGGTGTTTACCCCGCTGGTGAGCAGACACATCCTCCGCCAGGCGGGCCATTTTAGTGTCAAGAGTCTTGACCTTCTCATTGACTTTGGTGAGATCCGCCCGTATTAAGTTAACTTCGATGGAAACTGTATCCAGCTTATGCTCCAGGGATTCCAACTTACATTCAAGGGAGGACCTCACCCCTCCTATAGCAGTCATTACATCCTGCAGAGTCAGCTCCGGAGGGGGGGTCGCTGAGTCTCTCCCGGCCTTTAATGCCTGTCTCTGGTCCGTTGACGGATCTTTAGGCTGCGTATAGCGATCCAATTTATTGGACTGAACCTGCTTGTTGCCTTTGTTGATTCGTGGCTGGAACTTCTCAGCTTCCACTCTGCTCCCCATTGCGCCAGATAGGCACTACTGCGCCCCAGTACGGCTGACGGCCGGCGTGTCCCCCCTACTCTGGCTCCACACCCAGCGGGTCACTGGCGCTCCCCGGACTCCAGCAAAGGATTTCCGCGGCCAGCCACCGCCTGCAACACCTCCTCGCCGCACCCCAAGTCGATCCAGCTCCCGGGGGGGGGGAAGAGGGGGGGGGCCCAGAAAGAGCACCTCACTTGTGCCCCCTACCCGCGACCGCCTCGCCACGGTTTATACGCCAGGCGTCACAGGGCGTATAGTCCAGATGCTCCCCCAGGCGCCGTGGACCCGATCCCAGCTGTTCCGCGGCCGGTCTCGCTCCCGGCCTCCACGCTCCGCCGGGGCTGCACTGCGGGTCCGCCTGTCTAATTAATGCCGGCGAAGGGGGACGACTTCAGCTATTCCATTTAGGGGCCCAAGCGCCCAAAGCACGCACCTCCAGTGCGAAGGCAGGAAGTTTCTGCGAGGCGCCCACAGCTCCGGCGCCTCGCTCACTACTCCACGGCTCTGAGCGCACCCAGGCTCGCGCCTTACCTCAATCGGAGGGAGGCCACTGCCGGCGTATGCCACCGAGGGAAGGTGCCGGAGCCGCAGACCCTCCCGTCCGCCGCAGGCACTCTTCAGGGGAGATCACCCCCGCAGCCAGCACCCGCCGGTCCGCACCGCCGCCGACCTCTCACATCCGGGCCGCCTCCTCCACACTCTAGCTCCCGGCTCGAAGACCGCTGCAGGCCCAAACCGGCAGCGTCCCAAGCTCAGCCGGGCCGGGGGCTAGAAGGACAGCGATTTCAGGAACGAGCACCGCTAATACAGGAGCGCAGTCACACGGACAACTGGGTCAGGATATTGCACAGGATCGTCGGTCCCCGGGGTGGCGACCACGGAGCCCGGTGTTTAGGCGGCCATCTTGGTCCGACGCTTGGCTCCTCCTGGAATGGGATGCTTTTAAAACGATCATTAGGGGTCGCTGCATCTCAGAGGTAGTGGGGGTGAGTAAAGTGCTCTTAAGGGATGTGCATGAGGCAGACCTGCACCTTCGAAAGGTAGAGCGGGATCGCCCTGAGAGACCAGATAAACAAGGGGAGCTCTTGGAAGCGAAGGAGGCTGTAGCAGCGCAATTAGAACGGTTACGCTGCTTTGATTACAAAAAATATATTGCCCACGCAGAAAGAGACAAATCTGGGGCTCTCTTGGTGTGGCTAGCTAATCCGACTCGAAGATGCACACTGATTTTGGAGCTCAGAGATCACCATGGATATGCCTTGTTGCACTCAACAGGGTATTAATGAGTTATTTGTTGGGTATTATACAGATTTGCATAAAAGTAAATCGGCCTTGACAGGGGATGCAGTTAGGCTACTGCGTTTGGATGGAGAACAAGCGGATGCGTTGGGGCGAGATATTGAAATCTGGGAGGTGAGGGTGGCTATTAAGCAAATGGCGAGGAATAAGATCCAAGGGATAGATGGGCTCCTGATTGAATTTGACCTAACTTACACTGAACAGTTGGCGCCTAGATTAGTGACACTATATAATGAGGCAAAGTGGGTAGGTCAACTCCCCGCAACGACACGGGAGGCAGTTATCATCCCGCTCCTCAAACCTGGGAAGCCACCTTGGGACAGATCTGCGTATCGCCCACTATCTATGCTTAATACGGATTATAAGCTCCTGAGCTGTATTTTAGCCACCCGACTCCTCCCCTATATGTCGACGCTAGTGCATAAAGACCAATCCGGGTTCATCCCGACCAGAATACAGCTATTAATGTTCAATGCTTATTGCAGATTCTGGAAGCTGATTTCTATTCGAGAGACATTGCCAGTATCTTTGCAGTAGACATCGAAAAAGCATTCGATAGTCTTGAGTGGCCTTACTTTTTCCACGTAATGGATAAATTTGGACTTGGGGATAAATTGGGGATAAGTGGACGGCCCTATTATACAAACACTCCACGGCGAGGGTTAAAACAGGTGGGTTGCTATCTGACATCTGTGACGTAACCCAAGGAACGAGACAGGGATGGCCACTGTCCCACCTCTTGTTTGCTTTGGCTGTGGAACCGTTAGCGGCCAAGGCCAGGACAGGACAGCATTACCAAGGCCTACATGTGCACGGACAGATTCACCATTTTGCCCTATATCCAGATGACTTGCTAATGTTCCTGGCGAATTCGAGAGAAGCGCTCCGAGGGCCGAAGGAATTGCTTTGTGACCTTGGCACGATGGCGGGGCTTTGAGAAAATTGGGCAAAGTCCTGCTTATTCCCGAACATTAGTGATAAAGACGGCCTGCAAGAAACAGCTGGGGTTAAAGGGGAGTATAGATGCCTGACATATTCAGGTATGCGGATATATCATGCACAGGAAGATCTGTTGGAGGGCAATATTGGCAGAGCAATCAGGACTGAAGTGTAGTTTTGACTTATGGGGGAGGCTCACGCTGTCAGTGGTGGACGGGTCGCTTTACTTAAAATGGTGGCCCTCCCGAGACTATTGTACTATTTTGGGACCTTACCGTTTTGGATCCCAGTGCAATTTTTCAGTCAACTTAGGATCATGGTTACGGGATTCCTATGGGGTTCCAGTAGACAGAGAGTAGCGGTGGCTGTTTTAATGCAATTGCCGTCAGAGGGGGAGTGGGCAGTGCTTGATTTTGAGGCTTATCACCTAGTAGCCCAATTACAATGGCTCACACAAACAATAGTGGCTAGGATGCGATTGACAGAAGAGATGAGGGACAGAGCTCCGGCGCTGCGAGTACCCTCCCAAATTGTGCTGAAGCTACCTGTTCGAACCCACAACTTCCCAGGGGACCTCAAAACAACAAGACAGTGTTGGAATAGGAGCTTGAAACTGGCGAGGATTGAAGTTCCCCATGCGTCTGACATCCCTCTATCCATGTGTGAGGTATTACCTCATGGAGGTACCTGGAGGGGGCTGGTGAGTTAGAGAGAGAAAGGCCTGACCACTATCGGAGATTTATATGAAGATGGCACTATGCTTCCTTTTAACGACTCACAAGACCAGTATAACTTGCTGGGGGGGAACCTTTTGTTACATTCTGCACTCACTGTGGCTATCCGTAAGCATTGGAGGGGGGGGTCCTCATTGAACCGCAGACATCGCTGGGGTGTCAATACATATTGTCGGCGGCAGGAACCTTTAAAGTGGTCACATGCCTCTATAGACGTATGACACAGGAGATGCTGCTGCCCCTGAATGCACTGCGACTCAAGTGGGAGGAAGATGTGGGAGCGGAGATCCCGGAAAAATCCTGGGCCGATATTGAGGAAAGGGCACTTTTACATATTACATAGAGCCTACCTTACCCCAGCAAAAATAAATAAATACTTTGACACCAGCTCGGCTGCGTGTCTGCGCTGTCACAGAGAGGGAACAGACTTCCGTCATATGTTCTGGGGATGCTCGCAATTAGATACTTATTGGTCAGACGTAGTGACCTTACTAAACGAGATCACTGACAGGGAATTGGAACCGGTATATAGGGCCATGTATACTGCATTGGTTTCCCCACACGGCCAAAAATAAGATTACAAGCAAATTCTTAGACATGGATCTCTTATTGGCTAAACGGGAAATCACTATGCATTGTAAAACGCAGAGGGGCCCCAACATAGCCAGATGGAAGAAGAGCTTCATTAAATGGGTGGAGTGTGACGGAATAGTTAGGATGCAATTAGCGAAGAGGGCGGGAAGTGAGATGGCACTAGAAGCGGCAAAGGCATTGGAAACATTAGGGGTGCTCCTAAAGATCCTAGACAGTGATAGTGATGAGGTTCCCGTGATTGCCACTCCTGAAGTAGCAGACTAGATAGATTGCCCCTGAGCTCGACATGACATGGTGACCCTACAAACAGCATGCAGCGTGACTTTGCATCCGCCGTGAATTTACCATTGCAATGCTATTCTTTGTATATTAGTGAAATTACAGCACAGCAGACCTACACTGCAGTCTATAAGGAAAGTTGAATGTGACATGCCTGGGGGGAGGGTTGGGTGGGGGGTTAGTTCTGGGGGGTTAGAATAGAGTTAAGATTTGAAATAAGACTGAAACGAGTGCCGTACGATTGCAACACAATGTGGGATTTGTTCTTTTCAATTTTTATTTTTATTTTGGGTGGCGGGTGGAAGGGGGAATATCATGCATAGAATAATTAGTATAATTGTGTTCTTCATGATTGCATCATTGCTCACCCTTTTGTATGTATTTTGATATGAAACTTTACAAAGAATGTGTTTGTACAGGCCTGCAAACAACAATAAACTTTGTTTAAAAAAAAAAAAGTCCAGGGCCAGAATGATCCTCATAGCACTGGAATAGTATCACAAGTGGCGATTCACGGACTTGCTGTACCTGTTGGAGAGGCCACACAAGAGGTTGCCATGCAGGCAAGATCGCCTGTACAAGCTTGGAGGGCAGATTCTCCATCCCAACCTTCCCTCGCTGACCTTGACAGCACGGCTCTTGAATACCACAAATATAGACATTTAGGCCTATTGGAGGAATGTATGAACCTTCTCAAAGTCCAAAAGACCCTCCACCAGAAAATTGTATTCCTTCAAACGGAAAAGGTTTTATTTGTGGTGTGCCCAAAATAATATCCTTCCAATTGTGGGTCAAAAAGATGTAATTTTACCTTACCATCTCCATTTTTCAAAATCTGGTCTGCAGTTTTCTTCCATAAAGTTACATTTCACAGCCATTATAGCTTACAGAATGTCCCATACACGGACCTTTTTCTTACAATTGCCAGTGGTCAAGGATTTTTTAGAAGGGCTAATAAAGGTATGTCATCCGGTTAGATCACCTTCTCCCCCGTGGCAACTTAATGCGGTTCTTTCACGATTAATGGGCTCTCCTTTCGAACCAATACACAAAGCCTTATTGCAACATCTCATGTGGAAAGTGGCTTTTCTAGTGACCATTACTTCAGCACGTAGCGTCAGTGAGATCCAGTCTCTGTGTGCTTGTAGGAAAGTAGAATCTGTTTTCATGGTTACCCTCACTTTTTGCTGGTATAAGTATGTTCTTTTGACTAGTCTGACTAGGATCCTGCTAATCAGGACCCTAGTCACAGTGCTTCCTCCCTAAATTGCCCATGGTAAGTACTGTTGTACATCCACAATCGACTACTGGTATACCCTTGTAAGTCTCTAGTATATGGTACTAAGTTACCCAGGGCATAGGTACACCAGGGGTCTCCCATGGGCTGCAGCATGTATTGTGCCACCCATGAGAGACCACTCAAATTGTGACTACAGGCCTGCCACTGCAGCCTGTGTGAGTTGGTGCTAGCATGCCTCACGACAAATATACATTTTCTTATATCAGTCCTGAAGGCAGGGTGCTTGGTTATAAGTGTGAGGGTGTCCCTGCATGAGGTAAGCACAACCCTGGAGTCGATTCTCCAGGCCTTCTAAGTGTGGTTAGCCATTTTAATATATATAGTGGACATCAGTCATTACGAGATGTCTAACTATATTGTGGCTGCACTGAACCCGGTCATGTTTGGTAGCAAACATGTTGGACTCCTACCCAACACCGATTCCAGTGTTGGCAGTATGACCCCTGGTTACAGCCTTTCAGGGTCTGACAGCAGGTTAGTGCTGCTGCGGACCACATTCACGATTCTGCCTTCCTGCTGCTGAACCAAGCTTGAGCTGGGGAAGGTAGAACAATAGGTTTCCTGTCGCAGGGAGGTGTGCCCACATTCCCCAGACAGGACTTGGTGTGTTGTGCTGGGGTGCAAGCACTTGCCAGATTCACCAGACTGCTTTGAAGAGCACATTTGGTGCTCTCCTTGCATACTCCAGTAGGAACCAGTTCAGGGAGCTCTTGGCTCCTGCTCTGGCGCAAAACTGGACAAAGGGCATAGGAGTGTCATCCCCTCTGTCCAGCTCCTCCTTTGGGAGGGACCCCTGAGTCATTCCAACCCTTTCCCTAGGGTACTTAAGGACTTACCTATGGGTGGCTATTAAGAGTTGTCATGGGACAAGACTCAAGACGGAAACCTCATCACTTATCAACCGTCTGGACACTTGGACTTCGCCTGGAACCGAGACTGCATCAAAGAAGACTCGTGCTGCTCCTGGTCTAGCTGATCTGCACGTCTTCTTCGTCGTCTGTGTCTCTTCCAGGTTCTTCAACAGACTTGTGGGTATCACGGACACCCAAAGTAATCTCCCTTGGAGTGAAGAAGTCACGCCCCTGCATCTGCAGGCACCGCAACGAAGCTGACCGGTCTGCTGCTCCCAACGTCGCACGAACTCGGACTTTGAAAGTCTCACCAATGCAGGTGGCGGTTCCACAACTCCCTCGAGGCCTGACCTATCCTCTCTGCAATTTTGAGGCCAGTGTCCCTTGACGGAACCGCTGGGACCGAACCCCTGTGCACTGTGTTGATGTTCCGTTGCCAAGGCTTGTTGGCTCTGCACTCCAGAGATCTTCAGGATCCAAGAATCTCCAGCATTTCGTCCTGCCAATTACAGCATCCTCAACGCCTCCTCTGCACCGTGGGCCTTCCTTATTGGTGAGCTGCTCAAGGTCCTCTTGCAGCTCCTGTGCCTTTGGCATGTGGGTCCTCTTGAGGGTTTCCTTCTGCTCCAATGGGCCAATTCTTGCTCAGGGTCCGCTCTGACTACCATGAATTGTGGTGAGTCTCTTGGACCTTCCTGGCCCTAATGTTGCTCCTTCTTCGCTTTCCATGCCTGTTCCAACTGCCAAGGCTTGTTCGTGCTCCCGCTGGACACCAAACCCCTTGCTCTCGACTTCTGATTTGGGACAGCTCGTGCTCGGCTCCTGGTCTTCCTCAGCGTAGCCTGGTTCCTGGGGTAGCCACACCTTCTGTCTTCCAAAGGGTTTCTTCAGGGTCCTCTGGGAAGTGTCCTTCTTCTTCAAAACTGTAACCACAACTTCCCCGTTGACTTCTATTTGACACCCAACTATGTTTCCACTCTGCACACTGCCTACATGGGGTTCCTGGGTACTGACCTTGGGCAGTTCCCTGTGTCCCATGCTCCTCTGAGTCTCCTGGTCCAAGTCCCGACTTCTGTCGCAGTTTGCATTACATTTTTATAGTATATGTTTTGGTCTCCCCCTGGAGACCACTGTATTTTGTGCTACTGACCTTATTGCAATAGAAGCATTATTGTGTATTTGTGTTTACATCTCCGAGTAGGAGATATACCAATGTGTTAGTGAGTGTTGTGTAATAAATAGACATATTTCTATATATGCACCGTATGATTCTTTTTCAGCTTACCTACAGTACGTGATTAAACTTGTAAAACAAGCTGCTTGACACTAATTCAAGATAAGCCTGAAGGCTGCTGTCCACAGCTACCACTTTGAGAGCTTTCACAGGGTTATTAAAGACCACCAAAATCACTATAAGGGTTGACTGGATTAACGCAAGGTGCTTCACTAAAATAAGTGTGCACCATATACTAAGCCAACCTCCTACAGAGAGCTAAAGAACGTTATACAGTTTTTCACTCTAAAAGAGTGATCATGAGGACTCACCTTAGTTTTCTCCCCAGGGTAGTTTTTGTCTTTCACATTAACCAAACTATTTCACTGCCAACTTTCTTTCCAAAACTCTTCTGCCCCAGCTGAGAGGTCTTTGCATTCTTTAGACATTAAAAGAGTATTAAAGTTCTTTACTTAGATAAAACAAAAGACATCGGACAGTCTGACTGCCTCTTTATCACCTATGGTCCAATGTGAACAAGCATAGTGTCCTCCAAGCAAACAATCTCTAAGTGGATAGTTTAGGAAGCGTGTACAGAGTCCAGTGGATCCCCAGAGGCTTTACATAGGGTAAAGTAGATAATACATTACTCTCTTTTGTGGTAGTGTGATTGAGAAGTCAGGCATATCAGAGAACTGTGTTAAGCATTTGTTGTACACACTCAGACAAAAAATGATGCACACACTTAAATACTGAATACAAGATCAATTGTTTTGTATAATAAAATATTACATTGTTACTTTTGTTTCAAGAAGTAAGAGAAACTCAGTTGCAGGTAAGTACCGGTTTTAAAATAGCAATACTTTTCAGGTACAATCAAATGTGTTTTGCAAAAGCAGTAGAAATACTCTACAGGAGTACTGAAAATACGTTGTGGTGACAATCCACAGAAATAGAACTTAGCAAATGCAAACAATAGACAGTGTGAATAAGAAAAAATGGAATGCAATCCTATGGAAGGAAAACAGTTATGCACATTTACAGGTAAGTACTGGACTTACACTTCCAGCCTTCAGGGGTTTACACCAACACTGGGCAAGGGTCAGATCAAGGTAGGTACTGCACCACCAGCGGCACTCGGGCGGCCTGGAGCAGCGGGTCGCTGGGACAAATGTTAGTCAATGGAGACTAGGTTCACACACAAGAGGTTCTGGTTGCAAGTAACTACCCATGGTTTCAGGGCACAGGCCCGGGGGTTGAAGCAAGCACAGGGGGGCCAAAAGCTTGCACCAAGCATACACCACCAGCGGCACAGAGGTGGCCGGGTCCAGGATGTAAATCAGAGTCTGGCACCCAATGCAAGTAAATGGGAATCTCGGTTGCACAAAGAGGCTGCAGGTTTGGACCAGGAGGTTGGACGAAGGTGACCAAGAGCTGGGCAGGTTAAGTTGAGATGTCAATGGAGGCCTGGGCTCCCAAAAGTCAGGGCTGAGGATGTGGGGGTGCATTTAGGTGTTGGATTTTCTTTACCGGAGCCAGCTGGGGTCAGGGGGACCCTTCGTGATGATGCGGCAGGCATCTTCGTGGAGTCCAGGAGAGGTCAGCCAGCACTTGATTCAAGGTCAGGATCGCTGGGGAGACTTGACTGGCCTGGTGAGCCACTCAGACTCAGGCCGTGGGTGTCGGATGCAGAGTGGGCAGGCATCGCGGTTCTACATGGATCTAGAGTCCTTGTAGTGGGATTCTTCTGTACAGGGCCGCTGTCCTTGGGAGATCTGGTCTTTGTTGAAGAGCAGGCAGTCTTCCCCGGGTTTCTGGAAGCTGCTGGCTGCAGGACAGGCATTGTCTTCTTTGCAGGGTCTTTAAGTGGGAGACAGGCCAGTAGGGCTAGGGCCAAATCAGTGGTTGTCTTCTTCGTCCTTCTTTGTAGGTTGCAGGAATCTGAAGTTCAAGGTTCAGGGGTGCCCCTAAATTCCTGAATTTAGGGGCATTACAGGGACTGGCAGGTAGTAGCCAATGAGTTACTTACCTTTAGGGTAACTACACCCTTTGTATGTCCTCTCCCTTTGGGGAGGGAGCATCCCCTAACCTGATTGGCTAAAATCCTTCTATCCAACATGGAGGATTTTCCAAGGAGGAGGTCACTTCAGCTCAGGGCACCTTAGTGGGGGTCATGGCTGTGAGGGGACACACCACTCCTGACTACTAATTTTCCCACCGCCTTGCCGTAAAAGTGGGGCTTGGTCATGGGGGCAGGCATCGCCAGTAGCTGGAGAGGTCCTGGCTAGCATATCAAAGGGCAGGAAGCCTTTGAGGCTCACCTCCCTGATTGCTGTTCCTGCTGGGGGTGGGGGTATAGGTGAGAAGCACCACCACCCCATGCAGGCTTTGTTCCTGACCCACGAAAGCACAAGGGCTCCCAACTCAGGTGGTCAGAAACATGTCTGTGTGTGGGTGAGTGGTGCAGACCAGTCAGCTGTACACTAGGGAGTTGGTTGTTTTTAGGGGGCATCTCTAAGATGCCTTCTGAGTGCATGTTACAATAAATACTGGCATCAATGAGAGTTTATTGTGCTGATAAGTTTGATACGAAATAACTTAGCATTCAGTAAATCCATTATGGAGCTATGGAGTTCGTAATGACAAAGTCACAGCCCATATACTCAATATGGCTTCACTGCACTTACAATGTCCAAGAATGGACTTAGACACTGTAGGAGCATATTGTTCATGCAGGTATGCCCTCACTTGTGGTATAGTGCACCCTGCCTTAGGGTGGTGAGGCCTGCTAGAGGGGTGACTTACCTATGTCACAGGTAGTGTTTGTGGGTATGACACGCAGGGATGTGTGCCATGTTGACTTTTAAGTTTTATCTGCACCAAAACACATAGTCAGCAATGGCAGTGGGTATGTGTTAGGTGAGGGGTCTCTGAGGGTGCCACAATACATGCCAGAGCCGATAGAGGCCCACTCTGGTCACAAGGCCCTTGGTACCAGTGGTACCTTTTACGAGGGACTTGTATATGGGCCACATGTGTGCCAATTGTGGAAAGAAAGGTACGGTTTTGGGAAAGAACACATGCTCTGGGAACCTGATTGGCAGTGACTCATTGCACATTCAGTCAAAGTGCATCAGATATCAGACAAAAAGTGGGGGTAACCATGCAAAAAGAGGCACTTTCTTACAAATAGTTTCCTGTATAGTGTTTCCCTACCAGTTAGCCAACAAATACTTACCTGCCAGACCTAAGGCCCATTCTTCTAGGAGTTAAGCGGAAGCTGCTGCTCTGAGAATTGTACCCATTTCCAAAACATGTAAAGCTATAACATGGAGATCGGTACATACTTTTATCAGGCTTTACTGTCTAGACTAAAACAGATACTCAAGTTGGACAGGCTTCTTTAAGGAATCTTTTTAGATAATTGTGACAGCTGCTGTTACATATTTTCGTGTGCATGTTTGTAGGATGGGCAGCTATTCTATTCAGTGCTTATGACTATTGATGAGGATCCCCGGGAAGAGAAGGATAAATTGCTTATCTATAGTTCTAGTTCACTTCCTGGGGAATCCTCATCATTGTCAGAAACAACCCTCCCACCTCCCTGGACACATTTTTAGTGGAATCTCTTACATATCCTTTGTGTTCTGGATTCAAAATAGCCATAAAAAAGACCTGGCCTAACTGTCACCTGTGAGGCATGATGAGATACAGGGGGTCCTGTAAGGTCTTAAAGGTACGGTGCCAGTTTTGCTCTGTTATGCTTTGAATGCAGGAAGAACAAAAGAAATCCCTAAGTAAAAGACTCAATAGTCAAAGTATGGATCATGTGTTGGACACACTACTGCACAAGCACTAAGTAAAGAGTAGCAATGGCTAAAAAATGTAGTAAAAGTCAAATGAGTACAACAGAGCAATCATAAAAAACAATATAAAACCGATATAATCCAAAATAAATTTCATTTATTCTGTATAAATCTGATGTGTACATAAACAAATTGATTGGTAACCTTGTGCTTGAAAGCAGCCATACCAATCAGCCTCACCTTATGACAGCCTTATGCGCATCCCAGACCGTCTGCGGTGCAGTAGTCATGTCATTTATATAGAAGTATTCCCTTGTTATCTACTTCAAGTGCATCACCACTAGGTGATCTAGTAATAGAGCTCTGTCCAATGTCCATCTTGGAGGGGGGCCCTAACACCCATCCTCAGTCCCAGGCGGACCGCCAAATGGTCTGGCAAGTGGGCTGGCAGATGTTCCACCTTACTAACCATCCTACTCTCTCCTTGAACCACAAGAAAATAATCAATCCTTGAGGCATGGCCATGTCTCCTATTCTTAAAAGTATTCTTTTGATCACCCATCCCCTTTTCTCTCCACACATCCTGCAGTCCAAAGTCCTGCATGCAACATCTGAGTGCTGACCTCATTTGTGGTAGGTTTGACTCTATGGATGACTTTATAATTGGCCACCTATCCTTCCTAGGGTCTATTAATAAATTTAAATCACCTGCCACGATTATGGGGGCAGTAAAATCCAACAATTAGTTATACAGGGATTGTAATGGTGAAGGTTCATCCATATTCAACCCATAATAACCAGTGATGACGTATGGTTTCCCCCTGATCCTAGCTTTAACTACCACCCATCTCCCTCTAGGATCTGAGTAAGCCTCTATTATTACTACTTTTGCTGCTTTCTTAAATATGATAGCCACCCCCTTGACAGAGCAGTTTTGATTAGTGCATATCGAAACATCCACCAATTTTTATTTCTGTGTTGCCTCCTCCCATTCCGATTTTAACAAATGTGTCTCCTGCAAGATAATAATCTCGCTGTCTACCATTCGCAGATATTCCAATATCTTCTTCCTCCTCCTCTTTACCCTAAACCCGTTAACATTCCAGGATAATATTGTAATCATCATTAAGATTGGTATTGATGTGCTTCGGACCCTACTTTCTCCCTCCCTCCACAATCACTCTAAAGCACAAGTTGTGACATTTTTTTCTTCTTTTTTCCCCTATATGCTTCCAACTCCCCTGTGAAGAAATGTGTGTTACAAAATTCATGAACACCCCCACCAACCCCCCCTGGAGAACCCTCCCATCCTTCCTTGGGCTGAACATGTTTGCCCTTCGAGGCCCTGCATGCTCTGGTCTGGACCCCATCTTGCATCTTCTACTGTGTCTTTAATCTGGTTTATAAATGACTCCACTTATTGGGGTTCTCTGAAGTTATGCATCTTGTTTTGTCACATAACTCTTAGGGACGCGGGGCAACACATTTGCGCTGTTGCCCCCAGCGATTTCAGTTCTTGAATAAATTTGCCTAGCTCCCATTGGCGATCTTGGGTGACCCTGGAGATGTCGGAGCGGATGCTAAACGACCAATCATCTTATTAGTATATACCTGCCTTAAGCACCTCAGCTAAGATCCTCTCCTTCAGAGAATAGGACTGAAAGTTAATAAGAAACTTCCACGGATTCTTCCTTGCCCAGTGATGTTGAAAGGGTCTCTATGAGCCCTTTGTATATCTTTCTCGAGTACTGATGGTTCCAGACCCGGAATAAACTCACAAAGCAGATTCACTAGAAAACTTTTGACACTTTCACCTTCTTTCCCCTCTGGCATATTTAGCGATTTCAAGTTATTCCTTCGAGCAATATTCTCCATCTTGTCCCTTGATTTTAGTGCCTTTATTTCCTCTCAGTTTTCCTTGACTTCCTTACCACGATCCGTCGGAGAGGCCTCAACTACTGCCATTTGCTTCATCAAAGAGGTCATTTTTTCCTCCAATGCCTCACAAGACTCCTGAATCTTGCCCTTGTTTCTCTCAGAGATGGTGAACTTCTCTCTCAACTCTAAGATCCTGGACTCCATCAGTTATTCCACCCCTGCATTTGATAGAGCCGCTTCAGGTATCTGTTGATCGGAACGTGTACTGGTTATACAGCTGGGGTTATTGTGATTTGGAGTCGGGTGTTTGCTCCGGCCTTGGTTTTGTACGCCATCTTGGCCCCCATGTAATTCCGGGCTCGAAGACTCTACCTTAGTCTCTTCCTGAGACACTTCCTTATCTGTCATCGCCAGAACCTGAAGCCTATTGCTGAGAGCAATACTTGCCTCCGCAGGTCCCCTGCGACTCTCTTCCGAGGCAGGGATTTTTTCCAGAGTAATCATTTCGCTAGCGTCAAAATCCAGGGAAGGAGAAGGCAGCCTAGCTTGCACCTTAAAAAAGAGCGCAGAGACGGTGTGATTTTAGGCTTAAGAGCCTTACCCTTTTTCCTAAAAGGGACAGATAGCGGTGGGGCTAGAGGTTTACCGTGCCCCCCTTTTTGTTTCTGGGAAGTGTATACTGGTAGCAAAGCTGCACTTTTAATTGGGGAGATGATGGGGGGGTGCCTAATTTCCTTGTTCGTAAACAGTAGCTTATTCCCTGCTTCAAGTTCCCCTCCCTCTGTTGAGGGGTTTGTACAGTTTTCTCCTGGTTCCTCTGATCCCCTCCTTCCTACACCTTATCAAAAAGTGAAGCCTGTGTGCTTTTTTTACGCCCCTGGGCACTTACGGAAGTCATGCTCACTGACCCTGCCCTCTTCCGTGGTGCAAGATGTTGCCTCTCCCCAGCGTAGCTTTCACTTTCCACTGTCAGGCTCCTGTGCTGGCTCTGCTGTGGTATTGCTCTGGAGAGACTAATCGCTCCCCGGAAGCAAATCTTTCCCACAGCTCTCCTGGACCGCCTTGCACTGATGGCTGCCTCTGCCCACCGTGGGGAGCCTTCCGGGGTTTGTTCCTCCGCAGCCCGCCTTCCCTCGCACTGAATCTCCGTGACTCGCATCAACGCCAGGATGTGGATCTTTCACTGGAGAAAACCCACAGCGGTAAGCTTTTACTGATTATTTTCTCTGCCGCCCCTCAGTATGGACCAGATCACCTTTGCGTCCCCCACATGGTGTGGAGTACCACAGTTACCCACGCATACCGCGCTTCATCCCCAGAGCAGGCAGGGAGCCACCGACCGGACCTCAAACCCAGCCGCCATGTTCTCCACGCCTTTGAGTGTTTTTGAAAACATTATCAGTGTTAAATATATATAGCAAGGTGTATTGTTGAACCAGTGGCTGTATGAGTCCATGTATGGATGATTCAGTGGCTTTGTGACTGAGTGTATAAGTGCGTGATTGAGTGTCTCAGTGAATGTAGGGGTAAGTGACTGGTTGTGTGAATGTCTGTATCAGTCAGTCAATTGGTGCTAGAGTGACTGTATAGGTGTGTAAGTGGGTATGTGAGTGGCTGTCTGGGTGAGTGATTGGTTGTCTGAGCACCTGTTTTGGTGTCTAGGTGGGTGGGTGAGGGGTTGTGACTGTTTGTATAGATGGATGAGTAAGTGGATGAGTCAGTGCCTGTATGGGTTAGTGATTGCATGTATAAGGGACTGCAGGGGTGAGTGTGTGTGTGTATGGTTGTGTGGGTGAATGAGTGGATGTGTCAGTGGTATATGTGTGAGTAACTGGATATGTGGAAGGCAGTATAGGTGAGTGATGGGATATATGAGTGACTGTATGGGTGAGTGAGTGAATGTGAGAGTGACTGTATGAATGTGAAAGTGACTGTATGGGTAAGTGTGTGCTTGTGTAACTATGGGTGAGTAAGTGGCTGTATGATTGGTTGTATGGATGAGTGAGTAGGTGTGTGAGTAGCTCTATGGGTGACTGACTCAGTGTGTGAGTGGCTGTATGAGTGGATATGTCACTGGCTATATTAGTAACTGAGTGGGTGTATGAGTGGCTGTAAAGTTGAGAGTGTGGATCTATGAATCAGTGAGTGCGTGTTTAAGTACTGGTATGGGTCTAAGTATGGTTATGTGAGATTGGTTGTGGGTGTATGAAAGGTTCTATGGGGTGTGAGTGGGTGTGTCATTGATTCTGTAGATTATATAATCAGTAAGGTCATTTGAGATGTCATCATTGATGTCACTGACCATGATGTGATGTGTGAGGTCATAAGCAGTGCATTGTGGGTGGTGAGTTATAGTTAGCTGAGCTAACTTTAACTGCTGAATTTCACTGGTTTGGTACGAGTGAAATCTGAGCCTAACTATAACTACCCTGTAACCTTTGTTTTTTCAGTGAATTTATAAGATGTTTTAAATTCTAATTCCTAACTATAACGTGCCCATAATTTTTTTTAGTGAATTTCAATCTTTTTTTTAAGTAGGAATGGCGTTTGCAGAGTGGTGGTGAAATGGGGCGGGGCCTCTGACCAGCTCTCCGGAATCCCGCTGTGTAAGACTTACAGAAAGTACCAGGAGGGCTTCTTGGCCCCCAAGTTCCTTCAGCATAAAAGAGGACTTAATTTCCAAACCAGTAGTGCGCCAGGCGATGCGTTTGCAGAGTGGGGGAGAAGCGGACGTGGCCTCCGAAGACCTCTTAGCAATCCTGCAGTGTGGGACTTACTGGAGGTAACTGGAGGAATTATTTGCCCCCAAGGACCCTTAGCAGCCAAGGGTACTTCATGTGCACCAGTGGTGCACCAGAAGGCGGGTTTGCACAGTGGTAGAGAAAGTATGCTGGCCACAAAGACCTCTCAGCAATCCCGCAGTGTGGGACTTACTGAAGGTAACAGGAGGAGTAGTTGGCCCTCAAGGACGTCCTTGGGGGGCCAATAATGCCTCCTGTTACCTCAAGTAAATACCAGAGAGCGCGATTGCTTAGAGGTCTTCGGAGGCCACACCCCCTGCATTATGTGATTTAGCCCTGGGGAGGTAGTGGTCCCCAGGGCTTGTAAGGGTGCAGTGTTGCCCTCTGCATAGTTTTTGCTTAAAGCCTCAGGGAGGTGGTGGTCCCCAGGGCTGCATTTCAATAGGTTTTTGGACTACCAGATATCTATATTTTTTTTACTTAAAGATCTCTGCAACTATTAAACGGATTTACACCAAATCATAACAAGCATTGGCATAGTCAATAGGTCTCGCTTTTGGGACCTTATAAGTATTTAGTTATGCAACTGTTGCATAGTTAAACACTTATAAGGTCCCAAAAGCGAGACCTATTGGCTATGCCAATGCTTGTTACCATTACCAGGGTGATCAGATAGCTCCATGTCAGAGAACACCACATTTGCATTCCTGGGCATTTTACAGGTCATTGTATTCTGGGAGTTGTAGTCTGGGTTCATTTCAATTGGACCAACACAGCTGATGACAATATTATGTAAGGCAAAGTCCAGCAATGGAAAAGTGGTGTCACACTAGCGTTATACCACCTGGTCACAAGTCACTGTAACCGTAAAGCATAAGGTAACTCAATCTAAAAGCATGCACATGCTGTTGATTTCAAATCCAGGACTGGCAAGAGGTGTCTCACATGATATGGATCCAATTAGAAGCAGCGTGAGAAGACACTCCGGGGGTGGTGGCAGGAATAATGACCATATGTCAAGCATAACTAAGGTTTACCGGATGGCTGCAGTTTACCGACTAGTCCATGTTCTAGTTTTTTTTCTGTTTTGCGGTTTTACATAGCGTGCACTCGCCCTGAAGGTATTGAAGCATTAATTTTGGGAGGCACGGGGAGATTAATCGATTTGTCCAGAATACCAGGATTTTGAGCCGACGTCGGGGCTCGAACCTGGTTCCCCAGCATCGATGTCAGCAGCTCTGGCCATTAGGCCATATCCTCTCCAATTGGGGTCATGGGCTTAAATTGTATAACCAAATGCATTCTGGTGAATACAATTCGATAAATAGATCACCCCTTTAGAAGAAAATTCTGGGGCAGGATCAATGACCCCTTGGCATCATGCAGTCTACATGAACTGCGGGGCACAGAGGTTACATTCCCAGTTAGATAGCTGAATGGGTGTCGGAGATCTTGGGCTGATGTGTACAGATTCCCGTGCTAACCCACCTGCTCTGTATATGTATGATCCGCAGTTAGGATGCTCGGGCGGTTAGCGCGGTTGCTGTGGAGTTCGTCTTCAGGAATTCATCTGCTTGCCTTGGGTAAGTGTAAAGCCCAAAGTCTAGGTGAGTCAATGAAGCTGCAGCTTCCAGCCCAGCGCGACCCCCTCCCCTGCTTGTCCCAGATGTGGTTCGGGGGGTTGCACTACGGCAGCCCCCCGGCGGCTTCCATATCGGCACAGCAGGGTGGACATGAGGTGGGCTGTTTTTCCATTCAGCGCTCCTGCGCCGAATGGGATAATGGGTGATGAGGGCTCACCTCTGTAATTGATGCTCTGTAGTGAGTAATGACATCCCCTTGCGAGGTGAGTGTGGGGGGTAAATGATAGCCAGGCTGGTGCTGGGGGGGTTAAAGGTCACGGGGCCTGGGATTCTTCGTAGGGGGGGGTTCTTTCTCTTGACTGCACATCCACAGAGGGGTTAGAGAAAAGGGGGCACAGAGATAATCTCGTGCACCTCCGAGGGATAAGTGTGTGTGGGTGAGGGGTGATGCGAGCTGGAAGGAATCAGAGTTTTTTTTAGCAGAGTGTGGGAGCGATCTCAGACGTGGTCAATCACTCTGGCAGGTCAAATCAGACGAACAGGCAGGCACGTTGAAAGAGAAAAGCTCCATGGACCACATTATATTTATTTATTGCAAATTTATATAGCGCAAACTCTGTATTGGAGCGCTTTACATGAGCACCCCCGTGTAATGCCAGCTGCTGCAACAGGGGGAGGGACGGAGTCTGAGGAGAGAGAGCAGAGGAGGAAAGAGCAACAGAGAACCAGTCTGCCAAGTAGGTGCGAACGTTAGATTGTAAGGATCAAAGGGTTGGTTAGGTGTGGCCCAAAGAAGAATTAGAGGGTATGTTTCACTTGTGCGGCCGCTAAAGTGAAAGTAATCATTTCGCGGGCGCTTTGATGTTCGCAGTGGCCACGCGGCTCACTGAGAACATCAAAGCGCCCGCGAAATGTACACGCAGGCTGCCAAATGGTGCGCGCGCCCAGCGCACATGCACTGTAGTTGGGGGCCTGAAAAGCACTTGTTTGCACTTCCAAATCCCCGTTTTCTATAGCTCTCGTCAGAGGAGCGCTAAAGCGCTTGCTCAAGCGAGACCTAAAAAGCACGTTCTCTGGACCAACATCTAGCTTTCTGCCACATTTGGTGTAATTCCGTTCATCGATTTGGGCTATAGTCCTCTTCAAAAAAATGAAAATTCCCCTTAGACTTAACATGGGGAAAACACGTTTTGGCACCCTCTTTTTGCTCAGCCCCTGCTTGACGGATCACCCCATGATTTCCAACACAGCAGCTGAACCATAAAGGGGAAGTTTTTTGAAAATGTCATAAAGATTTGTCAAGCGGTGCCAAAGTTATTAGCAAAACAAAAAAACTTCTCCTATAGAAACTTTGATGCTATCTATAACTACCTACTGGTGACCGTCATATCTATATCTATATCTCCATCTCCATTACCTACTGGCGGTCGCCAGTAGGTAGTTATAGTTAGGACCACGTTTCCATAGGAAATCCGCAACATTCTATTTTGAATAACTTTGGCGCCGGTTGACGAATCCTCGCGAATTTTTCAAAATAGGTGGGGCGCTACGCTCCGCTCCTACCCTGAAAGTCTCGGGGGGATTCGTCAAGCGGGGGCTGAGATAAAAGGGGGGTCCCAAAACGCGTTTTTCCCATGCATTTTTCCATAGGACCTTTAGACACAGCTACAGCCCGAACGGCTGAACAGAATTACTTGAAATTTGGCAGAGAGGTAGTCCTCAGGTCAAGGAAGTGCCTTTTGTAGGTTTGGTGTAAATCTGTTCAGTAGATTCTGAGAAAATAGCCTTTAAATCAATATATATATCTGAGCCAGCGTACGGTGCGCTTACGGTGCGCTTACCGTACGCGTACGGTGGCGTGCGCGAGCGCGATTCTGATTGGTTGTTAGATCTTAGTAAACATTCGAATCGGTCGAAACCAGGAAGCGGCGGCCGCCATTTCGTGTGTTTCACTCAGAAAAAAAAGAGTGATATCTTGAAAAGGGGGCAAGGGAGAGAGTTACAGACCCCCTAACATTTGTAAGGGGGTCAAAGAAGGACAGAAAAGTACAAAGAAAACATTTATTGATTTTAAAAAAAATCGCGGGGTACGCGTACGGTGAGCTTAACGTACGCGTACGGTAGAAAAAAAATAAAATAAAAGAAATGAAATGCAGATTTAAGAGTTTAGATATTAGGGGGCTCTAAAAAGAGCCGTTGTGTTTATGAAGTGATTTTTTAGTGGTACCTACAAGTAAGTACCGATGCAGAGTCTAAGGTTCAAGAGGAAGATCTGTTCCCTTCATCAGTGAAGTGCACACCATCTCCTCTATAAATGTCTTGCATGTCGTAACGCAAGTTGTTGTGGTAAATGGAACCCATACCATAGTCACGGAGGAAAGCAGAAACAGATTTGTTGACGTGCTTTCTTGCTTTGTCAATCTGTGGACAGAAATGATTGGACCAGTTCCATTTTTGCCTTTGGCATATGTTAGAAAACACAAAGGCAGTTTTAGGGAAAAGTGAAAACAGTTGTGCAAAGGTGTCCTTCATAAGCATTTCCAGACCTACCCCAGTCAAAGTGCCTAGGTCATTGCCACCACAGTGCACTATTATGAGGTCAGGGTGTTGGATTTGCATGAAGGATTTCACCAATGGCATCAATTGGTGCCACTTTAACCCTCTCTGACCAATCCATTTAATGTCTACATTTGGCAAAGCAAGGTCTCTCACCATATCTGTTTTCTCTGCATACTTTTCACTCCAGAAGACATAGCTGTGCCCTACAATCCACACTGTGAACATCTTCAAAGGAGAACTGGATGCACTCAGGAGGTGTAATTCAGTAGAATGGTAAAAAGAAATGAAAGACAGTTTGGAAATGGGGGCATACATATTTTTTTTATAAAAAAAAGAACTGATTGGCTGTTTCATACCATTCTACAATAAAAACTAGGCTGTATGTGTAAATTAATAGAAGCATGTTTTGTATTGGTACAGAAAAATGTGTTACCAAAGAACAGTACTATGGATTTGCTGTTAGGTTTGAAAAGTCAAGCACTCTTGCTCTTTGGAAATGAAACATTGTTTGGTGAACTTCTGACCTAACTCCACACAGCAGTGTTCCATGAGCTGTTGCTATGGTAGCAGGCAGAAGTCAAGTTGGGGGAAGGGTACTAGGCAGAAGTCAAGTTGGGGGAAGGGTACTTTTGGAAAAGGGTTGGTTTTCAACCAATAGAAATGTGTGATTACATTTGAAAAAAAGGGGGAAGCACTGAGATTTGAAATTAACATGTATATGTGTGGAAAAAGAGAGGGAAAGTTTGCCATTATCTGGTTCTGCTGAGAGGAGAGAGGTGTAAAGAACAGAGATCCTGGCTCTGATAATCTGCTGTTTGAGTGCCACATTTCTTTCACAACTAACTAATTTTAAAGGTGAGTTTAGAGTTTGAGAGGGGATGTATATGGTAAATTAAGAAATGAATAATAGAAATGGAATTCCTTTTGTTGAAGTTGTGTTTATCATTTTCTGTTTTGGGAGAAATTTAAATGTGAGGAACATGTAAAATAATATGGACTATGTTTTCACGATAAATTAAGGTGTACTGGTATAAATAAGGAATACTTTTAGGGTTTGAGGTTGCACTCAGTAATGCAAATACATTCAGCATTACTAAGGCTGGTTGCCCTTGCTGGAGTGTAGTCAGTCACCCAGGTTACACATGTTGTTGGTCTCAGAAAGCTGTTTGGTATTGCTCTGGTGATTTTACATTTGCATTAGATGGAAAGGGGGAGGTATTTTTTTATGCAGAAGCAGACTCTTAGCACACAGCCAGCTGCTTACCCTCTGGAATCATGCACAGTATTCACAACCGAGTGGGGTTTGAGGTTTCAGTCAGTAATGCAAATACATTCAGCATCACTAAGGCTGGTTGCCCTTGCTGGAGTGTAGTCAGTCACCCAGGTTACACATGGTGCTGGTCTGAAAAAGCAGTTTGCACATGTGCTTTTTTAAGAATCTGAAAAGTGGATTCATAATGTGTCAGTCTGTAAAAGTGTTTATCACTTGCCAAAAAAAAGAGTAGTAAGTGTGCTTTCAAATTGGCAAAGAAATTTCGTTTTGTGACTAATATGAAAACATGACTCTGTGTGCAAAAAGGAATTACAGGCAGAGATTTATTGCGTATTGCTCTGGTGATTTCACAGTTGCATTAGATGGAAAGGGGGAGCCATTTTTTGGTGCAGAAGCAGACTCTTAGCACACACCCAGCTGCTTACCCTGTGGAATCATGCACAGTATTCACAAGCGAGTGGGGTTTGAGGTTTCAGTCAGTAATGCAAATACATTCAGCATCACTAAGGCTGGTTGCCCTTGCTGGAGTGTAGTCAGTCACCCAGGTTACACATGGTGCTGGTCTGAAAAAGCAGTTTGGACACGTGCTTTTTTAAGAATCTAAAAAGTGGATTCAAAATGTGTCAGTCTGTAAAAGTGTTTATCACTTGCCAAAAAAAGAGTAGTAAGTGTGCTTTCAAATTGGCAAAGAAATTTCGTTTTGTGACTAATATGAAAACATGACTCTGTGTGCAAAAAGGAATTACAGGCAGAGATTTATTGCGTATTGCTCTGGTGATTTCACAGTTGCATTAGATGGAAAGGGGGAGCCATTTTTTGGTGCAGAAGCAGACTCTTAGCACACACCCAGCTGCTTACCCTGTGGAATCATGCACAGTATTCACAAGCGAGTGGGGTTTGAGGTTTCAGTCAGTAATGCAAATACATTCAGCATCACTAAGGCTGGTTGCCCTTGCTGGAGTGTAGTCAGTCACCCAGGTTACACATGGTGCTGGTCTGAAAAAGCAGTTTGGACATGTGCTTTTTTAAGAATCTGAAAAGTGGATTCAAAATGTGTCAGTCTGTAAAAGTGTTTATCACTTGCCAAAAAAAAGAGTAGTAAGTGTGCTTTCAAATTGGCAAATAAATTTCGTTTTGTGACTAATATGAAAACATGACTCTGTGTGCAAAAAGGAATTACAGGCAGAGATTTATTGCGTATTGCTCTGGTGATTTCACAGTTGCATTAGATGGAAAGGGGGAGCCATTTTTTGGTGCAGAAGCAGACTCTTAGCACACACCCAGCTGCTTACCCTGTGGAATCATGCACAGTATTCACAAGCGAGTGGGGTTTGAGGTTTCAGTCAGTAATGCAAATACATTCAGCATCACTAAGGCTGGTTGCCCTTGCTGGAGTGTAGTCAGTCACCCAGGTTACACATGGTGCTGGTCTGAAAAAGCAGTTTGCACATGTGCTTTTTTAAGAATCTGAAAAGTGGATTCATAATGTGTCAGTCTGTAAAAGTGTTTATCACTTGCCAAAAAAAAGAGTAGTAAGTGTGCTTTCAAATTGGCAAAGAAATTTCGTTTTGTGACTAATATGAAAACATGACTCTGTGTGCAAAAAGGAATTACAGGCAGAGATTTATTGCGTATTGCTCTGGTGATTTCACAGTTGCATTAGATGGAAAGGGGGAGCCATTTTTTGGTGCAGAAGCAGACTCTTAGCACACACCCAGCTGCTTACCCTGTGGAATCATGCACAGTATTCACAAGCAAGTGGGGTTTGAGGTTTCAGTCAGTAATGCAAATACATTCAGCATCACTAAGGCTGGTTGCCCTTGCTGGAGTGTAGTCAGTCACCCAGGTTACACATGGTGCTGGTCTGAAAAAGCAGTTTGGACATGTGCTTTTTTAAGAATCTGAAAAGTGGATTCAAAATGTGTCAGTCTGTAAAAGTGTTTATCACTTGCCAAAAAAAAGAGTAGTAAGTGTGCTTTCAAATTGGCAAAGAAATTTCGTTTTGTGACTAATATGAAAACATGACTCTGTGTGCAAAGAGGAATTACAGGCAGAGATTTATTGCGTATTGCTCTGGTGATTTCACAGTTGCATTAGATGGAAAGGGGGAGCCATTTTTTGGTGCAGAAGCAGACTCTTAGCACACACCCAGCTGCTTACCCTGTGGAATCATGCACAGTATTCACAAGCGAGTGGGGTTTGAGGTTTCAGTGAGTAATGCAAAAACATTCAGCATCACTAAGGCTGGTTGCCCTTGCTGGAGTGTAGTCAGTCACCCAGGTTACACATGGTGCTGGTCTGAAAAAGCAGTTTGGACATGTGCTTTTTTAAGAATCTGAAAAGTGAATTCATAATGTGTCAGTCTGTAAAAGTACTTTTCACTTGCCTAAAAAGTAGTAGAAAGTATGCTTTGCAATTGGCAAAGAAATTTCGTTTTCTGTCTAATTTCAAAGCATGACTTTGTGTGCACACAGGAATTATTTTTAGATATTTAATTTGTGAAGGTGTTATTGTGATTTTCATTTATAGGAAAGGGGTTTATAGTATTTTAAGATTTCTAAAGAACATAAAAAATGTAGTAATATATTTAAATAAAATAAATGATTTTTTTTTTAGTTTTTTTCAGGTATTGCTGAAGAGCAGTGAACAAAATTTAAGATGCCTACAAAATCCAGAGTAAAGAAAGACCACAAAAAAAACCTATATTTGAAGACAACTGGAGGACCTAAGTTAGTTGGAGATGCTCATGTTGGGAAAAAGAAAAAATCTTCTGGTAAGCAAACAAAAGATTTTTTAAAGAACATATTCAAAAAAAGGAAAAATGTACAAAATATCTGTACTGGAAAGAATGTTTTCAATAGAAAAGGAGAGGAAAAAATTGAGAATTTAGTTAATGCAAATATACCTTCTGCAACTAAAAAGATTAACTTAAACAGAAAAACAGCGTTTAAAGAGATACGTAGAAAAATGTTTCAGAGAAGAGTTATGTCCAATTTGATAAAGGATGTGAAGAAATATAAGCAAAAGGCTAAATTTTACAAGAGAAAAAAAGAAATTGAAGCCATTGCAGCAAAGGCATTAGAATTAAAAAGGAAACTATTAATTTTAATTTTGAATAGGATGCGTACATTAGATAAAATGGTTAATGTACTGAAATCACAAAGCAAAAGGAAAAGAGTAGTGAACAGAACAAACTTTTGTAAAGTGTTTTTAGGAAAATGGATGCATAGTTCAAGTAGTGAACCTTTTTTTAATGAAGAGAGCTATTTTCAAAGTAATAGTTTTCTGCATGCAGTTGACACCAGAGGTCGTGCTTACGAAGTGAAAAATGGTTGCATAATGGAGAAGGAGATAATGGTTCCAAGAGATGAGGTACAAGTGATGGCGGATGAGGCTATGGGGAGACGTCCTAAAGCCCCAGTGTACACTTGGAATTGTAGTAGTATTTGCACTGTGCGTCAGGAATCTATTGATAAATTTCGTGAGTTTCTAAGAGAATATAGTAAAAAAAAGTGTAAAACAGAAGATTAAGGTGCTTCAAAGTCTAGATCCATGCAGAGTGAGAGAGAATACTGGTTTGCAGGGTCATTCTCTGGCTTGTCTATCTAGAAAAGTGTGTATTAGTGTTTTCCATCATTTTAGAATGCTGGCTGTTCATCATACTGAAATGAGAACGTTTGTGAGACGGTTGTATTTTGCTAAAAGTCCAGCAATAAAGTTAGATGAATTGAATAGGGCTCTGTTCTGTGGGTCAAGTTAGATGAATTGAATAGGGCTCTGTTCTGTGGGTCAGTATCAGATGTAGAGAAGGTTGTTGATGAAATTCAGTTTTGTTACTTTGGTCCTGAACAAAACAGTGCAGAAAAGGACACAGTAAATGAGGAAGAAGTGGAAGAGAATGTACAACCATTTGTAAGTAAGACATTTAATGATCACATAACAAAATTTGAAAAAATCTCTAATGAAAGACCAAATATTACTTGTATTTGTTGCCGCAGAACTCATTATAGAAAACAAACCAGGTATGTTGATCTCTATAGAAAAAGTGAAAATGAAGATAATTATAAGTGGAAGGATTTTGCCACATATATATTTCTTGAAAATTGTTTTGAATTGGGTGAAGTTCAGCGTATTTGTAAATACTGTTATAACAAATTAGAAGAAAATAGAATGCCGACCAGAGCTGTACATAATAATTTAGAATTGGATGTTATTCCTGCCGAACTTTCTGAATTAAATACTTATGAGTCTATACTTATTCAATGTGTTCATCCGTTCCAGACCATAGTACGTATGGAGCCCAAAACTGGTAAATTACCTCCTTCAGATTTACTGAGAGGTTTAAAAGGTAGAGTGGTATATTTGCCCTTGGATTTGAAAAAAAATATGGAAACTATTGATGCAGATACTTTGGAAACTGAACCATTAGTTATTCTGGTTAATGGTGTACCTACAAAGAATAAGAAGATTTGGCAGGAGCTGGTAGATGTACGGAAAGTACAAAGAGCAAATTTGTATTTGAAAAGGAATAACAAATGGTATGAATCAATTTATATAGAAGAAGAAGAAGAAGAAGATTTACAAGAAGACACAGAAACACCAACTGGACAAATTGAAAAAGTGGACAAGTCAAAGGAAGAAGAAATTTATGAACATTTTAGCATACATCCTCTTCATTCAAAAGAAGTTATGGGAGACACTATTGATCTGTGTCAGATGAAGAAAGCAAAAGGAACTCCCGTGAGTGTATGGGAGGAGAGCTTGGAAGCTCGATGTTTTCCCCAGCTGTTTCCTAAAAGAAAAGGAGGACGATACGATGAACGTCCAGAACAGATTCCAGCTTCTGAGTATCGGACTACAAGACTATATGCAGAAGATCCAAGATTTCGACAAAGTATTCCTTATTTGTTCCATCTTTTATTTGAAAGCGACTTGTCTGCATTATCATATGCAGTAAATCACATTTTAAAAAGTGGAGTACATTTACAAAATGTGTCTGCTAAGGATTTTATGGAGAAAGTTCAGCACCGAGATGATCATTTGGAAACACAACTGATCAATCTGATGGCTTGTCAGCGTGGGACTAATGAATATTGGTACCGACGCCATGGTGAATTAAAATGCATGTTACGGAATTTAGGAACACCAACATGGTTCGTTACCCTAAGCTGTGCTGAGTACGCTTGGGATGATTTACTGGATTTTCTACGAGAGGCAAATTCAAACATTAAAAACATCGAATACAAGACAGCAGGAGAACTGTGCTCATTGGATCCGGTTAATGTTTGCAGATATTTCAATCATAGATTTGAGGCTATGATGTCCTTCATCTGCAATAAAAAAAATCCACCTCTAGGAGAAGTAGTGGATTTCTTTTGGAGAAAAGAGTACCAGGCAAGAGGTGCTCCTCATATTCATATGCTGTTGTGGATCAAGGATGCCCCAAAGTTTGGAACAGATGCTGATGAAGTAGTGTTATCTTACATTGAAGAATATGCAACATGTGCTATACCAAAAAGCACAGAAGAGAAAAAGTTAAAGGAGCAAGTTTTACGTTTCCAAAGTCATTGGTGTGGAAAATACTGTCGACGGAAATACAAGAGCAAAGATAAATACTACACTAAGGTGCCAATTCCGATCCGGTAAAAAAATTCCCCGTCCGACTCGTATCCGGATTTTTTTCCGTCCGAATCGTCAAAGTAGCGTACAAACTGCCAAGTACGATTCGAACGGAAAAAAGTCCATACGAATCGCATTGGGAAGATTTCCCCACACGTCCTCGGGTCGGGAAAAGTCACCGACACGTCCCCGGGCGAGAAACCCACCGTGCGGAAAAATAAAGTCCGACTGCGCAAGTACGATCCCTCCCGTCCTCCCCATTTCACAACCGTACGCAAAAAACACCGTCCGAACCGAACTCCCATAGCAACCATGGAGACATGTGCCCGCATACGCGCCGAACACCCCACCACCCCCCGCCCGCGTATGTACGCCCCGAACCCCCACCCGTGTATGTACGCACCAAACACCCACCCGTGTATGTACGCCCCCGAACCCCCCCCAGCCGTGTATGTACGCACCGAACCACCAGCCGTGTATGTACGCCCCCGAACCCCCCCCAGCCGTGTATGTACGCACCGAACCACCAGCCGTGTATGTACGCACCTAACACCCACCCCAGCCGTGTATGTACGCACCGAACCACCAGCCGTGTATGTACGCACCAAACACCCACCCGTGTATGTACGCCCCCGAACCCCCCCCCAGCCGTGTATGTACGCACCGAACCACCAGCCGTGTATGTACGCCCCCGAACCCCCCCCAGCCGTGTATGTACGGACCGAACCACCAGCCGTGTATGTACGCACCAAACACCCACCCGTGTATGTACGCCCCCGAACCCCCCCCAGCCGTGTATGTACGCACCGAACCACCAGCCGTGTATGTACGCACCAAACACCCACCCGTGTATGTACGCCCCCGAACCCCCCCCCAGCCGTGTATGTACGCACCGAACCACCAGCCGTGTATGTACGCCCCCGAACCCCCCCCCAGCCGTGTATGTACGCACCGAACCACCAGCCGTGTATGTACGCACCAAACCCCCACCCCAGCCGTGTATGTACGCACCGAACCACCAGCCGTGTATGTACGCACCAAACACCCACCCGTGTATGTACGCCCCCGAATCCCCCCCCCAGCCGTGTATGTACGCACCGAACCACCAGCCGTGTATGTACGCACCAAACACCCACCCGTGTATGTACGCCCCCGAACCCCCCCCAGCCGTGTATGTACGCACCGAACCACCAGCCGTGTATGTACGCCCCCGAACCCCCCCCCAGCCGTGTATGTACGCACCGAACCACCAGCCGTGTATGTACGCACCAAACACCCACCCGTGTATGTACGCCCCCGAACCCCCCCCCAGCCGTGTATGTACGCACCGAACCACCAGCCGTGTATGTACGCCCCCGAACCCCCCCCAGCCGTGTATGTACGGACCGAACCACCAGCCGTGTATGTACGCACCAAACACCCACCCGTGTATGTACGCCCCCGAACCCCCCCCAGCCGTGTATGTACGCACCGAACCACCAGCCGTGTATGTACGCACCAAACACCCACCCGTGTATGTACGCCCCCGAACCCCCCCCCAGCCGTGTATGTACGCACCGAACCACCAGCCGTGTATGTACGCCCCCGAACCCCCCCCCAGCCGTGTATGTACGCACCGAACCACCAGCCGTGTATGTACGCACCAAACACCCACCCGTGTATGTACGCCCCCGAACCCCCCCCCAGCCGTGTATGTACGCACCGAACCACCAGCCGTGTATGTACGCCCCCGAACCCCCCCCAGCCGTGTATGTACGGACCGAACCACCAGCCGTGTATGTACGCACCAAACACCCACCCGTGTATGTACGCCCCCGAACCCCCCCCAGCCGTGTATGTACGCACCGAACCACCAGCCGTGTATGTACGCACCAAACACCCACCCGTGTATGTACGCCCCCGAACCCCCCCCCAGCCGTGTATGTACGCACCGAACCACCAGCCGTGTATGTACGCCCCCGAACCCCCCCCAGCCGTGTATGTACGCACCGAACCACCAGCCGTGTATGTACGCACCAAACCCCCACCCCAGCCGTGTATGTACGCACCGAACCACCAGCCGTGTATGTACGCACCAAACACCCACCCGTGTATGTACGCCCCCGAATCCCCCCCCAGCCGTGTATGTACGCACCGAACCACCAGCCGTGTATGTACGCACCAAACACCCACCCGTGTATGTACGCCCCCGAACCCCCCCCATCCGTGTATGTACGCACCGAACCACCAGCCGTGTATGTACGCCCCCGAACCCCCCCCCAGCCGTGTATGTACGCACCGAACCACCAGCCGTGTATGTACGCACCAAACCCCCACCCCAGCCGTGTATGTACGCACCGAACCACCAGCCGTGTATGTACGCACCAAACACCCACCCGTGTATGTACGCCCCCGAATCCCCCCCCCAGCCGTGTATGTACGCACCGAACCACCAGCCGTGTATGTACGCCCCCGAACCCCCCCCCAGCCGTGTATGTACGCACCGAACCACCAGCCGTGTATGTACGCACCAAACCCCCACCCCAGCCGTGTATGTACGCACCGAACCACCAGCCGTGTATGTACGCACCAAACACCCACCCGTGTATGTACGCCCCCGAACCCCCCCCAGCCGTGTATGTACGCACCGAACCACCAGCCGTGTATGTACGCACCAAACCCCCACCCCAGCCGTGTATGTACGCACCGAACCACCAGCCGTGTATGTACGCACCAAACACCCACCCGTGTATGTACGCCCCCGAACCCCCCCCCAGCCGTGTATGTACGCACCGAACCACCAGCCGTGTATGTACGCACCGAACCACCAGCCGTGTATGTACGCCCCCGAACCCCCCCCAGCCGTGTATGTACGCACCGAACCACCAGCCGTGTATGTACGCACCAAACCCCCACCCCAGCCGTGTATTTACGCACCTAACCACCACCCCACCAGGGAATGTACGGACCGCACCCCCACCAGTGCATGTACGGACCGTACTGACGCCAAAAAAACACGTACTGAACCCGGACAAACCATATTTACACAAGGAGAGTCAAGTAGAGTTTCCCCACACCACCAAACAGGCCCAACAACCCCACAAACATCACATACACTCACCTGCAACTGCCAAACTGCCAAACAGAGGCCCAAAACTCAATCACTCCTCATAACACACCCACACAAATTTCAAACACAGCCACACCCACAAATGGACCAATAAAAATGGACCACACACACAAACCATGAGCCTTTGCAACAGACCCACTGCTGCCAGAGCCCACAGACGACCCACACCACCATACTTGAACCTCACACTTGCATACCTTCACACAACCACCTACACAAACACCCCCTCATCACATTCACACACACACCTCCACTACCACACCCACACACCCACAGCCATCCACACCCACACCCCCACAACCACACCCCACGCCATGTCCACCACCAAGAATCCAAAGTTCACAAAGGAGGAGCTGGAGATCCTTGTCGACGAAATCCTCAGAGTCGAGCCACAGCTCTTTGGGACATTGGTCAGACAGACCAGCATATCCGAAAAAACCGCCATGTGGCAGAGGATCGTCGATTCTGTGAATGCTGTTGGGACAACCAGAAGGACCAGGCACGAGTGCCAATCCAGGTGGTACGATCTGCGGAGGACGGTCAAGAGGAAGATGACTGACAATCACAACCAGGGGAACATCACTGGAGGAGGGCCGCCCCCCAGACCGGTACTATACCATCCCTGGGAGGAGAAGGTGATGTCCACGCTGGCGGTGGAGGGACTACACGGACTGCCAGGACTCCCAGACCCTGGTGAGTACACAAACAACTCACCTCACATGGGGGGGATGCCATACACAATCAATCATGCATGCCACCCCCCCCAAGCCACCACCGGACACAACAACACTCCACAAACACACACATGCCACTGGCACCTCCATGCCCCATGCATCAATCAGGGCCATGCCAAGTCACAGGCCACACAAAACACCAACACAACACAGGATGTGGTCGATGCTGGGAGTGGGGGCAGCAAAACTAACATTGAGCAACTCACAAGCACACAACAATGCCCTCAGCCCATATGGCCCAGGGCACAGCCATACAAACTGTGTGTACCCACACAGTACTGTCTTGCCTGCAAATGATGGCTGCCATGCAGGATGCCATGGGTCTGAAGGCACAATTTGCACATAACAGCAGACAATGAAGATGCATCGCTCTGATAGAGTCTCAGCACACACCGCCACAGCAGCAGCCTACACTCAGACACACTGCCCAATGGGTGCCCGGAGAACAGGGACTAACTCACATGAACAAGCCAATGGCCATTCAAAGACCGGCTAACTGTGTGTGCCCAGGAAGCTGGCCTGAGGTGACAGAGAGTGACAAAGAGAGGGAGGGAGAGGGGGAATGAGAGGGAAGGAGACAGAGGGGGGACACAGGGAGACAGACAGAGGGAGGGAGTAGGGTGACAGAGGGAGACCGACAGAGGGAGGGAGGAGGGTGACAGAGGGAGGGAGGAAGGGAGACACAGGGAGACTAAATCACCCTTGGGTGGTGTGGCCATGTCCACTCGTCAGCCGGTGGACTGTGTGCATGCAGACCAGGTCTGGCAGTGCCTCAACCCCCCCTTCCGTAGATGAAGACCGGTCCATGTGTCAATCTGTGCACGAGTCCATCCGTGCTGCAGGCACAGACCTAACCACACACCCAGTATACCCACCCACCGTGTCGGTAAGAACCCTGTCACAAATGCTTCAGTCCCCTACCTGCAACATCAAATTGCCTTGCCAAAACACCATTTGGCCACGTACAGTGCAACACGTAAGGCGCCTCTGCATGGCTCGCTACGCCCGCACACCACACTGCTGACTGTGTACCCAAATAGATGCATCAACTAAGATTGTGTCTCACACATGCGTAAAGCCCTGACAGCTGTGGCCAAGGGACATAGCCATGCACAAGTGCACTGTGAGAGGAATGCAGGACAGATCCAACTACCCAGAGGAAGAGTGCCAAATCAGAAATGCATGCAACATGGATGCCACATGTGACACTGTTAACATTGTCTCTCTCACACACAGGTCAACGTCGACGAACACCCCCCAACACTGGGGGGGAAGTCACACAGGACCAGGCTCCGCGGGATGATGACCCCACCGCCAGCGATGACTCTCACCACTCCGTGGATGACCCAGACCAACCTGGCCCCTCTGGTGTCCAACCACCTGCAGCACCTGCGTCAGGTACAACTGTGCCAACCACCACCCCCATTCCTGCCACATCCCAGGAGACGTCCAGGAGCCCTGCCCGCACACGACCACCCAGCCAGTCTGCCCAGGAGGGACACGGTCCTCCGGGCACCCAGGAGGAGGCAGGCGGCAACGCAGATGCCATCCCTCAGGGGTCCCGGAGACCCGATGCACCCACAACGGCAGGCCAGGTGCACGTGGGCAGGGGTGGCGGGAGTGGAGGACGGCGGAGGCGCGAACCTGACCAGGCAGCTCAGGACCCGGTAGTGTCCCAGGTCAGCAACATCCTGGATACATACCGGCGTGACACCAGGGGCATGGACCAGATTGCGTCCACCCTCAATGACATCAAGGGGACCCTCCAGGAGATGAAGACCCTGCAGTCCCAGCAACATGCCTGTCAACTGCAACACCAAGGAAGGATGGAGGATAGACAGGCTGAGCTCGTGGCGGTGCAAACCCAAATGACCGGTGTACTCCGTCGGATTGCCGACAACATGGGCAACCCTCCCTGTGGCACCAGGCGAAGGCCATTACCAGACACAGGGAGGGATCAGGAGGAGGAGGATTCATCCGACGGAGCGTCACAGACATCGTCACGGACTGCTTCCGAGGGTCCCCGCAGGAAGGTGGGTCGTCCACGAAAAAGACTGTGAGAGTCAGCAGAACATCACCATCTCCCAGGTCACCTGGCCTGGCACCTGGCCCTCTGGCCCAATAGCAGCACATGACATTCTCTGCCACATGGACTTGCTGGTCACTGTCTGACCTATGTTGACGAAGACTGTGGCATGGACTCTGACATTTTGCTACGACAAGGATACCAACTCCCCCAGTGAACTCTGGATTCTACACTCCCGCTGTGCACCTCTTGTCATCCCCACAAACCCGTACCCCACCACAAATAAATGAATCACACTTACAAGATGATGCCGTGATTCTACATTATTACAATACATGTGTGTGTCGTACAGTCAAAGCATGCCTGATCTCAGAATTAACTCCAACCATCCAAACCGTGGGGTCGCAGTCTTGCCCAGGACACACATGGGTCCCAATGTCTCATCTGATACAGACATGGAGTACCAAACTCACCTGTGCTGGGCCCAACCAGCTGAGTGGTTCCCGCACAACTGTGGCAACAGACACATTCAGGGGAGCAACAGTCATGCGCAGAGGTCAGGGATCATGTGGAGTGACCTGGCTTGCCGCTCCCAGGTATGTCTAGACATGTGTCCCTACAATGTGCAGCATGCTTGCGTCAGGCGGATGTTGAGAATGGTGGCTAGGCCAAGGTTGGATGCATGGAGATGCCAGAATGCAGTTTAGGATCACTGTGCCACATGGTTGTGTTGGGGTTGTGGGCTGCATCATGAGTGTGGGCGTGGATCTAGAAGGTCATCCTGCAGCTGGCTGTGAAACATTCCCCCCATCCCGTTAGGACGTTGATGTGGCCTGGTTGCCCGACGCAGTAGCAGAGCTGTGCAGATGCACTCCGGATATGGACAAGTACCATGGGAGTCGTGAGGCACATGTCCGTAGACTGCAGGGTAGGATTCTACACAGATGTTGTAGTTTCCCTGGGGGATGGTCTCTCTTGCCTTGAGGTGGATGGAACTGTGCATCTTGTGCATAATACAGTTCCCACTCCCTGACAAACCCCTAGCATCTTGTCACTCTACACATAGACACATATGCACCACCTATGAAAACTATGCCAGACCTGCGGCACGCACAGTGGCAACAGGGCACCATTGACAGGGAAGAGGCACCTTGGAGACAGAGGGACAAATTTATTAGTCATGTGTGTTGGAATGACAATGATACTCTGTCAACACATACACAGGTCATGTGGATGTACATGTGGGAGCAACACTGGCACCCCCCATTGCAACACAGATGCTGGCATCCCATTGACCTGGCACACAAGTGACGGATAACAGCTAAACACCCCCTGCTGCCACGGAGAGGCCGCTATACACCATTGAGGCCCTGATGGGGCAATCACACACCATGTCAACCCGGTGCAACCTGTATGTTTCCGAGGCCAGTGTTACACACAATGATGGCCTCATCACAATCCCCAATCCCCTGCCACATGACAGTCACCAAGTCTGAGCATGGCTCCAGGTGAAGCCTGCCCCATGTCATGTTCCCCATGTAGGATCACCATGTATGCAAATGGAACACACATGAACCGGAGAAGTGCACACAGACTACAAACAATTCACACACCCAAAACGACGTGAGGCATCCCTTACCCTGAGGAGATTTCAACACTTGCCCGTGCATGTGACGCTGAATCAGCACATGTCGCTGTGTTCATGAGGAGTAGCAGGAGCACAACAATGCCACCAGCAGACAGCATGCACATGGACCTGTGGAAGAGAGACACACAAGGATTCAGCACAAAGGAGCACATCCGCAAGCATGTACTTAACACGTATCATGTTGTTAACATGACAGGTGACAATGATGACCCTCAGACAACATCCTTCCATTGCGCCATCACTTGAGTGACACTTCAATACACACCACTGACTCACTTGGCAGACATGCAGATGGACACACACATTGCAACACATGCCACACACGGCCCAATGCGTGCACACTCAGACACTGGAACTCACCACTAAGCAAAGAAGTTGCGTATGAGCCGACTCCGCATGTCCTCCACAGCCTCCTCCTCCTCCACATCACTTGCCCCGTCACCAAGCCCTTCATCCTCCACGGGTGGATGGTCCTGGTCATCTTGATCCAGTATGAGTGGAACAGCTTCCTCCACTGCCATGTTGTGCAGCATGCAGCAGACGATGATGATCTTGCACACCTTCACCGGGGCATATGGGAGTGCTCCGCCGGTCTTGTGGAGGCACCGGAATCGGCTCTTCAGAAGTCCAAACGTCCTCTCAATGACTCTCCTGGTCCGCCCATGTGCGTTGTTGTAGAGGTGCTCGGCAGCCGTGCTGGGGTTGCGGACAGGCGTCATCAGCCATGGCATGTTGGGATAGCCAGCGTCCCCTACAAGGAAACATCATGGACAGAAGTGTGTCAGCACAGGCAGTGAGATTGGAAGATGACGCCAAACACTGAACTGCCAGAGTCTACCCACCAACAATACATGCTCGCTCGTTCCGCAGCTGCAGCATCATTTCTGGCACCCTGCTACGCCTCATGATGAAGGCATCGTGTGCTGATCCTGGAAAGCGAACACAGACATGTGAAATCACCATGTTGGACAGACACACCACAAGGGCATTAATGGAGTGATAATGTTTGCGATTCCTATACACCACCTCCTGTGCCTGTGGTGGTACCAACGCAACATGTGTCCCATCTATGGACCCAATGACATGGGGCATCCCTCCCAGGGCATAGAACTCACGCTTGACATCTGTCAACTGCTCACGATTTGGGAATTTAATGTACTCATCCAGGTGAAACAACATGGCCTCTAAGAAATCATGCAGAACACGGCTGAACATCGTCTGGGACATGCCCCCGACATCAGCAATGGTATGTTGGAACGTACCCGTGGCAAGGAAATGTAGGGCTGCCATCACCTTCAACTTGGGTGTCAGTGCACTTGGATACCTGTGGCGCGGGAGGAGTTGTGCTTCCAGCCGGCCAGTCAACTCATCAATCAACCGTTGGCTGAATCTGTAGCGGCGTATACAGTCCCGTTCATGCAGGGCAGCAATGTCTGGCATACGTCGAGGGAGAGGCGGAGCCCTGCAGTGAAATGGAAGGAACACCTAAGAGTGAGCACTGTACAACAACATCGTCAATGCACTGAGCACATGTTACACAGCCAATACACATATGCCACGTTGTGAGTCAGGTCTGTGCCACAGTTCCTGGACACGAACGCCAGTCAGGTTACACTCCTACCAAGGGACAGCCACTAACGGAGGGGGGCAAGATCACGATGACATGGCATGAGACTAGCTGTGGGCCAGTGTAAGTGAACATGCACACGCATCACAGGATTCACAGACATCCACACATGTGCAGAAGTAGTATGCGTATGGTACAGACAGGTAGTTGGATGCGATATGCACTGGTCACATGTCATAGGAATAGGACAGGCCACACACATTGCCTTTGAGGAGTACATGTCGAGACAGAACATACATAGGGAGCATGTGGATATGTACTTGTGTTGATACTCCGTGTAGTTGGATACATACACACCTCATGGCAAATCACATATGTGGGCTGGTGTGCGGAACAGTGTGCCATGCCCATCGACACACAGACACATGTTGGCAGCAGCAACTGCTGACACATTGAATCACACACCTACAGCAAAATCATGGAAAGACATGCCACACACATGACATGGTTGCAGCATGCAACGCAGCCATACACGTGTCATATGTAATATTCCGTGTACCTGGCATCAGGGGACAGGTGCGGGTGTCCGTGACTGGGACATGCAAGTGACTCATGGCTCCACTAGTGTGTACGACATGCACACATGTCAAAGGAGTGCAGGGGATGTGTGGTACAATGCGCACCATCACACACGACATGTGTACACAGCTCATCGTACATGTGCTTTGCCCACACCTCAGGGGTAAAGTGCCACATCACATCCTGACACACCTGTGTCACACACAGGTGGTATTGCACAGACAATGCATTGGTGTCCACCCTTGGCAATACCTGTCCGCTCCATTCCTGTCTGTGTGCCGCCTGTCACCACTGACAGTTGTAATACGCACCGTACATACGCTCGGAGCGCGTGTATAGGGTCCCTGGGCCAATATTGCCGCTGGCGTATGCGTACGCCACAGTAGTACGGACTGTACACGCGCTTGTGCGGTCCGGATCACAATATGGGCGCTGGCGTATGCGTACGCCACAGTAGTACGGACTGTACACGCGCTTGTACGGTCCGGATCACAATATGGGCGCTGGCGTATGCGTACGCCACAGTAGTACGGACTGTACACGCGCTTGTACGGTCCGGATCACAATATGGGCGCTGGCGTATGCGTACGCCACAGTAGTACGGACTGTACACGCGCTTGTACGGTCCGTACTACTGTGGCGTACGCATACGCCAGCGCCCTTATTGTGATCCGGACCGTACAAGCGCGTGTACAGTCCGTACTACTGTGGCGTACGCATACGCCAGCGCCCATATTGTGATCCGGACCGTACAAGCGCGTGTACAGTCCGTACTACTGTGGCGTACGCATACGCCAGCGCCCATATTGTGATCCGGACCGTACAAGCGCGTGTACAGTCCGTACTACTGTGGCGTACGCATACGCCAGCGCCCATATTGTGATCCGGACCGTACAAGCGCATGTACGGTCGGTATCACTGCTTGTGGGGTGCCCTAGGGCGTGGAACGCACCGTACCTGTGTGTAAATGTATGAAAACACATAGGGGACACATGAGGGACAAGTATAAGGGCCTAAATGCCTGATGGTTGCCATGGAGACTGAGTTAAATTTTTGATTTTGAGCACCAGGTGCACAGCAGAAGTCAGTTTGAAAGAATCTACATTGTTGCAATGTGGATGTTGACTTGACATCATTATCAAAACTGAAACCATGCAAAGCCACACACTGGGGTAGGTTTGAAGGGATTGGATGAAACGTAGGATGCTAATGTGACTGACCAATCAATCTGTACTCCTATACATGAACAGGCCAGCCAGGCATATATAAGGCAGCCAGGTCCCATGAGAGAGCACTTGCCTGCACATCCATTCATCCATTACCACTGCTGCTGATAGTGATTCCTCTGGCACCATGTCCAGGACTGTGGAGAGGTCACAGCCATTCACCCAGGAGGAGAACCTTGCCCTGATAGATGTGATCCTCCCACAGTTCCAGAGCCTGTATGGTCGACCAGGGGTTCAGGTGAGTGCAGACTCCACTAGCTTAGACTGTGCCCCTTTTGTGTGACAGTGACTTCTGGCATTGTGTCCATGTGTGACAGACATGCACTGTTGTTTGGAGTGGGTCCCAGGGTGTGGAAGGCCTCATGTCACCCATGCAGAGCATGCTGTGTTTCCTGTGTGCACTCCTCACTTGCATAGTGCCTACTGTGACAATGAATGCAAGGTGCATGCCACATTCTGCCTGCATACTCCTCCTGGGGATGTTGTTTCCACAGTCCTGATGTGATCCTGTGTTCCCCCCAGTGTGACAGGTGTCAGTACCCATGGATGTGTGTTTGTTCAGTGTACCTGTGCTGTGAGTGTCCAAAGGCCGTGTTCGTCCCCTGCACATTGGTGTGTGTGTTAGTCCCCTGTCATGTGGGTGAGTGCATATGGGGAGTGTTGCACACAAGCAGCATGAGGGATGGATATGGCCTGGCCATCGGATGTGAGCAGGGAGCAGTGCTGTGTGCATGCCGTGCTGAGCCAGCCCCACACCTGTGACACCCCCGTCTACTGGCACATGGGCAGAGTGAGGTGTGTACCCGCAGTTGGCAATGCCATGTGATTGTCCTGTACCTGTGTGTGTCTGTGTACTCTGCTGAGGTAGCATCAGTGTGCTGGGGCAGGTGACTGCTGTGAGGTGCTGTACATAATCCTGGTGTAGCCTGTGAGGCACAGTGTGATCCCTGGTCAGTGAGTGTGTGGTACCCCTCATGCCACCCGTGTGCTTCCACTGGCACGTAGTGCATTTGGCCTTCCACAGTGGATAATGTCCCTATGACAAAGGTGCAATTAGTTGCATGCATACCATGGCCTGTTCATAATGAGGATTGTTCTATATGTGTGTCTCTGTGTCTTTGCTCATGTGGATTAATGTATTCTCTCTTTTGCATCCTCACAGGTAGGCGCCATTGCCAAGGGGGAGATCTGGAGGGAAGCCGTCAGTGCCGTGAGGGGTACAGAGGGTCGGAGGCGGAGCCTGTCTCAGGTGAGGAAACGCTGGCAGGACATCCGGTGCTGGACGAGGAGGATTGCACGGCTCCTGCTGGGGGACTCACCTGAGAGCCGTAAGAACCGTGGCCGCCGTCGTCTGACCCACATCCAGAAGCGTGTGCTGGCGGTGGTCTTCCCCGATATGGACAGGCGCCTACAGGAGAGGCAGCAGCAGGAAGGGGGTAGGTACATGTGTGTCAGTTGTGTGTCCCCAGCCAATGTAAGTGTGCAGTTGCATGGATACACTGCCAGGGTTTGATTGTGCAGTGCGTCAACTTCTCCACAAAGTAGCACAGTGCTGTTCTCACTCCCTCCCTTCCCCTCCTTGCAATGTGTTCCCTGGTCTGTCGCCACTCTTGCACAAGGTTATTTATGCAGGCAGTTCATGCAGGTGCCCTATGCTATCAGCATCATGTGTGGGGGTGATGTGCCACAGGTATGGGGACCTTGCGTGTGCCATGGCCAATTTCAGTCATTGTGGTGTCCATGTCACTTGGCACTGATTGTGAATCACGACATAGGGGTGTGTCTCCAAAATGTACAGCCTTCCAGCATGCATGTCCAATTGTGTGCCCTCTGACATGATGTGCCTGAGTGGGAGGCCTGCTAAGTGCAGGGACGGTTGCTTAATTTGCAGTCATGTCCATCCTGGACCATGGAGGAGTGTGGGCACTACTGTGCCCTGGGGCACCTCTTCCTAGGTATCATGTGCGTCATCCAACAATATGGCCATTCACTGTGTCTTTGCCATGGGTTGCGTAGGGTGGCATTGTACCCTGGGCTCAACTGTTAGGACCTACAGGTTGCTACATGTGTCCACTGTACAGGGGGACCCATTTTGCTTGTGCATACTCACAGTGGGCATTACCTGTGTGTGTTGTTGAGACAATCTGATGATGTTTGCCTGTCAATGATGTGTGGACATGGCCACCAGGGGCTGTGTGTTTACAGTCATGAATTAGTGGAGGCCATGTGTTTCCATCCCAGAGTAAGAGGTGTACATACTTTCTCCGTCTCAATGAGATTGTCTCAGGTGTGGGTGGTTTGTGCGTACAAGGCCTACATGTCAGAAGCTTCATCCTCCTTGCTGGGTTTAGCCTGTGTGTGATGTTTGACTGGACATACGCTCAAGGTGCAGTGACCCTGTCATGTGTGGCCTGGTTTCATGTATTGCCTTTGCAGCATGCGGCAAGAGTAAATGGATATGATTCATGCTCATCCCTTTTTGACGACGCAGTGTGGTGCAGGTGCTGTGCACATTTGTCCCCAGAGGCTGACTCCTCTCTAAAATTTCAGGTGCAGTGATTTGCTGTTGTGTCATGATCTCCATTGTGTCTCAGTGGCATGGTGGGTAGAAAAACTGTGTGTTCCATGGCCTACATGTGTACATTGTTTTGTAGGTGTTACTCCTGTTGCTTTTCAGGCTATGCAATGTGACCTATGTATATTTGACTCATGTGACATATGTGTACAGGTGTCTGATTTTCTCCTGTCTCTTCACCTTGCCCACAGCATCGCCGGGGGACACGGAAGGAGACACTAGCACGGACCGGGAGGAGAGATTGAGCACCAGTACCAGCAGTGCTGTCCTGTCTGGCACATGGAGTGGCACGGAGGCCGAAGGGAGTGAGGCGGAGGACCTGTTGACTGCCAACACAGACTATGACGCAGACGGGTCCGAGGCTGAGCTCCCAGAGGTGGCGGAGTCTGCCCCCCCAGCTGATGGCAGCCCTCCACATCCCCCCGCCACCTCAGGTTCCATCACCGGCCTCCCACATGCTCGTGGCCCTTCCCTCCGTGCTCGGTCCCCACATGTCTCCTTCCTGCCAGGCACCGCACCCCCTGCCCCTGTCACCACTGCTGCGGTGAGTGCGGAGTCTGTGGACATCCTGAGGCAGTTGCAGGTTGGTCAGACTGCGATGCTAAATGTCCTCCATGCCCACACCCAGGTGCTGACCCAGATGGAGGCATACATGGAGGGCATGTCGGCTGCGCAGTCTGACCAACGGCAGTTGCTGAGGTCCATAGACTCCACACTGACTGCAGCACTGGATCTCCTGCAGCGCTGCGTAACACCCCCTACCCCTGCCCCATCCCCAATTCCCACTCCCGTGCCTGTCCCACGCACATCCAGACGTCAGCGTGCACGCACCCCAACAGACACAGGCACCACACCACCAGGGAAGTCGAAGCGCACACCTCCTGTCACGCACACACAGGGTGAGGAAGGCACACCCACTGGGTCGGGGGGGAAACGTAGAACACGCAGCCACAGTGGGAGTCCGCATTCCACACAACCCACTCCCTCCAAATCCACTCCCCTTAGCTCTCCTGGCCAACAGTCAGTGACAGCATCATCCACTGCGAGTGTGCCCCCCAGCCCCAGGATGACACCACCCCGCAAGCGGTGGAGGCGGGACCCGGCCAGGGGAGTTGAGTCCCCCACCCTGTCCACACCCTCCCCCAGTGGCGCTGCGACCCATCCCTTTGCCCCCCCCCCCTCCTTGGGGCCTGTGGTTGGATTGGGTACGGGGGAGTCGCTGGGGGAACTTGCCGACGTGTGCAGCGCCATTCTGTCCTCCACCTTTGGCGCTGGCACCCCCCCTGTGGCAGATTCATCCCTCCCTGCACCCACAACACCTACCCTTTCCCCTCCTGTCCCTGCGGTGCCTGTTTCCACCCTCCCCCCTGATGCCCCCTCTTCTGTGGATGAAATGGACTTGTGAACTGTGCAGCCAAGCTAGGGGACACACGTCCCGATGTGTACCCCCCCCCCGGACATTGCTGCTGGGCTGGCCCATGGCCCTTGTACATAGTGGACATTTTCTCTGATATATTTTCCTGCTGAATAAAGCCTTTTCTTTTTGTTTTGCACACTGATGCTTTCCTGGACTTGCTGTTGGTGCTGGTGCTCCCTGCGTTGGGGTGGTGATAATGTGTTAGGGGTCTGTGAAATGTTGGAGTGTGCTGCTCATGGGGTGTACCCTGCCATCTGCGTGCCATCACAAAGGTCTCTGCAAATGGTATTTGGTCATGTTTGCTCTCACTGTATGGTGACATTGTCCCAAGGTGTGTTCCGTCCTCTGTGGCCCAGCCCATTTTTCCTGCAGGGTGTCTCCCAAATGCTGTGCTGTGCTGTGTCTACATTTCCTGGATGTGTGAGGGTTGCCTTTCAATATAGCCATGCTGGCTCAGCGATGTCTCCGCCTGCATCTGGGGTATCACCCTTGTAGGTCACTGAACTTGTTGATGGGGTATATTGTCCGATGTCTGGGCACTGCTGGGAGTGATAGGTACACACCCCTCCTGTGTCTGGGCACTGCTGGGAGTGATAGGCACACACCCCTCCTGTGTCTGGGCACTGCTGGGAGGACCCTGCACCCACCCCTCCTGTGTCTGGGCACTGCTGGGGGTGTTTTGCACACCCCATTCTTATAGCAGGTTCGGTGCGTACATGCACGGGTGGGGTGGGGGTTTGGTGCGTACATACACGGCTGGTGTGGTGGTTTGGTGCGTACATACACGGGTGGGCGTTTGGTGCGTACATACACGGGTGGTGGTTTGGTGCGTACATACACGGCTGGGGTGGTGGTTTGGTGCGTACATACACGGGTGGTGGTTCGGTGCGTACATACACGGCTGGGGGGGGGTTCGGGGGCGTACATACACGGGTGGGTGTTTGGTGCGTACATACACGGCTGGTGGTTCGGTGCGTACATACACGGCTGGGGGGGGGTTCGGGGGCGTACATACACGGCTGGTGGTTCGGTGCGTACATACACGGCTGGGGTGGGTGTTAGGTGCGTACATACACGGGTGGGGGTTCGGGGCGTACATACACGGCTGGGGGGGGTTCGGGGGCGTACATACACGGGTGGTGGTTCGGTGCGTACATACACGGCTGGGGTGGGTGTTAGGTGCGTACATACACGGGTGGGGGTTTGGTGCGTACATACACGGCTGGGGGGGGTTCGGGGGCGTACATACACGGGTGGTGGTTCGGTGCGTACATACACGGGTGGTGGTTCGGTGCGTACATACACGGCTGGGGTGGGGGTTTGGTGCGTACATACACGGGTGGGCGTTTGGTGCGTACATACACGGGTGGTGGTTTGGTGCGTACATACACGGCTGGGGTGGTGGTTTGGTGCGTACATACACGGGTGGTGGTTCGGTGCGTACATACACGGCTGGGGGGGGGTTTGGTGCGTACATACACGGGTGGTGGTTTGGTGCGTACATACACGGCTGGGGTGGTGGTTTGGTGCGTACATACACGGGTGGTGGTTCGGTGCGTACATACACGGCTGGGGGGGGGTTCGGTGCGTACATACACGGGTGGTGGTTCGGTGCGTACATACACGGCTGGGGGGGGGTTTGGTGCGTACATACACGGGTGGTGGTTTGGTGCGTACATACACGGCTGGGGTGGTGGTTTGGTGCGTACATACACGGGTGGTGGTTCGGTGCGTACATACACGGCTGGGGGGGGGTTCGGTGCGTACATACACGGGTGGTGGTTCGGTGCGTACATACACGGCTGGGGTGGGGGTTTGGTGCGTACATACACGGCTGGTGTGGTGGTTTGGTGCGTACATACACGGGTGGTGGTTTGGTGCGTACATACACGGCTGGGGTGGGGGTTCGGTCCGTACATACACGGGTGGGGGTTCGGGGCGTACATACTCTGCTGGTGTGGTGGTTTGGTGCGTACATACACGGGTGGGCGTTTGGTGCGTACATACACGGGTGGTGGTTCGGTGCGTACATACACGGCTGGGGTGGGTGTTAGGTGCGTACATACACGGGTGGGGGTTCGGGGCGTACATACACGGCTGGGGGGGGTTCGGGGGCGTACATACACGGGTGGTGGTTCGGTGCGTACATACACGGCTGGGGTGGGTGTTAGGTGCGTACATACACGGGTGGGGGTTTGGTGCGTACATACACGGCTGGGGGGGGTTCGGGGGCGTACATACACGGGTGGTGGTTCGGTGCGTACATACACGGGTGGTGGTTCGGTGCGTACATACACGGCTGGGGTGGGGGTTTGGTGCGTACATACACGGGTGGGCGTTTGGTGCGTACATACACGGGTGGTGGTTTGGTGCGTACATACACGGCTGGGGTGGTGGTTTGGTGCGTACATACACGGGTGGTGGTTTGGTGCGTACATACACGGCTGGGGTGGGGGTTCGGTCCGTACATACACGGGTGGGGGTTCGGGGCGTACATACTCTGCTGGTGTGGTGGTTTGGTGCGTACATACACGGGTGGGCGTTTGGTGCGTACATACACGGGTGGTGGTTCGGTGCGTACATACACGGCTGGGGTGGGTGTTAGGTGCGTACATACACGGGTGGGGGTTCGGGGCGTACATACACGGCTGGGGGGGGTTCGGGGGCGTACATACACGGGTGGTGGTTCGGTGCGTACATACACGGCTGGGGTGGGTGTTAGGTGCGTACATACACGGGTGGGGGTTTGGTGCGTACATACACGGCTGGGGGGGGTTCGGGGGCGTACATACACGGGTGGTGGTTCGGTGCGTACATACACGGGTGGTGGTTCGGTGCGTACATACACGGCTGGGGTGGGGGTTTGGTGCGTACATACACGGGTGGGCGTTTGGTGCGTACATACACGGGTGGTGGTTTGGTGCGTACATACACGGCTGGGGTGGGTGTTAGGTGCGTACATACACGGGTGGGGGTTTGGTGCGTACATACACGGCTGGGGGGGGTTCGGGGGCGTACATACACGGGTGGTGGTTCGGTGCGTACATACACGGGTGGTGGTTCGGTGCGTACATACACGGCTGGGGTGGGGGTTTGGTGCGTACATACACGGCTGGTGGTTCGGTGCGTACATACACGGCTGGGGGGGGGTTCGGGGGCGTACATACACGGGTGGGCGTTTGGTGCGTACATACACGGGTGGTGGTTCGGTGCGTACATACACGGCTGGGGTGGGTGTTAGGTGCGTACATACACGGGTGGGGGTTTGGTGCGTACATACACGGCTGGGGGGGGGTTCGGGGGCGTACATACACGGCTGGTGGTTCGGTGCGTACATACACGGCTGGGGGGGGTTAGGGGGCGTACATACACGGGTGGTGGTTCGGTGCGTACATACACGGCTGGGGTGGGGGTTTGGTGCGTACATACACGGCTGGTGTGGTGGTTTGGTGCGTACATACACGGGTGGGGGTTTGGTGCGTACATACACGGCTGGGGGTTCGGGGCGTACATACCAGGGTGGGGTGGGGGTTCGGGGCGTACATGCACGGGTGGCGCTTGGGTGCGTACATACACGGGTGGGGGTTCGGGGCGTACATACCAGGGTGGGGTGGGGGTTCGGGGCGTACATACACGGGTGGCGCTTGGGTGCGTACATACACGGGTGGCGGTTCGGGGCGTACATACACGGGTGGGGGTTCGGGGCGTACATACACGAGTGGGGGTTCGGGGCGTACATGCACGGGTGGGGGTACGGGCCGTACTTCCACGGGTGGGGGTACGGTCCGTACATACCCCTGCCCACGCTCTGCGTGCCTGGGTACGGGCCGTACCCATGCCTTTGGTGTGTGGGTACGGTGCGTCCCACCATTGTTGCGGGCCGTGGGGTCCGCACCGTACACAGGCCTTGGGGGCGTGGCTACGGGTCGTACCACGCGTACCCCTACATGACCCCAGCAATGCTGGTACGAGCTGTACCAAGGCCTTTCTGACGTGGGTACGGGCCGTACCGCTATTGTTGGAGTGACGTAGGGGGACGCGTGGTACGTTCCGTACCCACGCTCTTGCGGCCTGGGTAGGGTACGTACCGGTTCGCGTGACCATCCACTTCCGTTGTGGCGGACGCTTGCGTTGCTGGCCTTGCCCCCACCCCCTGGAAGTGACCAGGCCCTGATGGTCAGGTATGTCCAGGCCATGTGTGATTTGGTACCATGTGTTGGTGTTGTGTGTCCTGCCCCTGCCCCCCCCTTTGCCCCTGGTTGTTGTGCTGACCTTCTGCGGCGTCTGCGTCGGTTCCTGTACGCCAGGTGGACTGCTAGGAGGGCAGGGATGGCACGTAGGTTCGGGTCCATGTCTGTTCGTCGCGTCCAGCTGCTCCTTGCGTGTGTCGTCCTGATTTCCCGGCAGTTTTTGGCAGCCGGTAAATATTTTCCGTGCGGGATGACGTCGGTTCGAATCGTACTTCCTGGTTCGTGAAACGTAGGCTGGATGCGTACCGACGTCACGTCGGCTCCTTTCAGGATCGGAATTGTGTTTAGTTTCTGTTCGGTCGGTGTTTTGTTCGAATCGTACGGAAATGGTGTTTCCGTATGATTCGTACTTGCATTTTCGGATGGATTTCGCACCGGGTACGAGTCGGACGGAGAAAAGGCTCCGTCCGACGGTTCGTACCCGGTTTTTACCGGATCGGAATTGGCACCTAAATGTCGGATTGGATTTCCTAGACCTGTTCTTTCAAATGGAAGAGTAAACAGTTTTATGTCATCTGTGAGACATACTATCACAAGAAAATCACCTAAGAATACCTACAACCTTAAAAGAAAAGAAGAATCAAAAAATGTAAATGACTACAACCCAGTCATTTTATCCATGTGGAATGCTAACATGGATATACAGTATGTAGCTGACAATTCCATTGCTGTTGCTCGATATGTAACGTCTTACATTACGAAATCAGAAAAAACAGAATTGAAGGAAATGTGGGAAGAGATTTCTCACGAGAAGACTGTCAGTAAGAAGCTGTACAGTTTCAGTTTAAAGATGTTATCGCATCGAGAAATTGGATCCTACGAATGTTCAGATAGGTTATCTTCTGCAAGTCTCTACTCGAAATCAAGAAGAATAATTTGGGCAAGTTTAGGCCTTGCAGCAATGAGAAATCGGGTACTGAAATCTGTTGGAGAAATTGAATATTTGGCCGAGAATGACCCAGAAAGTACAGATATTTTGAAATCAAACATGTTGGACACATATTACCCAAAGAGAAGTCATCATCTGGAGAACATGTGTCTTTATGAAGTGCTGCAGAACTACATTTATTCACGGAAAGCCGCAGAAGACATCAACAATGGAAAATATAAAGTCATTGGTGAGGAAGGATGTTTGGTGAAGCAAACAAAAGGAAGTTTGATAAATCACAGGAAGCTGAGTTGCGACAGTACTGACAAAAAGGAATTTTACTACTTGGCTCTTTTACAGCTGTTTAAACCATGGCGTACAGAGGATGAACTACTGGGAGAATTTCAAAGCTATGAAGATTCTTTTAATGCTTGCAAAGACAGCATACAATGCAGTACATTCTCAACTTATCTGCAAATGTTAAATGAAGAAATTGAACAGGAAACTACAATTGCAGCAGAAGTAGCTAGAGACAGTTCTCAGGACAGCCAAAGTTCAGGAACACTCAGTCAAGATCCCCTAGGACAACCAATCGTTGAAAATGAAGCATCAATAGCCATGAATGAAGTGGAAACGGCTATGAATCAAGCTCAAGAAGAATTTATAGACTTACAAAATTTGGAAAGACAACTGAACGAAGAGCAGCAACAAATTTATGAAGAGATCAGAAACAAAATTGATCACGGATTTCTACATGAAAAAAAAGAGTGCTCATGCACATCATTTCATCCAATCAGGATGTATGTAAGTGGACAAGCTGGAACTGGAAAAAGTTTCTTAATAAAAGTCATCAGAAGCTACCTACAGCAAAAAACGGATTCTACTTTGTCTTGTGTGGTTACTGCTCCAACTGGGTTAGCAGCATATAACATAAAAGGAATCACCTTACATCGTTTGCTAATGTTACCAGTGGAGCATGAGAACAAAATACAATACAACAAGCTAACTGGAGAAGCATGCTTGGAAGTTTCAAGAGTATTGAAGAAGATGCAAGTTCTCATTATTGATGAGGTGAGCATGGTATCAAACTTAATGCTTGCCTTTGTGCATTTAAGAATGCAGCAAATTCTAAGGACAGACTATGACGTGTTATTTGGTGGAAAACATGTCATAGTTTTTGGGGATCTTCTACAGCTTACTCCAGTTAAAGGACAACCAGTGTTTAATACTGTGACACATGAAGACACAAAGAAGTCATTGGGAAGCATCGGTAATGCAAATATTTGGTCCTTCTTTGAGTACAAGGAACTCACTACCAATATGAGACAAGCAAACGATGAAGAATATGGAAGTATTCTGAAAGATATCAGAATTGGACTACTCACTGAAGCTGGCACAAAAGCATTACAGAGTCGGTTGCTACATAATTTATTTCCAAAGGAAGAAATAGTTGCAGAGAAGATATACAAGAACATTGCAGAAAAGAAAAGTGTCATCTGCTTAATGCCAACTCTACGTGAATGCTCAATATTCAATGAGGAGCTTTTGAAATTGGAAAAGGAAGATATCAGGAAATTGGAAGCAGTGGACAAAATTGAGGATGGAAGAATTACTATCACATTAACAAGCACACTGAAAAATAAATTGGATTCACTAGAGAAGAACATTTCCAAAACAGCTGGATTAGAAAAAAATCTATATGTTTGCATGAACTGTAGAGTATTTTTAAGGAGAAATTTGGATGTTGAAAAAGGTTTAGTTAATGGAGCTATGGGAAGAGTTGTGGGTTTTATTAATTATCAGAAAAAAGATGGAATTGAATGTTTAAAAATAAAATTTGATCAGATAGAAGAAGTTAAAGATATTTGTCGTTGTTCAGTTCGTTTCATGCTTGTGAAAGACTTATATGTACGTAGGAAGCAGTTTCCGTTTTCTCTAGCATATGCTGTAACTATTCACAAGTCTCAAGGATTGACTGTAGATTGTGCATTTGTGAACATTGGTTCAACTGTGTTCAAAGAAGGTATGGCATATGTTGCTTTGTCACGAGTGAAAACATTATCAGGTTTATTCATGATAGACTTTGATGACTCAAAAGTTAGTGCTGATACAAATTGTGTAAAGGAGTATAATAGATTAAGAAGAAGCTATGCTCCTCATTTAGGTCAGTATCCTGTGTTGGAGAAACGTGTAGTTTCTCGGAAAAGGAGAAATGAGAATATCTGTAATGAAGATGTAGAGAGGAGGAAAAAAAAGAGGAGTGATGTAATTGCAAGCAAAAAGAAAAAGGAAAATGAAGAACAGGTTGTAGGATGTCATTTTGAAAATAGCTCTGGTGTCAACTGCTACGCTAATGTAGTGCTGAATGTTGCATTTTATCTGGAAAGTGTGCAAGAGCAGATAATAGTAAATCAGGGGAAAAGATTCTGTTCTGAGTTGAGTCTCCTTTTTCAAAAGCTGAGTAATGATAAAACTCAAATAGAAAGTGCTACTGAAATTAGAAAACTTTTAGATGTATGTTCAGGACGAACACGGTTTTCTCAAAATGTACAGCAAGACGCACAGGAATTCTTGATGTTTTTTCTTCAGGTACTGGAAGAAGAAGGGGTTCCCATTGAAAATTTATTTGGTCTCTCTTATAAATGGGAACATAGTTGTGAAAACTGTTATAATATATGTGGCTCTAATGTTGATTCTGAAAGGTTTATTTATTTAACATTGCCAGAAAGTAAAACAGTCACTTTTGCTAAATTAGTTAAAGATGCTAATCATAGCATGGAATGCAGTGAGTGTCAATCTGACATGTTTTCAACGTTAATTTTAAAAGAATACGGACAGTATGTAATTTTAATGATGCAACGCTGTAAAGCTGATGGTTCAAAATTAGATACTTTAATAAAGAAGTTTACAGGACAGCAATTATCAATTTCAGGAAAAACTTTTGTAACAGTTGCAATAATTTTCCATGATGGACCTACTGTAACTTCTGGTCATTACACAGTTTATCTTAAATGTGAAAAAGGCTGGACACTGTGTAATGATTCCCAATTGATTTTTAAGCAACGTTTGCCTTTTGATTTAGCAAATTCCTATCTAATCTTCCTGAAACCAAAATTTTAGAGAGACTTGGCAAGATCTGTACAAAACAAATTTACCATTTTATTGGATTACCATTGGAATTTAAAAAAAAAATGATTTTACAAATTATCATTTGGCCTAATGGAAAGGTAACCAATTGTAATGTTGACTTTTTCAATTTTTAATGAAACTTTGGAAAACCAAAAATTTAGAAAAAATCGGTAACATCTGCACAATTTAAATTTTGGAATGTTATTGGATTGCCATTGAAAATTTATTCCAAAAAGATTTTTAAAATTACTATTTGGCCATGCGGAAAGGTAAACAATTCTATTGTGGACTTATTTAATTATTAATTAATCTTTCGGAAACCAAAATGTTACAGACAATCGGTGAGATCTGTACAATTTAAACTTTAGATTTTTATTGGATTACCATTGGAAATTTAATCAAAAAAGAATTTTAAAATTACTATTTGGCCTAAAGGAAATGGAATCAGATGTATTGTGGAGTTATTTGAGATATATTTTTGTGATTATACTTCTGAAACAAAAATGTCAGACGGTATTTTAAAGAAATAAGTATTGATATTAGATGATATTTTTTAAGAATATTATGCATTTCTATAAAGTTATGTTTATGCAAAAAGAGATTGTGGGCTTTTTTAAAACAATCTTTGAGATTGTTAATTTTTTTTTTGCCCGCTGTTAAATGATGAATGCAATTGCTTTCACAATTTATAGTGAAATGCAATATATTCTGAAAACAACAAAAAAAAGGCAAAATATTTTGGGGAAAAATATGTAAATATGTGTACTGTATTATAAAATGTTTTATCAAATATTAATACTTTTTTCTTTTTTTTCAGATTGAGATAGAAAATTTTCGACAACTAGAACCATTTTTAAAGCAATTAAAATTAAATTTAAATTAATAAATATTTTTTTGAGTGGGTATGGTAAGTCAAAAATTTCATGGTCCCTTTTTTCCACTTCTCCACAATCACATTTTCAGTTTTTCATTGTAGTCTCTCAAGGACCTTGTAATGTGATAATTGATTTTTAGTGTTTTTTAAAAAAAAAAAAAAAATTACGCGTACCGTAAAAAAGTTTTAAAAACATATATAAAAAATAGATGAAAGGTAAGGTTGGCTCTTACAAGAGCCGTTGTGTTCATGCAGGGACAGAGGAAAGAAAGATTGGGAATATTAGTCGGTACGACAAATGTGCTGATCTATTTTATTGTTCACTAGGGAAACACTGGTCTCCCTATGACAAATTAGATCATGACAAGTGGCGCACCGTATTTCAACCCTCAAAAAACGAGGGTTTGTTTCCGGAGGAGAAGAAAAAGGAGATGCTCCCACCACAGATGAAGGGCTCACCTGACCTGCAGAAGAAGGACTCGGCCCTGCAGATGATGGACCAGGCTGAGCTGCTGTGGATGTGCTTGGTTGACTTACTGAAGGGTTACCTTCAGTATGTCGAGCATGTGTCCTTCTGTGTACATCTTTAAGGTGTCTCAACATGGTGTGATTCCCGAAGGAATACTTCTTGTTGGGATTCCCTCTTGAAAGTACACGGCCCCACAGCTTACAAGTCACTAAGGGTGCATTTACCTTTTTCTTGTCCTCTGGAAAAGTAAAATACTCCCATATGAAAGAGGTCTTTTCTTTCCTCCTTCTCTGCCTCAAGGTAGTGCTGCTAGCCTCACTCTCAGAAGAGTTCTGCTGTTCTGCCATCGTATCACAAAGACAACCCAGCTCCTTCTCCTAAGGGATCACAAGCAGAAATGAGGGGAATGGGTGTGGTGTAGGAGAGTTCTAGAACTGAAAGTAGTTTCAACCAATCAAAAGTTGTGTTTCATGATCACATGACCCACCGTGCGCGTACGTTACGCTTACGGTGCGCTTACGGTGCGCTTACGGCAAAAGTACGCATGCGCGTAAAAAAGACACGCGCTCGCGCGCATGCGCATAACAGTCACTCCCCAACACTTCCGCGTAACGTGCGCGTGTAGCGTACACGCCTACGCGCCCCACGCGCAGTACGCGCGGCTACGCAAATTGCGTAACTATACGCAAACAGAGTAGATAAATTACGGACATTGCGTAAACCGTACGCTTACCGTAAGCTTACCGTACGCGCACTAAAAAAAAAAAAAAAAAAAAATATATATATATTTTCAAAGTTATACTAATATATCTTACCTGTTTGGTAAAAAAAAAAAAGAGAAAACTTGAAATATTGCAGATTTTTTAGAAAAAAAACATAGTGTTTTAAGAGAATAAAAAGTTTTAAAAAAACTTGTTTTTTTTAAAAAAAAAAACACATTTAATATAAGAATATATAAAAAAAAATCATAAAAAATCAATAAAAAATATATGGGAATCACATATGTTATAGCTAAGAATTAGCATTTAAAAAACCATACAAATTCACTGACAAAACCATGGGTTTCACACACGTTATAGTTAGAAATTAGCATTTAAAAAACCTTGCAAATTCACTGAAAAAACCATAGGTTTCACACACGTTATAGTTAGGAATTAGCATTTAAAAAACCTTGCAAATTCAGTGAAAAAATATGTAAATATGTGTACTGTATTATAAAATGTTTTATTAAATATTAATACTTTTTTCTTTTTTTTCAGATTGAGATAGAAAATTTTCGACAACTAGAACCATTTTTAAAGCAATTAAAATTAAATTTAAATTAATAAATATTTTTTTGAGTGGGTATGGTAAGTCAAAAATTTCATGGTCCCTTTTTTCCACTTCTCCACAATCACATTTTCAGTTTTTCATTGTAGTCTCTCAAGGACCTTGTAATGTGATAATTGATTTTTAGTGTTTTTAAAAAAAAAAAAAAAAAAATTACGCGTACCGTACGCGTACGGTAAAAAAAAAAATCAAAAAAAAGTTTTAAAAACATATATAAAAAATAGATGAAAGGTAAGGTTGGCTCTTACAAGAGCCGTTGTGTTCATGCAGGGACAGAGGAAAGAAAGATTGGGAATATTAGTCGGTACGACAAATGTGCTGATCTATTTTATTGTTCACTAGGGAAACACTGGTCTCCCTATGACAAATTAGATCATGACAAGTGGCGCACCGTATTTCAACCCTCAAAAAACGAGGGTTTGTTTCCAGAGGAGAAGAAAAAGGAGATGCTCCCACCACAGATGAAGGGCTCACCTGACCTGCAGAAGAAGGACTCGGCCCTGCAGATGATGGACCAGGCTGAGCTGCTGTGGATGTGCTTGGTTGACTTACTGAAGGGTTACCTTCAGTATGTCGAGCATGTGTCCTTCTGTGTACATCTTTAAGGTGTCTCAACATGGTGTGATTCCCGAAGGAATACTTCTTGTTGGGATTCCCTCTTGAAAGTACACGGCCACACAGCTTACAAGTCACTAAGGGTGCATTTACCTTTTTCTTGTCCTCTGGAAAAGTAAAATACTCCCATATGAAAGAGGTCTTTTCTTTCCTCCTTCTCTGCCTCAAGGTAGTGCTGCTAGCCTCACTCTCAGAAGAGTTCTGCTGTTCTGCCATCGTATCACAAAGACAACCCAGCTCCTTCTCCTAAGGGATCACAAGCGCAAAGGAGGGGAATGGGTGTGGTGTAGGAGAGTTCTAGAACTGAAAGTAGTTTCAACCAATCAAAAGTTGTGTTTCATGATCACATGACCCACCGTGCGCGTACGTTACGCTTACGGTGCGCTTACGGTGCGCTTACGGCAAAAGTACGCATGCGCGTAAAAAAGACACGCGCTCGCGCGCATGCGCATAACAGTCACTCCCCAACACTTCCGCGTAACGTGCGCGTGTAGCGTACACGCCTACGCGCCCCACGCGCAGTACGCGCGGCTACGCAAATTGCGTAACTATACGCAAACAGAGTAGATAAATTACGGACATTGTGTAAACCGTACGCTTACCGTAAGCTTACCGTACGCGCACTAAAAAAAAAAAAAAAAAAAAAAAAATATATATTTTCAAAGTTATACTAATATATCTTACCTGTTTGGTAAAAAAAACAAAAGAGAAAACTTGAAATATTGCAGATTTTTTAGAAAAAAAACATAGTGTTCTAAGAGAATAAAAAGTTTTACAAAAAATTGTTTTTTAAAAAAAAAAACACATTTAATATAAGAATATATAAAAAAAAAATCATAAAAAATCAATAAAAAAAATATGGGAATCACATATGTTATAGCTAAGAATTAGCATTTAAAAAACCATACAAATTCACTGAAAAAACCATGGGTTTCACCCACGTTATAGTTAGAAATTAGCATTTAAAAAACCTTGCAAATTCACTGAAAAAACCATAGGTTTCACACACGTTATAGTTAGGAATTAGCATTTAAAAAACCTTGCAAATTCAGTGAAAAAACCATAGGTTTCACACACGTTATAGTTAGCTGGACATTTCACTCGTAAAAAACCAATGAAATTTCCCCGTTATAGTTAGTTAAGCTAACTATAACTCGCGCGCCCGCAATGCACTGCTGATGACGTCACATATTACATCACTCATGACATGGTCAGTGACATCACTCATGACATCACTGATGACATCTCAAATGACATCACTGATGACATCACTGATGACATCATCCATGTGATAGAGTGGCAGACCTCCTCTCACCCTAATATAACCTTTGATACACACATTCAAAAATAGAGACTGAAATTTTCAAAAAAATGGACATACCAATACCAATTACAACAACCTCTTCAATAATTCTAAGATCCAAATAAACATCCACTTATTCACCAACAGTCCTGTACACTCACTCATTCGTGTACTCACACATCATATGTACTCATACACCTATACATCCTGTAACACAATGCCACTCATCCATAGAGTTACTCACACACATAGTTACTCATGCTAATAAAGAATCAAACATCCATTTACTTGCATATACAGTTATACACACACCACCACACTTACTTCTACGGAAACTTACACATACTTAGTCTTTTAAACAATCACTTATAGAAACACATACTTATTCATACAGGAACTCTTTCAATCTCTCACTCTCACATACACTCACTTATATACACCAATAGTCACATATACTAGTTTAAAACATATGTAGTTACTCATAGAGACACTATTGAGACAGCCATTCACTCACTAACACACCCATACACACACTCTTCCACCCATACAGTCCTGCACATATGCTGTCTTCAACACATACAAACAGTGAGTCACTCATTCATGCACTTATGCACCACGTAATACCCCCCACTGAACCATACAGACACTCAGACACTCATACTGATACTCAAAAAACCAACTAATAACCTATATAGACACTCGTGTTGCTGCTCACCAACCCATGCAGCCACTTATACACAAAGTGAGAGACTGATACAGGTATTTACACATTTAAACATTACTCACTTAGCCATGTATTCAATAAGATACACTTAATCAGTCAGTAATACAATCAATTTTTCAAAAACAAATCATCCATTTAGACACTTATATACTCATTTATTCTTCCATCGACCTTGAGATATATAAAACATATTTAATTTTCAGAAAAACACACATTCACTGGATGATGTCATCAGTGATGTCATCAGTGATGTCATTTGAGATGTCATCAGTGATGTCATGAGTGATGTCACTGACCATGTCATGAGTGATGTAATATGTGACGTCATCAGCAGTGCATTGCGGGCGCGCGAGTTATAGTTAGCTTAACTAACTATAACGGGGAAATTTCATTGGTTTTTTACGAGTGAAATGTCCAGCTAACTATAACGTGTGTGAAACCTATGGTTTTTTCACTGAATTTGCAAGGTTTTTTAAATGCTAATTCCTAACTATAACGTGTGTGAAACCTATGGTTTTTTCAGTGAATAGAGATATAGGTATTGATATTACAGTTTAGGGCAGGTATGGATTTTTGAATGGTAAGGCATTTTTTAGGGTTTAGGGTGGGTATGGGTTTTTGTGTGGCAAGGGAATTTGTAGGGTTTGTGGTGGTCATGGGTTTTTGGGTGGTAGTGGAATTTTTAGGGTTTGGGGTGGGTATGGGTTTTTGGCTGGTAGGGGATTTTTTAAGGTTTGGGGTGGGTATGGGTTTTGGGTGGCAAAGGAACCATTAGGGTTTAGCGTAGGTATGGGTTTTTGGATGGTAACGAGTTTTGTAGGGTTTAGTGTTTGTATGGGTTTTTTGGTGGCAAGGGATATTTTAGGGTTAGAGTAGGTATGGGTTTTTGGGTGGCAAGGGAATTTTTAGGGTTTCAGGTTGGTATTAATTTTTAGGTGGTCAGGGATTAATTTAGGATTTAGGAAGTGTATGGGTTTTTGGGTGGCATGGGAATTTTCAGGGTTTTGGGTGAATATGTGTTTTTGGGTGGAAAGGTATGTTTTAGGGTGTGTGTGTGTTTTTGAATGCAAGGGATTTTTGGGGTTATAAGGTGGGTATTGGTTTTTGGGGGGCAAAGGAATTTTTAGGGTTTAAGGTGGGTATGGATTTTTGGGTGGCAAGGGATTTTCTAGGGTTTAGGGTGGGCATGGGTATTTGGAGTGGCAAAGGAAACTTTAGGGTGGGTATAGGTATTTGGGTGGAAATACATTTTCAAAGCCGACACATTCCCCGACGACTGAAAATGCGCAGAAATCAAACCCCTCCTCAAGAAGCCCTCAGCAGACCTGACAGACCTCGAGAACTACTGACCCATCTCTCTCCTTCCTTTTGCGGCCAAAACTACAGAGAAGATCATCAACGCTCAACTAACGAAATTCATCGAAGAGAACTCCATCCTCAACCCCTCCCAATCCGGATTCCCCAGCAACCACAGCACCGAGACGGCCTTACTCGCCTCTACAGACATCCGCACCCTCCTAGACCAAGGCCACACCGCGGCCCTGATCCTACTCGATCTGCAGCCTTCGACATCGTCTCCTACTTCAGTCTCACTGCCAGAGTCCATGACACCGGCATTCAGGGAACCGTCCTCAACTGGATCCTTCCTTTCTCACTGGCAGAACCCAAAGAGTCAGACTTCGCCCCTTCTTCTTCGAACCCACAGAGATCAACTGCAGAGTACCCCAAGGATCGTCGCTCAGCCCCACGCTCTTCAACATCTACATGACCCCCTCGCCGCCATCGTCAGACAGCATGGACTAAGCATCTATCCTAAGCCGATGACACCCACCTCATCCTCTGACTTACTGAGGACCCCCTCACCACCAGACTCAGCTTCCAGGAAGGAATGAAGGACGTTGCTTCCTGGATGAGCAGCAACTGCCTGAAGCTTAATTCGGAGAAGACAGAAGTCCTCGTCCTCAGACCCTCCCCCTCTGCATGAGACAACACCTGGTAGCCCACTGCTCTCGGCAGCCCCCGACCCCCCCACACCCGGAACCTCAGCATCTTTCTCGACTCGTCCCTCACCATGACCCTCAGCATCCCTCGACACGAACACAACACCTGCGAGACCTCCACTGGCTTCCCATCGAAAGAGAGTAAGCTTCAAGATACTCACCCATGCCTACAAATGCCTACACAACACTAGACCCCAATATCTCAATGAAAGAATCTCCTTCCACGCACCCAAGAGAAACCTCCGATCTGCTGACCTAGCCCTTGTCGAAACCCCGCGCATCCGCAGAGCTAGAACGGGTGGAAGAGCCTTCTTCTACATCGTGGCAAAGGCCTGGAACAAGCTCCTGATCAACATCAAACACACCCCTACTCTGCACATCTTCAGGAAGACCCTCAATACCTTGCTCTTCGACTGACCGGAGCTGCACCCCTCACCCCCGTGCCTTGAGACCCTCATGGGTGAGAAGCACGCTTGGCCTACAGCTGATGAAGAAAGATGAGAGCTGAAGAGCTCCGACCGCTGCTTCCCCGTAAGCAATTATCCTGACCCCCCGACACATCCGGGGGAGCTGAAATACACGCAGCAGGACGCCAAAATGAGCCAGTACTGGTCGGCTGAACCCTGTGGAGCCGCTGTTGATGAAATCGGGGCAAATTTGCAATTCTCTGACCTGGCGGGTTAGCGACCAAGATGGCGGCCATGTTGTGACGGCCGCTGACGCTCCTGCTATGCACCGCTGGCGGCCACACGAGCTCAGGTGCAGTCACCCACGCTAATCAGCAGAGCCCAGCGAGCCGCGGAGGGGGGGAGAAAAAGCGGGGCACGCTGTGGCCTTTAACCTGTCCATTTCAGTTGAGACGCTGCCACACAGGGAAGTCGGCAAAATGTCGCAGACGCCCTGAAGCGACTACTGAGGTGACTAAGAGGCCTCCAGCTGCGGATCTCACCTGGCCCCCTGCAGTGACGTGAGACTCGTGAGTAAAAGGCACGCAGCGGAGTCCTTGGGACACCTGTAGTTATGTGGTGCCTGAGAGGGCAAGTGGCCCAGTAACGGTGGTTGAAGTGGAGGGAGCAGCAGTACATTGGCACCCATACACTGGTCAGTTGTGGGAACAACCAGTGGAAATTAGCAGAGCGTCATCGGCGGTGTGCTCCTGCTCCTGGCACCACCCTATATGGACTGTGAGAGTAGAGGTGTGCGACTGGGGAGTGCTGAAAGGTGAGCGAGGAGTTCTGACTGTGGGTGGCACACAAAGACTTGGCTAAGCCGAGACGGACTCCAGAACCACGCTGCGAACCACCGAGAATGGCTGGACGCTTTGCAAAGGCGAGGGCTGCTTCTCTGAGGTGGGGGGAGCGGCACTGCACCACCGTAAGGCACTGAGATAGGTCGGAGCGACTCCCACTTAACTCTGCTGACCCCCGCGCGGACGTAGGCCCCCGAAGAGGCGGCAGAGTCAGTGAGTGGGGGTTCCGGCAGGGCGGAAGGAGGCGACTCGGAGCTCTCGCTTGGGAAGTGGCCTGAGCAATGGCCGGAGCCCTGTGACCCAGGCCGCGTGGGTGAGAGCCGACAGAGACCTCTCTCTTACACCAAGCCCTGCATTTCCAAGGCAGCTCCCTGCACGCCTAACCAATGCAGAGGAACTAGAACTGGAGAGTTATACCCACATATTACATGAGGCCTACCCCTAGTATAACCAGTCTGCTTAACGCTAACGAAGAGGCGACTCTAGACAAGAGAGAAGCTGGGCGCCCCTAAAGGTGTGGGGCTATGTACATGGCTAACCTGCCCAGCCAGTTAGCAGACCACTGAGTGAGGCATCAGGTGGCAGCATAATTCGGCCGTAAACGAGGGCCTGCCCCCTGGCTGTGGGGCGAAGCGGCAGCAGATTCCTATCCGACACCACATTAGCGGGAAGGCGATCAGGGAGACTTCCGCGCAACGTCAGGGAAAGCTGGTAGCGGGGAGAGTGTCAAATTGACATTAGCGGAGGTGCATCCAGAATCTAGTGTGACATCCTGATGAGCCTATATAGCAGTCACCCTGACCCTACCACAGTGCATTGTGAGTGCCCAGAGCAGGGGCGTTGAAGACCAGAAGTCCAGCCCGAACTGCCAAGCCATGTCTTCCCTGGACCGGAAACAAGCTTCCGGTCCTAGGAAGCTTGGCCATGTCTGAACTGGGGTGGCAGAGTGGGCTAAAGAACGGTGATGGATTAAACCCAGATCAGTTGACTGGGGGTGAGTGCTTGCAATGTTCAACACTCCGTCCATCATTTCCTTTGGTTTTTGCTTTGTTCGCCATAGGTTGGCAGGGTATGCTCAGACGTGAGTCCCTTGCTCACTTTGCCACTGGATTCAAGCTAGCCTGGCTGAAAACGGCTGAAATGCCAGAAACCGGTCCTAGGAAGCTTGTTTCCGGTCCAGGGAAGACATGGCTTGGCAGTTCGGGCTGGACTGTTCCCATGAGGCACAGGGTCAGACTGATTTGCATATGGCCATGTCTGAACTGGGGTGGCAGAGTGGGCTAAAGAACGGTGATGGATTAAACCCAGATCAGTTGACTGGGGGTGAGTGCTTGCAATGTTCAACACTCCGTCCATCATTTCCTTTGGTTTTTGCTTTGTTCGCCATAAGTTGGCAGGGTATGCTCAGACGTGAGTCCCTTGCTCACTTTGCCACTGGATTCAAGCTAGCCTGGCTGAAAACGGCTGAAATGCCAGAAACCGGTCCTAGGAAGCTTGTTTCCGGTCCAGGGAAGACATGGCTTGGCAGTTCGGGCTGGACTGTTCCCATGAGGCACAGGGTCAGACTGATTTGCATATGGCCATGTCTGAACTGGGGTGGCAGAGTGGGCTAAAGAACGGTGATGGATTAAACCCAGATCAGTTGACTGGGGGTGAGTGCTTGCAATGTTCAACACTCCGTCCATCATTTCCTTTGGTTTTTGCCTTGATAATAATACTGTTATGATTTTCCCAGACATTACGAGGGAGGTCCAATGAAGCAGAGCATCCTTCAATGCTGTCAAGGCCAAACTAAGACAATTGCATCTGCCCTATGCAATGTTACTCCCTGCTCGACTCCGGGTGGCAGACCCAGCGGGAACCCGCTTCTTCCATACGCTGCAGGAAGCCTGGGACTGGCTGGAGGCCCGTGGATCAGCAGATCGCCAGACCACTGTTCAGAGCTCCCTCGCAACAAACCCCCCGCAGCCATAAGATTCGATCCGGTGCCCCCTCTCAGGGAGCTCAACCCCGAACACCGCAAAGCATTACGGCGGTGGTGTCACACAGTTAAAACAGTCCTCGCCCATCACCGAGCGGGAGCGGACATCGCACAGACAGATCGGAAACCTCCCCAGACCACAGAGACAGCGACAGCCTGGGAATAAACTTGCCACAGGTTACGCCACAAACGGCCGACGAACTCATGTAAGGAAGGCGACAGATGCAGCGTCTCCCCAGGATCGGCTGACCACATGTTGCTGGGGAAGTATCCACGAACCTGAAGTCTCCTCCTATTGAACTATGAATACTGTTCAGCAGATCTGGGACTTGCTGTCGAGATCAGGTACTGGGGAGGCGGTGGTACGGGAACTTGGCACGTTGCTTATAGGGTGACCACCTGTGCCACTACCACCGGACGATGGTATGTTTTGATACTGTTTGGATGGGAACTTTTTTTGGATACCTGTCCGGGGAGGGGGAGTTGGGGATGTTCTTGTAGTTGGGGACTGCTAAGGGGATCCAGACGTGTCACGAGGGGAAAGTTTTTTAAAAAGTCCAAACATAAGCAACAAACAATGGGACCCCCATTAGGCTTGAACTGTCTATCATGGAATGTGAGGGAGATGTACTCCATGCTCCGGTGCCACAAACTACACTCCTATTTGGTACGCAGAGGCATTCAGATCACATTCCTTCAAGAAATCCATTTGTCAGGAAAGGAAGGGAAGGCGTTGCAACACTGATGGAGAGGGCAGGCTTATTACGCTACTTACTCTGCTTTCGCGAGAGGAGTTTTAATATGGATACGAGCAGGCATTCTATTCCAATGCATGACACAGATGATTGACCCTGAGGGCAGGTATGTAGTGGTGACCGGGAGACTAGATGGTGGAGACCTTACACTAGGCAGTATATATGCACCCAAATCCGACCAGCCAGCCTTCTTCTCCCATCTGTCCGGGAAACTTGCAATGTTCTTATGGGGTCGATATTGCTGGGGGGCGACCTCAATTGCACTTCAGATGTTACTCTTGGCCGCTCACACCCCCCACTCCCCAATGCACCGCACACAAGCTGGCAGAGACACGCCGTAATTGGTAACAGACATGGGGCTTAATAGACACCTGGAGGGCACACCACCTCAAGACCCGGGACTACTCCTTCTTCTCTGCCTAACATGAATTACATGTTCGGCTGGACGCCATTCTGTGCTCCCCTGACGTTCATGATGGGATTAGTTGCAGTGAATACCTCACCAGAACCGTCTCTGACCACAACCCTGTACTGGTGAAGCTACAATGGTGGCGAGCGTGTTCAAAAATCCCCACCTGGCACCTGCGCCTGGAGGCCTTAGATGACCAAGCATTCCGCGCTACGATAGGCTCAGCTATTAGTGCCTACTAGCGAGACAACGAGAGCACGGCCACATCCTCACTCGTTGAATGGGGTGCGTGCAAGGCAGTCCTTAGAGGGAGGTGCATATTTGAGCTTGGTGGGGGTTTGGAAAGTAATCCTTCAAGACATAGAAAGGGATGATGAGCGCCTGCGCACCCTGGAAAAGGACAGACCCGAAAAGCCGGGCAAGCAGCAGGAGTTGTTAGAGGCTAGAAAAGCAGTAGCAATACAGGTAGAGAGCCTGCAATGCTTCGATTACAAAAACGACATAACTCGGAAAGGGACAAATCAGGAGTCCTTCTGGCTTGGTTGGCCAACCCGGCCAGAAGTGGTTCGGTGATCCTGGAGCTTAGAGACCAGAACGGGGTAGCGAGATACGACCAGCAGGGTATCAATGACGTATTCACAGCATTTTATACCGAGCTCTATCGGAGTTAGTTATCCCCAACGGAAGAGGAACTACTTGAGTTTACACAGGGGTGGACCTACCAGCTCTAGACGAAGACACAGCAGACTCACTGGGGCGAGAGATTGAAATTGGGGAGGTGCGGAGAGCTATCAAGAGTATGGCCTCTAACAAAACCCCGGGCACCAACGGACTTCCAATAGAATTCTACCTCACATATATTGACCTCCTGGCTCCCAAACTAGTGCAATTATATAATGATGCCAAGAGAATTGGCAAATTACCTGTCTCCACTAGAGAAGCGATCATTATTCCGCTGCTCAAGCAGGGCAAACAGGCATGGGATGAAACTGCGTACCGTCCATTATCCATGCTCAATCTAGATTATAAAATACTAAGTAAAATTTTAGCTAACCGGTTGCTCCCCCACATGACTCCCCTGATACACAAGGACCAATCTGGGTTTATTTATTTATTTTAATGTTTTATAGAGCGCGAACTTGACCCATGAGGGTATCAGAAAGCTTTACATGGTTAACAGAGGAAAACAATAGAAAAACAGCAAAGTCTCAACAGCAGAAATATATAGGGGGGAAGGATTGCAAGGAGCATAGGGGCAAAAGGGGACACAAATGTGAGGTTACAGTTCAGGTTAGGGTTGGTGAAAACCGTAGCCCCACGTGTTGTCGTTGGTGTGAGGTTGTTGAACTGTGGGAGAAGCAATAGTCTTGGATTCAACCAGCATGTCATAGTGGCTGAGAGAGGGTCTTAGATCAGGAATTCACCCATGAGGAAGGTTTTGGCCTCCTTCTTGAAGCGTGCTAGAGAGGGGATTCTTCTGATGTCGGGCGGGAAGGAGTTCCAAATTCTTGGTGCTGCCCCGGAGAATGCCCTATTGTAGGTTCTTTTTTTACAAAAATGGGCAGGTCGGAGCAGGAGATTTTTGGTGGATCAGGAGATCCTGTTTCCTCCTGATAATACAAGTTTCTGTGCTAGGTATGCAGGGGAGTTTGCGTATAGGGCCTTGTGTGTAATGCAAGCCAATTTCAGCTGTATTCTGGCCTCTAGAGGGAGCCAGTTTAGAGCTTTCAAGTGTGGAGAGATGTGGTTGAATTTCCTGGTGCCTGTGAGTAGTCTGGCTGCTGCGTTGAGACAGGCTTTTAGAGGTGCCAGGGAGATCTTGGGTAATCCTATGAGGGTGGAACATCCAAATTCCAGTCTGGAGATGACTAGAGCTTGGACTGCCATTTTTAAGTCCGGAGCATCGATGAAGGGTTTTAGTTTCCAAAGGTAGCTCAGGTGGAATCTGGCTGACTTGGCCATTGAGTTAATGTGGCCTCGCATGTTCAGGTTGCAGTCGAGAAATATGCCCAGTAACTTGGCAGAGTCCACAATGGTCGGCGGGCAATTTAAGGCTGTGATGATCCACACCTGTATCTCCGGGTTGACTTTAGGGGGGGAGATCAGGAGAAATTCAGTTTTCTTAGCGTTGAGTTTTAGTTGGTTAGTGGCAAGCCACTGGACAGTTAGTTTCAGGGTTTCGTTCAGGGCGAGGATCTCCTCGAGGGATGAAATATTGATGTCAATTTGGGTGTCGTCCGCGTACATATGGTAGGAGATATTGGCGGAGCGAAGAACTTCAGTGAGTGGCTCTAAGTAAAGATTAAAGAGGGTAGGGGACAGGATTGAGCCTTGGGGGACTCCAACCATGACCGGGGTGGGAGCTGATAGGTTGCCGTTAATGAGGAATCTCTGAGATCGGTTATGGAGGAAGGACCTCAACCATCCTAGGACAGCGCCGTTCAAACCCATCCTGAGTTTAAGGCGTTCGAGTAATTTTTCATGATTGACCGTATCGAAGGCGGAAGATAGATCTAAAAGGATTAGGAGGCATGTCTTGCCTTGGTCAAGGGCTTGGAGGGCGTCGTCCACAATGTGGAGCATAGTCGTTTCCGTGCTGTGCCCTGGTATGAATCCGGATTGGAAGTCATCGAGTAGGTGGAAGTTGTTGATGTGTTGACTTAGTTGGTGTTGTACGCACTTCTCTAACACTTTGGCTAACAAAGGTATATTGGAGATGGGTCTGAAATTGTCTGGTGAGGCAGGATCCAGCGTTGTTTTTTTTAGAATAGGGAGGACTTGGCCGGCTTTCAAAGGGTCCGGAATCGATCCCTGCTGGAGAGAGGCATTGATTATCGCAGTCCAGCAAGGAACAATGGCATGGGAGGCAGCAGCAAGGCAGTTGGATGGTAGCGCGTCATTGAAGTGGTTATTTGGGTTTAAGGAAGAGAGGATTTTAGCAATGGAGTCTTCTTCATAGTATTCGAAGTCAGTCCAGCAGGCTTCGTTTTTAGGTGAGGTCAGTGAGGGAAGTGCAGAAAGAGGGGGTTGGTCATGAGGGGGTTGAGAGCAAGAGGCGGTACTGAGTTTGATTCCTAGAGAGGCGATTTTCTCAGCGAAGAAGGAGGAGAATTCGTCCGAAGATATAAGAGACTTAGGGGATTCTTTAGGGGTTTTGGCCAGCTTGTTTGATTGGTGTTTGACCAGTTCAAAGAGCTTGCGGTGTCTATTCGTGGCATTCCTCAATTCCGATCTGAAGTATTCTTTTTTAGAGTTGAGGATGTGCTTGTTGTAGGAGTTTCTCGCCTGCCGGAGAAGTTTAAGGTGCTCAGTAGAAGGGTGCTGTCTCCAGATTCTTTCAGATTGTCGTAGGAATCTCCTCTCTGAGTTGAGGGAAGCGGAGAACTAGGGGTTTCTGTCTTTGATTTGTGTTCTTTTTAGTTTTAGAGGGGCAAGGTCATCTAGAATGTTCGATATAGACGCCGAGTAGTGTTCATAGATGCCACTGACTGTAATTATGTTCGAGGGCGGGCGGAGGTCAAGTTTGCAGCGAGCCTCCAGCTTCATAAGGTCAAGGTTTTTGGTGTACCTAATCCAACGTTTGGGAATCACCGGTTGTGGTGTCTTTGTCTTGAGTGATCCAGGTAAGATGAAGGAGATGACGTGGTGGTCAGACCAGTCACAAGGGTCTATGGAGATGAGCTTGACTGAAGATTCCTTAGATATGATCCAGTCAAGGGTGGCTCCTTTTGAGTGAGTTGGTAGAGAGCAGGCTTGAGTCAGGGCTTGGTCAGTTAGGAGGTCTTTGATGGTGTTGACGTAAGGATCATTGGGGTCATTCCAATGCAGGTTGAAATCACCAAGGAAGATCTCTTTGGAATTAGAGGAAATTTTAGATGTGATGACTGCCAGGAGGTGATCGGTGAAAGAGTCATTTGAACCTGGGGTGTGGTAAAAGATGTGCAAATTGCAAAGATGTAAGGCGTTGCTGGAGATGGAGAGGGCGAGGTGTTTGCAGGAGTCAGTAGTGTCCGTTCCGAGTTCCTTGACCAGGAGGGAGGATCGGTAGATGCAGGCAATGCCTCCGCCCTTCCTGCTAGACTGCCTGTCTAGTCTAGCAATGTTATAGTTAGGAGGGACTAATAAGTCTAGACAAGGGGAAGAGTATTCATTGAGCCAGGATTCAGTTAGTATAGCTAAGTCCAAATTTTTGTTCAAGATGAGGTCAGCGATATCGGCTGCATGTTTAACTGCCGATCGGCAGTTGATTAAGAGACCAGATAGTGGGTGGTCTAGGGGAGTGTCCGGTGTCTGGGAGTATTGGCGCAAGATTGCTTTTAACCACATTTCTGTTATGTCGGGTGGCTGGCCTATTGGGGTTGATGGTGACCGTGCTGATGGGGTGTTCATGACCTGTGTCAGGTGGGCAAGAGTTGACTTGGGCAGTGTTGTAGTCTTGGAGGATAGCAAGGATTTTGTCTCCCGTGAGGTCAAGTGGAGATGGGGAGGTGGGGGGGGATTGTAGGTGAGTGCCAGAGCTCGGGATTCCTCCTCAGAAAGGCGGCAGGGTTGCTTGCGCGGGCGTAGGTGTCTCAGGGGAAGCAGGAGAGGGTGCTTGGGAGGCTCAGTTAACTGTGGGGGGAGGGTAGGTGTGGCTTGAAGTTAGAAAGGGAGAGCTCGGCAAGGTGCAGGAGGTTCATAAGGTCCAGAATGGAGCTATGGATGTTCTGGGTTAGATTGGATGCTCTGGAGTGCAGAGTTTCGAGATCGGTAAAGGCTGGGGGTGTTAGCGGGGAGGGGGACGAAGGTTCGGTAACCGTGCCGGTGGCATTTAACGGCAGCAGAGGCAACAGGTTAGCATGAGCAGACTCTGGTGTCTTTGGAGGTGTAACTGGCTCGCAGTTATTGAGGGTGGCAGGCGAGGCGGTGAGCAGAGGACTGGGGGTGACTCTGTTAGAAGTGCCGAGGGGCGAGTAATAGAGGTTTGTATGATCCACGTTGGGGCCCGGTGAAGGGCTAGTCCGAGCTGTGTAAGGGGTCTTTGAGAGAGTGCCGGGCACCCAGTTTGTTTTTGATGGGGGTAGGTGGGAGGGGATCGATAGTGTAGGGGAGGGTCCCTGGCTAGGGTCAGAAGATATGCTGGGGGGGGAAGGATGAGCTATGGTGAGGGCCGTAGGGGGAGTATGCGGGTTGCTAGGCATAGCAGGCTGGCAGGACGAAGGGCTGCTGGTGATGGAGTCAGTTCTCCTGTCCGTATCGTGAGCGTGGTTTCTGAGGAGGGTGAAGCAGTCTGCGAATTTATTAAGGTTATTGGTTGTAGCTTGGACCAGGACTATGCCGCTTTTGTAGAGGGGGATGGTGAGGTCTGCTCGGAGGGTAGAGGAGGGTATAATAGTGAGTTTGGTGCCATAGGGAATGTTTCTTGTTGAGCGAATATTCAGAAGGTGTGTTAAGGTTTTTCGCCAGGCGGCGGTTTTTTTTGAGTAGAAGATAAGGTCATTTATGCAAGTGCCACTGACCGCGTTGAAGCGCAGGTCTGATATCAGCGTCTCAGGGTGGCTTTTTAGGGTGGCGTGCTTGAATGATTTAGCAGCGGTTTTGGAAAGGTTGGCGGGGTAGACTAGAGTAAAGGAGTTTTCCCCAGCCCTCGAAATGGCAGGGCGAGACATGTTGGCAAGGGAAGGGCACTAATGTAGGCAAGAGTGTAATAAGGCAGCGGAAGGGATGGGTCTCTCGGTAAACAGGTGTGGGAGCGGCAGGACTCACAGGAGAGATTCTCATGTAGCAAGCATTCGTAAGGAAAGGACTCTAGTGAGTTTGAGAAGGTTACAGAATACTGTAGCAGACACTAGTGCAGTTAGGAGCGATATGAGGATGTTGCGCGCAGGTTAATAGGTAGACGAGTCTGCAGGCACGGCAAAGGAGCATTGGTGTAAAACAGCAAAGTTTAGAGGCAGCGCTGGGGTCAGGTACTGTGGGGCGGGTCGAGGATGTCTAGGCGGTGGTCAATTTGGAGACGGGCGTAAGGATCAGACCAGGATTATGATCTGTACGGGTGTTAGCTGTAGTAACATATACTAGATTGCAGAGAAGTACTTTATTAAAGGGAGCATTGAGGTAGAGCAGCGAAGTTGTAAGACAGCGCCATCTTAAAGTCAGGCACTGTGGGGCTAGTTGAGGATGTCTTGAGCGGGCGCCATTTTAGGGTCAGGCGTGAGGTTCCGAATCTAGTTTGATCTGTGCAGGAAGTTGTTGGGCCAACACACCAATGGAAGGCCGTAGTGAAGTATGAATTGTGGCAAATTGCAGATCCGCCTCACTGGCAGTCCGGAGCAGGAGCGGCGAGGGTCTTCCTAGGGGCAAAATCGGGAGCAGGCGCGGTGAGGACACTCAAGGGGTTAGATCACTTAAAGGCGTACCTGGAACGCTGGGGCAGCTGCATCAGCGACTTGGCTCCATGGCCGACCGGAGAAAGCAGATTCAGGCGGACCGCGGCCAGGACACCAACAGGACATCTCGTATGGCCGGCAGAAGCCCTTCCCGGAGAGCGGTAGCCGGGGGCTCCTGCCTGTTGATCGGCGTCTGCAGGAGCCGTGCACGGGCTCTCAGCGGCTGCGCGGCGGATCAGCATGCAGTGCGGCAACTTCTTCGACTCCAGACCAGGGGGGGCGCCCCTCATCCGAGGAGCACGCCGAGGCGCACTCAACTCGGGCACGGGGACGTCTCTCACCCCACTCTCACGTTTATCCCCACCAGACACACAGCGCTCAATATCTGGCGGCTTATTCGGATCCTGGAAGCAGGCTCTTATCGCGCTGAGGTAGCTACGATATTTGCTGTGGACATAGAAAAAGCCTTCAACAGTCTGGAATGGGCTTTTCTGTTTCATGTGATGCAGACAATGGGTTTGGGACCGGATTTCGTGAGCTGGACAGCTCTCCTGTATGCCGACTCCGCTGCCAGAATTAAAACCGGGGGGCTCATCTCTGACGCCTGCAAAGTGGGGCAGGGTACGCAACATGGATGCCCCCTCTCCCTGCTGCTGTTTGCCCTGGCGCTGGAGCCGTTAGCAGCACAGGCCAGGTCGGGGTAGGCATACCGTGGGCTTAATGTACACAGCCAAGTCCATCACATAGCCCTATATGTAGACGACCTTTTGCTTTTTCTACCTGATTCGGGAGCAAAACTCCTTGGGGCGAAAAACTTGCTGCAAGTTCTCAGCAGAGTCGCAGGATTGAAAGTGAACTGGTTGAAGTCCTGCTCGTTCCCGGTGCATGGGGGTAGGATAGGCCCACAGCATACAGAGGGAGTGGCCTGGGAGGACAGCTGTCTGCCTTACCTGGGTGTGCATATATACCATAGCCAGGAAGACATCCTAGAAGGTAATATAGGGAAGGCCTTAAGGGGGGCAAAAACAAATTTTGAATTCTGGGGTTTCTTGCCATTGTCTGTCGCGGGTCGAGTGGCCCTGCTTAAAATGGTAACCCTCCCAAGGTTATTATATTACTTTGGGACCTTACCGATTTGGATCCCGGCAAAATACTTCACACAGCTCAGGTCAATGATCGCAGCCTTCATATGGGGTACCGGCAGGTGCCGAGTGGCGCTTGCTACACTTATGCGACCGAGAGCGGACGGCGGTCTAGCGGTCCCTGATTATGAGACCTATTACTTGGTAGCACAATTCCAATGGCTCACGCAGTGGGTGGCGAGTGCCACCAGAGGGGAGGAAGAGTGCGGGGAGGACTTTGGGAACCTGTTGCTGTTATCCCACTTAATTCTGCGGCTCCCGGTCAACACCGCAACCCTCACCCTGGAACTTAACACTGCAAGAAAATGCTGGAACAGGTATCTGAGGCGAGCATCTCTTAAGTGCCCCTACATGCTGGAAATCCCATTGCTTATGTGCAGGGCCCTGCTGCATGGAGGCACCTGGCAGAAACTGAGGAACTGGGCAGAACAAGGGCTGACTAGCATAGGAGACCTTTATGGGGAGGGAGCTATGATCCAGTTTAATGACCTACAGACCCACTATGACCTTCCCGGGGGGACTTCCTACAGTACACGGCCCTCACTGCGGCTATTAGGAAACACTGGAGAGGAGGGCTCACAGAACCGCAGACTTCTCTGAGTTGCCAATATGTAGTGATGGCTGCAGGTACATTTAAAGCAGTAACGTGCCTGTATAGACGTATGACACTAGAAACACTACTTCCCCTGACAAACCTGAGACTCAAGTGGAAAGCGGATATCGGGGCGGCCATCCCAGAGAAGACGTGGAGCGAGGTGGTGGAGGGAGCCTGGAAGAGCACTCTGAATGCACGCTTCCAGGTAGTACACTTCCATATTTTACATAGAGCATACCTTACCGCGGACAAACTACACAAATACTTCCCAACCCATTCGGCGGCTTGCCTGAGATGTAATGCAGAAAGCGCAAATTTTAAACACATGCTTTGGGATTGCCCACTCCTCGACACCTATTGGGAGGAAATAACGACAACACTATCAGAACTCACTGATAGGGAGTTAGAACCGACCATGGCCCACTGCATTTTACACTGGTTCCCCCACAGGTCAAAGAACAAAATGACCAGCAAACTTTAAGGGGCCGATTCACAGAACTAACTTAAGACAAAATCCTAAACTTACTACTTTTGGTATTCACAGAAGTTAGGATTTTGTCTTAAGTTTGTCTTAAGACAAACTTAAGACAGACTTAAGACAGTCTTAAGACAGACTTAAGACAGACTTAAGACAGTCTTAAGACAGACTTAAGACAGACTTAAGACAAACTTAAGACAAACTTAAGACAAAATCCTAACTTAAGTCTGTCTTAAGTTTGTCTTAAGTCTGTCTTAAGACTGTCTTAAGTCTGTCTTAAGTCTGTCTTAAGACTGTCTTAAGTCTGTCTTAAGTTTGTCTTAAGACAAACTTAAGACAAAATCCTAACTTCTGTGAATCCCAAAAGTAGTAAGTTTAGGATTTTGTCTTAAGTTAGTTCTGTGAATCGGGCCCTTAGACTTGGGTTTACTCCCGACCAAAAGAAATATTACCACACACTGGAAGGCGAAACAAGGTCCCAGCACAATTTTTTTTCAAATACGCTATGGAGGATATGCTAGAAAAGATCTGCACATCAATACATCTCCTAAGTGATATACACACCAATATAAAAAAAATCCTTATATTCAATCCTGGGTGCTCCCTTGGTGCCAAATACTCATCCACCTAGAGTATCAAACTCCCGGATTTACCCTGGTAATCCAGGTACCATTTTAAATCAAAGACACCAGAGCACACCACATGGTAGTTGCTTTCATCCTGCGTGCATTCTGCACTATCCCTAAAAAATTCTGAGAATGATGTCACCACAAAGACAGTCCCAAAATTAATGATCGTAGCTGTAGATTTATATCAACTTCGATCTTTTATTTCTTATACAAAGCAGCAGCCAACGTGTGTTTCGCCCTCCCGGGCTTCCTCAAGGCTGCAAATTACATATAAAAACATGATTGTAACAACTGACTATACAGTCATTAAAAAAAACAACTCTACATTTTTATAACCAATACTCCAATAAGGCCACCCATCACAAAAGAGTGGGAAGTTCTAATCACTCTAAGTGTGTCCAAAACCCCACATAGTCAAACCGTGTATTTCACAGAGACAAGAAGGATAAAGTTACAACGCCACCACATCTCCAAATCACCATGTGCCTAGTTATATGTATGTGATCTAGAAACCGGTTCTAGCTATCCCAACCAGTATATGGTGATAAAGTGAGAATATAGAAAAATCTCTTATTGGTCTCACCTCGCTATTCTAATAGTGTTAGCGTTTTGTCTCCAATTTGACCATAATGTTTGTACTATAAGGTCGCAAATACAGTCTCATGGATCAATAAGGCTGTAAATAAAAATAAAGTCCTTAATATGAGGTCCAAGTCATGATTTTTAATAGTAGATGCAATGCACATTCGCGTAATATATTGAACGGATGCAGGGGAATTCGCACCTTACCTAATATGTCACAGTGTTCTTCCTGTCGTCTCCGATTTCAAAATAAGGTCCCAAACGCTAAGTATATGATGTGTGTCATAACCTCCAGGTTTGTTTACTTTTACGGAACCATATTAAGTCCCATCTATCAAAATGATACACAAGGTTTTAGTTCTCAGTCCACACGGGAATCGTCATAAATATTATTCTAAGCACATCCCCCATCAATTTGTCTGACTTCCAACTATTTTGTCCGCGTTCCATCTTACCGTGTATTTCCCTAAGTCCCACAAGCGTGTCCACGCAACCGCTCCCTATTTCGCACACGCATACGTCCACAGATTCAATTTTATTGCGTCTCAGTGAAACTAAACATAGAAAGCGGACACCATACACCAACGAACCCAGTCGATGGATTTACGTGGTGGCCATCTTGATATTGTCAAAACCCGCTGTACGGGAAATAATTACTGTATTGTGTAAAACACATATAGTCCCTTTGGTCTGCATTCAACGATACATCTATATTGAGATTCTATCCTTCTTTTTACAAAGTAACGGTTACTATGTCTATCATTTGTATCGATAAAAATATATTAACTCTTCCTACCTGTATTTTTTCATGATGGGTAAAAAGGTCCATGTTAATAGTTTAAAAAATACGTAATTTCATATTTAAAACAAGAGACCTGATTATAGTGGCATAAATTGTGTATCCCTAGTATGAAGAAATAACGCCAGTGTAGAACCCCAAGAATACACCATAGTGAACATAGAAAGAGTGAAAAGACATATACAGAGATTCTCCAAGATCACAATTTTATCAGAAAGTGTTTACATGTCAACATCATAAGTACCCACAATTCATTATCTCCTGAGGTTGGACATATACAAGTGTTCTTAATAAATAACATTATGTATCAACCAAAAACATCATTGTAATATTCTATGGTTTACATATTGATCGAATGCTATCATAGAACAAGGCAACCACAGTACTCGACATTGATCTATATCAGAAGATCAGTAACCCTCACCTGCCCGTATACATCAACACATCGTGTAAAGACAGTATAGCTAACTTGCTACGGGACACGCCAGAGCCCAACATAGCCGCTCCCCACCCGCTTTCCCAGTTTACCTCCACACGTTCGGACCACCAAAAGTATATCGGTAGTTTAGGAACAGATACCAACACACGGAAACACAGGCACCTTACATTACATGTCACAATACAGTGATGCTGATGAGGGAACGAAGTAGCAACTCCCGGGTAGGGGCCATCCACCAGGTCATGCCCCATTACGAGAGCCACTACAGATGGGAAATCGGATCAGTATGATGCACATAACAAACATTGCTGTATAGTGTATACCGAGTCTAACCTGTAAGGCCTCTGAAAGCTTTGCGGTACATTGTAAGCTGTAAAATTAATGCGTGTGTAAATCGATATACATGACCCGTATCACTCTAAACTGTGTGTTTTCTGAAACAATAAAATTCAATAAAAAAATGTTAAACACAAAACAAAAAAATTCAGAAGATCAGTAACAGTGAATGTGTTTATATCTATATTGTACAGGGGACATGTCAAATTGTTAGTTCAGCTTAACATATAATTATCCAGCTCCTACCCATATGGAGTGTTTATTTAGGAACGTAATCCCACATCATAATCTGATACTCTCATTGCTGATTGTAACTGATGGTGATGATTATCCTATCTCATATTAGGACCATATTGGAAGCATAAGGATAGCAGTTATAAAGACTCAAACAATTCCTTATCACATATTAGTACCATACTAGAAACAATAGGGATAATGATTATAAAAATTCAAATAGTTCCTTATCCACATTAATACCCTGTTCTACACTTCTCAAAGTGATGATCCATTTGCTTTCTATCTGGCGCAGTCTTGATGTTCTGTTGCCAGCCCTCTGACCTGAATGTGCAACATCTATACCAAGAAATTCATGATTTCTGTGTTCTTATGTATAGTGTTGAAATGCACAGCCATAAGGTATTGTATGTTATCATTACGTATGGCTCTTATATGTTCTCGTATCCTCTCCTTGAGAGGCCTCACAGTGATTCCAATATATATTTTATCGCAGGTGCATTTAATGAAGTATACTGTAAATTTCATATTACAGTTGATAAACTGGTTCACTGTCTATATTTTATCAGTATTATATTTGAATGTGATTGTTTTATTCATTGCAAAACAGCATACACTACACATTCCACATTTGTGAAAACCTTTTGGAGCATGGGGCAGCCATGTGTTATTCTCTATCAGTGGTATATAGCTTGGACAGAGTGATTGTCTTAGTGTTCTTCCCTTTTTGAATGTAATAGACGGTTTTAGCCCACTTTTACGTGAAAGCTCAGATCGTCCATAAATAGGTACCAATGTTTGTTCAAGAATTTATATAAATCAGCGCTAATAGAGGAATAGGGTGTAATTCATCTGATTTTCTTATTATTTTGTGTCTTCCTTCTATGATTACCTGCCAATAAATTGTCCCTATCCCTTTGGTTAGTTTTATGACGTGCTTTGGTAATGACATCTTTACTGTACCCTCTGGCAATAAATCTTTTCCCCATCTAATGCAGTTCTTCATCTAATTTTGATACATCGCTGCAGTTCCTCTTAGTTCTTACCATTTCTCCAAACGGAATTGATCTTATTTGTGAAGGTGGGTGTGAGCTATTGGCATGCAATAGAGCATTGCATGCTGTTGGTTTCCTAAAAGGTACCGATAGTAATTTATCATTGTTCACCACAATGGTGATGTCCAGAAAGTTAATCTCAGTAGTACTTTGTTCCTTTGTGAAGCTCAAGTTAAAAGGGTTGTCATTTATGTACTCAAAGAATTCCTCTAAGCCCTCAATGGTACCCGACCAAAACATCAAAATATCATCAATGTACCTGCCTAGGTACAGAATATTTTCCATTAGGTTGGCCGGACCTTTTCGCCAGAGATGTTTTTGTTCGAAATGCCCCATATAGAGGTTGGCAAATGATAGTGAGAATGTTGCTCCCATTGCCATTCCTCTGATCTGACAGTACCAGTTGCCATTGTGGAAAAATATGTAGTTATTCAGGACAAGTTCTATCATATCTAGCAGCATGATTGAATGTTCATAAGCGTGTACTGTTCTTGTGTCCAAAAATTGCTGTATTGCATCAAGTCCCAGTTTCCCTGGTATGCTAGTGTATAATGAGCATACATCCAATGTTACTAGATAATGTCCATTCACCCAATCCACATCTCCAGTTTTGCTCAATTTTGCACATGTATCCTTGATATAGGAAGGTAAATTGACCACTAGAGGCTGTAAAAACAAGTCAATGTATTCCGAAACTCTTTCTGTGGGAGACCCAATACCAGAAATAATGGGTCTCCCCGGAGAGAAACACCCTTCTTTATGTATTTTGGCTAGACACTGTATACAAGGATATGTTGGCATTTCATTGAATAGATATTTACATTCCATACATGAAATCAGACCAAGATTCCTCCAATATTTCAATTTGCTGTGTATGAGCTCTTTTGTGTATTGTATTGGATTTGCACTGAGTTTCGTATAGGTACTCATGTCACCTAGTTGTCTATCTATTTCTGAATGATTCATTAACACTATATTTCCTCCCTTGTCAGCCTCTCGGATGACAAGGGAGTCATCTTTTCTTAGGTTGTCTAATGCATTTCTCGCCTCTGCAGTAATATTCTGTGTGTAATAATGTCCTCCATTTTGTATAAATCAAGCATGACATTCTGCTGGAATTTGTCAATGTTGTTTGCCCCTGGCAGTTGTGGAGTAAATCAGGATTTAGTCCTTAATCCACTTTCAACTCTAGTGAATGTGTTCAAGTCCAGATCTGAAGCCATTGTTTGTAATGACGGATTGTCTACCTGATCATCTAGACTCAATAACAGATGTACATCCTTAATCTCTGTTATAGAGGGAATATCTTCAATACTATTACAAGTCGTATTCATATCTGTAACAATTGGTCTAGCCTAAAAGTGTTTATACAATTTTATATTTCTAGCAAACTTAAAACAAGTAATATGAAAAGATGTAAAATCAGGTATTGAACTTGGACAAAACCCCAATCCCTTGCTTAATATTTTTATTTCTGCATCATATAGAACATGATCAGACAAATTTACAATGATTATCTCATCAGATGATTCGGTAACATTAGAGTTATTTACATTCTCTGATTGCGTGTCCCTGATCTGGTAGTGACACCCACTTTTTTTTTGTGTTGGGATCTAGGGGCCCGATTCACAGAACTAACTTAAGACAAAATCCTAAACTTACTACCATTTTGGTATTCACAGAAGGCACTTACTCATTTTGGTATTCACAGAAGGCACTTACTCATTTCGGTATTCACAGAAGTTAGGAGTCCTAACTTTAAATGCCTTCTGTGAATACCGAAAGTCTTAAAATTAGGATTTTTCTCAGTTTAGTAGTAGTATAGTTAGAACTCCTAACTTTAGGACTCCTAAATGCCTTCTGTGAATACCGAAAGTCTTAAAATTAGGATTTTTCTCAATTTAGTAGTCCTAAATCTAAATTTAGGACTACTAAATTGAGAAAAATTGTAATCTTCTTTGGGTTCTACACTGGTGTTATTTCTACATATTAGGGATACACAATTTATGCCACTATAGTCAGGTCTCTTTTTTCGAATATGAAATTATGTATTTTCGAAACTATTCACATGGACCTTTTTACCTATCGTGAAAAAATACGGGAAGGAAGAGTTAATATATTCTTATCGATACAAATGATAGACATTTGTTTTTATATAAATCTTTTATTTTAGACAACAAAGCAATACACAGATAAGGAAATACCAAAGAGACATAAGTTGTCATTACCACCCTCCCTCCCTGGTGGTTCCCTCCCCCACCCTCTTGATCCAAAAAGAAAAAAACAAATAAAAAACAAAAGGAAAAAAATAGAAAAAACTGTTGCTTGGCTCTCTTACCCCTGACTAGATTAAGACAGACCTTCATCCCCATCAGACCATCTTATTAATGGTGCCCACATTTCTGAGCCTTTTTTTAACGCTCTGCGTCCCTTCCTTTTATACACGGCCATCTGTCAGCGATAAACCACAAGCAATTTATCAAGCCAATAATGGATGGAAGGGGGATCATGATCTAACCACTAGCCAGACAGAGCCTAAGTACTGTCATGGCTATGAACACAAAAGTCTGTATCGGCCAAGCCATATCCTGAATTCTCACCCCTAGAATTATCACTTGTGGGTTAGATCCAGCCCAAATCCCAGCATGTCTCTAATCTAATCTCAATTTGAAGATGAGCCAGTTTGAGACACATAGCAAACATATGCACACTGTCAGCAGCTAATAATCCACACCATGAGCAATTCACACCTGAGGTCCCCCCCATCTGAATATTCGTGCAGGTTTAATATATATGATACTACTTGGACGATGGTAAGGTTTAGACTGCGCTGAGGGGGATGTGCAAAAGTAAGAATGATCAAATTAGTGTAATTTACTAGTGCTCTAAAGTGATTCCAGTCAGAGACCATCAGCACTGACAATATAGTTAACAGCAAGGGCTGAAAAACCACAAGAGAAAAAAACACAATAGGAATCACTGAGACAAACAGTATAAATTAGGAAGTAGACGACGCTGAACGCTGAAGGACGAAGTACTCTCCGTGTAGCTGCTCTTTTTCTTCAGTTTCCCGTATTTGGGAAGAAGTGTTGGTCATACGCCACTTAGGAGTTGTGATCTCTTGGTGCTGGACTTTTTCTGATTACTTGTTGGAATATTTCTGAAGCCCTGATGATGTCTTGGGGTTATACCCCTATCAAGACGAAACACGTGTTGGCTATGTTCAACGGCTACTGAAGAGTGTCAACATTAGGCTATGTTCAACGGCTACTGAAGAGTGTCAACATTAAAGCACCGTGACAAAGAAGAAAAATCGTCTACTTCCTAATTTATACTGTTTGTCTCAGTGATTCCTATTGTGTTTTTTTTTTCTCTTGAGGTTTAATATATAGATTGAGCCAGGTTTTGAAACATTGAACTTGGAGATTAGCCAAAATAAAAGCCGTCAGGCCAAGCAAGAGTGAATCGTTACATTTACCGGCCCCAGCTTGAAGTAGATCTTGCCAACGACTTAAATGTTTCAATAAGTCATCTCCCATTTCCTTATTTAGTAATTTATAGAATGAAGATAATGAAATTGAGCCTACTCCCAGTAGAGTATCAAGCAAGGGGACCTTAATACAGTTAACTGTTTTCTTAGCCAGAAAATGTCCAATCTGTAGAAATTTAAAGAATTGATTATTCTTTATCCCATATTTTTCCTTAATTAAGTTAAACAACAGTATCGCCCTATTATCCATTAAATTCCCTAGGTTCCTCACTCCTCCCTCGGCCCAACATTTCATATACCCGTCATAAGATATCTCGGGGAGAAGATTATTATTTGCTAAGGGGGTATATCTATGAACTCTTGGAAGATTCTGTTTTTTTCGAATTGCTGTCCAAACTTTAAAGCCCCCAACAACGTCTTAACCCTTTTGAAGTAGGCGAAATCTATATGACGCATAACACAGCCTCGAGCCGCTATCCCATAAATTAAATCATATATAGATATATTGTGTTCCTCGGTCGGCTCGCTATTGTCCCTACCCAAGAGACCAGCCATCTGCTGAATAGATGCAGCCCAGTAATACAATTAAAAATTAGGCACCGACCAACCCCTGCGATCTCTTGGCAACATCATAAATTGTATGGCTCTACGAGGTCGGTGTCCGGCCCATAAAAACCTGGAAATTAGCTGGTTTAAAGCCGAGAACCAGGATTTACTAATTTCAACTGGGATGGCTCTAAAAAAGTATAAAATTCTTGGCAAAAAAAACATTTTGATAACATTGCACCTGCCTAACAATGTAAGAAGAAGGTTATTCATTCTGTTGAAATCAGTTTTAAATCTCTGTAATAATGGTCCTAGAGGGAGGAGCCTAGCGCGCAACCAAGATGGCCGCGTAGGCTTACGGCTCTCGAGGGCCTCCGCAACCTCCCACGTCTATCCTGACTAAATCCTGGTTAATTTGACGGGCTTTTGCTGATGAACTTGCGCTGAGGTGCCACCCGTTTTCCAAATTCAGATCAGACGCCGGGAACCCGAATGGTTGCGCTCCGAAGTTTGCGGCCTGCTATTGCCTTGGTCCCGATCTCGAGTTGGTGAGGTGCCCGGGTATGAAGTGAACAACAGCGGCATGCTGGGCTTGACCTGCCACGTACCCCGCACTTTCACTTTCGCTTTCAAGCTTGTTTTCTGATACCGGCTGAGGGACTTTGGTGTTTCAGAGGAGCGCGGATGGCGGAGTGTCTGGCCTGACTTTCGGACTATACACGGGCTTCCTGTCTGCGACTGCTGTGTTCCATTGAATTAGCTACCTGGTCCTTGTCCCTGGTGCTGGCGGGTGCCAACCTTGGTGGCCTCCGGACGATGGCGGCGAGACTAGACGGAGACAAGTCGAAACCTAAGTCAACCCGGAGGGGAGCCTATACTCAGGTCAACAACATGGATCGTCATGCGCAGACAAAGGGATCCCCTAGTGGCTCGCATAAATCGCCTGAGAGGTCCAAAGAGGTCTCGGGCCCATCGTCCGAATTGACCTTGCAGGACGTCATGGGCGCCATTGAGGAGATGAAGGCTGCTGTGGGTCAGCGGTTTGATACCCTGGCTCATAAATTGGACGCGGTCCTGATCGATGTGAATTTGGTCAGGGCAGACCTGTCCAAAACTAACGAGCGGGTCGACTCCTTGACTCAAGCGGCGTCGAGCCTAACTGTGGATGTGGCCGCCCTGCAGACGGAGGTCCGTAGGTTGCGGCTTGCCAGTGACCTGATGGATCGTCGACTTGAGGACTCCGAAAGCAGGGCTAGACGGAACAATGTTCGTATCATTGGAGTGCCGGAAAGATCGGAGGAATCTGATGCTGATCTTTTTGTGGAGGATCTGATGATCAATCGTCTCGCGCCCAAGGGACTGAGCAAGTTCTTTGCGGGGGAACGGGCCCACAGGATTCCGGGTGGTGCGCCCAAAGTGGGTGCTCCCCCGCGGCCTATAATCGCCCGACTCTTTAACTTTCGGGATAGGGATGCTATCCTTCAGGCGTCGAGGGTGGCCGGACCGCTGAAGTTTGAGAACTCTAATGTCAGCTTTTACCCGGACTTCACGCAAGCGGTCCAAAAACAACGGCTGGGATTTTTGGGCGTCAAACGGCGCTTGAGGGACATGGAGCTGAAATACGCAATGTTATTCCCGGCTAGGCTGCGGGTTGAGTTCCGGGGTCGCTCACACTTCTTCGACCGGCCGGAGGCGGTTGGAGACTGGTTGGATGCCCTGCCTCGGGGACAGGATCGAGACACTCGGATGGCGGAGAGCGGAGAGGATTTGGTGGAGCAGGACTAGGACTTGGTTCCTGGTGATGGACTAGGCTGGTGACGTTTTGTACCTTGGCTCAACTGAACACTAGTTTGATACAATATGCCCTTCAAATGCCTGGAGGTTGTGGGGAGCTTATTGGGGCCCTTTCCTCCTTCTGGGGTTCTTTTCGTGGTATATGTTAGGGCGACAGGCACACTGCGAGTTGGGGGGGCTGTTTGGGCTCAAGCAGGGGTGCAGGGAGGGGGGAGTTGTGGTTTGGGGATTGTGGGGGAGGGGGGTTGTTGGGGACTGTTTGTTTGTTTCGCAAGGCAATGTGAAGTTCTCTGCTGACTTGTCCGGGTTGTGCTTTCCGGGATGTGGGTATCATGCACGGGAGTGGGGTGGGGAGTAGGGGATTGAGAATCCTTTCGTGGAATGTGAATGGATTGGGGGACAGGATCAAGCGCGGGGTGGTGTTGCAGTTTTTGAAACGGATTTCGCCCGACATTGTTTTCCTGCAGGAGACACATTTGATTGGGAACTCCTTCCATGCCCTAAATAGGAGGGGCTATCGCCTTGCTGCTCACTCTGGTTTCACTTCTGGCTCAAGGGGAGTGGGCATTTTGGTTAGGGCCTCTCTCCCGCTGGAGGTGAATGAGGTGCTTCACGATGATAGGGGGCGTTATGTGGCACTGGTGGGGAGATGGGAGGGTAGGACTGTTTCGCTCGTTGCTGTTTATGTGCCTCCGGGGTTACAGACGGCTACATTTGCTGATTTGGGGCGTCTGGTCCTGGGACTCCCTGGGGGGGTTCTGGTGTTGGGGGGTGACGCTGTTGTATCCGGGTTGGAGGACCGTCGCCCCCCCAGGGATCTCCCTAGGGCTCAGGCCTGGTTGGGTGGCTTTCTGGACACTTCGGGGCTTGTAGATTGCTGGAGATTGATGCACCCGGGACAGGCGCAGTACACCTTTCACTCGGGGGCCCATGGGAGTCTCTCGAGACTCGATTACATGCTTATGCCGGCGATCCAAGCTGGGATGATTGGGGAGGTGCGTCATTTGGCCCAAGGTATTTCTGACCATTCCCCTATATGGTTGCAACTGAAGGTTGTCCCTGAGGCAGAGGGAAGAGTAGTGCCCATTAACCCCTGGTATTTACGTAACCCTAAGATCCGCGCGGAGATGGTCAAGTCCACCGATCACTTCTTCAACGATAATGTGGGGTCGGTGTCGTCGGCTGTCTCCCTATGGGAGGGTTATAAAGTGGTGGTCAGGGGGCAGGCCTTGTCACTTATCTCCCATGTTAAGAAGTGCGGGAGAGCAGAGGTGGTTCGCCTGGAAACTGAAATAGCTGAAATGGAGGAGGACTTGGCGCGGGGGGTCACTGACGAGAAATTGCATGTTCTCAGCCTCAAACAATCAGATTATAGAGCGTTAGTCACGGATGCCGCTAAAGGGATGTGTAGAGAGCAGCAAGGACGACTGTATGATGTGGGGGACAAGGCCGGAAAGTTGATTGCTTGGTTGGATAAGAAGGAGAGAGCGAGCAGGGTGGTGCCCGTGGTGGAGCGAATGGATGGAGTGCGTGTGACTGACCCTGTGGAGATTGTTGACTGCTTTGCGGATTATTTCCGCGGGGTATACTCTCCGGTTTCCGTGCGTTCGGAGGAGGATTCTCATCTGTTGCTTAGAGACATCGCACTGCCAACCCTATCGGAGGCTGATGCAATACTGATGGAGGTGAAGTTGTCGTCAGATGAGATCGCGTTGGCCACTCGCTCGATCGCGTCTGGTAAGGCTGTGGGTCCTAATGGTCTTCCCATTGAACTATATAAGTTGCGTCCCGATAAGATAGCGCCGTATCTTCGGGACATGTTTTTCGCGGCACGTGCGGCGGGTTTCCTTCCCCCTGACCAACGTCTCGCCACCATAGTTGTGATACACAAAGAGGGGAAGCCGCGAGATCGCTGCGCCTCCTATAGGCCCATTTCGCTGTTGAACGCAGAACCCAAAATCCTGGCTAAGGTATTGGCTAATCGGCTGGTTCGGGTCGTGGGCGACCTGATTCATCAGGATCAGTCCGGTTTTATACCCCATCGGAATACCGCCCTGAATTTGAGGCGGTTGCACGGCGTGCTTGCTAGAGCGGAGTTTATACGTGAGCCGGCCATCTTGGCATCCTTAGATGCTACTATGGCGTTCGACACTTTGGAGTGGCCGTATATTTGGGCCATGTTGGCGAAATTCGGGTTCGGCCCTGAGTTTATTGGTTGGGTGAAATTACTGTATGCTGACCCATTGGCTCAGGTTGTGGTGAATGGTAGGGTGTCGGCTCCCTTCGCACTGGGGAGAGGTACGCGGCAGGGTTGTCCGTTATCACCCCTTCTTTTTGCACTTTCTTTGGAGCCTCTCGCCGCTAGGTTGCGTTGGGAGCCGTCGCTGCGGGGTATTAGATGGACGCCGGAGTTTGAGGACCGTGTCTCCCTTTACGCGGATGACATCCTTCTGTATCTTACCTCTCCCCGACAGTCGCTAATTGTATTGGTGGATGTATTGAATTCCTTTGGTCGCAATTCTGGCCTGGTTATCAACTGGGCCAAGTCATGTGTTTACGTCCTCTCGGGCGGGGCCCCCCTCCTACCGCGGGATTGCCCTATCCAGATTGCTACACTTGGGTTCAAATATTTGGGAATCTTTATCTCTCTGGATCCCGCGGTCCGCTATGAGCGAAACCTTCTCCCTCCCCTCCAGCGATTGAAGGCCGATGTCGCGAGGTGGCGACGACTGCCGCTCTCGCCGCTCGGACGGGCGGCATTGTTTAAAATGATGTCGCTACCTCGCTTCTTGTATGCTTTGCAAAACACTCTAGATGTCGTGCCAGCCCGTTATTTTCGTGAGGTGGAGGGTCTTCAGCGCCAACTGTTTTGGGACGGACGGCCGCGGATCGCTCTCGCCAAGTTGACGCTCCCTTGGTACGATGGGGGGGTCGCCCTCCCCGATATTAAAAGATACTATTGGGCGTCTCAATTGGCGGCGGTGAACCACGGGATATACGGTCCTGCCTTAAATCCGGCCTTCGAGATGGATAAATTACTGCTCCCGGGTGGGGATTATAATAGGGCGCTGTATTCGGTGACCCCGGATGCGCGGTTGACAGGACTCACGCAGGTCGCGGTACGTGTGTGGCACGCGGCGAGTGCTGCGATGGGGTGGAGGGATCGCTTGACTCGGGCGACGCCGTTGTATGCCTCCGGGCGGCTGGGTTGTTTGTGGAAAACGAAAGGCTTTGAGAAATGGGATATGATTGGTATATGTAAGGTGGGTGATCTTTGGGCAAAGGGGTCTTTCAAAACGTTTGAAATGCTTAAAACCGAATACAAATTAAATGATAGAGAGTACTTCCGGTATGCACAAGTCTACCATGCGCTGTGTTCCGTCTTCCCGGACGCTGCTGCTATCCCCGAATATTCCCCGCTGGAGGATAGAGTGTTGGATGGCTATGTGCCTGACAGCACTAACAAAAAACTTATTAATGACCGCGCGGACTTGCTGATCCGTCTCCGGGAGGCAAGGACGGGCGACGGCCTGGAACTGGACGATGAGGACTGTGTATCGGCGGTTGCCTCCCCGAAAGAGGTGGCGATCCCGGCCCGCTTACGATTTGGACAGCTGAAGATCCTCCATAGAGTGTATGTCACGGGGCCCGGTTTGCTACGTATGGGTTACTCGAGGGATGGAATGTGTAAGCGCGGATGTGGCCTGTCGGGCACCTTTCTTCATATCCTATGGGAATGTTTGGTGGTTGTGCGATTTTGGAACGGTATCCACGCCGTAATGGAGGAGGTCACGCACGTTGCTCTGTTGCCAGAGGCTAGGAGGTGTTTATTGAATGTCTGTGAACCGAATTACTATAATGTGGCACAGACGCAGTGGGTGACTCTGGGGTACATGGTGGCTAAGCGTAACATAGCACAGCTGTGGGGCTCCCCGAGGCCGCCCACGATCGCGATATGGAAGGAGAATATGGACTGGTGTATGTTTAGGGAAAAGACGGTGTATATGGCGAGAGGCAAGCCTGGGAAGTGGACGAAGGTATGGGGTCCATGGAATTCATATCGTGGACATATCTGCACCCCGCCTTTGACGTTAGAGGTCGATATTGCTTTGTCCCCCTAGCCACGCATTCTGCGGGATTGTGCGAAGTGTGTTCCATGTTTTGTCTTCCCGTTGCCCCCAGCTGCCACTTCCTGTCAAGAACTGCTTCTGATACTGTACGTTGTCTCCCGTCCTGGGAAGCGCACGCGGCTATTTCGGACTCTCATTGCCTTGAGTGTGTTTCGCATTTAATAGAAGATGAAACTGTTTTTTCCGATTGCTCTTGGCCTATGGCCACGGCCTGTTGCATGTGCTCACGAACTGCCGGGAGCTTCGCTTCTGGTTCATTTGAATGTGTGGCGTTGCATTGCGGGCCCTCGGGCTCTGTAGCGGCCAGCCTTGGTGGTTGTAGGCCCTTGTATGTATTTTATTGTGTAATAAAGGTTTCTATAAAAAAATAAATAAATAATGGTCCTAAATTGAGTTCAACAATTTTCTCAACGTTGACATTAATTTCAACCCCAAGGTACCTAGCACTACATGGATATCTTCTAGCTCTATTTTATCATTTATGACAATTTGTGTCTTAATATCATTAAGATGATATCCTGAGATATAGCCAAAGTGACTCTCCTCTCTTTCTACCTCTATAAGAGCATCATGCGGGCTAGAAGTAATTATGGCCAGGTCATCCGCATAAGCTAAGATCTTAGTGTCCCCACCCATCGTATGTACAGCCTGAATCATTCTATTCTCTTCTATTTTCCTAATTAATGGATCGATATACAGGGCGAACAATAAGGGCGAGCAGGGACAGCCCTGATGCGTGCTCCATGAAATCCTGATTATATCAGATATGCCACCCATCATGGTAATCCTAGCTGTAGGAGCACGATACATAGTTTGGAGCACTAATAAAACCTTTGCCCAGCCCCTTTTTCTCCATGATTGTCCATAAAAAAGGCCAGGAGACCCTATCAAAAGCTTTTTCTGCATCTAATAATATTAAAGCCATAGGGTCTCCTGTAACCTTGGAAGAGTCAAATAAGGCGATTGTTTTACGAATGTGTTCCGTTGTGCCCTGCCCTGGGACAAAACCATGTTGAAAGGGAGAAACTAGCTTCCTGATGACTGTGGCTAGACGATTAGCTAAGATTTTAGCATAAATCTTTGTATCACTGTTGACAAGTGTAATTGGTCCATATGACCCCAACTCGCTAGGAAGTTTACCTTTCTTTGGAAACACAATGATATTAGACGCCTTCCACGAGTCAGGGGCCCCCTTCCCTACTTGTGCCCTTTCAAATATCTCTTGCATAATTCGCAGTAAATATGAGGCGAATTTTTTATAGAATTCCCCAGGTATTAAATCAATGCCAACAGCCTTGCCTGAAGGTATTGATTCAATCGCCTTTCTCACCTCCTCTATTTTTATGGGTGCGTCTAAGTTATCTCTTTCCTCAGTAGAAAGCTGATCCCTGGGGTGGTCAATCAACTATTCCTCCATCCCTCTATCCACAGTGTAGATGTCCTCTGTATATAGTTTCTGATAGAATTTTTGAAATGCAGACAAAACTGCTGCCTGTTCAGTGACTATCCCCCTGGTAGGATCTCTGATCTCAAGTATTCTCGCTTGCACGGCTTTCTCTCTAGTACTACCTGCTAGCATATGACCTACCCTTTCGTTACTCTCATAAGCCTTGCTGCGCCAAACCATGAATCTTCCTGCAGATTTCTTAATCGAAATTTCAGTAATAGTGAACCTTGCAAGCAATATCTCTGATTGTGCTGTCTCAGGGTCTTCCCCATTAGAGATAACCTCAATCAAGTGAGTATCAGCTATTGCCAATTTCTCTAGCAGCGAGTGTAAAAGCTTCTTCTCTTTTTTTGACTTTCCCAGCCCCCCTAATACTAGCTTTAAAGGCGTCCCAGACAATGTGACTGCTTGTGCTCCCTACATTCTCTTAAAAAAACCTGGGAATCCATATCTTCATATGTTGAACGTAGTCTTCCTTGCTAAGAAAAGCCCTATTAAATGTGCAACGTGCCGGTGAGGATTTAGTCTGAATATCTATTTCCAGTACCAATTGGTTATGGTCAGATATAACTCTTGGGTATTTATGTATTCTACAACCCTGCATAAATTCCTGTGAGACAAAAAAATAGTCCAATCTACCATGTGTTTGATGTGGAGCCGAATAGTATGTAAATCCCGGGTCATTACGGTCTTGTTTAGGCCAAGCATCCGTTAGCCCATGGAGTAGTTTTAACTGTACCAGCGAATTAAACACTCTAGGGTTCGGTCCTCGATATTTTATCCCCTCTGGATTAAACACTTGACAGCTCAAATTAGTATTAAAATCCCCACAGATAATGAGAGGAAGAGGCCAGCCCACTAATTCCACGTTAAGCCATTCAAACAATGCCAGGTCATCCAGAACTGAGCCATAAACTGAACATAATGTAAACATATAATTTTCAATACAGCATTAAATAATAACCCATCTTCCCAGATTGTCCGAGCTAGACCAAGGAAAGGTAGCTAATCCTTTTCGTGCCATAATTGCCACTCCTCTTGTTTTTGTATTTTGTGTAGTAAAAGAAATCAGTTGATACCTTGCCAGTTCCAACAGCTCCCGTCTACTGGCTTCGATGTGGGTTTCCTGAAGGCAGATTATATCGGCCTTCAAGAACTGAAGATCAAGACTAACTCTCCGTCTTTTTTGGGGATTATTTAATACACATATATTGATTGTAGCTATTCTGAGTTTACCCATAATACAAAAAACAAATAGACACATCATGTGAAATACCTATCCTAGATTGCGTATATCTATTAGAATTTTTTTTTTAGAGCCCTCCATTTTTCTTTTTGGATCCCCCCATCCCCACCCTCCCCAACCCTACCAAAAAGGCAAAAAAGGTCCATGGAACCTTGTGATGCCTCCTGTGTCCTGCCATGCCCCTAGCCGCTCCCTACCACAATGAAAAAAAATAGACAAAAGGTAAACAAAGCTCAACCACAAAGTAAACATCCTAGTATATACTTCCCCCTAGTACTCAAAAGCCGGAAAAAAGACGTGAATCGACCATATATTAAAGTTCTCCTATTTCCACAAGAGTTCCTGCAGATACTCCTGGGCTTGTATCTCAGACGTAAATACCCTGGTGGTGCCTTTAAAGATGACCTTAAGTCTAGCGATGTTCATTAAAAATACTTCGCAGCCCAGTTTCTGTAGAGGAGTGATTAACTGCCGGAGCCTCCATCTCCTTTCCACCGTAGTGTGGCAAAAGTCAGGTCGTACAAAGAAGGAGTGTCCCTCGGCTGCCCTTTTGACATCAGGTCTGGCTTTCTCAAATATAGCCTGACGCAAAAGGAAATTTCTGAAAAAAATAAGAATTGCTCTGGGTTACGTGTCTTGTCCTGCTCTCTTTTTCAACATCAAAGGGAAACGATGCACCCGCTGCACTTCTGCTTCCTAGTTCCAGTGAGCCAGCTCGGGGAAGGCACCCTTAAGTAGTCTCAAGATAAAGCTGCGTATGTCGTCCCATTCTGCTTTCTCTTCAATCCCCAGTAACCGCAGGTTATTTTGCCATTGTCGGTTTTCAAAATCCTCCAATTTCCAAAATACATCAAATATCCTACTTTCATTTGACGCTATTTGCTGTCCTGTATTATCTGCTCCAGCCTCTAATTGAACAATGCGCTCCTCTAACACCGTAGTACGTTCGGAAATTTCTGAACATGCCTTATTCACTTTACGAATAGCTTCCTGGAGTTTCTTTGTTGCCATATGGGCCCTCTTATGTTCATGACGGACTTCTGTCTGCATTTGTTTAAGCATTGAGTAGATTAGTTCCATGGATGGAGGGGAATCTGCGCTCATTTTTGACTCCATAGATAGCTTAGGAACGTCAGGTTGTATTCTATTCTCTTCATCAGTTTCTATCCCAAAATGAGTGGTAGGGTAATCCCACTTTAATTGTCTTGACTGGTTATTGTCCGAGTTTAAGCCTTTGTCTTTGTCTATGCCTCTTGCACTTCTCCTTTTGGTGCGAACAGGTATGCGCCTTTGAGTATCGAGTCTAAGTAGAGGACTGCTGCTATCTTCTCCTGTGAATTCAGTGTCTGTGCCTTCAATCTCGCTGTTATTAGTGAGTTCAGATTCATCTGTCAGGGAATAGAATTTATCCCCCTCTGGAGTCCCAAAGCTTTTGCCATCCATCTGGGTGGGAGCCCCAATATTTACATCCTGAGGATTCTGAATGTTCTGCACTTTTTGTATAAGAGTATCTTCTTGTGACCCATTCTTTCCATCTCTGCTCAACTCTGTTTCCATGCCTGAATTAATAGTCTCAGTATTTATTTCCGGCAAATTCATAATTTTCACATCTAAATTTATATCAGATAATGGCTCTGGGGGCAGCTTTCCTGTGTCCGTCTCTGAGTCTTTAGAATTTTTTACAGCTTTCAAGTTAGATTGGTTGATTTTACCTTTGCTTGTTGCTTTTTTCAGAGTGCCTGACGTCCCACGCCCGGCAAACATCCCGGGTACCGTATGTTGTTTTGGCCTGGTTGCTGTGTCAGTGAGACACTGCTCTCCAGTAGGTGTCCTGCTGTCAGTTTTCTCCTCTCCCAAGCCGGCAGAGAGAGTAGCGTCCAGACTCTTGCCCTCAGCAATCACTTTCCGAGTTGCTGGCATTCCTTTGGCTCCTCCAGCCAATCCGCCTTCCTTGAGCGAGGGTTTCGCCTTTGGGGGCATGTCTCCGAACCTTGAAGCAGCCACAATCTTTCGTGCTGATGCCAGGTGCAGCAAAGTACTCAAGGTCCACTGGTGAATCCATAGCTTTATTTGGAGACAGCGAGGAAGAGTCCCTTCACCACGTGGGCAAGCGGAGCTCCTGGCTCCAACTCAAACTTCATCCGACACTGTATCTCTCCCACGATATTTTCGGCAGTGAGTCTGCAAGTCTATACTCCTTTTTTGCGGGTTTTAATTCATTTCAGTATCCCTGTGGTAGGGAGAGCGGCTCCTACGGCATACACATAGCCGCCATCTTGCCCCGCATCCAGCTGTGCATTTCAACACTATACATAAGAAAACAGAAATCATGAATATAGGTTTTCATGGTATAGATGTTGCACATTCAGGTCAGAGGGGTGGCAACAGAACATCAAGACTGCGCCAGATAGAAAGCAAATGGATCATCACTTTGAGAGCTGTAGAACAGGGTATTAATGTGGATAAGGAACTATTTGAGTTTTTATAATCATTATCCTTATTGTTTCTAGTATGGTACTAATATGTAATAAGGAACTGTTTGAGTCTTTATAACTGCTATCCTTATGCTTCCAATATGGTCCTAATATGAAATAGGATAATCACCATCATCAGTTACAATAAGTAATGAGAGTATCAGAATATGATGTGGTATTATGTTCCGAAATAAACACTCCATATGAGGTAGGAGCTGGATAATTATATGTAAAGCTGAACTAACAATTTGAGATGTCCCCTGTACAATATAGATATATATAAATTCAATGTTACTTATCTTCTGATATAAATCAATGTCGAGTACTGTGGTTGCCTTGTTTTATGATAGCATTCAATCAATATGCAAAACCATAGAATATTACAATTATGTTTTTGGTTGATACATAATGTTATTTATTAAGAACACTTGAATATGTGCAACCTCAGGAGATAATGAATTGTGGTTACTTATGATGTTGATATGTAAATACTTTCTGATGAAATTGTGATCTTGGAGAATATCTGTATATGTCTTTTCACTCTTTCTATGTTCACTATGGTGTATTCTTGGGGTTCTACACTGGCGTTATTTCTACATATTAGGGATACACAAGTTATGCCACTCTAGTCAGGTCTCTTTTTTCGAATATGAAATTACGTATTTTTGAAACTAATAACATGGATCTTTTTACCTATCGTGAAAAAATACAGGTAGGAAGAGTTAATATATTCTTATCGATACAAATGATAGACATTGTAAACTTTCCTTCATAAAAAGAAGGATAGAATCTCAATATAGATGTATTGTTGAATGCAGATTTAAGGGACTATATGTGTTTTACAAAATAAAGTAATTCTTTCTCGTACAGCTGGTTTTGACAATATCAAGATGGCCACCACGTAAATCTATTGACTGGGTTCGTTGGTGTATGGTGTCCGCATTCTATGTTTAGTTTCACTGAGACGCGATAAAATTGAATCTGTGGACGTATGCGTGTGCGAAATAGGGAGCGGTTGCGTGGACACGCTTGTGGGACTTACGGAAATACACGGTAAGATGGAACGCGGACAAAATAGTTGGAAGTCAGACAAATTGATGGGGGATGTGGTTAGAATAACATTTATGACGATTCCCATGTGGACTGAGAACTAAAACCTTGTGTATCATTTGATAGGTGGAACTTAATATGCTTCCGTAAAAGTAAACAAACCTGGAGGTGATGACACACATCATATACTTAGCGTTTGGGACCTTATTTTGAAAAATGGAGATGACAGGAAGAACACTGTGACATATTAGGTAAGGTGCGAATTCCCCTGCATCCGTACAATATATTACGTGAATGTGCATTGCATCTACTATTAACCTCTTCAGTGCCCATGACGAGATAGTCTCGTCATGGAGCACAGTTGCGCTGTGCCCATGACGAGACTATCTCGTCATGAACCCCGCCCGCTAATGTAACGCCCGGCACAGGGCGGGGAAAGGGCGTGGCACTGAAGGGGTTAAAAATCATGACATGGACCTCATATTAAGGACTTTATTTTTATTTACATCCTTAATGATCTATGAGACTGTATTTGTGACCTTATATTACAAACGTTATGGTCAAATTGGAGACATAACGCTAACACTACTAGACTAGCGAGGTGAGACCAATAAGAGATTTTTCTGTATTCTCACTTTATCACCATATACTGGGTGGGATAGCTATAACCGGTTTGTAGATCACATACATATAACTAGGCACATGGTGATTTGGAGATGTGGTGGCGTTGTAACTTTATCCTTCTTGTCTCTGTGAAATGCACGGTTTGACTATGTGGGGTTTTGGACACACTTAGAGTGATTGGAACTTCCCACTCTTTTGTGATGGGTGGCCTTTTTGGAGTTGTGTTTTTTAATGACTGTATAGTAAGTTGTTACAATTATGATTTTATATGTAATTTGCAGCTTTGAGGAAGCCCAGGAGGGCGAAACGCGCATCGGCTGCTGCTTTGTATAAGAAATACAAGATCAAATTTGGAATAAATCTACAGCTATGATCATTAATTTTGGGACTGTCTTTGTGGTGACATCATCCTCAGAATTTTTGGTGAATAGCGCAGAATGCACGTAGGATGAAAGCAACTACCATGTGGTGTGCTCTGGTGTCTTTGATTTAAACCAGCACAATAAGATGGAAAGCAGAGTTCCTAAAATGGGCCGAATGTGGAGTGATTAGGGTACAAATAGCGAAACGAACAGGGAGTGAAAAGGCCCTATAAAGGGCGAGAGCTTGGGAAGCGCTAGTCATAGCACTCGAGTCCCCCGAAGACGATGCCGATGATTCCTCCGTAGGAGACCCTTTAGCGGCCACGATCTAGTGCATTGGTAGGCATACAACCATTAAGATCTGAAGCCTCTGGCCAGCGATGGCCTCAGTCCCTCACTTTGTAAACGCACTCCGCCGTAGGGCCATCACATGTAAACCTGGCGCCTCACTGCGAATACAGGACTATCGACCTCTTGCAGCCTAGAACTAAGTGACACATCTGGGGGTGGGAGGGGAGGGATGGGCAGGGGATAGTTGGGGGGTGGTTGGGGAAGGGGACGCACAACTGTAGAAACTATTATTTGTGGTGATTGCAAAGCACACCCGAAATGTTGGTATAGTCATTCTATTGTATCACACCTGAACCTCAAATAACCTGATTGTAACCTTGCTTCCTGACAGGGGTGCGACCCCGGAAACACCTTTTTGTTGTCTGAAAAACGAATAAAAATTTGTTTAAAAAAAAAAAAATGGGTGAGAAGCGCTCTTCACAATTCCGTGATTGTTTGATTGATCTTTTAAGGGTGAGCGTTTGTATGGGCTTTTGGGAGGCAAGGGAATTTTTAGGATTTAGGGTGGCAGGGTGGCAGGGGATTTGTTAGGGTTTAGGATGGGCATGGGTTTTGGTTGGCAAGGGAACCTTTAGGATTTAGGGCGGATATGGGTTTTTGGGTGGTAATGAATCTTTTAGGGTTTATCATTTCTTTGGGTTTTTGGGTGGCAGGGGAATTTTTAGGGTTTACATTGGGTATGGGTTTTTGGGTGGCAAGTGAATTTTTAAGGTTTAGGTTGGGTGTGGGTTTTTGGATGCAAGGGAAATGTTATGGTTTAGGGTGGGTTTGGTTTTTTTAGGGTTTAGGATATGTGTGTTGTGTTTTTGGCTGGTAAGTTATTTTCTAGGGTTTGGGGTGTGTATGGGTTTTTGGGCAGCAAGGGAATTTTTAGGGTTTAGGTTGGTTATGGTTTTTTGGGAAGTAAGGGTTGTCTTAGCATTTAGGGTGGGTATGGTTTTTTGTGTGGCAAGGGAATTTTTAGGATTTAGGGTGAGTAGGGTTTTTTGGGTGATAAGGGTTTTTTAGGGTTTAGGGTGGGTATAGGTTTTTGGATGCAAGGGAAATGTTATGGTTTTGGGTGGGTATGGGTTTTCTGATGATAAGGAATGTTTAGGGTTTAGGATGTGTGTGTTGTGTTTTTGGCAGGTAAGATATTTTCTAGGGTTTAGGGTGTGTATGGGTTTTTGGGCAGCAAGGGAATTTTTAGGGTTTAGGTTGGTTATGGGGATTTTGGGTAGTAAGGTTTCTCTTAGCATTTAGGGTCGGTATGGGTTTTTGTGTCGCAAGGGAATTTTTAGGATTTAGGGTGTGTAGGGTTTTTTGGGTGATAAAGGCTTCTTTAGGGTGGGTATGTTTTTTTGGGTGGGAAGGGAATTTTTAAGGTTTAGGGTGGGTATGGGTTTTTGGGTGGCAAGAGAATGTTTAGGGTTTAGGGTGGGTATGGGTATTTTGAGTGGTAAAGGATTTTCTAGGGTTTAGGGTGGGTATATGATTTGGGTGGCAAGGGAACTTTTAAGGTTTAGCATGGGTATGGGTGGTAATGAATTTTTAGAGTTTAGAGTTTGTATGGGTTTTTGGGTGGCAAGGAATCTTTGAGGGTTTAGGGTAGGCATGGGTTTTTAGGTGACAAGGAAATTATGAGGATTTAGGGTGGGTGTTGTTTTTTTGGCTGGTAGGGGAATTTTCAGCATTTAGGGTGGTTGTAGATTTTTCAGTGGCAAGGGATTTTTTGTGGATTTAGGGTGGGTATGGGTTTTTGGGTGGCAAGATACTTTTTAAGGTTTAGGGTGGGTATGGATTTTTGAGGGCAAATTACATTTTATCTTTTCATGTAGATATGGGGTTTGGGGTGATACAGGAATTTTTAGGGTTTAGGGTGGGTACATGTTTTTCGGTGGTAAAGTATTTTTTTGGGTTGGGTTTAGGTTGGGAATGGATTTTTGGGTGGCATGGGAATTTTGGTTTTTTTTGGTGGTTATGGGAGGTAAGGTATTTTTTAGGATTTAGGGTGGGTATGGGTTTTAGGGTGGTAAAATATTTGTTCGGGGTTAGGGTGGCAAAGGAATTTGTATCTTTTCTGGTGGGTATGGGTTATTGGGTGATAAGGGAATATTTAGGGTGGGGGATGTTTTACGGTGGTAAAATATTTAATTGGGTTTAGGTTGGGAATGAATTTTTGGGATAGCAAGGGAATTTTATTTTTTGTGGTTATGGGTTGCAAGGGACTGTTTAAGGTTTAGGATAGGTATGGATTTTTGGGGAGCAAAGAAAATTTGATCTCTTCAGGTGGGTATGGGCTTTGGGTGATAAGGGAATTTTTAGGGTTTAGGGTGGGTGGGTGTTTTTTGGTGGTAAAGTATTTTTTCGGGATTAGGTTGGGAATAGATTTTTGGGTGGCAAGGGATTTATTAGCGTTTAGGGTGGGCATGTGTCTTTGGATGGCAAGGGGCTTTAAGGGTATTGAGTGGGTATGGGTTTAGGGTGGCAAGGCAATTTTTAGGGTTTAGGGTGGGTTTTGGTCATTGGTGGCAAGGGATGTGTTAGGGTTTAGGGTGGTGTTGGAAGCTGGCTCTGTATATACTATACCAAAGTAAGGTATAGTGTGCACAGAGTCTAGTGGAACCCCATTGGTAGGCAGAGGTAAAAGTAGATAAAACCTTACTCTCTATTTGTGGTAGTGTGGGGAGCAGTAAGGTTTTATCAGAGGGCAGTCTTAAGCATTTATTGTACACACTCAGGCAATAAATGATGTTGCATATATGTTAGAAATGAGGGGGCTCTGGTTGACGCAGGTGTGAACCCACAACAAGCAGGGACCCTTTACTTCTTGTCAGGGCGAAGGATGACTCCCCAGAATAACCCCTGCTCACCCTCTAGGTTCGTGGCGCGAGCAGTCTAGGCTAAGTCTCAGGCGTACACGGTTAAGCAAATGCAATTACACATACAGTAAACCCCTTGCATGCACCACAAACGGACACCAATCAGGAAGTATATAAAAATAAGCTTTTATGTAGTTTCAGCAGATTCAAATACAAGGCCCAGTAACGTTGAACTGATGGGGCCACAATTCTCGGAAATACGGTCAAGTTCTCTTGGTTTTACGGAAAGTTCTTTAGGCGGGCACAAGGTAACTGTAGGCCTCAGCGCACTTCGTGCTGAGGCAGCGCCCAGGGAGCACACAGCAGATGACAGGGAAATAAGAACGTTGCGGACCCTGGATCCGATGCGAGCTCGCGGTCGAGTTCGTAAATACAGTACCTTGTTTCTTGACGCAAAGGCGGGTGCGGGATTTCAGCGGCTCTTCGACAGAAGAGCGAGGCGGCGTCCGGGGCTCCCACACTTCACGATGGGGGTCTGATCTTCAGGCTCACGACAAGAGCGGGGTGTTGCAGGTGGCGGGTGAACAAAGCGGGGCAGCGGGGCACGCAGAGGCGTCCGGGCCGTCCGAGGCTTGGAGATGCTCACAACCGCCGATTCCGGCGGGAGGGTGAAGGTGCACAGCGAGCCTCCAACGAGCGAGGTGACGGGGCAGCCCAGCACAGCGTAGGGGGAGCGGCTCCGGTCGAGCGAGGCTCTTCCCAAGGCGGGGGCGGCTAAGCAGTCCTGGTCACGGCTCAGGGAGGGACTGGGCACGAGGGTCACAGCTCCGGCGAGGGAAAGGACACCACAGTCCAGCAGCAGGCGAGTGAAGATCAGGTAGAGCCCAATGGTCCTGGGGCTCAGTTCAGGGGGCAAGCTCAGTTCCAAGCCCTTGGAGATCGTTTTGGAAAAGCACAAGTCTTGAAAGTAAAAGTAAAGTAAAAGTCTTCAGCAACAGTTTCTCTTCTCTCCTTTGGTAGCAAGGTCACCACTGCAGGCCAATCCCCCAGGATAGGGACAGTCTTCCTCCTACAGCTTTCCCGGTGCCTCCTCCTCAGGCAGAGATTCTTCTTGGTCAAAAGCGGATCTAATTTCTTAGGAGCAGGGCTCCTCTATTTATACCACAAATCTTTTGTTCTCCCAGGCCAGGGGGGGCCCTTGCCTAGTTCAGTCCGGTTTCTGAGCACTTTGTTTACGTGATGCAGGCTTCTCCTTTCAGAGTGCAGGGCAGAGTCATCAGACGCTCCACAGGGGGTGGAGCCGGCATCGAGGTAGCGGAGCACTGTCCTATTCAGAACCTAGGAGCACTCCTCCCACCCATCTACCTGTCGATCGTCCTATTCATACCAGGCTACCTAGCCCGGCCCATCTGGGTTCCCCCAGCCCTGTCACTCACACCAGCCAGACATCAGATACACAACACGCAGAGGCGGCTGAAAGGTTTAGGCAAGCAAAGGCCAACTTTCTAAAAGCGGCATTTGCAAACCCGGAATATTAAAATAAACCTTGCGAAAAGATGTACCTTATTATTCCGAGTTCAGGCATACTAAACTCGATCTCCTACCATGTTCCCTGGGTCGGTTAGGATCATAGGGTGTAATAATCCAGGCCGCCCATACTGGCCTATGGGAACAGGGTAGCCTTGCAGTAGTGAACAACAAGATGGCGGTAATTCACTACTAGGACATGCCACGCATCCAGGCTTGTCCTACCTTAGGCGTACAATGCACCCTGCCCGTGGGCCTACCAGAGGGGTGACTAACATGCAGCTAAGGGAAGGGTTTAGGGACTGGCAAGTGTGGGCACTTGCCGGTCAGCATGTCAGTACCAGACTGCACGCAGGTTCTGCGATGGCAGACCTCGGATATATTTTACCAGCCGCTTCTGTGGGTGGCACAACCAGTGCTGCAAGCCCACCAGCGGTGTTCGTATTTACATGCCCTGGCGCCCCCGGCGCTCTTTACTGGGGTCTGACAGTAAATCAAACAATCCAATCATGGAATCCAACCAACATATACAATTTACATAGGGAGCACTCGCACCGTGACACTGGTTGGCAGTGGCACAGCGCGCTGAGCGGCCAACACCATAAAAACACATGAGGCACAGCGACAAAAAGAGGAAGGGAGACTCACGCCAAGGTGCCAGGTCTAACACGTGTCCCCTCCAGCTGAAAAGTGGGGAGAACTACCCTACCCCAGGGAGTTCCTCATCACTAAGGCGGAAAAATCTGGACAGACCGTCAGCATTGGCGTGATCTGTACCAGGGCGATGTTCCACCGTGAAATCCATACCCTGTAGGGAAATGGACCACCTCAACAGCTTTGGATTCTCACCCCTCATATGCATCAACCATCTGAGGGGCCTGTGGTCCGTCTGAACCCGGAAGTGAGACCCAAACAAGTAGGGTCTTAGCTTCTTCAGCGCCCAGACCACAGAAAATGCCTCACGCTCAATAGCACTCCACCTTTGTTCCCGTGGAAGTAACCTCCTGCTAAGAAAGGCTACGGGTTGATCTAGGCCCTCCTCATTAATCTGTGAAAGAACAGCCCCCACACCATGCTCTGAAGCGTCTGTCTGAACGATAAACTCTTTGGAGAAGTTGGGAGCCAAGAGCACGGGCGCCGTGCACATAGCAGTTTTCAAGGCCTCAAAAGCTTTCTGACAGGTGTCAGTCCAGATCACTTTCCTGGGCTGCTTCTTCGAAGTCAGCGCTGTCAAGGGGGCAACCAGGTTGCCATACCCCTTGACAAACCTCCTGTAGTACCCGGTGAGACCTAGGAAGGCTCTCACCTCCGTCTGGGTTTTGGGCGCCTCCCAATTCAGGATGGTTTCTATCTTGGGCTGAAGGGGTGCCACCTGGCCACTCCCAACTTGGTGTCCCAAGTACACCACGGAACCCTGCCCGATCTGGCACTTACTCGCCTTGATCGTGAGGCCTGCCTTGCGCAGCGCCATCAACACTTCCCAGAGGTGACGCAAGTGTTCCTCCCAAGTGGAGCTGAACACGGCGATGTCATCCAGGTAGGCTGCACTGAACGAATCCAGCCCAGCCAACACCTGGTTGACCAATCTCTGGAAGGTGGCAGGGGCATTCTTCATCCCAAATGGCATGACCCGGAACTGGTAGTGCCCATCTGGGGTGGAGAATGCTGACCTCTCTTTGGCCCCCTCGGTCAAGGCGATCTGCCAATACCCAGACGTTAAATCAAACGTGCTGAGGTAGTTGGCAGCCCCTAGCCGATCGATGAGCTCATCAGCTCTGGGGATGGGGTGTGCGTCGGTCCTAGTGACCGAATTGAGTCCTCTGTAGTCCACACAGAACCGGAGTTCGGGTGTGGCTCCCGGCGCTGCAGCCTTTGGGACCAAGACCACGGGGCTGGCCCAAGGACTGCTAGAAGACTCAATTACCCCGAGGGCAAACATCTTGGAGACCTCCTCCTTGATGCATGTCCTCACCCTGTCAGTCACCCGGTAGGCCTTGTGCCGCACAGGTGGACTATCCCCAGTGTCCACATCATGGACGCACCAATCAGTGACACCAGGGACCAGGGAAAACAGGTCAGAAAACTGTCCCAGCAACTGGCGACAATCATTCTGTTGCTCAGGGGTCAGGGTGGAAGAGAGGATGACCCCATCCACTGACCCATCTTGCTCCTTGGCTGACAGGAGGTCAGGAAGAGGTTCTGTCTCCTCTTCCATTCCAGCATCTGTTGCCAAGAGCATGCCCACTTGGGACCTCTCCAAGTGGGGCTTGAGGCGGTTGACATGTAGGACCCTTAAGGGGTTCCTAGGAGACTTCAGGTCCACCACGTAGGTAGCAGGACTCTTGCGCTCCACCACCTCAAAGGGACCGGTCCACTTATCCTGGAGCGCACACGGCTCCACGGGGGCCAAGACCCATACTTTCTGTCCAGGCTGAAGCTCTACCAGAGTGGCATTCTGGTCGTACCACCGCTTCATCTCCTCCTGGCTGGCTTCCAGATTTGCCTCAGCAAGTTGCCTGAATCGCCTAGTCTGATTCCTGAAGGCCAGCATGTAACTATATACATTCTGGGGAGGCTTCCTGGGAGATTGCTCCCAGCCTTCTTTGACCAGACTTAGAGGTCCTCTGACTGGGTGACCATACAGAAGCTCAAAGGGACTGAACCCCAGAGACTTCTGTGGCACCTCACGGTAAGCGAAGAGAAGGCATGGTAAGAGGACGTCCCACTTACGCCTCATGGCTCCTTCTAGGCCCATTATCATGCCTTTGAGGGTTCGGTTGAATCTCTCAACCAACCCGTTTCCTTGGGGGTGGTAAGGGGTGGTGAACTTGTAGGTTACACCACACTCTTGCCAAAGAGACTTCATGTACTTGGACATGAAATTGGTACCCCGGTCAGACACCACTTCTAGAGGGAATCCCACTCGGGAGAAAATTCCCATCAGTGCCCGTCCCACCACGGGGGCCGTCACTGTCCTTAGAGGAATGGCTTCCGGGTACCGGGTGGCATGGTCCACCAGGATGAACCTATTGCCCATCGCTGTCCTGGGGTCCAGTGGCCCTACAATGTCAATCCCCACTCGCTGGAATGGGGTACCGACCACAGGGAATGGCTGGAGTGGAGCCTTCTGCTTCCTTCCACTCTTTCCACTTGCCTGGCAAGTCTGGCATGTCCTGCAGTGAGTATCTGAACTCCTGCGCATTTGAGGCCAATAAAAGTGGGTGACAAGCCTTTCAAAGGTCTTGTCCTGCCCCAAATGCCCTGCCAATGGCACATCGTGAGCCAGCCCCAGTAGGAAGGCTCTGAAGTCCTGGGGTACCACCAGCGCACGGGCTGACCCCGGCTCAGCAACCTTAGGCTAGGAGGTCGTTCTCCCAGTAAACGAAATGTGATCCTGACTGATCACCTGCGGCCTGGTCTGCAGCCTGCTGCCGCATACCCACGAGAGAAGGGCACTCCTTCTGTGCCTTGCAAAAGTCCTCCCTGGTGGGACCCCCTTCCTGCTGCCAATGGGTCAGCTCCGGCAGGTCTCCCAGTTCAGCTATCTGCTCCCCTGTAGGCTCCAGGGCATCCCCCTCAAGGTCTGCTTCCTCCTGGACCGTGGGAACTTCAGGGGCCGGCTTCCCGCGCCCCTTGCTCCTTCTCTCTGAGGCCGGTTCCTGGGCCTCCCTCTCAGGCTCCAGGACCTCTTGAGTACCTCTACTGGCTGCCATGGACCGTGTGGTGACACACGCCCAATCCGGCATACCCAACATCTCCAGGTGAGCACTCCGCTCCACCTTAGCCCAAGGTGAGCTCTCCAAATCGTTCCCTAACAAACAGTCTACAGGCATGGCGGGCCTCACAGCTACCTGAAGAGTACCAGAGACCCCCCCCCACTCAAAGGGAACCTGAGCCACCTTGCAGTGTCTCTCTGTGTTGTCAGCGGCAACAACGGGATAGAATGCATTGGGGACCACCTGCTCCTGAGACACCAGGTGACACCTGACAGCTGTCACACTGGCTCCTGTATCTCTAAGAGCTTCCACTCTATGGCCATTTATGGTCACCCACTGCCTGTACTTCTTAGTGTTCTCAGGCAGCTGCGTTGGAGGGACCACTTCACGGTCTCCTAGCGAGACCAGGGACATCTCTGCGGGACCCCACCCACCTTGGACATCCCTCTCCTCCCCCAAGGCTACACTAGTCACCTGCCGGGATGGAGCACCAGTGGGTGCTGGTTTACCAAACAATGGACATTTTACATCAGAGGCAAAATGCCCCAAATTGTTACACCTGTAACATCTTACGGGCCCCTTTGGAACAGGAGGACCTGTCGGGGCCCCGGTCGGTTTCTGGGGTGGGGGAGGCTGAGAACCCTTCCCTTGGTTCCCTTGGGGACTATTTTGGGGCCCTTTTTGGAACTGCTTCTGTTTACCCCTGTCCCCCCCACTCTTCTGCTGGGGACCCTGCCCACCTTTGGCGGAATCTCCCACGGTACCCTTGTGGACCCTGGTACTGACCCAGCGGTCCGCCTCCTCAGCAAGCTTCCTCGGGTTAGTCAGCTTACTATCGATCAGGTGCTGGCGTAGCTCAGGAAAACAATTACTGGACAAGTGCTCCCATGCCATTAAATCAAGAAGTCCTTGATAATCATTTACCTTACTACCCTTTACCCAACCGTCCAGCGCTCTGCAAAAGAAAGTCACATACTCCACATACGTACTATTGGGAATCTTAGTGCAACCCCTGAACCTCTGTCTATATAACTCAGGGGTCAACTCATACCTAGCCATCAATGCTTCCTTCATATGGGCATAAGAATTACGAACATCAACAGGTAAATCTAACAGTGTGTCCCGCCCTTCACTCAGAAACCTTCCCCACAACCCCGCTCCCCAATCTTTCTCAGGGACCCGGTGGGAAGACATGGCTACCTCGTAGGCTCTGAACCACTGCCCGATGTCGTCATTCCTGAAGAACTCCTTCACTACATCCTTGGGAATATAAACTCTTGGTTCCGCCGGTACTGGCGATGTGCTGCCACCAGAGGGATTAAGCTCCAAACTTTTTGCTTTCAGCTCCAGCTCCCTCAGCTTCATGTCATGCTCTAATTGTAGTTTCTTTTCTTCCATGGCTAATCTTTGTTTTTCCATATCCATCTGCCCATGAAGTTTTGCCATTTCCACCTCGTGTGCCCGGGTTGCAGCCCTGTCCGCCAACTCTTCTGGCGACAGGCATCTGCCAAACTCATGGACACTTTCTGGTGGAACCACTTCCACCTGATTCTCTGGTGCCTTTGACTCATACCAGGCCCTCAGCGCTTTCACAAGTTGTTCCTTCTTTTTCAATCCAGTTTGGGCAATCCTGAACTTGGAGCACAGACCTTTCAAGTCGTCATTGGTACGATTCTGAAGTGCGTCTTCGTCCCAATCTACGTCTTCAAATCCAGAGATTATGGAAGCCGCCCTACCGGCTGAAAGTGAACCAGGCATGGCTCTAGCAACGGAGACTCTTGGCAAAACAAAAACAAATGCTAGCCTTGTGGCTGTGTTACTGGTCTGCTCTCACTACGTGGTGATCAGTGATTCACTATACGCTAACCACAAATGCAAATCCGTAAATCCCACCGCTGCCACCAATGTTAGAAATGAGGGGGCTCTGGTTGACGCAGGTGTGAACCCACAACAAGCAGGGACCCTTTACTTCTTGTCAGGGCGAAGGATGACTCCCCAGAATAACCCCTGCTCACCCTCTAGGTGCGTGGCGCGAGCAGTCTAGGCTAAGTCTCAGGCGTACACGGTTAAGCAAATGCAATTACACATACAGTAAACCCCTTGCATGCACCACAAACGGACACCAATCAGGAAGTATATAAAAATAAGCTTTTATGTAGTTTCAGCAGATTCAAATACAAGGCCCAGTAACGTTGAACTGATGGGGCCACAATTCTCGGAAATACGGTCAAGTTCTCTTGGTTTTACGGAAAGTTCTTTAGGCGGGCACAAGGTAACTGTAGGCCTCAGCGCACTTCGTGCTGAGGCAGCGCCCAGGGAGCACACAGCAGATGACAGGGAAATAAGAACGTTGCGGACCCTGGATCCGATGCGAGCTCGCGGTCGAGTTCGTAAGTACAGTACCTTGTTTCTTGACGCAAAGGCGGGTGCGGGATTTCAGCGGCTCTTCGACAGAAGAGCGAGGCGGCGTCCGGGGCTCCCACACTTCACGATGGGGGTCTGATCTTCAGGCTCACGACAAGAGCGGGGTGTTGCAGGTGGCGGGTGAACAAAGCGGGGCAGCCGGGCACGCAGAGGCGTCCGGGCCGTCCGAGGCTTGGAGATGCTCACAACCGCCGATTCCGGCGGGAGGGTGAAGGTGCACAGCGAGCCTCCAACGAGCGAGGTGACGGGGCAGCCCAGCACAGCGTAGGGGGAGCGGCTCCGGTCGAGCGAGGCTCTTCCCAAGGCGGGGGCGGCTAAGCAGTCCTGGTCACGGCTCAGGGAGGGACTGGGCACGAGGGTCACAGCTCCGGCGAGGGAAAGGACACCACAGTCCAGCAGCAGGCGAGTGAAGATCAGGTAGAGCCCAATGGTCCTGGGGCTCAGTTCAGGGGGCAAGCTCAGTTCCAAGCCCTTGGAGATCGTTTTGGAAAAGCACAAGTCTTGAAAGTAAAAGTAAAGTAAAAGTCTTCAGCAACAGTTTCTCTTCTCTCCTTTGGTAGCAAGGTCACCACTGCAGGCCAATCCCCCAGGATAGGGACAGTCTTCCTCCTACAGCTTTCCCGGTGCCTCCTCCTCAGGCAGAGATTCTTCTTGGTCAAAAGCGGATCTAATTTCTTAGGAGCAGGGCTCCTCTATTTATACCACAAATCTTTTGTTCTCCCAGGCCAGGGGGGCCCTTGCCTAGTTCAGTCCGGTTTCTGAGCACTTTGTTTACGTGATGCAGGCTTCTCCTTTCAGAGTGCAGGGCAGAGTCATCAGACGCTCCACAGGGGGTGGAGCCGGCATCGAGGTAGCGGAGCACTGTCCTATTCAGAACCTAGGAGCACTCCTCCCACCCATCTACCTGTCGATCGTCCTATTCATACCAGGCTACCTAGCCCGGCCCATCTGGGTTCCCCCAGCCCTGTCACTCACACCAGCCAGACATCAGATACACAACACGCAGAGGCGGCTGAAAGGTTTAGGCAAGCAAAGGCCAACTTTCTAAAAGCGGCATTTGCAAACCCGGAATATTAAAATAAACCTTGCGAAAAGATGTACCTTATTATTCCGAGTTCAGGCATACTAAACTCGATCTCCTACCATGTTCCCTGGGTCGGTTAGGATCATAGGGTGTAATAATCCAGGCCGCCCATACTGGCCTATGGGAACAGGGTAGCCTTGCAGTAGTGAACAACAAGATGGCGGTAATTCACTACTAGGACATGCCACGCATCCAGGCTTGTCCTACCTTAGGCGTACAATGCACCCTGCCCGTGGGCCTACCAGAGGGGTGACTAACATGCAGCTAAGGGAAGGGTTTAGGGACTGGCAAGTGTGGGCACTTGCCGGTCAGCATGTCAGTACCAGACTGCACGCAGGTTCTGCGATGGCAGACCTCGGATATATTTTACCGGCCGCTTCTGTGGGTGGCACAACCAGTGCTGCAAGCCCACCAGCGGTGTTCGTATTTACATGCCCTGGCGCCCCCGGCGCTCTTTACTGGGGTCTGACAGTAAATCAAACAATCCAATCATGGAATCCAACCAACATATACAATTTACATAGGGAGCACTCGCACCGTGACACTGGTTGGCAGTGGCACAGCGCGCTGAGCGGCCAACACCATAAAAACACATGAGGCACAGCGACAAAAAGAGGAAGGGAGACTCACGCCAAGGTGCCAGGTCTAACAATATACAAAGACTGAACTCAGACCAATTTGTTTGTATAAAAGTATTATTTAGTTATTTTATTTCTAGAACCAAGCTAGGCCTGGTGCAGGTAAGTGAAATAATACTTTGCAGGTATATTGCAGTTGAAATACGATTGAAATGCAGTTGGATGCAATTGGTTTGTTTACAAGAAAGTCAACAGTCCAAATTACTTTACACTTGCTTTTGAGATTACTTTGAACATCACTTTTCAGACTACTTTTTAAGTTACTTTTTCTACTAAGTGTGATAAGCCTAGATATGGGACATTTCCTAAAGAAAAGGTAAGTATTTCAGTTTTATACATTTGCAGTTTTTCAAGGTTTCATACAAACCAACTCCACACTTTTCACAGAAAAGCAGTCAATGCAGTCCTATGGGAGAAAACAGTGCTATCGGTTTATAGGTAAGTACTTCGTTTTTGGAGTTGGTATTCTGGGGTTAGAACTACGGTTCTCCCAGGGTTCAGGATGCACTCACAAAGCACACTCAGCAGCACTAGTGTGGCCGGGAGCAGAGTGCTGAGGCTCAGTGTTATCCATCGGGGAATAGGGGGCCTCTGGTTGATGACTGCTCATGAGTAGGCCACAAGATTGTTGGAGCAAAGCTCCTGGTGTTAGGCTCAGGGTAAAGGGGCGTCCGATTTAGCACATAGGGTGCACCCACAGCGGCACAGGGGTGGCCGGGTGCAGGGTGCTGTTTCGTCGAATTGTGCCCTGTTGATTTCAATGGGGATTCTACGGTTGCAACAAACACTGCAGGTTCGGGGGCGAAACCTTTTGGAGACGTACACCGGTTGGAGAGGTGAGTTGAGATCCCTGCGGATGCCGGGACACCATCAGTTGTGCCACCAAAGGCCATGGGACGTCTGGTGCAGGGGTGTCTTTTGGTGTCTGGTTTTTCTTTTGGCTCCAATCGTGGTCAGGGGAATCCTCCAGTAGGGGCTGCAGGCGTCGGTTGGAGACTTGAGGCAGGTCAGTGATCACCAGATTCCAGGTCAATATTGCTGGTGAGACCGCCTTGTAGTGTTGGGCACTCAAGCTCAGGTCCAGAGTGGTGCAGACTCGTGGTTTGTCCGGAGCCAGAGTTTGTTGGTGAGCAAATCCAGTACACACAGGAGACAAAGTTTTATCAGTGAAGACAGGCCAGTTCTCTGGGTTCTTGAAGACTGCTGGCTGCAGGACACACCGGGAGTTCACTGGAGCAGGTTCGAGGTTGGGACAGTCCATAAGGCTGGGGCCAAATCAGTTGGTGTCCGCCGCCTTCTTTCAGCACGGCTTCTTCGGTCCTTTTTCTTCTCTTTTTAAAATTTGTTTAAAGAGTTTTATATAGCGTGAACTTGACCCGAATCGGGTATCAGAGCACTTTACATAGCACCAGTTGCATTACATGAGGAGACATTCATTTTTTCACGATTTGCCCAGAATCACAGGATGTTCAGCGTCATTGCCGAGACTTGAACCCAGGTCCCCAGATTCAGTGGTTGACTGGCCTAGCCGTTAGGTTCTGGGTTGCCCCAACTACTAGATTGAGGGGTGTTACAGGCAGGTACAAGTCACGACCAATAGGTCCCATCCTTGGGGTTGGTATACCCCTATTATGCCACCCTTCAGTGGGAGGGGTTCATAAGCCTCACTCTGGTTGGCTGGGTCACCCCATCTGAAAGATAGCGGGGACTGAGAGTTGTGCTTCAGCTTGCCTCCCCCACCTGAGGGGTGGGGTTGGCAAAGGTGGGAACACTTCTCCTTCTAACTTGGTTTTCCCAACAATTCTCCTGCCCAAAGTGGGGGTCAGAACCGGTGGGGGCCAGTTCCTGAGAGCAGCAAATGGATGGGGTCACTGACAAAGGCGGCAAGCCTTTGAAGCTTTCCTTCGTGGACCCTGCCCATCCTGGGGGGGGAGGCTTGCCACCTCGTCCCAGGATGTGCTTTGTTTCAGGACCCCAAGAGCGGCAGGCTCTCGACCCTGGGGTCCAGAAACATGTCTGGTGGTGGCAGCTGGCGAGCAGCCACTCAGCCAGGACACTAGAGTTAGGTTGTTTTTAGGGGGCATCTCTAATATGCCCTCTGTGTGCATTTTTCATTAAATCCCACACAGGTATCAGTGTGGGTTTAATGTGCTGAGAAGTTTGATACCAAGCTTCCAAGTTTTCAAAAAAGCCATAATAGTGCGGGGAGTTCGTAATTACAAACTCCCAGACCATATATTCTTTGTGGCATTACTGCACTTACAATGTCTAAGAAATGACTCAGACACTGTAGGGGTACAGGGCTCATGCACCTGTACCCTCACCACTGGTATAGTGCACCCAGCTAGAGGGGTGGCTTACCTATGCCTGGGCAGAGGGTTGTAGGCATGGCACACAGGGATGTGTTCCATGTCGACTCTTCACTTTGTTCTGCACCAAAACACACAGCCTGCAATGGCAGTGTGTAGGTGTAAAGGTACAGGGCCTCCAAGGGTGGCACAGTAAGTGCTGCAGCTCTTAGTGGTCTTCCCTGGTCACAGTACCTTTGGTCTTACATGTGGCCAGAGAGTTGCCAATTGGGTTTTGCATCAGTACAGTTTAGGGAAAGAACATAGGCCCTTGGTACCTGGTTGGCACACTCAGTCAAAGTACATCAACAGTAGGCAAAAAGTGGGCACCAACCATGCAAAAAGGGGCACTTTCCTAGAGGTGGCAATTGAAGTTTTAGGGTTTAGTGTGGGTCTGGGTCTTCGGGTGGCAAGGAATTTGTTAAGGTTTAGGGTGGCAAGGGACTTTTTAGGGTTTAGGGTGGTATGTGTTTTTAATTAGCAAGAGGATTTTTAGGGGTTAGGATGGGTATAGGTTATTGGATGGCAAGGGAATTTTTAGTGTTTTTTGACTTGCCTATATCTTTTGTGCCGGTTGATGAATCTTCATAAAAGTTTCCTAAAAAAGTATGCTGGTGATTCTAGCTGTGCATGGAAAGTTTCAGGTACATAGGAAAAGGCAGATATAAAAAAAGTGTGTTTTCCCTGTTAATTACTTAGAGTCTTTAGACACTCCTACAGCTCAAACCGCTGTTTAGAATTACATGTGGGAGAAGGGTAGATTCTGTTTCAGAGATCATGCTCTTTCTTATTTGGTGTAAATCCATTCAGTAGTTTTCAAGATATTATAGGAAACCAAATTTGTATATCTGGACGTATGTGGTACTTTTATAGTACCTTAATATATATGTTTAAAATGTATAAATGTTTAGAAGACACTAACAATCACTGGATGATGTCATCAGTGATGTCATTTGAGATGTCATCAGTGACGTCATGAGTAATGTCACTGACCATGTCATGAGTGCTCTAATATGTGAGGCCATAATCAGTGCATTGTTGGGGCATAAATTATAGATACCTATAGTACCTATAACTGCTGAATTTCACAGGTTTTGTAAGAGTGAACTTTTAGCCTAACTATAACATTCCTGTAACCTTTGTTTTTGTAAGTGAATTTGTAAGGTTTTTTAAATTCTATTTTCTAAGTATAATGAGCCTGTCACATTAGATTTTTTCAGTGGATTTCTAAGTTAAAAAAAAAAGTTAATTAAGATGCCCATCACAATGCACAGTGGGGGATAAATACAGGGCCTGGCATTGTGCTGCCCCCACCCAAGCTTGCTGCTCCGCCCGCCCTCCTCCTTGCCATCTATTGTCCAAGTCCATGACCCTGCTCCCTCATTACAGCCATTTGTGGCTATTGTTCTGCCACTGCCCTTCTTGCCTGCCCTAAACAGTTAGCTTGCTGCCCCACCCACTTCCAACTCCACCCTACCCTCAGTTGTCTGAGTCCATACACAAACCCATTTTCTCCTGCCCTGCATGGTCTGATGTGCGGCCACTGCCCTCCATTAAGCTTGACGTCCCTGCCCACTCTTCCTGCCCTCCATTGCCCAATTCTATGCCTTGTCATTTCCCTTCTGCTTAGCCTCTGTGCTTAGCTTGCAGCCCCTTCTCTCCTTCCACTTTCTCCCTGATGTCTGCGTGCATGCCCCTGCTACCTCCTTTGTGCTCATCATATTCCATAGACCTGCCACATTCCAATCTACTCTGAGTGTTCTGTTGAGCTGCCACTGCCCCTTCCACCTGCTTAGCATGGTCAGATGGCTGCCGCCTGTCCCTGCCACCTTCATCCTGCCTGTCTAAGCTCAATGCCCCATCCCCTCTCCTGTCCTCCATGGTCCCTTTTGCTGCCACTCCCTTATGCCCTCTGTGCTCTGTTTTGCTGCAACTGCTCCTCCTGCCGCCTGCCCTGTGTGGTCAGTTGTGAAGCTCCTTCCCCTGCCCTCTTTTAAGTGTGTCCAGCCCCTACCCCTCCCTTCTGTTCTCCATGGTTCTTTGTGCATGCCCCTGCCCCTCCTCTTGCCCACCACGGCCGTTGTGCTGCCACTAACCCTCCTGCTTGCCATGCAAGGTCTTCTGTGCTGCCACATCCTCTCCCACCTGCCCTGTGTAGTCAGTTTTCTGCCCCTGAACTCCTTCCCACCTTTCCTCCAATGTCTGCGAGTATGCCTTTATAGTCTCACTGTTGCCCTCCTGTGTGTTGTGCTTCCAGTAACCATCCCTCCTGCCTTCCATGGTCAGCTTGCAGATCCTCTCCTGTCCCCTTCACCCAGTCTCCATTTTCCACGCGTATATCTCTATCTCCTCCCTCCTGCCTTATCTGGCCCTAGGTCCCTCCTGCCCTTTAGGGTCCGTTATGCTGCAAATGTCCCTCCTGTCTGTCTGTCCTGTATGATCAGCTTGCTGCTGCTGGCTCTTTCCCTTCTGCTCAAAATGTTAAAAATTTCCAAACCGACTCACTGCAAATGTTCCTCTTTTTTCTCAGGTCCCTGCATGTGTAGAGGTCACTCCGGTTTTAAAAGGAGAACAGCTAACTACATCACATGCTGCATATGATTAAGACGCCGAGTCCGATTAAATGTGTTATGCTGCAACTCTCTGCTGAATGAAGAAATGAGCTGGTGGACTCGCTGTGGCTCCTGTATGAGGGGCTGCTATCCTGTGGAATATGGAAGCGACGACGCCTGTAAAACGAGCCCTGGTCTGCTTGGAAGGGCATCCTAAGTTTCATTTTTCATGTGGCTATATATATATATATGTATGTGTGTGTGTGTGTGTGTGTTTTTAAAAGTACTACGTACATAAAACAATGTACACACATATATATATATTTCATATTTGCTACAGGGTCCACGCATGTGGGCGGGACTATTCAGTGCTTATGACTATGATGAGGATTACCCTAGAAAAAGAGTTAGGATTACAGGTAAGCAATTTATCCTTCTTTGGGCCTTCAATCACAGCTCAGGGATTACAGGCAGCTTCGGAGGTTCTGTGGGTTTGGCAGGAACTTTTCGTTTTTTGGAAGGAAGGAATACCTGCAGCAGCAACTGTCCAGTCCCATCTATTCCAAGTTATAGGGGTTGGGGTAGACCAAAGAGTCGCACATCAGCTGTCACCCTCCTCCTCTTCTTCCTCCTCTGCCAACAGGAAAGAAGCCCTAGTTTTCCCATCGTAGAGCATGCTTTACCGATGGGAGGACAAGTGTCCCGGTTTCTACAACAGTGGATGTTAAATATTGTAGAAAAGGGGTACCCCCTACCTTTCCAGGGATTTGCACCCCAACAAGTTTTCTTTTCCGAAGACCACCTTCTGCTCCTCCAGCAGGAGGTCCAATCTTTGCTTCAAAAGTGGAGTTGGTTCCAGAGCAGACACAGTATCAGGGATGCTATTCCCAGGATTTCCTGATTCCCCAATAAGGCGGTCGTTTGCTTCCGATCCTAGATCCTTGAATTGGTTCCTCAGACAGGAAAAGCTCAAAATGCTGATCCTAGCACAGGTGCTTCTTGCACTGGAATAGGAAGCCTGGATGGTCTCGATCGATTTGCAGGATGCGTATTTTCACATTTCTATTCTGTAGTCGCACAGGAAGTATCTCCGCTTCACAGTGGGGTCTCAAAATTACCAGTTTGCAGTTCTTCTGTTGTTACTTCAGCACCTTGAGTCTCACAAAGGTGATGGCAGTGGACCCAGCACATCTCAGAAGGTGTGTAGTACCTGTATTCCCTTACCTGGTTGATTGGCTGATCAAAACTAAGTCTACAGAGTTGGTGCTGTGTCACTTGCATTTGACAACTCAGTTGTTGTTCAACCTGGGCTTTTCCATCAACAAGCCCAAATCCCACCTAGAGCCCTTTCAGCATACCCTGTATATAGGGGCAGTACTGGACACTACAATGAGTCAAGCCTATCTTCCTCCTAAGAGAATTCTGGACACTCGGAATGTGATTCTGATGTTTCAGAATGGAGGTATGGTTCCAGTCCTGAAGATCTTGCACCTGCTAGGTCCGGTAGCCTCCTGCATTCTGTTGATAACCCATACATGCTGGCATATGAGGGCCTTGCAGTGGATTCAACACAACAGAGATTTCAAAGAGTAGGTTAAGATCTCCAGAGACACTGCAGAGGATCTTCAATGGTGAGGTGTGTCTGGCAATGTGTTTCAACCAAAGCCGTTTTACAACCCTCCTTCAGTGGCTACAACGATAACGGATACCTGCAGTCTAGTGTGTGGAACTCATCTGAGGGATTTGGAGATCAAAGGACTTTGGTCTCCAGAAGAACGATTGTATCATATCAATCTGTTGAAATTGCAGGTAATACGTTTGGCTCTCACGGTCTTCCTCCTTCTATTTGCAGTCAGTCAGTGCAGGTCTTAACAAACAATACTACCACAATGTTGTACATAAACAGCGAGGAGTAGGGTCGTATCATCTCTGCAGATATGTTCTATGACTGGTCGTGGGCTCCGGATCATCAGATGTGCATCAAAGCTAATTACTTGAGTTCTAAACATGCATACCGACAGTCTCAGTCTGCATTACTCAGCCGATCACGAGTGGCGTCTCCATCCGGAAGTGGTTCTTCACATTTTCAGGCTATAGGGGACCCCGCAGATAGACCTTTTTTACCCTTCAAGAGAACATTTATTGCCCATTATTCTGCAGCCTCCAGTATACGATGAAGGGAGCATTGGGGAACGCATTTCAGTAGAACTCCCTGCTGTTTTGTGCGTTTCCCCCATACCTGTGAATCCCCAAGGTTCTGAGGAAGATTTGCCTCGACTGGGCCCAAGCCATATTAACAGCCCTGGATTGGCCGCGAAGTATATGTTACACAAACCTTCACCTCTGTCCTGCGCTCCGTCTACCTCACAGGGTATGCCTTCTCTCGCAGTCGTAGGGGCAGGTTCTACACCGCTACCTCTAGAACCTCAGTTATTTTTCTCTTCCCCCCTAATGTGGTGGATGTTAGTTTATTGGCCAGAACAGACTCCACCATATCGGTTTATGCTGACAGATGGTCTAAGTTTGTAAAGTAGAGTAATGAGAATTCTATGGACCATTTAAAGGCCCATTTGTCGAATATTTTATGTTTTGCTCTTTCTTTGGCGCAGCAAGGCTGTGCAATTGCAACAGTTAAGGGATATTTGTCTGCCCTTTCGACATTTCTTTGTTTACCCAAATAACCTTGTCTGTTTAAGTCCCTTATAGTATTAAGGTTTATTAAGGGACTTACTAACAGATACCCTCCCAATCCATTTATTATGCCTCAGTGGTATCCTAATTTAGTACTTATTTATCGTATGTGTTCACCATTTGAACCTTTACATAGTTGTCCTTTGAGATTGATTACTTTTAAGACAGTTTTTCTAGTTGCTATAATGTCTGATAGATGAGTTAGTGAGTTGCAGGCCCAAACTGTTAAGCCTCCCTTCACAACTTTTACCCTTATAAGTTGGTAATGAGAACCAGGGCTGCTTTCCTGCCAAAAGGTGGTCACACCCTTCCATTTGGGTCAGTCCATAAATCTTTCTACTTTCTATCCTCCTTCATATCCATCTAAAGAGGAGGAGAGGCTTCATTGATTGAACCCTTCAGGAACTGTTAGATTTTATGTGGACAGTACTCGTGATCTCCGGCTGGATGAACAGCTGTTTATAGGATATGTGGGCAAGATGAAAAGAAAAGCAGTGCATAAAAGGACTTTGTCACGATGAGTCACCCTTTGTATAACATCTGCTACACCATGGCTCCCGAAGAACCTCTGCAGGTATTAGAGCTCATTCCAGTAGAGCTAAATCTTCATCTGCTTTAGCTAGAGGTGTCCCTGTAGTTCACATCTGTAAAGCAGCAACTTGGGCCTTCCTCCACACTTCAGGAAAGCCCTATGGTTTAGACTCAGAAGTGAGAAGGGACGATCACTTTCCTTGTTCTGTTTTTTGGTATAGGCAGACAGGCACCCACCTCAGAGTGCAGGACTGCTTGTGGATTCTATTCAGTGAAGAATCCACAGGCAGATGTATCCATCAGAAGACGTTTTACCTTCTATAACGCTTTTTTCCGGAGAGATACAGGGCCTTATTTATGCGACAGTTTTGCGCTTCCGTTGCGTCACTTTTTGTGACGCATCGGCGGCGTAAAACATGTCTCCTGTTGCGCCCTATTTACAAAGTGACGCATCTAAGCAGATGCGTCACTTTGCAAACCCCTGCGCTACATTATACCAGCGTCAGGTAAAATGTATGCAGGGTGGGCGTTCCCAAGTAAGTAAGCCTCGTAGAAGTGACGCAGTGAAATCTAAGAGATTTCACTGCGCCACTTATCTGGTCCAAATGTGTCAATATCTTACGCCTGCCTCTCAGCAGGCGTAAGACTGACGCAGGCCCCATGTGAAAGGACACATTGCTGGAGTTGCGTCACTTTTGTGACACACTCCAGCAATGCCTCACTTTTGCACCTACAGATACGTCAGAAATACTGACGTATCTATAACTCCTTGCGACATGATGCATCATACAGTAAATATGACGCATCCATTATGTCGCAAGGAGGGCGCACTGAGAAGTGACGCATCGCTGCTTTCACGCAGGATGCGTCACTTCTCATAAATGAGGCCTACAGTATCTACCTGTGGATTCCACACTGACCCTATATTTATAAGATGTGTGAGTGTGTATGTATATATATATATATATATATATATATATATATATATATATATATATATATATATATATATATATATATATATATATACACACATATTACCTACTGGTTACAGTTACAGTTAGGACCTATTATCCATAAGAATTCCGCAACATTCTATTTGAAATAACTTTGCCGCCAGTTGACGAATCTTCGTGAAATTTTCAAAACTCGTGGCCCGCTCCGGGCTGCTCCTATCCTGAAAGTCTCAGGGTGATTCGTCAAGTGGGGGCCGAGAAAAAAGGGGGGGTCCCAAAATGTGTTTTCCCCATGCAATTTTCCATAGGGACTATTAGTCGCAGCTACAGCCTGAACTGCTGAACGGAATTACACCAAATTTGGCAAAAAGGTAGCCCTTGGTGCACACTCATGCCTTTTGCTGAAATGGTGTAAATCCGTTCAGTAGTTCCTGAGAAAATCAAAAGTAAAATCATAGATATATCTATGGGCGCGGTGGATCCTCGCACCCTGCCGAGCACGAGTTGTATGCTAATTGGCTGTCAACACTCCAAACCAGGAAGTGTTGGCAGCCATTTTTTGCCTTGGTAGAACCGAGGCACAAGAAAAGAGAAGAAAAAACGCGCAGAACGCAAAAAGGGGGCAGGATAGAAACACCCTGACCCCCTAGGCCTGCTCAGGGGTTTCCACAAGGACTCCCAGGGCCCAAACAATTATTATTTTTTTTTAAAGTGGCTGGGTGCGCGAATCCTGCTGATAAAAAAACAAAAACGAAGCGTGGACTCCCGCGCTTTGTTGCTAATTTGCCACCGGGGGGTTCAAATCCCAGGGGCTATGCAAGTATTGGGTTGGGGGGCCCAAAGGGGCCCCCCAGCCCCGAGGACCGCTACCCCGGGGCTTTATGGAAATATGTGGGAGGGGCTCACAGCCCTCCCAGCCCCGGGGACCGCCACCCCCGGGGCTTCAAAAATGAATGGCGGGGGGCCTCAAAGGCCCCCCCAAGCCTTGGGGACCGCCACCCCCTGGGGCTTTGTGAAAATATTTGCGGGGAGGCTCACGGCCCCCCCGCAGCCCCGGGACCGCCATACCCCAGGGCTTGTGTATTTTTTAAAATAAAAAAAAAGAAATACCCTGTGTGGGGGGGTCTCAAGCCCCCCCACACGCCCCGGGGACCGCCACCTCCCCGGGGCTCTAAATATGTAAATTGGGGGTCTAGCCCCGGGGACCACCACCCCCGGGGCTTTCTAAATTGGTGGGAGGGGGGCCGCTCGGCCCCCCCCTGGAGCCAATGATGGCCCTGGGGACTGCCACCCCCCAGGGCCGGCTCCTGCATTGTCCCGGGGTGCCCACCCCTGGGACATTGCTGTTTGCTATGGCAGGGCGGGAGCCTCGCGGCTCCCGCACTGCCATAGCAAACTTGTTTGGATTTTGAAAGAGAGCAGGGAAACCTGCTCTCTCTTTCAAAATTCAAACCAAATTGCTTGTTAGCAGCTCCCCATGTGGAAAAGCAATGCCGGCTCCCACAGGAGGAGGGGAGCCGGCGGGACCGTGGGGGGATTGAGGACCCCCCCACAGCCCCCAACGGAGAGGGCCAGCCCCGGGGGATGGGGTCACCGAGGCTATTAGTGGCCCGGGAGGGGGCAACGCAGCCCCCCTCCAAAAAAAAAAGATTTTTAAAAAAAGGCCATGCCCCGGGGGATGGGGTCCCTGGGGCTGATTAAGGCCTCGGGAGGGGGGCCACACGGTCCCCTTCCCAAATTTAAATTTTTTTTATAAAAAATTAGGGGGCAGGCCCTGGGGGATGGGGTCCCCAGGGCCAAAAAATAAGAAAAAGAAGGGGGGCTATGCAGCCCCCATTTAAAAAAAAAAAAAGAAAGAAATACCGGCATTGCGCCGGAGGCAACGCACCCTCGTTTCAGCACTCTGCAAACGCGCCCCCTGGCGCGTTTGCAGATGGGGAATGAATTCCCCTTGAATACTGGGGGTCCCTGGGGGCCAACTAGCCCACCAGGAACCTCCAGTATGCGCCAGGGCTGCGTTGCAGAGAGGTGTTCTGAGGCCACGCCCCTTTTTACACCTCTCTGCAACGCAGCTCTGTGGCACTTAATGGAGGTAGCTGGTGGGGTAGTTGCACCCCAGGGACCATCAAGATTCAAGGGGGGGGTAATCCCCCACTTAAAACACGCCACGGGGCGCGTTTGCACAGTGGTGAAGGGAGGGGGCGGGGCCTGAGGTGATATGTGTGCAAACACGCCCTGTGGCGCGTTTTAAGTTCAGGAATTAATTCCTCTTCAATCCGGAGGGTCCCTGGGGCCAACTAGCCCATCAGGTACCTCCAGTAAGTGCCACGGAGCTGCGTTGCAGAGTGTTGTAAAAAGGGGTGTGGCCTCTGAACACATCTCTGCAAGGCAGCTCTCTGGCGCATACTGGAGGTACCTGGTGGGCTGGTTGGTCCCCAGGGACCCTCAGGATTGAGGAGGAATTAATTACCCAACTTAAACCGCGCCACAGGGTGTGTTTGCAGACATGTCACTTCAGGCCACGCCTCCTTCCTTCACCACTGTGCAAACGCGCCCCGTGGCGCGTTGTAAGTTGGGGGATTAACTCTCTTTTAATACTGAGGGTCCCTAAGGGCCAACTAGCCCAACAGGTATCTCCAGTATGCGCCAGGGAGCTGCTTTGCAGACAGGTGTTCAGAGGCCACGCCCCTTTTTACACCTCTCTGGAACGCAGCTCTGTGGCGCTTACTAGAGGTACCTATTGGGGTAGTTTGACCCTAGTGACCCTTAGGATTCAAGGGGACATAATCTCTCAACTTATAACGGCCACAGGGTGGGTTTACACAGTGGTGAAGGGAGGGGACGGGGCCTGAGGTGACGTGTGCAAACACGTCCTGTGGCACGTTTTAAGTTGGGGAAATAATTCCCCTTCAATCCTAAGGGACCCTGAGGGCCAACTAGCCCACCAGGGGCTTCCAGTAAGTGCCACTGCGCTGCGTTGCAGAGAGGTGGTGCAGGCTGTGCCCCTATTACACCTCTCTGCAATGGTGCTTACTGGAGGTACCTAGTGGGCTAATTTGCCCCTAGGGAGCCTCAGGATTCAAGGGGAGTTAATCTCCCAACTTAAAACGGCCACAGGGCGTGTTTACACAGTGGGAAAGGGAGGGGACGGGCCTGAGGTGACGTGTGCAAACACGCCCTATGGCGTGTTTTAAGTTGGGGAAATAATTCCCCTTCAATCCTGAGGGCCCATGGGGGCCAACTAGTCCACCAGGTGCTTCCAGTAAGCACCACTGTGCTGCGTTGCAGAGAGGTGGTCCAGGCCGTGCCCATTTTCTCTGCAAGGCAGCTCTGTGGTGCTAACTAGAGATACCTGATGGGCTAGCTGTACCCAAGGGACACTCAGGATTCAAGGGGAGTTTATCCCCCAAATTAAAACAGCCATAGGGCGTGTTTGCACACGTCAGCTCAGCCCCCCCTCCCTTCACCAGTGTGCAAACGCGCCCTGTGGTGCGTTTTAAGAGGTAGTTTTAATACCCCTGCGCTATTATATACTAGGGGCTTACAGAGGAGGTCATGCTAAGAACAGGGGTACCCCAACGCATAGTGTGCCCTAGTGTATGTAGGTGTTTTAACTGTCAGTTACCACCAGTACCCATCTGAAAAAGTTGAGGGTACAGGATGATTTTGCAAAAAAGACTCTTTCTCCTCCTCTGTTTGGTCTTTCTGCACGTCTTCATTCTTCCGGCACTTTTCTTTGTCTTTTAGGACTTCTGTAGCTTCTTTCTGCATTTATTTTTCTTCTTTCTGTGTGTTTTTTCTTCTTTCTTCACATGTCCTATCTCTGTAGGCATAGTTAGAAATTAGCATTTAAAAAACCTTTGAAATTCACTTTAAAAAACCATAGGTTTCAGGCACGTCATAGTTAGGAATTAGCATTTAAAAAAACCTTAGAAATTCACAGAAAAAAACGTAGGTTTCAGGGGTGTTATAGTTAGCTGGACATTTCACTCGTACAAAACCATTGAAAATCCCCCGTTATAGATAGTTCAGCTAACTATAACTCGCGCCCCCGCAATGCACTGCTGATGACATCACATATTACATCACTCATGACATGGTCAGTGACATCACTGATGACATCACTGATGACATCTCAAATGACATCACTGATGACATCATCCATGTGATAATTTGATGCATCTTCTCACACCCTAATATAACCTTTGATACACCCACTCTAAATTACAGACTGACATTCTCAAAACCATAGACACTCCAACACCAATAACTACATACCTACTTACTGATTCTTAGGTCTACACACCCATCCACTCACTCACCCGTACAGTCACTCATACTTATGGTCACTCAGTAGAGGACTATCATATGCACTCATACACCTATATAGACACTCACACACTGCCACTCATCCACAGAGCTACTCACACACCTACTCAGTCATGCAAATAATTAATCACACTGCCATTTACTCACCTATACAGTTATACACACACCAGCTCAATTACTCATACAAATACTAGCACATTCTTACGCTCTTATACATTCAATGATGCAAGCACACACTCATCCATACAGCCACTCTCACAATCACACACTCTCCCTTATAGCCATTTATGTACTCCAACACACATATATACTGCCTTTTACATATGTAGCTACTCACACATGTACCGCTGAAATATAAATTCACTCACTAACACAACCATACACACACTCACCCACCCATACAATCCATCACAGATGCACTCTTGAAACCATGCACCCAGTGAATCACCAGTCACACATCTATGCACAGAGTCACACACACCCCACCCACACAAACACTGAGTCACCCATACAGATACTCAGACAGCCAATCTATAATCCATATAGACACTCATGTAGCTATTTGCAAACCCATACAGTCGCTTACACACCAACAGACAGACGGATACAGACATTCACACAGTTTAGTCACTAACACATGCATTCAGTAAGATACGTTTAATCACTCACTTATAGAGTCAGTCACGCACCTACAAAATCATCCATTCACACACTTATACACCCACTCATTCTTCAATATGCCTTTCCCTATATATAATAAACATATTTAAACTTTACAGAAACACACAGACACTGGATGATGTCATCAGTGATGTCATCAGTGATGTCATTTGAGATGTCATGAGTGATGTAATATGTGACGTCATCAGCAGTGCATTGCGGGGGCGCGTGTCATAGTTAGCTGAACTAACTATAACGGGGGAATTTCAATGGTTTTGTACGAGTAAAATGTCCAGCTAACTATAACACCCCTGAAACCTATGTTTTTTTCTGTGAATATATATATATATATATTCAAAAATAGGATTCTCCTCTTTTTTCAGGAAATATTCGTCCAGCACTCCAGAAGGGTTAGGTCACTCTGATCTTTATTTTAAACGACAAACATCCATATATCTTTGATTTAAAGTTGAGAATATGTAATTGATTTTGTGATGTTAGTTTGACCCGTACGCCTCGAAGGCATGTACAGAAAGGGTGTAAACCACCAACAGCACACTGAGGGGGGCTTCTTATGGCCCCAAGACATCACGCGGTGCTGCGTGCAGAGCTATGGGCCTTGTGACACCCTTATTGACATGGGAGAGCTGTCAAGAAAAGTTTCTGTGGAATGCTGGTGCATTGGGGTATTCAGAACATGAGGCATCCACAGGTAGATCGTGTATCCACCAGAAAAAGCACTACCAAAGATAAGTAACTTGTTCGTTCGAACTATAAAAATGAACAACACTGTGGCAATGAAAATGAATAATAAAAAGAATTTTAAAATTGGTTCAGAAATCGGAATTCTCTTTTCTCTATACTCCAACCCCTCCCATCTGACTGATTTGAACAGCAGATTCTGCACCTATCGAATATCTCCAGGCTGGTTCCTGAAGATTTGAAGATTTTTCAGCATAACTCCTGCATGCTGCTCCACGTCACTGTACTCCACCCTGGAAGTGACAATTGAGACCACATATAGATGCCACCCCACTGTGGAATACTAGCTGCAATAGCTGTTAGCATCTGCTGAAGCTATTTTGTTTGCGGCAGCCATTTTGGTTAGCCATGTGCTCGCCATGTGCTTTCTCCCTCTTCACTGTTGACTGCCCCTGTATTCTGCTTGTGTCATGTGATATAGTTAACTCTTTCAGCACTGAGCCAGAGCTTTGCACATGCTCAGAAAAGGCCTAGCTTCTAGAATGCACCTGCTCTTAGAGTAACTGTCAGGCTATTTTAAATGATGTCAGCAACTCTGTTACTCCTTCTACTTTGTCGACTAAGTATTTTCTGTTAGTCCTTATATGTAACTAGCTATTCATGCGCACACTTGTACTGCCTCTTTTTGCGTCTTCATGCTCACTCAGCAATAAACTGGCCATAAAAGGCCCCTGTTCCCTGCACTCCTTAGACTGTCTCCTACAGTGGCCTTGGGGTACTATATGACGCAGTCTCCCTCATGTGAGGTTAATAAATACGTCTTTTTGATATTACAGCTTCCGTGCCAATCTCATTTTTGATTGTTTAAAGGACCAGGTGTATCAGTGAACCCCTAATAAGGTTTTTATTTCTTCAAATGGTGCCCGAACGTGGACCTCATCGGAGAAGCGGCTATCCAAGGGAGTGGTCTTGACAGGAGACAGGAATCTACTGAGGAGGACAGGGAAGGAATCTACTGAGGAGGTAACCTGCATGGAGATTCTTTGTTTTTGCAGACCCATGTGGTTCTGGTTTCCCTGATCTGGTCCTCCAGGTGTTAGCCGCTCCCGACTGAGATTTTCTTTGGCGTGAGTAGTCTAAAATAACCGTTAGGTCACTCAGAACTTGGCAGTGGGAGGCTGGAGATTTGTGCTTGGTAAGGTCGTCGACATTTATTTGTTTGTTTGGCCAAAAAAATGTGATTTACGTGATTTTACGTGATTTGTCTGGATATATGCAAATTGCGCAATTTGTATAGGCAGGTAATGAGGAGATTTTTCTCTAACTTGTGAGAACTTGAACGGCACACTTTGAGCTAAGTGCCACTTCATATATAATATTGTATATGCTACAATATTCTTGGCATGCCTGTTTCAAGCGCACTTCGTAGAATGTGCTGCTTTCTTGGAGGTACCAATGTGAATCTTGAAAGTACTCAGCTGACTCCCCTCAGATGGGATACCTAAATAGGTTAAGGTATAGTAAAAAAGGTATTTCTTCCATTCTGATTAGTACCCCATGGAACTAAAATATATATATATACAAAGGATTCAGGTCTACGTACTTAGTAACATTCATAAGTGGTGATATGCAGAGCGCTTTTGAGTGTTCTGCCAGCCAAACTGGCAAATTTGGTGTATTTTGGCTTCTTTAACATGGAACAGTCTTTGGGCTTTTTTGGTGCAGTTTCTTTTTTTTTTTTAGAGCTCTTTTTGTAAATATGACTTACAATTGGTATTTACAAATGGTCTGGTTCGAGTACAGTCTGTGGGCTGTCTTTTGCTTTGTCTTAAGTGTTGATTTGGGGGTTAATTGTTTTTTTTTGTTGTATGTGGTTGTGGGCTGACATGCTTGAAAGTACTTGTTTCAGTAAGCAGCCTATGTTGTTTGTGTGAGAATGGCTTGCTTTAAACAAGCAGTGTTGTGTGTGCTGAGTGTATGACCCCCTTGTTGTAAATGTTTGGAATGAGCTCAATTTGGTTTTTGTTGTCAGTCTGTTATGCAAATGTCATTGAAAGAATTACATTGTGAAATTCAAGAAATTAATTATGTAACATATGCCAAATAGCACATTAGAAGTAAAATAGTAACAAAGTCTGGATGTGCAAATTGCCACAATGGTAAAGATAAATTAGAATTCACAATCAATAGAAATAAAATAGGCCTCATAGAAAGGAAGGAAATAAAACAAAATTGTGTGCTTTGCATTACTAGGACTCCATACAAAATGTTACAGCATTTATCCTTATATATATTAATATTAAAAGGCATTTACATCATCTGAGTGAATTGGTTGTTGCAGAAATAAACACGACATTACAAAATGATAGATTTTGACTGGTTTTAAATAGACTGTGACCGTGCTCACATTTTAGCACCAGAAAAAGAGATTTCAAACAGCTGTGTTTAAGCTGTCTCACTGAGAAGAAGCTGTCTGACACAACAAAAGGAGATTCAACTTTTTCAGGACATTTCAATACAGCAAAGGGTTTTTCTCCTGAGAAAGGCGTAGAAATTGACGCCCGCTGGTCAGAGCACAGCTGAGTAAATAACACATGGCTATTTCTGGCCACTAAGTTACAGATTAAGCCATGGGAAGCATTGAACGTGCGTTAACAACTTCTGATTTTTAAAAGTTAAGAAAAGACAGTTTTATTATTCTGGATAACAGTGAAAGGATTAAAAGTAGGGATTTTCTTTCTTGCTGCTTTTTACATAAGTACATCTGTGGATCTGATGGTAAAACAATCACTGCTCTTTAAAAAGTGGCGCAAGCTATTTTAGGTTTAAGTAAAGCTTCTGTGCTTAGTGTCATAAATAAATGCATTTAAAGGCGAAAGGAATGAGGCTTGCTTTTCATATGTGTAAACATCAAAAGGGTTGGTGATCATTATTTAAAAAAAAATGTGACCATATGAAAAATGTTATTAAAAATAGTTGCACTAAAATCGGTTTTTGATCTTTGTAATGTCTAATAATCATAATGTGAAAAATATAAGCTCCTAGCATCAAAGTTGAATTTAAGTAGCAAAGTAGCACTTAACAACAATGTAGGGAGTGAAATTTCACTTTACCCAGGCATATAAAAACTCATTTTTTAAGGGTGTACCTTATACATTTCTGATCCCCCACCCCTGGGATATCTAGGAGAGACCCTGGGGGTCCCTAATATGCTAAAACATTGTAGGTTATCCATTTTTAAGTGCCCCTACCACCAAAGTCGAATTTTGGCAAAATTTACTTTTTAAAGCAGTTCTGCCACTCAGGGCAGTTTTCAGACTGATCTCAGGCTTCAGTAATGCACACATGCAAGTACAGAACAAGCAGCTGACCTCTAAACTGCTAGAAAGTACATCACACACTGCACACAAATGAAAATAAGTATAAAGTAACCAGCAGAAGTTATTATCCTACCTTTAAAATTGTTAGACCACAGGTACGGACCAGGACTGCCTTTCAGCTGTGATTCTTCAGAGTTGCTTTGAATTGGAAAGCCCACATGGAATAGCCTAACTGACAGGGGACAACAGGTTTAAGGGTCAAAGACCAAGGTCTGTTTTTAGAACTGACCAACCCTACTGAACATGCAATTTCCACGCAGGGAGCCACTGTGACAGTATGTGATTTCTACATTACACTATGGAAGTTTGTAATCCTGAAGAGTAGTTTAATCAACTGATTTCTTTGTATTAATTAAATATCCTGATTCTCACACTGTAGGGTAAAGCACAATAAGTAATGTTTTAGGTAACATTAGCTAAAGGAAATATTGCATATTCTGTTAGGAGCACATGGGGATATCACTGTTTTCTTGAGACATAATACAAGTGTAGGAGATATGCAGGTGGGGTTTATCCTATTGAATAACATTGTCAAGGGATAGCAGCATTTGTAGGTCATATGCAGAGAATAGCTCTTCCATGTATATACCACTAATGCTTTTAGATTAAAGATTACTGTGCAAGGGCTACAATAGGGAGGCAATAAAATTCAGTTTGCATTCATGCGCCCCCATGTTACACTAGTACAATTGCTAAAGGAATTGGTAGTTGGTTATTAATGTTTTCTAGCTAGCTCAATGTGCTATTTACCTCTTACAAGTTTGTTTGTGCCCAGCTACCAAAAATAGGGATAGATAGTGTCGACAGAAGTTCACATGTTTCAGGTTTCCTACTGTTGAAATGGGGAAAAGGAGGTTAGCTCCTGGGCAAATTAAGGGTAAGCAAATTTATGTTTTCTCTCTCTTTTTCTCACTCTCTCTTGAGTTTGTCTAATCTGTCTAGGAACAGCCATGAAACAATTGGTTGGGCTTGCCTTAGTCATTCATTTCACAAGGTGTTGTTTATATGTTTCTGAATCAATAGAGACAAAGCACCCTATCAGTGCACGTCTAATTGGCTATTAAGTAATACTGTTTTAAAAATTGTTAAGATTAATAAAATGAATAAATAAATATGCCATGTTACTGCCCATCCTGTATGAAAGAATGAGTAGAACAGATTGATGTTCCCTTATTTGACCTTTAAGGGGAAACTATATGTTATTCTCATGCTACATACGGTTTTGCAAGGGCATTGCTAGTCTTTTATTATTTAGTCTGTGTAAATAAGCTGACAGCTCTTATTAGAGCTGGTGAATAGGGTTTTTACTCTGAAAATGATGTTGCATAGTCTGGATCGTGAAAAGTAGAATGCATAAGGTTTATAATGTCAGGAAAGATGCCCATGTGATCCTCAGCAAACATTTTTGAAGGAAAATATTGTTTTATAGGAGTATGTTTGGTACAACATGTTCTGCTGGAGAAATTTATGTACCCACTACGTTGAGTTTTTTAGTTCTTTATGTAAAAAGAATCCCTGTTAAATTAGCAGTTTTAGATTTTTCCGCTGTGCCTATAACAGGAGAGCATGGTCCTAAGCGTACAATGTTAGATAGATGAAGTGGTTCTTGGGTGCCTTGCTAATGTATGGGGCGCCCCAAGACTGAGAAAGTATTCTGAGACTATCTTCTCTGTTGATAGATTAATTGTATGCCTTGTCTAAAGACCTTTTGTTCTGTCCACCAATAGATATTTGCTGCCTTACAACTATTGTCAGAGGGGCCCGGACATCAGATCCAACTTGTGGAGTCAGCACCAGTCCTGCTTGAAGCCAAGGTGAAGGGAACCAGCACAGGAATTGCTGGCAACTAGGACCTCAGTGAAGGTAGAAGGCCGGAAGCACTGGGACGGGAAGTATGTACCCCTGCCACTGTCTTGAATGGAGAACTGATCCTTTGTGTATCCAGTTTTTGATGCCCAGCTGAGAGATTCACAGACCGACAAGGACGGCAAGGAGGCTTTTGCTTGAAGTGACCCCCTTTGAAACAGGGGTTGCTTCAGATATCCCACCATCAAGCCTTTGAATCCTGGCCGTAAAGTGAATGAAAGTTTCACCTCTGTTTGTTGATCAAGAAGATACCTGGGCATACTGGGTACAATCTGTGGCCCCAACAAAAGAGCAGTGTGCTAGCAGAGCAACACAGGAGTTAGCGAAGTACTTGAGTTCAGGGTACAGGTGCTGTACCTTTGGTGCCTGTTAGATTGAAGTGAAGAGAACTGGTGCACTGCCTGAGACACTGGACAGGATCGCTGAGGGCATTTGCCCCGGAAGGTGATTGCCCTATCCTGAAAGAAGAAACTTTTCCCTTAAAAGTGGGCCGTGAATTTTTTTTTGAGTTGCAAGTTGTGCAGCTCCACCGTTGGATGAACAATAGGAGCCTGCCTGTGAGGCTCAGACGGACACAGGGAGAAGACTCCCCTCTGGCTGGTTGTACAGCGGCTTCAATTTCCCAAGGACTTCTTTTTGTTAGTAATGTACCCCTTTGGTCGTCCCATTTTTGAGGAGGAGCAGCCCTTTGCGGCTCCTCGCCCTAATTCCCATGGCCCCGTTTGGTCTTCCTGGTCCCCTGCAGCCAAGATAGTTTTTGTAATGATCCTTGTATTTTCTTTAATATTTACATTAGTAATGTTTATTCTGCAAGAGAAACATTTTCCTAAACAATCAATAAATTCTTCTTTGCCCTCTTCCTAAGTATATTAAGTGATACTCTAGCCCTCATAAAAAGAACATTGGAAAAGTCTATTGAAAATGTATTTTATTAGATATGTGTTCTCCTGATACCTGTGTGTTAATTATGACCCAATGCTCTGTTCCCTTTGTACTCCTCTCTATACCTTATATATACCTGCTTACTGAAATATTTAGGAATGAAAATGCCCACCTAGCAATGGATCAGAATATTAATGAATTTATGAGAATAAATGTGCAAAATATTTCCTATATTCCTTCTAGATCAAAGCGGATGTCTTCAGCTGATTCTAAAACAGCCATGTGTGGAAAACTAGCTGCAATAGCTGATAGCATCTGCTGAAGTCATTTTGTTTGTGTCAGCCATTTTGGTTAGCCATGTGCTTTCTCCCTCTTCACTGTTGACTGCCCTTGTATTCTGCTTGTGTCATGTGATATAGTTAACTCCTTCAGCACTGAGCCAGGGCCTTGCACATGCTCAGAAAGGCCTAGCTTCTAGAATGCACCTGCTCTTAGAGTAACTGTCAGGCTATTTTAACTGATGTCAGCAACTCTGTTACTCCTCCTACTTTGTCGACTAAGTATAATAAGCTTTCTTGTCCAGTTGTAGCGATGCTGGTCTACGCACGTATTCTACATCGTGGTTGAAGTTCGAGCCCAGCCTCGAACTTCAACCACGATGTAGAATACGGCGCGGTATGCTGACAACTAAGAAACAACACTTTACAAACAGCTTCGGACCTGTTAAATATCATTCGCAAAGGCCGTGACAACAGCCTAAATTGAAGATTAAAAATATCTTCTGTCCAGACATCTTCTCATGAAGGTATCCCCAAGTGCCACACAACTTTATTTGGAGACAAGATATACAGGCCTGGCCATACCTACATTTCGTGGCAAACTAACAGTCTGCATGAGATCTGTCCCCTCGTTTGTGCACAGAAAAGTTTTCAATCTTTATTGGTCCTGATGAAGGTGATACTTAATTATCGCTCACCGAAACGTGCGTAGACCAGCATCGCTACAACTGGACAAGAAAGCTTATCCGGACGTACTCAGAATAAAGAATAAGAGTATAGTAAATTTATTTCTGTAAAATGTACAGTCAAATATGAAAACTCTCTGATTGTTTTTAGACAAATTGATTTTTCCAGTTGTACATTTTCTTATTGGTCTCCTTTTGGTAGTGTTTTGTATGTGGTATGAGTGTTTGTATGCAAGATTAGTATGCAAGATATGAATGCAGGGATTTAATTGGCCTATCGAGGGGCTAAATATTTTGTGTTTATGTCATTTTAATAATGTCCAATTGTAATAATTTGTTTTTCAGTATATTTGGGAATCATTGGAAATTATAACACTGTAAATGAAATGTTTATAATCACCTTTTTGATACAAAAAAATGCTTTTGCTTACCAAACAAAAAATAAACAAAGATAAAAAGTAAATACTTGTGTGTGTATACATTGTATCTTGGAGGTCATCACTGTAGGTGCGCATGTTTATTAAAATTTAATTAGAGTATTTGCCAAGAAAAGAAAGAAATATAGGCCGTCAAAGAGGTCATTTCTCTTTAATTCTTGTTTTTTTCCCCCCTCTTGAGCCTAAAAATCCTTTTTTTGGGGAAAACCTCTTCTTAGATATAGCCGGCCCCCATACACACATATTCTGATAGAACAGTGTCCTTGCCCTGGTGCAGCCCCCTCAGTGCGCCAACTCTTATTCGGATTAGAATGATTGGAGCCAAGCAGGATTTGGGGATGATGGTGATGATGGTGGGGACGAGTTCCCCCACAGTTTGATGTTACATTTTATATGGACCTACAAGATAGTAGTGAGCTCAATACTTCGCTTAACACAAAGCTGTTCTGCCCCCTGGACTTCTACCTCATTTGCCTGGGTAATTAGGCAAACAGCCGAGGTCTTGAATCTACAGTTGCCTTCATGTGAGGTAAAGAACAAAAGTACAGTCTCAGAGTTTCTACAACCTGGACATTCCTCCTCCGAACCACAACTGTCGTTCAATGAGGTACTGACACCCTCATGGGCACATGGGGGCAAGCTTTGTTCCTGCCTGTGGACAGACAGGTGGCACATTGTTTTAAGGTAGCTCTGGGTAACCCTACTTTTCTTAAACATCATTAGGCGATGGCAGCGGTTGCTGCTCATCTGCATAGTTTAGGGCTACCAGTCTTCTCCACCTGCGTCAACTAGCTGTTGATGGCAGGCTCACCACTGTCCATCTTGGAGCACCTACAGCCAACGGCAAACCTCCTTATGTCGTTGGGGTTCAATATCACCTTGCCGAAGTCACGCCAGACTCCATCACAGAGGCTCTCTTTCTCTGGGGCCATCCTAGAGACTGTGTTCTTTTGGACCTTTCATCCACATCAGTGAGTCCTGGACATTCAGGCTATGATCCCGATGTTTCAGCTTCGCTCCACTGTCTCGGAGGCTTCTTGGCCTCAGGCCACCTGCATCCTGAGTATTGCCATAGCAGATGTGGAATCTGATATCTACCTGGGTCTAGCACTAGTTGGGCTTGTCGGATTCCATCCATGTTTTGAGGAGACTGCAAAAGGTCTGCAGTGGTGGTTGCTCAAGTGCAATTTGATCAGCCGCAGACCCCTCTCCCTACATCAGTCAGAGCTGACTGTGGTGACAAGTGCATCTCTACTGGGCTAGTGAGGTCATCTGGGAGAGATGGCGAACAGAGGACACTGATGTATTATGGAGGCTCATCTCCACATCAAATTGCTGAAGTTTTAGGCAATCTGGTTGGTTTTGAAAGTCCTCCTGCCATCCAAAAAGGGAGGCTGTACCAGGTCCTCATAGACACCACCACTGCTATGGAGTATTGCAACATGCAGGACAAAGTGGGGTCCTGGATCTGTGCCAGAAAGCTCTATGCATCTGGAACTGGTTGCATCTCCCTGATAGTACACCACCTTTCAGGATCTTTAAAAGCGGACAAACTCAGCTGGTGACGCATACCGGATGTCGAATGGCAGGTAACCCGGAGGTGGTGCAGGGCATCTTCCAGCATTGGGGAGAATGCTGGCTCGATCTTTGCCACAGTCGAGAATGTTTGGTGTTAATAATTTTGCATTTTGGAGTATCAGAGAAGGCTCTCATTCAGAGACTCGTGCCGGACATATTGGAGCCCTGGACTTCTGTACGGAGCCTATAAGCCTTTCTGCCGCTGACTTTCCTGGACCTGAGTTCTGAAGAAGATTGGGAATGACTGGGCCCGAGTCATAGTAGTGACTACAGATTGGATGATCTTCTGTCGCAGCAGCATGGGTCTTGAACCCATGCCTGTGCAATCTACACCGCCATGCATGAAGATTGAGTGGTGGCTGCTGACTGTGTCTGACCTGTGGGGATGCTTCTTAGTTAGCTCCACAACAGGCCTGCCAAAGATCCTGCTCTAAGCCGACAAATACCTGCCGTAATCATCGGGGACTGAGATGCGGTACTCCTGGGCTGTGCTGTACCATCCTGTGTATCAGAGCTGCCCGCTTAGGAGCCCCGGGACACAGCTGGCCGTACAGCGGTGCTGGCAGGTGAAGACACGTCAGAAACGATCCGACCCTGAGGGCCCATCAGATGGCCCACGAGTCCGCTGTGGAACTCAACTGCTGACGTACATGGTTGAACCAGAGTGGAGTGGGACCGTTGCCCACTCCAATGGAGGCCTGACCAAGGTGGTTATCGCCGCCTGGAGTGTGGAGACGATCACAGTCCGCCGACCATAAGCGGCTGATTCTAGGCCTTCGCTTGATTGCGCAGAGCGGACCCGGCGATTATTGTGATCAGCAGGGCTGTACCCGGTGGATGCTCCCCCTCGTGGAAGGGAGCGCGGATCTCCTGCCCCCACCACACAGCATAAGAACTCGGGTTTTGTCGTACATTGATCCCTCGTGGTGGATCACGATCGTCACCAAGCTCATCTGGATCTTCCCCGACGGAGCCCATGGCTTGGCATCAGGGGATTTGCACACTTGGGAGTTTCAGCACTCCAGCTGAAGTAAGGAGGTGTTTTGGAACCTCTACTCGGCCAGATGAGAGTCTGTTCTGTGGCGGCATGGCCAGAAGGCAACGGGTGCGGACGCTTCTTAGTTAACTCCACAACAGGCCTGCCAAAGATCCTGCTCTAAGCCTACAAATGCGTGCCGTAATCATCGGGGACTGAGGTGCGGTGCTCCTGGGCTGCACTGACCTGTCCTGTGTATCGAAGCTGCCCGCTTAGGAGCCCTGGAGACACAGCCGGTGGTACAGCAGCGCTGACAGGTGAAGACACATCAGCAGCGATCCGGCCCTGAGGGCCGATCAGATGGCGTACGAGTCTGCGGTGGAACTCAACTGCTGACGCACACGGTTGAACCAGAGTGGAGTGGGACCGTCGCCCACTCCCACAGAGGCCTGACCGAGGTGGGTATTGTCGCCTGGAGTGTAGAGACATTCATTGTCCGCCGACCATGAGGGGCTGATTCTAGGCCTTCGCTCGATTGCTCGGAGCGGACCCGGCGATTATTGAGATCAGCAGGGCTGCACCCGGTGGATGCTCCGTGCTTGTGGAAGGGAGTGCGGACTCCCCTGCCCCCACCACCACACTGCATAAGAACTCAGGTATCACCGTACAGTGATCCCTCGTGGTGAATCACGATCGTCACCAAGCTCACCTGGATCTTCCCTAACGGAGCCCGCGGCTTCGCATCGGGGGATTTATACGCTTGGGAGAAAGAGCACTCTGGCTGAAGTAAGGAGGTGATTTGGATCCTTGGCTCAGCCAGATGCAAGTCTGTTGCCCCCAAACCCAGTAAGGGAATGCACCGGTGAAGTGACATCACCTAGGGGATCATTGGGAGGCCGCGCGCCTCATGCACCACAGGACAAATCACAATCAGTAGCCCGGAGTAGGCCCTGCTAGCACCACATACATGCATCACGCTACTCCACACCAGCACTCATGCAGCACACATGCCTATCACAGGGCAAGGCCCCTACAAACCTGCAATAAGTGATACGATTTACTCATTAAGGAACTTTTCCTCCCTTGATGGTGGCCTATGCAACCAGGTGAGGGATAGAAACAGGACCGGGTGGGCCTGCAAGGGCAAGGTGGCTTGGCTCTCCTCATATGACCAAACTTGGGCGTCCGGAACCATATCAACACCCCAGGGCATTAACGCCCCACTGTGAAGTGTGACCTGCCGCAGTGCTGCTTGTGAGCGTATCAATAAGTTAGAAAAGGTTGGACATCCAAGCGGACAAGCGATACTGGAGACACGAAGCGGACACACAGTGTCCTTGCCCTAACCCTCGCAATGGGTAAACCCAGAGCAGACAAAGCGCAGCCTCAAACGGGGGATGCAATGAACCAGACGTCCAGAACTGAGGGCACCAAAAAGACCAATCCCACAGATTTGATGAGCTAATGGTGGCAGTCATATACATTAAAACTACACTGGGCCCCAAAATAGCCTCACAATGCATTGAAATGGGATTCCTACGCAAAGACCACAAGAAACTAAAAGATAGAGTAGAGGAATCTGTATTGGTGTTGGCATCTTTGCGGCCCACAGTGTCTTAGGCATCGGACCAGATTAAGTCGCTGCAAAAAGAGGTAGAGTACCTGAAGAGTCGTGTAGTGGATCAGGAGGGCAGATTTCACAGAAACAACTTGCGCATAGTGGGCCTACTGGAGCGCATTGAGGGTCAAAGCATGGAGTTGTACCTCGAAACCTGGTTTTCTGCAGACATTCTCAAAGGTACACACTACAAATTCTTCTCTGTTGAGTTTGCACATAAAGTATCGAGTGGGCCCCTCTGCCCAGGCAGTCCCGCTAGGCCGGTGGTAATACGTCTGTTCATTTACCGTGACAGGGACCACATTTTACAAGTGACTAGGTGTAGGAAACTGTATATACCATACCAAAGTGAGGTATAGCGTGAACAGAGTCCAGTGGAACCCCAAAGGTAGGCAGAGGTAAAAGTAGATAGCACCTTACTCTCTATTTGTGGTAGTGTGGTCGAGCAGTAAGGCTGTATCAGAGGGTAGTGTTAAGCATTTGTTGTACACACTCAATCAGCAACACACACTCAAAGACTGAACTTCAGACCAATTGGTTTTGTATAAAAATATTATTTTAGTTATTTTATTTTGTAGAGCCAAGCAAGTCTGGCACAGGTAAGCAATAAATACTTTACAGTAGTAATGCAGTTTGTAACCAGTTGGAATTGCAATTCTATATGAACTTTGATTTGATTACAGTAGAGCTACTAGTAATGCAATGCTTTTGATATACTGTACATACTCCACACTTAGAAACTTTTCACAGAAAAACAGTCAATGTTATCCTATGGAGGAAAATAGGGTTATCAGTTCAAAGGTAAGTATTCGGTTGTGGGAGTTGGTATTCTGGGGGTAGACTTAGGGGTCCCCCAGGGTCAAGGATGCACTCTTGTTACACCCTCAGCGGCACTAGCACGGCCGGGTGCAGAGTACTGAGGCCCAATGTTATCCAATGGGGGACAGGGGGCCTCCAGTTGGTGGCTGCTGATGAGCAGGCCACTGTGTTGTGGGAGCAAAGCTCCTGGACTTAAGTTCAGGGCAAATGGGGTTCAAGCCAGCACAAAAGGTGCACCCTCACCGGCACTGGGGCGGCCGGGTGCAGAGTGCTGTTTTGGCGTTGGGAGCCCCGTAGCTTTCAATGGGGAGTCTATGGTTTGCAAAAACACTGCAGGCTCAGGGACGAAGGTCTTCTGGGTGCTTCCACCACTTGGAGAGGTAATTTGGGATGCCGGGGGTTGGTTAGGCACCATTGGTTGGGCCAACAAAGGCCGTGGGGCGTCGGGTGCGAGGGGTGCCTTTTCAGGTCAGATCTTCTTACCAGCTCCTGGTCGCGGTTGGGGGGACCTTCAGGTTTGAGGCTGCAGGCATTGGCTGGAGGTTTGAGACAGGTCTGGAGTCACCAGATCTCGGGCCAGGATCACCAGGGAGACCTCCTCTTGGTGTTGGGACACTCGAACTCAGGCCGTGGGTGTTGGTTGCAGAGTGGTGCAGACTCGCAGACTTTGGCGGACCTGGAGTCTGTTGGTGAACAAATCTGGAGTTCACGGGAGACAGAGTCTTTTCTTTTGAAAGCAGGGCAGGTCATCTGGGTTATTGAGGTTGCTGGCTGCAGGACACTCCGGAGTTTCGCTTCTGCAGGTTCAAGGTGGGGACAGGCCGGTAGAGCTGGGGGCAAGTCAGTGGGTGTCCTCCTCTTGTTAGCTTTGCCATGGCTGTTCGGTCCATCTTCTTCTTTTCTTCTTCTGGTTTCTTGTCTGCGGAAGCAAGGTTTGGGGTGTCTCCTAAATACTAGATTTAGGGGTGCTACAGATAAGTAAGGGTTGGGACCAATGGGTCACTTTCTTGGGGTGGGTTTCCCCCCTATCATGCCACCCTCCAGTAGGAGGGGAGCATATGCCTCACTCTGGTTAGTTGGGTCCACATATCTGCAGGATGGTGGGGACTGAGAGTTGTGCTTCTCCTCGCCTCCCCCACCTGAGGGGTGGAGTTGGCCGAGGTGGGCACATCTCTCTTCCTCACTTGCTTTCCAAACCGTTTCTCCCGCCCAAAGTGGAGGTCAGAACAAGTGGGCACCAGTTGCTGAAAATAGCAAGTGGCCTGGGGAAGCTCACAAAGGCGGCACGCCTCTGAAGCTTCCCCATCGTGGACCCTGCCCATTCTGGGGGAGGAGGCTTGGCACCTCATCCCAGGATGTGCATTGTTTCAGGCCTCCACGAGCAGCAAGCTCTTGACCCAGAGGTCTAGAAACATGTCTGGTGGTGGCAGCTGAAAGCAGCCACTCAGCCTGCACACTAGTAGTAGTTCGTTTTTCAGGAAGCATCTCTAAGATGCCATCTGTGTGCATTTTTCATTAATTCCCACACTGGCACCAGTGTGGGTTTAAAGTGCTGAGAAGTTTGATACCAAACTTCTCAGTTTTCAGTGTAGCCATTCTGGTGCTGTTGTAGGAAAGTGGGTTTCTGTTGCAGTAACCCCCCACCCACTTTTTGCCAGACTACTGATGCACTTTTTTTTTTGTGCCCTGTGTCCCTGCCAATCAGGTTCCCAGGGCCTGTGTTCTTTCCCCAAAGCTGACCCCATCGGCATCTCTGCCACAGGTCAGCCCCTGGTAAATGGTACCACAGGTACCCAGGGCACTGTGACCAGGCAAGACCTCTAAGGGCTGCAGCACTTATTGTGCCACCCTTAGAGGCCCTGTACCTTTACACACACACACTGCCTTTGCAGGCTGCGTGTTTTGGTGCAGAACAAAGTAAAGAGTCGACATGGCACACATCCCTGTGTGCCATGCCTACAACCCACTGCCCTGGCACAGATCAGTCACCCCTCTAGCTGGGTGCCCTATGCCAGTGGAGAAGGTACAGGTGCATGAGCCCTTTACCCCTACAATGCCTAAGTCCATTCTTAGACATTGTAAGTGTAGTGCTGCCATTAAGAGTTTATGGTGCGGGGAGCTTGTCATTACGAAAGCCACAGAACCATAATGGCTACACTGAAAATTGAGAAGTTTGGTATCAAACTTCTCAGCACATTAAACCCACACTGATGCCAGTGTGGGATTGTTGGAAGGCGAACCTCGGGGGAGTCGGAGAGACCACCCAGAGGGGCCCCCACACTGCACGAAGTAGCCGAGCGCTGCTGAGAAGCCTCCTAGGAGAGGTCCTTCTCCTATAACGTACTAGCACAGTAACACCACCACACAGGACTCGAGGATGTTTATCAAGACGAGCAGTTCTTTATCAGCATCTAAGAAGTTACGGTTATCGATATGTACAAGGGGGATCGAGGGATCCACCAGAGTCTCAAAGTCTCGGGTAGGGACGGGGTAGCGGGACAGTCTTTAGTAGCAGCTTGGTACGAGAGTACCCTGGGCCCAGTTCTTGATCCTCAAGCTGGAGGGACTCCGGGTCTCGGAGTGGTCGAGCCGTGACGGCGTCAGCAGGGCTCTGGCGATCAGTTCGTGGAGTTCGAGCCGCGACCAGGTCAGCAGGGCTCTTAAGGTGTTTCAGTTCAGCTCGAGCCGCGACGACGTCAGCAGGTCTCCGAGGGAGGTTTCAGCGAGGTTGGGCCACGACAGCGTCAGCAGGGCCCCGATGTTCCGTGAGGTTCCTTGTCTCAATAAGGTGGAGCCGCGACGCAGTCAGCAGGGCTCGTGGTATAGTCTCAAGCAAGAGTTCTTCTCCGTAGGGTCAGCCGCGATTCCATCAGCAGGGCTCTTGACTCCGGGATACAACTACTGTCCCATTGCGGGGTTGCCCCAGATATAGGTCTGGAGCCCTTTGATGTCCGGACCCTTGCGCCTGGGGGGGGCGGAGAGGCCGGGCTGGGAGAGGCCAGACGCCCAGCGGGAGAGGCGCCAGGCCCGGGGAGGCCGGAGGACGATCACACCTAGGTGTTGAGGGACGGTGGTGGGTCCCATCGAAACTCTCCTCCTCCGGGAGTGGTGAAGTGGCCATGCGGTGCCCCCTGGCTAGATCTTGGTGCCTCGATGTCGGGGCTTCGCTGGGGCCGAGGCCAGAGGGAGCCGGGCTGCGTGGGCTGGTGCGTGGAGCAAGCATGGGGGGACCCCGAAGGGATGAGGGGTCCCTGTGCGGCCTGGAAAAGGGGATGCTGAGGCGGGCGTAGGAAAACGGGTATAATCCAAAGGGGGGCCTCGAAGGGAGGAGGGGTCCCTGGCGGCCTGAAAGGGCGGCCCGTGTAGGCCGGTGCGGGGGGACGAGCACAATCCAAGAGGGTTAGGGCCACACCACGAGGCCGGGTCCAACAGGCGTCCCCCCCAGCCGAAGGCAGGGAGAGTCACCCATTTCCTTGGGGGTTCTCCTCGTCGAGGCGGAAGAAGCGGGACAGGCCGTCGGCATTGGTGTGGTCATTGCCGGGCCGGTGTTCAACAGAGAAGTCCATCCCTTGCAGCGAGATGGACCATCGCAGCAGCTTGGGGTTCTCGCCCCTCATTTGCATTAGCCACTGCAAGGGCCGGTGGTCGGTCTGGACCCGGAAGTGGGTGCCGAAGAGATAGGGCCGGAGCTTTTTTGAGGGCCCACACTACAGCGAAGGCCTCCCGCTCGATGGTGCTCCACCGTTGTTCCCGGGGCAGCAGCCGTCGGCTGATGAAGGCCACGGGTCTGTCGCGTCCCTCCGAATCTACCTGGGACAGGACGGCCCCAATTCCATATTCGGAGGCATCCGTCTGCACCACGAACTCCTTGCTGTAGTCAGGGGCCTGTAGCACGGGGGCAGTGCACATCGCCGTTTTGAGAGTCTCGAAGGCTGTCTGGCAGCGGGGGGTCCAGTGTACCTTCTTCGGCTGCTTTTTTGACGTGAGCTCTGTGAAGGGGCCGACAATGCTCCCATAGTCTCTGATGAATCGCCGGTAGTACCCGGTGAGGCCCAGGAAGGCCCGGACAGCTGTCTGGGTGGTGGGGGGTTCCCACACCTGGATGGCATCAACTTTCGGTTGGAGGGGAGCCACCTGACCGCTTGCTACTTGATGGCCCAGATAGGTCACCGATCCTTGGCCTATCTGGCATTTGCTGGCCTTGATCGTGAGCCCGGCCCTTTGGAGGGCGGCCAGGACTGCTTTGAGGTGCCCCAGGTGCTCAGCCCAGTGGCTGCTGTATACAGCAATGTCATCTAAATAAGCCGCGCTGAAGGCCTCTAGCCCGGCCAGGACCTTGTTCACTAGTCTCTGGAAGGTGGCCGGGGCGTTCTTCATGCCGAAGGGCATCACCCGAAAGTGGTAGTGCCCATCAGGGGTGGAGAAAGCGGATCTCTCTTGGGCACCGGGGGTGAGCTGGATCTGCCAGTACCCGGCGGTGAGGTCAAAAGTGCTCAGGTAGCGGGCTGCCCCTAAGCGGTCGATGAGCTCGTCGGCCCGGGGAAGAGGATGAGCATCGGTCTTGGTAACAGCGTTCAGGGCCCGGTAGTCCACACAAAATCGTAGCTCCGAAGGGGTGCCTGGGGCGGCGGCCTTTGGCACCAGGACGACGGGACTGGCCCACGGGCTGTCGGAGGGCTCGATGACCCCGAGGGCCAGCATCTTCGCCACCTCAGTTTGGATGCAGGCCCGCACCCGGTCGGGTACTCTGTAGGCTCTGTGTCGCACGGGGGGACTGTTCCCAGTGTCGACGTCGTGGACACACCATGGAGTCACCCCCGGAGTGAGGGAGAAGAGGGCCGCAAAGGGCTGCAACAGTTGCTGACAGTCGTGGTGCTGTTCCGGGGTCAGGGAGGAGGCGAGTTGGACGCCTTCGATGGTCCCGTCGTGGTCGCTGGTCCGCAGGAGGTCGGGTAGGGGCTCGGAGTCGCCTTCGCCCCTGTCGTCGGTCACTAGCAGTAGGCTTAGTTCAGTCCGGGCAAAGTGGGGTTTGAGCCGGTTAGCTTGTAGAACCCGGAGGGGGTTCCGGGGAGACTCCATGTCGATCAGGTAGGTGACAGGGCTCTTCTTCTCCACCACCTTGAAGAGCCCGGTCCATTTGTCCTGGAGGGCGCAGGGGTCAACCGGTGACATGACCCAGACTGGCTGGCCCGGCTCAAACTCGATGGTAGAGACGTTTTGATCGTACCATCTTTTCATGTCCTCTTGGCTGGCCTCGAGGTTGGCTTCGGCCAGGGCTCGGAACCTTCGTGTCTGGTTTCATAAGGTCAGAAGGTATCTGTAGACGTCGGGAGGGGCATCTCGGGGCTTCGTCTCCCAGCCCTCCTTGACCAGGCTGAGGGGTCCTCGGACTGGATGCCCGTACAACAATTCGAAAGGGCTGAACCCCAGGGACTTCTGCGGGACCTCCCGATAGGCAAACAGGAGGCATGGCAGCAGGACATCCCATCTCCGCCGTAGGGGTTCTTCCAGGCCCTTGATCATGCCTTTTAAGGTTCTGTTGAACCGCTCGACCAGTCCGTTCCCCTGAGGATGGTATGGGGTGGTGAACTTGTACGTGACCCCGCACTGCTGCCACAGGGACCGCATGTATTTAGAGATGAAGTTCGTACCTCGGTCGCTCACCACTTCTCGGGGGAACCCCACTCTCGAGAAGATCCCCATTAAGGCCCGGCCCACTACGGGGGCTGTCACAGTTCGAAGCGGGATGGCCTCAGGGTACCTGGTTGCGTGATCTACGAGGACCAGAATGAAGCGGTGGCCCAGGGCGGTCCGGGGGTCCAGGGGCCCTACGATGTCTATTCCGACCCGTTCGAACGGGGTGTTGACTGCTGGGAAGGGCTGGAGAGGGGCTTTGACCCGTCCCCCCATCTTGCCACTGGCTTGGCACGTCTGGCAGGACCGGCAGTGGTTGTCCACGTCCCTCCGCATCCGGGGCCAGTAGAAGTGGGTCACCAGGCGGCTGTATGTTTTGTCCTGCCCCAGGTGCCTGGCGAGGGGCACATCATGTGCCAGGTTAAGGAGGAACTCCCGGAATCGGAGGGGGACCACCAGCACACGACTGGCCCCCAGTTCTGCAATCTTCTGCTCGCTGTACAGTAGTCCTTCGGCCCAATAGACCCAGTGGGTTCCGGTCTGGTCACCGTTGGCCTGCGAGGCCGCTTGCTGCCGGACTCCTTCAAGGGAGGGGCAGGTCTTCTGTTCCTGCAAGAACTGTTCTCTGGTGGGGCCCCCGCCGTGGCGCCATTGGGCAAGCTCCGGGAGTGTGCCGAGAGAGGCGATCTCGTCCGGGGGGGGCACTGTGGATCTGGCATCGGTGTCCGCTTCTTCCTTGCTGGAGGCAGGTGGTGGCACGGGCCCCTCGGGCTCGACGGTGTCGGCTGTCATGGACGAGCGGGGGGCCTGGGCGGCCATGGACCGGGTGGTGGCGCAGGCCCATTCGGGTAGTCCCAACATTCGGAGATGCTCTCGCCGCTCCACTTGAGCCCAGGGGGAACTCTCTAGGTCGTTCCCCAGGAGGCAGTCCACTGGAGCGTCGTTGCGGACAGTCACCTTCAGCATGCCCGTCACCCCTCCCCATTCGAAGGGGATCTGAGCCATCTGGCACATGCTTTCGCTGTTGTCGGCCGTCCAGACGGAGCATAGCACATTTGGCAGGATCTGTTCGGGGGTCACCAGGTGGCAGCGGACAGCGGTGACACTGGCTCCGGTGTCACGGAGGGCTTCGGCCCGTCGTCCATTGATAGTGACCCACTGTTGGTCCCACCTGAGCTGGTCCCACCTCGTCGGTTCATGGGGCAGGCGGGGTCGCTGGCATAGTGTCCTGTTTGTTGGCAGCCGTAGCAGGTTATCGGGGGCCGGGGTCCGGCTTTGGCTGGCGTCGTCCCTCTTCGGGCTAGGCTCAGGGAGGGGTGTTGCTGAGGCGGCCCCCGAGGCGGACTCCGGGGCGGCCCGGCTGGGATGTCCCGATTCCGGTTCGACCCTCCTCCTCCGCCGCGCAGGCGGGGGGGTCCGGTGGGGTTTCGCTGGTACTCCCCCATTGGGTTCCGGGGGACCCGGGTGTTGACCCATCGATCGGCCTCGACGGCGAGCTTCCGCGGCTCGGTCAGCTTGCTGTCGAGGAGGTGTTGTCTTAACTCCACGAAGCAGTTGTTGGAGAGGTGTTCCCAAATAATGAGGTCGACCAGCTGCCCGTAGGTGGTGACCTTGCTACCCTTGATCCAACCTTCTAGGGCCCTGCTGAAGAAGTCAACATACTCTACCCACGTGGTACCGGGGATTTTCTTGCAGTCTCTGAAACGCTGGCGGTACATTTCCGCGGTTAGTCCGTAGCGGGTGAGCAGGGCCTCCTTCATATGGTCGTACGAGGTTATCACCTCTTCCGGGAGCTGGAGCAGGGTGCCTCGGCCCTCGCTAAGGAACCGCCCCCATAGGCCGGCACCCCTATCCTTCCGGGGTACCCGATGGGAGGTCATGGCCACCTCGTACGCCTTGAACCACTGCTGGATGTCGTCGTTTTTATAGTACTCCTTGACGACATCCTTGGGAATATGGACCTTGGCTTCGGTGGGCGGCAGAGCGTCTCTATTGCTGGGGGTGCCGGTCTCCCCCTTCTGGGCCTTGAGTTCGAGTTCTTTGAGGCCCCGCTCGTGTTCGAGGGTCAGCCTTTTTTCCTCCAGTTCCCGATGCCGCTTCTTCTCCTCTATCTCCTCCTGTAGCCGTAGCTGTTCTATGGCTAATTTCTTTTCGGCCAGCAGGATTTCGCCGTCCAGCCGAAGTCGTGCGAGCTCTAGCTCATGGGTCCGGACCTTCTCCCGCTCTCGTATTTCCTCCGCGGAGAGGCCGGTTTCTAGGCTGTTTCTCCTTCCGTTCGCTGGGGTCGGTGCTGGTGATGTGGCTGCATTTAGGGGCAGGGTACCTCCACTCTGGGAGGGGCCCGCCTCGGACTCTATCCAGGTTCTCAGGGCTTTCTGCATCTCCTCCTTGGTACCGAGGCCGGTGGTTGCGATGCCCTTGCCCTTGCAGAACTGCTTTAACTCTTTGTGTGTGTAATCTTCCAATCGTTCTGGTTGGAACTCCATGGTCGCGGTGGTTTCCTGGTTGCTCATGGTCTCTGTTCGTCTGGATGGATAGCGAGTGGGTTACTTGCTTGTACGATCTGCGTTCGGCTCGGATCCCGTCGCTGGCCACCAAATGTTGGAAGGCGAACCTCGGAGTCGGAGAGACCACCCAGAGGGGCCCCCACACTGCACGAAGTAGCCGAGCGCTGCTGAGAAGCCTACTAGGAGAGGTCCTTCTCCTATAACGTACTAGCACAGTAACACCACCACACAGGACTCGAGGATGTTTATCAAGACGAGCAGTTCTTTATCAGCATCTAAGAAGTTACGGTTATCGATATGTACAAGGGGGATCGAGGGATCCACCAGAGTCTCAAAGTCTCGGGTAGGGACGGGGTAGCGGGACAGTCTTTAGTAGCAGCTTGGTACGAGAGTACCCTGGGCCCAGTTCTTGATCCTCAAGCTGGAGGGACTCCGGGTCTCGGAGTGGTCGAGCCGCGACGGCGTCAGCAGGGCTTTGGCGATCAGTTCGTGGAGTTCGAGACGCGACCAGGTCAGCAGGGCTCTTAAGGTGTTTCAGTTCAGCTCGAGCCGCGACGACGTCAGCAGGGCTCCGAGGGAGGTTTCAGCGAGGTTGGGCCGTGACAGCGTCAGCAGGGCCCCGATGTTCCGTGAGGTTCCTTGTCTCAATAAGGTGGAGCCGCGACGCAGTCAGCAGGGCTCGTGGTATAGTCTCAAGCAAGAGTTCTTCTCCGTAGGGTCAGCCGCAATTCCATCAGCAGGGCTCTTGACTCCGGGATACAACTACTGTCCCATTGCGGGGTTGCCCCAGATATAGGTCTGGAGCCCTTTGATGTCCGGACCCTTGCGCCTGGGGGGGGCGGAGAGGCCGGGCTGGGAGAGGCCAGACGCCCAGTGGGAGAGGCGCCAGGCCCGGGGAGGCCAGAGGACGATCACACCTAGGTGTTGAGGGACGGTGGTGGGTCCCATCGAAACTCTCCTCCTCCGGGAGTGGTGAAGTGGCCATGCGGTGCCCCTGGCCAGATCTTGGTGCCTCGATGTCGGGGCTTCGCTGGGGCCGAGGCCGGAGGGAGCCGGGCTGCATGGGCTGGTGCGTGGAGCAAGCATGGGGGGGACCCCGAAGGGATGAGGGGTCCCTGTGCGGCCTGGAAAAGGGGGCCGCTGAGGCGGGCGTAGGAAAACGGGTATAATCCAAAGGGGGGCCTCGAAGGGAGGAGGGGTCCCTGGCGGCCTGAAAGGGCGGCCCGTGTAGGCCGGTGCGGGGGGACGAGCACAATCCAAGAGGGTTAGGGCCACGCCACGAGGCCGGGTCCAACAGGGATTTAATGAAAAATGCGCACAGAGGGCATCTTAGAGATGCCCCCTGAAAACGAACCCACCACTAGTGTCAAGGCTGAGTGGATTCTTTCATCTGCCACCACCAGACATGTTTCTGGCCCCCTGGGTTGAGATCCTGCTGCTCTCTGGGGACTGAAACAATGCACATCCTGGGACGAGGTGCCAAGTCTCCTCCCCTAGGATGGGAGGGTTCACGAAGGGGAAGCTTCAAAGGCATGCCGCCTTCGTGAGCCTCCCCAGACCAATTGCTGCTTTCAGCAACTGGTCCTCACTGGTTCTACCCCCCCACTTTGGGCGGGAGAGCTGGCGGAAAGAACAAGTGAGGGAAAGAGGTGTGCCCACCTATGCCAACTCCACCCCTCAGGTGGTGGAGGCGAGGTGAAGCACATCTCTGAGTCCCCGCCATCTTGAGGATAGGTGACCCAACCAACCAGGGATAGGCTCCTGCCCCCCTCCCACTGGAGAGTGGCACGATAGGGGGTGTACCCACACCAGGGAATGGACTCATTGGTCCCTGCCCTTTACCCACCTGTAACGCCCCTAAATCTAGTATTTAGGGTACACTCTGAACCTGGCTTCCTCAGATCCAGCCTGACAACAAGAAGAAAAGAAGAAGAAGGACCGAACAGCCGTGCAGCCAGCTAACAAGAGGAAGACGCCCACTGACTTGGCCTCAGCCCTTCCGGCCTGTCTCTCCTCGAACCTGCTCCTGCAAAATCCCAGTGTGCCCTGCAGCCAGCAACCTCAAAAACCTCAGAGGACCTGCCTGCCTTCACTTCCAAAGACTGCTTCTCCCGTGAACACCGGATTTGTTCAACTGCAACCTCTGGCAGCAGCCAGAGACCACGAATCCAGCCCACTCTGCCGCCGCTGAACCAGGCCCAAGCTCAAGTAGAAAAACACCACGAAGAGGTCACTCCGGCGATCCTGGCCCGAGATACGGCAACCCCTGACCTGCCTCCAGCCGACGCCTGCAGTCTAAATCCAGAAGGCCTCCCTAACCACGACCAGTAGCTGGTAAGAAGATCCGACCCAAAAAGGCACCCCTGCACCGACGCCCCATGGTCTTGTGCGCCCAAACCAATGGTGCCTAACCAACCCTTGACTTCCCAACTTACCTCTCCAAGTGGTGGTCGCACCCAGAAGTCCTTCGTCTCCCTGCCTGCAGTGCTTTTGCAAATCGGAGGTTCTCCATCAAAAAACAGGGCGCCCGATATCGAAACAGCACTTTGCACCCGGCCGCCCCAGTGCCGCTGAGGGTGCACCTTTTGTGCTACTTTGTTTCCCCATTTGCCCTGACCTAACCCTAGGAGCTTTGCTCCCACAACCCAGTAGCCTGCTTGTCAGCAGTCACCAACCGGAAGCCCCCTATCCCCTATTGGATAACATTGGGCCTCAACACTCTGCATCCAGCCATCCTAGTGCCGCTGAGGGTGTAACAAAAGTGCATCACTGACCCTGGGGGACCTCTGAGTCTAACCCCAGAACCTTAACTCCCACAGTCGATTACTTACCTTTGAACCGATAACCTACTTTTCCTCCGTAGGATAACATTGACTGTTTTCCTGAGAAAGATTTTAAGTGTGGAGTTTTGAAATCTAAAAATATTTTTTAAAAATCGCACAAATGGTCCGGAGATAGCACTATATTGGACGGCGGTGATGTGCACGCTCTGACAGGTCACGACAGTCACGATTTTCCCAGAGCCAAAAGGTTGCCTTCTCAATGTGTGGGAACCTACGGACTTGAATAATACAGCTCAGGATTGGGTAACACTAGGCATCACATTGGCAAAACATAATATAGCGCAACGCTGGGGATCCAGGCAAACTCCTACCCTTAGCCAATGGTGTAACGACATGGACATGGCAATGATAGCGGAGAAGTCTGTTTACACTCACCGAGGGTGCCCCAAAAAATGGACAAGGGTGTGGGGAAAATGAAATGCTTACTGTGGAAATATATGTGAAGCCCCGCAGGAGAAGTCTGGGTCAGAATTAAGTGAATAACCACACTACAACTTACGATGGTTGCACAATATGTTACAGTATGTTTTATTAGTCCCAGTATCCTAGATAGACCAGTCTCAGATATATGTATACAACACTGAAAATGTACGTAATATGCTTTACCTCTGGGTTTGCACCGTAAAATATCACTGTACTAGTTGGTACTGTTATATTATTTCAAATGACAATACAAATTGTTTACACATTTTTTTTTTTTAAAAAGAGTAAGCTGGGCAAAAAAAATAAATCGCATAAATAACCAAAGAAAGAAAAGTAACGTACAAAGTAACTTACCTGTAATTTACTGAAAAAGCCTGTTTATTTCAATGCACTATTTTTCTTCCAAAAAACGACTAAGTGTGGAGGTTTGAAAATCTAAAGATATTATTTAAATATCATGCGAATTCAAAAGTGGGATCTGATAGGCATCTCCCGGCTGAGGGATATTTGGCACAATGGGAAAGTCGTCAGCTTCACCCATCTGCAAGAACAATGCTCACTGGCTCCAGGCGAACGGTTCAGATACTTACAAAATAAACATGCGATAGAAACAGCCCTCCCCAGAGTTGAGACGCTTCTGGAATTCTCCCCCTTAGAGGACCGATTACTTACCGACTATCTCCCAAAAAAAGCGACTTCACTGACATATAAAAACATCATTAACAACCGACCGGACCCACTCGTCCGACTCAGGGAACTTTGGCAGTCCGAGATGGGAGATATGGACGACCCTGACTGGTGCGAGGCACTAGCCTCGCAAAAGGAGGTGGCAATCTCCTCTAGACTGCGGCTGGTGCAACTGGACCTACTACACACGGACGTACTATACAAGATGGGAAGGGCCCCTGACCCAGGCTGTTTGCGCCACTGCGGGGACATAGGTACCTATTACACCTTATGGGAATGCCCAAAACTTGCGTCTTAATGAGAGGAAGTCGTACCACTGAGAAACAGGTCCCACTTGAGCCTCAGTGCTGCCTTCTTAATGTCTGGGGTCCGACAGATCTTACCCACGCCGAACGCCGATGGGCTACGACTGACATGACAATAGCTAAACGGAACATAGCGCAAAAGTGGGGAGCGGGAATAGAGCCAACGGTAACGCAGTGGTGTCGAGACATGGATATGGTCATGGTGGCGGAGAAGGCCATGTTTATAAATAGGAAATGCCCTCGCAAATGGGCTGGGGCATGGGGAAAGTGGAACACATACAGAGGAAACATCTGTATGCCCCCAGAAGATGATAGTGATTCAGGTGAGGACTTATAATGTTGTGGAAATCAAATGTGTATCGATGCAGAATTGTTTATCAAGTGACTGTACAGAAATGACATTGTGAATGTACAATAACACATGCAGATCTTTATTGTTGTAAGACAAATTTCAATATAATAAAAAAAAATTAAAAAATCATGCGATTAACCAAAACATAATTACTTACCTGTTTACAGTAAATGTCCCAGTGCTGAATCTAGGTATCCAGCACTGAGTTAGAAAAGTAACGTAAAAAGTATCTTACCTGTAATTTACTGAAAAAGCCTCTGAAAAAGCCTCTTTATTTCAATGTACTGTATTTGCTAAGTGTTGCAATCTACTGCATCCTTTGTAAAGTACAATTTCTATTGCATTTTCAAACTGTTCTATATTCAGCAACGTATTACTGAAAAGTATGTAATGCTTACCTGTGCCAGGCTTGCTTGGTTCTAAAAATAAACAGTATATTTTTTTTATACAAAAACAATTGGCCTAGAGTTCAGTTATTGAGTGTGTGAATTCATTTGCTGACTGAGTGTGTACATCAAATGCTTAACACTGTCCTCTGATACTGCCTTACGGCTCGACCATTCCACCACAATTAGAGAGTAAGGTTCTATCTAACTTTAACCTCTGCCTACCTCTGGGGTACCTGGACTCTAAACACACTATACCTCATTTTGGTGTAGTATATATAGAGGCAGTTTCCTACAGCTGTGGAGTTCGTAATGACAAACTCCCAGCACCATATACTCTTAATGGTAGCACTGCACGTACAATGTCTAAAAATGGACTTAGACACTGTAGGGGTACAGTACCCTCACCATTGGTATAGGGCACCCAGCTAGAGGGGTGACTGATCTATGCCGGGCAGTGGGTTGTAGGCATGGCACACAGTGATGTGTGCCATGTAGACTCTTCACTTTGTTTCGCACCAAGACACGCAGCCAGCAAAAGCAGTATGTGAGTGTAAAGGTACAGGACCTCTAAGGGTGGCACAGTAAGTGCTGAAAACCTTAGAGGTCTTCCCTCGTCACAGTGCCCTGTATATAGGAGTGACCCTGAACCTTGACTCCTCAGATGCGAGAAGAAGAAAGAAGGACAGAAAAGCTAAGCTGAACAAGGAAGAAGAAGACAAGAACATCTTGGGCCCCAGCCCAACCGGCTTGTCCCGACTTCGACCTGCAACCATCGAAACTCTGGCATGTGTAGCAGCCGTCCAGAACCCAGAGGACCTGCCATGCCTTCACCAAAAAGACTCTGTCTCCTGTGAGCACCGGAGTTGTTCAACCAAAGACTCCAACACAGACCCCCGGACCCAGCTGATTGTTGGCCCCTGTAGTGCTGATCTTAAACCCAGGAGACTTGCTCCCATAACTGAGTGACCTGCTCGTGAACAGCCCCTAACGAAGGTCCCTAGTCCCATCGGCTTACATTGGGCCTCAGCACTCTGCATCTGGCTGCCCTTGTGCCCCTGTTGGTGCAACTCAAACGCATCCTTGAACCTTGGGTCTAAGCCCAGACAACCAGCCTTGTAAGTCGTTTACTTACCTCCAAACAGATAACATTATTTTTCTCTATAGAAACCCATATTGTGGCTTTTCCTCTGAAATATTCAACCTGTTTTCTGAATAAAACAAAACTAACTGTACTTTGAAATGTAAATTGTCTTACTTACCTCTGTTTTGTAGGACCAACAGTGTGATTTGTGGGCATATCACCCTGAGTAGTCAATGTAACTAAAAGGTAACGCAAAAGTAATCCAAAATATTTTCAAAGTATTCTGAACTGTTTTTAAAGCTAATACAAACCAGTAACAATACCAGTTTTCATCTACAATTGCATTTCTGTGTATAGTTTTGCATTTTAAAGTATATTTACCTACCAATGGCAAGTTCTGCCAGGTTCTAGAAATAAAACATAGGTATAGCTTTTTTACACTTACCTAATTGGTCTGGACTCTGTCTCTAAGTGTGTACAATCATTTCTTGCTTGAGTGAATATAATAAATGCTTAACACACTCTCTAATAAGCCTAACTGCTCGACCACACTACCACAAATAGAGCTGTTAGTGATTATCCAATTTAGCCTCTGCTATACCTATGGGGATCCACTGGACTCTGTGCACAATATACCTTACTTTGGTATAGTATACAGAGCCAGCTTCCTACACTAGGGTAAAGGGTGACCACAGAAGTTGTCACTGCTGTTAAATCTCACTCTAGAGCCACGGCACGATCAAGGTCCCCTTCTCGCTCCTGTGCCTCATCCAAATCTTTCAGGGGGAAGAACGTGTTTCCACAAAGAGAAGCACTCTTCTCCCAGGAGATCCAGATCTAAAAGTAGACATCCTCCTAGGGTTTTTCCAAAGCTCCTGTCTTTGGGGGAGCCACAGGTAGTGGAGTTGTGTCCTCGCAACTGGCTCCCCTGACTTCTGTGACAATACTCCATAGGGCTTCATACGGTTCCCTTCCGACGCTGACTGTTCATTGGCACCATGTCCTCCAGCAGACCTTAGTCCGGTGCTGCTACCCCTCACCTAGGCATAGTTTAACCTTGGCTCCAGTGCTGTTGACTTCAAGTGATACTTCAATCACTTGAGCCACCTCTACCTTTAATCCAAAAAGTAAGGTCGATAAAGGAAGTGCAAAAACTCCATAAGGAGGAGCAGTACAGAGAGGACAGCCATAGTGTTTACTACCACCACATTTATGACCTATTTGGATCTGATGGAGATCAGGCAAACGTAGAAGACCCTTTAATGACGTTCCCTTTTGGTTCCATAGACACAGCTCTTTAGGAAGCCAGTAGACTTGACACGTCTGAATTGGGCATAGATCCATCCCCAAGTCCACCGCCACTAAAAATTAGTTCTGAATAAAGCTGCATAGACGCTAGAACTTCCTCTTCCTTTAGTAGAGCATCATCCTAACAGTTTAACAGATGCTGTACAACATCCGCTCGATCTAATGAATCCCTGCTTCCCTTTAATGAAGTAATAAGAGGCAGTGAGGGAACCCTGGTCACGCCCCACCACTACTTCATCAGTGAACAGAGCGATAGCAAATTAATATAGACCAGATCCAAATGATTCAGCCATTCGTTCCCTTCACCCCTGTCCAGAGACCTTAGTTATTCAGGTCCCATCCACCACTGGACTAAACTGGGGGCCTTCCAACTCATACCCTGGATAGAGAATACAAACAATTTCAGGGTGAAAGCAAAAAAGACTTTTTCAGGGAGTCGTGGGCAAGATTACTCATTGCAGAATGATCCTGTGAAAGATGATGTCTGTGGTAGTTCCAATCCTCCAAGACCACCTCAGATCACACTTTGCCCAGGTAGTTCGTGATTTGCTGGATTCAGCCAGTCACATATTAAAGCTTACTTAGACCTTGCTGGTTCCATCGCTCTGTTGATGAGCTCTTCAGTCTCCCTAAGGAGCCATTAGGCCTTGAGAAATCCACTTGCCCATTTCCTGTGGCGAGTCAGGCTTTATGCAGTTGAGCTATTTTTAAGGCGTACTGGCCCGTCTGGCAAGCTGAAAAAAAACAAGTGTACCATTGACTCAGAAAGTCAATGAGTAATAGATTCCTTTAAGTCTTGTTTTTATCCTTTCACATTTGCTCTGCATTCAGAGACACGGGTCAAAGTCAACTTATATCTTACAATTTTCTGCTTATTTTATCCAGAAGGTTGGTGTTTACTTATATGGTATAAGATGTCAGGTTTTTTCTAACACAACATTTAAAAAGCTTGTGAAGGAACTGTACAAACATCAAAATATATTTCAGTAGTCACAAAAGCAAATTTTATGTAATTGTATGTGATGGAAGAAAAAAGATTTTAAAAGGATGACAGCAAATCAGGACATTTATTTGGTATGATTCATTTCTGATGGATACGTCTACCTGTGTATTCCTGACCTTTTGAATATCCCCCATGCACAGCATTCCATGGAAACTTTTCTATCTAGCTTTCCCATGTCGACGAGCATGTCAAAATGCCATGGCTCTGCAGGCGACTCCGTGTGATATAACTGGAGCCATAAGAAGCCCTTGATAGCATGCCGACGTCGGTTCCCTTTTTTCCATGCCATCGACGCGTAATGGTTTTTCCTAGTCTCTCCATATTGTGGGAGATTTCTTCCTTTTCTGCTGAAGGGAAGATGTCTCCTCCATGGAAGTCAGGATTCAGGCCCTGCAGGGAATGTCAAATGTCCATCACTGACCCACATGATGATTGCATTTGTTGCCTGTTGTCTGGGCATAATGTCGAAGCCTGTTTGTCATGTCGTCAGATAAATCCGAAGGCTTCAAAAAAAGGGAGGTTAAGCTTTTCATGGCAAAGGCTAAAAAGCAGAAGAAGGGTCATCGAAGGTCCCATCCTGGATCATAGTCGGCATCTCCCCATATTTCGAGGTCGTCCAAACAGAAGCACAAGAAGAAGTGGCGCCATGGATATAGATGTTGCACTTCCAGGGATGGTTCGCCGAGGTCGGTGTTCCAGGGTTCGAAGACTCGTGAGGAAAAGAGGAGATGGCTCTGACACCATCTCCAGGAGTGCCTCCGGCATAGTCTCCAGCTCTGAGGCCGGCGACTCCAACTTAACGGCCTCTGCCAGAGCCAGATTCTGATCCAATGGTCCCTCTGACACATCCGGCAGCAGTGCCGCCCATCCAGGAGTATCCGGCATTCCCGACTCCAGGATCGGATCCATCAACCATCTTAAATACTATGTTTAGCATTTTTGCGAGGACTGCGACTCCATCTGGTATGCCAGCTGACCACATGGGTCCACTTTCATATTCCCAAGGAGGCTTTCCCACACATTTCCAACAGGCGCCTTTTATGCCTTTCATGCGAATGACTCCGGTGTTTTTGCCAATGAGACAGCCAGCGCCGTTGCCGGTGCAAGAATGGCGAGTCTTTGACACTGATTGATCCTTCATCGGCTGCATCTGCATCCAAATTGGCATTGTGTTGCTCAGAACTGATTCCACTGCCATCTGAGCAACTGCCAGCAGCATTGCCGAACTCACCAACGCCGCCTCTGGCAAAGCCAACGCTGAAGAGAAGGTCTCGAAGAGAGGCTCAAAGGCCTTTGCACGAAGAGTGGTACTTGTATGAAAATCAGGATGTTGAAGAGGGTGAGTGTGAGAAGTTGGCCTGATGTATGATGTCACTAGTTATAGTGTACACCTTATATCAGTCCAAATACCCTTATGGTGATTGGTTGTAAAGTCAACCTTATAGACCAGCTATCCTAGTGGTAGCATGGACAAGAGCAGTCTTAGGCTAAACTCTGAATGGCATGTGAAGCCAGCTGTGATACCATATATAATCCCTTGAATACCAAATGAAAGGACACCACAACAGATATATATATAAAATAAAGTGTATTTATTCTAAGCAAACCCTCAGCACTCTTTATGAGTTTAGAGGTAAGTACAACACAGTCTTATTAATGCATACAGTAAGTCACACAGGTAAGTAATACAGTTAGGCCCTAGGGGCCACGCAAACCATATACTAAATAAGTGGTATAAGAACCACTGTCACGGAAATAGAATAGGCCTAGGCCTAGGGAATCGCTGGGGCTACACTACACTAGCGTTAGTTAGGAAGTGGGAGGCCCACGGGATTCGTGTGCAGAGTGGAAACACTCACGCGTAATGCGTAAAAGTCAATAGCAATGTTACAGTTTAGAAATAGATAGATTTAGGACACTTCCGGAGTAGCTAGGAAGTTGAGACTTGAAAACTAGACACTAGGATAGTCACTATCCTGATGAGCACCGGAGTACCCAAGTTACCTAGCCCACAGGCTGCGGGTGCATAGGGGTGAAGATGCGTCGTTTTCGTCGTCGACTCCTATGGATGCCTGAAGAAAGATGCTGACAGGCAGTCAGGAGAGAGTGTCCGGTGGATCCCAAGCCTGGGATCAAGAAGAGAAGAAACCTGCAAGCAGAAGGGACAGAGTCAAGGTCACTAGCCAGTGACCACGTGGAACCAGGAAGGAACCAGGCGATGTCGTGAAGAGTTGCAGGTGAAGGTGAAGCTTGTCGCTGCAGCCAGGAGGACCAGGAAGCGTCGAGGACAACCAGGACCAGGAGGCGAGCTGTCCCACGAAGGCTCTTGCTGTCGGCGGCGTCGAAGTTGGACTAGGACTCACCAAGCCTTGGCAAGCGGAACCCACGAAGAACAAGGGACTTGCTTCTGGTGCAGACCAGGAAGGTCTGGGGTGCTTCTTCTTTGCAGAGAAGCGGGAGCCAGTCTGGAGGAGCCGAACCAGCGCAGAAGATTTCAGGGAGCGTCGTCACAGAGGCCACTAGCCAGCGGGCAAGCAACCGGACAGACGCGGCAAGCAGGAAAATGCTGAAGGGCCCCACGCAGGACTCGTGGAGTGTGGGGGGCTGGTCTTCGGTGCAGATGGTGCTTGGGGTTGGGGCTTCTCAATCTTCGGTGCACAACTTCGAGGGTACCTCAGAAGCTGCGCTGTAAGTTACTAGCCACTTTTCCCAGGTAGCCGGTCCCACGTCGCTCGTCGCCTCCACGGATCTCAGCTCTGCTGCAGATGTGGATGAGGGTCGGAGAAGTCTGGAAATCAAGGCTCTGGTCGGGCTCTGCAGTCGGTTCCTCGTTGAACGTTTCACAAAGCAAAGGGTAGTCTCTTGATGGTGCCTGTTTGTACAGGGTAGCCACTCCTTGGCTACAAGGGAGATTCTTCAGTCTTCTTCTTTCGTCGAATGTCGAAGGTCCAGAGTTTCTGTTCAGTTTTGCAGGTTCAGGATAATCTAAAGTCTTGAGGCCCAACTCCCACTCTTATACTAATCTGGGGGGCTGGGATACCTGCTAGGTCACGCCTTATGGGTGGGACCTGGGAGGGGGTGGTTACACCCACTTCCCTTTGTCCAGTTTCGCGCCAGAGCTGGGGCTGGAGTGCCCCAGCGCCGGTTTGAACTGGACTATGCAAGGAACACCTTGTGTGCCCCAGGCATGTCTCATTCCTTTCAGCCCACCCTGCCCCAATACACTAAAGGCTGTCTGGGGAGGTGCTAGCACCTCCCCAAGCAGGAAACCTATTGTCCAGGCCTCCCTGGCTGGGATCACTCCCAGCTGCAGGAGGTCAGACTTGTGTCGTGGCAGCAGCATCCATTTTGTGATGCTGAGGCTTTGGTCAGAGGCTAACAGTTGAAGTATGATTTTAACATGTCTTTCCCTCTAGAAGGGGGGAATAATATTCTCATGTCCAGAAATGGCATGGGGGTATTATTCCCGAGTGTTAGAGAACTTACACGACATGTTTTGATAAAGCCAAACCATAGTTACCATAACCGTCTAAGATTATAAGGTACTTTAAGAGTATATGGTAGGCTATATCATAGAACAGCTATAAGGACATGGTTCCGAAAGCTGCAGACAGGCTCAGCTCATGCTAGAGCACCATCTCACATGTTACCAAGCACTCTGCCTCCAGGATTGTTAAGGCCTGCCATAGGAGTGACTGATAGGTACACATGTGTCTATATGTAAGTTAGGTATAGGAATACTACACCTAAGCAAGGGGTGATTACACGACCTTGCCCCAGCTGAGTGATCAGCCAGTTGTGTCAAAATGGAAGGCCAGGCCAGGGGTGGCACAATACATGCTGCAGCCCCTGGTAGGCCTAGGGTACACCTATGCCCTGGGTACCTAGGGTACACTGTACAGGGGCCAATAAGGTGATCCTATCCAAATGGGTTATGCACCTAAAGTACATAGTATTAATTTAGAGAGAGAACAGCAGGGCTGTGGGTCTGATTAGCAGGCCCACAGCCACATCTAAGTCGTAAACCAGTAAAGCAAAAGCAAAAAGTGGGGGTGAACATAGAAAGCAGACCCTACTCTCCTACACAACCCCCCCCCAAACTTAGGGACATTAAACTAACCTTGACCAGTTGAGTCTTCATGTTCTAAGTGGAAATATCTGGAGAGTCCATCTGCATTGGCATGGTCAGTCCCAGGTCTATGTTCCACTGTGAAGTCCATCCCCTGTAGGGAAATGGACCACCTAAGAAGTTTGGGATTTTCACCCTTCATCTGATTTAGCCACAAGAGGGGCTTATGGTCTGTCTGAATCTTGAAGTGAGTGCCAAACAAGTATGGCCTCAGCTTCTTCAGGGCCCAAACCACAGCAAAGGCCTCCCTCTCAATAGCTGACCAACGTTTCTCTCTAGGGGTCAGCCTTCTACTTATAAAAGCAATGGGCTGGTCTTGACCATCTACATTCAGTTGTGAAAGAACAGCTCCCACACCTAACTCAGAAGCATCTGTCTGGACAATGAACTCTTTGGAGTAGTCTGGACTTTTCAGAATAGGTGCACTGCACATGGCCTGCTTCAGGTCATCAAATGCTTTTTGACAGCTGACTGTCCACTGAACTTTCTTTGGCATCTTCTTGGAGGTCAAGTCATTAAGTGGTGTCACTATGGACCCATAGTTCTTAACAAACTGTCTGTAGTACCCAGACAGGCCCAAGAAAGCTCTGACCTGAGTCTGGGTAGTTGGAGGAGCCCAGTCCTTTATGGTCTGGATCTTGCTCTCCAGTGGTTGAACCTGACCCCCACCAACTAGGTGGCCAAGGTATACAACCTTGCTCTGCCCTATCTGGCACTTAGTGGCCTTGATAGTGAGGCCTGCCTTTTGCAGGGCCTCTAAAACATTCCTCAGGTGGACCAGGTGATCCTCCCAGGTGGAGCTAAAGACAGCAATATCATCAAGATAAGCTGCACAATAATCATCCAACCCAGTAAGGACTTGATTCACCAGCCTTTGGAAAGTGGCAGGTGCATTCTTCAGACCAAAGGGCATTACCACAAATTGATAATGTCCTCCTGGGGTCGAGAAAGCAGTTTTGGCCTTTGCACTCTCAGCTAGTCTGATTTGCCAGTAGCCTGCTGTTAGGTCAAATGTGCTCAAAAACTTAGCAGCTGCCAGTCTGTCAATGAGCTCATCTGCCCTAGGTATTGGGTGGGCATCTGTCCTAGTGACAGCATTGAGACCTCTGTAATCCACGCAAAACCTCATCTCTCTCTTACCATCTTGGGTGTGAGGTTTTGGCACAAGGACTACAGGACTAGCCCAAGGGCTCTCTGAAGGTTCAATGACTCCCAGCTCCAACATCTTTTGTACCTCAACTTTTATGCAGTCCCTGACATGGTCAGGTTGCCTGTAGATTTTACTCTTCACAGGCAGACTGTCACCAGTGTCCACCTCATGGGTGCACCAGTTTGTCTGACTTGGGGTCAGAGAGAACATATGTCTGTAGGCCTGCAGAACTTGTCTGCAGTCCTGTTGCTGATGGACAGTGAGGCTGTCAGAAAAGACCACACCATCAACTGAGCCATCATCAGGGTTCTGAGTCAACAGGTCTGGGAGAGGGTCACTCTCTTCCTCCTGCCCCTCATCTGTAGCCATGAGTAGCCCCATGTCTGCCCTGTCAACATATGCCTTCAGTCTGTTGACATGAAGCACCCTGTGGGGGCTTCTGGGAGTCCCAAGGTCCACCAAGTAGGTGACTTCTCCCTTTTTCTCAACAATAGTGTGGGGTCCAGACCATTTGTCTTGGAGTGCTGCTGGGGCCACTGGCTCCAACACCCACACTTTCTGTCCTGGCTGGTAAACAGTCAGTACAGCCTTTTGGTCATGCCAAGCTTTTTTGGAGTTCTTGGCTTGCCTCAAGGTTTTTAGAAGCCTTCTTCATATACTCTGCCATCCTGGAGCGGAGACCAAGTACATAATCCACTATGTCTAGTTTGGGTTTCCTTCACCAAACACAGGGGTCCTCTTACAGGATGCCCAAACAAAAGCTCAAAAGGGCTGTAGCCAACCCCCTTTTGTGGGACCTCTCTGTAAGCAAACAGAAGGCAGGGTAAAAGGATGTCCCATCTTCGCCTAAGCTTGTCTGGTAATCCTTTTATCATTCCCTTTAGGGTCTTGTTGAATCTCTCAACAAGCCCATTGCACTGTGGGTGATAGGGTGTGGTGAACTTATAGTTAACACCACACTCCTTCCACATTGCAGTCAAGTATCCTGACATAAAGTTGGCACCTCTGTCAGAAATGACCTCCTTTGGAAAGCCCACTCTGGAGAATACTCCAAGCAGGGCCCTTGCCACAACAGGAGCTGTTGTGGTCCTCAGGGGAATTGCTTCTGGGTACCTGGTGGCATGGTCCACTATCACCAGTATGAATCTGTGCCCAGATGCTGTTTGTGGGTCCATTGGTCCTACAATATCTATGCCCACTCTTTCAAAGGGGACCCCCACCACAGGTAGTGGTATGAGGGGGGCCTTTGTGGTGCCACCTGATTTGCCACTGGCTTGGCAGGTGACACAGGAGCGACAAAACTCCTTAGTATCTTCTGACATATGGGGCCAGTGAAAGTGAGGGACAAGCCTGTCCCAAGTCTTGTTCTGGCCTAAATGTCCTGCAAGGGGAATATCATGGGCCAAGGTTAGAAGGAAGCCTCTGAACTTCAGTGGTATGACCAACCTCCTGGATGCACCAGGCTTGGGGTCTCTAGCCTCTGAGTACAGTAGCCCTTCATCCCAATACACTCTATGGGTACCTTGAGCATTCCCTGCAGCCTCAGCAGCAGCCAGCTGTCTGAGGGGTTCAAGAGAGGGGCAGTCTAATTGACCCTGCCTCAGATCTGCCCTGGAAGGTCCCCCTGTCCCAAGAAACTCAACCTGATCAGGTTCAAGTTCTTCTAGGACAGTTCCTTCAGGGCTCTCAGAATCATCCTCCTGGGAGGGCTGATCCACCACCTGAGGCAGGGGGGAAGGCACAGCCTTAACCCTACTGCTCTTTCTCTTGGATTGTGACTGGTCCATAGTTTCAGGATCCAGCACTTGTTCAGTGTTGCACTTTTTGGCCTGTGACCTGGTCACAGCAAGGACATGTGCATCTATCCCCAGCATTTCTGCATGGGTCCTATACTCCACTTCAGACCAAACTGAAGTTTCAAGATCATTGCCCAGTAAACACTCTACAGGAAGGTCTGAACTAACAACAACTTTCTTGAGGCCAGTTACCCCTCCCCAGGAGAAGTTAACAATAGCCACACTATGGGAGGTAGTGGCATTGCTAGCGTTGGTCACTAGGTAATTCTCACCTAGTATGATCTGTCCAGGGTCCACAAAAGCAGGTGTCACCATTGTGACACTAGCCCCAGTGTCCCTGTAGGCCTGAGCCATTCTTTGGTTGATAAAAGGTGTCTGTCTGTACTTGCCCAGGTTACTGGGGCCTACAGTAGAGGACAAAGCTAAGTCCCCATCACAGATCAGGACAGCCTGAGTAGGTACTCTGACTAGGCCAGAATCCTCCTCAGTTCCCAGGGTTAACCCTACTACACCCTTTTGCTGGGAACCACCACTTACAGCTGAACTAGGGGGTACAGTTGCCTTAGGGGCAATGGTGGTTGGGGGCTTATCCTTTTTGGTGCACTCACTAAACCAATGTGAGGTAGACATACAATAGTTGCACCATGGTTTCTTTTGGCCTTCTTTCTTCTTATCCTTTTTGGAACCACCCTCCCCCTGAGCCTTTTGGGGGCCTGGTGAAGACTTCTGGTCTTTTTGTTTCTGCTCATTACCCTTCTGGTCTGCCTTTTTCTGATCACCGCCCTGGTTCTGGTTTTTCTGCTTAACTCTAGTCCTGACCCATCTATCTGCCTTCTTTCCCAATTCTTGGGGAGAAGTCAGATCAGAATCAATCAGGTGTTGATGCAATAGCTGGTTTTGACAGTTGTTAAGTATTTGTTCTCTCATGATCAAATTATACAATCCTGTATAGTCCTTAACCTTACTTCCCAATAGCCAGCCTTCCAGAGCCTTAGTGGCACAATCTACAAAGTCAGTCCAGTCCTGAGTCTGTGTCTTCTGGGTATCCCTGAACAACAACCTGTATTGTTCAGTGGTTAGGCCAAACCCATCAATCAGAGCACTCTTCAGGACAGTGTAATTATCTGCATCCTCATCACTAACTGTGAGGAGCTTGTCTCTTCCTTTCTCAGAGAAGGAGAGCCACAAGATAGCTGCCCACTGACTTTGGGGTACCTGCTGTACTTTGCAAGCTCTCTCCAAAGCAGTTATCCATTTGTGGATGTCATCCCCACACTTGTAGGGAGGGACAATCTTGCTCAGGTTTCTATTATCATAGTGCCTGTCTCTATCTCTAGGAATGTTGCTGCCACCAGTGGGTTCTAACCCACTTAACTTTTGTTCTCTAGCCAGAGCAAGCTTCTCTTTGGCAAGGGCAAGTTCTTCCCTCTGAATCCTCAGATTAGCCTCCCTCATTCTGGCTGCATGCTCCTTTCTCTCAGGTGAAGTCATTCCCCTGTGAGAGGAAGCATTAGAGATGTTAGAGACATGGGAGTGGATGGATTCCCCTGAAGGGGATCTGTCCTTCCTGTTTCTCTGTGAATGTCTACTTGTGGGTCTGTATGGGGGGACCCCATGCAAACTCCCATGTAAACTTAAGTTAGCCTGGCTAAGTCTCCTTACTTGGCTCTGGCTGTCTACCTCCCCATCTGAAGCCCCATCTGACTCCTCTGTGGTGGGTAGACCCTCCTCTGTGCCTAGGGCACCTTCCTGAGATGCCCTCTGAGCATCATACTCCTCTAGGAGTTGTCTTAACTGAAGGAGGGTAGGGTTTGCACCCTGTTTTATTCCTCTGGAGGTACACAATTGTCTCATCTCCTGGAATGTTAAGGTATCATACCTAGAGGGGGTCTTCTGCAGACCTGCCCCTCCTGAGAGAGCATCTACTTGATCTCCTCCCAGAGGCATGATCTAGTGAGGGTGTGGTGTGTGCACCTACCTACACTAGTTGTATCTACTAAACCTTTCTAGTAGTTGTAGTCAGGGTGTGTTATTCCCTTCAACCTACAACTACAAAGTCCAGTAGGACTTAAGTATAATAATCTATGTTATATGTACCTAGACAATATCTGTGTGATCTTTCAATTTAGTATCTCAAGATTACAATGGTATTACAACAGCAAGCTCAGATCCCAACCGCTGCTCACCAATGTGAGAAGTTGGCCTGATGTATGATGTCACTAGTTATAGTGTACACCTTATATCAGTCCAAATACCCTTATGGTGATTGGTTGTAAAGTCAACCTTATAGACCAGCTATCCTAGTGGTAGCATGGACAAGAGCAGTCTTAGGCTAAACTCTGAATGGCATGTGAAGCCAGCTGTGATACCATATATAATCCCTTGAATACCAAATGAAAGGACACCACAACAGATATATATATAAAATAAAGTGTATTTATTCTAAGCAAACCCTCAGCACTCTTTATGAGTTTAGAGGTAAGTACAACACAGTCTTATTAATGCATACAGTAAGTCACACAGGTAAGTAATACAGTTAGGCCCTAGGGGCCACGCAAACCATATACTAAATAAGTGGTATAAGAACCACTGTCACGGAAATAGAATAGGCCTAGGCCTAGGGAATCGCTGGGGCTACACTACACTAGCGTTAGTTAGGAAGTGGGAGGCCCACGGGATTCGTGTGCAGAGTGGAAACACTCACGCGTAATGCGTAAAAGTCAATAGCAATGTTACAGTTTAGAAATAGATAGATTTAGGACACTTCCGGAGTAGCTAGGAAGTTGAGACTTGAAAACTAGACACTAGGATAGTCACTATCCTGATGAGCACCGGAGTACCCAAGTTACCTAGCCCACAGGCTGCGGGTGCATAGGGGTGAAGATGCGTCGTTTTCGTCGTCGACTCCTATGGATGCCTGAAGAAAGATGCTGACAGGCAGTCAGGAGAGAGTGTCCGGTGGATCCCAAGCCTGGGATCAAGAAGAGAAGAAACCTGCAAGCAGAAGGGACAGAGTCAAGGTCACTAGCCAGTGACCACGTGGAACCAGGAAGGAACCAGGCGATGTCGTGAAGAGTTGCAGGTGAAGGTGAAGCTTGTCGCTGCAGCCAGGAGGACCAGGAAGCGTCGAGGATGACCAGGACCAGGAGGCGAGCTGTCCCACGAAGGCTCTTGCTGTCGGCGGCGTCGAAGTTGGACTAGGACTCACCAAGCCTTGGCAAGCGGAACCCACGAAGAACAAGGGACTTGCTTCTGGTGCAGACCAGGAAGGTCTGGGGTGCTTCTTCTTTGCAGAGAAGCGGGAGCCAGTCTGGAGGAGCCGAACCAGCGCAGAAGATTTCAGGGAGCGTCGTCACAGAGGCCACTAGCCAGCGGGCAAGCAACCGGACAGACGCGGCAAGCAGGAAAATGCTGAAGGGCCCCACGCAGGACTCGTGGAGTGTGGGGGGCTGGTCTTCGGTGCAGATGGTGCTTGGGGTTGGGGCTTCTCAATCCCCGGTGCACAACTTCGAGGGTACCTCAGAAGCTGCGCTGTAAGTTACTAGCCACTTTTCCCAGGTAGCCGGTCCCACGTCGCTCGTCGCCTCCACGGATCTCAGCTCTGCTGCAGATGTGGATGAGGGTCGGAGAAGTCTGGAAATCAAGGCTCTGGTCGGGCTCTGCAGTCGGTTCCTCGTTGAACGTTTCACAAAGCAAAGGGTAGTCTCTTGATGGTGCCTGTTTGCACAGGGTAGCCACTCCTTGGCTACAAGGGAGATTCTTCAGTCTTCTTCTTTCGTCGAATGTCGAAGGTCCAGAGTTTCTGTTCAGTTTTGCAGGTTCAGGATAATCTAAAGTCTTGAGGCCCAACTCCCACTCTTATACTAATCTGGGGGGCTGGGATACCTGCTAGGTCACGCCTTATGGGTGGGACCTGGGAGGGGGTGGTTACACCCACTTCCCTTTGTCCAGTTTCGCGCCAGAGCTGGGGCTGGAGTGCCCCAGCGCCGGTTTGAACTGGACTATGCAAGGAACACCTTGTGTGCCCCAGGCATGTCTCATTCCTTTCAGCCCACCCTGCCCCAATACACTAAAGGCTGTCTGGGGAGGTGCTAGCACCTCCCCAAGCAGGAAACCTATTGTCCAGGCCTCCCTGGCTGGGATCACTCCCAGCTGCAGGAGGTCAGACTTGTGTCGTGGCAGCAGCATCCATTTTGTGATGCTGAGGCTTTGGTCAGAGGCTAACAGTTGAAGTATGATTTTAACATGTCTTTCCCTCTAGAAGGGGGGAATAATATTCTCATGTCCAGAAATGGCATGGGGGTATTATTCCCGAGTGTTAGACACCTTACACGACATGTTTTGATAAAGCCAAACCATAGTTACCATAACCGTCTAAGATTATAAGGTACTTTAAGAGTATATGGTAGGCTATATCATAGAACAGCTATAAGGACATGGTTCCGAAAGCTGCAGACAGGCTCAGCTCATGCTAGAGCACCATCTCACATGTTACCAAGCACTCTGCCTCCAGGATTGTTAAGGCCTGCCATAGGAGTGACTGATAGGTACACATGTGTCTATATGTAAGTTAGGTATAGGAATACTACACCTAAGCAAGGGGTGATTACACGACCTTGCCCCAGCTGAGTGATCAGCCAGTTGTGTCAAAATGGAAGGCCAGGCCAGGGGTGGCACAATACATGCTGCAGCCCCTGGTAGGCCTAGGGTACACCTATGCCCTGGGTACCTAGGGTACACTGTACAGGGGCCAATAAGGTGATCCTATCCAAATGGGTTATGCACCTAAAGTACATAGTATTAATTTAGAGAGAGAACAGCAGGGCTGTGGGTCTGATTAGCAGGCCCACAGCCACATCTAAGTCGTAAACCAGTAAAGCAAAAGCAAAAAGTGGGGGTGAACATAGAAAGCAGACCCTACTCTCCTACAGTGAGATTGTGGTTTCGAATCCAGATTTTGAAGGACTGGAGGTGGCAAGTGGTCTGGATACTTCTCCAGAGTGGGAATTGCTTTCCCAAAGGGTATTGTGCCACCTGAGATCACAACTTATCACACTGTGATCAGAATGGCGTCAGAAATGTTAGAGTTGCCTCTACCTTCTGCAGAGTTGAAGTCGAACTTGGTGACTGAGATGCTTCATTCGTCCACATCATCATCTGAACCGTTGTTGCCATTTAATGAGGCTCTTACTGAACCTGTCCGTGAAATATCGCAAAAGCCCATGCCTTCGGCAGCGGTGTCAAGGTATGTTTGCCAGGAGGTACAAGCCGGTTCCAGGGGATCCAGTGTTTTTGTGGTCACGCCCCACACCTGAAATGTTGGTAGTACAGTCTTCTTTTTCCACAAAATTGTTGCCTGGCTTTTTTCCAAAAGCTCCGCTGACAGAGAGTCTAAGAGAATGGAACAATCTGGCAAGAAGGTCTTCTCCTCCGGAAGTATGGCCCTAAAATCAACAAATGCTACATGTTTATTAGGGCACTATGTTCATGGTTTAATGGACTCTGCAAAGGAGGTCTTTCTGAAGTTGCCTCTGGATCTCCATTGTCATTTTCCGGAGCTCCTGAATGATACTCAAGCAGCGGCTCACCAGATGATACAGTTGGGTCTGGACATGGCTGACTCAGTGGGAAGGGCTATGTGGCCACAAGGAGACATGCCTGGTTGAGAGGGTCGTTTTTCTCACCAGAACAGGTAACATTGATGAATTTTCCCTTTGATGGATCACGGCTGTTTTGTGCCAAGGCGGATTCTGCTCTGCAATGGTTTAAAGACAGTAAGGCGGCTGCGAGGTCCTTGGGTCTTCAGTCGCAACCTAAGGATTACAGACAGTTCTGTGGGTTTCAAGGTTTTGGTCGGAACTGGTCATCTCAAGGGGGAAGTTGGCAGCAACAGCAGCAGGTCTCGAATCCCCTTCATAGGAGCTCCATGGGAAGGGGCAGAGGTCATCAGCGTGGATCTGCCCATCAGCCAGCCTCCTCTTCTTCCTCCCTGGCCAATGTTGCAGGGAAGCAGCTCTAGCTTCACCATCTTAGAACATGCCTGCCCAGTGGGAGGATGGGTGGCCTATTTTCTGCCTCACTGTAGGTCTGTCACTACAGACATTGGGTTTTAGACATTGTAGAGAGTGGGTATACTCTACCCTTGCAGTAGAATCTGTAGGAAAGTAGGATCTTTCTGACATAGATCCCCCCACTTTAAGCCTGGTGTCAGTGTGTTTTGATTGTGGTTCAATGAGATCCTGCTGACCAGGCAGTGCTCTCTCGTCTAAGGGGCATATCAACAAGAAATAGCGATAATTATCGCTAAGCGCTGTTAGCGCGAAAAATCTTATCGCCGGTGAAGTCTTTTTTTATCGCCGCCGTAGCGACGTATTAACAAGGCGCCGCTAGCCAGCGATAACAATCAGTTCCAGAGCTTAGGGATGGCGATAAAATCTTAGCGCCGGTGATAAAAAAACGCACACTAAGCCGCGAAAAGTAGAGATAAGCAATTTATCTCCAAAATTAGCCTGACAATTGACAACAGGCCTGCATTTTGCACGCAGCAAGCGGGAAAATGCACTATAAAAGGCCCCCAAGCAGGGGGAAAAAATGGATTCCACTGACCAGAGACCAGACCAGACCAGAGACATGGAGGAAGCAGGGCCAAGCGCAGAGACCACAGCGAACCCCACAGCCAGCCAGGAGGAGCAGGGAGAGAGCCTGGGGAAGGAATAGAGGAGAAGGAACCCCAGGTTCAGCCACCAGGAGAATCAGGTCCTGAATAGCCTGGTGGCTGAACACCAGCAGGAGCTGTTTATAAGGAGGACAGTGCCATTGTCCAGAAAGAAACATATCTGGGAGGAGATCACAGCTAAGGTCAATGCTGTGGGAGAGAGGAAGAGGAGGACCGTGGAGGAGGTGAAAAAACGCTGGAACGACAGCAAGAAGAACACCAAGGAGAAGATGGCCGCCAACTGGAGGGCAGCCATGGCCACCGGAGGTGGTAGCCCCGTGCCGCAGCTGGAGCTGGATGAGCAGGAGGAAATGGTGGCGCAAGTCATCACTGAGGAGACGGTGGTTGGAGTGCCGGGTCGGGACACCGCTGCAGGTCAACAGACACAACCACAGGGTGAGTACAAACTATGGAGTGGGTGGACGGGGTGGATGGCCACAATGGCACACATGTACAATAAATTGCATTGCATACCCACAATTACTGTGGTTCAGGTCGCAGATAGCCCTGTGCATGGTGGCATGGACACAGATCAACTGATCCAACATAAACATTGCTAGACACTCTTTGACGGACACACTGACATCGAAATGTGCACTGAAACGTCAGAAAAACACAGTCTAGCTACATCATCAGACCACAAAATAAGTGCCACATCACATACCAAAATGCCACATCACATAGAGACGCACAATGCTGACAAAATGCACACCTTGCACTATCACAACCTATATCCAAATCATCTCCACAAGGCCGCAACTCACAGGTGCCAAAATGAGTATGCAGTGTGAATGTGACTGATCACGTGCACGTGTAAGCATGCCAACAGCAAGAACAGCACACCTGCAAAATAGCACATGTGGCTGACTTGTGTGCAAGGATGTGCATTGCCAACAAGTGTGACTTGGAGGGCCACACACAACCTTGCACACGAGCCAGACACATGTGCAATGTTGCAGGTGTGCTGAGCCTGTCGCTGGCATGCTTACTCATGCACGTGACCAGTCACATTCACACTGCATACTCATTTTGGCACATGGGAGATGCGGACTTCTGAAGAAGATTTGGATAGGTGTGGTGATGAGGCAAGGGGGACATTGTGACAACCTCATGCCTGTACTACAAAAATGCCCCCTTGCCTGTACATGCTATGCAGCACTGTGTACAGCAAGATGAGAAAGTAATGAGGTACTCTTCATACCGACAACACATGCCTATGTCACACCAAAAATACGGATTATGGGGCATATCACCAAGGACGGCGTTAAAATAATAGCTGCTTGAGCGGCAGAAAACTGCCACTAAAGTGGCGATAATGGCCCTGAAAAAATGCCCTAGAGAATTCAAATACAAGCCCATGGTCACACCAGACCATGGACTTCAAGTGGAGTTCCCTAGGGCATATTATCAAGGCCATGATCGCCGCTTAAGCGGCAGTTCTCTGCCACTCAAGTGCCAATAATCTGTAATGCCGTCCCTGATAATTTGGCCCTTAGTTGTGTGCTCTCCATTGCAAAATGCAATGCGGGGCGCACCATGAAAGCCATTCAGTCATCCAAAGGCAACTTACCTGCATGCACACATATCCCTGTCCATAATACCCACCTCCCTCTCCCGCCCCACGTCAACGCATGGCATGTACTATTTTCACTAGCAAAATTTTAAAATCTTCATGTCTGCGAAAGCTAGATCTTCAGATCTAACAATTACGCAAACCTAGGGACATATTACCAAGATCAGTGTTAAAATCATTGCTGCCTTAGCGACGGGAAACTGCCACTAAAGTGGCGGCAATGGGCTTGATAATATGCCCCTGTGAATTCCCATAGAAGCCCATGTTCACACCACAACATGGACTTCTATGGGAATTCACAAGGGCCTATCATCAAGCCCCACACCGCCGCTTTAGTGGCAGTTACCGGCCGCTAAAGCCGCAATCATTTTAACGCTGATCCTGATAATATGGCCCCTAGTCCCTCTCCACTCACTATGGTGTTCATTTTTCTGAGCATAGGATCCTTGGCTTGTTACTATGACATGTCTCCTCTACTACCTTGAATATCAAGAACCATGTAAAAAGAGTTATACCAACCAATTTACAACACAGGCCATATAAAATAACATCACCAGCACAAATCCATACGAAAGTCTATTTCACAATCCTTCAAGGCATGTCACTACCCATGTTGCTATGTACTCCTTGATAGCCTTAGCAGTGCGCAATCTGTGATAATCTGTGTTATCCAGAAGCTAAACACTAAAAACACAATATACCGGCTGCCACTTTAGATTCACCCATCATGCATGTCTACAATGGTGTGGAATGGTCACATCTACAAGCTATAAAGGCACTAGCCTGGTACCAGCTCACCTGGCTCAGTGTTGACATCGCTCTCGCTGTCTTCGTCCACAAATGGTCCAAAGAAATGGTCCCATGCCCTAGCCGCCTCAAGTGATCCCTTTCTCACTGTACCCTTGACCAGTAGTAGCCTAACTATCCCATCACACTCTGCCCATTTGTTGAACTCGCACTCCCATTGATCAAAACTCGTGGCCCCACTTGCCTTCCAGTGCATCGTAATATCCCCTCATGGCCACTAATAATACCCTATCCATAAACTTGCGGCAAGCCCACTTTGCGCCGTGTGTGGGAAGCAATGTAGGATACAAGCCCCTTACGACAGATCTACCTCCCTGTCTGTCAACACCTGTTATCACTACGGTCCAATAAGTAGCCTAAAGTGGTCACCCCCAAATCATTTGAGGAAAGTTTGCCCCCTCTCCCTGAACCTTTGTGCATGCCTATGAGTCAGTGTAGAAACATGCATTAACTTTCTGCCGGTGTGAAGTAAGGCAATGTAAAACATCAAAAAGAAGCCTTTGGAAGCGGGTGTGCCTGCTGCACCTCCATGCTTACTCTACAATCTCAGCACAAGCCCTTTCCGGTATCTCTCTAACTACATCTACCTCCCATTTCAATTCAGTTTGTCCAAAGGGGGCAGCTCCACGAGACCCATGTGCATGTACAGGCATGTGACTGCCTTAAACTTTACAGCTGCTGTCAATATGTATTGGCACCCTAAAGAAAGCTCAGGTCCTGCTTGATCCCCTTTACAATGCGCACGAATATCCGCTGTGATCGCTGCATGGAGTATGTAGTCCCCCCTTCGTAAATCAAACCGCCCATGCAGAGTCTAGAAGGTTAGCGCCTGGTATGATGCACAAAACGGCCCACCACTGCCACACACACTCCACATGTGGGACCAAATCTGTGGGTAATGGGTGTGGACACTGTCTGCTCAGATAGCAACAACATTTGCCATCCATGCTGCACCATACTCTGAAAAGGTAATCAAAAGAAGTGCTTGAAGCAAGATTAAGCATGACAGATGCAATGCACACAACACAAATCGCAAGGAGCCAAAGCGACTTAGAGGCAAATGTGTCCTACACAGTGCAGCTTTGTAGAAACAACACGGTGTATATAATCAAGGACGTTCTTAAAATTATCGCCACTTCAGCGGCATGAAACAGACACCAAAGCGGTGTGAATGTGCCTGATAACATGCAGCAGATAATTTGAATCAAAGCCCATGTTCACACCAGAACATGTGCTTCCCCTGGAATTCTAGGCGGCACATTTTCAAGGACATCTTTGCCGCTTGTAGCTGAAGTCTCCTGCTGCTAAAGCGCAGATAACACCATGGACGTCCATGATAACATGCCCCCAAGTAGGCTCCCATTGCCAATGTGCCAAAAGTGGGCACTCATCACACATCAACAATAGCACACTAAACACATGCACATGTGCAAGCCCCTGCAAAGCTGCAACTCCTTGAGCCACACTGATAAGGCATGTGATAGGGCATGATGGATAGCAAGCCTGCAGGACAAAGAGATTCACATGGTGCAGGACACCTCACTGATGTTGCGGAGTGTGGAACTCATCCTCAAGGTAACATGCCACACCCTGGCACAAACTTATGTACACACAACCCCTGATGTGACCAAGACACTTGATGACCTACTATGCACAAGTGTCACTACTCTGACAAAGATACACCATCCACACAGATTTCCACATGTCTGCATTGTCCATACACAGAAGTCAAAGGCCCATTTCATGAAAGGGACAAGGGGCAGCTAATCAAAGGCAGCAGGTGCCACCATCACTCACACAATGCAGTGTACACACATACTAATCGGAGTACATCAACATTGCCTAATAGGTGTTGCGGACTGCATCAGTCACATAACACAAACCAAGACACAACAGGTAGCATTTGTGTGTAGACACTGTCAAGACACATTTCTCATCTAGGGAACTTGTGATATTACAACGTACAAGTACACACACACATCTGTGATGTCTCTGAAATAATCACCATCCAGTAACTAGCATGCATATTGGACAAAATATCTATAATGTACAGTCGCCCTCAGTCTGATTGTGAAGTCAAATTATGCATGCCCATACATGGATACCACTATTAAACTGTATCTCCCATGAACATTTCAGAGGGAGCGACAACACCTCCTGGACAGCTCGTCGACCCACTCCACCACGATGACTAGTCCCAAACACCAACCATCAATGTGGACGAGTTTCAGCGTCTCCTCGAGTCCCTCGCAACACCAACTCCAGGAGCAGGGCTACCCACCAGCATTGCGCCCAGCCCACCCCCTGTACAAACTACGCAGCAGCAAGCACCTCCAACCACAGCTGTCTCCCAGGACCCAGCCAACACATATGCGGCCTTTCATACCATGGTGCTGGAGGTCCAATGGGAGACACGTGACCTGGTGCGGGTGGGCTTGGAGAGCCTGGCAGCCAAGTTTGAGGAGCTCAGTGGGTGTCTGAATCGCCTCCATGACAACATCGCGAGGATGAAATTTCGATTCCTTCCACAGTGGAAGGTATATCCCAGTATGCACTCTTTTTCCTTCAAACTGTAATCAATTACACCACGAATGTCTGTTGATCAATAAACTGTTTTATTTCACAGTCTCAAATTACGTTCACTGCTTCAGACATTATTTGCGTCTACATTGGTTTAGATCTGTGACAATTGGTTACTGTTTGCGAAAAAGCTCTGTTGTTATGCTATCAGCTTTTGTTCTTACATTATTCTTGTGCGGATATTATTAATATATGGTCACTTTATTTACAGGGAGTATCCCCTGACGAAGGGAGACCCCGAAATGCATTGGGATTCATCCCTGTAACCTAAATTGAAAATATGGAATCATGTTTATAATATTGGAGCTTATCCATATGAAGATGTCCTAAATATACTTGAATCATGAAATCAATGAATATTTTTTGAAGCACCAAAATCAATTTGAGACTGTGAAATAAAACAGTTTATTGATCAACAGACATTCGTGGTGTAATTGATTACAGTTTGAAGGAAAAAGAGTGCATACTGGGATATACCTTCCACTGTGGAAGGAATCGAAAATTCAGTCTTAAGCCACATCCCTCTTGATCTGGGGAGAAGATCCCACAGCACCGAGAACATAGTGAAATAATTACACAGTGATTGAAAGTTATACAAAGGAGTGCGACCGACACACAACTTTAACATCGCGAGGATGCCAGACATCCCCACCTCACTCAATAACATCCAACGCACCCTGGGTGACATTGCTGGGGTCCTGATCCGGAGAGCAGACACACTGTCCCGGCAGGATAGCTCCAGCAGTGTCTCTGCTGCATTATCCCAATTGGCAGGGGTAATGGAGTCCAGGGAGCGGAGGGAACTCCAACAGATGGCTGCCACGGCTCAACACCAGCACAATCTGGAACAGATATGGCAGGCCATGCTTCTCCACATGACAGCTTTACCTCCCCACGGTCTTGTGACATCTGCTGCTTGCACATCCCCATCCTCAGCTCCGCACCCTGATGTGTCTGTGCCTCACAGTGCTGCTCCCACCATACCACCGCCCACATGTGAGACACACGACACATCATCGGACTAATCTGAGGATGAAACGGCCACCATGGTGATGTGCAAGTTCAGCTAGCAGTGATGTACAAAGGCCTGTCAGTTTGAACATAACATCATTTCACTGCCCTTCCTCTCCCACTGTCTGCCGACGTCCATCAACACTCAGCGTGGACCTACACATTGACCCACAGCAAATCTCCTCTTGTTCATTGACAATGGCACTGCTAAATCCGCCTCCTCCCCTGGCTCTGTCGCTCGCAATGGACTGCCAATCCCATGTCCTATGGTCCATTTCTGGTCAATGCACAACCTGTTTTTTGTAAATAAATATACTTCAATCACACAGGTGCGTGTTTCCATGAACAATCAAGTATTTAACTTAGGCAATAAGTAAGGGGCTGTGAATTCACAAGAAGGTCCCACAAGGCTAATTCAATCAATGTACATGTGTCACCTGACACGGATAGGCAGTGAGATGGCCGTGTATGTGCAAAAGCAATCTAGACAATTTTCCTATGACAACATCTTTAAAGTGCACCACTAACCCGTGAGTGTCTCAAGGAGCGGTGGGTGGGAGTCTGCCACTGCTTGGAAATCCCGTTCTTGAGGAGTCACATTAATGCTCGCATGTGCTGTGCCTGCCGCAGGAGGGTGGGGAGAGTGTTCCAGTTCTTTGCGTTGAGGTGGCATAATGATCTTCTGCAGGAGTTAGCTGTCCAGATGCGGGGGACTGTGGCAATTGCAATGTCAGCGTAGCGGACCTGCTGGATTGGGGTGCAGAAGCTGAGTAGTCGGTTGAGGTATGCATGTCTGGTGTTGTGGAGTGGCTTGTGTGCGTGGTTATTGCGCGCGGAGGTGATACACTTGTTGGCGGTGAGCCAGTGCAGGTCTCACAGGTGGGGTGTCATGTGCTGTTGGCGAGGGATGTTGAGGGCCAGGCGTGCAGAGGCGTTTTTAATGCGTTTAAGTTGTTATTAGAGTTTGGCCGAGGCTCCTGCATAGAGGATGTTACCGTATTCCAACTTGCTGCTGCTGAGTGCCTGAGTGACTGTTCCCCATGTTTTGGCTGGTAAGCCAACTGTTGAACTTGACAAGCATCTGGAGGGTGATGAAGCAGGAGGACGAGAAGGCGTGTACCTGCTTTGGCATGGAGAGAGTAGAGTTGATGTTGAATCCCATGTTGCATGCGTGGTTGGTTGGTGCTGGATCTGTTCCCAGGGCGGCCGCACACCAGGAGGTGTCTCATGCGTAGGGGGGGGATTCGAGGATGAGCACTTCTTGTCTTGTCTGATGTTCATCTCCTGTTGGCAGTTCTTGGTCCACTCAGCAATGTCTTACAGTCCTACATGGTGTATGATTGTGTAAGTGAGGGTGGCCATGGTGAGGGAGAAGATCAGCTGTCTGTCGTTCTCGTAGGAGATGATGTTGAGGTTGTGCAGTCGGATAACGTGTGCGAGTGGTGACATGTACATGTGGAACAATGTTGTGTGAGGGATGAGACCTGGGGTAATCCGCAGAAGATTACTGTGGACTCTGAGCAGGAAGGGTGGAGGAGGGTGGACTGGGTTTTGCTGTAGAGGAAGCAGTTTGTCCAGTCACAAGCCTTGTCTTGGATCTCGTTGTCATGTATGCGGGTGCATAGTGTGCAGTGCAAGACACTGTGTTGAAGGCAAACCACAGGTACTGGTCAATGAGTGCTGCTCTTTCACTGTTGTCCATCTGTGGCATTATGTCATTGGTGGCGGAGATGTGTCCAGTTCCCTGCAGGAGTTGACGCTGAAGCGCAAATGGGATGGATCCTGGATGCTGTTCCCATAGAGTTAGTGGGCCAGTTGTCTGTTGATGGTCTTCGCAATGACACCTCACAGGAATGGTATCAGGGAGATGGGACGTAAGTACAGGCAGTCCTTGGGGTCAGTCTTTTGTATGTGGAGTAAGGGGTTGATATCGGCGTGCTTCCAGCTCTACGTCAATGTTGAATTTACGAGGGAGATGTTGATGCTCATCTGGAAATGGGGTGCAATGGTGGGGCTGGCTTGGGACCAGATGTGGTGTGGGCATGTGCCTGACGTTGATCCGGAGTGGATGTTGTACCAGATGTGCATTATGTTTATGTTGTTTACGTTGGTCCAGGAGAGCCGGGGCTTGGCGTGTATGGGATCCGTGGTGATGGAGGTATCAGTGCTATTCGTGGCAGTCGTGGCGTTGTAGCTGTCGTGGATGGCTGCACCCTTGCGATGGACAAAAGTAACAAAGGAGTTGCACAGGTCTTGCAAAGGTGGGATGGTGTTGGTGTTGGAGCTGGTGTTGGAGAGTTCTTTCACTATGTTGAAGAGCACTTAGCTGGTGTGTGCGTTGTTGGCAATGTGGTCTTTGAAGGAGGCCCAATTGCGTATCTGATGAGGTGATGGTGTCTGCGTGTGGCGTCTTTGTGGGTTGCGTAGCTGTCCAGTGTCTGTTCACGCAGCAATTTCTTCACTAGCTCATGGCAGGGCGGCATTGAGGCCTGGTGTTCTGCATTGAACCAGCTGGCTTACTTGCTGGTGTGTCTGTTGGAGGGTGTCTTAATCTGGGCGAGTGTGTTTGCGCTGTTGCCAATCCCTTGTCTGAGGTTCTGGGCGGTGGAGTCAGTGTCGGTGGTTGTGCTCCAGGCAAGGTTGCTGGTTAGCTGTGCTTCTGTGACTGTGCTCCAGCAGTGCCAGTGGATCTGTTGGGTGTGGTGGCGCGTGGTGTCTTCATGGAATGCGAAGTTGCTGTGTTGATGGTTGTTCCAGTGGAGGTTGGGTGGGTGGTTGGAGTAGACGTGGGAGCTTGCGGAGAATATGTGGTCAATCGTGTGGCAGTTGTGGTGGGTGGGTGTTGTGACAAGTTGCATGAGGCCGAGGTTAGCCAGGGTGTCGGTCAGGGTGGTGGATACGGTGCCATTAATGTACACGAGGTGGAAGTTCAGCTGTACGTGAAGGATGTAGTCTGTGGATGTGAGGGCGTGTGTACTGACAAAGTAGGTGATGGAGATGCAGAACTGTGTTAGGGGTCTGGAGGCTATGTATACGCGGGTCACTCTGAGGGTGGTTTTGGGATTGTTGTGGATCTGGATGTGCATGTGTCTGGCGTCGATGAGGATGTTGTCGTTGTTGGTTGAGACTCTGCGAGTGTTCCTGTTGACGATGGCAATTCCTAGTCCTACTCCGTTGGTGCAGTCCCTGTTGTTGATCTTGTAGCTGCACAGGATGGCTATGGCGAGGTAGTTTTCTGAGGAGGGGTACAATTAGGTCACTGTCATGGAGACCATGTCTGTGGAGGTTGAGTTGAGTAGGTCCCAGAGTTCACTTGTGTGTTGGCATCTGTGGCAGGTGTTGGGGACAATGCATCTGAGGTAGTTGGCTTCCAACACAGTGGGTGGATTTGCAGATTCGATGCTGGTGACAATGCAGTTCCGGCTGGAGATGTTTCCTTGTGTGCGTTCTGTTCCAGGCAGGAAGCTGGTGTGTGATCGTCCTATGTTGAGGGCATTGAGTGTGCTAGCATCGTAGTGGCAACGTGTGTAGTTGTGTTTGCGGACCCAGGACATCCCTGCACTTAGCGCGGACCCGGCGTGGATGTACGCAAGTGGAAGGGGAGATGGGCGGATCAGCCTGGCATGTGGGTGGTACGAATGTGCGTGCTGCTGTGCGGCTCACCAGGGGATACTGTGGTCGGAAAGGAGAGCGGAGGCGGTTTGAAAAACACGTGTCCAAATACAGGGTAAGAAATCTAAATGAGCAATACAACTAAACCCATTTGAAGCGGGCACAGTGTTGCAAACTAAATAACACTTGCAATGACGGCAAAGATGAGACAACCGGAGTCAGATAGTGAAGAAGGGGCCCAGGGGGCCCCACGAAATTACACGGGCCAAATTGCACTGCCAACATTGATCAGATAGCACAATCTAGCAATATCCCAATTCTGCTCCCACAACATGTATGACATATGTGTGAGAAAGTACCATCTTTCATGCATGGTATTCTCCCACATTTTGAGGAACTGCTGAATGGACTTTGACTGAGTGTGCCCTGGACTCCTGCCAATCAGGTGCCCAGGGCCTATGTTCCTTCCCGAAACACTAACATTCAAAATTGGCAAACCATGGGCAACTAACCTACAATCCACGTCTGGTTGGGAGGCTGCCTCGGCTGCCACACATCAGACATGTTGCTGGACCCCAGGGTGTAGAGCCCCCGCTCTCCTGGGCCTGCAACAATGCACATGCTGTGCAGGGTGCTAGGTCTCCTCCCCCAGGATGGCCTGGGGGAACCTTCAAAGGCATGCAGACTCTGTGAGCTTCTCCAGGCCATGGGCTGTACCCAGAAAACTGCCCCCAACACCCCGTTCTGACACCCACTCTTGCCGGAAGACTGACCGGAAACACAAAATAAGGACATGGTATGTTCCAGCCTGCCCACACCAACCCTCAGGTGGGGGAGGCGAGGTGAAGCCCATCTCCGGGCGCTCTCCATCTTGAAGATGTTAAGCCCTGCACAATCAGGACTAGGCTACTGGCCACTCCAACAGGTGAGTGGCAGGATAGTGTGTGTACCCACCCCAGGGCAGGGCCCATTGGTCCCTGCCCTGTACCTACCTGTAATGCAACTAAACCTAGTATTTAGAGGCCCCCTGAAGCTTCCTTTGCCAGATTTTGAAAAAGCAAGGAAGAGCAAGAAGAAAGAAACTGCCGTGCAGCTGCTAAGAAGACGAAGACACCAACTGCTTTGGCCCCAGCCCTACCGGCCTGTCGACCCTTGAACCTGTTCCTGCCACAGCCCAGACCCACTTGTGGCCAGCAACCTCACAAACCCCGGTGGACCTGGCTACCCTGTGACTCTGATCACCTGGGAGTCCCCCATGAGCAGTAGTTCTGCTCAAAGCAAGTTTCTAACCCCTGGCATCATCCCGGAACTGCAAACCCTGCACACTCTGCACTGGAGTGGCCTGGCCTGTGTCGGAGTGGACAAAGACCCCGATGACGTCCCCCCCCCGGCGACTGTGACCCCGAATCTGGACAACAAGCTCTCAACTCGACGCTCATGACGACGCCTGCAGCCTCAGAACCAGGGACTCCCCGACCACAATCAACAGAGGGTAAGATTTACCAAGACCAAAAGTCACCCCCGCACCCGGCGCACTGCGGCCCCCTGTGCCCGACTCCTGGGGATATACCCACCCTTCAACTACCCAATTTAACTCCCAAAGTGGTGGGGGCACATAAAGAAACTGCGACCCCGAGCTTGCACCCTTTGTTTGGCCAGAAGCTTTCCCATTGCAAGCCATTGAGCTCACAAAGGGTCAAAGGCACCCTGCACCCACCTGCCCGAGTGGCCCTGGCAGTGTAACTTCTACTCCTACCTACTTCCCCATTTGCCCTGAGCAAATGACCAGGAGCCCAGCTCCCACAGCCGTGTGGCCTGCTAGTCAGCAGCCAGCAACCAAGGCCCCCCTGCCTCCCATAGGATAACATTGTGCCAAACTCAGTCTGCCCCCGTCCGCCACAGTCCCACAGAGGGTGTAACAACTGTACAAACCTGAGCCTGGGAGAACCCTGAGTCTGTGCCCAGAACCTTAACTCTGCCAATCGAGTACTTACCAAAAAGCCGAGAACCCAAATGTATTCCATAGGGTAACATTGATTGGTTTACATCAGAAAATTCTTGTAAGTGTGGAGATTCTAAAAGTGAAAATGTTTGCTAAAAATCAACCAACTAACACAAATGGAAAAACTCAACTGCTATTAGGAGAGATCCCAATGCTGGATCTTGGTGCCCAGCACTGACCCTGAAAACCACTCACAACCGTACTTACCAATAACACAATTTTCGACCATAGGAAATCATTGCCAGTTTCTCTGTAAAATTTCTTCTTAGTATCAAGTTTAGAAATAGCAAAATATTGCATGAAAATCACAACAGCAACTACAACGGATATACTCACATGTTTCCAAGACCTTTCACAGGACTGAATCTAGGATCCAGGCCATGACTTAGAAAAGTTATCCTGGAAGTAATCTTTTGCAAATCACTTCAAACTCACATTGAGCTCAATGTATTATTGTGTTTAAAATTGTGTTGCCTATTGCAACAACTTGTAACTATTACCTACCAAAGTGTATTGCATATTGCCAAAGTATGTAACTAAAGCCTCGCAATCTGAGGAAGTATATTTTGATACTTATTGTTGGTTATAAAATAAAACAAACATATATTTTTATATCAAAAACATTGGCCTTGAGTTCAGTTATTGAGTGTGTGAGACCACCTGCTGACTGAGTGTGTACAACAAATGCTTTACACTGTCCTCTGATATTGCCTTACTGCTTGACCAAGCTAACACTTCATAGAGTAAGGTTATATCTAACTTTAACCTCTGCCCAAACTCTGGTGACTGTGGACTCTGTGCACACCGTACCTATTTGGGAACAGTATATACCTAGCCACTTTCTAACAATATGCATGTGTGACAACATGTACAAGTCTGTTGCAGGACACAAGTAGTGTTGGCAAGAATTATAGCAAAGCATGGTCTCCTGGCATATAGCCAAACACTGGACGTGTTGGTCAAAGATTGTTGTGATGTAGCACATTGCATGTCACATCTCTAGGTGTCCACAACAGATTCACATTGCTGAGGAGACCCAAGGGCTCCGGTATAACATACATATATGGAACTACAAAGTAAGACACACTGAAGTTGAGTCCACAATACTTACTGAAGGCAAAGTGCATTGCGTCAGTCAGCTCCTACCTGTGCAAAAACAATGCAAAAGCAACTTCTGAGCACTGCCATGAAGTGCACACATATTGGCCAATGTGCCCACGGATGTCATTTGAACTGCACTCAGCATATAGTCTGGATCAGTGGCAAGATTACAAGGGTGTCATCACTATGAGACACTGCGAAAGTAACAGCTGGGATGGCACTGTTGGTACAGGGAGCAATGCAGCATGTCACCACTTGTGTGCAGCACAACTGTGTATCTGCATCATCAGGTCCCAAGGCATTACTGTAATGATTAAGTGTGTCACAAAAGCAAGAAACTCGAAGTTAAGTCTGTATTCAGGACAGTGCTACTACTCCAATACACATGTGAGTGACCTCTATTCCAAACTCATTACTCAGTCTCATATGACTCATGTGACTCACTAACACTGTTGTGCCATGTGACATTAACAATGGACCCACAAATGACCAACAGCATGCATGGAATGGAGATCGATTGGCCATGCCCAGGAACATGTGAGATGTTGGAGGTCACAATGAACTGTCACCAGAGTAGGCCGTAAACCATAATTGCTAATCTCTCAGACATGCAAGGTCAATGTGCTCACATCTAAGGTATCTGGCCTCAATCCATCCTGCAGAGTGACAGGTCAGGACCATAGTTACACATACAATGATTACTCCAAAGATGGTATGATTTGCACACGATGGGGCAAGCCCCACTCCCCCGCATCAGCCATGATATAAGTGCAAGCAGAAAACTATAATTAACAAGATTTATTATACAAAGATATATATAAAAAAAGAACCTACACTAATCTATGTCCCTAACTCTAGCCCTAAAATAAGTACAATTATTAATTCTACCTAAAACTATCTTAACTAACTATTTACAAACACAGACAAAGAATAAATACATCAACCCCCCACCCAAAGAGAAATGAAACCTATCCCCAAATCCTATAAAATACAATAAGTAAAACTAACCCTAACTAAGCCTACACTAAAACTATGCTAAACAACACACACAACTAGGACATCACACAACATAATAATAAAAGGGGGACAGTGTGGGAAGGGAGAAGAGGGGGGGTGAGAACAGGGGCAGTGTTCAGGGCAGTCCGAGGTGTGCCCTCATCTTGTGGATCTGCCTGTTCAGGTAGAGGAACTCCCAGCGGATGTCCTGTAGGAGGGTAGTGTGGCCCTGGACAATCCTCATGACATGTGCAAGTCCAGGGTCCATGGGGGCCGGTGTTGGTGCTGGTGCTGGTGCCGGTGCTGGTGTGGGGGCTGGTGCTGGTGTCGGGGCTGGTGCAGGAGGCGGCGCATGCTGGCCTGGCACCGGTGCAGGTGTTGCAGCAGGGGGATTGACAGCTCGGGATCCCACGACGACACCTGAGGTGGATGGTGTAGAGCCGCTGCCAGTGGTGATGCATTCTGGCAGCGACGGCCAGGTCCCTGCCCTCTTCTCGGCCCGGTACCTCCTTGCCATCAACCTGTAACCCTTGTGTACCTTCCGCACATGGAGGTACCGGTCCTTGGCGACCTGGAACCGGTGCTGTTCCTCAGGTGTCATGTTGTCTGAGAGAAAAAAGAAATCTATGTCAGTTGTCTGTCCCCTACACTATGTAAGCGTACAACATGAGATCTGTATCACAAGTGGAAAACAACATGTTAAGTCAAGGACTGACCTGTTAAACACAATGTCTACGCAGGATTAAATAACTACATGCTGTTGAGACTGACATGACAGTGCATGGTACATGCACTGACACAACTGAAAGCTAAGGGTACGCTACAAACATGGCACCATTGGACAACCGGGCTGTGGGTGACCTGTACAATTGACTTCATTCGGGAGGCATAACCCCTATGTGCACAGCACAACCCTCTTCCATCCTGTGACAGACAGCTGCATCAGAATTACAATGCACATGTGTAGCCATGTGTGTCCCCCAGGAACTGTGTGCAGTACATCAAGTCAGTGCCAAGACAGGCAAGGGTGTTTGTGTGCAGGTGTGAATAACTACCTATTGTCTCACACTACATGCACAATAACAGGCCTGGGACTGCCCTACTCACACCTGTAATCATGCTGCATCATGCCGCATACATGGACACATGTTTAGGGTATGAATGCAGACTTAGGCACTTACTCACTCCACCATTACTATGCAATTGGTGATAGTCATCCACTACGAGGGGGATACATAATTGACCCACAACTGCCAGTCATGCATGTGTTGTAACCCCCAATCTCACTCCATAGTAGAGATGAACAGGCATGCATCAACTACGCAAACTGTTACAATGGATTACACATTGTAATGGCACTCTGGGGTCATGAGGATTGTGTAATTGTTATAGCTAATGTGTACACACAGATTTTGTTGCCGCAGTCCTGATTAGCTAACCTCTGTGACATCAAATGATGCAGAGCTAATGCATGGGTATGAAATGTGTGTTAAGTGATGTCACCAATTGTGTCAGATGAGTTGCAACACATGATCCTGATTCCAGTCTGGTATGTCCACACGGACATAGCCTGTCAACACCATTGCAGTGCACAAATATCAATTCTCAATTGACGTACACATCTATGGAATGTGTTTGTGTAACACACCATTGACAATATTGGATCTGAGCTACACCCTGCCACTTCTGCTTCTTTGCTATCCAGCATACGTTAGGTATCACTGTGCCAAGATGTATGACCTTGTACGGACATAATAGCACTGCCTCATTGTGCACAATGCTACACCCACTGCACGCCCCTTGGACGATGTAAATGAATTTTTTTTAATTTGTATTGCACAGTTACTTAAAACCATTTGCAATATGAGTTACAAGCAATTTAAAAGAGAGTTAAAAGAACCATTCATAAAATGCGTTTACATACAACGTTATCAAAGTATGATAAAAAAAATGGATTATATACATTCGTAAAATGACAAGAGATTGCCAGTGCAATCTTTTGGCAAATTTGATACAAATTCTATAGATTAATTGTTAAAAATGACATCTTCACCGGCTCGAAGCTGGAGACTAATTATTTAATGAACCAGATTGTCTTTCGTGTTGGCTGGCCCCTCTTCAACCATAAGCCTAAGTCGAAGCACGGCCATGTATCTCCCAAACCTGGCCAAATCTGGCGGTAGCGTGCAGGAAAAAAGTACCGAGGCAGCTTCTTTTACAGTCCGAACCCCGTTACGCAGCCATATTTGTTTTAGAAGGATCTGTCGGGGCTGAAGCATACCGGGACAACAACAAATCAAGTGTAGCAAAGATTCATGTTTGAAATTGCAGATTCTACATCTGATTTTGTGTTCAAGGCACTTCCACCCAGGATTTAGTTCTTTGATTGGGAGGGGCACTAGTCTGGCCCATACAATGTTTTTGAGTGCTTTCCTTCCCAGAGCTTGATTGAGATAGGGCTGGATTTTGTGCCCTGCATATGATGTTGACAGCCCAAGAGAGCCTATTCCCGTAACATGTTCCGCTAGATCGTTTGTATGGGACAGTTGATAACATTGTTTATTAATTGAGTTTTTAATGGCCAAATAGTTTATAGACCCTTTGTCCCCATTTTCGATTGCCAAACTCAGTGTTTCCACTGCTTTCTCCATGTAGCATTGCCACGGGTTAATTGATCCTCCATAAATTGGCTTCAGCATGCTTTTTAAGCTTCCGGGTGGGGCTGTCAAAACTTGATAGTAATATTTTGCGTGCATTCCTAAGCATTCTTTGCTTTGTTGGTTCAGTCTGAATTCCAAACGAATTAGGCTATTGCGAGTGTATTTGGGCAGTTTGAAAATGCTTTTATAGGCCTGGCATTGTGCTTTGTCCAACATTGCTTCCATTTTTCCCGGGAATGCATGCTGAGCATAACCTGCAGTTGCCCTAATTTTGGCTTGTATTACTTTTCTGATGGGGGCTGTTGTTGGACTATGCATTAACTCATTTAGTTTGCATAGGGCATAAGTTGTTGACTGTGCTCTGGCCTTCATTTTGTGGAGATGTAAAGTTGCTTTGCCTGTTTCCCTTAACCAGCACCCGAGGTAATTGTAAGATTTCGCAGTGGCGATAATTTCTTTGCCCACGTGCCATTTTAGTAAAGCTTTGTTTTTTTTCGAGCGTTTATAACAAGCTCATTTCTTTTGTTATAATTATTGAGGGCGTCTAGGCCCCTTTGTAGCCCGATTTTTGTGTGGTCCATTACCACTAAGTCATCTGCGTATTGTAATATTTGTAGTTTGTTGGTTCCAATTTTAGGAGTTATCAAACTGGCATTTCGAAGGTTCTTCCCCAGGTCTGCGGTGTATAGGTTAAACAATGTAGGGGCAAGTACACATCCCTGTTTTAGTCCGCGATTTGTCAAGCACTTCTTTGTTGTGGTATTGTCAGCTAACTTCACTTTAATCCAGGTATTACTGTATAATGAGATAATGGCATTGAGGAGACCTACTGGGATGTGCCAATTACGCAATTTGACCCAAAGCTTGTGTCGGGGCACCCCATCAAAGGCAGCTGAATAGTCAGCAAAGCATGCAAAGACTGGTTTATTGTTTTTGCCATTTGCTTGCTGGCTTAGATACGACATGGCCACAATGTTATCAGTTGTGGTGCAACCTTTACGAAAACCGGTCTGATAGGGGGGGAGGATTTCGTTCTCTTTAATCCATATGTTTAATTCATTCAGTAAGGTGCTGGCATAGGCTTTTCCTTCAATGTCCAAGAGGACAATTAATCTATAGGTTTTTGGGTCTGTGTTGTCTCCTCTCTTGAAAATTGAGTGTAAAAAGGACCCTCGCCATGAATCAGGTACCTTTGCTTTCAGTCGACATTCGATGAAAAGTTCTGATAAAACTTTTCCCCAATATACTGGGTCTTCTCTAAAGATAGCTCCTGGGAGACCATTGGGCCCGGGTGCCCCGTCTTTTCTTATCTCTTTTATTACTTTTATGACTGCGGTACAGTTTTGTTCTTTACCCAGGCATTCCACTGGGTTCTCCTCGTCTCTGTTTGCACTAATTAAGGGGCCAAACTCAGAGCTTTCAGGGTCTGTGGAGCCTGCTTTTTCGATATAGATTGTCGCGACGTGTCTCAGCCATGCATCTGCGTATACAGAATTACGCCTGTCTACTTTTCCTTTCTCCAGGCTGCCTATGAATTGCCAGAGCTGACGTTGTTTATGTGGTTTTGAGAGCTCGTGTATTGTTACCCAGTCTTTCTCTATTTTATTTTGCTTAAGTGACCATAGCAAATGCCTACGCTTTTTAGATAGGTCTTAACACAAATCCCTTGTTTCTTGAGTTCCTACTATTCTTTGTGCTCCTTTGGCCTTCTTTAGTTTACGTATTATTGTGTTTAGTTTTGTGTTATTGAAGGTAGGTTGAGAAGTATACATTTTAGTTCCATATGGACTGACTTGATGGCTGTTGACAAGTATAGATTTTAGAGTACCAATCCACCTTGTCCAATTATCCACACAACAGTTTGGGATCACTAGTTTTGTGTGATTTTACTTCAAAGTTGACTATTTTTTGAATGAGAAGGCTGCATAAAAAGATGTAATCAACTATGGAGCAGTTCTTAAATGTGGGTATGCCCGGGTGTTTGGAATCCAAACTTTTCCAGGTTTCATTAGCGGATTTTAAGTCATAGTTTTGTAGAAAGGAATTAAAAGCTTTTTCAGAACTGGTTAGACACAGCCTTTCATTCTTATATATTCCCAGGTGGTGCAGATTAAAGTCACCTACAATCACTTTGGCCAGTAACGGTTTGCTATGAATGATTTCCTTTATTAATGTTATCATATTTTTTGTGGCTTCCATTTTTCCTGACCATATGCATTTAGGTACAGGTTTATAACTAGGATTGAGGCACTATCATCTCTATCCCTTTCTCCCTCTACTACAAGCGCCTGTAACACGTCAGACTCGAATCTTACCCTTTTTACTGTTATCTGTTTTATATGTTTTACATAAATTGAGATTCCCCCTGAAGGTCTATCAAACCGATTCTGTTTGGTTGCTAGTTTATGGAAGCCGGCATAGCCTTCAAGGTGTACATAATCTGTGGCCCAAGTCTCTTGTAGGCATACGATATCTCCTTCCTGTAATATTTTTGTTGCTGTTTCCTGTTTAAGTGCTTTACGTAATCCTGCCACATTCCAAGAGATGATTTTGAGCTTGGTGGGTGATTTATGATTAATGTGTGGTGTACTGGACGTTTCTGATATTGTCAGTTTTACTGTGGAAGGCCCTTGTTGATTCCCTAAAGTGTCTGATATGTCCACTTGGTCGTCAGGAATAAAGAGTACCACTTTCTAACTCTCTGCTTGTCCTACTAAATTGATCGTTCCTTTGAGTTTTTAGTGGCCCATCTTCTTTTACTGTTCTACGTGTGGTCATGTCCTCCCGTCTGCTTACTGATATAGTTAATTTCTTGTAGTTTTCGTCTAAGTTTATTTTTGAGGTGCCTCGTAATATCCCTTGTGGGTGCTCTTTCATGGTCATTGTACGCTTAGTTATGTTTGCCGGCTCCAGTAGAATTGATGGATACTTTTCTTGTTCTTGGACGATGTCTACTGCATGCAAGTTTGCCATCTTGACTAGGCTGCGCAAATGAACATGGGAGTAAATGCTAGTGGCCTATTGCCATCACAACTGCAGTGTAAATGCCTAGTTGGCAGCATTATTAGCTCGGAAATAGGCACATACATTGACACGTGTATCAATGACTGTTGATGGACAAACTCACAACTCTGAATGAGATGCATTGTACTCCTTTACACTACCATATTAGACACAGTATGGAAAGGCTGAATACCTCTGCACATCATAGGCAATTGACATGCGATACACACCCATACTGCTAATCAACAACGTGCTGCATTTGGCACAGACACTCATGACCACGCAACATGCCAATATTTCTTGTCACTACTCACCAGTGGCTTGTGGGTTCCGGAAACGGGCAATGTCCCCCTGGGTGATCGGTTGGCGTCCATCTGTGAGAGAACAAACGCAAATAGGTGCTGTTATAAGACCCCAGCAATCGTGGCATATTCACTATGTGAATTGTTACAGTGACAAACAATGCTACATCCCTGTGGTGTTGACTTCATGTTGGCGACATGACTGGGCCTACTTTGAATGGCATCCACACACGAACATGTGGAAGCAGAGGCTGCACAGCCAAAACATCACTGCTGGACGAGCTGCACATCTGAGTTGTTTCACCCAATATCAAGGCACCTCATTCACACGGAGCGCAAAAAAACCTTTTTACTCATCATCCTTTACCAATCGCAGCGGCATTCAGCACTGTCACACAAAGCCCAACAATATGCAGACTCCACAAGAAAAGGATCCAAGACAAGGCCCTCAACTGGATCTGCTCCTTCCTCAACGTACATACGTGTGGGTCAGACACCCCTCTGTTGTCTTGGCGCCTCCAACAACCAGCCGTGGAGTCACCCAGAGATCCACATTCAGACCTACAATCTTTCACATCTACATGTCTCTGCATGCCACAATCGTGATTAACTATGGACTCAACATTGTATCATAGGAATACGACTGGCAACTCCTCCTCGACACATCCAGCCCACACAACTACAGCAAACAAAAGTATTGCGACTCCATGGCAGAGCTTCCTAGCTTCAAAGAGCTGCATACAAGTGAGCAAAAACAAACGAAAAGTACCCATCATGCGGCAAAACATCAATGCATGTAATTACACAGGCTCCTCACATGGCATGGGGGACCCACACCCCAACACGGCCAAAGCACGCGACATGTAATCCATCATGGACTCCGATGTCCAAGATAATTGCAAGATCTATCCGGTCTCATCATCGTGCTTCCACACACTCTTCCTCCTATGTCAGACACTCAAATGACTCCTACTCAGACACACATAGACACTCACTCATGCCCTGTGCAGCAGCTCACCCTACTACGGCAACACAGTCCATGACATATTTTACATGAACCATAACCGCAAGCTGCAGGACATCTCAAATGCAACCACAGGACTGATCATCACACTGCCAGGACCCTGTCACACCTCCCACCACCTGCGTACACTCCACTGTCTCCACATCAAAGCTAGAGTCACATTCAAGATGTGCACCCAGGATCACACAGGAAGCCCCACAATGCCTCCTCCGACATCCGCCCTGACCTGCCCACCGCCGCCATCTCCACACACCCCAGTTCTCAACCCCAGAATACAAAAAGAAAACCCAAGGATGACAATAGTAAAAAAAAAAAAAAACACAACAAGACTGAGGACAGTAGACAGTAGAAAGTAATTTAAATGTGAAATAATCAAAAAAACACGTTAGACAGGACACAGCAACACAGCAACACTCAAAACCACACTCTACACCAGCACAATCCCAAAAACACCTCCTCACTCATCCAAATCCAACACAATGTGCTCAAAAGAGAAAGTGAAAGTGAATGCCACACACATGGAGACAGGAAGCAGACATACATCACTTCCTGTGTGTTAGAGGCAATTTTTTGTACAAAGCGACAAGAAACTGCACGCTAAGGGGCCGCTACTGTACTCTGGCTGATACTGTAATGGGTATGCGGCCCGTTTTCATGAAAAGCGATCATAATCTGAACGCTAAGGGGCCGCTGATGTAATCATCCAGCATACATGCGATCAGAATCTGCACGCTAAGGGCCCACAAATGTCAATATGCTTACTGTAATGTGTATGCATACAGTTTAATGAAAAGCGATCAGAATCTGCACGCTAAGAGGCAGCTAATGTAATCATGCAGCATACATGAGACCAGAATCTGCACGCTAAGGGCCCGCTAATGTCAATATGCTTACTGTAATGTGTATGCATACAGTTTAATGAAAAGCGATCAGAATCTGCACGCTAAGGGGCAGCTAATGTAATCATGCAGCATACATGCGACCAGAATCTGCACGCTAAGGACCCGCTAATGTCAATATGCTTACTGTAATGTGTATGCATACAGTTTAATGAAAAGCGATCAGAATCTGCACGCTAAGGGGCAGCAAATGTAATCATGCAGCATACATGCGACCAGAATCTGCACGCTAAGGGCCCGCTAATGTCCATATGCTTACTGTCATGTGTATGCGGCATGTTTCATAGTTTTCAATGGGTTTCTTCACGCTAAGAGGCTGCTACTGGCCTGATGCTGATACCGTATTGGGGAGTGTGTCCAGCCATGTCCTTTTAAATGCGCGGGGGATACATCATCGTGTTTTCGATGAGAATCTCACAGCCCGGAATTTATATGACAATGATGGACATTCAGGCCAAAACTCTGGTCAAAGCACAATAATACAATGTGAAGATAGGTTTGCACAATGAAGGCAGACTCCATTTGAGGGTTACCTATTTTTATAGGAATGCAGGTTAATGTGGCCAACCCAGCTTGCTGGCTACATCCGGATATCGGACGTGCAAGCATTGTGGGCATTTACACAGCGTTTAAGCCGCCACCCGGAGGCCGGACGCATACCGGAAGAGCAAACAAGCCACTAAGAGCGTCTTCCATTTTCCAAAGAATAACCATGTAAAACAGAGAAGTGAAACAATCATGAACAAGGGCGAAAAGACACCCCTCCCCCAATAACCCTCCCACAACCCCACCTTCCGCAATAGTTGCAGCCTACCTAGATGATAGTAAGCATACACAATATGTATGTAAGGGAGCCCCCTCGTCACTCCACTGGGTGACCGGCGGAGGATGACTGCCCCATCGTTGGTATGCATCAGACCTGCAAGTACTTTGGGCATGTGACTTCCCTCATATCTTTCGACAATGAAATCACAAAGGGGAAACACGGAGTGGCAAAACTCTCTCACCCTTCCCTCTGCAGCCCGAGACAGGCGCTCCCGAGCTAATAGGTTCCTTAGACGTTGTAACCAGAACAGGAGCCCTGGAACTGCCACTGTCCCCCACTGTGCTAGGATAACCGGCCTGTCCGCCAGCAACGTTGGGACTATTTGCCTACCCCTGAGGGATATTAGTGAGAAGGCCTTCGGATGTGAGAGGCCAAGGAGAGTGTACTCTGGTGCGCCGGGCATTGCTATGTCGCACGCTGTATCTATGTTATCTAAGGACTCACACCAATATCTCTACAATTTTGGACAATGCCAGAGTAAGTGCACAAGGGTACCAGTCATCCAGCATCCCCGACAACAGCGATCTGGCTTGCTTTTATCCCAGACATGTAGTTACACAGGTGTGTAACAACAATGAGAGCAAACCTTGTAGGGGGTTCCAGCCCCCGCTACACTGTGCACAGTGTGGTGTGCGCAATACTGGATACGTTCCCATTCCTTGGCTTAAATTGGCCTCCGCAGCTACATTTCCAACAAAACCTGCACTTTTGTGCACTGACCACTCAGAGTGGTGATGAGCATTTCGTACAGCTCAAACGTGAGGGAATGTTTGTCCTCCTTACGCGCTGCATATGACGTAACCAACGTAGAGTCCAGTGACCCAGTGTGTTATTTGGCATTATGAATACACAATAGCAGCGGGAAATTCATAATCCTGTATGGGCCACAGATATGGCACATGCCCTTCTGGATCAAAGATAGACCCTATGCTTTTGCAGCCCTGTTTTTGGTAGCGAAGGAATATCACTGATTCCTGATCCGGGGGCAAGTCCGGGTTATCCACGCTGTAGTTTGTCGGTGAGGGGATAAAGGGCCACCCCTTCCATACTGCCACCCTGTCCAACACCTTGTGGGTGGGCGCCCTAACTGGCAAAGAGTACAAGCCCCAGCGCCAGTGCTTATGGGATAACCACAGTTAGATCCAGATGTTTTTGCCTGCCACAGACTGGTCCATGAAGTTCCATTGCTTCTCCCATAGCAGCCTATTCCATTCAACTATATAGCATGTGGCTTGTTAGTAGCCACCAATGAGGGGCAATCCCAGGCAGCCTTTAGTTTTCGGCCATGTAAGCTGCACATGTGGGAGGCAAGTCCGCTTGCCCTCCCTGACAGACTTAGTTATATTTTTTTTGTTTAAATCTGTTTTTATTGTTTTCAATAGAGTCCTCAACGTCATTAAAGACTAAATACATCATATAAAGCTAACCATACATTGAACCATTTAACAATAGCACATCATCACTTTGGTTGCATAGAAGTAGTACAAACACATGTGTCGGTGCCACTGTCGGCTTAGTTTCAAGCGGAGCCTCGACAGGTTAGATACCATCATGCATTTATCACATGGTTCTATTAGTGTAGTATACAGAGTCTTTTCAAATGTGACCACATACGGAAGTGTACAGATGTTAAAGAATAATCACAAAGGCTAAAAAACAAACCTTCAAACCAGTAACAACAACATAGTCCGACTTTTCTAATTTTTGTAAGATGATGCTCCTCCACCATGCCCCCTTCCGTTACCCCCCGTAACCTCGACATCCCTCCTTATGTCTTGCCGCAAGCTGCCCCCCATCTCCAGCAATCACAACCATGCCTTCCCCAAGCGTCAGACGGCATACATGCTGGTATATGGTGTCACAGTTGTCCACTAACAGGCCATCTACCATTCTCCGGTAGGGCGCTACTCCCCCGTCCGGATCGCCCCTCCAAGCCCTCCCCTCCAGTGCGCGTCAAGGCCTGAAGCAGTCCCTCCCACTGTGTCACAATAGGTGTCTTCCGGAGCCCCAGCGTTTCCTCTCGGAGAATTGCTATTCCTTCTGCTTTAGCCCACGCTAGGAATGAATACCTCCATGCCTATATGTGTGGCGGGTCGCGTGCCTTCCACCACTTCGGTAGCAAACGCTTGGCTACTACCAACCCCAAATCAAGAAAGCGAGAGGAAACTTTAGTAGCCGGGTTACTGCGAAAGTGATGCAATAGATAAACAGGCCACTCAAAGGGTATGATGCGGCCTGTGCACATGCACAGGACCTCCCCTACAGCCCACCAATAGGAGTGTAGTTGTTAGAAATGGGGGTCTCTAGTTGGCAATGGCTGGCCACTGTCCAAGTAGGGACCCTTCTTCCTAAGTCAGAGTAAGCAGCCTACCCCCTTTGATAACCCCTGCTCAACCCGGTGAAAACGTAGCACGAGCAGCTAGGCTTATCTCAGAGGCAGTGTGTGAAGCATTTATGACCATACACAGTAATACAATGAGGAACACTACAAATGGACACCACTCAAGTAGTTATAAAAAATAGGTATATTTATATAGACTTAATCACAAGACCAATAACAGTAAAAATCCACAATACTAGAAAAATAGGGTTAATTTAAAAATGCTGCAAAAATAGTTCAAGGTGCACAAAATGATGTTCAGTTCTATGCAGTGGTCTCTGCGACCCTTTTACTCACAAGGTATCTGGATTCTGTAGCAAAGCAACAAAAAGGTCGCTAAAGAGTTGTAGCGATAAATTTCCTCACCCTAACCAGCGATGCCTTGAATCCTTACCACAAGGGAGGATGATGCGCTGGGTTGCAGGCAGGAGAAAGCGACAAACTTCTTCACGCTAAGCCGGTGATGCGATAAAATCCTTGCCGCTAAGGGAGGATGAGGCACCGAGCCTGTTGCGTGTGCGATCTTGCTGCGATAGAAGAAAATGGCGCTCCGCGAGGGAGCGACGATCCTGATGCGATGCGGGGAAAATGGTGAACGCTCGGCGTCCGCGCTGCGATGAACTTGGTGCGATGATTTTTGGTTAGCGAGCGCTTTGGGGCACGCTAACAACCAATGCGACAATCCTTGGGTTTAGCAAGCGTTTTCAGGCCCGACGTCAGGCGATTCAATAACTTGGGTGAGCGAGCGTTTTCAGACCCACTGACAGGCTCTGCGACGATCTTCGGGATAGCGGGTGTTTTGGGACCCGCTGACAGGCTCTGCGACGATCTTCGGGATAGTGGGCGTTTTCAGGCCCGCTGACGGGTGAAGCGATAATCTTCGGGATAGCAGGCGTTTTCAGGCCCGCTGACAGATGAGGCGACGATCTCCGTTAGCGAGCGCTCGGCGGCAGCAGAGTGACGATTTTTCTTACGCTCACCAGCTGCAGCGGCTCGCTAACGGGGGTTAGCGACGATTTCAGCACTCTTTTCTCAGCAGTAGAACTAGAGGCCCTGGAACTCACAGGAGCCTCACCTGCAGATAGAAATCCTCGCTGGGAGGACATAGGAGGCTGGTGGTGGAGTCTGGTGTGCCTGAGACTCCTGCAGGAGGCTAGCTCTCTTCTAGCCCTTGGGTGATTGCTGTAGCCACAAAATCAAAGTTCCTTCAAAGTCCTTTTCCTCTTCTTCCAAGTCCAGTAGTAACCACTGCAGGCCAGTCCAAGAAACAGCACACAAGCACAAGGACAGTCCTTCTCCTGCAGATTCCTGTAGTCACACTGACTGAGGTTCTTCTTGTTGTCCAGGAGCAATACAAATTGTAGGGGTTTGGGCACAAATATTTATACCCCCAAAGTCTTTGTTCTTAGGAGTCACAAGTCTCTGAACCCAGCCAGAACCAGTTCTGCCCAGCCCTGGAGCACTTTGTTTACCAGGCTGCATCCTTCCTTTCAGAAAGAGGGGGTCTGCCTTCAGAGGCACAGTGGGAGGTGGAGCCAGCATTCACCTTGCCAGGCACAGCCCTATTCAAGTGCAGGAGCTACCCCTCCCCTCACTCCAAGGCAGATCTCTCTATTCAACCCAGGTCTGACTCAGCCTGCCCTGTCCCTCCAAAACCAGACAGCCAATACACATAATAGCAGAGCACACTGGAAGGCTTAGGCAAGAAAGTACCTATACTCTAAAAGTGGTAGTTTCAAACACAGAATATAAAAATAACCCTCACTAAAAGATGTATTTTAATATTCTGAGCTCAGGCATACTAAATTCGTTTTTCTACCATGTTCTGTGGGTCAGTTAGGACTATAGGATGTAATAGCACAGACCTCCCATTCTGGCCTATGGAGAACAGGTAGCCTTACAGTAGTGAAAAACGAAATTGGGTGTAATTCACTACTAGGACATGCTACACACATCAGAGCATGTCCTATCTTACACATACAATGCACCCTATCATAAGGGTGTCTTACAGGATGCCAAGGGAAGGTTCAGGGGCTGGGAAGTGGGTGCACTTCACAGCCAAGATGGCAGTTCTGGACTGCACGCAGACACTGCAGTGGCAGGTCTGAGACACACTTTACAAGCTGCTTCTGTGGGTGGCACAAACCAGTGCTGCAGGCCCACCAGCAGCATTCGGTTTACCAGCCCTGGGCACACACAGGCCACGCTACTAGGGACTAACAGGTAAACCAAATAAGCCAATCATGGATGTACCAATTCACATGTCATCTTTACAAAGGGAGCATTTGCGCTGTGGCACTGAATGGCAGTGGCACAGCGCCCAGAGCATCTATAACCAGCAAAAACAGAGGAGACACCGCGAAAAATGGACGGGAGACTCACGCCAATGGTGCCAGGTCTAACAGTAGTTTACAACAGCTCCACAGCATGTGCACCAAACCAACTCCCAGCTCCGCGCAGCGAGGGCATACCGCGTCTGTGCGGTGATAATACTGATTGATTTTTTGGGTGTAAGGTATGCTCTGTGGGCTATAAACAGTTGTATTTGACGGAAGCGCATGTTTCTGGGTATACGTGTTGGGCTTTGTAGTATCCTGCCCCATTCCTTATCCTCTAGTGGTCGCCACAGGTCTATTTCCCATTTGTGGCGTAGTGGTTCCAGACTCACCACTGCGTGCGTGCGAAGAGATGCCGCAAACCATCGAACCAAGTGCCTGGCCCGCCCCATGACATAAAGGTACTGTATGGTGAGATGGTGGCTCGGCTCCTCTTTCATGTCCCCCATCTGGAGGTCAGTGTCGCAATTAATGCGCGGTGCCTTAGGAATTGCCCCGGCGGCTGCCCCATCTCTTCAACCAGGGATTCATATGGTATGAGGGCGCCATCCCGGTACAAGTCACCCATGGTCTGTATGTCAGCCTCGTGCCACTCCATGAGGGGAACAACCTTTACAACGCAACTTTTACAACGCACTACCTTTACAACGCATTTTTTACAACGCATAATCCATTACAACGCATGACATTACAACGCATGACACTACAACGCATTTTTAAAAACTACCTTTACAACGCATTCCATTACAACGCATACTACCATTACAACGCATACCATTACAACGCATAATATTACACTACACTATCCAACACTTACCCTACTGTTGCACCCCCTGGAGTTAGAATAGTAATTTTTACCCCTATACTATCCAACACTAACCCTACTGTTGCACCCCCTGGAGTTAGAATAGTAATTTTTACCCCTATACTATCCAACACTTACCCTACTGTTGCACCCCCTGGAGTTAGAATAGTAATTTTTACCCCTATACTATCCAACACTTACCCTACTGTTGCACCCCCTGGAGTTAGAATAGTAATTTTTACCCCTATACTATCCAACACTTACCCTACTGTTGCACCCCCTGGAGTTAGAATAGTAATTTTTACCCCTATACTATCCAACACTTACCCTACTGTTGCACCCCCTGGAGTTAGAATAGTAATTTTTACCCCTATACTATCCAACACTTACCCTACTGTTGCACCCCCTGGAGTTAGAATAGTAATTTTTACCCCTATACTATCCAACACTTACCCTACTGTTGCACCCCCTGGAGTTAGAATAGTAATTTTTACCGCTATACTATCCAACACTTACCCTACTGTTGCACCCCCTGGAGTTAGAATAGTAATTTTTACCCCTATACTATCCAACACTTACCCTACTGATGCACCCCCTGGAGTTAGAATAGTAATTTTTACCCCTATACTATCCAACACTTACCCCACTGTTGCACCCCCTGGAGTTAGAAAAGTAACTTTTACCCCTATACTATCTAATACTTACCTTAAATGCAATTTAATATTATGCGTTGTAATGGTATGCGTTGTAAAGGTAGTATGCGTTGTAATGGAAATGCGTTGTAAAGGTAGTTTTTAAAAATGCGTTGTAGTGTCATGCGTTGTAATGTCATGCGTTGTAATGGATTATGCATTGTAAAAAATGCGTTGTAAGTGCATGCGTTGTAAAAGTGTGCGTTGTAACGTCATACATCCCTCCATGAGTTCAGAAGGTGTGAGTACCCCAGGCCCGCTGGGGGAACCCTCCAATGGAATGGCCGGTGCATAAGGGATCAGCGCTCTGGTGAGGTAGAGACTGCGGCGGTAGCATCTATACGCCACCACCAGGAGAAGCGGTGTCAGCCCTGGGGCTCTGGAGGCTGGATGAAAAAATTTGGTAAGATCGTCTAGAGAGAAGGGAGGTGCGGTGGACGCGGTGTCTTCACGGCCTCTGTCAGCTAACCAGCGAGCTATCCACTGTAGTTGTGAGGCTAGATAGTAGTGTTCAAAACAAGGGGTCGCAAGGCCTCCTTGATCAGTGGGCAAGTACAGCTTAGCCAACGCCATTCTATGACGCGCGTTGCCCCAGAGGAAGTCGCTAATTAGGTTGGTAAGTGTAGTAAAGAAAGCCGCCGGAATATATATCGGCAGGTTAGCGAAATGGGATAGTAGGCGGGGCAGGATCACCATCTTAGTTAATGCGACCCTACCAGCAATCGTTAGTGGGAGCGTTTTCCAGAAGTACATTTGTGACTTGATGGCTGTCACGGCTCGACCCAGGTTGCCCTCGATAAGATCCACCGGTTGGCGATATATCTGGATTCCTAAATAGCGGAAAGTATCAGCTCTCCACTGCATCCTTATACCGCCCAGACTATAGCCCGGGTCCGGTGTGTCTCCCCCGAATGCATAAATGCAAGACTTGCCGACATTCACTTTGAGTCCAGACACAGAGGCAAAGTCACGTAACGTGCGCTCTAGTTGAGGCGGTATATTTCCGACGTCTCTTACGAAGACCAATAGGTCATCGGCATACAGTGACACCTGGTGTGTTGCATCACCTAGAGGTATTCCATCTCCTAGTGCTGTACAATAGATCAACCATTCGGAGAAATCCCGAGCCCAGCCCGTACCGCAACAGCACTGCCGCAAGATAGCCCCACTCCAGACAATCAAAGGCCTTTTCAAGGTCCACTACCGAAACTGGGGAGAGGCCAAAAGCAGTAGAGCTAGGCCTCTATATAATAGGTGGCAACAACATCGCTAGTACTGCAACAAGTCTTTGAACTCATATTTACTTATGAGGGCACATCTTGAAGGAAACAAAATGCGCCTAAGACCTTTGATTTCGTCGAATCAATCAAGAATTTATTTATTTTTGTTTTCATTTTTTACCTTCCATTTTCCAGAAAAATCAAAGCTTTAACTATCTCTTAATGCATCGTGTTAAACAAAAATTCATTACACCATTCATCTATTCACTTCACTCATTCGAATCATACATCCCATTCACTGTTCACATTCAACCATTCTAAAACATACATAAACTTAATTATCCAGTTTTAAATTTAAAGACAATCGTAAGATTCTTTTTATCTTTGTCTAGGCCACAGAAACAATACTATACAAATTAGTCTCTATATTCAACTCTTTTTAGTGGATTTGAAATTCTTATGGCCGCAAAACAAGGTCTACCCGTTTCGAAACCCCTTCATTGCTGGGGCTCTCATCAGGACCTCGGTAAGATGATAGATCAGCCGATCTACGAACGGAGGAATATTGTTCTCTTGTATTTAAGACCAGAATGTATCTTTGGTGGTTTGTGACTTGAATGACCGTAGCTCTAAATACGTCGAAGGAAGGATTTTTTCAATGTGGTCTCTTTCCCGCTGAATCTTTCCATCGTGTGTTAGAATTCTTTGCGTTGTATCCGGTGGTTAGTTCATGCCGTAACTGATCACGTCCATCAGTTACGGCATGAACTAACCACCGGATACAACGTAGAACAATATTCCTCCGTTCGTAGATCGGCTGATCTATCATCTTACCGAGGTCCTGATGAGAGCCCCAGCAATGAAGGGGTTTCGAAACGCGTAGACCTTGTTTTGCGGCCATAAGAATTTCAAATCCAAGGAGGGTGTTTCATTTATCTCAGTATATCCCCTCCTCCTCCAGTATCCAAAAAAACCAAGAACACAGATGCTGACAAACAGTGTTCTACTTGCATGAGCTGCCCGTGCCAGAGTCCGTTGTGATAGAGCTATGTCATATAATGTCATCTGCAGTTTGTGGGGTTACCACTGGCAGGCCAAGGTCCTCTGATGCGTCTGTTGCAGGGGATGAGAAACCGCTGGGTGTCAGGATGTTGCACGCGTAGGAGTACGGCCTCTCTGGGAGATTTGGGGAGCCGTGAGTTGTGACTGCCTCCAGGGCGTGCTGCCTTTCCCTCCGCATGTCTTCCGGACTCGGGGCTGATGTCCCAGGCTGCATCTTCCTCACTATCCCCTGTTGCCGCCGCCTCCGGTGCCGCCTGCTGGTTTGATTGTCGCCATCTGGGCCAAAGGGCCTCACTCCCGACCACAGGCCCGATCCCTCCAGCCAGTCCCACGTCTCCTCGGGTGAGTCGAAGAAATGGGTCCCCTCTTTCGTGACCACTCGTAGCCGGGCTGGGAATAACAGCGAGTAAGGCAGTTCCAGGGCTCTGAGTTGACGTTTCACCACTGTGTAATTGCTCCTACGCCTCTGCACCAGAGCGGTATAGTCTGGGAAAAACATAACTTGACTGCCGCTCACCTTAAGGGTGTCCATCTTGCGTGTCTCGCGGAGTACCGCATCTCTGTCCCTATAGTTGAGCAGTTTAAAAATGAACGGTCGCGGTCTGGCCCCTGGTGAGGGTTTCTGCGCCGGGATGCGGTGAGCTCGTTCGACCGCAAACTGCATTGACAGTGTTCCTTGCGGCAGGAGATCGCGCAGCCAGCGTTCCGTGAATTGCTCCGGGCTTCTACCTTCTTCGCCTTCCGGCAGGCCCACCAAGCGGATGTTATTGCGGCGGGAACGGCCTTCCACCTCTTCCGCTCTGTCTTCCAGTTCATGGACACGGTCTATCAGGTCTTGCAGTGCCGCTGTATGACTTTGCGTGACAGGCTGCAGCTCTGACAATGTTTGGCCTTGCGTGGTGACTTTTTCCGCCAGCTTACGGTGGTCCGCGTGAAGAAGAGTGAAGTCTGAGGTGACCTTATCTATTCTGGTTTCCAAAGAGGTCCTTGTGTGTTCCAATGCAGCACCTATCTTTTCCACCACTGCCAGCACTGAGTCCATTTTGGCTGCAAGGGCTGTGGACGTCGGCTCTGCCGCCCCTCCAGTAGTCATGTTTGTGGAGTCCAGCATGCCCGCGCGCGATGGTCCCTGTTGAAGTTTGGCTCTCATTCGGCCCATCACAATCTGCTGCGCCGTAGGCATTCGCGGTTTGGCATCAGGAAGGCAGCGAGCCCGCGGCTTGATTGCGTTCAGGGAGTGTCTCTCCCGTTTAGGCTGCACGTATATTAGGACCAGTCGCGGAAGTTCGTAATAGTTTCACTAGTCTCTGCCGTCTATGCGCCGGGCGCATGCACCGACCCGTGGGGCCTACTCGCCAGCTCCCCTCCAGTTGCCTGCTGCGAGGGTAATGTCACCCCCGGCGTTCCTGCGATGCTTAGGCCTCAGCAATCCAGAGTGACCAGGTGCGGGCTGCCAGTCTGTGCAGTTACAAGGCGGCGCCAATGCTGAGTTCCCCAAAGGCAGTGGCCCATGTGAAATCCGGCGTTTACAGCGGCAGTATCTTCGATGCTCAGAAGCAGGGCCTGCCGCCTGTACACCTATTTCGTACCTCCACCACGCTCTTCAATTGCTGCAGAAAAGTCCTTCGGGACACAGTGTGCTCACCCTGTTATGTGCCTGTGTCACCGCGCGCTATTGACTGCGTCAGGGCCCCCGTGAAGGCTACCTAACCCGCACCAGTCAGGGATTACATTGCTTGGCGTTGAATGCAGCTTCCCGCCTGCACTGGGATAGTCCTGTTAGGGCTCGCAACTCCTCAGTACTGTGGTCTCCTTTCCCACGGGCGTTAGTACGCACCTGCGACTTGTGCACCGCAGTCCGCCACAGCTCCCAGCCGCCACAGCCTTGTTCTCAGGTCTCCCCTTGCCCAGTGCTGCCCCCGCCAAGCCTTAACTTAATGTCTGGTGGTGGTCTGCCCCGTGCACTGTCCTGTAGCGCTACGCTCCACACTCACTGCGTACGCGGTACCATGTCACCGCCGGCACTGTCTCCTGCGGACCCCTGGTTCCTGGGTCCTGAGTGGTGCCTCCATCAGATGCAGGATCTCAACATGCAGGGGGGAGCAGGCCACACTCCCGCAGCCACCACGCTACCGCCACCGGGCTCCTCACAATGCCGGTGCAATAAATTGCCCCGCCTCTCGCTCCCCGCTTCACCGTCCCTCTGCACCACTACGATGATTCCACCAGGAAGGGGGGCGGTCGGGGTCGACATTCTCTGCGTTCAGCAGCGTACTCGCCGCCTAGCTTCACAGTTGATCGGCCCGGGTAGCGGGCTTGTAAAGCCACTGGGGTTCTTCCCTAAGCGCTGGCGGCCATCTTATGATTCAAAGTGCCCGTGCGCGGGCTGCAGCGAACCACGCCACGCGGCCACACTGTCTCCGCCGCAGTCCCAGGGGGGCTCACCGGGAGTAGGACACCTTCCGCTGTCGGGCCCCCGCCAGTAGAGTCGCGGATGGCGGTTTCCCGGGAGAAATGACCGGATTATTGTGCAATCGCCGCTAGAGCATTACGGGCTTGCGTCGGCCATGTTGGCTAGCTAGCCACGCCCCCCTGACAGACTTAGTTATGATGGCTTGCAATTGTGTGAGTGCACGGTGGTGGGACACCATGTGTCCAAATTGACATACTTCGGAAATGCGTGGAAGACTCAACATTTTCCCTCCCGCTATGCCTTGAAACCATGTGAGGCTCAGTTTTGAGCAGGCGTCCAGCGCCTTATCCGTCTCAACCAACAGTGTCGGATATTTGAGCTTCGCTGTACAGGCAAGAGTTGGAGCACGTTGTAGGCCCAGGTACTGTGTATCCCACTGCACACAACAGAATGGGAATTGTTGTTCCATAGCCAACACTTCCTCAGGGCTATACACAGACTACCTTTTATGTTCCAAGACAGTCAACACCCTAAATGGCATGTGACATTACTCATCCCCACATCTTTGTGTAATTTCACAGACATTCATTCCAAAAAGAGATGTGAATTGTAAGGGTAGTACTCCCCTGGGGTGGTCTGTAGGTGATGAGTATGTGTGCATATAAATCCGACAATAAGGGTGGGCATGATGTGCCCAACTCACACGTGTGGCTCCCAAAGTGCTGTGGGGGAGTAGGAGTGCAGCTCCACCTTATCCAAATAGACATGTCTTGTTGTTCCGCATGTAAGCATGCTGGGTGTGAGATTGTTGGAATTTGACTTTCATATCGTCCATGGCTTTGCTTGCGGCTTAGGGGGCAGCTCTCCCTCTGCCTTGTGATTTGCCGATCCCGGTCGAGTCTCCAAGTCAAGGTTGTCAGAGCAGCAGTTCCTCTTGGGGATGTTGAGGTTGACTCTGTCATGGATGTCTTTGTGGCTGATGATGTGTAGTGAATTGAATGTGTGTGTGAGTAGTTAGCGGCTTACTTTCTCCTTATTGGAGCTACATTGGATGTTCTGTATGTGTTGCTTCTTGTGTTTGGGATGTGGTTTATGAAGACAGGTGTGTCTGCAGCTTTCAGGCTGTGTTATAACTTGTGTAGTGGCGTTTTGTATCTCCCTGCGTAGATTTTGTTGCAGTAGTCCAGTCTGCTATGGATGAGTGCGTTTGGGCCAATTTTTATGCTTCCTGGGGTTATCCGTTGTGATGGATTAGGTTTGGTCTGTAGACAGCTGTAGCATGCAATGGAGTAGATCTGGCTGGGCAGGATGATGGTGTACTTGGGATGATGCCAAACTTGTGTGCATGGTCTGTCAGTGAGGGCGGGCTCACAAGGGATGTAACCATCAGAGGTTGTCCCATGCGGATGTGGATGGAGCGGAGATGAGGAGGTCAGTCTTCTCACAGTTGATCTTTATGCCGAGGTGTGTCATCCAATCTGCTAGTTCCGACATTCATTCCTGGGAGCTGGATTTTGTGTCTTCTGCGTTGTTCGTGAGGGGGAGGATGAGCTGTGTGTTGTCTGTGTGGGATGATATGCTTACCACGTGCTGTCTAGCAATGGCAGTGAGTGGGGACATGTGCATATAGCAAAACGTGTGTCTTAGTGACACTCCATGGAGGGCTTTTCCTCGTATCCCCTTGTGGTGGTGTCTGGCATGTGGGGTGTGGTATGTGAGAGGGTGTTTGTGGCTGCATAGAGGTGTAGTCGGATGTGTTGTCCACAATGTGACACAGGTCAAGTGGCATGCATATTTAACCATTGTCAGTATGGTGTACGTTCTTGGTGCTGTGCTTGATACCCAAACAAGACTGGGAGAGGTCCATGATGGAGTTCTCTTCAATGTAGCCAGTCATCTTGGTGTTTATATGTCTTTCAGTGACTTTGTCCAACACGGGGTGAAGGGAGATGATCAGATAGTTCGTCTTGTCTGTTTGGGTCATACTGCCAATGAGCTGATTTGTTCAAAGTAGAGACCGGTCTGGACGGTTTTTCTGAAGGTGTCCAGAGATGGTGTGCATGTGAGCTCTGCTGGTGGCTCATTCAATGTTTTGGATGCATGCAGAGATATATTTTCAGGCTTGGCACTATTTCACACCCAAATTTCACATTTGCACCCAATTTAGGACCCATATTTCCGATTTGAGCCCCATTCAACGCCCACTTCTCAGATTTGAGCAACATTCCACGCCCAATTTTCAGATTAGTCCTGAAACTTTAACACCAAATTAACCATGAAATTCATTATTTGGCCCATGAAATTTCAATTTTTAATGATAAGTACACCCTGTGAATCACAGTTTGCGTGCTATTTGACACAACCATTGATGAATTGTGTGCCAGATTTTATTCCTTGTAAAGTCAAGTTGTGCACGATTGACACCCTATTAACTCTCTGTGATGATGAAACATACACACCAGGATTTTCATTGTGGACTCTTACTAGCATTTATTGTACAATGGTAACATTTCATAGTGATATACTGATGCAGGAAAGTAACTTGTCTTGCAGACAGGGTATGTGTGTTGAGTTTGTTTATTGTCACAAACAGTTCTTGAGGCAATTTTCCATATACATATCTTTGTTTTTGTCAGTCACAATGTGATGTGCTCAAGTGAAATAATTGTTTATTATGCTGTCCCTTCGGGCAATTCCAGCAGCAGTGGCTGTGGGGTGTGGGCCACCTCATTGATCTTCGTCATCATCTTGGTCATCGGCCGGTGCTGCAGGCACTTCGATCCAGGGAGCATTTGTGCGGACACAAATGTTGTGCAATACACAACATGCTATTATTATTTTGTTGACCATTTCTGGGCTGTGCAGCAGTTTGCCACCTGTAATGTCCAGGCAACGGAAACGTGACTTGAGCACGCCAAATGTACGCGCCACGATCCCACGTGTGCGTCGATGTGCAGCATTGTACTGCCTCTGTGCCTGGGTGGTGGGGTTTCGGATTGGTGTCATCATCCACGGGCAGAGAGCATATCCTTGATCACCTATGAGATGTAATAGGGAGATGTGTACATGATTCATTAGGCATACTATGTTGGCAGTGTTGACATATTTTGCGATTGGTCTTTTTGCTCTATTTTGACTTAGGTTAGACATGTGTTGCTTTTGGCTATTTAGCGGCATCAATGCTGAGTACATTGCCTCAGTGTTGATTCTCCAACCATCCTTTTTGCTGGTGTTTGCTGCACGGTTGCATAAGTGTCACTACAAGTTTCCAAAATGGGAATGATGCCTGCACAATAACCACAGACACCGACAGGCAGTCTGGCTCTCCGAACATCTAGCCATGGCACTGATCCACACTCGTTGCAGTCACCGCCATATGAATGTTCAAATGACATAGGTCACACATGGCACAGCTGACATTCAGACATGCATCTCATGCTGATGGCAGACCTGTGACACCACACAAGCCATGCAATTGTATGTTCCGAGGTAATACGGAGGAACAGACCACAGCCACCTCACCTGCAGGGCCCACTGGGTACAGTGAAGGTTGGCACAGACCATCAACAATGACTTGTGACACCACATAAACTTACTGGCCTGCGTCATCTGTCACTAGCATAGCATTAGACTCACATGACACAACTTCTCACAATCATTTTCAATATGTGGTTTCTTCAAAAAGATCAGACTGTCCACACACTTCCCCATGCTGATACACATGGCATGGCTCACCTTTGCACACTTCTTAGCATTTGTAATGGATTAGCATTTGAAAGTTCAATTACAACTCACAAGTAGTGACCGAATACACATCCGCTTACTCATCAGGCAACCACATGACACACCATATGACAAGGTTGAGGCTGAGAAATATTTGTGGCAGAGTGAGAGAGGAGATGCTACTAGACACCATCAACAGCAGCATCCAACAACACTGCAGTCAACACCAATGGTGCAATATGGTGGTTTTATGACACATTTTTCAGCCTATGCATGCACATTTGCCACATTCTGCACATCCTACAATCAAAGTGCATTGTTACAACCTTGGTCACGACAGACCGCAGTCTTGACACACTGATTGTACATGTGTGAGTACATGTGAAACATTGGGTCACCCTAATAGGTCACCGGCAACAAGCACTGCAACATGATCATCTTCATCAACCATGCGACCACACACCGGACTGGGATACCAGTCCGGATGACTTTAATAAGGTAAATGGATAGCCAGGTACTGGGGGTTACTCTACACCATGGGTACTCACATACTTTCTCTCTGGTCCAAAATTTGCTGTGTGGTTTGTGTCCCTGTGGCACACGGGTGCATGCGGGGTCAGTGGGGAAGGGGGCAGGGCTAGTGAGAAAGGGAACTGACCATGTGGTTGGACACAGGCCCCTGGTGCGCACACCCTCGGTCACTGAGCCACCAGACCTGGCATACACACATCTCTCTCTCTCACTGTCTCTCTCACTGTCTCTCTCACTCTCTCTCTCTCTCTCTCTCTGCCTCCCTCTCTCTGTCTCCCTCCCCCGCTCTGTGTCTCCATCCCTTGCTCTATCTCTCCCTCCCTCGGTCACCCTCGGTCTCCCTCCCTCTGTCGCCCTCATCCCTCTGTCTCCCTCCCTGTGTCTCTTTGCCTCTCTCTCCCTCTGTCACCTCCCCCCCTGGCAGCCTCGGCTGGGTTCAGCTTCCTGAGCACACACACAGCCACATCCCAGTACTTCACAGGTCTTTCATGGACCATTTACTTGTTAAATATTTTTTGTTGTGTTTCACCTCTTGGTGCACATGCATCTCCACTCTGTCTATCGCTGGACTCGTACAGCCCCCATGGTGCAGAGTCTCTCAGAGTCCGCGCTGTTGCGGCAGTGTTTGGTGGCACTCTTCTGAAATCTGCAGACATGGCACACAGGTACAATGTCTGCAAGGTCCACGGCCCAACAAGAAAGTCTTACCAGGCCGCTGGCAGCACGTGGGCCATACTGTGAGTAGCCGTGCTAAACACAGTGGAGCCCTTATACCTCATCTTCGTACACAATACATCAACATGTGCCCATGCATTTTGTGCCCCCCCCCCCCATCAGTACCTAGGCAATGTATTTACATCCTCCCTCTAGATGGGTCAACATGATTGTGTTTTTTGTGCATGTGGTGTGTTCAGTTGGTACTTACCGACAAGCAATGCATTTCCATATATGCCATCCTGGAAGCGCTGGTTTATGATGCATTGTCGGAAGATGAATGCATCATGCACACTCCCTGAAAATTTGGCAACGACATTTGTGAACAGTCCGCGGTGGTCCACTATTGCCTGCACATTCATTGAATGGGTGTGCTTCCGTTTGCGGTAGATGTGTTCGCTGTCCGCAGGGGGCACAGATGGTACATGTGTGCAGTCAATTGCACCGATTACCTGTGGTATGCCTGCAATGGCATGGAATCCTTGCTTGATGGCAATCTGCTCCTGCACAGTGTTGGGGAAGTATAGGTGCTGCGGAATAAGGCTGTGTATGACATCCAAGACAGTGGGGAGGAAGGTTGAGAAGGATGCCTGTGATACGCCACCGACTCTGGCTGTTGTTGGTTGGAATGTCCCAGAGGCCAAGAAGTGCAGCACAGCGAGCAGTTTTGTCTGCGGAGAGATATTGGTTGTCCGCTGTGTTGGTGGCGTCAGCCTGTGGGCAATGAGGGTCCGGATGTGCAGGATGGATGTCCTTTTGAGCCTGTAGTGGGCTATGACTTCCTCTGGCCTTAAGTCTGTGAGGTAGACACGTCTGCGCAGTGAGCGCTGTCTTCTTCGTCGCTGCATGGGTGGTGGTGGTCCTGGTGGTGGTGGCATTGGCGGTAGTTGTTGTTGCTGCATACGTGGGACTCCAAGCTGCATGATGACTATCTCCAAGGCTTCGGTGGCTGTTCTGGGAAGGCTCAGGCCAACTCTCCCTTATATATACCCACTTATCTCCAGTTTAAGTCAGGTTTTTATCAGGTGTTAAAAACTGGAGTTAGCGAGAGTTAGCGTGCGTTTTTTTGTAGCTAAGCGTTTTGGAGATAACCTTGTTAATATGGAGAAGCTGTGTTAGTGACTTTTTTCGTGAAATTGCAGTCAGGAACACCTACTTTGCATGTCATTAGCGATAATTATCGCTGGCTTGAAAGGCGATAAAAATCCGGTAGCTATCGCCGAAAAACTCACGCCAACAGGGGTTAGTGTCGCCTTGTTGATAAAGCGATAAAATTATCGCCGCTTTATCGCCCTAAAGCGGCGATAAAAAATTATCGCCGCCTTGTTGATATGCCCCTAAATACTTTGTACACCTCACAATCGGCATACTGGGGTACCACTGTAATTCCTTACTATATGATACTAAGGTACACAGGGCATCGGTACACCAGAGTTCTCCCATGGGCTGCAGGATGTATTTTGCCACCCATGGGAGTCCATGCGAACTGGGTCTGCAGAGCTGCCATCGCAGTCTGCATGAAATGGTGCATGCACCATTAACTTTAGATATAAGGTTCTCCTTATATCCTGGTAACTGCACTTTAAACCTATAAGTCATCCTGGGGTAGGCCCTTCAGTCTAAGGGCAGGGTGCATGGTTCTAAGTGAGTGGGTACCCCTTCGTGAGCAGAGGTACCCTTACAAACCCAGGACTAGATTCTCTTGGCTTTGTGAGTGCGGGACAGCCTTTTTAAGACATGCAGTGGACACTGGCAAGTCGAGATATCCAACTACATAATGGCTGCCCCAAACTTGGTCATGTTTGGTATCAAACATGTTGGAATCATGCAACTACACCGATTCTGGTGTTAGGTGCATGATACCATGTACTGGGGGCTCCTTAGCGGACCCCTCTAATACCTACCTGTGTAGCCTTACAAGGTCTGCCTGCCAGCCCACACTGCTGCCGGCCCTAGACAGTGTTCTGCCCCCCTTCTGATGAGCTTATCTTGGACAGAGGAAGCAGAACAAAAGATTTCCTGCAATGGAGAGGCACAGGTGCTTTTTGCGCTGGAGAAGGAAGACTGGATGGTTTTGATCGATTTACAAGATGCATATTTTTACATTCCCATTCTGAAATAGGATGTATCTCCGTTTTATGGTGGCGTCTAAGCGTTATCAGTTTGCGGTCCTTCTGAGTGGTCTTACTTCCACGCCTTAGGTCTTCACAATGGTGATGGTAGTGGTGGCGGCATATCTCGGAAGTTTGGGGATTCCAGTATTACCGTATCTGGACGATTGGCTGATCAAAGCTAAGTCGCCAGAGATGGTGTTGCGCCATTTGCGGTTGACTGCACAACTGTTGTTCAGCCTAGGTTTTTCAATAAATGTACCCCAGTCTCACCTGGAGCCCTCTCAGCACAACCTGTTCATAAGGGCAGTACTGGACAAAGTTTTGGTTTCAGTCCTGAAGGTCTTGCTCCTGCTCTGTCAGTTGGCTTCCTGCATTATGTTGGTCAATCATGCACGCTGACAGATGAGGGCCCTTTAGTGGTGCCTCCGCAGAACATAGTTTCATCACAACAGAGATCTCAAGGAGTTGGTCAAGACCTCCAGAGACACTGTGGTGGATCTTCAATGGTGGGGTGTGTCTGGCAATCTGTCTGAAGAGAAGCTGTTTCATCCTCCACATCCGGTGGCCACAGAAATAACAAATGCCTTCACTTTAGGGTATGGAGCTCATCTGGGGGATCTGGAGATCAAAGGTCTTTGGTCTCCAGAAGAAGAAATTGTTGTATATCAATCTTCTGGAACAGCGAGTTATATGTCTGCACTCAAGGCCTTCCTCCCTTCCCTTTGCTGTCAGTCAGTTCAAGCCTTAACAGACAATACTACCGCAATGTGGTATATAAACAAACAAGGAGGAGTAGGGTTGCATCTTCTTTGCAGAGTAGCTCTGCAACTCTGGTCCTGGGCTCAGTTGTTTGCCACTCACAAGAACAGGCCCTGCCCGTCGTTCTGCAGCCTCCAGTACCCGATGCAGGGAGCACTGGGGGATGCGTTTCATTTTGGACTGGGGCTCCCAGCTACTTTACGCGTTTCCCACATACCTTGATTCCTCTGGGTCTGAGGGCAGGTTCTACACCCCCACCGCCAGAGCCTGCACCTTCATGCCTGGAGATTGAATGGGGCATCCTGAGTTATTTCTCTCTGCCATCTAATGTGGTGGATGGTATTTTAGCGGTCACAAGACACTCCGCCAAGACAGTCTATGCTGGCAGAAAGGCGAAATTTGGAGACAGGTCAATTGATCCTTTGAAGGCACATTTGTTGGAAGTTTTGCGCTTTCCCTGGTGCACCAAGGTTGTGCGGTTGCTACGATTAAGTGATATTTGTCTGCCTTAGCGACATTCCTTTGCTTGACGGATCAACCTTCCCTTTTTAAACCCCATATAGTTTTAAGGTTCATTAAGGGGCTTACTAATAGGTTTCTTCCCACTACGTTTATTATGCCGCAGTGGTATCTTAATCTAGTGCTTACATATCGTATGTGTTCTCCTTTTGAAGCCTTACACAGTTGCCCGTTGAAAATTCTTACTTTTAAAACTAAATTTTTTGTAGCAATAATCTCTGCTAGAAGGGTGAGTGAGATACAGGCCGTTAGTACTAAGCCTTCTTTCACGACCTTTCATGTGGATCTGTTGGTGCTCGGAACGAGAGCTACTTTCCTTCCAAAAGTGGTCACCCTCCCCTGCATCCATCGAAGGAGGAGGAGAGATTACATCGTTTGGACCATTAGAGGGCTGTGAGCTTCCATATAGGCAGAACTCGTTAGTTCGTATTGGATGACCAGCTGTTGGTTGGCTATGTGGGCAAAATGAGAGGGAAAGCAGTATACAAGAGGACTTTTTTCAGATAGATAATCCTGTGTATCAAGATCTGCTGCGCCATGGCTAAGTAGAAGCCACTTGAAGGTATTCAAGCTCATTATACTAGAGCTAAGTCTTCAACTTCTGCTTTGGCTGGAGGTATCCCTGTGGTAGACATTTGCAAAGAGGCAACTTAGGCCTCCCCCCACACTTTTGCAAAGCATTATTGCTTGGAATTGGAAGTGAGGAGGGACGGTGTAAGGTGGACTCCATTCAACCCCTGCCAACTCTAGATGAGGATGACATACCTTGGCATGTCTTGTTAAATGAACCCTTACAGGAGAAATCCTCTTTCTTCCCACAGCCTCTCGGTAACTCTCCTAAACATACAGGCAGCTCTTTCCCTCCCTTGTGACCTACATAGGGAGCGAGTCACGTGCAAGACCTGTAACAAATCACAAAGCGACGTGTCCCTTTTAAGACCCATGATACTGAACCAAGGGGGGAGGAACGTGGAAGAGAAAGGCGAAGGCAACGCATGAGGAAGAGACCAGCTTGCTACGGAGAGCCATAACCTACCGGCCTTTTAATCAGGAGCAGAAAGACTGACTCGGTCCAGCCACTCCTCACCACACTGTGCCAACATAATGTTCAAAGAGTCCTGATGACAACCCGGAAGACGCTGAAGACAACCCAAGTCAGCGCCATTATTGTGGACCCAGGAGGGTATCTTCATCTAAGCCCCTGGCAGAACCCACTGTTCAGTCATCTGTATGAAGAAATGTGGCTTAGCAAGGTACGGGGTCGGCTGCTGGGTTGGATGGAGGCAGGCAGCTCTTAATGGGAGTGTGGGAGGAAATGGGGTTCCATTAAAAAGGGGCAAGTTCTCTACCGTTTTCCTAAACGGGGTCATGCTAAGCAGGGCTGGACTGGGAACCAAAACCGGCCCGGTTTTGCCAGGGGGCCAAAATCGGGCCCCACCCTGGAGGCCCACCGGGGAAACGCCCAGTGTCTGCTACAGCCAGTCCGGCCCTGATGCTAAGTGACTTGCTAATCTTCCGAAGTCTAATCTGAATAACTACGTGGGCTACGTTATTTACTTTGCTTCCGTAACACACTTGATTCTGAACAGGTTCTTTGTCTTTATCTGAGAAAGGTCACTATGACTGAAGCACTAACCTTCAGAGGACTAGATTGAATAGCTAGACGACCTACTTGTTTATGTATGGGTGTGGGTGTCTATCGAGTCACCCTTCTGAGACGCGCTCTCTGTTTTATGAATACGTAAAGAAGCAGAGGACGTGAAAGGACTCAACCCTGACCTTTTCTTTTGTTTGAGGATGGATTCCAGCCAGGCAGCTGGATTGCAAGAGACCAGAACAACGGAAATAAGATGGAGAAGAAGAGAAGATTGTATCATTTTGATTTCAATAAAGAACCATTTTGAATAGACAACATGTTGTTTGAGTTTAAGTTCAGCTTAAATTTGACAGACGTCCATTTTGCATTCTCTGTTTTACAGGATTTTTTGGTATAGGCAGGCAGGCACCCACCACCGAGTGCGGACTGCTTGAGGATTCTCTTCAAAAGGTGGGGGGTCCACAGCTAGATGTATCCATCAGAATAACAAGTTACTTACCTACGATAATTATTTTTTCTAATGGATACAGTATCTATGTGTGGATTCCTCACTGACCCACCCGCCTCCCCGTTGCCTGTCAGCATATACCGAAAAGGAGTTTGGTTGTATTTCATGTATGGCGTTTTCAATAGGAATGCAATGAAGTTCATGGATATGCTATTGTATATAACTTTTAAATGCTTTTTTGTTATATTTATAAATGTATAAGATTGCGCTGGTCAGTACCGTATGCTATGTATGTTATGGCATTGGTGTTGTTAGTTCACACGTTTGCCTCGAAGGCACGGAAAAAAATGGGTGGAAACCGACGTCAGCACCCGACAAGGGCTTCTTATAGCTCTGATTATGTCACAAGGAGTCGCAGTATTGTGATGTCCTCATCGATGTGGGAGAACTAGAAAGAAAAGTTTCTGTGGAATGCGGCGCCTTGGGGGACATTCAAATGGTGAGGAAACCACAGGTAGATACTGTATCCACCAGGAAAAGCATTACCGAAGGTAAGTAACTTGTTCCTTTTTGCTTAATACCAGTTTCCACAGATTGTTTATAAGCTATATAGTTTTATCGGTAAAACTGATGTAAGTAAGATATGTTGTGGCCATTTCAATAGAAAATGTGCTGTTTGTGAATGACATGCTTTAGTAATCTATTTATTAAAAGTGAGTTTTTAAACATGAACTGAGAAACATTCCTGCCCACTCCCTGATGACAACACTATTAGCTTACTAAGAGCCAAGTCAGGGCTCATGTGTACCCTATACGTGGGCTAGATTCTTATCATACATGGAGCAAAAGTTCAGTCTATTATATCAAACAAAAGAGTATTTTGTATAGCAGAAAAGCGGAACGCTCATTTGAAGGTTCTCTCTTAAGTGATAATGAAGAAAAAGAGTGCTCTGTAAAATAAAATATGCCTAGGATCACACAATTTGAGAGCAATTTATGGGTCAAGTACATTACGGTTAGGTTGAGTAGATTATTCAGGTCACTAGACCTGCAGGTCGGGTACAATGTGTTTTTTTAATGTCTTTCTTGAGAATTTGTTCAGGATACTTAAAGCAGTATGGCTCAGCAATTAGCAATATATATACAATTTTAACAAAAGAAGTACAAACCTTACGGCAGCGAATTTATGAGCAGTATTGCCGACTAATCATTGCCTCAGTTCAATTTCCACTGAGCATTCAGTAGCATCTCCTTTGACATAAACTATGTATAATTATTACCAAAATAAAACATGCAAAATCTATAATACTAAGTAGCAATTATGGTTAAGCAGTAGTAGTGCTATAGTCTCAGTGCCCCAGGCAGCACCAGGGGGCGGGGCAGGGCGGTGACCCCTTCACACCATCAATCATACACATCCATCTTGAGGGCTCCCCCCACCACTTGGAGCGAGCGCATAGTAGCATCTCCACCGTGTGCCTGCTTGTCCATGTCCCCTCCTTATCCCCATCTACATGTACCACTCTGTCTTCGGCCAGGAGCCCGCCTATCTATGACTCCGCATGGGGGTCCCCAGTACCAAGATCTGGGTTGACAAGCGGTGAATCATCCCTCAGTGGCACCACATTTATTAGACATTCCAGCATGTTTCCCCATATTTCTAGGTCTTGTCTGCATGCTTGTCCATAGCCACTAATCGCAGACGTCGTTCCTCTGCCACCCCGCCCCCTTCGTGCGAAGTCGTTCAGCAATTTGTTGAAGTTGGGGGGCCTGAGTTGCGCCCAGTGTATGGCCAAATGCCACTAAGCCAGTAGCAATCCCAGCTAGGCGAATCTGTGTCTCATTTTAGCCCCTCTTTTGGGTTTTGGGAGCACACCCAACAGGCAATCCTTGACCGAGAGGTCTAACTGTATGCGCGTCACTCCGGCAATGTCTGTTGCTCCCCTTCCCAGTAACTCTGCAGCCTACTGCACTTTTGCATGTTGGGTAACATTTTTAGGATTTTTAGAAGCCTGGCCATAGTTGGCTCTGTTACTCAGGCTTTTCTGAGGATATCTAAATACTTTAATGCACCTTGATTTTGACGGGGAAAGACTTTTTGGCCAAAAAGCAGACACCACTTTAGAAAGGTTCAAGGAGAGTCGAGTTACAGCTTGAACTTTAGGTCTCCAAACATCAGGGATACGTGCCTTTTGCAAACTAGTACCTTTTTCTAGATGCTATCCTTAAAAACTGTAGCAATTTTTAACAGTTACCCAGCAACAAAAGCCCAATGATTCCCTGACAATCCACTCAAGAACTTACCGGTATCCTGCAGAAGGAATGTCAGCCTGCTGCAGAAGGGAGCAGTGGAGTTGGTGCCAGATGAGGAACAAGGATAGAGGAGCTACTCTTGGTATTTCCTGATCCCCAAAAATGACATCGATCGCCACCCGATCCTAGACCTCAGGCTATTGAATTTCTTCTTGTGCACAGGAAAAATTCAAGATGCTATGTCAACCTCAGATCCTTCTGGCACTGGATGGTATCTCTCATCCTGCAGAATATCTTCTTTCACACCCCAATTACACAGTCTCTCAAGAAGTTTCTGCTGTTCATGGTGGACTACACTCACTACCAGTTTGCAGTCCTTCCATTCCGCCTGATATCAGCTCTGAGTCATCATCAAGGTGATAGTTGTGGTGGCATATCATAAAAGGAGGTTGGTAGTTGCTGTGTGGCTCTATTTCCTTACCTCCACAACTAACTGCTGAAACCCGGTTCTCGGTAGATACTGTTGCACCACTTGTAAAGGACAACACCTCTATTGTTCGACTTAAACTTTTCAATCAATGTATCCAGGTCTCACCTGGAGCCCTCCCGGTGCCTTCCTGTTCATAGAGGCGGTACCGTATTCTGAGCATTCCTCATCCACAGAGGATTCCGTAATTTCAGTTTGAGTCTGATGTTCCAACCGGGTGCTCGTATTCCAGTCCTGACAGTTCTGTGCCTGCTCTGTCTGCTGGCCTTCAGCGTTTTTTTGGTCACTCGTGCATGCTAGTGCATGAGGGCTCTTCAGTGCTACCTTCAAAAACAGTGGTTCCAACACAAGGGAGATCTATAGACTCCATCGTGATCTCCAAGGACAATTCAGTGGATTTAGCCTGTTGGGAAACAGAAGAGAATCTCTTGCGATGAAGTAGCTATGATAGACTCCTCTACAGTGGGTGGGACACACATCCTAAGGTTCTAGAGAACAGAGGCCTCTGCTCTCCAGAGGAGCGGAGTTTACACTTCAGTTTGCTAGAACTACGAGATATTTGGCTTGTGCTCAAGAGCTCCCTCCTGTCACTCTGTGGCCAGCTGATCAAGATCTTAGCTGACAATAGGACCACAATGTGGTACTTCAATAAACATGGAGGTGTGGGATCTCATCGTCTGTTTTCAGAAGTGCTGAGACTCTAGTCATGGGTACCCAACATGGGCTCTGGATGCCAGCCACCTAGCTGGCTCACTGAATCTCTAAGCTGACAGCCTCAGCTGATAGCGTCTCATGGATGACAAGTGGTGTCTCTATCCGGAGGTGGTTGAGGGACTGTTCAACAGAGGGGCATCACTCAGGTGGGCCTTTTTTGCCACTTGCAAGCAAACTTACTGACTGATGTTTTGTGCTCTCCAACATCCTTTACAGGGGGCCCTTAGGAGATGCCTTTTAGCTGAAGAGGAATTTTCGGCTTCATTATGAGTTTCTTCCTATACCCTTGATTCCTTGGGTTCAAAGAAAGATTCAACAAGACTGGGTCCAATGCATCCTCTCCCTGATTTTCTGAGAAGGGTGTGGTACACAGACCGTCTACACTATTGTGCTCCATTTTGACTTCCACATAGTAGACCTTCTCACCCAATCGAGAGGGCAGATTCTACACCCCAATCTCCAGACTCTCAACTTTCATACCTGGATAATAATCAGTGCCATCTGAATGTCTTTAGTCTTCCACCAGAAGTGGAAAATGTAATTTTATCAGCTTGTCAACCATCAACTAAATCTGTGTATTCTGGCAGATGGAACAAATGTGTTTACTCTTGTTTCTATAGCAATATTTCTGACGGATACTTCTACCTGCAGATTCCAATGCTGTAAATTAGTCTCAGACGCCAGACTGGATCCGGAAACTTCAAAGCTCTCAGGTAGTTGGCTTTTTTTTTCGATGGCAGAATGCCATCAGATGACGTCACTGAAGTCATATCGTACCCACCTAAGCGTAAGGATGTCAGTTCCCTTTATCTGATAGAAATTGCTAGCCACACATTCCTTAGCTTAGACAATTCCCCAGGCTTTAGACTAGACCCAGAAATTTTCTAGTAGCACCTCTGCATGCTGGTAAGTAGTATCGATCTGGTGCGAGTCTGCATTTTCCGCACCGCATGTGACATATAGGCGCCATCCCCGCAAGCTGATATCAGTCCTTTTCTTATCATGCCAGTCAGCACAGACCTGGAGAGAGAGATACTGTAGGAAAGTGCCCCTTTTTGACATGGTCACCCCCACTGTTTGCCTGGTATTAGATGACATTTTGAAATAAGAGCACTAGGTTCCTGCTATCCAGGTCCCCAGTGCCAGATCTCTTTCCCTAAAACTGTACAATTGTTCCCCCAACTGGCAATATCTTTAACATCCCCGTAAGTCCCTAGTAAAATGGTACTTCTAGTATATAGAGCAGGGAGGCTAAAGAGGGTAACTAAGGGCTGCAGCATGCCTTGTGCCACCCTAAGGTACTCCTCAGCACATTCAGGCAAACTGCCATTACAGGCTGTGTGACGTGGTGCAGAGAAAGGGAAGACACAACATGGCACACTTCCTGTGTGCCATACCTACAGACACTGCATGTAATATAAGTAAGTCACCCCTACAGCAGACTTTACAGCCCTAAGGCATGAAGCATTATATTAAATGTGACAACATATCTGCATGAACAGATATGCCCCTGTGATGTCCATGCCAATTCTTGGACATTGCCAGTGAACAGGGAAGCCATCTTGTGTATATGTACTGGGCACTGGTGAGTATGAGTTCCCCAGCTACATGATGGCTTCACTGATACTAAAGATGCATGGTATCAAACATCTCATATTAATAAGTCCACTCTGATTCCAGTGATGGATTTATTAATACATGTACCCATAGGACACCTTAGAGGTCCCCCCTGAAAACCTACAAACCTCTAGTGTGCTGGCTGACTGGTGTAGACCAGCCTGTCATAACAGACAGGTTTCTGACCCCTGCAGGTGAGAGCCCACGCTCTCTGAGGGCAGAAACCGTGCCTGCTCTGGCCAGAGGTGTTGTCACTTCCTCCAAGTAGGATGGCTAATTAATCAGCATATCAAGGCAGGCAGCTTAATAGGCCTCTGCCACCTTTAATATGTGACCCAAGCTTCCCCAAGACAGGGGAAATACCACTCCCTGCCCTGGGCCCATTTGGCACCAGGACGGGCGGTACATTTATCTAGTCAGGAGGACTGTTCTCTATCAGGCTAGTTTCACACCTAAAGTGGGCTACCTGATGTGAACATGAAATCTAGAATTCCACCATCTTGGTTTTGGGTGGAATTAGGCTCAGGAAATGGTCATATAGGTGGTGTAGTCACTCTAAAGGTAAGTCACTCATTAGCTACTACCTGTCACCCCCCTTAACGCCTATAAATTGAGTATTTAGGCGGAACCTTTGATGTCAGGAACTTAGAATTGGAGGATCCAGAAGAAGAGGACAAAGAAGAGCCACGAGAAAATGAGAACTTAAGACTGCCTTGGACTTTTGGTGACAAACCCTACCTGCCTGCACCAGTCTCGACAATCGTGACCAAGTGACTCGTCCTGTAGATGAGCATCTGCCAAGAACCCTGTTAGATTGTCAGCCCTATGCAAATTACCAGCAATCTCTCTTGTAGTAGAGTAGCTACTCCCATGCAGTCCGCAGGCACAGAAGAAGCAGAGTCCAGTTCACCGTGTTGCTGCTCCCCGACCAACACGACCCAGCAGATGCCCAGGAAGAGGTACTTGTGCTCTTGAAGGTTAAATCTGTCCCCCCCCACTGAGTGAGAGGACACCAGGACCAACCAGAGCCGCACAGCACCAATACCAATGGTACCGAACCCTTTGCGCCAAACAAAACCAGTGAAAGTCCAATCCGCACTCCCACTACATCGAGACGAGCAGCCGTAGAGGAACGTCAGTACAACAGAGACCCACTTCCAGAGGTACCCAGCTGTCCAGATTTCTCCACCCTCAACAGTCAAGACCAACAACCACAAAGGCCTTTAATGCACGGAGCCCAGCCGACCTATCTACCCTGCACCAGAGCGCCCCAGCCTGGGTCCCTGAGAATCGACTGTACTTTCTTTCTCCCAAGACCCTTGTGACCTGAGCTCCAGGACCCAAGTCCCCCTCGGCAGCCTTTTTTTTTTTAGGTGTTATACCTTCTTTCCACAGGCGTAGCGTGCAAAGCTACCAAACCTGACCAGAACCTCTGCACCCGGAAGCCCCGGGCAAGTAACGCGTAACTGCTGTTGGCACTTTGGACCATGGCCACCTATGACCTAAGTCCTGAAGGAGACCCCCAGAAACTGACTGCAAATAACTGTATGGTAATATATATGCCCTTTTTTCCCCATAGGAAAGCATTGCTGCATAAAGACGCATTTAAGTGAATATTTTCCTTACCTGTAAAAATGGATATTTAAAAAAGGAATTACTTGATAAGGAAGTTCTTGGTATCAAAATGTATATAAAATATGAATTATTTTCCTAAATTAGTGTCTGATTTATTCTTGAGTGTGTGTCTAATTTATTTCCTCTGTGAGTACAACAAAGGCTTAGCACTACCCTATGAACAGCCTAAACAGCTTACCCATGCTACCACAAAAGAGATCATTTAGTGTTATCATTTTTGGCTCTGAAACCAATAAGAGTTGCCTGGACTCTCTACACAGTGCACCTCGTTGTGGGCCACTATATAGAGAGCCAACTTTCTACATTGGTGGTTCAGCAGTGGAATACAAGACTTTGCATTTGATGATACCACTTGGTCAGTAGGTGCCTCCACGAAGTAAATCCACAACTGACATTATTTACAAAATAATCTTTAAATTTCTGTCGATTTTTCTAAATTTGCTAATTTGAACTGTTAGTGCCTTGGCTAAGTCCCCCAGTCCAATTGCACTAGACTTTAAAAAAGAATGTCTTAGACAGTTAGACCTGTAAAAAATAGTCTGATAGATTTTTTTCAAAGTTCTAAAAAGGTCCTAACTGATCTAATACCATGTCTGAGGCATAGGGTGCTAACCAGGTGCTCAACTTGGATGCCTACAAGAATCTTAAGTTGACCCAACTTAAGACCCTCTGCAAAACATGAAACCTTGCCACGTGGTCCAAACCTACAAAGGCTCATTTCCAGAACCTGCTTGGTGAGCATGATAGAGCCATGACAATGAATGAAAGCCCTAATGAAACAGGGAAGAGAGTTGTCAGTGAGGATGATGAGTTCTCAAATTCTTGAAATCATAGAAGAATGAATCACTTGTGTCAGCAATCCAGAGTCACTACGGTCCTGATGAAGGCCACCTGACTCGTATGAGCAATTCTTTGGCCAAAACATGTCGACCTTCCACGAGGTGCTGTGGACCAGTAATTATTCTACTCAAGCATAACTATTTATTTCAATCATATCCCTCTCCTGAACAATAAACGTCTCCTACAGGAAGAGGAGATATTTTTAATCACTAGTCACTTCTACTGACTGCCACCACCCAGACAGTCTCCCTCCTGGTGGAGGTTGGTTAATTACTTGGAGTTCTGAAACCTCAAGTGATTATGACCCGATGATGACACTATCCACCTTCCCACACGAGTGGAGAAAAAACGTATACTGTGCACTGTGAAAGTGTAGTTGAGGGTCTCCGATACAACATTCTTGAGACTCTGGATTGTTGACACAAGTGATACATCCTTCTATGATTACACGATTGTTAAGTTGGAAGGGCAATTCATCTGTGATTCTCTCTCCCTCATATTTTCTTGGTGTTCTCAAATTCACATACTGACAGCCCCTCTACTGTGTGTACTTCTGGTAGTACCCCAGGTGAAGTAGAAGAGGAAGATCCTGCTCTTCAAATACTAGCTAGAAGAATAGCTCTGGATTCTAAAATCTTAGCCATTGAAAAACAAAGCTGAGATGGGCCAAGGACCCATCTCCTGAGTCAGAAAAAATATTAAATAGGGGGAAAGATGATGCTTTTGACCATAAAATCCACTAAAGTATTGTCCCCAAATATGTAGAAGGTGATGATATAATCAAATGCTTTACAGCCTTTGAGAGGGCTTGTAAGATGAGGAAACTCAGCCAGAAGTATTTGGACTCTGGGAGCTGTTTTCAGGAAAGTGCAGGTATAGACTCCTGAGACCTAATGAGACAGATGCTGAGTCCTATGCCCTAATGAAGGATACCCTGATTGAGGGCTTTGGACTCACCACTGAGGAGTACAGGACTAGGTTCAGGGAGACTCACAAAACCTCGAGTCAGACCTGGGTAGATTTTATGGACCTCTCAGTCAAAACACTAGGTGTCTGGTTAAAAGGTACCAAGGTGCAAGATGAGGATGGGCTTTTTAACCCTATTATGAAAGAGAATCTGTTGAGTAACTGTTTCCGAAAAAATTGCATCAGTACTTGGTGGACCTAGGTCCAGTCTCTTCCCAAGAATTGGGAAAGAAAGATGACCATTAGGTCAAGACTATGGTGTCAAAAAAGTCTCATGGAGGGATGACCAAAGAAAGCGGTACTAATCACCCCCCACAGGGAAAGAGAGTGGGCAACCTAAAGATGAAAACATAGAGTCCTCTAAAGGCACCCAAAAACCTGTTCAGGAGGGTGAGCCTTGAGACAGTACATGGAACAAGGGAGGGTACTAGGGTAAAAACTGGGATCCCAAGAAGGCTTGATGATTTAATTGCAAAGCCAATGGGCACCAAAGTTGAGACCCTATCTGTCCCGAAAAGAATCCCTCTAGTGCACCTCCAACTATTGTTGGGGTGGTGAGTCTCCAGACGGGATCCTTAGTGTGACCTGGCGAGGTTAGAGTGTACACAGAAGCCACCCTAGTCTCTGACGGTGGGGTGGATGTAGCTACCTTGGCTGTCTGGCCCAATAACATGCAAAAATACAGACAGCAGCCTGTGATTAATGGGATCAGAGCAGAAGCACTAAAAGATACAGGTGCAAGTGTCATCATGGTGACTGAAAAACTGGTATCTCCGGAACAGTATCTGACTGGACAAACTTATCTAGTCACCAGTGCTAATAATGTGACCAAGGTTCATTCCATAGCTATGGTGTCCTTGGAGTGGAGAGGGGTTCCTGGCCAGAAGAATTTAGTCGTGTCCTTTGCAATTCCTGTTGAATGTCTGCTATAAAATGATCTGGAGTCCTCAACATGCACTGAGTTAGAGCTAAGATCCCATGAAGCCATGCTGGGTATCCCCGAATGGGTATGCGTAAAAACCCGAGCACAGAGCAAAGCCCAGGGTGAAAAAGAGGATTTGGAGTCTGGAATAATGGCACAAACCTCCAAGGGAAAAGGTAAGATGTCTGGGAAACCAACTTCTATACAGCCATGTGCTCAGGTCCCTTCTCCTCAGGGAGAAGACCTGTCACCCCAGAGGGAATAGAGCCCCAGGAACTTGGGCCTTACACGGCAGAGCTCCTAGGCCCAGGGGGACCCTCTAGGGAAGAGCTGTGCCAAGGACAGAGGACCTGTCCTGCTCTTGAAAGCCTGAGACAGCAAGCTGCTGTACAGGAACAGGAAGATGTTGCTGGCTCCCACAGGACGTACTGGGAGGAGAGACTACTGTATACTGAGTCCAGAGAACCCAAGGCTGGTGCCGCTAGTAGGGAGGTAGTGCCTCAGCAATACAGAGAGTGTAGGAAGGTAGGATCTTTCTAGCACAGTTACCCCCACTTTTTGCTGGTGTTAGTATGTTTTTTTGACTTGTCTGGCTGGGTTCCTGCTAATCAGAGCCTCAGTCAATGTGCCTCCTCCCTAAATTGGCCATGGTAAGTACTGTTGTACCTCCACAATTGGCTACTGGTATACCCCTGTAAGGCCCTATTATATGGTACTAAGGTACCCAGGGCATAGATACACCAGGGGTCGCCCATGGGCTGCAGCATGTATTGAACCACCCATGAAAGACCACTCAAAATGTTACCACAGGCCTCCCATTGCAGCCTGTGTGAATTGGTGCTAGCATCCCTTATGATAGATATAAGTTTTCTTATATCTGAGGTCACTGCACTTAAAACCTGTAGGTCCACCTTCTGCGAGGCCTTTCGTCCTGAAGACAGGGTGCTTAGTTATAGGTTTGAGGGTGTCCCTGCATGAACAGGAAACCCTTACAAACCCCAGAGTGGCTTCTCTAGGCTTTGTTAGTGCAGTCAGACATTTTAATGCATATAGTGGACATCAGTCATTACGAGTCTAATTATATAGTGGCTGGACCGAACTTGGTCATATTTGGTATTAAACATGTTGGAATCATACCCCAACGCCGATTCCAGTGTTGGAAGTATGATCCCATGTACTGGGGGGGAGGGGCTCCCTTGGGATACCCCCTTGTACTCCCGGTTACAGCCTTTCAGGGTCTAACTGCAAGCTAGTGCTGCTGCAGACCACAGGCACGATTCTGCCCTCCTGCTGCTGAGCCAAACTCGAGCAGAAGAAGTTAGAACAATAGGTTTCCTGTTGCAGAGAGGTGTGACCACCTCCCGGACAGGACTTAGTGTATTGGGATGGGGTGGGGGTGGGTGCCAGTGCCACCAGACTGCTTTGAAGAGCACATTTGGTGCCCTCCTTGCATACTCCAGTTGGAACCAGTTCTGGGAGCCCTTTGCTCCAGCTCTGACGTAAAATTGGACAAAGGACATGGGCGTACCGTCCCCTCTGTCCAACTCCTCCTTTGGGAGGGACCCCTGAGCTGTTCCAACCTTTTCCCTAGGTACATAAGGGCGCACCTGCGGGTGGCTTTTTAGATTTGTTGTGGGACAAGACACAAGCCTGAAACCACGTCACTTTTCGACTGTATTGTAGGAGAGTAGGATCTGCTTCTTAAGATTACCCCCACTTTTTGCTGATGTAACACTGTTTTTCAACTTTAGTCTGGCTGGGGCCCTGCCATTCAGGACCCCAGCCTAGCTGCATCCTCTCTAAATGGATTCCTAGTACCTTAGGTACACAACATATTGGATTCTGAGGTGCCCTTATAAGTCTCTAGTATATGGGATACTATGTACCCAGGCCAGAGGCCTACCAGGGGCTGCAGCATGTATTATGCCACCCCTGGGAAGCCCTCCAAAATGACACCACAGGTCTGCTACTGCAGCCTAGGTAAGGTGGTGCATGCACCCCTTACTGAGATATAGGTTCACTATATCTCACCAATCACTGCACATATAAACCTATAAGTCACCCCTATGGCATGTCTTATCAATCCTGAAGGCAGGGTGCTTGGTTTTGTGTGAGAGGGTGCCCATGCATGAGCAGAGCCCCTCTGCAGCCTTCGGAATCTATTCTCCGGGATTGTCTGTGATGCAGACGGACCATACACTCTTAAGTGCATTATAACCAAACGGTAAATGCTAACTTTGGACTGGCTGCACAGAAACATGTCGTGTTAGGCATCAAACACCTTGGAATCATACCCCCACACCAGTAACTGGTGTGGGAGTATGATCCCACCCTTCTAGAGGGAGAGACATGACAGCACCGGTATACCCGGTACCAGCTTAAAAGAGCCCTGGCATCACAAAATGGATGCTACAGCCACAGACACAAGTCTGGCCTCCTGCTGCTGACCGAAACTCCGGCAGGGGAGGCCTGGACAATAGGTTTCCTGTCACAGGGAGGTGTTATCACCTCCCGGACAGGCGTTAGTGTATTGGGGCTGGGTGGGTGCACTCTGAGAGTGCTTTGAAGTCCTGCACTGGGGGCACATTTGGTGTCCCTGTGTATAGTCCAGTTCAAACCGGTTGCAGGGGCTACCAGCCTTTGCTCTGGCGCAAAACTGGACAAAGCAAATGGGTGTAGCCACCCCTCTTTCCAAACCCTCCCATAGGTGGGTCCCCTGAGTTAGTCCAACCCTTTCCTTGGTTATAAATAAGGAACCTCTGTAACCAGAACTTTAGATATTCCTGGACGAAACTCTGAAACTGAATCCTGGACCTTTGACGATCTGTTCAACGCCAGATGATTGAAGAATCTCCCCTGGGGTAAAGGAGTTACTCCCCTGCTTGGCAGGCACCAGCGAAGCATCTGTCCGGTCTGCATCTCCGAAGCTCCCGCTGGACGCCGAAAACTTTGCAACACCAGAGGTGGATTTCCAGACTTCGCCGAGGCTGACCCGAGTCCCCAGCAAAACTGAGACCCGCAACCCTCGTGGGTACTGTGGAACCGGAACCCCTGGACACCATGCACATTTGCAAATGCATCAGCTTCCCGACGTCCCTCGAGGCTGTGCATTGGGTTACTTGTAGCCCAGACCCCGAGCACCTTTTGCACCGAAGACTGCTGGTCTACACTCCAGGAGTGTTCCGTGAGCCCGCTGTTTGCATTCTCGCTCGAGGCACCTTCGCGATACCTGGTCCGTCGACTGGTGGGTCCCTGTGAAGGCAACTTCTACTTCCATTGGGCTACCCTGGTTGCTCCAGATGTGCCTGACTCTCCATCGCTTGGGGAGTCCCCAGGACCTTGCTGGTCCGCACTGAAGCATCTTTCTCCTTTCTGAGAGGTTGCTGTTGCCAAGGCTTGTTGTATCCAATCCGGGCACCGACTCTGCAGCACTCGACATCCTTCGTGGGACAGCTCGAATCCAGCTCCTGGTTGTCCTCGACACCTCCTGGTCCTCGCGGCTGAAGAGTCAAGCTTCACCTCTTTCACCTGAAACACCCGACATCGGTGGGCATTCGTCTATCGTGCCCCTGGTCACTGGCAAGTGACCCAGACTCTGTCCCCTCTGCTTTCAGGTCCTTCACATCTCACGATCCAGGCTTGGATCTCCTCGGACACTTCACATCTTCCCGGCAGCAGCACTTTTCTGCAAGCTCCATTGAAAACGACGACGCGACCCGACCCCATTTGACACCTATGCACCCAGCTTCCCTGGGTGAGGTAACTCGAGTACTCAGGTACTCCCATGGATGTTGACCGTAGAACTGTCTAAGTCCAAGAGGGTTTGGTCCTAGACCATTTCTAAGTGTCCTTTAACCTTAAAAATCTAACCGCGACTTTCCCCGTAGAAGCTAACGGGAGCTCACGGCTGTGTTCTCACACTGCACACGTCCCCCGTGGGTCCCCTGTGTCACTACCTTGGGTGGTCCCTTGGGGTCCCAGCGGTTCTAGAGGCTCTAGGCCTTGTGTCTAGTCAAGTCGTGGTTCTTATACCACTTTCTTAGTATAAGGTTTGGCTCGCCCCTAGGGCCTAACGTATATTGTGCTTATTTACTGTATTTTTTGAAGTGTAACTTATGTGCTTTGCCTCTAATCTCATAAAGAGACTAGATGGGTGTGTTTAGTAATAAATACATATATTTTATATATATACCTGGTGTGGTCTCCTTTCATTTAGCCACTCAAGAGATTATAGACTGGTAAAACGAGCTGCTTTACATTCCTTCAAGACTTAGCCTGAAGACTGCTCTCCATAGCTACCACTAGGATAACTTTCAATAAAGGTTGTCTTTAACCTATCATCAATAAGGGGTTGTTTGGACTGGTACAGGGTGCCCACTATAACTAGTGGGCAGCATATACCAGGCCAACTTCTCACATGTATGGACACTTTTTTTTTTCAAGATCAAATGCTTATTGTTTCACTTAATTAAAACCATAACAATATAAATTCTAAAAACAGAAAAGGACAGTAAAAAATGTTTTTTGTAAATTCCTTAAGATCTTAAAAACATTTTGTTAGCAATTATTGATATTCAAATGTATGTAAAAATGACCGTTAAACAATTAGTTATTCACTTAATAGAGTTAAAATGTTTACAAAAATACATGATTAACAGTTGGTAGATCAGAAGCGTTAGTTGGCCTATAACCGGCTGTACTGAAGAGAATACTTTTCAAATGTTCTTGACGTGCTTTCCAGTGTTTTCAATATACAGTGTTCACTCTCAAAGACCAATCAGTCTTGTTCAGTATTACCGGGCAATAGCTCGAGATTCAGTTTTTAGGGCTTGCTCATGTACGGTAAGGAACTTTATTAGTTGACAGTTCAGTAAGGTGTCAGTGGGATTCAAACCAGCTATAATTGCAGATCTGCACGTCCTTATTCTTCTGATGTTCATAGCGTTTTTTAATAAAGTGACTTGTGCGTTTAACTATTTAGGACATGTGCAGACTAGATGAATAAAATCCTCTTTACTGCTTCCACATAATCTACATTCTTTCGCCCTTTTGTGGACCCATGATGGCTGATCCGCGATGGACGGCAGTTTGCCTAAACGCAGGGCCATTAGTTGTAACTTTCGATAGGCCGAGAATGTGATATCTAAATATGGCGCTGGGGTGAGTGTCTTATAGTTGGTGATTACCATCCAGGCGTGTTTTCTCTTACTGAAGATGTTTTTGTCTACTAACAAAGAGTGACATTTTGCTGATTTATTTATAGCTTGTTTGAAGGATGAGTAGGACAGGCTAGTTTTCCAAAGCTCACCTGTGCATGTTTTTGATAAAGCTTTTTTTTAGGGTTTGGTTGTAGGGAGACTTTTCATCCTTCTCTAGTTCCTCTCACAGAGCCTTATTCACTTCCGATTCTGCTGTATTTTGCTTCAGTCTGTACCATTGCTTGATGGTTGCGTACATTCTTCCCAGCGTTTCGTTGATTACCCCAAATTCTAATCTCTCCTGTGCTGGGGACGCAGACTGATGGATTTGAAAGATTCTTTTGTATGTGGAGACTTGTAAATTATTTAGCAGGTCAGCGTCTTTCCCCTGTAATGCCGTACAGCCGTATGACAACGTCGGTAACATTTTAGCTGATATTACTGCTAATAAGGGTTTGAATGAAGGCCTCTTCAATTTTGTTTGCTAGGGACCTAAAGGCAAATGATAGAGCATTTGTCCTCTGAACAATATGTGATTTTTGTTCCCGATGATTGTGCCTGCTGTCGATGTAAAAACCCAGGTACTTGTAATGAGAGACTGCCTCTAGCTTTTTGCCCTCTAGTTGAAAATGCTGTTTAGCCATCCTGTGTCTACTGATCAGCATTGTTTTACTTTTTTCTGTGTGTATCTATAACTTGTTATCGGCTATGTATTCCAGCATGGACACTTGGACTTCGCTGGACCTCCCCTGGAACCAAGACTGCATCAAGGAAGACTCCTGTTGCTGCTGGTCCATCTGTTGTGCAGGCTTCTTTGTTGTCTGTCTGTGTTTCTTCCAGGAGCCCTAAGAGGCCTTCCCTGGTCACCGCCCTTGGTACCCATGGTAACTTTTACAAGGGGCTTACCTGTGGCCAGAGATATGCCAATTGTGGGTACAAAGGTACAGTTTTGGGAAAGAACACAGGCTCTGGGAACCTGACTGGCAGGAACCAGCAAACACAAGGAGACGATGGGGGGAGCGCTGAAACTTTTCAGACACTCACCCCCAGTCACAGATCTGGGTTGAATCCATAATCGTTCTTTAGCTCACTTCGACACCCCAGTTCAGACATGGCTATATGCAAATCAGTCTTGACCCTGTGCCTCATGAGAACAGTCCAGCCCGAACTGCCAAGCTATGTCTTCTCTGGACCGGAAACAAGCATCCTGCATCCTGGGGTCAGATTCGGGCTAACAGCCCTCATCAGCCAGGCTAGCTTGAATCCAGTGACAAAGTGAGCAAGGGACCCACGTCTGGGCATACCCTGCCAACTTAGGGTGAACAAAGCAAACACAAGGAGACGATGGACGGAGCGCTGAAACTTTTCCGACACTCACCCCCAGTCACAGATCTGGGTTGAATCCATCATTGTTCTTTAGCTCAATTCGCCACCTCAGTTCCGACATAGCTATAAGCAAATCAGCCTTGACCCTGTGCCTCATGAGAACAGTCCAGCCCGAACTGCCAAGCCGTGTCTTCTCTGGGCCGGAAACAAGCATACTGGGATCGGTTTCGGGCTAACAGCAATACAGGGCACAACAAGTCAAGTTGTATCAAATGTCAGGCAAAAAGTGAGGGTAACCCTGCAAAAAGGGGCACTTTCCTACACAACACCCCCTCCCCACTCACACCACCAAACAAAAGAGGATGAGACTAACCTTTCCCAAGAGTCTTCATTGTCTAAGTGGAAGAGTCTGGAAAGGTTATCTCCATTGGCATGGGCAGTCCCACGTCTATGTCCCCCTATAAAGTCAATTCCCTGTTGGGAGATGGACCACCTCAAAGGTTTTGGGTTCTCATCTTTCATCTGCATTAGCCACTTGAGAGATCTGTGATCAGTTTGAACTAGGATGTAAGTACCAAACACGTATGGTCTCAGCTTCTTCAGGGACCAAACCACAGCAGAAGCCTCCCTCTCAATGGCACTCCAACGCTGCTCCCTGGGGGGAAGCCTTCTGCTTATAAAAGCAACAGGTTGGTCTTGGCCTTCATCATTGGTCCGGGATAGGATCGCTGCTATCCCTAGCTCAGAGGCATCAGTATGAACAATGAACTGCTTGGTATAATACGGAGCTTTGAAAATTGATGCTGAGCACATTGCCTCTTTCTTGATGTCAAAAGCATTTTGACAGCTAACTGTCCAGTTCACCTTTTTTAGGTATCTTCTTGGAGGTGAGTTCTGTGAGGGGAGTCACAATGGACCCATATCCCTTCACAAATCTCCTGTAGTACCCAGTTAAGTCAAGGAATGCCCTGACTTGGGTTTGGGTGGTTGGAGTTTCCCAATCTAGAATTGTCTGAATTTTGGGCTGTAGTGGTTGAGCCTCAACCTACAAGGAGGCCCAAGTATTAAACAGTTGCCTGTCCTATCTGGCATTTAGAAACCTTGATAGTTAGGCCTGGAAGTTGCAAGGCCTATAAAACCTTCCCCAGAAAGACCAGGTGATCCTGCCAGGAAGAGCTAAACACAGCAATATCACCAAGATAAGCTGCACTAAAGCCTTACAACTAAGCAAGGACTTCATTGACCAAACTTTTGAAGGTGGCAGGGGCATTCTTTCGACCTAAGGGAATAACAGTAAACTGGAAGTGCTCATCAGGGGTGGAGAATGCTGTCTTTTCTTCAGCTCCAGAGGCCATGCCAATCTGCCAGTACCCTGCAGTTAAGTCAAAAGTACTGACAAAATTGGCGGCCCCTAACTTATCTATCAATTCATCAGCCTTGGGGATGGGGTGTGAATCTATCTTGGTGACAGTATTGAGGCCTCTGTAGTCCACACAAAACCTCCTTTCTCTCTTTCCTCCCTGTGGATGAAGTTTGGGGACTAGAACCACTGGGCTGGTCCATGTATTCGCAGAAGGCTCAATGACTATCAACATCAAAATCTTTCTGACCTCAGCCTTGATACTTTCCTTAACTTGATCAGACTGATGATAGGTTTTAATTTTGACAGGCAAGCTGTCTCCAGTGTCAACGTCATGGGTAGACCAGTGGGTTTGATCAGGGGATAGGGAAAAGGGCTGTGCATACCGTTGCAGGACCTGCCTGCAATCAGCTTGCTGTTGGGTAGAGAGAGTATCTGAATAGACAACCCCATCCACTGACCTATCTTGGGGGATGTAAGAGAAGAGGTCAGGGAGAGGCTCACTCTCTATCTCCTGATCCTCATCAGTAACGATCAGCATGGTTACATCAGCCCTGTTCACATGTATCACTCTTTTGGGGGACCTGCTAGTGCCCAGATCTGCCAAGTAGGTGACCTCACTCTTCTTTTCTAGGATAGGGTAAATGCCACTCCATTTGTCCTGGAGAGCCCTTGGTGCCACAAGCTCCAAAACCTATACCTGTTGCCCTGATTGGAACTCCACCAGAGCAACCTTTTGGTCATACCAGTGCTTCTGGAGTTCCTGGCTGGCATCAAGATTTTTGGATGCTTTCTGCATGTACTCTGCCATCTTGGAACAAAGGCCTAGTACATAGTCCACCACATCCTGTTTTGGTACATGATGGGGTTTCTCCCATCCCTCCCTCACAAGAGAGAGTGATCCCCTTACAGGGTGGCCAAATAGAAGTTCAATGTGTGAAAACCCTACTCCCTTCTGAAGCACCTCCCTGTAGGCAAAAAACAGACAGGGAAACAGAACATCCCATCTTCTTTTTAGTTTTTCAGTGAGTCCCATTATCATGCCTTTCAATGTTTTGTTGAATCTTTCAACAAGGCTATTGGTTTGTGAGTTATAAGGCGTTGTGAACTTATAGACCACTCCACACTCATCCCACATGTGTGTCAAGTATACAGACATGAAATTGGAACTTCGGTCTGATACCACCTCCTACCCTGGTGAAAACCCCAATGATGGCCTTGGCTACCACAGGGGATGTGGTAGACCTAAGGGGAGTGGCTTCAGGATACCTGGTGGCATGATTCACTACCACCAGTATATATTTATTTCCTGAGGCTGTGTGAGGCTCAAGTGGACCCACTATATCAAAAACCTACCTTCACAAAAGGTACCCCAAACCCTTGGTAGTGGAATTAAGTGGGCCTTTGGGTGTCTACCGGTTTTGCCATTGGCTTGACAGGTGACACAGGAGCTTGCAAACTCCTTCACTTTTTGGGTAATCTGTGGCCAATAAAAGTGGTTGACAAGTCTTTCCCAAGTTTTTGTCAGGCCCAGATGCCCAGCTAGGGGGATGTCGTCGGACAATGTAAACAGAAACTCTCTATACAACTGAGGTACTACCACTATCCTAGTGGCACCAGGTTTGGGGTCTCTGGCCTCAGTGCACAAGAGTCCCTACTTCCAATAGACCCTGTGAGGGACACTGACATCACCCTGCTCCTGTGCAGCAGCTTGCTGCCTCAGGCTTTCAAGAGTGGGACAGATCTGCTGCCCCAGGCACAGCTGGTATCTAGAGGGTCTCCCTGGGCCCAAGAACTCTACATCGTAAAGTTCAAGTTCCATGGGCTCATTTAGGGGTTCTGATCCTTTTGCGGTGTGGAAGCTGTTTCACCAGTCTTCCTACTTTTCCTCTTGGGAGGTTAGGCCATCATTTCAGGCTCCAACTCTTGTTTTTCACCCTGTGCTAGGCACTGTGCTCTTGTTTTCACACACACTTTCTCTGGAATATTTAGAATTGCTGCATGTGTCCTATTTTTTACCTCAGCCCATGCTGAGGTCTCCAGATCGTTTCCAAGCAGACAGGCGGCTTGTAGCTTTAAAGAGACCACTACCTGTTTCAGGCCAGCAAACCCCCCCCATCCCCCCAGTCTAATGTCGCATTTGCATGGTTAGCAGTGAAACTGCCAGCGTTGGTGACTGGATAGATTTTTCCAGTCAGGTATTGCCTTGGGGAAACCAGTGCATCTCTCACCATAGTGACTCTGGCACCTGTATACCTCAGGGCTACTCTCTTGGTCCCATTAATTAAAGGGTGCTGTAAGTACTTGGTAAAGTTAGGGGCACAGACAGTTATGTTTGCCACATCTACCCCACTAATGAAGACAAGTGTAGCTTCTGTGTGTACTCTGATTTTCTCAGGACACACCATTGATCCCACCTGGAGATTTGCCATTCCAGGGTTAACTGGAGGGCGACTAGGGACAGGTTAGTTCGGACAGGCAGGATCTCCAGTTTGGTGTCTCTTATTGTTACAGTGAAAACATCAGGCCTTAGCAGGATCAATGTTTTCCCCTTTATACCCACTAGTGGGCTGGGAAGAGTTCTTGGCCCACCCCACTGAATAGGATTTTGTTTTTTTAGAAGAGTCTTGGCTTTTATCATTGGGATTCTCACCCTATTTTCCCTGGGGAGGCTTTGTAACCCCTTTCTTTTGGTCACCCCCAGTGGTTATCTTGGTCACCCTTGTCTTGACCCAGTGGTCTGCCTTCTTTCCCAATTCTTGGGGAGAACTTAGACCTATGTCTACCAGATGCTGATGCAACTTTTCGTTGCTGCAGTTACTTAAAATGTGTTCCTTCATAAACAAATTATAAAGTCCCTCATAATCCTGCACTTTACTTCCAGTCAACCAGCCACTTAGTGTTTTTACTGAGGAGTCTACAAATTCCACGCAGGACTGACTCTGGGATTTCTGAGCCCTCTTGAACTTTATTCTGTACTCCTCAGTAGTCAGTCTAAACCCCTCAATCAGGGTACCCTTCATGAGGTAATACGACTCAGCTTCTGCCCCAGTAATGGTCAAAAGTCTGTCCCTGCACTTACCAGAGAACAGTTCTCAAAGGAGTGCCCCCTAGTGAAACTTCCTCACTTTCCTGGCTTCACAATCCCTCTCAAAGGCTATGAACCATTTGGTTATATCATCACCATCCTCAAATTTAGGGACAATACCTTTAGGTATTTTAGGGTCATAAGACCCTTCCTTCTCTCTGTTGCTTAAACTGCTGCCACCATTGATGGGTGCTAAGCCCATCTCTGCTCTTTCTTTTTCTAGAGCTAAGCCTTGTCTCAAGATATAGGGGCACATGCATCAAGCTAGTTTGCGATCGCAAACGTGGCAAATCTGTAAAATTGTCCGTTTGCAACCACAAAATAGCGATATGCAATGCATGAAGCAAAATCGCCTGTAAATTCGCTATTTCTTGTGATTACCTAAATACCGAATCGGAATTTGCGATTCCGTAATAGGTAATCGCAAAGTGGTAAGCGCAAACCCTGTGCAAGAAAAATTTGCAAATTGCGATTCTGCTGAAAATCGCAAATTGCATTTCTTAAATAAGAACAATTGAAACCAGGTGGTAACCATTTCAAAGTGAACAAATCAGGTGGTAATCATAACCAAACTACTTAACCAGTCCCAGAAGGCATCAGAATGTTTCACACTGGCAGCGCTCTACGTCATGGCAAGGAGGATGAGGCTACGAGCAGCAGCACAGAGAAGAGGGAGGATACTGGAGCGCATTTTCAGAGTGCGGGTTACATTGTTAGACAGAGGAAGAGATATATGACAAATATAGGTTGAGTGCAGGCATAATCTATGATCTCATAGCTGAATTAGATCCACTACTGCAGTGTCAGACTCACAGGACACATGCCATCCCCACTCATGGGAACGCTCTATGTTCCCTGCACCTCCTAGCGTCAGGTAGCTTCCAGGGAGTAATAGCTGCAGCTGGAGTTGCCTCCAATGTGCCCTATCACGCTTTTCAACTCATTTCTTGCCGCCATGTTGCATAAGATACACCACCACAGGAATTGCAGCAAACCAAATTTGATTTCTATCAGGTAGCCCATTTCCCCCACATAATTGGTTGCATTGATGGGACGCATGTAGCCATTTGTCCCGCCCCCCCCCCCAGGGAATGAGTACATTTATAGGAAGTGAAAATCATACCATCATACCATTCATTGAACATACAAGTCATCTGCAATTCCAAAAACATCATCACAGACATTGTGGCTAGTTACCCTGGCAGTACACGACTCCTACATCTTCAGACACAGTCGCATACACAGATGTCTCCTTGCGGGTGAATTTGGAGAAGGATACCTGCTTGGTAAACAGATGTAATACTATCTTGAAGAATATTCTGCCATGGTGACACATAGCAGTGAGTAATGTATTTATTTTACACCCTGTAGGTGATAGGCACAGTCATTCATACTGAGGCCATACCTAAATCCGAGTACCCCAAGTGAGCAGCGATATAATAAGGCACATATTTCCACACGCAACGTGTTTGAGAGGACATCTGGCTTACTAAAATCTCGGTTCTGCTGCCTCCACAAAACTGGTTGTGCATTGCAGTACAGGCTAGATACCTGCTGCAAAATTGTCGCCAAATGTGCCATGTTGCACAACATTGTTACTAATAGAGGTATACCCCTGGAACTTCCTGACAGCGAGCCTGAGGAAGACAATCAGCTAAGACAACCACCACAAGCGGCATGCGGTCAAAGTGCAGCTGAGGGGAGACAGAGACGTGCAGAAATCATGCAGAATTTATTTTTAAAGGTGGATGATGATGAGACAACACACTACATGCTCAACTGTTTATTTAAACAAAATGTGGTAGTGTTAATGCACACTTACCAGGTGCAAACAAGTGTTGTAAAAAAAAAAAAGGAAAACATGACATTGCAATGGTACTTAAATGGCAGTCCAGGCAATGTTCAGGCTACTGGTTAGCTCACCAGACTTTTAATTGTCACACAATTCACTTTTTGCGGCCATACACTCCCGGGGTCCTTTCAGTTGGTTCTGCCACATCCCTTGTGGAGCCTTCGGTACCAGTGGTGCTTTGAGTACTGAGCCTCCTGTTTGTTGTCATTGGTGGCAGTAGGCTACTGAGGCTGGAGGCCTCCTCACCTTTCCCCCCTCCCAGAACATTGTTGCCACCAACTGCAGCAGTTTGGAGTTGCTCCACCGCATTGGTGACCTGGATAAGGTCCCTGGCCACATCCCCACAGCAATGGCTCATCTCCACTTGCATCCCACTGCACGACCGAACAGCTGAGCTGTGGTTGTAACCATCTAGGCACACCATCAAATTGTGATTCTTCCTACGTTGGGATGCATGGTCATCCTGCATCACACTGCACAAGTCATGCATTGCTTTGGTGATATTAGCAAAGTTTACATTGGTGGCCCTCTGTCCTTCCACAACAGCAGTGGTGAGCTCCTTCATGCAGTCCCGGATTTCCCCAATGTTGGTTGCAAATGTTTCAAGTTTGGCCTGCATTACCGCATGTTTTTACATTTTAGCCACTGGACCTTGAGCATCTGTCCCTCCAGCCCACCCCAGACGACAGACCTATCGTCTCCTGCAGCTGACGGTGATGATGCTGCCACTTCTGTTTCCTCTTCTGACTGTGCGTTATGTTCGTGTGTGTCATGGACATCACCAACGTCAGTCTCCTGTGCATCTGCATCTGTGATGTTAAACAGTGTAAATTCAGTTTATTATTTGGTGTACATGTATGTCACATTGAGCTTGGCATTGGTTAATAAAGTTATTTAGTTACGCACAAAGTTTAATAACTTGCTTGCTGTACTCTGATGCACTAACTCTATTTTGATCCCTCCTTGCCTTTCACTTTGATTTTTCTGTCTGCTACTACCATAATGCATTTGGGTGTGGCAAGTAAAATGTGGACTGGAGTCAGATTTTCTACACTAAGCAGGATGTGCATTCAGGACTAGGATTTTTTATATTGAACTAAAAATGATATTTTGAATTTATCTTACCTTGTGAGGTACCGGCCTGTTCAGAGGTGTCAATCTGTATGATGTCAACAACTGCTTCCGGCTGCAGTGTTGACTCCACCATGTCCTCCAGGGGTGTGTTGGCACGTTCCATAGATGTTCCCCCTCCTGTTTTTTTGGCATCGGCAAGTCTTGCAGCAACCCTTTCTTCGGGTCGTACCAGCGCTTGCGCTAGTCAGATATTGAGCGCTCTGTGACCCCCACTGCATTGCCCTTTGATTGGATCCCAAGCCAAATCTTCCTTTTCACAGACTCTAGGACCTGCAGTCATTGCTTGCCAAAGAGTTTGTCGTGGCTCTGCACGACTTCCGCAATGAGGAGTTCAAGTTCTTTTTCGCTGAATTTAAGCTTCCTCTTGAGCCCTTCAGCTTTCTTGTCCCCAGTTGCAGAAGCCATGCTGTTGTAATCCCACAGATTCTGCTCACAGTAAAGCTTGTTTCTGCTCAGCTCCAACAGTCTGCCTCATCCTCTGCCTCTCTCAGTGAACAGGTGTGAGCAATCCCTGACTCACTTCCTGGATGGTGATGTCATCAAGCTGCATCAATATGAGAAAATCGCTATTTGCAATTCTGGATTAGCAGATTTGCTTTTTAAGATTCGGTAATACTTAATTGCTATTATTTTTTGATGCATAGGCTTTTGCAATTCTTCCAGCGATTACTTAAAAATCGCAATTTAGGAATGGCAAATTGGATGCTTGATGCATGTGCCCCCTAGCCTTTTGGCCATCCATGCTAAGAGGTGGTCCTCCTCGGTGAAGTTGTCCTCACTGTCTGGTATAGAGTTTGCACTTCCTCTGTAGGATCTAAACCCTTTACTCCTTGGGTTTGGGGGGTAGGGAACAAAGTTGGTGGGTGGTTTAAGACATCATCATCCTCACGACTTTCCCCATCTGCCTGGAGTTCTTCTCCTTCAGTGGTTGGGTGGTCCCTTGCATGCCCTGCCAGAAACTCCTGGAGTTGAATTCTGGTAGGGTTGGACCCAGTTCTTATTTGTCTAGCTTTACAGAGAAGCCTTAACTCTCTAACCTATAGCTTGGAGTAAGGGGTGAGGTCGAGCTCCTCAACCATCTTCTCTGGGTTGCTCCTTGTTCTACTAAAGTGGGGTTCTTTTTAGAAGACTTATAAACAAGTTTTAAGTACTTCCCTTCTACCTTTAGTGACTAGCTAGTTTCCCCAACAAATTACTACAAGGACTTAATACAAGGTCTTAACAAGAGTTTTAGAAATGTGGAAATAAGTCAATGAGTTGTACCAAATTCAATTTTTTGATTTATTTGAATAGTTTTATAAAGCGCAAACAAGACCCATAGGGGTATCAGAGCGCTGTACAGAGTTGGCGCAAGCAGGTGTACAAACACAGTGTGAAAATAGGTGAAGTTACAACATAGGGGAAATCATTCAGGTTAAGAGTTGGGGGTATAAACGGTGCCCTAGAACACGAAGCGCAAATCATCATAAAATAAAATGCACCAGAGAAGTGCAATACGAATCAAGGAATTTTAACAAAAACAAAAGCGAGATCACCAGTTAATGCAATTAAGCAGCCATAGAGGACTAGATCAAAATAACGTATAAACATACAATAAAACGCATCAGTGTAGTACAACAAGAATTAGGGTATTAATAAAAACAAGAGCATGATCACAGGATGTTGGTGTTAACGTTCATTCAGTAGTAGTCATTTGATCAGTTTCTTAAAGGATGTAGTGGAAGGCTTAGATCTGGTCTCGGATGGCAGGGAGTTCCAGATTCTCTGAGCAAGACCAGTGAAAGCACGGTTGTAAGATCTTTTATTTTTTAATCTTGGAGGTTTCAAGAGAAGAGTGGACGTACTTCTAAGGTTGGAGTCCGATAGTTCAAGCTTATTTGCTAGGTAGTACGGGGTGTTGTAATGTATGGCTTTATGAGTCAGGCAAGCTATCTAGAATCAGAATCTGGCTTCAATAAATAGCCAATTTAGTTGCAGAAGGTCGGGGGAAATGTGGGCATACTTTCTCAAGTGTAGAGAACAATGAGAGAGCTAGGGAGGCGTAGGGTGCGTCCGTATCCCCTGTATATATATATCAGTTTTATCAAAGTTGGACGAACCCAAAGATGTTGGTACGATCACTGTCAGACAGTGCTTGGGAACCCACTAGGTAAGTTAAAAGACCCCTCACACACCAACCTAGTTGGTGTCATGCTTCATCATTGGGGTCCCAACCGGGTGGCCGAATGCCCCCCGGTTGTGCTACGACGCCTGACTACAGCGGAGCTGGTGTGGTGCAAGGGTGTGCTGTAGTGAAGGTTTAAAAATATCTCTGAGAATCCTTGCCGTGGGAAATTTATTGTTGGCGGCTCAGGATATGCTAAAAATAAAATTATGTGGTGCAACTACGAAAGAAATTAGTTTCTAATAGTTGTATGTGTTGTAGGTCTACATGTTTCAGCCCTCATCGAGATGTCAGGGGCTTTCGTCAGGACCAGTGAGTGCAGTGAGTGGCAAAGTGAAGGGTGCCACATGATGGGTGAAAAAATTAAAAAGGTTTATTACCTACACACTCGCTAAGGTGTGTGGACCAGGTGTCTGCGAGTTTGCGGACACCGCAGCGAAAAAAGGCACTATGGCTGAGTGAGATCGCTGCTCAGGATGCGGGAGGAGTGCGCTCCTCGAGTCACAGGTTTTGATCGTGGAGCTGCACCCGCCTAGCACCTACTGGGGCGACTCGAGGAGCGCACTTTGCAGGGAACACCCTTCCTCCATCCTTTGTTCTGCCAGCTGAGGCTCCACCAACTCAGGCTGGACAGTTGCCTGACTAGTCCGGTCCTGTTGTTGGCTAGGGGGGGCTTTAACAGTGCCATTTTTGGAGTTTTTCCTCACTGGGATAGAATCTCCCTGGCCCTCTGAAACTGTGGCTAACAGTTTCCCACCTTTCCTACCCTGTTTCTTCTTACTCTTTTGGGGCTTAGCTGCACTGACTGCAGGTTGAGCCCCCAAAGGTTTCTTAGGTGAGGCCTGGCACTGGGCCAGCACTTCTCTTTGGCTCAGATCCACCTCTAAGTGATCATTCCCCAAGAGACAATAAAGAGGGAGGTCTTTACTGACTACCACTTTTCTCCATCTAAGGGACCCAGCTATGGCTAGGGGCACTATAGCCACAGGCCTAACAGTGACTCCCCCTGGGACAGTGCTTACTCTTCTTGTTTCCCCTGGGACATACGGGTGGGGGAATACCAACCTGTCATGTACCACAGTGTGCCTGGCACAGGTATCTCTCAGGGCAGTGGCTGGGATTCCATTCACCAAAAGGTGGTGGAAGTGTCTACTCCCCTCTGGGATCTCCAGCTTGCCTCTTGGGCCCATTCCCCAGTTGAAACCTAGAAGGACTTCCTCATCTGAGGACCCTCCCTCCCAAGCTACACTGGCAACCCCTGGGGCTACACTAGTCACCCCTGGAGCTGTGCTAGGGATCTTGTTTTTAGGACAGCTAGAGTACTTGGTGTGGTGTCTAGACTTCTGACAGTTGTAACACCATATTTTGTTGGGATCCCAATTCTTACCTTGGTACCCTGGTTTAGTTTGTGAGGTGTCTTTGGGCCCACCCTCCTGGACAGGTTTTTGGGGGGCTACCTGGGACTCCTTACTTTTATCCTTAAGGGGTTCACTCTCTTTCTTCTGGGGAGGCTTTGTGACCCCTTTCTTTTGGTTACTCCCAGTGGATGTCCTAGTTACTCTTGTTCTGACCCAGTGGTCTGCTTTCTTTCCCAATTCTTTGGGAGAAAGTGGACCTAGGTCTACCAGATACTGATGCAACTTTTCATTTGTGCAATTACTTAGTATATGTTCCTTCATAAACAAATTGTAAAGTCCAGAAAAATCATGCACATTATGTCCAGCTAACCAACCATCCAGTGTCTTTACTGAGTAGTCTACAAAGTCAATCCAGGACTGGGTCTGGGTTTTGTGAGCCCCCCTGAATCTAATTCTATACTCCTCAGTAGTGAATCCAAATCCCTCAATAAGAGTCTTCTTCATGAGGTCATAGAACCCTGCATCTGGCCCAGAGAGAGTCAGAAGCCTGTCTCTGCAGTTACCAGAGAACAGTTCCCACAGGAGTGCCCCCCAGAGAGGTTTCTTTACTCTTCTTATTTCACAAGCCCTCTCAAAGGCTGTGAACCATTTGGTGATGTCATCATCTTCCTCAAATTTAGGGACAATCCCTTTGGGGATTTTTGGATCAGAAGTTTCCACCCTATCCTTAGTTTTAGTATTGCTGCCACCATTGATGGGTGCTAAACCCATCTCCTTTCTTTCTTTCTTTATCTAGAGCCAGGAGTCTGGACTCTAGATCCAATCTTTTGGCCAGCTTTGCTAGAAAGCTGTCCTCTTCACTGGGAGACCCCCAGTGAGTTCCCTGGTACCTGGTCCACCTAAGTGGTCTCTAGGTTCCCAGAGGTTGATTCTTGGAGTCAATGGTATGGTAGCCCTTTCCTCCCTAGGGATAACTAGAGGGGGATCATTATCCCCCTCCTCCTCCTCCCTTTCCTCATCTGACTGGTCATCACCATGTTCAGATGGGTGGTCCTTAGCATACTCAGCTAAGAGCTCCTGGAGCCCTAGTTTGGTTGGATGCAGGCCCATTGGTAAATTTTTAAGTTTGCATAGGGACCTCAATTCCTTGAAAGACAAGTGTAAGTAATGTGTGAGGTCGAGCTCCTCCACCAGGCCCTGCATGGTATTATTTTCACTAATAGCTGGGTTTCTTCGAGACATTCTAACCTTACAGTTCTGACCCTCTACCCTTGACTATAGTGACTTTTATTTTTCTAAAATTCTACTGGGACTTAAGCAAGGCCCTGACAAGACTTTTAGTATTTTGGAAAAGACCAATCAGAATTCTAAAGGCAATTTTAAGAGTTCTGTCGTGTGATCAGATGGTAACCAAGTAGTCCAACAAATGCAAGTTTGTATCCCACCGCTGATCCACCAATGTGAGAAAGTGGCTCTGTATATACTGTTCCAAAATAGGTACAGTGTGTACAGAGTCCACAGTCCCCAAAGGTTTGGCAGAGGCTAAAGTTAGATATAACCTTACTCTCTAAAGTGGTAGCTTGGTCGAGCAGTAAGGCAGTATCGGAGGACAGTGTAACACATTTGTTGTACACACTCAGTCAGCAAATGGTCTCACACACTCAAGAACTGAACTCTAGGCCAATGGCTTGTATATAAAAATATATATGGTTGTTTTATTTTAGAACCAACAATAGGTATCAAAATATACTTTCTCAGCATGAGATACTTTAGTTAAATACATTGCAGTAGGCAATTGACTTTTGAATGTAATAGTTACAGTTTGTTGCAATAGGCAACACAATTTCAAACACAATAATACATTATGCTCAATGGGAATTTCAAGTTAAATGCAATTGATTACTTTTAGGATTACTTTTCTAACTCCAGGACTGGATCCTAGATTCAGTCCTGGGACAGTTCCTTGAAACAGGTGAGTAAATACAATTTAGTTACTGTTGTGATTTTTAAGCAATATTTTGGTATTTTAAAAGTTGACACTTAGAAACTTTTTCTACTGAAATTAGCAGGTAAGTGGGGTTATTGTTACTTTTTCTAGCTCATTGTTGGATCCTGGATCCAGCACTAGTGTACCACCTGTAAGCAGTTGAGAGAATGCGTTTAGGTTATACAGGCAATTTTTAACGAATATTTAGAAGTTTGCAAAATCGACACAAACTTTTTCAGCAAAAACTAGGCAATGTTATCCTATGGAAGGAAATTCAAGTTGCAGGTAAAGTATGTTCTTGTTACTTTTGTTATCCAGTGCTGGGCTCCTAGGCTCAGTATTGGGACATTTATCTAACACCGGTAAGTAATTACGTTTTCACAGTTGGTACGATTTTTAAAGAATATTTGTAGTTTGCAAAAATCAACACTTAGAAGAAATTTCACAGAAAAACAGTCAATGGTTTCCTATGGGAGAAAATTGAGTTAGCGGTAAGTATGCTTGTAATTACTTTTCAGGGTCAGTGCTGGGCACCAAGATCCAGCACTGGGATGTCTCCTAATAGCAGGTGAGTATTTTCGATTTTGTTACTCGGTTGATTTTAGGTGAATATTTTAAAGTTTAGAAACTCCACACAAAAGAATTTTCAAGTGAAACCAGCCAATGTTACCCTATGGAAGAAAAGAGAGTTATCGGCATTTGGGTAAGTATTTGACTGGCAGAGTTAAGGTTCTGGACATAGACTCAGGGGTCTCCCAGGGTCAGGACAGTACAGTTGTTACACCCTCAGCGGCACAGGGGCAGCCGGGTGCAGAGTGAGTTAGGCCCAATGTTATCCTACGGGAGGCAGGGGACCCTTGGTTGGTGGCTGCTGACTGGCAGGCCACGCGGCTGTGGGAGCTGGGCTCCTGGTCACTTGCTAAGGGCAAATGGGGAAGTAGGTAGAAGTAGAAGTTGCACTGCCAGGGCCACTCGGGCGGCTGGGTGCAGGGTGTTTTTGAGCCGTCGGGCACTCAAAGGATTGCAATGGTAAAGCTCAAGGACGAACAAAGGCTGCAGGCACGGGGACGAAGATTCTTCAGGTGTGACCACCACTTCGAGGGGTAAGTTGGGTAGTTGGAGGATAGGTAGGCACCCAGGAGTTGGGCACAGGGAGCCGCAGGGCGCCGGGTGCAGGGTTGCCTTTTGGTGTCGGGAAATCTTACCCTCGGCTGATCGCGGTTGGAGGGGTTCTGAGGCTGCAGGTGTCGTCAGGAGCGTCGAGGTGGGTCCTTGGGTGCTGGATTCGGGGTCACAGTCACCGGGGGGACGTCCTCGGGGTCTTTGTCCACTCCAGCACTGGCCAGGCTTGGCGGGTGCAGAGTGTGCAGGATTCGCGGTTCCTGGCTGATGCCAGGGGTCAGTTACTTGCTTTGAGCAGTACCACTGCTCGTGGGAGTCCCAGATGCTTAGAGTCACAAGGTAGCCAGGTCCTCCGGGGTTTGTGAGGTTGCTGGCCACAGGAGATGCCGGGATTTAGCAGGAGCAGGTTCGAGGGTCGACAGGTTGGAAGGGCTGGGGCCAAAGCAGTTGGTGTCTTCCTCTTGTTAGCAGTTGCACGGCAGGTCTTCTTGTTTCTTGATCTTCTTTGCCGTTTCGGAATCTGAATCTAAGGAAGGAAGGTTCAAGGTGCCCCTAAATACTAGATTTAGGGGCGTTACAGGTAGGTAAAGGGCAGGGACCAATGTGTCCCTGGCCTGGGGTGGGTACACCCCCTATCCTGCCACTCTCCTGTGGGAGGGGGCAGTAGCCTAGTCGTGATTGGGCAGGGCTTCCCATCTTCAAGATAGCGAGAGCCCGGAGATGTGCTTCACCTCGCCTTCCCCACCTGAGGGGTGGGGTTGGCAGAGGCTGGCACACTCCCTTTACTTCCTTGGGGTTTCCGGACAGTCTTCCTGCAAGAGTGGGGGTCAGAACCGGTAAGGGCCAGTTGCTGAGTACAGCAAGTGGCCTGGAGAAGCTCACAAAGGCGGAATGCCTTTGAAGCTTCCCCTGCCCATCCTGGGGGAGGAGACTTAGCACCTCACCCAGGATGTGCATTGTTGCAGGCCCAGGAGAGCAGATGGCTCTCTACCCAGGGGTCCAGCAACATGTCTGCTGTGTGGCAGCCTAGGCAGCCCCTCAGACAAGACGTGGATTGTAGGTTAGGTTCAGGGGGCATCTCTAAGATGCCCTCTGTCTTGCATCTTACAGTAAATCCCACACTGGCATCAGTGTGGGTTGACTGTGCTGAGAAGTTTGATACCAAACTTCTCAGTCTTCAGTGTAGCCATCATGGTGCTGTGGAGTTCGTGTTGACGACCTCCCAGCACCATATACTCTTAATGGCAGCACTGCACTTACAGTGCCCAGGAATGGACCTGGGTACTGTAGGGGCACAGGGCTCATGCACCTGTGCCCACACCACTGACATAGGGCACCCAGCTGGAGGGGTGACTGAGGTATGCCAGGGCAGTGTGTGTTGTGGGCATGGCACACAGGGATGTGTGCTATGTCGACTCTTTGTTTTGTTCTGCACGAAGACACTCAGCCTGCAAAGGCAGTGGGTGTGTCAGGGTACAGGGCCTCTAAGGGTGGCACAATAAGTGCGGCTGCCCTTAGGGGCCTTCTCTGGTCACAAGGCACTAGGTACCTAGGGTACCATTTACCAGGGGCTGACATGTGACAAGAGATGCCAATTGGGTTTTGGCAGTTTTTTAGGGAAGGAACACAGGCCCTGGCCACCTGATTGGCAGGAGCCCAGAGCACAACAAGGAAAAGTGCATCAGTTATCAGGCAAAAGTGGGGGGGGTTACTGCAACAGAAACCCACTTACTTACAATGCCCCCCCCCCCCTGTTTTACCAAGTCGATCACTTCTGAGAATGGAGTAATTAGGGGGGATTAAGATGTCAAGAACTGGGGAAGAAGTATCATTGAGCCAGGTTTCAGGGATGATTAGAAGGTCCAGGTTTTGCGCAATGAAGAGTTCTGAAATATCAGCTTCATGTTTCACAGCTGATCTACAGTTAAGTAGCATCGATTTGGGGACGCTAGGTGGCGCGCTCGCGAATGGACGCCTTCTTGTAGGGCTCCCGCAGTCCGGCGCCATTCATCTGGTAATTTATCCTCTTCGGGGCACACCCGGGTGCCGTCACTGCAGGCGAAGGTCTAGCTGTCTGGCAAGAGTGTGCGGGCGGACGTGGAGGGCTCCAGCTGCTGGGAGGCCGCCGTGCGAGGAGCCGCAAGCTACGGCGGACGCGACGCAGGAGGACGCGGTGCTGAGGCCCCGGATCGGGCTGGCAGGCAAGGCCGTGGATGGTAGCGAGTTGGAAGGCCGCGGACGGCGGATACAGACTGAGAGGCCCCCTGCGATCGTGGTGGCCTGGAGGGGTGAAAGGAGCGGAGCGGAGCGTTGGAGAGTAGGGTGAGAGCGAGTGGGGGTGCGCCATCTAAACCCCCCCCCACCCCCCCGCCCCCTGGAGCGACTGCAGGGCCTGGGCGCCCGGGATTGATCAGGTGTTGGCTGGTGCTGGCACGGGTCCTCGAGGCCATCACTGTTCTGGACCCTGGGATAGCGTCGGGGGGTGTTGGTCCCTCCCCCCTCCCCCCCCCCCTGGACACTGTGAGCGGAGCGGTCCGAAGAGCTCCTGATGCAGCGGTAGCAATCTCAGGTGTGCAGTGGGCATGGTGGGGTGAAGCTTGGTGGCTGAGCGTACGGCGCCGCGATTGGCATCATCAGTGGAGTACTGTCCCCCCAGGCCTGAAGATCATCGCTGGTGCCCCCTGCTTGCGTGGCTGCGCAGGTTGAACGCACGTGGCCTGCACTATTGAAGTGAAGCTGGTGAATTGGCGAGTGCACTCCCCTAGTGGACTGGGTGCGAAAGCGGTGGCCTGCATGGAGGGGCGTGCACGGTAGTCCCTTGAAAGCTCCGACGGGCGCATCGGACGCTCGTGGGCGATCGAGGTGGGGGTGTCGCGGTGCTTGTACTGGTGGTGCTGGAGACCCTTGCCCTGGGAAAACGATGGGCAAGACGGACACTAGACAGCCCAAACTTTCGTTTGCGGCTGGTAAGAAAGTGGTAGCCCCAGAAGAGAAGTTGCGTCACCCGGAGGAGACGGCTGAAGCGTCGGGTGGAGCAGTGGATGCAGCGACGGATTTACAGGCAATATTACGCGAGGTGCGCCAAGGGTTCGCGACAATCGTGGACAAAGTGGACAGGCTCTCGTCCCGTATGGATGCGGTGGTGCACAAGGTGGATGCGCACGAGGATCGCTTGAAAGAGGCTGAACAGCGCATATCGGACTCAGAGGATGTGGTGACCCAACACTCGTCGCAGTTATCCAGAATGGATAATCTCCTACGTGTCATCGCAGCTAAAAATGAGGATTTAGAAGCGAGGAGCAGGCGTAATAACGTACGCATCGTAGGTATTCCGGAAACAACAAATGTGGGCAAGATGGAGGAGTACGTCGAGAAGATGTTGGTGGCGGCGATGGGTTCTGAGGTTTTCTCTACACACTTTATAGTTGAGCGGGCGCATCGGGCCCTGGGCCCCAGACCAAAGCCGGGGGCGACGCCTAGACCAATTATAGCCCGGATGCTAAATTACTGCGACCGGGATGCGGCCTTAAGAGCGGCGAGACGCACGAGGTCATTGTCATACGAGGGCAATTCCTTCACGCTGTATCCGGACTTCACCCCGCTGGTTCAAGAGGAACGTAGGAAATTCCTTGCAGTCAAGACTAAATTGCGCGACCTGCAAATGGACTACGCGTTGCTCTATCCGGCACGCCTGCGGGTCACGTACCAAGGGCGGGAGAAATTCTTCACGAATCCACAGCAGGTGGAGGAATTTCTCAAGCAGCATAAAAGGGCTCGGAGGTTGGGAGCAGGAGCGGACGAGGAACTAGCCCCCAGTCAAGAGCCGCAGGACGATGGTGAACCGTGAGTGGCCAGTACGGTATCTGCATATAGACTCTTTGCTGAGCGCGGAGCGCTGATTATGTGCTCTGCTTGGGATTTATCGTTGAAAGACATTGTACTGCTCTCAGAGTGGGCATGTTTGCAGTGGGGGATAGGGGGGTATCATGTTAGAAGGTGATTGCCGGGGTCCTTGTGGGATGGGGTCCCTCCTCGTCTGTGAAGCAGGAACTTATTGCTATAACAGGTTTATGGTTCTCAACAGAAGCTGACGGTATGCATAAGGTTGCCTTTGATTATAGCGCCGGACGCCCTCTCCTGGTTGCCGGGCTGGGCTGCACTTGATGTGGTTCGGGCGGGCTGTCATGGGGGGGGGGTATTAGCGGTGCCACCTAGATGCGTTGCCCTATGGGAATTACCCTAGTATACGGATTTGGGGTTGAGGGTTGTTTGAGCCCTAGTTCTGGGGGTGTGTGTGGGAGGGATTGGGAGGGTACGTTGCTGGCAGGTTGGGGATTGCTTCAGTGGGAGGGGGGTGGGTATGAGGGTTGTGGGGGTTGCTTGTATGATCGGAGCTCGCAAACTGAGAGGAGTGGGCCTACGGGGTATGGTGTTGGTAGGCTACGGAATAGGACAAAGCTAGGAATGCACAGCGCTGACACTGCAGGGGCTCTCGTGGTTGCATTGGTTGGATATAGCTGGGGGTACGTGCGATGTGGCTGCTCCCTTTGGCGGGAGATGTGTTCGGAGCGGAGTGGTGATCTGGATCATGTAGGATTGACTGGGGATGACTGAACAAAGCCATAATTCCAGAATAACGGTTATGTCCTGGAATGTCCGTGGGTTGAATGATGCGAGAAAATGTCGGAGGGTGGTGGCCTATTTGGACCAGCATCAGGTGCAGATCGCTTTGCTGCAGGAAACGCATCTTAGCCCCCGGGCTACGTATACCTTCGCGAATAGATGGGCGGCAGTGCGTAGCTTCTCCTCTTATTCTGGGTATGCCCGGGGTACGGCGATTTTGATTTAAAAAATGGTGCCGTTCGTGCGGTTGGGTGAACGAATGGATGATGAGGGTAGATTTGTATTGCTGTGGGGTAGACTGGGAACTGATACGGTCACTATTGTCAACTGTTATGGGCCTAACGTGGATTCGCCTGCGTTTTACACCAAATTGTGGGGTGAGGTACTGAATACTGGATCCATGCATATCTTATGGGGTGGAGATTTTAATATCACATTGACACCTGGGCTAGATAGATCGGAGGGTAGCCCCCAGTATAACAGAAACGCGAGAGACGCGGTGGAGGGCATAATGACGGAAGGCAACCTTATAGACAGTTGGAGGTTTGTGCATGCTGGGGTCCGTGAGGGGACGCATTTCAAGGGGTATGCCGACACTTGGGCTAGACTTGATTACTGCTTACTGTCCCGGGGATTGGCAGTGGACTTGGGCAGAGTGACGCATTTGCCGCGGTCCTACTCGGACCATTGCCCGGTGCTGGTGCAGGTAGCTATCCCGGGGTACGGCAGGGCAGCGTCGCGGTGGCGATTGCAACCCACGGCGTTACTGGATCCACTATTCCAGACGGAACTGGGGGAGGAGATTGCGGAATTTTTTCCACGCAACAAGGGGTCGGTGGACAGTGTTGAGACCATCTGGGAGGCGTTTAAGGTTACGGTTCGGGGTTTTTACATCTCCAAGAGCTTTGGGGTATTAAGGGCCATACGTGGCACGCTCACCAAGCTGGAGGCTGAACTTAAGGAGCTGGAGACGGCCATGGCCTGAGAGCCGATGGGCCCACTCCACGGGGAGTTTTGGGAAAAGCTGTCGCAATACAAGCGAGAGGCGGACAGAGAAGCCAACTTCAGGGGGAAACACTGGCAGGCCCGTCGATATTGTGAAGGGGAGAGACCTGGGCGTGCATTGGCGGGAATCACTGGGCATTCACGGGGCGCCTCGCACATATTAGAGATACGCGCACAGAGCGGAGCTCTAAATCAAGACACAAAGGGGATATTACGGCAATTCGTTGAGCATTACGAGGGATTATATGCAGCCCGTGATGTTGGGGATGTTCAGTTTGGGGACTTCTTAGACGATGTAGCATTATGTTGGCTGAGCGATGAACATAGGCAATTTTTGGGGGCCCCATTTGAGCTGGATGAGATACGAGAAGCAATAATGTCTTTGAGAAATGGCAAGGCGCCTGGGCTGGATGGGTTGCCGGCGGAATTTTACAAATGCTATATTGATATAATGGCTCCTGTACTTCGAGAGGTCTATGAGGACGCCCTGGAGACAGGAGTGTTGCCGGGATCGATGAGAGAGGTGGTGATAACCTCCCTGTTGAAACCAGATAAGGATGCGGTGGATTGCGGTTCCTACAGACCACTGTCCTTGATAAATTGTGATGCCAAGATTCTGGCGAAGGTGTTGGCCACGCGACTCTCATTGTTAATGACTAAAATTGCCCTTCCTGATCAAGCGGGGTTCGTCCCGGGTAGATCTACTGCCAGTAACTTGCGAACGCTCTTCTCCCTGATTCAAACGATAGCGCCGGAACTTCCTGTCGCGGCTATCTTCTTGGACGCCACCAAGGCGTTCGACTCCGTTGAGTGGAATTATTTGTTCGCTATTCTGTATCGGATGGGTTTTCCCAAAATCTTTGTCGACTGGATAAAATTGCTTTATACTGACCCTAAGGCTAGAGTGTTGATCAATGGGGAATTATCACATCCGATTTCATTAAGTAGGGGAACCAGACAAGGGTGCCCGTTGTCCCCGTTACTGTTCGCCATAGCGATAGAACCACTGGCATGTCGTATCCGACAACTCCATAAGCAGAGTGCCTTCAAATGTTTTCAAAGGCAGATTGATGTGTCCTTATATGCAGATGACTTAACGCTCTATGTGGTGGATCCGCAGACTCACCTGAATTCGCTGCTCCGCGAGTTTGTTGTGTTTGGGAGACTGTCTGGAATCCACATTAACTGGAGGAAGTCGCAATTTTTCCCCCTGACGGCCGCGGTAGGGCGATATGCACTAGATTACCCATTGGAGTGGTGTGAATCGGATCTCCGATATTTGGGGATTCGAGTCTCGACGGACCGGGAAGAGACTCTCCGTCTGAATTATGGCACAGCCATTAGTAAGCTGGCGGAGGATGTGAGGCGCTGGATATCGTTGCCACTGACCATGGCCGGGAGGGCCTCCTTGATTAAAATGGTGGTTTTGCCTCGTTTTTTATACTTCTTCCAGAACATTCCGTATTACCCAGGGGCGTTTTTCTTCCGGACGTTGCGCTCTGAGCTGCTGCGACTGTTCTGGGCTGGTAAGCAGCCCAGACTTGCTTGGTCGACTGTCGCCCTGCCGTACAGTAAGGGGGGATTTGACGTCCCCGACTTTCAGGCATATTATCTGAGCGCGCAGGCACATTTTGCTTATCATTGGATCACCCCTACGCCCTGCATGCCGCAGCTGGCGGTTGAAGACTGGGTGGCTCGGCCTCTGCCACTACAGGGACTCATTCATGGCCCCGTCACTGCGATCGTGACGCCGCTCACCACCGTGACGTGCACGATTGATGCCTGGCAGCGCATATTACGCAGGCTGTCAGCTAGTCTGTTATATGCTCCACTGTTGCCGTTGGCTTATCATCCGGGCCTCTCTCTGTTGCAGGAAGGAGGGTTCCGCGTGTTATGTACTAAGATAGGGGTCCGACGCTGGGGAGATCTCTTTGTGAATGGCCAGTTCAAGACGAAGGAGCAATTTTTCGAGGGATATTAGCCTAATCCACTGGAGGTCTTTTACTATATCCGGTTGCGGCAGGGGATGAGAATGGTGATACCGCATTATCCGGTGGAGCCCGAGGTGGTGAAGCCGTTGCAGGTTCTGCTTGCTTCTACGGATGGTAGGCATTTGGTCTCTCAGTTATACTGCAGTCTTCGAGAAGGTGGTGGTACTGCAGGCAGTAAAGCGCTTCGCGGATGGAGTGTTGAGTTGGGTAGGGACGTCACGGAGGCACAGTGGGTGTATTGCTGTGAACTCACTTCCCAGATCTCTTCCAGCTGCAGACTGCGGATCATCCAATATAAGTTCTTGCAGCGCTGGTACTACACTCCTGTTAGGAAGTTTCGATTTCGGTTGTCGGATTCGGATCGATGTGAAAGGTGCCGATCGGAGGGGGCGGATTTTTTGCATTTGGCTTGGATGTGTCCGGGGGTGGCTGACTATTGGTTGCAAGTCCATACTGCGCTTACTGCCATGGTGGGGGCTGTGGTTGAGCTTGACCCGCTTGTGATGCTGCTGGGCCATACAGTGTCGGTGCCTAAGGAGCATTGTATTGTTGCTTGCGAAACGGCGTGTTGCATGTAGGTGGGGTTGGGGTCGAGCACCAAAATTCAAGGAGTGGCTAGCGGATGTTCTGTACTGTCAGGATCAGAACGCGATATATGCCGAAACGCAACCTTTGAAGAGCAGGGCAAAAGACATATGGGATCCGTTTAGAGCATACTTAGCGGCGCAGACTAGCTCCACTGCAGGGGAAAGCCAGGTGCCGGAGAGTGCAGGGCGGACTGATGTGGCGTCCGACTAGTGGGGGCTCATTGTGGCTTGGCCGGGGTGGAGAAGAGACATATGTGGGGGGGTGTTTTGCTTGATAGCCCAGAGGGATTGGTACTTGTGTAGTCCCTGGTGGGCTGTGTGGGGGTGTTGAGTTCCATGCTTGGGGAGCGTTAGAGTTCAATGGTCTGAATGGGTCTACTGGACGCTCCCTCATTCCGTGGCCCGGGACTGCTCTGTCTCACACAACATTGACGTTCAGAGGGGTATATACAAACGTGCCGCCGGACCCCCGGGTTGTCAGCAGATTGGCTGTGTACAAGATGTTTGTAATTTCAATACAATTCTATCGTAGCCGGCCGGTGAGGTTGTAGGCGAGTAGCTGTATGATTGCTGAAAGTTGAAATAAAGGTTTTTGAACTTAAAAAAAAAAATAATAATAAAATTAAAAAAAGTAGCATCGATTTGACGTGCAGATTGGAAGTGACCACTTCTTGAAGAGAGGTAGTTATGTGAAGAAGGTTTTCTTAGTTCACCTTTCTGTGCTTAAGACTCGGTTCCCTGTCAGGGTCCGCAATGATGGAGGGTATGTTGAGAGTAGAGTTGGAGGAGGAGACTGTCCTCGAGTCAGTGTAAGACAAAAGAAGGGTGAGAATGTCCTCTGCAGATAGCGGAGGTAAGGGTCTGTGGGGCCTAGAGTGATGATTAGGTAAAGGCCTAGAGCTCCAGCTGGAACTAAGAGAGGAGCAGAAAGGATAGTCGCTAGCTGAGTAGAACAGATTCTGTGAGTTATAAATATAATTCCTCTGAGCAAGGGGTGAGACCCAACGCTTCTCCATCTTCAAGGAGAACTGAAGTATGCTTTGCACCATCTCCTTGACACCGAGAGATCATGCTTGAGGTTCGCAATATTTTCCTCAAGGCAGAGATTGTTCATGCACTAATTCGCATAACTAACAAGCGAAGGTAGGACTGGTTCAGTAGTGAGAGGGGTAATAGAGGGTTGCAAAGGACCATTGGCACAATTACAGAGGGAGATACAATCATGCTCGAGACAAGAATCAGAGCCTGGAGTGGGAATAGGGAAAGGCAGAGTGGAATTAGGAGAGGTAGAGGGTGAAGAATGTAATGCGAGTGGGGGTGAGTGCCGGTTATTGGTCAACGGACAGGAGACAGCAACTAGGTTCTGGGCCCTGTAGTTGGAAGATCCAGGGCCCAAGGGAAGAATATCCGAGCCTACCTGGGTGTTAGAGTTGGTAGGGTGTCTATCACCCCCGTTATTGGAGTGAGCAGTGGGTGACGCAGGGGACTGAGGATAAGAGGGAAGGCAAGGTAAAGGAGGAACAGTGGTGGGGACATTCGCAAGGTGGGTGGTACTCAGGTCAGTTAAACCCTCGACTACGTAAGGCAGAAAGGGGTTGTTCCAGTTCGTAGTGTGGGGAGTAAAAATAACCTCCGTTAAGTTGGGTAGATCTGTGGGGTACATGTTTGAGATGGGATCGCAGGATAAGGGGCGGAGGGGCCGTCTATCACCTCGGGAGCAGAAAATGTGGGTGGCCCGATCTGACTGCGGTTGGATGGGTTGGAGTTAGTTAGTGTGTTCTTAATCCTCAAGAAGGCATAGTTAAATCACTTGAGGATTAGGTCCGAGGCTTGAATAAGGACATTACCATTATTGTAAAGGGAGACAGTTGGCTCAGCCTTAAGGGGCTGGAGATGGAAGCGTGGTTAAACGAAAGCCATGCAGAGTTTTAGTCAGCTGTTTGGAATGAAGCATAGAAGTGAGGGCCTTTCTCCACTGCACTCTTCCGTTGGTGTAGAAGATGAGGTCTGTCACTATAGTGCCCTGACTGGAGATATATGTGTCCGATATAAGTGTTTCGGGCCAGCGTTTGAGGAGATTGTGTTTAAAGGTCTTCTTCGCATTTATCGATAGGTTGGTGGGGGGTAGATAATCTTAAGAGTTCACACCTGATTAAACTAATGGGTTAGAGGTATGGTAAGTATTTTGTGCCATGATGAATGTGGCGCGCAGGAGGAAGTGGTTAAGGGAACAAAAAGGTTCAGGATGTAGATATAAAAGAGTGGGGGAGGACAGGTAGACCCCTTAGGAGGGGGCCCTGGTAAAAGGAAGGGGAGCGATAGTCAGTTCGCCATTGCATATTTACAATGCAACTGCAGGGTTGAAACAGTAAACGGAGGAGCGGTAGACTGGGTATGGGAAGCACATTAAGCGATAGGGGAGTAAAGCTGAGGAGGATAAAACCCCAAAAGGGGGCATGGGGGTAGCATAGGAAGAATAGTCATGTAGCTAGCTTTTCAGTGAGGCATCCAATGAGTGCCCTAGCAACCTAGGCAAAAGACTAGCAGAAAAGAAAAAGGAGGAAATGGGCGCAGAAAGACGAGGACCATAAAGCTGACTGAGGGTTTCCAGGTATCTAATTAAATTGTCCATCAAAAGGTGAGTATAGTAGCCTTGACGATGCAGGAGCGACAAGAAGAGATATAACCAGAAGCTGTGCCAGAGCAGGAGAGCACTAGGAGGACGAGTCCCTGCTTGCAGGTTCAATAAGATATAAGACTAGCTAGGTATTATTTCACTAATTTCAATTAAATCTTGCTCGAACATCGAGGCCATTTTAAGAAGGACCCAGAGAGTACCTAGCTCAAGTGGTGAAAAGTCAAGGTTCAGGCAGTCTTCAACGACATTTTGAGTAGTGGCCATTTTGAGTAGTGTCCTGAGAATGGATGTGAAGCATGAGAGGCCCCATTTTGAAGTTTGTAGTGAAAACACCACAGCCTACGGGAGGCAGTTACCTCACAGCTCAGAGTGAGCTGCCATTGTTGCAGGGAAGGTTTAGGCAAAACACTTACACGGTCCAGGGCAAACACCGGGCAGAGGGGTTACTCCTCCGTACCCGGATAAAAGGCAGATAGTGAGGAGAAAGGCAGAGAACACCTCTCTTCCTCAGTCGTAGTCAAGGCATCAGCTGCAGGCAATCCAGAGCAGAAAGAACCTGCTAATCACTCTTCTCTCTGCGATGTTAGCTGCAACAATGTAGCAGGTCAGCGCATCAGGCCCTCCGGTCATGGAAGCGCGCAAACTCTCCAGGCAGATTGGGAGTCAAACAGTTAACACCTAATGCATCCCAAACGGAGCGACAGCAAGCCGGAGCTATGCACACTCAGCAGGCCGCACAGACGAAGGCAGTCCTTATCTCCCTGATACTCAAACCTACATTGGGGCTGCAGTTCAAGCAGAAGAACCAAAGGGTAGCGAAGAGGTCGGCATTCCGGGCCGCAGTATAAGCGGAAGCACCCAAGGCAGTGATGAGATCGGCATTCAGGGCCGCAGTAACAAGCGGAAGCACCCAAAGGCAGCAGTGAGGTTGGCGGCCGGGGCAAGAGACGCCATGCCCTAAGGCCGCAAAGAAGTCAGAAGACCGGAGTGCCCGACATTCGATCCCAGAAGCACAGGCTGTACCCAGCCAAAGACTGGCCAATTCCACGCTGGGGCGCCTTAAAAACTCACATTGGACCAGCCAGACTGAGGGCCCAGGCGGAAGCACCGACCGCCCCTATCCACCGTGGTCATCGAGGCGGAAGAGGTCGATTCCTTGCTGGGGCACCCTGCAGCCACTTAGCTATCGCACCCCTCCGTGGGCGCCGAGGCAGAACGTGCGAGTGTGTCGAGTCTGAAGCCGCGAGCCTTCTAGGGGATCCGCACTGCAGGTGAGCAGCTCCGAAGTACAAAGTCCACAGTCGTGGTGAGCCGTCTGACAGTGATGTATGGCTATGCGGGGTGGATGGCTGGGTTAACAGGGGATAATTACCGATTTTGGTGATCCCCACCCCGGGAGCTCTAAGGCTGAGCTCCTACCTGGCGGCCATCTTAAGTAGCTTTCAATGGATTACGGTCATGTGATCAGGTGTTGACTAAGTTAGTTCAACAAATGCAAAGTCTTAGTCCCCACCGCTGAGCCCCCATTGTAGGAAGCTGGCTCTGTATTTACTATACCAAAGTAAGGTATAGTGTGGACAGAATCCAGGGGATCCCCAGAGGTTTAGCAGAGGCTAAATTAGATCATCACTAACAGCTCTTTCTGTGGTAGTGTGGTCGAGCAGTTAAGCTTATCAAGGTGTGTTAAGCATTTATTGTATCCACTCAATCAAGGCCTGATTGCACACACTCAGAGACTAAATCTGCACCAATTAGGTAAGTATAAAAAAGGTATAATTATGTTTTATTTCTAGAAACAAGCAGGCCTCGGTACAGGTAAGTACAATATACTTTCAAATGCAAAACTTTACAAGGAAATGCAGTTGTGGATAAAATTGCAATTGTTACAGGTTTGTATTTGCATTTAAAACAGTTTAAAATACATGGAGATTACTTTTGTAATACTTTTGGATTACATCGACAACTCAGGGTAATATGCCTAGATATCACACTGTTGAACCTACAATACAAAGGAAAGTAAGACACTTGGGGGCCGATTCACAGAACTAATCTGAGATTAAATCCTAAACTTACTACTTTTGGTAATCACAGAAGGCATTTAGCAGTAGTACAGGTAGGACTTCTAACTTTACTACTACTAAACTGAGACAAAATCCTAACTTTACGACTTTCAGTATTCACAAAAGGCATTTAGTAGTAGTAAAGTTAGGAGTCCTAACTTTATTACTACTAAATTCCTTCTGTGAATACCAAAAGTCGTAAGTTTAGGATTTTATCTCAGTTTAATAGTAGTAAAGTTCGGAAGTCCTAACTTTACTACTGCTAAATGCCTTCTGTGTATATCAAAAGTAGTAAGTTTAGGATTTTATCTCAGATTAGTTCTGTGAATCGGCCCCTTGGAGTTTAAAGCACAGTTACTTTTCTTTCATACGAAAGTTCCGCTCAACAGAAAACATTTTAGGGACAAGAAATCACAACAATTGCTCCTATGAGAAAAAGAGGGTATCGGATTGCAGGCAAGCACACGACCTGCAAGAATAGTTTTTGGGGGTTAGAAACAAGGTTCAGTTAGGCACTCAAATTGCACCTAAAAATAGGAGAGAGGGGGGGACCAGGAGCCAGTTAATGGTCCAGTGCCTGTGCTCCGCAAAGTCAATGAGGTAATCAAAATAAGGCACTGTTCCGTAGTGAGTGTTGTCAACCTACACTACAAAAAGATGAGAAGTGAGGTGAGAGAGAAGGAGATACTAGGTCAGGGACTTAGTGATTGGGGTGGGGAGAGACACAAATTGTCTCATGTAGCCCTCACACATCCCGAAGGATGTCATGCTTCATCATCGGGCGGTTGCTCCTCGTCGGGCCGGCGGTGCAATGACCTACGGGTCCCCCGAAGGGTCTCTTTAGCGGAGATCTTTTAGAGTACTGCCGATCGGTGCAAGTGGGTGTGTGGCTCTAAGTACTCTGTGAGAGGTGAGGGTAGTGCGTGCAGTGTAAGTTAAAATTACCTACGGGTTTCCAAAAAAGAAGGTAATTTTTTAATAAAAAGGTACCCTTGGTAGACTAAAAAACCCGTAGGTTAAGAGTTACCAATAGAGACGCAATGTGTCCGGGTAACTATCTATGGTCGACATGTTTCACGCCTGAAGTGGTCAGGAGGATCCTTGGCGTCTGGATGGGGCAGGTTTCTAGAGCCGACAACCGAGGAAACCCCCTAGAAGGTGTGGGCACGCAACGCCGCTAAACTCATGGAGTAACACTTGCTCCTCTGTTAGGTCTTGACCAAAAGGGGCACAACTTATTTGAGAGCCACTCACAATTAGTGTAGGAGGCGACTTCACTTACCCCCTTTTGGATCTGTGAGAGGGCTAATGGTACCCCACTCACACTAATACATTCGTGCACCCACTTCACATCACCATCACCCCCGGTCCTGATGAAACGCCAAGGATCCTCCTGACCACTTCAGGCGTGAAACATGTCGACCATAGCATAGTTACCCGGACACATTGCATCTCTATTGGTAACTCTTAACCTACGGGTTTTTTAGTCTACCAAGGGTACCTCTTTATTAAAAATTACCTTCTTTTTTGGAAACCCTTAGGTAATTTTAACTTACACTGCACGCACTACCCTCACCTCTCACAGAGTACTTAGATCCACACACCCACATGCACCCATCGGCAGTTCTCTAAAAGATCTCCGCTAAAGAGACCCTTCGGGGGACCCGTAGGGCATTGCACCGCCGGCCCGACGAGGAGCAACCGCCCGATGATGAAGCATGACATCCTTCGGGATGTGTGAGGGCTACAAGAGACAATTTGTGTCTCTCCCCACTCCAATCACTAAGTCCCTGATCTAGTATCTCCTTCTGTCTCACTTCTCATCTTTTTGTAGTGTAGGTTGTCTTTTGACAACACTCACTACGGAACAGTGCCTAATTTTGATTAACTCAAATTGCACCCCCAGCGACACCGGGGCGGCCAGGTGCAGAGTGCAGGGGCCCAATGTTAGCTAATGGGGCCAAGGGGGCCTTCATTCAGAGGCTGCTTATGAGCAGGCCACTCGAGTATGGGAGCAAAGCTCCTGGGGTTAGGATCAGCACTTCAGGTGCAATCAATCAGCACAGCAGCTGTACCAGCAGCCGCACAGAGGTGGGCAGATGCAGTGTGCCATTACGATGAACAGATGAGACAGACATACAAGAGGGCATTAACCACTTACAAAGATCTCATCAAGAAGGAAAAAAGTAGCTATTTTGCTCAAGTAATTGAGAGGGCCTCCAACTCGTCGAAAGAACTTTTCCAAGTTGATCAGAGACTTATGACCATTTCGAATAAGACCAATCCCGCTGATAGTCAATCTTTATGTGATGCCCTCGCCACGGCCTTCAAAGATAAAGTCAATGGGATTTTTAAGGATTTTAGCAGTGGGGACCCTCAACCTTCGTACCCCGTAAAGAGAACAATCCAGGAGACTGTTCACTTATCCATTCTTTAGCCACTACACCAGAACAAGTGAGTTCTCTACTTTTGCAAAGCAAATCTGGTTCCCCTTATGACACATGCCCAGTAAAGATCTTGAAGTGGGTTCCGGACATCATTGCCAGGGACCTATCTCATATTTTCAATATCATGTTTGCTACTGGGACTTTCCCTTCTGTCTGGAAACAGGCTTCTATCCTCCCACATTTAAAACAGTCCAATTTAAATACTAACAACACTTCTAATTATCATCCAATTGCATGTCTACCTGTTCCTGCAAAAATCTGTGAGCTATCTAAATACATTTTAGACAATGAGCTCCTAGACACCTCTCAGTTTGGCTTTCGGCTAGGGCATAGTACAGAAACGGCCCTGGTCAAGGCAACTAGTCAAGAAGTGAGGAAGGCAGTTGATTGTGGCGGTTCAGCAGTTATGATTTTACTGGACCTATCTGCTGCCTTCGATACTGTTGATTATACTACTCTCATCGGCTGTCTAAAGGAAATAGGGGTGAAGGGGGTTGTGCTAGATCTTCTCTCCTCGTTTCTCAGTGACAGATCATAAACAGTAGTGTTAGGGAAATCTAATTCCTCAATTCTCTCACTGCCTTGTGGAGTCCCTCAAGGGTCTTCTTTAAGCTCCACTCTTTTTAATGTTTATGGAGCGAAATTGGCTCCTCTAATTAGAAGTTTCAACTTGGAGGTAACATCCTATGCTGATGACACGCAGTTGATAATTGCAGCAGCCAATAATGACTCGTCAGGCCCACTAAGATACCGTAAGTGCATCAAGGCAGTCAGTGGTTGGAGTAGTGGGCACTGCCTGAAGCTTAATTCAGGTAAAACCGAGATCATTGTGTTCGGTAACCCCTCTCCAGCCAGGTCCACTAATTGGTGGACTGAAAATGTGCCCCAGCCTCCTCTTCCTGTCACCAAAGCTAAGAAATTGGGAGTCATTATTGATGACAACCTTAATATGAGTACGCAAATATCAGCTATCACGTCCTCAGCTTACTATATCTTAAAAATGATAAGGAAAATTATTCCTTATATCCCGGACAACAACAGGAAAGCTTTAATCACTCTCCTAGTCCTTCCTAGGCTGGACTATTGTAATAGTCTCTACCTAACCATTTTAGAAAAACACATGAGTCGACTACAGCTAGTCCGAAATGCCGTGGCAAGATTGATTCTTCAACTTCCCAAATTTCACTCCATCACACAGGGGCTTCGCAAGCTTCATTGGTTACCCATGTGTAGTCGGGCTAAATTTAAAGCCCTAAGCTCAGCCCACAAAGGAATGCATGATTTAGGGCCAAACTTTCTTAGGTCAGATTTTATGAGATATAAGCCCAATAGAGAACTCAGATCGGCCAAAGCCAACCTATTAGGTGTCCTCAGATTTAAAAAGATGCATTGGGGTGGTAGAGGTATAGTCCTCAATACTATCAAACTTTGGAACAGCCTCCCACCCCAACTCAGAGCAATACCTTCACTAACATTTTTCAGGAAGACGATAAAGACCTGGCTATTTAACCTCTAATCATCGCTCACTTGCTAGTCAGACAACACCAAGACACCTTGTGGTAATTGCGCGCTTTAAAAATCTCCTAACATAACATCAGAAGCCCTGTGGTTTGCAATGGAGATTCCTGGTTTGAAGAAAAGGCTATAGGCTTGGGCAGGGAGGCTACCTAAAGGCGACCACCAGCAGGAGATGTAAGTTATGTAAGTTGGGTTCTTGGGGGATGCCTGAACACCGTTGGTTCGGCCATCCAAGGCCGTGGTGTGTCGGGTGCAGGGGTGTCTTTTGGCATGGGATCTTGTACTAGCTCTGGTCATGGTCGGGGGGACACTTCAGGTTGAGGCTGCAGGCGTCGGGTTGAAGCTCGAGGTAGTTCGGGGATCACTAGATCCCAGGTCAGGACCGCTGGGGAGACCTCCTCATGGTGTTGGGTCACTCGAGCTCGGGCGTCGGGTGCAGAATGGCAGAGCCGTCTGGATCCAGATTCTGTGGTTGAAGTCTTTGTTAAGCAACTCCAGTGCTCATGAGAAACAGTCTTTAAAGTGAGTTCAGGGCAGTTCTTCTGGGTTCTGGGAGGCTTCTGACTGCTGAACACGCTGGGGTTTCCACTGTAGGGAGGTCGGAGTTTGGACAAGCCGGTAGGGCTGCAGCCAAAGCAGTTGAGCTCTTTTCTTTCTGAGTCAGCAGGCTCTTTAGTCCTTCTTTTTTCTTCCTCGATATAAGCATGCAAGGTTCTGGGACACCACTAAATACTAAATTTAGGGGTGTTAAAGGGATGTGCAGGTCGGGATCAATAGGTCCCTTCCTTGGGGTGGGTACATTCCCTATTATGCCACCCTCCAGTGGGAGAGGGGAATGAGCCTCTCTCTAATTTTCTGGGTCACCTCATCTTCAAGGGGTGGGGTTGGCAAAGGTGGGCACACCTCTCCTCCTAGCTTGGTTTTCCCGCTGATTCTCCCACCCCAAGTGGGGGTCAAAACCGGTGAGATCCAGTTGAAGGAGGCAGCAAAAGGCAGGGACAGCTTACAAAGGCGGCAGGCCAAACATTATGGACAATAGAGCAACTACAATGGTCTATACGACAGATCAAGCGACTGAAATATATGCTCTAATTCAAGAGGTAAAAAGTATGGACACTCATGGTGGCTCAATTTCACAGCAATTAAAATAATTGGAATACATAACAAGGAGACAATTAAACCAGCAATTACACGCATCTACCCTGGTACAGTATCATAAGGCAAAGCGGATACCCAGAGGACTTCGTCTTTCAATTAAACCCATGTTATTTCGATTTCACTTGAACCCGACTTTTATGAATAAGTGGTATTCAATCCTTAACAAATGCTCACTGGATCTCATCTTATTGATCATAGAGGAACTTTCAAAATCAATAAAAGAGTTAGAGGAAGAAATCATTACACTTAAAGGAGAACTTCAACTCAGGTTGGAGCATGACACATGGAAAATCAATCTGGAAGGTCTCAACCAAAAATTGGAAAAATACAGTAAAGAACTCCAAGAAGGGAAACTGAGAAAATACAGAAGAGACACGATAGATTATAAATTAAACGAAGTGTACACATGGGCGGAAATTGATTTGACCAACGCAAACCCACTACTCACTCTTCTGAAGAAAGTTTAGTAACTGACAAAGATATCTCCACCACCAGAACACCAGTTCAGCCTGGAACATCTGCTTCTAATCAGCAGCAAACAACGACGGAACTGATTGAACAGACACAAACTACCAGAGCAGAGTCTTTTTTAACACAGGCCCCGGATCATGGCTTACCACCAGCCACACACAAAGAGCCATCAAGAATAACAGGCGAGGAAAGGGTAGGAAAATCGCTGCGCAGCGGGAAAAACATACCCTAATAGTAAATATCTCTTCAGTAAGCATGACTTCTCATCAAAAAAGAGTTTTGAATAAAGGACTTTCCTTTGTGCCCACCAATTCAACAAATCGATTGGAAATTGACATAGCTCTATTTAAATTCATGCGCACATTACGCTTACGGCACTTCTTTTCCAACATTGTCAACAAAGAAACATCTCAATTGACTGAAATACCTGTAAGATTCAAACCTAGAAGCACCTTTCAGGCACCTGTTTCACACAAGATGCTTGATACTTTTGAAGTAATGGTCATAAAGGATATACAAGCTTTAAATTTGACTAAAAACAAACACCAGAATCTGACCAAAAATGAAAGAGGCACCATTAAAGCCATAGCCAACAACCTCAAAATCACCATTCAACCAGCTGACAAGGGGGGAGCTATTGTTATTATGGACACAGAGTTCTACCAACAACAAGTTAACTGTCATGTACTTAACCCGGAGATATATTTACCTCTACTCACAGATCCTACAGCAGAACTTCAAAGCATTTTACAAGATACCTTACAAAAAGCACTCACATTGGATTGGATAGATGAATCCACCAAACAATTCCTTACAACAATGAATCCACGAAGACCTCATTTATACATGATACCCAAGATCCACAAAAATTTGAAGAAACCACCGTTCAGACCCATAGTATCAGGATGTGGATCATTGTTTGATTCCATTGGAAGATATCTTGATTACTATCTTCAGAAATTTTTGCAGAACTGGTCATCAGATGTTAAGGATACCACTGACTTTCTCAACAAACTGGAGCACATACAAACAGACATTCAGCCATCTTGGTTACTTTGCACCCTTGATGTGGTGGCACTGTACACCTCGATACCACATACGGCAGGAATGGAGGCAGTTGAATGGGCAATGTTGATAAAGTGTTTCTTTTACAGCTGTTACATTTTTGTTTACATCATAGTTATTTTAAATGGAATGATACATACTACGCCCAACTCTCGGGAACCTCCATGGGTTTTTCGGGGGCACCGGTGTACGCGAACATCTTTATGGCACTATTTGAACATGAATACATCATGAGCAACCCTCAATGGTGGGCTAATATTCACATATACTGTCGCTTCATTGACAACATTTTTTTAATTTGGAAAGACTCAAGGCAAAAATTGGAAAACATGATTGAGACAATCAACTCATACAACCCCAGGATCCAAGTCACCCATAAAATTCACACACAAATCATTGAATATCTTGATGTAACAATTTTCAAACCAGCTGATGGAAACAGTCTAGAAACCTCGATCTACACTAAACCCACGGATCGTAACAATGCGCTGGATAACTCGAGTTTTCATCCAACTAGTCTCGTTAAAAATCTTCCGTATTCACAATTCATTAGAATTAAGCGTATCTGTTCTAACTCTCAAGATTGCAAAGCCAAAATTGAAGAATACAAAAAGAAGTACCACCAAAGAGGTTACCCAGAAAAAATAGTGCAAGACTGTATGGACAGAGCTATGAAGAAACAACGCAGGGAACTTCTCACCACTACTACTGCACCAAAAAAGAATAATATCGCATTTGTATCCAAATACACGACGAGTTCTCCAGCGATCAAGAAAATAATCAATAAAAGATGGGAACTTTTGACTCAAGAACCAGATTTTAACAACATCTTTCGGGATCCTCCATTACATGCCTACACAAGGGGGAAAAACTTACGAGAACTCCTAGCTCCAGCTAAAGATTCTAAAACACCGACATCTTCTAAAGGAACTTTAAAATGTTTGAACTGTTCACACTGCAACAATGTAATTTTGGGAAATGTTTTGACACACCCTATTACAGGAAAAGAAATAACATTGAGACATACAGTGATTGCAATGTGAGCAACGTAATATACGGTATCAAATGCCCATGTGGCAAAATGTACGTTGGCAAAACAGAATGCAAAATTAAGACTCGTCTCACAGAACATAAAAGTCGAATAAGAACCAGAAATTTGAACTCTTCATTGGCCACCCATTGGGCAGAAGCAAACCATTCCATATCCCAACTCAGGTTTCAAGTGATTGAACACATTCCAAAACAACAAGAGGTAAACAACCACCTCAAATTGTTACAGAGAGAAGTCTATTGGATAAAACATCTAGATACCATGCTTCCAAAGGGAATTAATGACAGATTAGACATGTCATGCTACATATAAAAGGTTGTCAGATTCAATATCAGGTAAACACACGCTTAGTACATCACCCCCTTGGGTTCCGCTTAATCCTTACACCTACCTATTTAGTGGTCCACTATCTATAACTTAACACCTCATATGAGCATTGTCTCTTGAGTTTTCTTATTAGCTCATCGGTATTTGTAAGAGGAGTACATCATATAGGTGTCTTTCACCTTTCCCTTTTTATTCTTATATCATTTCTCTTATGAGAGGAGTGAGTCTTTTGTTCAGTTGGCACCAGCATTTATTATATTTTTACATCGCACGATATTCTGTTTACCCGTATACAAGGCACAACGCCACATTCCGTGGATAAAGATTTCACATCTCATTAGACGTGCACACATAGGTTCTTTCTAGTTCTCAGAAGGTGTTCACACATGCATACTTGGAGAACTATCTGCACTTGACATATCGCTCTCTTGAATCTATTTGTCACCCTTTTTTTGTGTTCATAGGTTCTACTCTGGTAAACTACGGTTTTCTCTATTTTTCCCTATTTGTTGTCAATTTTTTTCAGAATTCATTAGCCCCAACGCGGCACTCGTGGTTTCTTACAACTTACCGCTTCTGTGTTGAATCATGACGCATTGCATTAATCTATTAATTTATCTATCTTCACAGAAAACAGTCAATTTCTTAACGTGAACTTTCACATTGTTGCATACACATAGCAGATTGTTATTTATTTGGTAGTATTATTATTTATTCCTCCATAGAAAGCATTATAGACAGGTTTTTCTCGTTCCAAGATGGCGCTTACATATATTACTAGTAGTCTTGATTTGGCTACAGTAGTCCTTCCTTAGTGCTTATTCTTTTGGACCAGCCATTTTTAACGAGGCATTCGCGGCGTTCTCTTTCAAACTTCAATTGCGGTGCACAACGATATATCTCCGTGAATTTAGCAATAGGTAAGGCGGTTTCTTCATTTTTGACATTTAAAGGTTGATTTCTGGACTCGACAAATCCATTACTTAAAGGTCACTTTTACGTTTTTATTTTTCAGTATACACGAACCTCACATCATTGAGGTAAGAACGCTGCAGTTCAATATATTCTTGGGTTAGGCTACAGTCGAGCCTAAGCATTTTTGACATTCTTGCCTTCAACTTATCGCTGATTCTTTGTGTTTATGTCATTATTTTTTTACACAGTGTGTACTCCCACCTATATCAAGGTAAGCTTAATTATTAACAGCTTAGAAAATCGCAATGACCACCATCTATGTACCCTTATGCTAATTTTATTACCCATCTACGGTTTCCTTTAGTGTCCACCAAACAGAAACCCATCACAGGTAGGATTTAGCACATTTAAAAAGAATTCATTCACATACAATGATTTTGAGCCACCGGATACACAATCGCTTACACATATGTTTGTTCTCATTTCAGATTTGCCCCTGATGAAGGAACCGCTTGGTTCCGAAATGCATTGGGCATGCGCATATAAAAATGCAATTCAGTGATTGTCAAATGTATTGTTTAAAACAAGTGATCATGTAAAACAAATGTATTATGTATTTAATATCATTCAACATGTAAAGACTTTATTGAGCAGCACCGCTTGACATTATTACAATTGAATGAACGTAATGATTATATATATTATGTTGTCATTTCAAGAAATAAATTGTGCAACTTGAAAACAATTGGTATTCAAATATAGTGTCGTAGCAGACACCAGGTGAACAGTGCACAGCCTACACAAGTCTAGAGCTTGTCATTAACTCATGTTTTCTCAGTAGAAGCGGACAAACTTCTACTTTGCTGTCGCACCACAATCTTAAACGCATTTAAGTTGAAAATAAGAGATTACAGGTGGAGTGCTCCCCCTACCACATAACTACACAAAGAGATGTGTGTCATGTCGACTCCACTTTTCTCTGCATCAAAACACGTAGCCTGCAATGGAAGTGTGGGGGTGTTAAGGTGCAGGGTCCCTACGAGTGGCACAATAGGTGCTGCAGCCCTTAAAGGCCTTCCCTGGTCACATTGCCCCTGGTACCCATAGTACCTTTTCCAAGGGGCTTACCTGTGGCCAGAGATGTGCCAATTATGGGTACAAAGATACAGTTTTGTGAAAGAACACAGACCCTGGAAACCTGATTGGCAGGGACCCAGGGCATGTCAAGTTGCATCAAATGTCAGACTAAAAGTGGGGGTAATCATGCAAAAAGGGGCACTTTCCTACACAATACCCTCCTAAACGAAAGGGGATGAGACTAAACTTTCCCAAGACAGTCTTCATTTTCTAAGTGGAAGAGTCTGGAAAGGCCATCTACATTGGCATGGGCAATCCTAGGTCTATGTTCCACTGTAAAGTCCATTTCCTGTAGGGAGAGGGACCACCTTAAAGGTTTTAGGTTCCCCCCTTTCATCTCCATTAGCCATCTGAGAGGTCTGTGGTCATTTTGAACTAGGAAGTGAGTACCACACAGGCCAAAGATGATCCAATTGTGAGTACAAAGGTACAGTTTGGGAAATGAACACAGGCCATAGATTGGCAGGGACCCAGGGCACATCACGTCAAGTTGCCTTAAATGTCAGACAAAAAGTGGGGGGTAACCATACAAAAAGGGGCACTTTCCTACAAACGGTCCTATCCCAGACCAACGATGATGGCAATGATCAACCTGTTGTTTTCATTAGCAGGTGGCTACTCCTCAAAGAGCAGAGTTGGAGTGCCATTGAGAGGGAAGCCTTTGCTGTGGTTTGGTCCCTAAAGAAGCTGAGATAATACCCATTTGGTACTCACTTCATTGTACATACTGACCACAGACCTCTCAGATGGCTGATGCACATGAAAGGTATAAACCCAAAACTGTTGAGGGTGTCCATCTCCCTGCTGGGTATGGACTTTTCAGTGAAGCACAGACTTGGGGTTGGCCATGCCAATGCAGATGGCCTTTCCAGGTTTGCCCCTCAGATGATGACTCTCTTGGGAAAGGTTAGTCTCATTCTCTTTCATTTGGTGGAAGGGTTGTGTTGGTACGTGCCCCTTTTTGACAAGGTCTCGCCCATTTTTTCCTGTTATTTGGTGCAATTTTGGCAGAACTGCACTGGGTTCCTGCTACCCAGACCCCCAGTGCCAGATCCCTTTCCATAAACTGTACAATTGTTCTTCCAATTGGCAATACCTTTACCACCCCTGTAAGTCCCTAGTAAATGGCACCCCTAGCACCTAGGGCAGAGAGGCTAAAGAGAGCCTAAGGGACCCCTCCATACATTCTTGCAAACCGACATTGCAGGCTACGTGACATGGTGCAGAGAAAAGTGAAGACACGACATGGCACACTTCTTGTGTGCTACGCCTGCAGACACTGCATGTAATATAAGTAAGTCACCTCTAAAGCAGGTCTTACAGCCATAAGGCAGGGTGCATTATATTACATGTGAGGACATGTCTGCATGAGCAGATATGTCCCTGTGATGTCCATGTCGATTCTTGGACATTGCCAGTGAACAGGGAAGCCATCTTGAGAATATGTACTGGGCACTGGTATTACAAGTTTCCCAGAAACATGATGGCTTCACTGAAACTAAAGATGTTTGGTATCAAATCTCTTGTTTTAATAAGTCCACACTAATTCCAGTGATGGATATATTAATACATGCACCCAGAGGGCACCTTAGAGGTGCCCCTTGAAAACTGACCAACCTGTAGTGTACTGGCTGACTGGTGTAGACCACCACAGACATGTTTCTGACCCCCTGCAAGTGGCAGCCCACCCTCTCTGAGGGCAGAAACAATTCCTGCTCTGGCCGGAGGTGTTGTCACCGCCTCCATGCAGGCTGGCTAGTAATCAGCATGTCAAGGCACGAAGCTTCAAAGGCCTCTGCCACCTTTAATATGCGTCCTAGGCATCCCCCAGACAGGGGGAAAGCCACACCCTGCCCCAGGGCCATTAGGCGACAGAACAGGTGGGAAAATTAGCTAGTAAGGAGGCGTGTTCTCTATCAGGCTAGTTCCACCGCTAAGGTGGGCTACCTGATGTTAACACGAAATCTAGAATTCCACCATCTTGGTTTTAGGTGGAATTAGGCTAACTTGGTCAGGGTTATGCCCACATCCCACAGAATTGGTCATTTAGGGGGTATAGTCACCCTAAAGGTAAATAGCCCATTGTTTGCTGTCACTCCCCTTGACGCCCCTAAATTGAATATTTAGAAGGAAGCCCTGATGCCAGGAACTTTGATCCAGAAGAGGACAAAGAAAAGCCCCAAGAAAATGTGAACTGAAGACTGCTGTAGTCTTTTGGAGCCAAACCCTGTGGGACTGCACCAGTTTCAACAATTGTGACTCATCCTGCAGCCGAGCATCTGTCAAGAACCCTGGTAGATTGCCAGCCCTTCACAAATTTCCCGCAATTTCCCTTAGAGTAGAGGAGCTACTCCCCTGCAGTCTGCATGCACCGAAGAAGCAGAGTCCACTTCACCGTGTTGCTGCTCAGCGACCAACCTGATACAGCTGCCATCCAGGAAGAAGTACATATGCTCCCAAAGGTCCGATCTGTCCCCCCTTATCAAGTGAGAGGACACCGGAGCTGTGCAGCACCAATACCCGGGCAACCGAACCACTTGCAGCAATCAAAGTCCGTAAGAGGCCAATCCAGACTCTTACTGCACTGAGACCAAGCAGCCGTAGAGGGACGTCAGCACCATAGAGACCCACTTCCAGAGTAGCCCAGATGTCCTGATTTCTGCACCCTCAAACATCGAGACCAACAAACACGAGGGCCTTTAACGTACTGAACCCAGCCAACCCATCTACTCTGCACCTGAGCGCCCCAGCCTGGGGATCCAAGAATCAACTGTGCCTTCTTGCTCCCATGACCATAATGACCCACGCTCCCTGTTGGGAGCTCCTAGACTTGTCCCCAAGGCCCCCTCTGCAGCCTGTTGTTAGGTCATCCCCTTCTTTCCACTAGCATAGCGCGCAAAGTCACCAACCCTAACAGCACCTCTGCACCTGGATGCCCAGGGGCAGGTAACCAGTAACTGCTGGTGGTACTTTGGAACTCTGCCCTCTACAACCCTGAGTCCTGAAGGAGACCTACAGAAAACAACCGTAATTAACTGTATGCAACATATGCCTTTTTTCCCATAGGAAAGCATTGCTATGTAAAGACGCATTTAAGTGAATATTTTACTTACCTGAAAAAAATTGATATTTTAAAAAGTACTTACTTTAGAAATAAGTTCTTGGTATCAACATTTATATAAAAATCCGACTTATTTTTCTAAATTGGTCTCGGATTTATTCTTCAGTGTGTGTCTCTTTTATTGTCTCTGTGAGTACCTCAAATGCTTAGCACTACCCTCTGATGAGTCTAAACTGCTCGCCCACCCTACCACAAAAGAGAGCATTTTATGTTATCAAATTTTGCTTCTGTAAACCAATAAGGGTTGCCTGGACACTCTACACAGAGTACCTCGTTTTGGTCCACTATATAGACAGCTGGCTTTCTACGGCTACCCTCAGCCAATTTTTGACTGACCATTTTTGACTTTTTGTCAAGGACATTTTGGAGAAATTACTTCTCCTGGTGTGTCATGGATGCCACCTGAGAAACCAACGGGTTTCAAGCCATTTGGTACTTGTCACAGGCAGATGTCTGTGATAGACTCACATTTGGTTTGTTTGTGATGTTTGGAGCAGGACCACGACTCAAGACCTGCGAGGACTGCTGTACCACAAACCCGAAAACTCTGAGAGAACATTCCCTGAAGCTCCTTACTGCCCGACATCAGACGTCCCCTCGGTGTCCTAGATCCACGTTGCGCAGAAGGTGCTGGGACTACTACCGTCGTCCCAGTCTAAGTTGTCTCGTAAGTCATACAAACACAAGAAGTCTTTCAGTTGTTTGACTTCCCCGTGCTGGTCCAAGTCATCAGACAAGCTGCGGGAAGGTTGGTTCTCTAGGTCTAGTTCCGCCGTGGAACCTGTGCCTGGGTTCTCTTCGCGCCTCCCAGAACTGGAGCAACCCCCACCCAGTTAAAAGAGTTCTATGATGCCCTATACCTAATATTTGGCCGGCCCGACCCCTCGAGTGCCTTTCGGCCCCATGAATTGGGTTGGGGCCCTACTGGATTTTCAGTGATTTATCTAAGGTGGCTCCAGCCATGAGACCGTGACTTTTCCCGGGGCCGGCTCCTCTGCGGTCTGTAGGAAAACTGGGTTTTTGTTGCAGTAGTGCCCCCACTTTTTGCCTAGTATTTGATGCAACTTTGACTGAAGTGCACAGGGTTCCGGCTAATTAGGTCCCCAGTGCCAGTGTTAGTTTCCCAAAAACAAGTTACTTTGTCAATTGATCCCAGTTGACAATGCCTTTTGCACCTCTTTAAGTCCTAGTAAATGGTACCCCTGGTACCTAGGGCATAGGTACTAAAGAGGGTCCCTAAGAGCTGCAGCATATTATAGGATAGAGAATTCTAACTGCAGATAGCTAACGTCTAAATGTCCCAAGAGTCAGATTGGATCCGGAACTTTTTGCATGAGCAATACCCCTGCGCACTGTCAGGTGGCTCCATTCGGTTCCGCGTGGCGTTGGTTTTGTTGCCGTCAGATGTGACGTCGTGGTCACCTATATAGGCACCACCAAGGTGCACAGATGTCAGTTCTTTTCTTTCTGTGCCAGATAGCGCCAGTGATCCAGGGAAGAGCTACCCCTCTGTCTCTTTTTGACAGACTTTTTTCGACATTTTGTCGAAGATTTTTTCCTTGTGTGTCAAGGGATGACATTAAGAAGCCGAAGGCTTTGAGTAAGCGGTCTCTAAAGCTGCTTGTGGGTCATAATTCTACTTCATCTAGCGTGACTTCTAGGAGATCTCGGTCCGATCGATGAAGAGAAAGTCGTGGGATCGCTCCAGGAGCCCATAATCATCTTCTTCGTACTCAAGGTCCTCGGGGACACTCAGGAAAGAAACAGAAAAAGAAGAAGTCTAGACGGACTTCGACTTCACCTCGTCCATTGAGGATTGACGAGATGATTGAGGAACATCGACGTTTCAGGCACGGTTCTATGGAGGTGTTGCTCGATCCGACAACGCACCTCTCCCTGTTTTCGGGAGCCATAGCGATCCCCGCTCAAATAGGAGTATTACGAGGCCATGCACTGAGTATTTGAGCGGGCCGACCCCCCGTTTCTCTCCCCGTTTCCCAGTGCACCTCAAAGGCCCTGCGGGGTCGGAGGAGGCCCCATCAGGTTCGGAGCCTCGGCTCCGGTGGGGTCTCATGGATCCAATACTGGATCTGGATTGACACCAGTCCTGCCAATGCGAATTCGTCAGCACCGGCCCGAAGCTGATGCTGCCAGTGCCAGCCCCATTCTTGATTTCCGATGACTGAGTCGGAACGGCATCAACAGACACCGATTACTGCACCTTTAAGTCATTGTCTGAATGTTTTGAGGAGGTTACAGGCATGGGTAAAGAGTAGGAGGGGTCACTGGACCCTATAGAACACCAGTTAGACACTTCTGGTGAGGAATCGGACCAGAATGAGGAGCTTGCGGAAGCCAAAGGACTGGAATTCTCTACAGATGCTGGTATGCTCTCTGCACCTACTGTGGATATTTTATGCTGTAGTGGTGAAAATGGCAGTGGAAGTCCTTGACCTGGAGCTGCCCTCGGTGCCGGTCAATACTAACCTCTTGACTGAAGTACTTCAGCCTGGGACTTCTGAAGCATTCCTCCTTAATGACACTAGGATGCAGTTAGGTTGATTGAAATAAATTTAATCCATAGAGATACCATCTATCCAGAAGCTGGCACAAACAGCAACTCAACCAGTTTACATACAAATCTTACCACCTACAGTTCCGTGACCTCATAGATGACACTACTAACATTCTTGACCTAACATCCAATTGTAGGATGAGACATTGTAAGAGTATGTCATACTCTTGACATACTACACACCTTCCTCCGTTACACAAAATTATATTATATTTCTATACATCAGAAGATAAAGGAAATTTTTAAACATAGTCTAATAGATAAGATGGTTTCTTACAAACTCTAGATGAAACACGATTCTTACCACCTTCAGGTGTCATCGGGTGCCCATTACCATTACATTCATTATTACACCCATCCACTCTTCCTTTTATTACTACAACTCTGTTCAAATTCCAGATTCTGTGGTCTTGAGTTTTTATGGCATTCTTAAATACCTTAATGACTTTCATGGGTTTCATAAACTTAGAAACAGAATTCCCCACCAAGCCAGGACGTTTGATCATCACCAAGTCACCCACCACAACCTTGGTTGTTTTTACAGCTTTTTTCTCATCTAAGTAGGACTTTCTTAATTTACCTTTTTCTCCATCTTTTGTTTTAACCATTTCATTGTCACACTTGTTTTCTTTACCTCTACCCAACTCATATCTATTAACCCATGTAGGTTCTACATTGGTATTAGGAACTCTTCCCCTGAACAAAAGAAAAGGTGTTTTACCAGTGGTGGAATGAGGAGATAATCTATACTCTTCAATTTTCCTAAGCACTTCATCTTTCCAATTTAAAGACAAGGATTTAGATAATGCAATTGTTTCTTTAATTACTCTGTTATATCTCTCCACCATTCCATTTGCCTCGGGATGGTAAAGGGAGCATTTTTTATGTATTATACCTTTAGATGCCAGAAAAGTCTTCATCTCATCTGATACAAATTGCACTCCATTGTCTGTCAATATAGATTCAGGGATTCCCTCTTTGGAGAACAAATTTCTCAAACACTTAATAATATGAGTCGAATCAATGGTTGATAGAAAGAAAACTTCGGGCCAACGTGAAAACATACCAATTACCACTAACACAAAAGTCTGAGACCCATTTGAGTGAATTGGACCCAGAATATCTAAGGCAATGTCTTGCCAAGGATTTTCAGGACGTCTCCTTAAAACCATAGGCTGGACACGTGTGCTTTTGGACTTATTGCTCAATGTGCATGGGATGCAATCACGAATTGCACGTTCCACTTCTATATCCATGCCTGGCCACCAATATGACATCCTCCAGCGTTCTTTACATTTTGTAATGCCTGCATGAGAGGAGTGAACTAGATCTATGAGTTCCTTCCTAAGACTATGAGGAGGAACCAGTCTTGTTCCCCGAAATAAGAGGTCATTCTCTACCGACAATTCGTTACGCACCCCCCAAAACTTTTTGGGGTCTACCGATCCTTGCTTGTTACTGTTCCAACCCTTCTTAACCAGATCTATAATTTCATTTAAAACAGTATCCATAATTGTAAGAGTATGTCATACTCTTGACATACTACAACTTCCTCATCTGAACCCCTTTTGCCCTTCAATAAGGCACTGACCGATGTCCTTCTGAGCACTTGGTCCAAGCTTAGCACAGGGGCTCCTGTGAACAGGACAATAGTATGGCACCATTGCTCTGCCCCGGGTGATCCAAGTTTCCTCAGCCAACATCCTACCCATGAGAGCTTGGTAGTTCAAGTGTCAACATCCCATGGTGCATTCCCTTCCACTCCCCCCAGAAAGGGAATCCAAGAGGCTGGACGCCCTTGGGAAGAAGATGTTTTCTTCCGCCATTCTAGCCTTGTGGTCATTAAAAACTGCATGCCTTTTGGGCCGTTTCCCCCATAAGGGAAGCGGTTGCGCAAGTGTTGCTACAAGTCCTGGAGGAGATCCATGCAGTGTTCTCCCAAACAGTGAGAGATAGGAGGGATGCAGCAAATGTCACCATTAGGCGTGCTCTGGCTACAACAGACTTGCTGGGTAAAGCAGTTTCATTAATGGTGGCCATGTGGCGCCACGCCTGGCTGAGAAGATCTGGCTTTTTAGGGACATCCAGGCCAACTTCATGGACATGCCCTTCTGCAGACTTGGCGTTAGAGCACTTCAAGGACACGAGGGATACGGCCAAGTCCTTGGGCCTCCCAGTGACACATTGCCCCCAGTCTGCCTTTTGTAGCAAAGGAAGGAGCTTTCAACCACGTCAGCCATACCCCAGCCACCATCCTGTGCAGACTTCCCAAGTTGTGCGAGGATGCGTGCATTCAGACCTTGTGGGAATCGTAGCCAGGAGTCGGCCACCACCGACCCCTGGGCAGCTGTACGCTTTAAGTCCTCCTAGTTTGGTTCTGCAAGACCATGGGTGTCCAGTTGGAGGAAGAATCCAACATCATCTCCCCCACTGGCAGTCCATAACATCGGACATTTGGGTCTTGCAGATCATTCAGAGGGTTTACTCCCTCCCTTTTCAGTCTTTCCCTCCCCCTTTACTGCCATCTCAAGAACGGCTGAGAGAGGAAATTCAGCTCTCCTGACCAAGGGGGCTATATAAAAGGTTCCGATATGAGAAGGAGGCAGTGGTTGTTAGTCCCACTACTTTCTGATAACCAAAAAGAGCAAAGGTCTTCATCCTATTCTAGACCTCCAAACCATCAATCTCTTCCTCAAAAAGGAGACCTTCAATATGCTCACGTTAGCTCAGGTCTTGTCTGGCCCTAGACTAAGGAGACTGGCTGGTAGTGTTGGACTTGCAGGATGCATATTTTCTGTCCCCAGGCGTTACCTGCTGTTCAAAGTAGGCCACAAGCACTTTCAGTTCACTGCGTTTCCCTTTGGCCTTACTAGCACCTCTCTAGTGTTCACCAAGGTGATGGCGGTGGTTGCAGCTCATCTGCGCAGGTTAGGGGTTTCAGTCTTCCCCTACCTAGATGACTGGCTGTTGAAGGTCTCCTCACCTCCCAGAATGTCACTTCCCACCTTCAGACTACAGCGGACCTCCTGCATTCGCTGGGGTTCACTATAAATATGCAGACATCACACCTAACTAATTCTCAGATGCTCACTTTCATCGGAGCTGTTCTGGAGACAGTGCAGTTTGGGTTTTATTCTCTCAAGCAGCGAGTCCATGACATTCAGGTTATAATACTGATGTTTAAGCCTCTATCCTGGATTACAGAGAGAATGACTCTGAAGCTGGTGGGCTCATGGCCTCTTTCATCCTGTTCGTAAATCATGCCAGATGGCATATGCGGGTTCTGCAGTGGGACCTGAAGTTCCAGTGGGTACAGCATCAGGGGAATCCATGCGATGTGGTCCAGATATTGAGAGGAACTGCGTGGGGCCTGCATTGGTGGCTTATGAACTGCGATTGGGTCAGAGGCAGACCCCTCTCGGCAGACCCCTCTTAATTCCCCAACCAGATCTCAATAATGACAGATGCATCACTCCTGGGATGCGGCGGCCAATTGCGAGAGGTGAAGATTAGAGGACGCTGGTCTCTGGCGGAATCAAGGCTCCTCATCAATTTGTTGGAGCTCCGGGCAATTCGACTATTATTGAAAGAATGTCTTCCCTCTGTCACACGGAAGTTAGTGCAGGTGTTCACGGACAACACCACCATCATGTGGTACTGCGACAAGCAGGGCGGGGTGGGGTCGTGGACCCCTTGTCAAGAGGCCCTGCGTCTCTGGAAATGGCTGGAACAGCAGGGCATAACCCTGGCTGATTCTCTGAATGCCAGGGCGGACAATCTCAGCCGTCAATGCATAGCAGATCATGAATGGCTTTTCCAGCTGGAGGTGGCACAAGGTCTCTTTCAGCAGTGGGGAGAGCCTTGGTTAGATCTGATTGCCTCCGAAGAGAACACGCAATGTCAGCAGTATTGCATGTTGGAGTTTCCAAGGCGGCTGTTGCTCTGCAACACGTCCCGTTGCGAGTGATGCTTGGGCCTCATGGACGCCTTCCCACCCTTACCACTCCTGCCTAGAGCTCTCAAGAAGATCAAGAACAAACAAGTCCAAGTGTAGGAGGCTGGCTTAGTATATGGTGCACACTTATTTAGGTGTAGCACCTTGCACTAATACAGACAACCCTTATGGTGATTTTAGTGGTCTTAGACAACCATAGAAAGCTTTCTGAGTGGTAGCTGTGGAGAGCAGCCTACAGGCTTAGTCCAGAAGGAGTGTTAAGCAGCTTGTTTTACCAGAACTAATCTGGTAGTTTATGTTAAACAAAGAAGAACCACACCGTGTAGGTATACAATTAGTTATATTTATGATACACACTCACTAACACATTGGTATATCTCCTACCCGGAGATATCAGCACAACACACAAAATATTTCAACTGTAAACAGGTAAGTAATCACAAATATACAGTGGTCTCCAGGGGGAGACCAAACCACATACTAAAGTGTTGCAGGGATTCTGCACAAACAAAGAACTATGCACAGGATTATAGGACCTTGGTGTATAGGGACTGAGTCTTACTACCACCTTAGGACCGACTAGCTAGAGTGTCTCACTTGCTCTCCTACTCACTCACAGAGAAACAAATGATTACACCCCCTAGAACACAACACCCCCAGATCGGTCAGGAATCGTGGTAACAAGATACATACTTTCGCTCTCACTCTTGTACTTGTCCACAATGAGTTCTGACAAAGACACGGAACAGATTAAACTATTTATTTTAACTAACGTGCCCTAACATGCAGTATACGTGCCACAACAGGAAGAAAAATGCATAGTACAAATACAGTCAGCATAGCAGTTAGTCCATATATCATGAAGGGAGATGTCATCTTAAAAAGACAATGGAGAGAAAACTATAGTGACTAACCTCCCTGCCCTTGCTAAGAAGAAGAATTATTATATAATAGAAGATCTCTGGGCTTTGTCAGCAGACCCCATACCTTAGTCTATAGATGGTAGATCTACATCATAGGTGCTGTCTCGCTCTTCTCCCTGGAAAGGTCCCTCTCTAAGTGTGTGCTACCTATTTGTGTATTCAATCAATCAAATAATCTTTATTTTCGATCATTTAGATCATCAAAGATATAAATACTTGACAATTATTAAAATTTAAAAATTTCCAATATTCTAAACATTTAGATATAAACAATGACTTTCAAAAATTCCATAAAACAGAGGTTTAAAACATGAGAAAGGGTGTTCTAAAATCATTTAACATTATACAACCCCCTCCTTTTTTAAAAGACTAGATCGGACATACCACATGGCCATTAAAAACTTTGCCACTGCAAAGACAATCGGAGGTGACAAATCGGATTTTAATATTCTAAACGCAGGCGAGAATTTCCTAAACCCCATATTTTTAAGAATGGGTAGGAGCCAATGCTTCCTCGCTTTTCGATAGGCTTTGCAGAAAAGGACCATATGTAAATCACTTTCCCGAGGATATGTACAGGCTGGGCATTGCTCACTTGTTGGAGGATGGGACCAAGTGGTGGTGAAAGCCCTCAGAGGTAGAGAGCCATATCTCCACTGTAGGTAGAGCTTTCTTGCCAACACAGGTGCCATGCCATCCAAAACACTTTCCATTAAGTAGGAGTCTTTTGATTGTATGAATAAATTAGTCAGTGAGCCCACCCGTGTGTTGTCTAAAGCGGTGTTCAACTTCAACTGATAGTAAAGTTTAGAAAGTGCCTTTCGGGGGATCCTCGTGCTTGAGTTTGCGGGGTCGGTCCATAATTCCGTTAGACCTAAACTTTCACAAGATCTTTTTATGTAAGTGAGCCATGGGATATTACTAATGTTAGGTAAGGCCAGGAACTCCTGTAGCTCGCTTCTGTAATCGCTTAGATCCTCGCTACTCCATAGTCGTTGCCAAAAAGATAATGGTTTTAGGCCAAGTTCCTCGGCGATGGGCCTAAGTCCTAAGTCCAATCTCAGAGGGAGCAAAGGCGTGCTAGGAGGGAGAGCCACCAACTGCCTGAGAAATTTATTCTCTATGCTTGTTAGGTTTTTAGCAGGAGTGTGACCCCACAATTCGCTGCAGTATGTAACTGAGCCCCGAGCTTGGGATTTATAAATCTGTACCATGGGGCCCAGTGGGCGGTATATAGATTTGCCCACCATTCTGGAAATACCACCCACTTTCTGAGAAAGCTTCATGTTTGCCTTGATAATATGTGTCCCCCATGTCATTTTCTCACTCAGGGTTACCCCCAAATATTCAAAAGTGGAAACCCTCTCCAAACGCACTGTACCCAACAGTGGGTTAGGACGTGTTGAGGGGGTAGGGTTCAGAATCATATATTTTGTCTTGGAGGCATTAATTTCAAGGCCCCTCTCAGTACAAAATTGCAAGAACCCATCCACTACCCGTTGAATTCCCATAGGGGATTTAGACAGCAGCAGGGTGTCATCCGCAAACATTATGGCGGGCACCCTGCTGCCATTCAATCTGGGGGCGTCAATGTCATCTATCCTGGACAGGTGGGCAATTACCCCGTTGACGAAGAAGCAGAACAGGGTAGGTGCGAGTACGCATCCCTGCCTCACCCCCCTGTCAACGGGGAATCTTTCTGTTAAGCCCCCCATCCTGCCGCACCTGACCCGCGCGTAATTGTCCTGGTGTAGTTTAATCAGGATGGCCAGGATGTCTGGCGGGATTCCCAGATCCTCAAGGACGTTCCAGAGTTTGGATCTAGGCACCAAGTCGAAGGCGGCACGCAAGTCCACGAACACCGTGAACAAGCTGCCCCCCTCGACGAGTGCCGTCCTCCAATAAATAAGGTTGAGGCGAAAAATTTGGTCCATGGTGGATACCCCCATTCTGAACCCGGCCTGATATGGGCTCAGGGTGGCGGTTTCCTCTATCCAATTCTGGAGACGATCTAAAATGAGTCTCCCAAAAAGTTTTTGGGACACATCTATCAGGCTGATGGGCCTGTAGTTGGATGGGAGCAGAGGCGAGCCTTTCTTGAAAATCGGAACCACCTCTGCGCCCAGCCAAGTACTGGGCACCTCCATCCCCTTTAGAACCGCGTTGAACAATACCAGGAGATAAGGGGCCCATATATCTGGTTCCTGTTTGAAAAGGTCACCAGGGAGACCATCCAGACCGGGTGCCTTGCCAGTTGACAGGCCTAATATGGCAACCCGGACCTCCTTTTCGGTGAATGGGACCCCTTCCGGGTAGTTATATACGAGTGGGGTTTTACAGTCTCCATGCCCTACTTCCACTGTATAAAGAGACTTGAAGTGCTCCTGCCATGACTTAGGGGAGATATTCGGTTCTATTGCTGAAACGAGTTCCTCAGAACCTGTGTTAACAATTCTCCAAAACCTCCGTGAGTCCATGGAGGCTAAGGAGCTAGCGAGTTCTTCCCATTTGTTCTGGTCCCACTCAATCTTGGCATTAAAGACCAGCTTCTTGTATTCGCATCTCCTAGCTTGAATCTCAGGCCTACTTTTACGATTCTTGATACTCGACAAAAGATCCTCCTTGCCCTGCGGCACGCTGCATTATACCATGAGGGCTGGGTCTTGCCACCCGCCCTCCTTGGTCCATTATTGAATAAGTCTGCAGTCAGAGTCTTAACGACTTCTTCATGCATCAACCAGATTTGATTATTTTTCTCCCTTAAGCTAGGTTCATCATTTAGGCTGCCCATTTTTTCCAATATAGGGATAAAAATTTTGTAGAACCGAGGGAGCTTAACTGTGCTTGCAGCTAATTTCTCCCACTTGATTCTCCTCCTGTTGCTTTCTAGGGCTAGGTCCGGGTTTATCTTCGGCAATTCTACTTCCCCATGATCCCAGCCAGGAAGGAGAAAGTCCAATTCCAAAGCATTGTGGTCGCTATCTTCTCTGTCAATTATCCTAAAGTCAATGACATGCGACCACGAGGATAATTGTACTAAAATGTAATCTAATCTTGACTCCCTTCCCTTCCGGTTGAACGTGGGTTTGCTCGGGATATCCGATTTAACACGCCCATTACAGGCCCTCACCCCATGTTTCAGAGTTAGGGCAGTGATCTGGAGTGCAAGAGGGGTCCAAGCTTTGGGGGGTGTAGATACTGTCGGTGGTACTCGCCATCTTGCATCTTCCTCTAGGGAAGCCCCGTCCAAGAGACCAGCTAGGGGTTCAAAGTGTGAGTTCAAGTCCCCACCCACTACAAAAGGGGTCCCCTTGGGGAGTTCACCCAGAACATCCGACAGTTCTTCGATAGTAGGGGACTCCTGCGAGATAGTAACCGGCCTCGAATATACATTTACCACTGCTAATCTGCAGCAGTTGGACCATTCCAGTATAACCACAAGTATGTCCTCTGATGCCACTGGGAAACGCGTGACCTGACATCCCAAATGGGCTGCGACCCAAGTTTCAAGGCCTCCCGATAGACGACCCCTGCCCCCCCATTTCGCAGGAATGGAGAAAACTGCGAAACCCTGCCTTGGGTGTTCCTCCCTCTCCCAAGTTTCTTGGAACATGCATAGATCTTTAAAGTTGGTATATTCGATCCATTCCTGGCACTTGGACTTGTTTCCCAGGCCTGCCACACTCCATGACAGTATTTTAGTGGGAGAGGCCTGTTGTTTCCAATAGTGGTATGGATGGAATCATTACCTGTGTCACTGGCCATGGTCTCTGTATGTACTAGGGGGTAGCTTGATTCTTCCCCGACATTGTTTTGAGACTCGCCAGTAAAATTACCCAAATCGCCATAATGTGCTTGGGCATCGTCCAGCTCTATCTCTGATCTATTTCCCACCACCACCCCCTCCGATGGTATATAATTCCACTGGCTGCTTCTACGTGTGGATAGTCAGTCTACCATATCCAGTTGACTATACCTGTTCTGCATTGGGAGATAGAATGGCTCGGCAAATCTCCGGGGGTTATAATCTTGCTCAATAGAGCCCCAGTTGCCTCCCCTCCTATGACATGTTTCCCATCCCTCATCATCCATGTTCGTGGTGTAGTGGGTTTGCTGGTGTCTTCTGGAGTTGGGGAATTCTCTCCATCCACTTATCAGCCCCCCACCCCCTCTCTCTATGTTGGTGCACTGAGCATTGATTTCAGGGGATCCTTGATATTGGCTTCTGGGATGATAAAAAACTCCCCTTCTATTCCTATCTTTCCAGCCAGCCAGTGTTTGTATCCGAGGCCCCCAAATCTCATCCTCTCTATCATAAACCCGAGGGGGATAAAAACAGGAAAGAGGTAAGGATTGAATGGTGCTCCCCTCATCCTCTGATGTCCATCCGCTTATATGCTGGACTGTCCTATGATCTCTAAAACTAACTATAACACAATCACCATTTATGGATTTAGTTGAGCTACCCAGCCAAGGCACCCTTCGAACCATGAGAAGTATGCTTGATATGCCTGCCGGGAGTGGTCTGTGTGTAGATAGCCAATTTATCACCTTGTTCTTCAGTGAAGCGGTGGATTCTTTGGAGGAAATCAATTCTGGTATCCCTGCTAGAACTACAGTATATGGTGCTGCCTCTGGGGGAAGATGTACTAGTCTAGGCTTCGTCCTCTTATTAACATCCTCAGCCATTTGTTCTGCAGCATTCAGTGGTTTGGTAGGGGCGGGGTTATTATCCCTGGTTTGTTTAGCACTAGTTGGGGAAGGGGATAAGTGATTATACTGTTGTGCCGAATTTTGAGGGACAGTAGCCTCAGAAAGTATATTAGTGCTTGTGGGCGGGGTAGTTTTTGCCTGCTGTGCTGTGTAAATAACACTTTTGGCCTGGTTAGTGGCCTGGGAAGGTCCCTCTTTTGTCTCTCTGTCGGAAACCTTGGCCCCACCGCTGCTAGTTACTTTAAAACTATCAGCTAGTTGCACTGTCGACTTTTCTATGGCCACTAACCTGGCCTCGATTTTGATTAGCCTTTCTTCCAGGGGGCTTAAAAGGTTTCTTATAAGTACGCCTATATCAGCAAGGGTGATATCCTCCTCAGTGAGCTCGGGAGGATTCTGATTGGGGTGAGTGCTTTTCTCCCCCTGTAAATTTGAAGGCGAGACCTGAGCTCTAGTTGTTTGCGTTCTTCCCCTTGTGTTTAAACATGGACTATTTGATAACGGGTGCAGGGGAGAGATATTCAGCTTCCGACCACACTTGTTCTTGGTCCCTCCTCTCTTTTTCGAAATTGCACCTTCTCTAATCCCCTTCCGCTTATTCACATTAGGGCCTGTAGAATTAACCTTTTCAGGGTCAGAGTTAAGGGTGGTAGTAAGTGTGGGGTGGGGTTCGGCTGGCGGGAGGGTTAGCATACTGAGATCTACGGAATCACTAAGATCTTTCATGCTTAACTGGGAGGTACAATTTAAAATGTCCAGAGTCTCAGAGGAGTCATTTGTGCCTTCTACCCCCATATCCAAAACGATGAGATCTGGGCTTACCTCAGGAAACTTTGCCTGAGCTAGAGGACCCATTGACGATCTCCTCACCCGGTCTAATTCCTGAGATATCCGCCTCTCGAGAAGCGTAATGTCCTCTATTAGTAGGGAGCCAGCTTTCACAAAGTAATTATCCAATGTTCCCTTTGTTGTAGAAGCAACAGCCAATACGCTTTTGCTCCTTGTTTCCCTGGTCGTCATCTCTGAAGTAGGTCAGCAAATATTACCCTTTAAATCCAGATACAGTCCCGAAGTGGGTCAGGGGGACTGGCCCAGGCCCAGTCTCTCCCGTCCTCTAACGGCCTCAAACGGCCCGCTCTTTGCCCGGTCTTAGCTCCGTGCTGAGACCCGCGCGCGTCCCGCTAGCGCGTGTAAGCGGAGAAGTGTTTGTAAGGCGAAGGGAAACGGTGTTGGGGGAGGAGTCGGGAAGAGGACCAGGTGCAGCTGGTCAGCGTCAAGCGCAGCACCCTGGTCCTCGCAGTCCCAAGCGCGCCGGGCGCTCACAGCAATACAAACGTCCAGCAACGCCCCCTCGCGAATCTGAGCCACAGCGCAGCAATCCGGGCAGCGTGGAGTCAAATCGCCTATGACACTCCAGGCAACAGGCAACCGAGTCCCAGTCCCTCGAGCGGCTCCCGCAAAGCGGGGGCCGCGAGGCGCAGTGAAAGATTGAAGGTCAGAGGTAGGAATCCAGGCAATCCCGGCAATAGCAGACAGCGAAGACCAAACCCTCAAGCGGTGCCCGTAGAGCGGGGGCTGCAGTGCCTGATGAAGGTGTTGGGGGAGGAGTCGGGAAGAGGACCAGGTGCAGCTGGTCAGCGTCACGCGCAGCACCCTGGTCCTCGCAGTCCCGAGCGCGCCGGGCGCTCACAGCAATACAAACGTCCAGCAACGCCCCCTCGCGAATCTGAGCCACAGCGCAGCAATCCAGGCAGCGTGGAGTCAAATCGCCTATTACACTCCAGGCAACAGGCAACCGAGTCCCAGTCCCTCGAGCGGCACCCGCGAGGCGCAGTGAAAGATTGAAGGTCAGAGGTAGGAATCCAGGCAATCCCGGCAATAGCAGACAGCGAAGACCAAACCCTCAAGCGGTGCCCGTAGAGCGGGGGCTGCAGTGCCTGATGAAGGTGTTGGGGGAGGAGTCGGGAAGAGGACCAGGTGCAGCTGGTCAGCGTCACGCGCAGCACCCTGGTCCTCGCAGTCCCGAGCGCGCCGGGCGCTCACAGCAATACAAACGTCCAGCAACGCCCCCTCGCGAATCTGAGCCACAGCGCAGCAATCCGGGCAGCATGGAGTCAAATCGCCTATAACACTCCAGGCAACAGGCAACCGAGTCCCAGTCCCTCGAGCGGCTCCCGCGAAGCGGGGGCCGCGAGGCGCAGTGAAAGATTGAAGGTCAGAGGTAGGAATCCAGGCAATCCCGGCAATAGCAGACAGCGAAGACCAAACCCTCAAGCGGTGTGTATTCTAATAAGACCAGAGAGCGTTTGTCCAAACAATAGCTACATCATTATGTTTTGTCTGAGGGCTAAGGCCTGGCCAGAACAAATCCCAGGAACATGCAGAGTGAACACAGCGATGATTTCTCATGTGAAAAAAGTCATTAAAATGATTGCAAAAATAAAGATGTGTAGGAATGTGTGCAAAAGCAGCAGGCAAGATGCAGCGTACTCATGCTACGTTAGTGAAGACGGCAATGTCCCAATGGGCCACATGACACCCTCCCCTTGGCCAGGTCGGTAGTACTAAGCCAAAACAAAAATCCGAGGTAAGCAAAGGCAAAGCGTTCCAGTTTTATTCTAATTAGGAAATCTGTGTGCCGACCACAAAAAAAAAAGAATTATTTTGTCGCAAAATTTAAGAAATAGCCAATCAGGTACCAAAACAAAAAAACATATTCATTTATAGCTAATCTTCCGATTACGAATTGCTGCTGGAAAAAATGGCAATAATCAAAACCCAAACACTTCACCAGGTGCAAACACTGCATCTTAGCCCACTCCAGACCGGGTGATTTAACAGCCGGGGATAAGAGCCTCAGCAACCAGGGTTCCGCTGTACCAAATTAGACGCGTCTGTCCCCATTCGGATTCCAAAATCCCGGTTTCTAAGTCAACAACCCTCAGTTTTATAATCTCAAAACACACTAGGAGGTTCGAGAGTCTTTCCCTCTGCCCCAAGAAAACTTACTGGAACTGGCCAGTTTCCAGGCAAGCATTCCACAGCAAGAGGAGTTCCCACGGTCCCTCTACATTCTCACATGTTCCAGCCTTTAACTTGATGAAGCTTACAAAAGCCTTCCAGGATACATTAAACAATCTCTCACAAAACAAACCTTGAACGTAATTAACCAAAGCAATTTGTAAACACTCTGGGGGCCTGTCTGTGTGCGCAGAAAAGCTCAAGCAAGGCAGAGTCATAATTCAGGATGACATGAGGACATGTCAAAGCCAATAGTAAGAACTTCATCATACTTCCCAATGTACAACACAATGCACATTTGTGCACCACTGCCTATAGCATCACACACTTCATCTCTCAATGTACAACACAATGCACATTTGTGCACCACTGCTTATAGCATCACATGCTTCATTTCACAATGTACATCATAGTGCACGTGTGCACCACTGCTTATAGCATCACATGCTTCATTTCACAATGTACATCACAGTGCACATGTGTGCACCACTGCGGATAACACTGCACTTCGAGACCATAAAGCACATTCCACACCTCTCTCTCTCTCTCATGCTTCCAAATGCACATCCCACACATTCTTTGCTTGGTAAGCTGTTCTAATGTGACAGCTCCCACTTAAAAACTACGAGAAGAAATCTTCCAGAGAAACAAGGCGTATGCGTGACATCATACATTTATGCTGGGGTAAAGTAAAACACCAAAGTCAATTAAAATGACGGTAGTCAAAGGTCATCACAGGGTGTCAGACCAGAATAGTGCCTCTAGCAATACATTCTACCCTATGACCATTGACTATCATAACATACATATATCATAAAATGAACTTCTTAACTGAAAGCACTAATATAATTGCACACATTAAAACAGTTACACTATAAACACACGTGCTTAACTGAAAGCACAAATATAAATGCATTTAAAATAGCTCATGCATATCTGAAAGTATGACAGATACACACAATGAATGCTCAAATAGAATCAAACATATTAACTCATTAATACTCCTAATGTTACAAATGGCTGATTCTGGAACTTCTACTATTGAAGCAGCCACACATATATTGTGTGCTTAAAAATAAAGGCAACATCAACATCTTCAAACTGAAAAGCATCTTCTGCCATTTCAATTTCACAATATATATATATATATATATATATTCACTGAAAAAACCATAGGTTTCACACACGTTATAGTTAGGAATTAGCATTTAAAAAACCTTGCTAATTCACTGAAAAAACCATAGGTTTCACACATGTTATAGTTAGCTGGAAATTTTACTGATAAAAAACCAATGAAATTCCCCCGTTATAGTTACTGTAGGCAACTATAACTCACGCGACCGTAATCCTCTGCTGATGCTAATACTGTATTTAGACACTTATTTGCCCATGTCTTCTTCCATTAAATTTTAGCTATACATATTTTACACATTTTTTTCATAAAGACACATATGTCATCAGCAGAGGATTACATAATCGGCGAAATTTTCAAAAAATAAAAATTTACCGTTTTTGGCCTTGGGGGATCTTTGAGGACTCAACTAACATGGCTATGTGCATGGGTGCTGTCTAAACAGCCCCTTTATATGTTTTTTGCCTTTGTTTACAGCCCCTCCCTCACAGTGCGAGAGAGAAAATGGCGGCCGCCGCTTCCTGGTTTCGACCGATTCGAATGTTTACTTAGATGTAACAGCCAATCAGAATCGCGCTCGCGCACGTCACCGTACGCGTACGGTAAGCTTACGGTAAGCGTACCGTAAGCTGGCTCAGATATATATATTGATTTAAAGGCTATTTTCTCAGAATCTACTGAACAGATTTACACCAAACCTACAAAAGGCACTTCCTTGACCTGAGGACTACCTCTCTGCCAAATTTCTAGTAATTCTGTTCAGCCGTTCGGGCTGTAGCCCTGTCTAAAGGTCCTATGGAAAAATGCATGGGAAAAACGCGTTTTGGGACCCCCCTTTTATCTCAGCCCCCGCTTGACGAATCCCCCCGAGACTTTCAGGGTAGGAGCGGAGCGTAGCGCCCCACCTATTTTGAGAAATTCGCGAGGATTCGTCGACCGGCGCCAAGGTTATTCAAAATAGAATGTTGCGGATTTCCTATGGAAACAGGGTCCTAACTATAACTACCTACTGGCGACCGCCAGTAGGTAATATATATATATATATATATATATATATATATATATATATATATATATATATATATATATATATATATATATATATATATATATATATATTTTTTTTTTTTTTTTTGTGGTCTTTTTTCAAACTGAACAGCATTTAAGGTAACTTTGTAGATTGAATGAAAATATCCTCCTGTGTGAAAAGTTAACACTCTCTTTCTTTGAAATTATTCTTTTATTTAAATAATTTGCTTCATGTTCATAACATCAGTTGATGATCACTGGCTTGGTAAGTTTGCCTGGTTTGTTCAGCCAAAAGATTTCACTTTGTGCCGTCCGGCGATCACTCCAGGGTTGGGGGGGGACCCACACCCTCACGTGCCCACTCAGACAAAGGCACCCACACGCAGGACAGGGACATCAGGTACCCCAACACATTGCAGTGTGATCTGGAAAAGAAACAAGCATCACTCTTCTTACAACAAATATTTTTCAAAAAGCACACATTCTCCTTTTTCTGTTTTGGGTCTGAAGGCACAATATTATCATTCTGGACTGCATGGTTCTCTGCTGGCTCTGGGGAATTATCTGAGAATTCTACCCACACTATGGCCTCTGAATTCTTGGTATTGGAGTGAAACTCTCCTTCTCCTTGCTCAGTAAGAAGGGCTGGGGCAGTCCCCTTCCTGACTATCTGTCCACACGCTGCTGAATAAATGCACCCATGAACTTTTGGCATCAACCCAAGGCAATCCATCTTCCCTATCTGCTCTGGTAATTTTTCTTTCTTCAACTGGCCCCTCAACTTCTGTGGGACTGGTCTGTGCTGTGCATACTGACAAATAGGAATCACAGGTCTGAGTAAGTCTAGGGGGATATGCATCCCTTCATTCTCTCCCCCTCCTTACGCATGTCCCCCAAATTAGAATTGTGTGTCACCACCTATGTCTCCAAGATTTTAGCCGTTTCATCTGTAAGGGAATTAAAGGTTCTGTCTAGTGAATGTACAGGACCATGAGCATCTACATCATACACAGTAGCTGCGCTTTGCAGTACATCTGCCACTTTACTGGAGAATCCTGTGTCTCAGGCACCTCAAACACCACCCCTGGACTTTCTTTTGGGACCTGCACCAACTGTTCATGCGAAACTGCAGTTTCTGTCTGTATGTACCATTTGATCACATTTGCTTATTTTGCATTACCTGTTCTGTATAACTCAGGGAAAATCTTTAACCATTGCATTTGAGAAAATTCAAAAGTCAAATTCACAGTATGTCTTATTGTCATCTGCCCAGTGTCTGTGAGCGTGCTAGAACAGAAAAGCACCTGTATCTGCCCTGTGTCCGTCACAGCACAAAAAAAATACACAATTGTGTCTGCATAGTGTCTATCAGAACACAACTCAAAATCAACAGTGTCTTTCCTGTATCTAGCAGAGCACAAAAACACGCACACAAGTCTGCCCTGTGTCTGTCACAGTGCAAGCAAAACATTCTCCAGCATTTGAAAATGTTTCAGTCCAAAAGTCTAAAAGCACCCTCTTCATTCCTTGTTTTTCGCACGTACTCAAAGTGGCACACGGCCCCTGAACTGTCACATGTAATTCAATGTCTCCTTTCTGTATTGGCCACACGTCTGAAACACATTGCATAATCTCTTTTGCAGATTCAAAAGCACATTTCTGCTCCTCTTGAAATCTTAACTCAGACTCAAGTTTAAAAATCTAATTTTCTGTAATTTCTTTTTTCAAAATAGCGTCTCTCCATGTAAAGCAAGGTTTGTCATTCACTGACATGTCTGATTTATAACTGCAACCAATAATCGCTTGTTCTAACAGGTTAGTTTGTTTATCTTCATGCACGTTTACATTTTCTCGGTTCAACATTACTTCGGAAGCTTCAAATTCACCCAAGATAACATTCATTTCGGGCTAAGGAACGTCCTCAAAAGAATTAATTAAAACCTCCTGTGAGCACCGTAAATTAACCTGCAGCTTCTCTGCATTCACATATTTCACAAATGAATCACTCTGGCTATCTAAACAGCCTGGCACAAAAAACGGCTTCGGTGCTAAGTACATTTTCAACTCTCTTTTCAAAGATTTATTTTCAAACTGAGCGTCAGCTAACTCTCTTTTCAACTCATTACGTTCTTTTTCCACCTCGTTGCGTTTTTGATACATTCTGAGCAGTGCATTCAAAATGACACAACTTTTTCTGTCTGAAATACCAAGTCGTTTACCCTCTTTAAGAGAAAAATCATATACACATTTTAAATATCTGTGTTTGCCCCTCATATTTTAAACATGCATTGGAGGCAATCTCCCGCTCAAATAACTCAGTTGGCATCTGGGACTCTGCAACTGAAAACATGGGCATTTTAGAGAGCATCGTCCCCTTTTAAAATTGCACTTTTCATAAATCCTGCGAGTGACGTCAAATGTCTTGCTTCGCCTTTCAGATAATATAGAGTTCCACAAATATCACTCCTACATGGTGGCTCAAACACGGCGAAGCAGGAGAAATAAAACACAACAACACCTAGAAAGGGGTTTCACTTTACAAAATGCAAAGACTCTCTTTTTAGAATAAGGATTGGGGTTTTATTTATGCATTGCTCTCTGACAGAAAGGCTTTCCCAGATGTCAAATGAATAACATTCAAATGTATACAGAGATATGAAATGCGTTACTTACCTGTAACAGCAGTTATCCAGTATTGGTGTCTTTCATAGATTCACATGCCTGAATCATTCCCCGTCGTCGAGACGGGAGCCTCCGGTACATAAAAAAGTAATGTCCTATAGACATACATAGAGAAAAAATAGGCCTAAGGGCCTCCCCTTAGTAGCCTATCATAGTCCTTATGTAAAAAGGACCAAACTTCTAGAGCCAGCCAATCAGCTATCACCTCCCTCTAGAACCTTCCTGGCAGGAGCCTCAGTCCCTCAGATTTTCGTACGCACCAAGCTAGGTAGGCGTAATATAGTTAGAGAGAGGCGTGAGTCCTTCCAGGGGAGGCGGGAGGGTTGCATGTGAATCTATGAAAGACACCAATACTGGATAACTGCTGTTACAGGTAAGTAACGCATTCTTATCCAGTATTAGGGGTGTCTTTCATAGATTCACATGCCTGAATCAGAGTAGTTAGCAATGCATTATGCACATTTCCGATGTAACATGCCAGAAAGGTACTTGAGATAATACAATCATTATCATAACAGTTCAAAGCATTGGCATACATCAAAACAGTAAACAGTAAAGAATGTGCATACCAGGAAGGCGGGTTGTTGGAAGGCTCACCTCACTGGAACAGATGGCGGAGCACCGCCTGGCCCACTGCCGCATCCTTCGTAAGTTCGGCATCCAGGCAGTAGTGTCTGGAGAAGGTATGCGGTGACTTCCACGTCGCCGCTCTACAGATGTCCAAAATCGGCACTCCAGCAAACAGCGCTGCTGATGTGGACATCGCTCTGGTGGAGTGTGCTTCCACCCTGTCTCGCAACGGCCGTCCGGCCCCTTCATGGCAGAACGCTATTGCAGAAGAAATCCACCTTGAGATGCTCTGTTTTGTAAGAGGCATACCCAGCCTTGGTCTGCTGTAGGCCACAAACAACTGTGAAGATTTTCTGAATGCTTTTGTCTTATCCATATAAAACTTAAGACACCGTTTGAGATCCAGAGAATGGAGCGTCCTCTCTGCTGCCGTGGTAGGGTTGGCAAAAAAGGAGCGTAGGACCACCGGCTCGTTGAGGTGAAAGTCTGAAGGCACTTTCGGTATGAACTTGGGATTTGTCCTCAGCACCACCCTGTCCTGTTTGAACTGCATGAAGGGCTCCTGAATGGAGAGAGCCTGCAACTCGCTGACCCTCCTGGCAGATGTGAGCGCAAGTAATAGAGCCGTTTTCCATGAGATGTACTTAATGGAGGCTCGGTGAATGGGTTCAAAGGGGTGCTTCATGAGTTGGTTAAGGACCAAGTTGAGGTGCCAAGTCGGTGGGACCCGTCGGGGCCTTGGAAAGGACCTATAAAGACCCTTAAGGAACTGTTTTACAAGTCTGCTGGACCAGAGAGACGGGCCTTGAAAAGTCCTGGTAAAACGTGAAATTGCCGCCAGATGTACCTTTATGGATGCATGCGCTAGTCCGGACTGTGCCAAGTGCAGGAGATATGGTAATATCTGCTCGGGTGTGATATGAAGGGGTCTCAGGCCCTTCTCTGAGCACCAAACGCAGAAGCGCTTCCATTTGAGGGAGTAGGTTTTGTTGGTACTGTCCGCCCTCGCCTTTGCTAGCACATCCCTGCAGTCCTGCGGGATGTTCAATTGGCAAAACTCTCTGTGCTCAGGAGCCAGGCCGATAACCTGAGCGATTGTAGGTTCGGGAATTGCACTTGTCCTTTGGACATTGTCAGCAGGTTCGGGTGCTGTGTTAGACGGATCGGCGTCCTGATGGAGAGGCGATGAAGGTCCGAGAACCAGTGCTGCCTCGGCCAGTACGGGGCGATCAGAATTAGTGTACAGGGCTCCGCCTTCATCTTCCTGAGGACCCTGGGAATCATCGGGAACGGTGGAAAAGCGTACGCAAATACGCTGAACCATCCTATGGAAAAGGCATTTCCGAGCGACTCCGGTTGGGGATGCCAGCTTGCGTAGCTTGGGCATTTGGCGTTCTCCCTGGTGGCAAACAGGTCGATTCCTGGGACTCCCCATTCCGAGAACACGTGTGTTAGTGCACTCTCGTCGAGCTCCCATTCGTGGGAGAGGGATTTCTGCCTGCTTAGGGCGTCCGCAATGGTGTTGTCCTTTCCCGGGACGTAGTCCGCCCTGAGCGTAATCCCCTGGAGAACAAGCCAGTTCCAGATTTTCTGCGATTCGCGCGATAGCGTGAGCGAACGCGTTCCTCCCTGTTTGTTCAGGTAATGCATCGTCGTGGTGTTGTCCGTCCTGACGAGCACCTGGGAGTTCTGGATGCGTGGTAAAAAGGCCTGCAGAGCCAGAAACACAGCCCTCAACTCCAGCAGATTTATATGGAGGTGTTGCTCCCGATCCGACCATTTGCCGCTGACTCTGAGGTCCTGAAGGACAGCTCCCCATCCCGCTAGAGATGCATCTGTGGTGATCACCAATGGCGCTGCTGGCAGCAGGAACGGTAATCCTCTCGAGAGGTTTCTGGAATCCTTCCACCACTCGAGACTCCTGGATATTTGTGTAGTTATGTTTATAATGTCCTCGAACGAACCTGCGCTCTGAGTCCACTGGTTCGAGAGAGCCTCCTGCAGTGGGCGCATCCGCAGCCTGCAGTGAGGGATGAGTAATATACAGGAAGACATCATTCCCAGAAGTGACTTGAAGGTGCGAACTCTCAGGGATTTCCTGGATTGCACCGTTTTGGCCAGGGATATGATCCTGTGTTTTCTTTCGGCTGAGGGAAATGCCCTTGCGCATTCCGTATTCAAGGTGGCCCCGAGGAAGGTGATACTTCTCGTAGGGGACGTATGTGATTTCTGAAGGTTCAGCGTCAATCCTAGATGATTGAAAAGATTGGTACAAGCGTTGAAGGATTTGGTTGCGCCTACGGCCGTAGGCGCCTTGACCAGCCAGTCGTCTAGGTAGGGGAAAACTTGATGACCCATTTGGCGTAGGAAAGCTGCCACAGGAGAAAGGCACTTGGTGAAAATCCGCGGAGCGGATTTGAGGCCAAACGGAAGGACCTTGAACTGGTAGTGCTGTCCTGCCACTTCGAAACGGAGAAACTTCCTGTGCCCCTTGAGTATCGGGATGTGATAGTAAGCATCCTGAAGATCCAAGGATGTCATGAAGTCTCCTTCCTCCAGAATGCCAAGGATCTCTTGGAGCGTCACCATCCTGAACGACTGACTCTTCAGGAAAGAGTTGAGTGCCCTGAGGTCCAGGATGGGTCTCCACTTCTTTTCTTTCTTCCGTATCAGAAAGAAACGGGAGTAGAATCCTTTCTCCCTCTGAGCTGATGGAACTCGCTCGATAGCTCCCTTCCTTAACATCTCCGATATTTCCCGGAGCAGCAGTCGCAGATGTCTGTGAGGAGACCTGCGGGGAGGGGTTGGAGGCGGGATGGCGGTAAATTCTAGGGAATGGCCGAATCTGAGAAGTTGGAGCACCCAGCGATCTGAGGTGATGATGCGCCAATTCTTTAGGAAATGGGTCAATTTTCCTCCAATTTGTGTAGAACAAGATGGTAGCTGGACTGGCTGGAGTAAGCGGTCACTGGCGTCCGCCTGTGCCCCTTTTCTGGTTCTTACCCCTGAAATTGGATCTTCCGTAAGATGATTGTCGACCCTGTTGTTGCTTTTGCTGGTACTGGGTCTTGTTCTGGAACGAATATGAGGACTTATTCTGGAATGATCCTCTGTAGGAGGACTGGCCTCTAGATTTGTTGCCCCGAAAGGACTGGTTCCGTGCCTGCAAGGTTCCAAGCGCTCTAGCCGTGTCCGTGTCCTTTTTAATGGCTTGTAGCGCCTCATCAATCTTATCTCCAAATAGGTGCTGTCCGTCGAAGGGCATATCTAGCACCTTCGTCTGCACTTCCTGCCTGAACGATGTTGCTTTGAGCCATCCTTGGCGGCGCAGGACCGCCGCCCCAGCCAGTTGACGGAAGCCTGTCATGGCTACATCAATGGCGCAATCGATGATCTCTGCCGCAGAAGACTGGCCTTCGGAAAGGAGTGCTTTCACCTCATCCTGTGTGGCACTCGGAAGTTCTGCTAAGTAAGGGGCAATATCCTCCCAAAGTTGGCGGTTATAACGCCCTAAAAGGGCTATAGAATTGGCCACCTTGATGGTCATTGCCGAAGTGGTCGAAAACCTTTTTCCTATTGTGTCTAACTTTCTGCCCTCCTTGTCTGGTGGTGCTGAAAGAGGCGAGGATGGATTGCGTGAATTTTTCTGGGCCGCTTGGGTCACGACCGAATCCGGCTTCGGGTGGCCAGTCAGGCAAGCTGGCGCCGTGGATGGTGCTCTATACTTCTTATCCAGACGCGGAACGACCGCAGGAACTGAAGCTGGCGTTAGCATCAACTTCTTTCCCTGGTCCCAGAGGAAGTCAATGATAGGGATTGATTTGGACGTCTTTTTCGTCTGCTCCTTAAAGTCATGGAGGAAGCATTCTGTTTCCGTCGACTCCATGACCATATGGAACCGCGTCGCAGCCCGTTCCACTAGCTTGTGAAAACCACCTATATCCACAGGTGGTGAATCTGCCTGGCGCGGTTGTGGGGAAGGTGGTGAAGATGCTACATACTCTTCCTCCTCATCCTGGTCCGTCAGGTCTCCCGGGACCTCACCTTCCTCCATCTCCTCAGCCTCCTCATCCGTTGAGTCTATCACCTGAGGTGGCGGCTCGTGGCAGACCTGCGTTACCTGCCGTGATTGCCTTGGGGCTGTCGCTGGGAGGTTAGTAACTGGCACTGGGACCCCTGTATCCTGTGTTGGTGGTTCTGGGAAACGTTGTTTGTAATCCCTGATAAGGAACTTGAGGTCCTTAACAATTGCCAGAGGGAGGCAGACCATTGGGGTGACCTCCGTGCGGACTTGTTCCTGGACGGGGCGCTCCTGCGCACTTGAACCTTCCTGCTCCTCGTCCGTGCTTTGGCATTTGACAAACAGCTCGGAAGGGGAAGTAGCCTGTAGGAAGAACTCTTCTTCGGACTCTTCGCTCTGCAGGATCTCCAGAGGTAAATTGGTTTGGACCTTGCTTGGAGATGTTGTTTCCGGGGTAATCTGTGGTCTGGGAGCAGTTCCATGCACAGAAATCTCCTTGGTTTTCAGTCCCACGGACGACGACGACGACGACCTTCCCGTCGACGGCTCAGCTGTCACCAACGGCGTCCCCATCGACGATATTTTCCTTGTCGACGATGTTCTCGTCGACGATGTAGTCGTAGACGATTCAGTCGTCGTCGACGCCTTCGTCGTCGACGCTTCCGTCGTCGACGCTTCCGTCGTCGACGCTTCCGTCGTCGACGCTTCCGTCGTCGACGCTTTCGTCGTCGACGCTTTCGTCGTCGACGCTTTCGTCGTCGCCTTCGTCGTCGACACTCTCGTCGACGATGCCTTTGTCGTTGACATCTTCGTCGACATCTTCGTCGACGATGCCTTCGTCGTCGACGCACTCATCATAGATATCCTTGACGTCGACTCTTCCGTCGGCGGAGGGCTCCTCGTCGACGATGCCCTCGACGGTACTATCCTCGTCGTCGACGATGATTTAGACGACGGTTTTAATAGTATAATAGATGAGATAGGGGTACCTGCAGACGATGATGATGGAGTGGTCGTCGTCGACGAGCGGGCCGACGCCGCTGTGGACGTGGACACTGTCGTCGTAGCTGTGGAGACATGTCCTGATGGCCTTTTTTGCACAGATGATGGCGTCGCCATTTTTGAGGCCGACAGAGTAGGCTTCTTGAAGGTGAGAGAGACTTTATCAGACGCTGAAGACTTCGAAGATCTCGCCTCTGAAGACTTTTTGTGCGTCTTCGTAGGAGGAGCGTCTGAGGGGCCAGGAGATGCCATTCTCGGCCTCTTCAGGGAGACTCCAGAGGCTCCAGAAAAGCTCGCCTCTGAGGACACCACACTGTCCTTGTCTTTGAGCCTGTCCAGCCAGATAAGCAGGCGGCCTTCCCTGTCTCTCAAGGTCTTATGTGGAAAAGACCTACATATTTTGCAGTCCTTAGGGACGTGGTCCGGGTAAAGGCAGTACAAGCATAGTTCATGCTTGTCGTCCACATGAAGCCTCTTCTTCCCACATGAAGAGCAAGCCCTGAAAAGGGCTTTCTTCTGGGAGTCCGACATGCCAGGAGATGTAGATGAAATAAAACACTCACTGAAGCAAAAAGAGGCCTGAAGTAGTCAGCGTTGAAATCCTGAAGAAGAAAGTCACCAAAAACTGTGAATAAGTTGGTTTGAAATGAATCCTGAGGAGAGCTCAGGTTGGAGACTCCCTAGCACAACGTGCGGTAGAAAATCTGAGGGACTGAGGCTCCTGCCAGGAAGGTTCTAGAGGGAGGTGATAGCTGATTGGCTGGCTCTAGAAGTTTGGTCCTTTTTACATAAGGACTATGATAGGCTACTAAGGGGAGGCCCTTAGGCCTATTTTTTCTCTATGTATGTCTATAGGACATTACTTTTTTATGTACCGGAGGCTCCCGTCTCGACGACGGGGAATGATTCAGGCATGTGAATCTATGAAAGACACCCCTAATACTGGATAAATATTTATATGCAAGCAATAATAACACACTTGGTAATTGCAACAGTTAAATGCATGCATTATAATATGAAATACAAGCAGCAAATAATATGAGATAAAATTCAAGAAAATAATACTGGACGTCCTGCAAGAGATCAGAAAGATATATGCACACTAAATACATCAAATGATTACTTTGGATGTGCACCTTGACTCACTCACACATCACAAAGAAAACACCTTAAAAGATCAAAGCCACTGGCCACACATCACAATGGCAACTGCATCACAGAACGTAACTGATTTTGACCATGGTACAAAACAGAAACTTCATGTTGAACGGTGTCAATGACTAACTATACAATATTATCTAAAGTATATATACGGGAAGATAGTGTATTAATGCTGTTATCGACCACTGCAAGAACCTTTTCCAAATATGCTTGTTCAATTTGGCAGATGCGCAACCCAGCTTCCATCTGCAATAGCTTCCAAAATTCATTATAAGCTGCATAAACAAAACATTTTGAACCAGGGGACTTTGGACCCAAAAGAAAATCAGCCAGCTCAATGTCACCTGACAAGAGAAAAAGGTGTTGTTTCACAGATGACAGAGTGGAATGTTCTAACCATTGCTGACACAATTTACCCACTGAATATGTGGTACCTGTATGAGAATGTGGGAAATGGGGATCGTGTCTACTCTGTGTAAACCCTTTTGAAGTATTAAGAAAACGCAATTGACATGCATTAGAGCTCGTGGCCCACAGTATCCATCCCAAATGGTCAATTGTGGAGGAGTTAAGTGTAGCATTCTGGAACATGACAGCTAAGTACTCAATGGTGTAGTTGGTATGCATTTGCCATGTTTCATAAGGTGCCAATGATGGAATGGAGGGAGTATTTAAATTTTCTGCCGTGGCTAAACCAAAACAAGTAGTCTGATGTACCTTCTCATTTAAAAATATGAGCTGAGATGGTATCAGACACGTGCGATGCAATGACTGTGCCCTGCACTTGCCACACTTTTGTACATTAAATTGACTTCAAATCAACCGTGTCCTTCCAGTATTCATACCCTTTTGCCAATAAATCATTAATGAATGACAAGGAGTAAACTAATTTAGTGTGCGTCAGCATAAATTTTGTGGTATCTTTAGTTTGTAATAATAGGACTGAGGGTCAGAAAGATTGAAACTAGAAAAATATATAAATGTACTCTGTTGGGTCTTTGAACTCCCCTGTAACGGTGTTGGGCAATGCTCCCATTGGGTATAATTAGAAATTGGTCTCTGACTACTGGTTTTGTGTAAAAAATGATGTCCATAATGTTGATAACAGAACAAATCGGCATAATTCGCAGAATTCAAATACAAATCTTCAGTGTCAGAAGCAGTATAATATTTCAAATCAGAGAACAATGACTGAACAGCATGAATAGCCCAGTCATCAGACTGTATATTAGGCAAAATCACATCTAATGAAACACGAAACACGTATAGAATGTGTAAAATTTCGGTTGGGCCATGGATATCAAATGCTACTTTATCCCAAACAATGTCATCAACAACTGGCAATTCCGAAATATTGACTAGGGTTTGATCCTGTTTCATTACTTGCGTGAATATGAGGGCCTAAAACACCGTCAACCAAGTTCACAGCAGAGCGTTCAGGTAGGTAATGGCCATTAATCAACAAGAAAAACACAGTCACAAACACAATCCACATGAAGAGGAACACCATTGTCAGGATAATCCAGACATAAGTCCAGGGTGAGACCAGGTAAGACTGTTTGAACCAGGAGATGAAGAGACTGGTATGTGTAGGGGGCTCTGCCACATATGATGACGACAAAGACGTATCAGATGAAAAACTATTATGGTCCATATAGTAACCAGTGGACCCCAGCTGAAACAACAGTGGTTGCTCTTCATTGGAGGGCGAATGTATCGTTCTTACAGGAATGTCTAATATAACTTCAACTGGAGGAGAATCATACTCAGTATCCACAGTTTTAGAAGTAGAAGGTAAAACAGGCAACATATCAATTGAAGATTCCATCTCCCCCTTCGTTTGTTGGGGAGACGTAGAGGAAACAGAAGACAACGGATTCATGGAAATATCCCAGTGTGGAATGCTTGTAGGCATACTATTCAGTATCGGCCATATGGTGTACCTTGACATGCTCAACGGAAATGTAACGATTCTCCTTAGGACCAGGTATTGGAGGCAGAATTACAGTACAGGTGCCTTTTAAGCCAAGAACTTTGACCGGAGCATGGTATGATGAACAAAATTCTTTTTTGTTCTCCACCTTTTCTCTGACCAGATCGCCAATGTTAGGAAGCCAGCCAGAAACAGGAAGCAGCACCACTGCATCTATAGAAGAGGGCTAATGGGCTTCTGCTGGTGAATCACAAGCTTTTTGTAGATCCTGTAAGATAGCAGAATGGTTATCTACGTCAAAGGTTGCGGCAGCCGCCACAACGTCTAGACCATCAAGGGTGGCACAAACATTTTAATGCCAAAGAGCATTTCGTATGGGGTTCGCCCGTCCAGAGATCTTATTGGGATATTGTTTAGTGCACGTTGAACTCCATAAAGATGAGTCAACCAGCTCCGACCAGTACCTAATAACCTAGCTGTTAAAGATTGCTTTAAGTCACGGTTCATCCGCTCCACGACAGAATTGCCCCCAGCCCGATATGGAGACAAAAATTGCACCCGCACCCCCAGAGACTTCATCGCATCCCGGTAAGCCTTAGAGGCAAAAGCAGGACCTTGGTCAAAATGGAAGGTGCCACAGGCAAATGTCCCAATAAAGACACGCAAATCTTTTATAAAAGTTTGAGCATCAGCACTTCTTTGCGGCCAAACCCAAAGGAATCTAGTGCACGAATCCACTGCAACCAAGATGTGTTTAAAAGCAGTGTCAGATGTCAACGGACCGCAGTGATCAAGATAAATACAGCCAAATGGCTGATTAGAGATGTAAAGTTGAGTATGTGGTGGGCGTGCAACAGTAAAAAGTTTAATTTGTTGACAAATGTCACAAGAAAGAACATATTTAAGTGCCTGTTGGTATAAACCAAGCCACCAAAAACGTTGCTGCAAAAAGGGAAATAGTCGCAGTCACTCCGGCATGCGCAGAAGCAATGCCTTCATGTGGGGCTATTATTAAAGAGAGTCTGCAGGCCTCGTTGAGAATCAGCTGATCGCCAACGGAAGAAATAGTCACAGATGGAAGCTGATCAGACAACTAGTATGTATAACGTGAAGGAAAACCTTGGGGGAACTCCGTCCCCTCCGTCATATAAGCAATAGCTGCTAGAATATCATCAACACTTTTAGTCATAGACCTAGTGACTGCTGCTACTGAACAAGTAGCTACTGCAGATTTGGCTATCTCATCAGCCATAGAATTACCAACAGTGTGTGCTCCCACACGTTGATGACCCAAAGTATGAATTACATATATGAGTGGCAAACGCTCTTTAAGAGCTGCCACACGGACCCAAAGTGTTTTATGCTTAATTGCGCTACCTTTTGAATCAGGGAAATCATTTTGTGTCCAGAAGAACAAGTTGTCATTAAAGGATTGTACACAGAAAAAAGTGTAAGAACCTCCAGATCAGCAAACAACTCAAGAGCTAGAACCATAGCATGTAGCTCCGCCAATTGAGCCGTGCAATCTTCAAGAGACTGTGTGTGCACCAAGGTGGATTTAAAATCCCCATCAACAATTGAACTCACCACAATTGCGCAGGCTGCTGAATAAGCGTGTTTAGAATCAATGGTTGGCTGCGCAGACCCATCAGTGTAAATAATGCATTTGTACTGATCAAGAGGGAGTAATGATAAAGGAGGAGGATGAACATGTTCATATTGTAAAAACTCCTGTGTTTGCAAAGAAGGGTCAAAGACGAAATTGACATCAGCCGACGTCAAAGAACTAGCACATTGTATGCAACATGGATGCAAGGCTTTTTAACTAGCCTTTGTAACTGCTTCTAAAGCTGGTACTGGCGAAACCACGATAATACATTTTCCCTGAGCCAGAAATCGTTCCTTCACAATCGCCATCTGGACAGCCGTCAACATTTTTTCTGTAGAAGAGAAACGCATCTCAGCTGAAAGTATACAAATGTGATTTATATGCAATGGGGACCGTGTCCCCTTCATTGAATGTCAAGTAAGTAAAGCCTAACGCCCCTGGTACAACCCTTATGACCAAATTTGTAGAATTGTCTTGTGTTAACAAAACGTTGGTCGCAAGCAGGTTAGACTGCAGAGACCGAAGAATTGTGGTATGTTCCGGAAGCCAACTGGAAGACGAGAAAGAGGGTTGTATCAATGAGTAAAGAAGTCTGATACGCTGGGCATAATCAGGAATGTGTGTCCTCCCAAAATGTAAAAAACCCAGCAAGGATTGCAATTTTTTAAGTGTAGATGGAGGTTGCAATTGTGCACATTTCTCCAGAAAGTGGGGAGCCAACCTCCTACCTTCATTATTGAGTTCGTAACCAAGAAAAAGGACCGCCAAGAAGGCGATGTGAGATTTAGCAAAATTGAATTTTAACCAAAGTTCACAAAATGTGTGATAATGCGGTCCACATGCAAGAGATGCGGTTGTACTTCATCATCTGTCAAGTATATGTCATCAACATACAAAAAGGCATTGGGGTCGATCTCATGCAAAATGGACACTATGCGTGCCGCAAACAATCTCATATATCGGCGCTGAGTGCCAAACGCATTGAATGTGGTCAAATCACGGCTCTCAGGAGCCGAAGAGTGGCTGTAGAAGCCCTTGGAAATATCCAAAATGGTTTTGTACTTTTTTCGAATGATGTTGTTCACTAACGCAGAGCTATGTATGTGCTGAACCGCAAAGGTACGAACATGACTGTTCAAATGTCTGTAATCTAAAACTATACGATATGAACCGTCTATTTTCAATATCGGAAATTGAGGATTATTCATTGATAAAACACATGGTTCAATCACACCCTGGTATTCCAATTGAGTTAAAATGTCACTTACGGATGCCTTAGCATCTCGTTTGATGGGATATTGTGGTTGGGGCTGAGGTGTAGAACACAAAGGAATCACATGAACCAGGGAACCCTCGTCCCAACCTGCCTGATTGCGATATAACACCGGGGCTAAGAATAAAGCCTGTTTGGATGCGTAAGCCAATTTATCATCATCCAAAACATATTGCAAAAACACAGGGTAGGATAACATCCTTCCCTTTAGAGGAAGCTAGGACAAAGGGGGGGGGGGCAAATCAACCTCCGCCAACAAAATATCACAGGAAGTAGTGAGATGTTCCCAAAAGACTGCTTTGATCGGGCGTTTAACATCACCTTCAAAATGGAGAATCACTTCATAAAGCCTATCCGGAGGGGCAACTCGAGTATCAGTTGACTCAACTGTAATAAAAGTGTCAGTTGCTTTCGCCTCCAGACGCTGGTGGAGTGACTGCCTCACTATGGTAACCTCCGAAGCACTGTTGAGGAGGGTTACCATTGAACTCCTGTCGAGGAGTAAGTTCTCACCGTCTGAGGCATACTTTGGAGTTAAAGCAGCAACTTTTTCTTCAGAAATGGGGCACGGTATTGAGGTGTTTCCTGCTGCTTGACTTTTAGACCAAACTGGCACTGCGGGTCACGTCTAGATTGCGTAGGCTCGCCTTATCTGCGATCTTGACGACCCTTCTTCGCTGAACTGTTGATCCGACGATTCCTGAAGGGACGAAGAGAACAAGGATCAGCAACCTGGAAACTCTCAGGTGTCAATGTTTGAGCGGTCACGCAAATCATATCTACGCTCAGAAGCTGTAGTTAGAAGCGAACCTGCACGTGAACTAGGCCTCTGTTGTCGCTGCCCCTGCATCTTATTCCAAGCCTTTTTAAGAAAGACTGGACAACCCTCTTTCTCAGGAGGGGGTTTACTTTGTGCATGTGCAAAGGGTCAAATCCCCAAGCTATAGCGACCCAAAGAGGTATACACTTTTGCAATAATAATCGGCAACTGTCGCTGCCAATCCACTTACGCCATCACCGCTAGGCATTGACGTACTTGTAAGCAAACTGCTTCACCTTTAATGTTGGCCAGAAACATATCGGAGACTATATGGAACATTCCTACCAATTTCATCCCCAAATCCAGGGCTGGACCAGCCCCATGTTCAGTTTGTACCTTCTTCAAAACGTTCAGAAGAACGCTCATGGAGGGGGTGCCGAAGCACAGTGTATACACTGAAGCAAACACCGTCCCCCAGGTGGTGCAGTTAGCTAAAGACGGAATCAGACCACTCGGTATACTCATTGTAAGGATCCTGTGTTTTTCAACAGGAGTTGTGTGTGGAGAAACGGCTTCAAGTTGCTTATATTTTTAAGCAAGCCAAAATGGCAAGTCATCATGATTTTGTGGACGTTTGCCCATCACAGAATTAATCATGATGGGACTAATCACCAGTCTGCTACTGTGTCCTGGTGGGTGGTAGAAAAATAGCTCCAGCCTGAGCCTCTTGAAGTGCATGTGGCATGTACTGTATGGCACTTCTATGAATATGATGCAATTGTGGATATTACAGACGTAGCTCTGTGACAGTTACACCAAGATAATTGGGATGTGGAGTAAGACCAGCCAAGAGGCCGCATCAACGGATATGGGGCCCATGAAAAACAATAGAGAGCAGGTGAGGAAGGGCGCCATTAAACTAAATAGTATGCTCCCAGCCCGTCAACGGAACTTCAAATAATGCATAAGAACGATAAGCTGCTGGAGCAGCCGCCCTCGTATATTCATGAAAGAAATTATCATTCCAATCCACCGCAGAGAATGTAACCCAAGAATAGAAAACCTTGAAGCGGTAAGCTGGATTCGGCTCGACAACAAAAATAATGTTAGCCCATGCATTGGGGACTCCATGCTGCGTCAAATGTGCTGTAACCGCCACGTGGTTTGGCGTCACAATAGACACTGGTTGTGCCATGTCTATAAAGACAGCAATAAAGAAACAAAGAAAACGGTAGTGCTAAATTGGGTAAAGAAGAACCATTTAAATCTTAAGCTTGAAAAAACTATAAATATACAAATATAGGAGGTTAAGCCCCCTCACCACGAAGGTCTCTGGAAACTGGTGAGAGGGAAATTGTGGACAAGCAAAAGTACTACTCAGAGGTCTCATAAATAAGTACCAGACCAAATGTTGGTGGCGCCAGGTTACAGGGATTCTGCACAAACACTATGTGCAGGATTATAGGACCTTGGTGTATAGGGACTGAGTCTTTCTACCACCTTAGTACCCACAAGCCGACTAGCTATAGTATCTCACTTGCTCTCCTACTCACTCACAGAGAAACAAATGATTAGACACCCCAGAACACAACACTCCCAGATCTCTCAGGAATCGAAGTAAGAAGACACACCCTTTCGCTCTCACTCTTGTACTTGTCCACAATAAGTTCTGACAAAGACACAGAACAGTTAAAATACTTATTTTAACTAACGTGTCTTAACATGCAGTATACGTGCCACAACAAGTAGAAAAATGCATAGTACAAATACAGTCAGCATAGCAGCTAGTCCATATATCATGAAGGGAGATGTCATCATAAAAAGACAATGGAGAAAAGACTATCATGCCTAACCTCCCTCCCCTGGCTAAGAAGAAGTATTATTATATAATAGAAGATCTCTGGGCTTTGTCAGCAGATCCCATACCTTAGCCTATAGATGGTAGATCTATGTCATGGGTGGTGTCTCGCTCTTCTCCCTTGAAAGGCCCCTCTCCAAGTGTGTGCTACCTATTTGTGTATTCTAATAAGATCAGAGTGCATTTGTCCAAACAACAGCTGCATGGATATGTTTTGTCTAAGTGCTAAGGCCTGGCCAGAACAAAATAACAAGGGACATTATTGTTCAACCTTGCACATAATGTTCAGTCAAAATCTCAGGATCATGCAGAGAGTGAACACAGCGATGAGTTCTCATGTGAAAGTAGTCATTGAAATTAATGCAAAAATAAAGACGTGTAGTAATGTGCACAAAAGCAGTAGGCAAGCTGCAGCGTGCTTATGCTAAGTTAGTGAAGACAACGATGTCCCTATGGGCAATATGACAAAAGAAGTGGAATGCGAACTGTGACCAAAGGCGGGACTTGTAAGTACCCAGGAACCCCATGGAGTCTATGTGCTGAGTGAAAACACAGCTGCATACTCAATGCAAGTCAATGGGAAAGTCGCAGTTGCAGTTTTCAAGAACAAGGACCCTTCTCAGTGGACCCTGAAGAAACCCCGTGGAAGATGGAAGGTTGGAGAGTCACCCCACCTGTGAATACCCCAGAAACCAAGATACCTACACCAGGGAAGTCAGGTGCATAGGTGCAATGTGATGTCAGAAACTGCCGTAGACCACAATGGAGGACTTCAGGAAAGATCCTGCTTTAAACGGTGAAAGAGTCCAGTGAAACCGAAGGATGGATTCTTGAAGAGAAATACCTGCAAGCAGAGGGAACAGAGTCTATGCCTCTCAGGAGTGCCCAGGAGGCACAGAAGACCAATGACCACCGACGACAGAAGATGCAGGAGTGATGGCGGTGACCTTGTCGCTGCAGCTGTGAGGACCAGGCAACGCTGTGGAAGATCAGGAGCCATTCACGAGCTGTCCCACGTCAAAAGTCAAGAACCAGAAGGTTGGTGTCCGGCGGGAGCACCAACAAGCCTTCCCAACAGTAACAGATGTGTTAAACGAAAAAAAGTTGCAGCATTGGGACCAGCAAGGTCCAAGGGAGTCACCAAGTGCAGGAGAGTCAGAGCAGGCCCTGAGCAAACAGGGGAGCCCACTGAAGCCAAAGAAGACCCTCAAGAGGAACCACAGGCGAAGGCACAGGAGTTGCAAGAGGACCTTGAGAAGCTTAAGAGGCCCACACTGCAGACGATGCGGTGAGGAGGAAAATCTTTAAAGGAAAGATGCTGGAGGCTGGACCAGTCCCACTTCTTTTATATGTGAATGATGCGGTTTATATTTCACAAACAGCAATTAGCCTCCAGAAATTTTTAAATGGTTATAACAGTTTGATGACAAACTCAAGGTCTAAAAGAAACTCACCAGAAATCATTTATTTTAACTAACGGCCCAAAAAACACCAAAACAAAATCCTTTTTTATTGGCAAGACCCTGATTACTAAGGTTTTATATTTCAATTATTTAGGTATCCTGCTTGAAGCTAATTTGTCATGGTGTGGCTTGACTCAACAGAGAATTCAGAACATGGGAGTAGTGTGCAAATCTATCTTTAAATTCACAAAAGAATTGTGACACAAGCCAATTAAAGGGATTGCCCAGCTATACAAATCTAAATGTCTAGGAGTGGGAACATACAGAGTTAAATTGTGGGGTCGTGAAGTGCCAGATTCAATGCAGACCTTTGAAAACAAGTTTCTCTGCCGGATACTGGCCATCCCTAAATCGGCCCCTAGTTTTACCTCCCACAGTAAATTGATAATGGGTTATTTGGTAAACAAAATTAAAATACCCCCCCCCCCCCATTTACTTTGGTGCAAAATCTGGTGTACCTCACATGCAGTTTTTGAGAGAGACGTTCTTAGAGATTGCTTGAAGTTGGACAATAGATACTCTATCGTCTCTCTGGCATATGTCAGGAAAAGCGTTAATGATGTGGGCCTGACTAATCTTTCTGAATTTCCAGTAAGTATTGGTCCCCAAACTAAGACCATAGTTAAGGAAACATTTCTCATGATGATAGAAGAGATTAGAATCAGAAGGTCAAGCCACTTAACTTCGGTTCAAACTATTTACCAATTTCCACAACGCCTGGGATAAAGCAGTATCTAATATGGGTGGAAAAACTAGAACACATGTTTTACCTCTCAAGGCTCTGGGTAATTCAATATTTGGTTGCTTGTCCTAACTCTGGCTCCTGGTTTGAATCTCTTCCAGGCTGCCCTTGCAATAGCTCTTCGCACAAGCACAAGCACTTTACATCGCACCAAGAGGGGCTGATCTTTTTAAAATGTTTAAATTCACACTCCCACAATTTGTTTCTCTGTGCTTAATTATATCCTGTATGCAAAAAAAATGAGGAGGTAAGCTTCATAAGAAATTTTTGTTTGCCTTGATGATATTGTTAACAGTATTTAAGTGAACCATTTGATGTTTTTTTTTACATTTGTGATTTTATGGTCATTGTTATGACAGAATAAAGACTATTGAATGAACGACTGACTCCTCATTATAGCTTGAAGGCTCGCTAAATCCCTCTCAAGCTCTTCAATTAAGGTGCTCAGGCGAGACTCAAAAAAGTTGTTAGATAGATTGGTTAATTTAATTGAGCATAAAATAGCTTGTCCTCCCTTAGCTCTACCTGCAGAAGGAGGAGCGGTAGCAATGTACAAGGTAAGGTCCCCATTAACGCTGACGTTCTTAGTGGCCCAGATCTCTTGTAATAATATATCTGCTCTATTAATTTGTGAGAGCCAGTCAGGATTTTAATGTTTGGAGTTAAACCAAGCTATATTCCATGACATCATTCTCAACCCTCTCTGTCTAACCCTTTCCCCCTCTGAGCTGGACTTGGGACCCGAGTACGACATATGGAGCCCCCCCTCTAAAGGTTCACCCTCCCCAACCCGCCTTGTTGCTACCAAACAGACAGGAGTCTGTGCTGGCTGGCTCCCACTAATAAAAGGTCAATCCATGTCTTCTAAGGACACAAGAGGCTGAATAGGAGTTCATAACCTCAACATTATACAGTGTGTTCTCTACGTTGTAGATTGACTTCACAGCCCCCCGGAAGTGTGTGTTTGCTTTCCAATGCCTTGCCGCAAAAAAAACAGCAGTGTGTAAAAGTAACCTAAAGGTAGAATCTGGATAGGTGTTGGGGATTGAGACTGTTTGCTAAAGAGTTTCAGAATCGATCTGCTAGTGCGGGGTGACTTAAAACAAACAATAAGGTAATCCCCAGCCACTTCCTTTGTGCCCATACCCACCCAAGGAGACCTCCTCATCATTATAACCTCTGTTGAAAGATCACACAACCACCCCATACCTGACCCAAGCCAATGGGTCACTTTATTTCTAAGGGCCAAGTGATCTTCTTTTTGGCCAAGTTTTAGAGTTGGTACATCCTTTAGAACTATCAAATAAGGGGTACACTCTGGTGGAAGCTGGAGAAAGGGATGGCCTAGATCGGCGGGGGTAAGGGCGTTGATAGGGGGCAGGGGGAGGGGGTTGGTGCTTGACCAATAAACCTCTCAGAATCTCTAGCACCCGCATTTTCCTGTGCGGCAGGCGTCCTTACATCTTGGCTCCCTACTCCCTGGACAGTCTGACACCTGTGCCTAATTGGAATTAGTGAACTCGGAACGGGGGGAATGGAGGCTCAGACTGATGAGGAAATGAGCTGATCAATACAGGCCCTACAGAAGGAGTAGAAGGAACCCCACTGGCACAGTCTCTGGCAGCTGGGCACATATAGCTGCCCCCAGCTTGCTTAGTTCACTCTCAATTGTCTCCAAATGAGCCGGAATGGGATCACGTTTGTTATTCAGGAGCTCCAGCACTTTCTTGCAGATGGCATCCCTACGTCCTTAGTTTTGACTTTTCCCTCCATGCTCTCCTTCAGAGAGATGGGTGAAGAGGACAGACATGATCTTTTAGAAACAGCCCGCTGTCAGTTTTCTCTCTTACGCCTGCTCTTTCTCCAGGTTTGACTGCGTGGGTAAGTTCGTGTGATGACCCCGCCAATTTTACATTTGATGGGGCTTGCACCAAGGCCTTAAAAGAGCAAGCCGTTGACCCTACCTCCCCATTTTGTTAATCAGTTGGTTGAACCAGAACAGGAGCTAAACCTGTTAGAGGTCCCTGATTCGCTTGCCCAGGGGGAGGACGGCGCCCACCAGCTCGATTTCCATATTAATGACGTTCACAGCTCATCCACTGTTGTTCTGGGAGTTCTGGATGGGGCGGGGTTTGCAAGTTTATAGGTTGTACGTTTTTAGGTTTGGTAGGGGCCTTGAGAGCCTTACGCTTCCCTCCCATTGCAAGAAACTTACTGGGATAAGGAGGGTTGGTCAAACCCGCCGCCAACAGACACCAACAGTCAGTAGCATGGCAGAAGAAGTTGCGCTTATACCACTGGGCAGTCAATTGCAACAACACGATGACATAACAGGAACAACAGGGATGAGGACTAACCAGACTGCCTCTTGAGTGACTAAGCCCCACAGGCTCCTTGGACCACAGCTCCAATAACTCCAAACAGCCCAAGACAACTCCAGGCCACATTCCAACTCCACACAGCTGAATGATCAAAGCCTAGTGCATGCCAAAAAAGATCAGCCATTTACCTCTTCCCCTGGTCGTAGCTAATGGCGGCCACCACCACCAACAGGTTAGAAATACACGAGACCAATTAGAATGCAATTTCCAGAGGCACCTGCCTACCATTGACTCCTGACTAGTTACAGAGTCTGTCAATGAACTGGCAGGTAGGCAGAATTCTCTCCTAATCCCCCTTCGGAGGACTGAGGGAAATCACCAAGAACCGCTTCCACTGACTCTACTACAGGTACACAGTTCACCAGCGCAGACCGCCAGCTGCCCTGTCGCATGCCTCTAACTCACAAGACTCCCAGCGTGAGAGCACAGTGACTGGTGGAAAACATCGCACGGTTGATGAGGCAATGGCAAATAAAGCAGAGAAGGTGACACTACCGGTGGGCTTAATGCAAGTGACTCAGGCTTATACAAAGCCCAATGCACGTTACGAGCGCCCCCTCAGTGGGACTGGCGCACAGCAACACCCCCTTTCAGGCCCAACTCGGCTCAGCTCCTGCGACTCCATCGAGACTCAGGCATGATGGGGCGCATCGGCAATCGGCTGATCGCCCTGTGGGTGGCCCTGAGCACGGCAACCAGGGGGCGCACCCAGACACAAAACAGGCTTTTTAATCAGCAACCTTAAATCTTACCAGTGCCTTCCCAACGACTATTTCATAGGGTCGGTTTTGGAGTATTGGATACAACCTTTCCTCCACCTCCGAGATAAGGTGACCAACTGGCATGGGTGCATAGTGCCATTATTGGCAACATCCCCACCCACAGTCTGAGCATGCATGAATAAATGAATACACAACACAACTTTTGTTATGGGAAAATATTGCTGCAGGTTTATTCCATACAAAAGTATGCAATATGGGGGTTATCTTACGAGCGATCCAAGGGCAGGAGGCTGTAAAAAACCTATGCTGCCCTACCCACCTGATGAGCCAACACTGTGGGAACCCAATCAGTGCTACACCTTTTGGGTGATCCTCTCCCCGCATCACGTGACACATTGGTCCCTAATTACTCACACCCCTTTCAGGGCGGAGCGTAGCAAGGCAAGCCCCCGGTTGGTCAGGCCCCCAACTGCCCGAAAGACTAACAGGGAGCAGACGCGGTTTTCCAGGAACCTGCCCGAGGCTCCTGGGATTTGGCTCTGGGACCCCATTGTACTCTTTCATAGGTACCCATCTGCTTCCAGATCGCCCTGTAACTCCACCTGCAATGACAAAAGAAAACATTACCATGTTCTACATACTTTGCCTGCCAGCCCCACACTGGGTAAGCAGTAGGGTGGGAGACGGCGTGTCCGCGCAAAGAGGATGCCAGAAAGGCGGGGGGAGGTATAAGTACCCTCCCCCAACCTCTGTGCGCCGGAAGTGACGCGCCTAGCGCGCCAAGGCAAAAGGACTCTTTCCCTGAGTCCAACCACTAAGAGGGGTGGTGTTTGTGCCCAAACGGCACTAAAGGGCCGCCCTTTTAGGTGGCCCCCTATGGGGGCCGCGGGCAGCCGCATAGTGCCATTATTGGCAACATCACCACCCACAGTCTGAGCATGCATGAATAAATAAATACACAACAAAACTTTGTTATGGGGAAATATTGCTGCAGGTTTATTCCATACAAAAGGATGCAAAATGGTCGGTTATCTTATGGGCGATCCAAGGGCAGGCAGCTGTAACCAACCTATGCTGCCCTGCCGGCCTGATGAGCCAGCACTGTGGGGAACCCAATCAGTGCTACACCTTTTGGGTGATCCTCTTCCCGGATCATGTGACACACTGGTCCCTTATTACTCTGGTCCCTTATTACTCACGCCCCTTTCAGGGCGGAGCATAGCAATGTAAGTCCCCGGTTGGTCAGGCCCCCACCCGCCCGAAGGGGCGCCAATGAGGTTTTCCAGGAGCCTGCCCTGAGGCTCCTGGGATTTGGCTCTGGCACCCCTATTGTGCTCGTGCAGAGGTACCCTTCTGTACCCATCTGCTTCCAGATCACCCTTTAACTCCGCCACAGGTCTGGAGGCAGCCCCCGTCGCCGCCAGAGCCCCCCCACCAACACAGCTCTATTCTCACCTGCAACCTGCCATTTCAAGGCCTCCTGCAAATCCAAGGGGAACAGGACCATTCCCACAGGTGACAAGTGGACCCCATCTTTTTTTTTAAAGTTTAGAAAGCTTTATTTAATATCATAAGCCAAGTTAAACATCATTACAGAGAGAATCAAAGGCAGTGTAACAAAACAATAGAATAAAATTGAATTCTTACAATATTAACAAGTGCCATAAGGAAAGTAGGGAATATACTTAGGGGAAAAGCTTTTAAAGGTTTTTTAATTATTGGGCAGGGAGGGGCAGGAGGAGAGAAAAGAAAAAAGGAAGGGGAAGGAAGGGAGAAAGGCAATCAATATACGAAGTAAATATCTTGTAATTAACGTGAACTAATAAATGTAGATATAAAAAAAAAGCTGTATATTGGTCATGAATAAAAAAGGATATAAAAACAAGATATTCAAGGGACAATTTGAGAGAGAAAGTTAGTTAACAGCAACCATAACAAATCTTTTTTGATCAGAAGAGGTACAGTGGTGGCAAAAGCACGATCCAGCCTATGGTGGTGGCATAATAAGTTCCACCATGCATTGTATGAAATCTTTGAAGTGTCTTTCCAGTTGGTTGTAATTATCTGTAGAGAAATGGCTATATACAAATCTATAAATTTACGCACATTACAATGAACATTCCATATAGGTGCAGCACCACCCAGAAAGATATGAACAATCTCAAAGGGGTGGTCAGTAGCTAATATTTAATTTAATTTAGACCAAATTCGGGACCAAAGGGATTTATCTAACAGGCAGTGAAAGAACATATGAAAAAAATCACTATTGGCATAAGAGCATGACCAGCATTTTTTAGAGTCAATTAATTTAAAACTATATAAATCAGAAGGGGTAAAAAAAAGTCTATTGTAAAAGAAGTACAAAGTCTGTGTGGTGCTAGCAGAACGTGAAGCAGTGTGCAACTTAGACCACAAGGAATTCCAAACCTGAAGGGGAAACTCTTGGGCTAGATCCTTTTCCCAGGAAAGTTCAAGTTTAGATTTGATTCTTTCAACAGGAGGACGGGAAAGTAATTTGTAAATAGCAGCAGCTTTAAGAGGAATAGAGAAATCTGGCAATGGGAAAAGGGTTGTGTCAGTAGTAGACAGAGAAGCACTTTGAGAAATAAAGAAGGCTAAGGAGTTTTTAAGCAAGGGATACTGAGAGGAGTGTGCATTGGAAAGATGAAAGGAGGCACGAATGTCAGAGAAGTCACGCAAGGTATTATTGCCAAGTAATCAATCCATTCTTTCCAAAAAAGTGCTCTATGATTAATCTTTAAGGATTTGTTATACCAAATTGGAATTAAACTCCGACTGCGAGAGGGAAGAGCGAAAAACTGAGAGAGGAAGTGCTTTAGAATGCTTGAAGGTAGGGGTGAGAAAACGTTGCGGGGGCTAAGATAAGCGAGTAGCCGTAACAAATGAGAAGGGTGAAAGTTGCGCAAGTTCTATAGAGCTCCAAGCTGTTAGGGGAGGGTCAGACAAATCAGATAGAAAAGGCAGATTTGTTTTAAAGTAAAAGCCGAGTGAAATCGAGTGAGATTAGGGAAGTTAACTCCACCCAAATCTTTGGGTTGTTGGAGACGGGAGAGAGAGATCCTCGCTTTGCGTTTATTCCATAAGAATGGAAGGGAAATTGGAAGCATTGAAAGATGAAAATTTACAATAGGAAGAAGCATCATTGTAATAGTTGCTAGCCTCCCCCACCAGGATAAGAAAAGGGGGGACCAGCTATCTATAAGGGAAGAGAGCTTTTTAACTATATCTTTCTGCTTAAGCTTAACAGTTTCTCTAATGGTGTTAGCATAAAGAATACCTAAGCATTTAATATTACCAGAATTCCATTCAAAGCCAGATCCCTGAAACATATGAGGAAGGCAAAATTTGTTAAGTGGTAGAACCTCAGATTTATCTATGTTAAGTTTATATCCAGAAACCAGAGAATATTCTTGTAACAAGGAAAAGAGTGAAGGTAAAGAAGTGGACGGGTTAGAAATATAAAGTAAAATATCATCTGTATAGGCCGTATACTTAATATCAATGTTCTGAAATATGAAGCCAGTATATGATGATGAACGTCGGATTTTTTCTAGAAAGGGTTCTAACGCAAGAATAAAAAGAAGAGGAGAGAGAGAACAACCTTGTCTGGTGCCTCTATGCAGAGAGAAATAAGGAGATTGAGAACCATTAACCCAGATAGAAGTAGAGGAAGCAGAGTATAATAATTGAATATATTGAATAATGGAAGGGCTAAAGCCATGCCACCTCAACGCACCAAACATAAAGTCCCAGCACACTCTATTGAATGCTTTCTCAGCATCTAATGTAATAGCAGCGACTGGGGAATCCATCTTTGAGGCCAAGTGAATAATGTTAAGGAAAGTTCTCAAATTATCAGTAATGGACCTGCCTTTAACAAACCCAGATTGATAAATGTTGGTAAGGTCAGGAATAATTTTATTAATACGAGAGGCCAAAACTTTAGCATACATTTTACAGTCAGTGTTAATTATAGATAGGTTGATAATTTTTACAGAAGGAGGGATCTTTATCCTTTTTAGGGATTAAACATAACATTGCCTGTGTGAAAGAACCTTTGGACTCTCCTTGTGCAATAAAGTAAGTAATCAAAGAAAATAAATGTGATAACAGGATATCCTTAAAGTGAAGATAGAAACGAACCGTAAAACCATCTGGGCCAGGAGTTTTATCTTTGGGAAGAAGAGTAATAACATTAAGTATTTCTTTTTCTGAGAGGGGAGCGTCCAGGGAAGAGAGATCCGGAAAACTATCCGAGGACCTGGGAATAGACTGAAAGAAGGAGTCAATTTGAGTAGGAGAGGGAACGGATTCTGGAGTATATAGTGAAGAATAATATTGAACAAAACAATTGAGAATTTTATCGTCAGTGTACTGATGATTCCCATATGAATCAATAATGGTTATTATTTTAGATTTTTGTTTTTTAATTTTAAGGTAAGTAGCGAGAGATTTGCCAGCCTTGTTGTGTCCCCCGTACATTTTGGCATGAAAATTGAGAAATTATTACACGCAGAGTCCCAAGAGTGTTTGTTGTATTGCATTTTTGCTTTAATGAGAGAAGAGAGTGTTTCTGAGGAATTACTGGTAAAGTAAAGATGCTCTAGGTCTTTGATTTGCTTAAGAATTTGGGCCGACTTTGATAAGGCTAGTTTCTTTTTCCGGGATACAAAATCAATAATAAAACCTCTAACAGCAGCCTTAAAGGCATCCCAAATAGAATGAAAATGAGAAGCAGAATGAAGATTGTTTATAAAGAAATCTTCTGCAAAGAGTGTAAATTGTTCAGTAAATTGTGGGTCTAGGAGGAGCGAATTATTGAAGCGCCAGCGCCTAGAGGTGGGAGTAGGTGAGGGAAAATCCATGTCAATTATGACGGGGCATGGTCAGATATAAGAATAGAGCCTATTTCTGGGTTAGTCATAAATTGAAGGGCATGTTGGGTGAGAAAAATATAATCCAAACGGGAGTGTGATGAGTGCACTGGAGAAAAAAATTAAAATTCTAAGGTGGCGGGATGAGAAAGTCTCCATGAGTCTATAAGACCTCTAGAAGAGATGGCCTTAAAAAAGGACTTTTGCATCTTATTAGGGACATATCTGGTGAGTCATTTGCGATCTAGAAAGGGGTCCATGAGTTGATTACAGTCACCGCCCACAATCAAATCATCACTTGCATGAGAAGAAAGAAGCGTAGAAAAGTCCCTCCAGAAGGATAAATCTATACCATTAGGACCATAAACATTACAGAAGGAAAATTGTGTATTATTAACAGTAACATCTAAAAATAACCACCTGCCACAAGTGTCATGGAGCTCATTATGCAACTGAACAGACAATGACTTATGAAACACCGTTTTTACTGTTTACTGCCGGAGAACAAAACGCCTCCCCAACCCATTGTCTACATAGTGAAGACAAATCTTGTGAATTAAGGTGAGTTTCTTGTAACAGTGCAACATGACATTTCAATTTTGCTAGATGAGATAAAACACGTTGTTTTTTAACAGGGTTTCGAATACCTTTAACATTCCAGGAAATAACACGAAGACCGTTCATTTCTGGAGGTAAAGTAAGGATAAGCAGAAAGAGGTATGGAATTTAAAACAGAGTGGAGAATAAGAAGAAAACTGAAAATAGATGTTGAATGAATGTGACACAGAAGGGATAGCCAAAAACGAAAAAACTGAAGCAGGTGACCACCGCGGATAAGGTGACGGAAATATAGAAAGAAAACAATGAAGTACCATAGAAATAGAAAAGAATAAAACGTGGAGTGGGTTAGATAGTGTAAATGTTGCCAAAAAAATAGAGATGATACGGATAAAAAGGAATGAGGAAAGGAGCAAAAGGTAGGGGAAGGGGGAAGAAAGGGAGAGGAGAGAGGAAAGAATAAAGAGGAAGATAAGGGGGGGCAGAGGCCCCCAGAAGGCATCAAGAGGAGGATGGCAAAAAGCCAATGGGCTTTAGCCACAAGGAACAGTTGAACAAAAAACATTGATGTGAGAGGGGGGCGACGAAGAACAAGACAGCCGCGCCAAGAAGAGACATCTAAGAGAACAAATTGCCACAAAAAAGAAAAACGAAAAACTATAAAGTACAAGACTAGAACTTATGGCAATCAAATAGAACAAATGAAGGAACTTACCAAACATCTAGGGAAAGAAAACAGCAACAGAAAGGGATAAACACTGTATACAGCAGGACGGAACAAAGGATGACCTTGACAATAACACCACATGGGGGAATCCTGTAAGACAAAAAGAAAAAAAAGGAGTGAGCGAAAGAAGCATAAGAACTATACAACATATACTAGAATAAATTTAGAACAAGACTCAATAGTCAGACACTAAAAAAAACCAGTTAGGGTTTGCTCAATTCCATGAGTTCTCCTTTGTGAGTATGAATGAACTTCCGTAGATCAGCAGGATCTTCAAAACTAAAAGTTCTGTCCTTATAGGTCACTTTGAAAAAACAAGGGTGAATTTGACCGTAGCGTGCATTCATGGATCTCAATGCAGGTCTAAGATCCAAAAATTCCTTTCGAGGAGAAGCAGTAGGTTTAGAGACATCTCGAGTAAAAAAGACCTTGTGACCAGACCAAATCATTTGCTTATGTTGCTTAGCAGCCTGGAGAATCGACATAAGATCTGAGTATATAAGGAAATATGCAATGATTCCTCGAGGTTTAGACGTAGAAGATGTATTTTTAGGCCCCAAACGATGAGCACGTTGTATGTTAAAGTCTGAAGATTTTGGGAGGCCAACAATTTGAAGAACTTGAGATTTCAAGAATTGGAATACCATAAATGCGCAGGTTGTTGCGCCTATTACGATTTTCCACATCTTCTGCGACCCTCTTGAGCTGGCCAACTTCTTTGGTAAGAGTGTCAACTTTAACAACCACATCTTGAGCATCACTGATCTTCTGCTCCACATCAGAAAGTCTCGTATCCAAACTAGACCACTTGTCATCTAACCTCTGATGTGTGGTAACAGTGTCTGTCATAAATGGACGGATAAGACGTAGCTCTTCCATGATGTCCTCAAGAGTAAGAGGCAGCGGAGACTTAGTTGGGGAAGGCGGGTCTTTTTTGGAACGTTTGACAGAAGAGATATTTGTATCTTTCCTTCCTCCTGAAGAGCTTCCATGAGATTTATTTGAATGTGCGACGTCCATATTGAAGGTGTCACAGCTAGTAATGACAGATGATGACAAATGGAGGATTGCAGGCAGAACAGCAATAATGTTAATGAAGCAGTAGTAAGAGGAAGTGCAGCACAAAAAGAGGAAGACAAAATGACAATTCCAACGTACAACCAGGCGATGGATAGCGGTGAAAAATGGGGTGCTGGAAACACGCCTCAGGAGAAGAGCAAAATTGTCAATGAGAGTGGAAAAAAAAGGAACCAGCAACACCAGCAGCACCAGATTGACCCTATAATAGGGGATTAGATCATATTGTTGAAGCAAACTGGGGACGTCACTTGAGGAATGCACACAATAGTCTCCTTTCAATAGTTGTTGGAAGATTGATGTTAGGATACCATAAAAGCATTAAAATAGTCCAACAGCGAACAAAAACCATTATAAAAAGATGGCATAGTGTGAAACAAAAGCAGCCTCTACTTTAATGGCGTTGAAATACATCAAGGAGCAGGCTAAGGGACTCAATTGCAGCAAAAAGAGAAAAAAAAACGCTGCATAAAAAAAAAAATGGCGGCCGCCGTCTGAGGGGAGCAGAATTTAGCAAATAAAATGTAAAAAAAGACCGCATTTCGGTCTAAAAACTTGCCAAGTTAATCTCTGCCATCTCCCATGTCGAAATCCATCCTAGAAACGAAGCTCCGCCGCGTTAACGAGCTTCCTTCACGCTCGAATCGGCTCGATCTGTCGGAGCTCTTCACCTGGCGGCCATCTTGAATTGCCGCGCGCTCCCCAAGTGGACCCCATCTTTATCACAATAGCCCTTGACGTTAGCCTGGATCAGCTAGTGTCTGATGAAACCAAAGCCCCTTTGGCCTGTGAACTTGCGCATTGAACTATTCACCCTCCTGCGGGAAAGTTCCACTGCCTCACATGACTCAGCCCTGTGCCAACTCTGGGCGGGACGATTTCAGACACCATAGCTCACATTGCCCCATCTATTTGCTGGTCTCACCTAGCTGCCGTCCTTCTAGCACCGTGTGTGCCTGAACACCTGTGTCCTCAATCTATGGGACAGCAGCCCACTTGTTAGGTGACTGCTCCCACAACCCGCTTGCCTGCTTTGGCTATTAGGGCGAGAAGGTTTACACTTAACATTTTGCACAGGCCCTTTGATTGCTAAATCATGACGAACAGGAATGTTCATAACTAGAAGTATGTGACAATGAACAAGGGTGTCCTCATGAACTTGCGATGCATCCCTTCTTCCTTATGGGAATTTCGCCTGCTCAGCTTCCTCTGTGGTGAAACCCCCTAGGCTTACCAGCTTAGTGAATCTGTCTGATTTATTACAGTGCGCACGGTCTGCAATATGGTGCCTAACATTCAGGATTGACTAAGTCCTACTTTACCCCATACTAGATTATTCCCAAAGGAGGGGGGGGGGTTTCACACTGCCCACCCTGTGCATCCCCAGCAGTGGAAAACTACCTGCTCCGTTAAATTTTAATTTCGTTGAATACTGGACGTGCCAAATGTTTTTTTTACATAGTAGCCTTTTGTGCTTGACACCTCGTTTTCCCTTTATTGGGACAGTAGCACACTATGTTGGCTGACAGCGTCCCCACCCAGCGTGGCTAATATAGCTAACCGGACGGGGCATTTGAGCTAAACTGCAGCAACAGGTCACCTACCCTCGGTTCTGGGGTGCACTTACTTTGCACCGTTGACCAGACCCCTTTGACTGCTAAACCCTGGTGAACACCTTAATGGTGTCAAATCTTGTTTGAAAGAATATTTGTATTGGGCCCACTATTGGAGACACCTCACCCTTTCGTGTAGTGACAACTTACGCAGCGCACCTCGCTTCCTTAACTGCCGTCAGATCACAGATGCACAGTACCTGCTATCCATCTCTGACCCTGGATGCTTAAACCAGCAAAAGTATCGGAATCCCAGATTCCAAGTTTCATGTTTAGCTGCAGTACACCTTCAGTGGATCTGCTGGGAGATACCACAAACCGCATTGGTCATGAGAACCTTAAGAAGCACACAGTTTTCACCTGGGCATACCTCTAAATGAGACTGGCTCCACACAGCCGTAAGGCCAGAGACACACGTATCTTAAACATATTTACTGGTTTTGCCACTTGGCACCCTTCTGGTTGGTGATACGGAACCTCCTACCCAGCATAAGCGGACAGTCTTGCGTTGCCGTCACACCACCTGTGTCCTTTGAATCACCCTCCATCCTCCAGTGCAATAGTCATACTGCTAAGTGGGCAATCAATTCAACATCCCTCCTTTCCTACCAGACTGTTCAGTTTAATCTGTGGTGACTGCACCCAGACTTCCGAGGCAGCTTTATTGCTGACAATGTGAGCAGTTGCTGACATCGCGGGAATCTCATGCTTGCAACTTGCAACTACAGCGATTATTTAAATTAATATGATACTGTGTATCTGAATGAACTATGCACAGGTAATTAACGCTCTCCCACGTGAAGTTGCTGTGAAAAATTTTGGACTAGTCCATCAAATTCAGCCAGCCCCCCCTCCCCCCCCCCCTGCACTCCCAAACTTCTGCTAGTGTACACCACAGTCACGCCTCCTGTTCAGTTGAATTTAGCAATTCACGACACTGACAACCACAGGGGCCTAATACTGGGCTGTGTATATGCGGCCCAGGATGACCTTAAACAATCGGCTTGGTGTGGATGGGTGTTAACATTGCCTGGCTGAAGTACAATACCATTGACAATCACTCCTGACAGGATGTGCCAATGCAGGTAGAAGTAGGAGTTATCAGGCCCGCCTTACTTCCTTTCCCAGTTATTTGTGTATATCGCTTGTTGGAGCATGACGCTTGTGAGTTTTAAAAAAAAGTTTTTTTATTAACATAGCTCATAGTACCATAAAACAATAGACAATGTCCAAGAAGCAAATCAGGAAATAGCGTTGTGGTGAACAAAGTCAGACACATTAGGATACAAGTGGGATATCCAATTACATAGTCACTCCCCAAACTCCCTCTTCAACCCTCTATACTTCCGCCATGGCCCCCAGATCTTCTTCCATTTCTTAATGCAGCCCCTGCTCCAGTATATGGTTTCCTCAGCTCTTTGGCACCAATCCAGGTCCCTCCTCCACTGTTCCCATTGCGGAGGCGTTTGGGACCCCCACCCACTGGCGATGTTTCTTTTCGCTACCCCCGCCGCCAACGCCAGACAGAGCTCCACATGCCTCGACCAGTCGGCGTCGCCCCTAATCATCAGCAAAAACCACTTTGGCTCCATCGGAACCTTGTCGCCCACAACCGCAGACATAGTGTCCGTGACCTTGGACCAGAAAGGAACTATCTCAGGGCACTCCCAATATATGTGGTAGAATGTGCCCTCCCCTTGGCAACCCCTCACAGAGAGGGCCGATTGACTCCTGCCCCAAGCGTATAGATGTGTGCGAGGGTAGTATATGCGGTGTAAGATTTTCAATTGCACCAACCTAAACCTGGGACGGATTGCTATTTCCCGCGGGCTCTGTATGGAGTCTTGCCAGTCACCGTCATCTAGGGTACCAATATCACGAGCCCATGCCGCCCTAAGCGCCACGAAGGGGTCTGGCATATTGTTTATGAGCTTACGGTAAATGGTGGATGTGGGCTTTTCTAATATGGAGTCCAGCAACAGTCTATCTTCCAAAGGGGAGTATTCCGGGATAGAGGCGTCGCTACGTATGTGTGAGCGTATGGCGTGTGTGAGACGTATGTAATGGTATTGTTGTGAGTCGTGGAGGTCATATTCCTTCTTGAGAGAAGCAAAGCAACGGGGGGCAGTCCTCTTCCACACGTCACCCAAGTATTCAATGCCAATTAGCTTCCAACCCCTGAAGCCGGTCAAATGCGTCACCTCTTTCAGTTGATCTCCGAGCCATAAGGGGGTTCTACCTGTCAGTGTATCCGACCATCCTAGAAACTTGTTTGCCTCCCTCCAACATTGAACTACCACTCTTGTGTGTGCAGGCCGCTCCCTGCGCGACCTCCGAGCATAAAGCAAGTGCTCGCTATTACCCCCCGGCATGACCATCCTATCTACTCTGTAGGCCGGTTCGGTGCTGTCTGTATATACCCAATCGTTAACTACCTGGAGCTGCGAGGCCCAATAATACAATCAGACATCAGGAAGCGCCAGACCCCAGCATATACCCCTCTGGTGAGCTTGTGTAGCGCTATCCTAGGATTCCCACCATTCCACAGCAGCGTCCGCACCGCCTGTGAGATGCATGTAAATACCCCAGGAGGGACAGGATATGGTGTGTTTTGTAGGATGTAGAGGAGCCTCGGCAGGGCGAGCATCTTAAATAATGCGCCCGGCCCATGAGGAAAAGAGGCATTGATCGCCAGTGACTCACTGTGCAGTCGAATGGTATGGACGCGCCATGTACAACACAATATCATCGGCGTATAGGGAAATACGCTCTTCCCACTCGTCAGTCAGCGCCAGACCCCAGAAAGACCCGTCTCTCCTGATCCAGTGAGCCAGCGGCTCCAGAACCAGGGCAAACAGGAGGGGAGACAGGGGGCAACCCTGCCTGGTACCTCTCCTGAGGGGGAACACCCTGGACACAGCACCATTCACCCTGACCCGAGCCACAGGTTGTTTGTATAGAAGGCGCACCAAACTGCAGAAGATCAGGCCAAAACCAAGTTTCCGTGGCACCATAAATAAGTAGGACCATTCAATGCTATCGAACGCCATTGAGGCGTCTAACGCCATCAACGCCGTCTGCGAGTCCCCAACATCTTCCGTCATGTATAGTACGCCATACAAGCGTTGTAAGTTATGGCGGGTGCTCCTATGGGGCATAAACCCAGACTGGTCGACCTGCACCAAGTCAGGAAGAACAGACACCAATCTATCTACTAGGGCCTTGGCCAGGACTTTGGGCTAAACGTTGATAAGTGAAATGGGTCGGTACGAGGAACATAGGTCCGCCGGCTTCCCCGCTTTATGAATGACCACAATTGTGTTCTCGCGTTGGTCGGGGGGAGCCTACCTAACTCACGTGCCTCTGAATACATCTGAAGAAGGGGGTTGATAATGATGTTCGCCTGTTTCTTGTAAATCTCTACCGGAAGCCTGTTGGGTCCAGACACTTTCCTGGACTGGAGCGAATTAAGGGCCTTCCCAATTTCCTCTCCGGTGAGATCTGCATCCAGGTAGTCACTTTGGTCCTGGGACAACATGGGCAGCGCAAAATCCTGTAGGAATTCAGCGCAGACCCTTTCGGTCCTGGTGCAAACCGGGGAATATACCCTTTCGAAGTGGGACACGAACGCCTCCGCTATTTCCATGCTGGTGGAAAAGGGGACCCCGACATGTCCAGCACCTCAGCCACGCAGGATCGCTCCCTGTCGCGCCGCTCAAGCCAAGCAAGCAACTTTAGGGCCTTATCACCAATGTCATAGAGCCGGTGTTGTGTGCCGAGCGCGTATACCCATGCCTCCCCCTCAGCCAGGGCTCGAAGTTCCCTCTGCTTGAGTGTCAATCTGTGGCGGGGGTCGACAGAAGAGGTTACACTGGCATCGCGCTCCAGCTGCTCTATTTCATTTTCAAGTTGACTGATTTGTAGGGATTCCTCAGTGCCTGGGCCTGCCCTCTCAGCACCGTTTTATATGCTTCCCATAATGTTACATGGGACGCCACCGAGCCCCGGTTTTCCTCAAAGAAGAGCCGAGAACCCTCCCGGAGTTTGTCCCTAATAGTCTGAGCCCGGAGACGCCACTGGTCTATCCCTGGAAAAGTCGCCTTGTTAATCACCGGGCCCTGAAGTGTGAAGCCGACTGGCGAGTGGTCGGAGATCCCCCAGGCCATAATCCGGGAGCATCATAGAAACCCACCTGGTCAGAGTAGGTAAAAAAGTGGTCAAGTCGCGAAAAGGTCCTGTGTCGAGCTGAATAGAACGTGTACTGTCTATGTGAAGGGTGATATGTGCGCCACAGGTCGCTAAGGCCCATTGCCGTAACAAAGCCCTCCAAGCCCCGCTCCCCCCTGGAGCCCATCCCGTCGCCCGAGCGGTCGAGGTCCGCATCCATAACTGCATTAGTGTTACCCCCTAACATGAGGAGCCCCTGGGGAAGATCTGCCAGGAAAGAGCCCAGCCGCGGGAAAGTCGAGGAGTGTAGGCCTGGTGGAACATAGTAGGAGCAAAAAACTACGGTGCGGCCCTCCCATTTAACCGCCGCTGCAGCAAAACAACACGCATCATCAGACCATGTGCCCGACAGAACTGCGGGCAGGGCATTGCATTTCAGGATGCCCACCCCCCGTGATCCCGATGTGAACCCCGAATGGCCAACCAGTTTATAACCAAAATAGTCCAGGGCATTGCACCTATTCCCACACAGGTGTGTCTCCTGAATAAGAACAACATCGGGAGAGTGTCGTTTGAGGTGTTGTAATACTCATGTACGCTTAACCTTGTTGCTCAGCCCATTCAGGTTCCACGTCCATATTGTAATATTAGCTTGAGTACCCATAGAAGTCAGAGAGGCTCATCAGTACCGGATAGTTGCACGGTCCCACTGTGTCGTCAGGCAGATTACCACATGCAAAAGAACTAAACTGGTGTACAGCGAAACTTACCAACCCCTGAAACAAACCCACCCAACCAACCAACCAACACCCCCCTCCCTGGTGGGTCCCCAACCTCCTACCATCCAAACATGCAGAGTGCCTGTCGCCCCATTGGTCCCACATTCAAAATAGACGAGGAATCATGAACTTGCAGTCAGCTAGAAGAATTATACATAACTAACGAATGTCCCACCCACATTGAAAACTGTATTAGGGCAGCTCGATGAACCGTTACCTGGTCCCGTCCCCCCCAAAACACTCCCGGCAAATTCAACTCACCCTTATGGACTTCACAGCATCACAGAACATTGTGAGGAAGTTCAATGTCCATAACGTACGGAACTCCTCATAACATTAATTCCCCTACACAAAGCTGACCCCAAGCGACTCTCAAGGTGCCAAGGAAGGGAAGAAAACAACTCAATTGCCCACTTAATTACTCTCCGTTCACTGCCCTGGCTGCCAAGCATGGGTCTCTCGTCACTCACAGTGTCCTGTCCATTAAGTCGCTGGTCGGGTCTGTGCGGGCTGCCTTTCCTGCCCACCGCCAACCCTCCAACCAGTCGCTGGCCTCCTCTGGTGACTCGAAGAAGTATGCCTTGCCACCATCCAGGATGTTGAGGCGGGCAGGGAAGGGCATCATGTATTTCACCCCTTGTTCCCTGAGGGCTCTCTTCACACCCTCAAAGGACCGACGCTGGCGCTGGACATGAAGAGTGAAGTCCTAAAAAAAAACGGATCGTGGCGTTCTCAAGTTGGAGATCTCCTGTTGTCCGCGCCGCCTGCAACATGGCATCCCTGTCTCTAAAGTTCAGAATGCGGGCGATAATTGTACGTGGTGGGGCCCTGGCTTAGGCTCATCCCCAAATGCACGGTGGGCCCGCTTGACTGAGAAGAAATTGGACAGGCACTTGGGTTTCAGGTGGTTCAGTACTAGATCCTCTATGAACCAGTCCGTAGAGGGCCCCTCCATTCCCTCCGGAACCCCCACTGTTACGCCAGCCCGCCCTTCCTGGTCCTCGAGACGGGCGTAGATGTCAGTTTGATTTATGGTGAGGGCAACAACCAGTTCCTCAAGTCTCTTCGTTTTGGACTGGAGACTCCCGATGCCCGTTTCCGCCAGTGCCACCTTCTCAGACATCTTCCTGAAGCCCGCTCGAAATAGGTTGACCTCCTCCGACACCGAGTCCAGTTTGGGTTCCAGGGTTCCACGGAGTTCCCGAATAGCTGCCATGATGTCCCTTAAGAAGGGGTCTGGGCCATTAGCGACAGGATCTTCCTGCTGGCTCCCACCCGGGGCCCCTTCATTTCTCCCCATGGCCACCGTGTACTTATAAATCTGGTTTGACTAGCCCGGGCCTGGCAGTCTGTTAGAGCCCATGTCTCAAGGTGTGCCACCCGCTGCAAAGTCCAGTCGGGGTGTGGTGGGAGGTTGGACCCCTTGACGACTGTGTTATTCTCGGGGGAGCTGGATACCCCACAAACACACTGATTGCGGTGGGGCGCTAGGGGCAGCGTGCAGACTTTATCTGGGTACACCACGTCTCCACCGAGCCAGGCCTCTTTCCACAGCAGGCCCACGCCACCGAGGTGTTGTGCAGCCTGTAGATCTAATGCAGAGGCCCCAAGGCTGCTATGCCCCCATACACCGCCTGCTCACGCTTTCTAGGCCGGGCTCTCCCTACTGCCAAGCGCATCGCTTCCTTCCTCTGGGGGGGGGGGGGGGGGGGGGGGCTCGCTCCGACCTCCAAGTCAGCGCAGTTCTCGCACTATATGGGCCCTTGGCCCCACCGATGGTCCAGACAGTCACCCTGGGGGGCTCATACACTGTAATAGGTCTCACTGCCCCCACCTCCTGCAGCGCACAGAGTCCTGCCTGTGGCCACACCGCATCCATCCCGAACTCACCTGCCGCTGGATGAAGGGCACACCTCTCGGTCTGGGGCTCAACCCCGTGGCTTCCTCCAATTGCTCCGGGTTACGCTGTCTCTCACCTCGGGCTGCACCGCCTCAGTCTCTCGCCCCCAACCTGCTGTAGGGGTGGGCACGCGGAGCCCCCATCCGCAGTCGCAATCACCAGGAGTCAACCGCCGCCGCTTCAGACCCTGGAATGCGCCATTTTAGCTTCGCCGGGAGGAATGGCGCAGGTCGCTGTTTCACGGATTGTAACACTGTTAGGCGGTTGCCTCAATGACGATCAGCCTGCCGCCGCATTCCGACGTGACAGGACACTAACAAGCACCACAGATTGCTCTATAAGCAAGCGGCCATCTTCCGCGGCTGCAAGGCACGCCCGCACGCTTGTGTATTTTTAAAGTGCAAGTGTTCCCATAGGCGTGTTGCTGCTGGATCAGAGATATTTCTTACCCCCCTTACTGATATTCATTTTGACAACCACAGAAGGAACAAAAGTTGATTGAACACAACGGGGGTTAGATCCTAAGACCATGAGGTCAAACCACCACCAGACCCAAAAGCTGAATCGGTCCAGGTTTTTCTTTGCCATGACCCCTCCTGTGCCCTTTGAACTCACCTTTAAACCCGTAAGTGGCCAATTGGCTGACACACCAGCGGGATCTGGCGGTCGTATTTAACCTTTATATCCTTACAGCATAGCAACACTCACCGCTGCCAAATGCCTTGGTGTGTGAATGTCTGCTGGTCGCACTAGCCAAAACAGTGATTATTTAAATTAATAATACTGTGCATATGAATAAAACTATGCACCAGCAGCTGAAAATTTCACACGTTAGTAAATGTGAAACATTTTGGATTTGTCCATCGAATTAAGCCAGTCACCACCGTAAGTGAAGTCTTGCCCTCCCAAACTTCTAGTATACCAGGGAGCAGACAAGACAGTGAGAACAGGAGGGGAACAATATGTATCAATACCTGCCCTTTCTTGAATACTGGGAATGCCAAATATTCTTTAATACATTGTAGCCCATTTGTGCTTTAATTTTAACTTACTGCTCCAACCCAGTTTGACTCCAAAACTTTGGGACAACTTTAGTAGTAACATGACCTTAATGGTACGTGACATTCTACAAGCACTGCGCAGACATCCCCGTGTCCACTGGAGACTCCTCTGGTGAAGCATGCACCTGGGTGGGGGTGAAGGACTCATCCTTTTAAAGAGAAAGACCTTGTTATAATGCGAAAGAGGCATGTTAGCGGCACTCGAATGAGACAAAATAACTATTCTTTGCAAAAACAGAGCCTATCCGTAATGTCTATATTGGGACAAAAGATGAACCATGATATTATCACCGGTCAAAGTCTGTGATGTAAGTTTCGCTACCTCTGGCATACTTTCATAAATCAACATATATGACTGAAACCGCACTCTCTCATCCTATGCTTTGTGTGATCTTGGCCCACTTTAGTGTGAACAGAGCCCCGCGATGTATACTTGGCTTCATGGTCGCTAATGCAAAGGTAAAGTCGGGCAACACTTTGGGCAGGGACATCTTAAGGATTTTTGGAGGGCTTGGGCCAAACCAATTTCCGGGGCCCCTGTCCGGAACAACATAGAATACATGTTCCAGTTTCAGCTTTCCTGCCCTTTTTTGGCCAGGTCACTGACCCTGCATGGTACACTCTCCAAAATGCTTAATGCGTTTATCTCCAATATTAAGGGATAAAGATGTGCTTTAAATATTGTAACAAAGCATCAGCTCAATATTATTACTGAAAATAATCTCACTGACACTCTCCAATTTCTGATAAGGGAGGTGCTGTTTTGATCTAACGAAACTTGTTTTCATGGCAGTCGCCTGAAAATAAACACAACATTCGACTGCAACAGACTCTCACACATCACCATAACATCTCTTAAGTGGGTCAGCTGATCATCCACCACCGACATTATGCAAAATTAGACTGGCTCTACTCAGCAAGAAAGACGCATAGACCCGCAGAGACACCTTTGAGATCTGCCCCAAGCCTTTGCCACATTGCCAGACAACCAACCCTGCTGAAAAAAGTTAACACCTGGGGCTGGACAAATAAAAAAATTTCTCTAGCACTTCACACTGTTCTTTGTTATCCCAGTGCTGTGTCTGGCAGGTGCTACCCTCTATGTGCTTCTTGTCCTTGCCGCAGGAGGAGGAAAGTTGGCCAAATGCGATTTACATTGACTCTGCCAAACATAACAAGTGTATTTCTGCACTACTTCGCCCTGGGAGATATCCTGACGCTGATTAACAGGTGTTTATTGATACCCAGCTCAACGGTACTCGTTTTATCGACCTTGGCAGGATGAAAGGCTGGGTGGATCTGCCGGGATATGAACCTGGGTCCTGAGATCAAACACAGACCCCTACAGTGGGTGCCCTAGTCAGCTAGGCACTAGCCCCGTGTCTGCATTCAATACAGTGAACTAATGCTTTTGTATAACTAAAGCAGGGAATGGCCATGCGGCGTGTCCGGCTCAAAGTGGATGCCAGAAAGGCGGGGGAGGTATAAGTACCCCCCTCCCCCAACCTCTGTGCGCCGGAAGTGACGCGCCTAGTGCACCAAGGCAAAAGGACTCCTTCCCCAAGTCCAACCACTAAGAGGGGTGGTGTTTGTGACCAAATGGCACTAAAGGGTCACCCTTTTAGGTGGCCCCCCTGCGGGGGCCGTAGGCAGCTGCAAATTCAGGACCATAAGTATAAAATTTCAGGACAAAGGGTCAAAATTCAGGCCAAAAATTCAGGCCAGAAGGTCAAATTTCAGGACAAAACTTTGGGACAAAAGGTACGTTTTACAGACACATAAGAGGAAGTTGCGTCTTAGTATAAAAGTAAGTAAATAGACAACCACTTAAGTACAAGTCAAAATAAGTTCATATTAGATTGAGACAATCGTGCACTTCGCAGTTTTTCGGAATGCATGCGGCTTTGAGCAACTGTGCAGGTCATTTTGTGGTATTTCATATGATAATAATCTATTTATATGGTTACTGCATTGGGTTCTCTAGTCTGATATTTTGTTTTAAATTCATGATCCTGAGCAGGCATGTTTGGTGAGAGAAGTGGTCAGGAAGATCTGCTCGGATAGGCTTTGTTACTAGCATCTCATATCTGAGTGCCATTGTGAGATGTAAAGCGTGACACATAGGTGAACTAAAGGGAGGATTGCTGTGATGAACCCACAATAGGGAACGTGTTATGTGTGTTTCAGCAAATGTAACTTAAAATATGGAATGTGACTTTGCTTATGGGGGCTTCGCAGAGAGTTGCACTAGCTGATGAAAGTCACAAAGGTGCTTTTTCCTGCAGCTTTGTTAAAGAAGGCACTGTCGATACACTATTACATAGTTATTTTTTTAAGCCTTGCCTATTGCTACAAAAACAATTTACATCTCAAGCACAGCTCTACCTAAAACAAAACATTTACAATTACTAGTGTAACATTCAAGTAGCAGTTGGGAGTCACTCAAAATGTCATATTCAAGATGTATAAATCCCACACATACACACACAGCAAATACAGAATAGTAACACATAGGTAAGGGAGTAGCCAGAACATTTAAATACCTCCTACTTTGAACTAAAGCTCTTATGGCACCAAAAAAGCAAAGTAGGGCATCACAACCATCCCCAGAAGAGCTCCCTTGTCCAAGGATCTATCCATTGATACTTCCATCAAGCCCCTGATATCCTCCATTTAAAATGTACATTCTGTTATCTATTAACTCTTTCATCCATCATTCAGTCTTTTACCATTCATTATGTACTTCTATCTGTGTGCCCATCCATATCTAAACCTTTTCAACCATTTGCAAACCTATTCATCATCTATACTTCCATCCATCATTTCACTCATCCATCCTCCATTCACCCAATCCATCCTTTCACTCATCCATCCACTATTCTACCCATCTATTAACCATTTCACCCAAGCCATCATTTCACCCATCTATCCACTCTTCCACCCATCCATCCAACCATTTACCCTTTCACTTACTCATCCATCCACCCAGTCACTCTTCGTCCACCCATTCAACTTTTCAATCATCCATCCATTCTTTCTTCCAGCTCGCCACCCTCCCTTTCACTCGTGTATGCATTCTTTCACTCATACATCTTTACATTCTTCTTTTCACTCATCCAGGCACCCATTTGCCCATCCATTCTGCCAATCATTCATTCATGCGTTCACTCATCTATTCATCCATTCATCCTCACTTTCTTCATTCCCCTTTTACTTAGCCACCCTTCCTTCTATCCACCCTTCATCCACTCATCCATTTACTCATACACTCATGAATCCATCCATTGACACATCACTCATTCATCCTTTTACTCATCCATCCATCCATTCCTAGGAGCAGCGTTTCCAGGGATATAGAGGTTCAAACTCCCAGTCAAGACCTCTGCCTAGGCCAGTGACCCACTTGCATTCCTTGTGCCAATTGTGGCACACCTTCTCATCCCACTCACTTCCCAGGACATCAAGAGGTTGGACTAGGACCAAACACAGAAGTTGACCCCTCCATAACCCAATGACAGCTAAACTTATGAACTCCAGAAACTACTGGCTTTGTCCCCCTGAAATGGACACGAATCATCACCTGTAGACGCCAACAAGATGAACCCAAGGAAGCACCTACAACGTTACTGCATTACTAGGATAATAACATTATCATTAAAATAGGGCTGTGGCAAGTGTACAGGGTGCATTTTTATCAGGTTCATTTAGACGTCTGCAATTACTGCATACTGAAATTCTAAGTCTGTTATCTAAAGCCACTGAACCACGGTTTAAAAGGACTCTGAAGCATACAAATTACTCAGAAAAACCTGAACGCAGCCAAAATGTCCACATAGGATACCATTGGTCATTGAGCTAAGTGTTCATGTATTTCCTAAAACTTAACACCAAGAAGCAATGATAATATTAGGGATTGGTTCAACAGCTCAGAAGGTATGAGGTGCAACTGTTTTTTTAAAGCAGTGTTTAGAATGTACAAGCGTTACCTACTTGTTTAGATAGAGCCTGCAACAGCGCATGTACTCTAGTTTGCAAGATACTGTTACAGTATAGGGCTTGGTGTCTGCCCATTGCTTGGCTTTATAGTCACTCTTCGTTGCTGCTGCCAAATTGGCCAGCGGGGCCACGCGTCACTTCCTTTGATTTGTGTGAAGCACTGACTAAGCACAGATTGATTCATCTTAATTAGTGTCCATCCGCTGCTCACATTCACGTTGAGATTGAGATATTATTGATTCTTCTCCAACCCATTCACCCCTTCTATCTGTTCTTCCCCCACACACTCACCCCTTCTCCATGTTACTGCTCCCCCCACTCCTCCCCGTCTTCCCTGCTTGCCCACGGATAGCGCTATGACGCGCCACTAGTGCTGTCAAAGTCATAGTGCTTTTTTAATTACTTTATTTCGTAACCTAAAGAGTCTAAAAAATCATGGAATTCCATTAAGGAATTCAGAAGTGAGCACGGAAATTTAGTTTAGAAGGAGTCAGTATCGCAGAAGCTTGGTCAAGAGTCTCATGTGGGTCAGAAAGAAAGTGTTAGCATAAGCCGCACTTAGGAAGGGATCAAATAGGCATTGATGTCTAAACCTTCAAGGTTCAGGGGAAAATGCTCTAAGCATTCGGGATCGGAAAAGAAGGGTCGGGAATGCTCCTAGAAAGAAATCTTCTATCTAGTCTGGAAAGCATCGTCTAGAGCGAAAGGAGCATTTGCTAAGAGTTCGGAAAGACATCATCATCTGAATCTCCAGTGATGTGAACACTACATTATAAGTATAACACACAAAGTCCACTAGGTAACACCCCCTTTGTATGCATCATCATGGGTCCATTGTTTCGTTAATTTCTCATCAGTTTCTCACATACACATCATTTTGCTACACTGCTTAATAGGCCTTTCAGTTGACACTCTGGTTCCCCATGTTCCTTCGTCAATGTCTTCTTCTCGGGCTCTTTCTCTGTCTCTAATACAGTAATATATCTATTCTACAACTAACGCAGATGTTATTACCAGAAAGATATACAAGGCTACTTAGGACAACGTAAATGTTAACTCAATGGTGCACATTTTATAAGCGTGTGCATATTTAAACACAAATTAACATATGTTTCTAATGCATTAGTTTCACATGACATATAACATTCAGTAAGTCTTTAAAATTGCATGTTAGCATGGCTAAGAACTATATTTTAATTACATATATGAGATATTAATGCATACATTACATAAGTTCTTATTGTTTTAAGTAAAATCACATTCTATATAGGTGAGGATGGTTTCTATTTAGTTTGAAATTAATAAATATTATTCATGTAGTATAGCAAGTACATTAGGAAAATCGAATTTTATCTTTATAGTGAGTACATTATCTATTAAATGAGGATGTGTTCGAAATGGGGGTCTCTAGTTAGCAGTAGAAAGCACCCTGTCAAAATAGAGACACTTCCTTCTAGTCAGGATATGGGGATTACACACTTAGATAACCCCTGCTCATCCCCTTGGTAGCTTGGCACGAGCAGACAGGCTTATCTCCGAGGCAATGTGTAGAGTATTTGTACATAACACGCTCAGAAACACAGTGAAAACACTACAAATGGGCACCACACCAGTTTAGAAACAAAAAGTATCTTTATCTCAACCAAACAAGACTAAAACGACAAGAATCCAACATACACAACTCAAAATATGACTCTTAAAAGGTTTCATGAAATTCTGTCCATCAAAATCTATGGATGCTTTATTTTTACACAAAGTACCTCAAATGCGTCAAAATCTACAGGAAAAAGAGCCACAGAGGAGGCAAGCATTGGAAAACACAGTGATACGTCAGTTCCTGGGTTCTTGGGGAGGCGATTCGACAGTTCTGCTGCACGCAGAAGTGGTGGATACAAATCCAGACTGTAGGGGGAAGTGATGTGCCGATTTCCCAGGCAATTCTGGTCTGCGGGTGTTGAGTCGAGAAAACATGCCGCACAGGTGTGATGCATCAGGAAATTCAGGCGCTACGGGCGATGCATGGATTTCTGTAGCCGCTGAGTGGTGATGCGTTGATTCTTTTAGCCACACATTGGGGCCTGCGTTGATATCTGTGTGCGGTGGTTTCTTGGGCTGCAGACAGGCGCTGCGTCGGTTTCTTCGGCCGAACGGGACTGTGTTGGAATTTCTCCCACATGGCGGTGCTGTGTCGGAAAATCCAGCCGCAAGAAGAGAAAAGTGTCGATTTTGAAGATTTCTTCAGTTCTTCACAGCTTTCTGTAGCAGGAACAACCTCCTGGGGGCAAGAAGTGGAATAGGCACTCCAAGGCAAGTCAGAACTCACAGCAGTGAAGTTCAAGAAGACTGTAGGTGAAGTCTTTATGTACCTGAGACTTCAGAACAGGAGGCCAGCACAAACACGAGCCCTTAGAGATTCTTCTCAAGCAGGTTTCACAGCAAAGTCCAGTCTTTGTCCTCTTCTTGGCAAAAGCAGAAACTGTAGGCCAAACCTTCAAAGCAACACACAGCAAAGGGGCAGTCACCTTCTCACAGCTCTTCTGCTTGGCAGAGGTTCCTCTTGATTCCAGAAGCAATCTAAAGTTCTGGGGTTTTAGCTCTAATACTTATACCCCTTTTTCCCTTTGAATTTGTTGTTAAGAAAGTCTCTCTTGCTCTGTAAAACTAGTTCTGTACTTCCTGGTCCAGTTTCATTAGAGGAGGTGGACATAGCATTGTGCAGAGCAGCCACAGCCTATTCAGAGGTCAGTGACAACTCCTCCCACCACTCTAGCCAAGGATGGCCCATCAGCATATGCAGGGCACACCTCCGCTCCCTTTGAGTGAGTGCACAAGCAGCTAAAACGAGACGATGAACCACAAGCAGGCAGAGGCACACAGGATGGTTAAATGAGAAAATGCCCACCTTCTAAAAGTCATATTTTCAAACAAACAATTTCAAAACCACCTTTACTAAAAGTTGTGTTATTAAATTTTGAGTTCAGAGATCCTAAACTCCAAATCTCTAGCTGTTCCCTAATGAAAGTTACACTTGTAAAATGTTACAAGGCAGTTCTAATGATAGCCCATGGGAGAGCTAGTCCTCGCAATAGTGAAAAACGAAATGCACAGTATTTCACTATCAGGACATGCAAAACACACCAGTACATGCCCTACCTTTAACATACACTGCACCATGCCCATGGGGGTACCTGGGCCTACCTTAGGGTGACTTCCATGTAAGAAAAGGGAAGGTTAATGCCTGGCAAGTTGGTTAACTTGCCTGGGCGACATAGCAGTTAAAAACTGTGTGTGCAGTCACTGCAGTGGCAGGTCTGAGACACCTTTGAAAGGCTACAGGTGTAGGGGCACAATCAGTGCTTCAGACCCCCTAATAGCATTTGATTTACATGCCTTGGGCACACACAGTGCAATTTTATAAGGACTTATCAGTAAATCAAATATGCCAATCATGGATAACCAATCAGAATGACAATTTCCATAGGGAGCACTTGCACTTTGGCACTGATCAGCAGTGGCAAAGTGTCCAGAGTACATAATCCAGTAAAAACAAAATCCAGCACACAGTGAAAAAATACAGGAGGTAGAGGCAAAAAGTCAGAGATAACCACGTCAATGATGCCAGGTCTGACACGATGGTTTAGTTATCACAATCAGTTATGGTAAAGAGCATTAATATCAGTAAATTCTCTAATTCTACAGTAAATGCTCTCTCAATAATGGTTGTCAAGTGCAACACTTACATTAGTTTGTTAAACTATATAAGATACGTGTGCTAGATGCACTGTCATACCATGTCTCTATTAAGTATCTATGACATTTTTGTGACGTGTAAAGGGTGGTCATCTTTTGCGCTGCACCATTCCACTCTCCTCTAAGCCACGCTACGCCATGCCTCTAACTTTTAGCCATGCTCAGCGGCATCCACGCTGCTGTAGACCATGGCTAAAAGCCATTTGCAAAGTCAATAGGTCTTGCATAGGCGAGGTCGATTGGTTTTGCCAATGCTTATTTTGATTTAATATCTCCCATGCCACTTCCTGATGTAAGCACTGGCTGCTCTGGCTCCCTACCCAGAGAGATCCTAAAAGGGAAGTACTTCGTAGTTCCATGAGAGGAAATTTGTTGTGGTCCCTAGCAAAAACGATTACAGTGATCCAGCGTAAGTGGTATAAATATTTTTAGGTTTGGCTTTCAAATCACTACTTACTCATTTATCCCTCTAACTGTCCTGGGGCTCCTACAGCTAGACAGAATACAGCATTTCCCTCACCACAGAGTCCTCTGATGGACCGTTTCTGCTGATAGGAAGAGTGGGAATTAAGATGTTTAAAACACCATGTTAGCTGCCCAATGAGGACCATTAATTGGTGACTAAACTGTTTGAAATGAGGTTCAAATACACTACTCTCAGGGCCACACGGTAAAAAAAAAGTATTGCAATGGGGAGAGCCAATCTCCTAAAGAAGTAACATCTAACTAGAATGATACACACTAGACGCTATGCTACTGCGAAGCAGAATAGAAGCAGAACTTGATATTCTTAAAAGATTCACTGATTCTCCCAACAACGCATTTAGATCAAAAGAATAATTTAACTCCGTTTGAAATAAAGAACACAAGGACACAATATTAGACTCACGGAAATGTAGACAGTTATTGTATTCATGTTCCAAAATCGATGCAGATAAGCAATTTCTTAAGCATCTCAGTCATGAATATTAACCCCTTGCGTGTGTCGGACGGACGGGAGCCGTCTGACGTCAATGTGGGCGTGTGCGTTGGAAGGCTCCCGGCCGTCCTAGCACCCACCGACGGGGGAAGTGCTGGCGCTCCTCCCGTGGGCCGCCGTCAAAGCTGCCCCCACCCGCGACTACAGAGGAAGCCCTTCCGCTCCCCCCGCCACATCATGTAATGATGTCTGCACGCCTCACGCGCAGGGGTTTTAAAAAGGCATCGGAGGAAAGGAAAGTGTTTTTCTTTCCTACAACGTCTTTTTAAGCATTCCTGCTGCACGATTGCGCATGGAGCACGATTGTGCAGCAGGAATTTTTTTTTTTTTTTAAAAGGTCCTTTGTCTCGGGGAGCGGCCCCTTGGGCAAGTTTTGTGGATGGGTCTGCCCCCTGCGGGGGGAGGGGGACGGGGGGGAGAGCAATTAAAAAAATATATATATGGCCATATGTGATAACGAGGCCACCAGGGATTTTTTTTTTCTTTTTTAAAGGGCCTTTGTGATGGGGAGTGGCCCCATGGGGGATCAATTTTTTTATGGGTCTGCCCCCCTTGGGCAGGGGCTGCTCTCCTTTGGGAATCTTTTATTTTGGCCGTTTGGGGCAGATCGGCCATGTTATTCTAGGCCCATCTTCCCCCAAGGGGGGCAGAAGCCCTTAGACACCAGGGATGTTTTGTGTTGTTGGGAGCGGCCCCTTGGGCAAGGGTCGCTCCCCTTTATGGGGTATTTATTGTGGCCATTTCTGCCCCTTTTGGGGGCAGATCGGCAATATGTTTTCAGGCCCATCTGTCCCCTAGGGGGGTTGGAGCCACTAGATACCAGGGCTTTTTAAATGTTGGTGTTGGGGAGTGACCCCTTGGGCAAGGGTTGCTCTTCCTTTATGAGGGTGAATTTTTGGGCTGTTTTTGCTCCCCGTGGGCCCGTTAGGCCCACCTACCACCTTTGCTTGGCTGGTGGATAGTGTGCGGACTAGTGCATTATTTGCATATTTGATTGTAATGTTTTATTTTTTATTTTTATTCTAGTGCAAAGTTTTTGATTCTTGTTTGTGGTTTCGGCAGTGGTTGATCTGCAGTTTTGCGTTGTTATATTTTTTTGGTAAGAAAAACTTTTGTTGTGTTTACTCCTAATGAGTATTAGTGTAATACATGAATGAATTTTTGGTAAGTGGTGTCATAATAGTTGCATATTTAGTTAGTGTTTTGTGCATGAAATTCTTTGCGATGTGTTTTGCGTTGTCTTATGTGTAATTTTCTTTTCTTTTTTAGTGGGATACTGTTGGTACTTACTGTGTCTGTGCAGAGTAGGTGGTGATGAGTCTAGGTGCTTCTGGCAAGTGAGTGGTATAGTGTTGGAGTATATAGCTCTTTGTGATAAAGCCACATTTTGTTTATTACTTATTTTACAAAGGGTTTGTTGTTTTTCACTTTATAAGTAAGCATTATGGCTAGCTGTAGAATTATTGCTCAGCAGGTGGTTGGTATGCTTTTTGAATTTTCCTCTGAGCAGAATTATGAGACTGACAGTGCGTCTGAGGGAGAGGAGGGAGTGCAAGATTCTGGCAGTGAGTTTTTTGTTCACGAGGAACCATGTGATGATAAAGCTACTCTCAGTGAGCATGAAGTGCCTGTTTTAGAGGAGGACACTGAGGGGCCGATGGTACAGCAAGAGACTTCGGTATTGCAGCCTGAGGCTGCAAGGCTTCCTGCTGGAAGTGCTGGACTCTGAGTTGATCCAAATATGGTGCAGCCGGTGTTGCCTGCCTTTAGTGGGGATGCAGGGTGTAGAGTGAATTGTGAACATTTTTTGCATATACAGTTTTTCCAGTTGTTTATGGATGATGTATTTTTGGCTGAGATTGTTAAGCAGACTAATTTGTATGCTGAACAGTTTTTGAGGGACAACAGTGCCAGACTTAGGCCCCTCTCTAGAGCTACCCGTGGACTCCCACAAATCTGAATGAGATTTAAAAGTTTTTGGGATTGACTTTTTTGATGGGCTTGATAAGGAAGCCGTCCATGGCTTTCATATTGGTCTACCAGTCCCTTGATGGCAACGGCCATATTTCCTGCAACTATGAGTTGTGATCGGTATTTACTTTTGCTTTGGATGGTGCATTTTGTAGATAATGCTTCGGCGTTGCCACGAAATCACCCGGACTGTGACCGTCTTTTTAAGATTCGGTCTGTTCCTGATCACTTTGTAGATTGATTTTCAGAGATCTTTACTACAGGGAAAGAAATAGCTGTTGATGAGTCTTTCGTCCTATTCAAGGGCCGTTTGGTTTTTAGGCAGTACATTTCTAGCAAGAGAGTACGTTATGGAATCAAGATGTATATGTTGTTTGAGAGTAGGACAGGATATGTCTATAATTTTCGGGTGTACACTGGTAGGGATTCCACTATTGACCCCGCTGGTTGTCTATCCACTTTTGGAGATTCAGAGAAAATTGTGTGGGATCTTGCTAGAGGACTGTTTAACAGAGGCCACCATTTGTACCCTGATAACTTCTACACTGTTGTGCAATTGTTTAAGGAACTGTTCAAAGTGGACACTTATGCGTGTGGCACAATCCGCTCTAACCGTAAAGGTTACCCAAAAGAGCTTGTTTGCAAAAAGCTTCAGAGGCGACAGTGCAGTGCCTTGCGTAGTGAGGAACAGCTAGCTGTGAAATTTGTGGCCAGGAGGGATGTGTATATGCTGACTACCATTCATGATGAGAGTACTTCGCCTGTGACTGTTTGGGGTCAGGTTGCAGAAGTGCGCAAACCTGTGTGCATTGTAGACTACAATAAGCACATGGGTGGTGATGATAGAGTAGACCAGAGGTTGGAACCTTACACTGCTGTTCGTAAGGCTTACATTTGGTATAAGAAGTTGGCCATCCATCTCTTCAATTTAGCAACTTTCAATGCTTTTGTTGTGTTCAAGGAGTGTTCTCCTGCGTCAAACATGACTTTTGTTCAGTTTCAGGAGTCTAGTATAGGCAGCCTTGTTGTTGTGGAACAGGCAAGTGTTCCTTGAGTTGGAGTGGTGGTGGATGTGGCTAGATTGAAAGATCGCCACTTTCCTGATTTAATTCCTCCCATGCCCAAAAAAACCAATCCCTGTAAGAGATGCAGAGTCTGCTTGCGAAGAGGTATGCGGAAGGAGAGTTGTATGCACTGTGCCGATTGACCTTCTAATCCTGGGCTGTGTGTGCCCACATTTTTCAGATTGTATCACACTCAAAAGAGTTTTTGGGAGCAACCATGAGTCTAATAGTGTACTGCCTGGTCTGTATGGTTTTATATAGTTGTTGTTCAGTTTCACGTTTGGCAATAGAATGATGTCTTTAGTTACTGCTGTTGTTTTTGTAGTTATAGTTTTGTATCTAGTTGCAATTGGTTTGTGTTTTCTTTCTTGTTAAAAAAAATTTAATGACGGTGTGCATGGACTGGTGCTTGGCTGGCCGTGTGTGTGGATTGGCGCTTGCCTGGCGTTGTGCGTGGACTGGCGCTTGGCTGGCGGTGTGCGTGGAAGGGCGCTTGGCTGGCAGTGTGCGAAGACTGGCGCTTGGCTGGCGGTGTGCGTGGACTGGCGCTTGGCTAGCAGTGTGCTGGCGCTTAGCTGGCAGTGTGCGTGGGCTGGCGCTTGGCTGGCAGTGTGGGTGGGATGGTGCTTGGCTGGCAGTGTGCGTGGGCTGGCATTTGGCTGGCAGCATGCGAGTAGTGACTTGCTGCTGGTCACTATACACTCTGCTAGTCCAACGCCACTGCAGACACTATGTCAACCACCAGCCGGTGTGATTGCTGTCAGTCATGTGGGCGTATGAAAGTGATGGGCCCTTGAATGGCGCTGTCTGTTGATGTGAATGTTGTAATGTGCTGGGCCCGCAGATGGTGGTGTGAATGGTCTTGTGTGTCACATATGAAAGGTGTGTGAATGGCCTGTAAAGAGGTTGGTGCCTTGCCGTGGCTTTACAGCTCATGAGCTGCGAGTCATTGGTTCAGGTTTTTAACATTTTGAATATTAACAGTGCATTTCCTTTTTGTGAAATCTCTTGATAATAGAATTTTACACTCTGAACCTTCGCTCACCCTCGTGTCAAATCCAACCAGTATGTGTGAGTACTTAAGGAATTGTTCATTTTTAAGGAATATTTGTCTGTTCTGTCTCTCTCTGCCAGGGTGTACATTGTCTCCACATTGTCTGTGGATGTGAGTGTTGTAATGTGCTGGGTCCGCAGCTGGTGATGTGAAAGTGTGTGTCAAATATGAAAGGTGTGTGAAAGACCTGTAAAGAGGTTGGTGCCTTGTTGTGGCTTTACAGCTCACGATCTGTGAGTCATTGGTTCAGGTTTTTAACCTTATAATTATTAGCAGTGCATTTACTTTTTATGAAATCTCTTGTAAATAAAACATAAATCTTGAACCTTTCATTCACCCTCGTGCCAAATCCAACCAGTATGTGTGTGCACTTGAGGAACAGGTGGCTAGGCAGTCATATTTGTCTTTCTGTGCTAAGGTGTAGTCTTTTTTTACACACAATGAAAGAAAGAAAAACCACAATTTTCCTACCACTCAGCATAATCCCAGGTATCCCGATAAAAATGGTACCTCACTCGCGTGGGTGGGTCAAGTACCCGCAACAGGCAAGGGCCCAAAACCTATTGAGGCGACATCAAAATTACCTATTGCAAAACAACCTGTATAGTATGAGTTTTTGGCCCCGGGCTCGGCAGCCATCTAGGGAAACCTTCCAAACCCACACATTTCTGAAAACTAGACACCGGGGGAGTCCAGCGAGGTATGGCTTGCGTGGGTCCCCCAACATTTTCCTACCCAGAATCCCCTGCAAACCTCAAATTTCGCTGAAAAAAATCACTCTTTTCTCACATTTCTGTGGGGGAAAGTTCTGGAATCTACGTGGATCCACAAATTTCACACAGCCAGCGTTCCCCTACGTCTCCCGATAAAAATGGTACCTCACTTGTGTGGGTAGGCATAGTGGCTGCAACAGAAAATGGCCCAAATCATACTGTGGGGACTTTAAAAAAAAAGTGAGGTAAAATTTTACTCTTGAGACTGAGGGGAAGGCTGTGGGGTAGGACATTTGTGCTGGCACGGTGATTCCACCCAAAAATATGTGGAAAATTTAGATTTTCATCAGCCTTGATGGATAGAAAATCTGGATTTTATTAAAGACACGGAGGCTAATATTATGTAATCCTCTTTATTGCGCCACCCCAACAGCAGCATCTCCAAGAACATAGAACACAACAAAGTTCTTTAGAACATAACAAAGAGCCAGAACCTCCATGACTCTTCCTTCTTTTGTGTGCTGCATTAAAACAACATAAGTCCATATTAAATCCAAATTAAAACCAGAAATGCACATAATCCGGAATTGAACAGAATCCGTCTTCCTGCTTCATTGTTGTCCCAGAGCTGAAATAGAACAAATAACCATTATCAACCTTGGTAGGGAGAGGAGAGATAATATTAGCCTCCGTCAGTCTCCGTCAGTCTCAAGGCTGATGAAAATCTACATTTTATGGCAAGACCGGAGGCTAAGATTATGCAAGTTCAAAGCTTCTCTAATAATAACGAACTTGCATGCATCACAGGCTTAAAATAGAATTTCCTAAAAACAGAATCATTAGACCAATCAGCACCTCCTAGCATAAATGCTTTTGAAGCCGAAGCACCCCTGACAGAATGCGCACCAAATCTACTCACATAAACACCAGCATTCCTCATGACCTCTTTCACCCATCTTGCCAAATTTGGATTTGAAACCGCTTTGTGTGGTCTTCTATATGAAATTAACAGCTGTTTTTCATTTGCAGGACGAACAATTGAAGTCCTCCTCTCGTACTCTTTCAAACAACGCACAACACACAAACATTCATGCCCATCAAAATAAGGATAGAAAATGCTATCTGAATTTTTCTTCGTTCTTCTGCACAGATAAAAACAAACACCTTCTGGATTAAAAATCCTCGCTCCCACATCTAAAGCCCTTACATCAGAAACTCTCCTAAAAGAGAGCAAACACAATAACATTGTCAGTTTCCCCCTCAAAATTCTTAAATCTAAACCACTATTGCACCCCAAATTCACCAGATATTCTAGAACTTTAGAAACATCCCAAGTAGACGAATACCTGTCCACCGGGGGTTTGGAAACTCTTACACTCCTCAGCAATCTCTTCACCAAAAGATTCTGACCTACCGAGACCCCGTCCACCAAATTGTGTCCAGCAGCGATAGCTGATCTATGTAAATTGATAGTTCTGTACGCTAAACCTGAGGCAAACGAAGATGCCAAATAATTTACCACAAAAACTACATCCACTGAAACAGGATTGAGATCCCTCTCCACACACCAGCGAACCCATTTCTGCCAAGCCAATCTAAACATCTTCCTCGTTCCTGGCGCACAGGATTCTCTGATAAGCTGAGAAGCCTCCTCCGAAAGTCCTGGCACTTCCCAGACTCTCCTGAAATTTTCCATGCCATCAGACTCAACTGACCTGAAAGGACTAACTCGTGACATTCCCCCAACGCTCCCTTCAAGATATCTGGGAACGTTGGAATAAGAATTGGACAATCTATCGACATTTCCAAAAGTATGGGATACCAGACCTGAGATTTCCAAAGGGGAGTAATCAGAATCACCGTCTCCTTCCACTTGCGCACCATCAAGCTCACCCTGGTTATAAAAACAAATGGGGGAAAAGCATAAGGACGAAGGCCCCTCCAATCCTGCCTGAAAGCGTCTATCCCAGCTGAGTCCGGATCCGGACGCCAACTGAAAAACTTCTCCAGTTGAGTGTTCCACCTGTTCGCAAACAGAGGCACATAACAAAGACACCACAACTCCATTATCCTCGAAAACACTGACCTGTGAAGAATCCAATCGCTGGAATCCGTTTGATTTCTTGAATACCAATCCGCCTGTACATTCTCAGGGGTGTGGAATTTAATAAAATATCTACTTTCCACAGGGCAGGGTGATTCATAAATCTACTTGTCCTGTAACAAAATCCACTTGTCCCTTTTGTGTCATGTAATGCAACGCCAAATTATGGCAGCAATCTCATTATATAAGAGCTCTGATATAGCCTCTCTGATTATGCAAGGACTCCTTCCATAATAGGGATTGAATTCTAGCAATTCCCTTATCTTGCCAAGTTTCCGCAGACTTACATTTTGGGGCTGAAGGTAATGGTAAGCAAAAGTTCCAGGGTTGGAATGCCCTTTTGAGTCTATGCATACCTACTAATTAGTGTTTTAAGGGTTTTTTCACCAAGTCTTCTCTAATCTATTTCCCTACTGAGAAAGGTTGGAAATGTACTCCTGACAGTGGCAGACATAAAACTTCTTCCAGGGTTGTGAAAAAAGTGGTTGGAGGGAAAGTGGACTTGCAGACTCTCAGATTTTTTGCATGAGGCAGTCTACACCTCCATATTTGCAAATGCTAAAATGCAGTTGACAAATATTTTCTAGGAGTACTATTTCTTGGCGTACAAAGTCTTATGAATTCACGAAAGCTGTATATCTGCACTTAATGCAAGGACATGGGTGCACTTTTGAGACTTTAATAATTGGGCCCTTAATTAGGTCTGGTGTTAACCATTACCTTTTGTGATTATTAAAATTCTGTCTCTCTCTCTGTCTATTGGCTAGCTTCACTGTAAGTGACAGCATTCTGTTCTTTTACAAAGAGCTTATCGACACAGTTGTTTTGTTCAGTGCCAGGAACTACTGTGGCAATGTGTGCTTTTTGAGACAAAAACTATTTTTGCTTATGCCAATGTTTGTTATAATGGTGAGGGTCTGGCAGCTCCCACACAAATAAGATTTTACAAAAACCATGCTGAAACAAGCCACGCATTGACAAAACCAAAAGGCTGACCAACAATTACAGACCTACTGGCTTTACCAATGCTTGTTTATTTTTGTTTCCCATAATCTTATTAAAACTGGTTACACTAATTTTCTATTCTAAATATTTTATGTGAAATACTAGCATACATCAACCCATTTGCTGCAAAGAAATGGTGCTTAACATTTTCCAGTAGTTTAGTGAAATGTTTTTGCATTTTGTTTTGTGAACATTTTATTTTGAAAGCAAAGAATCTTCAATTCTGCTTTCAAGCTTCTACAAATAATTGCATCTAATCAGAGATCATTCTGGGAGCATTATACATAGCCTCATGTAGCTAACCACTGAAAACGTGTACACATTTGTATACTGTAACCAGTAGTGCTGTCTGAGCTTACAACATTTACTTGGCGCGCTCACCCTAATAATAAAGGTTTTGCATTAATGAACCTTAAATACAAGTTTGAACAGCATTAACACAGACACAAATATTACCTTAACGGCAGACAGTGCCTTTCCCTGATCCATAATGTGGTACTGTAAACTGGCAGGCAAAGGGTTTGTGCTTTAGGGGGTTGGGCTTACTTGTCTCAAGGACAAAATACACATAAAAACTTGTTGCCCTTGACCCTAAACAATATGTCCTGGGCTTCGGGCTATAGGAATCCCACATCCCTGATTCTTTTGTCCCGGTATATACTCCGCTTGAACCAAAATATTCAGTTTCAAGCAATAATCCCTAAAAACTCTCGCAAGGTCTGCTAGATCATTTGATTTCGGACCCCCTAACTTGTTCACATATCTCACAGCGGAGACATTGTCCATTCTCAACAACACTGAACACTTCGCTTTGTCTTTCGTAAAACTCTTTATAGCAAAAGACCCTGCCTACAGCTCCAGGCAATTTATGTGCAATTCCCTTTCCTCTACAGTCCACATACCTCCTGTCGAAGTTGCACCACAACGTGCTCCCCAACCAGATAAACTCGCATCTGACTCTATAACCAATTCCGATTTTGATCCGAAAATTGCTTTCCCATTCCATGCCTCCATATTCTTTAGCCACCAGTTCAGTTCTGATCTTGCCTCGCCAGAAAGGGTAATCACCTGAGAATATTTCATTCCACGCCTTAAGTGACTGCTCTTCAATCTCTGAACAGCACGATAATTCAAGGGTCCTGGAAAAATAGCTTGAATAGTCGTTGACAACAGACCTATAATCCTTGCCAACATTGTCAAAGAGATAACATCTAAAGACAAAACCCTTTGAATTTCCTTCCTTATTTTCTTTATCTTGTCAATGGGTAATCTCAGCTGGCCCTGAATAGTGTCTATCATGAACCCCCAAAACTGTGTCTCCTGACTCTGGGACAGACAAGACTTGTCCCTGTTCACTACAAACCCCAAACTCTCTAAAAGATTCACAGCTAGTTCTGTGTGATCCTCCACTCTCCTCTTCTCTTGCTCCATTATCAGAATGTCGTCTAAATAAATTATCACTCGTATCCCTCTTTCTCTCAAAAAGGCAACGACTGGACGCAGCATTTTTGTGAAAAACCCAGGGCCCGAAGAGAGAGTCCAAAGGGGAGACAAACAAACTTCCATAACCTTCCTCCCCATCTGAACCTCAGAAATCTCTAGTGTTCTGACCATATCGGTATTGTAAGATACGTGTCTTTTAGATCCACTCGAGTCATCCAATCCCCAGTCTGAAGTACATCTCTCAACATATGCATACCCTCCATCCTGAAATGATGGTACTCTACCCAATCGTTCAGATCTTTTAAGTTTATCACATGTCTCATACCTTTCCCTTTCTTTTCCACTAAGAAAATATTGCTTACAAAACCCACACACGTTTCCAGTTCTTCCACAATTGCTCCTTTCATTAACAACTCTCTTACTTCTTTCTCTACCAACCCTGATAGAGTTGATCGAATCTTATCATTGGAGGGTAATGATCTTGCTTTGGTTCTTCTTTGAAATCTTTACGATGGCCCAAAACCGTCTGCAGAACCCATGGGTCCCTTGTTATCAAACTCCAATTCTGATAAAATTGGGCAAGTCTGCCGCCCAATTTTACATGGGTAACAAAACAGTCTTGTCTAACCTGATCTTCTCGATCTCCTATTCCCTCGAGAATTTCCTCTTCCTTTTTGCGGATAGAAACTTCCTGGTTGCTATCCAGATTGTTGCTGGTAGGTATAGTTATAGGGTCTAAAACCCCTTGAGAACGAGGCCCTTGTGATACCTTGGCCTCGGCTGGGAAAACGACCTCTACTTCTCCCGTCCCGCCAAAAACACGACGGTCAAATACATTTTTTATTTCTCTCTGCGACTTCTGCAGAGAACTAAAAGCACCCAGATACTTGCTTATTTCCTTTATGAAAGCCTCTCTAAAAAACATCCCATTTGCCTCTAAACCACCTTCATTGTTCGCTAGTTCAGCCAACTTGGGATCAATTTTAAGGAGGATACTCTTTCTCCTTTCCACCGAAATCGCTGTGTTCGCATTTCCCAGCAAACACACAGCCCTTTGTATCCATTCCCTAAGCTCTTCCCCGTCCAGAGACTTCTTCCCAACATAGGCTTCTTTAGCCATATCAAATATCTTTGTAAGTGGACCAGTTAGATCAAGCAGTCTGTCCTGACACATTCTCAACCCTTTATCCAAACCCTTCTTTGGATCTCTTCCACCTTTCCCGATAAACGCGATTATCTTTGCGTCTAAATCAGGCGTCAGGGCGATTTTATTTGACAGACTTGGTCTCGGACATTCGGAACGGAGCTTCATCCTAACATCTTTGGGAATTTGCTTCCTTAACCACAATTGCACGTATTCAGCAACATTCTCCATTCAGGAGATAATTGGTGCTTTAACAACATTGGGTCAAACATAGACTCACCTAATGGATCCTTTACCCCAATATTTTCTTCCGGTTTATCTTTTGCCTCTGCAATTTTCCCCTTATCCACTATTTCAATCTCCGAATCAAAATCAGAGGAACAACTCAACTCAATCTCCGCACTACCCGAAGTTTCATCACATAAGATGGTAGTATGTCTCCTACCACTCTGACCTCTATCCAGGTCCCCATGTCTGTTCTCGACACTTCCATGTTTTGCACGTTTGCGAATTCCTGAATCTGGGTAGGCTGATTTCGTCTTTTTGCTCCTCAAAACATCAGTTTCCACATTCTTTCTCTTTCTACTGACTTTGCCAGTCTTCTTTGTTAATACTGGTCCTTCACCTGCGGACCAAAAGTGCTCATCCTGGCATGGGTGACCACCACCTCTTCTCAACTCACCTAATTTCTTCTCAAACTTAGAATCCAGATCGGATGCAAACTTACTCAACATTAACGAGATCCTCTCTTCCATTCCCATATTGCCCTGCGAACTTATGTTTTCCCCAGACATTCTTAAAATATTTAAAACACAACTTAAAATAAAAACTCCAGCCAGCCAGACACAAAACTTTTCCTCACAAAACAAATTTACTTTGAAATATTTAGAAGTACTCCACAAAACAAACTAAACCTCCAATACTAACTTAATTCAGCAAAACAAAACACTGACAACAGTGCTCTAAAATAAATAATTATCTTAAACAATTTTTTCCAACCTATTCAAAACGATCTCAATCTCCTTTAACAATTCCGCTAATAGATATCAGCTCCGACAACAAGAACCGCTTTTGTTTACAGTTCTGTCAGTTTCCTGACAGACTGCGTCTCTTTCCTCTTGCACGTGTCATACCGACGTGCAAGCAACACATGCGTCATCAACGTGTACAAGCGCAAAGCCTGTCTCTGCCTGACTGAAAATGGCCACCCTGCATTATGACGTGCGCGCCTCGCTTCCGTGCTTTAAAGGTAAGCTCCCACGTTTAAAATTAAACATCTTCCCCAACATCTATTTCAAGTTAACCTTTAATTTATATATGCGCATTCATACTACGCGCGGACTTCCTTTTAGCATATTCCCTCAAAACCAATTGAAGCGAGCTATACGCGCGGACTTCCTTTTAGCATATTCCCTCAAATCCGACACATTTTCCTTCGTGATCTCTAAATACTTAAAACCGTCTCGAACATGACTCAAACCAACGAACCCTTATCGCTTATTACTGCACACCAAGGATCAAACATAAAATTCAAAATACTCGAGATAAAACGTTATCAAAACACTTGAAATACGTACTAAATTAAATTAAGCTATTAAATATTAGCTATAATTGTCTAAACATTTCCTTTATGTATTATACATGTATAAACAGGAATCTTACACACAATCATCACTCATTCAAGAATATATCATTCCAAATTAAGAGAGCGAAGACATGTAAGACTTATCTCTGGGACAGCAGCAAAAAAGAAGGAAGAGTCATGGAGGTTCTGGCTCCTTGTTATGTACTAAAGAACTTTGTTGTGTTCTATGTTCTTGGAGATGCTGCTGTTGGGGTGGCGCAATAAAGAGGATTGCATAATCTTAGCCTCCGGTCTTGCCATAAAATTTGTTTTTTTCAGCTAAATTTGAGGTTTGCAGGGCATTCTGGGTAGGGAAACATTAGGGGATCCCTGCAAGCCATACCTCATTGGACTCCCCAGGGTGTCTAGTTTTCAGAAAAGTGTGGGTTTGATAGGATTCCCTAGATGGCTGCGAGCCCAGGGTCAAAACCCCAGGTGCCCCCACCAAAACCTGGTAGTTTTGTTATAGGTAATTTTGAAGTCTCCACAGTACTATTTGGGCAATTTCCTGTTGCAGCCACTATGCCTACCCACACAAGTGAGGTACCATTTTTATTGGGAGACCTGGGGGAACACTGGATGGTAGGAAATGTGTGGATCCAAGGAGATTCCAGAACTTTCCCACACAGAAATTAGAGAAAAAAGTGATTTCCTTCAGCTAAATTGGAGGTTTGCTGGGGATTCTGGGTAGGAAAATGGTGGGGGCCCCACCAAAGCCATACCTCGCTGGACTCCCCCTGGTGTCTAGTTTTCAGAAATGTGTGGGTTTGGTAGGTTTCCCTAGGTGGCCGCCGAGCTGGGGCCCAAAACTCATGGGACCCCACTTGCAAAACCAGGTTGTTTTGCGATAGGTAATTTTGATGTCGCCTCAATAGGTTTTGGGCACTTGCCTGTCACGGGTACTTGACTCACCCACACAAGTGAGGTACCATTTTTCTCGGAAGACTTTGGGAAACGCGAGGTGGGTGGAATTTTGTGGATCCACGCAGATTCCAGAACTTTCCACCACAGAAATGTGAGGACAATGGGTTTTTTTGACAGATTTTTAGGTTTGCAAGGGATTCTGGGTAACAAGTCACCCCATCCTAGATTCCCCTGGGTGTCTAGTTTTCAAAAATGTATAGGTTTGCTAGGTTTCCCTAGGTGCCAGCAGAGCTAGGGTTCAAAATCAACCGCTAGGCACTTTGCAAAAAAGGGTCAGTTGTCACTATAAAAATAAAGTGTGTCCACGTTGCGTTTTGGGCCGTTTCCTGTCGCGGGCACTAGGCCCACCCACACAAGTGAGGTACCATTTTTCTCTGAAGACTTTGGGGAACGAGGGGTGGGTGGAAGTTTGTAGATCGACGCAGATTCTAGAACTTTCCACCACAGAAATGTGAGGAAAATGTGTTTTTCTGGACAATTTCTTTGGTTTGCAAGGGATTCTGGGTTCCAGAACCTGGTTAGAGCCAGTCACATCACCCCATCCTGGATTCCCCTGGGTGTCTAGTTTTCAAAAATGTATAGGTTTGCTAGGTTTCCCTAGGTGCTGGCAGAGCTAGGGTAAAAAACCTACAGCTTTGCAAAAAAGGGTCCGTTTTCACTGTGAAAATGTGGTGTGTCCACATTGCGTTTTGGGCTATTTACTGTTGCGGGCACTAGTCCTACCCACACAAGTGAGGTACCATTTTTCTCGGAAGACTTTGGGGAACGCGGGGTGTGTGGAATTTTGTGGATCCACGCAAATTCCAGAACTTTACACCACAGAAATGGAGGAAAATTTGTTTTTTTAAAGTTTTTAGGTTTGCAAGGGATTCTGGGTACCAGAACCTGGTGAGAACCAGTCAAGTAACCCCATCCTGGATTCCCCTCAGTGTCTAGTTTTCAAAAATTTATAGGTTTGCTAGGTTTCCCTAGGTGCCGGCAGAGCTATGGTCCAATATCTACAGCTAGGCACTTTGCAAAAAAAGGTTCTGTTTTCACTGTGAAAATGTGGTGTGTCTACGTTGCGTTTTGGGCCGTTTCCTGTCGCGGGCACTAGGCCTACCCACACAAGTGAGGTAACATTTTTCTCGGAAGACTTTGGGGAATGCAAGGTGGGTGGAATTTTGTGGATCCACGCAGATTCTAGAACTTTCCACCACAGAAATATGAGGTCAATGTGTTTTTTTGACAGATTTTTAGGTTTGCAAGGGATTCTGGGTAACAGAACCTGGTGAGAGCCGGTCAAGTCACCCCCATCCTAGATTCCCCTGGGTGTCTAGTTTTCAAAAATGTATAGGTTTGATAGGTTTTCCTAGGTGCCAGCAGAGCTAGGGTTCAAAATCAACAGCTAGGCACTTTGCAAAAAAGGGTCAGTTGTCACTGTAAAAATAAAGTGTGTCCACGTTGTGTTTTGGGCCGTTTCCTGTCGCGGGCACTAGGTCTACCCACACAAGTGAGGTACCATTTGTATCGGGAGACTTAGGGGAGCACAGAATTGTAGAACAATTGTCATTACCTATTGACTTTCGATGCATTTCAGCCTTCCACATGAAAGACAATGTGTAAAAAAGAAGTCATTTTGAAAAATGACCTATAATTCTCATGCTAGTATGGGTACTCAAAATTTCGGAAATGTGCAAATATCTACTGTTTCTAAACTCTATATTTTGTTCCAATTTCAGAAATACATAGGCGTCTTTCATACCGATTATTCCATGTATATATTTTCCAAATTAATTGCTATATACCCGGTACATAATGAAAAACCATTGCAAGATGCTGCTCAGTTACTGGCTCTGGGTTCGTCGGGTTCTTGGTGAACCTACAAGTCCTATATATCCCCACAACCAGAAAGGTCTAGCGGATGTACCGGTGTATTGCTTTCAAAGAGCTGTCAAAATTAGAAGAAGTTACAGGTGAAAACGTTGGCACAAATGGCTGTTTTTTTTCCAACTAATTTTAAATTTCTCCTATATTTAACTGTTAGTTTCTTTAAAGAAACCTTGAAATATCTACACAAATTACCCCTTTCTGAATTCAGAATTGTGTCTACTTTTCTAAAATGTATAGCTTTCCAGGATCCATTATTGCTTTCATACCCATTTCTACCGTTAACTGGAATAAGGTTGAAAGCACAAAAAATAGCAAAAATAGGCTATATCTATACCGATTGACTGTAAGTGATTGACATCATTATTATACAACTGTATACGCAGATCATTGTTGTTTCAATAAAAAAATGTTAATAAGAAAAAGAAATAGGCTATATCCCAGAAAAATGCCAAAATGTGTAAAAAATGTTGGTTTTCTGAAAAAAAGTCTGTCAGTCCCTAAAAGCTGGGAGAAAGGTGATTTCAGCCCCACAAACCCTTTGTTGATACCATTTGCAGGGGGAAAAAACAGACACTTTCATTAGCAGCACTTTTCCCCCATTTTTTCCCTAAAAAACAAAGTTTTGCTGTATTCGGGCAAATTTCTGGGTCCCCTCCAAGGGAATCCACAAACCCTGGGTACCTTTAGAATCACCATGATGTTGGAAGAAAAGGATGCGTGGATACCTTTTGTGGTCAAAACGTTACAGGGGCCTGAGTGCAAACTACCCCAAATAGCCCAAAAAAAGGCTTAGCACAGGGGGTTGGCGGGGTGGGGGGGGGGCCTAGCAGCAAAGGGGTTAAGACATGTAGTATTAGACTACACATTTAGTCAGAGGTTTAACTCCAATGGGGAAGGTTTAAAACAAACATCAGATATGAGGTTACAGACTCCTACCACCATTAAAGGCAGAAGGATAGTTTGATTCTCTTTAACAGCATCTAAAGAATTAAAGCAAAGGGATAAAGGAATCCATTTTAAAGTCCTCTAAGGGCGAGTCCATGAGCATTGGCAAAAATGAATTGAAGCAAAGGCCATTCCAAGTTGCATAAAAGCATAAGCATCAGCAAAAAGGCAGATGGAAATTTGAAGGATGATTATACAATCGTAGTAAAAGAGTTCTGTTCTCTTCCAAGGAAAGGAAAAATAAAACGATGCGCGTTGCCCTGTTTTGGGGTTTCTTCTTTTATAGTCCTTATGACACCATAATGATGTGGTGTCACTCCACTAGTCAGTCCATTGTATGATTAGTTTACGTATGTAGTCACCAAAAACATTTTAGTTACTCCTGTCAGGCGCCTGCACCATCATCACGAATGACTCCAAACTACAATTCCCATGGTGCTCGGCTGGGTGCATGGGTATTTCTGTAGGGAAGTGCACGCGATCGGCGTGCGTAATTACTTCCAGTTTCCGTGTCAGCACTCGACTCGGCTGCTACGGACGCGCTGGGTTTCTTGCTGGGTGATTCCAAGTTTCCACCCAGGTATCGTAGCAGTTCATTTAATTCGCGTGTGAGCAGGGCTCTGCTCGCGCGCACTGCGTGAAGACAGGAGTCTTCCCAATTCATTGTCCGCCACGATTATCCTTGAGGGATCTCAATTGAGGTAATCGGGAGGCGGGTTCTCTCAGTCACCCCCAACCTCCCCCCCCCCCCTCCCCCCCGGTGGAATTCCCTGCTGTTTGCTGTGGGTCACAACACTGGAAAACCCTTCCTGGTGACGTAACCGGAAGGGAAGGTTCTGACTTATCATTTGTTTGTTGTCTTGCTGCCGATTCATGCTTTCTTGTGGATTAGCGTTCAAGTGAACGCAAAGAGTGTCTTTTGATCTGGAGTTAAGGTCAAGTGTTCGAGACACTGTACATTCATATAACCCTCTATAGGACCTTGTGGTACATTGGCCTCCATTTCCTGAATGTGGTATGTGGCATGTAGAAATACCTTTCCTAGTTGCCTGATGAGGAGTGGTGTATGTACAGGCTATAACTCCTTTGTGGTTTCTCTTAACCGTAGCAGAAACATTCAGGAAGGTTGGTGGTTCAGATGGATGTTGGCCACAGGGAAATGCAGTTGCACTTTTAAAGGTATATATTGTTCCAATACCCAGCGAGATTATGGAGTGTAGCCAATTGAACTTGTATGCGTATTAAATGTGTTCTTTTCTTTCACAGCTTCCAATGCCCTGCAGTTCCCTTCCCTAATCCCTATCCCTCGCTTGACCACTTCACTACTCTATGTATATGTCGATAGTCATAGAGTTGGAGATGTCAGGAGGTAGACCATTTTAAGCATCATTCCTGGTTCTGAGGTGTTCCAATTCGCTGGATGCTGACAGAATTACGCAGCCACGTATTTTAACATCTCCCAACCAGGGTGTGTGCGATATGGCCACTTTAGATGATGTTATGCAAGCATTGGTACTAGTGCAACAGGAATTAGCTACATCCAAGGCAGAAACAGCCGCTTTGAGGGACAGGTTAGAGAGGCAGGTAAGAAACCCATTTGACGCCTCTACCACAACTTCCCAGATACAGGTACACGTTCCCCCTCCTATACCTTTAGCTACTCCCGAGAGATATACAGGGGACCCTAATAAGATTCAAGTATTTTTGACACAAATAATGCTCAATTTTTCATGCAAACCCTCGTCTTTCCCTACCAATCACTCTAGAGTAGCATTCGCTATATCATACCTAGCCGGGGATGCTGCTAATTGGGCTGTACCTTTGGTAAAGAATAATGACCCGGTGTTGTCTGACTGGGACGCTTTCAGGAGAGATCTAGAGAGGGTGTTTGATAGGAGAGCCACTACCTTTAGTGCAGACCGAGAGTTGTTAGAGCTCAAACAGGGACGACTGGATTTGGTTACCTACCTTACGTCGTTTAACCGTCTTGTAGCAGAAACAGGTTGGCCTGAGGAGAAAAGGATGGCCTTGTTCTACCAGGGTCTGAGGGATGACATGAAAGACATTTTGGCTCAAATTGATCCTCAGCCCACTAACTGCACAGATTTGATAAACCTCACTCTTAAACTGGATCATAGAATAGCGGAGAGAAGGGGTGAGAGGAGAAAAAGTGAGAAATGGACTCCTAGATATGATAAGGGGGTCAGGAAGCTGGTGTTGGAAAACGAACCTGGTGTTGAACCCATGGAACTAGGGGCTATTAGACCCCACTTTCTAAGGAGGAGAAAGAGGCACGTCGAGTAAACGGACAGTGCATGTACTGTGGGAAAAAGGGGCATTTTGTTTGTGAATGTCCCACTAGACCTCAATCATATCATAACCCTACGTCAGGGAAAAAGTTAGCAGTCATGGTTTTGCCAGAAGGAGTTGAAACCACGGAGAATGTCATGCAAGTTATGACCGACCCAATGGGGGACGGTTGTGAGCGGAAGGTGCCTTCTTTGTCGGCATCGGACAGAGGGCAGACAGAAGCACACATTTGGGTTTCTATGGAGTTATCAGTTAGGGACCTGGCTCGCACAATCACTGTTATGATAGATTCAGGAGCTACAGGAAATTTTATAGATCAAGGTCTGGTGAAAAAGCTAGCGCTGAACCGAGTGAGCAGAGAAGTCCCTGAGACAGTATTAGTGGTTGATGGCAAACCATTGACATCAGAGCCTGTTACAGAACAAACCGAAGCTGTGAGTTTGGCTGTTCAGGATGGGCGGTATATTCATGAAGAAACAGTGTCCTTGAATATTATTGAGGCTACACAATACGAGGTCATTCTTGGAATGCCATGGTTGTGGTATCACAACCCTGCCATTAACTGGAAGAAAAAGACTTTACATTTCCCATCAGAAGAATGTATAGCTAACTGTCTAAGAGAGGAGACATCTCAAGCCAGCACTTTGGCACATCCTTGGTGTTTGGCCACGTCTGCCGAAAAACCTGTGGTGTTACCTCTGCATACGGCCAATATCAAGATGTGTTCAGCGAAGTACACGCAGAAAGGCTCCCTCCACATCGAGTCTACGACTGTCAGATAGATCTGATAGAAGGGGCCACTCTGCCCTCATGCAGGGTGTACGCGTTGTCGGTGTCTGAAACCCAACACCTGAGAGAATACCTGGATCGCTTCCTTGCAATTGGATTCATTCGTCCCTCTAAGTCCCCTGCAGCTTCTCCCCTTTTTTTTATATCAAAAGCCAACGGGGATTTGAGAACATGCGTAGATTACCGCAAGTTAAACCAAACTACTGTGAGGAACAGGTATCTCCTCCCCCTCATCTCTGTACTGCTAGACCAGGTGAAAGAGGCTAAGATCTATACCAAGTTGGATTTGAGAGGTGCCTATCATCTGGTCAGGATTAGAGAGGGCGATGAGTGGAAGACAGCCTTTAAAACTCGGTATGGGCTGTTTGAGTATACCGTCATGCCGTTCGGGTTGTGCAATGCCCCTGCGGCCTTTCAGTATTTTTTAAACGATGTTTTGAGGGACTACATTGACACTTTTGTAGTAGTGTATATAGACGATATCCTCGTCTATTCAGATAATGAATTGGTGCATGAGAGACACGTGCTTCTAGTTTTACAGAAGTTAAGGGAACACTCCTTGTTTTGCAAGTTGAACAAATGTGACTTTCAAGTGTCTGAAGTTGAATTTCTGGATGTAATGTGCCCGTCAGGATTGTGTATGACAGAACAAAAGGTAAAAGCTGTGCAAGACTGGCCAGTACCTGCAAGTGTTCATGATGTACAACGTTTTCTAGGATTTGCCAACTACTACCGTACGTTTATCCTACACTTTTCACATGTGGTAGCACCCATTATGAGCCTACTCAGAAAAAGAGAGCCCTTTGTTTGGACCAGTGATACTGAGAGAGCCTTCACAGAATTAAAAAAAGGCGTTTACTACTGCCCCTATCCTAAGACATCCACAAGTAGACCTTCCTTTCATCGTGGAAGCTGATGCTTCTGATGTGGCATTAGTAGGCAGTTCTTTCGCAACAAGACAAACTAACTGGGCAACTGCATCCCATAGCTTTCATGTCCAAAAAGCTCTGTACAGCAGAACTCAATTATACTATCGCAGAGAAGGAGCTTCTGGCAATAAAAAGGGCCCTCCAAGAGTGGAGACAGTATCTGTGGGGGTCAAGACACCAAGTCACTGTTTTCACAGATCACAGAAATCTACAATACAAAGGCTGATAGGCAGTTATCTCAGAGACAAATGAGGTGGATGCTTTTCTTCGCAGAATATGATTTTGTCATAACCTTTCGACCAGGTACTGCAAACAGAAAGGCAGACACGCTGTCAAGATAGGGCACGGATAGCCTCCCTTTTCAACAACCGTCTGGGTCTATTATCACCCCTTCTAAGGTACTCTGTGCAGTTACGGTTGATAACTTCTTGGATGAAGTTAGGAAACTGCACTCTGCTGATTATTGGAATCAATGGGCCAGTGGACACCATAAGAGGAGTATAAAACATGGTTTGCCTTTTGTTGATCACAAGTTGTATCTACCATCCAAGCCTTTGCAGCACAAGGCTTTCGATTGGTGTCACAGCTCCGTCCTTGCAGGACATCAGGGTAGTACAAAAAACATACATCTACTAAGGAGGCACTTCTGGTGGGACACTTTAAGCAAAAATGTGAACTCTTGGATAGCAGTTAGTGAGGTTTGTGCCAGATCCAAAGGGAATACCACCAAAGCTAAAGGGAAACCAATTCCAATGCCTACCCCCACTCAACCATGGCAAAACATCAGTCTGGATTTCATCACTGGTCTGCCTAACAACCAAGGAAAAACTGCAATACTGGTGGTGGTGGATAGCCTCACAAAAATGGGACATTTCATCCCTTGCCATAACCTACCCACAGCAGGTCAAACAGCGCAGTTGCCGCTAGAACATGTTGTGCGCCTCCACGGCCTCCCGAATGTCATTGTGTCAGATAGAGGTCCTCAGTTCATTGCTCGCTTCTGGCGAATTTGGAGGTGTCCCCGGCTTTGTCCACCAGCTTCCATCCGCAAACGGATGGTCAAACAGAGCGGTTAAAGCAAACCCTGAAAAAATACCTGCATTGCTACGCAGCGGAGGCTAATGAGTCTTGGATCTCGCTGTTATGGTTGGCAGAATAAGCGTACAATAACTCATGGCACAGTATCACCATTTCTTGCTAATCATGGATTTGAAGCGAGAATCTTGCCAATCACCTGGCCCAGTGATATTGATGTCCAGCCTGAGGTGGCGGGTCGCATGAAAACCATCCATCGGAAGATCCGATCCCACCTGATCAAGGCCAAGACCCAGTACAAAGCTTGGGCGGATCGACATCGGAGGGATGGTCCCACCTACTTACCGGGTGACAAAGTTTGGTTATCTACACGTCATATTTGCTTCAGAGTACGCAGTGTGTTCCACCTTAAATACATTGGCCCCTATACTGTGCTTACGCAAGTAAATCCGGTTGCCTATAAGCTCCGTTTGCCTAACACGTTGAGAATACATCCGGTGTCCCACTGCAGCCTTTTGAAGCTGGCTATTGGGGCTCGTCGGAGGGCGGTTCCCCCCATTCTGCGTGATGGACATGTGGAGTATGAGGTTCGCCACATCATGGATTCCAAATACCGGAACGGCCGGTTGTGGTATTTAGTCTCGTGGAAGGGTTATTCCTCGGAAGACAATTCCTGGAGCCAGTTCAGAACATTCATGCCCCTGCTGCGGTTCGTGCTTTCCATGCTGCGCATCCTGCCAAACCGGGCGCGAAGAGGCGCCTGGGAGGAGGGGTGTACTGACAGGCACGGCGGGCTTAGGCGCCTGCCTCATCATCACGAACGACTCCAAACTACAATTCCCATGGTGCTCGGCTGGGCATTTCTGTGGGGAAGTGCACGCGATCGGAAAGCGTAATTACTTCAGGTTTCCGTGTCAGCACTCGACTCGGCTGCTACAGACGTGCTGGGTTTCTTGTTGAATGATTCCAAGTTTCCACCCAGGTATCGCAGCAGTTCATTTAATTCGCGTGTGAGCAGGGCTCTGCTCGCGCACACTGCGTGAAGACAGGAGTCTTCCCAATTCATTGTCCGCCACGATTATCCTTGAGGGATCTCAATTGAGGTAATCGGGAGGCGGGTTCTCTCAGTCCCAAACCCGCCATCCCCCCCCCCCCCCCCGGTGGAATTCCCTGCTGTTTGCTGTGGGTCACAACACTGGAAACCCTTCCTGGTGACGCAACCGGAAGGGAAGGCTCTGACTTATCATTTGTTTGTTGACTTGCTGCCGATTCATGTTTTCTTGTGGATTAGCGTTCAAGTGAACGTGAAGAGTGCCTTTTGATCTGGAGTTAAGGTCAAGTGTTCGAGACACTGTACATTCATATAACCCTCTATAGGACCTTGTGGTACATTGGCCTCCATTTCCTGAATGTGGCATGTAGAAATACCTTTCCTAGTTGCCTGATGAGGAGTGGGGTATGTACAGGCTATAACTTCTTTGTGGTTTCTCTTTACCGTAGCAGAAACATTCAGGAAGGTTGATGGTTCAGATGGATGTTGTCCACAAGGAAATGCAGTTGCACTTTTAAAGGTATATATTGTTTCATTACCCAGCGAGATTATTGAGTGTAGCCAATTGAACTTGTATGCGTATTAAATGTGTTCTTTTCTTTCACAGCTTCTAATTCCCTGCAGTTCCCTTCCCTAATCCCTATCCCTCGCTTGACCACTTCACTACTCTATGTATATGTCGATAGTCATAGAGTTGGAGATGTCAGGAGGTGGACCATTTTAAGCATCATTCCTGGTTCTGAGGTGTTCCAATTCGCTGGATGCTGACAACTCCTGCATTCTTTCGGAGGCTCTTCATGTGAATGACTTGGCTTTCCGGGCCTCATATGTTTGCCACCAATATGAAATATGCAATGTTACAGACTATGGCTTCGGTTTGGAGTTGATTTTTCCACCAAGCCATCTCACAGTGAACTTCAAAAGAATGTCCTTTGTATGTAAAATGAAACATGCACATAACAAATAATGCAACGTTTGCAGAAATGCCAATGAATTAATATGCTCGCTAAGGGAAAATTTGCAGCTCAAGAAAGAACATGTTTAAAGCTTAAAATGCATACATCATCTTTAAATTAATTAAACTTTTTAGATTCAAATAATTTGCATTGAATCATCATAATAAGTGGTTCACCAATGTATTATTGCACAAAATTGACTGTTAGCTAGGGCCTACTGCCACAAAGATGTAAATTATTCTTAAAAATCTTTTTACTACAATCGTTTCCTAATTTTTATAATCATTAGGGTGTCTACTATAACATCTGTAAGGTTCAATTTCCGAACTGACTTTTACGCATAATTGCTCCACAATCTATTCATATTACATTTGCAATGAAAGGCAATAGAACTGTTAGGCCTCATCATTAGATTAATTAGTTTTCATTAGTACGTGAATAATAGAACATAATTTCATGGACAATCTTGTTATTAAAAATCTGTTATTAAGAGTATTAACTAGCAATGTCTTTTCTCCTCTACTAACACCTTCAAGCATGTTTTTACAGTGCTGTTACTTCACTTCTCTCTATTGCTGTATCACTTTGTTCATCTTGTGCAATGTGCATATTCTGGCTTTAGTGTCTAAATTGGTAAAAGTGTGAGGTAAAGGGGGTTTGAAATATTTGCACGATCCATCCCCCCCCCTCACCCCTTCTGATGGCGAATCAAGCCATCACAATACCTGCTCATCAGATCTCATCACAGATTACGGGTTTGTTGACTTCTAAGATTTTCCTTTCATCATAGTATTTACATTATTCTTCTCTTATTTCAAGATCAGTTCTCGTTCTTTTCACTACTTGTTTGTCTTTTCCGTATTTCCTAGAAGCTTCTAGACAGTAAATGCAACGGAGCTTCTGCTCAACCTTTAGTGCTGTACATAGCATTTTCAGGACCTCATTAATAAAATGAGCTCCTCAATCTGACTCAAGAGAAGTCGGAAATTTGAATTCCCTTAATAATTTTGTCACAGTCAAACTGTCATTCCTGTGTGTCGGATAAGCTTTAACCCATTTTGAAAACATGCATAGATGACCAAAACATATCTCAATCCGCTGCAAAGGGGCATTTCAATAAAGTCAATTTGCATTCGGTTGAAGGGACCTGCGGATTTACCAATGTGACTCATAACAACCTGTGTTTTTCTTCCAGGATTTTGTTGCGGACACACTACACACCTAAGACGTATCATTGCATCTCTCTTTACATGTGCAGGACCTTGGGATTGTCCTGCCATATGTGGTAATAAGCTGCTGGGCAATACAGGTGTGCCATCAGTCTAAACTCAAACATCAACCTCTCTTTTGTTACATCCAGTTTGCACCCAACCTTGTTGTTCAGTTTCTGTCACTTCCTCTTGCAGCTTCCTCATCTCGTTCCAGGTATCTACTGTTGACAACAATAAATAGCAATTTGTGATGTTTGATGTTTCTTTCAAAATTTCTTCATTAAAAGTATGCACATTTAATACATAATACTTCGTCATTTCATTGTCATATCGATTCCTTACAGTGACATAATCAGTGCCCTGCCTATGAGCAAAACATTTCACAACTGCAATTTGGGTAGGCAATTGTAGGGACCACTAAAGGTTTTTCACGCACTCTCCTTTTTGTATTGCAGAACCACGCTGTGACTACAATTTCCGAAAGTAATGTATGACTCCAAAGCTGTACTGAATATCAGTGTAAATTGTAACTCTGAGTTGCTCTGAAACGCTGCAAGCCCTTGTCAAGGCGACACGTTCTGCAACCTCAGTAGAATACACTCCTTGCAACCACGATGCTTCCACAACACCTCCAATTGTCCACACAGCATAAACAGCTTTCAGATTTCCCTCATTGTCTCTCAAACAGGATCCATCAACAAACACAGGATCAGATTCAGGCAATGGTTCATCCAAAATACCTGGATGGGGTTTGGTACAAAATTCCTTCACATCCAAACAATTGTGTTCAACTTCATCAGTCACATTCTCATTTCCAGATAATGGCATCAAAATAGGCGGGTTCAAAACCATGCATATTTTGAGTCACATTTTCTGCACCAAGCAAAATCTGCTCATACTTGGTCAAATGACAGTTAGTCAGATACTGTGTATTTGTGTTACAGTATCTCCACTGAATGAGGTACAAATACAGTCAGTGGTTGTCCCATGACTTTACACATTGTTCAAGGCTCATAAATGCAAACGCAACGGCTTTCAAGCAGCTGCAACAGGGTCAAGAGTCACCAAAAAATAAGCGATTTGTCTGCGATTGCTTCCATGTATCTGTGCCAACACTGAAATAGTCTAGCCTTCTCTTTCATTGCAAAATAACACAAATAATTTATTGTAATCAGGCTTTTCCCAATGCTGGTGCCCTACAAAGGCATTCTCGTAGCACGGTGAAAGCTGTTATACAACTGCCAGCCCAAGGTACCGGATCAGACAAGTCTTTGTGTGTCAGCCTCTGAAGAGGTTTTGCTGTCAACGAAAAATTTGGAATCCACTGTGACAGCAGCCCACCATTCTTAAAAGCATGCAGACTTCCTTTTGGGTATTCAGTGGATTCATGTTAAGAAGCTCTGCAATCTTTTCTTGTGACACTTTTCTCGCTCCTTTCTCAACGTGATGTCCTAAGTACAAGACTTCTGTTTTGCAAAACGAACTTTGTCAGGGACACTTTATGTCCGTTCTCTGCCACGTGATTCAGAAGTGCAATAGAATCAATCCTTCAAGTTTCTTTTTTGTAAACAGATTTTATTGATCATTTCTGTTCTGGTAAAACATTACATTGCAGTAATTCAATTAGTAACACTTGGTATTGTCATTTCCATACTACTTTCAATTTGTTGCATATGCAGTCAATCTGAATAATCAAATGAGGTTAGAACTATAACATTAACTAAATCCCTCCCTCCCTTCCCCCGAGTCGTCCTATCAGTAGATCTCGTGTGGAGTGCTGGGACCATGCATGTCATGAGCCATCCATTTGTGTATATAGGGTGGTGTGATGTAATTTTAGTGAAATAGTCACTAGCATCATGATGGCTTAGTAATTGTAAGTAGGTTGTCTGTTATTGACGTGTTTGTGCCAGGGGTACCTCTTTTATGTGGCTACCCTTTCATCTTCCGGAGGTTCTAGTTCCAGATGTTCTAAGTCGTGAACCAGGGTCTCCCAGGCTCTAGCTCTCTCTATATGTCGTAGGCCTCTCTTAGCTTCTCGCACCAATATGTGCCCCTCACAGGCCTCCCATTTCAGGAGTTTTTTATGCCAAGTGGATAACTTGGGTCCCCCCTTTGTTTTTCCAGGTCCTGGTCACTTCTCTTTTCGCCAAGATATAAGCTAGGCCTTGGAATTTAATAGTGACTTTAGTCTTTGCCAAATGGGGAAACCAGCCCAAGAGGCAAAGAGCTGGTGAGCATGGCAGCTCTTTATCTATATCCCCGCCCACTGTCTGTACCTACCGTTCCCAGAATTCACCCAGTTAGGACAGTCGCAAAACATGTGTAGGATGTGGGCTTGTAGTGTACTGCAGCGTGGGCAAGTTGCTTTTTCTGTCAGGAAATATCTGCTTATCTGTTCGGGGTTCAGGTATACTCTATGTAGGACATAATAATATATCACCTTGAAATGGGTGTTCCTGGATACTCTGGGTATCCCAGCTAGTATATTGTCCCAATCTTTGATTGTAATTTGTGTGCCCAAATCTTCTTCCCATTGGTGACGTAGCTTCTCTAGTGGTTGTAGCCCGTCTGTTCGGAGCGCTCTATATAGACAGGGCACCGCTTTGATGGTACATGCTGATAAGGCCATACAGGAGCAAGTCTGCTTTGATTGGGGTCCGTGGTTCCCGTGTGCCAATGCTTACGGATTGCTATCGTTAGTGCCATGTGTAGCAAGAAATGTCCCTGAGGGAGCCCATACTCCATCCGGAACGTCTCAAACGGCAACATCCCGGAGTCCCTGTAAAGGTCTCCTAATCTTTGTTTCCCCAGCCTCCGCCCATGCCTCCAAGTCCCGCCAGTTCCCTCCGTTTGTGAGTGCCTTTAACATATCTAGGGGGATGTCTGGTGAGTAGGAGATCTTCACTCCCATTCTCTGCAGTCCCCGGCTCCAACATTTGGCTTGTACTTTAATCCCTTAAGGGTCTCCACCTGTTGGCCTATTCACCCTGAGAAACACCCGCAATAAGTCAGTCAGCAACAATACAGTCTGTCTGGGTACGTCCATCTGCTGTCCCTCAAAGAATATACTGCGTACTAGCCAGTGCAATTGAGCTGCTATATAGCAAGTTTCAAAGTTCGGGATCGCTAGTCCGCCTTCAGTCACAGGCCTCTGCATTAATGCGAGGGTAACTCTACGGCGTCCTGTGCCCCAAATAAATGTACGGATCTGGGAATCGAGGGCACCGAAGAATGCAGTCAGGATCCATAGCGGGAGTGAATTAAAGTAATACAGTAGGTGGAGGAGTGCTCCGATTTTAAGGAGTACGATCCTACCCGCTACTGAGAGCGGCAGGGTCTGCCAAAAGTCTATGGCCGTACGCAAACTACGGTAAGACCTTCCTATATTGCCCTCGTAGAGGTCTGACCAAGCATGGTTAATGTGGACTCCCAGATACAGCAGGCATCTGGGTTCCCATTGTAGTTGTGCTACGTCCTTCAGAAGCTAGCCTGTTCGCGCCACTGGGAAAAGTCCGGATTTTGGGCACCTCACCCTAAGTACAGACAGAGCCAAACCTCTCCAGCAGAGGACGGGCTCCCGTCAAGTTCTTGCCCCCCCCCCCCCCCCTTAGGAATAGCAATAGATTATCTGCATATAATGCTATATGATGGTAGTCCTGTTTGACTTTCTGACCTTCGTATAAGCGCCCCATTCTTGCTGCTATGGCAAGGGGCTCCATTGCCAGGGCAAACAATAGGGAGAAAGTGAACAGCCCTGTCTGGTGCCGCGCCCTACCGACCAGCTCCGTGACATTGTTTTTCCTGCGCATACTCTGGTGATAGGTCTAGTGTATAAGAGTCTGGTCCAATTAGTAAATCCCTCCCCTAGTCCTATGCTTCGTATTTCTTCGTCCAAATAGGGCCATTCTAAACTGTCAAAAGCTTTCTCTATGTCTATGACAACAATTGTAGCGTGTTCTTGGTCCCCTTCATTGGCCTCTAGGATGGTTAGTAAGCGCCTAATGTTTCCTGCTATGCTGCGTGCCAGGATGAACCCAGCCTGGTCCTTATGCACTAATGTAGTCAGGAGGAGCAGGAGGCGGGTGGCGAGGATCCGATTTTGTAGTCGCAGTTGAGTATCGATAACGGTTGGAAAGCCGTCTTATCATGGGGGGCTTTACTTGGTTTTAAGATGGGGGCTATAACGGCTTCCCTCGTGGTGTCTGGTAGGGAACATGTCTTGTTAGCTGCTTCATAGAGCGCTAGGAGGTGGGGGGGCTAATTGAGCTGAGTATGTGGAGTAGAACTCCACAAGGAGCCCGTCTGTGCCAGTTTTTTTTTACGTGCCATGTGGTTAATAGCAGCGTTGATCTCATGGGTAGTTATGTTCCCCCCAGGGCGTCTGCTTCGTCTTCCATGACCCGCGGGATCTGGAGGTCGACCATGAATGTTATTGTTTGTAGCAGCTCATGTGTGGGCGAGCTAGTATAGAGGGAAGAATAGTAAGCTACAAATGCGTCATTAATCTCTTCTGGTGTGTGTCCTCTTGTTTCCCCCTCGGTCTCTAATTCTAGGATGGGCAAGCCTCACTTGTTGGGGTTAGCTAGCCATGCCAACAAAGAGCCTGATTTGTCTCTTTCGGCGTGAGTCCTGTCCATATAGTTCTTATAGTCGAAGCATCTCAGTCTCTCCACTTGCGTTGCTACCTCTTCCCTGGCCGCCAGAATCTCCGGCTGGAGCTCTGGGCATCCCGGGCGTCTATGTTCAATGCCTCTTAGGCGGTTTTCTGCCCCCCTCGACCTCAGTCAGTAAGGTTTGTCGAATCCTTTTGGATTCAGCGATGCAGTACCCGCATGTCACAGCCTTAAAGGTGTCCCATTCTATTTGGCAGGGAGATGCTGTTCCCACATTTAAAGTCCATGTGAGGGATTAATTAAATTTTCCTTCTAGAAATAATTTTTCTTCCTAACCATTCCACCGCATTATGGTTGTTTTTCCAGTGTTCCCACGTTTTCAGCAAAATATTGGGTGATTTTAGTCCTAATTGTTTCCTGGAAGACCTGCTCCTCCAGCAGCTCTGGCTTTAGCCTCCATGTAGGTATGGAGGGCCTAGGACGTGCCCACCTTAAATGCACCAGCAGTGCGGGGTAGGTATTCAATGGCCCCAATTAGGCTGTGTATGTCTGGGCTGGACAGGTACAGATCAAGGCGTACATAACCCTCATGGAGGCCTGAAAAGAAGGAATAGTCCCTTTCATGTGGCTTTTGACGCCTACAGCAGTCTATCAGACTCCATTGCTGCTGCCAATCTGAGAACATTTTAGCCGTGCGGGTCATTTGGGAGTCTCGTGGGAGGGGGGGGGGGGGGGGGGGGCGGGGACGGGTGTGAACGGTCAAACTGAGTATCAGGGACACGATTAAAATCCCCTCCGATTAATGTCGATGTCGTGAGCCTTGGGGCTAGACGCCGTGATAGCGTTGCAAAAAAGGCACCCTGCTCGGTGTTGGGGGCATACTGGGTGATCAATGTTAGGTCTTTCTACCCCTAAGCTGCCTCTTATGGCTGCATATCTCCGCTCCTTGTCAATTATAGTATCTGTAAGTGGGAATGGGACCCCTGCTTGTATCCATATGAGTACTCCTCTGGCATATGCAGAGTATGTGGTAAAGTATGCCTGTCCTCCTCCAATGTCTCCTTAGCGCTTGACCTTCTTTGTCGGTGAGGTGTGTCTCCTGTAGGAGTGCTATATGTACCTCCTTTCTATGCAAGTAAGAGAAGAGCTTATCTCTTCTTAGCCATTTTATGCATACCCCTGACATTCCACATCAAACATTTATATACCGGGTTAGCCATCTATACGCTTCATGTGAGACCGGCCTCGTGGCGTGGGCCCTCCCGACCAGCAAGTCACACTACAACCACGCCGAACCTCGTGGGCACGGCCTTCCGGCTTCCGTGGACCAACATCCCGAGGGCCGACCAGACCCCCAACACGCATGCCCGGCCGAGGGAGAACGAAACCCCCCCCCCCCCAACCAGACCGAGAGGCGCCGACCCTGTCACACCTCTGGTCTCTTCCCCGAGGGAGGTTTCGATCGACCACCAAGCCCCCGGTGAGCGGCGCCTCTCCTGCTGGGCGTCTGGAGTCCCTCCCGGACACACCTGAACAGATCAAGGGGCTGAGCGACAGGAAACCCCGACACACCGCCCCCCAGGCACCAGACCCCTCTCCGCGAGGACTCCGGACTTCAAAGAGGAGGGGGAGTATAACAAGGGGTGCTGAGGGGACGAGAGGCAGAGAAGACCTGGACTGACGAGAGCCTGCGGACTTGGTCGCGGCTCGATCGCTCCCCGAACAGAAGAACGCTACCCGAACTCCGAACCACCTGAGCCCTGCGGACGCTGTCGCGGCTCCCCGAACTCTGAACCATCTGAGCCCTGCTGACGCTGTCGCGGCTCCCCGAACTCCGAACCATCCGAGCCCTGCTGACGCTGTCGCGGCTCCTCGAACTCTGAACCATCTGAGCCCTGCTGACGCTGTCGCGGCTCCCCGAACTCTGAACCATCTGAGCCCTGCTGACGCCGTCGCGGCTCCCTGAACTAAGACCCTCCGGTGCCTGCTGAGTGACTCGCGGCCCGTTCCTCCAAGAGAGTCGGCAGAGATCGCCGAGAGAAGCAACATCCCCTCAGCTCGAGGATTGAGAGCTGGGCGCCGGATACCTCGCAGAGACACTGATTGAAAGACTGTCCCGCTACCCCTTTTCCCTCCATCACAAGATCGCTGCCGCTTGTGGCATTAATTCTGCACCTGCCTGCCGGATCATAAAGATTCCTGATAACCACCGATAAAAGCTTATTATCTTACAACGATTTACTGTGTGGTGTCCCTCTATCCGAAGAAGAGAGTAAGCGTAGCGTGTGCGATCCTAGGTGCGAGACCCTTCCAGGAAGGGCCTCCCTGCTCTTGCTCGGCCTAACTCTGGGAAAGGTGGGCCTCAGGGTGGTCAGGAACACATTCCGCAGCCTCCCCGGGGAACGCCTTCCAACATTTGGTGGCAGGCGACGGGATCCGAGCCAACACCTAGAGATCGTGCAGTAGACGACGTACGCACTACCAAGAAGAATGGAAGGAGAAACTTCCCTAGGTGCCGCAGGCACCAACCCGAGCACTGCATTCCAAAAAGACCAGTTAGAATCTTATACACACCGAGAACTGAAACAATTTGCAAAGACTTTGGAATCGCTACCACCGGACTAAGCACGAAAGAGGACTTCCAGGGGGCATTAAAAACCTGGGTCGAGGCAGAAACTCCCCGGACACAAACAGAAGGAGAACCTCCCAACGAACCACGAAGCAACCCGGGGAGGAACGGCGCCCCCGAGAGGGGCCTATCCCCGGAGGAACTAGCGGACCGAGAAAGAGATCGCAACCACGAACTAGAACTAGCAAAATTAAAAATCGAAGGAGAGCTAAAGCTGGCTGAGAAAAAACTGGCGGTAGAACAGTTACGCCTACAAGGAGAACTAGAGGAAAAGAAACGACAGAGAGAACACGACGAGAAAAAACTCCAACTAGAGCACGAACGTAGCCTAAAAGAAATCGAGCTCAAGGCTAAGAAGGCGGAGGCCCGACCCTCGGAAACCCAACCCATCTCCTCCACCGTGGAACCAAAGGTCCACATCCCCAAAGATGTGGTGAAAGAATACTATAAGAACGACGATATTCAGCAATGGTTCAAGGCCTACGAAGTCGCCATGACCTCCCACAGAGTCCCGCAGAAGGACTGGGGGGCTGGGCTGTGGGGCCGGTTCCTGAGCGAGGCGAGAGATACCCTGCTGGACCTGCCCTCCACCGTGATGAACTCCTACAGTCACATGAAAGAGGCTCTAGTAGCCAGATATGGGCTCACCCCTGAAATGTACCGACAACGGTTTAGAGACTGCAAAAAGATACCCGGTACCACCTGGGTGGAATACGTGAACTTCTACAGCCGGGCCTTGGACGGATGGATCAAGGGCAGCAAGGTCTCCCCCTTCGAGGAGCTGTTCGACCTAATCGCATGGGAACACTTGTCCGCGAATTGCTTCGTAGAGCTGCGCCAGCACCTCCTGGACAGCAAACTCACAGACCCTCGAAAACCGGCCGTCGAGGCTGACCGATGGGTGAACACCCGGGCCTCCCGGGGCCCCCTGGGGGACTACGGTCGCCACAGTCAGGGACCCCCCCGCCAGAGGGGCGGAGGGAATCAAGGCCGGCAAAGGGAGCTTCCGGGGGGATCCCCGCTCAGCCCTCCCAGAGGACAATCTCCGCCCTTTCCAGCTCCACCTCTGGCCAGCACCGGGCCACCAGGGAGACCGGGGCCCCGAGTGAGGATCACCGGCTTCCGCTGCCAACAGACCGGCCACTATGCCAGCGACCCCCAGTGTCCCCTGTACCAGCGGTCCACCACAACAACCCCGCCGACTCGACAGATGGCCTCCGTAGCCCTGGGGGAAGAGATAGAAGACTCCGAAGAATGGGAACCAGCCGCCATTGCCTTGGTCTCCCTAGGGGATCGAGAGATGGTCCCCGGAACGTCCCTGCCCGCCAACACGAAGAAGTACCGACAGCAGGTGACGGTCAACGGTCACCGCATCGAGGGCCTCCGGGACACGGGGCGAGTGTCACGGCGGTTCATTGTCACCTGATCTCCGAGGATCAGATCCTGCCTGGCGCCTTTTGCCCCGTCATCTCCTCAGACAATTCCGAGAGCCTCTGTCGGATGGCCCTAGTCCCCTTCGAATGGGGGGGGGAGTCACCGGCAAGTTAAAGGTGGTGGTCCGAACCTCCCAGCCCGTGGACTGCCTCCTGGGCAACGACCTTGAGAACTCCCCGTGGGGACAAGTGGAACGAAGAGCCCACCTCGAGATGATGGGCCTCCCCGAGTGGGTATGCGCCACCACGCGCTCAATGACTCTCCGGGCGCCTCCCTCCGAGGGGAAAGAGCCCATGCCGCTAGACACCGCCACCTCCCCCGAGATCCAGAATACACCACCAGAGGCCAACGACCCCCTTCTGAACGAGCCGGCCGCTCCCGATGAAGGGTCAGTGCCGTCCGACCCCGAAACCCTGACCCACCTCGAGGACCTGCCAGAACTGGCCCAGTGGCCTTGCGAAGGGGGCCCCTCCCGTGAAGAATTCTGCCAAGAACAATCCACCTGCCCGTCCCTCATCGGACCCCGACAACAGGCCGAGGCCCAAGCAGCAGGCGACCAGACTGGCACCCACTGGGTATACTGGGAGGACGGCCTCCTGTACAGCGAACAGAAGTCGGCCGAGTTGGGATCGGCCCGGGTACTAGTGGTACCCCTACGCTTCCGAAGTCTCCTCCTGGGCCTGGCCCATGATGTACCCCTGGTCGGACACTTAGGCCAAGATAAGACCTACCAACGGCTCGTCACCCACTTCTATTGGCCCAAGATGCGAGCAAATGTGGAGGCCCACTGCAAGTCCTGCCCCACGTGCCAGGCCAGCGGAAAGAGTGGGGGCAAGCGCAAGGCTCTGCTACAGCCCTTCCCCGTCGTCAGTACCCCTTTTGAGCGGGTAGGAATCGACATTGTGGGACCACTGGACCCCAAGACCGCCCAGGGCCACCGGTTCATCCTCGTCCTAGTGGATCATGCCACCCGTTACCCCGAGGCCATCCCTCTCCGCACCGTGACGGCCCCCGTGGTGGGCCGGGCCTTCAGGGGGATCTTCTCCCGCATGGGGTTCCCCCGCGAAGTCGTGAGTGACCGGGGTACGAACTTTATCTCCCGTTATATGAAATCCCTCTGGCAGCAGTGCGGAGTATCGTACAAATTCACCACCCCGTACTACCCCCAAGGAAACGGACTAGTCGAGCGCTTTAACAAAACGCTGAAAGGAATGATCCTGGGCCTCGAGGAACCCCTACGCCGGAGGTGGGACGTCCTCCTCCCATGTCTCCTGTTCGCCTACCGGGAGGTTCCCCAAAAATCCCTGGGATTCAGCCCATTCGAACTATTATATGGACACCCCGTCCGAGGACCCCTGAGCCTGGTCAAGGAGGGGTGGGAAACTACCCCCCGGGGGACCCCTCCGGACGTGTTCCGATACATCTTGGCGCTCCGCAACCAGACCCGAAAATTCAGGGAACTCGCAGAAGCAAACCTCGAGGCCAGTCAAGAAGAAATGAAGCGCTGGTATGACCAGAATGCTACACTGGTCGAGTTTCAGCCGGGCCAACAAGTCTGGGTCATGGCCCCGGTGAGACCCTGCGCTCTCCAAGATAAATGGACTGGGCCCTTCAAGGTGATCGAGCGGAAGAGCCAAGTCACATATCTCATCGATGTGCAGTCCCCGCGGAACCCCCTCCGGGTTCTCCACGTGAACCGCCTCAAGCCCCACTTTGTACGGACCGAATTAAGTCTACTCCTGGCCACCGACGATGGGGCCGAAGACGACACCGAGCCCCTTCCAGACCCCCTGGGGGCGAAGGAAACTGATGGATCCGTGGAGGGAGTGAGACTGTCGACCGCCCTCACAGCCCAACAGACCGACGACTGCCGCCAGCTACTAGGGCAGTTCGCGGATCTCTTCTCCCTGACCCCCGGGGTCACCAGCTGGTGTGTCCACGACGTGGACACCGGAGACAGCCCGCCAGTGAGACATCGAGCCTACCGGGTCCCTGATCGGGTCCGGACCTGCATCCAGACCGAGGTGGCAAAGATGTTAGACCTCGGGGTGATTGAACCCTCCGACAGCCTCTGGGCCAGCCCGGTAGTCCTGGTTCCGAAAGCGACTACCCCGGGTGTTGCCCCCGAGCTGAGATTTTGCGTGGACTACCGAGGCCTCAATGCGGTCACCCGAGCAGACGCTCACCCTATCCCCCGTGCCGACGAACTCATTGACCGCCTTGGGGCCGCCTGCTACCTCAGCACCTTCGACCTGACCAGTGGGTACTGGCAGATTGCCCTCACCGAGGGAGCCAAGGAGCGCTCCGCCTTCTCCACCCCGGATGGGCACTACCGCTTTAGGGTGATGCCGTTCGGAATGAAAAATGCCCCGGCCACCTTCCAGCGGCTGGTGAACAGGGTCCTGTCCGGACTAGAGGGGTTCAGCGCAGCATACCTCGACGACATAGCGGTCTTCAGCTCCCACTGGACCGAGCACCTCCAGCACCTCCGTCAAGTCCTGCTGGCTCTGCGCCGAGCCGGCCTCACCGTCAAAGCTAGCAAATGTCAAATTGGGCACGGCTCCGTAACCTATCTGGGGCACCAGGTGGGGAGTGGGCAGGTCGCCCCCCTCCCGCCAAAGATCGACGCCATCTTGTCCTGGGAACCCCCTGCAACCCAAACGGAAGTCCGAGCCTTCCTGGGCCTCACCGGCTACTACCGAAGGTTTATTAAAAACTATGGCAGCATCGCAGGCCCTCTCACAGAACTAACCTCCAAAAAACACCCCAAGAAAATACACTGGACTCCCTCCTGCCAGAAGGCGTTCGACACCCTAAAGGCCGCAATGTGCGCGGCTCCCGTGCTCAAAGCACCCGACTACGCCCAGGAGTTTGTGGTCCAGACGGACGCCTCGGAACACGGCATCGGGGCAGTCCTCTCACAGTACGACGACAAAGGCATAGATCAGCCCATAGCCTTCATCAGCCGAAGGTTACTGCCCCGGGAACAGCGGTGGAGCACAATTGAACGAGAGACGTTCGCAGTAGTCTGGGCCCTCAAAAAGCTACGGCCCTACCTGTTCGGAACACACTTCCGAGTGCAAACAGATCATCGACCCCTGCGGTGGTTGATGCAGATGCGAGGGGAAAACCCCAAGCTGCTACGCTGGTCCATCTCCCTCCAAGGAATGGATTTCACTGTGGAACATCGCCCCGGGACGGACCACGCCAACGCGGACGGCCTGTCCCGATTCTTCCGCTTCAGCGAGGAGAACTCCCAAGTGGATGGGTAGTTCTCCCCGCCTTTCAGCTGGGGGGGGGGCACGTGTGAGACCGGCCTCGTGGCGTGGGCCCTCCCGACCAGCAAGTCACACTACAACCACGCCGAACCTTGTGGGCACGGCCTTCCGGCTTCCGTGAACCAACATCCCGAGGGCCGACCAGACCCCCAACACGCATGCCCGGCCGAGGGAGAACGAAACCCACCCCCCAAACCAGACCGAGTGGCGCCGACCCTATCACACCTCTGGTCTCTTCCCCGAGGGAGGTTTCGATCGACCACCAGACCCCCGGTGAGCGGGCACCTCTCCTGCTGGGCGTCTGGAGTCCCACACGGACACACCTGAACAGATCAAGGGGCTGAGCGACAGGAAACCCCGACACACCGCCCCCCAGGCACCAGACCCCTCTCCGCGAGGACTCCGGACTTCAAAGAGGAGGGGGAGTATAACAAGGGGTGCTGAGGGGACGAGAGGCAGAGAAGACCTGGACTGACGAGAGCCTGCGGACTTGGTCGCGGCTCGATCGCTCCCCGAACAGAAGAACGCTACCCGAACTCCGAACCACCTGAGCCCTGCGGACGCTGTCGCGGCTCCCCGAACTCTGAACCATCTGAGCCCTGCTGACGCTGTCGCGGCTCCCCGAACTCCGAACCATCTGAGCCCTGCTGACGCTGTCGCGGCTCCTCGAACTCTGAACCATCTGAGCCCTGCTGACGCTGTCGCGGCTCCCCGAACTCTGAACCATCTGAGCCCTGCTGACGCCGTCGCGGCTCCCTGAACTAAGACCCTCCGGTGCCTGCTGAGTGACTCGCGGCCCGTTCCTCCAAGAGAGTCGGCAGAGATCGCCGAGAGAAGCAACATCCCCTCTGCTCGAGGATTGAGAGCTGGGCGCCGGATACCTCGCAGAGACACTGATTGAAAGACTGTCCCGCTACCCCTTTTCCCTCCATCACAAGATCGCTGCCGCTTGTGGCATTAATTCTGCACCTGCCTGCCGGATCATAAAGATCCCTGATAACCACCGATAAAAGCTTATTATCTTACAACGATTTACTGTGTGGTGTCCCTCTATCCGAAGAAGAGAGTAAGCGTAGCGTGTGCGATCCTAGGTGCGAGACCCTTCCAGGAAGGGCCTCCCTGCTCTTGCTCGGCCTAACTCTGGGAAAGGTGGGCCTCAGGGTGGTCAGGAACACATTCCGCAGCCTCCCCGGGGAACGCCTTCCAACACTTCATGTGGAGAACGCATCCCCTTCTCACTCATCTTATACTTCCGTCTTCCCCATTCAATATCAGGGGTGTGGAATTTGATAAAATATCTATTTGTCCATGGAGCAGCTTGCTTTATAAATCTACTTGTCCTGTAACAAAATCCACTTGCCCCTTTAGTGTCATATAGTGCAGCGACAAATTATGGTGCAAACTCATTATATAAGAGCTCTGATAAAGCCTCTCTGTGTCGGACCGTGCGGTCCGTGGCAGCCCTTCTGAGCCCGCCGGCTGCCTCCTGCGTAAGCCCAGCTTGCCAAATCCCGCCGGCTGGTGGAGGTGGCGCTTGAGTTCTTCATAGGGAGGAGTCCGCAAGAGAAACGTGCTTCGCGTTCCATATCGGACCCCACCAGGCCTCCCATGCATTTCCTCATTTGTTGCTCTCTTACCTGCCTATTTTCTGATTCCACACCAGGGAGGAGTGAAGATCTTGTGTTCCTCTCCTGGCGTCCTTCTGCTTCCGGTTTGTTAGTATTCTTCCGGGGATAGGAGTTTCTTTGGTGCTCCTTCGTCGGCTCACAACATTGTTTCTTCTGAGCAATGCAGTGCAGCTTAACTCTTTGTTTCTCAGTGTTCTGCCTCTGTAAAAAGGGAAAATAAGGTATTTTAAAGAATCTTTGCTTCGAGTATTTGAAGGCTAAGCTGCACTTTGGTTTTCTGTAACACTCCTATACTTATCTGATTGCTGGGCTCCTTTGTTGAGTAGTGTTGTCTCCGCTCGGTACTAGCTTCATTTTCTTTGATTGTTTCTTGTCTTTTCCTGCAAGAACTATAAAGAGACCTTTGTAGAACCACTTTTTGCTCACATTAGTTTAATAATTTGAACCGGCATCTTTTTTGCCACATATTTTTTCTTCATTCTGTTTTCTCCTTACTAGGGAAATGCATGTTTTGGTTTTTTCCTGATTCAGGCAAACTGGAGGATATTTAAGTTATGGGTCTATTGATAGCCGAAGGTGGTTCCTATTAAGGTTGGTATATTTCATTTAAATCCTTGGTTGTGGTTAAAATCCTGAAGCCCTTATGAATAATAATTGTGTGTTTATTTTTTAAATACCTTATGTGGGTCCTAAGTTCTAGTTGTATATATTCTCTACATATGACTAGCGGATCCTTCAACAGGTAGAATATCAGAATAGTCATGATATCAATACAACAGCCTGCTAGCATATAGAACATATTTACTTTTGTGTCTTTTCCATCAGGAGCCTTGGTGATACCTCATTGGATGATCCAGGATTCAACCCCTTCTCCCTTTCCTTGTTCTGTCTCCCCGTCTTCCCCACCTTCCCTCTTTTGCTTTGACCTTGTTGGGTGAAGGAGGTGGATAAGGGAAGTTGGGACCTAGCATCTGTTCCATCCATTTCGCTCCTGAAGAAAACCCAGGTGAGCCTCACACTCTGATTAAGCCAGGGCTCGTACCATAGTAGTGTTAGAATACTTGCTATCCCCTTATGTAGCCATGTTTCCCCAGATCTACATACTGGGGCTGAAGGTAGTGGTAAGCAATAGTTCCAGGGTTAGTGCAAACCTACTAACTTGCATGTTTTAAGGGTTTTCCACAACTCTTCTCTAATCTTTTCCCATACTGTGAAATGCTGGAAATTTACTCCTGACAATGGAAGACGTAAACCTTCTTCCAGAGTTGGGAAAAAAGTGGTTGGAGAGAAAGTGAACTTGCAAACACTCATATTATCGCAGGGGCAAATCTACACATGCATATTTGCTCATGCTAAAATGTGGTTCAAAAATATTTTCGAGGAGTACTATTTCTTGCCCTACTTCTGTAAATTCTTGGGAGTTCACGAAAGCCGTATAGCTGCACTTAATGCTGATTGTTGATTGTGACCTTTTGTGTTTATTAAAATGCGGTCTCTCTCTCTGTATTGGCTGGCTTCACTGTGAGTGACAGCATTCTGCTCTTTCACAAGGAGCATATCGGCACACAAAGTAGTTTTGTTCAGTGCCAGTTAACTACTGTGGCAGTGTGTGCTTTTTGATACCAAAAAACAGATTTTGCTTTTGCCAATGGTGTTATAATGGTAAGGGTAGAGCAGCTCACACACCAATAAAGTTTTACAAAAACCCTGCCAAAATAAGTCACACATTGACAAAACTAAAAAGTTGACCACCAATTTCAGACATACTGCCTATGCCGATGCTTGTTTATTTGTGTTTCCCATAATCTTATTGTAACTGGTTACACTGATTTTCCATTATGAATATTTTTGGAAAATACTAGCATGCATCAACAGGTTACTAAATGATGCTGTAAAGAAATTATACCGTAAATTTTACAGTAGTTTAGCTATCACCAATCTTGCTTTCAAACTTCTGCAAATATTTGCATCAAATCAGAGAGCTTTCTGGGAGCATTATACATAGACTCATATTGCTAAACTTTGAAAACGTGTGTACACATTTTTATACTGGAGCCACTGTCAGTAGTACAGTCAGAGTGTACAACATTTACTTAGAGCGGTCACCCTAATAATAAAGGCTTTCAATTAATGAACCATAAATACAAGTTTGAACAGCAGTAACATAAGGGCAGAAATATTACCTCAACTGCAGACAGTGCCCTTCCCTTATCCATAATGTGGTACTGCAAGCTGGCAGCCAAAGAGTTTGTGCTGCTGTGGGTTGGACCTACTTGTCCCAAGGACAAAATGCAAATGAAAACTTTTTACCCTGGACCCCAAACAATATGTCCTAGGCATTGGCCTATAGGAATTCCACATCCCTGCAATATGTCTCAGCACAGTTCATGTAATCTGCTGGTATGACTCGGTAATTCCCACCTTTAAGAGTAACGCCCAACAGCCCCAACACCCCCTCCCCAGGACAAGTAGCAATGCGCTGTTCGCCCAAACCATGGTAGTGTTCCATAAAGTTTGTGGAAGAACGTCCACAACACTCAGTAGCTTGGGGGGGGGGGGACCTTGTGGACTGCTCAGGCGGCCAGACACTCTTCCGGCGTGCTTATTCTAAGGTATGGTTCATTGCTCAGGGTGCTTCCAAAGTTCTGTAGTTTGGTCGAGCACCGGTGCATAGAGACTCAGTTCATATACCCTAAATGGAGAATGTCTAGGGTTCTATATGATCTCATTTGCCATGCCCGGGGTGACTGTGAGCAACTCCAGGCTAGTGTTCTTAGACGCGTTAGAGTCCCGATCCGACTCAGAATCTGGATGAAGGGACTCCTGGTTTGACTGGCTCCCATTCAGGAGAGTCACAGCTTCTACTTCTCTTTGGCGTCCCAGCTTGGCTTTGGCCTGGGAGGGCACGGCCGAGCTCCGCCGAAGCCGCTTTCCTCTGATAGTCTTGTACTAGTGTTTCTGTTTCCTATCATCTGCGTTAGGTGTTGGTCCGTTCTGGTATTCTAACCAATCCCATACTTCTTGCGGAGTTTGAAAGAACCGCGCTCCATCTGGGGCTACTACCCTCACTATGGTGGAAAAAGCATGCAATATTGAAAGTTTATCTGTCTAAGTGCTTTTTTGATCTCTTGGTAGGACGCCCTTTGTCATTGGACCTCTCTGTAGAAATCCGGAAGTATGCAAACAATCATATTATTGACCTTCAGCTCACCTCTCTTGAGTGCCTGGCCTAATATGAAGACCCGATCTTTGTAGTGGAGAAGGCACGCTATTATTGGGCGAGAGGGGGCGCTCGGTGGGGAAGGTCTGGTTGACACTCGGTGTGCCCTATGGAGGGCGAAGAATGAAGATAGGCCTTCGGGGGCAACGTTGGTTCATAGCCATTGTTCGATATGTTGCACTATGTTTGTCCCCTCAATTTTCTCCGGCAATACCCATGATGCGAATGTTATTGCGGCGTGAGCTATTTTCGGCATCTTCCGCACTGTTTTCTGATGTTCTCACTTTGGAGTCCAGGTCGTGCAGACGTTTCTGCATCACTGCCATAATCGTGGATATTTCAGCTAGTGTGCGTTCATTAGTAGTCACCTTCTCCGCCAGCTTCTTATGATCATCTTTAGGCAGGCTAAGGTCCATGCCGATACTGTTTATTTTGTGCTCTAGGGCTTCTCTGGTTGCAGTAATAGCTTGCAGTATATCTTGGAGGGTAGCGCCTCCAGTTGGACTTGTTGCTGGTGGAGCCTTCACATTGGCAGTGTCTGGCTCGTTTGCTTCCTCCTGTTAAGGGTCCTTTCTACTGGAGGATTTGCCCATTTTATGCTTCTTCATTGTTTGTGGGGGTCTGCCAGTGGGTGGCGCAGGAGTCACTGGTGTCTCGGCACCCGTGACTCCACTTTATGTGTTCCAGCTCTTTGGCCTCCCAACCTGATCAGATCAGTAAGTTCCTTTTCAAATCCCTTCTAGTGGGTCCCGGTGATATGAAGAGCTTAGGGTTAGTGCAGCTTTCTCTCTGGTGCTGGATACTTCTCGCAGTTTAGCGGTGCCTGCTGCTGAGTTGACCTCTTGGCTGGTGCCTCTGGGGGGTGTATTGTCTATTTTCCTGTCACTTTGTGCCTGCGGGGTGGTAGTGTGCTATGCTCAATCTTCAGGCGCCCCTCCGCAGGCCCTCTCCCAGGTTTAGGGGCCCTCGGCTGCACACTGCGCGGCAAGTGATTGTGGGCCTATGGCAGGCAATCGCAGGGCGCCACGGCGGCCCTCAGAGCGCAGAGTGGGTTCCGATTCGTCTCTGCGCTCTGAACCTCTGTTTACAACTCCCCCCCCCGACTTCAGATTGTGCCGGTACTTGTCCCGCCGCTGGGCCCCCGTCCTACCGCCAGGGAAACTGAGCCTCTCTCCAGGCCCCGCCCGTGGTTTGCTTCTCTCACGCCGCCGATGTCTGCTGCTTTGCCCGGATCTACGTCCCCCCTCACTGCTATGTGCTCAATGTCTGCTGGGTGTTGTCCGGCACCATCACCACTGTTCCTGCCCTCAGTCTTGGGGATCACTTTCCTCGGTCTCAGCTGCCATCCCCGCGGCACGCGTTGCGCAGCGCAGCCGTGGCCCGCCTCTCTCCTACCTCTGTCGTTCTCTGGGCAGGGGGTGTCCAAATGAGCTCCTCCATCGCTGATCGCCGCAGCCCTGCTTTGATTCTCACCAGAGGCAATCAGTCAGTTCCAGGCAGAGGGGAAGGCCCCTGCCCCTCGCATATCCTGGCTTCAGGTTGTGATCTCCGTATACGCTATTTTAATCGTGCGAAGTGGGCGGCAGCGGTGGAGTCAGCTTTCGGCGGCTATTCAGGGCCATAAGATTGCGGTCCCTCTGGATAAGGACGTGCGCCCTGTTCAGAAACGTTTAGCTTAGGGGAATGTGGCCCTCGCAGGCATATGAAGGGCAGGAAGGAGCCAGATTGGGCCCAGTCGCGAGTAGTGCCGAATCCAACTGCTCACTCCATCGGCGCCAGGCCACGCTCCCCCCCTAGTATCAATCCTTCAAGTTGCTTTTGTATCCGACGCCACCAGTAGGTCGTCAACGTACTGCACTAGCACTGAATATTTTGGCATTACAGAGACTCACGGTTCTTTTTAATTATTTGGTTAAAGATTGAGGCTCTCTGTATACCCTTGTGGGACACAGCACCATGCCAAAACACAGCTGCTGAAATGAAAAGCAAAAGGATACTGGCTTTCTGCGTGCAATGGAACTGAGAAAAATGTCTGACTTAAATCGATAATGGAAAACCATTAGGAACGATATCACAGCTGAATTCTGTACCACGGGACAACATGGAAAAAACACTCAAATTAACCCTATGCAAATCCTGGACAATACAATACTTGCCATTTGGCTTCTGTAAGCCCATAATAAGAGAGTTGCATGGACTTCCCATTTTCTCCTTTAAGATCCTTTGCTCAATTATTGAGTCAATCAAAGGAGTAATTCCGACAATAGTATCTGGAGTCAAATTGTATTTTGGGATTCTTGGGAATTCTGCATTTGGTTTAACCATAATTTGGACTGGTTTAACACCTTTGATTAGTCTGAAATCTTTACCTGTAAAGTCACAGATTTCAGGTAACACGGTGTCTCTCAATTCAATTGGCAAATTGTCACTCATCAGGAGAGGATACATTCCCACATCAAATTTCTAATATCATTTGTGTGAAACTCTATACCTCTGGGTGTGCAGTAAATTGAACAATTTACCGTAAACAGTAATTCACATCCAAGCAGATTCACTGGACTTGTATCACATAACACAAATCACTGTTGATCCTCAAAGGACCCTGTTTTAACTGAAACAGGTTCTGAAATTGGGGAGAGCAACTTTTTGTTTCTAACTTCTACAACTTGGATACGTTCTCCCGAGAGGGGTAGGTTAGGAACCTCTGTCGTTCTTCCCGGAGAGCGGGTAGCACCAGTGTCGATAAGGAATGAGACATGATTCCCATCCACATAGGGATAACTCTAGTCTACCTCTAAGACTGCACCAAGTACACAATCCTCCTGCCCCCTCAGGCCCCATAAGGCTGACTGGTTCTGGTCAAAATCGTCAAACTAAATCAAATACTGTTGTGACACATTCTGTTTCTGGAAAGAATTTTGTGTGACTGTTGATTCTGATTTGCATTATACCTTTGCACCAGAACATTCTGTAGAGGCATTGGAGCTTGGTGCATTTGCAATGACTGAGATACATTAGGATTTTGCATCCTCTGAATTTGCGCTTGTTGAGTTTGTACCATGGTATTACCTAAAGACTGTGCATATTCTACATTCTGCATCTTATTCCCTACATTATTTACAATTGACTTACACTTGTGTTTCCAATGTCCATATTTTCCGTAAACATGACATGGATTCAATTTCTTCAAAAACGACACATCAACACCAGTTCTTCGATCTACCAGATTACCACCACCTCTAACTTGTAGCTGAAAATTCTGTTGTTGTAAACCATTAACACCTTGCATTATGGGAACTTGATAATATTCTCGCTGTACCGGAGAAATATTGTCAAAACTCATTTGATTCTGATCTTTCTGCATTGCTCTTATCTGTACAACCATCAACTTTTCCTTATGTTTCTTGAGCTCAAGATCAATCTCATCCCCACAATATTTTGCATAACTCAAAATCTAGTCTACCGGTTTGCTTTGCCAAAAAAGCAATTGCTGTTGAATCATGTTAGAAACCCCAGGTCTCAAACCATGTTCAAATCTGTAAACAAAATGTCCCATATACTTTTCAGCAACATTATCCAAACTGCTATGTTTGAAAGCCTGTTTCGTTCTCTCATAATAGGCATGCACTGTCTTCTTTAGTTCCTGCGTTGTCCTGTCAATCAATATCTTTTGGGGAAATGTTAGTCTTTAAGTGATTAATCGCCTCCTGGTACTCTCTGGTTCTGTCTCAGGCCAGTCCACAGTAACTTTACATTAGGCCCACAAATCACCTGGTGCCACAATGTCAGAGTCAAATCAATCCACAAAGATTTCAAAAGTTCACAAACCTTTCAATTTGTACGTACCATTCCACTGGATTTTCTCTCAATTTCTGGAAATCATTTGTAAATGACAAAATATCAGGTCTTGTCCAAGGTACATGAACATGACCTCCACCAGGTATTTCTCTCATTGTGAGCACCCATATTTCCTACATTTCCATCTAGGACATCAGATGATGACTGTACCCCAGCTCTTTTCATTTATTTCTTTTTCGACCATCTACCTTCCCATTTTTCTCCCTCACTCCATTTCTTGATCAGTGTCATCAGCTCTTTAATCTGTAATTACATTCCAGGAGCTCTCATATTCATAATGTCTTTGTCACTAAAGTCTAACCTGTATGATCTTTAATACCTTTGACTTTTAAATATCGACATCATATTTGTGAGCCACTAGGATCAATTTCTCTTGTGTTAATCTATTTCGTTGAGTAATGTCTTTACAGAGAAACAATAGTTCTTCCTTTTGGTATGTATACAATCTTGAAGGATTAATTGTTCTCAAAATCATTTCTTACAATTCCATTTTTAGTCTACTCACATCAATTGGCTTTCATTTTCCTGAACTGGATTCTGAATCGACTTGGAACCTAAATTGAAGCTGGAGCTGAAAAAGAAACTGGAGCTTGTACTGGAAGTGGATCTAAACTTGAAACTGGAGCAGAAACTGAAGCATTTTCAACACTTTGATTAGTAATCAGTGTACTATAGCTTTTAAGCCATTCCTCAAATTCTTGAGGCTCAAATTCTGATTGTTCTCTTGGAAAATTTAAATTAAATACCCCATTGCACAAATTTGCACTAGTTCCAGGTTGCATATTTAATGCAGATATATCTGGAACTCTACTACCCATAGTCATTGCCATGTCAGAACCATGAGTCATTTTAGGAGGTCTGAGGCAATAAAAAGGAAGACACTGCTGAAACATTCTGCTCATTTTGTCACACTGAGTCCGATTTGGAGTGTAACCTACATTTCTAACTTCGGTAGCAGTATCGCTTTGAATTGGAACCATATTTCATCAGTTATTCTTATTATTAACCATTTGTAAAGCACATAGCTACCCACAGGGTTTCCTGGCGCTGGATTCTACTGGATTAGTTTGTGCTGTATTTACCCCAATTTTGTAAATTTACCCCAGTAGATACAGCCAAATTGTGAACAGTATTTATCTCTAACTCAGATTTGTAAAGAGGTACAACAGGTCCAATAGTAACAAAAACAATTAAAGCGTCCGGAGCATTTGAATCAATCGGATTCATTGGTGCTGTAAATTCTGTCCTCCCTTTTACAGGAGTAACAAGTGTTTGTTTTTTGGGTATGTCATGAATTAAGGGGGCATTCAGAATCTCAGCTGTACTAGCGCTTATCAAACCCTCACTCAATCTCATTGTAAGGTGGTGGACGATTTATCAATAAATCATTACAAATTCATTTATGTCACTATCTTCTTCCTGTTTTCCTGTGTCATTGTTTACTGTCTCGGTTTCTTTATCTCTTGTCATCTTCTAACACAGGGTATAATCAGGGATGTGGAATTCCTATAGCCCGACGCCCAGGACATATTGTTTGCGGTCAAGGGCAACAAGTTTTCGTGTGTATTTTGCCCTTGGGACAGGTAGGTCCAACCCCCTGCAGCACAAACCTTTTGACTGCCAGTTTGCAGTACCACATTATGGATCAGGGAAGGGCACTGTCTGCAGTTAAGGTCATATTTTTGTCCATATGTTAATCCTGTTCAAACTTGTATTTATGGTTCATTAATTGAAAGCCTTTATTATTAGGGTGAGCGCTCTAAGAAGTAAATGTTGTTAGCTCTGACTGCAATACTGACAGTAGTTCCAGTATAAAAATGTGTACACATTTTCAAAGTTTAGCAATGTGAGGCTATGAATAATGCTCCCAGAACACGGTCTGATTTGATGCAAATATTTGAAGAAGCTTGAAAGCAAGATTGATTCTTTGCTTTCAAAATAAAATGTTCATTAAAAAAATGAAAGAAGAAAAAAAAAAACGCTAAACTCCTGTATATGTTTAGGTACATTTCTTTGCAGCATCATTTTGTAACATGTGTTGGTGCATGCAAGTATTTCCCCAAAATATTCATAATAGAAAATCAGTGTAACCAGTTTCAATAAGAGTATGGGAAACAAAAACCACTGGCAAAGCCAGTAGGTCTGAAATTGGTGGTCATCTTTTTAGTTTTGTCAGTGTGACTTTTTGGCATGGTTTTTGTAAACCTTATTGGTGTGGGAGCTGCTGGGCCCTCACCATTATAACAAACATTGGCAAAAACAAAACATAGTTTTTGTCTCAAAAAGCGCACACTGCCACAGTAGTTAATGGCACTGAACAAAACTACTTTGTGTGCCAATATGCTCCTTGTGAAAGAGCAGAATGTGGTCACTCACAGTTAAGCCAGCCGATACAGATACAGATACAGAGGGAGTGGGACAGAATTTTTATAAACACAAAAGGTCACGGTCAACGCCAGACCAAATTAGGGGCCCAATTAAGAAAGTCTTAAAAGTGCACCCATGGTATATGTTCTTGCATTAAGTGCAGCTATAAGAATTTACAGAAGTAGGACAAGAAATAGTACTCCTAGCAAATATTTTTGAACTGTATTTTAGCATGAGCAAATGTACATGTGTTTTTTGCTCATGCGAAAATCAGAGTGTTTTCAAGTTCACTTTCCCTCCAACCACTTTTTTCCCAACTCTAGAAGAAGATTTACGTCTGCCATTGTTCGGAGTAAATTTCCAAGTTTCTGTGTATGTAAAAAAATGAGAGAAGAGTTGTTGATAACCCTTAAAACATGCAAGTTAGTTGGTTTGCACAGACTCAAAAGGGCATTCTTACCCTGGAACTATTTCTCACCACTACCTTCAGCCCCAGTATACAGATCTGCGGAAATGTGGCAACATAAGGGGATTGGAAGTATTCAAACACTACTATGGTACGAGCCCTGGCATAATCAGAGAGGCTATATCAGAGCTCTTATATAAAGAGATTGCCAGCATAATTTGTCACCGCACTACATGGCACCAAAGGGACAAGTGGATTTTGTTACAGGACAAGTAGATTTATGAAGAAACCTGCTCCACGGACACTTAGATATTTGATTAAACTCCACACCCCTGGGTATAATCTTGTACCATGTACAATGTCTGCTCTTCACCTTTTCTGTTGTGCATCCAGTGGTCGAAGTGGGTGGGAACGGCAGGGCACGGCGTGCCCCTACTTCTTTAATTCTATAGATTCCGTTCCCCTACTTTTTTATTTTGAACATGCGTCACGGGACATCAGAAATATCCACGGCCTTAGAGAAGGCTTGGCATTAGTGGCTGTTCGGGGACGGGCGGGGAGCAGGGAAGGAAAAGGTCTCCGTCTCTTGCTTCCTGCCCAGACGAGACAAGGACAGTGTCCGCTTCTGATCTGCCGTTGACAGCTGCCATACCCAGCCTCTTTCTTACTCTTATTCCCTCTCTGTCTGTCTAACTCCTCCTCACTTACCGAAAACCATGACTCAAGAAATGGTTCTCACCCTCTTTCTTTCTGTCGTTCATTTGTTCGCCTGTGAAATGGATGCAAAAAAGAAAACTACTTTTGCTGGAAATGCCGTTTTGACATTTTTCTATTCCAAAGTGCAGCCTCCGAAATAAAAGGTTCATAATATGAAAAATCCACAAAAAACACAGGACGGAGTGTTCTTAAAGTGGCCAGATTGGTTTTATTCAAACCCCAAAAACATTAGCGTAACTTTACAGAGTTTGCCAGTGAAGCGCTGTTTTCCCCGGTGGGGAAGTGCGCCAAACCTGGAGGTACTGCAATACCTGGTTGATGGGTGAATTGGAAAACAAAATGTGTACGGCGGATTTGTGTTAACGAATTGGGGGGCATATTATCAAGGACGGCGTTAAAAATATCGCCGGTTTAGCGGCAGAAAACTGCCGCTAAAGCTGTGATAATGGGCTTGATATTATGCCCTAGAGAATTCCAATAGAAGCCCAGGTTCACACCAGAACATGGGCTTCTATTGGAATTCTCAAGGGCATATTATCAAGCCAATTATCGCAGCTTTAGCCACAGTTTTCTGCCGCTAAACCGGCGATAATTTTTAACGCCGTCCTTGATAATATGCCCCGTGGTCTTTTTAAACCATACTGCCTATGTCTTGTAAGCATATAAGCAGTGGACATTGAAATAGGTCCATGGGTGCCGTGGCAACGAGAAACATATCCACAGGAACAAGAACGCACCTGCCAGTGCCTGGGCAAAATAGCTAAGAGCAGCACTCGTCTTCGCGGCAGGGATGAGCCATTCCACTGGTTCGGTCTTGGGTGACTGCAGAGTAAGAAGACATTGATAGAGTGGGCAGTTCCTCTGGGCCCAAACTTCCAAGTGGTCCAGCCCCTGACCCCCTTCCACAAGAACAACCAATGGACCATTGCACCATCAGAGTTTGCCCGTGAGGAGGTGGTGCTTGTTCAACCACTTGACAGTGCCGCTTCTCTTCCGGCCTCTCTGTTGAGACTACTCTGCAGAATGTCTAAGAAGCCTTGGGGTACAATTGTCTCCCCGCCATTTCCTCTGGGTCACCAGATGCTCTCCAACTATGAGATTCAACAAGTTGTGGACAGGCTGCATTCGAGCCCCAGATGTACAAGCTGCGGAACGGCTGCCCCCATTCGACGACCAGAAAATAGCAAATCTCTTAGCACAGAAAGATTAATTAATCTCTTGGAACGACTTACCCTTCATGCTGCTGAGAAAGCACCAGATCAAAAGGTCCTTTCTGGGCCCTGTAGTTTTCAGGCAAAGAAAGGACCCAGTAGTTTTCAGGCAAAAATACTCGTTAATTTCTGCAGAAATGTAAAAGCGTTAAGTTCACCATGTTGTTTCTGCTTACATTTCACATGCTTTATTTAATCTTTCATTCCCTATGAGTGTTTGCTTTTTCCAGGATGTTGTTACTTTTTCCTTTAGGCAGCATATTGCTCTTGCCGAGTTCGTAATTTGAATTGAGTCGCATCCAGTTGCTTATAGCAGGTCAAATTGGATTGTAGTTGAAGGCAGTGTGAATTTCTCTCAGTGGGGCAGTATGGTGTTCAGTGAGGGAGTGGATGTAGCACTGGGGGCAGAGCTGCCGAATTTAGAACTAGGGAACCAGGTTCAGCCTTCATGAACAGTCCCCCAGACCACTCTCCTGAGGGAGCACATTGCCATGCTAGACCTTAGAAGGCCCTGCAAAAACGGAAAAGCCCTGGTGTCTTAGCACTAGTAGGTGGACCCTAGCAGTGGCAAGTGTGGGTTCACCTTGAAGGCTTGCCCACCACAATCCATACTGAAGTTCATCTCCAGTCTTGCGGGCAGGCCTACGAAGTAGCAGACCATAGAGCAACAGTGACTGTCACTGAGGTCACAGGCCCCTGAGAAGAGCTGGCTCAAAGGTGGTGCGACCGGTGTGACTGCAACGGGTGCTGACTTTGAGTGGGGGCGTTGTAAATTATGGTTTTAAAAGCACTTGCTGCCTCCTTCCTGGCCTACAGCAATTTTCGGCAATAATAAAAATGTCATGATAACTCCGGAGAATAAACTTCTTCTTAGAGAGAGATCGGAGTTTTGTCTAGTGGAAGTTTTGACTCAGGGAAAGATAGCACAGAGGGTTAATGTGCCTGCTGCAAAGAAAATGTACCATGCCCATCACAAAGTGCACATATTGTAAATAGGTCAGTGGGTTACTGCTTTTGTCAGTAAGATCCTTTTGTTACTTGCAGTTTATAAGGTAAAATCCTAACAAAGAACAGTGAGCTATTAACTTTCATCTTAGAGCTGCATACAAACTGCAAGGTATAAACTAGAGCTTTATGGTTTTTTCCCTAAGCCTTTGATTATCCTGATGTTGCAAAAAGTGTTCATTTGGATAGAAATCAATAATGATTATTAAAGAGAACCCCCAATCATGGAATTAAGTTTTAAATTCTGAGTTTGTGTTTCTCCAGATCAATCACTATTAAACTATACTGCCTACTAATATGGTTGTCATGTGACTCCTACATCTTGTAGTCCTTTGTCTTATGTAACATTTCCTATACAGTGATTTACACACGTAAAATTGATTGTCGTGTGTATATTGCTGACGGCAGAAAATACATGGCTCAGAAATACATGGCTTGTGCTTCCATTTTTAGGCATATTAGGGACATTCTGTGATTAGAAACATATCCCTCTTTGTGAATTTATTTTAATGTCAATAACTCATATTAATCGTTAAATAATCATCTGTATCCATTGGTTGAATTATAAAACATAATAAGCTGTAACTGGTCAGTGAAATGCCAAACAAATACTAAAGATTGGGATGTTTTGCCAATCCTGGCCACACCTCTAACTCCGCTCACTGACCCCATTCTCGGGTTATTCCCGCCCTCTGATTCTCCGCCCACAGTTCCCCTACTTTTTTTTCCCCACTTCGACCACTGTGTGCATCCCATCTAGCTTCTGCGTAATGACCCATAGTTGTCCTATAGCTCCCTTGATACTTCTCTTTCTGATGTGCCATGCGTTCCCGTGTATTTAATGCTTCAAATATGGTAGGTCTAGGATGTGGTTTTATTTTGCACATTTTCCTCCTTAAAATCTTAAGATCCTCAAATTGAATGTCCCATAGTGAGGAAATTATACACCCTTGTCTTCTTCAGTAGGTTCATGCCAAACTCAAGCCACAAACATGGATGTAATCCTTTGTCCATCACAATAGAATGTCTTGGCGTACCCTCAGGAGGTGGTTTCTACTTTATCTCTAAAATATATAGTCTCATCTTTCTTTACCATTGTATGTAATGCTTTAAAAAAATGTCATTTTCATTTCGAATTCACTTGTTCGGCTATCTAAACCAATAACACTGCGACTCTTATGACATAATCAACCAATCCCAGCGTGACTTTACACCAACCAACCAATTACAGCGCAACACACTAAGACGTCAATCTCGCTCTCTGCAACACCTCACCCTCTTTTACAATTTTCTTCAGCACGTCTTCTCTAAGCAAAATCACAATACAAGGCAAGCAACAAATACAACTGTCTGCTCCACTAAAGGAAATACACTCTCACAAGGTAACTAAAACTTTTGCCTACTATCATTTTCTTCAATGAAATCTCTGCAAGCAGGATTCCACCCTAATTGATACAGTTATTCCCTGTGCACCTGAGAACAACTATACCAACCGATTTCCACTTAAACACAAAGAGAAATATTTACCAAGATGTTGTTGATTACACCCAACGACCAACACCACAAAACAGTAGACAACTTACTCAGTGTTTTCTACACTGAGACAACCCATAAATAAATAGCTTGAGATCTTAGGCCACTACAGACCAGTTTACAACTTCAGCTTCTATGCATCAAGCACTCAATCAATCATGGACTTTAACCATGTGGACTATAAACGCTTCACTACATTCAGCAGTACAGTCATTTTAAAAAACACAATCTTTTTTTTTTTGATAATCAATTTTATGGGTTTCAAGAACAAATTACAAAGAAACATCCCTGGCAGTAAAATCATGCACAATGATTGAAGAGACCCAATGGAAAGAAAAAGGACATAGACCTGTAAGGTAGTTGCAAATAAAATAAGAACACAATCACCCACAAACAACCTTAGACAAAAAGCATTTGCACCCCCCAGGGCCGCAGGTTGAACCACTTGCCCCATACCTTATCAAAAAGCTCGTGACAGCCCCGTGACTCAAAGAGGGCCTCCTCTTGGGTACCGCACCAGTCCACTGGGACCAGAGTGCCGCTATATCCCTTTTTGCCACCGCCAACGCTGTGCCCAGGAAGCGCTTATCGGCCCGGGAGCCATCAAGACCTTCAAACACACCCAGGATCAGTCGCCCCGGGTCGTGAGGAACCTCCCATCCCAGGGTCTGCCTGAGTTCCAGCTCCACCCCCGCCCAAAATGGCTCCAGTACGGGGCACTGCCAGGTCATGTGGTAGAAATCCGCAGGGGCGTGACTGCAACATGCGCAGGATGGAGAAGGCCGCAAACGGACCCTGTAAAGGCGCGCTGGGGTAAGGTATGCCGCATGGAGATAATAGAGTTGGACCAGACGTAGCTTGGAGGAGGCTGTCAGGGTCTTGGGAGCCATAAGGGCATCCCTCCAATCAGCGTCTTCTAGGGGACCCAACCACCCCTCCCAGCGGGCGCGCCGCAAGTCTAGGGATGCAGGGCCATTGTTGATGAGGGAACGGTAGATCCCCCCCCCGCCTATGCTCAGGTTCCCCATCATCACTTGGGCCTCAAGGGGACTGAATTCCGGGAAGGAGGTGGGCGACCTTAATTGTAAATATTTATAAAATTGGGAGGAGTGGAGTGAGTAACGTTGTTGGAGATTCGCAAACGATTGGATGTGGTCCCCTACCCAAACGTCTCCGAGGAGCAAGATCCCGATGTGGTCTCAGCGACTGAAACCTTGAAGGGACAAAGTTTCCTTCAGCCAGGTGCCACTCCACAAGGGCGTCTGCCTTGTGAGTGTCCCATCCCAGCGTGTGTGGCGTAGGGCCACACACCAGGCCATGAACACCGATCGGGTGACGGGGTTGAAGGTTCGTGGTATGGAAGCCCCATACAGGTAGGCATGGAGCAGCGGGAAGTCCAATGACCGGAGTTCCACCCGGTATGCCGGGTCAGACCAACCGCCCGCAAACCAGTCGTGGATCACAAGGAGCCTCGTGGCTAGGTAATAGAGGTGGAGATTGGTGACCCCCATGCCCCCATCGTAAGGAGGTATGCGACAGTGCGCCAGGGATAGTCGCACGGCCATCCGCCCCCCCCCACAAAAACAGAGAGAGAGTACTGTCTAGTTCCCGGAACCAGCTCCCTGGGAGGTAAAGAGTAATGTTCTGCAAAATGTACAAAAAACGGGGTAGGACCATCATTTTGTAGAGGGCACTTCTGCCAAGGGGACTAAGGGGAAGGAATTGCCATTTCCGGAGGACCGCTTTGGCTTTGGAGACCAGGGGTGTAATGTTCAGGGCCCATTCGAGTTCCGGAAGGAGAGCAACCCCCAAGTATTTGAACGACTGCCTGCGCAGGGGAATGGAAGTTTGCTAGTCGAAGCCATTCCGGGATGGGTGCAAGGGGACCAGTGTGGATTTCGCTGGATTGAGCCGGAGCCCAGAGACTCGTTCGAAGGCTGAAAGGGCGGCCAGGCAACGTGGGCCCGAGCTCTCAGGGTCCGCCAGAAAAAGAAGAACGTCGTCGGCGATCTTGTCAATCGGAAACGGATCCCAAGCCCAGCCACGGATACCGGGGTCCTGACGGATAAGGGAAGCCAGCGGCTCCATTGCTAACGCAAATAAGAGCAGCGAAAGCGGGCAGCCCTGGTGAGTGCCCCTGTGAATTGGAAACATCTCCGAAAGCACGCCATTAATCAGGACCCTCGCCTGGGGACTGGAGTACAGTACCCGGATAAGGTGCTGGAATGGGAGGCCAAAACCCATCACTTCCAATACGTCCCAACAAACACAATCTTAGCAAAAGCAACAGCAATGCACATTATTATTAATACTCACACACCTTAACTGCTATAAGTTGACTTCATTAGGTAGAATACCCCACCAGCACTCCATCAATCCTTCTCTTTGCCAAACAAATCTTTTTGGCTCCCAGGACTTTTATCCCTGTCTTTTTGGCACCCTAAAACCTCAATACTCTCGGCAGAACCATAGCTCTGCTACCAAAGGTTTGATCCAGCGTTAGCGTTATAAATATTTTTAGGTTTAGCTTTCAAATCACAACGTTTCATTTATAGGCCCCCTACAGCTAGACGGACTACAGCATTTCCCTCACCACAGAGGTCCTCTGATGGATCTTTCTCCGCTGATTGGAGGGGCAGGAATTAGGATGTTGTTCTGCTTGGGTTTTCGGATCAGATAGAACCCGCTCATCAGAGCCTCACTAACCCAGCCAGAACGTTACCCCCTCCCCCTCCCTAGGGCCTATTTACAATAGGTAACCACATATATCTACCACCTAAGGACAGGGAATTCCTACTATACATACCAAGACCTCTTATAATCGGCGGCCTCGCGATCCCATACGGATCCAGACCTCTCTGCCCATACGACAGTATCACAAGTGGCGGCCTCGCGATCCCATACGAATCCAGACCTCTCTACCCAGACGGCAGTCTCAGCACAAGTGGCGGCCTCGCGATCCCATACGAATCCAGACCTCTCTACCCAGACGGCAGTCTCAGCACAAGCGGCGGCCTCGCGATCCCATACGGATCCAGACCTCTCTACCCAGACGGCAGTCTCAGCACAAGTGGCGGCCTCGCGATCCCATACGAATCCAGACCTCTCTACCCAGACGGCAGTCTCAGCACAAGTGGCGGCCTCGCGATCCCATACGAATCCAGACCTCTCTACCCAGACGGCAGTCTCAGCACAAGTGGCGGCCTCGCGATCCCATACGGATCCAGACCTCTCTACCCAGACGGCAGTCTCAGCACAAGTGGCGGCTCGCGATCCCATACGGATCCAGACCTCTCTACCCAAACGGCAGTCTCAGCACAATCGGCGGCCTCACGATCCCATACGGATCCAGACCTCTCTACCCAGACGGCAGTCTCAGCACAAGTGGCGGCCTCGCGATCCCATACGAATCCAGACCTCTCTACCCAGACGGCAGTCTCAGCACAAGTGGCGGCCTCGCGATCCCATACGAATCCAGACCTCTCTACCCAGACGGCAGTTCATACGACAGTTCATCCTATGATCACCATAACATACAAAAAGGGAATCAGTCTCACTATTCATCAGATCACACAAGGACTGCCAGTTCGAGCATAGCCTGTTCTCCGGTTCGAGGGGCTCCTCTCTCCCTTATTCAGTTACCACTTACCTGATCAGGGTTAACATCTGTTCATGTAGCCGCAGCTGACTAGAAGAATAGGCTACCCTCTCATACAAGAACACGCAGCACATGTTGGTTCACTACAAACTGGGTACTTTATTACTCATTACATACGCAATCACATAACATTACAATATAACACATAACCTGCAAAGAAAAGTGAAAGATTAAGTTGTGCACTCTAATAAGAAAGGGTCGACATCACCTTAGTAGTGTGTAGCCTGCACTCAGTGGTCATCTAGGTTCTCTTCTCGTCTGTGCCTCGGCTCGCCTGGAAGTCACACCTCCGCAGTCACGGATACACGTCTGCACCACTATGCGCTGTTCCCTTCACCCTTCTCCGAGTCACTGGGACCTCTTCCTTATCGGCTACTCTCTCCTCTCTGGCTATTCTGCTAGGAGAGTATCTGTCTCTCGGTTTTTCTCCGCCTCCAAGATGGCGTCTGTCTTCCCTGGAATAAGTAGTAGCTTTACTGCTAACGGCTAGATGCCGCCTACGGACTGAACATGTAACTGCCTCAGACTTTCACTGATATATAGAGGTGCGTTTCCTCATGGAAAATTCCGGCCCGTAACCTGCCGCCCACCAAATTCTTGTACCTCCCCGTACCAAGGACACGTTCCCAGCCGGCCGGCCTGATGTAGTGTCTTCGGCATGAAGAAAAATACAATCCTTCGATAAGGGCCGGCCTGAACCGGTTCTCTCCAAGCGAATAACACCTCATAACTAAAACATTACATTTGACCTAGAAGCATCCCAAGCTGCCGGAGCAGAAAGAAAGATGGAGTCTCTCCCGTTTGAGGCCTACCAGGCCTGAATTCAGCACGGCTCCATGAAATACCCTCACTACAGGACAGGTTATCCCTAATACTAACAAATCTATCCCCTAGGCTATGTGTGCAAGCCCTGATCTATGGGGAAGAGCACAGGATCATGTCGAAGTGCCTAGTAAATAGGCTCCATTCACTACTCTAACCCTTAGACTTGAATGGTAAGAGACTGAAGTCACATTCAATCACCTTTCCTCACAAGAAGGCCGGGAAAATCGAGCAGAACATTTCACCCTTGACTTCAGTCTATTATACATCCATTAAACAGAACTAATATCTGTGGAAGAATAATATGAAACAAAACTAACTGATCTATGTCTAGTACCAGGTGTGCAGAATTGAAGTAGTGAAGGAATACACTGAATAAAGCAACAGATAGAAATCAAAATGCCGATAGTAACCAGAATACCTCCTAATATCTGACGTAACATATGCAAATCAGGTAACCAATTAAAGAGCCAGTCAAACCAGCCCTGGTCAATGTGTTTTCTAACTTCTTCTGTCAAGTCATGTAGTTTATCAATGTGAGCTTGAATGGATTTTGTATGATCAGACAAGTTAAAACAACAAAGACCCTCAAAATCAGAACAATCGTGTCCATGTTTAAGCAAAAGATAATCAATGGCCGCTCGATTTTGCAAGATAGCTCTACGTTCACCCTGGGCGTCTAATAGCATGTCAGACAGGACTGTAGAAGTATGATTAATGGATTTTACCATCCAGCAGGCCATTTTCCCAATAGATTTGGCATTATAAACTGCCAAAGCAGGAACACCAACAATTGAAATAGCCAGGCTAAGGTATTCAGACTTGGAATATAAATGCAAAGATGAGTCACAATCCTCCTGTAACCTCACTGTATCTCGAATCACACGAGAGTTGGCATTCGGATGTGATGAAAACATTAACAAGCTCAGTCTAGTAATGGCACAAGGGCCTCCAGAAATATTTGCGGGGATATATGGCCAGGAAGTATTACCACATGAGAAAAGCCATCCGGCAGGTAGTAACATCGTGCGATAATGACTGGGGGTAACTACCAAACTCTTGCAAGTCATGTTATTCTGAACAGAAGTACATGTTTTCGGTGTCCTTTGAAGGCACAAAGTTCGTTCATGAGCGGTGAATGAAGTGGCACCTTTCAATCTTAAACGCATACATTCAGAAATCGCACTAGGATCACAAGTAAGGAAAAAACACAAATCACCCTGTGTGATATTATAGGTAACTATTTGGGACTGGATGGGGGGTATCGGGTCTGACAGTACAGTACACAAGGGGCAATACTCATGGGTAGCAAAATCGCCCAGAAGAACATTGGGGCGAGCATTCGATATATTGAAAATATGAGTCAAAGTCTCCAATGAAGCAGGGACAGCAACTAAACAAGTCGCTAGAATGTCAGTCACCGATCTCATCGGTGTCAAGCAGAAATGAGGGGCTTTAGTCACTCGTTTGGCTAACGTAGTCCAAAAGTTCGACGACGAATCCCACGCAGCGAAGGAACGCGACACTCGGGTTCTCAACTCAGCCCGGGTTGATGGGATCCCTCCTCTCTCGTCGTACCAGCCCAAAAAGAGTCCAACGCCGACACATCCTGCAGCAACAGTCCAAAGAATGATCTGAAAGAGAATCAAATACAGGCATTATTCATTCTCGTAAGTAACATTTGTCAGCCGGGACTGCTTCCCAGCTATCTTTCCCTGGTCTCATAACTAAAATGGTGTTGTCTTGACCGGTTGCAATGACCTCTGCTTGTTCAGGGGGATTCTTAGGCGACTGCACCCAAACTCTGGCCCCAGGATTATCTGTGGAGCCAAAACCTTTCTGGCCTCGTACAGTTAGCAACGTTGGGGCAGTGCCTTTTGTGATCTCACCACTGAAAACAGGCATTATTAGCAATTGAGCCACTCGGTCAGTTTGATGTATCAGTAAGTCAACCTCACTGCTATTCAGCAGGAGCACCTTAATCTCTCCCTGATAATCACTGTCAATGATTCCTCCAAGCACCTGAACGCCTTTTACAGCCAGCCCCGATCTAGGGGCGATTAATCCGAAATTCCCAGTTGGTATATGAACACCAACACCAGTTTCAATGATGACTTGATTCTTACTTTTTATAACGGTGTCATCCATGGCATGCAAGTCTAAACCTGCCGACCCTGGGGTCGCTCTACATGGAGCCAAAGCTCCGGGAGTAATTTCCCAGTACATCACAGTCTCTCTGATTTCATTGGGCTTAGCATCAACATTCGGAGGAAACAAACGCATAAGTGGGGATTCAGCATTTAGAAAAGGACGGTTATTCAAAATCAATAGCGCTTGAGGCAAAAAGTCTCGCCAATTCTTATACTTGTCATCTGTTAATTTACGTAACTGATCTTTCAGCAGGCCATTCAACCTCTCCACAAGACCCGAGGCCTGTGGATAATATGGTATATGAAACACCCATTCAATATTGTTTTCCACACAGAATTCCTGTACCAATCTTCCACGAAAATGGGATGCATTATCAGATTGAATTTGGAATGGCACACCATAATACATCATAATCAATTCCAATGTTTTAATAGTATTCAATTGGGTAGCTTGCTTACAGGGAAGGGCCACCAGCAGGCCACTGTATGTATCAACAATAGTGCAAACATATTGACAATTCCTACTCATAGGAAGTGGACCGATGTAATCAATCTGCCAAATTTGAGCGGGCAATTTCCCGCAATGTAAATGACCTTTAACAATTTGGGGCACTTTGCGCTGCCTGATATGCTGACAAATGGGACAATGTAGAATAACATTTTTGATTAAATCTAGGGGAATATAAATTCCTCGATCAGCAGCCCACCTGCTAGTGGCTTTCTCTCCAAAGTGTCCTGCTTTCTGGTGGGCCCATTTCGCCAATCCCGCAATATCAGAATCTTGCCTGTCCACCACTGCCTCAGCAATTTTAGATTTCTCATCTGCAATGTTATGAAAGAATTTGTCAAGAGAGTCTATCGGGGTATGAGCATCCACATGGAAGATTGTAACAGTACTCTGTGGGAGCATTTCCCAAATCTCCTGCCATAATTCTTTTCCCCACAGTTCTGTTGAATGCAATTTCCAACTATGGGAATGCCAAGTCGGTAACCAAACTGCCAGTCCATTGGCAGTAGACCAAGAATCGGTGAAAATATGACATGTGCCAGGTAACTCTTGTTTCAGAACTTGATAAACAGCATAGAGTTCAGCAAATTGACTGCTCTTACCCTCACCAGTTGTACTCAGCAATTTTTGTGTGATCGGATTATAGGACACCGCCTTCCAATGCCGTTTCGTCCCTATGAACCTTGCTGAACCATCCGTAAACCAGACATGGTTTCTGTCCTCCGCGGACAAATCATCAAAAGGTCTACCCCACTTAACAGGAGACTCCTGTACTAAAGGTACGGAACATTCACTCTCAGTCTCAGTCGATGGCGCCCGCGCCACCTGCTCATGCAAAGATGCAACTCCTTTTTGTCCCACACGTGCCCTGTCTTGTATATACCATTTCCATTTAATCACACTCGCCTCTTGAGCGTGTCCAATTCGGTGAGTTTTCGGCAAACTCATAATCCACTGCATGATAGGAATTTCAGGTCGCAAAACTATATCATGTCCCAAAGTCAACTGCTCGGTATCCACCAGAGCCCAATAACATGCAAGTAACTGTTTCTCAAAAGGTGTATAACGCTCACCAGCATCAGGTAACTTTTTGGTCCAGAAACCTAACGGTACTCTACTCTTGCCTTGTTTCTGCCACAAACTCCAATTCGCATAAAGGCCTTGTACAGACACATTCAAATCCACATCACCATCACATACAGGCCATAAATCCAGAGCATGCTGAATTGCTTCTTTTGCCAGACTGAACGCATCTTGCTGTGGTTTATCCCATTCAAATGCATTCTTTTTACGAGTGACATGGTACAAAGGGGCCAATATTTGACTCAAATGAGGAATATACTGGCGCCAAAAACCAAACAAACCAATGAAGCTTTGGGCTTCTTTCCTATTCCTCGGAACTGCAAAATCAAGAATTTTCTGTTTAACCTGAGGGATCACTTCTCGGTGCCCCTCATGCCAATTAATACCCAAAAATTTCACAGCCTGGGACGGACCTTGTAATTTATCCGGGTTGATTTCCCAACCTTTCTCACGCAGGCACTCAATGACTCTGTCCAATTGGGTCTGAACTTCCTCTTGTGTTTCGCCTTGGATCAAAATATCATCAATATAGTGACATATCTGAATTTGCGGATGAACCGGTACCTCAGCCAAATGCTCTGCCACCAGCCGGTGACATATCGTAGGACTATGCACATAGCCCTGGGGAAGACTTCTAAACGTCATCTGACGCCCGTTCCACGTAAAACTGAATTGTTCCTGACACTCAGGGGCAATCGGAATCAAAAAGAAAGCATTAGCAATATCAATGGACGCATACCATGTACCTGGATGTTTTTGGATTCTTTCAATTAGGGTAATAACATCCGGTACTGCAACAGTCAAAGAGGGTGTGTGTCTATTCAATTCTCGATAATCAACAGTCATGCGCCAAGAATTATCACTCTTACGTACAGGCCAAACAGGATTATTCCAAGCAGAAGTAACTGGGGTTATAACTCCTGCATCCACCAACTCCTGAATAGTGGTACTAATCTCTTCATGACCACCTGGAATACGATACTGCTTCTGACAAACCACTTTTGTCGCCTGGGGAACTTTTATGGGGGGCATTCTTAAACGACCAACCCGTACAGGCCTGGACGATATATAATGTTTAGTTCCAAATTGGTAACATCCATCATCTAAGTGCAAAGTCATTCCTTTCAAAATATCAATTCCAATTATGAATTCTAAGAGTGGCACCACTAATACAGAGTATTCTTTTCTAGGAATTCTACCTATTCTCATTTCAAGTAAAGTTTGAACTGCGGGAGTTTCCTTTCCACCTAATCCGGTAATTGTAAAAGGCTGACCTTTAAACTTCTTTGATTTTCCATGAATAAGAGTGGCCTCCGCTCCTGTATCTACCAATGCTCGTGCCCTTTGGACATTACGATGTCTCCAATCAATATCAATATCTACATAGGGTCTATTATCTCTGTGAGCCCATCTGTGTACTGGAGCTTGACCTATTTCCTAGTCATTTTTACTGCGTTCTGTGTACCAGGATAAATCAGGATAAAGACTCTCACGTTTCCCAGGTATCGATACCTCCTGTTCATATCCATCTCTATTACGAAATGGATTCCTGTCCTCTGCATTGTACTGCGGGTTTCGATCGGTTAATCTGTGTCGATCCTCTCTCCTTCTCAACTCAGGGGATTGATCCCTATCATCTCTACGTCTGCTGTTAACATAATCATCTCTCCCCCTTTCTCTTTCCCCCTCTCTCTCTCTGTCTCTCTCACGACGGGGGGACAAATCACATACATAACGTCGATCATCACGACGATCAGAGCGCCTACGGCGGTCGTCATCACCGCTACCGTCAGAAAAACCACGATCACACTCAGTCGTCCGAACACGCCGGGCACCCTCCTTTCGATCCAAGCCACGTTTGCGAAACATTTCCCACAAACGAGGAGTAGTCTCACCGTCAATGTCCTCCTTCCGCACACCATCGGCCATAAGACCAAAAAACATATCACGTCTAGTAAGTTTATTGTCACCAGGAGTACGAGTGTCAGGCCGGGACTGCCGTTCAGGTTTAAACCACTCACCCAACTCACCGAGTTGGCGTACCGATTCCAGCACCATAGATAACATGTTACCAGTCTGATTAATCAATAAAGTCATCATGACCTGCTTATAAGCAACAGGGGAAGAACGAATAATACGATTCCGCACAGAAGATGTCAACAAACCATCAAGCAACCTGTCAGCAGTATAGAGAAAAATTGCCGTTTTCATCACCTCCTCTTTGAGACGTTGTGCAGCATCGCGCAAAGTATACCACGGTTTGTCATTCACAGGCCAGTCAGACTCAGTAGGATATTTTAAATTACAACCCTCAGTCGCCAATTGAAGCAAAGTAATTTGACCACCACCATTAAAGTTACGAAAATGATACTGTACAGTAGAATCCGAACTCAAGGAACAAAACTTCAAACAATCGCCAGCATCCAACATAATGCCAGCAGCGCCCAGTTCATAAAGGCGCACCATCCATGTCAGCAAGGTCTCACCAGCTCGCTGCCGAAATCGCTGCAAAATATCACTAATTTCTTGTTGAGTAAAATCCTCCAAAAAGTCTAAAGCAATACCATTCGGAGCACCGGGAGCCTGCTGCAACTTCCGCCGAAAAACAGGATGCACCGAGACCGCGGGACGAGCATCACAAGGAGCTCGATCAGTACACGTAGAGGAACAATCAGTGTAAGAAGCATCGACCCCACTCGAAGGACGAGCGCAATCACGGGGTGCACCATCAGAGGCGCAAGAAGCAGACTTACAATCACGGCCGGAGCGAGAGGACTCGCGCTTGGCAGACTCCTCACCCGAGGAACGAGAATCACTCGAGTTCCAAATATTACCATCCCATTCATCAGGATTCCAATCCAGTCCGGCTTTCGCCACGACCAGACGCACCTTTCGCGTCGAAACCCGACCACGCCGATTCTTGTATTTATAACGAGCAATTCGCACAGCCGACCTCTCGGCAATAGTTTGGTACGTCTCAAGTTTGTCAGCAAGCAACTTATTTTGACACCGCAACAAAGTATGAGCATTCTGAATCTCAACAAAGTTCGCTTCCACATCCTTATGCAATTTCTGTAACTTCAACAACCTCTCATGCAGAATCCTGTACGCAGACAGAACAATCCAACCTCTGCGCCCCAAAACGGGAAGCTCATCACCCTTAGATACCGGCGCCTTCTGTAAACAAGTAATCACATTAGCCGGCTCCGCCAGCTCCAAAAAAGAATTCCAATTCTCACTCAAACCAGTAGAATCAGCCCACTCACGGGCTAAGGTTTCATAAGGCGTTGAATCACAGCCGGGAATATCAACGGGCAACTTAAAAGTAGATTTCGACTTTCTAGAAAACATCTCGGAAAAGAAAGAAGAAAAAAAAACTATACACACAATTATATACAAATAATATACAAACGAAACCACGCACGCGCCGAAAGCAAACACGATACAACCACAACGCACACAGGTTTCGTAAACGGTTCGTGACGCCAAATGTTCTGCTTGGGTTTTCGGATCAGATAGAACCCGCTCATCAGAGCCTCACTAACCCAGCCAGAACTTTACCCCCTCCCCCTCCCTAGGGCCTATTTACAATAGGTAACCACATATATCTACCACCTAAGGACAGGGAATTCCTACTATACATACCAAGACCTCTTATAATCGGCGGCCTCGCGATCCCATACGGATCCAGACCTCTCTGCCCATACGACAGTATCACAAGTGGCGGCCTCGCGATCCCATACGAATCCAGACCTCTCTACCCAGACGGCAGTCTCAGCACAAGTGGCGGCCTCGCGATCCCATACGAATCCAGACCTCTCTACCCAGACGGCAGTCTCAGCACAAGTGGCGGCCTCGCGATCCCATACGGATCCAGACCTCTCTACCCAGACGGCAGTCTCAGCACAAGTGGCGGCCTCGCGATCCCATACGAATCCAGACCTCTCTACCCAGACGGCAGTCTCAGCACAAGTGGCGGCCTCGCGATCCCATACGAATCCAGACCTCTCTACCCAGACGGCAGTCTCAGCACAAGTGGCGGCCTCGCGATCCCATACGGATCCAGACCTCTCTACCCAGACGGCAGTCTCAGCACAATCGGCGGCCTCGCGATCCCATACGGATCCAGACCTCTCTACCCAGACGGCAGTCTCAGCACAAGTGGCGGCCTCGCGATCCCATACGAATCCAGACCTCTCTACCCAGACGGCAGTCTCAGCACAAGTGGCGGCCTCGCGATCCCATACGAATCCAGACCTCTCTACCCAGACGGCAGTTCATACGACAGTTCATCCTATGATCACCATAACATACAAAAAGGGAATCAGTCTCACTATTCATCAGATCACACAAGGACTGCCAGTTCGAGCATAGCCTGTTCTCCGGTTCGAGGGGCTCCTCTCTCCCTTATTCAGTTACCACTTACCTGATCAGGGTTAACATCTGTTCATGTAGCCGCAGCTGACTAGAAGAACAGGCTAACCTCTCATACAAGAACACGCAGCACATGTTGGTTCACTACAAACTGGGTACTTTATTACTCATTACATACGCAATCACATAACATTACAATATAACACATAACCTGCAAAGAAAAGTGAAAGATTAAGTTGTGCACTCTAATAAGAAAGGGTCGACATCACCTTAGTAGTGTGTAGCCTGCACTCAGTGGTCATCTAGGTTCCCTTCTCGTCTGTGCCTCGGCTCGCCTGGAAGTCACACCTCCGCAGTCACGGATACACGTCTGCACCACTATGCGCTGTTCCCTTCACCCTTCTCCGAGTCACTGGGACCTCTTCCTTATCGGCTACTCTCTCCTCTCTGGCTATTCTGCTAGGAGAGTATCTGTCTCTCGGTTTTTCTCCGCCTCCAAGATGGCGTCTGTCTTCCCTGGAATAAGTAGTAGCTTTACTGCTAACGGCTAGATGCCGCCTACGGACTGAACATGTAACTGCCTCAGACTTTCACTGATATATAGAGGTGCGTTTCCTCATGGAAAATTCCGGCCCGTAACCTGCCGCCCACCAAATTCTTGTACCTCCCCGTACCAAGGACACGTTCCCAGCCGGCCGGCCTGATGTAGTGTCTTCGGCATGAAGAAAAATACAATCCTTCGATAAGGGCCGGCCTGAACCGGTTCTCTCCAAGCGAATAACACCTCATAACTAAAACATTACATTTGACCTAGAAGCATCCCAAGCTGCCGGAGCAGAAAGAAAGATGGAGTCTCTCCCGTTTGAGGCCTACCAGGCCTGAATTCAGCACGGCTCCATGAAATACCCTCACTACAGGACAGGTTATCCCTAATACTAACAAATCTATCCCCTAGGCTATGTGTGCAAGCCCTGATCTATGGGGAAGAGCACAGGATCATGTCGAAGTGCCTAGTAAATAGGCTCCATTCACTACTCTAACCCTTAGACTTGAATGGTAAGAGACTGAAGTCACATTCAATCACCTTTCCTCACAAGAAGGCCGGGAAAATCGAGCAGAACAGATGTCCAAAACACAATGTTAGCCACCCAATGAAGACCATTAATTAGTGACTAACTCACAAGTTTAAAATAAGGCTCAAATAAACTACTAGCAGGACCATGCTGCAAAAATAAAGCATTAAAATGGGGAGAACCAATCTCCTAAAAAAGTAAGTCTAACTAGAATGATACACACTAGACGCTCTGCTACTACGACACGGAATAGAAGACGTAAAACTTTATATTCTCAAAAGATTTTCTGATTCTCCCTTCAACACATTTAGATCAAAAGCATAATTTAACTCAGTTTCAAATACAGAACATCAGCACACAATAATAGACAGGCAAATTTAGATAGCTATTGTAATAATGTTCAGAAATCAATGCAGATAAGCAATTTCTGAAGCATCTCAGTCAAGAATATTAAGGTGTGTAGTATTAAGCTACACATTTAGTCAGAGGTTAAAATCCAAGGAGGATGGTTAAAAACAAACATCAGATACAAGGTTACAGACTCCTTCCACAGTTAAAGGAAGAAGGACAGTTTTTCTTTAAAGCATCCAAAGATTTAAAGCAAAGGAATTAAGGAATCAATTTTAATGTCCTCTAAGGGTGAGTCCATGAGTATGGGCAAAGAGGAATTAAAGCAAAAATCAATCAGTTCGTCAAAGAAGGATTCCTAGTTGTGAGAAAGTGCCATCTTTCTTGCATGGTATGCCCCCACTTTTTGCTGAATTGCTGAATGTACTTTGACTGAGTGTGCCCTGGACTCCTGCCAATCAGGTGCCCAGGGCCTATGTTCCTTCCCTAAACAAAAACCTCAAAACCAAATTGACAAACCCTGGCTACATGTCAGCCCCTGGTTAGTGGTACCCTAGGTACCCAGGGCCTTGTGACCAGGGAAGGCCTCTAAGGGCTGCAGCACTCATTGTGCCACCCTTAGAGGCCCTGTACCCTAACACACCCACTGCATTGCAGGCTGAGTGTCTTGGTGCAGAACAAAACAGTCAACATGGCACACAGGGATGTGTGCCATGCCCACAAACTACTGCCCTGGCATACCTCAGTCACCCCTCTAGCTAGGTGCACTATGCCAGTGGTGTGGGTACAGGTGCAGGGGTGTGGAAATTTGTCAAAAATCTACTTGGCCAATGGACAAACTTTTACAGAAATCTACTTGTCCTGGGAAGATATCTGCTTGCCCCACCTATTCCATAAATCACTATGGTGGGTCTGCACGGCGAGAACCTGCACTGTAATCAGTGCAACATACTGTGTAACATTATTTCAAGCGCAAGTCCAATTATGCAGTGCATGGTCATGCATCCTTAAATGCAACTGTTGTAGTGGCAGGTTGTACAGTATGTGGGTGGATGTGTCAGTGTGCACTGCTCCCAATTATCAACCAGTATGCATGTGACACAATTTCAATTGTAGAGAGAGTACCTAAAGACCGTCTATGCCAAGTATACTTCAATTACTTCAATTAATGTAGTCAATTACCAGTCTGCACTGTGTCAGAATATGAACCTGTAGGACAGAAGGGTGTTCTTCATCCTAGGGCGAACTCATAGCTGTCCAGCTTCAAATATACTCACATGTGAACATGATCTGATAAACGTGTGGATAGGAATAACTGCACTTTTTGGAAGAGCTTATGAACTATTCCTGGGGCAACCAAAATGGTGTGGTTCACTGAGGCAGTATCCACAAGTACAAATTCACAAGAGGCAGTACTGGGCAGTTAAATCAATCTCTCCTTTTACATTCCTGGGCAGGTGAGGTGTGATTATACTACTGTGCACTCACTGATAAATCTCCACATTCTTCTCCCACACAAGGAGCATATGCAGCACAGGCAGTAGCAACAGGGTTCTCTTGTGCACAGTAGTGGTATAGTAATGGAACCGGAAGAGTAAGCTCCGAAAACATGAATAGGTGCAGCTCCACAATAGATGTGCAAGTTTGTCTCACTTAAATTTGTGAAGAGTTCACTTTTTTTCTTTAAAATCCAAGTTCTCTGCCACTTGTCTCTCTCCTTCCAATGTCCCCAGCCCCCCACTGCCCACCCAGATGTGCCAGTTATATTCTTGGAAACTCCTGTAATTCTGTTGGCGGATGCTGACATACGAGTATTGGTAAGCCTGGTGAAAGATAAGGTTTTAACGTTGCAGCAAAGTGTGCAATCAGTTGGGTTTTTCAGAAGCTGAGCGTTCTGAGGGTCTAAGTGATGATGCTAGGATATTTCGAAATGGGCATATGCATAAAGAAGGCACAAAGTCCAGCACACTGGACAAACGCTACTTGTCAAATCATGTAGGGAAAGAAAAACAATCCTTTATGTCTACATAGGATGAATACTCACACAGGGGGCAGTGTCAATTTTCCTTGGATCTGGTAGGGGCTCATTTTTACTGCTGACGTAACTGTGCAACAAAAATGCAATACAGCGGTTGCATAAACTTAAGGTGGGAATATTGTATAATTTCATGCAGTTGTCAATAAAACGTGATTGTGAGACCTACAAAATGTAAATTCTGATAATTTCTGCTTTATATTGAACTCGGTTCTGCAATTTTTGCCATTTTACATCGTTGCAAATGACAGATGGTCCCCCACTGATGGCAGGTCCTGTGTACGTGCGTGATCTATAACAGAGTCACTCTAATAATGAGATTCTACAGCTGAGACGTTTTCCTCATAATTTGCCACATAATCATGCTGCCTAAACTGCATATTTTAACAAAAATGTTGATTCTAGCTCAAATAGATCAAAAGTTTCTAAAAAAGAGGGTATACCATCCTGCCACACAGTGAAAAGCCCATGACAAGTAGTGAGGTCACTTTTACATTGCTATTGCTGTATTTGGGTGTTAATCTGAAAGTAATAAGGCAAAACATTTATACTGACAGTGTTAACGTATACAGATGTAAAAAACATGAAGTAATACGATAAACAAAAATGTGCTGCATTCTGCTACATAATTCTACATTTTTTTGGCCACATAATTTAGTCAACCCTGCGCATAATTTAGACCTTCTCTGCAGCTTCATTACAGTGGCTCTGTTTATTTAGCACAAACTGCCAGAGCACTTTGCATATTGCAAGCGCCATGTAATTGTATATGTCTACAAACTACAGAGTGATCAGGAGCGGAAGTGCATTCTTCACCCTTTAAGTATACCTCCTTGCCATCCCTTACGCATCTGTAAGTGAACGGAAGCGACCAAACTTCGTGCAGGAACGCATCACCAAGTTGTTCATATCTGCCGATGGCATAATGTTTCATGCATGAACTAAACTTGAACAAACTGAACGGTAAAGTGACTAATCCGTGAATAAGCCACACGGCTGAATTTAACTCAGCTACAGAAAAAGGCAAAGGTTCTAATTTTTCAATGTGCAGCAATGCATAAGTTGCATCTTTCATGGACATGAACTGCTGTTTTCCTGTCAAATTAAACGGAAGGAACAATGATGAAATATTCATGTAATCCCAAGGGACTTTCCCTGCCTTTAACGTTTGCAATGTCCATGCAAACTGCATAATTGAACGCAACTGATTTTGACCATGATACAACACAGATACATCATCTTGCACAATGTCAACGACAGAAGAAACAATATTATCTAATGTATAAATTCTAGAAGACAACGTATTAATACTATTATCTATCACAGCCAATACTTTTTCCATATTGGCCTGGTCAATAGCACATAATCTAGAAGCAGTTTCAATTTGCGACAATTTCCAGATCTCATTGTAAATAGCATAAGCCCATCGTTTAGATCTACCATTTACAGGACCCTTAATAAAATCATTCAAATCTATTTTTTCATTTAAGCGTGACAAATGAAGCTTAACTGAAGTTAACGTGGAATGTTGCAGCCATGACTGACATAACTTACCTACAGAGTAGGTAGTCACTGTGTGTGAAGATGTGAAACGAGGGTCAACCCTAAGTTGTGTATACCCTGGAGCCAAATTCAGAAACCGACGTTGACAGGAATCTGAGCTTGTTTGCCACACCAACCAACCCTCAGGATTCAATGTTGAAATATTAAAGGTGCCATTGGAAACAAGGGACTGCAACATAGTAAGGGACAGATCTGAGTGATTTTCCCAAACCGGGATAAGCACCCAGATCAGGGATCGAGGGGGAAATAAATTTTTTAGATATAGCCAATCCAAAACAGGTGGTCTGAACAATAGACGAATTCAAAAATAAAATATGGTTTGGGATAAGACAGGCACGATGCAAAGCTTCTGTTCCTTGTACTTGCCACGGTTTAGTTCCCCAAACCGATTTAAGATCGATAGTAGCTTTCCATACGTCATAACCTCCAATAGCCAATTCATCCATAAAGGATTTGGAATATAATAATTTTGTGTGTGTCAGTCTGACCTTAGAAGTGGGTTCTACTGCCATCTTAAAATAAAAAGAATCAGGCTTAGACACACTAAAATCTGAAATGTATGTGAATTTTTTCAATAAAGTGTCAGAGCTGCCAGGCATAGGGACAGGACAATGTTCCCATTGAGTAAAATTAACAAAATTTCGAAAAGTATTTGCTCTGTGTAAGAAATGTGTGCCATAATGTTGAAAACAAAATTGTTCATCGTAGTTTGCAGTATTTAAATACAGATCTTCAGCATCAAATGCAGCATAATATTTTAAATCAGAAAACAGTGCTTCTATTGCTTGTACATCCCAATCATCTGAGCGGATGTTTTGTTTAACTACATCACCCATAGAAACACGAAAAACATTTGGCACATTAATAACTTCGGTGGGACCATGAATTTGAAAGTTCACTGCATCCCATGCAATCCCATCACGTACAGGCCAGGCGGTGATGTTCACAAACGTCTGGTCTCTTTTCATGATGTGTGATGAGGAATGGGGGGGGGCAAAGTTCCATCAATTAATTGAATTGTAGAACGCTCATTCAGGTAGTGTCCATTGATAAGTCTAAAAAACACTACCACAAAGCCAATTGTCATGAATAAAAAAATACAAATTAGCACCAACCAGATGTAAGTCCAAGGTGCAACCAAAAAATGTCTCTTGAACCAGGCAAAAAATATAGAAATTTTGGAAGGGACAGTGGAAGTTAATGATTCAGTTTCAAAGGAAGAATGTGACTGGTTAAGTGTTGTTGCATTTAATAGGGGCAAAGTGACTTCTGTAGGATAAGCATACTCCGGATCACCAGGCAAACCACCAGCAGAAGGTGGCACAGGCAGGTCTGAAACTGTATGCATCTCAATGGAAACCTCAGGCACGATGATAGAGGGTGGCAACACAACAGAGTTTCTCAGCATTGAAGGGCAGGAAACCGAAGGTGTCATACTATGGAGAATCGGCCACCCTGTGTAGCTTGACATTTTCAATTGAAATGTACCTGTTTTCCTTGCGACCAGGAAGTGGTGGTAAAACAACTGTACGTGTACCCAATACTCCAAGCACCGGGACTGGTGCACGATAAGAGGGGCCAAACTCCTTCTTGTTCTCCACCTTCTCACGGACCAGGTCACCAACTCGTGGCAGCCAGCCGACCACCGGAATCAGGAGCGCTTCTTCAGATGTAGAGGGCACGTGTTCCTTCGCTAGAGTGTCTCTTGCTTCTTGTAGATTCTGTAATACAGCACAGTGGTCATCGAGGTCAAAAGGCGCGGCAGCCGCCGCCATGTCTAGACCATCAAGGTCCGGAACAAACATTCTCACTCCAAAGAGCATCATGTACGGGGTCCGCCCACCCAGAGACCTTCTAGGGAGGTTATTAAGTGTACGTTGGACGTCATACAAGTGGGCAAGCCAGTTCCGGCCTGTACCTAACACCTTGGCTGTCAACGATTGCTTTAGGTCACGGTTCATCCGTTCCACAACACTATTGCCCTCAGGCCGGTATGGAGACGAAAATTTGACTTGGACCCCCAAACTTCTCATTGCCTCTTTGTAAGCCTTAGAGGCGAACGCCGGGCCTTGATCAGAGTGAAGGGTACCACACGCAAAACTCCCTATAAAGACACGCAATGCTTTGATGACAGTCCTGGCATCAGCACTCCTTTGTGGCCACACCCACAGAAAACGTGTGCACGAATCCACTGCAACCAAGATGTACTTGTACGCAGTATCAGAGGTAAAAGGACCGCAGTGATCTAAATAAACACACGCTAGTGGTTGATTAGATATATGCAGTTGCGTTGGAGGTGGACGCGCAACAGAAGAAGGTTTGATCTGCTGGCAAATGTCACAATTAAGCACCTAAGCCCGCGTCAGTTGCTGACACTCCAGCATGCGCAGACGCAATACCTTCGTGGGCAGCTGTTATCAAATCTGGTCTGCAGTCCGCGTTGGGAATCAATCTATCACCAACGTCGTTAATCTTCACTAATGGGACTTTATCAGGACTTAAGTGATAATGGTATCGAGAAGGGAAACCTCTAGGGAAGTTTGTCCCTGTCTCAGAGGCAGCAATAGCTGCCAAGATGTCAGCATCTATCTTAGATTTTGATCTTGTAACTGCTGCTACTAAATATGTCGCCACTGCTGTTTTAGCTGCCTCGTCAGCCAAACTGTTACCGACAGCATGGACACCAACTCGTTGGTGACCAAGAGTGTGAATTATATCCACAAGTGGCAGACTCCCTTTGAGTTCCGACACTCGAGCCAAAGCGTTTTATGTTTCACCGCGCTACCTTTGGAATCATGAAATCCATTCATAATCCAAAAAAGCAAATTGTCGTTTTAAGATTGAACACAATAGTAAGAGTCACTCACTATAAGAGTAGTGACTCTGTGATCAGCAAACTCAAGTGCAAGCACCAGAGCACGAAGCTCCGCCAGTTGCGCGGTACAATCACCCAATGACTGCGTATGCACTGCATCAGATTTGAACTCTCCATTCACGAAAGTACCGACTACAATTGCGCAAGCCGCTGAATAAGCGTGCCTTGATCCAGTTGCGGGTTGCGCCGACCCGTCAGTGTATATGACACAATGGTATTCCTCGATGGGGCGCAATGACTGAGGAGCAGGATGAACGAATTCATACTCCAAACTTTCTTGAGTCTGCAACGCCGCGTCAAAGATGTATTCGACGTCAGGCGAAGCTAAGGAGGTCACCTATGGTATCCACCTTGGATGCAAAGCCTTAGAATTTGGTACACTAGCTTTAGTGACTGCTTCGAGAGCAGGAAACGGTGTTACCACCAGCATGCGTTTTCCCTGTGATAGTGCTCGTTCTTTCAGTATCGCCATCTGAACTGCTGTTAAGACTTTTTCAACAGTGGAAAATCGCAGCTCAGCCGAAGTGTACAGATGAGATTTGTAAGCAATGGGGACTGTGTCACCCTCATTGAACGTTAAGTACGTGAAACCTTCCGCGCCTGGAACAATTCTAATGACCAGGTTGGTGTGGTTGTCACGTGTTTTTAGATATTTAGCTGTAAGAAGATCAGTTTGCAAAGTATACAATGCCAACGAGTGCTCTGGCAGCCAGCAAGATCTAGTATAAGTTGGTTGTATCAAGGCATAAAGCGTCTTGATACGCTGGGCATAATCAGGAATATAGGATCGACCGAAATTCAGAAAACCCAGCAAGGATTGTAGTTTTTTCAGTGTCGTAGGGATACGAAGGTTTGCGCATTTCTCAAGGAACTGCGGTGCCAAGCCTCGACCTTCATTATTGAGTTCGTACCCCAAGAACAACACTGTAAATTCAGCAATGTGTGACTTCTTAAAGTTAAACTTGTAACCGAAGCCCGCAAACATAGTCACTATGTTATCCACACGAGCAAGGTGTGGAAGCAACTCGTCGTCTGTCAGATAGAGGTCATCAACATACGAGTATGCTTCCGGGTCTACCATCTCCAAGAGAGAGACCACGCGAGCGGCAAAAACTCCAGGGCTATTTTTATAGCCCATCGGGAGCCTCTTGAACAATTTTTGTTTGCCACCCGAGGTGAATGCTGTCCACTCATAACTAAGAGGGGCCAGGTTATGGCAATAAAAGCCATTTGATAAGTCGAGCGTAGTTTTGAAACGTTTTCTCACAAGACTATCTACGAGAGCCGAACTATGAGTATTTTGTACCGCAAACGTCCGGCAATGCGAGTTTAAATGCCGGTAATCCAAAACTAGGCGGTACGACCCGTCAGGCTTCGTTACAGTGAATAAAGGATTATTCATGAGTAGGGCTCCCGGTTTTCCGTATTTACGGATTTATACATATAAATACAGACGGAAATCGATATTTCCTTTGTCTGTATTTATATTTATAAACGGTAAAATACGAGTAAATGTTGCCGCGCTAGTCTCCCGCCTCCCGATTCCTGCAAGCAAAAACCCGATGCCTCTGGGTTTGAGCTGACAAGGCAGTATTGTGTAACGTGCTAATTCTTCCAGCAATAGTCGGAGTGGCGATGCAGGGACTCTAGAAGGGGTGAAAAACCAACAAAGCCTCATTACTACTGGTGAGGGGCATGCTTTTGTTTTTGATAAAGCCTCTAGCTGTTTGAACGTGAGTTTCTAATGCTATTACTTCTCAAAGGTTAAATGCTTTTTTCAGCCAGGCACAGCTCCGTACTATACTTCATGTGGTTTAAGCATTAGAAAAATGTCGTAGCACTCTGTGTGTTATGAATTAACTTTTCCTATTAGTCAGGACGCGTAAAATAGATAGAAAAAAGTCTGCAATTATATGTGTGTGCCTCATGGGCGTAGGAAGTGTGGGGGACGCGGGGGATATATCCCCCCCCAGATTTTGGAGTGGGGGGACAAGGGTGGGGGGACGAGGGGACAAAAGAATTTCCCCTCTCCCTGCTGTTATCGCAGGGCCATTAGCACGCGAAAGCGCTACCTAATGGCCCTGCACTTGACCTGCCTGGAGTCAGAGGCCACCCGCCCTCTGCCTTTTGTTATGCTGCAGGAAGGCTCAGCCGTTCTGGGAAGGGCAGAGAACGAAGAAAAAATAAACGCTGTCTCTTTTCCTTCATGGCAAGGACCGTGTCCACTACTCCTGATCTGCCTCTGGCGGCTGCCCTCCTCTCTTTATTCCTCCATCTCTTTCTGTCTCTGTCTCGCTCCTGCTTACGTGCTGATTTCAAGAGGCAGCTCTTAAGGTACTCTCTCTTGCCTCTCCTTTTCTTTATTTGTTCCCCTGTGAAATTGATCCAAAAAAGGCTGAACACTTTGGCTGTAAATGTCCTCATTTTCTGACCGTTTTCTATTGAAAAGAAAAACCTCGGAATGGAGAGAAAAAATAGTTAAATACCTAAATAAAGCAATACAGAGTGGACAGCAGACAGGTCAGACTGTTATTTACACCCACACACATTAGCGCCACTTTACAGAGTTTGCCAGTGAAAGCGCTACTTTCTTTTTATCTTCTTTCTTTGAACAACAATGTTTTCCCAGGGTGGGTAAGTGCGCCATTCCTAAAGGGACTGCAATACCTGGTTGATGGGTAGAGTGGAAACGTTTAATATGATCGTTTTCAACTTTTTAATTATTTTAGCTTATAAAATGCGGCTCTGTGTTTGGGGATGTGGTCTTTTTTAAACCAAACTGCATACATTTTGAAAGGATATAAGCAATGGACATTGAAAGGGTCCCTTCCTGGTCCTGTAGCCATGTCTTGAACTTTTCAGGCAAAATCACTTACTGATTTCTGAATAATGAGTTTAAAACCGTTAAGGTAACCATGTTTTTTTCTGATTACAGTTCACATGCTTTGCTTATTCTTGCATTCCCTATGAGTGTTTGCTTTTTCCAGGGTGTTATTCATTTTTTTTAAGACCGCATTTTACTGTTGTCTAGTGCATAATTTGAATTTAGTCGCAGCACAATTGAGTTGTGCTGAAGGCAGTGCGAGTTTCTCTCAGTGGGGCAGTATGGTGTAAATAAATGTGGAAAAATACTAGCTGTAGCGTCGCCTTTTGCTTGTGGCAAAAATAAATATGGATAAATACAGAAAAAAAGCCCAAAAAATAAATATGGATAAATACAGACGGAAATGGCAAAAAAATAAATACCATAAAACCGGGAGCCCTATTCATGGGTGACACACATGTCTCAATCACTCCCTGATATTCCAATTGTTCAAGGATGGACGCGACGTGAGGTCTAGCCTCGCGACGCATGGGATACTGGGGTTGAGGCTGGGGATCGGATCGCAATGGAATCTCGTGATTGGGAGAACATTTGTCCCAACCAACCTGATTACGATATAACGCAGGCGCAAGCATCTGCGCCCACTCCCCGGCTAACCTAGTAGACTCCTCCGTGGGCACTGCGTGCCCAAAGGAAGGAAGTATAACTTCCTCTCCCCTAGGGGCATCCAAAATGAAAGCCGGAGGCCAATCTTTCTCCGCCAAAAGAATATCATATGTGGTGGTAAGATTATCCCAAAAAAACACTTTAATTTTGCGTTGTATGTCACCCTCAATATTAAGGACTATTTCAAATAATCTTTCCGGGGGGGCTACGCGAGTATCAGCAGTTTCAACTGTCATATAAATGTCAGTTGCTGTCGCCTCCAGAAATGGACGCAATGCTTCCCGCACTACTGTAACTTCCGCCGCGCTGTCTAGCAGTGTTAGTGCCCATGTCAGGTTCCGAAGCTGTGTCCTGACCATCTGAGGCATATCTCGCGGAGATAGCAGCAACTTTCTTTTTCTGAAACGGTGGACGTGGTCTGGCAGCGTCTTCCTGCTTGCCTTTACCGTCAGTCTGGCGGGGCTGGTCTCGACCTTGAGCACCCCGTCCTCTCCCACGGTCTCCACCACCAGAGTGCGAAGTCGATGTTTCCTGTGAAGAACGAGGAGAGCGTTGTTCAGAAGCCTGAAATCTATCAGGTGACTTTATACGAGTACGATCACGCAAATCATAAGTGCGTTCACTATACGACTGTACGGGTGAGGCAGGACGAGAAACCTGTTTCTGTTGCTGCTTCTCTTGTTTTTTGGCATGCCAACTTTGTTTAGGAAAGTTGGGCTTTTCGTCTTTTGTAGACGAACTCACCTTAGTTTGCTGCACTACATCAGGAATTTTGATGGTGGGTTTCACGCCTAAGGCACTACGTCCAGCCATCCTATAGGCTTTCGCAATAATTTTGGCGAATTCCCTTGGCTTATCGGCATCAGCCACAAGCTCCAGCATATTACCAACTTGGAACTGCATGGCATCTCCTTTGAGGTTGCCCATTACCATGGAACAAACCACATCGAAACTGTCGACAAGCCGTAATCCCAACTCAATAGCTGCCTCCGCACCATGACTTTCTTGAACTTTCTTGATGACGGAGGGTAGTACAGCCATAGACGGAGTGCCGTAGCACTTCGAATATGTCGCAGCAAAGACCTTGCCCCAATTGTCACAATCAACAAGTTCAGGGACCAGGTCCTTCGGCAAAGTAATGGTGAGTATCCTGTGTTTATCCACAGGTGTAGTGTTTGGCAACACGGCTTCTAATTGATCAAATCTTTCCGCAAGCCAGTAAGGAAATTCATCCTTACTGAGGGGGCGCTTGCCGACGACCGCGTTAACCATAACAGGGCTAATCACCACCGCGTGATGGTGATCCGCCCCGTGTCCAGCAACCGCAGGTGCTCCCACCTGAACTGTGCGTGACACATACTGCACTAAAGCCCTATGGACCGTAATCAGGGCTGTGTGTAGCTTTCGTAAATCACCCACTGCCACCGTCATGTAGCGTGGGTGTGGAGTATATCCGGCCAGTACCGGCCATGTAGCCCCTGCAATTGACAACGGGCCCATTCTCGCCGATACGACCTCATGGGGGAGGGCGCCATTAAACCGATATGGGGCATAAGCCGCAGGTACAGCCGAGGCTGTATATTCGTGGAACAAATTATCGTCTGTATCCACCTCCTCAAAGGTCACCCATGAGTAAAACAACTCATATGGGTAGGTGGTATCAGCACTGACCACAAAGACTACGCCATCCCGTCATCAGTTACCCCATACGCCCTCAAATGAGCGCGCAGAGGAACCCTACTATGAGCGGGAATATTAACCGCCATAAGGACACCTTAAAGAGTAACAACGATATTCACAGTAGCACTTGGGCTCAAAAATTTTAACCTTTTTAATTTTCAAGCTTGATAGAACCTTTAGTCTAAACCTAGGTAGGTTAAACCGTCACTCAAGTTTTCCGGAAACGAGAGTGAGGGTAGTTGTGGACTAAACACTAGTACTACTAAAGCATCTCAGATCTTAAGACCAAACGTTAGGTGCGCCATGTTGCAGGGATTCTGCTTTTGCACAGAACTATGCGCAGGAGACCAGGACCTCAGAGAATTGTGGTGTACCAGAAAACTCCCCTCAGAACCCAGAACCCCTTATCCGACTAGCTTAGTATCCCATTCGTTAACCTAGATCTAGCTAGGTGGTCCCAATGTATAGACAAACCAGAACAAGCGACTTAGATATTTCTCAGGAGTGGTGGGAATCCGAAATACCTGTTCGTACTTATTTGTTAGTCCACAACTTAATAATACAGACACGGTAAAGTTTAAAGAGTTTATTGTATAAACCTCGCGTCCTAAGATGCAGTACTTTGGCGAACACTAGCAGACTAACAGTACAGATCAGAACCATAAGCATTATTACAATACCATATAAAATGAAAGGAGCAATCATACTAATAATGACAGTGGTATACAGCCACACTCCTTTCACTAGAATCTAATACATTATTATTATTAGACTATTAGAAGGTCTCTCAGGCTAACAGGGGGGACCCCATACCGTATAGATCAGCTTAGTAGAATCACATCAAAGGATCAGCTCTCGCATGCATCAGCTCTTCTGTCCGAATGAATGTAAAACCAAACTGTTCTGCAATATTAAAGACGCTTGTCCTTCGGATATTGGCAGCTGTATGCATGATATGTCTAACAAGTGGTACGATCAATCTAAACACAACACTCTGTACCTTCTAGTGACCCAGACGCGTTCTTTGCATGATGTACAGACCAAGGGCACATTTCACGGTTAAGAATGTGAAACAACAGTTTGTTATCCTATAAGGCAAAGTCGAGTCAGCATTTCTAAAATGAATAACACATAACAACAGTGTCGTGTGCAGCGCAGCAGAAACAACAAGCTTGCTTGCTAACAATGATCTCGTTTATGCTAACTTAGTGTTGTAAATAGGGCGTGGCTTAATCCATCTCACACTCCTTAGTGCCCGCCTGTGAGAAATTGCCTCTTTCTGCATGGTAGCCCCCACGTTTTGCTGAACTGCTGATGTGCTTTGACTGAGTGTGCCCTGGGCACCTGCCAATCAGGTACCCAGGGCCTATGTTCATGACCTAAAACTGCATTAAAAACAAAACTTAATTGGCATCTATGGCCACAGGTCAGCCCCTGGTAAATGGTACTACAGGTACCCAGGGCACTGTGATCAGGGAAGGCCTCTAATGGCTGCAGCACTTATTGTGCCACCCTTAGAGGTCCTGTACATTTACACTCACACACTTCCTTTGCAGGCTGCGTGTCTTAGTGCTGAACAATGTGAAGAGTCGACATGGAACACATCCCTGTGTGCCATGCCTAAAACTCACTGCCCTAGCATAGTTCAGCCACCGCATTAGCTGGGTGCATTATACCAGTGGTGAGGGTACAGGTGCATGAGCCCTGTACCCCTACAGTGTATAGATCAATTCTTAGACATAGTAAGTGCAGCAATGCCATTAAGAGAATATGGTGCTGGGTATTTGTCATTATGAACTCCGCAGCACCATAATGGCTTTACTGAAAACTGGAAAGTTTGGTATCAAACTTCTCAGGACATTAAACCCACACTGATGCCAGTGTGGGATTAAATGAAAATTGCACTCAGAGGGAATCTTAGAGATGCCTCCTGATGAAACGACCAGCCTTAGGTGGGTTCCCTGACTGGTGCACATCAGCCTGCCACCACGAGACATATTTCTAGACCCCTGGTGTGGAAGCCTTCACTCCCTGAGCCCAGCAACAAGGTCTTTCCTGGGTGGAGGTGGCAACATCTCCCCCAGACCAGGAACAGCCATCTATTGCACAGGAGCTTCAAAGGCCTTGCCGCCTTTGTAATGCAACCCCCAGCCTCTCCTGCTATCAGGAGCAGGCCCCCTTCCTGTCTCCCCTCCTTCTCGGCGGGAAGACAGGCGGGAAAAATTAGCACAGCCCTGAAGGTGTACCTACCTCTGCCAACCGCACCCCTCCGATAGGGGAGGGGAAGTGAAGCCCACTCTTTAGTGCTCGCCTGTTATAAATTGCCCTCTTTCTTCATGGTAGCCCCCACGTTTTGCTGAACTGCTGATGTGCTTTGACTGAGTGTGTCCTGAGCACCTGCCAATCACGTACCCAGGGCCTATGTTCTTTACCTAAAACTGCATAGAAAACAAAACTCAATTGGCATCTATGGCCACAGGTCAGCCCCTGGTAAATGGTACCACAGGTACCCAGGGCACTGTGATCAGGGAAGGCCTCTAATGCTGCAGCACTTATTGTGCCACCCTTAGAGGTCCTGTACATTTACACCCACACACTTCCTTTGCAGGCTGCGTGTCTTGGTGCAGAACAAAGTGAAGAGTTGACATGGCACACATCCCTATGTGGCATGCCTACAACCCACTGCCCTGGCAGAGATCAGTCAGCCCTCTAGCTGGGTACCCTATACCAGTGGTGAGGGTACAGGTGCATGAGCCCTGTACCCCTACATTGTCTAAGTCTATTCTTAGACATTTTAAGTGCAGTGCTGCCATTAAGAGTATATGGTGCTGGGAGCTTGTCATTACAAACTCCTCAGCACCATAATGACTACACTGAAAACTGAGATGTTTGGTATCAAACTTCTCAGCACATTAAACCCACACTGATGCCAGTGAGGGCTTGAATGAAAAAAGCACACAGAGGGCATCTGAGAGATAGCCCCTGAAAAATGACCTGCCATTAGTGTCCAAGCTGAGTGGCTGCTTTCAGCTGCCACCACCAGACATGTTTCTAGACCCCTGGGTTGAGAGCCTGCTGCTCTCTGGGGCCTGAAACAATGCACATCCTGTGACGAGGTGCCAAGGCTCCTCCGCCAGGATGGGAAGGGTCCACGAAGGGGAAGCTTCAAAGGCTTGCCGCCTTTGTGAGTTTTCCCCCCAAGCCACTTGCTGCTTTAAGCAACTGGTCCCCACTGGTTCTGACCCCCACTTTGGACGGATGAAATAGCGGGAAAAACAAGTGAGGAAGAGAGGTGTGGCCACCTCTGCCAACTCCACCCATCAGGTGGGGAGGCGAAGTGAAGCACAACTCTCAGTCCCCGCCATCTTGCAGATGGGGGACCCAGCCAACCACAGAAAGGCTTATGCCCCCCTCCCACTGGAGGGTGGCATAATAGGGGGGCGTACCCACCACAGGGAAGGGACCCATTGGTCCCAACCTTTTACCTACCTGTAACACCCCTAAATCTAGTATTTAGTGGCACCCCTGAATCTTGCTTCTTCAGACAAGAAACTACAAGAAGAAATGAAGAAGAACCGAACACCCGTGCTGAAGCTAACAAGAGGAGGACGTCCACTGACTTGGCAGCAGCTCTACAAGCCTGTCCCCACCTCAAACCTGCTCGAGCGAAATCACGGTGTGTCCTGCAGCCAGCAACTTCAAGAAACCCAGAGGACCTGTCTGCCTTCAATCCCAATGACTCGGTCTCCTGTGAACACTGGATTTGTTCAAACAACAGACTCCAGCTCCGCAAGGATCCTGGGTCCGCACCACTTTGCACCCGACGCTCACGGCCCGAGTTCGAGTGGCCCAACACCAAGAGGAGGTCTCCCCGGTGATCCTGACCTGAGATCCGGTGACTGCTGACCTGTCTCAAGCCTCCAGCTGACGCCTGCAGCCTCAAACTGGAAGGTCCCCCCAACCGCGACCAGGAGCTGGTAAGATGAACCGACACTAAAAGGCACCCCTGCACCCAACACCACACGGCCATGGGTGGCCCAACCGACGGAGCCTACCGACTCCCCAACATACCTCTCCAAGTGGTGGTCGCACCCAGAGGACCTTCGTCCCCGAGCCTGCAGTGTGTTTGCAAACTGGAAACTCCACATTGAAAGCTACAGGGCACACAACGTTAAAACAGCACTCTGCACCTGGCCGCCCCAGTGCCTCTGAGGGTGCATCTTTTGTGCTGGCCTAAACCCCCCTTTGCCCTGAGCTTAAGTCCAGGAGCTTTGCTCCCACAACACACTGGCCTGCTCGTCAGCAGCCACCAACTGGAGGCCCCCTATCCCCCATTGGATAACATTGGGCCTCAGCACTTTGCCGCCCTAGTGCTGCTGAGGGTTTAACAAGAGTGCATCCTTGACCCTGGGGGACCCCTGAGTCTAACCCCAGAATACCAACTCCCACAACAAAGTACTTACTTTTGAACCGATAACACTATTTTCCTCCATAGGAAAACATTGACTGTTTTTCTATGTGAAGTTTTTAACTGTGGAGTTGGAAAATCTATGAAAACCTTTTACAACTGTACTAAATAACAAAAACGCTTTTACTCACCTATTTACAGGAAATGTCCCAGTGCAGTATCCAGGTATACTGCACTGTGTAAGAAAAGTAATCTACTGGTCATTTCACTAAAAATTCTATACAAAGTATATGTACTGTATTCTGAAAAACATGGCAATATCAGTAACACTACTGTAATCAAATCAAAGTACATTTACAATTGCGATCCAAACTGTGTTACAACTACATTATTACTATAAAGTATTTATTGCTTACCTGTGCCAGATTTGCTTGGTTCGAGAAAATAAAATAACTAAAAGAATATTTTTATGCAAAAACAATTGGTCTGAAAGTCAGTCTTTGAGTGTGTGAAAACATTTGCTGACTGAGTGTGTACAACAAATGCTTAACACTGTCCTCTGATTAAATCTTACTGCTCGACCACACTACCACAAATAGAGAGTGAGGTGCTACCTACTTTACCTCGAGAAAGCAAAAGACACACAATTGATGGATGGAATACAGAACAAATCAAAACATTCACCCCCAGTCAAGAGATCTGGGTTAAATCCATCATTTTTTTGCTCACTATGCCACCCCAGTTTAGACCTGGCCATATGCAAATCAGTCTTGACCCTGTGCCTCATGGGAACAGTCCAGCCCGAACTGCCAAGCTAGGTCCTCCCTGGACCGGAAACAAGCATCCTAGGACCGGTTTCGGGGTTTCACCCCTCTTCAGCCAGGATATCTTGAATCCAGTGGCACAGTGAGCCCGGGACCTACGTCTAGGCATACCCGGCGCACTTAGGACGAGAAAGTAAAAGACACACATTTAATGGACGGAATGCAGATCAAACAGATTCTGTGGCACCAAGGTTAAGCAAGACTGTCCAAAGTATAGAATGGTCAACGAGATCAAGAGCACTAATGAGGTCTGCAAAACATAAATACAGGCTCCCTTGTTTTGCACACGTATTTACCTATTAAAAGCTCTAAATTAATACATTGCTCTGTTGTTCCTAGCCCTCTTCTAAAACCATACTGCGCGGATGATAAAATCTCATTCTCGGGGGGAGGAGCCAAGATGGCGACCGGGACGGCAGCGTAGGCTCCCGGCTCCGTGAACCTCCACATCCCGCACAGATATCCTGCATGTGATCCTCAGCCTGCGCTACATGCCCGTGTTGGTGATCGAGAGCGGCAACCGATCGTGTGATCCTGAAGCTTCCAGCAGCGGTACCGCCCGAGAAATGCTTATTTGAAGTTGGCGGCCTGTGCAGCCCTGGGGCCGGGACCTCGGGTGGACAACATGGCCGGGTGGCAGTTCAACAACAGCGGCCATTGGTGACCGGGTGGAGTCGGACTGCCGAAGCGGCGCGAATATTGGCCTGAATCTCGCAGTGGTCGCTCCTATCACCGAGAGTAGCGTGACGGGTGCATACCCGGGGTGACGATTCCAGGGGTTTATCGGCGATCGCCTGGGCCCTCGCCAGTGAACTGATCGGACGCGGCCTGTGGCTCGTCCCGATTTGCGCGGGCTGCTCCCGGTTTTCGCGGACACTGGCCCAGGGGGAGAACGACTGTTGCCTGTGGCCGCACACTGTATACACATTTGGCCTGCCTCCGGACCTTTGTTTGCAGGGATATGGAACTTGCTGCGCCCGTGCCTGAGACCCGGTCCCCATCTGGGATGGCCCTGCCCTGCGGCCATCTTGATGGGATGGACTCTGTCATCCTGTACACTGGGTCACAGCAAGATTGGTAGTGTGTGGCGCAAAGGAGCGTGGCGGAGCGAGCGCGGGGGACCGTGCTGGGGTACGGTGACCTTCTAGATGCTCTCGGAGCCCTTCATTCCACCCTGGTCCACGGCGCCCTGGTATTGGGGAGGAAGCTGGATGGTATTGCGTCAGCGTCGGAAAAGTTGCGGTCTGCCTGTCCCCAGGTACATAAGGCTCTGTCTCACCTTCCACAGGAGGAAAGTACCGTGACCGCCTCTGTGGATAAGGGACGGATGGAAACTTTGGACACTGTGGCAGCGTGTGGTCGGCTGGCTGTGGGGTCGGTCTGTTTCGGAGGTTTTGGACTTGAGCAGACGGTGGTGACTTTGTCCCATGCGCGGCCTCCGGCGACCCAGGCAATCTTCACGCAACGATCGCCTGCTCTGGCCGATTTCTCCTTCCTGGACCTTGTGTGCGGCGCGGGCCCTGGGGCAGTACTGGGAAAGGTGATCTTCCATGACGATGACTGTGCTGATGTTTCGAAACGTCCTCCCCACATGTGTGTGTCCCTTCCTAGTCTTCTCTGGACGCTCCTCTTCCTTGTAACTTTGGACATGATGGTGGGTCGATGGGTATGTACTGGAGGATTCGCAAAGAGTGGCCAAGGATAAGGTTGATCCTTCCGAGGTGGTCAATTAATAGGCGGGCGGGCTGGGGGGTTGTGTGCTTTCACGACGTACCTAATAGTGTAGCCAGTGCATAATGCTCCCCATTTCTCTTAGATGTGGCCGAATTTTTGCTGTTTACTGTTTGCGCTGGGGAGGAATATATTGTGCGGGAGGGAGAAGCCGGGGGCATGGTTGAAGGCCCTCCTCCAGTTTATTATTTCTCTCTCCCCCTTTTCTGTTAGGGGGGGTTTCCTCTCTTTCCCCTTTTTCTTTGTTTCTTCTATATTTCGGGTCTGGTTCTGGGGCGACAGGCACGCTGCGGGGGGGGGGGCGTAGTCATCTGCAGAGGTGCAGGGTGGGGGGGTGGGGGAGGGGCTTCTTTAGTCCTTTACTTTGTTTCTATGGCCTCCTTTTTCTTTTCTTACTCTTCTTTGTCTTTTTCTGGGGTCAGTGCGGTAGGTGTCCTTCGTGGCCAATCATTGTTTTTTCATTTGTGCCTCATTTCAGTGGGGTTTTCTGGGTCCTAGGGCAGGAGACTGCAGGCGCACACGGCTCGTGATATTCCTCCACATCCTGAACCTTCTGTTTCTGCGCCAGTGACTTTATAGCTTGCCATTTATTGTTGACGTTCATTATTCTGCCTGCCTTTTTCGCTGCTGAGAACTTGATTGGCACCTGATCCTTCTATCCCTTATTGTAAAATGAAAACCTTTTATATCCTGGTTCCCCTCTTGGGCTATTCGGTGGACAAGAGAATACTAGCATGGAAAATCTGCTTCCCGAGGTGCTACATGTGATTAAAATCTGTTTGCTGTTGTTTTCATTGCTTAGCGGCCGGCCCCGAGGGTTGTAGGCCCATACTTGTCTTTATTTGCAATGTCAATAAAAGTTTTCCCAAAAAAAAAAAAAAAAAAAAAAAAAATCTCATTCTCGGTGACCCACTCCTCCAGTCTTACCAATAAAACTCTGCTCATCACTTTTTTTTATTTTTAATAAACTTCTTATTATGGTTGTCGTCAGGGCACAAATAAATCGGGTATTTTGTCCAAATATTGAGAGCATTATATCCAAACATCTGTCATTTTACGATAATTGGCGTATGAGTATTACACATATCACAACAAAAGACAACAGTCCATGTATTACATTCCCAACTCCCCGTCATTTTCATTGTCAGATTCCCCCTCCGCCCTTATTTCTGGTGTGTCACAGATGTATCCCCTGTACTTATTCCAAGCCCCCCAAACCTTGCTCCATTTCTTAGGGCAGCCTCGATTGATAAATACTGCTTTTTCGGCCACCATGGCAGCATCAAGATCCCCACACCAGGCGGTGAGCGATGGCGACTCTCTTACACCCCACTTTTGTGCGAGGTTGCGCTTCGCCATCATTATCCCCAGTGTGGCCCATTCCTGTGATGGGCGTGAAAGATCGTTCGGCTCCCATACATTTAGTATACATCTCCTAGGTTCGGGAACTAATGACACCTCCACCGTCTGTGATATGGTCCTCATCACTTTTACCCAGTACTCCATTATCCTGGGGCATTCCCACACAGTATGAAAGAAAGTACCCTCCTCCCCACATCGCCTCAAGCAGTACAGGTGCGGTGCTGACCCTATTTTGTGGAGAGTGTATCTTGTGTAATAGGTTCTATGTAAAATTTTGAGCTGCATTAGTTTAAGTCTCGAGGGTATCTCCACCTCCCGCGGAGAGGCCAACACCTCCCGCCATTCGGAGTCTTCGAAAACACCCACATCCCGGGACCATTTTTCCCTGAGGGCCACGTGAGGGTCCGGTAAATTGTTCACTAGTTTTCGGTATGTAAGGGAAGTGGCCCGCTTATACATACAGTCTGTCAATAGCCTATCCTCCATAGGGGTAGCCTCGGGAACCTCTGTGCCAGGTGGCAGGGCCGCCTGCAACGCATGCCTTATCTGCAGGTATCTAAAGCTCTCAGAGGGCACCAGTTCATATTGCGCTTGAAGGTGTTCAAATGTAGTGACTCCCCCCTTATGCCACATATCGCCCACCGTTGATATTCCAACTGCGTCCCACTTGTCAAAGCCCTTGCAATGCCACAATTCACAGAGCCGCTGCGTAACCCACAAAGGGGTGAGTTGGGTTATCGTTCCCTTCCATCCTAATTTAGCATGTGCTTCATGCCGTAAGTTGACAGTCTGCCTTGTGGGTCCGAGTAGCACTGGTGTACGCTTCCTGTTATAAAGTGCAGACATCATGCCATCAACCCCAAGCCCATGTCTATCTGCCTTGAAAGCGGGATCCGCCTGTGGAGCGTGGAGCCACTGATTGATCACTCTCAATTGGGCCGCCCAGTAATACAGCTGTATGTCGGGCAGTGCGATGCCTTCGTCGTACCACCCTTTAGTTAGCTTGCGCTGTGCTATGCGTGCAGGTTATTTTCCCCACAGCAGCCCGGAAACCTGAGCCGCAATTTTTTTTAAATAAGTAGGTGGCACGGAGTACGGCGTATTTTCGTGTGCATACAAGAATCGAGGCAGCGCCATCATTTTAAAAAGCGCTGCCTTCCCCAACAGTGTCAGGGGCAGCGCCCCCCAATGAGTAGCATCTCTTTTTAAACGTTCCAGGGGAGGCATGAGATTTTTTTTAACAAATTTGTCAGGGTCCGCCGTGATGTAAATACCTAGATACTTGAATGCGTCCACCGAGACCTGCAGTGGGCAGTCCTCTGGAAGTTGCGGTGGCGGGCCCTGGAGCACAAAAAGTATCGACTTGGACCAATTTATAGTGTAGCCTGATGCCCGACCAAACTGGTCACATATATTTAGGAGTATCAGTATGGATCGCCTAGGAGAGGTCAAATAAAGTAAAACGTCATCCGCATACAGCGAGATGCGGTCTTCCTATTCTGCCGTCCAGCTCAGGCCTCGGATCATGGGCTTCCACTTGATCCATGCCGCTAGTGATTCCAGTACCAGCGCAAACAATAACAGCGACAGCGAGCAGCCTTGACGCGTGCCCCGGGACAGTGGGAAGTCATGGGATATATGCCCATTAGCCGCCAAGTGGGCCAGCAGCTTTGTGTAGAGAAGACGTACCCATGCACAGAACTTTGGGCCAAAGCCCAAATGCGCCAGTACCGCGAACAAGAAGGGCCATTCCACCATATCGGATGCCATACGGGCGTCCAATGACAGAATTACTACTGGCTCTTGAATATAAGGTATGCGGGCCATCAATCCGTGCAAACATCTCAAGTTCAGTGCTGTGTTCCTATTAGGCATAAATCTGGACTGGTCCGGGTGAACCAGGGTTGTGAGGTGTGGAGTAAGCCTGAGCGCAAGGACCTTTGCTAGTATTTTAGCTTCAGCATTGATTAAGGAAATGGGGCGGTATGAAGCACAGTCTTCCGGGGGGTTCCCGGGTTTCGGAATCGTCACCACTGTGGCCAGGCGCTGATCCTGCGGGAGTTCGCCTGTCTTCAGACTGTCGCAGCACATATTTAGCAGGTGTGGGGCCACTGTCCCCACCAGCCTTTTGTAAAGTTCCACGGGGATACCATTAGGTCCTAGTGCTTTCCCAGATTGTAAGGAGCCAATTGCCGCCTGTAGCTCGTCGGTCGTCAGGTCCGCCTCTAGTGTAAGGGCCATTTCCGGTGTACGTTTGGGCATTGCAATATCCTTGAAATAGGTCAATGCCTCTTCCACTGACATTTCCGACAGCGATGTGTACACCTGCTGGAAATGTTGTGCCAGCATGTGTACTATGGCACGTGGGTCTGTTTCTTTTAAATTATCTCTCGTTTGAAGCTGCGCTATCCACTTTCTGTCACGCTCCCTTTTATCGAGCCACGCCAGAAGCTTCCCGGCTTTATCGCCGGTCTCGTATATCTTATGTCTCGTAGCCGAAAGTCTGAGTTTAGTCACCTCCCCCAGATGGTCCCTATGCAGTTGCTGTTGAAGGCGTAAGTTTTGGGTCGTGGCGGGAGTTGGATTTTGAGAATGTTGAGCGTCAGCCTTCTGTAGTTCTGATTCTATAGCAGTGAGTTCCCGCTACTGTTCTCGCCTATATCCTGTTATAGAGGAGATGGCCTGCCCTCTGAGTACGGTCTTATAGGCCTCCCATAGGTTGGTCGGAGAGTGGACAGACGCAACATTTTCTTGGAAGTAGTGTTGTGTCGTGGTGAGCATAGATTTCATGATCTTGGGAACCCGTAAGTATCCAGGGGGTATGGGAAAATTTGCCGCCGTCCCCCCAGGTGATACGTGTACGTTAAGATAATTGGTGAATGGTCTGAAATACCTCTAGGTCGAATTTCAATTGTGTCCACATGTTTGAGGCTTTCTGGGGATGCGAGAAAGTAGTCTATTCTAGACAAGCTGTTATGTACCCCTGATTGAAAAGTAAATTGGCGTGCCATGGGATGTCGATGCCGCCAGACGTCTGTAAGCCCTAGTGCCTTCATAAGGCTCCCTAAGTGTGATACTCCCGAAGTCCGCCCGCTCACAGGGTGTCGGTCCACAGCCCCATCCACCACGGCATTAAAGTCTCCCCCAATCAGTAGTTCTCCCTCCGGGAGATCGAGGAGGAAGTCACTAAGGGCCAGAAGCGTAACTGCCAGTAGCGCCGGGGGAACATATACTGATACTATATTGATAGGGTGTCCTTCCCACTGACCCACCAGAGCCGCAAAGCGGCCGCCCGCGTCAGTCTTTGTTCTATGTATTATGAGTGGTGACTGTTTTCATACTAAAATACCCACCCCTCTGGACCCCGACGAGAACTCCGAGTGGGCAACCATCCTGCACCCACCTGTCTAACGCCCGACATGCAGTACCAATGAGGTGCGTCTCCTGTAACAGAACCACAGCCGGGGAACTTCGTTTAAGACATTGCAATACCAAACCTCTTTTAATTTGATCCCCGAGGCCGTGTACATTCCACGTAATTAGTGATAGGGACTTCACCTGTGTGGTAGAGATCCGCCCTCGCTCAGCTGGCTGCGAGTGTGGTGTCGCCATAATCGTTGGAATGTGTAATCATTAGAACGGATTCACATGAGCAGTGCCATTCCCAACCCTCATTTGAAAATGTGTCATACCTGAGTGCCTGCGCATAAAATGCTAACAAAAGAAAACCTAACCATAACAACGTACCCATACCCTCCACCCTCCACCCCCCTCCCTGCCTCCCTGCTAGACGGACTTAAATCTACCCGCCACCCCAACTTTGCAGAGCGCTTCATACCCAATCCCTGTATCAGTACTTGCGTTTCGGGGGTGAGAAGTCCGAGGAACGCCGTAGTCTATCCCCTCCTTGAAGACCATTGTTCTTTCAGACCTTACTGCAGCTGCCGTGCAGGTCCTACATGTGTGGATCCCGGCCCACCCTCCCATCAGATGTGGACGATCACAAGAATCGGATATCATCCGGTGGAGTGTCCATTACTTCGCTATTATCTCCCCTCTGATTCTGTCCTTGCCGATCTGCGTTATCCGTGTGAGCCATGGTCCCCTCTGTCAGTCCTCAACCTCCAACCTGTGCGTGTTGTCTTCTTTCCGCGCTCGTCCGTGATCCCTGGGGTCTTCCTCCACACGTCGCTACTGCTGGTGCCTCTCCGACCGCTTGTGTCCGTCCATTCGCCGCCACCCCTCGAGCCAGTCATGGCCTCTTCAGGATGATCAAAAAACAAGTTTTTCCATCGGCTCGACTCGCAGCTGCGCTGGGAATAGCATGGAATAGGTCATTTCTCTGCGCCAAAGATCCTTTTTGATCTCCAAGAAGCTCCTGCGACGTTTGGTAACTGCAGCTGTGAAGTCCGGAAAAAAGGAGACCACAGAGTTTTGGATGAGAAGCGGCGGGGCCACTCTCGCTGTTTGCAGTATGGCATCCCGGTCACGGAAATTGAAAATTCGGGCCAGTACAGGCCTGGGAGGCACCCCTGGCTTAGGCCTGCCGCCTGGCACCCTGTGCACCCTTTCAACTGAGAAAAAGATGGATAGCCCCCTCGGCTGGAGTCTTGTCTTAATGAGTTCCTCAACATATAGGTCCATGGCCAGGCCCCCCTCACTCTCGGGAATGCCCGTAATTCGGACGTTATTTCGGCGAGAGCGCCCTTCCTGGTCGTCCAGCTTCGCCGCCATTATATTATTTTCGGCCTTCAGGTGGTTAACTTTTTGAAGCAATGAGTGAGAGTGGCCATAATGTCATTGAGCGTTACTTTATTCTCTCCCCCGTTGTCCGGCGCTTTTTCTTGCGAGTCTCTGAGGTCCGGCAGGGCCGGTGATTCCTTTGCGTAGGCATATTTGTCCAGTTTGCCCTGGGTGTTCGCGCGCGGGCCCCTGCCCCCCATATTTGCTTGGGGAACTCTACCTCGGTCGGTAGTCGCCGCCGCCAGCCGCAGGGTTTTTCCTTCCCCGCGCGGCCTGTCGGGTTTCCCGCTGTGGAGTCACCTGATATGCGTTGAGGCAGAGGGCCACACCGTCCACAAACACGCGGGTCCCGGGGGCCACCACACTCAGCCGATCGATCACCACCAGCCACCCCTGGTATGTAAGCAGTCCGCACATAGGTAGCAATGAGCCCATCCAATAATCCCCAGTGCAGTGGGGCAGGTCTACAACCGGCTCCAGGTGCCAATTTGGTCAGCTCCTCCAGGCGCCAGCGTCCCCCAGCGTGGTTCTAGTAATGGCGGCGGAAGGCTGCCCTGGGCCGCACCGTTTTCACCTGGTGCTGTCGTTCAGAGCCCACGATCATTTGGGTGGCTCCCATTAGGAGGTTCAGGGTAGTTGGGGCTGTGTCCCTCAGAGAATGAGCATTTGCAGATGGAGCTCCCTGGTAGTGGAGGGCCTGGTCCCCGCCGGGCTCTCCAGTCCTCACCCAGCACTGGGCGGGCGTGCACACCTCTCCCCCGCGGTCCGCTCCTCACCGTCAGCTGTTCCCGGAGCTCGGACCAGAGTCGGTCCCGGGCGGGCAGTGACCCACCGCAGATTCCAGCAGCAGCCGGCAACAAGACCGCCTGGCTCCACAGCCGCGCCGCTGCTTGAACAATAGCCTGTGTCGCGGGGGGGGGGGGGGAGGGGGGAATCGGAGGGAGATCAGTTCGTCGTCCGCCGCCGTTAGTAGTGGCCGCTGAGTCCGCCGACGGCACCCCTCAAACCGACAGTCGAGCTCCGTCCACTGGCTCTGACATTCAGGTCAGTCCCCGGCTCCAACTGCACATCTAGGCCGCCCTACGTCTTCCGATTCTCACTGGCGCTACGGCGGCGGCTCACGCCCAGAGGGTACACCGATCGGGACTCCGGTGTTTCCGGTCCGAGTTGGTGGTCTTCAGGGTGCGATTTGTGCGCGGATTATGTGGCGGATTGTTCGGGGAAGCAACTCTGTCCCCGGAGCTCCTTTAGGCTGCGGCCATCGTGAACGGCAGCAAGCCACGCCCTGCTCATCACTTTTAACGATGAGTCTAGAAGTGAAATGGGGCGGCAATTTGTAGCCTCCGAATTATTCCCTTTTTAGGTCGAGCCTAGCGCAGCGCGTATTCGCTGCTCTAGGAGAGGGCATCTTGGAATCACTCCAGACTTTTAGAAAACACGGCCTCAAGCTTGCGAGAGAGAGCAGCGGCAGCGCGCAGGGTGCCATCTGTTTCCAATTAGCGTGGTCGCTTTCACTTTCGCGGCCGCGTGGCCCTTGTTTGTTGTTTCCGCCTGCTTGTTCTTTATTGCACTTCTTCGTCTGTACTCAGCTGGTTCCCTGGCTGCGGGTATGCCCAGAGCCACCAGAGATGGTTATCATAAACATTGCTGTAAAGTCAAGCATGTGGATTTATTTGAATTTACTTTTAAGGTGCTAAAACTAGAAATGGCTATCCAAGAGGCATGTCAGTTGTTATCAGAAAGCAAATTTTGTTTAAATCAAAGATCGAAGGCAGCACAGTTTTGATGTTTTTTTTCCTGGCCAAGAAGTTTTGGCTCATGATTCAGCTCAAATTGCAGCGAGCGCTTCATAGGCATCTGCTCACTAGCCGCTGGGGCTCAGATGTCTCCTTGGTGGATTCCCATCTGTCCTGTCACATAGAAGGCTCAGCCTCCACTCTCGTGCATGCCTGGACTGAGCCGTACTACCAAATAACAATGCTAGGTTTTGTTGTTCGGTTGCTTTGACGATGTGTTAAATATTGCTCAGGGTTCTCCTTAACAGAATGCTAGAATACTTTTAGGCCTTGGGAGAGCTGTTTGGTATTAATTGGGCATCAAAAGAATGTGGCATACCAGGGCATTTAGTATACATTCCAGTTGTACTTTTTCATCCCACATTTTGTAGCTGCTTGCAGGAGCGAGCCGCGGTGGCGCGCAGGGTGCCATCTGCTTTCAATTAGCGCAGTCGCTTTGGCGGCCACGTGGCCCTTGTTTATTGTTTCCTCCTGCTTGTGTATTCGCTGCTCGGCTCGTGCACAGCTTTTTGGCGGGATCTCCCTTATAATATATTTGATGGTGAGCGATTGCTTTGCACATCTCAAGTGCAGGGAGTTCCTGTTGTAGGAATGTACTTTTTCTATAGGTTGACAATAATACAGGCGCATCAGCTAAACTCCGGTCCCCCATGCTATCCTGGGCGCCTCGCTATTAGTGCCTGCGTATTTGGTTACAGTATGTAATAAGCTCTTAAACCGCACTATTAAAATAGACTGCCTTTTCAATTTAAAGGCGTCTTGAGCACAGCAGTCAATTACCCTAATGAAGATGCGTTATGTTTTCACTTTTTTATTAACGAAAGAGCTTGGCATTTTCATTAGATGTGATTAGGAAGCGCTGCACTAAAAGAGTGCGCACATGTTGGCGCTGCACAAAATGCACGTTTACACAAGGGAATTTAAGTGCAAGGCTCTTAAATGAATTGATCGCGAGCCTCTTGCGCTTCAAACAACCTCCTTGGGGTCATTAGTACGCAGTCAGATAAGAGCTGCACTGCACGAACATATATGGAATTTAAAACTTTTTCGTTGAAAGGGAATAAACTTGCAGATGTCTTTTTTTATGTGCATTTTGACTTGTATTAGTCGGTTTGGGCAACTATGTTCCCCTGTACCTGACACACCACCTGCAGCATATTTCAGCCGATCCTAGCCCATGTTTATAGCATGTGTCACTCATTCCTGGCTCACAGATGCATGTCACAAGGGGCTCTAAGATTCCAACAACTTCTGGGCTTCGGGCTCCCCTGTGCCTTAGGGGGCCGCCTACTTTTGCATATGTTATTTATTTTTTCACAAGCGGCTACTGCCTATTTGTTAACAGTAGTCCACTTATAAGGTCCCAAAGGCGAGACCTATTGGCTATGCCAATGCTTGTTTATAGATTGGGACAATAACATATTGACCCAATGTAGGTGGTGTGCCCTCAGTCACTGCTAGGTTCAAAACTCTATGAAAGTATGGGGCCCCATAGATCTGGTACTGTTTTATAAATATCTATAGGGACCCCGTCAGGGCCTGGGGCTTTTCCTCCATCACTACCATTTAATCCTGCCCTGACCTCATCGAGAGTAATGTTTAAGGATATTACTGGCCACTTACAATGTAGTGGACTGTGGGGGCTAAAAGCATCACAATCAGGTGGGTTAAAAATACCAGAGAAATGTAACACCCATTCTTCGCTGCTAACGTGAGACAATAATTCCAGGAAACAATAATTGTTTAGGAAAGGTGAATTAACAGTTTCCCTGAAAAGCTTATTATTGGTTGTATCCGCTGCCGCGGACAATTTGTCCCACGCTTGCTCTTGGAGCTCTCTTTTCCTCTTTGTGAAGACTAATTTATAGTTAAATCTTAAAGTCTTGATTAACTCTATATTCCTAGGTCTAGTACTGAGAGCCTGTTTTAGTTGCTTAGAAGCTTGAATACATGTATGCTTGAACCATCCCCTGTTTTGTATAGTTTTATCCCTATGAGGGGCTGTCAATATCTCTTCAATAGTGCTATGAATTTTACTAAAATTGGTTAGCAACAAGGTGGGGTTAACATCTGCATTAAGACAATACGAAATCTCTGTCCCACATTTTGTAACAATATAGTATAAAACTTTGTTCGAGTCTACCCCCTCCCACTTTATTTGGGTTCCATTTGGTCTAAACGGGTCAATGTTACCAATAACAGTTTGTAGAGATGCTAATTTGTTACCCCATACCAGTATTGGCATTATAATGCAGTTATGATCGCTTAGTAACAACTGTGCAATTCTTGGTGTAGGACACATTTGTACAATACTCGTAGAGATTAACACATGATCAATCACGGAGTTTGCATTCCTGCCAGTAAAGGTTGGTATCACATCACCGTTGGGATCGCATGCACATTGTAACAAGTCAAGGTCGTATTTTTGCCATCAATATATTTAAGGCTCCTCCATAGTTGTTGTGTGTAAAATGTATACAGTCATCCCCTGCATCGCTCTTGTACCCGCAGGATTTGGTCATAGATAATGGACATATTTTCCTATTAAAATCCCCAACCCATATAATTGCAAAATAAGTGTCCATCACTCCTATAACATTATCAAGCCCCTTTTGCAGTTCAAATTCTGCATTACTGTGGGTAGAATCAAAAATATTATTGTAGAAATTGACCAGAAGCATGTACTCCCGTCTTTACAACACAGCCACAAAATCTGTGAGTGTTCTCCTATTTTAAACACTCTTTTAACAACAACAGGGAGTTTATTTGACATAAGGATTAGGAGCCCACCTTTTGGCTCTACCTGCAGGGGAGGGTAGTGCCAATAAACCATATGAGGTAAACCCTTCAATATGCACTTGGTCAGCGCACCAAGTTTCTTGTAAACAGACTATATTGTGTTTATCAATGAAGTCTATCCAACCTAGTGAGTCTTTCTTACTTAATAGGCCAGCTATATTCCACGTGACTATTGTGTATCCATTTACTGGCAAAGTCCCTGTATTATCATCCAGGTGTTCACATATGATATCATCATCCCTCTTTGTTTGTGACGTCTCTTCATGAGAACTTATTACATGTAACGGGACAGTAGGCATAGTCACTAATGGTATTTACAACTCCAGCTCCCGTTAACCCTTCTCCATTGTGGCCAGACTCCACGTTGGGTGGACAGGCGACATTATGTCAGTTGTTTTCTTCCAGTGTACTCAGGGCTTAGTATCTATTAGGCACTGATAGTGAATATTGGGGCCCTACAGGGTTCAACCTAGGTAGCCCCCTATCAACTCTCCAATTGGTTATAGGTCCTAAATGTCTATTAAAAAATCCAAGGGGTAATAAGGACATATTGTGATCGCATAGTGGTGGAACAACTGCTCTTTCTAGAGTATTCTTTGCCCAACTGGGGCTTCTAAAATTAATGATAGTGCAGTCATCCCACTGGGTAGCCACAGTTCTTATCTAGCCAGTGGACCACTTTGTTTTTCAGGGTATGGTCCGATTCCCTTTGGTCCAGGTGTAACTGGGGCACATTAACCATGACTGCCATGTACAGACAGCATTTTGGGGGTAAATTTATATAGAAACCAGCTCTACTCTCAGTAACCTCCTTGATTAGTATAATTAGTAGTTGGCTGATTCTGCTCATATCTATCTCCTCTTGTAGGGTGTGGTTGATTAATCTGGAGTTGCCTTGATGGGAGATGAGTTCCCAACTCATTACAACCATCTTTACTCCCCGAAGTTACTCTTTCTTGGGATCCATAGCCTAAATTACTGCCAGTTGAAATACTTGTAACCTTAGTGGTGGCAGCTGTTACCTGGGGGGCTGTTCAATGGGGCTCCCCGTTGCAACACTCGCCCTTTCCCTTACACTATTACCTAGTTTACTTAGTATGCCATTAATCTTAACTATTTCTCCATTCAGGTTGTCTAGTGTGTTATAGAAGGGTTTTTAGCAAGTCTTCTATCTTTAATGCTACAAGACCTACAATTTGTGTGGCATGTGAGTTTATTGAGGACTCTTGTTCAGGAGGCACATCACAGGGCTGGACTATTATATTCTGCAGTGGTCCTTTATTGTTTTTATTACTGCCTTTACCTGGCATTTTTTGCAGCCTCTTTTTCTTTTTGGAGTGGGAGAACGGGTAGGGGAATGTAAACGTAATGTATCAGTCTGTATATGTGGTTCAGTACCAGGGTTAGCAATACTTTATGTTGTCTTTGGGGTGCCTGGTTGCTTGTTATAAGGAGATTCCCTTGAATGAGCATTCTCCTGCTGAGCTACTCCTCTAACTTCACTCTCCATCCCTTCTGTCACCATACCTGCTCCGAGAGATAGGCGGCGTTCCGCTCTGTCAATTTTGACATTAATTGCACTAACTGCGCGCACTGAGTAGGAGTCAATGGTAGTGCATGAGGGGGGGGGGAGGGTTGACCACTATTTTTTGCATTTTGCGCTTTGCCATTTCTATTGCTCCTTTTATACAATGACATACCCTCGTTTAGCTATAGAGAGAAGCGCACAATGGGAAAGTGCAAGGTGCAAGAAGCAAAAAGTGCATATGCAAGGTGCAGGGGCAAAGTGCCAAGTGCAATGACTTTAGGGGCTAGGGGTTTGGGATCAAAGTGCCTGGTGCAAAAACAGAGGGCTATGATCCACTAAACGAGCACGAGCTTTAAAAACCTCAGAATTTAAAAAGAAGTTATAAGAAGAACAGGTTAAAAAGGGCTAGGATCCACTAAACGAGCAAGAGCTTTAAAAACCTCAGAATTTAAAAAGAAGTTATAAGAAGAACAGGTTAAGAAAACAGCACTATTTGTCACTAAATGTTCACAACAGTTAAAGTTGAAATATTCAGTACAATATTAAAGTAAAGCACCATTTAGCTGAACCGTTAAAAAACTTAAAATTGCAATGTCCTGCTATTATCTCCCGCCACTTACAAGTCTTTTCTGCCACCAGGCAATGTGAAAAGTTCAGCAACAATCAGACAACCAGGTACAAAAAAGAAGAGTTAGTTGTACCAAAAATCTCACCGCCTTAGCTGTTCTTTTCGGTTCAGTTCAAGGTTTAGGAATGTTATCCAGCTTGTTCTCAGCAGTAATTTCAATGTTTGACCAATGTTCAAGACCTTCGGCCCCTGAGCAAACGGGGATAGCCCTTCCCTGCCTTAACCAGCCTGGCCCGGGCACAGCACTGCGGGAGCCGCAAGATGTTTATGTGCACCTCCGGCCGTGGGAAGGCAGTGACTGCGCCTCCTGGAGCAAAGGGTGCTGGGGCATGCAGTCCCTTGCTCCCCCTCCTCACGGTTGCCGGTGGTTTCCTGTGGCTGGCGTTGGCGGCCCCCACGCTGCGGGAGCCGCGAGATGATTATGTACGCCTCCAGGCGCGGGAAAAGAGTGACGGCGCCTCCTGGCGCAAAAGGTGCTGGGGCTTGCAGTCCCTTGCTCCCCCTCCTCACGGTTGCCGGTGGTTTCCTGTGGCTGGCATTGGCGGCCCCCGTGCTGCGGGAGCCGCAAGATGGTTATGTGCGCCTTCGGGCGCGGGAATGCATTGACGGCGCCTCCTGGCGCAAAGGGTGCTGGGGCTTGCAGTCCCTAGCTCCCCCTCCTCACGGTTGCCGGTGGTTTCCTGAGGCTAGCTTTGTCGGCCCCCAATAATGTATTCTTAAAAACCATTTTACTAAAATAGTTACCTCATTTTCATAAACTTTGGGGGTCTCTACTATGACATCTGTAAGTTTCAATTTCCTAACTATTTGTATTGCATAATTGCACCACAATCTATTCAGAACACATTTGCAATGAAAGGCAATAGAAGTGTTAGGCCTCATCATTAGTTACTTCACTTGTCTCTATGGCTGTATCATACCGGTCAACTTATAAAATCACTTCTCCGTGTTAGGAGGGGGAGGGGCCTGGTGCTGAGAGCTATCTAAGAGGCACTCTGCCCACCACCTCCCCACAAAAAAAGGGTCACTGAGGCTGTCGCTGATGTCTTGAGGTGTTTTTACACCTTTTATTGGACATTGGCTTCTTATAGCCTCCGAAAACGATCAGGAAATCCACTGAAAACAGTGGTTTTCAGCTCGTTCTCCCTGCTACCCTGTGCTTTCAACTCCTCACCAGGTGACCATGTGAAGGGATAGGGTTACCAGGCATCCCAGTTTTACCAGGACGGTCCCGGTTTTACAACAGCTGTCCTGGCAGATTTCAGGAAATTCCCGGTCATGTCCCCGTTTTTAGAGAGGGTCGACTGAAAACGGCAGGAAGTTCTTTTTTAGGTTTTATAAAGCAGGGATAGTTATCTGTTGTTTCAAGAAAGCAATTTAATTCACAGGCAAACTACTGGGTTTAAAAGTTGCATTATATTTATGTTCTTATTGCCTGTTCTGTAATTCTTTGCTGAGGAGCGCTGTCATTCTATGGGCTTGCTTGAAGTAAACTTGTAGTCCTTCTTCTATTTTAGTGAAATGTCCCAGTTTTTGGCTTTAAAATTCTGGTTACCATGTGAAGAAAGACGAATGCGTATGATACAAGGTGGCACCCTGTCAGTTGGCAGGTTTGGTACGTCACTTTATTCATCTAGTGAAATTTGCATATTCAGGTTTTTGTGTCTAAATCGGTAACAGTGTTATGTAGAGTGGTTATGACCAATGTTCCCTCTAATTTTTTTCCTCTGTGTGCGGCAGTGTAGGGTCTATGTGCGCTGCAGCCATGGCTATGTGTGCCAGGAACCAGACCGCGCTTGTGCGCAGCGCCAAATATCACTCCAAACTTTTGGTTACAAAACTGAAAAGACGGTGCATTTCCACACATGTTAGGGGGCTTTAGGCAGATTTGCAATTTAGATACACACGCCATGACAATAATGAAGTAATGGAGAAATTGGTAAGAGAGGGACAGAAAGAGAAAGGCATTCAGAGGATTTGCAAAGTCAATAGTAGGTATGATCAGGGCTTTAAGTGGGCCGGGTCTCACCAGTGCTGAGCATAAGCAGTTTTTTAAAGGGGGCCTCAAACCAGGTCTCTAGCGGGCTCTGTTTTGTGCCCTGGCACAGGTGGTCCATTTTTTTTCAGACTGCAGTGAGAGTAGGCACATCGATGTGCGCTGCTCACACTGCTCACTCCTCACTAGTAGAGAAGTTAGGGCATGGCGTCATGCCAGGTGAGCCTTGTAGGGGAAGGGAAATCCTTTAAAGAGAGTCATTTTCTCTCTGGGTTTCCCTTCTTTTTTTGAAACTCAGGCACAGCAACATTGTCGTGGTGTCACCAGGGCTTTAAGTTCAAGCTTTTTCAATATTATATACAAGCCATAGTTGCTGCTTATTTATCTTATGCAACTTACAACCATTGACAAAGCTAATAGTCCTGACTTGTAGGTATAATGTTACTACTTGTATCATATATCTGGATGCAATGACAGAAACAGCAAAATACAAGTTGGGCGGTGCACTATGCTAAAAGTACAGATTTTTAGCTTATGTGTCTTAAAGCAAAGCCCTTGATTACACTGGCCACCACCTTTGCAAGACCCCCCCACCCCCAGTTTCTTCATCCCACTTAAACCCCTGTGTATGATGTTACTTGTTGTATCATATATCTGGATGCAATGACAGAAACAAGAAAATATAAGTCGGGTGGCACACTCTGCCAAGAACAGAAAAGTGTAAATCACCCCTCAGCTGCGCTCTATTAAGAAGAGAAATTCAGCAAGTCTACAAACACGACGTGTGTTTTACACACCGTGTTTGTAGAGTTGCTTCATTTCTTTTCTTAATAGAGCGCAGCTGATGGGTGATTGTGGGACTTTGTTAAAGATTTCAGGTTAATCACAGCGCCCGTCTGGAGCTGCAATTAACCTGAAAACTTTAACAAAGTCAGACAATCACCCCGAAGCCCAGCTCTGTTAAGAAGAGAAATTCAGCAAGTCTACATACACGGCGTGAACTTTAGACGCCGTATTTGTAAACTTGCTGAATTTCTTTTGTTACATAAGCACGGCTGTGGGCTGATTGTGTGCTTTTGTTAAAGTATTCATGTTAATCGCAGCTCCTGACGGCCCTGCAATTAACATGAATACTTAACAAAAGCACACAGTAGGCACCGCAGCCGGGTTCTACATATAAAAGAAGATACCAAGTGCCCAAGACTTTCCTGTCGCTCCCTCTGCCAGGAAACACCCGTTTTTTGTGCCGCTCGCTTGTTAAAAGGAGCGGCGCTCTCGCTCTCGCTGGATGTGCTGTGTGCGCGCGCTCAACACACAGCACTGCGCGCTACAGGTAATAGAGGTGCGCGCGAGCGCATTCGCGCACCTTATTGGGAACAGTGGTTATGACACATTTGCGCTATCAACAGTTACCTTACATAACTATATGGATGATCCTCCTATAGTGAAAATGATAACATCAGATCACTTGTAGATGAGGGAAAAGCCGTAGCTCTGATTCTACTAGACCTCAGTGCAGCTTTCGACACGGTCTCCCACTTTCATCTACTAGGAATTCTGCTCAAAAAAGGGATCCGTCATAAAACCCTAGCTTGGTTTGCATCATTCTTAAAAGACAGAACACAAACAATACAAATGCGATATTGCTCTTCTAATCCAAAAGACGTTAAGTATGGGGTTCCGCAGGGGGCCACTCTTAGCCCCACCCTCTTTAATGCTTACATCTCATCTCTGGCAGACATCAGCAGGAAATGGGGATTTGAAATCTGCTCATATGTTGACGACACGCAATTGGTGATTCCCCTCACAAATCAGATGACAAACACCGATACTAAGAATAACCTTATAAACTGGCTATCAGAACTCGCAGGTTGGATGTCCAAACACCGCTTAAAATTAAACGCCGATAAATCGGAGGTCTTGCTCTTCGGGGGAGCCCGTACAGTCTGGGACGACAGCTGGTGGTCCCAGGCCTTGGGCACCGCCCCTGTACCTAAGCAGTTTGCAAGAATTCTTGGCATCATCTTCGACGATGCCCTATCCATGCAAAAACAAGTCCACATGTTCTGCGGAAAAGGTTTCGCCACCATAAAACTTCTCAGAAGACTTTTTCCTTGGATGTCCTTAAAATGCTGAAAGCTGGTGACTCAAGCTCTGTTTTTAAGTAGGCTGGACTTCGGAAATGCTCTTTATGTGGGCATGGCTGATTATTTGTTCACCCACCTTCAAATGGTTCAGAACGCCGCTGCTAAGTTAATTTGCAATAAAAAGAAATTTAGCTTGGCTACCAGCTGCCTAAAAGAGCTCCACTGGCTACCAGTAAGACAGAGAGCTAGTTTCAAGATCCTCTGTTTTGCATACAAAACATTGGATAAAACAGGCCCTTACATTCTACGAGATAGGCTAGAATTCCATGCTCCTTCACGGAACTTAAGATCACGCTATCAGGCCTTTGCCTCAGTCAAGCGTACATACAAGGTCAGAATGGGTGACAGATCTTTCTCTAAAGCAGCAGTGGCCCAATGGAACAATCTCCCACTCGATCCACGCCTCACAGAGGACCATGTACTCTTTAGGAAAACACTGAAAACTACTCTCTTTCCTAGATACTGAAGCTATCTAAACTAGGTCAAGAGTAAGCCGCTTAGCACATGCATTCTTTCCTAGCGCCGTGATGTCCCTCGGGATGATTGATGCACTTTACAACCACCATAAATAAATACAAAATACACTTCAGTTTTGCATTTCCTGTAAACCATTGGAAATATCATGGCTTCCATTCGAATTAAGTCTAGAGTTAACTGCGTCAAAGTCATTTATCCCCCTAATTTGTTCAAAGCAGCAACAAAACGTTTCAAGCAAAACATCATTGAATAATTTCCTGATTCCCTCTTTGTTGACCAATTTCATAATGGGCGTCTAGGGAAGCTCAAAAATGACTTCATTTTCTTCACTCACAACATCCCTTCTGTAGGAGAGTAGGGTCTGCTTTCTATGTTCACCCCCACTTTTTGCTTTTGCTTTACTGGTTTTCGACTTAGATGTGGCTGTGGGCCTGCTAATCAGACCCACAGCCCTGCTGTTCTCTCTCTAAATTAATACTATGTACTTTAGGTGCATAACCCAATTGGATAGGATCACCTTATTGGCCCCTGTACAGTGTACCCTAGGTACCCAGGGCATAGGTGTACCCTAGGCCTACCAGGGGCTGCAGCATGTATTATGCCACCCCTGGCCTGGCCTTCCATTTTGACACAACTGGCTGATCACTCAGCTGGGGCAAGGTCGTGTAATCACCCCTTGCTTAGGTGTAGTATTCCTATACCTAACTTACATATAGACACATGTGTACCTATCAGTCACTCCTATGGCAGGCCTTGACAATCCTGGAGGCAGAGTGCTTGGTAACATGTGAGATGGTGCTCTAGCATGAGCTGAGCCTGTCTGCAGCTTTCGGAACCATGTCCTTATAGCTGTTCTATGATATAGCCTACCATATACTCTTAAAGTGCCTTATAATCTTAGACGGTTATGGTAACTATGGTTTGGCTTTATCAAAACATGTCGTGTAAGGTGTCTAACACTCGGGAATAATACCCCCATGCCATTTCTGGACATGAGAATATTATTCCCCCCTTCTAGAGGGAAAGACATGTTAAAATCATACTTCAACTGTTAGCCTCTGACCAAAGCCTCAGCATCACAAAATGGATGCTGCTGCCACGACACAAGTCTGACCTCCTGCAGCTGGGAGTGATCCCAGCCAGGGAGGCCTGGACAATAGGTTTCCTGCTTGGGGAGGTGCTAGCACCTCCCCAGACAGCCTTTAGTGTATTGGGGCAGGGTGGGCTGAAAGGAATGAGACATGCCTGGGGCACACAAGGTGTTCCTTGCATAGTCCAGTTCAAACCGGCGCTGGGGCACTCCAGCCCCAGCTCTAGCGCGAAACTGGACAAAGGGAAGTGGGTGTAACCACCCCCTCCCAGGTCCCACCCATAAGGCGTGACCTAGCAGGTATCCCAGCCCCCCAGATTAGTATAAGAGTGGGAGTTGGGCCTCAAGACTTTAGATTATCCTGAACCTGCAAAACTGAACAGAAACTCTGGACCTTCGACATTCGACGAAAGAAGAAGACTGAAGAATCTCCCTTGTAGCCAAGGAGTGGCTACCCTGTGCAAACAGGCACCATCAAGAGACTACCCTTTGCTTTGCGACCGTTCTACGAGGAACCGACTGCAGAGCCCGACCAGAGCCTTGACTTCCAGACTTCTCCGACCCTCATCCACATCTGTAGCAGAGCTGAGATCCGTGGAGGCGACGAGCGACGTGGGACCGGCTACCTGGGAAAAGTGGCTAGTAACTTACAGCGCAGCTTCTGAGGTACCCTCGAAGTTGTGCACCGGGGATTGAGAAGCCCCAACCCCAAGCACCATCTGCACCGAAGATCAGCCCCCCACACTCCACGAGTCCTGCGTGGGGCCCTTCAGCATTTTCCTGCTTGCCGCATCTGTCCGGTTGCTTGCCCGCTGGCTAGTGGCCTTTGTGACGACGCACCCTGAAATCTTCTGCGCTGGTTTGGCTCCTCCAGACTGGCTCCCGCTTCTCTGCAAAGAAGAAGCACCCCAGACATTCCTGGTCTGCACCAGAAGCAAGTCCTTCGTTCTTCGTGGGTTCCGCTTGCCAAGGCTTGGTGAGTCCTAGTCCAACTTCGACGCCGCCGACAGCAAGAGCCTTCGTGGGACAGCTCGCCTCCTGGTCCTAGTCGTCCTCGACGCTTCCTGGTCCTCCTGGCTGCAGCGACAAGCTTCACCTTCACCTGCAACTCTTCACGACATCGCCTGGTTCCTTCCTGGTTCCACGTGGTCACTGGCTAGTGACCTTGACTCTGTCCCTTCTGCTTGCAGGTTTCTTCTCTTCTTGATCCCAGCCTTGGGATCCACCGGACACTCTCCCCTGACTGCCTGTCAGCATCTTTCTTCAGGCATCCATAGGAGTCGACGACGAAAACGACGCATCTCCACCCCTATGCACCCGCAGCCTGTGGGCTAGGTAACTTGGGTACTCCGGTGCTCATCAGGATAGTGACTATCCTAGTGTCTAGTTTTCAAGTCTCAACTTCCTAGCTACTCCGGAAGTGTCCTAAATCTATCTATTTCTAAACTGTAATATTGCTATTGACTTTTACGCATTACGCGTGAGTGTTTCCACTCTGCACACGAATCCCGTGGGCCTCCCACTTCCTAACTAACGCTAGTGTAGTGTAGCCCCAGCGATTCCCTAGGCCTAGGCCTATTCGATTTCCGTGACAGTGGTTCTTATACCACTTACTTAGTATATGGTTTGCGTGGCCCCTAGGGCCTAACTTTATTACTTACCTGTGTGACTTACTGTATGCATTAATAAGACTGTGTTGTACTTACCTCCAATCTCATAAAGAGTGCTGAGGGTTTGCTTAGAATAAATACACTTTATTTTATATATATATCTGTTGTGGTGTCCTTTCATTTGGTATTCAAGGGATTATATATGGTATCACAGCTGGCTTCACATGCCATTCAGAGTTTAGCCTAAGACTGCTCTTGTCCATGCTACCACTAGGATAGCTGGTCTATAAGGTTGACTTTACAACCAATCACCATAAGGGTATTTGGACTGATATAAGGTGTACACTATAACTAGTGACATCATACATCAGGCCAAATTCTCACATTGGTGAGCAGCGGTTGGGATCTGAGCTTGCTGTTGTAATACCATTGTAATCTTGAGATACTAAATTGAAAGATCACACAGATATTGTCTAGGTACATATAACATAGATTATTATACTTAAGTCCTACTGGACTTTGTAGTTGTAGGTTGAAGGGAATAACACACCCTGACTACAACTACTAGAAAGGTTTAGTAGATACAACTAGTGTAGGTAGGTGCACACACCACACCCTCACTAGATCATGTCTCTGAGAGTAGATCAAGTAGATGCTCTCTCAGGAGGATCAGGTCTGCAAAAGATCCCCTCTAGATATGATACCTTAACATTCCAGGAGATGAGACAGTTGTGTACCTCCAGAGGAATAAAACAGGGTGCAAACCCTACCCTCCTTCAGTTAAGACAACTCCTAGAGGAGTATGATGCTCAGAGGGCATCTCAGTAAGGGGCCCTAGGCACAGAGGAGGGTCTACCCACCACAGAGGAGTCAGATGGGGCTTCAGATGGGGAGGTAGACAGCCAGAGCCAAGTAAGGAGACTTAGCCAGGCTAACTTAAGTTTACATGGGAGTTTGCATGGGGTCCCCCCATACAGACCCACAAGTAGACATTCACAGAGAAGCAGGAGGGACAGATCCCCTTCAAGGGAATCCATCCACTCCCATGTCTCTAGCATCTCTAATGCTTCCTCTCACAGGGGAATGACTTCACCTGAGAGAAAGGAGCATGCAGCCAGAATGAGGGAGGCTAATCTGAGGATTCAGAGGGAAGAACTTGCCCTTGCCAAGGAGAAGCTTGCTCTGGCTAGAGAGCAAAAGTTAAGTGGGTTAGAACCCACTGGTGGCAGCAACATTCCTAGAGATAGAGACAGGCACTATGATAATAGAAACCTGAGCAAGATTGTCCCTCCCTACAAGTGTGGGGATGACATCCACAAATGGATAACTGCTTTGGAGAGAGCTTGCAAAGTACAGCAGGTACCCCAAAGTCAGTGGGCAGCTATCTTGTGGCTCTCCTTCTCTGAGAAAGGAAGAGACAAGCTCCTCACAGTTAGTGATGAGGATGCAGATAATTACACTGTCCTGAAGAGTGCTCTGATTGATGGGTTTGGCCTAACCACTGAACAATACAGGTTGTTGTTCAGGGATACCCAGAAGACACAGACTCAGGACTGGACTGACTTTGTAGATTGTGCCACTAAGGCTCTGGAAGGCTGGCTAATGGGAAGTAAGGTTAAGGACTATACAGGATTGTATAATTTGATCATGAGAGAGCAAATACTTAACAACTGTCAAAACCAGCTACTGCATCAACACCTGATTGATTCTGATCTGACTTCTCCCCAAGAATTGGGAAAGAAGGCAGATAGATGGGTCAGGACTAGAGTTAAGCAGAAAAACCAGAACCAGGGCGGTGATCAGAAAAAGGCAGACCAGAAGGGTAATGAGCAGAAACAAAAAGACCAGAAGTCTTCACCAGGCCCCCAAAAGGCTCAGGGGGAGGGTGGTTCCAAAAAGGATAAGAAGAAAGAAGGCCAAAAGAAACCATGGTGCAACTATTGTAAGTCCAACTCACATTGGTTTAGTGAGTGCACCAAAAAGGATAAGCCCCCAGCCACCATTGCCCCTAAGGCAACTGTACCCCCTAGTTCAGCTGTAAGTGGTGGTTCCCAGCAAAAGGGTGTAGTAGGGTTAACCCTGGGAACTGAGGAGGATTCTGGCTTAGTCAGAGTACCTACTCAGGCTGTCCTGATCTGTGATGGGGACTTAGCTTTGTCCTCTACTGTAGGCCCCAGTAACCTGGGCAAGTACAGACAGACACCTTTTATCAACCAAAGAATGGCTCAGGCCTACAGGGACACTGGAGCTAGTGTCACAATGGTGACACCTGCTTTTGTGGACCCTGGACAGATCATACTAGGTGAGAATTACCTAGTGACCAACGCTAGCAATGCCACTACCTCCCATAGTGTGGCTATTGTTAACTTCTCCTGGGGAGGGGTAACTGGCCTCAAGAAAGTTGTTGTTAGTTCAGACCTTCCTGTAGAGTGTTTACTGGGCAATGATCTTGAAACTTCAGTTTGGTCTGAAGTGGAGTATAGGACCCATGCAGAAATGCTGGGGATAGATGCACATGTCCTTGCTGTGACCAGGTCACAGGCCAAAAAGTGCAACACTGAACAAGTGCTGGATCCTGAAACTATGGACCAGTCACAATCCAAGAGAAAGAGCAGTAGGGTTAAGGCTGTGCCTTCCCCCCTGCCTCAGGTGGTGGATCAGCCCTCCCAGGAGGATGATTCTGAGAGCCCTGAAGGAACTGTCCTAGAAGAACTTGAACCTGATCAGGTTGAGTTTCTTGGGACAGGGGGACCTTCCCGGGCAGATCTGAGGCAGGCTCAATTAGACTGCCCCTCTCTTGAACCCCTCAGACAGCTGGCTGCTGCTGAGGCTGCAGGGAATGCTCAAGGTACCCATAGAGTGTATTGGGATGAAGGGCTACTGTACTCAGAGGCTAGAGACCCCAAGCCTGGTGCATCCAGGAGGTTGGTCATACCACTGAAGTTCAGGGGCTTCCTTCTAACCTTGGCCCATGATATTCCCCTTGCAGGACATTTAGGCCAGAACAAGACTTGGGACAGGCTTGTCCCTCACTTTCACTGGCCCCATATGTCAGAAGATACTAAGGAGTTTTGTCGCTCCTGTGTCACCTGCCAAGCCAGTGGCAAATCAGGTGGCACCACAAAGGCCCCCCTCATACCACTACCTGTGGTGGGGGTCCCCTTTGAAAGAGTGGGCATAGATATTGTAGGACCAATGGACCCACAAACAGCATCTGGGCACAGATTCATACTGGTGATAGTGGACCATGCCACCAGGTACCCAGAGGCAATTCCCCTGAGGACCACAACAGCTCCTGTTGTGGCAAGGGCCCTGCTTGGAGTATTCTCCAGAGTGGGCTTTCCAAAGGAGGTCATTTCTGACAGAGGTGCCAACTTTATGTCAGGATACTTGACTGCAATGTGGAAGGAGTGTGGTGTTAACTATAAGTTCACCACACCCTATCACCCACAGTGCAATGGGCTTGTTGAGAGATTCAACAAGACCCTAAAGGGAATGATAAAAGGATTACCAGACAAGCTTAGGCGAAGATGGGACATCCTTTTACCCTGCCTTCTGTTTGCTTACAGAGAGGTCCCACAAAAGGGGGTTGGCTACAGCCCTTTTGAGCTTTTGTTTGGGCATCCTGTAAGAGGACCCCTGTGTTTGGTGAAGGAAGGATGGGAGAGACCTCTCAGACAACCCAAACTAGACATAGTGGATTATGTACTTGGTCTCCGCTCCAGGATGGCAGAGTATATGAAGAAGGCTTCTAAAAACCTTGAGGCAAGCCAAGAACTCCAAAAAGCTTGGCATGACCAAAAGGCTGTACTGACTGTTTACCAGCCAGGACAGAAAGTGTGGGTGTTGGAGCCAGTGGCCCCAGCAGCACTCCAAGACAAATGGTCTGGACCCCACACTATTGTTGAGAAAAAGGGAGAAGTCACCTACTTGGTGGACCTTGGGACTCCCAGAAGCCCCCACAGAGTGCTTCATGTCAACAGATTGAAGGCATATGTTGACAGGGCAGACATGGGGCTACTCATGGCTACAGATGAGGGGCAGGAGGAAGAGAGTGACCCTCTCCCAGACCTGTTGACTCAGAACCCTGATGATGGCTCAGTTGATGGTGTGGTCTTTTCTGACAGCCTCACTGTCCATCAGCAACAGGACTGCAGACAAGTTCTGCAGGCCTACAGACATATGTTCTCTCTGACCCCAAGTCAGACAAACTGGTGCACCCATGAGGTGGACACTGGTGACAGTCTGCCTGTGAAGAGTAAAATCTACAGGCAACCTGACCATGTCAGGGACTGCATAAAAGTTGAGGTACAAAAGATGTTGGAGCTGGGAGTCATTGAACCTTCAGAGAGCCCTTGGGCTAGTCCTGTAGTCCTTGTGCCAAAACCTCACACCCAAGATGGTAAGAGAGAGATGAGGTTTTGCGTGGATTACAGAGGTCTCAATGCTGTCACTAGGACAGATGCCCACCCAATACCTAGGGCAGATGAGCTCATTGACAGACTGGCAGCTGCTAAGTTTTTGAGCACATTTGACCTAACAGCAGGCTACTGGCAAATCAGACTAGCTGAGAGTGCAAAGGCCAAAACTGCTTTCTCGACCCCAGGAGGACATTATCAATTTGTGGTAATGCCCTTTGGTTTGAAGAATGCACCTGCCACTTTCCAAAGGCTGGTGAATCAAGTCCTTACTGGGTTGGATGATTATTGTGCAGCTTATCTTGATGATATTGCTGTCTTTAGCTCCACCTGGGAGGATCACCTGGTCCACCTGAGGAATGTTTTAGAGGCCCTGCAAAAGGCAGGCCTCACTATCAAGGCCACTAAGTGCCAGATAGGGCAGAGCAAGGTTGTATACCTGGGCCACCTAGTTGGTGGGGGTCAGGTTCAACCACTGGAGAGCAAGATCCAGACCATAAAGGACTGGGCTCCTCCAACTACCCAGACTCAGGTCAGAGCTTTCTTGGGCCTGACTGGGTACTACAGAAAGTTTGTTAAGAACTATGGGTCCATAGTGACACCACTTAATGACTTGACCTCCAAGAAGATGCCAAAGAAAGTTCAGTGGACAGTCAGCTGTCAAAAAGCATTTGATGACCTGAAGCAGGCCATGTGCAGTGCACCTATTCTGAAAAGTCCAGACTACTCCAGAGAGTTCATTGTCCAGACAGATGCTTCTGAGTTAGGTGTGGGAGCTGTTCTTTCACAACTGAATGTAGATGGTCAAGACCAGCCCATTGCTTTTATAAGTAGAAGGCTGACCCCTAGAGAGAAACGTTGGTCAGCTATTGAGAGGGAGGCCTTTGCTGTGGTTTGGGCCCTGAAGAAGCTGAGGCCATACTTGTTTGGCACTCACTTCAAGATTCAGACAGACCATAAGCCCCTCTTGTGGCTAAATCAGATGAAGGGTGAAAATCCCAAACTTCTTAGGTGGTCCATTTCCCTACAGGGGATGGACTTCACAGTGGAACATAGACCTGGGACTGACCATGCCAATGCAGATGGACTCTCCAGATATTTCCACTTAGAACATGAAGACTCAACTGGTCAAGGTTAGTTTAATGTCCCTAAGTTTGGGGGGGGGGTTGTGTAGGAGAGTAGGGTCTGCTTTCTATGTTCACCCCCACTTTTTGCTTTTGCTTTACTGGTTTTCGACTTAGATGTGGCTGTGGGCTTGCTAATCAGACCCACAGCCCTGCTGTTCTCTCTCTAAATTAATACTATGTACTTTAGGTGCATAACCCAATTGGATAGGATCACCTTATTGGCCCCTGTACAGTGTACCCTAGGTACCCAGGGCATAGGTGTACCCTAGGCCTACCAGGGGCTGCAGCATGTATTATGCCACCCCTGGCCTGGCCTTCCATTTTGACACAACTGGCTGATCACTCAGCTGGGGCAAGGTCGTGTAATCACCCCTTGCTTAGGTGTAGTATTCCTATACCTAACTTACATATAGACACATGTGTACCTATCAGTCACTCCTATGGCAGGCCTTGACAATCCTGGAGGCAGAGTGCTTGGTAACATGTGAGATGGTGCTCTAGCATGAGCTGAGCCTGTCTGCAGCTTTCGGAACCATGTCCTTATAGCTGTTCTATGATATAGCCTACCATATACTCTTAAAGTGCCTTATAATCTTAGACGGTTATGGTAACTATGGTTTGGCTTTATCAAAACATGTCGTGTAAGGTGTCTAACACTCGGGAATAATACCCCCATGCCATTTCTGGACATGAGAATATTATTCCCCCCTTCTAGAGGGAAAGACATGTTAAAATCATACTTCAACTGTTAGCCTCTGACCAAAGCCTCAGCATCACAAAATGGATGCTGCTGCCACGACACAAGTCTGACCTCCTGCAGCTGGGAGTGATCCCAGCCAGGGAGGCCTGGACAATAGGTTTCCTGCTTGGGGAGGTGCTAGCACCTCCCCAGACAGCCTTTAGTGTATTGGGGCAGGGTGGGCTGAAAGGAATGAGACATGCCTGGGGCACACAAGGTGTTCCTTGCATAGTCCAGTTCAAACCGGCGCTGGGGCACTCCAGCCCCAGCTCTGGCGCGAAACTGGACAAAGGGAAGTGGGTGTAACCACCCCCTCCCAGGTCCCACCCATAAGGCGTGACCTAGCAGGTATCCCAGCCCCCCAGATTAGTATAAGAGTGGGAGTTGGGCCTCAAGACTTTAGATTATCCTGAACCTGCAAAACTGAACAGAAACTCTGGACCTTCGACATTCGACGAAAGAAGAAGACTGAAGAATCTCCCTTGTAGCCAAGGAGTGGCTACCCTGTGCAAACAGGCACCATCAAGAGACTACCCTTTGCTTTGCGACCGTTCTACGAGGAACCGACTGCAGAGCCCGACCAGAGCCTTGACTTCCAGACTTCTCCGACCCTCATCCACATCTGTAGCAGAGCTGAGATCCGTGGAGGCGACGAGCGACGTGGGACCGGCTACCTGGGAAAAGTGGCTAGTAACTTACAGCGCAGCTTCTGAGGTACCCTCGAAGTTGTGCACCGGGGATTGAGAAGCCCCAACCCCAAGCACCATCTGCACCGAAGATCAGCCCCCCACACTCCACGAGTCCTGCGTGGGGCCCTTCAGCATTTTCCTGCTTGCCGCGTCTGTCCGGTTGCTTGCCCGCTGGCTAGTGGCCTTTGTGACGACGCACCCTGAAATCTTCTGCGCTGGTTTGGCTCCTCCAGACTGGCTCCCGCTTCTCTGCAAAGAAGAAGCACCCCAGACCTTCCTGGTCTGCACCAGAAGCAAGTCCTTCGTTCTTCGTGGGTTCCGCTTGCCAAGGCTTGGTGAGTCCTAGTCCAACTTCGACGCCGCCGACAGCAAGAGCCTTCGTGGGACAGCTCGCCTCCTGGTCCTGGTCGTCCTCGACGCTTCCTGGTCCTCCTGGCTGCAGCGACAAGCTTCACCTTCACCTGCAACTCTTCACGACATCGCCTGGTTCCTTCCTGGTTCCACGTGGTCACTGGCTAGTGACCTTGACTCTGTCCCTTCTGCTTGCAGGTTTCTTCTCTTCTTGATCCCAGCCTTGGGATCCACCGGACACTCTCCCCTGACTGCCTGTCAGCATCTTTCTTCAGGCATCCATAGGAGTCGACGACGAAAACGACGCATCTCCACCCCTATGCACCCGCAGCCTGTGGGCTAGGTAACTTGGGTACTCCGGTGCTCATCAGGATAGTGACTATCCTAGTGTCTAGTTTTCAAGTCTCAACTTCCTAGCTACTCCGGAAGTGTCCTAAATCTATCTATTTCTAAACTGTAATATTGCTATTGACTTTTACGCATTACGCGTGAGTGTTTCCACTCTGCACACGAATCCCGTGGGCCTCCCACTTCCTAACTAACGCTAGTGTAGTGTAGCCCCAGCGATTCCCTAGGCCTAGGCCTATTCGATTTCCGTGACAGTGGTTCTTATACCACTTACTTAGTATATGGTTTGCGTGGCCCCTAGGGCCTAACTGTATTACTTACCTGTGTGACTTACTGTATGCATTAATAAGACTGTGTTGTACTTACCTCCAATCTCATAAAGAGTGCTGAGGGTTTGCTTAGAATAAATACACTTTATTTTATATATATATCTGTTGTGGTGTCCTTTCATTTGGTATTCAAGGGATTATATATGGTATCACAGCTGGCTTCACATGCCATTCAGAGTTTAGCCTAAGACTGCTCTTGTCCATGCTACCACTAGGATAGCTGGTCTATAAGGTTGACTTTACAACCAATCACCATAAGGGTATTTGGACTGATATAAGGTGTACACTATAACTAGTGACATCATACATCAGGCCAACTTCTCACACCTTCCCTTCTTCCAATTCCTTCAACGTCTCCTCCTCCTCATCTGTCCCGCATGGGCAGAGGCTAAAAATGTCCTCCTCCGCTTGCTTCAATGGTTCTCTCACTATTACATTTTACAATAATGGCACTGTCATGATTCAAGCTAAAGACTCCTGTCTCTCTCTCTTTGACCACCTCTTCCACTCCCTTCGTCCCACCCATACGACTATGATCTCCCTTGATTCTTCTTCTAGCTCCTCTCCTTTCTCTTCCCCCTGACCCCCTATACTCCATCAGGCCGCTCTCCCAGGAGACACAGGCCTACCCTTTGCCCCCCGTTTGCTTGCTCCCTCCTCTCCCATTCTTCCCCCTTCCCAATATGTTCTTCCCCCATCCGGTCTTCCTTACCCCCGGCCTCCACTCCCCCTCCTGCATCTTCCCGATATTCCAATGCTATCTTCTCCCCCCTAATCCCCCTAATTCCACCCCCTCACCCCTACTTAATCCACCTTTCTTAAAACATGTTCTACCGATCAACTTTCCTTACCTTCCCCCTTCCCTCACCCTTTCCAATCTCCCCCCTCCCTCATCCTTCCCAATCTCCCCCCTCCCTCGTACCCTGAATTCTTCTCTTACACCTCCCATCACTCTTCAACCTCCCCTTCCACATCCTTTGCTTCACACCCATGTCTCCCCCCTCGGTAATTCCTTCCTCTTCCCTCCCTCTGACCCTACAGTCCCTTACTCCTCCCTCAATTACCATCTAGCCCAATCCCCCCACTCCGCCTGTTGCCTGTCTCCCTACATTCACCTTTCATAGCCTACAGTACCTGTCCAGCACCATCTTTTCTCTTCTCACCATACCTCTGGCCTTCCTTTGACCCCCCTCCCTCCCCTCCTTGTACAGCCCCTTCTCCTCTCTTCTCCACGTACCTTTGGCCTGCATTTGACCCCCCTCCCACCCTCCCTCTCTACTCCTCAACTGTCTCCTCCTATTTACAATCTCTACTCTTCTCTGTTCAACACCAGTAAAAATATCTCTCTTCCCACCACTGTATCACCATCCACTCCTATCGACCACCATCTTTCCCCACCTTCTACCCTTGCTCCCCAATACCCCCCGTTCCCCTACCTCTCCCTGTCCTCCCTCACCCTCTTCACTGCCTCCTGTTGAATACAGGACAATGTATGAAGTTGGAAACGTGGTTTATTGCTCAAGTAAAACACCCACGACCGGAGCCATCCAACCATGGAGAAACCAACGTCCAGAGTGACGTTTATCGGAATCTCCACGAGTGAAAGACATCGATCTAGAATGCAGACAAACACAATACATGAGTCGCGTGAACTCACGCGACTCTAATACAGATAGCATAGAACACTGTATGGATGACAGTAAAACATCTCTATAACACCTTCCCCTCTTTGAGGAACAAGAAAAATAAATATACATAACATTATTCCAAAACATAGTCTTTCAATTTGCATGAAATCCTTCTAAAACGTGAAGATCTTTTTGCCGTTGCAACAGAAAATTCACCAGTACCCACGGCACAGTGCTGAATTTCAGGAGACAAAGGCAAAGGTTCAGGGGCAACAGATTGAATGAGTTGACTCCCAAATGGTTCCAAAACACAAGTTGAAAGAGGTGTAGACAATGCACCACTGTCATTAACAACAGGTTGATCAATTGGTGCAGCAGATGATACAGAAACACCAACAGAAGAAGGTTTCTCATAGGTCAAATCAAACCAATCACAATGTTCAGAGTCTGACTCTGAACAAGTATGTTGTCTAATAACATCAGCTTGAAGGGGAGACACCTTAACAAGAGCCCTCTTGTTCCACCATCCTTTGTTATCAAGGAGAGCAGAACCTCTACTAACATGAATAACTAATGTAGGAGAAGAAAATTTTGATTGCCCCTTTGGAATTTTTTTTGGATTTTTGATAAGCACCCAGTCTCCCCTTACCAAAGGTTGATCTACAAAATGTTTGCCAGAATCAAAACGTGCCTTCATAGCATTTTGCTTTATTCTAACGTGCTCCTGGATGGAAGCAGGCTTAAGTGAAACACTATCATCTTTGTGAAGCCAAGTGGGATTAAGATGAGTATGCACTCTCCTTTTCCTAAGCAACGTAAAAGGTGCAATGCCAGTGGTGGAATGCGGCGTGGTGTTATAAGCCCAGACCTTATCATGTACAAAGGACAAAGGGTCTAATCTAGAAGAAATTGCAGTCTGAATGCCCTCCTTAATTATGCGATTGCACCTCTCCACAAACCATTAGAGGAAGGCGAGTATAAAGCAACCTTAAAGTGAGCAATGTCATGAATCTTGAGGAAAGAACACATCTTTTGAGACACAAAATGTGTACCATTATCAGTGACAATGGTTTTAGGGAAACCTTCAACATCAAACACTGATTGTAAAAATGTCATGGCATTATCAGTTGACGCTGCATTACAAAAGGAATAGTATAACCATTTAGTATAGTAATCAATCAAGACAATGAGAAACTTGTTTGCATTAGGTAAAATATCATAAGGTCCAGAAAAATCTAAACCAACTTTATCCCATGGGCCTACAGGAAGAGGAACAGGATGTAACGGAGTGGAAAGAGTCTTCCAGTGTTTGTCAGAAAGAAGACATTGAGTGCAATTGTCAATAATTCTCTTAACCTGTGCATCCATGGAAGGCCACCAATAAAATTGTTTGATGCGTTGACATGTCTTGACAACACCAAGATGTCCTTGATGGGCCGAACGAATGATTGAATTACGTAAGGATTCAGGTGGAACAAACAACTCATGACGCATAACCATATTGTTAACTAAGGAAAGTTCTTCCGAAATATTTGCAAAAGCTCTTAAATCTGGAGATAAATTTCTGCGTTCAGGCCATTTGCTCATGATAAAACTCTTAACTTTTGAGAGTGTGACGTCATCATTATAGGCCAAATTCCACTCAGACTCAGAAATAGGTGGACATTCCGCAATAGCATCAATTGCAGCTACAACACATTCAACATCATCATTAACAACAGAATTTTCCTCCAAAGACATTCTTGACAGACAATCCGCTCTGAAATTTTTTCCACCAGAAATGTGTTTTATAACAAAGTGAAATTCATGAAGTTTTGATAGAAGTCGAACAAGCCTGGCAGAGGCTCTGTTCGAAGTGCTGCTTGAAAGCATGTGCATGAGCGGTTTATGATCCGTGAAGATTTCAAACTCACGACCCCAAATGTATGGTTTAAATTTCTGTATGGCCCAAACGCAGGCTAAAGCCTCTCTTTCAATCGTACTGTATCTAGTCTCGGCTGGCAAAAGAGTTCTAGAAGCAAAGGCAACAGTGTGTTCAACACCATCTACCCATTGTCCCAAGACAGCCCCTAAACCAGTAAGACTAGCATCTACAGTAATAAAACATTTTGAACCATCAGAAAAGGGACGTAGAGCTGGTGAATCCTCAATAAGTTTCTTAACATGCTCAAAAACTATTTGTAGGTCATGTGACCAAACAAATTTCACGCCCTTTCTCAAAAGATTCCTTAAAGGTTCAACAATTTGGGCATAGCCATGAACGAATCTGGCATAGTACTCTGCCAGACCAAGGAATGAACGAAGTGCATCCCTATCTTTGGGAGGGGCGGCATCCCTAATAGCTTTTATCAAGGAAAACTTGGGTTTAATACCATTAGGGGAAAGTGTATGACCCAAATAGTCCAATTCTTGAACAGCAAATTTGCATTTATCATGCCTAACTGTCATCCCAGTTTTCTCCAAAACTTCTAACACTCTAGAGAGAATCATGTCATGTTCCGAAATATTGTTGGCAAAAATCAAAATGTCATCCTGATAAGCTTGTACCCCAGGAATGTCACAAAAAAGATTATCCATTAATTTCTGAAAAATGCTAGCAGCTGAGGCTAGGCCAAAGGGAAGCCTCAAATATTTGTAGGCCCCAAATGGTGTGACAAAAGTTGTTAATTCTTGAGACTTTGGAGACAAGGGAATTTGATGGTAAGCTGACTTAAGATCCAAAAGAGAAAAGAACTTAGACCCACCCAGATTAGCGAGTAGATCGTGGATCTTGGGTAAGGGATGACAGTCGACGATGATATTGTTGTTTAATGAGCGCAAGTCAGCACATAATCTGATCTCGCCAGACTTTTTGCGGACTAAAACTATGGGAGAAACCCATTCAGATGAATTACAAGGTGTAATAACCCCCTCATCACACAAATTTTTCAACATTTTTTTTAAATCATCCCTCGCACTCAAAGGGAGTGAACGGACTTTATGAACGACTGGTTGGGCATTGGGTTTGAGACGGATTTCATGCTTGAAACCCAAAACTGTACCAATTTTATTTTGAAAAACGTTTGGGAAACGATCAAGTATATGATCAACTTTATGAGTAGAGACAGATAATTCAGAAACCTGAATGTTTTCAGCTTCAAGATTAAAGTAATAATCATCCGGGATATCACCCAAGGTGATGGGTTGATCTGACCCGGGTTTGAGCATTAGACCCATTTTTGCTTGATCCAACCAACCCAAGATATTTCTGCCTTTGAGGGCGACATACACCTTAGTAAAAGTTTTTCTACCAAGGCATTCAATCTTAGAATGGAAGTACCCTAACATGTCAATATCTTTTTCGCCGTAAGCTTTGGGATTGACGTCAGATACAAAAAGAGACACACTACTACCCCAATTTGAATGAAAAGTAATATCTGACAAAATAGTGATAGGTGAACCAGAGTCAGCTTTGACCTGCAAAGGAATAGCACCAACAATTAATTCACACAATGGACCCTTAATTTTAGAACAATCAATAGAATCACATTCAATAGACAGTGAAACATCGTTGAGTCTATTGGAACACCACTCCAGATTCTCATCAAGTTCAAGGTTATTCACTCTGGTGAACCTTTTTCCGCCTCTACAAACAGATGGAAAATGACCAATTTTTTTGCACAAGGAACATTTTTTTCCAGATGCAGGACAACTAGGAGAGTTTCCCAGATGATTTCTTGACCCACACCTATAACAAATGGTGATTTTCCTGAATGATTGTCTAAAAGGCTTACTGACGAGATTCACAGAGCATGAAGCAGATGGAGCCTCTCCATCAACCGTGTGTACGCTAACTTGAGCAGCTTGACTCTCTTGTAAAATTCTTGAAGATATTGTTGCACGTTCAATACCTTTAGCAATAACCACTATTTCAGCAAGAGTGGGGTTTTTGCAACTTAATAAACGTTCTTGTATTTTTTTAGACGAACAAGAAAAAATGAATTGGTCTCTAATTGAAGTATCTGTACTTTGACCAAAATCACAAGTGGAAGCGAGAATTCTGAGTTGAGCAATATAGTCTTCCACACTTTCATCAATACTCTGCTTACGCTTGAAGAAATTATGCCGCTCCAAAACAATACTTGGTTCATCATCATATTGCTTAGTTAAGCGACACAGGGCTTCTTGGTATGTGTCCCAACCATCACCTGAATCTGAAGGAGGAGGAATAACTGGAAGATTCTCAAAAACCTGTTGAGCAGCGACTCCAAGACAACCATATAGGATGGCAACCTTGCGGGCAGGAGGATATTTGACCGCATCAATGGCCACCAAATAGTTTTCAAAACCCTTAAGCCAATTGCGCCATGCCAAAGATGGTTTTCCAGGAGTTTGTAAAAATGGAGCTGGTGTTTGGAATTGTTGGGATGAAGCCATGACAGAGAAAAAGGAAAAAAAAAAATAAAAAAATAAATAAATAAAAAAAAACAAAAATACAAATTAATACTGAGCAAATTGCAAAAATAATTGCAATAAAGATTCAAAAATCAAAGAGCGTGCAGAACGGTGAATGCGAAATGCAAAGTTTTACATGCATATGAGAATGTACATATTGTAGAGATAGGCGATGAAGAAAGTGTGCCTATCACTGCAAAATTACACTTTAAAAAAAAATGAAGGCTGAAAACGTCGTGAGAGACTTAATGATGTGGTGATAGAAACGTGCACAATACAGAAGACAGGAAACAGCTGTTATTGTGACAGCGTGCCTATCGCTGTGGAAAGACAGCCTCGTTTGTAGAAGCGTGTCCAAAGCTGAAAGCACTTCCCTTGGTTAAACACATTTCAATTGAGAAAGCGTGCCTATCGCTGTGGAAAGACAGCCTCGTTTGTAGAAGCGTGTCCAACGCGGTAGGCAGGAGAAAAGGCGTTTGAGAAAGAGGCTGTCTCCAAGGTTACGGCTGTATGTGATCTCTAGAGGCAGTTGGCCTTGTTTCGTTGCGTAACGAAAGGCGTGCCAGGAGGCGGGGTTAACAGCCACAGCGCGAGGAGTCAGTTGAAATCAAACCGCAGAGTAATAATTTTAGAAAGTCAAAGAAATACGACCTTTTTGGAAGTTTGAGGACATGAAGGACGAAGTAGAGCAGAGTCGCTTGAACAGAAGAGTTGAATGAGGTGAGTGGAAGAAGCGGTCAACTGCTATGATGCGGTGAAATTCATTGGAAATGGCTCTGGATGGCGGTGGGTGCCGGAAGAAATCCCGCTCGTCGCCAAGTTGTTGAATACAGGACAATGTATGAAGTTGGAAACGTGGTTTATTGCTCAAGTAAAACACCCACGACCGGAGCCATCCAACCATGGAGAAACCAACGTCCAGAGTGACGTTTATCGGAATCTCCACGAGTGAAAGACATCGATCTAGAATGCAGACAAACACAATACATGAGTCGCGTGAACTCACGCGACTCTAATACAGATAGCATAGAACACTGTATGGATGACAGTAAAACATCTCTATAACACCTCCCTTATCCATCGAGCCACCCAACACCTCGTGCTCAGCCCTCCTCTCCCTGGAAAATAAACTTGAATCTCTCATCTCTTCCATTTCCCAGCTTGCAGCGTCCATCTCACTTTTAAGCGCCAAAATATCCCCCTTCCCTAACAACCCACCGAGGAGTTCCGTGCTCTCGCGCCCCAATAAAGCCAACCACAATCTGTCCTCTGCAGACATCACCAAATTACTGGCCAGCTACAAGATTACCAACGTCACTCTCCCTCCACCTCCCTCTCCTAATAATTCTACTCAGTTCACTATTCAGACCATCTCTTCTGTCAGAACTAAGCAGCCTTCTTCTTCCCGGGCACCCTCATTCAAGAATCTTATCCCTATCTCCCTTTACAGCCTAAACCCCCCCCATCACCAAAACAGTTGCGTCAGAGCTGCACTGTTTGCTCCACAACTGGAATCAAACACAAACTCGAAATTTCTGACACTATCACCCACCACAATCTTGACACCCTCACTGAGACCTGGTTTAACGACTCCTCTCATACTTTGTTTGATCTTCTGGTACCCACTGACTACTCTATCCTCAGAAATGACAGAAAGACAAAATTGGGGGCGGTGTCACTATCATCTTCAGAAACTCCCGTCAAATTAAAGCATTTCCTACCACCTTCTTCCGTAAATTCGAAGGCCTATCCCTAGAACTTCAAGTACATCACGGCTCATCCTTCAGATTCAATGCCATCTAGCACCCGCCCGGTAACTGCTCTTCCTTTTTGGAGGAACTCACCAACTTCATCAGTGACCAATATTCTCAAAGTGACAGACAGATCTTCCTGGGTGACTTCAATCTCCACTGGGGCTCTTTGGAAGACTCAGCTGCCAACAAGCTTGCCACCTTTCTCTCAGCCAATGATCTCTTCCAACATTGCTCGGAAATTACACACTCCAAGGGCTCAATTCTGGACCTTGGTATATTCAAAGCAGACCGGCTTACTATTGCTCCCCCCATTCCATGTAGACTGGTCAGACCACTTCCTCATTCCCTTCTGTTTTCACCTATCGCACGTTATAACTCTCGGCCAACCTAAAAGAGCTTCTACCTGGTCCCACAACACTAAAAACATTGATCTTGACACTCTATGTGATTCTGCTATGCGCTCACTTCCTAGACTAGACCCTAAAGTTGATGTCAACGATCTCACCTCCCATTGCCTCTCAGTCCTTGCAGTTGAAATCGATAATGTTGCTTCACTTCAAAGCAAAAGGAAAAGACCCACCACCTCAGCACCGTTGTTCAATAAAGCTCTCTATGATGAAAGGAAGAACCTTAGAATCTTGGGGAAACATTGGAGAAAATCTCCATCCACATCCAATCTCTCTCTTTTACGTTCAGCAAGATCCAATTACCACAAATACATCTTCTATGAAAAAGCATCACATTTCAGATCCCTCCTTGACTCGGCCAAAAACAGACCCCAAAAACTTTTGAACCTCATCAAAAACCCAAACTGTTCTCCACTAACCATCAAGCCTGAGGATTCTACAAAGAAAGCAGCAGAATTCGCTAGATTCTTTGATGAAAAGGTCAAAGCACTGGTGGATCCGGTCATCCACCCCACCCCCATTGAGGAGCGAAAATCCTTAGTCACTTGGCAGAACTTTGACGTCATCTCGGAAGATGACCTCCTCAAATGCATCCTCAAAACCAAACCCTCCAACCATTCTACTGACCCCATCCCTAGTGACATCGCCATTGATTTCTACACCCATACTCTCTTACTGGACCAGGCTAGTTAATCTCAACGTTTTCCATTCTGGCTTCATTCAAAATTGCAGCACTGAAACAGCCCTGCTGCAAGTGATTGATGATGCGCCGCATATACTTGACTCTGGGGAATTGTGTCTTCTGATTCTTCTAGACCTCTCTGCAGCCTTTGACACTGTTAATCATAACACCCTCCTTAACACTCTTCAACAGAGAATGGGCTTGGAAAGCACAGTGCTTAAATGGTTTGGCTCATTCCTCTGGGACAGATCCCAGATGATCAAGATAGCGAACAGTCTTTCGTCTCCATTGGCTGTAGGTCAAGGCGTCCCTCAAGGCTCTATCCTTGCACCCACTTTGTTTAATCTCTACCTGGAGCCATTAGGGAACCTTCTAAGTAAATCTGGGATTCATTACCATCTTTATGCGGATGACACTCAAATCTACCTCAAGGTGTCTTCCGCACACAATCTTTCACTACTCAACTCTACTCTCAACTCTATTCACAACTGGATGTTAGTTCACCAACTCATTCTAAATCCCTCCAAAAATGAATTCCTCCTCCTATCTACCTCTCTCACCCCTCCTCCTGTTCAATCTTGGATGGATCAGCTGAATTTACTCAACAATAAACCCATCATTGTCAACAGTGCTAAATCCCTAGGTGTCATACTTGACAAAAGACTCAACCTAATCTCCCACATCGACTCTATTGCTAAAAAGGCACGTTACCAGTTGTGCCTTCTGTGGGGGATTTGTCGTTTTTTTCTGAAGAAAGAACTAAAAACCTTGGTACAATCGCTGGTTCTCTCTAGACTGGATTATTGCAATTCTCTTCTGACGGGCCTACCCAAATTCCACCTCTAAAATCAATCCTCCATTCAGCAGCTCGCTTTATTTAAGGGTCTAAATGAAGCGACCACATCACTCCTATCATGTCTTCTCTTCGATGGCTTCCCATCGAGGAAAGATCTATTTACAAAACTGCCTGCATCACTCACAAAGCCTTGCACACTTCCTACCCTTGTTACCTGGCGGATAATTTGAAATTGTCTGGAGGCTCTAGACCTTCTCGCAATGAGGAAAAGCTTCTGCTCGAGTCCCCCTCCTTCAAAAGGGAAAGATCTATGGCGCAATCCTTCTCATGTAATGCGGTGAGAACCTGGAATTCGCTTCCCCCATTGCTCCGTGCCACCTCCTCTACCTGGATCTTCAAAGCTGTCCTCAAATCTCTTCTCTTCCAAAGACACTTTCAGAACTAATACTTTAATTCTCAGGCCCCTCTAGTAAGTTCGCTCATCATTGTAAATTTTGTAATTTTTTCTTGTACATTCCTCACCCTTGCTTGCTGTGTTGGATATTATGTTTGTGTATCCTACATTTTTAGGCTCCTATTTATCTTTGTAATGTTCTGATGTGTAACACTTTTCTCTTGTAACGTAACTAGCTCTATTGTACAGCGCACTGACACCTTAGGGTAATGTCCGCGCTTTATTGCCATTTTATAAAAACGCTCTAAATAAAATTAAAATAGATAAAATAAAACTATGGTCAGGGAAACTCTGATCTTTAGGAGATGAGTGAAGTGTCTGGGGAAAAATTACAAACCTTGTTCTCTGTAGATTTCCTGGCGAATTCGCACATTCACTGGGTCAGTAATCTGACCACCATACAACGGACACATCCTAAAAGTTTGGTTTCGCCAGCTGGCTTGGGAACAGACTATTAGAATGCTGCTACCCTACCGCGGAATGCCAACACACGCGCACACTAAAAACGTCATGGACACCGACTGACTTTAATGACGTGGCCCATCCCCCGAGTCCAGTGGAGGCGTGCGCGCGCTTGGACTTGTGCAAGCGTCCAAGAATTGGGAATGGATTCGGCATGAATCGGAAAGCGTGTAATTACGAGCTACTGTAACCCCTTCCTCCATGCCCAGGAAACCCCAGCTCTGCTTCTTCCTGTCACTTCTCCGAACTTGTCACCCCGGCGCACGCACGCGCAGAGCAAACGGCCGGCGGCGGCGGGAGCGCGCCACCGAACGGGCTCGCGGGCTGCCAGCAGCGTGAGGCGCGGCCGCCATTTTGCGAGCGCTACACTCGCCGCTGCAGGAATTGAGTGGGGGGCAGTGCTGCCGCCACTACACGCAGGGAAGGAAGCCGGAGCTGCGAGGTGTGTGCACCGGGGTGTCCCATTCCTTCTGAGCCCCTGCCCCAACTTGTCTTTCTCCTCGCAGCCGGGGCTGTGTTCGGGGGTGCTAGGCCGCCCGCATGGCCGGGCTTTGTGTGCCGGCTACCGGCCTCACCCCGCTGTGAGGTGCGAGCTTGTCAGAAATAGCTCTGTGGAGTAGCATCCCCCCTATATGGGTTACCGGTACATTGGTCAGGGAGGCTGCATAGTATAAGGGGCGCACGAGACAGCAGGGCGCTATCCGAAGAGGACAGCCTCTGTCGGAGCACGTGCGCCGTGTCAATGGAGTCGTGCTGGGGGGAACCGCTTCCTCTCAATTGCGGAGAGTGGGTCGGATAGTCTTTCATGTTGCTATCGGCTAATGCTTTGCACGTGACACTGGAAGAGGAGGGTCAGTCAGTGTCAAGCCGGTTAGTTTCACTATTCGGCCCCCATGCGGGTGACATAAGGTCCAGGTTCACTGCCTTTTCCGGGGTCTAAAACTGAAAGCTGTATGGTTTGCACCACATTACTTAGGATATGTGAGGTATGGATGATTCTTATGTGCTTTCAGAAAGTTTACTAACTTCTTCATGACAGTGCTTTGCAAGTACAATGACCAGGTTACTCTTTGTTATATCGTTAGCAGCTCCGCCGCTTCTTTTAACCAGTCAGTGCATCGGGCGAGCCTTCGTTTTAGATCCATTTAGCTGAGCTGCACCTCGTGATGACAATGATTCTGTAAAGGCGAGCCCGAGACATGAAAAGCGGTTTCCAGTTGACACGGAGAGGGGTATGTGGTCACTTTAACTGCAAAGCGTGTTCACGGTCTATCGTGCGATTTCCACGAACTTGACTCAACCATAACACATTAACGGCATAGTTTATTGGACACATCTATACTGGGAAGTACTCTTGGAAACTGGAGCAGCCCTTTAAGGCCGACTACAGGCCACTCCCTTTTGGGTGGGTTGCTTAAATCTTAGATGCATGTAGTTAGTCTTCCCGGAAGCACTCGTTTACTCTGCGCCATTTAAAAAGAGCCTTATTTAACGCAGTCGTAAATATTAGCCCAGCACTCTGGTGAACTGATCTTTACATTAGATAACATTCTCTTAAAAACGGAGTTGGCACTTTTCGGTGAGAGTAGTAGTTCACCCGGTCCTGTTTTCAAGTAGTTGTAGTTTTTCATTTCCGAATTATTGCAGATGCTGAGGACTGGGTGAAGTACTCGCTTACACTGAATATGGGACAACAATCCGAGTTCTTGTAAAATCGTGGGAAACCTGAACGCTTATCGTCCATGGTAGGTCACGATCAAAGTGGCCCGTGCCTTGGGGTCGTGTGGCGGAGTTTTCAGTTCTTACCCAGTTTTCTTTTAAGAAAGACGTTTCAGCAATGCCAGTCTTTGTATTGAATATTGCTATTTGTTGCATTTCAACAGCATTCTGGCAACATGGCTTCAGAACATGTCAATGGGAATGGCACTGATGACGCTTTGAATTCTTCGACAGTGATTACCCATTCAGAACATTTCCAGACGTTGCTTGATGCAGGTTTGCCACAGAAAGTAGCTGAAAAGCTAGATGAAATTTACATTGCAGGTGAGGCCCTCAAACTTGCAAACCTGCTTGCTTTGAAATCTCTACTTGTTTGATTTGGTTACGCGTTTTGAAGCTTTCAAGAACTTGAAGCTGTATACTGTTGTTGTTCATGCTTATTTTTTTTCCAAGTTTGCCTTTAGGCAGTACCTTTTTGATTTTAGCAAAAATATGCGTATAACCTACTTTTGTTAAAGGGCCTCCTGCCATATGTGCTCATCCATTGGTCTGTTAAGGTGTCATTCGCATTTTTCTTCCACCCACTAGAGCATACAACCTGGGACTTTAGAGAAGCCCTCTCCGGCCATTGGCTAATTTCACTGTCAGGGATGCCATTCTGCTGTTTTAACAAGAGGACCTCCATACACAGTAATTCCCTTAGGTGACCTACAGTAACAATGTGTATTTTTTTAGCTCAAAAATAGTTTTGCATTTAGTCACTTTTTTAGATTGATAAGAGCCCAATAGCGTTTCCAACAACATTAGAGGTTTAAGTTTATTTAGACAGTTGTGTGGTTACTTAATACCATTGCAATAAATATACAAGATACATATTTACATGGAGAGTTAAAAATCATTGATAAAATCTTTCAGTTCAATTTTCCAAATATGACAGATAAAAGGAAATCAGATAGTTTAAAATTAACAATATAGATTTGTTTGCAAAAACCAAGACACAACAAGCAGTGAATGCTAGACTGGTTAGCTTTGCCAATGCTTGCTTGTTCTTGATGAACAATAGCTCACTCGTGTATGCCGGCGATCTTCTTTTTTTTTTTTTTTATAACATCTCTTGAATAGCGCAGGACATTTTTTGTTCAACTCCTATTTGGGAGAATGTTGTGCATCCCTTGATACGTTCTTGTGAATCCTTATAATTTGTACTTGCTTTTTCACTTTTGGCAACCTTGCATTAGGATCTTTTCTGAAATCGTTTTGTCAAGTATAGGCTGTATATAGTATATTTTAGTTGTTCACACACTTTTATATTTGCATCTTGGAGGTATCGTTTTTTTTTTCTGCACCTGTTATTCATGCTTGTTTCATCTTCATATGTAGTTACACTGTGTGAGCCCTTTACTGACGTTGCGTCATTTTTAACTGCATATTGTATATGTTCAGGCTACTTTATGACAGGCCTAATGTGTTCAGCAATGACTTCGCCATGTACAATTAATCACTTTATTTGAAGTATCAGCTCGCATCCTAATCTCTATCACATTATGAAGCATGTCCGTCATGTCTGGTGGAAAGACTCAAGAATAACCAAAAATAAATCTTTGCATGTCCCATTTACAGATCCTAGACTATTTGGACATCAATTGTGAGTGCTCCCCAAGGCACATGCAGAGGTAATTGCACCCAATAATTATCAGATATCCCAGAATTTATTGGGTACAATTAATAGTACTAGTTTTGCTCCCAAAATGGACCATAATCTATAAATGCTGATGCTTTCAGCACCAAAACGAGCATGGTCTTGCTTACTAGTCCTTTCATCCCGGTTAACATTTTGGTGCGCTTTGACAGTTCCAAATTTGATGAAGGGCTGTGGACTTTCTTACCTGATAATTACTTGGTGTAGTAAGTGTAGTAAGTAATGCACCATTTAATTTGCGATCTCTGTGCAAACAGGTAGTTGGGCAGGGATAGTCTTTAAAAAACAAAAGTGGGCGAGGGCATTATTAATTAATAATCAGTCTTTTGAGTTTGTCAACACATGTCTCCAAAACAACATCATACCGCCCTCCTGGCGTGGATCTATCCTTGCACCAATCTTTAAAGGCGGGGACAAAAAATCTCCTGGGAATTACCGCCTCATCGCACTCATTGACAACGAAGCAAAGTATTTTGCGGGAGTGCTGCTAAACTCACTTAGGTCATGGGCTGTGGAAAACTCCATAATTCCCCCGAATCAAACAGGCTTTACAATAAACACTGGAACTTCAGTCAATCTCATGTCCCTCTCATGCCTAATTGACCAAGCTAAATTCTGCTCTTGTTCACTTTATATGGGGTTTATCGACTATCAAGCGGCCTTTGACAATGTCAACAGAAGCAAATTATGGCAGAAGCTGTCCAGTTTCAACATTCCAGAGGCCCTTCTAAGAGCCATACAACTCCTGCACCAGGATACATGGGTTAGAATTAAGATCGGGGACGGCTCAAGACTGTCTCGCCAGATTTCGACTGAAAAAGGCCTCAAACAGGGATGTGTCTTGGCCCCAATACTTTTCAATCTATTCCTAGCCGACCTTCCCGAAGTTCTCAATAAGGTCAATTCCCACGCTCCTAAATTATCCGGTTTGCCGCTGACAAATCTATTATATGCTGATGACGTGGTACTGTTAAGTAAAACAAAGATCGGAATGCAAAGACTTCTGGATGCTATTTCCGACTACTCCAACAATAATGAGCTTCGCATTAACAACAGGAAGACGAAAATTCTAGCGGTGCATTCAAGGAAAGCAAAGAAGCTGTCTTGGGCTCTGAATAACGAACGCATTGTCGAATCCAACTGCCAAAGGTACCTTGGTGTCATTTTTAACAACAACGGAAAATACAAATCCCAACTAGAAGAGCAAAAAAGGAAGGGCACGGCACTTGCCTTTGCAATCGGTATAATTAAAAAAAAAACTTCAAGGCCCTACTCTTGCACCCACACTTCAGGTGGCTCAGGCAAAAATCATTCCCACTCTAACTTATGGCAGTGAAGCTTTAAAAGGATTGGACAGTGACCATCTGGATAAAATAATCACTAATATCTACAGGTCCGTGTTTAAATTACCAAACCACACATCACCTGCACAAATCAGGTTGGAATTTGGCATCTGCAAACAACGACTGGCTAGAGCCATGTCCTTCCTCGTGTGCTGTCACAAGTTGAGGTTATCAAAGGAGGGAAGTTTAGGTTACCATTTGTGGGCCTGCATTGATAACAACTTATGGCGAGCAGGACACGAATATTGGTCAAAAGGCTTAAAAACTCTGTGCCTAAATGACCTCTGGATCCTGCATGCCAGTCAGAAGGAATTCAAAAGGCTAGCGAAAATCAGCACTAAACAATTGTCAAGAGTGGAAGACAAAGCCAGCCTCGCAAAAAGAAGTCATGGGTGGATGACCCTTCAATCCTATGCCTTACTCATCCCACAGCCATACCTTACCACATTGTTTAGTGCTCGGCCGAAACTAAGTTTTTTAAAACTGAGACTGGGAGTCATCAATCTGTTGACACATCGGCCAAAATGGAAAAGAGAACATGGAAAAGTACAGTGCCGACTTTGTGGGTCTCCCAAAGAAGACATTATACACATCATATGCCTGTGTCCTCTACTATTGACAGAGAGACGGGCTTTACTCAAGCATCACTGGAATAGAAACATGATTAGAAGCTGTAGAGCAGCAGTTTTGGCGTGTTTCGATCCTAGGAACACTAAACTAAATTGTGCCCTAGTAAGATTTATGGAGTGTGCTGCAAAAAAACATACTGAGCTGTCCAGAGTCTGCGATTCCCCATTGGAATAATGCTGCTACATCTTCACTTGCTGCTTCTGGCTCCTTTGAATATGACTTTTTAAACTGAAGTTTTACCTTATTATCCATACATATCAACTTTTTAAGAAATTATCGTCTTAAATTAACCTTGAATTTTAAATGTTTGTATTTGCAATGGTTTACTTTTAAATCACGCAATAAAGTTTATATATAGATTGAGTTTGTCACTACCTTAGCACAGCAATTGCAGCAAATATGACTTTAAGGCACTGAAGTTGGTTATGATCGTTACAGCACTATTGGCATGTTGGTAGCCAGTTAAACTTTAGGACACTTGTATGTGCTAGACTCGTGAGACAAAAGTAAGACTGCATTATTATATATAGAATCACTTGAAGCTTCCTGATGATACAGATTTTCTTAAGTGGTATGCAAGGAAGTTTCTATCTGAGCTGTGAAGTGTGCTTTTGAAAGGCAGTTGTATAAAGAAATTCCACTACATACAGTCTGGGTATTTAGAACATCTATTTTTCGTAAGCACTTTAAAAACAAATCATAAACCTTTTGCAAATTTTGTAGCAGCTTAATGTATAATTTGTGTAACGCAAGTTTAAAATAATGACATACAAGTCCACCGTGTTTTCTGTCACAGACTGACCTTGTAGCATTAAACATGCACAAGTCCCTGTTCTCCACTGCACCAACCAATAGTTCAACACTTTCTGCCCAATGAACCAAGGGCTGCAGGGAAGGTCATGAGTGCACAGAGGTCCACCTTGAAACGCCTCAGAAGAGATCACTGAGGCTATGACCGGGGGACAAGGACCTACACCAACAGCTCCGTAACAGTAATGCCGAACTTGGGAAACTCCAGTGGGACATTAACAGGGCCAATGAAAATAAATTCTGAGCTAAACTCCATCATGATTCTAAAGGAAACAAAAAATCTCGATTTTGGTCAAGGATAAATAAAATTTTACAACCAGCACATGGTGGTCTAATATCTCATATTACGGAAAACACATTGACATCCTTTTTAGAATCTAATTTTAACCAACAGGTATCAGGACAACATGCCCCCAACGATAACCAGCCTGCTCTTTCAACTCAAACTGTGGCGACTGATGAGGTCGGGGCTAATGAAATCGATGCTGCCATGATTAGGGAACAAATCTCTAAAGGGAGGAAAGAAGGAGCGCCCGGGCCAAACGGGATGCCTCCAGTTTTTTCTCAAACAAGATCCAGAATACTGGTCAAACTCTGGCTCCTCTCTTCAGCTCTGTCAAACAGTTTGGGTGCTTGCCCGCATCATGGAAAGGCTCCATTATTTCACCAATTTTTAAAGCTGGAGACAAAACCCTACCAAAAAACTATCGCTTGATTGCACTGCTAGATGTAGAGGCAAAATACTTTGCGGGTAATCTACTAACAGAGCTGCATGAATGGGCAACAGAGCACAACATAATTCCTCCTAGCCAATCGGGGTTCTGCAGAGAGACCGGTACAACAACCAACCTATTAACAATGTCATTACTTATTGACAAGGCAAAACTAACCAAACAATCTCTTCATTTCTGCTTTGTGGACTTTAAGGCGGCGTTCGACAACATCAGCCAAGCTAACCTGTGGAGGAAATTGGCTCTCTGGGGGATCCCTTCATCTCTTTTGAATCTTCTGATACAATTACACTCCCAACACGTGGATACAGATTAAGCTAGGCAATGGCTCGCATATTTCGAGGCGCATACCACCAACCAAAGGTCTCAAACAGGGTTGTGTTCTCACACCATGTCTTTTTAACCTTTACACAGCAGACATGACATCAGCCCTTAGTACCTGCAATGCGCATGCCCTTTGACTAGGGGGAAAGCCATCTCCAGTATGTCTTATGTATATGATGATGTTTTAGCAAGCCACACTCAAGTAGGTCTACAACGGCTACTTAATAAATTGCACGGATATGCAGCCGAAAACTGGCTGGAAGTTAACACTAACAAAACCATGACCATCAATGGGGAAAAAACGGTCTCATTATTGGTCTCTGGGAAAAACTCCAATTGCGAATTCTTCCAAGTATAAATACTTAGGTGTCATAATTGATAAGGGTGGTCAATTTGCGAAACAGCTTGAGGCCATTAAGAGGAAAGGGATGGTGAAAGCGACAACTCTAAGGCAACTTAAAACAAAATTGACTGGACCAGTTTTTTCCCCATTGCTTCGTGTTGCGCAAGCAAAAGTTCTTCCTTCAATCACTTACGGCAGCGAAGCGCTGAGAGGCAGGTACGCTACTCTACTATATTGAGCCTCACCTATTTTTTTGAAGTAAAGAGGTTCTTCATCACACCAAGCGTCATAGTCTACCATTAGAACACATTTTAAAAAAAATAGCCCAGATTAAATGGTTTTAAAGAAAAGCCATCGCATGTTCTGTTCAACTGGATGAGGTCTCTGATGACCCTTTTAATTTTCAATTTCTAATTATCAGTATATTCATGCAAATTGGCTCATCGTTAAACAGGAGGACTTAGTATTTATAACAATTGTGTTCTAACAGGATGCTGACAAGGTAACACCACACATTTTTTTGTAACTGATAAAAAAAGCATACACTTAATGTCTAATTATATAAGTAATTAAATAGATGGTCAACAGAGCAAGACTTGCATGCAGTCCATTTTAGATAAATATAGTAGAATTGGCATAGTAGGTTGCAGTACACACACACAAGTTCCAGCACATGGAACATAAATACTAATTCCAATCCTGCTATGCAACATACAGATTAAATGGACCCCTCTATTGATATCTGTGACACCCCCTCCTCCCCCCCCACCTTTGATATCATTCTTGTTTCATGATGCTTGCAGGGATGTGGAATTCCTATAGCCCGACGCCCAGTACATATTGTTTGGGGTCAAGGGCAACAGGTTTTTATGTGTATTTTGTCCTTGGGACAAGTAGGCCCAGCCCCCTGCAGCACACACCCTTAGGCTGCCAGTGTGCAGTACTACAATTATGGATCAGGGAAGGGCACTGTCTGCAGTTAAGGTATTATTTTTGTTTGTATGTGAATGATGTTCAAACTTGTATATATGGTTCATTAATTGAAAGCCTTTATTATTAGAGTGAGCGCTCTACGTAAATGTTGTAAGCTTGACTGCACTACTGACAATGGTTGCAGTATAAAAATGTGTACACCCGTTTTCAAAGTTTAGCAATATGAGGCTATAGCTAATGCTCTGATGGGATGCAAATATTTGCAGAAGATTGAAAGCAAGATTGATGAATCTTTGCTTTCAAAATAAAAAGTTGATTAAAAAAATGAATGCAGGGAAAAATCTTTTAGCTAAACTACTGTAAACTTTCAGGTACCATTTCTTTACAGCATCATTTAGTAATATGTGTTGGTGCATGCTAGTATTTCCCAAACAATTCATAATGGAAAATCAGTGTAACCAGTTTCAATAAGATTATGGGAAACAAAAATAAACAAGCATTGGCAAAGTCAGTAGGTCTGAATTTGGTGCCCAGCTTTTTAGTTTTGTCAATGACTTGTTTTGGCATAGTTCTTGTAAAACCTTATTGGTGTGGGAGCTGCAGTGCCCTCACGATTATAACAAACATTGGCAAAAGCAAAAATTGTTTTTGGTCTAAAAAATCACACACTGCCACAGTAGTTACTGGCACTGAACAAACCTACTTTGTGTGCCGATATGTTCCTTGTAAAAGAGCATAAAGCTGTCACTCACAGTGAAGCCAGCTGATACAGAGAGAGGGACAGGATATTAATAAGCGCAAAAGGTCATGGCCAGACTAAATTAGGGACCCAATTAAAGAAAATCTCAAAAGTGCACCCATGGTATATGTCCTTGCATTAAGTACAGCTATACGGCTTTTGTGAATTACCAATAATATACAAAAGTAGAACAAGAAAAAGTACTCCTAGAAAATATTTGTGAACTGCATTTTAGCATGAGCAGATATGCAGGTATAGATTTTCTCATGTGAAAATCTGGGTGTTTGCAAATTCACTTTCCATTTAACCACTTTTTTCCCAACTCTCGAAGAAGGCTTCCTTCCATCTGCCATTATCAGGACTCAATTTCCAACATTTCTCAGTATGGGAAAAGATTAGAGAAGAGTTGTTGAAAACCCTTAAAACATGCAAATTAGTAGGTTTGCACTGACTCAAAAGGGCATTTTAACCCTGGAACTATTGCCTACCACTACCTTCAGCCCCAGTATGTAGATCTGTGGAAACATGGCAACATAAGGAATTTGCAAGTAATCAAACACAACAATGGTATGAGCCCTGGCATAATCAGATAAGCTATATTGGAGCTCTTATATAATGAGATTGCTGACATTTGTCGCCGCAGTACATGGCACCAAAGGGACAAGTGGATCTTGTTCCAGGACAAGTATATTTATGAAGCAACCTGCCCCATGGACAAGTAGATATTATAATAAATTCCACACCCCTGTGCTTGTATGATGAACCGGTTGAATGTAGTTTTAAAATCCACGAAATGGAGCCACCATTTTTTTCCCGAAGAGCCATTGTCTGACCGCTAATACCATACAGTAGTTATTTTGAACTTTGTTCTCTAAAGCCTGGTTATGATATAGGCAATAGATTTAACTCATTAACCCAAATTAACCCATGGAAATAAAAGGACATTTGACCCTGATTTATTAGTAAACTATTGGTGACTGTTTTAAATCTCTCTCTCTCTCTCCCCTCTCTCCTCTAACTGTTAAGCAATTCACATCTCCAACTACCAGGGAGAATACCAGCCACAACCTTGCCTACAGACTGGCTTCAAAGTCTATGCACACCAACTTCCGTAGATTTTAGAAATACTAGACCTCCATGTGACCCTAAAGATTTTGAGGTTTTCCTTGAGTTCATTATTTTCAAATCACCTGTGATCAATTCGCTCACTGTGTCGAATTCTGTTCCAGTCTTGACACTGTTAGAATCTGAGAACCTTTGGGAGATGTTCTTCTTGGGAGTTGAGTAAAATGATTTACGTCTGGGGGACTGCTGAAACATATGGCTTCTTGAGTAACAGGTCGTCACAATTTCTTCATAGGATCAGTGTATAATGTATTAATCACAGGCTCCTACCTGACGTGCCTATTAGCGTTTTTTTTTTTACATTAAAAAAACATTCTATAGTGCATTTTTCTCGTAGCAGTCCCTTTGTTAGTCATCTCCGTATATAATTGTAAACAAATCGGTTGGATTTTCATACAGACCCCTCTCAGCATATCTTGTTATTGAGCCAACTATTATTTATGGCTGCTAGCATTAAATGTTGGGTGGAAGCACTTTTGTGGGATAAATATTTCATATTGCAATTTGCCATATAGTAAATCATAGCTTCATGTTTCTTTCTGCCTTGTTATTGCCCTTCAAAGTTCTCTGTTTGTGTTATGTAGTGCTCAGGTGCCTTGTGTCCAACATGTCTTGACTCATTCCATTGTAAATGAAGAACCCTGTCACTGCGGGGTTCCAGAGTGGTTTTGAAGAGTGGGGATTCTGGGTGGGCAGTTACTTACTGGCCGGCCTGGTAGAGTCCGCTCTTAGCTGTGTTTGGAATGAAGCCACTTACCTTACATATCACCGCGTCTTTGCAGTCCCTTCATAACAAATTTGGCGGCGACTTGCTGGCAGGTGTGGAAGGAGACCATTGACTGATTCCACATGCGTGGCTCTTCATATGACAGTGGTAAGAGGAAGGGGTGAGTGGAACTCTTAACGAACCCACACAACGGTACGTTATTGAAATGGCAGCCATCTTGAGAAGCTGATCAAGACACGGTCTAGTTATTCAGTCATGTTATTACTTGACGTACGTGACCTGCGGCCATTTTTTGTTTGATCTGGTAAGACAGCAGTTCAGAAGTCCGGCCGTACGGTGACGCTGATCCTGTCAGTCTATGCTCCCTGTAACGTGCATGCATGCGCCCCTTACACTTTAACAGCGCCCAGCACCTCTGCAGGAGCACACAGCAGATTACGGCTCAGAGAGATTTCCCCAGCTGCTCATTTAAACGGAATACAGTAGCGTGGAAGGAAGTTTTCTCTTCATGTGTGCCCTGCAAAAGGGGAAGAAATCCAGTTGAAACGAGATCACTATTCTGATGGGGCCCCTCAGGGTGGCAATGTGACGAGGCAGCTATTTTAGTAAATGTGCTAATGCATTTAACACCTTTACAAGCCCTTTTGCTTGAAAGGTCTTGATGAGGTGTTAAGTGCATTAATATGTCACTAGGCTGCACGAGAGACACAGGTTCACTGGTCTATGGAGCCATCAGGCTGGTCTTACAGGCGTTTTTTTGTGGCTGTTTGTGCATGGCTATAGTATCGAGCATTGACCAACCAATAGGTTTCGTCTATGCAAGATCTATTGGCTTTGTCAGTGTTTTGTAGGATATGCTGCAAAGCAGCACAGGCTTAAAGTAAAGAAAAAAAGTGCTATGATGCAGCCAACGTTGACTGTCATAGCAGTTTCCTTTCCTCTTCAAACCTTGTTCTCCATGCTGCTATGCAGTATAGCTAAAAAAAAAAACAGTGACAAATCCAAATAGCTCTTGGGTATGCAAGTACTATTTGGCTTTGTTTAATAATTTTCTGGCAGACAGCAGGTTGGAGGCTGGCATAAAAGGGAAACATAAGTAAAATGGGGAGTGTTAAGGGGAGGTCTCCCCTAAATAGGAAAAATAGCTAAACTTAAATTAACAAAAAGTGTATGTACATATGTGTATATGCGTGTGTGTGTATATGTATGTGTATCAGCGAGATGAGGGCAGGTAGACAAGCAACACAAGGGAGGTGCAGGTGCACATGCCCTTGGCTGTAGTGCACAGAGGACCTTCATTGCTGCTCAAAGGAAAAAAAATATACGAGGGAACATTGGTCCCAGTGCCTTCATTTTTGCCTGCTCCTTTAGCCCGCTCCTTAATCGGAGCTTCATGATTGGCAAACCTTGAAGGAGCAACATTGATGTGCATTAGAGGTACTTTACTACATTGTTCACCACAGTGTTTGTAATGGGGATGCGCACACCTTGATTTGTAGTTTTCTTGTTCTACGGTTATCTTTTTTAAATAACTGATCAGCTGCTGACATTAGTTCTTTCTGAGGTTGTGTTATATTAGTCATGAAAGCCTCTGGGAGTAGTCACACTGACATCTCTACAATACCTACAAGTTCTCATGTTTTTAATGCAATCTAGCACTTCACCCATGTCGTTGGAAGTTTGGATCTTAATGTTTGATAATTATTTGGAGGCCTTGGATGGTGATGGAATTAAACTGTCAAGAAAGAGATGATGATTGATAAAGGACAAAGGAGGAATAGATCGAAAGCCATGTTTAAAATAAATGGTTGTGCAGTGCAACTTATGGTGGATACAGGGTCAGTGTACACCATTGTTCCTAAAACCTTATTCGTGTAATTATGGGGTTGTATGATGTTACAACTCAGACATTTGCTCCACTGGTAACCAAGGTGAAACAATTGATATTGTGGGGTTTATGGAAACAGGAAGAATTTGGAGGTAGGACCATACAAGGGGAAGTTTATGTATCTGAGCAAGGTCCCACAATTTTAGGGTGGGTACATTAATTTGACCTACAGATAGTTGTATACCCTAGGCCACCCACATTTGTAATGAATGGTATTGGAGGAAGAATCTGTTTCTGACATTTTGGATTCAATGAAACAAGTGTTTGACAATAAACTGGGCATGTTGGAAGGATATCGTACTCAAGAAGGGAGCTGTTCCTGCCCAACACAAGCTAGGGAGGATTCCCATTATTGTCAGGGAGGGTGTGAAAGAGTTGATAAAGGAAATGTTTCAATAAGGAATCATAGAAAATGTGGAGGCCTCAAATTGGGTTTCACCAGTAGTCCTCACACGCACATCTGATAGTATGTATGTATGTATGTATTTGACTCTTATTAAGCGCATCTGTCACCCCGAGGGTATCCTGGCGCTGAGACCCCAAATTAAACCACCGGAAGAATATTTACATTGCCCTAGGGAACAGATAGGTCTTAAGGTCCCTTTTAAAGGAGGTCAGATCTTGCTTACCCCTCAGCACTAGCGGGAGGGAATTCCATAATGAGGCGGCTGTGTGGCTAAAAGCTCGGCCACCTATCCTAACTCTGGTGATCTTAGGAACCCGCACCAGAAACGCCGATGAGGATCTCAAAGGCCATGCAGCTTGATACCAAGAAAATAGGCCCTGGAGTGGTAATGGTCCAAGTCCATGCAGCGCCTTGAATACCAGGCATGCCGCCTTGAAGGCGATCCTCTGCTGAATCGGCAGCCAATGTAGCTCAGCTAAAGCTGCCGAGGAGGAAGCAGAGCGTGGGCGCGATAAAGCCAGTTTTGCCGCCATGCTCTGAATCCTCTGCAACCTAAGGATCAATTTTTTAGGAGCTCCTAAGAGCAGTGCGTTACAGTAGTCTAACCTACTGAGTATAATACTCCGCACCACCTCTGCTCTAAAGCCTTTGGGGAGAATAGGCAAAATTTTGCGTAGAGCGCGGAGCAGGCCCATACAAGTCGCTACGGTCTTATTAACTGAACCATCCAACTGTAGGTCCGGTTCAAACACCACTCCCAAATTACGGGCCGATTTAGCTCCTGCCACAGGGCCAAGTATGGAAGGTGGCCAAAAGTCATCAGGCAACGCCCGAGGAAGGCGGTCAGGAGAGCAATGGAGAACCTCCGTTTTAGCCCCATTAAACTGGAGTGAGTTGGTTCGCAGCCATTCAGCCGTGGCCGACATGCAGCTATGAAAGATATCTTTCGAAACCGACTCACTCCCCTCAAAAGAAAAAATCAATTGAGTGTCATCGGCATAATTGATGACTGATATGCCGAATGACTTAATCAATACTATAAGGGGTCGAAGATATAAATTAAACAGGATCGGGCTGATCGCCGACCCTTGAGGAACTCCCTGCTTCACCTGTCGAGTGGCTGATTGAAAAGGTGGTAAAGCCACTGCTTGCTGTCTGTCACTGAGATAGGACGTTAACCAGTCTAAAGCTAGACTGGTTACACCCGCACTACGGAGACGCTCCAGGAGAACCGCATGGTCAACCGTGTCAAACGCGGCCGACATGTCCAGCAGTACCAGAAAAACTGAACTGCCCTTGTCGACACGCGTTCGCAGATCATCTAACCCGGTGACCAATGCGGTCTCCGTGCCATGTGCCGGCCTAAAGCCATACTGAGCTGTATCCAGGCAGGAATTTAATTCCAGATAGCTGGACAAGGCTTTTGTGACCCATCTCTCAAGGATCTTTATTACAAAAGGCAAGAACGAAATGGGCCTATAATTAGCTGGGCAAGATGGATCTAAAGAAGCCTTTTTTAATAGTGGAGTTACTATTGCCACTTTCCAGCTATCTGGAACTGTCGCCGTCATCAATGACTGACAGCAGATGGAATGAAGTGGAGGGAACAGCTCGTCCTGAAATGCCTTCCAGATCTTATGAGGCATTGGATCCAGTGGTGAGCCCGAGGACACTCCGTTGGCCAGTGAATCAAACTCCTCCGATGTAGGAATGGGAAAGCAAGGTAAACAGAAGGTATCCACCTCGTTATTATCCCGGAGCGATACCGAATGGCGAAGAAATTCCGGTGAAGGAGGAGGCGGTGATTCCAGTTGTCCGGGCACTGAAAGTCCATTCAAGATAGTTCTTATTTTCTCCTCAAAAGCAGCAGCCAACGAATCGCACAGCACCTGAGAGGCTGGAATGGTAGGAGCTGTACAGGACGGATTAGATAAATTGTTGACCAACTTGAACAGGGTTTGCGATTTATTTGCGGCCCTATCCAAGGTATCTTCCAAGAACTTTGCCTTAGCACTTCTCAGCTGGTTCTTATATACCTGTAAGGCCACTCTATACGCTACCCTGTCCAACTCCTTATATCCTTTCCTCCAAGTACGCTCAGCCTGTTTACAGCGGATCTTATGCTGTCTCAGATCGTCGCTAAACCAGGCATTAGTCGCTCTAGGTCTGTCCCTCACCCTCCGCAGAGGAGCCAATTCTTCTAGGGATGCCGAGATTTGCTGACAGAGTGCAGCGTAGCTCTTATCTACACTGTCCTCCACCAGAAAACCCCTAGGCAGCAGAGTAGGACGAATTGGCTCTCTAAGCAGTCGGGCCCATTGGCGCTTAAACTTAAAGCCACTTGTAGTATTTGATTTTAACGGCCCAGGTACACCAATGGACATAGTGATCAAGAAATGATCTGTCCAATCCTGTTCCAGGATCTCATTCACCACCACCACCTCCGGCTCAGCAAAGATCAGATCTAACACGTGTCCCTTAACGTGCGTGGGTGATGAAATCAACTGTGTAAGTTGAATATTACCGCACGATTGGCAGAGCTCCCTATAGGCCAGGTCTTGGGGGCCGGACGGCCAGAGGTTAAAGTCTCCCAATATTAAAACTTTAGCATGGGAGTTTGAGAGATCGTAAATTAAATCAACCAATGGCTGAATAAAGGTTGTGGTCGAGGAGGGGGGCCTATAACATAGTAACCCTGTAATCAACGAACCACCCTGGGACATAATGGAAAAGCCCATAAGCTCAAACCCCATTACTTCCCTAACCTCTAGCTCCACCAGGGAAATCGAGTCTTTAAAGATGTAACCTACTCCACCTCCCCTACCAGAGGTACGAGGTACATGTCTGATCAGATAGCCCGGTGGGCAAGCCCAACCTAGTTCCAATCCACTATCTGCCGTGGCCCATGTTTCCGTAACGAATAGTATGTCCAATTGCGAGGGCTCCAATAGCAGGGCAATCTCGGCATGATGCTTCACCAGAGAGCGAACGTTCAGTAGACCGCAGACAAGATTATTGGCCGCTAAAGAACGCGCTCGATGTTGAGCCACGTCCCCAGTGTGATACAATAAATTGTTGACAACCTCGTGGTTGTCGACCGGCAGAGTGGCCAGAGGCGCCCCCAGCGCGCTCGGGACGCGAACGGGCGCAAACGGGCTTACCTCTGGCGCACCTCCGGCGCAACTACGGCGCGACCGCTGCGCGCATCCGCTGCGCGTCTGTTTCCCCATGCCTATTAATAATATTACGCCACGCGGGCTTCCGGCTGTAGAGCCTCTAGCCCCACCCAAAATGGCGCTGCGAATATCCAATCCTCAGCCCTACCCAAAATGGCGGACGAGCACGAAGCACCCCGACCCCACTGACTGACTCCCGCAAAATGCGGGTGAAGGCACAATTTAAAATGCAGGTGAGCCTAATCTGACACCCCCCTTGCTATCCCCAGAATGCTAGATGAAGTAGCAAGTATCGCCAAAATCGCTAGAGCAGCAACAGCGCGATATAACAAAGCGCAATTTAAAATACACAGCGTACGCCAGCTAAAATGCTGTCAGGCAAAACACGATGGTATTGTGTGTGGACTTGAGGTCATTAAATCAAAACATTGTGGCAGATACATATCCCCTACCAAGTATTAATGAATTGGTGTTAATGTTGAAAAGGGGTAGGTATTTTTTTAAAGTCGGATCTGAAAAACGTGCACCATCAGATTCAAAGCCGCTTACTGCGTTTATCACCTTGGAGGGAACTTTTCAGTTCCAGCGCATGACGCTTGGCCTCATCAGCGGGAAACGTTTTTCAACGCAGGATGTCGGAAGAGTTTCAAGAGATGGCCAATATTCTTTATTTCCGAGATTACATAATAATTTTTGGTAAGACTGAGGAACTCCACTCTGTTTTGAAGCAAGCTTTTCAGAGAATTGTTGATGTCGGAATTAATTTGCGCAAAGACAAATGTTCCTTTTATGGTAACCGGTGGAATATCTGGGATATACAATGTCGGCTGATGTCGAGCTGAAGAAAGATTAGTTAAGAGCTATTGAATGGCTAAAAGACCTACAGACAAAAAAAATTTGAGGTCCTTTATTGGTCTTATAGACTATTCTGCAAAATTTGTGCAGATGTTTGCAGACAAAACAGAAGGGTTTAGAGTATTGTTGAGGAAGGATCTGAACCTTGTTTCGAAGCAAGAACAAGAAAAATCTTTAAATTCGATGTAAGATTGAAATTTGCCAGGCAGCTATTTTAGTTCCTTTAGAAATTGGGCTCACATCTGTCATAACTGTGGGTGCGAGTACAACAGGGGTCATGTGATGTCTCAAAAACATATGGGTGGTGAGAGAACTGTTGGTTTCACATCTAGAGCATTGGCAAATGCTGAGGGAAACTACTATGTGATCGAGAGAGGCCCTAGCTGCGGCGTGGGGAGTAGAGTAGTTTTGAAGGTACATATAGGGTACAGAGTTCGTATTAAGGACTGATCATAAGCCTTTAGTTGAAATTCTTCTATCTGGCGGTGCTGGCAAAGGTTTCACAAGGTTGGCCAGACTGGCGGCCACACTTCAAGAATATTTATATGTGCTGGAATACAGACCGGGTTGGCATAATCTGCAGGCAGACTGTCTGTCCTGATCATCAGTTGATTGGAAATTGATGGATGGTTCTAGTGAGTAGAATTAAAACCACGTTGAACCAATTGACTCGATACAAGGTGTTTTGCTGGAAGGGGCCAGTGCTTTTTCCATCGTAGAATGGTGCAAAGAAATGGTGGATGATTGCACTCTTAAAGAGGTTATGTGGATGGTGGCTGCTGGGAACAGGAGAGAAAGGTGTTTAGCTATATCTGTGCGGCCTTTTATCAAAGTCTTAGATGAATTGAACACGGGTGGTGGGAAAGTTTTGATGAGAAGTGATAGGTTTGTGCCTCCTTTAGGTTTGAGAATGAAGCTTGTAAACATGGCGCATAAAGGACACCTAAGCCAGGGATTAACACGGAGCCGCCTCAAAGCACATTTCTGGTGACCAGTTATGGATGACCAAGTCACTCCGTGGGTTGTGAGAAGCAGTGTTTGCAAAGAAGAGGAGAAGAGACTAAAGGCGGGTAAGCAGTCTGTCACGAAGCTTACAACCTATCAGGGCAAGTCTTGGTGCAGTGTATGTATTGACTTTATCAGACTCTTGTCTGAATTGAATAGGGATTGCAAGTGTGCTTTGGTGGCTGTGAATGTGTGTTCCAGATGGTTGTGTGTAGTATTCATGAGAATACACCACAGAAGCCACCATTGTAGCTTTACGAAAAATGTTATTAGGGGAAGGGACCCAGTCTATACTCATCGCAGACAATGCTATGTAACTAGTTTTCCATTACATGGAGTTGTTTCTTAACCAGCTTGCTATCACACAATTGTTGTACTGCGCTTTACAATCCATAGAAGAATGGCTTTGTGGAAAGAGTCAACAGAATGGTGAAGGGTGTGATCCAAACCGCTGACGTGGCAGGACAGGCTATCAAAAGAGTAGTGGAGAATTTGGTTTGGGTTTACCGCACAACAGAACAAGAAGCCTCATCCAAATTGCCTTTTGAATTGATGGGAAGGAGGGTTCCAGGATCCAAAATAGTACCCACCTGGATCAAAGAATGGGTAGCTAGAAGTGGTGTGCAAGAAACTAACTTTAGAAAAGTCGATTTGGATTCCAAAGGTGCAGTCACTGAAGGTGATTGGGTGAAAATCAGGACTAGACGTGTGATGAGAGGTCTGTCAAAGTTTAAAGGGCCATATAAAGTAATGCACGCTTACAAGTTTTACGTGGTCTTAGAGAATGGTGAGGAGTGGAATAGACTTGGAATTGCATTGTATCAGAAAGGTCGTAGCGTGTATTGAAAAGAGAAGAATTGCAGTGGGTAAATGTTGATGAAAGATGGTGAGTTTGAGTATCTCATGAGAAGGGAAAGTTGGAGAAATTGAAACGCTAACTATTCCCATGGAGGACACTACTGTTAGAAATGCGTGTAGGTCTAGAGGAGCGAGGTGTGTAAGAGATCGCAGACCACTTGTACACTCAAAAGATTTTATATGTTAATGATCTTTTCAGCATTATTTTGTGTTTTGAACCTTTTTGAAAGTTTTATTTCTTATTCACCTTGCACTGTATATTGCTATGTATAATAATCAACTGTTTGTTCGAAGGTTCATTGTTACATTTCTTTTGCCTTTTTCTGCTGTTTCCTATTTTATTTTCATGCTTTCAACTAGTTTATTATTCTTTATTGAAAGTTTGGGTTATTACAGAACGGAAGGGATGTGTTATGTAGTGCTCGGTGCCTTGTTCCCAACGTGTCTTGTCTCATTCCATTGTATAAGAATAACCCCGTCTCTGCGGGGTTCCAGAGTGATTTTGAAGGGTAGGGATTGGTAGGTGGGCAGTTATTTACTGGCCGGCCTTGGAGAGTCTGCTCTTGGCTATGTAGGGAATAAAGCCACTAACTTGCATATTACTGCGTCTGTACCCTCCCTTCATAAGTTTCCTTCTTTATTGAGGTATTAAGTAGTTTTCTTAATTCAGATACATTTTTTTAACATACATGTTTTTCTAATAATGGCGATCATTTCTGTAGTTGGAGGACTTTGTACAACTGACTTAAGATTATTCTTTTGTGCCCAGTGGTCACTAGCGATATGGTAATTCATGGTGAAGTTGTAAATACATTTCTTACTTGGGGAGGGATAATTCAAACTCTTTGAAAGGAAATGCTTCTCTTTGTATGAGCACCCCCGAAGGTTTGGACTGATGCTGCTGGTTTTTCAACCTTGAGTGCACTTTGGCCTGCTAACCCAACTTCTGTGCCAGTGTCCTGGCCCTTTAATATAAGTTTGATTGGCATGTATCCAAATGGCATAATCTAACTTCTAAGTCCCTAGTATATGGTACCAGGGTTACCCAGGGCCTGTAAGTTAGTGTCCCATCAGGGACTCCAGCACTTGTTGTGCCACCCTGAGTGAGGCAAGGTAAAGTGTGACTCCCAGCCTGCCACTGCAGATCGGTAGAGCACGTTAAAACTGCTAAGTCGACTTTGGGCTTTGCCATTGCTTACATATCTTTTTAAAATACATGTAGGTCACCCCTACAGCAGGCCTATCAAACCCCAAGGCAGAGTTCAGTGTATTTAAAAGTAGAAGATGCGTTTCACATGTTCTGACAGCGAAAACCTGCAATTGTAGTTTTTATTTTGGGAGTGGTTGGTAGCCCCATTGACAAGTATAGAATTACACAATGACAACTGAGCTGTGCTTGCTTCTGAATGGGGCTACCAAATTTGGTACTTTGAGGTATCAAAAAACTTGTCACATTAAACCTGACATGATGCCCAAGTCGAAATTAATGTAACATGTTGCCACATTCAAGTTTTAGAAAGTTACCACTCTGTTGCCCAGTTTTCCAGTGGTCATTTCCTGAAACTGGCCACGAGACCACCTTCTGCCTGCCTGGAGAGACATGACAATGGCTTTTCCAGTGGTCATTTCCTGAAACTGGCCACGAGACCACCTTCTGCCTGCCTGGAGAGACATGACAATGGCTCCCAGGACGAGTAACAATAGAGGCCTGCCACTGGAGGAGGTGTTGCCTGCCCCTGGCAGGAAGCCACATGGGGTGTTGGCCCTAAAGGCAAGCTTTAAAAGGCAAGCTGCCTTTGAAGGGCAGATAATACCCACACTCGAGAACTGCTGCTCTCTTGTCTGGGTAGACAGGTTGTTGCCTGGGACAAAGGGGGGTAAAATACTCAACAAGCCATTTTTAGGTCTCGCCTGCGAACGCAGCGCGAAGCGCTGCTGTCCGCCAGCGAGATCTATTGTTGCTGACTTGCCTCGGAAGTGGGACAGGAGATGGGCACGCGCAAGGCTTTTGGCGGATTTGAGCCGGTGTACGCACACGTGCACACACGCGATGTGCACATCTCCTGTCCCGCTTCCGATAACATGCCAGCCCCGTTGGAGGCTCCGTGTGGGCTATTGTTGGCGCAAAGTGTACTTTTGCAGTTCTGAGCAACAATAGCCCACACGGAGCCCCCCCCAGCCCTTCTTTACTCACCGAGCTGCTCTTCTGGGGGGGGCTCCTCCTCGCGGCTGCAGCACTTCTCTTGCGGGGCTTTCCTGCTCTCCTGGGAGCTCCGCGCTGCTGTGGTCCTCGGCTGCTGCATTCTTCACCCGGGCCCCCTCCTGGGACCCGGGGCTTCCCTTCACTCCGGCCGCCACCGCGGGGCTCTCCCTTCAACAAGGGAGCCCCGTGTTAGCACGGCACGCTGGTTTCTGTTTTTGCCGGAGCAGGCCCCGCCCACGTCCCGGGCAAGGGCGCCTGACTTCCGGCTTGAAGACTAGAAGTTAACAAGCAATTGCAATGCCATAGTTCTCGCATTGACGCGAGTTTGAACTATTGACATTTGCAAATAATAATGCCTTTTATTTTTGTTTTCTTTTTAAAAATCTAAATATAAGGCATTGTTATTTACAATGTCAATAGCTCAAACTCTCATCAATGCGAGACCTGTTGCATTGTAAATGCTTGTTTCTATGGGCTTGTAGCCCACGAGTAGTCTCGCCTCTGCGGCGGGCTACTGAGTTCCACACACCAAGTGAGGATTCCCAACATCTTTGGAGATGGCTGAACAGAGCCCTCTGGGATGCCAAATGCCACACTTCAAAGGAAGTTGTCATCCGGCTGGAGGGAACCTAGTAACCCATTGTTCAGTTCAAAACATATGTTTATTTAGACCGTAGTCTTTTCAACAAGGATTCTTAAAACAAGACAACGTGCAAATACAAAAATACTCAATATAAAACACAGTATAAATATGCATTTAAAATGAAATTCATCCAGCCAATAAAATCTACATTCTCTAATATCCTTCTTAGCAATCATGCAAATGAATTCACATAATTAAATATGCTTTCTTAGTTTAACTGTAAAAATGTATCCACAGACAAGGAACATGCAACAAATCTCCTTTCTGCCAATAATTTAATCACCTGCCCCCTATCCTTTTGTGATATTTTGTAAAAGTAGGTTTTAAAAAGGACTTGCGTTGGGCTGAAAACCACAAACAATCCACTAGGGTGTTGATTAAATCTCCCTTCGTATTTAGACCACACTTAAAGATTCTTCCTTCACCCAACAGAGCACCTCATCTTTCTGACATTAGGACTTGATCTAACCCACAATTAAACAATTTTTTTTTTTTTTAAGAATTGTTTTCATTGACATTTTCATACTTAGCAATTTAACATTACATATCCATGTTCTGCACCATTCACGGCGCTATAAATTGACATTGTCTCACAACATCTCAACATTTAAACAACTGGTCAGTGCTTAAGTTGAGTTCACATAAATCGCTTTAAATTTTTACGCAGTAGAGAAGCAGATTTTTATGATATTTATATAATCCCTTTTCACAGACAGTTATAGTACATTCAACACGGAGTAAGATCTCACCCATGCGTACCTAGGGGCGAACAGCTTTATCAATTCCTTCTGCTACATTGTTGGCAGGGAGGCTAGGCCCATCACTGTCATCCGTTGCTCTATTGCGGAACCACGCCAGCATTGGCTCCCAGATATCCTTTGGCTTGGAGGCAATAGGCATTTGCTCCCAAAATAGCGACATTTGAGTGTGACAAAAGGTAATATCCTGTAGCCAACTGGAGCTGACCCCCAATACATAGCTACTCTACGTTTTGCCAGCAATAGTAGCATGGCGAGTAGACGGCAGGAACTTGCTGGTGCATCTTTTACATTTTGGTCTTGCTCCCTCTTCCCTGACCAGTGGAGATCTGAAACTACCCTCCGGGTATAAGTCCGCATATGTACGGAGGCCTAACTGTTGTGTCAATGCCACTTGGCCCTTGTCACCCTGGGGAGGGATGTGCAGGGTGAAAAGCCAGCTGCATGGATGGGGCATACAGATTCCCAAACTTGGCCATTTTTCTTAAGCCCTCCCAACTCCAACGTAACGACTTAACTGTGTCGATCTCATCTTGAGGACGTTTGTATGTTTTATATACCACTACCGATGGCGGGGTTGGTGCAACTCTCTCCATCGCCGCCGCCACATGGGGTTGGAATGGCACATGGTGGGTCCAAAAGTGTAGGAACTGGACTTGTGCACAGTAAGCATAAAGTTGGAGGTCTGGGGCTCCTAGTCCATCCTGTGTCAGCGGGAGAGTTAACACTTCCCAGGAGATTCAAGCTTGTTTGACTGCCCACACCAGGGACACCATCAAGGAACGCATGGTGTTAAAGAAGGCCTGTGTGGGAAAATGGGGTAGATTTACAAATAAATATAAGAATTTTGGCAATCGCCACTCTTCTGGCCAGTGAAAGTGGTAATATAGCCCAAGTTTGTACCTTGTTCTCTAGCCAGGTAATAGCCTTACTGTAGTTTGCCCCCCACAACACCTGCAGATCTCTAGAAAGCCAAATGCCCAGGTAGCGGACAGGACCGTCAGCCCCTCTAAGAGGAAATTCTAATGAGAAAGGTATAGTCATTCGTAAGTGCGAAGAGGATAGACTTTACCCAATTTATTTGTATGCCTGATAGCCCACCGAAGCGGAGAAGCTCGCGCAGCACCAGGTTAAGATTACCTGCTGGGTTGTTAATATATAAGGTTATGTCGTCCACATATAATATTATAAGCCCTCTGGTGCAGAACCCCAGACCCCCTAGCAGTATGGTGCTGCCTAAGACCCGCAGCTAGTGGCTTCATGGCTAGGGCAAACCGTAATGGAGATGGGGAAACCCTGCCTCATGCCACGGGTGATTGCCAACGGAGCCCAGATTTAGCCATTTTATCGGAGTCTGGCATTCGGGAAGTGTATAGCAGTTTTATCTGGTTTATAAATAATGGGCTAAACCCTAGTCTGGTCAGGATAGTGAATAGGAAGGCCCATTCCAGCGAGTCGAAAGCCTTGGTCGCATCTAATAAAGCTGCCAAGGCTTTATAATTAGGGCCTAGATAATGTAAGACAATAAAAAAAGGTGCATAGGTGATGAGCAGTAGCCCTCCCCGGTATGAATCCAGATTGGTGAGGGCGCGCAATCAGGATAGCAGGGGCTACACCCTAGTAGCCAGGAGCTTTGCATATATTTTTGTATCCGTATTAATCAGTGATAGTGGTCTAAAGGAGTCCATTTCATTTGAGGGAGGGTTAATATAATGGCTTCTCTCATGGGGGGGGGGGGGGAGAGCGAGATACCCGTCTAGTGCGCTTCCTGATAGAGCATTTGCAATTGGGGTACCAGCAGTTCGGCGTTGCATTTATAGAATGACGCTGTGAGGCCATCAGAGCCAGGTGCTTTTCCCGGAGCTAGGCTGTTTATTGCTTGAACAATGTCCCCTTTTGTGATGGGCTCTTCTAAGAAAGCCCTATGCGCTCTATCCAACCAGAGCAACTCCAGAGAATCCAGCTATTCCTAGAGGTCCTCCGAGGTTGTGCTCAAGGTGTATAGTGAGGCGTAGAAGTTAGTGAACTGCTCCATGATACCCTGAGACCCTCATACCAGTTCTTGATTTGCCCCAAGTATTTCTATAATGTGTGTCCCTGCTAGGTGGGTGCAGTGGGTTGTTCCCGGTCTATCACCTTCTCCGTACTAACTAGCTTGAGTATATGTCCCTAAGAATTTTACTTCTTTCTGCGCCTCCTCTTCATACTTGGAGATCTTGGACCTAATGTCTCCAACAGGCTGGGATCTTCTTACTCGAAGTATTAAAGCTCGAGGCCCCTGATGTCCGACTCGAGCTTACCCTGAGAGCTATACGTTTCCCATGTATCGCGGCTTTAAAGGCCTCCCACGGTGTAGCATGAGTCGTGACTGGTCCAGTGTTAGTGTCACAATAGTCGATTTATGGCACCCCTTATTTACTCGCGGAACACTGCGTCTGTAAGGGCATGTGCGGGTAGCCACCAGCTGAACATGCGTCTGGGGCCGTCCGGCATGCTCAATTGGAGGAGTACAGGTGCATGATCTGATAGTGTTTTAGGTAAATGTTTAACCTCTGTAGTCCAGGCCGCAATGTCCCGAGATACCAGCCAAAAATCTAAACGTGACCAGGTATTGTGTTGAGATGTTATGCAGGTGTCCTCTGTTGTAGCTGGGTGCCATACCCTCCAAATATTTACTAAATTTCCCTCTAGGGCGATTGCGTTGAGTGCTGCACCAGCTCTAGGATGCTACCTACGAGTCTAGGTCACCATTCGTTAACGTGTTGAAGTCGCCCCCATATCAAAGTTTCGCTGCCCACAGTTGCGATCTTGGCCCATATCATATGGGAGAATTTGGGTGTATCCACGTTTGGCCCATATACTGCCACCAAAGTAACGATCAAAGTGCCAAGCCTCCCTGCCAAAATAATATACCTGCCCTCTGGATCCACAATTGACTTGCTAGTAGTCCACCCGATTCCTTTTCTAATCAATATTGATACCTCTGGCATAATTTGAATAAATAGAGGAGTAGGTAGGGTCTCATCTTTTGAGTAATTTAGCATGTGAAGTCGTGTTTAAATGAGTCTCCTGAAGGAAACCAATGTCGGTGCTGTGCCTAGCTAGATACGAATGTAGAAGTCTAGTCTTGAGATAGTTATTCAGCCCCCTAAGGTTACAGGTTAGAATATTATAGGAGGTCATTAGGTAGCGTTGTGGTGCTTGAAATTGAGAGTAATTGAATGGGAAGCTGTTGGTCGCTTAGGGGCCATAACTTACCAAGACACGTGTGCCGCCAAGGACTACATGGATCAGTTCCACATGATGAAATACAAACTGCGTTAAAGTTCTGACTGCAACTTCTGACCTGCATATTTCAGCACTGACCTTCTCAAAAACTTGAACAAACCCCACACCAACCCCCCCAACAGGTTGTGCATAAGACCTTTAAACCACTACAAAAATAGCCCCACGACTTTTGCGTGGAGTAGGGAGCTCTCCCTGGGGTCATGACTTTCTCAGCATACACCCCTGCCTAGCAACAGGATGGCCGCCTTAGAGTGTGTAAGCCAACTAAGTAATCACCTGTGAGACAAATATAGTATCGGCATAGCTATGTATGTCAATCTTCCTGCCACATTTTCAAATAGATGTGACGCGCTGTGTGCGAATCATCTAGAGTAGCACAGCATTATGCACATTTATGATCCAAGTTATCCACGTACTCAGAAGTATTCCAATTAGTCCATTCTTTTTATTTCCATTTATCAACGTTTGTCTGTCACATCAAAGGTACAAGATTTCCACAATTTTATCCTTTTATTTGCTCAGGAATTGCCCATCTGGGCCTAATCACAGGCAGGTTAGTGAATTTGAATCCTCCATTAACATTTGCAATCACCCAATGCATTTCGGTCATTTCGACTTTCCTCGGGGGTATCTACAATGGTAAAATACATGTCTATCAGACAAACAAATTATTCTTATTACAACAACTTGAAATAAAGAAAGATATTAAACAAATCCTTCATTTTACCCTAATCGTTACGTGAATAATGCAGTGTGATTAAAGTGTAATTGAACCAAATGTGAAATCCCTTCATCCGCTTGCTTGTTCAATATCAATCACTCCCTATGGCTACCACCAATTTAGCTGTGCTCCTTCCCCCCCAAATCCAAACAAAACAGTCACACCCCACCAACCATGGTTGCACCAGTGCGAGTCCAAGTGAGCCCATAATGTCCCTTGCGCGAGTCTTCCCCCGATTTCAAAATAAGCGAAGCGGCTATCTAAAGCGTGTACTATTCCTTCTCACCTGCGGTAAAGGCACCATATTTTCAAAAGCATGCCTGTCTTCTCCTGTGTTCCAACTTGATTCAATGTAAAGCGTTCGACCCAACTCTTTAAACCACAGCACCTTACTCTCCCGCTTCAAGTCTTTTTCTAGTGACTTTCATAACTTTCCGCTCCAACCTTGTAAGCACCCCGACCGGAAAAAGTGGATATGGAGCTTCAATAAGTAACATCTTCTCACGTCAAAGGCCGTTAGTAAGAGTCACCGGCCAAAAGAACATCTATTACATGGAGTATTCATATGACAACAAACTATCAGCAACAGCAAAAAGTTTGATTGTTAAAGAAAGACTGTTATCATTTACGCTTTGGTAGGACACAAGGACTGATAATTGTTTAGTTAAAATACAACTTATTTATAAATTGGATTATTTTCCATATTTAGATGGCAATTAAATGTACGTTTGTTTATGGGGGTGGTAAAGGGTGATGATAGGGAAATGTTGTATTTCTAATCACGATATTGTTGCGGTGCACTTTCGTGAAATCACGGGGGAGAACACTACGGATTTGTTAGTGGGGGAGTTCTGATGTCGTTTGGTGTATTAGTGTGTGCGCTGGGATTAGGAGTACACGCACCTCGTGTTAAATGGCATTGTGGGTATTGTAGTAGAGTTGTAGGAGTTATCTGGAGGGCGGAGCATTCGATCAGGTGACACAAATTTTTTTTAAAAGCGGGAGAGTAAGGTGCTGTGGTTTAAAGAGTTGGGTCGAACGCTTTACATTGAATCAAGTTCGAACACAGGAGAAGACAGGCATGCTTTTGAAAATATGGTGCGTTTACCGCAGGTGAGAAGGAATAGTACACGCTTTAGATAGCCGCTTCGCTTAATTTGAAATCGGGGGAAGACTCGCGCAAGGGACATTATGGGCTCACTTGGACTCGCACTGGTGGAACCATGGTTGGTGGGGTGTGACTAGTTTTGTTTGGATTTGGGGTGAAGGAGCACAGCTAGATTGGTGGTAGCCATAGGGAGTGATTGATATTGAACAAGCAAGCGGATGAAGGGATTTCACATTTGGTTCAATTACACTTTAATCACACTGCATTATTCACGTAACGATTAGGGTAAAATGAAGGATTTGTTTAATATCTTTCTTTATTTCAAGTTGTTGTAACAAGAATCATTTGTTTGTCTGATAGACATGTATTTTACCATTGTAGATACCCCTGAGGAAGGTCGAAATGACCGAAATGCATTGGGTGATTGCAAATGTTAATGGAGGATTCAAGTTCACTAACCTGCCTGTGATTAGGCCCGGATGGGCAATTCCTGAGCAAATAAAAGGATAAAATTGTGGAAATCTTGTACCTTTGACGTGACGGACAAACGTTGATAAATGGAAATAAAAAGAATGGACTAATTGGAATACTTCTGAGTACGTGGATAACTTGGATCATAAATGTGCATAATGCTGTGACACTCTAGATGATTCGCACACAGCGCGTCACATCTTTTTGAACATATATAAACTTGTGCATTTGGAACGGGGCACAATAGTTGAGTATGCTCGCTAAATTTGAAAAATTATGGAGACAAAAGTATATTGATAAAAACGGGGTGTGCTTCAAGTCTTTTTTTCCAGTGACATTTCCAAATAGAGCATAAACTGCACGGATAAGTTGCATAAACCTAATAAGCTTTGTAAACGGTAGTGACAAATGTGTAACCGGCAATACTATTGTATATATCGCGTAATCTGGCGTCAGACGTGGATCCTGCAGCCCCTTTCTCTGGATTTTTCTTCCATCCCCGACATGTTTTGCAAACTTTATTGCCGATTTGGCGTCTGTGAAATAATGTGGTGTGCCCTCAAACAACACTTTCAACTTAGCAGGATATAGTAATGCATAAGGAATTTCCGCCTGTCTAAGAATACGTTTAACTGGCACAAACCCGCGCATGGACCATAGGGGTAAAGTCCGGGAACATGGAAATGTTATTTCCCTTGTACTTGATACTCCCTCTTTCTCTGACGGGCCTCAGTATAGTGTCTCTATCTTGGTAATTTAGTATGCATGCGAGTATAGGACGTGGTGTTTACCCCACAGGAGGCCTGGGGCCCAACGTGCAATGAGCTCTTTCGACAATGAACATTGTTGACCGTTCTGAACCAAATAACTTGCATAGCAGCTCCTTTATAAAGATTTCCATTTTGTCTATGACGGTAGTTTCAGGAATGCCGGTTATATGAAGGTTATTCCTTCGAGACCGAGCTTCTAAATTGTCATTCTTAGCCCTTATAACATTCAGTACCTTATCTATTTAGAGTAGTTGCTCTTAGTGTCTATTTGGAATTCATGAATTTCAATGGATCGGTTGTCGAGTTGATCTAGGCGAGACTCATGAGTGTCCACTTGCCTTTTCATTTGATCTAGCTGAGAGGTAAGGAAGTCTAGTTTTTAGGCTAGTTCTCATGTCTAGAAGTAGTGTACGGAGGTAGTGACCTCCGCCCACTGCATGTACCAGATTCAGAATCAGTGTCCCCATCCTTTTCAGTATGTCTAGTTTGGCGCTTCCTCTCAAATTGGAGTTTAGATTGCTTTGCGTCGTTCTTACCCATCTTGACTTTTTCTGACCACGAACGGAGTGGTTGAACGACAGCAGTAGCTAGATATATATTGCATAAGTATATGCCCTCAATAAGTCCTGCACTTATGCTTGGTTACAGCCTAGCAGCACTCAGTAGTACATCTGGGGACAGGGTGTCTGTTTCATGGCAAGTCTTAGGGAGCGGTATAGCCACATAATGATATGCCACCCTGAGACTTGTGACCATAAGCCTCGCTGTTCGACGTATCAGGTGCCCACTACGTCACTGCAGGACCCAGGGCACATTATCAAAACTCCCCTGATCACTAGCCGCTGAATATCGTGCTAAGGACTGGCACACATAGAGTACGATGTAAGTAGGGCCGTGATTATTATCATCCAGCCCTGAGCCGATGGGGGTGGGTGGGGGCGCTCACCACAAGGCTCAGTTCGCCATGTCATTCCTCTTGTCCTCCGTTTCATGTCACAAATCGCCAGTGTCAAATGCCAACAGATTTCTCAACCGGACTATTGGGCATTCATTCACCACATTATGTCCATTGAAACTCCACGCCTCTTCAGCTGACTACATAACTAAATAGGCAGCCCCGGGATACTCTGTGTGAATCTGCCCAACTTGGGATCCCATGCTCCCAATAACCATGTCCCAGACAGATTGTTTCTTTACCAAATCTAGTAGATCCTCCCCTGGAAACTGGCTGTTATTCTTTTCAGCTCCTCCTTACTCACCCCTATTGCAATAATACCAGCTGCTAATTATATTTTTAGTTCCCTACAACAGGTTTGAATCCTCCCTCTTACTCCCCGGGCTCAATTTAGCTCACTTTGTAATGGCTCCTTTTTACATAACTGAGATTTTGGGGACTTCCACACTTTCTATTCTCATTCCGAATTTTATAGTATCTGCCAGTGCTAAATATGTCCACCCTGTCAGGCCCGTTTCCACCCTAACTGCCTGCACCATGGCGAAGGGGGGGAAGAAAAGTATATTTTTCAGACACCTTCCTGTAGGAATGTGGGTTTCTGTTGCAGTAACCCCCCACTTTTTGCCAGACTGATGCACTTTTTCTTGGTGTCCTGGGACCCTGCCAATCGGGTACCCAGAGCCTGTGTTCTTTCCCCAAAACTAACCCAATTGGCATCTCTGGCCACAGGTCAGCCCCTGGTAAATGGTACCATAGGTACCCAGGGCACTGTGAACAGGGAAGACCTCTAAGGGCTGCAGCACTTATTGTGCCACCCTTAGAGGCCATGTACCTTTACACACACACACACACACACTGCTTTTGCAGGCTGCATGTTTTGGTGCAGAACAAAGTAAAGAGTCGACATGGCACACATACCTGTGTGCCATGCCTACAACCCACTGCCCTGGCATAGATCAGTCACCCCGTGCCAGTGCATGAGCCCTGTACCCCTACAGTGTCTAAGCCAATTTTTAGGCATTGTAAGTGCAGTGCTGCCATTAAGCGTATACGGTGCTGGGGGCTTGTCATTATGAACTCCACAGCACCATAATGGCTACACTAAAACTGAGAAGTTTGGTATCAAACTTCTCAGCCCATTAAACCCACACTGATGCCAGTGTGGGATTTAATGGAAAATGCACACAGAGGGCATCTCGGAGATGCCCCCTGAAAAACGAACAGACTCTGGTGGGTTCCCTGACTGGTACACACCAGCCTTCCACCATGTTTCTGGATCCTAGGGTGGGAGCCTACGCTCCCTGAGCCCAGAAACAAAGCCTTTCCTGGGCAGAAGTGTTCACACCTCCCCCAGGTAAGGAAGAGCCATCTGTGGCAGGGGAGCTTCAAAGGCCTGGCAGCCTTTGTTATGCGACCCCCAGCCTCTCCTGCTAGGTGGGAAAAACTAGCCAGCCCAGGACGTGTGCCCACCTCTGCCAACTCCACCCCTCAGGTGGGGGAGGCGAGGTGAAGCCCACTCTCCAGTGCTCGCCATCTTGCAGATGGCAGGCCCTCCCCAATCGGGACTAGGGATTGTGCTCACTCCCCCACGTGGGGTGAGCACACCAAGGGTGTAGTCATCCTATGGTCAGTAGCCCATTGGCTACTGACCTCAAGACCCGTAAAACACCCCCTAAATTCAGTATTTAGGGGCGGCCCTGAACCAAGAAGGCAGATTTCTGCAACCTAAGAAGACCAGCATTGGCATAGCCAATAGGTCTCGCCTTTGGGACCTTATAAGTGTTTAGTTATCCAGCACAATATCCTTGTTGCAACAACATCAACAGTTGCATGGCTAAACACTTACAAGGTCCAAAAGGCGAGACCTATTGGCTATGCCAATGCTTGTTTTCTCCTGCTGTTGACTTCATGTCCCTTACAAAAGAAAGGCAAGGACACCATCTACTTTCCTTGGCTATAACTATTTCACAACTGTAGTATTAGGCAACTTTGTGCTGGGGTGTGCTGAATAGCCAATTTCACATCAAGGCCCAAGAGTGTGACCAGTATAGGTCGTTGGCTCAGGGTAGTTTTGTTTGGTCTACGAGAGGAGTAGCAGAAGGGGTATGTGTTAGTACACAGGTTTAGGCTCAGTAGACCAATGTGTATTGGTGACTGTTAAGGGTGAAGGAAGGTTTTGGAGTACGTGCTATATTCATTGTGCATGTTGTTCTAGGTAGTGAATAAAGCACGCGATGCTAGGTTTACCAATTCATTCATGCATGTACATAAACGTGGTTTCTTTTCAACAAAAGATTAGTCCATTTCACTGCCATCCAGCCATCCACCAGACTCCTCGGCTCTTGCCATACAGTAATCTATGGCAATTTGAAAATTATTTATGGACCCCAAGATTACGCCCTACTTGCATATACCAACTAATAATTGGTGAAGAGTGGGTACAACTTCCCTGTATGGGCCATTAATACATCACACAGTGGTGTAACTGGGAGAACACTGGCACTTCTGAGGCGGAAGCAGGCGTGACAGATTATGGGCACCTCCTACACTGCATCGTCAGCTGTGCGTGAGAAATAACTCTATCAGAAAACGTCTTGCTGAAAACGGTTTCCGTCTAGGCGGGGCATCCCGGCAATATTGTCCAAAAGGAGTAAGACTAATTTGCTGTGAATGGCACCTGGCAGGTTTGCCTCTAGTTAATCTGTGGGCTGGGATGAAAATGCTCTGAATAATCCATCCGTTTTTTTTAAATGTATCGCTGAACATTTGGTAAGGTTAACTAGCCGCCGACGAGTAACCTTGATAGCAGATGCCGGGGAAAGAATGATAACTCACCAAATTGAAATAAAGTAGCATATTTCAACGGAACATAGGGCCAGGGCCCCGAAACGGGTAATTATGTTTTTATAACCGGGCTGCGGGATTTGAAAAGACAAATTACTATTGCTGCAGTGCATGCTTGTTCTCTGCCTGTGGAAGGCTATCCTGAGAACTCCACGCTGAAAATACGCCGTTGCGCTACCTAGCTGTTGCCACAATTGTGCCCTTGGAAACCTACATGTACCTCCTGGTTTCTGAGAACACCCTGCGGACCGGAGGTAATTTATCTTGCTGCATTCCCACCCATTGGATCAGCATGAGGGCGAATTTATCAATCAGGGTAATGGAAAGGCCCAACAAGAGATGGCACGGAGTGGCTCTCTAGAAATTTAAAGTTCGAGACCTGAGAATGGCAACCTACCAAGTAGCACCTCCTCAACAGACACCTTTCTCTCTCCTCAGTGTAACGTGCCAGTGTAAAATAGAGAAAGCAAATGAATGTCATATTTCCGAAAACAGATTCCCAATCGACATGATCAACATTCAAGAAACATAATACAAATTTTGTTCATGTGCTATTTTTCAAAAGAAAGTCCTGCGTAGGCTGCTTTAATCCAAACTGACATGCGGGTGCACGGACCTCTGCGGAGAGCAGAAAAGCAATAGACACACAGTACATGACCTCAAGGTACCGAGGCAGGCTGTACTAACTGAGGTCTCTTTTCGGAGGATGCAGGGCTGTTGGGTGCTAGGAAGCCCCAAAGGACTGGGCCTGAGACAGTCACTTAGGACGGAAACTTCCGATGTTTTCAGTGAGTCTCAGGCATTGCAGGATTATTGCCTCATTCTGAGTGAAAATGTGGATCTGAAATAGAGAGCAATCGGCATTTGCAGTAAAATTCAGAGTCCGATAAGTGTGCAAACTGTGCTGCTTTGCTGGATTTTGCTAGCATGAATTACTCTGTGTATTAACTGAAGAAATGTGTTCCTCTTAAACTCAGTGGGTCTGATTACACCCGGCCGGATTTGGATGCAGCATCAGACAAGCATTTGCAATGCAATAGGTATCGCAATTGCGCGAGTTGGAGCTATTGGGATTGTAAATGATAATGCTATTGGCATTGTAAATGAGGATGCCTTTTATTTATGTTTTAAATACTTAAAAGGAATTGTCATTTACAACGGCAATAGCTCAAACTCTCAATGCGAGCCCTATTGCATTGCAAATGCTGGTTTTAATTTGTCACCACGTTCCGTGACGGCAGAGCGTGCTGACACCTGATTTATCTGTGGCATTACAGTGAGTGGATGCTGTGATCTCAGATCAGCGTTATGTGATCTCAGATCAGAGCACAGAGAGGCAGTGGATAGCTACTTATTGGAAGAGATGTTCAGCTGTAGACCGGGAGATGGCATGTGTATTGTGTCTATGGATGCGCCCGGCCTCAGCCCTTCTTAAGTACAGTTGGCCTGGGTGTGGTAGTTCATTGTATTGCCCAGATGGGCTTTAATAATTCAGCCCTGCTGCATATCTAAAGAGAGGGCTGTCATCGCCTCAGGTTCAAATGGGCAGTGTAGTGCCCTCTGCATCAAGGGGCTGGCACAGAAAGGTGTACGTCCTCTTTCACTTCTGCATGTGCAGCGAGGGGCATTACTCACTGTGTAAGGCGCCACTCTCAGAACCAGACACAAAAAACGCAATGGGTTGTCGTCTGGGTGAGGAAGAGTCGCAAACAGCGTTTGCTTCTGCAGAGCCTAGAGGCCCAGCGCTGCGTTGGAGTGATAGGTGAGAGGGGGAAGAGAGAGATGCGGCCTGTTTACTCCTCTGCTTCCCGCCCTCTTCTGTTGAATCTACTCTAAATTTCGCTGGTGCGTTTTATCTGGTGACAAAGTAATTTAAATACCACAATGCTGAAGGTCTTTTCCGTCGCCACTTTTTAATGGGGGTGGGGGGGGCAGAGTGTGAGCATCACGTTCCAATGGAAGATTCCTTTAGAGGTGGGATAGGCACAGCCCATTGCTAACACTCTGAAGACCTGTGTGCTGTTACTGTGCTTCTAGGGTCTCTGAACTCAGTGTGAGTGAGTGGGTGCCGAACTCCCACCCCTCCCCTCACTCCCCCACGTAACTGACAACTCCTCACTGCAGTTAATGGGTGTACTCACTGACAGGGGGGGGGTCCGTGTGGCCGAGAGGAGCTTTCCCCGTGCTTGTCTCTGCTTGTGACCGTGAGGAACCTGAGAAGTGCTGTGTGCCTACTGTCACTGCTGCCGGCCTTTGATCTGCGTGATCAGCTAAGAGGAAGTATCACAGCTGCTAGCCCGAGTTACGTGCTGCGATCGTGACCCTCGTGGGGGGTCAGCAGCGTGATCGCCGAGGTGCTAGGAGTGTGCCTTTGCCTGCAGCGCTGCTGCGATCGTGACCCTCGTGGGGAGTGGGGGGGGGGCAACCGCGTGATCGTAGAGGCGCCCGGAGTGCGCATTGCCCAGCAGCACTATTGTGATCATGTGTCCGAGTACCCCTTCCACAAATGTTTGTACCTGTATAAAATAGCAGTAACAGCAATAGGTGTGTTGCCAAAAGTGGAGATTATGCCCAGGTTCTGGGCATGCTGCTGGCTTGCGCTGATCCCGATCATGGTGAGTCCAGCCTCAAAGATCCCTTCTTCTCATCTCATTGGCTCTCTGGTTCACCCATTCAAATAGTAAGCCCAATGAGAGGAGGAGGCGGGACAAAGCACGAGTGAGGCGCAGCATGTTTTTGCCTTCATGTTTTTGCCTTCATGTTTTTGCCTTCACTACTTCTCTGTACGGTGGCGTGTCACTCCTTGTCTTATGTACGCCGGCCTGCTCTGTCTCAGTGAGGTACGTGGGAGGTAACTGTTGACAAGATTCTCACCAATGAATGACTGTCAGTGGGAGTAAGTAAGCATGTGTGAAGGAGTGAGCCGTGTCAAAAAGACCCTACCAGCGGACTCATGCGGCCGTAAAAGAATGAACGGTTTTTCGTTGCTATGACAATGAAAGCATCGGAAGATGGCGTCGGGCTGTCCACAGTCCGGACACGTGCATGCTGTCTGCTATGGACAGATGGCGAGAGCAGCCATGTTTGTCCATGCAGACGCGTGCATGCGAGTGCTCCGCAGAATCGATTCCAAAAGGTACTCGCAATAGCGAGAGTAGCACAGTCGCTGCTTTCGCTAGGCGAGACCTAATAAAAAAAAAAAGCAGGCGAGTAGTGCGTGCGCCACAGCAAGACATCTGTTTTGCATTATCACGCACGCGTCTCTGCGCGATAATGGAAAACAGATGTGGCCCCTGCGGGTAACTGCAAGCAATAGGCCGTGGGCAGAGCAAGGGCAGAGCAAAGGCGGGACATGCACCCGCAAAGCCCAATAGCCTATAAAAAACAAAAACGCACGAGCGTGTGGTGAGCTTTCTCAAGCCCCTTACAAGAAGTCTCGCCAGAGCAGCGCATGCGCGCTGCTACAGACTCAACCTAAAAAAGCACGAAAGACGACGCCCAGCAGAGGAGACTGCAGAGAACTGACTTGGCCCCAGCCCTACCGGCCCGTCTGCAGTTTCCAGAGATCCTGCGCCAAAAATCGTCTTGTCCTGCAGCTAGCGACTTCCAGAACCCCTGGGAGGACTGACTGCCTTAAACAAAGACCGGATCTTCTGTGAACCGCAGCCCTGTTCAAAAGAAACTCCGAAAACAGACTGAGCCTGCTGAAAACCAGACGCCTGGAACTACCACTGCACCCGTCGCCTACGGCCCGAGTTAGTGGCCCACCGGTCCCAGCGATGTCCCCCAGTGCTTCAGAGTCCACCGTGGGTTGACCCCTCCAGGACTCCCAGACGTCGCCTGCTGCCTCTGCACAGAGACACCTCCCCCCCCCCCCCCCCCCCCCCCCGCAGTCCCCCAACCGCGAGTTGCCCAGTAAGGTGAAATCCGACCTCAAAAGACACCCCTGCATCCAGCCGCCCTGCTCCCTGGAGAAAAGAACCCGAGGTGCACCTACATTCCTGAGCCCACCAATTTACCTGCCCAGCTGTTGGTTCCTCCTGGAAGTCTTCCTAGACCGATCCTGCAGCTGAAAACCAAAATCGAAACTCCCCATTGAAAATAGGGCACCCAATGCCAAAACAGCACCCTGCACCCGGCCGCCCCAGTGCCGCTGAGGGTGCACTTTTTGTGCCTACTTGGTTCCCCATTTGCCCTGACCTAAACCCTAGGAGCTTGGCTCCCACAACCCCATGGCCTGCTTGCCAGCAGCCACCAACCGGAGCCCCCATCCTCTATAGGATAACATTGGGCCTCAACACTCTGCACCCGGCCGCCCTAGTGCCACGGGGTGCAACAGTGCATCACAGGACCTGGGGAACCCCTGAGTCTTGCCCCAGAACCCTAACTCCAAAGACTGAATACTTGCCTCAAAACCGATTACCTGATTTTCTCATAGGATAACATTGACACTTTTTCTCCCCCAAAATTTGTCGACTTTTGAAAACGAAGAATATTCTTTAAAAATCGCACAAATAACCTAACCGAATTTTCACAACTGTTTGCAGGAAAGGTCCCAGTGCTGAACCTAGGTGTCCAGCACTGAGTAAGAAAAGTAACTAAAAAGTAACTTGCCCGTGAATTGAATTTCCTTCCATAGGATAACATTGGTGGTTTTTTGTGAAAAAGTTTCCAAGTGTCAACTTTTGAAATACAAGAATATTCTTTAAAATTTGTACAAACTACAAAAACGTGATTACTTACCTGTTTTAAGTAGATGTCCCAGTGCTGAATCTAGGAGTCCAGCACTGGATTACAAAAGTAACGCGAAAGTAACTTACCTGCAATTTACAGGAAAAGCCTATGTAATTCAATGTACTGGTACAAACAGTTTCCAAGTGTGGACTTTTGAAATCTGAAAATATTCTTTAAAAGTCGTACAAACTACGAATACGTAATTACTTACCTGTTTTTAGTAAATGTCGCAGTGCTGAACCTAGGAGTCCTTATAATGAACAACAGGAGCAAAAACCCATAAACCTTGTTGAGACTAGGGTAGATATGCAAGAGACAACAAAAAATCTCAACTGGTATCATTTAAAAAAAAAAAAAGACAGTTAAAGATGCATGTACGAGACATTACAATTAAGAAAAGGGAAGAGACTCAAACAATAAGTTTAAAAAAAGTTTTCAAAAAGCATCTTGTATTAGATACAATTAATACAAAAGGGCACAAAACAACATAAATGAGCAGCATAATGTTACAGTTGTAGCAGCACTGCAAGCAAAACTGTAACATTATCCTGCTCATGTATGTTGTTTTGTGCCCTTTTGTATTAATTGTATCTAATACAAGATGCTTTTTGAAAACTTTTTCTAAACTTATTGTTTGAGAGTCTACCCTTTTTTTAATTGTAATGTCTCATACATGCATCTTTAACTGTCTTTTTTAAATGATACCAGTTGAGATTTTTTGTTGTCTCTTGCGAACCTAGGAGTCCAGCATTGGATTACAAAAGGAACGCAAAAGTAATTTTACATGCATTTACTTTAAAAAGCCATTCATTTCAATGTACTGCATTTACTAAGTATTGCACCCTACTGCATCCCCTGTAAATTAAATCAAGTACAATCTTCATTGCTTTTTAAAACTGTTGACAACAAGTAATTTATTACTGAAAAGAATTGAATGCTTACCTGTATCAGGCTTGCTTGGTTCTAATAAAATAAAGGTATATTGTTTATACAAAAACAATTGGCCTAGAGCTCAGTCATTGAGTGTGTGAATTCATTGGCTGACAGTGTACATAAAATGCTTCACTGTCCTCTGATACTACCTTACTGCTCGACCAAGGTACCACTTTGGAGAGTAAGGTTCTATCCAACTTAAACCTCTGCCTACCTTTGGAGACCCTTGGACTCTATACACACTGAACCTCACTTTGGTGCAGTATATATAGAGCCAGTTTCTTACACTTCCTTCAGGATCCCAACTCTTTTTGCCCCCTAAGCTGATCACCTCAGCACCATACTGATATTATGGCCTGATGGGCCACCAGTCGTATGGAGGCCACCCATAGCGATATTTACATTTCTTCAACCCCAAAATTGTTTGAAGCGCCTTAGTTTGTGTTGAGGCCAGGTGATCCGTCCATCCTAAATCGTGGGTGAACTACACACCTAGTTATTTATATTTTTAAACTCTAATTTGATTTTATTAATTACCCAGGCCATATTTTTCAAGTGCTTCCCTATCCCGGAGTATCTTAGTATTTTTCATTTTTATTCTTAATCTTTTTTCTCTTTACAATAATCCGCAAAGTCATCTACTTTTCTCTGAAGACCAATTCCTGTTGGGTCTAAAACCACTTAATCGTCTGCATATACCAAACCGCTAATATGCACACCGTTCATTTTTGGACTAATCACATTAGGTAAACTCAGGAATCTTGGTAGATCGGCCAGAACTACGAATATGATGGGGCCAATACACACACCCTTGCCTCAGACCATTTTTAGGTCTCTGCCTGACGTAAGCAGCGCATGCGATACGATTGCAGAAGCCTCGTCCCAGCTCCGCCTTCAGTTTTGATTTGTGCACGTCATTTGGCGTCCCGAATTATGCCAAAGACAGTGATATGATTGCACCTAAGGCATGCCAATCGCTGCTTGTTGCCACCCTGTCTCCTTTTAGCCACACCCAGCGGGATTGGATCTTTTACCGGCGGCGTGACACAGTTTGTTTATTATTAGCTTGCAACACTTTATTACTTTCATTCCGAGCACGGTGCCCGCTTCAGGGACACCTCGCTCTGTCATTTTCAGATCGTGGCCCAGCTCGGCCGCACTTGTTTTATTGTGCTGTAGGGGGCTGTTGTCCACAGGGGGGAGGTAGGTGCTCTTGTGGCTGTGGGAGGGGCACCAGTGCTTGTCACAGGGGCTGGTTGAACAGACAGGGAAGCCTCGACTGACATCCAGCGCTTGGGGTCCCCAAGTGTCCGCCTCGTCTGATGCCGTCTCCGGACGGTGGGGTCTGCTTGCCTCAGCTGCTGCGAGTGACGGAGCTGCCAGCTTTGCAGCTTCCCCGCGACGGTGAAAGAGAGAGACCCCGTCCGCCTCACTTTACTATCCGAGGGAGGACCTCTGGGCTCCCAGGAGCGGGTCGTCACCCACCTGCCCGCATTCAGCAGTGTTCCCTCCTGAGAAAGACTTGGTCCTCCTGAATAGGTTCTTTTGGTGCAGACCATGTCCATCCTGCAGCCCTCACTTGGCTGTTAGGGGAGGGATTGCCTATCCGCTGGGCTCTGAAAGGATCTCTCGCACCCCCTCTGCTCCAGGACAGAGAGGAAGCACCACAGGCTGCCTTCAGGCACTGGTTGTGTCTGTCCCACATCTCCCGGGAGCTGATCTCCGCTCGCACCATAAGCATAAAGGCCGCAGCCGACTTGAAGGCGCTTAAGAGTGACAAAGTGGACAAGGCGCATGCTCTGGCCTGCAGCTGTACCGGATGGCCAGACTTCCAACCCTGCGACAGGCTCTCCATGTGTGCCACGCACAGCCACGGGAAGTGCTTTTGCCTGCACTGGTGCTGCCACCTGGGTTGGTGCCACTGTAAGTACCTAGTGCTGTCTCTGGGAGGGATTTCTTTGGTTTGGGGGCACGCATTGGGCAACAGATAAAACTGGAGGAACTACTTTCAAAGGAAGATTATGTGGAACGTGTGCGTGTGTGTATGATTGTTACACGGCGAGGTGTGCTTCTTCACGTGACGCTCCAGGCACGGAGCAACAGCCCACGTCTGTGGTGATGGAGCACACAGGACTAGGACACATAGAGCTGGGACATGGGCCCCACCATACCTCACTCTAGGGTACGCGTCTGAGCCACAATACGCGCGCAGGCCGGCTGCACCCAGGGCGCTCCGAGTGTTCTCTCCCCAGCTTTCAACTTTTGGCCCATATCCAAAGTCTATTTTTATTACTTTCATTCCGAGCGCGGTGCCCGCTTCAGGGATACCGCACTCTGTCATTTTCAGATCGCAGCCCGCCTCGGACGCACTTGTTTTAATGTGCCGCAGGGGGCCGTTGTCCGTTGGGGGTGGGGAGTTAGGCGGAGCCCCCCCCACATCAGCGCACAGTGAGCTGCCAACAGGGAGACACGTTAGGCTCAGGCAGGCTCTTGGTCGCATAGCTGGGCTTGGGAAGGCAGGGGTGGTACTGTGGCCTACCCACTCTTGTGAGTTCAACACTCCTTTCTGCTGGCATCCACAACGAACCTCTTGCACCCCACTGCATCTCCGTGGGCTGGCCGATGATCCCTTGCACCCGTCTTACCTGCAGGGTGTCTGAAACATGCGGTGTCACTGTCTAGCCTTTCTGTGGTCTAACATTTGACTCCTGAGCCCAGTTCTAGACTTCCTTTGAAGAGCAGGCTTAGCAGTAGTCGGCCAAACCAAACAAAAAATATGAGCTAAAATATTCCAGCTAAATGCTTCCAGTTCATGTACGGTGGGAGAGGAGTGGGGGGGCACTTTAAGAAGCTGCGTGTGTCGGACTGGGGCCCAGACCCACACAACGACTCCCTTTAATTATGAGTTTGTGTTTCGCGAAGCGCTTTCAACGAATATTTGTTCAAGCATTGCTCAGCTGCATAAGAGGTGGGCTGGGGATGAAGGGGGCTGTGGCGGCGCTGAGAGAAAGTGCCATCTTTCTTGCATGGTATACCCCCACTTTTTGCTGAATTGTTGATGTACTTTGAGTTTACCCTTGGCTTCTGCCAATCAGGTTCCCAGGGCCTGTGTTCCTTCCCTAAAACTGCATTGAAGCCTAAACCCAATTGGCATCTCTGGCCACATGTCAGCCCCCTGGTAAATGGTACACTAGGTGCCCAGGGCCCTGTGACCAGAGAAGGCCCTTAAGGGCTGCAGCACTTATTGTGTCACCCTTAGAGGCCCTGCGCGCGTACACACACTCACACTCACTTTCTCTACCCCTGTGTGCCATGCCCACAAACCACTGCCCTGGCATACATCAGTCACCCCTCTAGCTGGGTGCCCTATGCCAGTGGTGAGGGTAGAGGTGCATGAGCCCTGTACCCCTATAGCGCCCAGGTCCATTCCTGGGCCTTGTAAGTGCAGTGTTGCCATTAAGAGTATATGGTGCTGGGAGGTCGACATTACGAACTCCACAGCACCATGATGGCTGCACTGAAGACTGAGAAGTTTGGTATCAAACTTCTCAGTACATTAAATCCACACTGATGCCAGTGTGGGATTTAATGTTAAATGCACAACAGAGGGCATCTTAGAGATGCCCCCTGAAACTAACCAACAACCAGCGTCCTGACTGAGAGGCTGCCTAGGCTGACACCCAGCAGACATGTTGCTGGACCCCTGGGTAGAGAGCCATCTGCTCTCGTGGGCCTGCAACAATGCACATCCTGGGAGAGGTGCTAGGCCGCCTCCCCCAGGATGGGCAGGAGAAGCTTCAAAGGCATGACTCCTTTGTGAGCTTCTCCAGGCCACTTGCTGTACTCAGCAACTGGCCCCCACCGGTTCTGATCCTCACTCTGGCGGGAAAACCCAAGTGAGGAAAGTGGGTGTGCCAGCCTCTGCCAACCCCACCCCTCAGGTGGGTGAGGCGAGGTGAAGCACAACTCCAGACTCTCGCCATCTTGAGGATGGGGAACCCTACCCAATTAGGACTAGGCTCCTGCCCCCCCTCCCACTGGAGAGTGGCAGGATAGGGGGTGTACCCACCTCAGGGAAGGGACCCATTGGTCCCTGACCTTTACCTACCTGTAACTCCCCTAAATTTAGTATTTTAAGGGCACCCTGAACCTTCCATCCTCTGATCCCGAAACAAGAAGAAAGACCTGCTGTGCAGCTGCTTACAGGAGGACGACACCAACTGACTTGGCCCCAGCCCTATAGGCCTGTCGACCCTCGAACCTGCTCCTGATAAATCCCGGCGTCTCCTGTGGTCACCAACCTCGAAAACCCCGGAGGACCTGACTGCTTTGCTCATCTAAGACAGGGACTCGCATGAGCAGTGGTTCTGCTCAAACAGCAACAACTCCTGGTGCCAGCCAGGAACCGCGAATCTAGCACACTCTGCACCCGCCGAGCCCGGCCTGTGCCTGAGTGAACAAAGACCACGAGGACGTTCCCCCGGCGACTGTGACCAAAAATCCAGCACCCAAGGACCCTCGTCGACGCTCCTGACGACGCCTGCAGCCTCAACTCCAGAGATTTCCCGACGCCAAAAGACACCCTAGCACCTGGGCGACCACCAGCTTGGGTGCCTACCCAACCTACAGCTTCCCAACTTACCTCTTGAATTGGTGGTCGCACCTGAAGAATCTCCGTCCCCGAGCTTGCAGCCTTTGTTCATCTTGCAGCTTCTCCATTGAAATACATTGAGTGCCCGACTGCTCAAAAGCACCCTGCACCCAGCCGCCTGAGTGCCCCTGGAAGTGCGCCATCTGTCCTATTCTACTTCCCCAACTTGCCCTGCGTAAGTGACCAGGAGCCCAGCTCCCACAGCCTTGTGGCCTGCCTGCAAGCAGCCACCAACCAAAGGCCCGCTGCCTGCCATAGACTAACATTGGGCTTGCTCTCTCTGCACCCGGCTGCCCCTGTGCCGCTGAGGATGTAACAACTGTGCCTACCAGACCCTGGGAGACCCCAGAGTCTATGCCCAGAACCTTAACTCTGCCAGTCGAGTACTTACCTGAAAGCCGATAACCTACATTTTCTCCATAGGGTAACATTGACTGGTTTTTACTTGGAAATTGTCGAGTTTGAAACTTTGAAATATTTGAAATATAACACATGTTACACTGTCCTCTGATACTGCCTTACTGCTTGACCAAGCTACCACTTTAGAGAGTAAGGTTATATCTAACTTTAACCTCTGGGGACTGTGGACTCTGCACACTGAAAATTACTTTGGTACAGTATATACAGAGCCACTTTCTTACAGGCGCCCAACACACACTTTTTAAACCAAGCACATGGCATTGCTTGGTTATTACCTACTGTAGTTTACTGGGGACAGTGGTTGAACCCTTTGCACAAAACCTCTTACGCTTTGCCTTTTTCGGGGCACACGCACTGACAGACACACAAACAGGAACACACACGCATTCACACTTCCTGTGAGGCACATGCAGAGAACACCCTTCCAATGTATGCCCACTGTGCACCAATGTAAACATTAAACCTCCCCCCCCCCCCCCCCCCCCCCGACACTGAACCCCTACACTCTGCACCCCATGATCCATGATTTGAGATCACCAGATTTGTTTTCCCAGGGGAAGTAAGACGTGGTCTTTTATTTACTGGGAAATTGTAGGGCCATGTCCACATCATTTAGAAAGCAAATAGTCTCCAACAACCCCCCCCCCCTCCCCCCCCCCCCCCCCTCCCCCCCCACCCCACCCCAGTAAGCATTCTGCGCCCAAACAATTTGTTTGCCCAGTCCTGGAGAAGTGCATTTTTATTTTTCTTGGAAGAAATGCACTCTCCGGCAGCCTCGCTTGTCAGGCGGGCGTATCTCCCAGCCTTCAGCGGCAGCAAATTCCTGTCAACTCAGTTTCAACTGAGATGTCCATCGTAAATCCTCACCAGCAGAAAAAAAGCCTGCTGTTTGCATCTTGTGTTGATCCCCCTTACCTTTAACACTTTCACAGGCGAGCGAGGGAGCCCGGCAGCAGTAGTTCAGAGCCCTAATCTGTGTACCAGCAGCAGAAAAAAGAAAGTGGGGGTGGGAACCGGGGAGGAAGGGAACTACACAGCTAAACTATATATAGAAGTGTCTATAGGGGCATGAATGCCTTGCCTTATGGGTTTTTAGAAGGAGGTATTTGCTGCAAGGAAGTGATTGGCAGCAGTGCTCCAAAGCAGTGGGTTTGGGTGAATGGTTGTTTTAAAAAAATGTTGTGTTTTTTGGTTGGTCGCTAGTGACAAACTTGGTCGTTGGTGAACACTACTGGCCGAAATAAGTGAAACTATGAGCAGCTGATGGCGCGTAGTGTATGTTCACCAATTTCCATAAGCAATGTCTGTCGGGAATGTAGTGACTGCGGGTCGTGTAGTGCGAGGGGAGGACAAAGGCCGCGTACCCAATGAGAGATCGTAGTGGGATTGGGCAGTGGCAGAAGGCAAAAAGTACAGCGGCGCCGATGTGATCTGAGATGCCACTGTCTTCCTGTGTCCTATTTCAGACACGAGCAGGTCTCGGTGGCAGCTGATAACAAACAGCACAGCAGCAGCATCCATGTGCCTTCATAGGTAAGGAGCCGGTGACCCCCGTGGCTTTACCCGAGGAAGTATTACTTTAAGCCTTGAGGGCATTAAAAGCACCTCTTTTCCATTGGGTGGTAGTGATCACTAACTGGTGTCAAACAGAGTAGCTGCACCCCAGCCGTTGGGCACAATTTTCAGTGACTAACACTTGATTTTTCTCGTTGTGTGAAGACAAAAACAAACACAACGCGCCTTTGGTCTGGGTGCGTTTAAACCCAAAGGTCTACGGCGAACACACTGCACAGCTGCGTGACAACGTAAAAGCTTTGACATTTTTCAAAATGTTACCCGAGCTTGGATCCTCAGGGGGTTTAGAGCTCTATCACCACGTTTACACATAGAAATGAAAGTTCTGGGGTTGCCCAAGATCACAACTTGTCGCTGGAGCTACCAGAGTCTCGACCCCACGAAATAGGAGCCCTGTTAGTGGTGTGATACGCGAGGAGTGAGAGACTTCTTTTAAGCAATGCAAAGCCCCTCTCTATCCTCATATACAAGCTTCCAGGGCCAAGTGCATATATCGTTAGGATAAGGCTGCAGAGGGGCTCTAGAGCCCCCCCTGAGGGGGAAGTATAGTGCCCTTGCCTGAGATCTCACAGCCTCTCCTGCCAAAAGCTGGGCGCTGTACTCCACCCGCCCCTTGTAGAGCGCTGTCACACTGGCAACCGCGGTCGCAACACTCTCCACCCTCCCTCCCTTCCTTCGAGGAAGCGGCTGTGAGAAAGTGGCATCTTTCTTGCATGGTATGCCCCCACTTTTTGCTGAATTGCTGAATGTACTTTGAGTGTGCCCTGGACTCCTGCCTATCAGGTGCCCAGGGCCTATGTTCCTTCCCTAAAAACCTCAAACCCAAATTGGCAAACCCTGGCCACATGTCAGCCCCTGGTAAATGGTACCCTAGGTACTCAGGGCCTTGTGACCAGGGAAGGCCTCTAAGGGCTGCAGCACTTATTGTGCCACCCTTGAAGCCCTGTACCCTAACACAAACGCACTACCCTTGCAGGCTGAGTGTCTGGGTACAAGACAAAACAAAGAGTCGACATGGCACACATCCCTGTGTGCCATGCCCACAACCTACACTGCCATGGCATATATCAGCCACCCCTCTAGCTGGGTTCCCTATGCCAGTGGTGTGGGCATAGGAGCATGAGCCCTGTGCCCCTACAGTACCCAGGTCCATTCCTGGGCACTGTAAGTGCAGTGCTGCCATTTAAGAGTACATGGTGCTGAGAGCTCGTCAAACACGGACTCCACAGCACCATAATGGCAACACTGAAGACTGAGAAGTTTGGTATCAAACTTCTCACCACAATAAACCCGCACGGATGCCAGCGTGGGATTTAATGTACCAAGTACCACAGAGGGCATCTTAGAGATGCCCCCTGAAACCTAACCTACAATCCACGTCTGGTCTGAGAGGCTGCCTAGGCTGCCACACAGCAGACATGTTGCTGGACCCCTGGGTGGAGAGCCCCCGCTCTCCTGGGCTTGCAACAATGCACATCCTGGGCGAGGTGCTAGGTCTCCTCCCCCAGGATGGACAGGGGGAAGCTTCAAAGGCATGCCGCCTCTGTGAGCTTCTCCCGGCCACTTGCTGTACCCAGAAAACTGTCCCCTACCGGTTCTAACCCCCACTCTGGCGGTAAGACTGGCCGGAAACCCCCAAATAAGGACAGGAGATGTGCCAGACATCACCAGATCTTTCCTTATCTCGACGACTGGCTCGTCAAGGCACCCTCTCTCGACAGCGCGAGAGAGTCTTCCAAAGCCTGTCTGCGGCTTTTCAAAAGATTAGGTCTTACCCTCAACCCAGACAAGTCAGTCCTGCAGCCTTCTCAGCGGATAACGTTTCTGGGAGCTGTCCTGGATACGGTCCTGAAAAAAACTTCCCCGTCACAGGAGCGACAACAAACTCCTGCGTTTGGCAGAAAATCTTTCAGTGCGCCTATTCAAATCTCTCATCGGAATGATGTCTTCCTGCATTCTTCTTATTTGTTACTGTCTCCTCCGCATACGTCCTCTTCAGGAGGCTCTCTCCGCTCAGTGGATTCAAATCAGCGGATTGTTCGACATCATACAGGTGACACCTCAGATGGTCGCTGCTCTAAACTGGTGGATTCCGCCACAAAATCTGCCTCGAGGTATATCCTTCCCAACTCAAGCCTTCCCTCAAGTTATAACCACAGATGCATCTCTACAAGGTTGGGGAGCCTTCCTTCAGGAGCTTCAGATCAGCGGGAAGTGGTCGTCTTCTGAGCGGAAGCTACATACAAACCTACTGGAACTACGAGCTGTCTATCTAGCCTTCCTGGCTTTCTTTCCCAGGATAAAAGGTTCACAAGCGCTTGTCAGAGCGGACAATACTACGACAATGCACTACCTGAACAAGCAAGGAGGGACTCGTTCACTCTCAGAAGAATCTCAGAACATTTGGAACTGGTCTCTTCAGCACAAAGTTTCCCTGCGAGCGGAGTATGTTCCAGGAAAAGACGATGCATTGGCAGACTCGCTAAGCAGGATGCAAACAACCTGCCACGAGTGGGAGTTACACCAAGATGCTCTCAACAGCATCTTCTCTGTGGGGCGAACCACTCTTGGATCTGTTTGCCACACAACAGAACGCCAAATGCCAACACTTCACAAGCTGGCATCCCCAACGGGGGATCTCTGGGGAATGCATTTTCAATAGCATGGTTCGGCGTATTCGCCTACGCCTTTCCTCCGATTCCCCCGATTCGCAGGCTCCTCAGGAAGATGAAGGAAGAGCCTTGCAAGCTGATTCTAATAGCCCCAGCATGGCCTCGCCAAACTTGTTTCACGGATCATCATCTCCTCTCCCTACAAACTCCAATTCCGTTGAAACTGTTTCCATCCCTCCTCACAATGAACCAGGGAACAGTCCAACACCCGGATTCAGCATCTCTCAAATTATCGGCCTGGCTCCTGAGTTCCACGAATGTCAGGACTTAGAACGGCTCTGCAGTCCAGAGGAATGTTTATCTCGCGCCAGAGCGGATAGTACAAACAGGACTTACTCCTTGAAATGGAAAAGATTTTGTATCTAGTGCAGGTCGGCTAAGGTGCATCCCTTCACATCCTCTCCAGAAGAGATAATGCCATTCCTCCTTCATTTAGCTACTTCGGGTCTCGCTCACGCTTCCATCAAAGCTCACCTGGCAGCAATATCCCGTTGCAGGAGATCTTCTACAGGACCTTCTCTTTGGTCACACAGATTGATAAAGCAATTTCCCAAAGGTCTGTTTCGGACTTTCCCTCCCGTAAAGTCTCCACCTCCAACATGGCAACTAAACACAGTCCTTGCTCAGCTTATGAAGCATCCTTTTGAGCAGATGCACAGAGCTGACCAAGTTCCTTTCCTGGAAGACTGCACTCCTTCTAGCCCTTGTGAGAAAGTGCCATCTTTCTTGCATGGTATGCCCCCTCTTTTTGCTGAATTGCTGCCATCTTTTTTGCATGGTATGCCCCCACTTTTTGCAGAATTGCTGAATGTACTTTGACTGAGTGTGCCCTGGACTCCTGCCAATCAGGTGCCCAGGGCCTATGTTCCTTCCCTATCCCCAAATTGGCAAGCCCTGGCCACATGTCAGCCCCTGGTAAATGGTACCCTAGGTACCCAGGGCCTTGTGACCAGGGAAGGACTCTAAGGGCTGCAGCACTTATTGTGCCACCCTTAGAGGCCCTGTACCCTAACACAAACACACTGCCGTTGCAGGCTGAGTGTCTAGGTACAAGACAAAACAAAGAGTTGACATGGCACACATACCTGTGTGCCATGCCCACAACCTACACTGCCCTGGCCTACATCAGCTACCCCTCTAGCTGGGTGCCCTATGCCAGTGGTGTGGGCACAGGAGCATGAGCCCTGTGCCCCTACAGTACCCAGGTCCATTCCTGGGCACTGTAAGTGCAGTGCTGCCATTTAAGAGTATATGGTGCTGAGAGCTCGTCAAACACTAACTCCACAGCACCATGATGGCAACACTGGAGACTGAGAAGTTTGGTATCAAACTTCTCAGCACCTTAAACCCGCACTGATGCCAGTGTGGGATTTAATGTACAAAGCACTACAGAGGGCATCTTAGAGATGCCCCCTGAAACCTAACCTACAATCCACGTCTTGGCTGAGAGGCTGCCTAGGCTGCCACACAGCAGACATGTTGCTGGACCCCTGGGTGGAGAGCTCCCGCTCTCCTGGGCCTGCAACAATGCTCCTCCTGGGCGAGGTGCTAGGTCTCCTCCCCCAGGATGGGCAAGGGGGAAGCTTCTAAGGCATGTCGCCTTTGTGAGCTTCTCCAGGCCACTTGCTGTACTCAGCAACTGGCCCCCACCGGTTCTGACCCGGTGGTAAGACTGGCCGGAAACCCCAAGTAAGGACAGGGGATGTGTCAGCCTCTGCCAAACCCACCCTTCAGGTGGGGGAGGCGAGGTGAAGCACATCTCCGGGCTCTCGCTATCTTGAAGATGGGAAGCCCTGCCCAATCCGGACTAGGCTACTGCCCCCCTCACACAGGAGAGTGGCAGGATAGGGGGTGTACCCACTCCAGGGCAGGGACCCATTGGTCCCTGCCCTTTACCTACCTGTAACGCCCCTAAATCTAGTATTTAGGGGCACCCTGAATCTTCCTTCCTTAGATTCCAGATTCTGAAAAAGCAAAGAAGACCTGCCGTGCAGCTGCTAAGAAGAGGAAGACACCAACTGCTTTGGCCCCAGCCCTACCAGCCTGTCGACCCTCGAACCTGCTCCTGCTAAATTCCGGCACCTCCTGTGGCCAGCAACCTCACAAACCCCGGAAGACCTGGCTACCTTGTGACTGAGCATCTGGGACTCCCATGAGCAGTAGCTCTGCTCAATGCAAGTTTCTAACCCCTGGCACCAGCCCGGAATCGCGAACCTTGCACACTCTGCACCCGCCAAGCCTGGCCTGTGCCGGAGTGGACAAACACCCTGAGGATGTCCCCCCGGCGACTGTGACCCCAAATCCGGCACCCAAGGACCCACCTTGATGCTCCGGACGACGCCTGCAGCCTCAGAACCAGAACCCCCCCCAAACCGCGATCAACAGAGGGTAATATTTCCCGACATCAAAAGGCACCCCTGCACCCTGCGGCCCACTGTGCCTGACTCCTGGGTACCTACCAATCCTCCAACTACCCAACTTACCTCTAGAAGTGGTGGTGGCACCTGAAGAATCTCGTCCCCGAGCTTGCAGCCTTTGTTCGTCCGTGAGCTTTTCCATAGCAATCCATTGAGCACCTGAAGGCTCAAAAGCAGCCTGCACCCAGCCGCCCGAGTGGCCCTGGCAGTGCAACTTCTACTCCTACCTACTTCCCCATTTGCCCTGAGCGAGTGACTAGGAGCTCAGCTCCCACAGCCGCGTTGCATGCTAGTCAGCAGCCACCAACCAAGGCCCCCCTGCCTTCCATAGGATAACATTGAGCTTAACTCACTCTGCACCCGGCTGCCCCAGTGCCGCTGAGGGTGTACAACTGTACCAACCTGACCCGGGGAGGCCCCCTGAGTCTGTTCCCAGAACCTTAACTCTGCCAGTCGAGTAGTTAGCCAAAAGCTGATAACTCACTTTTCTTCCATAGGGTAACATTGACTGGATTCTTCTGAAATTTATTCTAAGTGTGGAGTTTCTAAAACTTCAAATATTCACCTAAAATCAATCGAGTAACGAAAACGTAAATACTCACCTGCTATTAGGAGAGATCCCAGTGCTGGATCTTGGTGCCCAGCACTGACCGTACTTACCACTAACCCAATTTTCTTCCATAGGAAATCATTGACTGTTTTTCTTTGTAATTTCTTCTAAGTGTCAATTTTCTATGAAATTTCTTCTGTCAATTTTTGCAAACTACAAATATTCTTTAAAAATCGTACCAACTGTGAAAACGTAATTACTTGCCTGTTTTAGATAGCGGTCCCAGTACTGAGCCTAGGAGCCCATCCCTGGATTACAAAAGTAACGAGAACATACCTTACCCGTAACTTGAATTTGTTCCATAGGGAACCATTGACTGTTTTTCTATGAAATTTCTTCTAAATGTCGATTTTGCAAACTTCTAAATATTCCTTAAAAATCGCCTGTATAACTTAAACGCAGTTTCTCAACTGCTTACAGGTGGTACACTAGTGCTGGATCTAGGATCCAACACTGACCTAGAAAAAGTAACCATAACCCCACTTACCTACTAAGTGAATTTCCCTCCGTAGGATAACATTGGTAATTTGATTAGCAAAAGTTTCTTAGTGTCAACGTTTAAAATAGCAAAATATTGCTTAGAAATCACAACAGTACTGGCTGTCGCCACGTTACCAACAGGTAAAGCCGCTGGGGAGGATACTATCCCATTAGAAATTTATACAATATGTATAGAGGAACTGTTACCACTATTATCTATTGTGATAGGTAATATAGGAATTGCTGGGAAGACACCTAAATCTTGGAATACAACTAGGATCGTCTTTTTTCTTAAAGATAAACCAGGAGACCAATGTGGGTCGTATAGACCCATCTCGCTTATTAATGCAGATGCCAAAATCTTTGCCAAGGTATTGGCCACACGATTAGCTCCACTCATGCCTCATTTGGTGACCCCTCAACAACACGACTTTGTTATGGGGAGAGATACCACCGCCCATATTAACATGGCCATTACTGCATTTGATGTGTCTAGGATTAGCTCCACCCCACTCGGAATGATACTCTTAGATGCTGAAAAGGCTTTTGACCGAGTGGGGTGGGACTATCTCTGGACTACATTGACAACTATGGGGTTTAACGGTCAATATTTTAAATGGCTACAGGCTCTCTATTATCATCCAATAGCTAAGCTTAGCTATGCCGGAATAACTTCAACCAGTTTTACAATCGCTCGAGGCACACGGCAAGGATGCCCGTTATCTCCCTTGCTTTTTGCGTTATCTTTGGAACCTTTCTTACGTGCTCTACAAGCCCATCCCAACATTATCCCATTTAAATATGGTTTGAACTCGCTAAAAAGTACGGCTTACGCTGATGATATAGCGATTTATTCAACCAATGTAACGGAAGCTATATCTGGTATCATTGAGGAGGCCAATAAATTTGGGACTGTCGGGCTATAAACTTAACACCCATAAAACACAAGTTATTATGAACTATAAGCCACCAGCCTCGGTTCCAGGTTTGTGTGCAACAGCTACATATCTTGGTGTCAAAATCTCTTCCAATATTAATGAAATAACCATCCTCAATTACGAGGCTCTTCTTAAAGAAACTGCCACTACTCTGAAAAAGGGGCATAAGGTACCACTTAGTATTTCTGGTCGGATTAATTTAATTAAAATGAGTATACTACCTAAATTTTTGTATTTATTTAGATCTATCCCACTTTTAGTTAATAACACTTACTTTAAACGATTAGATGGGATCCTTAGTAGTTTTACATGGGGCTACAAGAAGGCTCGAAGATCGATTACTTTGCTCAAACTACCGCTTAATCAAGGAGGGCTTAACTTTCCTGATTTTAGATTATATTTTTTTTCAGCTTTTCTTAGTCGCCTTCGAAGTCTGTTTATTCGGAACAGGCAACAATATTTTTGCTATCAATTTACGTTGGGTGAGGATTCTAATATGTTTCTAGCTAAAGTGAACGATCCAAATTACTTCAAGCGAGTGAAGTTTAAGACTATTGGAGACTGCGTTAAAATTTGGCAACTAATCTTAACTAAATGCAATACTAAGCTCTATCATCCTCAACTATCTTTATGGGCGAACCCTGGCTTGCCAGGAATATTTCATGATGGGACATTCAAAGCTTGGAACTTGGCTGGAATAGAAACACTTGGTGATTTATACGGTAATGACGGATTTATGGCATTTGAGACACTAAAAATATTATATAAATTACCTGAAATTTCACGTTTCAAATATATCCAAATCTATGATTTTCTTATTCGCAAAATTAAGTTGTTAAATATTTTAGATTCTGATATTTGGAACTGCTTCTATTCCACCAAGGCTAGATCACTTATCAGTGTGGGATACCGAAGTTTAATTTCTTATAAATTAGATGACTGTGGGAAAATAGCGGAGAAATGGAGTGCGAGATTAGATACAAATATCACTGATAATCAGATTTCTGCCGTTCTTTGCAGCTTAAATCGTTCTATTCATTCTTCTAGCTTGAGAATTCAACAATATAAAACTATTTGTCAGTTATATTACACTCCAGAAAGAATCTCAAAGTGGTCTAATAACAATATGAGTAATGAACGGACTAGATGTCCCAAATGCGATCTTATAGCCGCAAGCTTAGAACATATGTTGTTTACATGCCCTGGGCTTACTGAATTCTGGTCGAAAGTAAGGCAGGGTTTCGCCCAGATACTGCTTCAACCAATAACCTTCAGTGCAACAAGTGTAATGTTTGGTATACAGACTTCAAATAACCCACAAGCAGACCTTATTAATATTCTAATTGGATGTGCTAGATTGACAATAGCTAGAACTTGGATCTCAAGCAATCCGCCCCACGTTATGGAGTGGTGGATTCTTGTTAAAGAAACCTATATTATGGAATCTTCTCTCGCCAAGATTAGAGGTGTTAAATCTTTACAGAAGATAGAAAGAATATGGGGATCATCATTCAAATGAAAATAGGCTTTTCCCCTTCTCCTCCTTTTCACCTTTTTAAATTAAGAGAAGAACTAGAGAGGGAGAGGAGTGGGAGAAAGGGAGAGGGAAGAGACGAGAGATGAATGGGAAGTGAAGGAAAAGGGGGAGGAGGGGGGGACGAGAGAGGGAGAGAGAAAGGGGGGAAAAAAAGAACCACCCCCTTTTTTTCCCCCCCCCTTCCTTTCTCTCCCCTACTTTTCTTGAGATCATTGCTTCCTCCTATTGGAATACGTACCTGCTATTATGGAATAAGTACTATATGTCCGATGTAAAATCTCGAATCTCGCATTCCAGTCGTTCTTGATTAGATATAATATGATTTGTTATATTATAATTTGCTATGTATCTTGAACTGAACTGACAAAATGATCTCCTGTCCTGATAATAATAAAATTTTTAAAAAAAGAACAAAAAAAAATCACAACAGTTAATAAAACAAATTTACTCACTTGTTTCCAAGAACTGTCCCAGGACTGAATCTAGGATCCAGTCCTGGAGTTAGAAAAGTAATCCTGAAAGTAATCAATTGCAAACAACTTAAAATTCCCATTGAGCTCAATGTAGTATTGTGTTAGTTAGTTTTGTTGCAATAGGCAACACAATTTCAATCTGCCAAAGTCAATTGCCTTTTACAAAGTATTTAACTAAGGCGTCTCATTCTGAGAAAATGTATTTTGATACCTATTGTTGGTTCTAAAATAAAACAACCATATCTTTTTTTATATTCAATTCAAAGTAGCTTTATTTCGATATCCAATATCTTAAAAGCATTTCCATGGTTACATCCGTCAATTTTTATAGACCATAAAAAAGATAAAACATCAGTTTAAAAATATAAAATACAATTAGACTTAAAACACATCAAATTCTAGTTGCCCGCAATATTGAGTAATATAATTATTGCAAGAATAATCTAGTCTTAGATCAATATTTACAAAATTCATTTGTGGCCCTTCTAGACATGAAGGCCTTTTTTCTCCTTTAAGTTATTCTTGGTTTATTTCTCGAATAAAGTGGCAGTGCAATAGATCACATGTAAATCATACCACTAAAAATGTGAGCGTAGTTCATCGCAAGTCTTCGCAAGAATTTAAATCTTACAATCCAAGCACAGCCAAGATATTTGGCTACACCACAAGCAAAGAGGGTCCGGGGGGGTCAGCCTTTAAAATGCGTAGAGCAGTGCAGTGTTCACACGTGCTCATCTCTCTGCAGATAGGTTTAAGCCATTTCTTCCTTGCGCTTTTATAAGCAGGGCAGGCAAACATAAGATGGGCTATGCTCTCTGTCGGTGCTTTGCAACAGGGGCACCCTAAGGGCGTCTGATGTGGGGTACTCCATTTCGCTGTTAGCTCTCTGACCGGCAGTGAACCTATCCTGAACTGAATATAGAGCACTCTATCGCGTGGTGTTTTTATAAAATCTAAATACGGTTCTAAAAGTGTGCGTTGCTTGTGAAGATAACTCTTCCGTCAGCCTTCCTACTCTTGGGTTGTTATGTTCTTGAGTGTCAACCCAGGCCGAATAACGTCTTTTAAGATCAGCCTTACTAGGGGCGGTTTGCGTGTCCCATTCCTGCTTGAAGCCTAAAGCAGCGAGGGATTTTTTTTTAAGATTAACTAGCCATCTGATTCTTTTATTTCCATCTAGGGCAATAATTTCTGTAAATGCGGCAGTATAGTTGGCTAGTTCAGGGGTCCGACATAAGCGGGCCCAAAATAGCAGGGGTCGTAATCTCGCTAAATCTTTAAAAGAATGCCTACCCGTATCTTTTAACAGCGGTTTCAATGGCATGCTTTTGGGTAACATCACTAAATCTCTAAAAAACTTGTGTTCAGACCTGCAAATGCTTTCAGTATTCTCGAAGCCCCACAATTCGGCTCCATAAAGGGCTGAGCTGACCGCTTTAGCTGCATAGATTGTAAGGGCAGGAGCCACAGGTCTGCTCGACGATAGACGATGTCCTTTAATTAGTATTCCCATGACACGCTTATGATTTAGGAGCATCTTGTCAATGTGATGCCTCCATCGCATTTTGTCGTCTAGTCTTATTCCCAAGTAGTCGAACATTGGGACTTTATCCAAACGTGTTCCATCTAAACTAAAATTCTCTAAGGTTTATAAGGGTTGAGTGCCATGAGCTTAGTCTTAGAAGTGTTCACAATCAAGCCCCTAGATTCGCAAAAAGTATAAAATCTATCTAGGAGCTTTTGAAGCTCTGCTGGCGTTTTAGAGATAAGCAGTGTGTTGTCTGCAAAAAGTAAAGTGGGAACCCTCTCTCCTGCCAGGGCTGGTGCATCAGATGGAAACTCCTGCAAATAGCTCACCACTCCGTTCATATATAAAGAGAACAGGGTGGGAGCCAGAACACAGCCCTGGCGGACTCCTCTATTTACTGGGATCCTATTTGTTTTTTGTCCCTGGGACCCCTACCTCACTTGGGCGTAATTGCCTTCGTGTAGGCGAATCAAGATGTTTAGTAGCAGCGAAGGCATCCCCATTTCTTCCAGTAGGTGCCAAAGCCGGTCACGGGGAACTAGGTCAAAGGCAGACTTCAAATCAATAAATGCCAGATAGAGGCTGCCCTTGCCAATCATTGGCCTAGATTTCAGTTCGAGTGTGTGACAATTTGCTGACTGGGTGTGTACAACAAATCCTTTACACTGTCCTCTGATACTGCCTTCCTGCTCGACCAAGCTACCACTTTAGAGAGTAAGGTTATATCTAACTTTAACCTCTGCCAAACCTCTCTTGACTGGGGATTCTGTACACTCTGTACCTATTTGGAAACCGTATATCAGAGCCTCTTTCTCACAGCCCTTGCATCCGCAAGACGAGTCCGCGACCTTCACGCTTTCCCAATACACGATCCCTTTCTTCAGTTCAAGAACAGAGTAATTCTTCGAACTCATCCAAAATTAATTCCAAAAGTTCAGTCGGACTTCCGCCTAAATGAGCCTATTGTCTTAAAGACTTTCTTTCCGAATTCTCAAACAGCAGCTGAAAGAGCTCTACATTCACTGGATTTGAAATGCTGCCTTAAGTTCTACCTTGACAGAACACACACTTTCCGCAATTCCAACCAACTTTTTGTGGCTTACAGTTTGACTAGGAAGGCTTTCCCCCTTACAAAACAGAGTATTTCCAGATGAATTTCTGATGCTATTGTCTTCTATCACCAACAAGCTTGTCAACCTTTACAATCAAGAATTCGTACCCATTCCACTAGGGCAGTCTCTACTTCTATGGCACTGTTCGCAGGTGTGCCTATCACAGACATTTGCAGAGCGGCAACATGGAAGACGCCGCATACATTTACCAAACATTATTGTTTGGATATAGAGCTAACAAAGGATGCTGCAGTGGGACAGGCGGTGTGTTGTCATCTATTTCGATAGAGGTGAGCCTTCCTTCCCACCAGCCTTCCTCTTATTTTCCACGCACATTTCTCTGTCACTGTTATACCTTTTGCCAGACTTGCAACTAATTGCTTTGCATTTTAATGTTGATATATATGCATATATATATTAACTAATTCTTTTTATGTTCTTTGTGCAAAAGGGAAATGTGCTCATCATTGCTTTCTATTCTGATTCAGGCATGTGAATCTATGAAAGATACCCTAATACTGGATAAGAAATGCGTTACTTACCTGTAACTGCAGTTATCCAGTATTGGTATCTTTCATAGATTCACATGCAACCCACTCGCCTCCCTTGGAAGGGCTCACCTAATACTCTGTTGATCCTCTGTATAGCACTGTGCTTACGAAAATCTGAGGAACTAGAGCTCCTTCCAGGAAGGTTCCAGAAGGTGGTGGCAGCTGATTGGTTGCTCTCTATAGTTTGGTCCTTATTACAAAAGGACCTGGATATGTTACTAATGTGAGGCCTTTGGCCTATTACTCTACATGTCTAATGGGACATTACCTTATTTATGTACCGGGGACTCCCATCCCGACGACTGGGAATCATTCAGGCATGTGAATCTATGAAAGATACCAATACTGGTTAACTGCAGTTACAGGTAAGTAACACATTTCTTTTTACCCAAAAAGAGAAATAGTGACACTGTTGCGGCGGCGCTGTAACCATAAGCAATGGATTTACACAAGCTTAATGCCATCTTCAGTGTAAGTGCCACACAAGCCTCCAAAAGAACCAGAATTAGCGTCTGCCTTGTGCTTTTCATCTCTAGTTGGAATCTGTGAAAGCAATGGAATGGGATTACACAGCAAGAAAAAGGGGGCCAAGGCCACTAAAGGAGAGATGAAAAAAACAAGGAAAAGGTGATTATACTGCTTTTTATTTATAGAAACGCTTTATTTTTACTCTACAGAGAAATCTGGTCTGCACCAGCTATTTTATGTAGACGCACTTTATTTGTAAGGGTAATCGGTGGACCTGAAGTTTTTTCGGGTGTTATGTATTGCCCTCTGGTGGGTTATCCATGCGTTGCTTAACCACGACGTTTAAAAGCCATCTTACGCAAAGGCTGTAATTTCTTTTTTAGAGAGCTTTTAGCGTTGTTTAAACAAATACAGTACATCTCGAATTTATTATAGAGTTTGTTCACTTGCTTGTTGAAGCGTTAACACTTAAGGAGTCGTATACGTGGGGCGCATCTGGTAAACGCCCTCCCTAGTAAATTGCTTTTCTTTTGTGTGAACCTCCCATTTGAGGCATTATCTAGTGTGCTTTTTGTTGCTAGTTCGTCCACTTGACTGGTGCCTTGTGCTCTCCAGTCTACATTGGCTTGGTGCATTCCTCTTGTAAACATGAGTGAGAGACCAGGATTTGTTTCAGTTTATAAGAAAGGTTGTTGCTTCCCGTTAAGCGAGAAAGTGGTGAAGTGCATTTTTTGGGACTATACTATTGTTTTTATTTATTTTTATTTATAGTTACATTGCTAACAAACCGGTATTGCGACCTGTCAAATGTCCAGCTGGCTTTCGTCTAATGAAGTATTTAGGCTCCCAAGACCAGGGTGTTCAGTACACAGTATTTTGTAGCTTAATGGTTTTGGTTGTTAGCTAGAATCTGTAGGTCCTGGCTGATAACTGTTTTTGGCCGCAATTTTGTTCACAGGAACTTTGCAATGTTTAAAGGGACATGTATTCGTAAATGTAGCTGGGAAGTTTTTATATAACCAGCATTTCCAATGCAATAGATCTCACATTTTCAAAACTTTGACCTGTTGATATTATAAATTACTGCCTTTTATTATTGAAGGTTTTTTGAAACACATAATTAGAAGGCATTGTCATTTACAATGCCAATAGGTCAAAATCTCCCAAAGGCGAGACTTATTGCATTGCAAATGCTTGTTTATATTAATTCTCTTGGATAAGGAACCTTCGATGTCCAGTCCGACCTGGGCCCAATTAGCCTTATGAAATAGCTGCAAAATTAAAAGCAAGCCTTTGCATATCCTGTAAGCTAATAATGCTTCCCATAGCAGGGTTCGATTAACAGAGTCAAATGCAGAACTAAAGTCTATAAAACAACAATACAGGACCCCACACAGCTCCATAGATTTCTTGGTAATGGCCTATAAACTGAAACGATGATTGATCATTGAGTCGTTCTCCTTGAAACCACCCTGTTCCTAAGGGATGATAGTTAGCTTCAAGGCGATTTATTTGAGTAATCTTTCCCACTGATGTCCAAAGGGTAATTTGTCTATAATATGCTGGGAGGGCATACTCTCCTTTTTTGTATATCGAATTGATCACTGCTCCCTTCAAGTTATCTGGAAATATTCCGGAAGAGAGTATTCCATTGAAGAGGGTGTAAAACCAGCCTGTCCACCATGCAGTATTTGTTTTTATTATGACTGCTGGCAGGTTGTACGGACCAGCAGCCCATGTAACTTTTAGCATTTCGATAGTTTCCTTAATTGCCAGCTCTGTGAAGGACTCTTTGGTCTCCTTTTTAATAAGGAATCTAATAAGGCGCTGCACAGCTCTGGCATCCTTGTAAGCCTTCTCCAGGAATTCTACCCATACATCCTCACCTATGGGACCAGACATTTGGCTTCGGCAATTTCCCATCTCATTCTGCACCAGCCTCCAGAATTTCCCTATATTTTTAGACTCAATGGTCTCCATCATTGCTTCCCTACATTTTGCATTAAATTCCCGCTTTTTCCTGACTACCAGATTTTTATATTCTTTATACTACAAAGGTGTCATTTCTCTATAGTGTTTCTTGAAATTCTGATGTGCCTTTCAAGCTTACGAATGTTACTTTTTAAAGTTCTGAACTCTATCAAACCAACAGTTCCTATCTTTCTTAATGCGTTTGTGTTTTTTATGTGTGGTATTAAGTCGAGACTTCTATTTTTAGGCAATCGACAACCTTTTTTATTATTTCATCATACCAGGATAGCAGGTCAGAGGAGTCCGTCCCAGATATTGGTCCTGCATAATTGAGTTAAAGGGCCTTTAAATGGTTTAAATGCATTCCTGAGAGTTTAGTTCAGTCGCTTTGAGCATCTGACCTTCAGAGGGAGGCCCCTCGTCTGCTAGGTACAGTACCCAAGTTGAGGTAGTGCTTAATGGGCAAAGAACATTCTCTCCCAACTGGAGCACCTCAAAGTTTCTAATTGGTTTGATAGCCCTTAGCATACCAACACATAATCGATTGGGCGCTACTGATCATACCGGAACGTTTTGTTTGCGGGGATGTCCCAGATTGCTCGACCACTTAGACTCCCAAAGCCATTTGGCGTAAGGAAATCTAGTAAAGCTGCATCTCTCCCTAAGGCCTCATTGGGGGCAGAACAAACACATTGTATATTAAAAGAAGCTAAACAATCAACAGTGTTTCCCTCTACAGTTTTGAAAAGCAGTTTGTGAATAAAGTTCCCAGTCAAAACGATCAGAAACCTGGAGTATTGTGGGAGTATGTTAGACACATCCTCTTTGAACACTTCTACAGTTCCCTTATAGTCAGAAAAACTTCTTACATGCATATAGATGTTCAGGATAGTAATAAATCTTCCCCTGTACATGCACTTGTCAGTTTAATCCTGTGTGCAAGAAGTCAACTACTCTGTAGCTGAATTTCCCATATACTTGAGGAAATTTTGGTAAATACCAACATTACCAGGTCCCCTGATGGTTGTCCCGACGTGCTACCTACTGCCTTCACATGGACCATCAAAAAGCCATCTCTGCGGAGGTTCACTGCACAGCCTTGACTCCTGGAAACACAAAATTGAATGCTGCTCAGTTATTTCTTTACACACATCCATGATATTTTTTAGCACGTATAGAGTTCCAGGAGAACAGTTTATTGTTGTGCAGGGAGCCCCATTCCTAATCCACATTACTTGATCTGCAGCCTCATCCCACACTGGACAGTCATACCTATTTTGATTGAAGGGAACCCTATTGCTACCGCCATCATCTTTAGGGAAGACTACCCGGAGTCTTCCTTCGCTACTTTCTAATATATGCCTGCGGCTAACATGCTCCTCTTGCATATCCCATTTGATCCATTAATTAGTGACATCGACCTCCCTTCAGGGCACTTTCTGGGCCTAAAAGGGGCACCCCTGGCACTCAGAACTCCGGTCTTGCTTGGACTGGTGAAGAGGATCAAAGGAGGACTGCCCTGCTAACCCTGGAACTGAACAACAGTAGGCTACACCGAAGTTTGAATGCACCTGCTTCTCCCTAGGCTAGAAAAAGAAAGGACCGTGCCTGCTGTGTCCTGCTCAAAGAGAAGTTGTCCCCCAAGCCCAACTAGAAGCAGAGACTTCAGGAGTCAGTTAGCTGACTTCCTGTTCGCAACACAGGGCCACAAAAGCTGAAGAAGCCTGTCCGGGCGACTTGGTAGCCCATATCATTGGATCGTCGCTCCTCATCTTAGTGCAGTCCATTTGACTGAGATCTGATGCTCAGTAATTGCAACGGAGTGCTAGACCCAGTATGGTCATTGGAGTGCAGTTTGGTTACCTAGAAGCACAGATATTGCCAAAAAAACAGGAAACCTCTGATTTAGTTGTGCTCAGTAGTCCAGTGGCGACTGGACTTCTGCTGAATCAAAGAGGACTACAAGGGACGTCAACCCCTTTGGCCAATCTCTACCCACCGGGACTGTGGACCGAGTAGAGGCCAAAGGAAGACCCCCATCTGCTGCACAGCATCTTGAGCATTCTGTATCCCTTTCCCTTTCATCAGGACCACTCTATAGAAGTCAATAACAAGGGACCGCCGACGCTGAAACTGAAGACTACTTGATCAGGTAACTGTTTCTTCAGACCTTTCAGACTTCCGCCCCCCTGATTGGGTGACCAATTCGGATAGGGAGGTAAAGTAGAATTAAGTAACCACATTCTACTTTAAGCATAGTTCTCTTGAAAAAGTTTCTATGTGATAAATTTGTTGAATTTGCCAAACCTTGTTTGCTGTTAGATGAAAAGTCATTTATTGGTCCTTGTAAAATCTGTATTTTCGGAACCATCCCTGTGGACCTTTTTAGTTAGTGTCCATACATTCTTAAAAATATAAGCTGTTTTTATAAATTGGTGTCAAATTTCTTGTGTTTCTTTCTTCAATGGTTTAGGTACATCCGCAAAATATAATGCACTCCATTTCCTCACACTCTTAGTGCATGTATATTTACGCAGTTTTAGTACAACACTACTGCAGATGTTGTTTGTTGTAACCTGATGTTATAATGCATCCCTACCATAGTTCTTCAGTTCCCTGCTTCTCAGTCAGTGTGTTTAATATAATGGAATGCCGATGTGCCTGAGCTGTAAGAGTGTCAGCTGGTGTATGAAGCCGGCTCTGTATATACTATGCCAAAATAAGGTATGGTGTGCACAGTCCAGTGGAACCCTGAACGTAGGCAGAGGTAAATGTATATAGCACCTTACCCTCTATTTGTGGTAGTGTGGGTGGGCAGTAAGGCTTTAGCAGAGGGTAGTGTTTTTTTTTTTTTTTTTTTTGAAAACCTTTATTTCAAAATTCAGGACACAGCTATTCAGCCGACAGCCCGGAGGTTCGGCAGCATTGAGAGTTGGATACAGTGATGTGTCCCCAATACAGTTCAAAGAGTAATGCAAAGGTCCAATTTTAAGTAAATACAGAAAAAACTCACAACAAACCCCAGCAAGGCAAGGACATTGAAAGCCCATGGCGAAAGCCCCCAGGGGAGGCCGGACCCCACTCATCTACTAGTTACAAGACTGTGCACGGAGGAAGAAGGGGGACAGCAGAGGCCCAAAACGGTTCCTAGAACCCAACTGTGCTGGAAAGTAGGTCAGGGGGAAAGCTGTTCCTCGGGAGGTTCCAGATCCGGGGCAAGACAAATTCCCCCCCTGTATTGGTTCCACCGCCCCCAGATGGCATGCCACTTCCGGGGGCGACCTCTAGAGCAGTAGACCGTCTTCTCCCTAAACATGCTCCAGTCCATGTTCTCCTTCCACGCGGTCAGGGTAGGGGGTCCCGAGGAGCCCCACAATCGCGCGATGTCCCTTTTAGCCACCATGTTACCCAGAGTCACCCATTGGGTCTGCGCCTCATCGAGGTCAGTGGGCCCCCAGACGTTCAGGAGGCAACACCGCGCCTCCGGCTGTACCGCAGTGCCCGTCACCTCCCCCATAACTGCATGGACTCTCCTCCAGAACTCCACAATGACACAACATTCCCAAATGATGTGCAGGAAAGTACCCACCATACCACATCCCCTTCTACACAGGCCGTCCTCCGAGAATCCCATGTGGACCAGCCGTGGCCCCGTCACATACACCCGGTGCAGTATTTTAAGCTGCACCAGCCTCAGACGCGACGGGATCGCAACCTCCTTAGGAGAAGAAACCGCTGACTGCCAGTCCTCATTATCCAACTCAAGGCCATCCCTAGTCCACTGTTCTCTCAGCCCCAAAAGCATGGCTGCCCGGACATTAATCAACTTCTTATATATGAGCGAGATCGTGCTCTCGGGCATATGACCATCAAGGACTCGGTCCTCAGGGGTAGAGTACTCCGGCACCTTCTCACCCTCCACGAGGACTGATCGGAGGGCGTGACGCAGCTGGATATACCTGAAGTACTCTGAGGGCCCTAGCTCATACTCAGTCTGCAACTCCTCGAAGGACTTCACCCTCCCCTTATGCAGCACATCTCCCACCTTGGATATACCTATCAGGTCCCACTTATCAAAGCCCTTCGTATGCCAGAGTCTTCCCAATCTTTCCGATTCAAACAATGGGGTAGCGAGGGTGAGCCTATCCTTCCAGCCCAACGAGTCAGTCGCCATCTTCCATACACGCACCGCCACACCTGTGGGCCCCGTGAGGGACGAGTCTAAGGACCGCGAATACAACGCCCTGTAGTAGTTGCCGCCACTCAGCAGCCACCTATCCATGGCATACCCAGGGCTGAGGGCAGGGCCATAAAACCCATGGTTGATCGCGCTCAGCTGCGTGGCCCAATAGTACCGTCGGATGTCTGGGAGCGCAATGCCCCCATCGTACCATGGGAGCGTCAACTTTGAAATAGCTATTCGCGGCCGCCCATCCCACAGCAACGTCCGTTGGAGGCCTTCGACCTCCCGAAAGTATTTGGCCGGTACCCAGTCCAAGGTGTTCTGGAGGGCGTAGAGGAAGCGGGGAAGAGACATCATTTTGAACAGGGCCGCACGCCCAACAAGGGAGAGCGGCAGCCTCCGCCAACCTTCAACATCTCGCCTCAAGCGTGCCAAGGGGGGGAGCAGATTCCTCTCATAGCGCACAGCAGGATCCATGGATATAAAAATCCCCAAATACACGAAGCCCTGCTGGGCAACCTGTATCGAACATGTTCTAGGGATCGGTGGGACCTCGCCACTAAGAACGTACAAGTACGATTTGCCCCAATTAATCACAAGCCCCGAGTTCCTACCGAACGATGCGAGTACGTCACAGACCACTATAAGTGACTTCTTAGGTGAGGCAAGATACAGCAGGATATCATCGGCATAAAGCGAAATACGGTCCTCGTGATCAGGCGACCACCGAAGGCCCCGTATATCCGGGTGCCAACGTATCCACGCAGCCAACGGTTCAAGGGCGAGGGCGAACAACAGAGGCGACAGGGGGCAACCCTGCCGAGTACCCCTACCAAGCTGAAACGGAGTAGATGCCCGACCATTCACCACAACATTTGCTAGTGGCCCCTCGTACAGCAACCGAACCCAACTCACAAAACCGCGACCGAAACCAAACTTGGCCAGCACGGCCCATAAGTATGCCCACTCCACCGTGTCAAAGGCCATCGTGGCATCAAGAGATGCCACAATAGCCGGTTCACGCAGCGTGCCCGCCCTGGCGATGACGCCATGAAGACGCCTAAGGTTTAATGCTGTGTTTCGGTGCGGGATGAAGCCAGATTGATCCGGGTGGACCAAATCGCCAAGTACCCTAATCAAACGGATAGCCAGGAGTTTGGCCAGGATTTTCGGCTCAGCGTTGAGGAGTGAAATGGGCCGATAGGAGGCGCACCTATCTCGGGGTTTACCCTCTTTATGTATGACCACGATCGACGCCAGCCGCTGATCCAACGGAAGGATCCCATCCCCCCGCGCCTCCAAAAACATGGCGCGCAGGTGAGGGGCAACCCTATCCGGGAACAGTTTGTACAGGTCGATCGGCAGTCCATTCGGTCCAGAGGCCTTACCCGAGTTTAAAGCGCGAATCGCCCCCGCCACCTCGTCAACCGGTATGTCACCATCCAAATCGTCCCTATCTATGTCAGAGAGGCAGGGCAACTCGATATCACGGAGGAGATCAGACGAGTCCTCGGGCGGCCTGTCCGACACCGAGGAGTAAACCCTACGAAAATACTCCGCGAAACACTTCACAATCCCCTCAGGTTCCACAATCGCCTCTCCCCACTCTCCCGTCAACTCTGGCACCACTCTATTGACCCGTTCTTTCCTGTCCAACCACGCCAGGAGTTTCCCTGCCTTATCACCAACGTCATACAGGCGGCCCTGTTGTTCCCGACTGAGGGCCTTAGCGGCGTTCGTCACCAGGTCCCTATACTCCGCCTGCTTCAAGCAAAGCTCATGCAGTGAGGACTCTGTAACCTCCTCCTCCATAGCCCCCTCAAGGGCCGCGATCTCCTCCTCCACTTGCCGCACCTCGCCATTCCTCCGATTCTTGGCAGCCACCACCAGGGAGAGGGCTTCCCCCCGAAGGACGGTCTTAAAAGCTTCCCACAGCGACACCGCCGAGTCCACGGTTCCCAGATTGTCCTTAAAGTAATTATCTACCTTCTTTACCAGGGCGCTGCGCATCTTGGGGTCTCGGAAATACCATGGGTTGATGGGGGCCACCCTCCCTCCCGACCTAGATCAAGCCGGATCCACACTGGCGAATGGTCAGAGATACCGCGTGCCATGTGCCTCGCCTCGGATATCAACGAGGCATGTGCGGCCAGAGTGAGCAGGTAATCCTGGAGAGGCTACCATGCGCCCCGGAGTGAAACGTGTATTGACTCTGTGTGGGGTGCCGGAGCCTAAAGCAGTCTATCAGACCAAACGTATCCAGGAAGTCTGGAAGCCATTTCTGAGCCCCCCCTGTGTCCCTGGGCGGGTATCTATCCAACAGTCCGGAGCCCACAGCGTTGAAATCCCCTCCCACTACCAGCATTCCCCCCGGGAGAGTCAGCAAAGCCCTGCCCAGTTCAGCAAATGTGGAGGCCTGCAGGGCCGGCGGGACATAAACCGAAACCAAAACCAAAGTCCTTCCTTCCCACCGCCCCGCCACCGCCACAAACCTCCCCCTATCGTCAACAATGGTGGAGTCCACCTCAAAAGGCAACAATGCTCTAACGAGGATGCCCACACCCCTGGACCCAGAAGAGAATCCCGAGTGTGCAATGAATTTATACCCCTTCCTATTCAGGGCATAGCACGTATTACCTATGAGATGAGTTTCCTGCAGCAGGACAACATCTGGCATTGAGCGTTTCAAAAATTGCAAAACAATCCCCCTCTTGATGCGATCCCCCAAACCATTAACATTCCAGCTTATAACACTTAAGCCTCTACCCCCCATCCTCAAACGGAAAGAGGCCCACCCCACACCCGAGGAGCCACCATGGAACAGCCCTGAGGATAATCATCATGCCTTGCAAAAATAAACCCCCCAACAACAAACTCAAAATCCCAAAAACTCCCCCCACCCTGCACCCCTGCTGCAGCTTACAAAGCCCCCCCAACTTGCAGTGTGCCTGTCGCCCTACAAAAACAAAAAATCTACAAAAAGTACCCTAAGGGAGGAAAAGAGCACCCCTCGCCCTCCCGCAACCCTCCACAGTTACTGCACTCTGTTCAAATCTTCAAGGATGGTCAAATCAAGTCAGGCCGGCTCTGGGATATCAGCCCTGTCCATCCCGGCCACTGTCTCCATGCTCGGCTGTGTCGTCCCCCGTCCGTCGCCGGGGCAAAGCGTCCAGCCATTCGTCGGCCATAACAGGAGAGTCAAAAAAGAATGTCTGATCTTCATGCACCACCCGTAGTCTGGCAGGGAAAAGCATGGCATACTTGAGATCCAGATCCCGAAGTCTCCGCTTCACCCCCAGGAAGCTCTGTCTCTGTCTCTGCACCTGCTGGGTGAAATCCGGATAAAAATTCACCGACGCATTCTGGAAGGGGACTGGGCCCGTCACCCTCGAAGCTTGCAGGATAGCGTCCCGATCTCGAAAATGAAAGAGCCGGGCGACAATCGGCCGCGGCGGGGCACCCGCCTTCGGCCGCCCGCCCGGCACCCTATGGGCCCTTTCCACCGCAAAAAACTTTCCAAGGCCCTTAGGCTTCAGATGATTGAGGACCAAATCCTCCACCAGCAGGTCCGCCGAAGCCTCATCCGAGGACTCCGGGACCCCGATGACGCGCACGTTGTTGCGCCTGGCCCGGCTCTCGAAGTCCTCCAGCCGGCGGGCAGCTAGGTCACTCTCGGCCCTCAACTTCCGAACCTCGGTCTGCAGATCCGCTACATCATCAGTGAGGCCCGTGGTCTTGTGGTCCAGGTTCTTAACGCGTTCGTTCGTCTTGCCCAGGTCCGAGTGGATCAGATTGACATCTACCAGGGTGGCATCCACCTTATGCGCCAGGGCCTCGAACTGTCTCCCCATCGAGGACTGCATCCCGTCGAGCGCGCCCATGACATCCTGTAGGGAGAGCTCCGGTGTCCCAGGAGAGTCCTCCTTCTGGGCATCCGGCGCCTGGCTCGATCCACTCGGCGATGCTTTCAGGAGGGCGTAACGGTCCATACTGTTGACTTGGGAATACGTTCCCCGCCTGGTGGACTTAGTCTTCAGCCGATCCCCTTCTGCTTTGCCCGACATAATGGACTCCAGGCAGTCCAATGCAGTTAAGACTGTTCCCTCTCAGAGAGAGGAATAAGGTGCGAGCAGGTCTGCCTTGTGCTGCCAGAGTAGCCCGCCGAGCGTCCTTGGGGTAATAAAGCCACCCAGAGCTCTACAGTGTCCGGGCAGACAAAGGGAACGAAACCGAAAGTGAAAGAGCGAGGACCTCCGTCCGACAGTTCACACCTCGCCAGGCCGTTGTTGATCAACTAGGAGTCGGGCATCCTGCCAACTCTAGCCCCTGGCATCCCCGGGAGTTAGGCCGCAATCTTCCGCCAGTCGTAAGTCCGGTTCCCGATGGGCGATCCGACCGTGGGTAGCATCAATCGCCTCCCTGACAACTCAGCAACACGGTGCCATGCATACCATCAGGATTAGAGACAGGATAGTCGACGGAGGGCGCGAGGGTCTCGGGAGCTCTAAGCTCACGCGGCCATCTTGGTCAAGCGCTAGGCTCCTCCGTCGTAGAGGGTAGTGTTAAACATTTGTTGTACACACTCAGACCAATTTGTTTGAATACAAAAATTATTTAGTTATATTTTCTTGAACCAAGTAAGCCTGGCACAGGGAAGTGCATATTGTACTTTTCAAGGCAGGTTGGACAATATAAGCAAGCTGTATGCAAATGGCTTTGTTACAGGTTTGTAGATCTTTTCAATACATTTGAAATTACTGTTAAATTATTTTTGATGATTTTACATATTACTTTATGGATTACTTTTTCTACTCATTGTGATATGCCTAGATATCACACTGGGACATTTACTAGAGAAAAGGTAAGTAAAGCAGTTTTTAGTTATTTGCAGTTTTTCAAGTTCTCATTCAAAACTAACTCCACACTTAAAACAATTTTCTCAAGAAAGCAGTCAAAGCAGTCCAATGAGAGGAAATTAGGTTATCGGTTTCAAGTTAAGTATGAGTTTGTGGGAGTTGGTATTCTGGGGTTAGAACTAGGGTTCCCACAGGGTCGAGGATGCACTCTCATAGCACCCTCAGTTGCACTAGGGCAGTGCGGTGCGGAGTGCTAGCGCCCCATATTATCCAGTGGGGGCTAGGGGACCTCTGGTTGGTGGCTGCTCATGAGCAGGCCACAAGGTTCTGGGAGCAAAGCTCCTGGTGTTAGGCTCAGGGCAAAGGGGGATCTGAGTTATTACACAAGGTGCACAGGGGCGGCCGGGTGCAGGGTGCTAATTTGGCGTCGGGTGTCCTGTTGATTTCAATGGGGATTTTCCGGTTGCAACAAACACTGCAGGCTCAGGATGACTATCTTCTGGAGGTGACCACTGGTTGGAGAGGTAAGTTGGGATCCCTGGGAATGCTGGGACACCGTTGGTTGGGCCACCCAAGGCCGTGAGACTTAGGGTGCAGCGATGTCGTTGGCCGTCTGGTTTTCTTACCGGCTCCGGTCGCGGGTATCCTCCAGAAAAGGGCTACAGGTGTCGTTTGGAGATTTAAGGCAAGTCAGAGATCACCAGATCAGGTTCGCAGGGAGACCTCCCCGTGGTATTGGGCCACTCGAGCTCTGGCCGTGGGCATCCGGTGCAGACTCGTGGAGTGGCCGGAGCCAGTGCCTGCTGGTGAGCAAATGTGATGCTCACGGGAGACAAAGTCTTGGTTTGGGAAGGCAGGGCAGGTCCTCCGAGTTCTTGGGGGCTGCTGTCTGCAGAACATGCCGGGATTTCTCTGGAGCAGGTTTGAGGTGGGGACAGGCCGATAGGGCTAGGCACAAGTTAGTGTGCGTTGTCCTCTTCTTAGTTCAGCACGGCTTCTTTGGTCCCCTTTAGTCTCTCCTTGTCTGAGCAGGCAAGGTTCGGGGTTGCCCCTAAATACTAGATTTAGGGGTGTAACTGGTAGGTACAGGTCAGTACCAATGGGTCCCTTTGTTAGGGTGGGTACACCCCGTATTATGCCACCCTCCAGTGGGAGCGGGCATAAGCCTCAATCTGGTTGGGCGAGTCCCCCATCTGCAAGATGATGGGGGACTGAGAATTGTGCTTTACCTCGCTTCCCCCACCTGAGGGATGGAGTTGGCAAAGGCGGGCACACCTCCCGGCACGCTAGTTTTTTCGTTCTAAATAAAGGTTAGAAGTTGTACTGAATATCTAGATGAATGCTTCATGTTTAGACGGATGGTAACTTTTTTGGAGTAATATGATGGATTAGTACATCAGGGGTAAAATCGTGATTATGTGTTGAATATCTTTTTAGCGGGAAAGCGGTATAGTTGGGAGCGTTAAGATCGGCCACTTACATGGATATATTGTTTGAATGACAGTTCAGGTGTAAAGTTATACACTATTGTAACAGCATTTATGTGATTCTTAACTTCACAGATACAAACCCCTTACGAAGGGCAGAAGGTGCCCGAAATGCATTGGGTTAAACATCTTGTATTTCTCACAAGAAACTGGGATCCTAACATGCTGTATCAAAGGCGTTGAGCATAATGCATGCATTTGAAAATTGGAGATCACCGGTTTCACAATTTGCATAAACGAACAATAAAATGATGAGCTTATAATTAAACGAGTTGAAATTTTGAATGAAATCGATTTTGATGATTTTATCATCTTCACATGGTGTGAGCATCTCGGGACTGATATTACCCATATCAGCAACTTTATGGACACAGGGAAGTGTGCCATGTTGACTCTTTAGTTTGGTCTGCACCAAAAAACCCAGTCTGCATTGGCAGGGTGGGTGTGTTAAGGTGAGGGGGGGGTCTCTGAGGGTTGCATAATGCATGCTGCAGCCTTCAGAGACCTGATCTGGGCACAAGGCCCGTGGTACCAGGGGTACTTTTTACAATGGACTTACCGGTGGACCACAGGGGTGTTATGTTATATTGTTTGTAGAGCGCACAGCTGCCCCAGCAAAGGGGCGTCCCGGCGCTAATAGCAGCTAAAAGGAGAACCACTGGAAAAAACAAAATAACCTACAATGAGGTGAAGCGATGTGTCTTAATTGCCTTAATAAATGCCAAGTAATTAGTCAAGCCGCGGATAGACAGTGGGAGAGAGTTACAGTTTGGCTGCCAGTGTGCGGAAGGAGCGCCCATCAGCCCGTACTCTCCTTACCCTAGGAACAATGGCCAGATGTTGGCCCATGGAACGAAGTTTGCGGGAGGGTGCCAATTATGGGTATAAAGGTACAGTTTTAGGAAAGAACACATGTGCTGGGGCCTGGTTAGCATGCTCCCAGTGCACATTCAGTTAAGTTGGTATGTGGCAAAAAGTTAGCGGATAACCATGCAAAAAAGGGGCACTTTTTACAGTCAGCAACAATTGTGTGTGGGTGGGTGGGTGTGTGTGTGGCACAACTTTACTTGTAAAAATGTTTTTCTTCTGACAATGCATATGTTGGTCCTTCCTTTGTAACATAACCTTGTTTGTGATTATAAAAATTATGTATTGTGAAATGCATTGAGCAGATCTTTCTTTTGTTTTGTAATAGGCTTAGTTGCACACAGTGATTTAGATGAACGAGCGATTGAAGCTTTAAAGGAATTTAACGAAGATGGTGCACTAGCTGTTCTACAGCAGTTTAAGGACAGTGACCTGTCGCATGTTCAGGTAATACATGCTTTATTGTTTAGTGAAATGTTTGTAAGTCCATTCTCTGACAATGTATCTTTTTGTCTTGGTTCTATATTTCTGGTATCTATTTCCACTAAAGTTTTGTTGGGAAGAAAGTCCTTTCCATTACTTGATAAAAGATAACCGTGCTGCCTGTACTTCCTAGTTAACCCATTGTGTTTTTTCGAGTGACAATTGTGTGCTCATTGGAGGTGCAATTTTGTCTGCTTCTGAGCTGGACTTTGATGCCATTGGGGAGAGCTCCTGATACCTGCTAATTACCATGTGCTGTCATTGAAGGCTCATTCTTCCATACAGTCTGCAGTTGCCCCAGAATCCAAATATACTGGATGGCCATTGTAGAAAACTGGCTCTGTCATACTATACCAAAGTAAGGTATAGTGTGCAGAGTCCAGGGTATCCCCAGAGGTATAGCAGAGGCTAAATTAGATAACCACTAATTGCTCTCTTTGTGGCAGTGTGGTCGAGCAGTTAGGCTTATCAGGAGGGTGTGCTAAGCATTTATTGTATTCCCTCAATCAAGAACTGATTATACACTGGTAAAATGTACTTTAAATTGTTAAACTTTACAACGAGGTGTAATTGAGAATGGATTTGCAATCGTTACAGATTTGTGTATGCTTTAAAAGCAGTCTAAATTACATAGAAATTACTTTCGATTTACTTTTGGATAACATCAACTACTCGGTGATATGCCTAGAGATCACACAGCGGATCCTACAATATAAAGGTTGAAAATGGTTACTTTTCTTTCATGTAAAAGTTCAGCTCGACACAGATCATTTTCAGGAATAAAACTCCCAACATTGATTCCTTTGGGGAAAAAGAGTGTTAACGGTTTACAGGTAAGTACTCAACCTGTGAGTATGGCTTTTTGGGGGAAGGACCAGGGTTCCCCAAGGTCCAGTTACAGTCCAGTTGCACCACTAGCAGCACTAGGGCGGCCGGGTGCAGAGTGCATGAGCCCAATGTTAGCCAATTTGGCTAAGGGGGCCTTCAGCCGGGATTTGCTTCGAACAAGCAAAATTGGTGTGGGAGCAAAGCTCCTAGGGTTAGGGTCAACACTGCAGGGGCCAACCATCCGCACAGGAGCTTCACCATTAGTGGCACTGAGGCGGCTGGATGCAGAGTGCCAAGAAGACATTGTGAGCCCTGTGATTCGCAATCGAGATCTCTGGTTTGGAAATGAGGCTGCAGGCTCCGTCAGGGTGGCTTCTTGAAGGTGACCACCGGCTGGAGAGATACGCTGGGTTCTTGGGGAATGCCTGGACACCCACAGATGGGCCACTCAAGGCCGAGGGGCGTCGGATGCAGGATTGTCTTTTGGTGTCTGATCTTCTTACCAGCTTCGGTCACTGTCAGGGGGAGACCCTTCAAGTTGAGGCTGCAGGCGTCTGCTTGAGGCAGGTCAGGTATCACCAGATCCTAGGTCAGATTCGCTGGGGAGACCTCCTCGTGGTGTTGGGTCACTCTTACTCTTTGCGTGGGCGTCTTGTGCCGAGTGGTGCAAAATCTTGTAGCCTCCTGGTTCCGGATTCGGTGGTTGAGTCTTTGTTGAGCAACTCTGGTTCCCACGGTAGATAGTCTTTAAGATGGGTGCAGGGCAGGTCCTCCAAGCTCTGTGGGGCTGCTGGCCATACCGGGGTTTCCGCTGTAGTCCGGTCTGAGTCTGGACAGGCTGGTAGAGTTGGGGCCAAAGCAGTTGATGTCCTCTTCTTCCTGGGTCAGCATGGCTCTTCGATCCTTCTTCTTTCTTCCTCGAATCTGAGGAGGCAAGGTTGGGGGTTAACCCTAAATGCTAAATTTAGGGGCTTTTATAGGGGTGTGCAGGTCAAAATCAATGGGTCCCTTCCTTGGAGTGGGTCCACCCCCTATTATGCCACTATCTAGTGGGAGGGGGGCAGGAGCCTCTCCCTAATTGGCTGCATCCCCTCATTTTCAAGATGGAGGGGACTGATGTGTGCTTCACCTCGCCTCCCTCACCTGAGGGGTGGCAAAGGTGGGCACACCTCTCCTCCTAACTTGTTTTTTCCGCAGATTCTCCTGCCCAAAGTGGGGGTCAGAACCGGTGGGAGCCAGTTGCTGGGGGCAGCAAAAGGGTCAGTCAGCAAAGGTGTCTGGCCTTTGAAGCTTCCCCTTCGTGGAACCTGCCCATCCTGGGGGAGGAGGCTTGACACTTCTGCCCAGGATGGGCATTGTTCCTGGACCCAGAGAGCGATGTCCATCTACTGGGGTTCAGAAACCGGTCTGGTGGTGGCAAATGGCGTGCAGCCATTCAGGAACCACACCAGTGCTGTGTATTTATCTGAAAGAAACACGTTAGATTATCCAGTATTAGGGGTGTCTTTCATAGATTCACATGCCTGAATCATTCCCCGTCGTCGAGACGGGAGCCTCCGGTATATAAAAAAGTAATGTCCTATAGACATACATAGAGAAAAATAGGCCTAAGGGTCTCCCCTTAGTAGCCTATCCTAGTCCTTATGTAAAAAGGACCAAACTCATAGAGCCAGCCAATCAGCCATCACCTCCCTCTAGAACCTTCCTGGCAGGAGCCTCAGTCCCTCAGATTTTCTACCGCACGTTGTGCTAGGGAGTCTCCAACCTGAGTTCTCCTCAGGATTTCTTTCAAGCCAGATTGTTCACTTTTTTGGTGACTTTCTTCTTCAAGGATTTGAACGCAGACTACTTCAGGCCTCTTATTGCTGCAGTGGAAAGCCCTTTTCAGGGCTTGCTCTTCATGTGGGAAGAAGAGGCTTAATGTGGACGACAAGCATGAACTATGCTTGTATTGCCTTTATCCGGACCACGTCCCTAAGGACTGTAAAATATGTAGGTCTTTCCCTCACAAGACCTTGAGAGACAGGGAGGGTCGCCTGCCTATCTGGCTGGACAGGCTCAAGGACAGAGTGTGGTGTCCTCAAAGGCGAGCTTTTCCGGAACCTCTGAAGTCTCCCTGAAGAAGCCGAGAGTGACGTCTCCTGGCCCCTCAGACGCTCCTCCTATGAAGACACACAAGAAGTCTTCAGAGGCAAGATCTTCAAAATCTTCAGTGTCTGACGAGGACTCTCTGACTTTTAAGAAGCCTACCCTGTCGGCCAGCAAAATTGCGACACCTTCCTCGGCGCAAAAAAGGCCATCAGGTCATGTCTCCACAGCGACGACGACCGTGTCCACAACGACAGCGTCGTCCGTCTTCTCGTCGACGACGACTACCCCTTCATCGTCATCAGCAGGTACTCCTATTTCGTCTATTATACTGTTAAAACCGTCGTCGACATATAAGTCCTCGTCGACGACGAAGATTGTCCCGTCGACGACGACATCGTCGATGAGGAGCCCACCGTCGACGGAAGAGTCGACGACGAAGACGACGAAGACTACGACGACGTCGACGACGAAAGCGTCGACGACTAAGGCATCGTCGACGAAGATGTCGACGTCGAAGGCATCGACGTCTAAGGCGTCGACGAGGAAAATATCGTCGACGGGGACACCGTCGGTGAAAGCCATGCCGTCGACGACGGTATCGTCGACGGGAACGTCGTCGTCATCCATGGGTATTTCTGAACCAGCGCAGAAATCCGAACTATTAGGACTGTCAGCACGGAAGACAGCAGGGGTTCCTGTACAAGGATCTGCTTCTGGCAAACTGACCAGACCACAGATTACACCGGAAACAACGTCTCCAAGCAAGGTGCAAACCAATTTGCCTATGGAGATTCTCCAGAGTGAGGAGTCGGAAGAAGAGCTCTTTGAACAGGCTACTTCCCCTTCTGAACTGTACGTCAAATGTCAAAGCACGGACGATAAACAGGAGGAGATGAGCGGGCAGGATCGCCCCGTCCGGGAACAGGTTCGCACGGAGGTCACCCCAATGGTATGCCTTCCCCTGTCGATAGTTAATGACCTCAAATACCTTATCCGGGACTACAAGCAACGTTTCCCGAAATCGCCGGCACTGGACACAGGGGGCCCAGTGCCTACTACAAACCCACCAACGACAGCCCCAAAGCAATCACGACCAGCTACGCAGGTCTGCCACGAGAAACCGCCACCTCAGGTGATAGTCATCGGATGAGGAGGCTGAGGAGATGGAAGAAGGGGAGGTCCAGGGAGACCAGTCGGACCAGGATGAGGAGGAGGAGTATGTGGCATCCTCACCACCTTCCCCACAACCGCGCCAAGCTGATTCACCGCCAGTGGATATTGGTGGTTTTCATAAGATAGTTGAACGGGCAGCGACGCGGTTTCATATGGTCATGGAATCGACGGAGACTGAATGCTTCTTGCATGACTTTAAGGAGCAGACGAAGAAGTCGATCCCTATCATTGACTTTCTCTGGGACCAGGGAAAGAAATTGATGCTGACGCCGGCTTCCGTACCTGCCGTTGTTCCACGCCTGGATAAAAAGTACAAGGCTCCATCCACGGCGCCAGCTTGCCTTAATGGACACCCGAAACCGGATTCGGTCGTGACCCAAGCGGCCCAGAAAAATTCTCGTAATCCTTCCTCTCCTCTGTCAGCCCCACCGGACAAGGAAGGCAGAAAATTGGACACAATTGGCAAAAGGTTTTCGACCACTTCGGCAATGACCATCAAGGTGGCCAACTCCATAGCCCTGTTAGGGCGTTATAACCGCCAACTTTGGGAGGATATAGCCCCATATTTCCAGAGCTACCAAGCACAGTTCAGGAGGAGGTCAAGGCACTACTTTCTGAGGGCCAAACCTCTGCGGCCGAGATCATTGATTGTGCCATAGACGTGGCCATGACAGGCTTTCGTCAACTGGCTGGGGCTGCAGTCCTGCGCCGCCAGGGATGGCTGAAGGCAACATCGTTCAGGCAGGAAGTGCAGACGAAGGTGCTGGACATGCCCTTCGACGGACAACATCTTTTTGGAGATAAAATTATTTTTTTTTTTGTAAATATTTTTATTGAAGTTTAAACATGAAACATTACACATTTGCATCCGGTTCAGTAGAGTAAAGGTCCAGTGAGAGTGTCGTGGGACATACATGACATGGTGAACAACAGAGAGCTCCTTTTTGTTGCGCAAGACAGTATTAATCACTTTGCATCGACCAATGATATCTCGCCTATTCAGGGTCACTGAGGTCTGAGTGTGATGTGTCGCTCAGGGGTTCACATATATTTCCTCTAAGCATTCCACCCACCCCACACCTGGGTCCATTTCTTAGGGCAGCCTCTGTGAATATAGACAGTTTTTTCGACCACCATTGTGGAGTCCATGTCTCGGGACCATTGGGCGAGGGTCGGAGTTTGGCTGGAGCCCCATTTTTGGGCAATATTGCGTTTTGCCAGCATAAGTCCCAGTGTTACCCAGAGTTGCGTGGTCTTGTTGTGATCAGTCTGTTCCCAAACATTGAGGAGACATCTCCGTGGCTCTGGGAGTGTTGGGACCTTGGTCACCTGGGAGAGCGTGCGCAGAATTCCCTTCCAATACAGAGTTATGGCCGGGCATTCCCAAAGTGTATGTAAAAGGGTTCCCTCCATCCCACACTGCCTCAGGCATAGCGGGGAGTCAGTTCGGTTCAGTTTAAATAGGAGTGTACGAGTGTAGTATGTGCGGTGTAGAATTTTAAGTTGGACCAGACGCAGTCTAGATGAGACGCCCACCTCCCGAGGGGAGGAAAGCGCCGCCTGCCAGTCCGCTTCATCGAATTCCCCCAGCTCGGCCTCCCATCGGTCTTTAAGGGCTGCGAATGGATCTGGCCGGTTGTTTATCAGTTTTCTGTATGTTAGGGAGGTCGCCCTCTGTGCCAGGTGTTCCGTGAGAAGCCGGTCCTCCAGAGGCGACGACTCCGGAAGCCGGGTTGCGGGCGGGAGAGCTGCCTGGAGTGCGTGCCGGATTTGCATGTACCTGAACCCTTCGGTGGGGGCAAGGTCGAAATCTGCTTGCAATTGGGTAAATGTGACCACTTCTCCCTTCTGCCAAAGGTCTCCCACCCTGGAGATGCCGATTAGGTCCCATCGATGGAACCCCTTGGTAGTACGCAATACCCCCAGCTGTTTCGCCTCCCACAATGTAGTAGCTTGGGTTATTTTCCCAGCCCAGCCCAGGGCTCGCTGCGCCTCGAACCACAGCCGGAGGGTGTGTGCCGTGGGGCCTGGGGGGCATCGGCCCCTCCTGTGATTGTAGAGTGCTCCCATGACCCCTGCAGCCCCCAGCAGATGCCGGTCCATACGGTATGCCGGGTCCTCCCCTGGCGCATGCAACCACTGATTGATCACCGTAAGCTGCGATGCCCAATAATACAGTCGCAAGTCTGGGAGGGCTATCCCACCATCGTACCACCCCCTGGTGAGCTTGTGGAGTGCTATCCGTGGCGCCTTGTCCTCCCATAGTAGGCTGGTGACTTCTGCATTGACGGCGGCGAAGTAAGATGGTGGCACCGGGAAGGGGGTGTTCTGGAGTATATACAAAAACTTAGGGAGAGCCATCATCTTAAAGAGGGCAGCCCTCCCCAGTAGTGTCAGGGGCAGGGAGCGCCAATGTTTGACGTCTCTACGAAACCGCTGCAGTGGCTTCGCTAGATTCTCAGCCACAAAACGGTCCCTATCCGCTGTGATAAATATGCCCAGATATTTGAAACCGTCCGTCACCACCCGAATCTCACAACCCCGCGGGAGCCGAGGTGGGGAGCCTCGGAGCATGTAGACAATGGACTTTTCCCAGTTGATCTCGTAGCCAGACACTCTCCCGTATGCTGCACATATATCCAGGAGGCAGGTGATCGAGCGCGCAGGGGAGGCCAAGTATAACAGGATATCGTCCGCATATAGGGAAATGCGATCTTCCCACCCCATTGTCCACTTTAATCCCCGGATCACCGGGTCCTGCCTCAACCAGGCCGCCAGCGGCTCCAGCGCCAAAGCAAAGAGGAGCAGGGAAAGGGGACAGCCCTGCCGCGTCCCCCGCCCCAACGGAAAGGGGTCTGAGATATGGCCATTGACCACCACCTGTGCCAGTGGCGTGGTATACAAAAGCTGAATCCATGCGCATAGCTTGGGGCCGAGTCCCACATGGCGGAGGACAGCGAAGAGGAACGGCCATTCCACCCGGTCGAACGCCATCCGCGCATCCAACGAGAGGATGGCCGCATCCTCCTCTATCGAGGCACGGCGCTCGAATTCCGTGGAGCCGCCGTATATTTAAGGCGGTGTTCCGGCGTGGCATAAATCCCGATTGGTCCGGGTGTATCAAGGCCGTAAGATAGGGCTGCAGCCTCGTCGCCAGTACCTTTGCCAGAATCTTTGCCTCCGCGTTTAGCAATGAGATTGGGCGATAGGAAGCGCACTCATGCGCCGGTTTGGCAGGCTTCGGAATCGCCACTATGGTAGCTACTCTCTGGTCCGGGGGGAGTATCCCTGTAGATTGGCTGTCCTCGTACATGGCCAGTAGATGCGGGACTACGTGGGAAGCGTTCGACTTATAGAATTCCACCGGAATTCCGTTCGGGCCCATCGCCTTCCCGGCACGGAGAGCGAGGATTGCTAGTGTGAGCTCTTCCGCCTTTAGGTCCGCCTCTAGGGCTTCTGCGTCCGACGGGGCCAGCCGTGGCATCGCGATGTCTCGGAGAAAGGCCTCATTTTCCGCCACCGTGGACGAGGCCTCCGGCGTATAAACCTTTTTGTAGTGAGCCGCTAGGGCCTCTACGATTTGCCGCGGCTCCGACGTGTAGTCACCCGAATCTAGCCTGATCCGCGCCACCCAACGCGCCGCCCATTCCCGCCTTTCCAGCCAGGCCAGCAGTTTGCCCGCTTTGTCTCCCTGCTCGTAAACAGTATGCCGTGTAGCCGTTTGTTTGGCTCGTGCGGCTTCCCAAAGATAGGAGTGATATTCCTGCCGCGCCATGTGGGCGGTATGTGCGGTGTCATCAGTGATGTGCTTGGCATGCTCGGCCTCTGCCTCTCTTACCCCCTGCTCAAGCCCAAGCACCTCAAGCTGCTGGGTCTTCTTATAGTCTGTAATCATTGAGATTGCTTGTCCACGAAGGACTGTTTTGTACGCCTCCCACAGAGTTGCAGGGCCTATCTCGGGGTTCATATTTTCAGCAAAATAATATTTGGTCGTCGCCTGAAGGGCCTTGCGAATTGTTGGGATTTTGAGGTATCCCGGATGAATTGGGAATATCCTGCGGTTTTGCGGTGTAGAAAGTGTAAATGAGATCATTACCGGTGAGTGGTCCGAGATGCCCCTGGGCAAGTGGGATATGCCGGTCATGCCCCTAAACCCGGCGGGTGACGTGAAGATATAGTCTATACGAGAGAGGGTGTTGTGAGCCCCTGAGTGGAAGGTATATTGTCGGTCTTCAGGACAGTGGGCCCTCCACGTGTCTATGAGGCCGAGTGCCTCCGTGAATTCGCGCAGCTTGGGGGTAGCGCCACCGTGGTCTCGGAAGGATGACCTGTCCAGTAGCGGGTCCATAGTCGCATTGAAATCCCCGCCCAGAATAAGGTCCCCTGGTGGTAGTGTCAGCAGGAATTCCCCTAAAGCCCGGAGTGTATCTTGGTGGAGTGTCGGTGGGATGTATACTGTTACCATATTATACATTCTACCCTCCCACTGGCAGGTGAGAGCTGCAAAGCGGCCCAGTTCCCCCCAACGAGAGTAGACTAGAATCAGTGGGAAGCGCTTATTTACCAGTATGCCAACCCCTCGGGACCCAGTCGTGAACTCAGAGTGTATCGCCATCTTAAAACCCCATCTGTCCAGTGCTTTCGTGGTCGAGCCCACCAGATGCGTCTCCTGTAGGAGTGCCACTGCCGCCCCTTGCGCTTAAGATACTGTAAGACCAGCCCCCGTTTAATCTTATCTCCCAACCCGTTCACGTTCCACGATAGGACATTAAGTGTGGGATTGCGTTGCTGTGATTGTTCCTTCGTGGAGCTAATGGTGGCCTCGCTGATGTTATGTGATTCCCTTGCCATGTAGGGTGGTGGAAAATAGTCGTCTCCGCACATCTCCCCGTGGCCCTCCAACAGGTCTGAGTTGCCAAGCCTGCAAATGTATAGTAACGAAACCTAAAACCGAACAAAAACCAAAATTCCCAAAACTTCCCTGTCCCCCCTCCCTCCTCCCTGCCTCCCTGCCCAGCGGATTTAAAACTACCCGCCACCCCAACATAGCAGAGTGCTTAAGTCCCATAACTTTCTACTTGCGTGTGGGGGAATGGCTGCCCCATGCCCCTCGTCCGATCCCCGCACCATGTGCGTGTCCATTAAAGAAACCGGTCAACAGCAGGTTACCAAGTTCGTAGATCACGACTGCAACGTCTCTTCATTGTCCGAGGTTTTGTGGGTATTCAGACCCCCGTGGCCTCCGCCTCCTTTCCACCGATGTCGGCCCGGCTACATAGTGCAGCGACAGTCTCTCGCGGTTCAGGGTCCTCCAGATCTTTCAGGGGAGGCAGACTGGCTTAGACCGGCGCGCCCCGCCCGGCCCGATGCCTCCGCCGGGCGCCAGCCCTCCAGCCACTCTGTTGCCTCCGTCGGTGTGGCGAAGAACCATGTGCGCCCCTCCGCCTCCACTCGCAGCTTTGCCGGGTAAAGCATCGCATACTTCAGTTCTCGAGCGCGCAGTTCCGCTTTGACCGCGAGGAAGTCTCTGCGTTGCCGCGACACTGTCGCGGTGTAGTCCGGATAGAGGGTCACTGTGGAGTTGTCAACTCGCAGCGGGGGGGCAGTACGTGCCGCCTGCAGGATAGCGTCTCTATCTCGGAAGTTAAAAATGCGGGCCAGGATCGGGCGCGGGGGGGCCCCAGGCCGTGGCCTCCTCCAGGCACCCGGTGCGCCCTTTCGACCGAGAAAAATTTTGAAAGTCCACGCGGCTGCAGCTGCTCCGTGATCAGCTTTTCCACGAAGAGGTCCAGCGCCGGTCCCCGCTCGCTCTCAGGCACCCCCACGACGCGCACGTTGTTCCGTCGTGACCTCCCCTCCTGGTCATCCAGCTTGTCCAGAAGCTGCTTTTGAACCCTTTCCAGCGACTGTATACGTTTCCTGCTATCAGTCGCGTCCTTGGTAAGGGTGGCGGTAGTTGTCTCAACCTCGGACAGTCTTGTGCTGATTTTTGCGACGTCGGCTCTCAGCAGTGTCACATCTGTGGATATTGTGCCAATAGAGGTTTGCATCTGAGTCAGTGTGGCCATAACATCTGCCAGGGTTATCTCTTTGGCCTTGTCAGGGGGGGGAGGCAGTCCGGTCTTTCTGGAAGGCATACTTGTCAAGCCTGGCCTGCGCTCCACCACGTTGGCCCTTCCCCCCCATGGTGGCCAGCGACAGACAATCAGCGGGGGTGGGGACCTGCCTCGGAGGTGCAAAAGCACCGCAGCTGTTCACCACAGGGCCACGTGTCTGCCCCACTCCCGTCCCGGTCGCGTGCAGCCTCCGACCCTTCGTTGGCTCCTTACCAGTGAAGTTGGCGCTCACCTCGCTCCACCCGCGTCTGCTGCGCCAAGCCTTAGGCCTGGCTTGCTTCCTATACTACGGCTATCCTTGACGCCGGGAGTCGCCGGGGCTCTCCCTCCCGGGGGGCTGCGCCTCAGGAGCGTCACCTGCCTCTCGGTGCCGGCCGCTCCCGCGCCGCCGACTGCCCCAAGTCCTCTGCGGTACCGTTGCACCCAGCGGGTCGTCTAGCAGAATTGGCGCCACGCCAGACCAGCGTCTCCTGCCGACGGGCTGGCCGCCGTTGATGGCGGGGGAGATCCGGCCCTCCGTCTCTGCCGGATCTTGTCGTGGTGTGACTCCGGTCAGGCCGCCCACGCCGCTGGCTTTGTCAGGCCCTCCGTGCACTGTGGCGGGTCAGGTAACCAGTACTCTAGGTCCCGGCGCCACCGCCGCTGACCGGCCCCGCACCCGCAGCGATGCAGCCCGGCGGGCCAGACGCTGCGCTGCTCGCGCTTCCAGTGATCGTCGGAGCCTCGGGTGTCCAGGGGGCCAAGGCGCCCCAAGTCTTCTGTGGTATCGTTGCACCCAGTGGGTCGTCTTGCGGAAGTGGCGCCACGTCAGGCCAGCGTCTCCCGCCGACGGGCTGACCGCCGCTGATGGCGGGGGAGACCCGGGGGGAGATCCGGCCCTTCGTCTCCGTCCGATCCTGCCGTGGTGTGCCTCCGGTCCGGCCGCCCACACCGCCGGCACGTAGTCTGGCCCTCCGTGTACTGTGGCGAGTCAGGCAACCAGCACTCAAGGCCCCGGCGCCTCCGTCGCCGACAGGCCTCTCACCCGCAGCGAGGCAGCCAGACGGGCCAGATGCTGCGCTGCTCGCGCTTCCCTCAATCGTCGGAGCCCCGGGTGTTCAGGGGGTTAAGCCGCGTTTGTTTTTGCCGGTTGACGGCCAGGATGTGTGCCGGATAGCGGTGGGATCGGGCGCTGGGCTCCGGAGCCGCACTAGGTTGCGGCCATGTTCATCGGCTGCAAGCCACGCCCCCCCCTTTTGGAGATAAAATTGACGAGGCGCTCCAAGCTATTAAGGACACTGACACGGCTAGAGCGCTTGGAACCTTGCAGGCAAGGAATCAGTCCTTTCGGGGCAACAAATCTAGAGGCCAGTCCTCCTACAGAGGATCCTTCCAGAATTGGTCCTCGTATTCCTTCCAGAATAAGACCCAGTACCAGCAAAAGCAGCAACAAGGTCGGCAGTCGTCTTATGGAAGATCTAACTTCAGGGGTAAGAACCAAAAGAGGGGCACCGGCGGACGCCAGTGACCAGTTACTCCAGCCAGTCCAGCTACTATCTCCCTCTTCAAAAATTGGAGGAAAATTGACCCATTTCCTGGAAAATTGGCGCCTCATCACCACGGATCGCTGGGTACTCCAACTCCTAAGATTCGGCCATTCCCTAGAATTTACCACCATCCCGCCTGCAACCCCTCCCCGCAGGTTCCCCCACAAGCATCTGCGACTGCTACTCCGGGAAATATCGGAGATGTTGAAGAAAGGAGCGATCGAGCGGGTTCCATCGGCTCAGAGGGAGAAAGGATTCTATTCCCGCTTCTTTCTGATACGCAAGAAAGAAAAGAAGTGGAGGCCCATTCTAGATCTCAGGGCACTCAACTCTTTCCTGAAGAGTCAGTCGTTCAGGATTGTGACGCTCCAAGAAATCCTAGGCATTCTAGAGGAAGGAGATTTCATGACCTCCTTGGATCTTCAGGATGCCTACTATCACATCCCGATACTCAGGGGGCACAGGAAGTTTCTACGTTTCGTGGTGGCAGGACAGTGTAGGAAGGTGGATATCTGACTATGGTAACCCCCAACTTTTTGCCTAGTGTCTAGCTGGTTTTTCGACTTAGTTGGCCTGAGATCCTGCCATTCAGGGTCTCAGGCTGTCTGCTCTCTCTGTAAAATGGACTCCATGTACCCTAGGTACATACACAATTGGTAAGGATCACCTTATTGGACCCTGTACAGTGTACCCTAGGTACCCAGGGCATAGGTGTACCCTAGGCCTCCCAGGGGCTGCAGCATGTATTATGCCACCCCTGGTCTGGCCTTCCAATCAGACACAACTGGCTGATCACTCAGCTGGGGCAAGGTCGTGTAATCACCCCTTGCTTAGATATAGTATGCCTATATCTGCCCTTGTATATAGACACATGTGTACCTATCAGTCACTCCTATGGCAGGCCTTAACAATCCTGGAGGCAGAGTGCTTGGTAACATGTGAGATGGTGCTCTAGCATGAGCTGAGCCTGTCTGCAGCTTTCGGAACCATGTCCTTATAGCTGTTCTATGATATAGCCTACCATATACTCTTAAAGTACCTTATAATCTTAGACGGTTATGGTAACTATGGTTTGGCTTTATCAAAACATGTCGTGTAAGGTGTCTAACACTTTGGAATAATACCCCCATACCATTTCTGGTGATGAGGATATTATTCCTCCCTTCTAGAGGGAGAGACCTGTTAAAATCCTACTTTGCTGTTTATCTCTAACCAAAGCCTCAGCATCACAAAATGGATGCTGCTGCCACAGACACAAGTCTGACCTCCTGCTGCTGGGAGTGATCCCAGCCAGGGAGGCCTGGACAATAGGTTTCCTGCTTGGGGAGGTGCTAGCACCTCCCCAGACAGCCTTTAGTGTATTGGGGCAGGGTGGGCTGAAAAGAATGAGACATGCCTGGGGCACACAAGGTGTTCCTTGCATAGTCCAGTTCAAACCGGCGCTGGGGCACTCCAGCCCCAGCTCTGGCGCGAAACTGGACAAAGGGAAGTGGGTGTAACCACCCCCTCCCAGGTCCCACCCATAAGGCGTGACCTAGCAGGTATCCCAGCCCCCCAGATTAGTATAAGAGTGGGAGTTGGGCCTCAAGAGATTAGATTATCCTGAACCTGCAAAACTGAACAGAAACTCTGGACCTTCGACATTCGACGAAAGAAGAAGACTGAAGAATCTCCCTTGTAGCCAAGGAGTGGCTACCCTGTGCAAACAGGCACCATCAAGAGACTACCCTTTGCTTTGCGACCGTTCTACGAGGAACCGACTGCAGAGCCCGACCAGAGCCTTGACTTCCAGACTTCTCCGACCCTCATCCACATCTGCAACAGAGCTGAGATCCGTGGAGGCGACGAGCGACGTGGGACCGGCTACCTGGGAAAAGTGGCTAGTAACTTACAGCGCAGCTTCTGAGGTACCCTCGAAGTTGTGCACCGGGGATTGAGAAGCCCCAACCCCAAGCACCAACTGCACCGAAGATCAGCCCCCCACACTCCACGAGTCCTGCGTGGGGCCCTTCAGCATTTTCCTGCTTGCCGCGTCTGTCCGGTTGCTTGCCCGCTGGCTAGTGGCCTCTGTGACGACGCTCCCTGAAATCTTCTGCGCTGGTTTGGCTCCTCCAGACTGGCTCCCGCTTCTCTGCAAAGAAGAAGCACCCCAGACCTTCCTGGTCTGCACCAGAAGCAAGTCCCTTGTTCTTCGTGGGTTCCGCTTGCCAAGGCTTGGTGAGTCCTAGTCCAACTTCGACGCCGCCGACAGCAAGAGCCTTCGTGGGACAGCCCGCCTCCTGGTCCTGGTCGTCCTCGACGCTTCCTGGTCCTCCTGGCTGCAGCGACAAGCTTCACCTTCACCTGCAACTCTTCACGACATCGCCTGGTTCCTTCCTGGTTCCACGTGGTCACTGGCTAGTGACCTTGACTCTGTCCCCTCTGCTTGCAGGTTTCTTCTCTTCTTGATCCCAGCCTTGGGATCCACCGGACACTCTCCCCTGACTGCCTGTCAGCATCTTTCTTCAGGCATCCATAGGAGTCGACGACGAAAACGACGCATCTTCACCCCTATGCACCCGCAGCCTGTGGGCTAGGTAACTTGGGTACTCCGGTGCTCATCAGGATAGCGACTATCCTAGTGTCTAGTTTTCAAGTCTCAACTTCCTAGCTACTCCGGAAGTGTCCTAAATCTATCTATTTCTAAACTGTAACATTGCTATTGACTTTTACGCATTACGCGTGAGTGTTTCCACTCTGCACACGAATCCCGTGGGCCTCCCACTTCCTAACTAACGCTAGTGTAGTGTAGCCCCAGCGATTCCCTAGGCCTAGGCCTATTCTATTTCCGTGACAGCGGTTCTTATACCACTTATTTAGTATATGGTTTGCGTGGCCCCTAGGGCCTAACTGTATTACTTACCTGTGTGACTTACTGTATGCATTAATAAGACTGTGTTGTACTTACCTCTAAACTCATAAAGAGTGCTGAGGGTTTGCTTAGAATAAATACACTTTATTTTATGTATATATCTGTTGTGGTGTCCTTTCATTTGGTATTCAAGGGATTATATATGGTATCACAGCTGGCTTCACATGCCATTCAGAGTTTAGCCTAAGACTGCTCTTGTCCATGCTACCACTAGGATAGCTGGTCTATAAGGTTGACTTTACAACCAATCACCATAAGGGTATTTGGACTGATATAAGGTGTACACTATAACTAGTGACATCATACATCAGGCCAACTTCTCACAGACAGCACGACCAATTCAAGGTCCTGCCGTTTGGCCTCAAATCCGCTCCGCGGATTTTCACCAAGTGCCTTTCTCTTGTGGCAGCTTTCCTGCGTCAAATGGGTCACCAAGTTTTCCCCTACCTCGACGACTGGCTGGTAAAGGCACCCACGGCTGCAGGCGCAACCAAATCCTCCAACGCCTGTACCAATCTTTTCCAACATCTAGGATTGACTCTCAATCTTCAGAAATCACATATGTCCCCAACAAGAAGCATCACCTTCCTCGGGGCGACCTTGAATACGGAATGCGCGAGGGCATTTCCTTCGGAAGAAAGAAAAAACGATCATATCGCTGGCCACGGCGGTGGCATCAAGGAAATCCCTAAGAGTTCGCATCTTCAAATCACTCCTGGGAATGATGTCTTCTTGTATACTCCTCATCCCTCACTGCAGGCTTCGGATGCGTCCATTGCAAGAAGCTCTCACGAACCAGTGGACTCAGAGTACGGGTTCGTTCGAGGACATTGTGAGGATAACACCGCGAATATCCAAGAGCCTCGAATGGTGGAAAGATTACAGGAACCTGTCGAGAGGACTGCCTTTCCTGCTTCCAGCAGCGCCACTCGTGATCACCACCGATGCATCTCTAGCGGGCTGGGGAGCTGTCCTTCAGGACCTCAGAGTAAGTGGCAAATGGTCAGATCAGGAGCAACATCTCCATGTCAATCTTCTGGAGTTGAGGGCTGTGTATCTAGCGCTGCAAGCCTTTTTACCACGCATCTAGAACTCCCAGGTGCTCGTCAGAACGGACAAACACCACGACGATGCACTATCTAAACAAACAGGAACGCGTTCGCTCACTCTATCGCGCGAATCGCAAAAAATCTGGAACTGGCTTGTACTACAGGAGATCACTCTCAGGGCGGACTATGTCCCGGGCAAGGACAACACCATTGCGGACGCCCTAAGCAGGCAGAAATCCCTCTCCCACGAATGGGAGCTCGACGAGAGTTCACTAACACACGTATTCTCAGAATGGGAGTCCCAGGAATCGACCTGTTCGCCACCAGGGAGAACGCCAAATGCCCAAGCTACGCAAGCTGGCATCCCCAACCAAGGTCGCTCGGAAATGCCTTTTCCATAGGCTGGTTCAGCGTATTTGCGTACGCTTTTCCACCGTTCCCGATGATTTCCAGGGTCCTCAGGAAGATGAAGGCGGAGCCCTGTACCCTGATCGCCCCGTACTGGCCGAGGCAGCACTGGTTCTCGGACCTTCATCGCCTCCATCAGGACACCGATTAGTCTTAAACAGCACCCGAACCTGCTGACAATGTCCAACGGGCAGGTGCAATTCCCGAACTTGCAATCGCTCAGGTTTTCGGCCTGGCTCCTGAGCACAGAGAGTTCTGTCATTTAAACATCCCGCAGGAATGCAGGGACGTGCTAGCAAAAGCGAGGGCGGACAGTACCAACAAAACCTACTCTCTCAAATGGAAACGCTTCTGCGTATGGTGCTTAGAGAAGGGCCTGAGACCACTTCAAACAGCTCGCTGATTTTTTTGTGACTAAGATCACAAAGATTCAGGCCACTTTTCCAACGGCGGATTTTCAATCAGTGGACGTGGTGTCAGGGGACAAGCTGACTTATTCAGCGCCCTTGCAGGCTGAAACTGGGCCCGTATTGTCTGCTTTTCCCCAGCTGTCCTGTGAAACATCGCTTGAGCTGCTATCCAGGCTACAATCTGGTTCGCCGTTGGATGTTTGTCCGGCGAAATGCTTGGGCAAGGTGGCTCCGGCGGTGAACGGTCTGCTGAACCCCCTGCTTAATCTTTCATTGAGCTCAGGGGTGGTTCCACGCCAATGGAAACACGCACTTATTCTGCCGCTGATCAAGAAGCCTCTGCTCGACCCCCTGCAATGTGCTAACTACAGACCAATCTCCCTCCTCCCTGCTCTGGCGAAGGTGTTGGAGAAACATGTTCAGCATACTCTGACCACCTTTATTGAGAACAACAAACTGCTGCATGACTCCCAGTCCGGCTTTCGTGCGAATTACAGCACGGAGACGGCTCTGGTTGAGGTCACCGACGCCATCAGGGAGACGCTCGATCATGGGGGAAAGGCTATGTTGGTTATGTTGGACCTATCGGCGGCATTCGACACCGTCCCACACGCAGGCCTTCTCTCAAGACTTAGGGAGATTGGTCTGCGAGGGACGGTGTTGGACTGGTTTCAATCCTTTCTTGCCGACCGTCGACAGGTGATCTGGGCCCCACCGTTCTCGGCCGAAATGCTTCCGCTGGAGGTGGGGGTGCCTCAGGGCTCTATCCTGAGCCCCACCATCTTTAACATATACATGGCCCCTCTTGCGGAGGTAGCGGAGGCGTTTGGGGCCCGGGTCATCTCATATGCTGATGACACCCAGCTCTTGTTCACTTGCAGGAAGGGAGAGGCCTTTAGCGGCGGCAGAATTAAGGACTGCCTGAGTGCAGTCTTTGCGTGGTTCCAGCGGCACAGCCTGAAATGCAACTCAGACAAATCTGAGCTGCTCTTTTTCGGCTGTGCCCCTGATCCGGGCTGGAAGTCATGGTGGCCCCAGGACATGTCCCCCCCAGAGAAGCCATCTTCCCAGGTAAAAAATCTCGGAGTGGTGTTTGACGATGTTCTATCTTTTCGTCCACACATCCTGGGATTAGCAGGGAAATGTTTCAGCATCCTTAAGATGCTTAAGAAATTTCTTCCCCTACTTTCACTGCAGTATCGTAGGAAGGTTGTCCAGGCGCTTGTGGGCTCCCGCCTGGATTATGCAAATGCTCTTTTTGCAGGCCTACCTAAGTATTTGTTATCCAAACTGCAGATTGTCCAGAACTCGGCGGCCAGAGTTATTTATGGGTTGCCTAGGAGAGCTAGTGCCTCTGCGCTTTTGGCTAGGCTGCACTGGCTCCCAATTTTGGGGAGAATCAGATTCAAGCTCCTCTCTCTGGCATTTAAGGCCCTTCATGCGATTGGCCCTCACTACCTGAGGAAGCGTATCGTCTTCTATGTGCCGCGGAGGCTGCTGAGGTCAGCGGACCTGGCTAAAACGGAGGTGCCGGTGGTTAAACGCGTCCGGATGGGAGGCCGCTCCTTCCAGTATGTGACAGCCTGCCTGTGGAACGAGCTCCCACTTTCCCTTCGGAAAGCGAATAATCTTCTGGCTTTCAGGAAGGAGTTGAAAACTCTGCTTTTTACTAAGTAACCTAGTGTGACGGTAGTAGGTCTTTCCCTTTGGTTTCGTGTTTCTCTGGGTCACTTTGCCAAAGCGCCGGGACACCCTTCTGGGGTAGCCGTGCGCTCAAAAAGTGCGGAGTAACATAACATAACTTCATATCACGCCTGAACAGATATTGCCATATCTACTGCACTTGGCACAGTCTGGATTGGCGCATGCATCCATAAAGGTGCATCTGGCTGCAATTTCACGTTTTACCAGGACTTCCAAAGGCCCGTCTCTCTGGTCCAGTAGACTTATCAAACAGTTCCTCAAGGGTCTATATAGGTCCTTCCCAAGACCTCGACGGGTCCCACCGACGTGGCACCTCAACTTGGTCCTTAACCAACTCATGAAGCACCCCTTTGAGCCCATTCATCGAGCTTCCATCAAGTACATCTCATGAAAAACGGCTTTGTTGCTCGCTCTAACATCTGCCAGGAGAGTCAGCGAGCTGCAAGCGCTCTCCATTCAGGAACCCTTCATGCAGTTCAAACAGGACAGGGTGGTGCTAACGACAAATCCCAAGTTCGTACCGAAAGTACCTTCAGACTTTCACCTCAACGAGCCGGTGGTTCTACGTTCCTTCTTTGCAAACCCTACCACGGCAGCAGAGAGGACACTACACTCTCTGGATCTCAAACGGTGTCTTAAGTTTTATATAGACAAGACAAAGACCTTCAGGAAGTCATCGCAACTATTTGTGGCCTACAGTAGGCCAAGGTTGGGTATGCCTCTAACAAAACAGAGCATCTCAAGGTGGATCTCCTCAGCAATAGCATTCTGCCATGACGGGGCCGGACGGCCTTTAAGAGACAGGGTGGAAGCGCACTCCACCAGAGCGATGTCCACATCAGCAGCGTTGTAGGCTGGAGTGCCGATTTTGGACATCTGTAGAGCGGCGACGTGGAAGTCACCGCACACCTTCTCCAGACACTACTGCCTGGATGCTGAGCTTACGAAGGATGCTGCAGTGGGCCAGGCGGTGCTTCGCCATCTATTCCAGTGAGGTGAGCCTTCCAACATCCCGCCATCCTGGTATGCACATTCTTTACTGATTTACTGTTTTGACGTATGCCAATGTTTCAACCTGATATGGTAATATGTGTATTATCTAAATATCTATATGGCATGTTACATCAGAAATGTGCATAATGTATTGCTAACTACTCTGATTCAGACATGTGAATCTATGAAAGACACCCCTAATACTGGATAAGAAACGCGTTACTTACCTGTAACAGCAGTTATCCAGTATTGGTGTCTTTCATAGATTCACATGCAACCCTCCCGCCTCCCCTGGAAGGACTCAAGTCTCTCTCTAACTATATTACGCCTACCTAGCTTGGTGCGTACGAAAATCTGAGGGACTGAGGCTCCTGCCAGGAAGGTTCTAGAGGGAGGTGATGGCTGATTGGCTGGCTCTATGAGTTTGGTCCTTTTTACATAAGGACTAGGATAGGCTACTAAGGGGAGACCCTTAGGCCTATTTTTCTCTATGTATGTCTATAGGACATTACTTTTTTATATACCGGAGGCTCCCGTCTCGACGACGGGGAATGATTCAGGCATGTGAATCTATGAAAGACACCAATACTCGATAACTGCTGTTACAGGTAAGTAACGCGTTTCTTCCTCACCTTAGAATAACCCCAGGCGTCAGACTGGATACGGAAGATTTTTCGTCAGCAATACCCCTTGCGCGTCGCTAGGCGTCGTCTGCGGCTCAGCGTCCGTCGTCAGCCGGAATGACGTCGTCGGAGTACTTAGACGCCGCCCTTGCGCGCTGACGTCAGTTCTTCTTTTTTCCGCGCCAGTAAGCGCAGATCCGGGAGAGCTACCCCTTTAGTCAATTTTTGACTAACTTTTTGATCCTTTTTGATCTTGTCTCGACTCCGGTGCCGGTAGGATGCCTGGTTTTAAAGCCTGTGCTGACTGTAACCGCTTGATGTCGGTTACGGACCATCACCGCCGGTGCCTTTACTGCTTGGGCCTCGATCACGACGCGGAGTCGTGCTCGGACTGCAAGGCCCTGACCTCGAAGGCTAGACGGGAGCGGTCCCGTAAGCTTCTCGAGATTCGCCACTCAGCTCCGCGCGCCTCTCGATCCCGGTCCAGGAGGAGGTCCAAGGATCGGTCGCGGAGCCGCAGCCGACGTCACCATCGGTCGTCGGGATCCAAGTCTTCGGGTAAGTCGAAGCATTCCAAGAGGCGACACCGCTCTTCGGACTCCCCTCTCGCGCGACTCGGCCGAGGGTCAGGGTGGTTCCACCCCCGCGGCTCCGGCGGAGCCGCAGGCGCCGCACACGTCCCCATACCCTCCGGTCCCTGGGACTAACGCAACGCCGGCGGAAGTCAGTGCCTTCCTCTCGGCCATGAGGAACCTGGCTCCGCCGTCGGCGCCTGCTGGTGCGCCTTCGGGCCCCGCAGACCCGACTGGGCTGCCTTGCCTGCCGGTGGCTCCGGCGCCGCAAGCGCCCGAGGGACCCGTACTCGAGTCCCCGCCGACGCCGGTCGACCTCGTCACGCCTCCTCCGCCGGCGTCGACACCGGTACCACCCCCGACGCCGACTCCGCTCGACGTCGAGCCCCGGTTCCGTCCCACTCCGGGCCCGGCGCCGGTACGGCGTCGATGGAAGCCGCGATCGGCGCCGCTAGAGACACATTATGTCTACCACCCGGCTCCGTTACTTTCTCCTGTATACCAGGAATCGGATGATGGGGACAACTGGGAGGGATCCGAGGATCCTATGGCCGTTCAGGCTCAACTGTCCCAGGACTGGGCAGATAAACTGGGGGAGGCCAGTGGCCTGGATACCTCTCCAGACACTGGATTTGTCTCTCCTCCGACTGTGGCTTCGGAGGAGGGCGCTGCTTTCTCTGTGGTGCTGCGCAAGGCGGCCGCAGCCCTTGGGCTCGAGCTGCCTGCTGTGGCTGTGAGGACTAACGTCCTTACTGAGGTGCTTCAGTCTGCAGCAAGCTCCACTGAGCCTCTGCTGCAATTCAATGAGGCCCTCATTGATGTTCTGCAGGGCACCTGGTCCAAGCCCTCCACAGTTCCTCCTGTGGACAGGAACGTTGCCAGGCGCCACCGCCCTGCTCCGGGCGACCCCAGTTTTCTGTCCCAACACCCTACCCCTGAGAGCCTGGTTATCCAGGCCTCCACCTCCCAATCCTCTTTCCCGACTGCCCCGCCGGACCGGGATTCCAAGAGACTGGAACAGTTTGGCAAGAAGCTGTTCTCCTCCCTTAGTTTGGGCCTGCGGTCTCTTGGACTGTTATTCCCACTCTCTGTGGGATGCGGTGGAGGACGCGCTGCCCCTGTGTCCGGAGGAGGTCCGGACACGACTTACCCAGGCTCTGGCCGATGGGAGGGATGCCGCGCGACATGCTATACGATGTGGGCTTGACACTACGGACTCGCTGGGTAGGGCCATTTCTACCACAGTGGCGCTTAGACATCACGCCTGGCTGCGGTCCACGTCATTTTCGGGCGATGTCCAGAGCACTCTCATGGACATGCCCTTTGATGGCACTCGCCTTTTTGGCGAGAAAGCGGACAGTGCGCTGAATCGCTTTAAGGACTCCCGGGCTACGGCCAAGTCCTTGGGCCTCTCGGCCCCGCGGTCGCAAACTTCCGCCTTTCGCCCCTTTCGTGGCCAAGGAAGGGGTGCCTCCTCACGTGCGCCTAGCCACCAGCCGCAGAACCAACTTGGTCGCGGACGTGGTTTCCGCCGAGGCGGTTCTGGAGGACGACTAGGTCAGCCCACATCCACCCCGGCAGCATCCGCCTCAAAGCCTTCCTAGTCCGAGCTTTCAGGCCCATTCCACGCCAGTGGGCGGCAGAGTTGGCCATCACCTGCTCCACTGGCGGTCCATCACATCGGACAGGTGGGTGCTGCAAATCGTCCGAAGGGGCTACTCCCTCCCCTTCGAGACGTCCCCTCCAGCCATGCCACCGCAGCACCACCGTATCTTGGGGGATCATTTGAATCTTCTCCACGAGGAAGTTTCGGCCCTCTTGGCCAAGGGGGCCGTCGAGCGCGTTCCGAGCCCAGAAGTAGGTCGTGGTTGTTATTCCCACTACTTTCTGGTTCCCCAAGAAGGGCAAAGGGGGCCTACGCCCTATCTTGGACCTCCGGAACGTCAATGCCTTCCTCCGGAAGGAAAGGTTCAAGATGTTAACTTTGGCTCAGGTTCTAGCTGCCCTAGACCCCGGAGACTGGATGGTAGCGTTGGACTTGCAGGACGCATATTTCCACATCCCCGTCCTGCCGGCCCACCGGCGTTACCTGCGGTTCACGGTGGGCCCAGAGCACTTTCAGTTTACCGTGCTCCCCTTCGGCCTCACCAGTGCCCCTCGGGTGTTCACGAAAGTGATGGCGGTGGTCGCAGCTCATCTGCGCAGATCAGGGGTTCCAGTCTTCCCCTATCTCGACTACTGGTTGTTGAAGGCGGGCTCGCCCCAGACAGTCGTCTCCCACCTCCAGACTACGGCGGATCTCCTGCATTTGCTGGGATTTTCCATCAACGTGCCGAAGTCACACCTGAGTCCCTCTCAGAAGCTCCTCTTCATCGGAGCGGTTCTCGATTCGGCGCAGTTCCGGGTCCATCCACCGGAACAGCGGGTCCGGGATATACAGGCCCTGATTCCCATCTTTCGGCCTCTATCCTGGGTTTCGGTCAGGCTAGTGTTGCGGCTTCTGGGGCTGATGGCCTCCTGCATCCTACTAGTGCATCACGCCAGGCGGCGCATGCGGGCTCTGCAGTGGGACCTGAAGTTTCAGTGGGTCCAGCATCACGGCAACCTGTCCGACCATGTCTTGATCTCGGAGGGCACTGCACAGCAGTTGCAGTGGTGGCTCACGGACCGCGATTGGGTCAAAGGCAAGAGCCTCTCCCTTCCCCAACCGGAGCATGTCGTAGTGACGGATGCGTCCCTCCTGGGATGGGGTGGCCATATGGGAGAGGCGGAGATCAGAGGCCTCTGGTCTCCGGCGGAGTCTCGTCTCCACATCAACCTGTTGGAGTTGAGAGCGATCCGACTTGCACTGAAAGCCTTCCTTCCCTCTGTCAGGGGAAGTGTCGTGCAGGTTTTCACGGACAACACCACCGCCATGTGGTATTGCAACAAACAGGGCGGGGTGGGGTCGTGGACCCTTTGTCAGGAGGCTCTGCGCCTCTGGATATGGCTGTATATGGCTGGAACACCAGGGCGTCACCCTAGTGGTTCAACATCTGGCGGGCTCTCTGAACGCCAGAGCAGACGAACTCAGCCGCCGGTGCATGATGGATCACGAATGGCGTCTGAACTCCGAAGTGGCGCAAGGTCTCTTTCAGCAGTGGGGAGAGCCTTGGTTAGATCTATTTGCCACCGAAGAGAACGCGCAATGTCAGCAGTTCTGCGCGTTGGAGTTTCCAAGGCGGCACTCGCTCGGCGACGCTTTTCGTCACGAGTGGAGTTGCGGTCTGTTGTACGCCTTTCCTCCTATACCACTTTTGCCCAGAGTGCTGAAGAAGATCAGGCACGACCGGGCCCAAGTCATCTTGGTGGCTCCGGATTGGGCACGAAGGTACTGGTATCCCGAGCTACTCAGTATGTTGACCGATCCTCCGATACGTCTGCCCCTTCGGGAGGATCTTCTGTCGCAGCAGCAGGGGACGGTCAACCACCCGAACCTGTCCAGCCTACACCTCCATGCGTGGAGATTGAGCGGCGGCAGTTGATGCCATTTGACTTGCCTCCTGAAGTCTGTGATATCATTCTGGCAGCCAGGCGTCCCTCCACATAGACGGTATACGCCTGCCGGTGGAACAAATTTGTGGCATGGTGCACAGCAAAGGCTGTGGATCCCCTTTCCGCCCCTCTTTCTGTGGTTCTCCTCTTTCTTCTTTCTTTGGGCCGGCAGGGCTCTGCCCTGGGCACCTTGAAAGGGTATCTTGCTGCTCTCTCTGCCTTCTTACGGCTTCCAGATCAGCCCTCTCTTTTCAAGCCCCATGTAGTGTCACGCTTTCTTAAAGGCATTACTCACACGTTCCCTCCTGTCCCTTTCGTAATGCCTCAGTGGGACTTGAATCTTGTCTTGACATTCCTGATGTGCGCTCCCTTTGAGCCTCTTCACAATTGTCCTCTTCGTCTTTTAACTCTTAAGACTGCTTTCCTGGTAGCCATCACCTCGGCTAGATGGGTGAGTGAGCTCCAGGCTCTATCGTCCAAGCCTCCTTTTCTATCTGTTCATCCGGACAAGGTTGTCGGCCTCGTCCTTCCTTTCTACGGAAAGTGGTGACCCCCTTTCATCTTGGGCAATCTGTCACCTTGCCCACCTTCTTTCCGCCTCCGCATCCTTCCAAAGAGGAAGAGCGGCTCCACCGTCTGGACCCAAAACGTGCGCTCTCCTTTTATTTGGATCGCACTAAACAGTTCCGAGTGGACGACCAGGTTTTCGTTGGCTACGTGGGTGCAAAGAAGGGAAAAGCTGTACACAAACGGACCATCTCCCGGTGGGTCGTTTTGTATATAAAAATCTGTTATTCCTTGGCAAAAAAGGAACCGCCTATTGGGCTGCGCGCCCATTCTACTCGGGCCACAGCGGCTACTACTGCTTTGGGACGGGGGGTCCCTTTGCAGGGCATCTGTCAGGCGGCAACGTGGGCTTCGCTGCACACGTTTGCCAGGCATTATTGCCTAGACAGCCAAGTCCGGAGGGATGGCTTCTTTGGCCTTCTGTCCTCCAGGACTTTCTGGTGTGATCTTGGTTCGCAGAACCACCACCGGGGTTGGTATTGCTTGGATATCTATTCTAAGGTGAGGAATCTAACTAACGTGTTTCTTTCAGATGAACAAGTTACTTACCTTCGGTAACGATGTATCTGTAAGAAACATTAGTTAGTTAGATTACTCACCGACCCACCCATCCTCCCCGTTCTGCGAACTGACATCTAGGGTTAAGGCTATCCCTTTCAGGGCCCTAGAATTTTTTGGCACCAGTGTCGGTATCTTGCATGGCTCTGCGTTCCTGGCGCGGAAGGCTATGTACGAGAACTGACGTCAGCGCGCGAGGGCGGCGTCTATGTACTCCGACGTCATTCCGGCGCGCGACGCCGACGACGGACGCGGAGCCGCAGACGACACCTAGCGACGCGCAACGGGTATTGCTGACGAAAAATCTTCCGGATGCAGTCTGACGCCTGGGGATATTCTAAGGTGAGGAATCTAACTAATGTTTCACAGATACATCGTTACCGAAGGTAAGTAACTTGTTCGTTAGGCCTAAGGCTGCTCGACCACACTACCACAAATAGAGCACTTTAAGTTTACTTTGAACCCTGTACACGTCTGGGGAATCTCTGGACTCTTTGCACAATATAACCACTTAGTGGTATATTGTATAAAGGGCCAGCTTCCTACAGCCGTCCACAGTGACACAAAAACCAAAGATCACTGCCACCCAAAAAATTATCTTTGATTTAAAATAAATAAAAAATGCCACTGCTGACTAAACCATATTATCGACGGGTAACCCGCTATTGTCTAGGTTTGCTCGTCGGCAGGGCTTTTATTTTTAGGGGTAGTATGATGGTAGACTACTAAGTAGTCCCCTACCATTGAGGAAGGAACCTCCGTCAAAAGTCGCACCCCCATCTACAATGCTGGGGGAATAAAAATCTATCACTACATCAACATCATTACTGGTAGTGATAGTTACATCATCATTTGCAGTGTTGCATTTCACCATAGCAACTATCACTGTACTCTGACGCCAATTTCTTCTAGGATACCTCTGATATAACTGGTATCACTCATCAGAACTGCAAGAAAACCACTTCTTGATTACTCAGAAATGCCATCTTCACAAAGCAAGCGTTTCTCTGATCCGTAGTCTGAAAGAGTAGATTTGTACTTTGAGTAAATTCTATCCGATACAACTTTCCAAGCAGAGGAGATCAGACAATCTTTATACTAATTTTGTGCCAGAGAACAGACAATGAGATATAAGAAATCAATGTCAGTTTCCTATAGCCATGGACCTCTAGGTATCCAGCGTGGTCCTGCTGCTTTGTTTAGAATACATAATTTGAGGTCTATTGGGAAGCCACACTGTCCCACACAGAGACTTAATAGAAAGTTGCCCATGTGGGCCCAGAGATTATTCAAGGAGCATAGTGATCATTCACCCATGGCCTGTCAGTTGAGCTTGGCTGTAATAGCCACTTACGTTTGGGTATCCCAAAACTTTATCCTTTGTAAGAGCCTTCAGTACTCCGATCAGTATACTTCGTAGTTTCCCCTACCAAATAAACCACAACAGTTCTTTCTGAAGATCTCAAAAGATGCGATTGTTAACACTGGTTGGAATACCATACAATGAATTTAGTATTCTAAGGGCAGTATTCATCTTAAAGGCTGCCTCCAGTCCCATCCACAAAATGTAGAGAGGTCTTATTTTAAAGAAGCCTCTCTGTAATTCTTGTAAAAGTACCATAATGCTGACCATATATATGTTTATTATATTGGGTGTTGAAAAGATCCTGAAATATTTCAGACTTTCAATCGATTTGAACTGGGCTCGAGATCCGGATGCACGGTGTCTTTTCCACCGCAAGGTAAATGGTCAGTTAGACAAACGTATCTTTTTATTTTTGTCGTTTGACGCTCTACAAAATTCCTCTAGAATGTCAATCAAAAATGGCTTTTGTGTTGACCGTCCACACAATTAGACAGCCGGCAAATAGGGCCATTGTGTTCCTCTCACCAATTCTTATACCCCCTGCAGTAGGGATTACTCAAGGCTATTTGCTCATTGAATAAACTAAAATGGGCCCTGCTCGATGGCCTCCCAGATTCCCAACTGGCACCCCATTAGGGCATCTATCTATCTATTTATTTATTTATTTAACTTATATGGCGCAACAGTTATCCAACAAGGGTTTCCCGGCGCCTGGACGGAACTACTGAAGAGGAGAGAGCCTATTGATTGAAAAGCCAAGTCTTAAGAGCACAATGGAAATAGGAATAAGACGGCTCTCTGCGTAGGGCAAGAGGAATGAGGTTCCAGAGAGAGGGGCCCAGGACAGAAAAGGATCTACCTCCCATTCTTGAAAGCTTAAACATGGGAACGTGGAACTTTTCAAGTGAGGCGGAGCGAAGGGGACGGGTTGGAACATTGACAGACAAGGTTCTGCCAATAGTCAGGTGCTAGGCCCCATTTGATTTTGTGCATGAAAGAAAGAGCTTTAATCTCGACCCGCTTGTCAATACGGAGCTGGCATTTTCATATTACAACATGTCTCATTCAGGGCCTGAAGAAATGCGATCACATCACCCCCATCCAGATTCTTTCCTTGCTGGCCCACACCATCTTCAGAACCTGCAGAATAATTTGCATGGCCATCAGGACCAGCACCTCTGCTTATTTTGAAGACAATCTTACCATCTTTAGAGGTTCTCTTCGCACCCATAGCCAAGACCTCCTTAAACTGCAGACTAAGACGTGTAATGAAGAAATAAAGCAACAGACCTTTCCCATTTCTGCATCCCAAAAAAACCAACCCCATCAAGACTGCACCAATGCTGCTTTGGTGTAACTTATCATTATCTTGTCTTAAGGATTTCTCTAAGCTTGAATCTATCCAGCACAACCTGTGTGGAACAGCTCTTCCTATTGATCTCATTTCCGTCATAAAGTGCTTTCAATGCAGTTTTAACATTTTTCTATTGTTTACTTTCTTGCCAATGTGAACCTGCCTCCGTACTTCTAAAAATGTTTGTCTTCCTGTAACAAGCCCAGCTTGTCTTCGTGTATTTAATAGGGAAGCAGTCAGGGCAATCAATTTCCCAGGATTTTGAGGTAAAAGGAGGGCTAGTGACTCTTCTGTTGAATGAACGGGGACTGGATGTGCTTAAGTAAGAGAACTTTGGACCGATCATCCAATTTTCAGTATTAGTCAAATTAACAGAGAAGCATTTTGTCAAATGGCTTTCCAACTGCTTTCGAAGAAGGGGAGTTCCTCATGAAGGGGCGAGTGGACTTTCAGCCTAAATATAGCACATAGGCTGTCCTAGTACGTCTGTCCTGGCTTGATGAGGGCAAGTTGAGAGGGATTCTGCTCTTTTACTTCTCAGGAGTATTTGATACAGTTAGCTAGAACATCTTGTTGGACCATCTTAAATCTTTGGGGATTATGGGGCAGACACTTTTCTGGTTCTGTCTTTTGAACACACCACTTACAAAATGTACGTATGGTCATGAAATAGAAAACAGAGGAACCACAAAACATCTATATAGTGTCCTACATACGATGGTATGTGGGTGTGAGAGCTGTCTGGGGAGAATTTCTTTCAGAGCAAGAACTCTCACCCGAAGGTCACATGCTTCATAATTGGGTCCCCCCTCTCACCTGGACTGTAAGAAAGTGGTTCTGTATATACTGTTCTGTAGTAGGGGATCTCTGTGTATAGTCATAATCTAGTGAATAGTCCCGCCCATGTGCGTGGACCCCGGAGCAATAAAAAATAATCTCTAAAGGTGACAAATCATGCAGACCTGCATACACCTTTAAGAGAGAATTTAATTTAAAGACCGATAATGCAGCCTATACCCACAGGCTACACTGTCCAGTACTTCAACTAGAATTCCACCAACATCCACAAACAGCACTGCCTGTCCAGCTTTTCTCCACATAGGAAAAAACCCTGCCTCTACCAGCAAAAGCCTCTGGAATGATGGAGAGGAAGGAGTGGACAGACGAGCCCCATAGGCTGCCATTATGTGGCTTAGAACAGGATACTGTGCCTTTAAGAAAACTTTCCAGATTTCCAGAACTTTCCCCAGTATCCCAGAATGCCCAGCAGGTCCCATTTACTTTCAGTTCTTTTTTCCGGCTCCTGCTAGCAGGACCCTGGAGCATTGAGCTCTCCCCTTTTCAAGGGTTTATTGTAGTTTTTGTCAATTTGTCACTTTTTCAAGTGCTTAGTGGCTGGTACTGTCAACATGCCTGGCTTGTTCGACAAGTGCCCGGAATGTGGTAGAAAGAAGGCTAAAACAGATCCACACGAGGTGTGTATAGGTTGCCTTCTGTAGTAGGGGATCTCTGTGTATAGTCATAATCTAGTGAATAGTCCCGCCCATGTGCGTGGACCCCGGAGCAATAAAAAATAATCTCTAAAAGGTGACAAATCATGCAGACCTGCATACACCTTTAAGAGAGAATTTAATTTAAAGACAGATAATGCAGCCTATACCCACAGGCTACACTGTCCAGCACTTCAACTAGAATTCCACCAACATCCACAAACAGCACTGCCTGTCTAGTTTTTCTCCACATAGGAAAAAACCCTGCCTCTACCAGCAAAAGCCTCTGGAATGATGGAGAGGAAGGAGTGGACAGACAAGCCCCATAGGCTGCCATTATGTGGCTTAGAACAGGATACTGTGCCTTTAAGAAAACTTTCCAGATTTCCAGGACTTTCCCCAGTATCCCAGAATGCCCAGCAGGTCCCATTTACTTTCAGTTCTTTTTTCCGGCTCCTGCTAGCAGGACCCTGGAGCATTGAGCTCTCCCCTTTTCAAGGGTTTATTTGAGATTTTGGCAATTTTTGTCACTTTTTCTTGTGCTTAGTAGCTGGTACTGTCAACATGCCTCGCTTGTTCGACAAGTGCCCAGAATGTGGTCGAAAGAAGGCTAAAACTGATCCACACGAGGTGTGCATAGGTTGCCTTCCCCAGTCCCACGTGCCTGAAAGCTGTACCATCTGCCACTCGTTCTCAGCCAGGACCCTGAGGGACAGAATGAAAATCAGGCTTCAAGTTCTGGAGGAGAGAAGACTGAAGGCACCAGGTGGGTCTGGAGGGGCTGATTTGGCCCACACTGAGGCCCCTGGGGGGCTCCCCAGGGGCAGGAAGACCAGTAAGCGCTCCCACTCCCCGTCGACGTCGAGGGCGTCGACGAGGAGGATGACCACCGTCTGTTCGCCGTCTCCCCAGGGCTCTGGGGAGAAGCGGCGTCGACGATCGCCGTCGAGGGACCTGAATAGGCCCCGTCCAGCGGTCGTCGTCGATCGGACCCGGCGTCTGCATTCGCCATCGAAGGATCGCCGTTCGCCGTCGATGAAGAGGAGAAGGAGATCGCCGTCGAGACGCTCGAGGTCGCCGTCGAGGCGAAGGTCGCCGTCGAGGCGAAGGTCGCCGTCGAGGCACAGATCGCCGTCGAGGCACAGGTCGCCGTCGAGGTAGAGGGAGTCACCGGAATCTGTGTACTCGGTGGTGTATACGCCTCCTCGGATGCATCCGTCGCCGCCTCCTCTCCCGCCAACGCCGCCTCCGCCACCTCCACCTCAGCCATGGACGCTGCCTCCGCCGCCCCAGCCTCAGTCGCTGCCACGCACTCCTGTGGGTCCGCCGCCGGTTCCCCCGCGGTCGGTTTCCCTTCCAAGGTACCCGACTCCGCCGCAGGGGACCCCGAAGCCACGACGCCCGCGGTCGCCTGGACCGGCTAGACCGGCGGACAGGCCGAGGCCGAAGAAGTCGCGCTCCCGCTCTCACAGGAGGAGAAGGTCACGGAGCCGTGGACGGTCCTTGTCGGACTCAAGACGACGCCGTAGGAGGTATAGGTCCAGGTCGCACACGCGCTCCTCGGACAGAGACCTTTCCCCGACGCTGTCGGACTCCCCGGGGACTAGGGTGTCTCCGGTGGACGACTTGGTCTCGTTCCAAGAGGTGCTGTTGCGAGGGGCTGCAAAGTTGGGTATCACGGTGACGGTTCCAACACCCACGACGTCCGTGATATTCGAGACGCTTCATAAGAAACACCTGTCTCGCCCCCTACTGCCTCTTGAACCAGGACTGGTGGAACCCGCGTTGGAGCTGTTCCTCACTCCCGCGACGACGAAGGCCGCTCCCTCCAGGCTCATGAAAAAGTATAGGGCCCCGGAGTCGGATCCTTCCTTTTTGAGAGTGGACCCGAAGCCGGATTCGGTGATCGTGACGGCGGCGAGAAAACAACATGCGACCGCCCCGTCCTCCACGGTTCCACCTGACAAAGCCGCTGGCTGGATTCTGCGGGCAGGAAGGTGTGTGGGACCGCTGCCACCACCATGAAGGCGGCGAGTGCAGGGGCTTTGTTGGGCCGTTACGACCGGGCCCTGTGGGAGTCCCTGCAGCAATATGCAGACCTACTGCCACGGGACAAGGAGGACTTCTTGGAAACAGTGCGCGAGGGCATGCTGGTTTCGAACCAAACCAGCACAGCGGCGGATGTATCCTTATTGGCCGCCCACGCCTACTGTCATGGCGTCCACCAGCGGCGTCATTCGTGGTTGCGCCTGACGTCCCTCAAGCTAGAGGCGTGTAAAGAGTGGCCAACCTGCCCTTCTCGGGGTAAACCCTGTTCGGGAAGCATGCGGACGATGAGATGGCCCGCATGAAGGCGGAGGCGGAAACCCTGACGGCCGTCGGGTTGGAGAAGGCCGAGAAGAAGAAGCGCCCGTTCCAGAGGAGGTTCGGGTCTTCGGGCAGAGGGCGTGGGCAGGGCTCGGGACAGCAGCAGCAACAACAGCAGCAGTTCCGCAAGCCCTTCCAGAAACGCCAGAGGGGTAGAGGAGGCCAGCAGGCTACTACCACGACCAAGGGCCCGGCCGGGTCTCGGCCCTGAGCGGCTACTTCCCCCTCAACCGTTACCCACTCCAGTGGGGGGAAGCATTCAATTTTTTCCGGCAGAGTGGAGAAAAATTACTCGGGACAAGTGGGTGCTGAATATTGTTTGCAATGGATAGTCTTCGGTTTACCAGCCCGCCTCCAGCGATTCCGCCGGTCAGCTCTCGCTTCCAGCTGAGAGAGCTCCAGGCGGAGGCAGACATCTTGTTGAGAAAGAAGGCGGTAGAAGAGGTACCTCGGTCTCAAAGGGGAAGAGGTCTGTACTCTGTTCTTCCTCGTTCGCAAGAAGGACAAGGACAAGAACGAGTTCAGGCCCATTCTGGATTTGCGACAGGCAAACAAATGGATTCGCAGAGAGAAGTTTCGCATGCTATCGTTGCACCAGATTTACCCTCAGCTGCAACGGGGAGACTGGCTCTGTGCCATAGATCTACAGGATGCGTACTTCCACGTGCCCATAGCACGGAAACACAGGAAGTTCCTGCGATTCCAAGTCGGCGCCAATCACTATCAATACACAGTACTGCCATTCGGGCTAAAGTCTGCGCCCAGGACCTTTTCGAAGTGCATGGCGGTGGTGGCGGCACACCTGCGGAGGAACAAGGTGTTTGTCTACCCGTATCTGGACGATTGGCTGATCATGGGTCCTGCTAGCAGGAGCCGGAAAAGAGAACTGAAAGTAAATGGGACCTGCTGGGCATTCTGGGATACTGGGGAAAGTTCTGGAAATCTGGAAAGTTTTCTTAAAGGCACAGTATCCTGTTCTAAGCCACATAATGGCAGCCTATGGGGCTTGTCTGTCCACTCCTTCCTCTATCATTCCAGAGGCTTTTGCTGGTAGAGGCAGGGTTTTTTCCTATGTGGAGAAAAACTAGGCAGGCAGTGCTCTTTGTTGATGTTGGTGGAATTCTAGTTGAAGTGCTGGTCAGTGTAGCCTGTGGGTATAGGCTGCATTATCTGTCTTTAAATTAAATTCTCTCTTAAAGGTGTATGCAGGTCTGCATGATTTGTCACCTTTTAGAGATTACTTTTTATTGCTCCGGAGTCCACGCACATGGGCGGGACTATTCACTAGATTATGACTATAACAGAGATACCCCTACTACAGAACTGGAGTTACAGAAAAGAAACTACTCCTTCCCCAGTCCCACGTGCCTGAAGACTGTATCTGCCACTCGTTCTCAGCCAGGACCCTGAGGGACAGAATGAAAATCAGGCTTCAAGTCCTGGAGGAGAGAAGGCTGAAGGCACCAGGTGGGTCTGGAGGGGCTGATTTGGCCCATACTGAGGCCTCTGGGGGCTCCCCAGGGGCAGGAAGACCAGTAAGCGTCCCCACTCCCCGTCGACGGCGGCGTCTAGGAGGATGACTGCCATCTGTTCGCCGTCTCCCCAGGGCTCTGGGGAGAAGCGGCGTCTACGTCGAGGGACCTGAACAGGCCGCCGTCTACTACATCGGCATCTTCGAGATCGGACCTGGCGTCGGCGCTCGCCGTCGATCGCCGTTTGCTGTCGGTTTTGAGGAGCCGGTCGACGTCGCCGTCGAGGAGAAGTTTGACGTCGAGACGCTCGAGGTCAAGAAGACCGCCGTCGAGGCGCAGACCGCCGTCGAGGCGCAGACCGCCGTCGAGGCGCAGATTGCCGTCGAGGCGCAGATTGCCGTCGAGACGAAGGTCCAGGTCGCCGTCGAGGCGAAGGTCGCCGTCGAGGCGAAGGTCGACGTCGAGGAAGAGAGTCATCGGGATCGGTGTACTCTGTGGTGTATACGCCTCCTCGGATGCCTACGTCACCGCCTCCTCTCCCACCACCTCCGACTCCGCCTCCACCACCACCACCACCGCCACCACAGCCTCCACATCCGCGGCCACTGCCTCCGCCGCCCCCACCTCGGTCGTTACCACGCACTCCATTGGGGCTGCCGGCGGTTCCCCCGCGGTCTGTTTCCCTTCCGAGGTACCCGACTCCGCCGCAGGGGACTCCGAAGCCGCGGCGCCCGCGGTCGCTGAGACCGGCTAGACCGGCGGGCAGACCGAAGCAGAAGAGGTCGCGCTCCCGCTCTCTCAGGAGGAGAAGATCATGGAGCCATGGACGGTCATCGTCGGACTCAGGACGACGCCGTAGGAGGCACAGGTCCAGGTAGCACACGCGATCCTCGACCAGAGACTTTTCCCCCGACTGTCGGACTCGCCGGGGACTAGGGTGTCTCCGGTGGACGATTTGGTCTCTTTCCAAGAGGTGCTGTTGAGAGGGGCAGCAAAGTTGGGTATCACGGTGACGGTTCCAACACCCACGACGTCCGTGATATTCGAGACACTTCATAAGAAACATCTGTCTCGCCCTCTACTGCCCCTTGAAGGCGGCGTTCCTAGTGGCCATTACATCGGCCCACAGGGTGAGTGAACTTCAGGCATTATGTTGTCAAGAACCTTATTCTGTATTTCATGCTGCTAAGGTTGTGATGCGTACTCACCCTAAATTTCATCCTAAGGTTATCTCTGATTTTCATGTCAACCAGACCATAACTTTACCTACGTTCTTTCAGAATCCCTCTTCGCCAGCGGAAAGGTCTCTCCATTCCCTGGATGTTCGGAGGGTGTTGACATTTTATCTGGATAAGACCAAGGATATTCGTAGGTCTGACCAATTGTTTGTTAATTATGGCTCAGTCAGGACTGGTCTTGCGACCTCTAAGCAGTCCATTTCTCGGTGGATTGTGTCCTGCATACAATTGTGTTATCAAAAGGCTAATAAGACCTTAGGGGGTAAACCTAAGGCTCATTCCACCAGGGGCAAAGCCGCCACGACGGCTTTGCTGCGAAATGTTCCTATTGCGGAAATCTGCAAGGCGGCCACTTGGAAGTCGGTCCATACCATTGCTGCGCATTACTGTCTGGACTCGGATGCCAGGGCAGATGCTCAGGTTGAGCAGGCTTCGCTGCGAAATTTGTTCGCACAGTAGTGGTTTTGTCTTGTTTGTTCTCCACTGCTGTTGTTGTGTGGGGATGGGCTTGCCATTCTATTCACTAGATTATGACTATACACAGAGATCCCCTACTACAGAAGGAGTAGTTTCTTTTCTGTAACTCCAGTTCTGTAGTAGGGGTATCTCTGTTATAGTCATAAGCGCCCGCCCTCCTCCCCGGTGGAGAGATAATTATTCATATGAAGAATGCTACAGGTCTGGCGTGCTACGCCTTCAAAAAGAACTGAAAGTAAATGGGACCTGCTGGGCATTCTGGGATACTGGGGAAAGTTCTGGAAATCTGGAAAGTTTTCTTAAAGGCACAGTATCCTGTTCTAAGCCACATAATGGCAGCCTATGGGGCTTGTCTGTCCACTCCTTCCTCTCTATCATTCCAGAGGCTTTTGCTGGTAGAGGCAGGGTTTTTTCCTATGTGGAGAAAAGCTGGACAGGCAGTGCTGTTTGTGGATGTTGGTGGAAATCTAGTTGAAGTACTGGACAGTGTAGCCTGTGGGTATAGGCTGCATTATCTGTCTTTAAATTAAATTCTCTCTTAAAGGTGTATGCAGGTCTGCATGATTTGTCACCTTTAGAGATTATTTTTTATTGCTCCGGGGTCCACGCACATGGGCGGGACTATTCACTAGATTATGACTATAACAGAGATACCCCTACTACAGAACTGGAGTTACAGAAAAGAAACTACTCCTTCCCAAATAGGTACAGAGTCCACAGTCCCCAGAGGTTTGGCAGAGGTTAAAGTTAGATATAACCTTACTCTCTAAAGTGGTAGCTTAGTCGAGCAGTAAGGCAGTATCGGAGGACAGTGTAAAGCATTTGTTGTACTCACCCAGTCAGCTAATGGTCTCACACACTCAAGAACTGAACTCTAGGCCAATGGTTTTGTATAAACATCCACCAACAATAGGTATCAAAATATACTTTCTCAGAATGAGATGCTTTAGATAAATTCTTTTCAATAGGCAATAGACTTTTGAATGCATTAGTTAGTTTGTTGCAATAGGCAACACAATTTCAAACACAATTGAACATTGAGCTCCATGGGAATTTTTAGGTAAATGCAATTGATTACTTTTTGGATTACTTTTCTTACCACAGGACTGGATCCTGGATTCAGTCCTGTGACATCTCCTGTAAACAGTTGAATAAAAACGTTTTGGTTACAGTTGTGATTTTTAAGGAATATTATTGTATTTTAAAAGTTGACCCTTTTTTCACATAGAATCACCAATATTATCCTATGGGAGGAAATTCACTTAGCAAGTAAGTAGGGTTATTCTTTACTTTTTCTAACTCGGTGTTGGATCCTGGATCCAGCACTGAGACATCTCCTGTAAATCGTTGAAAGAATGTGTTTTTGTTATACAGGCGATCTTTAACGAATATTTGTAAATTTGCAAAATCGACTGTTAGAAGAATTTCTGGCAAAAACCAGGCAATGTTATCCTATGGAGGAAAATCAAGTTATAGGTAAGTACGGTTGTAATTACTTTTCAGGGTCAGTGCTGGGCACCAAGATCCAGCACTGGGATCTCTCCTGATAACCGGTGAGTAAATTCGTTTTCGTAATTCGGCTGATTTTAGATGAATGTTTTAAAGTTTCAAAACTCGACACAGAAGAATTTCCAAGTGAAACCAGTCAATGTTACCCTATGGAAGAAAAGTGAGTTATCGGCTTTTGGGTAAGTACTCGACTGGCAGAGTCAAGGTTCTGGGCAGAGACCCGGGGGTCTCCCAGGGTCCGGTAGGTACAGTTGTTACACCCTCAGCGGCACAGGGGCAGCCGGGTGCAGAGTGAGTTAGGCCCAATGTTATCCTATGGGAGGCAGGGTGGGGCCTTGGTTGGTGGCTGCTGACTAGCAGGCCACGCGGCTGTGGGAGCTGGGCTCCTGGTCACTTGCTCAGGGCAAATGGGGAAGTAGGTAGGAGTAGAGGTTGCACTGCCAGGGACACTAGGCCGGCTGGGTGCAGGGTGCTTTTGAGCCGTCGGGCGCTCAATGGAGAAGCTCAGTGACGAACAAAGGCTGCAAGCTCGGGGACGAAGATTCTTCAGGTGCGACCACCACTTCGAGAGGTAAGTTGGGAAGCTGTAGGGTAGGTAGGCACCCAGTAGCTGGGCACAGGGGGCCGCAGGTGCGCTGGGTGCAGGGGTGTCTTTTCGCATCGGGAAATCTTACCCTCTGCTGGTAGCGGTTGGAGGGGTCCCTGGTTGTGAGGCTGCAGGTGTCGTCGGGAGCGTCGGAGGGTCTTTGGGTGCTGGATTCTTATCACAGTCACTGGGGGGACGTCCTCGTGGTCTTTGTTCACTCAGGCACAGGCCAGGCTCTGCGGGTGCCGAGTGTGCTGGATTCGTGGTTCTTGGCTGCCACCAGGGGTTGTTGCTTGTTTTGAGCAGAACCACTGCTCGTGGGAGTTCCAGTCTTTCAGATGAGCAAGGCAGCCAGGTCTTCTGGGGTTTTCGAGGTTGCTGACCACTGGAGACGCCACGGTTTAGCAGGAGGAGGTTCGAGGGTTGACAGGCCTGTAATGCTGGGGCCAAGTCAGTTGGTGTCATCCTCGTGTTAGCAGCTGCACGGCAGCTCTTCTTGTTTCGGAATCTGGATCTGAGGAAGGAAGGTTCAGGGTGCCCCTAAATACTAAATTTAGGGGTGTTACCGGTAGGTACATGTCGGGGACCAATGGGTCCCTTCCCTGGGGTGGGTGCACCCCCTAGCCTGCCACTCTCCAGTGGGAGGGGGGTCGGAGCCTAGTCCCGATTGGGTAGGGCTACCCATCCTCAAGATGGCGAGAGCCCGGAGTTGTGCTTCACCTCTCCTCCCTCACCTGAGGGGTGGGGTTGGCAGAGGCTGGCACACCCCCTTTCCTCACTTAGGGTTTCCTGTCTATCTTCCCGCCAGAGTGGAGGTCAGAACCGGTGGTGGCCAATTGCGGAGTACAGCAAGTGGCCTGGAGAAGCTCACAAAGGCGGCATGCCTTTGAAGCTTCCCCTGCCCTTCCTGGGGGAGGAGACACAGCACCTCGCCTAGGATGTGCATTGTTACCGACCCACGAGAGTGGATAGCTCTCTACCCAGGGGTCCAGCAACATGTCTGCTGGGTGGCAGCCTCTCAGGCAGGACGCTGGTGGTTGGTTAGGTGGAGGGGGCATCTCTAAGATGCCCTCTAATGTGCTTGGTACATTAAATCCCCCACTGGCATCAGTGTGGGTTTAATGTGCTGAAAAATTTGATACCAAACGTCTGTCTTCAGTGTAGCCATCATGGTGCTGTGGAGTTCGTGATGACCTCACAGCACCATATACTCTTTTTTTTTTTTTTTTTTTTTTTTAGTTCAGAAGAAAATTTTATTAAAGTCAAAAAGGTGGCAATATACAATACATATTATCAGTCATGAAACAATACATCACATATGTACTCCAGCATAAACATACGAGTGAGAATAAAAGGTAAAATCACAGGGAAAAGAAAAAAAAATGACACCGTGCATATTTATGTAGAAATAAAAAGAACATCAAGAAAAGTTATGGGGGTTTAAGTACTTCCTGCTGAGATGGGTTTGGTGAAGAATGTTGCAGTGCACATTTATCAAAGAAGGTTGTAACAGGTAACCATAACTGAATTAGTTTCGTAGCCATTTGTAAAGGAAACATGAGGAATGTAACCAATCTGTGATTGTGGCATACATCATACCACCAAGCTTTGTAAGAAATTTTTGTGAAATCTTTCCAATTTCTCGTTATCTGCTGAAAAGCAACTGCTATTAATAAATCAACATTTTTTATACTAATTTCACAATTATCCCAAATTGGTGAGAGGCTTCCCAAAAAAATGTCTTTTAAAAAGAATGGGAAATTGGTGCCAAAAATTAAGTTAATTTGAGACCAAACCTGTTTCCAGAAGTTCTGTACAAGTGGGCACGAAAAAAGCATATGAAATAGATCAGCGTCAGAAGATGTGCAAGACCAACAGGTATCCTGTACAGTGGAGAATCTTTTATTTAAGGTGTGTGGAGATAGCAAAAGCCTGTAATAGATGTAAAACAGTGTTTGTGTTAAACTAGCTGTTCTGGAGGTTTTACGTATCTTAGTCCAAATCTTGTTCCACATTGGTAGGGACCATATTACATTAAAATCGCCCTCTCCCCGAACCCCCCCCTTAAATTAACCCCTCCCTTCAGCTTTAGGACGTGTTAACTTGGAAATAGACATATAGGTTTTTTTTATTGTTCCATAAAAAGGAAGACCATACTGAATTAACAGATTTGAATAGTTTCGTAGGAATGGCGACCGGAATATTGGAAATGGTATATAAAATTATAGGGGAGAGCATTTTTATTGTGTCTAAACGGCCCCACCAGGAAAGGTACAGGGGTTGCCATTTGGTAGTAAGTTCAGAAAGTTTTTTAATACAATTATTCATACATAAAGTTACTATGTCTTTGATTGTGGGCGTGAAATTTAAGCCTAGATATTTGATATGAGAGGACTTCCAAGTAAAATTCGTTGAGAAGAAATCCGCTTTAAAAGTGAATTTAGTAATGGGTAAGATTTCACACTTATCGCTATTCAGTTTATACCCTGAGATCAATAAAAAGGATTAAACAACCTTTAGAGAGACAGGAATTGACTCACTAGGGTTTGAAATCAAAATATCAACCTACGCTGCTAGTTTGACATTAGTATTAGGGGTCTTAAAACCGTATTTTGTGCATTTTGATGCATTTTTGAGAGAGATTGTTCAAGGGATAAATTAAAAAGAAAAGGGGATAAGGGGCAGCCTTGACTCATTCCTCTACCAAGACTAAAAAAAGATATGAGACCTGTGAGAAGTTGGCCTGATGTATGATGTCACTAGTTCTAGTGTACACCTTATATCAGTCCAAATACCCTTATGGTGATTGGTTGTAAAGTCAACCTTATAGACCAGCTATCCTAGTGGTAGCATGGACAAGAGCAGTCTTAGGCTAAACTCTGAATGGCATGTGAAGCCAGCTGTGATACCATATATAATCCCTTGAATACCAATTGAAAGGACACCACAACAGATATATATATATATAAAATAAAGTGTATTTATTCTAGTCAAACCCTCAGCACTCTTTATGAGATTAGAGGTAAGTACAACACAGTCTTATTTATGCATACATTAAGTCACACAGGTAAGTAATAGTTAGGCCCTAGGGGCCACGCAAACCATATACTAAGTAAGTGGTATAAGAACCACTGTCACGGAAATAGAATAGGCCTAGGCCTAGGGAATCGCTGGGGCTACACTACACTAGCGTTAGTTAGGAAGTGGGAGGCCCACGGGATTCGTGTGCAGAGTGGAAACACTCGCGCGTAATGCGTAAAAGTCAATAGCAATAGTACAGTTTAGAAAACGGTAGATTTAGGACACTTCCGGAGTAGCTAGGAAGTTGAGACTTGAAAACTAGACACTAGGATAGTCACTATCCTGATGAGCACCGGAGTACCCAAGTTACCTAGCCCACAGGCTGCGGGTGCATAGGGGTGAAGATGCGTCGTTTTCGTCGTCGACTCCTATGGATGCCTGAAGAAAGATGCTGACAGGCAGTCAGTGAAAGGTGTCCGGTGGATCCCAAGGCTGGGATCAAGAAGAGAGGAAACCTGCAAGCAGAAGGGACAGAGTCAAGGTCACTAGCCAGTGACCACGTGGAACCAGGAAGGAACCAGGCGATGTCGTGAAGATTGCAGGTGAATGTGAAGCTTGTCGCTCTAGCCAGGAGGACCAGGAAGCGTCGAGGACGACCAGGACCAGGAGGCGAGCTGTCCCACGAAGGCTCTTGCTGTCGGCGGCGTCGAAGTTGGACTAGGACTCACCAAGCCTTGGCAAGCGGAACCCACGAAGAACGGAGGACTTGCTTCTGGTGCAGACCAGGAAGGTCTGGGGTGCTTCTTCTTTGCAGAGAAGTGGGAGCCAGTCTGGAGGAGCCAAACCAGCGCAGAAGATTTCAGGGTGCGTCGTCACAAAGGCCACTAGCCAGCGGGCAAGCAACCGGACAGACGCGGCAAGCAGGAAAATGCTGAAGGGCCCCACGCAGGACTCGTGGAGTGTGGGGGGCTGATCTTCGGTGCAGATGGTGCTTGGGGTTGGGGCTTCTCAATCCCCGGTGCACAACTTCGAGGGTACCTCAGAAGCTGCGCTTTAAGTCACTAGCCACTTTTTCCAGGTAGCCGGTCCCACGTCGCTCGTCGCCTCCACGGATCTCAGCTTTGCTGTGGATGTGGATCAGGGTCGGAGAAGTCTGGAAGTCAAGGCTCTGGTCAGGCTCTGCAGTCGGTTCCTCGTAGAACGTGAGCAAAGCAAAGGGTAGTCTCTTGATGGTGCCTGTTTGCACAGGGTAGCCACTCCTTGGCTACAAGGGAGATTCTTCAGTCTTCTTCTTTCGTCGAATGTCGAAGGTCCAGAGTTTCTGTTCAGTCTTGCAGGTTCAGGATAATCTAAAGTCTTGAGGCCCAACTCCCACTCTTATACTAATCTGGGGGGCTGGGATACCTGCTAGGTCATGCCTTATGGGTGCGACCTGGGAGGGGGTGGTTACACCCACTTCCCTTTGTCCAGTTTCGCGCCAGAGCTGGGGCTGGAGTGCCCCAGCGCCGGTTTGAACTGGACTATGCAAGGAACACCTTGTGTGCCCCAGGCATGTCTCATTCCTTTCAGCCCACCCTGCCCCAATACACTAAAGGCTGTCTGGGGAGGTGCTAGCACCTCCCCAAGCAGGAAACCTATTGTCCAGGCCTCCCTGGCTGGGATCACTCCCAGCTGCAGGAGGTCAGACTTGTGTCGTGGCAGCAGCATCCATTTTGTGCTTTGGTCAGAGGCTAACAGTTGAAGTATGATTTTAACATGTCTTTCCCTCTAGAAGGGGGAATAATATTCTCATGTCCAGAAATGGCATGGGGGTATTATTCCACAGTGTTAGACACCTTACACGACATGTTTCGATAAAGCCAAACCATAGTTACCATAACCGTCTAAGATTATAAGGCACTTTAAGAGTATATGGTAGGCTATATCATAGAACAGCTATAAGGACAAGGTTCCGAAAGCTGCAGACAGGCTCAGCTCATGCTAGAGCACCATCTCACATGTTACCAAGCACTCTGCCTCCAGGATTGTCAAGGCCTGCCATAGGAGTGACTGATAGGTACACATGTGTCTATATGTAAGTTAGGTATAGGAATACTACACCTAAGCAAGGAGTGATTACACGACCTTGCCCCAGCTGAGTGATCAGCCAGTTGTGTCAAAATGGAAGGCTAGGCCAGGGGTGGCATAATACATGCTGCAGCCCCTGGTAGGCCTAGGGTACACCTATGCCCTGGGTACCTAGGGTACACTGTACAGGGGCCAATAAGGTGATCCTATCCAAATGGGTTATGCACCTAAAGTACATAGTATTAATTTAGAGAGAGAACAGCAGGGCTGTGGGTCTGATTAGCAGGCCCACAGCCACATCTAAGTCGAAAACCAGTAAAGCAAAAGCAAAAAGTGGGGGTGAACATAGAAAGCAGACCCTACTCTCCTACAAGACCATTGGCACAAACAGCAGCGCGAAGATTAGAAGATAAAAGTGAGATTAGGGATGTAAACTTGGGGCCAAAGCCAAACCATTTAAGGGTGTAAAATAAGTATTGCCATTCAACTCTATCAAATGCTTTCTCTGTGTCTAGCGCTATAGCAGCAAGAGTGTTTTAAATGCGGAGCTTTAGATAAAATATTAAACAGTCTCGTATTATCATTAATAACTCGCCCTTTCACGAAACCGGACTGCTCCTTGCCTAATATAGTTGGTAAAATAGGGTCTAAGCGTAAGGCTAGTGCTTTAGAAAAAATCTTTGTAATCTATATTTACAAGTGATATGGGTCTATAATTTTTACAATATTTCAAATGTTTGCCTTCTTTGGGAATTAGACATATAGGAGTGTCTGAGAAAGAGCCCGCCAATTTCCCCAAAAAGTTAAAGAAGTTAATCCAAAAGGTGTAATTTAGGCAATAATAATTTAGAGAAATGGAGATAAAATTAGACCGTGAATCCATCTGGTCCAGGTGCCTTATCTTTTTTTAAGTGTTGGAGTGCTTGTTGTGTTAAATCTGTTTCTAAGGATGACAGGTCGGGAAAATTCTGCTGGGATTTTTGTATGGTTGATAGCATGTTGCTGGTAGGATTTGTTTCAGAAGTGTATAATGATTTATAAAATAGTGCGAATTCATTCAAAATTTCCGTGTCTTTGAATTTTAAGATAGTGATCATCAAAAATAGAATCAATATTCAGTTTATTGTGTTTGGTTTTCAAATAATTGGCTAAAATTTTACCTGCCTTATTTTTCCCACCATAATTTGCACTGGATTTCAGTAGATCTATTGAGGCATTATCAGTTGATTCCTTATTGAATTGTAATTTTGCTTTTATAGGTGCATCAAGAACATCTTTTGAGTTGGATGTATAAAAAGAATGCTCCAGTCTCTTATTATCGTGAAGTAGGGAGCATGAGCGCTTGCGAGCGATGTTACGCTTTTTTGCCACATAACTTCTAATAAAATCTCACGCGGAGGCCTTAAAAGCGTCCCAAATAGTTGAGAAAGGTAAAGAGTTGGTGTCGTTTATGAAAAATATTCATCAAAAAAGGTGAAAAATGAGGAAGAGAATGCTGGATCCAAAAGAAGGGAATTATTAAATCTCCATCTTCTGGGAGCATTAACTGTAGGTAAAATGTCTAAATAAATTGAAATAGGGGCATGATCTGATAATAATATAGGTCTTATTTCTGCATTCATAAGTGCTTGTGAAATATTGTGGGATACAAAAAAGTAATCGATACGTGTTTGAGAGTGGTGCATAGGAGAATAAAAAGTATGCTCTCTGGTGGTTGGGTTACACAGCCTCCAAGCTTGTAAAAGTTTGTGCTGTGTAATAGCATGGACAAAAGATTTATGTGGTCAGTTAGGAATGAATGAAACTTTAGAATTTGGATCTATAAAAGGATCAAAAATCTGATTGCAATCCCCTGCTAGTATAAATTTATTTTCCATGCAAGACGTATTCTGCTTGGCGATTGAAAACCAAAAAGAAGAGTCACCACTAGTAGGACCATAAACATTGAAAAAGGAGACTGGAATATCCTTCAACATCAGTTTAGCATTAAGCCATCAACCATCCGCATCAGATTCTTGTGATATAAATGTGAAATTAAGTGACTTACCACAAAACATCATGACTCCATTGCTTTTACCATCACCGTTGGAATAAAATGTTTCCCCCACCCAACCTCCTTTTAGTTTTGATGGATCCACAATACCTTCTTTTAGCACCGCTAATGCTGATTTTTTGATTAATATTGCGGAGCCTTTAGAAGTGTAGGGTTGGTTTGTGCATATGCAGTGTTAAATCCACCTATGCTGCTTTGTAATTAGCTCCCATTCTTCCTTCAATAGGTGAGATTCTTGTATAAGAAAGACCTTACACTCGGACAATCTTAAAAGTTCCAATATCTTGTTTCTCCTTCTGAGTAACCTCAATCCGTTTACTTTCCACATCATTATTTCTAAATCAAATTTCCTCATCTTCGACATCACTCTATATTAAATTTTTAAGTGTTTTGTTTAGGATAGAGATAAACTAAATGATTTTTGGGAGTTTGCAACTTCAAATGAGGAAATGTTTTTTTTTGTTCCCATATGCTCCCCACCCTGTGCAAGTTAAAAATAAACATTTCCAATTTATAGGTGGGCTCCATCCCCCCACCCCATTGGGAAACCTCCCTTTCAACTACTAGAGGAATTCCTCTAATTTTCAGGCTCAGTCTCTGCTCAAGACATACAAGTATTTATTATATTTCGCTGAGGAGCTCTTAATTCGATTTATAAAGGCATTTGCTTCTTCGGGATCTTTAAAAATGTACATCTTGTTATCCCACATAACCTTCAGAGATGCTGGGAACCGTAAAGACGCTGTAGCACCAATGGTTTTCAGTTCCTGCATTGATTTCCCCAGCTCCCATTGTTTTCCCTGGGTAAAGTGGGATATATCCGATCTAATTCGAAGGGACCAATCAGATCTCTTGTATTCTCCTGCTTTTAGTCCTCCTGTTAAGACCTTCTCCTTTAAGGTATATGATTTAAAATTAACCAGGATCTTTCTGGGGGTTTTCTTCCCGTTTTTTTTAAAGTAAGGGTCTCTATGGACTCTTTGTATGTCTTCCTCCAAGATATTTTTATCTAAATCGGGGTGAATATCGCATAAAATATTGATAACAAATGATTTTATATCGCTACCTTCTACATCTTCCGGGACATTTAAGAGGCGAATGTTGTTCCTTCTTGCGGCGTTTTATAAAACTTCTAGTTTTTCTTTTAGAACTCTATCTTCTCCTCTTAATGCTTGTATCTCATAAGTGTTTTTCTCAACTTGTTTCGTTAGATTTTCCTCTGCTCCCTCCACAGCTCCCACCCTATCAGAGATTGCTTTCAATTTAATTTCAAAATTCTCATACTGCTTGTATTTTTAATTGATTGTTTTCTGAAACCGCAAATTTTTCTCTGATTTCCGTGAGTAAAGTTGTTAGTAGATCTTCTGTAAGGGAGGGCACCCCTCTAACATTTACTGCATCTGTACCATTTATAGAGTTTAAATCGTCCGGGGGGGGATTCTCTCCTCTCCCCCAAGATTAAGGTGGTCCTGTTTGGGCGACATGGAAGGCGGCACTTCTACAGTAGCACTATTCTCCAGCTCTAAAAGCTCATACCTGTTTTCAAGTACCAATGGCTCCATTCTTTCCTTATTATTTTTATTATTTTTTGGGGGGATCTGTACGGTGCAGCTTTCAGTTGTAAGTAATGCAGCTTCTCCTTTTTTAAAGCTATATCAGTCTCTGGTTGATCAATTTTACCCCCGACAACGAGTTGCGCAGTCTGAGCTTTAAAAAAGGATCTTAGTGAGGGGGTAACTCTAATTGTTTTTGCTTTTGCCCGGATTTTTCCTTTCTTTCTTGTCAGCCGTGATGGTATTTGGGGCTTTTACTTTCTTGGTAGCGCTATCTATTTTGGCGCTTTGCTTTTTACCTATTGTAGCCGTGGTCATGGGAGCTATGGGTTCTAATTCAGGGGAAGCTCTCCTCCTCCCCCAAATCTCTCTACTTCTGAGGGTATACCTGTTAGGTTTACTTTTGTTGTTATCTAGCTGTGGGCTCTGATTTACTTGAACCCCTGTTTCCCTTTCAAAATGGAGTTTGGGCCCCCAGTCTCCCCCCCCCCCCCCCCCCCCCCCCTCTTCTCCTTACCGGAGACATTGAAGTTCGCCATATATTGGATTCAGCCCCCTTCTGTCCTTTTTTGCCCCCCGGCGTTTGTGATCGAGTCCAGTATTGCTCCCCTGATGCAAGAGGCTAGTGTGCTCTATAAACAGCCTCGCCAATCTAAGCCCAACTCTCGCTGTGACCCTTCTCCTCACCGAGAGTTTGGCGGCGGCTTCATACCATCGCCCTCCATGAGCCTCCAGCTCCCCCCCCCCCCCACCGCCACTGCCTAATATCAGGCGCTAAGCGCCATACATTAGAGCCGAAGGAAAGAAAAAACGCCACCTAACTGCGTCGAGGCATTTTCTCTGCCGCCTCCAAGACGCCCTCACTCCTGTGCGCCGTAGTGCTGCAACTCCCAATCCAAACGACTTCACCCGCTCATCGAGCCCCTAAAGATTACTAAAGTGGAGAAAGATGCTCATTTTGAATAATACTTCGCTACCTTCCCGTTTTTTAGTCGTTCTAGCCTCCTTCAGCGATTTTGCATGTTGCCGAGAGACGCGAGCCTGCGACTGCCTCTAACCAGCTGCCGCCATTTTCCCCTGTGACTCCGCCCCTATACCACCGTGCTAGAGCTGAGTCTTCTGCAGGAATATTATATCTGCATTTAATTTAGCTAAATGAGTCAGAACTGTCTTTTTATGGGGGAATTCAGCCCTCTAACATGCCATGATACTAATTTTAACGGCATAATGGATAAGGAGTAAAAATATAAACGAGGAAAATAAACAATTGCATTTCAATTCAACGAAAGAGTCAAAAAATATAAGCGGAAATAAAGATCATGAACCTAGTTACCAGGACCCAAGTGGGAAAGAGAAGATTAACAGAAAATAGTGAAAGGAGATAACGCATTTTAGGAGGAAAAGCAGGAAAACAGGAGGATGCATAGCTGGAGCTGTGATTCAGAGGTAAAAGATTAGAAAGCGATTGTGAGATGAGAGGAATAAATAACGCTGAAAACTGAAAATTGACCACCGCTCAATGAAGAACGGATGAAACAGTAAAGGTAACAGAGTAAGATACACAAGGATTAAGAAAATTAGCAACACTCAAAAGGAGAGTAAGGAAGATATATAGAAGGGAGAGAGAGAAGATTAGGAACATAAGGATGGGAATATAGGAGGATAACATACCACATAAGGAAAGACCAGGTAGATACGGGGAGGGGGTGGAACCACATGGAATGGATGGCACATCCAGAGGTCAGCGAAACGGAAGACATGAGACGGGGATAGGGAATCTGTGGAGACGAAGCAGAACAAACATTAGAATAATTTGTTAGAGCGAACACTAACAGTAATACTTAAGAATGACAAACACATTTTCAAAAAGTAAGACCAGGGAAAGGCAACATAAAGTGTACCAAGAACAGGGAAAACAGCATTTGAACTACCAAACAGTATAGTGAGGAGAACGAGAACTCAATCAGCATGCTCAGTAAAAAACAATGTCCAGCATTAAAAGAGGAGGCAAGACCAGAGAGAGTCCTTTTCATTTGGTTTGCACGAATTGATGAAGCTTTGTAAACGCAGAGGATCCTCATATGTGGTTGTTCTATTATTGTGTGTGACTTTAAAGAGGCAAGGATGAAAAAGACCCTATCTGGCTCCTATGGAGCGTAAATTAGCTCGCATATTCAAAAAAGCCTTGCGCCGGTTAGCAGTAGCTTTAGCATAGTCTTGTGCAAAATATAAAGAATAGCCTGACCATGTGATTTTTGGAGAAGCTCTGACCGCTGAAAGAACCTTCAACAAATCCGTGTATTCTAAGAAGTAGAAGATACTCCTCTGGGCCTTGATTAGGACGAAGCATGTGATGGAAGACAACCTAACCGATGCGCTCGTTGAATGTTGAGTACCGTTCCCTCTGTCATCTGGAGCAATTTAGGGAGGAATGATTTGAAAAAAGTAAGAGTGTCCCTCCAAGTCCTTCTCCCAGGCCATAAATGTGTGATTGTTTCGTCTGCTGCGGTTTTCCAAGTCCTCGACTTGTTTCTGAAGCGTAGAGACTTGAGAATGAAGATGAGACAGTGACACAAGTTTCTTTAAAGGAGGAAACATTTTGTTCAACTGACGAGACCCTTGCTTCAAGTTGAGACCAGTTGTCTGTTAAGACTTGTAGTTTAGTGTTAGTCTCTTCCATGAGTGGTCGAAGAGCTCTAATTTCCCCCAGTAATAGCTCCATTGACACTGGTGATGCTGATTTAGGCGGTGATGGAGGATCCTTTTTTAATCGTTTAGTGTTGGATTTCCCTAGAGCTGTAGACGAGATCTCCATTGTTATATCCAAACTTTGAGAAGATGAAGCTAGAGTCTTCTAATTTGGAGAACTCAGAGAAAATGTTCGAATTCTTTATAAAAATGGGCTTTGGTTTAGAAAGTTATGGATGGGGTATCTTTGTTCTTCCCATAAACCACATTTAGCGTACTCCGTACTAGTGCAAGCGTACTGGGAGCCAGGCACAATGAAGTAAGAATTATGTAAAAGGAAGTGGGATCGTGAGCAGAAAATTCAGTGCACTGAGCATAGGAGTACACCGTCGAAATAGAGCAAGGGAGACTCTTCGTGAAGATAACAATCTTCAGTCAGACTCCAAGCCCTCTTCAAAGCAGTGGTATGATAGATTTAAAAGTACACAAGCTAGAGAGCCAATGAGGACTCCAAGAAGAGTGTACTACAGCTTGCGTCACCAGTGTTTGAGCAAAAATCAATTGATTAACGGGATGCAGCAGAAAGTGATAGCATTTATCTTGCAAAATAGCAATGTCCTCTGTTAAACATGCTGGGAATAGAAGGGAACAATTGTGCTAGAAGAAGGGAGTACTGTACCATGAAGGCATGCTGTGAAAAGTGAATATGAGCATAGAATGGCTGCTGCACAAGTTACAATGAAAAGGCTTAAGCAAGGTCCAAAGTGAAAGATGCAGCTCTAAAAGTCACAGTTCCCACACCAAAAACCACTAATTGTCATTTCTGACGTACTGTCAATGAATTAAGTGGCTGTATGAAACAAGGGCAACATTCCAGCACCGTTGTGAGGAGACGCGCAATAAATTCAAAATGGCGGCCACGGAGAAAACGGAGCCGCGAAAGAACTCACTGCGGTGAAATAAGCATCTAGTTGCCAAAATAAAGGTTCGCAAGGGTCTCAGAGCGTGCTCCAAGTCTTCATGTGACCATACGCGTCCCCAACCGAGCGACAAATTGCCTCGGAGCGCTGAGTCTTCCAGGCGACCTGCGGAGCTTCACCCGTGCGCCGTCACTCACCTAGGGTGCCAAGCCACGCCCCAGCACCATATACTCTTAATGGCAGCACTGCACTTACAATGCCCAGGAAGGGACCTGGGTACTGTAGGGGTACAGGGCTCATGCACCTGTACCCACACCACTGGCATAGTGCACCTAGCTAGAGGGGTGACTGAGGTATGCCAGGGCAGTAGTTTGTGGGCATGGCACACATCCCTGTGTGCCATCTTGACTGTTTTGTTCTGCACCAAGACACTCAGCCTGCAATGCAGTGTGTGTGTGTCAGGGTAGAGGGCCTCTAAGGGTGGCACAATGAGTGCTGCAGCCCTTAGGGGCCTTCTCTGGTCACAGTGCCCTGGGTACCTATGGTACCATTTACCAGGGGCTGACATGTGGCCAGAGATGCCAATTGGGTTTAGGCGTCAATGCAGTTTTAGGGAAGGAACACAGGCCCTGGGTGTAGGAAGGTGGATATCTGACTATGGTTACCCCCAACTTTTTGCCTAGTGTCTAGCTGGTTTTTCGACTTAGTTGGCCTGAGATCCTGCCATTCAGGGTCTCAGGCTGTCTGCTCTCTCTGTAAAATGGACTCCATGTACCCTAGGTACATAACCAATTGGTAAGGATCACCTTATTGGACCCTGTACAGTGTACCCTAGGTACCCAGGGCATAGGTGTACCCTAGGCCTCCCAGGGGCTGCAGCATGTATTATGCCACCCCTGGTCTGGCCTTCCAATCAGACACAACTGGCTGATCACTCAGCTGGGGCAAGGTCGTGTAATCACCCCTTGCTTAGGTGTAGTATTCCTATACCTACCTTATATATAGACACATGTGTACCTATCAGTCACTCCTATGGCAGGCCTTGACAATCCTGGAGGCAGAGTGCTTGGTAACATGTGAGATGGTGCTCTAGCATGAGCTGAGCCTGTCTGCAGCTTTCGGAACCATGTCCTTATAGCTGTTCTATGATATAGCCTACCATATACTCTTAAAGTGCCTTATAATCTTAAACGGTTATGGTAACTATGGTTTGGCTTTATCAAAACATGTCGTGTAAGGTGTCTAACACTTTGGAATAATACCCCCATACCATTTCTGGTGATGGGGATATTATTCCTCCCTTCTAGAGGGAGAGACATGTTAAAATCCTACTTTGCTGTTTATCTCTAACCAAAGCCTCAGCATCACAAAATGGATGCTGCTGCCACAGACACAAGTCTGACCTCCTGCTGCTGGGAGTGATCCCAGCCAGGGAGGCCTGGACAATAGGTTTCCTGCTTGGGGAGGTGCTAGCACCTCCCCAGACAGCCTTTAGTGTATTGGGGCAGGGTGGGCTGAAAGGAATGAGAAATGCCTGGGGCACACAAGGTGTTCCTTGCATAGTCCAGTTCAAACCGGCGCTGGGGCACTCCAGCCCCAGCTCTGGCGCGAAACTGGACAAAGGGAAGTGGGTGTAACCACCCCCTCCCAGGTCCCACCCATAAGGCGTGACCTAGCAGGTATCCCAGCCCCCCAGATTAGTATAAGAGTGGGAGTTGGGCCTCAAGACTTGAGATTATCCTGAACCTGCAAAACTGAACAGAAACTCTGGACCTTCGACATTCGACGAAAGAAGAAGACTGAAGAATCTCCCTTGTAGCCAAGGAGTGGCTACCCTGTGCAAACAGGCACCATCAAGAGACTACCCTTTGCTTTGTGAAACGTTCGACGAGGAACCGACTGCAGAGCCCGACCAGAGCCTTGATTTCCAGACTTCTCCGACCCTCATCCACATCTGCAGCAGAGCTGAGATCCGTGGAGGCGACGAGCGACGTGGGACCGGCTACCTGGGAAAAGTGGCTAGTAACTTACAGCGCAGCTTCTGAGGTACCCTCGAAGTTGTGCACCGGGGATTGAGAAGCCCCAACCCCAAGCACCATCTGCACCGAAGACCAGCCCCCCACACTCCACGAGTCCTGCGTGGGGCCCTTCAGCATTTTCCTGCTTGCCGCGTCTGTCCGGTTGCTTGCCCGCTGGCTAGTGGCCTTTGTGACGACGCTCCCTGAAATCTTCTGCGCTGGTTTGGCTCCTCCAGACTGGCTCCCGCTTCTCTGCAAAGAGGAAGCACCCCAGACCCTCCTGGTCTGCACCAGAAGCAAGTCCTTTGTTCTTCGTGGGTTCCGCTTGCCACGGCTTGGTGAGTCCTAGTCCAACTTCGACGCCGCCGACAGCAAGAGCCTTCGTGGGACAGCTCGCCTCCTGGTCCTGGTCGTCCTCGACGCTTCCTGGTCCTCCTGGCTGCAGCGACAAGCTTCACCTTCACCTGCAACTCTTCACGACATCGCCTGGTTCCTTCCTGGTTCCACGTGGGCACTGGCTAGTGACCTTGACTCTGTCCCCTCTGCTTGCAGGTTTCTTCTCTTCTTGATCCCAGCCTTGGGATCCACCGGACACTCTCTCCTGACTGCCTGTCAGCATCTTTCTTCAGGCATCCATAGGAGTCGACGACGAAAACGACGCATCTTCACCCCTATGCACCCGCAGCCTGTGGGCTAGGTAACTTGGGTACTCCGGTGCTCATCAGGATAGTGACTATCCTAGTGTCTAGTTTTCAAGTCTCAACTTCCTAGCTACTCCGGAAGTGTCCTAAATCTTATCTATTTCTAAACTGTAACATTGCTATTGACTTTTACGCATTACGCGTGAGTGTTTCCACTCTGCACACGAATCCCGTGGGCCTCCCACTTCCTAACTAACGCTAGTGTAGTGTAGCCCCAGCGATTCCCTAGGCCTAGGCCTATTCTATTTCCGTGACAGTGGTTCTTATACCACTTATTTAGTATATGGTTTGCGTGGCCCCTAGGGCCTAACTGTATTACTTACCTGTGTGACTTACTGTATGCATTAATAAGACTGTGTTGTACTTACCTCTAAACTCATAAAGAGTGCTGAGGGTTTGCTTAGAATAAATACTTTATTTTATATATATATCTGTTGTGGTGTCCTTTCATTTGGTATTCAAGGGATTATATATGGTATCACAGCTGGCTTCACATGCCATTCAGAGTTTAGCCTAAGACTGCTCTTGTCCATGCTACCACTAGGATAGCTGGTCTATAAGGTTGACTTTACAACCAATCACCATAAGGGTATTTGGACTGATATAAGGTGTACACTAGAACTAGTGACATCATACATCAGGCCAACTTCTCACAAGGATTCATCATCACCTCCCTCACTGGCCACCATCTCTTTGGACAGGTGGGTTTTGCAAGTAGTCCGAAGGGGCTACTCCCTCCACTTCGAGACTACCCCTCCATCCATGCCACCTCAGCACCATCGCATGACGGAGGATCATCTGGCCCTTCCTCTCTGGGCCAAGGGAGCCATCAAATGAGTTCCTGTCCCAGAAGTAGGTTGTGGTATTCGGGCTATGATTCTGATCTTTCAGCCTCTATCCCGGGTTTCGGTCAGGATGACTCAGGCTACTGGGCCTGATAGCCTCCTGCAACCTGCTGGTGGACCATGCCAGATGGCATATGCGGGCTCAGCAGTGGGACCTGAAGTTCCAGTGGGCTCAACATCAGAGGATCTTGTCCGATAACGTCCAGATCTCGGAGGGCACTGCACACCATTTGCAGTGGTGGCTAGCGAACCAGGATTGGGTCGACGGCAGATCCCTCTCCCATCCCCAACCAGAGTTCACAGTGGTGACCGATGCATCACTTCTGGGATGGGGCGGTCACATGAGCGAGGTGGAGATCAGAGGCCTCTGGTCTCAGGCGGAGTCCGGGCTCCACATCAACCTTCTGGAGCTTCGTGTGATCCGTCTTGCACTAAAAGCATTACTTCCCTCTGTCCGGGGAAGAGTAGTGCAGGTGTTCACGGACAGCACCACCGCCATGTGGTACTGCAACAAACTGGGCGGAGTAGAGTTGTAGACCCTAGGTCAAGATGCTCTCCGTCTCTGGACATGGCTGGAACAACAGGGCATATCCCTGGTGGTTCAACACTTGGCAGGTTCCCTGAACGCCAGGGCGGATGAACTCAGCCGCAGGAGCCTGACGGATCACGAATGGCGTCTTCACACAGAGGTGGTGCAAGGTCTCTGGTTAGATCTATTCGCCACCGAAGAGCACGCGCAATGTCAGCAGTTCTGAGTGATAGAATTTCCAAGGCGGCACTCGCTAGGTGACGCTCTTTGTCGTGAGTGGAGTTGCGGTCTTCTATATGCTTTTTCACCTATACCACTTCTGCCCAGAGTGCTGAAGAAGATCAAGCGCGACCAGGCCCAAGTCATCCTTGTGGCTCCGTATTGAACACAAAGAGTCTGGTATCCAAAGCTGTTACACATGGCCATCGATCCTCCGATCCGATGCTTCTTCGGGAGGAGCTTGTCTCACCAACAGGGGACGGTCCTCCACCCGAACCTGTCCAGCCTCCTCCTCCTTGCGTGTAGATTGAGCAGCGACAGTTGACAGCCTTTAACCTTCCTCCCAAAGTCTGTGATGTTATCTTGACAGCCAGGTGTCCCTCCACTAAGACGGTGTACGCCTGCAAATGGAACAAATTTGTGGCATGGTGCACAGCAAAGAATGTGGATCCCCTTTCTGCCTCCTTTTTCCAAGGTTCTCTTGTTCCTCCTTTCTTTGGCCCAACAGGGCTCTGCTCTGGGCACTCTTAAGGGCTCTCTCAGCCATTTCAACCTTTCTTAGGCTTCCTGATCAGCCTGCTCTTTTCAAGTCCCCTGTTGTAAATCGCTTCCTTAAGGGCATTACTCCTCTTTTACCTGCTGTTCCCTTCGTAATCCCTCAGTGGGACCTGAACTTGGGTCTTACCTACCTTATGTGCTCTCCCTTTGAGCCGCTTCATAACTGTCCTCTCAGACTTCTTACTTTAAAGTCTGCCTTTCTGGTTGCCATCACGTCTGCTCGCAGAGTAAGTGAGCTCCAAGCTCTTTCTTCCAAGCCTCTTTTTCTGGCTGTTCATCCGGACAATGTCGTCCTCAGAACCAGACCTTCCTTACTTCCCAATGTGGTTACTTTTTTCCACATTGGTCAAACCATCACTTTGCCCACCTTCTTTCCGTCTCCGCATCCTTCTAAGGAGGAAGAGAGACTCCATCGCCTGGATCCAAAACATGCACTTTACTTTTATTTAGATCGCACCAAACAATTCCGGGTGGACGACCAGCTCTTTGTTGGTTATGTGGGCGCAAAGAAAGGTCGGGCCTTTAACAAACGGACCATCTCTAGGTGGGTCGTTTTGTGCATTAAAGCTTGCTATTCTTTGGCGAAGGAGGAGCCTCCAGTGGGACAGCTCGCCCTGGTGGAATTCCACCAGCGCGATGCCAGCTACCACTGCTTTGGGGCGGGGAGTTCCCCCCTCAATGACATCTGTCAGGCAGCTACGTGGGCATCTCTGCACACGTTCACAAAATACTACTGCTAGGGGAGCCAAGTCCGGAGCAACTGCTTCTTTGGCCGGAATGTTCTCCAGGACTTTCTGGTGTGAACTTGGTTCGCAGACCCACCTCCGGCGTTGGTATTGCTGGGGTATCTATTCTAAGGTAAGTAATATATAACGGTCTCTTTCAAATGAACAAGTTACTTACCTTTGGTAACGATATATCTGTAAGAGACATAGATTTGTTATAGAGTCCTTACCGCCCCACCCATTCTCCCTGTTCTGCGAACTGATTTCTAGAGTTAAGGACTTCCTTTCAGGTCCCTATTTTTGTGCACCAGTGGGCGGTGTTTTGCATGGCTCTGCGCTTCTGACGTGGAAGGTCGTGTCAAAAAACTGACGGCGCGCGAGAGAGGCGTCTAAGTAGCTTCTGCGATGTCATCCCGGCGACCACGACGCCAACGACTAAGGCGGAGCCGACCAACGTCACCTTTCGACGCGCAGAGGTACTGCTGATGAAAAATTCGACTTATCCTGTCTGACGCCTGGGGGTAATTCTAAGGTAAGGAATCTATAACTAATCTGTCTCATACAGATATATCGTTACCGAAGGTAAGTAACTTGTTCGACAAAATGTGAGCCCTAAACAAAGTGTTCTCTTATCGAGGAGAGTGAGCGGGCTTAAAGGTTTATGATTTTATTTACCGTTTCATTATCATTTCTTCTTGGTGCTGCCAGTTTTGTTTCCTACAGGCTCCCTTCCTTATCCCTTTCTGGTTCTTTTGTTTTTGTCGTCTTCTCCTTTGTTCACTCCGCCCCTGCCTCTTCCTCTTCCTCTGCCTCGTTGTCCTCTTCCCCTTGCTGGGGTACTCGTTTAAAAAAGTCACCGGTTTAGGAATGATGTCGATTTCTGATGACCTACTCACTGAATTGACTGAAGTGTCAGTATTAGAATCATTGTGCACAGTAGGGAGAGGATCTAGCCTAACATCTGGAGACATCCTAGTTTTAGGTTCAGCTGGTTGTAAGTTGTAGATGTGGTCATATTTGTGGCTGTATGTAAGAATACTCTCACTTTTGTAGTCTGCACAGTCCCGATGCAACTTTCTTTGTTTGCGCAGTTTGATGTCCTTCTCCTTGTTGCTGTATTCTTCCTTTGAGGTCATCTTAGATTTTTCTGATGGCGCCCTGGTGACTGTTTTGTTTGAATTCTTCAATGGTAGCGATTTCCCACAAAATTGTCTCCCTGTCTTCCCACACATATTTAACAAGAATAAGCATGTTCTTCGAACTCGTAGCCGAGTTTTCTCATCATTCTGCCAACATATGAGGGTTCGGTGACTCGTAAGATGGTGTGGTATTTACCCTAAGCCCACATGGTACCATTTTCTTATCTACGTGGTCTAGGAGAGAGATTGCTTCCCACCATTTGGATGTCTCTGGTTTTTTTAGTTTCTCAAAGCGCTAAATTTCATGTTAAGCGACGTGTCCTGATTTTGGACCATCACCCTGCTTTTTCCTTTGCCTGGTGCACGCGCAAATAGCAGTGGCGCGGCAACCCATTGTTCTAAATCTTCCTCCATGAAATAATAGTAACACTAGGTTTGAAAAAGAGTTTCAGTGAATGAGTTAAGCAATTGTGGAAGAGCGTTATTTGCTCCCTCACACCTGCACTGATGACACCACACTCCCATTCCCTTATTGGGAAGTTCCTGATGCCGTTGACACAGTAAACTACATATGTTGCAGGCAACGAGTCTTTGTGAAAGATAGAGCACTGGCCAGTCACGATATATAGGCACTGAGATCCAACGAACTGGGTCCACCTCAGCTGGTGTAATGTCAAGTGGACTGGTATGATCAAACAGTGGTTGATTTTGTAGGCGAAATGCTATGTAATCCCAAGGTATCAAAGTACTCCTGTGTATCCCGGCTCCCAATGATACGACCGCCAGCCAGAGACATAGACCCTCTCCCCAGTGGCACCACACTGAATGGGGACCCCCACGCGCCAGAGGACACACATGAGCCTCCCCTTGCCACTCCCACAAAGGCAGCGCTTACCTCTGGGATGCGGTCACACGGATCCGTTGTTGTTCTTGTAGTAATCTTCTTGTCAGATCCTTGTCTAGGAAAAACAGCGGCCGGCCACGGATCCCTCATAATGCTTACAATCCACACAAAGTTCCTTCCGGGAGCCCGGCCTGTAGTCAGGTGATGCGCACACCTTCTGACTATGAGCTGGGATCCCGGAAGGAAGGAAGGAAGTGTATGTTTTTGTATGTTTGGGTGTGTGGGGGTGTGTTTGTTTGTTGGGGGTGCGTGTTTGTGTGTTGGGGGTGCGTGTTTGTGTGTTGGGGGTGCGTGTTTGTGTGTTGGGGGTGCGTGTTTGTGTGTTGGGGGTCCGTGTTTGTGTGTGGGGGGGTGCGTGTTTGTGTGTGGGGGGTGCATGTTTGTGTGTGGGGGGGTGCGTTTGTGTGTGGGGGTTGTGTGTGTGGGGGTGTGTGGGGTGTGTGTGTGTGAGTGTTAGATATTTCACATTTGTCCCTGCTTTGCCCAGTCGTGGGAAAAAGCTCCACTTGTGCTAGGACTTGTGAAGACAGAAGTGACACCAAGGGCACGGTTGATAGCCTCCTGTTAAGCACCAGGACTACAAAAGCGAAGGAAGCCTGCACCCTCGAGAACCCAGAGTCCTAGGAATACCTCCTTCTACTGACTGCCAAACTGCAGAGTCCTGACCGACCTAAATGAGGTGTCCCCAAGATAGTGAAACCAGTGGCTGAAGTCACATTGGACCTTTGTCCTGCTACAAGAAAGATTTACCTGTAACCAATCGTTGTTACCCGAGACTAGTTTACCTGCGTTGATTGGACCAGCACTGGATTCCACTGGTGCATCATGGGAGATAGAGTCCTAAGGTCGAAGAAGAGCTCTGCTTTTGTTTCTTACTTATTGACTGTTTTGGTACACTTGCTCCTTTGGTTAAGCCGGACTGCTCTGTGCCACAGCTTCCCAGTATTGCATGTGGGGTTTTATTACAGAACCTAACTGGACCTGATAAAGATCATGACAATTTCTAACAACCGTATCACATAATAGTCCACTTTCCAACACTACCTCATTGGCAGTTGCTAAAGTATGCAACTGTATGCACTGGAGTACCAGTATCTCTTCTACCACCTGTAGTAAGCTGGGTCTGTATATATTATACCAAAATGAGGTATAGTGTGCACAGAGTCCAGTTGAACCCCAAAGGTAGGCAGAGGTAAAAGTAGATGGCACCTTACTCTCCATTTGTGGTAGTCTGGGCGAACCGTAAGCCTTTATCAGAGCGTAGTGTTAAGCATTTGTTGTACACACTCTGGCACCAAATGATGTGTCATACTCAAAGACTGAACCCAGACCAATTTGTTTGTATAAAATATTATTTAGTTATTTCTTTTCTAGAGCCAAGCAAGCCTGGTACAGGCAAGTGTAAATGGTACTTTTTAAAGCAGGTTGAACAATACAAACAAGCTGAATGAAAATGACTTTGTTACAGGTTTTAAATGCTTTTAATACAGTGGAAATTGTTAATTACTTTTGATTACTTAACAGGTTACTTTATTGATTACCTTTTCTACTCCGTGTGATATGCCTAGATATCACACTGGGACATACCCTAGAGAAAAGGTAAGTAAGCCATTTTTAGTTATTTGCAGTTTTTCAGGTTCTCATACAAACCAACTCCACTTCGAACAATTTTCAGGAAAAGCAGGCAGTGCAAAGCTATGGAAGGAAGTTGAGGTATCGGTTTACAGGTAAGTAGATATTTGTAGGAGTTGGTATTCTGGGGTTAGAACCAGGGTTCCCCCAGGGTCAGGGATGCCCTCTCAAAGCACCCTCAGCGGCACTAGGGTGGCTGGGTGCGGAGGCCCAATGTTAACCAATGGGGATAGGGGGCCTTCGGTTGGTGGCTGCTCAGGAGCAGGGCACAAGCCTGTGAGAGCAAAGCTCCTGGTGTTAGGCTCAAGGCAAAGGGGATCTAAGTTAGCATCCCAAAGCACACCCGCAGGGGCGGCTGGGTACAGGGTGCTGTTTTGGTGTCGGTGCCCTGTTTTCAATGGGGATTGTGTGCATTTTTCATTTAATGTGTTCAGAAGTTTGATACCAAACTTCCCAATTTTCATTAAAGCCATTCTGGTATTGTGGAGTTCTTAATGACAAACTACAAGCACCATATACTCTTAATGGCATAACTGCACTTACAATGTCTAAGAATTGGCTTAGACACTGTATGGGTACGGGGCACATGTACCCTCACCACTGGTATTGTCCTCCCACCTAGAGGGGTGGCTGACTATGCCAGGGCAGTGTGTTGTAGGCATGGCAAACAGGGAGGTGTGCCATGTCGACTCTTCACTTTGTTCTGCGCCAAACCGCGCAGCCTGCAATGGCAGTGTGTGCGTGAAGGTACAGGGTCTCTAATGGTGGCACAATAAGTGCTGCAGCCCTTGGAGGCCTTCACTGGCCACAGGGCCCTTGGTACCCGTGGTACCATTTACAAGGGACTGACCCATGGCTAAAGAGTGCCAATTGGGTTTTCTTAGTGCAGTTTTAGGGAAAGAACATAGGCCCTGGGCACCTGTTTGGCAGGAACCCATGGCACACTCAGTCATAAGTACATCAGCCGTTTAGTGAAAAGTGGGGGCAGCCATGCAGAAAGAGGGCACTTTCTTAAACCACCTGTCACTCAAACCTCCATTTTTAGAGAGGTTATCAAATGCTTGGGATCTTTACTGACACGACTCAAAAGCATTCCAAGTAGGATAACATTGCATTCCCAGTAGGATAACATTGGCCATGGTGCTCAATGTTAATAAAAAATTTCTAGCTATTCCTAGGAGGGTGCTGACACATTTTGGGATCGGCCACAGGATACCTGGCACTTTTTAGTCTTTACGGCTCACAATTTGTGCGCTGCCTATTTGCATGTTTTTAGTGGTTTTTCTTTTGTTACGAACTGGACATTCAAGCATTTACCTTTTACATTGCATTCCGAGTTTCTAAGACCCTTTGCCTTGCTCCTCTGACAACGAAGCGCTGAATGTGCATACTTATGCAGTTTAGTTGGAATGTGTAGGAGAGTAGGGTCTGCTTTCTATGTTCACCCCCACTTTTTGCTTTTGCTTTACTGGTTTACGACTTAGATGTGGCTGTGGGCCTGCTAATCAGACCCACAGCCCTGCTGTTCTCTCTCTAAATTACTACTATGTACTTTAGGTGCATAACCCATTTGGATAGGATCACCTTATTGGCCCCTGTACAGTGTACCCTAGGTACCCAGGGCATAGGTGTACCCTAGGCCTACCAGGGGCTGCAGCATGTATTGTGCCACCCCTGGCCTGGCCTTCCATTTTGACACAACTGGCTGATCACTCAGCTGGGGCAAGGTCGTGTAATCACCCCTTGCTTAGGTGTAGTATTCCTATACCTAACTTACATATAGACACATGTGTACCTATCAGTCACTCCTATGGCAGGCCTTGACAATCCTGGAGGCAGAGTGCTTGGTACCATGTGAGATGGTGCTCTAGCATGAGCTGAGCCTGTCTGCAGCTTTCGGAACCATGTCCTTATAGCTGTTCTATGATATAGCCTACCATATACTCTTAAAGTGCCTTATAATCTTAGACGGTTATGGTAACTATGGTTTGGCTTTATCAAAGCATGTCGTGTAAGGTGTCTAACACTCGGGAATAATACCCCCATGCCATTTCTGGACATGAGAATATTATTCCCCCCTTCTAGAGGGAAAGACATGTTAAAATCATACTTCAACTGTTAGCCTCTGACCAAAGCCTCAGCATCACAAAATGGATGCTGCTGCCACGACACAAGTCTGACCTCCTGCTGCTGGGAGGGATCCCAGCCAGGGAGGCCTGGACAATAGGTTTCCTGCTTGGGGAGGTGCTAGCACCTCCCCAGACAGCCTTTAGTGTATTGGGGCAGGGTGGGCTGAAAGGAATGAGACATGCCTGGGGCACACAAGGTGTTCCTTGCATAGTCCAGTTCAAACCGGCGCTGGGGCACTCCAGCCCCAGCTCTGGCGCGAAACTGGACAAAGGGAAGTGGGTGTAACCACCCCCTCCCAGGTCCCACCCATAAGGCGTGACCTAGCAGGTATCCCAGCCCCCCAGATTAGTATAAGAGTGGGAGTTGGGCCTCAAGACTTTAGATTATCCTGAACCTGCAAAACTGAACAGAAACTCTGGACCTTCGACATTCGACGAAAGAAGAAGACTGAAGAATCTCCCTTGTAGCCAAGGAGTGGCTACCCTGTGCAAACAGGCACCATCAAGTGACTACCCTTTGCTTTGTGAAACGTTCGACGAGGAACCGACTGCAGAGCCCGACCAGAGCCTTGATTTCCAGACTTCTCCGACCCTCATCCACATCTGCAGCAGAGCTGAGATCCGTGGAGGCGACGAGCGACGTGGGACCGGCTACCTGGGAAAAGTGGCTAGTAACTTACAGCGCAGCTTCTGAGGTACCCTCGAAGTTGTGCACCGGGGATTGAGAAGCCCCAACCCCAAGCACCATCTGCACCGAAGACCAGCCCCCCACACTCCACGAGTCCTGCGTGGGGCCCTTCAGCATTTTCCTGCTTGCCGCGTCTGTCCGGTTGCTTGCCCGCTGGCTAGTGGCCTTTGTGACGACGCTCCCTAAAATCTTCTGCGCTGGTTTGGCTCCTCCAGACTGGCTCCCGCTTCTCTGCAAAGAAGAAGCACCCCAGACCTTCCTGGTCTGCACCAGAAGCAAGTCCCTTGTTCTTCGTGGGTTCCGCTTGCCAAGGCTTGGTGAGTCCTAGTCCAACTTCGACGCCGCCGACAGCAAGAGCCTTCGTGGGACAGCTCGCCTCCTGGTCCTGGTCGTCCTCGACGCTTCCTGGTCCTCCTGGCTCCAGCGACAAGCTTCACCTTCACCTGCAACTCTTCACGACATCGCCTGGTTCCTTCCTGGTTCCACGTGGTCACTGGCTAGTGACCTTGACTCTGTCCCTTCTGCTTGCAGGTTTCTTCTCTTCGTGATCCCAGCCTTGGGATCCACCGGACACTCTCCCCTGACTGCCTGTCAGCATCTTTCTTCAGGCATCCATAGGAGTCGACGACGAAAACGACGCATCTTCACCCCTATGCACCCGCAGCCTGTGGGCTAGGTAACTTGGGTACTCCGGTGCTCATCAGGATAGTGACTATCCTAGTGTCTAGTTTTCAAGTCTCAACTTCCTAGCTACTCCGGAAGTGTCCTAAATCTATCTATTTCTAAACTGTAACATTGCTATTGACTTTTACGCATTACGCGTGAGTGTTTCCACTCTGCACACGAATCCCGTGGGCCTCCCACTCCCTAACTAACGCTAGTGTAGTGTAGCCCCAGCGATTCCCTAGGCCTAGGCCTATTCTATTTCCGTGACAGTGGTTCTTATACCACTTATTTAGTATATGGTTTGCGTGGCCCCTAGGGCCTAACTGTATTACTTACCTGTGTGACTTACTGTATGCATTAATAAGACTGTGTTGTACTTACCTCTAAACTCATAAAGAGTGCTGAGGGTTTGCTTAGAATAAATACACTTTATTTTATATATATATCTGTTGTGGTGTCCTTTCATTTGGTATTCAAGGGATTATATATGGTATCACAGCTGGCTTCACATGCCATTCAGAGTTTAGCCTAAGACTGCTCTTGTCCATGCTACCACTAGGATAGCTGGTCTATAAGGTTGACTTTACAACCAATCACCATAAGGGTATTTGGACTGATATAAGGTGTACACTATAACTAGTGACATCATACATCAGGCCAACTTCTCACATTGGTGGCAGCGGTGGGATCTGAGCTTGCTGTTGTAATACCATTGTAATCTTGAGATACTAAATTGAAAGATCACACAGATATTGTCTAGGTACATATAACATAGATTATTATACTTAAGTCCTACTGGACTTTGTAGTTGTAGGTTGAAGGGAATAACACACCCTGACTACAACTACTAGAAAGGTTTAGTAGATACAACTAGTGTAGGTAGGTGCACACACCACACCCTCACTAGATCATGCCTCTGGGAGGAGATCAAGTAGATGCTCTCTCAGGAGGGGCAGGTCTGCAGAAGACCCCCTCTAGGTATGATACCTTAACATTCCAGGAGATGAGACAATTGTGTACCTCCAGAGGAATAAAACAGGGTGCAAACCCTACCCTCCTTCAGTTAAGACAACTCCTAGAGGAGTATGATGCTCAGAGGGCATCACAGGAAGGTGCCCTAGGCGCAGAGGAGGGTCTACCCACCACAGAGGAGTCAGATGGGCCTTCAGATGGGGAGGTAGACAGCCAGAGCCAAGTAAGGAGACTTAGCCAGGCTAACTTAAGTTTACATGGGAGTTTGCATGGGGTCCCCCCATACAGACCCACAAGTAGACATTCACAGAGAAGCAGGAGGGACAGATCCCCTTCAAGGGAATCCATCCACTCCCATGTCTCTAACACCTCTAATGCTTCCTCTCACAGGGGAATGACTTCACCTGAGAGAAAGGAGCATGCAGCCAGAATGAGGGAGGCTAATCTGAGGATTCAGAGGGAAGAACTTGCCCTTGCCAAAGAGAAGCTTGCTCTGGCTAGAGAACAAAAGTTAAGTGGGTTAGAACCCACTGGTGGCAGCAACATTCCTAGAGATAGAGACAGGCACTATGATAATAGAAACCTGAGCAAGATTGTCCCTCCCTACAAGTGTGGGGATGACATCCACAAATGGATAACTGCTTTGGAGAGAGCTTGCAAAGTACAGCAGGTACCCCAAAGTCAGTGGGCAGCTATCTTGTGGCTCTCCTTCTCTGAGAAAGGAAGAGACAAGCTCCTCACAGTTAGTGATGAGGATGCAGATAATTACACTGTCCTGAAGAGTGCTCTGATTGATGGGTTTGGCCTAACCACTGAACAATACAGGTTGTTGTTCAGGGATACCCAGAAGACACAGACTCAGGACTGGACTGACTTTGTAGATTGTGCCACTAAGGCTCTGGAAGGCTGGCTATTGGGAAGTAAGGTTAAGGACTATACAGGATTGTATAATTTGATCATGAGAGAACAAATACTTAACAACTGTCAAAACCAGCTATTGCATCAACACCTGATTGATTCTGATCTGACTTCTCCCCAAGAATTGGGAAAGAAGGCAGATAGATGGGTCAGGACTAGAGTTAAGCAGAAAAACCAGAACCAGGGCGGTGATCAGAAAAAGGCAGACCAGAAGGGTAATGAGCAGAAACAAAAAGACCAGAAGTCTTCACCAGGCCCCCAAAAGGCTCAGGGGGAGGGTGGTTCCAAAAAGGATAAGAAGAAAGAAGGCCAAAAGAAACCATGGTGCAACTATTGTAAGTCTACCTCACATTGGTTTAGTGAGTGCACCAAAAAGGATAAGCCCCCAGCCACCATTGCCCCTAAGGCAACTGTACCCCCTAGTTCAGCTGTAAGTGGTGGTTCCCAGCAAAAGGGTGTAGTAGGGTTAACCCTGGGAACTGAGGAGGATTCTGGCCTAGTCAGAGTGCCTACTCAGGCTGTCCTGATCTGTGATGGGGACTTAGCTTTGTCCTCTACTGTAGGCCCCAGTAACCTGGGCAAGTACAGACAGACACCTTTTATCAACCAAAGAATGGCTCAGGCCTACAGGGACACTGGGGCTAGTGTCACAATGGTGACACCTGCTTTTGTGGACCCTGGACAGATCATACTAGGTGAGAATTACCTAGTGACCAACGCTAGCAATGCCACTACCTCCCATAGTGTGGCTATTGTTAACTTCTCCTGGGGAGGGGTAACTGGCCTCAAGAAAGTTGTTGTTAGTTCAGACCTTCCTGTAGAGTGTTTACTGGGCAATGATCTTGAAACTTCAGTTTGGTCTGAAGTGGAGTATAGGACCCATGCAGAAATGCTGGGGATAGATGCACATGTCCTTGCTGTGACCAGGTCACAGGCCAAAAAGTGCAACACTGAACAAGTGCTGGATCCTGAAACTATGGACCAGTCACACTCCAAGAGAAAGAGCAGTAGGGTTAAGGCTGTGCCTTCCCCCCTGCCTCAGGTGGTGGATCAGCCCTCCCAGGAGGATGATTCTGAGAGCCCTGAAGGAACTGTCCTAGAAGAACTTGAACCTGATCAGGTTGAGTTTCTTGGGACAGGGGGACCTTCCAGGGCAGATCTGAGGCAGGCTCAATTAGACTGCCCCTCTCTTGAACCCCTCAGACAGCTGGCTGCTGCTGAGGCTGCAGGGAATGCTCAAGGTACCCATAGAGTGTATTGGGATGAAGGGCTACTGTACTCAGAGGCTAGAGACCCCAAGCCTGGTGCATCCAGGAGGTTGGTCATACCACTGAAGTTCAGAGGCTTCCTTCTAACCTTGGCCCATGATATTCCCCTTGCAGGACATTTAGGCCAGAACAAGACTTGGGACAGGCTTGTCCCTCACTTTCACTGGCCCCATATGTCAGAAGATACTAAGGAGTTTTGTCGCTCCTGTGTCACCTGCCAAGCCAGTGGCAAATCAGGTGGCACCACAAAGGCCCCCCTCATACCACTACCTGTGGTGGGGGTCCCCTTTGAAAGAGTGGGCATAGATATTGTAGGACCAATGGACCCACAAACAGCATCTGGGCACAGATTCATACTGGTGATAGTGGACCATGCCACCAGGTACCCAGAAGCAATTCCCCTGAGGACCACAACAGCTCCTGTTGTGGCAAGGGCCCTGCTTGGAGTATTCTCCAGAGTGGGCTTTCCAAAGGAGGTCATTTCTGACAGAGGTGCCAACTTTATGTCAGGATACTTGACTGCAATGTGGAAGGAGTGTGGTGTTAACTATAAGTTCACCACACCCTATCACCCACAGTGCAATGGGCTTGTTGAGAGATTCAACAAGACCCTAAAGGGAATGATAAAAGGATTACCAGACAAGCTTAGGCGAAGATGGGACATCCTTTTACCCTGCCTTCTGTTTGCTTACAGAGAGGTCCCACAAAAGGGGGTTGGCTACAGCCCTTTTGAGCTTTTGTTTGGGCATCCTGTAAGAGGACCCCTGTGTTTGGTGAAGGAAGGATGGGAGAGACCTCTCAGACAACCCAAACTAGACATAGTGGATTATGTACTTGGTCTCCGCTCCAGGATGGCAGAGTATATGAAGAAGGCTTCTAAAAACCTTGAGGCAAGCCAAGAACTCCAAAAAGCTTGGCATGACCAAAAGGCTGTACTGACTGTTTACCAGCCAGGACAGAAAGTGTGGGTGTTGGAGCCAGTGGCCCCAGCAGCACTCCAAGACAAATGGTCTGGACCCCACACTATTGTTGAGAAAAAGGGAGAAGTCACCTACTTGGTGGACCTTGGGACTCCCAGAAGCCCCCACAGGGTGCTTCATGTCAACAGATTGAAGGCATATGTTGACAGGGCAGACATGGGGCTACTCATGGCTACAGATGAGGGGCAGGAGGAAGAGAGTGACCCTCTCCCAGACCTGTTGACTCAGAACCCTGATGATGGCTCAGTTGATGGTGTGGTCTTTTCTGACAGCCTCACTGTCCATCAGCAACAGGACTGCAGACAAGTTCTGCAGGCCTACAGACATATGTTCTCTCTGACCCCAAGTCAGACAAACTGGTGCACCCATGAGGTGGACACTGGTGACAGTCTGCCTGTGAAGAGTAAAATCTACAGGCAACCTGACCATGTCAGGGACTGCATAAAAGTTGAGGTACAAAAGATGTTGGAGCTGGGAGTCATTGAACCTTCAGAGAGCCCTTGGGCTAGTCCTGTAGTCCTTGTGCCAAAACCTCACACCCAAGATGGTAAGAGAGAGATGAGGTTTTGCGTGGATTACAGAGGTCTCAATGCTGTCACTAGGACAGATGCCCACCCAATACCTAGGGCAGATGAGCTCATTGACAGACTGGCAGCTGCTAAGTTTTTGAGCACATTTGACCTAACAGCAGGCTACTGGCAAATCAGACTAGCTGAGAGTGCAAAGGCCAAAACTGCTTTCTCGACCCCAGGAGGACATTATCAATTTGTGGTAATGCCCTTTGGTTTGAAGAATGCACCTGCCACTTTCCAAAGGCTGGTGAATCAAGTCCTTACTGGGTTGGATGATTATTGTGCAGCTTATCTTGATGATATTGCTGTCTTTAGCTCCACCTGGGAGGATCACCTGGTCCACCTGAGGAATGTTTTAGAGGCCCTGCAAAAGGCAGGCCTCACTATCAAGGCCACTAAGTGCCAGATAGGGCAGAGCAAGGTTGTATACCTGGGCCACCTAGTTGGTGGGGGTCAGGTTCAACCACTGGAGAGCAAGATCCAGACCATAAAGGACTGGGCTCCTCCAACTACCCAGACTCAGGTCAGAGCTTTCTTGGGCCTGTCTGGGTACTACAGAAAGTTTGTTAAGAACTATGGGTCCATAGTGACACCACTTAATGACTTGACCTCCAAGAAGATGCCAAAGAAAGTTCAGTGGACAGCAAGCTGTCAAAAAGCATTTGATGACCTGAAGCAGGCCATGTGCAGTGCACCTATTCTGAAAAGTCCAGACTACTCCAAAGAGTTCATTGTCCAGACAGATGCTTCTGAGTTAGGTGTGGGAGCTGTTCTTTCACAACTGAATGTAGATGGTCAAGACCAGCCCATTGCTTTTATAAGTAGAAGGCTGACCCCTAGAGAGAAACGTTGGTCAGCTATTGAGAGGGAGGCCTTTGCTGTGGTTTGGGCCCTGAAGAAGCTGAGGCCATACTTGTTTGGCACTCACTTCAAGATTCAGACAGACCATAAGCCCCTCTTGTGGCTAAATCAGATGAAGGGTGAAAATCCCAAACTTCTTAGGTGGTCCATTTCCCTACAGGGGATGGACTTCACAGTGGAACATAGACCTGGGACTGACCATGCCAATGCAGATGGACTCTCCAGATATTTCCACTTAGAACATGAAGACTCAACTGGTCAAGGTTAGTTTAATGTCCCTAAGTTTGGGGGGGGGTTGTGTAGGAGAGTAGGGTCTGCTTTCTATGTTCACCCCCACTTTTTGCTTTTGCTTTACTGGTTTACGACTTAGATGTGGCTGTGGGCCTGCTAATCAGACCCACAGCCCTGCTGTTCTCTCTCTAAATTACTACTATGTACTTTAGGTGCATAACCCATTTGGATAGGATCACCTTATTGGCCCCTGTACAGTGTACCCTAGGTACCCAGGGCATAGGTGTACCCTAGGCCTACCAGGGGCTGCAGCATGTATTGTGCCACCCCTGGCCTGGCCTTCCATTTTGACACAACTGGCTGATCACTCAGCTGGGGCAAGGTCGTGTAATCACCCCTTGCTTAGGTGTAGTATTCCTATACCTAACTTACATATAGACACATGTGTACCTATCAGTCACTCCTATGGCAGGCCTTGACAATCCTGGAGGCAGAGTGCTTGGTACCATGTGAGATGGTGCTCTAGCATGAGCTGAGCCTGTCTGCAGCTTTCGGAACCATGTCCTTATAGCTGTTCTATGATATAGCCTACCATATACTCTTAAAGTGCCTTATAATCTTAGACGGTTATGGTAACTATGGTTTGGCTTTATCAAAGCATGTCGTGTAAGGTGTCTAACACTCGGGAATAATACCCCCATGCCATTTCTGGACATGAGAATATTATTCCCCCCTTCTAGAGGGAAAGACATGTTAAAATCATACTTCAACTGTTAGCCTCTGACCAAAGCCTCAGCATCACAAAATGGATGCTGCTGCCACGACACAAGTCTGACCTCCTGCTGCTGGGAGGGATCCCAGCCAGGGAGGCCTGGACAATAGGTTTCCTGCTTGGGGAGGTGCTAGCACCTCCCCAGACAGCCTTTAGTGTATTGGGGCAGGGTGGGCTGAAAGGAATGAGACATGCCTGGGGCACACAAGGTGTTCCTTGCATAGTCCAGTTCAAACCGGCGCTGGGGCACTCCAGCCCCAGCTCTGGCGCGAAACTGGACAAAGGGAAGTGGGTGTAACCACCCCCTCCCAGGTCCCACCCATAAGGCGTGACCTAGCAGGTATCCCAGCCCCCCAGATTAGTATAAGAGTGGGAGTTGGGCCTCAAGACTTTAGATTATCCTGAACCTGCAAAACTGAACAGAAACTCTGGACCTTCGACATTCGACGAAAGAAGAAGACTGAAGAATCTCCCTTGTAGCCAAGGAGTGGCTACCCTGTGCAAACAGGCACCATCAAGTGACTACCCTTTGCTTTGTGAAACGTTCGACGAGGAACCGACTGCAGAGCCCGACCAGAGCCTTGATTTCCAGACTTCTCCGACCCTCATCCACATCTGCAGCAGAGCTGAGATCCGTGGAGGCGACGAGCGACGTGGGACCGGCTACCTGGGAAAAGTGGCTAGTAACTTACAGCGCAGCTTCTGAGGTACCCTCGAAGTTGTGCACCGGGGATTGAGAAGCCCCAACCCCAAGCACCATCTGCACCGAAGACCAGCCCCCCACACTCCACGAGTCCTGCGTGGGGCCCTTCAGCATTTTCCTGCTTGCCGCGTCTGTCCGGTTGCTTGCCCGCTGGCTAGTGGCCTTTGTGACGACGCTCCCTAAAATCTTCTGCGCTGGTTTGGCTCCTCCAGACTGGCTCCCGCTTCTCTGCAAAGAAGAAGCACCCCAGACCTTCCTGGTCTGCACCAGAAGCAAGTCCCTTGTTCTTCGTGGGTTCCGCTTGCCAAGGCTTGGTGAGTCCTAGTCCAACTTCGACGCCGCCGACAGCAAGAGCCTTCGTGGGACAGCTCGCCTCCTGGTCCTGGTCGTCCTCGACGCTTCCTGGTCCTCCTGGCTCCAGCGACAAGCTTCACCTTCACCTGCAACTCTTCACGACATCGCCTGGTTCCTTCCTGGTTCCACGTGGTCACTGGCTAGTGACCTTGACTCTGTCCCTTCTGCTTGCAGGTTTCTTCTCTTCGTGATCCCAGCCTTGGGATCCACCGGACACTCTCCCCTGACTGCCTGTCAGCATCTTTCTTCAGGCATCCATAGGAGTCGACGACGAAAACGACGCATCTTCACCCCTATGCACCCGCAGCCTGTGGGCTAGGTAACTTGGGTACTCCGGTGCTCATCAGGATAGTGACTATCCTAGTGTCTAGTTTTCAAGTCTCAACTTCCTAGCTACTCCGGAAGTGTCCTAAATCTATCTATTTCTAAACTGTAACATTGCTATTGACTTTTACGCATTACGCGTGAGTGTTTCCACTCTGCACACGAATCCCGTGGGCCTCCCACTCCCTAACTAACGCTAGTGTAGTGTAGCCCCAGCGATTCCCTAGGCCTAGGCCTATTCTATTTCCGTGACAGTGGTTCTTATACCACTTATTTAGTATATGGTTTGCGTGGCCCCTAGGGCCTAACTGTATTACTTACCTGTGTGACTTACTGTATGCATTAATAAGACTGTGTTGTACTTACCTCTAAACTCATAAAGAGTGCTGAGGGTTTGCTTAGAATAAATACACTTTATTTTATATATATATCTGTTGTGGTGTCCTTTCATTTGGTATTCAAGGGATTATATATGGTATCACAGCTGGCTTCACATGCCATTCAGAGTTTAGCCTAAGACTGCTCTTGTCCATGCTACCACTAGGATAGCTGGTCTATAAGGTTGACTTTACAACCAATCACCATAAGGGTATTTGGACTGATATAAGGTGTACACTATAACTAGTGACATCATACATCAGGCCAACTTCTCACAGAATGTAGTAATATTGTGGTCCTTGGTCACCAGTGGAAAACCATGCTAGCTGCAAAGCACAAGGCCTAGTTACCCAACACAAAAATATTTCAAAATGGAACATGCCTTAGGACTTGGCTTGCTGGATTGTGACTTTCTTTTATTTCCACAGAACAAAAGTGCCTTTTTATGTGGAGTAATGAAAACATACAGACAAAGAGAAAAACAAGGGACCAAGGTGGCAGATTCCAGCAAAGGACCAGATGAAGCCAAAATTAAGGTAGATTCTTTATTTATGAACTTGGTCTAGCCTCTCTATTAATTTCCCATATTCATTAACAGTACAGTTTAGTAGGATGCACCTTTAATGCCTACTGCCGGTTGTAGAAGCACAGCACCAGAGCAAGGTTAAATGCATCGATCATTAGATTGAAGCATACAGAGGTGCATAATACTCCCTGCTGCAAAGTAATAATGTTTTGCAAGCTGTTAGAGTTGTATGTGTCTTCTTTAATGGTTTTGCAATCAACTCACAAATCGGTTTAGCCCGCTTTCTCAGAATGGCTACTACGCCCTTATACAAGACAACAAGACAATAGGAAGATATTGATAGCAGTTGTATGTGTCTTGTGTATTGCCTTTCACTGCTTCTGAAAATACGTAGTGCCACTAAAGGCTTCAGTTGACGATATCTACTACTTACCCCAGTATTGGAACTTTCATAGATTCTCATGCTTTGTATCATTCCCCGTCGTCGGAATGGGAGCCTCGGTAAATAAAAAAATATATCCTAACCATAGAAACAAAAGAGAAAATAGGCTTAGGCCTCATCTCATTTTGTAGTATATCACCCTCTTTGTGTTAAAGAGCCCAAACTTTTGCCAGGACCAATCAGCACAGCCTCACCCTTTGGAACCTTCCTGAGAGAGCTCAGAGCCTCAGATTTTTCTACCGCACGTTGTGCTAGGGAGTCTCCACTGAGCTCTGCTCAGTTTTCTCAATTTTTCTTTCAGAAATTTACATTTTAACATCTATAGTGACATTGTCAGAAAAGGAAAAGAAAGCCTTATTCAGGCTCTGTGCTTCTTGTGGAAAGAAGAGACTTTTCATTGAGTATAAGCATGAGAGTTGTATTTACTGCTTATACCCTGAACACAAGGCCACAGACTGCAAGATTTGTCGGACCTTATCTACTAAGACTTTGCGGGACAGAGAGGGTCGATTGCTGACATGGCTGCAAAAGCTGAAGACCAGGAAGGAGGTTCTCTCTTCAGATGAGGAGGATTCGATTTCTGGCACTTCCTCCAGGAGATCAAAGAAGAGGGGTAGGTCATCTCCCTCCATCTCTGCAGAACCCCTTGTCAAAGCCCCTCACGGGATCTCTGAAAGGTCTGAGGAGGCTGGTCCCATGAAATCTCCTCACGGAAGTGAAAAGGAGAGGCAGGGACAGGCTGCTGGTGTGGACACAGCCTCTAGGGACAAAAAGGAGGTTTCTATATCTTCTCCTCCGTCCCAGAAGGAAAAGCCTGCTAAGAAACACTCTGCAGGAACTCCACAGATGGCTCCTGTGAAGAAACAGCGTCCGTCGACGGTGATTAAAGCAGGTACGTCGACGACGATTTCCAAGGTAAAGACTGTTTCCTTGGTTTCGTCGTTTCATCGTCTACGATAGCTTCATTCTCGTCGTCGACGACTGTTTCCATGAAGCTCCTGTCGACGGCAGTTTCGACGACGAAGACCACGAAGACTATGACGACGGCGACGTCGTCGTCGATGCTGATGACTAGTTCGTTGGCGAGACCATCGACAGTTGTCCCGTCGACGATGAAGAAAGCTCCGTCGACTAGCTTGCCGTCGACGAAGAAAAAGGCTCCGTCGACGATCCTACTGTCGAGGACGATTCAAGCATAGTCGACGACCTCATTGTCGATGACGATTCACACTCCGTCGACGAAGACTACCGTGCTGTCGACTAGTTCATCCTCTATTTCGTCGACGCTTGGGATTCCTTCGACGACGACTCTGTCGACGGGTCAAATTTCTGGTTTTTCAATGCAGAGGTTGAAAATTACACCTGAGATGACATCACCTAGGCGGGTTACGCCTTTACCACCATCTATGCTGCTAGATGAGTCGGAGGAGGAGGATGAGGTTGAGCAGTATGGGGATGCCTACAGTCCCTCAGAGCTGCATGTAAAGCAGCAAGAGACTGATACTGAGGATTATTATGGACAAGATGAGCAGGAGGAACAACAATATGTTCAGCAGGAAGTACGTCCTCACACTTTGAGACAGGACATGTTAGCTATACCAGTTGCTCTGGTTACGGACTTGCAGATGATGTTGCAGGACTACAGAGCTCGATTTCCATCACACCCTGACGTTCAACCAGTGTATCCATCTAAATCAGTGGTTCCGCGAGGGCCGTCAGTGGACTTGCCACCTCCCCCTAAAAATATACAGCATACCTCACCAGTGGTGGTACCAGTAGTGGTTCCTCAGACTTCGTATCCGGAACCTACCAATGAAGATACACAGGATGTTGATACGGATGAAGAGGATGAGGTGCACGTGGTCCCACTAACTGATCCAGGGGATCCGGATGTGGATCCTGATGATACTGGAATGCAAGATCCGGATGCTGCAGGGCGGGACATGAACGTGTCGCCTCCGGCAGATATTGGGGGGTTCCATAATCTTATGGAGCGTGCATCCAAGATTTGGTCTGCCTCTCGCAGTGGAACAGTCGGACTGTTTTCTATATGACTTTAAGGCACAATACAAAAAGTCCGTCAGGTCAATTCCCATCATTGAGCATGTTTGGGATGAGGGAATTAAGATTATGCAGAACCCGGCCACTGTCATCCCGGTTCTCTTCCAGGGGATCCTCATCAATAGTCATAAGCATTAGAATATTCCCGCCCATGTGCGGGATCCCGGAAACAGTATATTATATGTGCCCCACATAAATATATCCATACATATATACCTATATGTATACACAAGCAATTGCAGCCCCTAAACCCTAGAGCTGAACCATGCTGTAAGTAATTTCCACTACTCATAAGAAAAAAGCATTCTAAACATGAGAAACAACATTATAACTTGTTTGGAAACTGTTTTAATGCTTAGAAAACAGCAGAAATTCTTAGAAAACACTGAAAGCATAGGAAGCTCCCAGGCTGCATTGCAATCCCAGTCTAAAAAGACTGAAAAGCTAACTCATAGCTGCATAGCAAAAAACTGACACCGTGCCTTTAAGGCACACCTGACCCCCACCTTCCCATCATGCCTCAGGGGTGGCAGTTAGGTCAGTTGTTCTTTCCGGCTCCTTCTGGAAGGATCCTGGCAACAGAGCTCCACTTTTTTCAGAGTTTGTCAGAAAATTTTGTCTGTTTTTCAACTGTTTTTTCCCTTACTTCGACGTTTTACATCTAAGTCAGTAAGAGGCTGCCTTTTTTAGGCATTTTTGGGCATTTTTTCCATCTTAAAATGCCTTCTCTTTTCGATCCTTGCCCTGCCTGTGGCAAGAAGAAGGCCAGGACTGACTCTCATAGGGTCTGTATCCTGTGTCTACCGGAGGATCATGATTCCAAGACATGTACTCACTGCCAGAGCCTGTCCAAAAGAACTTTGAAGGACAGAGAGCGAATTCGCGTTTATGGCCTGGCACAACCATCCAGAGGCAGATCTCCGGTGAGGAAGGGCTCCAAGAGGCATAGAGATTCATCTAGAAGCAAGTCCTCTAGTCCTTCCGCCTCAGCGTCGGGCTCGGCGCTGAGAAAAGATGTTCCGGTAGGTCGTGTTTCGAAAAAGAGGCTTTCGACAGCGGGCTCGCCGTCGAGAGCAGGTACGTCGTCGACTAAGTCCAGACCGCCATCGTCAACTCGGCGACGATCGGCATCGAGATCCAGAGCCTCTCCGCCGTCGTCAACCCGGCGACGTTCGGCGTCGAGAGACACCACCCCTCCGCCGTCGTCAACCCGGCGACGATCGGCGTCGAGGAGCAGGGAACCTCCGCCGTTGTCAACCAGGCGACGATCGGCGTCGAGGAGCAGAGAGCCTCCGCCGTCGCCAACCCAGCGGCGTTCGGCGTCGAGGAGCAGGGACCCTCCGCCGTCGTCAACCAGGCGACGACCGGCGTCGGAGTGTCACCCCTCCGTCGTCGAGGGCACCATCCCCTCCGTCGTCGAGGCTCCATCGGCGTTCGACGTCGAGACAACAGGATCCTCCGCCGTCGTCCTCCAAGCGGCGTTCGGCGTCGAGGTTGGCATCCGTGTCGACGTCGAGAGTGGCAGCATCTCCGCCGGCGTCCCCGCGGCGTTCGGCGTCGAGGGAGAGAGGGCCTCCGTCGTCGGCTTCACATCGCCGTTCGACGTCGAGGCGGCATGCTTCGCCCACTGAACATGGCTGCCGGTCCACATCGAGGCGTCGTTCGACGTCGAGAGTGTCCCGGCGAGAAAGGAGACGACACCACGGATCGACGTCAAGACCGCGCTCGACGTCGAGACAGGCCTCGGACAGGTCGGGGGTCCTGGTGACAGAGTCGGCGTCTCGCCATTCCTCCTCCCACTCAGGGGCCTCTCCATGACCGGCAAATCCACGAGAACCTGCAGTTCAACCCCGTAGGTCTTCTCCTCAGACTCCGACAATTAAACTGTCGCCCAGATGGCTGCTGCCAGCACATCATTGGCAGGACTCAGGGCCTACAAGGAGGATGCGGGAATACATCAGTCCAGTGCATGATTCTCCGCTGCAACGGCTGGTGGCGGCTGTGGACAGAGCTAGTCCCCCCAGGCCAGCGCGTCAGATCGCCGGACGACAGGCGACGCAGATCGCGCTCCCCCAGACGGGAGGACCGTTCACCTGGGTCACGGGCTCGTGATCATCGCCGGAAGAGGAGAAGGACTCCATCATCGTCCTCTTCCTCGTCCTCCAGGTCATCCATCAAGGACTATTCACCCACGCTCTCGGGCAGCCCAGTGTCCAGGGTCTCGCCCATAGACGACATCAACACCTACCAGGAGGTGTTGCAGCGGGGAGCACAGAAGCTGGGGATTGAGATGTCAGTCCCCCAAGTCACCACGTCGGTGATTTTTGAAACACTTCACCAAAAGTCTGCCTCTCGTCCGCTGCTGCCTTTGGTCCCAGGAATCATGGAACCAGTCATGGACACCTTTCTCACCCCGGCGACCGTCAAAGCCGTTCCGGCTCGTATCCTGAAAAAATACAAGCCAGCTACCTCTGACCCCGTCTTTGTGAAGATAGACCCGCCTGCGGACTCTGTCATAGTGGCAGCTGCAAGAAAGGGTCAGACGGCGTCTGCCTCCTCTTCCTTCCCTCCAGATAAGGAGAGCAGAACCCAGGACTCATGGGGACGCAGGGCCTGCTCTTCTGCGGCGGCGGCCCTCAAAATCTCCAGCGCGGCGGCGCTTCTGGGCAGGTACGACAGGGCTCTCTGGGACTCGATGGAGCGTTTCAAGACCAAGCTCCCCAAGGAGGACCAAAAGGACTTTGAGGAGATTGTTACTGAAGGGGCTCTGGTGGCTAATCAGTCGATTAGCACAGCGGCGGATGGTGCGCTAATCTCAGCCCACTCTTACACACACGGCGTCTGCGCCAGGAGGTCGTCCTGGTTGCGACTGACAGGGCTCAAGCCAGACGCACAGCAACGAATTTTAAACCTCCCGTTCTCTGGCAACTCCCTCTTCGGCACTAACACGGATGAGGAGATGGGGCGCATGAAAACTGAGCTGGACACCCTCAAAGCCGTGGGCTTGGAGAAGAAAAAGGAATTCAAGCGCCGTTTTCGACCCACCCAACGCAAGGGGCCTCAACAGAGGGTTCAAACCCCTCAGTGGTCTCAGAGCAAGCCCCAAGGGAAAACCCAGTTTCGAGGCGGAAAGTCTGGCAGGGGCAGAGGTGGACACCAGCAACAGTCCTCCACTCCCACAAGAGGAGGAAAGTCATGAGCTGTGGCTTCCTCTACGGCCGTTGCCCACTCCAGTGGGAGGAAGTGCGTCACAACATCTAGCAGAGTGGGACAGTATCACAAAAGATCGCTGGGTGCTGAATATACTGCGTCATGGATATGCGCTACGTTTTCGAGCGCGTCCCAGAGACATCCCGCCAAAGAGGTCCCGTCCTCACCACCTGAAGCTGCTCGAGCAGGAGGTGAGGGCCCTTCTGCAAAAACAAGCCATAGAAAGGGTTCCTCCTTCGCAGGTCGGAAAAGGAGTGTACTCCCGGTACTTCCTGGTGCCCAAGAAAGATCAAGAGCACAAGTTTCGGCCGATTCTGGACCTTCGTCTCCTAAACAAAGTCATCGTCAAGGAGAAGTTCCGTATGTTGGCGCTTCACCAAATATGTCCACATCTACAAGTCGGAGATTGGATGTGTTCGGTGGACCTCCAAGATGCGTACTTTCACATTGCAATAGCGAAACATCACCGCAGGTACCTGCGGTTTGTGGTTGGAAGCAAGCACTACCAGTACAAAGTCCTCCCATTCGGACTCAAGTCGGCTCCGCGAGTCTTCACCAAATGTATGGCAGTGGTGGCGGCCTGCCTACACAAGCAGGGTCTCTTCGTCTACCCGTACCTAGACGACTGGTTGCTGAAGGCTCCATCCCAGCAGCAGGTGAAGAAAGACTTCCAAATCTGTCTGAGACAGTTGCACGCCCTCGGCCTTCATGTCAACATGGCAAAGTCCGTGCAGCAGCCCACTCAGTCCATCCACTACCTTGGCTCCGTTCTGGACACAAGCGTGGGAAGAGCGTATCCTTCGGAGGAGAGTATCTTCAATGAAGAGGAAATGCAGGCTTATGCAGCAGATGTGGAGGCCGTCAGCTCGGCAGGTAGCATCTCTGCTGGGTTCCATGGCGTCCTGCATTTTTCTAATTCCCCACGCCAGACTGCGAATGAGACCTTTGCAGCAGGCTCTGGAGGACCAATGGGATCAGTCCACAGGCCGTTGGGGAGATCGAATCTCTCTCTCCCAGGTAGCGAAATCTTCCCTAGCATGGTGGACTCGTCAGGACAATCTGTTGGTGGGAGTCCCGTTTCACCAGCCACTTCCGGTGCAATCGGTGGTGACAGACGCATCGCTACAAGGATGGGGGGCCCACATGGGGTGCCTCCAAATACAAGGTCAGTGGTCTGCAAAAGAACAGGGCTACCACATAAATATGCTAGAGCTTCGAGCAGTCCACCTTGCTCTAAAGGCGTTCCTCCCAGCAATCGAGACCGACTCAGTCCTGGTGCAGACCGACAACACCACGACCATGTTTTACCTGAACAAACAGGGCGGGACTCGGTCACGCCCCCTCTCCCTGGAGGCGCAGGCGATCTGGCACTGGCTGCTCGCCCGGAACCTCTCGGTGGTGGCAGTACACCTTCCAGGGGAGTTGAATATCAAGGCAGACTCACTCAGCAGGCACTTCGAAGATCAGCCCGACTGGGTGCTGCACGACGACGTGGTGGCGGACCTGTTCCGTTGGTGGGGTCGTCCAGACATCGATCTGTTTGCAGACGACGACAAATTCAAAATGCCACGCCTTCGCGTCCAGATTCCACCGTCCAGGGACCAGGGGGAATGCTCTTTTGATGGACTGGTCAGGGACATTTGCCTACGCCTTTCCGCCCCTGCCTCTGATTCCGAAGGTGGTATCCAAGCTGCTCAGATCCGACATGAAGATGATCCTCATAGCTCCGGACTGGCCGCGCCAGTGGTGGTACCCGGACCTTCTTCATCTCTCAGTTCGACCTCACAGGCGGCTGCCTTGCAGGCCAGACTTGCTGTCCAAGATGGGCGGGAGGATTCTGCATCCCAACCTTCCCTCACTGAACTTAACCGCATGGCTCCTGAGGTCCTGCAATACGGACATTTAGGTCTACCGCCTGACTGCATGCATATTCTCAAGGAAGCGAAGCGACCCTCCACGAGAGCGTCTTATGCGTTTAAGTGGAAGAGGTTCTTCATTTGGTGTAGGGAGAATCACCATGATCCTACAAAGGGGCAGGAGGACGTCATCCTTCCGTACCTCCTTCACTTAGCTAGATCAGGCTTGAAGTATGCATCCATCAGGGTCCATTTGTCTGCCATTACAGCTTACAGGAGGTCTCCAAGTCAACCTTCTTTTTTCCAGATGCAGGTGGTCAAGGACTTCTTGCAGGGGTTGAAAAAAGTTTATCCCCCTGTTCGAAACCCTTCGCCTCCGTGGGAGTTGAACTTAGTGTTATCCAAATTGATGGGCCCACCTTTTGAGCCGATCCACAAATCTTCTTTACAGCATCTGTCATGGAAGGTCGCTTTTCTGGTAGCCATTACATCGGCACGCAGAGTAAGCGAAATCCAGGCTCTGTGTACTAAAGAACCGTACACAGTTTTTCACCAGCACAAAGTGGTCTTAAGGGCACATCCATCCTTTCTCCCTAAGGTAGTGTCTGATTTTCATATTAATCAGTCCATTTCTCTGCCATCCTCCTTCCCGAATCCAGCGACCCCGGCTGAGCGGTCGCACCACTCCTTAGACCTCAAGAGGGTACTTAAATTCTATCTGGCCAGTACCAGAAGCATTAGGAAGACGGATCAGCTGTTTGTCAACTATGGCGCCATGAGAACAGGCTTCCCAGCGGCTAAACGATCCATTTCCAGATGGATTGTTTCCTGCATTACCCTAGCCTACCAGCTGGCGAAAAGGCCCTTACCTTTGGCCCCTAAGGCTCATTCTACTAGGGGGAAAGCGGCCACAGTAGCTTTCTTGCATGACGTTCCAATGGCAGAGATCTGCAAGGCGGCCACTTGGAAATCGGTCCACACCTTTACCAGGCACTACTGCCTCGAATCCGATTCCAGGGCGGATGCCCAAGTAGGCCAAGCCTCCTTGAGGAACCTGTTTGGGTAGCTGAGCTATCTGAGCATACTGTTCCTTCTCTGTTTTTCTTTCCTTTGCCCGCAGGGGGGGTGAGGTGAGGCTCGCTATTCTATTCTAATGCTTATGACTATTGATGAGGATCCCCTGGAAGAGAAGGATTAGTTACTTACCTGTAATCGTAGTTCTCTTCCAGGGGTATCCTCATCAAAGTCATAAGCAAAGCTCCCGCCTCCCCGGGCAAAGGTGTGTTAGTTTTCAGAGGTTATTATTTTTCTTCGTGCCATGACTTTTCAGTCTCCGCAAAGAACAACTGACCTAACTGCCACCCCTGAGGCATGATGGGAAGGTGGGGGGTCAGGTGTGCCTTAAAGGCACGGTGTCAGTTTTTTGCTATGCAGCTATGAGTTAGCTTTTCAGTCTTTTTAGACTGGGTATTTGCAATGCAGCCTGGGAGCTTCCTATGCTTTCAGTGTTTTCTAAGAATTTCTGCTGTTTTCTAAGCATTAAAACAGTTTCCAAACAAGTTATAATGTTGTTTCTCATGTTTATAATGCTTTTTTCTTATGTGTAGTGGAAATTACTTACAGCATGGTTCAGCTCTAGGGTTTAGGGGCTGCAATTGCTTGTGTATACATATAGGTATATATGTATGGATATATATATGTGGGGCACATATAATATACTGTTTCCGGGATCCCGCACATGGGCGGCAATATTCTAATGCTTATGACTTTGATGAGGATACCCCTGGAAGAGAACTAGGATTACAGGTAAGTAACTAATCCTTCTTCCCCGGCTGGAGAAGAAATACAAGGCCCCTGAGGGCAGTCCTGCATGTCTTCTTGGACAACCAAAGCCTGACTCTGTGATATCTCAGGCCGCACAGAGCAAGTCCAAGAATCCTTCAACACCTTTGACTACGCCTCCGGATAAGGATGGCAGGCGGCTGGACAATGTAGGAAAGAGATTTTCCACCATGGCCAGTTTGTTGGTTCGGGCAGCAAATTCATTAGCCGTTCTAGGCAGGTACGACCGCCAAATGTGGTGCGACATGGAGCCGTTTATTGATCTACTACCAGACTCTAATCAGGAGGAGGCCAAGCAAGTCCTCATGGAAGGAGAGAGATATTTCTCTGAGATCATTGACTGTGCTATGGACATAGCCTCTACCGCTTTCAGGGCTTTGGCAGGGTCAGCGGTCTTGCGCCGTCAAGGCTGGTTAAGGGCAACCTGGTTCCGTCAGGAGGTCCAAAATAAGATCCTGGACCTTCCATTTGACGGGGAAATGCTTTTTGGCAAGCATGTCGATGAGGCCCTGCAGAGCATCAAGAAGGACACGGACACAGCAAAGTCCTTGGGATCCTTAAATTATCGGAAGGTTCCATTCAGAAGAGGTCGTGGACGAGGGTTCACTTCTTACAGAGGCAACCAGCGTCCGTATTCAACGCAGTCAGGACAATCCTACAAGGCTCAGTACTCGAACCAACGCCAAGGTCAATCGGCGTCTTTCTCTCGTCAGTCCCAGAGAGGACGTCAGAATCGTCAGGGACGAGACAATGCCAAGAGGCAATAGCGGCCTCCTGGCTCTGACAACTGTTCCTCCCCTACCAAAGACACCGGTTGGGGGCAGGATCTCCTATTGTCTGGACAGCTGGGTCCTTATAACATCGGACCGGTGGGTTTTGAATATTGTTCAGAGTGGCCATACGTTGGAATTCCAAGATCTTCCTCCAACGAGAGCTCCGGACGCCCGTCCCTCAAAACCTCTCCGACTGTTACATCTCGAAGCCCACCAACTATTCATCAAGGTGGCAATAGAACCGGTGCCTCTTTCACAGAGGGGCAAGGGTTTCTATTCCAGGTTCTTCCTGGTTCGGAAGACGGCAGATACGTGGCGTCCTATACTAGAACTAAGGGAGCTCAACACCTATCTCATCAAGCTCTCCTTCAGGATGGTCACTCTCCAGGATATTCTCCGTCTACTGAATCCGGGCGATTTTTTGGCGTCCCTGGATTTAGAGGATGCGTACTTCCACGTTCCAATCCACCCAGCTCACAGGCAATATCTACGCTTCACAGTAGGCAAGAGCCATTTCCAGTTCAAAGTGCTTCCGTTTGGCCTTCGGTCTGCACCTCGGATATTCACGAAGATGCTGGCACCAGTCGCTGCTTTTCTCAGAAAGCAATCCCTAGAAGTGTTCCCATACTTGGACGAATGGCTCGTCAAGTCTCCATCGCTCAAGGCAACTTCTCAAGCCGTTGCAACTTGCATTCAATGGTTCGCCCACTTCGGTCTTCAGCTCAACAGGTCCAAGTCGGTGCTGATACCCTCCAGGTCGCAAAGGTTCCTTGGAGCTATTCTAGACACGACACTATGCACCGCTCGTCCGTCGGAGGAGCGTCAATGCAAGCTGATCACCTCCGCTCGTCAAGTGCTGCAGAGGAAATATTTGTCGGTTCGCCTGTACAAGTCCTTACTCGGATCGATATCATCCTGCATACCATTAATACCGCATTGCAGGCTTCATATGCGTCCTCTGCAGGAGGAGTTAGACAAACAATGGCGCCAGGCAGAAGGGTCATTCAACGACAAGGTGTGGGTAACACCAGGTATGCGCAAAGCCTGCGAGTGGTGGCTGGTAAAGGAGAACATCGCAGTAGGATTAACATTCCGGACTCCACCGTCTCCTATGGTGGTGACCACAGATGCCTCCTTAGAAGGCTGGGGGAGCGGTACTCCAGGAGCTTCAAATCAGCGGTCACTGGAGTCCAGCTCAGAGCCTAAACCACATCAACCTCTTGGAGCTGATGGCCATTCGCTTAGCCTTGCTGGCGTTCCTTCCCAGAATTCAGAATCGTGCAGTGCTGGTCCGGACGGACAATACGACGGCCATGCACTACATCAACAAGCAAGGGGGAACAAGATCGCGAACTCTGTCCAAGGAAGCTCAGACGATCTGGGATTTTGCAATTTCTCACAAGATCAACCTACAAGCCGAGCACCTAGCAGGATGCCTCAACATCACGGCGGATGCTCTGAGTCGTCAGACGGAAGTGACTCACGAGTGGGAATTAAACCAAGCCACGCTGGAGGGAGTGTTCGAGATATGGGGTACTCCGACCATAGACCTCTTTGCGTCCCCGGAGAACGCCAAATGTCGGTTATACGCAAGTAAGGTTCCCCATCGAGGATCTCTGGGGAATGCCCTTTCGATTGCTTGGTTAGACGCATTTTGCTACGCTTTTCCTCCCATTCCCCTCATTCCTCGAGTTCTCAGGAAGGTCACGGCGGAACCGTGCAAGATGATTCTCATTGCTCCAGCGTGGGCCCGGCAGTTCTGGTTAACGGAACTCTTGCTTCTCTCCCAGGATCGCCTAATTCGTTTGCCGCTGATTCCATCTCTGTCGCGGGATCAGGGACAGGTGCTCCATCCGGATCCGAAGTCACTACACTTGACAGCGTGGCTCCTGAATACAGAGAATTCCGTCATCTGAATCTCTCCAGGGAGTCCAGGGATGTTTTGTCTCAGGCGCGAGCGCCAAGCACTAATAAGACATACAGGGCAAAATGGAAGAGGTTTTGTCTGTGGTGCCAGAGGAATAAACTCCATCCTTATAAATCCCTGCCACATCAGGTTTTACCTTGCATCCTGTCTCTGGCTAAATCAGGTCTGGCGCACTCTTCTGTCAAGGTACATCTGGCTGCCATATCGCGTTTTCGACGAAAGACATCGGGGCCATCTCTATGGTCCGCGAGGATTGTAAAACAGTTCCTTAAAGGGTTGTTTCGGATGTATCCTCCGGTCCGAGCACCTCCACCGATCTGGCAACTCAACCTAGTACTGGCTCAGCTCATGAAAGCTCCCTTTGAGCCAATTCACAGGGCGGATTTGAAGTTCCTCTCTTGGAAGCTAGCCCTCCTCTTAGCGTTGACATCGGCTAGGAGGGTTAGTGAACTCCAGGCTCTGTCCATAGTGGAGCCATTTCTTCAGTTCAAAAAGGATGTGCTAATATTGAGAACCAACCCAAAATTCATCCCGAAGGTGCCTTCGGATTTTCATCTGAATGAACCCTTGATTTTGAATTCCTTTTTTCCACGTCCTTCTACCCAGGCGGAACGAACATTGCATTGTTTGGATGTCCAGAGATGTCTGAAATTCTATCTCGAGCGCACACAATCTTTCAGGAAGTCTACACAGTTATTTGTTTCCTACAGTGCACCACGGAAGGGATTGCCTCTCGCTAAGAGTGGCATTTCCCGCTGGATCTCCTGTGCAATTCAATTCTGTCATCAGGCCGCGGGCAAACCTTGGACAGAAGGGCCCGTGCTCATTCTACACGAGCGATGGCATCTTCAGTAGGTCTTTTTGCTGGAGTTGCTATCAAAGACATTTGCAGGGCAGCAACGTGGAGCAGTTTACACACCTTCAACAAACACTACTGCCTGGAATCGGTGGGACGAAATGACGCTGCTGTTGGTCAAGCAGTCCTCAGGAATCTTTTTCATTGAGAGGTGAGCTTTCCCTACAACCCCTCCATCCTGGTAAGCACATTTTGTTCAGTAATGATTGTTTTTTCTTGATTACCATGTACTAGTTTTTACTGTAAACTGAGATGTTTATGTAAGTCAAAGTGTCTACCAAAATGTGCTTTTGTGATTACTGCTAACTATTCTGATACAAAGCATGAGAATCTATGAAAGTTCCAATACTGGGGTAAGAAAACAAGTTACTTACCTGTAACTTTGGTTCCCCAGTATTGGTAACTTTCATAGATTCTCATGCGCCCACCCACCTCCCCTGGGAAAGCTCTGCCGGTTTACTGAGGTAGTGGCTGTTTGCACAACGGCTATGAAAATCTGAGGCTCTGAGCTCTCTCAGGAAGGTTCCAACGGGTGAGGCTGTGCTGATTGGTCCTGGCAAAAGTTTGGGCTCTTTTACACAAAGAGGGTGATGTACTACAAAATGAGATGAGGCCTAAGCCTATTTTCTCTGTTTCTATGGTTATGATATATTTTTTATTTACCGAGGCTCCCGTTCCGACGACGGGGAATGATACAAAGCCTGAGAATCTATAAAAGTTACCAATACTGGGGAACCAAAGTTACAGGTAAGTAACTTGTTTTCTTACTGTATTTTCAAAAGACAGAATTAGCACAACCTTGTATTCATCGTCATTTAGATGCAGCAGTACCTTGCAAACCAGAGAACACTTGGCCCTGTTTACATTTTATGTGGTGTAGGCCTTCCAGTTGGATCTTAAGAATCATTGCTTCAACAACTTCCTCAGCTCTGCGAGGGATGTCATTGCAGTGTTAACCAGACTTATGGGGCCTCCTTTAGAGACACTAGACTCTTGTGAAATGCAATGTTTGTTTTAGAACATAGTCATTACCTCATTATAAGAGTTGGCGAGTTGCAGGCATTCAGTGGAGAAGGAGTCCAAAGTGCTAGAAACATCAGGCAAAAGGATAGCAGCACAAGCAGCAAACATCTGGCGCATTGCCAACACTCAGGCACTCCTGGCCCGATATGACAGGTCACATTTGTAGGAGAGTAGGGTCTGCTTTCTATGTTCACCCCCACTTTTTGCTTTTGCTTTACTGGTTTTCGACTTAGATGTGGCTGTGGGCCTGCTAATCAGACCCACAGCCCTGCTGTTCTCTCTCTAAATTGATACTATGTACTTTAGGTGCATAACCCATTTGGATAGGATCACCTTATTGGCCCATGTACAGTGTACCTTAGGTACCCAGGGCATAGGTGTACCCTAGGCCTACCAGGGGCTGCAGCATGTATTATGCCACCCCTGGCCTGGCCTTCCATTATGACACAACTGGCTGATCACTCAGCTGGGGCAAGGTCGTGTAATCACTCCTTGCTTGGGTGTAGTATTCCTATACCTAACTTACATATAGACACATGTGTACCCATCAGCCACTCCTATGGCAGGCCTTAACAATCCTGGAGGCAGAGTGCTTGGTAACATGTGAGATGGTGCTCTAGCATGAGCTGAGCCTGTCTGCAGCTTTCGGAACCATGTCCTTATAGCTGTTCTATGATATAGCCTACCATATACTCTTAAAGTACCTTATAATCTTAAACGGTTATGGTAACTCTGGTTTGGTTTTATCAAAACATGTCGTGTAAGGTGTCTAACACTTTGGAATAATACCCCCATCCCATTTCTGGGGATGAGGATATTATCCCTCCCTTCTAGAGGGAGAGGACATGTTGTAACCTACTTACCCGGTTAAAGTTAACCAGAGCCCCAGCATCACAAAATGGATGCTGCTGCCACAGACACGAGTCTGACCTCCTGCTGCTGGGAGTGATCCCGGCAAGGGAGGCTTGGACAATAGGTTTCCTGCCTTGGGAGGTGCTCGCACCACCCCAGACAGGCCTTAGTGTATTGGGGCAGGGAGGGATGAAAAGAATGAGACATGCCTGGGGCACACAAGGTGTCCCGTGCATAGTCCAGTTCAAACCGGTGCTGGGGCACTCCAGCCCCAGTCCTGGCGCGAAACTGGACAAAGGGAAGGGGGTGTAACCACCCCCCTCCCAGGTCCCACCCATAAGGCGTGACCTAGCAGGCAACCCAGCCCCCCAGATTAGTACAAGAGTGGTAGCTGGGCCCCAGGAGATTAGATTATCCTGAACCTGCAACTTGAACAGAAACTCTGGACCTTCGACGAAAGAAGACTGAAGAATCTCTCTTGTGGCCAAGGAGTGGCTACCCTGTGCAAACAGGCACCATCAAGAGACTACCCTTTGCTTTGCTGAAGCTCTACGAGGGACCGACTGCAGAGCCCGACCAGAGCCTTGACTTCCAGACTTCTCCGACCCTGATCCACATCCGAGATGAGATCCGTGGAGGCGACGAGAGACGGGGGACCGGCTACCTTGGAAAAGTGGCGAGTATCTTTCAGCGCAGCTTCTGAGGTACCCTCGAAGTTGTGCACCGGGGATTGAGAAGCCCCAACCACCATCTGCACCGAAGATCAGCCCCCCACACTCCACGAGTCCTGCGTGGGGCCCTTCTGCATTTTCCTGTTTGCCGCGTCTGTCCGGTTGCTTGCCCGTTGGCTAGCGGCGTTTGTGACGACACCCCTTAAAATCTTCACCGCTGGTTTGGCTCCTCCAGACTGGCTCCCGCTTCTTTGCAAAAGAGAAGCACCCCAGACCTTCCTGGTCTGCACCAGAAGCAAGTCCTCCATTCTTCGTGGGCTCCGCTTGCCAAGGCTTGGTGAGTCCTAGTTCGACTTAGACGCCGCCGACAGCAAGAGCCTTCGTGGGACAGCTCGCCTCCTGGTCCTGGTCATCCTCGACGTCTCCTGGTACCCGTGGCTGCAGCGACAAGCTTCACCTTTCACCTGCAATCTTCACGACATCGCCTGGTTCCTTCCTGGTTCCACGTGGTCACTGGCTAGTGACCTTGACTCTGTCCCTTCTGCTTGCAGGTATCCTCTCTTCTTGATCCCAGCCTTGGGATCCACCGGACACTCTTCACTGACTGCCTGTCAGCAACTTTCCTTCAGGCATCCATAGAAGTCCACGACGAAACCCGACGCAAGTTCACACCTATGCGCCCGTGGGCTAGGTAACTTGGGTACTTCGGTGCTCACAAGGGTAGTGACTATCCTAGGGTCTAGTTTCAGAGTCTCGACTCTCTAGCTGCTTCAGAAGTGTCCTTAAACTGTTAATTTCTAACTGCTAGTAATTCTATCGACTTTTACGCATTACGCATGAGTGTTTCCACTCTGCACCTGAATCCCGTGGGCCACCCACTTCCTAACTGTTGCTAGTGTAGTGTAGCCCCAGCGATTCCCTAGGCCTAGGCCTATCCTATTTCCGTGACAGTGGTCCTTATACCACTTCTTTAGTATATGGTTTGCGTGGCCCCTAGGGCCTAACTGTATTACTTACCTGTGTGACTTAATGTATGCTGGAATAAGACTGTTGTACTTACCTCTAATCTCATAAAGAGTGCTGAGGGTTTGACTAGAATAAATACACTTTATTTTATATATATATATATCTGTTGTGGTGTCCTCATTTGGTATTCAAGGGATTATATATGGTATCACAGCTGGCTTCACATGCCATTCAGAGTTTAGCCTAAGACTGCTCTTGTCCATGCTACCACTAGGATAGCTGGTCTATAAGGTTGACTTTACAACCAATCACCATAAGGGTTGTTTGGACTGATATAAGGTGTACACTACAACTAGTGATATCATACATCAGGCCAACTTCTCACAACATTATGATACACCTGAAACACTGCTAGAACACCTACCAGATGAATACAGAGATGGAGCGGAGCTCCTCATCAGAGAGGGAAAACTCATTACAAATGCGTCCATCAAATGCGCACTAGATGCAGCTGACACTGCAGCAAGGGCGATCAACACTAGTGTGATGTTGAGGAGGCACGCATGGTTGAGAATTTCAGGCTTCAAACCTGAGATTCAAAATAATATCTTGAATCAACCAGTCAACCCAGACTTTTTATTTGGCCCAGAGGTTGAAGCTACACTGGAAAAGATTAAAAAGGACACAAACTGCGAAATCTATGGGGGCTCTACAGTCGCAGCAGGTTCGGAGTGGCTCCTTTCTTTGCCCCGGGAATAGAGGAGCAGCTAGAGGTCAGGGGTCCCAGCAGCAGTACAGTAAAGGAGGTACACAGAGTACCTATAATAAAAAACAATAGGGGTGGATATCGTGGATCCAGCACCAAAGGCAGAGGACGAGGACACAACAACACCAGGTCCTCCACCAATAACACAGTGACGTCTTGTTGCTGCCCCCCGCCCACATAACACCGGTCGGGGGGAGACTCCAACAGTTCCTGCCAGTCTGGAGATCCATCACCACAGACGGGTGGGTCAGAGAAATTGTCCAGTACGGTTATTGTCTGGAATTAACATCCAATCCACCCAACATACCACCAAGACACCGTCCTATGTCCGCAGAGCACTTGACATTATTGCGGCAAGAAGTACCAAGTATGCTGCAAAAAGGAGCCATAGAGCTCGTGCCTATGGAACAGCGGGGGTCAGGGGTGTACTCCCTGTACTTCTTAATACCAAAAAAGGACTGGTCTCTCCGACCTATACTAGACCTCCGACCTCTCAACCAATACATTCTGTCAGAGCATTTTCATATGCTCACCCTCCAGCAGGTTCTGCCGTTACTCAGTCAGGGAGACTTCCTAGCAACACTAGATTTGAAGGATGCGTATTTCCACATACCCATACACCCATCACACAAAAAATATCTCTGGTTCACTCTTCAGGATCAGCATTATCAGTTCAAAGTACTCCCTTTCGGAGTAACAACGGCGCCCAGAGTCTTTACCAAGTGCCTAGCGACAGTGGCGGCACACTTAAGGAGACAGCACATTCATGTCTTCCCTTACCTGGACGACTGGCTTGTTCAAGCAAAGTCCGCCCAGCAGTGCGCCAGCCACATATCCCACACCATTCACCTTCACAGTCTGGGATTCTCACTGAATTATCCGAAGTCGCATCTCCAACCCGCCCACGTCCGGCAGTACCTGGGCGCAACTATAGACACTCTGGCTGCCAAAGCTCAGCCAAATTTAGCGAGAATCAACAGCATGCAACTGCATATAAAGTTCACACCACAACACTCCCTTCCAGCGCGAGTGTTCATGCAGTTGATAGGCATGATGGCCTCCTGCATCTTCATAGTTCCGCACGCGAGACTACATATGCGCCCGCTTCAGGAGTGCTTGGCACGTCAATGGAATCAGACTCAAGGACAGTTAAAAGACCTAGTGTTGGTGAGCGGTCGGGCATACAACTCTCTGCATTGGTGGAATCCACAAAACCTTTGCAAGGGCCGACTGTTCCAAGAGCCTGTTCCACAAATAATACTGACAGCAGACGCGTCTCTCTAGGGATGGGGAGCTTATGTACTCAATTACACAGTGCAGGGACTATGGACAACACAGCAAAAGAAGATGCACATCAACCTTCTGGAACTGATGGCAATCTTCCTGGCAATGAAGGCATTCAAAGTACACTTGTGCAACAAAGTCTTGTTGATCCGGACGGACAACATGACTGCCATGTACTACATACAGAAGCGGGGAGGAACACCCTCTCCACAGTTGTCTCATCTGGCTAAGAGCATGTGGAAGTGGGCCATTCAGAGGAACATGTTCCTCATGGGGGAACACCTCCCGGGCAAAGACAACCAGATGGCGGATCTGCTCAGCAGACACAGCCACCAAATGCACGAGTGGGAGCTACATCCATCAGTACTCCAACCGTACTTCCAGCAGTGGGGTCATCCAGAGATAGACCTATTCGCCACAAGGGAAAACGCAAAATGCCAAAGCTTTGCCGCCAGGGTTCCGCATCCACAATCGCAGGGCAATGCGATATGGATGAACTGGTCAGGCAGATTTGCGTACGCTTTTCCCCCAGCGCCGTTAATACCGCTAGTGGCACGCAAACTACGCCAACACTCAGTGACACTCATCCTGGTTGCTCCAATGTGGGCACACCAGCCATGGTACACCACGTTACTAGAACTGTCCGTGGTGCCGCCTCAAAGACTGCGGCTAACACCCAAACTTTTAACCCAGAACCATGGTGGAATTCAGCACCCAGATCCGCAACAGCTGAACCTGGCGATCTGGCTCCTGAAGTCTTAGAGTTTGGCTACCTGAAGCTGCCTCCAGAATGTAGGAATATCATCCAGGAGACCCACAACCAGAGCTTGCTATGCGGCTAAATGGAAAAGATTTGTCATTTACTGTAAAAACAATGACAATCCGCTGGATGCATCCATTCAGAACATCTGTTACCTGTTACACTTATACCGATGTAATCTCGCATACAACTCCATCCGTATACATCTAACCCCAATAGCGGCCTATCTTCAGAACAGGCAGCACCTCTCTTTATTCAAAGTGCCTGCCATCAAAGCCTTCTTGGAGGGACTCAAAAGAGTGATTCCTCCAACTCACCCACCGGCACCGGTGTGGAACCTGAATGTGGTCCTCACCAGATTGATGGGTCCACCTTTTGAACCTCTACATTCATGTGAGATTCAATTCCTCACTTGGAAAGTAGCCTTCTTAGTGGCAATCACTTCGTTGAGAAGAGTTAGTGAACTCCAGGCACTAACCATTCAAGAGCCATTCATACAGGTTCACGCAACCCCACATTCATGCCTAAAGTGATATCTCAGTTCCACATGAATCAGACTATTGAACTGCCTGTTTTCTTTCCAAATCAGAAAATCTCGCAGAGAGAATGCTCCATACACTAGATGTAAAGAGGGCCCTCATGTACTATATAGAAAGAATAAAGGATTTTAGGAAAACAAAACAACTGTTCGTTGCCTTTTCTCCACAACACAAGGGCAACGCCATTTCCAAAGCAGGAATAGCCAGATGGATTGTTAAATGTATTCAAATTTGCTATGAAAAAGCTAAACGCACATTAACGATTCCTCCAAGAACACACTCAACACGAAAGTTAGGGGCGTCCATGGCTTTCCTAGGGAATATTCCTTTAGAGGAAATATGTAGAGCAGCCACATGGTCCACTATACATACATTTACAAAACACTACTGTGTAGATGTACATTCCAAACAGCAGGCAGCTGTAGGACAGGCTGTTCTCAAGACCCTTTTTCAGACTGATGCAGCTGGCACGGGCAGCCGCCGCTAATGCACAGATATGAATTCAGCAGCCCACGTATGCATCTGTTCTTGGCATGTAGGGCTGCTGACATTCATATCGCCCACCCTCCTCCCCGGCGCCTATAGCGGCTGCAGCACTCAGAATTACTGTATAGCATGGTCATCACTTACTGTATATACTCCATCACTGCCACAATGGCGAAAAACAATCTGAGGATGGAGAGGATGCCCATGCGCACTGTAGTCCAGGGGAGGAACAAGCTATCTCGTGATACTTCGAAGACTCTTCCAGGACAACAATGTGCAATCATCCGGACCCAACACTAGGCGGCAATCTATGCACAGATATGGATGTCAGCAGCCCTACATGCCAAGAACAGATGCATACTGGTAAGTAGCATATTCAATACCGCATCATCCTCCCATCACAAATATACGAACTTCCCGGCCTGCCATACCACCAGCTAATACCATACCTTTATGTAATACTAATATTAATAATTCCAATACCCCACATGAAGGAAAGAAAGAACAGTGTATGACACATCTCAACCTACCTCCAGCCGCCACACCTTATATTGTGGTGTTGGCAAATGTCCCTAAATTAAATCTGGGGCCAGAAGAGTCATTGGAAACATTAAAAAATAGGTCACTCCATTGGCTTGGCATTAGAACAGGCTTTGCGCGGGAGCTATTCCACAAATTTAAAATGGCAAGGAGAATAGGATGGGTTGGTAAAGGACGGAAGACATTCTCAGGGGATTTTGTAGTCTTGACTTTTAGGACCCCGGGTTTAGTAAATTTGAGTAGAACGGGGAACCACACTACACTTGTACAAGGTATTAATGTGCTCCCATTAGGCTTTTTTTACCAACTGCCATATAGTAGTCGAGTAAGGTCAGATGGGAAATCCCTCATGGTAGACCCAAGTAATCTTTTTAATATTCAAACATACAACCGCTTTGATGTATTCAACAATCTTGAGGCAGTAGACTGACTGAGACAAGAGGTATCCTCCCAGGTAACAATATCTAGAAATATCGAAAACAGAGCAAGCTTGGGTATGTTAATAACTGTCCCTAATATTGAAATGAACGATACACAAGAAAAGGACACAACGGGACACATACAGGCAAGTGTGGGACTAGCAATACAAATCCCGGTCGTGACAACTTTACTTTCCCCTGTACAAACGGGGATTACTAATCCGCAGGGAGAGTGGGGCCAGGATGGGAGGAGGGGTACAGACAGGCGAGACAAATGCCAGTTCCTATTTTGGAACGTGGCTGGCTTAAAAAGCAAGACATCCATTAATATATGGTTGGACTTTGTGTCTAAATTTGAGATAATAAGCCTCCAAGAAATTTGGGCTTTGGAACCAATCCACATAAATGGTTTCAAAACGTTCCATACCCCTGCAATTAGATCCCATCATGGTAGAGCCAAAGGAGGGCTATGTACTTATAACCCTAATCATTTAAATTTGAGGAAAGCTGAACTATCTATAAGTAATAGGTACTACCAACTTATAACCTTACAAGCTGATTTATGTACATAAGTGATTATATTAAATGTTTATAATAACATCCCAACTGATTTGATCGAGACTACATTGCGTAAATTAATTGGTGAGATGAACAAGCTACTCCTTCACTCGATTAATGAATCTATTTTTCTCCAGTATTGGGGTGTCTTTCATAGATTCACATGCTTGAATATTCCCCGTCGTCGGAGTGGGAGTCCCACGGTAAATTATATAGCAATATATACAGTGAATATATATATATATATATATATATACCCATACATACGTAATTATATAAAAAACAGAGATATAAGCATGTAATAACCTAAAGAATGTCCCTATATGAAATTTCTATAGAGATACATGAAAAAAGAAATTCGCAGCCTATCTCTGTCATTATGTTAGTCCAAACTACGGCCAATCAGGCGCCAGCTCCTCTCTAGAACCTTCTCCTCAGAGCTCCTCACCTCAGATTTTCTACCGCACGTCGTGTGACAGGGAGTCTCCCTGAGCTCTGCTCAGTTTTTGTCAGTCAGAATGTCTTCAAGTAAGAAATCTTTGTTTAGACCATGTTCTTCGTGTGGAAAGCTGCGTTTATTTTCTGAGGACCCACACAGTAAGTGTATTTACTGTTTGTACCCAGATCATGAAGTGGCAAAATGTAAATTTTGTAGAACCTTTTCTACAAAGACTTTAAAGGACAGAGAAGGCCGTCTCTTAGTATGGCTACAGAGACTGAAGGATAAAGATGACCCAGTGTCTGATATGCAAAGTCTTCTTTCTGGCCGTTCTCAGACAGCCTCTAAGTGCAGTAGTGTGCAGGAGTTACCATCTCCTTTCCTCAAGAAAAAGAAACTGTCTTTGACTCTGACAGCTGCCACTTCTGCGGTCTCACCTACTGTTTTGTCGCCTACGGGACATAGTTCTCAGGCTGTAGAGGCGTCTATTTCCCAGTCCTCAGGAAAAAGACTGTCCGCCTCGTCGACGATGCTGCCGACGACGAGATCTGCTGTGTCAGGCTCGTCGACGGTGACTCTGACGACGACATCAGCTGCTTCGTCGTCGACGAGTGTTCTGTCGACGTTATCCTCGTCGACGGTGACAATCAGTACTACAAGGGCGGTGACTTCTATTTTGCCCATTACATCGTCGTCGACGAAGAAGGTAAAGGTACCGTCGACGCTACCCGTGTCGTCGACTAAGACGTCGTCGATCTCGTCGGCGTCCACTCTGTCGACGAAGAAGATCCCGTCGACGGTGGCTTCGTCGACGGTGGCTTCGTCGACAGCGGCTTCGTCGACTAAAGCCTCGTCGACGGCGGCTCCGTCGACGGCGGCTCCGTCGACGTCTATTTCGTTGGCACAGATTCCGCCGACGATTATTCCGTCGACCATCGTTCCATTATCAACAACTCCGTCGACGAGGCCTTCTCCGAAGACGTCCACAGTGCATACCATGCAGCAGTCGACGGCAGGTTCTTTCATAAAGATAAAGGTGAACAGGATATCGTCTGCCCAAAGGTCAAGGAGGGAACAGCTACCTCACGCAACTTCAGCGTCGCTTTCATCATTCACTGGGGTTCCTTTGACACCATTACCAACTGGTGCTAGCCTCGATAGGCAGGAAGAGATTATTCCTGTAGGGGATGCGCAGCCTCCCTCGCCTTTATTTGCTACGGATTCTGATCAGGAGTCCGAGGGTTTACCGGAGTCCTTTGGAACGGCGCAAAGCCCATCCAACTTGATAATTAAATGCCAGGATGACAGCAGTGAGGGTGAAGATCCAGTTTACATACAGCAGGTGCCTGCGAAACATGCAACGGCGACTCTTCCATTGTCGCTCCTAACTAATCTCCAACGCATGTTGGACGACTATAATCAACGCTTTCCTCTATCTCCACAACGTTCTGAGGTCCCGTTAACTCCTGTGGTTCCAACAACTATACCACCGATACCAAATGTAAATCCTTTACCTCTGCTACCGTCTGCACCACCAAGGCAGGTCCCAGAGAGATTGTTGCCTCACTATGAGCCTCCGCAGGAAGTCCCTCAAGAAACAGAAGAGGGTGAAATCCCAGATGATAATGGGGATGTGGATACCGATGACGATGATATGGCGGAGTGGTACAATTACCAAGCACAAACTCCATCCCCCTCTCAGATAGTAACAGGGGATTCACCTCCAGTGGACATAGCGAACTTTCACCAACTAATGGAGAGGGCGGCGCAACGTTTTAAACTGACAACGGAGCGCAGAGAGGAAGATTGTTTCCTTTATGATTTCAAAAGTCAACCTTTTAAACAGACTCAAGCTATTCCTATTGTGGAATTTATTTGGGAAGAAGGCAAGAAGTTGATGCAAACACCGAATACCTTGCCGGCACAGGTGCCTCGATTAGAGAAGAAATATAAGGCACCAATAGGAACCCCAGCATGCCTCACGGGACAGGCTAAACCTGAGTCAGTCGTTACGCAGGCAGCGCAACGCAAGGCGAAAAATCCGGCGCCGACTGTCACCGCACCACCGGATCGTGACGGGCGTCGAATGGATGCCATAGGGCGTAAGTTCTCTTCAATGGCCTCTACTGTGGTTAGAGCAGCTAATGCCTTGGCCATATTGGGTCACTATGACCGACAAGTGTGGGCTGATATTTCAGATGTGCTGCAAGAGTTGCCGGAGCCATCTAAGGCAGAAGCAATGAAGTTGCTTCAAGAGGAAGAAGCAGCATCGGCGGAGATAATTGATTGTGCAGTAGACATCGCCTGCACGGGGTTCCGTCAGCTTGCCGGAGCGGCTGTTCTCTGCGCAGGCAAGGATGGTTAAGATCAACATCCTTTCGTCAGGAGGTACAGTCCATGATCCTTAACATGGCTTGTGACGGCGAGGCGTTATTTGGAAGTCACGTTGATGAGGCACTCCAGTCCATAAAGAAGGATAATGAGACAGCTAGATCCTTAGGAAACATACAATTTCAAAGGCAAAATTTTCGTGGTGTACGCGGACGCGGCACCTCCTCCAATTTTCGAAGGGGTAGTAATCAATACAGACCCTATAATCAAGGATCCAACCGATATTCGAATGGCCAGCAACAGCAATCTTCACGACAGCAGGCCTCCAAGTCGTATAGAGGGAAATCCTCATACAGAGGAAGCGCATCTAAAAGACAGTGACTATTTCCGGACATGCAGGGTTGGAGGTCGAATCTCTGTTCTTTTCTCAATGGTCCTCCGTCACAAGGGACCGTTGGGTTTTGGACATTGTGAAAAAAGGACACGCCTTAGAATTCACCAAATTCCCTCCTTCCACACCACCCTCCGGACCACCACCTGCTCACATGAAAGAACTTTTGCATCAAGTTCGACTTCTAAAGCAGAAGGAAGCTGTAGAATTGGTGCCAGTATCTCAAAGGGGAAAGGGTTTTTATTCCCGATTCTTTCTGATCACAAAGAAAAACGGAGAGTGGAGGCCCATCCTCGATCTAAGGGCACTAAACAAATACCTAAAGAGCCAATCCTTTCGTATGATGACGCTAGTAGACATCTTGCGTCTACTCTCGCAGGAAGATTTCATGGCAACAATAGATGTCCAGGATGCCTATTTTCATATTCCTATATTACAAAGGCATCGCAAGTTCCTGCGCTTTCGAGTGGGTCAACACGATTACCAATTCAAAGTGTTACCGTTTGGTCTGCGCTCGGCCCCGCGTGTGTTCACGAAGGTACTAGCTCCAGTGATAGCGTTTCTGCGACTTCAGGGAGTGCAAATTTTTCCATATCTGGACGATTTTCTCCTGAAATCTCAGTCAAGCACTCACCTAAAACAACACATACTTCTATGCCAGAACGTGTTTCGCTCATTAGGTCTGTCCATAAATGCAGCGAAATCCCAACCTCATCCTGCTCAACAAAGGGATTTTCTGGGAGCAACTCTGGAAACGGTATCAGCAAAAGCGTTTCTCTCCCAAGAGCGACGCAAAAGATTCTACGGCTGGTGGCTTTGATCAGGTCAAAAGAGTCAGTTTCTGTGAGATTGTTAAAATCGTTTCTGGGGATGGCGTCATCCTCCATTGCCTTAGTTCCCCATTGCAGGCTGAGAACACATCCTATTCAGGAAGCACTGGATGTTCAGTGGCGTCAAGTAACGGGTTCTTTCCACGACATGGTACGTGTCACAGATCAAATGAGGTCAGCACTCGCATGGTGGACAAATCCAGCCAACTTGACAGAAGGCACGTCTTTTCTGTCGGTGCCGCCGGACTGGACAATCACGACAGACGCCTCATTAGAGGGATGGGGTGCACATTTGGAGGATCTCTCGGTAAAAGGGAGATGGTCAACACACCAAAGAACTTGGCACATCAACAGGTTGGAGTTGATGGCGATTTATCTCGCTCTAAAGTCATTTCTGCCCTTGATCCAAGGAGAATCAGTGCTAATACAGACAGACAACACAACCTGTATGCACTATGTGAACAAACAGGGCGGAACAAAATCCCCAAGTCTGTCCAGGTTAGCTCAAAGAATTTGGGACTGGTCTCTCAGTCATCAAATCATGATTACAGCAGTACACCTACCAGGAGTATCCAATGTCCTTTCGGATTCCCTGAGCAGGTCCTCCTCGTCGACCCACGAGTGGGAATTACACCAACCCACTCTAGAGAGGATATTCCAACTATGGGGTCGTCCGCAACTGGATCTCTTTGCTACGCCGGAGAACCGGAAATGCCGGAATTATGCAAGCTGGCATCCCCACAAAGAGTCGCTGGGGAATGCCCTTTTGATAAACTGGTGCAATCTATTTGCGTACGCCTTTCCTCCAATTCCCCTCATACCTCGGGTCCTTTGGAAGATGAAGAGACAACCTTGCCACCTGATTCTAATAGCCCCACGCTGGCCCCGACAAGCGTGGTTCTCAGAACTGCTCCTGATGTCCCAATGTCAACCAATCCTCCTGCAACATCGGACAGATCTGCTCACAATGAGCGAAGGGAGAATTTGCCATCCAAATCCCTCCTCACTGAGCTTATCGGCCTGGAACCTGAACATCATGAGTTCGCCCATCTAGACATCCCGCAGGATTGTAGGGATATTTTGGCCCAAGCAAGAGCACCCTCTACAATCAGGACGTACAAGTTCAAATGGAAAAGATTCTGCCACTGGTGCGCTTCTAACGGAGTCCACCCGATACACTCCACGGCGCACCAATTACTACCTTTCTTCTTGCACCTAGCTAATTCTGGACTGTCTCATGCAACCCTACGGGCTTTCCTAGCAGCAATTTCCCGTTTCGGGCAGGATGGATCAAATTCCCTTTGTTCCTCAAGAATAATCCGCCAATTTTTTAAAAGGTTTGTTTCGGAAATTTCCGCCAATTCGGCGCCCTCCTCCGTTGTGGCATCTTAACGTTGTGTTGGCGCAATTGATGAGACCTCCGTTCGAGCCCATTCACAAGGCCGACTTAAAATATCTAACTTGGAAGGTCGCACTACTTCTGGAATTAACGTCTTCACGTCGTGTCAGTGACATTCATGCTTTTACCATCAAACCTCCGTTCCTGCAGTTCAAACCGGATGCTGTAGTGTTACGCACCAATCCATCATTCCTACCCAAGGTGCCTACTGATTTTCATATTGATGAACCCGTAATATTAAAGACCTTTTTTGCCAATCCTCAGACACCTGCAGAGCAAAGATTGCACTCTTTGGACGTGAAGCGATGCCTAAAGTTCTACATCAGTAGGACAATTTCGTTTCGAAAATCCGATCAACTTTTTATAGCATATGGACGTTGTCATAAAGGACGTCAGGTTACTAAGCCGACGATTCCACGCTGGATTTCGGCAGCTATTGTTTTCTGCCACCAGAAGGCAAGCAAACCCCTTTAGTCTTCAGTGAGAGCACACTCCACTAGGGCAGTATCATCATCTACCGCCTTATTTGCTGGAGTACCTTTGCAACACATCTGCAGAGCAGCTACGTGGTCGACCAGACACACGTTTACTAAGCACTACTGCTTGGCAACTTTAAGCGAAGAGGACGCTGCAGTAGGACAGGCAGTGCTACGCAATCTTTTTAAATAAGGTGAGCCTCTTCCTCCCGCCTCCATATTGTTTCCATTTATAATTGACATAATGATGCATTTATACGGTTACAGTTATTCAGTACTGTCATATGCATAAGAAGATTGATTGTCATTACAATTTCGAATCTGTGTGATCATGGAAACAATGATGATTGTTACTGCTAGCTATTCTATATTCAAGCATGTGAATCTATGAAAGACACCCCAATACTGGAGAAGAACAATTGTTACTTACCTGTAAACAGGTGGTTCTCCAGTATTGGTGTCTTTCATAGATTCACATGCGACCCTCCCTCCTCCCTTCAGAGGCTCTCTTCTCCTCATATACACTAAGAGTCACTTTGGTGCTACGAAAATCTGAGGTGAGGAGCTCTGAGGAGAAGGTTCTAGAGAGGAGCTGGCGCCTGATTGTCCGTAGTTTGGACTAACATAATGACGGAGATAGGCTGCAAATGTCTTTTTTCTTTTTCCATGTATCTCTATGGAAATTTCATATAGGGACATTCTTTAGGTTATTACATGCTTATATCTGTTTTTTATATAATTACGTATGTATGGGTATATATATATATTATCACTGTATATATTGCTATATTATTTACCGTGGGACTCCCACTCCGACGACGGGGAATATTTAAGCATGTGAATCTATGAAAGACACCAATACTGGAGAACCACCTGTTTACAGGTAAGTAACAATTTTTCTTATATGGGGTGGCGACATTAACTCCTCGATCTGCCTAAGGGATGCTAAGGGGGCATGTGGATTAACACTTGGAAGAGATATTACTTTGTTTCATTTTCCACACACACCTCTTGTAGACCTACTAAACGAGATCATTTTTTCATACAATATGGGTTTTGCAAACAACTTATGCTCACCGATTGTCCCTTATTCCTCAACATTTAATGGACGAGGTTCATTTACTACAATTGATTTCATATTGGTAACATGCAGGCACTCCACACGTGTTAAAGCATTTACTACACACATCACCCTAAGCGACCATTACCCACAGAGTATTGATATTGCAGTTTGGAAACAAGATTCCCATTCGAAATGCAATCCTAACCAGTTGCTGAGGAACATTACATTAACTAGACAAAATGGATATGCACTAAAGTGGGAGAAACTGAATATAGAAGATTTTGTCACAAATATTGTCTCAATGTAAAAATATGTTTTACTCTTCTTTCAATGAGAAGTCTACTGACCAGGAAATCATTATGAGCTTTTTGAGTATTGCCTCCCACATTAAAGATACACTCTGGGTAAAAACAAGAGGGAAGAATATACGCAATGAAGGATTGTTTGATTCCCATTGTACAAAAGCTCATACCAAACTTAAGCATGCCTTGAACACCGGGGTAAGGAACCAGGATTATATCAGGGAAACTAGAAGGAACTATAGGAGGGTTTTAAATGCCAAGAAACATTTTTTAAAAGAGGATGCATGGAACGCTTTGCACGAGGCATCACCCGATTGAGACCCGATAGCTTTCTGAAAAGCAGTAAATACCCCATTTTTGGCGGAGAGTAACAAAGCTAGCATAGAGACTGCTATTACAGAACTGGAGTGGATATCCCATTATTCCAATTTGTACAATAATGTCACTGGAGATTGGAATGAGACCCCGGTAATTGGTGATGAAATGGAGCCCCCCCCCCCGACATTATTAAAGCTACCTTTGGTTTTCACTCCTAATGAGGTTAATAATGCCATAAATGCAAGCGTTGGCGGAAAATCGCCAGGGCCACGTAGTATTCCAGTTGATCTATTTAAATCCAATCTGGCCCTGTGGGGGCCGATTTTAACGCAAGTTTTTAATGCGTGTTGTTCAGAGGGATTTTTAACTACCTGGTATGCTTCTATTGTGGTTCCAATTTTTAAAAAAGGCGATGGGCTGAATCCAGCCTGCTATCGCCCAATTTCATTATTGGATTCCACAGTGAAGATATTGGGTCGGGTAATTTTAGAGAGAATGCAGGCTTGGACGGATGAACAAAGAATTATAAGTGATCTACAATACGGTTTTCGTCAAGGCTTAGGGACCATTGAGCAGGGATTAAATTTACATATTTTAATTGATAAATATACAAAGGCAGGAAGATTGTTTTTAACTTTTGTTGACTTAGCTGCATTTGATTGCATCGTGCATGAAAAGCTGTGGTCCATTTTAGGGGAGCAGGGGGTAGACCCTATCTTAATTTCCTTTTTAAGGCAACTTTACATGGGCGCAAGGGTGCGCTTTGGGCGGGACGGGGAATGTACAAAAAGTTTTAGAGTTAGGAGGGGTGTTAGGCAAGGCTGTGTCCTTGCCCCCTTCTTATTTATTATGTACATAAATAATCTAGAGACTACCCTTGTAGCGGAGTTCATGGACTTACCAGTTCGAGGCATGTGGGCTGCTGAATTCATATCTGTGCATAGATCGCCGCCTAGTGTTGGGTCCGGATGTTTGCACGTTGTTGTCCTGGAAGAGTCTTCGAAGTATCCTTGGATAGGTGACTCCTCCCATGGACTACAGTGCGCATGGGCATCCTCTCCATCCTCAGATTGTTTTTTTCCGCCATTGGGTTCGGATGTGCTATCTTAGCTCAAGTTAGGAAAAACTTTTGTCGAGGCCACAAGGCCTTTAGTTCGCGTCGGTACTGTTTATCGATCGGGTTTCGATACTTTTTGTTAGTTTACTAACTTTCAGCACCGACTTTGTTCGCATTTGCCTGTCCATCGACTCTACTTCGACGATGGAATCCAGGACGCCATTCAAAAGGTGTCCGGTATGCAATGCGAAGTACCCACACATCGACGTCCATCCGGTGTGCAACAAATGCCTTTCGCCGGACCACGACGAATCGACATGTATGGCCTGTGCCCGGTTCCGTTCAAAGAAGACTCTGCGGAATCGTCGAGCGGCGAGGCTCGAAGCGCAGCACGCGGCACCGGCCCCAGCTGACATCTTCGACGAGGCTGACGACGTCGAAGAAGTAGAAGTCTTACCCTCCAGTCCCGTTTCCGAACACGAACACGAACCCGGATCGGACGAGGCCGACGAGTCACTCTTCCACAGAGGTGAAGACGACACCGAGGTAGGAGACGACGAGGAGGCCTTAGGAGCCGAAGAGAGTAGCTCCGATGATGAACAAGGCCTACCTGTTCAGACCGAAATTTCACCAGCGCCACAGACTATGGCTCCGGTCGAGGGATCGCCTTCGGGCCTTACCCGAGACCTATCACGCAGTCCTTCGGCCCCGCCCTCGGGCCCGGCCTCGGACGTTCAGCGGCAGCCATTACCGCTTAAGCCAGCTGGTTTCCCTTCCACGAAACCGAAACCGAAAGCTGCTCAGGTTCCTACGAAACCGAAACTGAAAGTGGCGCTAGTCGGATCGAGGCCTTCAACACCTTCGACGCCAGCGCACCGGGTCGGCACCGACCGCACCAAGAGAGACTTCGGTGCCGAACTCGAGACGGGCGACATGGGAGTCGACAAACGGAAGAAGGTCATCGGCGCCGACAAACCTGCCCGGTTACCGGCGTCGACGCCACCGACACCGAGGGCCGTCCCGCCTGCTACGCCTCGCAGCACTCCCTCGACGACACCAAAACCTCACGTGTCGAAGACGTCGACGGTGATCTCTGCACCTCGACTCGATGCGCCACGGGCGCAGAAGATATCTGCAGCCGCCTCGACGACCCTGGCGGGGGCCACGACCTCTAAGGCGCCCCGAGTACGGCCTGGCGCGATGCCAGGCTGCAGATCCAAGGACGCCCTCCAGGACCCGTCGGGTTCCGGTTCGGCTCCGGCGGTTTCGTCGGTGCCGACCAGCATTACCTTCGGCTTGCCTCCACCCACAATCCCGAAGGCGTTTCAACTCAGGACACAGGTCACCAAAACTGCGGTTACACCTGTCGAGCCGTCTCCGTCACACGTCATCGACGCCGACACTGGCAGGATGATTCTCCACGGCCGAAGGATAACTTCGGAACCGCCATTGGAGCCTTTCAGGATCCCGCTAAAGAGGAAGCTGCCTGTGGACTCAGAACCTCTCCTGTATGAACCCTTCTATTCACCCTACCAGGATCCACACCGGGCCTCCCCCACACGCTCCGACACGGATGCATTGGGGGACTACTTGGATGAACAAGTCCCCTACCATGTGGACACGGACCCTGATGACCAGCAGGACCCTGACCAAACTTGGGGCGACCCTGCAGACCCCAGTGCACCTCTTGATGCACAGGACACACAACTATATGGGCCAAAAACATCACCCACAGAGGATACTGCGGCGTTCAACGCTCTGATTGAACGTGCGGCAAACAACCATGATGTACAGCTTCACTCTGATATCATCGAAGATGACTTTCTAATGGACACCTTTGCATCCTCAGAAAGACATGTAAAGACTCTGCCAATGTTGAAGGGGGTCCTCAAGCCAGCCACTGACATTTTCAAGGAACCCACCAGGGCACGAGTGATAAACCCCAGGATCGATAAAAAATACAGATCAGCACCTGGGGATCCTACTTACATCAGAGGCCAATTACCACTCGACTCCATCGTTGTGGCGAATGCCCGCAAGAGGGCACACTCGCAGACAACGGGTGACGCTCCTCCCCCGGACAAAGAGTCCAAGGTGCTAGAGACCTCCGGCAAGCGAGTTGCCGCACAAGCTGCAAACATATGGCGCATAGCTAACACTCAAGCGCTCCTCGCTCGCTACGATAGAGCGCACTATGACACACTGGAGCAACTTCTTCAGCACCTCCCTGACCCCTACAAAGAAGGTGCAGAAATCCTTATCAGAGAGGGACAGCTACTCACAAATGCTGCCATTAAATGTGCACTAGACGCTGCAGACACGGCTGCCAGGGCCATCAACACTAGCGTCATCCTACGACGTCACGCCTGGCTACGTATCTCAGGATTCAAGCCTGAGGTACAAAACAATATACTTAATCAGCCCGTCAACCCCGACTTTTTGTTCGGACCTGAGGTTGACACCACCCTCGAGAAGATAAAAAAGGACACGGACACTGCAAAGTCCATGGGCGCCCTACAAACTCAGTCCTTTCGGAGCGGCTCCTTTCGTCGCCCCGGAAACAAGGGGGCAGGTAGAGGACAGGGGTCACAACAAACATATAACAAGGGTAATACGCAGACCACCTACGATAAGAACACCCGAGGTGGCTATCGTGGCTCCAGTACCAAGGGCAGAGGACGTGGCTACGGCAACACCAGGTCCTCCCCCAAGAACAAGCAGTGACGCCCTCTCCCTTCCTCCCGACCACATAACACCTGTCGGGGGAAGGCTACAACGGTTCCTGTCCACGTGGAACTCCATCACCACGGACAGGTGGGTCAAAGATATTATAAAACACGGTTACTGTCTGGAGTTAACTTCCACTCCACCCACAATACCACCAAGAAACCGTCCTATGTCCTCAGAGCACTTAACGCTCTTACAGCAAGAGGTAGAAAGTATGCTTCTAAAAGGCGCTATCGAGCTCGTACCCATCCACGAGCAGGGCACGGGGGTTTACTCCCTCTACTTCTTAATTCCAAAAAAGGACGGGTCGCTCAGGCCTATATTAGACCTGAGACCCCTGAACCAGTACATTCTTTCAGAGCACTTTCACATGCTCACTCTACAGCAAGTCCTTCCGCTTCTCAAGCAGGGAGACTTCCTAGCATCACTGGACCTCAAGGATGCGTACTTCCACATACCCATCCACCCCTCACACAAAAAATACCTCAGGTTTACTGTTCAGGGGCAGCACTATCAGTTCAAAGTCCTTCCCTTCGGCGTGACAACAGCGCCCAGGGTTTTCACGAAGTGCCTAGCTACGGTGGCAGCACACTTACGGAGGCAGCATATACACGTCTACCCCTACCTAGACGACTGGCTCGTTCAAGCGAAGTCGGCCCAGCAATGTGCAAGCCATATGTCCCGCACCATTCACCTTCTTCACAGTCTGGGATTCCCACTAAATTACCCAAAGTCCCATCTCCAGCCCGCACACGTACAACAGTACCTGGGCGCGACTATAGACACTCTGGCGGCCTCAGCTCAGCCAAGTTTAGTGAGGATCAACAGCATACAACTGCTGATCTCCAAGTTCAAACACAATCACTCGCTTCCAGCGCGAGTGTTTATGCAGTTGATAGGCATGATGGCCTCCTGCATCTTCATAGTCCCGCACGCGAGATTACATATGCGCCCACTTCAGGAGTGCCTAGCACGTCAGTGGAATCAGGCTCAAGGACAGTTGAAAGACCTAGTGTTGGTGAGCGGTCGGGCATACAACTCTCTGCATTGGTGGAATCCACAAAACCTTTGCAAGGGGCGACCGTTCCAAGAGCCTGTTCCACAAATAGTACTGACAGCGGACGCGTCTCTCCAGGGATGGGGAGCTCATGTACTACACTACACAGTGCAGGGACTATGGACGACACAACAGAAGAAGATGCACATCAACCTTCTGGAACTGATGGCAATCTTCCTGGCCATGAAGGCTTTCAAAGTACATCTGTGCAACAAGGTCGTGTTGATCCGGACGGACAACATGACCGCAATGTACTACATACAGAAACAGGGAGGGACACACTCTCCACAGTTGTCTCATCTGGCTCAGAGCATGTGGAAGTGGGCCATTCAGAGGAACATGTTCCTCATGGCAGAACACCTCCCCGGCAAGGACAACCAGATGGCGGATCTGCTCAGCAGACACAGCCACCAGATGCACGAGTGGGAGTTACACCCATCAGTACTCCAACCGTACTTCCAGCAGTGGGGTCACCCAGAGATAGACCTATTCGCGACAAGCGAAAACGCAAAATGCCAAAGCTTCGCCGCCAGATTCCCACATCCGCAGTCGCAGGGCAATGCGATATGGATGAACTGGTCCGGCAGATTTGCGTACGCTTTTCCCCCAGCACCGTTGATACCGCTGGTGGCTCGCAAACTCCGACAACACTCCCTGACACTCGTCCTAGTTGCTCCCACGTGGGCACGCCAGCCGTGGTACACCACCTTCCTCGAACTTTCCGTGGTACCGCATCAAAGGCTGCGGATCAAACCCGCGCATTTGACGCAGAACCATGGAGAGGTTCAGCACCCAGATCCGCAACAGCTGAACCTGGCGATCTGGCTCCTGAAGTCCTAGAGTTCGGCTATCTCAATCTGCCACCTGACTGCATGGACATCATCAAGGAGGCCAGGAGACCCACTACAAGAGCTTGCTATGCAGCCAAATGGAAAAGGTTCGTCATTTATTGCGGTAATAATGACATTAACCCGCTGGACGCATCCATCCACGACATCATATGTTACCTCTTACACCTATACCGATGCAATCTGGCGTACACCTCTATACGTGTCCATTTGACCGCAATATCAGCCTATCTGCAAACCAGGCAGCACCTCTCTCTATTCAGAGTGCCTGCCATCAAAGCATTCTTGGAAGGACTCAAACGAGTCATTCCACCTAGTCACCCACCGGCTCCAATGTGGAACCTCAACTTGGTCCTCACACGCCTGATGGGTCCACCCTTTGAACCTCTACACTCATGCGAGATTCAATTCCTTACCTGGAAAGTAGCCTTCCTGGTAGCGATCACTTCCCTAAGAAGAGTTAGTGAACTCCAGGCACTAACCGTTCAAGAGCCATTTATTCAGGTTCACGCCAACAGGGTCGTACTACGTACCAACCCCAAATTCATGCCCAAAGTAATATCGCAGTTCCACATGAACCAGACTATTGAACTGCCCGTTTTCTTCCAAAACCCACAAACTGTTGCAGAGCGGGCATTACATACACTAGATGTACGGAGGGCCCTCATGTACTACATCGACAGGACTAAACCCTTCAGGAAGACAAAACAACTATTCGTTGCCTTTGCCCCACACCACAAAGGTAACGCCATCTCCAAAGCAGGGATAGCCAGATGGATAGTTAAGTGTATTCAAATCTGTTATCAAAAGGCAAAACGCACATTAACTATTCCACCACGAGCCCACTCAACACGCAAGTTGGGGGCTTCCATGGCCTTCCTAGGAAATATTCCCCTGCATGATATATGCAGAGCAGCCACATGGTCCACTACACACACATTTACAAAACACTATTGCGTAGATGTGCAGTCAAAACAGCAGGCAGCTGTAGGACAGGCTGTTCTCAAAACACTTTTTCAGACCGCTGCAGCTGGCACGGGTAGCCGCCGCCAATAGAGGGCACTGCTATGTATTCTATGCACAGATATGAATTCAGCAGCCCACATGCCTCGAACTGAATATGCTACTTACCAGTATGCATCTGTTCTTGGCATGTAGGGCTGCTGACATTCATATCGCCCTCCCTCCTCCCCGGCGCCTGTCGCAGCTGCAGCTCTCAGAATTATTGCAAGCATGGTCATCACTTTCTGTATCTACTCCATCACTGCCACAATGGCGAAAAACAATCTGAGGATGGAGAGGATGCCCATGCGCACTGTAGTCCATGGGAGGAGTCACCTATCCAAGGATACTTCGAAGACTCTTCCAGGACAACAACGTGCAAACATCCGGACCCAACACTAGGCGGCGATCTATGCACAGATATGAATGTCAGCAGCCCTACATGCCAAGAACAGATGCATACTGGTAAGTAGCATATTCATTAGTATTTAATCGTTCTATCCCTGCGCTCCTCTACGCTGACAATGCGGTTCTTATGTCACGTACGCCACTTGGCCTTCAAAGGGTAGTTCTGTAGTAGGGGATCTGTGTATAGTCCTAATCTAGTGAATAGTCCCGCCCATGTGCGTGGACCCCGGAGCAATAAAAATAATCTCTTAAGTTGTCAAGCCATGCAGACCTGCATCTACACTTAAGAGAGAATTCAAAGACCGATAATGCAGCCTATATCCACAGGCTACACTGTCCAGTACTTCATCTAGAAAATTCCACCAACATCCACAAACAGCACTGCCTGCCCAGCTTTTTCCACAGAGAAAAACCTGCCTCTACCAGCAAAAGCCTCTGGAATGATAGAGAGGGAGGAATCGACAGACAAGCCCCATAGGCTGCCATTATGTGGCTCAGAACAGGATACTGTGCCTTTAAGAAAACTTTGCAGAACTTTTCCAGTATCCCAGAATGCACAGCAGGTCCCTTTTACTTTCAGTTCTTTTGTCCGGCTCCTGCTAGCAGGACCCTGGAGCATTGAGCTCTCCCTTTTCACGGGTTTATTTGGATATTGTTCACTTTTCAAGTGCTTATTAAGTACCTTGTTGCCTTCCTTCTTGTGTGTGCTCTGTGTGGCCAACATGCCTGGCTTGTTTGACAAGTGCCCAGAGTGCGAGAGAAAGAAGGCCAAGTCGGACCCACACAGGGTGTGCATCGTCTGCCTTCCCCAGTCCCATGTTTCACAGGAGTGTGACATTTGCCAATCTTTCTCAGCCAGGATCCTGAAGGAAAGGATGAAGATCAGGCTCCTGGCCTGGAGGACAGAAGGCTGAGGGCACATGGTGGGTCAGGACTGGCTGATTCTGCCCATGCTGAGGCTCCTGGGGGGCTCCCCAGGGGCAGGAAGCCCAGCAAACGTCCCCATTCTCAGGCGACGTCGACTCCGGCGTCGAGGGGGATGGCCGCAGTCTGCTCACCATCTCCCCAGGGCTCTGGGGAGAAACGGCGTCTACGTTCGACGTCGAGCGAGCTGAGCAGTCCGCCGTCGACGACATCAGCTTCATTGACGCCATCGCCTTCTCCGTCGAGTCATCGGCGTCGAACAGGCCCGGAGTAGGCGCTCGCTGTCGAGGCGAGGTCGTCGTTTGCCATCGGCAAAGAGGAGACGGTCACTGTCGAGGGGATCCCCGACGTCGAGGAGGCGTTCACCGTCGAGGAGGCGGCGTTCACCGTCGAGGAGGCGGCGTTTGCCGTCGAGGAGGCGGCGTTTGCCGTCGAGGAGGCGGCGTTTGCCGTCGAGGAGGCGGCGTTTGCCGTCGAGGAGGCGGCGTTTGCCGTCGAGGAGGCAGCGCAGGAGGAGTCCTGACGCCGGGAGTTCCTCGGGGTCACAAAGGAAGAGAACGGAGTCACCGGGCTCGGTGTACTCAGTGGTGTATACACCTCCTAAGCCTAGGTCGCCACCCTTTCCTCCTTTGCCAAGGGAGCCCTCACCACGGATCCCTACGCCACCTCCTCCTCCTCATACCATTTCGCCTGACACACCGTCGGGCCCACCTGTGGCCCCGCCGCGGTCGTTGTCGTTGCCTAGGTGTCCGACGCCTCCGAAGAGAACTCAGAGGCCACTGCACCAGGTTAAGCCCGGATCGCGCTCCCGCTCCGGACGGAGAGGAAGATCACAGAGCCGTTGATGGTCGTCATCGACATCTGAGCGACGCCGCAGGAGGCGCAGAGCCAGATCCCGCACCCAATCGTCTGCCAGGGACTGCTCGCCGACGCTGTCGGACTCGCCAAGGACGGGAGTATCGCCTGTCGACGATATAGTCTCCTTCCAGGAGGTGCTACTGAGGGGTGCGGCCAAGCTAGGGATCACGGTCACGGTGCCAACACCTACGACGTCCGTGATCTTCGAGACGCTGCACAAGAAGCACCTGCCTCGCCCCCTGCTGCCACTAGTGCCGGGATTGGTGGAGCCCGCTACGGTGTTCCTCACTCCGGCATGGCTCCTGAGATAGTGCAATATGGCCATTTGAATCTGCCAGCAGATTGTATGGGTATACTGAAGGAGGCTAAGCGACCTTCCACTAGGACGTCCTATGCTTACAAGTGGAAGAGATTCTGCATCTGGTGCAAGTCCAAGCACTTTGACCCGACGATATGTAATGAAGATGTCATCCTTTCGTACCTTTTGCATTTGGCGCCATCTGGTCTTAATTTCCATTCCATTAAGGTTCATCTCGCTGCTTTGACTGCTTTCAGGAAATGCCCTTCACAGACTTCCTTCTTTCAGATCCCTGTGATCAAGGATTTTTTGGAAGGCTTGAAGAAAGTGTTCCCTCCCGTCAGACTTCCCTCGCCTCCATGGGAATTGAATGTGGTGCTGTCCAGATTGATGTAGGAGCCTTTTGAACCTATTCACAAGGCTTCGTTGCAGCACCTGTCTTGGAAGGCGGCGTTCCTAGTGGCCATTACATCGGCCCGCAGGGTGAGTGAACTTCAGGCATTGTGTTGCCAAGAACCTTATACGGTATTTTTTATGCTGCTAAGGTTGTTTTGCGTACTCACCCTAAATTTCTTCCTAAGGTTATATCTGATTTTCATGTCAACCAGACAATAACTTTACCTACGTTTTTTCAGAATCCCTCTTCTCCAGCGGAAAGGTCTCTACATTCCCTGGACGTTAGGAGGGTGTTGAAGTTTTATCTTGATAAGACCAAAGATATTCGTAGGTCAGACTAATTGTTTATCAATTATGGATCAGTCAGGAACGGTCTAGCTACCTCCAAACAGTCCATCTCTCGGTGGATTGTGTCCTGTATACAATTGTGTTACCAAAAGGCTAATAAGACCTTAGGGGGCAAACCTAAGGCTCATTCCACCAGGGGCAAAGCTGCCACGACTGCTTTGCTGCGTAATGTTCCGATTGCAGAAATCTGCAAGGCGGCCACTTGGAGGTCGGTCCATACCTTTGCTGCGCATTACTGTCTGGACACGAATGCCAGGGCAGATGCTCAGGTTGGGCAGGATTCGCTGCGAAATTTGTTTGCACAATAGTGGTATTATTTTGTAGTCTTCTCCACCGCCGTTTTGGTGTGGGGATGGGCTTGCCATTCTATTCACTAGATTATGACTATACACAGAGATCCCCTACTACAGAACTGGAGTTACAGAAAAGATCCTACTCCTTACTACTTTTAATAATTTTATGTCCAAACTTGGTCTTACTATTAATTGCTCAAAAACTTTTGTAATGAATTGTGGCACTGGTTCAAATAAAAAGTGTAATACTATTTATATTAATAACAAGGCCATAGATCGCACTAAAACATTTTCTTATTTAGGGTTTTTATTTGACCAAACAGGAAGTTGGACTAGTGCACTCCAATCTAGAAGACTCCTGTTTAGTAAGTTATTGGCGGCACTGGCAAATTTTAGTAGCAAGTTGGAAAGACGTCCTCCGAAGGAATTACTCCATATATATAAGGCAAAATGCATTGCGATTGCCACTTACGGGGCAGGAATTTGGGGTTTCTCCAACGTTACAACATTGCAAATGACCGAAAATATGTGTTTGAGGCATATGAGCTGCAGATTACTCACTTTTGCATAGATCGCCATCTGGTGTTGGGCCCGGATGTTTGCAGTTTGTTTTTCCACTTGGAAAGTCTTTGGAAGTCACAAGGTCGGTGACTCCTCCCTTGGATCGTATTGCGCATGGGCTTCGGCTCCATCCTCAGATTGTTTTTTTCCGCCATCGGGCTCGGATGTAATCTTTGCGCTCCAGTTCCGAACATTTCCAGTTCGAAGATCGAAGCGGAATCCTCACTCACATCGAGGTATTGATTCGATCACGATCTCCTCAATCACCTTCTCATCGACATATCTTCGGTTCCTGTCGACGGCGGCCTTCAGGCCTACCCAAGCTCCGGTCCCGGCTGATGGAAGAACTCCATTCAAGAAGTGCCCTCGATGTGGGTCCAAATTCCCCCACAATGCTCTTCATGAGGTGTGCAACCTCTGCCTCTCCCCTGAACACGAGGTTCGAGACTGTCCGGCCTGTAAGTCTTTCAGACTGTTCGGGACCGACGCACCCCCACCTGACAAGGAGTCAAAGCTACTGGACGCGTTAGGAAAGCGCACTGCGTCACAGGCAGCCAATATATGGCGTATTGCCAATACCCAAGCGCTATTGGCCAGATACGATAGGGTGCTTTATGATGAATTAGAAACCATAAAGCACCACCTCCCGGAAAGATACAAAAATAGGGCCAATGAATTAATTCAAGAGGGTAAGACAATAACTAACATCTCCATACGCTGTGCCTTAGATGCAGCAGACACATCCTCCAGGGCCATTAACACTAGCGTCCTCCTCCGTCGCCATGCTTGGGTGAGAATATCCGGTTTCAAACCTGAGGTACAGGCCTCCATCCTAAATCATCCCTTTGACCAAGAAGACCTATTCGGCCCAAAGGTAGATGAGGCCCTCGAGAAAATGAAGGACACTGATACGGCAAAATCTATAGGAGCCCTGCAGTCACAACCTCCTAGGCGTTCCTTTCGCCGCTCTTCCTTTCGGAGTACGTCTAGAGGCTACTCCTCAGATAGCGCGTCCACTTCCTACAAATCTCCTGCTCAATCCACCTTCACAAGGGGTTATCAAAGAGGCGGCTATAGGGTCAATAACAATAAAGGCAGAGGCAAAACAAATACCGCCCGCTCTGCCACACCGCCTACCCAATGACTTCCCCCCGCTCCCTCCAGACCATCCCACTCCGGTCGGGGGCAGACTACAAAATTTCCTTCAGGGCTGGGAGACCATCTCAGACAAATGGGTGACACAAATTATTCGCTCAGGGTACTGCCTAGAGTTAACATCTAACCTTCCCCCAAACATTCCACCCAGGCAACGCCCAATGTCACGAACATTCCACATTACTAAAACCGGAGGTAATCTCCCTCCTACAAAAACAGGCAGTAGAACAAGTTCCCGCCAATCAGCAATATTTAGGGGTCTACTCCCTATATTTTCTAATACCAAAAAGGGACGAGACTCTACGACCTATTCTAGATCTCCGGCCCCTAAACACATACATACATACATACATACATACATACATTCATACATTCAGACCATTTTCACATGGTAACGCTTCAGCAGGTGCTTCCACTCCTCTCCCAGAACGACTTCCTCACCACACTGGACTTGAAAGACGCATACTTTCACAAAGTACCTAAGATTTGTAGTGGACGGGCAACACTACCAGTTCAAGGTGCTCCCGTTCGGGGTCACAACAGCACCAAGGGTATTTACCAAGTGCCTAGCGGTAGTGGCGGTACACCTCAGAAGACAGCACATTCACGTCTTCCCATATTTGGACGACTGGCTGATAAAAGCCACGTCCTACAACCAATGTGTACACCACACCGCCACTACAATCCAACTACTTCACCAACTAGGCTTCACGGTGAACCACCTAAAGTCCCAGCTAACACCATCCCACTTAAAGCAATACCTCGGTGCCACCATAGACACCTCAAAAGCCATAGCCTACCCCAATCCGGCCAGGATTGCAAGCATTCAGGCTTTGCGTCAAAGATTCATACCTCAACACTCTCTTCCAGCAAGGGTGTTTATGCAACTGATAGGGATGATGGCCTCTTGCATCTTCATAGTGCCCCACGCAAGGCTCCAGATGCGTCCACTCCAAGAGTGCTTAGCGCGCCAATGGAACCAGGCCCAGGGGCAACTGACAGATCTGGTGTTGGTAGACGGTTGCACCCATCGCTCTCTGCAGTGGTGGAACACCACAAATCTTTCCAAAGGTCGACCATTCCTGGACCCGGTTCCACAAATAATACTAACAGACGCTTCGTTCTCCGGCTGGGGGGCTCATCTATTACACCTCACAGTGCAGGGTACATGAACGCCGCAACAAAAGTTACTCCATATCAACCATCTGGAGTTACTAGCAATCTTTCTAGCCCTAAAATCCTTTCAAAGACAGATTTTAGGCAAGGCTGTCCTCATTCGCGCAGACAACATGACTGCCATGTATTACATTCAAAAACAAGGCGGCGCACACTCCACAGCTCTCTCAACTAGCACAGAGCATATGGAGATGGGCAATTCCACACAAAATCTTTCTCCTAGCCCAGCATGTACCAGGAGTCAAAAACACCAATGCAGATCTGCTCACCAGACAGACGCAGCAGATCCACGAGTGGGAACTTCACCCGCAGGTTCTTCACCCGTTCTTTCAAATGTGGGGGCATCCGCAGATAGACCTCTTCGCCACCCACGAAAACAAAAAATGTCCAAGCTTCGCCGCCAGATACCCACCCATTGTCCAAAGGCAATGCGATATGGATGAACTGGTCAGACAAATTTGCGTACGCTTTTCCACCTCTCCCACTAATTCCATTAGTGGTGCGAAAGCTACAACCGCATTCCCTCACACTAATCCTAGTAGCTCCAACATGGGCCAGGCAACGGTGGTACACCACGCTGCTGGAACTCTCGGTAGTACCACACCAAAAGCTACACCTCTCACCATGCCTCCTAACCCAGAACCATGGAGAGATCAGGCACCCGGACCCAGCTCAGCTCAACCTTGCGATCTGGCTCCTGAAATCCTAGAATTCGGATACCTAAACCTTCCCCCTGACTGTATGAACGTCATCAGAGAAGCTAGACGCCCTACCACTAAAGCCTGCTACGCTGCCAAGTGGAAAAGATTTGTTGTTTATTGCCATAACACAATCAATCCTCTAGACGTGTCTATCCAACACATCATATGCTACTTACTCCATCTACACCTCGCAGCAATTGCCGCTTACCTACAAAACAGGCAGCACCTATCACTTTTCAGAGTGCCTGCCATTAAAGCCTTCATGGAAGGCCTAAAACGAATAATTCCCCCCAGAGTTCCACCCTCACCAGTGTGGAACTTAAATATAGTTCTCACAAGGCTAATGGGACCGCCCTTCGAACCTTTGCATAAATGCGAACTGCAATTTCTCACATGGAACAAAGCTTTTCTTGTAGCCATCACTTCCCTTAGAAGGGTCAGTGAGATACAAGCACTTACCATACAAGAACCTTTTCTCCAAATGCACCAGAACAAGGTTGTTCGCCGTACCAACCCAAAATTCCTACCTAAAGTCATTTCCCCTTTTTATCTAAACCAATCTGTAGAGTTACCGATATTTTTCTTGCAACCTCAAACTGTTGCAGAACGGGCTCTACACGCGCTAGATGTCAAACGAGCCTTACTTTACTATATCCAAAGAACACAACCTTTCAGAAAGACCAAACAACTGTTTCTCTTTCTCTCCACCACACAAGGGCAACCCTATCTCAAAATCAGGGCTAGCTAGGTGGCTTGTAAAATGCATCCAGATTTGCTACCACAAAGCAAAACTAACGCTATCCGTTCCCCCTAAAGCCCATGCTACACGAAAGATAGGGGCTTCTATGGCTTTTCTAGGGAACATCCCATTAGGTGATATCTGCAAAGCAGCTATATGGTCAACACCGCACACTTTCACTCTACATTACTATGTAGATGTGAAAACCAAGAAACAAGCTAGTGTGGGCCAGGCTGTACTAAAACACTATTTCAAACCACTGCAACAGATACCGGTGGTCGCCGCTAAGGTTGGGAACTGCTATATAGTCTATGCAAAAGTGTGTAATCTGCAGCTCCTATGCCTCGAACGGAATATGCTACTTACCAGTATGCATCTGTTCTTGGCATGTAGAGCTGCAGATCTACACACGCCCACCCGCCTCCCCGGCTACCTGTATCTGTTCCAGTCTATCTTATTTAGATGCAACACACATGGGTTTCTTCACTGTTATTACTACGCTCCATCTTTCCCTGTTGGCGGAAAATCTGAGGATGGAGCCGAAGCCCATGCGCAATACGATCCAAGGGATGAGTCACCGACCATGACTTCCAAAGACTTTCCAAGAGGAAAAACAAACTGCAAACATCCGGGCCCAACACCAGGTGGCAATCTATACAAAAGTGTGTAGATCTGCAGCTCTACATGCCAAGAACAGATGCATACTGGTAAGTAGCATATTCCTTCTTACATTTCTTTTGTCTGTACCAGACAGTACGTCTAATTCTATCTGTCATGCCGAACTTGGCTTACCCTACTTGGAAGACACGATAAAGATCCAGCATGTCTTCCTGTGGCATAGGGTCTGGACTACAGATGAGTTGATTCTTAATCACCACATACTGAAAGATGCTATGTGCCTTGACGGAGTAAAAAGCATAAGATGGCTAGAATATGTTAAACTATTCTTGGGTCAGATAAGCCATCAGGAATACTATTCTGATCTCCACACTTTACGTAATGTGTCTAGAAAGGAGTTAAAGTCCAGTTGCATGACATTTTTTACTGAAAAGAGAATACTGAGTGAAATGGACAAAACAACAGTTCAATCCCACTACCTAACTCTGGCTTTTGAGCATATCCAGTCCTATCTTTCAATGGTCACTAGCGATTACGAAAGATTCTTGCTAACTAGATTTAGGTTAAACATCATATTTAGGTCTCTAAGTTTTCCAGAATTGAATGACTGGTGAAGAATATTATGTAAATGCCAATGCGCTGATCTCTCCGCACAATCCTCCTTACACATTTTATTTTTCTGTAAATGTTATCATAATCCTAGGAAAAGATGGATTGTACCAGTGCTTAAAAAACTTAGATTGAGGCAATGTCTCCCTGCATTACTAGCACTACAATTCTTGGATAGTGAATATACAATTGCTCCTATTACTGTTTTCTTAAATGTTTTTAAACTGCGGAAATCAATTGTTTTGATATAACTGTGGTATAAATTGTGTTATTTGTCTTTCCTTTTTTAAATTGTATAAACTATGATATGTACTTTTATGGTATGCTTATAAAGTATCCGAATAAAGGGCCCGATTCACAGAACTAACTTAAGACAAAATCCTAAACTTACTACCATTTTGGTATTCACAGAAGGCACTTACTCATTTTGGTATTCACAGAAGGCACTTACTCATTTCGGTATTCACAGAAGTTGGGAGTCCTAACTTTAGGACTCCTAAATGACTTCTGTGAATATCGAAAGCCTTAAAATTAGGGTTTTTCTCAGTTTAGTAGTAGTAAAGTTAGGAGTCCTAACTTTAGGACTCCTAAACTGAGAAAAATCCTAATTTTAAGACTTTCGGTATCCACAGAAGGCATTTAGGAGTCCTAAAGTTAGGACTCCTAACTTCTGTGAATACCGAAGTGAGTAAGTGTCTTCTGTGAATACCAAAATGAGTAAGTGCCTTCTGTGAATACGAAAATGGTAGTAAGTTTAGGATTTTGTCTTAAGTTAGTTATGTGAATCGGGCCCAAAGTATTTTGATGATGATGACTCACTCGGCTGGGTCTGCAAGTGAATCATTACAATCCACATCAAACCCAGTACAATCTCTACTCTACAGGAAAGGCTACTGAAGGTTTGGGCAAGATAGGCTTGCCTTTCTAAAAATCATCTGTTAACGCTACTTTAAATCTGATCTGCACAATGAGTCTGGTTTACTGAAACAATGAATTAGCTACCTTGGAGTAATCTCTCTAGTGGCTCCAAATGGGAGTTAGCACTTAATGTGGTGGTTAGTGAAACTCCATGTTGGCCAAGAGGGCCACCATCCTTGCTACAGTGAAAATGTTATGTTCGAGGCATGTGGGCTGCTGAATTCATATCTGTGCATAGATCGCCGCCTAGTGTTGGGTCCGGATGTTTGCACGTTGTTGTCCTGGAAGAGTCTTCGAAGTATCACGAGATAGGTGACTCCTCCCCTGGACCACAGTGCGCATGGGCATCCTCTCCATCCTTAGATTGTTTTTTTCTGCCATTGGGTTCGGATGTGCTTATCTTAGCTCAAGTTAGGAAAATTCAATTTAAGGCCAAAAGGCCTTTAGTTTCCGTCGGTACTGTTCCCGTTCGGTATCGACTACTTTCGAACCTTCTTCCAGCCTTTCGGATTCGTCTGATCCGAACATCGAACTTCCATCGACGATGGAATCGAGGACTCCATTCAAAGGGTGTCCTTTATGCCACGCAAAATACCCACACATCGACGTCCACCCGGTATGCAACAAATGTCTCTCACCGGATCACGATGAGTCAAAATGTATGGCCTGTGCCCGATTCCGATCGAAGAAGACTCTCCGGAATCGACGGGCGGCGAGATTAGAAGCGCAGCAATCGGCGCCTGCCCCGGCCAACATCTTCAGTACCGAAGACGCCGAGAGCGTGGAAGAAGTAGACTCCAGCCCCGCTTCCGAACACGATTCCCGATCGGAAGAAGACGATGAGGTGCTTTTTCAAAGGGAAGAAGTCATCGACGAGGTAGGAGACTACGATGAGGCCTTTGGGGCCGAGGAAGATAGCTCTAGCGAGGAGCCAGGCCCACCCGTCGATACGGAGGCCGACAAAGTGCGTCATCATAAGGCTGAGGTCGAGGGATCGCCTCCGGGCCTTACCCGAGATCAATCTCAAAGTTCTTCGGCCCAGCCTCGAACATCCCGCATGAGCCATTATTAACAAAAACGACTGGATTCCCTTCAGCGAAACCGAAACCAATCGTCGCACCAGTTCCACCGAAACCAAAAGTGAAACTGGCTGTAATCGGCTCGAAGGCCTCGAAGCCCTCCACTCCTTCGACGCCAGCAAAGGCCATCGGCCCCGAACGCAGTAAAAGGGATTTCGGCGCTGAACTCACTGCAGCGGATATCGGCGCCGAGCCGAAGAAAAAGGCCCTCGGTCCCCCCAAAGCGCCTCGGCCTCTGGCACCGAAGCAGTCGGCCCCGACCACCAAAGTCAACGTGGCCGCCCCATCTGCGTCGACGTCGAAAACAGCGGCACATGTCAAGTCATCGACTCCAACGACCGTCGATACCTTTCTTCGGATCGATGACCCCATGGCTCCAAAGCAGTCGACGCCTACCTCCAAGGTGCCGACCGGCTCCAAAGAGCCTTCTGCGTTCTCCGTGCAACAAGTCGCGGCATCGTTGCAACGCATCAGGGAACGGGCAGCCCTCCGATCCACGTCGGGCCCCGACACGCACAAGGCTCCGAAAGCACCCTCGGCGCCGACCAACATCACTTTTGGACTACCGCTGTCCACGGCGCCGAAGATGTTCGAGATCCGAACACGTGTCCGCCAGACACGGTCCCCGTCTACTGGACACACAGATTCTGAGCCTTCACAGCCACAATTCATCGACGCCAACACTGGTAAACTGATGCTCCGCAAGCGGAAAATCACACCAGAGAGTGGATTGGACTCATACAGAATACCTCTCAAGCACAAATTGCCAGCGGGTTCGGAACCAGTTCTTCATGAACGCTTACAACCCTCCTATCAGGATCCCCAGTCCTTTTCTCCTACGCCTTCAGAGACAGACGCAGTAGAGGACTATATGGGAGATGATACCATCTACCCTGGGGATGTCGATCCTGATGAGCATCTGCAAGACCCAGATCAGGCATGGGATGACCCTACAGACCAGGGTACCGCGCCAGATACCCATGACACGCAGCTTTACAGCACGAAGACATCTCCCACAGAGGACACTGCTGCCTTCAATGCCCTCCTAGAACGGGCTGCTGCCAATCATGGAGTAGAACTCCATTCTGACATTGTCGAAGAAGACTTCTTGGTGGACACTTTCGCCTCTTCCGAAAGAACTGTCAAGACTCTGCCCATGTTGAAAGGAGTTCTCAAACCTGCAAAGGACATTTTTAAGGAAACAACCAGGGCACGGGTGCTAAACCCTAGGATTGGAAAAAAATACAAGCCTGCACCCGGAGACCCTATGTACATTAGGGGTCAGTTACCTTTGGACTCCATGGTAGTTGCTAACGCTCGCAAACGAGCCCATTCGCAGACAACAGGTGATGCTCCTCCCCCAGACAAGGAGTCCAAAGTGCTGGAGACATCTGGCAAACGGATTGCAGCGCAAGCAGCAAACATCTGGGGCATTGCCAACACAGGCGCTCCTGGCACGTTATGATCGTTCCCACTACGACACACTAGAATCACTACTCCAACATTTGCCAGATGAATACAAAGAGGCAGCGGAGCTCCTCATCAGAGGGACAACTCCTCACCAATGCATCCGTCAAGTGTGCCCTGGATGCTGCCGACACAGCAGCAAGGGCAATCAACACAAGCGTCATGTTGAGACGACACGCATGGTTAAGAATCTCAGGCTTCAAGCCAGAGATTCAGAACAACATCTTAAATCAACCAGTCAACCCAGACTACCTATTCGGCCCTCGAGAAAATTAAAAAAGACACTGACACTGCGAAATCAATGGGGGCTCTGCAGACGCAGCAGTTTCGTAGTGGCTCCTTTCGTCGCCCCGGGAATAGAGGAGCAGCTAGAGGCCAGGGGTCCCAGCAGCAATACACTAAAGGGGGCACGCAGAGTACCTACGATAAAACCAACAGAGGTGGATATCGTGGCTCCAGCACCAAGGGCAGAGGACGTGGTTACAGCAACACCAGGTCCTCACCAAAAAACAAACAGTGACGCCCTCTCCCTCCCCCCCGACCACATAACACCTGTCGGGGGGAGACTCCAGCGGTTCCTGTATACGTGGAACACCATCACCACAGACAGGTGGGTCAGGGACATTATCCAGCACGGTTACTGTCTCGAATTAACCTCCACTCCACCCAACATACCGCCAAGGCACCGTCCTATGTCCGTAGAGCACTTGGCATTATTGCAGCAGGAAGTGCTAAGCATGCTGCAAAAAGGTGCAATAGAGGTCGTGCCCGTCAACAAGCAGGGGACAGGGGTGTACTCTCTGTACTTCTTAATCCCAAAAAAGGACGGGTCGCTCAGACCTATACTAGACCTGAGACCCCTCAACCACTACATTCTCTCAGAGCACTTCCATATGCTCACCCTACAGCAGGTTCTCCCGCTACTCAGTCAGGGAGACTTCCTAGCAACACTAGACCTAAAAGATGCGTATTTCCACATACCCATACACCCTTCACACAGTGTGAGAAAGTGGCTCTGTATATACTGTTACAGAGTCCACAGTCCCCCAGAGGCTGATAGAGGTCAAAGTTAGGTATGACCTTACTCTCAAAAGTGGTAGCTTGGTCGAGCAGTAAGGCAGTACCAGAGGACAGTGTAAAGCATTTATTGTACACACTCAGTCAGCAAATGGTTTCACACACTCAATAACTGAACTCTAGGCCAATGATTTGTATATATAAAATATATGCTTGTTTTATTTTTAGAACCATAAAGGGGGTAAAAATATACTTTCTCAGAATGAGAGGTTGAATATAAAAACTTTTGTTTTAAGCAATAAATTTGTGTAAACAGTCACAGTTGGTTGCAATAAACAATCCTATTTCCTAAACATAACAATGCATTGAGCTCAATGGTAAATTCAGGTTATTTGTAATAAATTACTTTTCAGATTACTTTTGGAATTCCAGGTCTGGGTCCTAGAACCAGCCTGGGGTCAGTATTCAGAATCAAGTGATGAAAGTCGACTTAATAACTGTAATGATTTTTAAATAATATTTAGCTATTTCAAAAGTTAGCACTTAGAAAATATTTCACAGAAAACATTCAATGGATCTCTATGGCAAGAAATTCAAATTGCAGGTAGAGTACTTTATCGTTACTTTAGTAATCCAGGACTGGGTGCCTAGACCCAGGACTGGGGTCCTTATCAAAAGCAGGTAAGTAATTTCGTTTGCAGAAATGGTACGATTTTAAAAGAATATTTCAAATTTGCAAAAGTAGACACTTAGAAGAAATTTCACAGAAAAGCAGACAATGGTTTCCTATGGGAGAAAAATGAGTTAGAGGTAAGTATAGTTGTGAACACTTTTCAGAGTCAGGGCTGGGCACCAAGATCCAGCACTGGGAGCTCACATAGGAGCAGGTGAGTAAATTCGTTTTTGTCACTTGGCTGATTTTTGGTGAATTTTTGCAGTTTTGAAAAGTTCACACTTAGAAGATTTTTGAAGAAAAAGCCAGTCAATGTTACCCTATGAGGAAAATGAAGTTAGCGGTTTAAGGGTAAGTACTCGACTGGTAGTGTTGAAATTCCGGGCATGGACTCAGGGGTCCCCCAGTGTCAGGTAGGTACAGTTGGTTCACCCTCAGCGGTTTCAGGACGGCCGGGTGCAGAGAGAGTTGGGCCCAATGTTATCCTATGAGGGATAGGGGGGGCCTTGGTTGGTGGCTGCTGTCTGGCAAGCCACGCGGCTGTGGGAGCTGGGCTCCTGGTCACTTACTCAGGGCAAGTGGGGAAGTAGGTTAGTGTAGAGAGGGCACTGCCAGGGCCACTCGGGCGGCTGGGTGCAGGGTGCTTTTGAGCCTTAGGGCGCTCAATGGAAATCAATGGGAATGTTCCGGTTTGGAAAGAGGCTGCAGGCTCGGGGACGAGGATGTTTCAGGTGCCACCACCACTTCGAGAGGTAAGTTGGGTAGTTGTAGGTTAGGTGGGTACCCCGGGATTGGGCACAGGGGGTCGCAGGGCGCCGGGTGCAGGGGTGCCTTTTGACGTCGGGAATCTTACCCTCTGGTTGATCGCGGCTGGGGTGGCACTTGGTTCTGAGGCTGCAGGCTTCTTCCGGGATGTCGAGGGGGGGTCCTTGGGTGCCGGACTCTGGGTCACAGTCGCCGTGGGGTCGTCCTCTGGGTCTTTGTCCACTCCGGCACTGGCCAGGCTTGGCTGGTGCAGAGTGTGTTGGGTCCGCGGTCCCGGGCTGGTGCCAGGGATAGCAAATAGGTTTCTTGAGTAGAGCCTCTACTCGTGGGAGTCCCAGGGGCTTAGAGCTAAAAGGTAGCCAGGTCCTCCGGGGTTGGTGAGGTTGCTGGCCACGAGGGATGCCGCGCTGGTGCAGGTTCGAGAGTCGACAGGCCGGTAGGGCTGGGGCCAAAGCAGTTGGTGTCTTCTTCTCTTTTTAGCAGCTGCAGGGCAGGTCTTTGTTCTTCTTGCTCTTCTTGTCGTTTTTCTATCTGGAATCTAAGGAAGGAAGGTTCAGGGTGCCCCTAAATACTAGATTTAGGGGCGTTACAGATAGGTGAAGGCCAGGGACCAATGGGTCCTTGTCCTGGGGTGGGTACACCCCCTATCCTGCCTCTCTCCTGTGGGAGGGGGGCAGTAGCCTAATCCTGATAGGGTAGGGCCTCCCATCTTCAAGATGGCGAGAGCCCGGAGATGTGCTTCACCTCGCCTCCCCCACCTGAGGGGTGGGGTGGGCAGGCTGGCACATCCCCTGTCCTTGTATGGGGTTTCCGGCCAAGCTTCCCGCCAGAGTGGGGGGTTGCAGTGGCCTGGGGAAACTCCAAATGGCGGTATTGCCTTTGAAGCTTCCCTTTGCTCATCCTGGGGGAGGAGATTTCTCACCTCACCCAGGATGTGCATTGTTGCAGGCCCGGGAGAGCAGGGGCTCTCCCACCCAGGGGTCCAGCAACGTGTCTGCTGTGTGGCAGCCTGGGCAGCCTCAGAGCAGACGTGGATTGTAAGTTAGCTGTAAGGGGGCATCTTCTAAGATGCCCTCTGGGGTGCTTAGTACATTAAATCCTACACTGGCATCAGTGTGGGTTCAATGTGCTGAGAAGTTTGATACCAAACTTCCCAGGCTTCAGTGTTGCCAATATGGTGCTGTGGAGCACCATGTATTCTTAAATGACAGCACTGCACTTAGTGCCCAGGAATGGACCCGGGTACTGTAGGGGCACAGGGCTCCTGCTCCTGTGCCCACACCATAGGCGTAATGCACCCAGCTAGAGGGGTGGCTGACATATGCCTTGGCAGTGTAGGTGATGGGCATGGTACACAGTGATGTGTGCCATGTCGACTCTTTGTTTTGTCCTGCACCCAGACACTCAGCCTGCAAGGGCAGTGTGTGTGTAAGGGTACAGGGCCTCTGAGGGTGGCACAATGAGTGCTGCAGCCCTTAGAGGCCTTCCCTGGTCACAAGGCCCTGGGTACCTAGGGTACCATTTACTAGGGGCTGACATGTGGCTAGGGTTTGCCAATTTGGAGTTTGTGTGGTTTAAGGAAGGAACATAGGCCCTGGGCACCTGATTGGCAGGAACCCAGGGTACACTCAATCGAAGTACATTCAGCAATTTAGCAAAAAGTGGGGGCATACCATCCAAGAAAGATGGCACTTTCTCACACACAGGAAATATCTCGGGTTCACTATTCAGGGGCATCACTACCAGTTCAAAGTTCTCCCCTTCGGAGTGACAACAGCACCCAGGGTCTTTACCAAGTGCCTAGCAACAGTGGCGGCACATCTACGAAGACCACACATTCACGTCTTCCCTTACCTGGACGACTGGCTTGTTCAGGCAAAGTGTAATGTGCCCACCACATGTCCCTCACCATTCACCTTCTTCACAGTCTGGGATTCTCACTAAATTACCCAAAATCACACCTCCAGCCCGCACACGTACAACAGTACCTGGGCGCGACCATAAACACTCTGGCAGCCACAGCTCAGCCAAATTTAGTGAGGATCAACAGCATGCAACTGCTGATCTCAAAGTTCAAACCTCAACACTCCCTTCCTGCGCGAGTGTTCATGCAGTTGATAGGCATGATAGCCTCCTGCATTTTCATAGTCCTGCACGCGAGACTACATATGCGCCCGCTTCAGGAGTACTTAGCACGTCAATGGAATCAGGCTCACGGGCAACTAAAAGACCTAGTGTTGGTGAGCGGTCAGGCATACAACTCTCTGCATTGGTGGAATCCACAAAACCTTTGCAAGGGCCGACCGTTCCAAGAGCCTGTTCCACAAATAATACTGACGGCGGACGCGTCTCTCCAGGGATGGGGAGCTCATGTACTCACAGTGCAGGGACCATGGACAACGCAACAAAAGAAGATGCACATCAACGTTCTGGAACTGATGGCAAACTTCCTAGCCATGAAGGCATTCAAAGTATACTTGTGCAACAAAGTCGTGTTGATCCGGACGGACAACAGGACTGCCATGTACTACATTCAGAAGCAGGGAGGAACACACTCCACAGTTGTCTCATCTGGCTCAGAGCATGTGGAAGTGGGCCATTCAGAGGAACATGTTCCTCATGGGGGAACACCTCCCGGGCAAAGACAACCAGATGGCGGATCTGCTCAGCAGACACAGCCACCAGATGCACGAGTGGGAGCTACATCGTCAGTTCTCCAACCGTACTTCCAACAGTGGGGTCATCCAGAGATAGACCTATTCGCCACAAACAAACGCAAAATGCCAAAGCTTTGCCGCCAGGTTCCCACATCCACAGTCACAGGGCAATGCGATATGGATGAACTGGTCCGGCAGATTTGCGTACGCGTTTCCCCCAGCGCCATTAATACCGCTAGTGGCACGCAAACTGCGACAACACTCACTGACGCTCATCCTAGTTGCTCCCACATGGGCGCGCCAACCATGGTACACCACCTTTCTAGAACTTTCCGTGGTGCCGCATCAAAGGCTGCGTATCAAACCCGCGCTTTTGACGCAGAACCATGGCGAGATTCAGCACCCAGATCCACAACAGCTGAACCTGGCAATCTGGCTCCTGAAGTCTTAGAGTTTGGCTACCTAAACCTGCCACCTGACTGTATGGATATCATCAAGGAGGCCAGGAGACCCACTACCAGAGCTTGCTATGCGGCTAAATGGAAGAGGTTTGTCATTTATTGTAACAACAATGACATTAACCCGCTGGACGCATCCATTCAAAACATCTGTTACCTCTTACACCTATACCGATGCAATCTGGCATACACCTCAATACGTATCCATTTAACCGCAATAGCAGCCTATCTCCAAAACAGGCAGCACCTCTCTTTATTCAGAGTGCCTGCCATCAAAGCCTTCTTGGAGGGACTCAAACGAGTAATTCCCCCAAGACACCCACCAGCACCGGCGTGGAACCTCAATTTGGTCCTCACCAGACTAATGGGTCCACCCTTCGAACCTCTCCATTCATGTGAGATTCAATTCCTCACCTGGAAAGTAGCTTTCCTAGTGGCAATCACTTCGTTAAGAAGAGTTAGTGAACTCCAGGCACTAACCATTCAAGAGCCACTCATACAGGTTCACGCAAACAGGGTTGTACTACGTACCAATCCCAAATTCATGCCCGAGGTGATATCGCAGTTCCACATGAATCAAACTATTGAACTGCCTGTCTTCTTTCAAAATCCACAAGATGTCGCAGAGAGAATGCTCCATACACTAGATGTAAAGAGAGTCCTCATGTACTACATAGACAGAACTAAGGTCTTTAGGAAGACAAAACAACTTTTTGTTGCCTTTTCTCCACAACACAAGGGCAACGCCATTTCCAAAGCAGGTATAGCCAGATGGATCGTTAAATGTATTCAAATTTGCTATCAAAAAGCTAAACGCACATTAACGATTCCCCCACGAGCCCACTCAACACGAAAGTTGGGGGCGTCCATGGCTTTCCTGGGAAACATTCCTTTACAGGATATATGTAGAGCAGCCACATGGTCCACTGTACATACATTTACCAAACACTACTGTGTAGATGTACACTCAAAACAGCAGGCAGCTGTAGGACAGGCTGTTCTCAAAACTCTTTTTCAGACCGTTGCAGCTGGCACCGGTAGCCGCCGCTAATGGGAGGTACTGCTATGTATTCTATGCACAGATATGAATTCAGCAGCCCACATGCCTCGAACTGAATATGCTACTTACCAGTATGCATCTGTTATTGGCATGTAGGGTTGCTGACATTCATATCGCCCACCCTCCTCCCCGGCGCCTGTAGCAGCTGCAGCTCTCAGAATTACTGTATAGCATGGTCATCACTTACTGTATCTACTCCATCACTGCCACAATGGCGAAAAACAATCTGAGGATGGAGAGGATGCCCATGCGCACTGTGGTCCAGGGGAGGAGTCACCTATCTCGTGATACTTCGAAGACTCTTCCAGGACAACAACGTGCAAACATCCGGACCCAACACTAGGCGGCGATCTATGCACAGATATGAATGTCAGCAGCCCTACATGCCAAGAACAGATGCATACTGGTAAGTAGCATATTCATCTTCTGTTTCCATTTTCAGGGCAGGTCATTAAAAAATAAGTCCTTTCTTACTCCCACCCACCCACCCAACCATACTGCATACAATTGTAAATTGAGGCCCTTTGTTGGACTGATCAACAGTCGGCTCAATTTTGCCCCCCCCCCCCCCCCCCCCCCACCGGCCATCCCCCCTGGTGGAGTATTGCTCTTTAACTTCTTGCTATTTGGTGTGTCATTTACCTTCCAGACATGAGGTACTATTTTGCATCTGAAAGGTGCATCTAATCTTCAATCTGTCACAATAAACTGTATCCCCTATGTACTCTCTGCACAAATAGCAATCCTATTTGCAATTTTTTTGTCCAGCATTGGCAAAGCAGTAAGGCAAGGTTTAAAATTATAGCAGCATTTGTGCATGTAACTCACAAACAGCTTTTTAAAATACCTATATTAAAAAACAAGACGTAATGACGGTTGCAACTGTGGATTTGATTTTTATTTATTTTATAAGTTCTCTGTATCGAGGACAGCTTGGTTATTTAGAATAAATTTACATTAACACATTTACATGTTTCAGCTGTCTGAAGGTCTTGCGCTTTTTGTCACACAGGTCTCAGTTTAAGCAATTCATTGACCAATTTACGGGTACACTGACTTGTTCTTCTATTTTAAGGCACTTTTAGGTAGGACTGGGTACACGCTTGATGTTACCACGGGTCAGAGAAAGTATGGCGGGCCTCCTCCCGACTCAGTGCATTCAGCACATCAGCCTTCTGTTGGCACAGAGGTAAGGCTAGTTTCAATTATTTCATTAAATTGAACTGATAACTACTATGCTGAAGAATCACCTGAATATATTTTTCTATTTGAAATTTTTTAGATATTTGTTGGGAAAATTCCACGAGATCTCTTTGAGGATGAACTTGTGCCATTATTTGAAAAGGCTGGACCGATATGGGACCTACGTTTAATGATGGACCCTCTGACTGGTCTGAATAGGGGATATGCTTTTGTCACTTTTTGTACGAAAGACGCAGCTCAAGAAGCTGTTAAACTGGTGAGTTTATTAGCACCTTTGGCCACGTGACTTTTGTTTATACTAGAGAAGATTGATTATTTGATCTTTGGATTTCTATCATGTGGCAAGTACTTTTCGCTTTCATCCTAGACCTAACACAGGAAGTATTGTGCACAGTAAGGGTTCTCACTAGTTCTACTTTACTACTTCTCTGGTCCCAATGCACACCTTCTAGCTGAAATGGGGTCACACAAGCAAAATAAGTTCGTTTCCACTTGAGTGCACATACATGCCAACTCCGCGGAGAATGCTACTTTAAGCTATTTTTCATATTTTACTCTTCCCTTGGCTCCGGTTGGTGCAAGTTAAGGGTGTACCCAAGAACAGTAACGACTGCAGACATCAAACTGTTTTGTTTGCTACAGTGTCTCGGAGCTCTTTTCCTTGTATGGCAATTGTTAAGAACTGCTTTGGTTACTGATCTTTGATCTGCAGTTAATTTAGTAGTGCCATACAAGTGTGAAGCTAAAGAGTTTTTTTAATGGGATTAGAAAATGGGGACAGATCTGGATCTTCTCATGTTTTTATGTTCGAGGCATATGAGCTGCAGATCACACACTAAGGATAAGATCGCCATCTGGTGTTGGGCTCGGATGATTGCAGGTTGTTGTTGTCTTCGGAAGAAGTCTTTGGTCACGAGATTGGCGACTCCTCCCCTGGACAACAGTGCGCATGGGCATCCACTCCATCCTCAGATTGTTTTTTTCCGCCATTGGGTTCGGATGAACTTTTTTCCGCTCCAGCAGAAAACTTATAGCAATCACCACAACTTTCTAAAATTGAAAACTCGACGTCGAAATCCATATCGGACCGACTCTTGACGCGACTGATGGAAAGGACACCTTTTAAAAAATGCCCCCAATGCGGAGCAAAGTTTCCTCATAGCGATCACCACGAGGTCTGTAATTTGTGCCTTTCAACAGACCACAACGAATCCATCCTTCCAGCCTGCGCCGCATTCCGTTCAAAGAAAACTATCCGGGACCGAAGAGCTCGATGTGGCACATCATGGCCAAGCTGGTTCCGGAACCAGAAGACATATTTGCACAGGATGTCCCTGACGCCGACTCAGAAGATCTCCAGATAGTGTCCGAGGCCGACGATTCAGCCTGTGAGTACCAGCCCCCCTACCCCAACACCACCCAAAAAGACATTGGTCAAGACTCTGCCAGCTGGGCCCAGTCGCGATCCAAAAACATCTTCAGAAGCCCCGCCCTCGGGCCCGGCTCCGAAGAAAAGTAAGCCTGCAGGTGGCTCGGGCTCGAGCAAACCTTATGTTATTGTGCCTATAATACCTTCGGCACCGAAGCAGGCTCCGAGACCGAAATCTCCATCGGCCCCGAAACGTCACTCGGCACCGACATCTCCACCGGCACTCGAAACGTTCTTCGGCACCGAGGTCTCCACCGACACCGAAAGATCCTTCGGCACCGAAAAGTTCTTCGGCACCAAAAACCTCCTCGGTGCCAAAACAAGTCCATAAGGAACAAAAATCGAAACCAGAAACACAAAATTCGGCGCCAAAGCCGCCTTCGGACATCGAGGACCTCTTTTGGCCTGATCCAAAGCAAAAACTGATTTACATAAATCCAAAAACTGGACATGTCACAGCGGTGCCCTACAAGAAAAGGAAGCTGGACACAACACCTCCTCCAGCACCTCCAAAGAAGGACTGTGCCACTTCACCCATACTGCCTTCCTCTCCTACATTACCTCCTATTCCATCCCCCCCACCCCCTCCACCTCTACCATCTCCTTCTCACACACCCCCTCCACAGGATGATGATTATTTAGGGGGAGGGTGAGACCCAGATTTCTTTACTTATCCCACTGATCCTACTGATCCCTTTACACTCCCGGACACAGCACCAGTAGATGACTGGACTTACCCTATGCCTGATATCCCTGACCCCACTCCATACCCCTCAAAACCCTCCCCTCCTGATGACCATTTAGGGTTCGGTCAGCTTATAAACCGAGCAGCATCGTTTCATGGCGTCACGATGCACACGACACTCCTGAGGAGGATTTTCTACTCGACACTTTTGAGCAGTCGCAAAAGACAGTTCACATTCTACCCATGATTAAGGGAGTGATAAAGCATGCCAATGAGGTTTTTAAAGACCCTGTCAGGGCCAGGGTTCTCAACCCCAGAATAGAAAAAAAATATAGACCGGTGCCAAAAGGTCCTGCAGACATCAAGGTGCAACTCCCCCTAGACTCACTAGTCGTATCAAATGCCAGAAAGCGGGCGAATTCCAAACAACCGGAAACACGCCGCCCCAGACAAAGAGTCTAAACTCTTGGAGGCTTCCTGCAAAAGGGTTGCCGCACAAGCTGCTAACCACTGGCGTATTTCCAATACACAAGCCCTATTGGCTCGTTATGATAGAGCCCATTATGATCAACTAGAGGATCTCTTGCAACACCTGCCTGAACCATTAAAAACACAGGCCTCTGACCTCATCCAAGAGGGCAAACTAATATCCAATGCCTCCATTAAATCTGCATTAGACGCAGCGGACACCGCCTCTAGGGCAGTCAACACAAGCGTATTGCTTAGACGCCACGCATGGCTGCGCATTTCCGGCTTCAAGCCGGAAGTCCAAACCACCATTCTTGCTCAACCCTTTAATCAGGAGCAACTATTCGGGCCTGCAGTAGACACTGCCCTAGAAAAAATGAAGAAAGATAATGAGACTGCCAAATCTATGGGAGCATTGCAGTCTACTCAACCCAGAGGCTCCTTTCGTCGCTCCTTTTATAGAGGAGCTTCCAAAAATGTGGGAACAGACAACTCTTCCACCTTCAAAGCATCAGGTCAAACATCCCCTAACAGAGGATATTTTAGAGGAGGTTATCGGGGAAACAATCCTAAAGGCCGAGGACGGGGCAACAACAACACCCGTACCTCTACAGCCACCAAACCGTGACTTGCCACCACTCCCCCAGACCATTCCACTCCGGTCGGGGGAAGACTTCAACAGTTCCTACCTGTCTGGAATACCATCACTACAGACAGGTGGGTAAGACAAATTATCCAATCTGGCTACTGCCTCAAACTCATAAACCCACCCCAAACATACCACCCAGGCACCGTCCCATGACGTCTCACCACCTCACGCTCCTCAAACAATAAATGCAGTCTTTGCTTCAAAAGCACGCAATAGAACCTGTTCCACTACAACATCAGGGCACAGGAGTATATTCCCTATTCTTCCTCATTCGCAAAAAGGACAAAACCTTAAGACCCATACTGGACCTCAGACTACTAAACCAGTACATACAATCGGATCATTTCCACATGATCACTCTCCAACAGGTCCTTTCATTACTTCAACAAGGAGACTTCCTTGCCACATGAGACCTCAAGGATGCATATTTTCACATCCCTATGCATCCCGCTCACAGGAAGTATCTACGATTCGTGGTAGACTGTCAGCACCATCAGTTTTCAGTTCTCCCATTCGGAGTAACAACTGCACCCAGGGTATTCACCAAATGCTTGGCAGTTGTGGCAGCATGTCTCAGGAGACAAGAAATCTATGTCTTCCCCTATCTGGACGATTGGCCCATGAAAGCCAATACTCTAGACAAATGCGTTCTCCACACTCACTGCACTATTCAAACCCTACACAACTTGGGATTTACCATCAACTATCCCAAATCTCAACTGTTCGAGGCATGGTGGCTGCTGAATTCATATCTGTGCATAGATCGCCGCCTAGTGTTGGGTCCGGATGTTTGCACGTTGTTGTCCTGGAAGAGTCTTCGAAGTATCCTTGGATAGGTGACTCCTCCCCTGGACTACAGTGCGCATGGGCATCCTCTCCATCCTCAGATTATTTTTTTCCGCCATTGGGTTCGGATGTGCTATCTTAACTCCAGTTAGGAAAAAACTTTGTCGAGGCCAAAAGGCCTTTAGTTAGCGTCGGTACTGTTCACTCGATCGGTTTCGACCCTACCTGTTAGCTTACTAACTTCGGAAACAACTTTTTGCTTTTTACCTGACCATCGACGACACCGACGATGGAGTCGAGGACACCATTCAAGAGGTGCCCAGTATGCAACGCGAAATATCCCCATATCGATGTCCACCCGGTGTGCAACAAATGCTTGTCGCCGGACCACAACGAATCGACATGCATGGCCTGTGCCCGGTTCCGTTCCAAGAAGACTCTACGGAATCGACGAGCGGCGAGACTAGAAGCGCAGCACGCGGCACCGGCCCCGGCAGACATCTTCAACGCCGAAGATGTCGAGGAGTTGGAAATCCTACCCTCCAATCCCGGTTCCGAACATGACTCCGGTTCGGACGATGTCGACGAATCACTCTTTCGCAGAGATGAAGACAACACCGAGGTAGGAGACGACGATGAGGCCTTAGGGGCCGAAGAGAGTAGCTCCAATGACAAGCAAGGCCTACCCGTTCAGACTGACGAGGGCCCAGTGCCACAGTCTATGGCTCCGGTCGAGGGATCGCCTTCGGGCCTTACCCGAGACCTATCCCGCGGTTCTTCGGCCCCGCCCTCGGGCCCGGCCTCGGATGTTCAGCGGCAGCCATTGTTACCTAAACCGGCTGGTTTCCCTTCTACCAAACCGAAACCGAAAGCTGCACCGGTACAAATGAAACCGAAACCGAAAGTGGCGCTAGTCGGATCGAGGCCTTCCACACCTTCGACGCCAGCGACACGCATCGGCACCGAGCGCACCAAACGAGACTTCGGTGCCGAACTTGAAGCGGCCGACGCCGGAGTCGGCATACGGAAAAAGGCCCTCGGTGCCATCAAACCTGCTCGGCTCTCGGCGCCGACGCCATCGACTCCTACACCAAAGGTCATACCACCTGCTGCGTCTCACGTCGCTTCCACGGCAACGCCGAAGCCTCCTGCATCGAAGACGTCGACGGCCATTTCCGCCCCTTGACCCGATGGCGCCGAAAAAGTCCACGGCCGCCTCTACAAACCTGGTAGGCGCTAAGGCCTCGAAAGCGCTTCAAGTGCGAACCGTTGCAGCACAAAGCAGCAAAACCCAAGCGGTCCTCCAGGACACATCGGGCTCCGGCCCACTAAAAGCTCAAGCAGCCTCTTCGGCGCCAGCCAACATAACTTTTGGCCTGCCGCCATCCACGATCCCGAAAATGTTCCAACTCAGGACACGGGTCACCCACACCACGGTTACACCTGCTAAGACGTCTGTCACATTACATCGACGCCAACACCGGCAGGATGATTATCCATGACCGGAGGATAACTTCAGAGCCACCCTTGGACCCTTTCAGGATCCCACTAAAAAGATAGCTGCCTGTGGACTCAGAACCTGTGGTTTGCGAATCTTTCGACTCGCCCTACCAGGACCCACTATCATTCTCTCCCACACACTCCGACACGGATGCGTTGGCAGACTATATGGATGACCAAGTCCCTTACCACGGAGACATGGACCCTGATGACCAACAGGACCCTGATCAAACTTGGGGCGACCCTGCAGACCCCAGTGCACCTCTAGATGCACAGGACCCACAACTCTATGGAGCGAAAACATCTCCGACAGAGGACACTGCAGCGTTCAACGCTCTAATTGAACGTGCTGCGGCCAATCATGGGGTGCAACTTCACTCGGACACCGTGGAAGACGACTTCCTTATGGACACTTTCGCTTCCTCGGAAAGGCATGTAAAGACTCTGCCCATGTTGAAAGGAGTCCTCAAACCAGCCAAGGACATCTTCAAGGAACCCACCAGGGCAAGGGTGTGAGAAAGTGGCTCTGTATATACTGTTCCCTAATGGGTACAGGGTGTACAGAGTCCACAGTCCCCCAGAGGCTGATGGAGGTCAAAGTTAGGTATGACCTTACTCTCAAAAGTGGTAGCTTGGTCGAGCAGTAAGGCAGTACCTGAGGACAGTGTAAAGCATTTATTGTACACACTCACTCAGCAAATGGTTTCACACACTCAATAACTGAACTCTAGGCCAATGGTTTATATATATAAAATATATGCTTGTTTTATTTTTAGAACCACAAAGGGAATAAAAATATACTTTTCTCAGAATGAGAGATTGAATATAAATACTTTTGCAATAAGCAATGGATTTTTGTAAACAGTCACAGTTGGTTGCAATAAACAATCCTATTTCCTAAACACAACAATGCATTGAGCTCAATGGTAAATTCAGGTTATCTTGTAATAAATTACTTTTCAGATTACTTTTGAAATTCCAGGTCTGGCTCCTAGATCCAGCTCTGGGTCAGTACTCAGAATCAAGTGATGAAAGTCGACTTAATAACTGTAATGATTTTTAAATAATATTTAGCTATTTCAAAAGTTAGCACTTAGAAAATATTTCAAAGAAAACATTCAATGGATCTCTATGGCAAGAAATTCAAATTGCAGGTAGAGTACTTTATCGTTACTTTAGTAATCCAGGACTGGGTACCTAGACCCAGGACTGGGGTCCTTATCAGAAACAGGTAAGTAATTTCGTTTGTAGAAATGGTACGATTTTAAAAGAATATTTCAATTTTGCAAAAATAGACACTTAGAAGAAATTTCACAGAAAAGCAGACAATGGTTTCCTATGGAAGAAAAATGAGTTAGAGGTAAGTACAGTTGTGGACACTTTTTAGAGTCGGGGCTGGGCACCAAGATCCAGCACTGGGAGCTCACCTAAGAGCAGGTGAGTAAACTCGTTTTTGTCACTTGGCTGATTTTTAGTGAATATTTGCAGTTTTGAAAAGTTCACACTTAGAAGATTTTTCAAGAAAAAGCCAGTCAATGTTACCCTGTGAGGAAAATGAAGTTAGCGGTTTAAGGGTAAGTACCCGACTGGCAGAGTTGAAATTCCGGGCATAGACCCAGGGGTCCCCCAGTGTCAGGTAGGTACAGTTGGTTCACCCTCAGCTGTTTCAGGACGGCCGGGTGCAGAGGGAGTTAGGCCCAATGTTATCCTATGAGGGATAGGGGGGGCCTTGGTTGGTGGCTGCTGTCTGGCAAGCCACGCGGCTGTGGGAGCTGGGCTCCTGGTCACTTACTCAGGGCAAGTGGGGACGTAGGTTAGTGTAGAGAGTGCACTGCCAGGGCCACTCGGGCGGCTGGGTGCAGGGTGCTTTTGAGCCTTCGGGCGCTCAATGGAAGTCAATGGGAATGTTCCGGTTTGGAAAAAGGCTGCAAGCTCGGGGACGAGGATGCTTCAGATGCCACCACCACTTCGAGAGGTAAGTTGGGTAGTTGTAGGTTAGGTGGGTACCCTGGGATTGGGCACAGGGGGCCGCAGGGCGCCGGGTGCAGGGGTGCCTTTATGATGTCGGGAATCTTACCCTCTTGTTGATCGCGGTTGGGGTGGCACTCTGTTCTGAGGCTGCAGACTTCTTCCGGAATGTCGAGGGGGGTCCTTGGGTGCCGGACTCGGGGTCACAGTCGCCGTGGGGTCGTCCTCAGGGTCTTTGTTCACTCCGGCACTGGCCAGGCTTGGCTGGTGCAAAGTGTGCTGGGTTCGCGGTTCCGGGCTGCTGCCAGGGGTTAGCGATAGGTTTCTGAGTAGAGACTCTACTCATGGGAGTCCCAGGGGCTTTAGAGTTCAAAGGTAGCCAGGTCCTCCGGGGTTTTTGAGGTTGCTGGCCACAAGAGATGCCGCGCTGGAGCAGGAGCAGGTTCGAGGGTCGACAGGCCGGTAGGGCTGGGGCCAAAGCAGTTGGTGTCTTCCTCTTTTTAGCAGCTGCAGGGCAGGTCTTTGTTCTTCTTGCTCTTCTTGTAGTTTCGAATCTGGGATCTGGGGAAGGAAGGTTCAGGGGCCCCTAAATACTAGATTTAGGGGCGTTACAGGTAGGTGAAGGCCAGGGACCAATGGGTCCTTGTCCTGGGGTGGGTACACCCCCTATCCTGCCTCTCTCCTGTGGGAGGGGGGGCAGTAGCCTAATCCTGATAGGGTAGGGCCTCCCATCTTCAAGATGGCGAGAGCCCGGAGATGTGCTTCACCTCGCCTCCCCCACCTGAGGGGTGGGGTGGGCAGGCTGGCACATCCCCTGTCCTTGTATGGGGTTTCCGGCCAAGCTTCCTGCCAGAGTGGGGGGTTGCAGTGGCCTGGGGAAACTCCAACTGGCGGCATGCCTTTGAAGCTTCCCTTTGCTCATCCTGGGGGAGGAGATTTCTCACCTCACCCAGGATGTGCATTGTTGCAGGCCCGGGAGAGCAGGGGCTCTCCCACCCAGGGGTCCAGCAACGTGTCTGCTGTGTGGCAGCCTGGGCAGCCTCAGAGCAGACGTGGATTGTAGGTTAGCTGTAAGGGGGCATCTCTAAGATGCCCTCTGGGGTGCTTAGTACATTAAATCCCACACTGGCATCAGTGTGGGTTTAATGTGCTGAGAAGTTTGATACCAAACTTCCCAGTCTTCAGTGTTGCCATTATGGTGCTGTGGAGTTCGTGTTTGACGAGCTCTCAGCACCATGTACTTGTAAAAGGCAGCACTGTACTTACAGTGCCCAGGCATGGACCTGGGTACTGTAGGGGCACAGGGCTCCTGCTCCTGTGCCCACACCATAGGCATAAGGCACCCAGCCAGAGGGGTGGCTGACATATGCCTTGGCAGTGTAGGTGATGGGCATGGCACACAGAGATGTGTGCCATGTCGACTCTTTGTTTTGTCCTGCACCCAGACACTCAGCCTGCAAAGGCAGTGTGTGTGTGTAAGGGTACAGGGCCTCTAAGGGTGGCACAATGAGTGCTGCAGCCCCTAGAGGCCTTCCCTGGTCACAAGGCCCTGGGTACCTAGGGTACCATTTACCAGGGGCTGACATGTGGCCAGGGTTTGCCAATTGGGAGTTTGTGTGTTTTAAGGAAGGAACATAGGCCCTGGGCACCTGATTGGCAGGAGCCCAGGGCACAAGGAAAAGTGCATCAGCTATTAGGCAAAAAAAAAAAGGGGGGGTTACTGCAACAGAAACCCACTTTCTCACAAAGGGTGATAAACCCCAGGATCGACAAAAAGTACAGATCAGCACCTGGGGACCCTACTTACATCAGAGGCCAATTACCTCTCGACTCCATTGTCGTTGCGGATGCTCGCAAGAGGGCACACTCGCAAACGACAGGTGACGCTCCTCCCCCGGACAAAGAGTCCAAGGTTTTAGAGACCTCTGGCAAGCGAGTTGCCGCCCAGGCTGCCAACATATGGCGCATAGCCAACACTCAAGCGCTCCTCGCTCGCTACGATAGAGCGCACTATGATACAATGGAGCAACTACTCCAACATCTCCCTGACCAGTTTAAAGAAGGTGCAGAAATTCTTATCAGAGAGGGACAGCTACTCACAAATGCTTCCATCAAGTGTGCATTAGATGCCGCAGACACGGCGGCCAGGGCCATAAACACAAGCGTCATGCTGCGACGACATGCCTGGTTGCGAATCTCCGGGTTCAAACCTGAGGTGCAAAATAATATACTAAACCAACCTGTCAACCCCGACTATTTATTCGGGCCGGAGGTTGACACAGCCCTTTTGAAAATAAAGAAGGACACGGACACTGCTAAGTCCATGGGGGCTCTCCAGACTCAGTCCTTTCGGAGCAGCTCCTTTCGTCGCCCCGGAAATAGAGGAGCAGGTAGAGGACAGGGGTCACAGCAGACATGCAACAAAGGCAATACCCAAACCACCTACGATAAAAACACCCGGGGTGGATATCGTGGCTCCAGTACAAAGGGCAGAGGACACGGCTACGGCAACACCAGGTCCTCCCCCAAGAACAAGCAGTGACGCCCTCTCCCTTCCTCCCGACCACATAACACCTGTCGGGGGAAGGCTACAAAGGTTCCTGTCCACGTGGAACTCCATCACCACGGACAGGTGGGTCAAAGATATTGTCAAATACGGTTACTGTCTAGAGCTAACCTCCATTCCACCCACAATACCTCCAAGAAACCGTCCTATGTCCTCAGAGCACTTAACGCTCTTACATCAAGAGGTGCAAAGTATGCTTCTAAAAGGCGCTATAGAGGTCGTACCCGTCCACGAGCACGGTACGGGAGTGTACTCCCTCTACTTTTTAATACCGAAAAAGGACGGGTCACTCAGGCCTATACTAGACCTAAGACCCCTGAACCGGTACATTCTTTCCGAGCACTTTCACATGCTCACTCTCCAGCAAGTCCTTCCGCTTCTCAAGCAGGGAGACTTCCTGGCCACACTGGACCTCAAGGATGCGTATTTCCACATACCCATTCACCCCTCACACAAAAAATACCTCAGGTTCACTGTTCAGGGACAACACTATCAATTCAAAGTCCTGCCCTTCGGCGTGACAACAGCGCCCAGGGTCTTCACAAAGTGCCTAGCTACTGTGGCGGCACATCTACGGAGGCAGCACATACACGTCTACCCCTACCTGGACGACTGGCTCGTTCAAGCGAAGTCAGCCCAGCAATGTGCCAGCCACATGTCCCGCACCATTCACCTCCTTCACAGTCTGGGATTCTCACTAAATTACCCAAAATCCCATCTCCAGCCCGCACACGTACAACAGTACCTGGGTGCGACTATAGACACTCTGGCGGCCACAGCTCAGCCAAATTTAGTGAGGATCAACAGCATGCAAATGCTGATTTCCAAGTTCAAACCCCAACACTCCCTTCCTGCGCGAGTGTTAATGCAGTTGATAGGCATGATGGCCTCCTGCATTTTCATAGTCCCGCAGGCGAGATTACATATGCGCCCGCTTCAGGAGTGCTTGGCACGTCAGTGGAATCAGGCTCAAGGACAGTTGAAAGACCTAGTGTTGGTGAGCGGTCGGGCATACAACTCTCTGCATTGGTGGAATCCACAAAACCTTTGCAAGGGCCGACCGTTCCAAGAGCCTGTTCCACAAATAGTACTGACAGCAGACGCGTCTCTCCAGGGATGGGGAGCTCATGTACTCCACTACACAGTGCAGGGACTATGGACGACACAACAGAAGAAAATGCACATCAACCTTCTGGAACTGATGGCAATCTTCCTAGCCATGAAGGCATTCAAAGTACATCTGTGCAACAAGGTCGTGTTGATCCGGACGGACAACATGACTGCCATGTACTACATACAGAAGCAGGGAGGAACACACTCTCCACAGTTGTCTCATCTGGCTCAGAGCATGTGGAAGTGGGCCATTCAGAGGAACATGTTCCTCATGGCGGAACACCTCCCCGGCAAGGACAACCAAATGGCGGATCTGCTCAGCAGACACAGCCACCAGATGCACGAGTGGGAGTTACACCCATCAGTACTCCAGCCGTACTTCCAGCAGTGGGGTCATCCAGAGATAGACCTGTTCGCCACAAGCGAAAACGCAAAATGCCAAAGCTTTGCCGCCAGGTTCCCACATCCGCAGTCGCAGGGCAATGCGATATGGATGAACTGGTCCGGCAGATTTGCGTACGCTTTTCCCCCAGCGCCGTTAATACCGCTGGTGGCTCGCAAACTCAGACAACACTCCCTCACACTCGTCCTAGTTGCTCCTACGTGGGCACGCCAGCCATGGTACACCACCTTCCTCGAACTTTCCGTGGTGCCGCATCAAAGGCTGCGGATCAAACCCGCGCATTTGACGCAGAACCATGGAGAGATTCAGCACCCAGATCCGCAACAGCTGAACCTGGCGATCTGGCTCCTGAAGTCCTAGAGTTTGGCTATCTCAACCTGCCACCTGACTGTATGGACATCATCAAGGAGGCCAGGAGACCCACTACAAGGGCTTGCTATGCAGCCAAATGGAAAAGGTTTGTCATTTATTGCGGTAATAATGACATTAACCCGCTGGACGCATCCATCCAAAACATCATTTGTTACCTCCTACACCTATACCATCTGGCGTACACCTCTATACGTGTCCATTTGACCGCAATATCAGCCTATCTACAAACCAGGCAGCACCTCTCTCTATTTAGAGTGCCTGCCATCAAAGCATTCTTGGAAGGACTCAAACGAGTCATTCCACCAAGCCACCCACCAGCTCCAATGTGGAACCTCAACCTGGTCCTCACAAGCCTGATGGGTCCACCCTTTGAACCTCTACACTCATGCGAGATTCAATTCCTCACCTGGAAAGTAGCTTTCCTGGTAGCGATCACTTCTTTAAGAAGAGTTAGTGAACTCCAGGCACTAACAGTTCAAGAGCCATTTATACAGGTTCATGCCAACAGGGTCGTACTACGTACCAACCCCAAATTCATGCCCAAGGTAATATCGCAGTTCCACATGAATCAAACTATTGAACTGCCCGTTTTCTTCCAAAACCCACAAACTGTCGCGGAAAGGGCACTCCACACACTAGATGTCAAAAGGGCCCTCATGTATTACATCGACAGGACCAAACCCTTTAGGAAGACAAAACAACTGTTCGTTGCCTTTGCCCCACACCACAAAGGTAACGCCATCTCCAAAGCAGGGATAGCCAGATGGATAGTTAAGTGTATCCAAATTTGTTATCAAAAGGCAAAACGCACATTAACTATTCCCCCACGAGCCCACTCAACACGTAAGTTAGGGGCCTCCATGGCTTTTCTAGGAAATATTCCCCTGCATGATATATGTAGAGCAGCCACCTGGTCCACTACACACACATTTACCAAACACTATTGTGTAGATGTGCAATCAAAACAGCAGGCAGCTGTAGGACAGGCTGTTCTCAAAACCCTTTTTCAGACCGCTGCAGCTGGCACGGGTAGCCGCCGCTAATAGAGGGCACTGCTATACATTCTATGCACAGATATGAATTCAGCAGCCCACATGCCTCGAACTGAATATGCTACTTACCAGTATGCATCTGTTCTTGGCATGTAGGGCTGCTGACATTCATATCGCCCTCCCTCCTCCCCGGCGCCTGTAGCAGCTGCAGCTCTCAGAATTACTGTAAGCATGGTCATCACTTTCTGTATCTACTCCATCACTGCCACAATGGCGAAAAACAATCTGAGGATGGAGAGGATGCCCATGCGCACTGTAGTCCAGGGGAGGAGTCACCTATCCAAGGATACTTCGAAGACTCTTCCAGGACAACAACGTGCAAACATCCGGACCCAACACTAGGCGGCGATCTATGCACAGATATGAATGTCAGCAGCCCTACATGCCAAGAACAGATGCATACTGGTAAGTAGCATATTCAACAACCCTCCCAAGTACAACAATACCTGGGAGCCACCATAGACTCATCCAAAGCCGTAGCTTATCCCAGCACAGCCAGAATAGCCAACATACAAAGTCTCATCAAAAAATTTCAAACACAACACTCTCTCCCCGCACAAGTGTTCATGCAACTCTTAGGCATGATGGCGTCATGCATCTCCATAGTACCCTACGCACGCCTTCAAATGCGTCTTTTACAGGAATGTCTAGCACAACAGTGGAACCAGGCCCACGGACAACTTACTGATCTGGTGTTGGTGGACAGCCGCTCGCTGAAGTGGTGGAACACCATCAACCTGTCCAAAGGGCGGCCGTTCTTGGAGCCTCTTCCACAAGTTGTGCTGACCACCGACGCATCTCTCACGGGCTGGGGAGCCCACCTCCTTCACCACACCACTCTGGGAAGGTGGACCACTCAACAAAAACAGCTCCACATCAATCATCTAGAACTTCTAGCGGTGTTCCTAGCACTGAAATCCTTCCAAGTGCATCTACAAAACAAGACTGTCCTCATCCGCACGGACAACATGACCACAATGTATTACATACAGAAACAAGGAGGGACACATTCTCTACAACTGTCCCAACTGGCGCAACAAATTTGGAGATGGGCAATTCCCCAAAACATCTTCCTGCAAGTAGAACACCTCCCAGCGGTTCAGAACCAGGTGGCCGACCTCTTAAGTCGCCACACACAGCAGATACACGGGGAATGGGAACTACACCCCAAAGTATTACTCCCATTCTTCCAAAAGTGGGGACAACCAGACATAGACCTGTTCGCCACACAAGAAAACGCAAAATGCCCAACCTTCGCTGCCAGGTTCCCACACCCAGTCAAAGGGCAATGCAATATGGATGAACTGGTCAGGCAGATTTGCGTACGCTTTTACGCCTCTCCCACTCATTCCATTTGTGGTAGGCAAACTGCAACAGTCGCTGACACTCATCCTAGTGGGTCCCACTTGGGCACGTCAACCCTGGTTCACCACACTTTTGGAACTATTGCTAGTTCCACATCAAAAACTGCATCTCTCCCTGGATCTTTTAACCCAGAACCATGGAGGAATCAGACACCCAGATCCTCAAACACTGAACTTGGCAATCTGGCTCCTGAAGTCTTAGAGTTCGGGTACCTCAACCTTCCTCCAGACTGTATGAATATCGTAAAAGAAGCCAGAAGACCTACTACTAGGGCATGCTATGCTGCAAAATTGAAACTATTTGCCGTTTACTGCGCTGACAATGACATACAACCACTGGATGCTTCCATCCAAAACATCATTTGCTATTTATTACACTTGCAAAGATGCAATTTAGCGTATTCCTCTATACGTCTACATCTAGCGGCATTAGCAGCCTATTTGCAAAATAGAAAACACCTGTCCCTCTTTAAGGTACCAGCCATTAAAGCATTTATGGAGGGTCTTAAAAGAATTATTCCTCCAAGGTTACCACCTTCCCCGGTGTGGAATCTTAATATTGTTCTAACAAGGCTCATGGGTCCCCCATTTGAACCAATGCACAAATGCGAACTGCAGTTCCTAACATGGAAAGTGGCTTTCCTCATCGCAATCACATCACTGCGAAGAGTAAGTGAAATACAAGCCTTAACTCTCGAAGAACCCTACCTACAACTACATCGGAACAAAGTGGTTCTTAGGACGAATCCAAAATTCCTCCCTAAAGTCATTTCCCCTTTCCATCTAAACCAGTCAGTCGAAGTGCCAGTCTTCTTCCCTAATCCAGACTTGGTAGCTGAGAGGGCACTTCATACCTTAGATGTTAAAAGAGCCTTGCTGTATTACATCGATAGAACCAAACCTTTTCGGAAAACCAAGCAACTGTTTGTTGCTTTCGCTCCACCACATAAAGGCAACCCTATTTCCAAATTGGGTATCGCCAGATGGATAGTCGAATGTATCCAAATATGTTACCAAAAAGCTAAACGTACTCTTACCGTTCCCTCTAGGGCGCGCTCCACGCGTAAAATAGGGGCTTCTATGGCATTCTTAGGGAACATCCCCTTAGAAGACATTTGCAAAGCAGCCACATGGTCTACTACACACACCTTCACTAAGCATTACTGTTTTTTTTATTTTTATTTTTAGAAACCTGTATTACACTATAAAATACATACAAGGGCCTACAACCACCAAGTCCGGCCGCTACAGAGCCCGAGGGCCCGCAATGCAACGCCACACATTCAAATGAACCAGAAGCGAAGCTCCCGGCAGTTCGTGAGCACATGCAACCGGCCGTGGCCATAGGCCAAGAGCAATCGGAAAAAACAGTTTCATTTTCTATTAAATGCAAAACACACTCAAGGCAATGAGAGTCCGAAATAGCAGCGTGCGCTTCCCAGGGCGGGGGAGAACGTATAGTATCCAAAGCAGTTCTTGACAGGAAGTGGCAGCGGGGGGCAACGGGAAGACAAAACATAGAACACACTTCACACAATCCCGCAGAATGCGTGGCTAGGGGGACAAAGCAATATCGACCTCTAACGGCAGAGGCGGGGTGCAGATATGTCCACGATAGGAATTCCATGGACCCCATACCTTCGTCCACTTCCCAGGCTTGCCTCTCGCCACATACACCGTCTTTTCCCTAAACATACACCAGTCCATATTCTCCTTCCATACCGCGATCGTGGGCGGCCTCGGTGAACCCCACAGCTGTGCTATGTTATGCTTAGCCACCATGTACCCCAGAGTCACCCACTGCGTCTGTGCCACATTATAGTCATTCGGTTCCCAGACATTCAACAAACACCTCCTAGCCTCTGGCGACAGAGCGACATGTGTGACCTCCTCCATTACGGCGTGGATACCGTTCCAAAATCGCACAACCTCCGAACATTCCCATAGGATATGAAGAAAGGTGCCCGACAGGCCACATCCACGCTTACACATTTCATCCCTCGAGTAACCCATACGTAGCAAACCGGGCCCCGTGACATACACTCTATGGAGGATCTTCAGCTGTACAAATCGTAAGCGGGCCGGGATCGCCACCTCTTTCGGGGAGGCCACCGCCGATACCCAGTCCTCATCGTCCAGTTCCAAGCCGTCGCCCGTCCATGCCTCCCGGAGACGGATCAGCAAGTCCGCGCGATCATTAATAAGTTTTTTGTAGATCAGAGAGATAGTGCTGTCAGGCACATAGCCATCCAGCGGGGAATATTCGGGGATAGCAGCAGTGTCCGGGAAGACGGAACACAGCGCATGGTAGACTTGTGCATACCGGAAGTACTCTCTATCATTTAATTTGTATTCGGTTTTAAGCATTTCAAACGTTTTGAAAGACCCCTTTGCCCAAAGATCACCCACCTTACATATACCAATCATATCCCATTTCTCAAAGCCTTTCGTTTTCCACAAACAACCCAGCCGCCCGGAGGCATACAACGGCGTCGCCCGAGTCAAGCGATCCCTCCACCCCATCGCAGCACTCGCCGCATGCCACACACGTACCGCGACCCGCGTGGGTCCCGTCAACCGCGCATCCGGGGTCACCGAATACAGCGCCCTGTTATAATCCCCGCCCGGAAGCAGTAATTTATCCATCTCGAAGGCCGGGTTTAAGGCAGGACCATATATCCCGTGGTTCTCCGCCGCCAATTGAGACGCCCAATAGTATCTTTTAATATCGGGGAGGGCGACCCCCCCCATCTTACCAAGGGAGCGTCAACTTGGCGAGAGCGATCCGCGGCCGTCCGTCCCAAAACAGTTGGCGCTGAAGACCCTCCACCTCACGAAAATAACGGGCTGGCACGACATCTAGAGTGTTTTGCAAAGCGTACAAGAAGCGAGGTAGCGACATCATTTTAAACAATGCCGCCCGTCCGAGCGGCGAGAGCGGAAGTCGTCGCCACCTCACAACGTCGGCCTTCAATCGCTGGAGGGGAGGGAGAAGGTTTCGCTCATAGCGGACCGCGGGATCCAGAGAGAGAAAGATTCCCAAATATTTGAACCCCAGTGTAGCTATCTGGATAGGACAATCCCGCGGTAGGAGGGGGGCCTCGCCCGAGAGGACGTAAACACATGACTTGGCCCAGTTAATAACCAGGCCAGAGTTGCGACCAAAGGAATTCAATACATCCACTAATACAATTAGCGACTGTCGGGGAGAGGTAAGGTACAGAAGGATGTCATCCGCGTAAAGGGAGACACGGTCCTCAAACTCCGGCGTCCATCTAATACCCGGCAGCGACTGCTCCCAACGCAACCAAGCGGCGAGAGGCTCCAAAGAAAGTGCAAAAAGAAGGGGTGATAACGGACAACCCTGCCGCGTACCTCTCCCCAGTGCGAAGGGAGCCGACACCCTACCATTCACCACAACCTGAGCCAATGGGTCAGCATGCAATAATTTTACCCAACCAATGAACTCAGGGCCGAACCCGAATTTTGCCAACACGGCCCAAATATACGGCCACGCCAAAGTGTCGAACGCCATAGTGGCATCTAAAGATGCCAAGATGGCCGGCTCACGTATAAACTCCGCTCTAGCAAGCACGCCGTGCAACCGCCTCAAATTCAGGGCAGTATTCCGATGGGGTATAAAACCGGACTGATCCTGATGAATCAGGTCACCCACGACCCGAACCAGCCGATTAGCCAATACCTTAGCCAGGATTTTGGGTTCTGCGTTCAACAGCGAGATGGGCCTATAGGAGGCGCAGCGATCTCGCGGCTTCCCCTCTTTGTGTATCACAACTATGGTAGCGAGACGTTGGTCAGGGGGAAGGAAACGTGCCGCGAAAAACATGTCCCGAAGATACGGCGCTATCTTATCGGGACGCAACTTATACAGTTCAATGGGAAGACCATTAGGACCCACAGCCTTACCAGATGCGATCGAGCGAATGGCTAGAGCGATCTCATCTGACGACAACTTCGTCTCCATCAATATTGCATCAGCCTCCGATAGGGTTGGCAATGCAATGTCTCTAAGCAACAGATGAGACTCCTCCTCCGACCGCACAGAAACCGGAGAGTATACCCCGCGGAAGTGATCCGCGAAGCAGTCAACGATCTCCACAGGGTCAGTCACACGCATTCCGTCCATTCTCTCCACCACGGGCACCACCCTGCTCGCTCTCTCCTTCTTATCCAACCAGGCAATCAACTTTTCGGCCTTATCCCCCACATCATACAGTCGTCCTTGCTGCTCTCTACTCATCCCTTTAGCGGCTTCCGTGACTAGCGCTCTATAATCCGATTGTTTGAGGCTGAGAACGTGCAATTTCTCATCAGTAACTCCCCGCTCCAAGTCCTCCTCCATTTCAGCTATTTCAGTTTCCAGGCGAACCACCTCTGCTCTCTCGCACCTCTTAGCATGGGAGATAAGGGACAAGGCCTGCCCCCTGACCACCACTTTATAAGCCTCCCATAGGGAGACGGCCGACGACACCGACCCCACATTAGCATTAAAGTAGTGATCAGTGGACTTGACCAGTTCCGCGCGGATCTTAGGGTTACGTGGATACCAGGGGTTAATGGGTGCTACTCTCCCCTCTGCCCCAGGGACAACCTTCAGTTGCAACCATATGGGGGAATGGTCAGAGATACCTCGGTTTAATGACGCACCTCCCCAATCATCCCAGCTTGGCTCGCCGGCATAAGCATGTAATCAAGTCTCGAGAGACTCCCATGGGCCCCCGAGTGAAAGGTGTATTGCGCCTGTCCCGGGTGCATCAATCTCCAGCAATCTACAAGTCCCAAAGTGTCCAAAAAGCCACCCAACCAGGCCTGAGCCCTAGGGAGATCCCTGGGGGGGGCAACGGTCCTCCAACCCGGAGACAACAGCATTAAAGTCGCCCCCCAACACCAGAACCCCCCCAGGGAGTCCCAGGACCGGACGCCCCAAATCAGCGAATGTAGCCGTCTGTAACCCCGGAGGCACATAAACAGCAACGAGCGAAACAGTCCTACCCTCCCATCTCCCCACCAATGCCACATAGCGCCCCCTATCATCGTGAAACACCTCGTCCACCTCCAATGGGAGAGAGGCCCTAACCAAAATGCCCACTCCCCTAGAGCCAGAAGTGAAACCAGAGTGAGCGGCGAGGCGATAGCCCCTCCTATTTAGGGCATGGAAGGAGTTCCCAATCAAATGTGTCTCCTGCAGGAAAACAATGCCAAGCGAAATCCGTTTCAAAAACTGCAGCACCACCCCGCGCTTGATCCTGTTCCCCAATCCATTCACATTCCACGAAAGGATTCTCAATCCCCTACCCCCCACCCCACTCCCGTGCATGATACCCACATCCCGGAAAGCACAACCCGGGGACAAGTCAGCAGAGAACTTCACATTGCCTTGCGAAACAAACAGTCCCCAACAACCCCCCTCCCCCACAATCCCAAAATCACAACTCCCCCCTCCCTGCACCCCTGCTTGAGCCCGAACAGCCCCCCCAACTCGCAGTGTGCCTGTCGCCCTAACATATACCTCAAAAAGAACCCCAGAAGGAGGAAAGGGCCCCAATAAGCTCCCCACAACCTCCAGGCATTTGAAGGGCATATTGTATCAAACTAGTGTTCAGTTGAGCCAATGTACCAAACGTCACCAGTCCAGTCCATCACCAGGCACCAAGTTCTAGCCCTGCTCCACCAAATCCTCTCCGCTCTCCGCCATCCGAGTGTCTCGATCCTGTCCCCGAGGCAGGGCATCCAACCAGTCTCCAACCGCCTCCGGCCGGTCGAAGAAGTGTGAGCGACCCCGGAACTCAACCCGCAGCCTAGCCGGGAATAACATTGCGTATTTCAGCTCCATGTCCCTCAAGCGCCGTTTGACGCCCAAAAATCCCAGCCGTTGTTTTTGGACCGCTTGCTTGAAGTCCGGGTAAAAGCTGACATTGGAGTTCTCAAACTTCAGTGGCCCGGCCACCCTCGACGCCTGGAGGATAGCATCCCTATCCCGAAAGTTAAAGAGTCGGGCGATTATAGGCCGAGGAGGAGCACCCACTTTGGGCGCACCACCTGGAATCCTGTGGGCCCGCTCCACCGCAAAAAACTTGCTCAATCCCTTGGGCGCGAGACGATTGATCACCAGATCCTCCACAAAAAGATCAGCAGCAGATTCCTCCGATCTTTCCGGCACTCCAATGATACGAACATTGTTCCGTCTAGCCCTGCTTTCGGAGTCCTCAAGTCGACGATCCGTCAGGTCACTGGCTAGCCGCAACCTACGGACCTCCGTCGGCAGGGCGGCCACATCCACAGTTAGGCTCGACGCCGCTTGAGTCAAGGAGTCGACCCGCTCGTTGGTTTTGGACAGGGCTGCCCTGACCAAATTCACATCGATCAGGACCGCGTCCAATTTATGAGCCAGGGTATCAAACCGCTGACCCACAGCAGACTTCATCTCCTCAATGGCGCCCATGACGTCCTGCAGGGTCAATTCTGACGATGGGCCCGAGACCTCTTTAGACCTCTCAGGCGATTTATGCGAGCCACTAGGGGATCCCTTTGTCTGCGCATAGCGATCCATGTTGTTGACCTGAGTATAGGCTCCCCTCCGGGTTGACTTGGGTTTCGACTTGTCTCCGTCTAGTCTCGCCGCCATCTTCCGGAGGCCACCAAGGTTGGCACCCGCCAGCACCAGGGACAGGGACCAGGTAGCTAATTCAATAGAACACAGCAGTCGCAGACAGGAAGCCCATGTATAGTCCGAAAATCAGGCCAGACTCTTCGCCATCCGCGCTCCTCTGAAACACCAAGGTCCCTCAGCCGGTCTCAGAAAACAAACTTGAAAACGAAAGTGAAAGTGCGGGGTACGTGGCAAGTCAAGCCCAGCATGCCGCTGTTGTTCACTTCGTACCCGGGCACCTCACCAACTCGAGATCGGGACCAAGGCAATAGCAGGCCGCAAGCTTCGGAGGGCAACCATTCGGGTTCCCGGCGTCCGATCTGGATTTGGAAAACGGGTGGCACCTCAGCGCAAATTCATCAGCAAAAGCCCGTCAAATTAACCAGGATTTAGTCAGGATAGACGCGGGAGGTTGCGGAGGCCCTCGAGAGCCGTAAACCATCTTGGTTGCGCGCTAGGCTCCTCCTCCAAGCATTACTGTGTTGATGTGCAATCCAAACAACAAGGTTCAGTAGGCCAAGCTGTCCTAAAAACTCTATTCCAAACTGCTGCAACTGATACAGGTGACCACCGCTAGGGGAGACACTGCTATATAGTCTATCCTTAGTGTTTGATCTGCAGCTCATATGCCTCGAACGGAATATGCTACTTACCAGTATGCATCTGTTCTTGGCATGTAGAGCTGCAGAGCCACACACGCCCACCCGCCTCCCCGGGACCTGTATCCGTTCCAGCATTGTCTTAATTAGACACTACACATGGACATCCTTTCTCTCTACTTCTTATACACTCCATTTCCCATCATGGCGAAAAACAATCTGAGGATGGAGTGGATGCACATGCGCACTGTTATAGCAGCATTTCTACAAAATAGACAACACCTCTCACTTTTCAGAGTACCTGCCATAAAGGCCTTAATGGAAGGACTCAAAAGAATAATTCCCCCCAGAGTACCATCTTCCCCTGTGTGGAATTTGAACATCATTCTCGCAAGACTAATGGGGCCTCTATTAGAACCTCTACATAAATGTGAGCTACAATTCTTAACATGGAAAACTGCTTTCCTCTTATCCAAAACTTCTCTACGCAGAGTTAGTGAACTACAAGCACTAACCATTCAAGAACCCTTTCTCCAGATGCCTCTTAATAAAGTTGTTCTTCGGACTGACCCTAAATTCCTCCCTAAAGTCATTTCTCCCTTCCACCTCAATCTGTAGAGCTGCCTGTATTCTTCTCGCAGCCACAGATAGTTGCAGATAGAGCTCTTCACACCTTAGATGTCAAAAGAGCACTACTATACTACATAGAGAGAACAAAACCCTTTCGTAAGACCAAACAATTATTCGTGTCTTTCTCATCACCACACAAAGTCAACCCCATATCAAAATCTGGGATAGCTAGGTGGATTGTCAAATGCATACCGATTTGTTACCATAAAGCAAAACGTACATTGTATGTTCCTCCTAAAGCCAACTCTACACGAAAGATGGGGGCTTCAATGGCATTTTTAGGAAACATTGCTTTAGATGATATCTGCAGAGCAGCTACATGGTCTACACCACACACATTCACTAAACACTACTGTGTTGATGTGCAAACTAAACAGGCTAGTGGTGGGCCAAGCTGTACTTAAAACACTATTTCAAACTAATGCAACAGATACTGGTGGTCGCCGTTACGGGTGGATACTACTTCACAATCTATGCACAGTGTGTAATCTGCAGCTCATATGCCTCGAACAGAATATGCTACTTACCAGTATGAATCTGTTCTTGGCATGTAGAGCTGCAGATCTACACACACCCACCCACCCGCCTTCCCGGCTACCTTTATCTGTTCCAGTACTATCTTACTTAGATACACCACACATGGGCTTCTTTCCTGTTTCTTACTAAGCTCCTTCATTTCCCTGCTGGTGAGAAACAATCTGAGGATGGAGCCGAATCCCATGCGCACTATGATCCAAAGGAGGAGTCGCACACCTTGTGACTTCCAAAGACTTTCCAAGACAAAAACCAGTGCAAACATCCGGGCCCAACACCAGATGGCGATCTATGCACAGTGTGTAGATCTGCAGCTCTACATGCCAAGAACAGATGCATACTGGTAAGTAGCCTAATATATATATTCGAGGCATATGAGCTGCAGATTACACACTGTGCATAGATCGCCATCTGGTGTTGGGCCCAGATGTTTGCAGTTGTTTTTCCTCTTGAAAAGTCTTTGAAAGTCACGAGGTCTGTGACTCCTCCCTTGGATCGTATTGCGCATGGGCTTCTGCTCCATCCTCAGATTGTTTTTTTCCGCCATCGGACTCGGATGTGATCTTCGCGCTCCGCTTCCGAACAGTTTCCAGTTCTTCTATCGGCGCGCAATCCTTCCCCCTTTTCGCGGTATTGTTTTCGATCGCGATCTCCACACTACGCGGGTCTCATCGATCCAAGTCTTCGATTCCGGTCGTCGACGAGGGCCTTCAGGCCTACCCAAGCTCCGGTCCTGGCTGATGGAATGGACACCATTCAAAAAGTGTCCTCTGTGGGTCCAAATTTCCCCACACCGATCTCCATGAGGTATGCAACCTATGCCTCTCCCCTGAACACGAGGCTCGAGACTGTCCGGCGGGCAAATCCTTCCGGTCCAAGAAAACCATTCGAGGGCGAGAAGAACCATGGCACACTCATTGACAGCTATCCCAGACGACCTCTTCGGAGAAGGCGTCGACGCTCCAGAAGGACAGCACACCGAAGAGGGCCTCGTCAGCGCCTCCGAGGCCGACGACTCAGATGTCGAGGACATCACTCCGGCACAGTGTTGTGAGTACCAACATCCAACCCCACCCCACACCCTCCACGGCATCCAAAGAGGCTTCGGTCACGCCTTCGCCCTCGGGCCTAGGCAAGACCAAGGACATTGCTTCCCACACCGCACCTTCGGGCCCGGTAAAGAAGCCTATCAAGCCTTCTGGCAGCTCCTCAGCACCGATGCCTAAAAAGAAAATGGCCTCCTCCTCGGCACCGAGCTCCATGCCGAAAACTAGCACCAGCTCCTCGGTGCCGACACCGTCCCCCGACCAAAAAACACAAAATCATCGACACCCATACCTCGAAGCCGAAAGTCATCTCGGAACCGAGTAAAGAACCAGCCATTCCGAAGCCGCAAGGTTCAAAACAACGAACTGATGCAGACTCCAAGACAAAAAAAAACCTACGGCCCGACGCTTTCGGCGCCGACAGATCGGCCGCTCACTGAAGAACTATTTAGGCCTGATCCCGTGCAAAAAACACTGGTCAAGGACCCTTAGAATGGACATTTGATGCTCAGCATCAAAAAGAGACTGCTGGACAAGCCTGCTTCAGCTCCACCTCCAAAGAGGAAAAACTTTGCTACCTCCCCTTTGAGAATTCCATCACCCCCTCCTCCACCCCCTCCACCAGCTCCTCTACCTTCTCCTCCCCTACCTCATCATTCCCCCACACCCTCTCCGGATGATGACGATGATGTCTATGATGACACGGGACGAGCCCCATGACCAACCCACAGGGGTCCCCACTCCTACAGGCTCACCAGACCCATGGGACGACTATAACATTCCAGACATTCCTAATGTCCCGCAGGATGATCTCTACCTTTCGAGACCATCCCCCCCGGAAGACTCAATAGGGTTTAACCAACTACTCCAGAGGGCTGCACACTACCACGGAGTGGATATCCATACTGGCCCTGTGGAGGAGGACTTCCTCCTAGATACCTTCAACACAGCACACAGGGCCACTTCCATCCTGCCCATGCTCAAAGGCATTATCAAGCACGCGCCGGAGGTCTTTAAGGACCCAGTCAGAGCCAGGGTCATCAACCCTCGCATAGACAAAAAAATATAAGGCCGGCCCTACAGACCCCACCTACATCAAAGGGCCAGCACCACTAGATTCCCTAGTAGTGTCCACTGCAAGAAAGCGTGCAAACTCCCAGGCATCAGGCGAGGCACCACCACCACCACCACCACCACCACCACCACCACCACCACCTGATAAGGAGTCCAAACTCTTGGACGCATCGGGCAAGCGCACTGCATCCCAGGCTGCTAACATGGCACATCGCAAACACACAAGCGCGTTTGGCAAGATATGACAGGGCACATTATGATGAACTAGAAGCCATAATGCAACACCTCCCTGAAAAATATAAAAATAGAGCCAATGAGTTAATCCAGGAGGGTAAAACAATCACCAACACCTCCATTCGCTGTGCCCTAGATGCAGCTGACACCGCCTCTGGGGCAATTAACACCAGCATCGTCCTCTGTCTGCATGCCTGGCTAAGAATTTCAGGTTTCAAACCAGCGGTGCAAGCTTCCATCCTGAACCACCCCTTTGACCAGGAACATCTGTTCGGCCCAAATGTTGATGAAGCCCTAGAAAAAATGAAGAAAGACACAGATACAGCGAAGTCTTTGGGAGCCTTACAATAGCACCCTCCCAGGCGCTCCTTTCGCCGCTCTTTCTTTCGAAGCACCTCCAGAGGCTATTTCTCTGACACCGCATCTACTTTCTATAAAGCCCCTACACAATCCACTTTTACAAGGGGTTACCAAAGAGGCGGCTACAGGGGCAACAATAATAAAGGCAGAGGCAAGACTAACACCTCCCGCTCTGCCTCCACCTCTACTCAATGACTTCCCTCCACTCCCCCCCCCCAGACCATCCCACTCCGGTCGGGGGCAGACTCCACAATTTACTTCCTGTCTGGACTACCATCACCTCAGACAAATGGGTAATACAAATAATTTGGTCAGGCTACTGCCTCGAACTAACATCTACCTCCCCGAACTAACATCTACCTCCCCAAACATTCCACCCAAACAACGCCCAATGTCACAGGAACATTTAGCATTATTAAAGCAGGAGGTCATCTCCCTCCTACAAAAGAGTGCAACAAAATATGGGAGTTTACTCCCTATATTTTCTCATTACCGAAAAGGGACGAGACTCAGCCAGCAACCTCACAAACCCCGGAGGACCTGCCTGCATTCACTTCAATGACTCTATCTCACAAGAACACCGGACGTGTTTAAACTGCAGCTTCTGGTGCCAGCCAGAGACCGCGAATCCAGCACACTCTGCACCTGCCGACCCCCGCCCGAGCGAACCAACACCACGAAGAGGTCCCCCCCGGTGATCCAGACTCGAGATCCAGCGACCCCTGACCTGCCTCAAACCTCCAAATGACGCCTGCAGCCTCAATCCAGAGGACCCCCTCTACTGCGACCAGAGTGTGAGAAAGTGGCTCTGTATATACTGTAACCTAATAGGTACAGGGTGTACAGAGTCCACAGTCCCCCAGAGGCTGATAGAGGTCAAAGTTAGGTATGACCTTACTCTCAAAAGTGGTAGCTTGGTCGAGCAGTAAGGCAGTACCAGAGGACAGTGTAAAGCATTTATTGTACACACTCAGTCAGCATATGGTTTCACACACTCAATAACTGAACTCTAGGCCAATGATTTGTATATATAAAATATATGCTTGTTTTATTTTTAGAACCACAGGGGGTAAAAATATACTTTCTCAGAATGAGAGGTTGAATATAAATACTTTTGTTTTAAGCAATAAATTTGTGTAAACAGTCACAGTTGGTTGCAATAAACAATCCTATTTCCTAAACATAACAATGCATTGAGCTCAATGGTAAATTCAGGTTATTTGTAATAAATTACTTTTCAGGTTACTTTTGGAATTCCAGGTCTGGCTCCTAGAACCAGCCTGGGGTCAGTATTCAGAATCAAGTGATGAAAGTCGACTTAATAACTGTAATGATTTTTAAATAATATTTAGCTATTTCAAAAGTTAGCACTTAGAAAATATTTCACAGAAAACATTCAATGGATCTCTATGGCAAGAAATTCAAATTGCAGGTAGAGTACTTTATCGTTACTTTAGTAATCCAGGACTGGGTGCCTAGACCCAGGACTGGGGTCCTTATCAAAAGCAGGTAAGTAATTTCGTTTGCAGAAATGGTACGATTTTAAAAGAATATTTCAAATTTGCAAAAGTAGACACTTAGAAGAAATTTCACAGAAAAGCAGACAATGGTTTCCTATGGGAGGAAAATGAGTTAGAGGTAAGTATAGTTGTGAACAGTTTTCAGAGTCAGGGCTGGGCACCAAGATCCAGCACTGGGAGCTCACCTAGGAGCAGGTGAGTAAATTCGTTTTTGTCACTTGGCTGATTTTTGGTGAATTTTTGCAGTTTTGAAAAGTTCACACTTAGAAGATTTTTGAAGAAAAAGCCAGTCAATGTTACCCTATGAGGAAAATGAAGTTAGCGGTTTAAGGGTAAGTACTCGACTGGTAGTGTTGAAATTCCGGGCATGGACTCAGGGGTCCCCCAGTGTCAGGTAGGTACAGTTGGTTCACCCTCAGCGGTTTCAGGACGGCCGGGTGCAGAGAGAGTTGGGCCCAATGTTATCCTATGAGGGATAGGGGGGCCTTGGTTGGTGGCTGCTGTCTGGCAAGCCACGCGGCTGTGGGAGCTGGGCTCCTGGTCACTTACTCAGGGCAAGTGGGGAAGTAGGTTAGTGTAGAGAGGGCACTGCCAGGGCCACTCGGGCGGCTGGGTGCAGGGTGCTTTTGAGCCTTAGGGCGCTCAATGGAAATCAATGGGAATGTTCCGGTTTGGAAAGAGGCTGCAGGCTCGGGGACGAGGATGTTTCAGGTGCCACCACCACTTCGAGAGGTAAGTTGGGTAGTTGTAGGTTAGGTGGGTACCCCGGGATTGGGCACAGGGGGTCGCAGGGCGCCGGGTGCAGGGGTGCCTTTTCACGTCGGGAATCTTACCCTCTGGTTGATCGCGGCTGGGGTGGCACTTGGTTCTGAGGCTGCAGGCTTCTTCCGGGATGTCGAGGGGGGTCCTTGGGTGCCGGACTCTGGGTCACAGTCGCCGTGGGGTCGTCCTCTGGGTCTTTGTCCACTCCGGCACTGGCCAGGCTTGGCTGGTGCAGAGTGTGTTGGGTCCGCGGTCCCGGGCTGGTGCCAGGGATAGCAAATAGGTTTCTTGAGTAGAGCCTCTACTCGTGGGAGTCCCAGGGGCTTAGAGCTAAAAGGTAGACAGGTCCTCCGGGGTTGGTGAGGTTGCTGGCCACGTGGGATGCCGCGCTGGTGCAGGTTCGAGAGTCGACAGGCCGGTAGGGCTGGGGCCAAAGCAGTTGGTGTCTTCTTCTCTTTTTAGCAGCTGCAGGGCAGGTCTTTGTTCTTCTTGCTCATCTTGTCGTTTTTCTATCTGGAATCTGAGGAAGGAAGGTTCAGGGGGCCCCTAAATACTAGATTTAGGGGCGTTACAGGTAGGTGAAGGCCAGGGACCAATGGGTCCTTGTCCTGGGGTGGGTACACCCCCTATCCTGCCTCTCTCCTGTGGGAGGGGGGCAGTAGCCTAATCCTGATAGGGTAGGGCCTCCCATCTTCAAGATGGCGAGAGCCCGGAGATGTGCTTCACCTCGCCTCCCCCACCTGAGGGGTGGGGTGGGCAGGCTGGCACATCCCCTGTCCTTGTATGGGGTTTCCGGCCAAGCTTCCCGCCAGAGTGGGGGGTTGCAGTGGCCTGGGGAAACTCCAACTGGCGGCATGCCTTTGAAGCTTCCCTTTGCTCATCCTGGGGGAGGAGATTTCTCACCTCACCCAGGATGTGCATTGTTGCAGGCCCGAGAGAGCAGGGGCTCTCCCACCCAGGGGTCCAGCAACGTGTCTGCTGTGTGGCAGCCTGGGCAGCCTCAGAGCAGACGTGGATTGCAAGTTAGCTGTAAGGGGGCATCTTCTAAGATGCCCTCTGGGGTGCTTAGTACATTAAATCCTACACTGGCATCAGTGTGGGTTCAATGTGCTGAGAAGTTTGATACCAAACTTCCCAGGCTTCAGTGTTGCCAATATGGTGCTGTGGAGCTCGTGTTTGACAAGCTCTCAGCACCATGTATTCTTAAATGACAGCACTGCACTTACAGTGCCCAGGAATGGACCCGGGTACTGTAGGGGCACAGGGCTCCTGTGCCCACACCATAGGCGTAATGCACCAAGCTAGAGGGGTGGCTGACATATGCCTTGGCAGTGTAGGTGATGGTGTGAGAAAGTGGCTCTGTATATACTGTTCCCTAATAGGTACAGGGTGTACAGAGTCCACAGTCCCCCAGAGGCTGATAGAGGTCAAAGTTAGGTATGACCTTACTCTCAAAAAGTGGTAGCTTGGTCGAGCAGTAAGGCAGTACCAGAGGACAGTGTAAAGCATTTATTGTACACACTCAGTCAGCAAATGGTTTCACACACTCAATAACTGAACTCTAGGCCAATGATTTGTATATATAAAATATATGCTTGTTTTATTTTTAGAACCACAAAGGGGGTAAAAATATACTGTTCGAGGCATATGAGCTGCAGATCACACACTGAGGATAAGATCGCCATCTGGTGTTGGGCTCGGATGATTGCAGGTTGTTGTTGTCTTCGGAAGAAGCCTTTGGTCACGAGGTTGGTGACTCCTCCCCTGGACAACAGTGCGCATGGGCATCCACTCCATCGTCAGATTGTTTTTTTCCGCCATTGGGTTCGGATGAACTTTTTTCCGCTCCAGCAGAAAACTTCTAGCAATCATTTTAAATACTTAATCTTCATTCCATCGACGTCGAACTCAACTCGGACCGGTTCCGCAAGCGGCTGATGGACAGGACACCCTTCAAAAAATGCCCCCAGTGTGGAGCGAAGTTCCCCCACAGTGACCACCACGAGGTTTGTAACCTCTGCCTGTCGCCGGAACACAACGAGTCCACCTGTCCAGCTTGTTCCGCTTTCCGTTCGAAGAAGACCCTCCGGGACCGAAGAGCTCGACGCCATATCATGGCCAAACCAGCTCCAGAACCGGAGGACATCTTTGCTCAAGATGTTCCCGAAGACGACACCGAAGATCTCGATCGTGTCCGAGGCCGACGATTCCGATGACCTCATCACTCCAGGGCAGCGTGTGAGTACCACCCCCCCTGCCCCTGCCCCATCCAAAAAAGCATTGGTCAAGACTCCGCCAGTTGAGCCCAGTCGCGACCGGAAATCCTCTTCAGAAGCCCCGCCCTCGGGCCCGGCTCCGAAGACATCTAAGCCTGTGGGTGGCTCGGGCTCGAGCAAACCTCACCTGATTGTGCCTTTAACACCCTCGGCACACAGAAAAACACTGTCGGCACCGAAACAGGCTCCAAGACCGAAATCTCCTTCGGCACAGAAACGTTCCTCGGCACCGAAGTCTCCACCGGCACCGAAACGTTCTTCAACATCGATGCCTAAAAGTCCATCGGCACCGAAACATACACCGGCACCGAAACATACATCGGCACCGAAAAATCAGTCGGCTCCGAAAATTCCATCGGACCCGGCACACCCTTCGGCACCGAAAACATTATCGGCACCGAAAACTGCGTCCCCACCGAAAAAAGCTCATAAACACCCGAAGCGGACATCACAGCCACCACCTTCGGAGCCAGATGAACTTTTTCGACCAGATCCTACTCAAAAGCGGATCTACATCAATCCTAACTCTGGACATGTGACTGCCATCCCATATAAGAAGCGGAAGCTGGACACTACACCTTCCCCAGCTCCCATACGGAAAAAGGACTGTGCCACTTCACCACTTCGTCCTTCCTCTCCTGTATTACCTTCTAACCCGTCCCCCCCCTCCTCCTCCTGATTCTCCTTTACCTTTACCATCTCCCTATCATTCACCTCCTCCACAGGATGATAATGATGACTTAGGGGGAGGGGCGGACCCTGATTTATTTAATGATCCTGTTGATCCAAACGACCCTTTTACGTTCCCAGACCCAGCACCTGTGGATGACTGGTCTTATCCTATACCTGACATGCCTGACCCTACTACCTACCCCTCCAAGCCCTCCCCTCCTGATGACCACCTAGGGTTTGGCCAACTTATAAATAGGGCAGCAACATTCCACGGCGTCACAATGCACACAGACGCCCTTGAAGAGGACTTTCTCCTTGATACCTTTGAGCAGTCACAAAAGACTGTTCACATACTGCCCATGATCAAAGGGGTTATAAAGCATGCTACTGAAGTCTTTAAGGATCCTGTTCGAGCTAGGGTTCTCAACCCACGCATCGAAAAAAAGTACCGACCAGCCCCGCAAGACCCTGCATACATTAAGGCCCAGCTCCCTTTAGACTCATTAGTCGTATCAAATGCCAGGAAGCGCGCTAACTCACAGACAACTGGAGAAACGCCTCCCCCAGACAAAGAGTCTAAGCTTTTAGAAGCCTCAGGCAAACGGGTCGCCGCGCAGGCGGCTAACCATTGGCGTATTGCGAATACCCAGGCCCTGTTAGCCAGGTATGATAGGGCGCATTATGACCAACTTGAGGACCTTATGCAACATCTGCCTGAACCCTTTAAGTCCCAGGCCTCTGACCTCATCCAAGAAGGCAAATTAATATCTAATGCCTCCATTAAATGCGCCTTAGATGCAGCAGATACTGCTTCTAGAGCGGTCAATACTAGCGTCTTACTCAGACGACATGCCTGGCTCCGTATTTCCGGGTTTAAACCGGAAGTTCAAACCGCAATTCTAGCCCAACCTTTCAACCAAGAGCAGTTATTTGGGCCTGCAGTGGATACTGCATTAGAAAAAATGAAAAAGGATAATGAAACTGCCAAGTCTATGGGAGCACTGCAGTCTCCTCAAAACCGGGGTTCCTTTCGTCGCTCCTTTTATAGAGGAGGCTCCAAAAACACATCAACTGAGACCACGTCCACCTTTAAAAATTCTGGACAAACATCCCCTAACAGAGGTTATTTCCGGGGAGGTTATAGGGGAAACAATAACAAAGGTCGAGGGCGGGGCAACAACAACAACACCCGCACCTCACCAACCACCAAACAGTGACTTGCCACCACTCCCCCCAGACCATTCCACTCCGGTCGGAGGGCGACTCCAACAATTCCTACCTGTCTGGACTTCCATCACCACAGACAGATGGGTAAGACAGATTATCTAGTCTGGCTACTGCCTCGAACTCATACAATCCCCCCCAAACATACCGCCCAAACAACGTCCAATGTCCTCGCATCATCTCTCTCTCCTCAAACAAGAAGTTCAATCCCTGTTACAAAAACATGCGATAGAACCAGTCCCCCTTCAACATCAGGGAAAAGGGGTATATTCTCTATACTTCCTCATTCCCAAAAAGGACAAAACACTAAGGCCCATACTGGATCTCAGACTACTAAACCAGTATATACACTCGGATCATTTTCATATGACCACTCTCCAACAAGTCCTCCCACTTTTACAACAGGGAGACTTCCTCGCCACATTGGACCTCAAGGACGCATACTTTCACATCCCTATGCATCCCGCTCACAGAAAATATCTACGATTTGTGGTAGATGGGCAACACTATCAATTTACAGTTCTCCCATTCGGAGTAACAACGGCACCCAGAGTGTTCACCAAGTGCCTAGCAGTCGTGGCAGCGCATCTCAGAAGACAACAGATCCATGTCTTCCCCTATCTGGACGATTGGCTCATAAAAGCCAATACATACCAAAAATGCGTTCTCCACACTCATCGCACGATTCAAACTCTCCACGATTTGGGATTCACTATCAACTACCCCAAATCCCACCTACAACCTTCCCACTTACATCAGTATCTAGGAGCAACCATAGATACATCCAAAGCCATTGCCTATCCCAGCACTGCCAGGATAGCCAGTATACAAAATCTCATCTCTCAATTTCAAACTCATCCATCTCTTCCAGCAAGAGTGTTCATGCAGCTCCTAGGCATGATGGCGTCATGCATCTCCATAGTCCCACACGCACGACTTCAAATGCGTCCCTTACAGGAATGTTTAGCACAACAGTGGAACCAAGCTCACGGACAACTTACCGATCTGGTGTTGGACAGTCGCTCACTTCGCTCACTGAAATGGTGGAACACCATCAACCTGTCCAAAGGGCGACCGTTCTTAGAGCCTCTTCCACAAGTTGTGCTAACTACAGACGCATCTCTCACGGGGTGGGGAGCCCACCTCCTTCACCATACCACTCAGGGCAGATGGACCAGTCAACAAAAACTGCTCCACATCAACCACCTGGAACTCTTAGCAGTGTTCCTAGCACTAAAATCCTTTCAAGTTCACCTAAAGAACAAAACTGTCCTCATACGCACAGACAACATGACGACAATGTATTATATACAGAAACAGGGAGGGACACACTCTCTCCAACTGTCCCAACTGGCACAGCAAATCTGGAGATGGGCAATTCCCCAAAACATCTACCTGTTAGCAGAACATCTCCCAGGGATCCACAATCAAGTGGCCGACCTCCTAAGTCGCCACACACAACAGATCCACGAATGGGAACTACACCCCAAGGTTCTACTCCCCTTCTTCCAAAAGTGGGGACAACCAGACATAGACCTGTTCGCCACTCCCGAAAACACAAAATGCCCAACCTTCGCCGCCAGGTTTCCACACCCACAGTCGAAGGGCAATGCCCTATGGATGAACTGGTCAGGCAGATTTGCGTACGCCTTTCCGCCTCTCCCACTAGTTCCATTTGTGGTACGCAAACTGAAACAACAGTCACTAACACTAATACTAGTGGCTCCCACTTGGGCACGTCAACCGTGGTTCACCACACTTCTGGAACTATCCTTAGTTCCACATCAAAAGCTACGCCTCTCCCCGGGTCTGTTAACCCAGAACCATGGAGAAATCAGACACCCAGATCCTCAAACACTGAACCTAGCGATCTGGCTCCTGAGGTCTTAGAGTTCGGTTACCTCAATCTCCCTCCAGACTGTATGAATATCATAAAAGAAGCCAGACGCCCTACTACTAGAGCGTGTTATGCCGCTAAATGGAAACGATTTGCCATCTACTGCGCTAATAATAACATACATCCATTGGATGCTTCCATCCAAAACATCATTTGCTATCTACTACACTTGCAAAGATGCAATCTAGCGTATTCCTCTATACGTTTACACCTAGCAGCCTTGGCAGCCTACTTGCAAAATAGGCAACACCTGTCCCTTTTTAAGGTACCAGCCATCAAAGCGTTTATGGAAGGTCTCAAAAGAATTCTTCCCCCAAGATTGCCACCTGCACCAGTGTGGAATCTCAATGTGGTTCTAACAAGACTCATGGGTCCCCCATTTGAACCTATGCACAAATGTGAATTGCAATTCCTAACATGGAAGGTAGCTTTCCTTATCGCAATCACTTCCCTGCGCAGAGTAAGTGAAATACAAGCCCTTACACTTGAGGAACCTTTCTTACAACTACACCGTAACAAAGTGGTTCTTAGGACAAACCCTAAATTTCTTCCAAAAGTGATTTCCCCTTTCCACCTTAACCAATCAGTAGAACTACCGGTCTTTTTCCCAAATCCAGACTCGGTAGCTGAAAGGGCCCTACATACCTTAGATGTCAAAAGAGCCTTGCTTTATTACATCGACAGGACAAAACCTTTTCGAAAGACAAAACAACTCTTTGTTGCTTTCGCGCCACCACACAAAGGCAACCCGATCTCCAAATCAGGAATAGCCCGGTGGATAGTTAAATGCATCCAAATATGCTACCTCAAGGCTAAACGTACACTTACAGTTCCCCCTAGGGCGCACTCCACGCGTAAAATAGGGGCTTCTATGGCCTTCTTAGGCAATATTCCCTTAGACATTTGCAAGGCAGCCACATGGTCTACCACGCATACCTTCACTAAACACTATTGTGTTGACGTGCAGGCCAAACAACAGGCCTCCGTGGGCCAGGCTGTCCTAAAAACTTTATTTCAAGCTGCTGCAACGGATACAGGCGACCACCGCTAAGGGGAGCACTGCTGTATAATCTATCCTCAGTGTGTGATCTGCAGCTCATATGCCTCGAACGGAATATGCTACTTACCAGTATGCATCTGTTCTTGGCATGTAGAGCTGCAGAGTCACACACGCCCGCCCGCCTCCCCGGGACCTGTATCTGTTCCAGCATCCGTCTTACTTAGACATTACACATGGACATCCTTTCTTTCTTTTCTATACACTCCATCTTTTCCCATCATGGCGAAAAACAATCTGACGATGGAGTGGATGCCCATGCGCACTGTTGTCCAGGGGAGGAGTCGCCAACCTCGTGACCAAAGGCTTCTTCCGAAGACAACAACAACCTGCAATCATCCGAGCCCAACACCAGATGGCGATCTTATCCTCAGTGTGTGACTCTGCAGCTCTACATGCCAAGAACAGATGCATACTGGTAAGTAGCATATTCCTTCTCAGAATGAGAGGTTGAATATAAATACTTTTGTTTCAAGCAATAAATTTGTGTAAACAGTCACAGTTGGTTGCAATAAACAATCCTATTTCCTAAACATACAATGCATTGAGCTCAATGGTAAATTCAGGTTATTTGTAATAAATTACTTTTTAGATTACTTTTGGAATTCCAGGTCTGGATCCTAGAACCAGCCTGGGGTCAGTATTCAGAATCAAGTGATGAAAGTCGACTTAATAACTGTAATGATTTTTAAATAATATTTAGCTATTTCAAAAGTTAGCACTTAGAAAATATTTCACAGAAAACATTCAATGGATCTCTATGGCAAGAAATTCAAATTGCAGGTAGAGTACTTTATCGTTACTTTAGTAATCCAGGACTGGGTGCCTAGACCCAGGACTGGGGTCCTTATCAAAAGCAGGTAAGTAATTTCGTTTGCAGAAATGGTACGATTTTAAAAGAATATTTCAAATTTGCAAAAGTAGACACTTAGAAGAAATTTCACAGAAAAGCAGACAATGGTTTCCTATGGGAGAAAAATGAGTTAGAAGTAAGTATAGTTGTGAACACTTTTCAGAGTCAGGGCTGGGCACCAAGATCCAGCACTGGGAGCTCACCTAAGAGCAGGTGAGTAAATTCTTTTTTGTCACTTGGCTGATTTTTAGTGAATATTTGCAGTTTTGAAAAGTTCACACTTAGAAGATTTTTCAAGAAAAAGCCAGTCAATGTTACCCTATGAGGAAAATGAAGTTAGCGGTTTAAGGGTAAGTACTCGACTGGCAGAGTTGAAATTCCGGGCATAGACTCAGGGGTCCCCCAGTGTCAGGTAGGTACAGTTGGTTCACCCTCAGCGGTTTCAGGACGGCCGGGTGCAGAGTGAGTTAGGCCCAATGTTATCCTATGAGGGATAGGGGGGCCTTGGTTGGTGGCTGCTGTCTGGCAAGCCACGCGTCTGTGGGAGCTGGGCTCCTGGTCACTTACTCAGGGCAAGTGGGGAAGTAAGTTAGTGTAGAGAGTGCACTGCCAGGGCCACTCGGGCGGCTGGGTGCAGGGTGCTTTTGAGCCTTCGGGCGCTCAATGGAAGTCAATGGGAATGTTCCGGTTTGGAAAAAGGCTGCAGGCTCGGGGACGAGGATGTTTCCGGTGCCACCACCACTTCGAGGGGTAAGTTGGGTAGTTGTAGGTTAGGTGGGTACCCCGGGATTGGGCACAGGGGGCCGCAGGGCGCCGGGTGCAGGGGTGCCTTTTGACGCCGGGAATCTTACCCTCTGGTTGATCGCGGCTGGGGTGGCACTCGGTTCTGAGGCTGCAGGCTTCGTCCAGGATGTCGAGGGGGGTCCTTGGGTGCCGGACTCGGGGTCACAGTCGCCGTGGGGTCGTCCTCAGGGTCTTTGTCCACTCCGGCACTGGCCAGGCTTGGCTGGTGCAGAGTGTGTTGGGTCCGCGGTTCCGGGCTGCTGCCAGGAGTTAGGAATAGGTTTCTCGAGTAGAGCCTCTACTCATGGGAGTCCCAGGGAATCAGAGGTCAAAGGTAGCCAGGTCCTCCGGGGTTTTTGAGGTTGCTGGCCACAAGAGATGCCGCGCTGGAGCAGGAGCAGGTTCGAGGGTCGACAGGCCGGTAGGGCTGGGGCCAAAGCAGTTGGTGTCTTCCTCTTTTTAGCAGCTGCAGGGCAGGTCTTTTTTCTTCTTGCTCTTCTTGTAGGTTTCTATCTGGAATCTGGGGAAGGAAGGTTCAGGGGGCCCCTAAATACTAGATTTAGGGGCGTTACAGGTAGGTGAAGGCCAGGGACCAATGGGTCCTTGTCCTGGGGTGGGTACACCCCCTATCCTGCCTCTCTCCTGTGGGAGGAGGGCAGTAGCCTAATCCTGATAGGGTAGGGCCTCCCATCTTCAAGATGGCGAGAGCCCGGAGATGTGCTTCACCTCGCCTCCCCCACCTGAGGGGTGGGGTGGGCAGGCTGGCACATCCCCTGTCCTTGTATGGGGTTTCCGGCCAAGCTTCCTGCCAGAGTGGGGGGTTGCAGTGGCCTGGGGAAACTCCAACTGGCGGCATGCCTTTGAAGCTTCCCTTTGCTCATCCTGGGGGAGGAGATTTCTCACCTCACCCAGGATGTGCATTGTTGCAGGCCCGGGAGAGCAGGGGCTCTCCCACCCAGGGGTCCAGCAACGTGTCTGCTGTGTGGCAGCCTGGGCAGCCTCAGAGCAGACGTGGATTGTAGGTTAGCTGTAAGGGGGCATCTCTAAGATGCCCTCTGGGGTGCTTAGTACATTAAATCCCACACTGGCATCAGTGTGGGTTTAATGTGCTGAGAAGTTTGATACCAAACTTCCCAGTCTTCAGTGTTGCCCTTATGGTGCTGTGGAGTTCGTGTTTGACGAGCTCTCAGCACCATGTACTTGTAAAAGGCAGCACTGTACTTACAGTGCCCAGGAATGGACCTGGGTACTGTAGGGGCACAGGGCTCCTGCTCCTGTGCCCACACCATAGGCATAAGGCACCCAGCCAGAGGGGTGGCTGACATATGCCTTGGCAGTATAGGTAATGGGCATGGCACACAGAGATGTGTGCCATGTCGACTCTTTGTTTTGTCCTGCACCCAGACACTCAGCCTGCAAAGGCAGTGTGTGTGTGTAAGGGTACAGGGCCTCTAAGGGTGGCACAATGAGTGCTGCAGCCCTTAGAGGCCATCCCTGGTCACAAGGCCCTGGGTACCTAGGGTACCATTTACCAGGGGCTGACATGTGGCCAGGGTTTGCCAATTGGGAGTTTGTGTGTTTTAAGGAAGGAACATAGGCCCTGGGCACCTGATTGGCAGGAGCCCAGGGCACAACAAGGGAAAGTGCATCAGCTATTAGGCAAAAAAAAAAAGGGGGGGTTACTGCAACAGAAACACACTTTCTCACAGATGGGCATGGTACACAGTGATGTGTGCCATGTCGACCATTTGTTTTGTCCTGCACCCAGACACTCAGCCTGCAAGGGCAGTGTGTGTGTAAGGGTACAGGGCCTCTGAGGGTGGCACAATGAGTGCTGCAGCCCTTAGAGGCCTTCCCTGGTCACAAGGCCCTGGGTACCTAGGGTACCATTTACTAGGGGCTGACATGTGGCTAGGGTTTGCCAATTTGGAGTTTGTGTGGTTTAAGGAAGGAACATAGGCCCTGGGCACCTGATTGGCAGGAACCCAGGGTACACTCAATCGAAGTACATTCAGCAATTTAGCAAAAAGTGGGGGCATACCATGCAAGAAAGATGGCACTTTCTCACACAGAGCGGGTAAGAAAATCTGGCGTCCCAAGGCATCCCTGCTCCTGACGTCCCACGGCCTTGTGTGCCCAAACCAGCAGTGCCTAACCAACCCACGACATCGCAACTTACGCCTCGAAGTGGTGGTCGCACCCAGAAGATCCTCGTCCCCGAGCCTGCAGTGTTTTTGTCCCAGAGGTTCAACATTGGAAACAGGGCACCCAACCTCAAACAGCACCCGGCTGCCCTAGTGCTGCTGAGGGTGCACCTTTGGTGTTACTTTGGTCCTTAACTTGCCCTGAGCTAAACCTGCTAGCCAGTAGCCACCAACCTGAAGCCCCTTATCCTCCTTAGGATAACATTGGGCCTCAACACCCGGCTGCCCTAGTGCTGCTGAGGGTGCAATAACAGTGCATCACTGACCCTGGGGGAACCCTGAGTCTAACCCCAGAACCTTAACTCCCACAGCCGTTTACTTACCTGTGAACCGTTAAACTGTTTTCCTTCCATAGGATAGCATTGACACTTTTTCTCAAATGTTTTTAAGTGTGGAGTTATGAAATCTAAAAATATTCTTCAAAATTCACACAAATAACCAAAACGTGTTTACTTACCTGTTTCTAGGAAATGTCCCAGTGCTGAATCTAGGTATCAAGCACTGAGCTAGAAAAGTAACGTAAAATGTAACTTACCTGCAATTTACTGAAAAAGCCTATTCATTGCAATGTACAGTATTTGCTAAGTGTTGCATTCTACTGCTTCCCTGTACATCAAAGTACAATTTCTATTGCATTTTCAAAAATAACTTATTACTGAAAAGTATTGAATGCTTACCTGTACCAGGCTTGCTTGGTTCTAAAAATAAACAGTATATATAATTACAATTGGCCTAGAGTTCAGTTCTTGAGTGTGTGAATTAATTTGCTGATTGAGGGTGTACACCAAATGCTTAACACTGCCCTCTGATACTGCCTTACTTCTCGAACAAGCTACCGCTATTAGAGAGTAAGGTTCTATCTAACTTTAACCTCTGCCTACCTTTAGGGACTCTTGGACTCTATGCACACTGTACCTCACTTTGGTGCAGTGTATATATAGAGCCAGTTTCTTACAATATGGATTTGCAATTGGCGTGAACCAGTATTGTGACAATAGTTTTAACAATGCAGTTGGTGGATACTGATGTTTAAGTAACCACTGATTACCCTAGGACCGAAGCAAATTCTGATATATCTTGTTTTAGGCCTCCTTTATCTACATTGGTCTTAAGTTTATCTATATTTAGGTAAAGACTGTTGTGGTTTTATGCAGGTTTGAACATGATTTTAAAATTATCGTCAAGGGACAAATTTGTCAATGCATGATCTGCTTCTATGTTTACATCCCTGCTTTTCTTTTCTTTTCAGTACAATAACCACGAAATCCGGTCTGGAAAACACATTGGTGTTTGCATCTCCGTTGCCAATAATAGACTTTTTGTTGGCTCAATACCCAAAAGTAAAACTAAGGAGCAGATAGTGGAAGAATTTAGTAAAGTGACAGGTATGTAAAATAGCACTGCAAAGAAGCAAGTGTTGCCTATTAGTTTCTGAATCCTTTTAGAAAATGAGCCATTTTAGGGTGACATTCAGATATCATTTTTCTTATTCAGTGTTTATTTGTGTTTTTAACATTCTTTATTGGTTACTGTTAATATCAACAGAATAAAGAAAAAATCAACAAACATTTGCCATCAGAAACCCATTGGCTAGGAGGTACAGCACTAAATCAACAATACAATCCATGAAGGTGCAACATAATCCAATAATAGCTAACCTCGGGCATCTATGTGCAAGTAGAGCAGAGTATGGTGGCAATATTGCACCACAGGTGCTACAGAACTCTAAACAGTAGTCAACACAGAGGAATTTTAACTCTAATTCCCTGAGGTCTGCTGTGAACCTGTGGCCAACAGTCCATCCCAGAAATCCAGGCCTATACTTAGTTTCTCATCACATCTCCACTTTTACAATTTCAGCTCTTCGGTTACCACTCATTCTGCCATGTGTCTCCTAAAGTAGTCCAAGCTCTCCATCACGCACTGCTTTAGCAGAGGGCATAACAGACAGTCTCTCTCTGACAACATGGCCTTGTACAAGTGTTTGACCAGGTGTCGCCCTCATCCCAATTCCAGTAGGGCCTGGAAGGTGTGTGAAGTGGCAGGAGCTTCTGGGAAAGAACTTGATATATCTCTAGTGATGTCAGAAAGGCTGGCGTGTTGGAGGAAGTGCCCCATTTCCAAGTAAATCTCGAGCGTCTTCAAAGGATATGAATTTGTTTAAAAAAACCGGGCGCCGACCCCTCAGTTCCCGCTAATTTTCGCCCCATCTCCCTTCTGCTGTTCCTGGCGAAAGTACTCGAGCGCCACGTCACCTGCGCCCTGAGCTCTTTCGTAGAGAAGAACGGGGCTCTCGCCCCCCGCCAGGCCGGGTTCCGCCCCGCACACTCTACGGAGTCCGTAGTTCTCTCGGTCCTTGATAACCTCAGGGAGGGAATGGATACCAACCAACCCCAGGCCTTGGTCCTCCTCGATCTCTCAGCCGCCTTTGACACGGTGGATCATTCCATCTTGCTTTCCCGTGTCAGGGCGGCGGGCATCGGGGGCACCGCGTTGGTTTGGTTATCCTCCTTCCTGAGGGACCGTACCCAGGCAGTTCGCCTGGGTGATTTTACTGCGGACTTTCGCAATGTTCAGTGCGGGGTCCCCCAAGGCTCCTCCCTTTCCCCCCTTTTATTTAATCTTTATATTTCCCCTCTTATTTTTTCACTGCAACAAATGGAGGTCGCCGTATTTAATTATGCGGACGACCTCCAGCTTGTCTTCAATCTTTCCTCTTCCCCCGATTCTGTTCTTAATTTCCAAACCATCATGATTCATATCCGGGACTGGATGAACCACAACCGTCTGAAACTCAACCCAGACAAGACCGAGCTGGTGTTGACGGGTGGTTCATCCAGCCCCTGGTCCCCTCTCTTCTGGCCGCCTTCCCTAGGTCCCCCACCTGTTCCCTCTACCTCAGTCAAAACTCTAGGCATTAAGCTCAATTCTCAACTCACCCTTCACTCCCAGGTCAGCTCTGTGGTTTCTTCTTCCTTTCTTTCACTGCGCACTATACGCAAGGTGTCCCGTTTCTTCTCATTTGATGCTTTAAAATTGATCACCCTGGCCATGGTCGTATCCCGCCTGGATTATGGCAACGCCCTATATGCAGGTATACCTACATATAGTCTCCGGCGTCTGCAGCAGATCCAAAACCAGGCGGCGCGCCTGGTGTTCAAACTTCCAAAGTCCCACCATATCACCCCCCTCCTAAAGTCCCTACATTGGCTGCCTGTTCGTGCTCGTGTCCCGTTTAAGCTTGCTTCCATCACCTTTCAAGCACGACTGGGCACGGCACCGGCTTTCATCTCATCTGAGATTATCCCTTATGTTCCATCCAGGGAACTGCGTTCATCTACCCAATCCCTTCTTACAGTCCCACGGTTCCGGAGAAAGAAATGGGGAGGCTCGAAATTTGCGACCCTCGCCCCGATCTTCTGGAACGCCAGGTGGCGATTGCGGGCTCAGCAGTGGGACCTGAAGTTTCAGTGGGCCCAGCATCGAGGCAACCTGTCCGACCCTGTCTTGATCTCGGAGGGCACTGCGAAACAGTTGCAGTGGTGGCTCACGGACCGCGATTGGGTCAGGGGCAGGTGCCTCTCCCTACCCCAACCGGAGCACGTAGTAGTGACGGACGCGTCCCTCCTGGGATGGGGGGCCATATGGGAGAGGCGGAGATCAGAGGCCTCTGGTCTCCGGCGGAGTCTCAACTCCATATCAACTTGTTGGAGCTGAGAGCGATCCGGCTTGCACTGAAAGCCTTCCTTCCCTCTGTCCGGGGAAGTGTCGTGCAGGTGTTCACGGATAACACCATGTGGTATTGCAACAAACAGGGTGGGGTGGGGTCGTGGACCCTTTGTCAGGAGGCTCTGCGCCTCTGGACATGGCTGGAACACCAGGGCATCATCCTGGTGGTTCAACATCTGGCGAGCTCTCTGAACGCCAGAGCAGACGAACACAGCCGCCGGTGCATGATGGATCACGAATGGCGTCTGAACTCGGACGTGGCGCAAGGTCTCTTTCTGCAGTGGGGCGAGCCTTGGTTCTATCTATTTGCCACCGAAGAGAATGCGCAATGTACAGCAGTTCTGCGCGTTGGAATTTCCAAGGCGGCACTCGCTCGGAGACGCTTTTCGTCGCGAGTGGAGTTGCGGTCTGTTGTACACCTTTCCGCCTATACCACTTCTGCCCACAGTGCTGAAGAAGATCAGGCGCGACCGGGCCCAAGTCATCTTAGTGGCTCCGGATTGGGCACGAAGGTACTGGTATCCCGAGCTACTCAGTATGTCAATCGATCCTCCGTTACGACTGCCTCTTCAGGAGGACCTTCTGTCGCAGCAGCAGGGGACGGTCCTCCACCCGGACCTGTCCAGTCTCCACCTCCATGCGTGGAGATTGAGCGGCGACAGTTGATGTCATTTGACTTGCCTCCTGAAGTCTGTGACGTCATTCTGGCAGCCAGGTGTCCCTCCACAAAATCGGTATACGCCTCCAGGTGGAACAAATTTGTGGCATGGGGCACAGCAAAGGCTGTGGATCCCTTTTCCGCCCCTCTTTCTGAGGTTCTACTCTTTCTTCTTTCTTTGGCCCAGCAGGGCTCTGCTCTGGGCACCTTGAAAGGTTATCTTTCTGCAATCTCTGCTTTCTTACGGCTTCCTGATCAGCCTTCTCTTTTAAATCCCTTGTTGTTTTGCGTTTTCTTAAAGGCATTACTCACATGTTTCCTCCTGTCCCCTTCGTAATGCCTCAGTGGGATTTGAATCTTGTCTTGACCTTTCTGATGTGCGCTCCCTTTGAGCCTCTTCACAATTGTCCCCTTCGTCTTCTGACTCTTAAGACTGCTTTCCTGGTAGCTATCACCTCGGCTAGACTGGTGAGTGAGCTCCAGGCTCTGTCATCTAAGCCTCCTTTTCTTTCTTTTCATCCGGACAAGGTTGTCCTCCGGACTCGTCCTTCTTTTCTTCCAAAAGTGGTGACCCCCTTTCACATCGGACAATCTGTCACATTGCGCACCTTCTTTCTGCCTCCGCATCCTTAGGAAGAGAGACTCCACCGTCTGGACCCCAAACGTGCGCTGTCCATTTATTTGGACCGCACCAGACAGTTCCGGGTGGACGACCATTTTTTTGTTGGATACGTAGGTGCTAAGAAGGGGAGGGCTGTACACAAGCGGACAATCTCACGGTGTGTCGTATTGTGTATAAAGGTTTGTTACTCCTTGGCGAAAAAGGACCCTCCTGTTGGGCTGAGAGCCCATTCCACCCGGGCCACAGCGGCGACTACTGCCCTGGGACGGGGAGTTCCCTTGCAGGACATCAGTCAGACGGCGACGTGGGCCTCACTGCACACGTTCGCCAAGCACTATTGCCTGGACAGCCAAGTCCGGAGAGATGGCTTCATTGGCCGTTTTGTTCTCCAGGACTTTCTGGTGTGATCTTGGTTCGCAGACCCACCACCGGGGTTGGTATTGCTGGGGTATCTATTCTAAGGTGAGGAATCTAACTAACGTGTTTCTTTCAGATGAACAAGTTACTTACCTTCGGTAACGATGTATCTGTAAGAAACATTAGTTAGTTAGATTACTCACCGACCCACCCATCCTCCCCGCTCTGCGAATCAACATGTAGGGTTAAGGACATCCTGTTCAGGGCCCTAGACTTTTTGGCACCAGTGTCGGTCTCTTGCATGGCTCTGCGTTCCTGGCGCGGAAAGCTATGTACAAGAACTGACGTCAGCGCGCGAGGGCGGCGTCTAAGTACTCCGACGTCATTCCGGCGCACGATGCCAACGACGGACGCGGAGCCGCAGACGACGCCTAGCGACGCGCAAGGGGTATTGCTACAAAAATCACTCCGGATCCAGCCTGACGCCTGGGGATATTCTAAGGTGAGGAATCTAACTAACTAATGTTTCTTACAGGTACATCGTTACCGAATGTAGGAGAGTAGGGTCTGCTTTCTATGTTCACCCCCCACTTTTTGCTTTTGCTTCACTGGTTTTCGACTTAGATGTGGCTGTGGGCCTACTAATCTGACCCACAGCCCAGCTGTTCTCTCTCTAAATTCACTATGCACTTTAGGTGCATAACCCAATTGGCAAGGATCACCTTTTTGGACCCTGTACAGTGTACCCTAGGTACCCAGGGCATAGGTGTACCCTAGACCTACCAGGGGCTGCAGCATGTCAACCTTATAGACCAGCTATCCTAGTGGTAGCATGGACAAGAGCAGTCTTAGGCTAAACTCTGAGTGGCATGTGAAGCCAGCTGTGATACCATATATAATCCCTTGAATATCAAATGAAAGGACACCGCAACAGATATATATATAAAATAAAGTGTATTTATTCTAGTCAAACCCTCAGCACTCTTTATGAGATTAGAGGTAAGTACAACAGTCTTATTTATGCATACATTAAGTCACACAGGTAAGTAATACAGTTAGGCCCTAGGGGCCACGCAAACCATATACTAAAGAAGTGGTATAAGGACCACTGTCACGGAAATAGGATAGGCCTAGGCCTAGGGAATCGCTGGGGCTACACTATATCAAAGGTTAGGAAGTGGGAGGCCCACGGGATTCAGGTGCAGAGTGGAAACACTCGCGCGTAATGCGTAAAAGTCGATAGAAATGCAAGTTATTAGAAATTAGCAGTTTTAGGACACTTCTGGTATAGCTAGGAAGTCGAGAATCGGAAACTAGACTCTTGGATAGTCAATACCCTAGTGAGCACCGAAATGCTCAAGTTACCTAGCCGACGGGCTGCGGGTGCATAGGTGTGAACTTGCGTCGGGTTTCGTCGTCGACTCCTATGGATGCCTGAAGGAAAGTTGCTGACAGGCAGTCAGTGAAGAGTGTCCGGTGGATCCCAAGGAGGGGATCAAGAAGGAAGGAACCTGCAAGCAGAAGGGACAGAGTCTAGGTCACCAGCCAGGAGCCGGGAAGGAACCAGGAAGGAACCAGGCGATGTCGTGAAGATGCAGGTGAAGAGGTGAAGCTTGTCGCAGCAGCCACGGGTACCAGGAGGTGTCGAGGACGACCAGGACCAGGAGGTGAGCTGTCCCTCGAAGGCTCTTGCTGTTGGCGGCGTCAAAGTCGAGTCAGGACCCAACAAGCCTTGGCAAGCGGAACCCACGCAGGATGGAGGACTTGCTTCTGGTGCAGACCAGGAAGGTCTGGGGTGCTTCTCTTTCACAGAGGAGCGGGTGCCAGTCTGGAGGAGCCAGACCAGCAAGATGAAAACAAAGGTTCGTCGTCGCAGAGGTCACTAGCCAACGGGCCAGCAACCGGACAACATGTCGAGCAACTCGGGTGCAGAAGGGCCCCACGCAGAACACGTGAAGTGTGGGGAGCTGATCTTCTTTGCAGATGGTGCTCGGGATGGGGGCTTCTCAATTCCCCAAGCACAGCCTCGATGAAGCCTCAGAAGTCGCGCTAGTCAGGTACTAGCCACTTTTCCCAAGTCGCCGGTCCCACGTCCCTCGTCGCCTCCACGGGTCTCAGCTTTGCTGTAGAGGTGGATCTGGTTAAGAGGTGTCTGGAAGTCTTGGCGCTGGTCAGTCTCTGCAGTTGTCCCTCGTAGGATCAGTCGCAAAGCAAGCAGCGGTCGCTGGATGGTGCCTGGTTGCCCAGGGTGGTCACTCCTTGGCCACAAGGGAGATTCTTCAGTCTTCTTCCTGAGGTCGAATGTCAAGGTCCAGAGTTTCTGTTAAAGTTGCAGATTCAGGATAATCTCATTTAGCAGGGCTCAGCTACCTACTGATATACTGGGCTAGTGGGCTGGGCTACCTGCAAGGTCCCTCCTATGGGTGGGACCAGGAAGGGGAGTGGTTACACCCACTTTCCTTTGTCCAGTTTCGCACCAGAGCTGGTGCTGGAGTGCCCCAGCGCCGGTTTGAACTGGACTATGCATGGGACACCTTGTGTGCCCCAGGCAGTGTCTAGTTTCATTCAACCCTCCCTGCCCCAATACACTAAATCCTGTCTAGGGTGGTGCTCGCACCTCCCAAGGCAGGAAACCTATTGTCCAAGCCTCCCTCGCTGGAAGGACTCCCAGCAGCTGGAGGTCAGACTTGTGTCTGTGGCAGCAGCATCCATTTTGTGATGCTAGGGCTCTGGTTAACTTTAACCGGGTAATTAGGTTTCAACATGTCTTCTCCCTCTAGAAGGGAGGAATAATATCCTCATGTCCAGAAATGGCATGGGGGTATTATTCCCGAGTGTTAGACACCTTACACGACATGTTTTGATAAAGCCAAACCATAGTTACCATAACCGTTTAAGATTATAAGGCACTTTAAGAGTATATGGTAGGCGATATCATAGAACATCTATAAGGACATGGTTCCGAAAGCTGCAGACAGGCTCGGCTCATGCTAGAGCACCATCTCACATGTTACCAAGCACTCTGCCTCCAGGATTGTTAAGTCCTGCCATAGGAGTGGCTGATAGGTACACATGTGTCTATATATAAGGTAGGTATAGGAATACTACACCTAAGCAAGGAGTGATTACACGACCTTGCCCCAGCTGAGTGATCAGCCAGTTGTGTCATAATGGAAGGCCAGGCCAGGAGTGGCACAATACATGCTGCAGCCCCTGGTAGGCCTAGGGTACACCTATGCCCTGGGTACCTAAGGTACACTGTACAGGGGCCAATAAGGTGATCCTAACCAATTGGGTTATGCACCTAAAGTACATAGTATAAATTTAGAGCGAGAACAGCATTTTACATTTTACGCGGCCGCTTTCTGTGGGTGGCGCAACCAGCGCTGCAAGCCCACCAGCAGCATTGGCATTCACAAGCCCTGGCACCCCGGGTGCACTTTCCTGGGGACTGACAGTAAATCCAATAAACCAATCATGAATATCAATAACAGGTACACTTTACCTAGGGAGCACTTGCACTGCTGCACGGATTAGCCGTGGCGCAGTGCCCTGAGCGGACAACACCAGCAAAACAGTTGAGGCACACCATCAAAAATGTGGAAGGGAAACTCACGCCAAGGTGCCAGGTCTAACAATAGTCCAGTCTGGAGTGTGTACGGTGGTCATGTGAATAGAAGGTAAAGTCTTGGGTGTGTGGGTAAAGGGTACGCCAGGCGTCTAACAAGCCCAGGTCGTGGATTCGCTCTTGAGTGTCAGTGGAAAAGGAACCTACGTCTGAGCGTTGTGAGTGTGTGCTGTCCAATTCTTTTTGCCAAGTCAGGTTGAAATCACCCATGAGGACTATCGGACCCTCCACAAAATCCAGCAGTTTCCCCAGTAGTGTGTATAGGAATAATGTCTGTCCAGTGTTGGGGGTGTATAACGCTACAAAGGTGAAAGCTTTCCCTCTCTGACGGCCCTTGACCATTATCCACCAGCAATCTGTATCACTAAGAACTTCTAGGGGTTGGAATTGTATGGAAGAGTGAAACATAAGCGCCACTCCTCTACGTAAGAGCCGAGGATCTATAAATTAATGGATATTGTTTATGTCTAAGGCGTGTATCTTCGGCTCTGGCTAAGTGTGTCTCCTGTAGCGCCACCACATCTAAGTGATGATCTATAATATACTTCCATACCTTTTGGCGTTTTTGATGGGAATTGAGGCCTTTAACGTTCCAGGTTCCAATGGTGATCGTCATAACCTCAAAGGGGGAAACACCTACTGAAAGCCCCACCATCCTAATCCTGTACCGTGTCCTCTCCAACCCCAGAAGAAGCGTGTGCTGCCATTTCGCTTCACCTGCAGGAGCAAAGATGTCAAAAAGCCCACTAGAGCTAAATGCTAAGAAGCCGCCACCATGTCCCACCCATTTCCCCCCCCCCCCCATTCCCCAATAAAAGGAAAACAAATAGAAATGCAGTATCAAGAATCGCTATCAGTTCTCCGCCGGGGGGGTGTAAAGCCCCCACGGAGACTAGGGGGGACAACGGGTCCGAGGACCCCGTCCACGCCCACCCCGGCACCAAACTCCAAGGAAAAACATAACAACTGAGTGCGACTGAAGCGCAGCTACACATACAGTTCCTCTCCTGAAGAAGACGACACATATAGGTCGTCTGCAAAGGAGAGTAAGAAATGATGCAGGCCCCAATGAACATAAAAGATCACCACACGATAGTGACATCAGCATACAACCTAGAGTAGCTGTGTAAACAAGATAAAGGCACTGTTCTTACATATGGAAGGAAGGTAGTCCATGGCTGCTCCACTCCTTCATTGGGTGATGGGGGTCCCATAAGCAGAGATAGGGAGATCCGTAGGCGAAAATCGTGGATAGCAGCCGGGGAACGTCCATTGGCACTGATCTTCTCTCAAGTTGTCGGACATGGCAGGAAGAAAAGGTTCATGATGCCATGAGCCCCATTCCAGGCTGAGAAGATAAACATCCCATCGTCTCTAGAGCGATCTTTAGAAGTTCAACGGTGGCCGCTGCGGGAGCCTAGAGACCAGGCAGAAGTCGATGGTGGCCCTCGGGAATGCTCTCCGTTTTTATCTTGTGTGGGGTCTGGGTCATCGGTCGGGAGGCCCAGAAGCTGCAATCCTTCCTTTAAGTCAGTAATATGACGGCGTTTGTTTTTAAATTAAAAACTGAGTCCGAACGGATATGTCAATCTGTATCTCATGTGATCATCCCGCAGTTTGGCAGTGATGTCCCTGAACAGCTGTCTCCGCACCAGAGTCGTCGGCACCAAGTCTTGGTAGATGGAGCATGGATGGTCTTGGAATGAGATAGATCCCTTTGTCCTGGCCGCTTGTAGCACTGCCTCCTTTACTTTGAAAGAGTGGAACTTCGCCAGGACGTCGCACGGTCTTTTCTTCTCACCAACCTGCAAGTTACACACGCGGTGCACCCTGTCTAGCTTAATTTGAAGGGTTTGGGGAGCCAGGATCTCTGCGAACAGCCCCTCTACGAAGGCCGTCAGGTTGGGCCCCTCTGCGCCCTCCTCAAGGTCTCTAATACGTATGTTCTCCCTCCGTGTCCTATTTTCAAGTTCCTCCGTCTTGAGTTGAGTCTGGTGCAGCTGGTCCTTGAGGGTGCGGACATTTTCCCGCAGTTCAGTAGAGAGTCGCTCTTGCTCTTGACTTCTGATGGATACATCTGCCAGTGGATTCCTCACCTTGTGAATATCCCCTGCGCCAGCAACATTCAGAAACTTTTGTAGCAGTCCACGCCGATGAGGTCGAAGACGACGTCACAGAGACACTGCTCCGCTCGCGACTCCGCTGACGTCACCGGCTCCATAAGAAGACCTCTTCGGCGTGATGACGTCAGTTCCCTTTTTTCCGCGCCGTCGACGCCAACGGATTTCGGGAATCTCTATCTGTAGTTTCACTGTTACTTTGTTTTTCTACTGCTTTTCTTTGTCTTCTTCTGTGAAAATGTCGACAAAGAAGTCAGGATTCAAGCCCTGTCGTGAATGTGGGAAGCATATGTCCATCACGGATCCACATGACGACTGCGTATGGTGCCTATCATCGGACCATGATGTAGAGGGATGTTCTTGCTGCCGCAAGATGAGTTCTAAGGCTCTCAAGGAGAGAGCAGCGAAGCTGTTCATCGTGAGGATGAAGAAAGAGAAGAGAGGCCGGAGAAAACCTAGGACGAGGTCAAGATCGGGGTCAGTGTCGAAGTCGACTTCGGGCATGCTTCAAAATCCAAGAAGCAAAAGAAGAAGAGGAGGCATTCCTCTCTGCGTCACTCGGGCAAGAGTACGGCTCCGAGGTCGAAGTCACCCTCTCGACGCCGTAAGGACTCTATATGTTCCTCGCCCGTTCCGGATTCACCTGTTGGCCTTTCTTCTCCAGTGGCTTCACCGGAACATTCTCCGGCTCCATCTCCGACGCCTGTTCCAACTCCGACGCCGGTTCCATCTCCGGCTTCGTCCCCGGCCGAGGAGCTTCCAGTTCCGGGTGAGCCTTCGGCCCGCAGATTTCACCGTTGGCGCCTGTTGGCCCGAGTCCGGTGATGCCTGATCAGTATCCTGCGTTCCCTGGACCAGGTCAGGACCCCACGCATTATCTAAATGCAATGTACGGGGTATTTTCAAGAGCCATGTACTCCGCTGGTGCACCTTCGGGTCCTGTGGGTCCCATGGTCTTCAGTTTGGGGGTGCCTCGTTCGACGCCGGCTGCTCCTGTGGATCCACGTTCAACGCCGGCACCGGCGCCGTCTGATTCAATCACGGCGCCGCCGACGCCGGTTGTAAGTATCCGGTCTAGGAGGGAGGCTCAAAGAGTGCTGGATGAACAAAGGTACCTAATGGAGGAGGTGGAAGAAGGGGAGCTTATGGAGTCAGATGATGTTTTTGAAGAGCTAAAAGAGGCTAGTGGCCTGGACTGGTCTCCTAAATGGGAGATTACTCCTCCTTCTGATGAACCCTCAATGGATGTGACACCATACCTTGCGGTCATAAGAAAAGCAGCTGAACTTTTAGATCTGCAGTTGCCTTCTACTGAATTCAAGTCGAACATTTTGACAGAGGTGCTGCACTCTCCCACTACGGCTTCTGAGCCCTTGCTGCCCTTTGTAGGAGAGTATGGTCTGCTTTCTATGTTCACCCCCACTTTTTGCTTTTGCTTCACTGGTTTTCGACTTAGATGTGGCTGTGGGCCTGCTAATCAGACCCACAGCCCAGCTGTTCTCTCTCTAAATTCACACTATGTACTTCAGGTACATAACCCAATTGGTAAGGATCACCTTCTAGGGCCCTGTACAGTGTACCTTAGGTACCCAGGGCATAGGTGTACCCTAGGCCTACCAGGGGCTGCAGCATGTTTTATGCCACCCCTGGCTGGCCTTCCATTATGACACAACTGGCTGATCACTCAGCTGGGGCAAGGTCGTGTAATCACCCCTTGCTTAGGTGTAGTATTCCTATACCTACCGTATATATAGACACATGGGTAACCTATCAGTCACTCCTATGGCAGGCCTTGACAATCCTGAAGGCAAAGTGCGTGGTAACATGTGAGATGGTGCTCTAGCCTGAGCTGAGCCTGTCTGCAGCTTTCGGAACCATGTCCTTATAGCTGTTCTATGATAGAGCCTACCATATACTGTTAAAGTGCCTTATAATCCTCGCGGTTATGGTAACTATGGTTTGGCTTTATCAAAACATGTCGTGTAAGGTGTCTAACACTCGGGAATAATACCCCCATGCCATTTCTGGCGGTGAGGATAGTATTCCTCCCTTCTAGAGGGAGAAGACATGTTGACGACCTACTACCCGGTTAAAGTTAACCAGATGCCCAGCATCACAAAATGGATGCTGCTGCCACAGACACAAGTCTGACCTCCTGCTGCTGGGAGTCCTTCCAGCGAGGGAGGCTTGGACAATAGGTTTTGCTGCCTTGGGAGGTGCTAGCACCACCCTAGACAGGACTTAGTGTATTGGGGCAGGGAGGGATGAATGAAACGAGACACTGCCTGGGGCACACAAGGTGTCCCATGCATAGTCCAGTTCAAACCGGTGCTGGGGCACTCCAGCCCCAGTCCTGGCGCGAAACTGGTCAAAGGGAAGGGGGTGTAACCACCCCCCTCCCTGGTCCCACCCATAGGAGGGACCTAGCAGGTAACCCAGCCCCCAGATTAGTATAAGAGTGGGAGCTGAGTCCCTAGGACTTTGGATTATCCTGATAACTGAAACTTGAACAGAAACTCTGGACCTTCGACATTCGACTACGGAAGAAGACTGAAGAATCTCCCTTGTGGCCAAGGAGTGGCCACCCTGTGCAAACAGGCACCATCAAGCGACCTGCCGTTTGCTTTGCTCAACACTCTACGAGGAACCGACTGCAGAGCCCGACCAGCGCCTTGACTTCCAGACTTCTCCGACCCCGATCCACATCCACAGCAAAGCTGAGATCCGTGGAGGCGACGAGAGACGTGGGACCGGCTACCTGGGAAAATTGGCTACTTGCTTCCAGCGCAGCTTCTGAGGCCTCCTCGAAGTTGTGCTCTGGGGATTGAGAAGCCCCAACCCCGAGCACCATCTGCACCAAAAATCAGCCCTCCACACTCCACGAGTTCTGCGTGGGGCCCTTCTGCATTTTCCTGCTCAACGCATCTGTCCGGTTGCTTGCCTGTTGGCTAGTGACCTCTGCGACGACGAACCTTTGACTTTCTACTGCTGGTTTGGCTCCTCCAGACTGGCCCTTGCTTCCTTGTGAAAGAGAAGCACCTCAGGCCTTCCTGGTCTGCAACAGAAGCGAATCCTTCATTCTGCGTGGGTTGCGCTTGCCAAAGCTTGTTGTGTCCCAACTCAACATCGATGCCGCTGACAGCAAGAGCCCTCGTGGGACAGCTCGCCTCCTGGTTCTGGTCATCCTCGACGTCTCCTGGTACCCGTGGCTGCTGCGACAAGCTTCACCTCTTCACCTGCATCTTCACAACATCGCCTGGTTCCTTCCCGGCTCCTGGCTGGTGACCTAGACCCTGTCCCCTCTGCTTGCAGGTATCCTCCTTCTTGATTCCATCCTTGGAATCCACCGGACACTCTTCACTGACTGCCTGTCCGCATCTTTCTTCAGGCATCCATAGGAGTCGACGACGAAACCCAACGCAAGATCACACCTATGCACCTGCAGCCCGTGGGCTAGGTAACTTGAGTACTCCGGTACTCACAAGGGTATTGACTATCCTAGTGTCTAGTTTCCAAGTCTCTAACTCCTAGTTCCTTCCGAAGTGTCCTAAAACTCTTAATGTCTAAACACTACTATTTCTATCGACTTTAACGCATTACGCGTGAGTGTTTCCACTCTGCACCTGCATCCCGTGGGCCTCCCACTGCCTAGCAACTGATAGGATAGTGTAGCCCCAGCGATTCCCTAGGCCTAGGCCTAACCTGTGTTTGTGACAGTGGTTCTTATACCACTTACTTAGTATATGGTTTGCGTGGCCCCTAGGGCCTAACTGTATTACTTACCTGTGTGACTTATGTATGCTTAAATAAGACTGTGTTGTACTTACCTCGAATCTCATAAAGAGTGCTGAGGGTATTTTGACTAGAATAAATACATTCTATTTCTATAATATATCTGTTGTGGTGTCCTTTCATTTGGTATTCAAAGGGTTGCAAATGGTATAACAGCTGGCTTGACATGCCATACAGAGTTTAGCCTAAGACTGCTCTTGTCCATGCTACCACTAGGATAGCTGGTCTATAAGGTTGACTTTACAACCAATCACCATAAGGGTTGTTTGGACTGATACAAGGTGTACACTAGAACTAGTGACCTCATATATCAGGCCAACTTCTCACACCCTTTAATGAAGCCATCATAGAGCCAGTGATGGAGGTGTGGCGTAAGCCCTTTCTGCTCCAGCAGTTTCAAAAATCATTGCCAGAGGGTATAGAGCTGCTCCGGGGGACCCAGAGTTTTTAACATCTCACCCGTCTCCTGAGAGCCTGGTGGTTCAGGCAGCATGTTCAGGGAGATCTAAAGGTTCATTTCCCCAGGTCCCGAGTGACAGGGAGGCTAAGAAACTGGATCAGTCGGTCAAAAAGGTATTTTCTTCGGCCCGCATGGCTCTTAATTCTTAAGGGTTGGTTTTAATGAGGTCCTGGCGAATGCCCAGGCGGCAGCGCATCAGGTGATAGAGTGGATTGGACACAGCTGACTCAGTAGCAAGAGTCATGGGGTCTTCTATTGCCAGTAGGAGGAGCGCGTGGCTTAAGTCATCGGAGTTTTCCCCTGATGTTCAATCAACGATGTTGGACTTGCCTTTTGATGGCTCCAGACTCTTTGGCAAGAAGGCGGATGCTGCACTTGAACGTTTTAAAGAAAGTAAGGCTACGGCGAAATCTTTGGGCCTTCAATCCCAGTCGAGGGGTTCGTTCAAGAGGTACAGGGGTTTCGGAAGGGCAACCTTTCGTTCTTACAGGCAGCCCCAGCAGCAACAACAGCAGAGCACTCTGCATAAGGGGTACAGAGGCAGAATCAGGGGTCGCACACGTGGCCAACAGCTCTCCTCCTCCTCCTCCTCCTCTTCCTCTTCCTCAACCCCTCCCACCACCGCAAAGCAGCCCTAGATCCACCATTCTGGATCATGTTGGTCCTGTGGGGGGTCGGCTTACTCATTTTGTACAAGACTGGGAATCGGTTACTACAGATCTTTGGGTTCTAGATCTTGTAGAAAATGGGTATGCCCTTCCCTTTCGGGAATTCCCTCCAAATTACCCTCCTTGTCAAGGGGTTTGCTAAGAGAACCACCGGCTTCTCCTGCAGGAGGAAGTCCTGAAGTTACTAGAGAAAGTCGCGATAGAGGTGGTTCCAGAGCAGGAGTGGCGTCAGGGATGCTACTCCCGGTATTTTCTGATTCTGAAAAAGGACGGCAGAGTCGTCCGATATTGGACCTCAGGATCTTGAATCTTTATCTGAAGCAAGAGAAGTTCAAGATGCTCACCCTTGCGCAGGTTCTTCAGGCTCTGAATCAGGAGGACTGGATGGTGTCGATCGACTTGCAGGATGCGTATTTCCACATCCCCATCCTGAAGTCGCACAGGAAGTATCTCCGGTTTACGGTAGGGTAGCAACATTATCAGTTTGCGGGCCTTCCATTTGGTCTTACTACTGCACCCCGAGTCCATCTCAGAAGGTCGGGGATTTCAGTCTTCCCCTATCTGGACGACTGGCTGATCAAAGCGGAGACGCCAGAGAAGGTGCTTCATCATCTGCAGGTTACGACTCAGCTGTTGTACAAATTGGGTTTTTCGATAAACGTACCCAAATCTCACCTGGTGCCCTCTCAGCACAACCTGTTCATAGGGGCGGTACTGGACACTACTGTGTGTCGAGCATTCCCACCGCCTCAAAGGATTCTCGACATACAGCAAATTATTCCTTTGTTTTACTATGGAGCGGTCGTTCCAGTCCTGAAGGTCCTTCGCCTGCTCGGTCTGTTTGCTTCCTGCATTCTGTTGGTCAACCATGCACGCTGGCACATGAGGGCCCTCCAGTGGTGCCTCCGCAGGCAGTAGTAACAGCACTAAGGAGATCTCAGGGAGTCTGTGAGGATCTCCAGAGAAGCTGCGGCGGATCTGTCTTGGTGATGCGTGGAGGGCAATCTGTCTCAAGGAAAGCCCTTCCATCTACCTCCATCGGTGGCCAGTGATAACGGATGCGTCCACTTTAGGTTGGGGTGCGCAGCTAGGGGATCTGGAGATCAAGGGTCTTTGGTCTCTAGAGGAAAGGTTGCTTCACATCAACCCTTTGGAGTTGCATGTGATATGTTTGGCACTCAAGGCCTTCCTCCCTTCCCTTCGTGGTCAGTCTGTTCAAGTGCTGACTGACAACACTACTGCGATGTGGTATGTCAACAAGCAGGGAGGAGTGGGGTCGCATTGTCTCTGCAGAGAGGCTCTGCTTCTCTGGTCCAGGGTTCAGGATCATCAGATTTGTCTGATGGCAAATCTGGCCGGAGTTCTGAACGTGCGTGCAGACAGTCTCAGTCGGCAGTTCTCTGCCGACCACGAGTGGAGGCTCCATCCGGAGGTGGTTCGTCGCCTCTTTCGGACGTGGGGAACGCCTTGGGTGGACATGTTTGACACTCACGAGAACGCTCACTGCCCGTCATTCTGCAGTCTCCAGTATCCGATGCAGGGAGCTTTGGGGGACGCGTTTCAGTTGAGATGGGACGCACACCTCCTTTACGCTTTTCCTCCCATACCCTTTATTCCTCGGGTTCTGAGGAAGATTCGCCAAGACCGGGCCCCCAATCTTGATCGCCTAGGATTGACCAAGAAGGGTGTGATACACAGATCTTCTCCACCTCTCCTTGTGCCCTCCGCTCCGTCTCCGTCTCAGGGCAGACCTCCGGTCGCAGGGGCAGGTTCTACACACCCACCTCCAGAGTTTACACCTTCATGCCTGGAGACTGATCGGGGCAACCTGAATTCTTTTTCTCGCCCGCCTGACGTGGTAGACGTAATTTTGTCTGCCAGGCGTCATGCCACCAAGTCTTGTCGATTCCTATCGGTGGTCCAAATTTGTCGTTTGGTGCGGAGAGAAGTCTATTGACCCTTTGAGGGCCCGTTTATCTAACATCCTTCAGTTTGCTCTCTTGCTCAGCAAGGCTTTGCTGTAGCTACTGTGAAGGGTTATTTGTCGGCGTTCCTTTGATTGCCGGATCAGCCGTCTTTGTTTAAATCACCTATTGTAATATGGTTCATTAAGGGCCTTACCAACAAATTTCCGCCCACTCCTTTTATTGTACCTCAATGGGACTTAAATCTTGTCTCAACTTACATGATGGGTTCTCCCTTTGAACCCTTGCACAAGTGTCCCTTAAGGCTATTGTCTTTTAAAACAGTCTGTTCGAGGCATACGAGCTGCAGATTGTACACTTAGCATAGATCGCCATCTGGTGTTGGGCCTGGATGTTTGCAGTTTGTTTTTGTTCTTGGGACAGTCTTTGGAAGTCACGAGTTCGGTGACTCCTCCTTCGGTCCGTACTGCGCATGGGCTTCGGCTCCATCCTCAGATTGTTTTTTTCCGCCATCGGGCTCGGATGTGATACTTCGTGCTCCGGCTTCGAACTTCTACGGTTCCAGCCTCGACGGAAAATCCTCGTTTTTTCGAGTTTCTTCATCATCCTCTTCATCTCTCGAAGCGGCACTTTTCTCCATCCCGTACATCGGCACCGGCCTTCGGGCCCTCCTCGACTCTGGTCCCGGCCGATGGAAAGGACTCCGTTCAAAAAGTGCCCAAAATGTGGATCTAAATTTCCCCACACCGACCTCCATCAGGTGTGTAACCTTTGCCTCTCTCCAGAACACGAGGCCAGAGACTGCCCCGCCTGTAAGTCTTTTCGATCAAAGAAGACCATCCGGGATCGAAGAGCTTGACGCACCATGGCGCACTCATCGTCCGCAGCTCCACCGGACATCTTAGGAGACGGCGCCGAAGCTTCGGGACAACTACACACCGAGCAGGAGGACGACGTCGTCAGCGCTTCCGAGGCCGACGACTCCGACGTGGAGGACATCACACCGGCGCAGCGGGTCGTGAGTACTGTACCCCCTCCCACCCCCGCGCTCAAAACCAAAGAGACTCAGGTTACACCCTCGCCTGCAGGCCTGGGTAAAACCAAGCACAAAGCTTCTATCACCCCACCTTCGGGCCCGGTGTCGAAGCCTCAAAAGTCTCACGGCAGCTCGGGCTCGAGCCAGCCGACGCCTGGTGCCGAAAAACAGCATCCGGCACCGAAGAAAGTAATACCCAGCTCGACTCCGAAGCCACCGGTGCCGAAGCCTGGACTCTCGGTGCCGACCAAACACAAATCTGTCGGCACCGACGCTCCGGCGCCGAAAACTCCTTCGCCGAAAAAACCGGAGGCCCCAAAAAAGGCACAGAAACCATCGAAGCCCTCGGCTCCGAAATCGACGCCAGCGGACGATTCGGCGCCACTGGCTCGGTTTACACCAGACCCTTTGCAAAAGACTCTATCTAAAGATCCAAAGACTGGGCTATTGACTTTAATCGTCAAAAAAAGACGCCTTGACACTCCGGCTCCTCCTCCACCACCCAAACGGAAGGACTCTGCTACTTCTCCCCTCAGAGTGCCCTCCCCACTACCACCTCCTCTGCCTCCTCCACTTCCTCCACCCCCTCCCAGGTCTCCGCCACCTTTACCTCATCACTCCCCGACCCCGTCCCCAGATCCGGATGACGGGGACCCGGATTATGACCCGGCGGACGCCCCAATGGACCCCACTCCACCGGGGACCCCAGACCCATGGGAAGACTACCACAACCCTGATATACCTGATATGCCTCAGGACGACCTATACCCATCCAGGCCGTCTCCTCCAGAGGACTCCTTAGGGTTTCATCACTTAGTGCAGAGAGCAGCACACTACCATGGGGTGGACATGCACAGCGAACCAGTGGAAGACGACTTCCTACTGGACACATTTGACATTCAGGACAAATCCACGTCTATTTTGCCCAAGCTTAAAGGTGTCACCAAGCATGCTGCAGAGGTGTTCAAAGACCCTGTCAGGGCCAGGGTACTGAACCCTAGAATAGAGAAAGTACAAGGCGGCACCCACAGACCCTGCATACATTAAGGGCCCTGCTCCCTTAGATTCCCTAGTTGTCTCCACAGCTAGAAAGCGGGCTAACTCCCAGTCCTCAGGAGAAGCCCCACCGCCAGACAAGGAATCGAAACTTTTAGACGCGTCTGGCAAACGCACCGCCTCCCAAGCTGCAAACATGTGGCGCATTGCAAATACACAAGCACTACTTGCGCGCTATGACAGAGCACACTACGACGAACTTGAGGCTCTTATGCAGCACCTCCCCGAAAAACACAAGCGCAAGGCTCATGACCTGATACAGGAGGGTAAACTAATTACAAACACCTCCATTAAGTGTGCCCTCGATGCAGCCGGCACTGCTTCTAGAGCCATAAATACCAGTGTCCTGCTTCGTCGCCATGCCTGGCTCAGGATCTCAGGGTTCAAGCCTGAAGTCCAGGCGTCCATACTCAATCACCCTTTTGACCAACAAACTCTCTTTGGGCCAAAGGTGGACGAAGCGTTGGAAAAGATGAAAAAAGACAGACACAGCAAAGTCTATGGGGGCACTCCAAACACAAGCCTTTAAACGTTCCTTTCGACGCTCATCCTTTCGTGGCACAGGCAGAGGCTTCTCCACCGATAGCGCCTCTACCTCCTACAAGTCCCCTCCTCAAAATACCTTTTCAAAGGGCAACCAAAGGGGTGGTTACAGAGGCAACAACAATAAGGGCAAGGGCAAAACTAACACCACCCGTTCTGCCAGCCCGCACAATGACTTCCCTCCGCTCCCCCCAGACCATCCCACTCCGGTCGGGGGCAGACTACAAAACTTTATCCACGCATGGGAGTCCATAACATCGGACAAATGGGTGACCCAAATCATTTGGTCAGGGTACTGTCTCGAGCTAACATCTACCCCACCCAATATCCCACCAAGGCACTGTCCAATGTCTCAAGAACATTCCACACTGCTCAAACAGGAGGTACTCTCCCTCCTCCAAAAACACGCTATAGAGCAGGTCCCCGTCAATCAGCAAAATCTAGGGGTCTACTCCCTATATTTCTTAATACCAAAGAAAGACGGGACCCTGAGGCCCATTCTGGACCTCCGACCTCTAAATGCCTACATACGTTCAGACCATTTCCACATGGTCACCCTACAACAAGTCCTCCCGCTCCTCTGTCAGGGAGACTTTCTCACTACCTTGGACCTGAAAGACGCATACTTTCACATTCCAATACACCCCTCTCACAGGAAGTACCTCAGGTTCGTGGTGGACGGGCAGCATTACCAATTCACGGTTCTCCCCTTCGGGGTCACCACCGCACCACGGGTGTTTACCAAATGCCTAGCGGTAGTAGCAGCACACCTCAGACGTCAACATATTCACGTCTTCCCTTACTTAGACGACTGGCTCATAAAAGCCGCGCCCTACAACCAATGTGTGCAACATACAAACAGCACCATCCAACTGCTCCACCAGCTAGGCTTCACGGTGAACTACCAAAAGTCCCACCTCATACTATCTCACACAAAGCAATATCTCGGGGCCACTATAGACACCTCCAAGGGTATTGCCTATCCAAACTCAGCCAGAATCACAAGCATTCAAGCCTTACGCAAAACATTCCTTCCTCAACACTCTCTTCCAGCAAGAGTGTTTATGAAGCCATAGGAATGATGGCGTCTTGCATTTTCATAGTGCCCCATGCAAGACTCCACATGCGTCCACTTCAAGAGTGCCTAGCACAACAGTGGAACCAGGCCCAGTGTCAGCTGACGGATCTGGTGTTGGTGGACGGCCGCACCCATCACTCTCTGCAGTGGTGGAACACCACAAACCTTTCCAAAGGGCGGCCGTTCCTGGACCCGGTTCCTCAGGTGATTCTAACAGCGGACGCATCGCTCTCCGGCTGGGGAGCGCACCTCCTACACCTCACAATGCAAGGTCTATGGACGCCACAGCAAAAATCGCTCCACATCAACCATCTGGAGCTCTTGGCGATCTTTCTAGCCCTAAAATCTTTCCAAAAACAGATTTCGGGCAAAGCAGTCCTCATTCGCACAGACAACATGACTGCAATGTATTATATCCAAAAACAGGGGGGGACACACTCTCCCCAGCTCCCCGCTTAGCCCAGAGCATATGGAGATGGGCAATTCCCCAAAACATCTTTCTCCTGGCACAGCATGTTCCAGGCGTACAAAACACCATGGCAGATCTGCTCAGCAGACAAACGCAAGAACTGCACGAATGGGAACTGCATCCACAGGTCCTTCACCCATTCTTTCAAAAGTGGGGGCATCCTCAGATAGACCTCTTCGCCACCAACCAAAACAAAAAATGCCCAAGCTTCGCCGCCAGATACCCACACCCATTGTCCAAGGGCAATGCGATATGGATGAACTGGTCAGGTAGATTTGCATACGCCTTTCCACCTCTCCCACTAATTCCATTAGTGGTAAGGAAGCTACAACAACACTCCCTCACACTCATTCTAGTAGCTCCGACGTGGGCCAGGCAGCCGTGGTACACCACACTACTACAACTGTCAGTGGTACCACATCAAAAACTGCACCTATCCCCATGCCTCCTAACCCAGAACCATGGAGAAATCAGGCACCCGGACCCAGCTCAGCTCAACCTTGCGATCTGGCTCCTGAAATCTTAGAATTTGGATACCTTAACCTTCCCCCTGATTGCATGAACATCATCATGGAAGCCAGACGTCCTACCACTAGAGCATGCTATGCCGCAAAGTGGAAAAGATTTGTAATTTACTGCCGTAACAATACAATCAACCCTTTAGATGTATCCATACAGCACATCATATGCTATCTGCTCCATCTTCACAGGTGTAACCTGGCATATTCATCCATATGCCTACACCTAGCAGCGATCGCTGCTTATCTACAAAACAGACAGCATTTATCTCTCTTCAGAGTGCCCGCTATTAAAGCCTTCATGGAAGGCCTTAAACGAGTAATTCCTCCCAGGGCACCACCTTCCCCTGTATGGAATCTAAATTTAGTTCTTACACGGCTAATGGGTCCGCCCTTCGAACCAATGCATAAATGTGAGCTACAGTTTCTCACCTGGAAAACAGCTTTTCTCGTAGCTATCACTTCCCTTAGAAGGGTTGGTGAAATACAAGCGTTCACTATACAGGAACCCTTCCTACAAATACATCACAGCAAGGTCATACTTCGCACAAATCCGAAGTTTCTGCCCAAGGTAATTTCCCCCTTCCATCTCAATCAATCGGTGGAATTACCTGTCTTCTTCTCGCAACCTCAATCTGTTGCAGAGAGGGCCTTTCACACACTCGATGTTAAAAGGGCTTTGCTGTACTACATACAAAGAACGCAACCCTTCAGGAAGACTAAACAATTGTTTGTTTCCTTCTCTCCACCACATAAAGGCAACCCCATCTCTAAATCAGGGATAGCTAGGTGGATTGTAAAGTGCATACAAATTTGCTATCAAAAGGCAAAAAGAACATTATCTGTTCCGCCTAAAGCCCACTCTACAAGAAAGTTAGGGGCTTCTATGGCTTTTCTAGGGAACATACCCTTAGATGACATCTGCAAAGCAGCCACATGGTCAACACCGCACACCTTCACAAAACATTACTGTGTAGATGTGCATTCCAAGCAGCAAGCTAGGGTGGGCCAGGCTGTACTAAAGACACTTTTTCAAACCACTGCAACGAATACCGGTGGTCGCCGCTAAGGTTGGGTACTGCTATATAATCTATGCTAAGTGTACAATCTGCAGCTCATATGCCTCGAACGGAATATGCTACTTACCAGTATGCATCTGTTCTTGGCATGTAGAGCTGCAGAGGTGTACACGCCCACCCGCCTCCCCGGCTACCTGTATCCGTTCCAGTACATCTTATTTAGATACAACACACATGGGTTTCTCACTGTTATTACTACGCTCCATCATTTCCCTGTTGGCGAAAAACAATCTGAGGATGGAGCCGAAGCCCATGCGCAGTACGGACCGAAGGAGGAGTCACCGAACTCGTGACTTCCAAAGACTGTCCAAAGAACAAAAACAAACTGCAAACATCCGGGCCCAACACCAGATGGCGATCTATGCTAAGTGTACAACTCTGCAGCTCTACATGCCAAGAACAGATGCATACTGGTAAGTAGCATATTCCTTCTTTTTGCCATTACCTCAGCAAGGAGGCTAAGTGAGCTTCAAGCTTTGAGTTCCAAATCCCCGTTCTTGACCATTCATGCTGAAAGAATGGTACTCCGGACCAGGGCTGCTTTTCTTCCTTTCCATCTAGGGCAGTCCATTACCCTTCCTACCTTATATCCTCCCATTCACCCTTCCAAGGAGGAGGAGCGGCTTCTCCGCTTGGACCCTAAAAGAGCGGTGAGTTTTTACCTCGATATAACTAAAGACTTTCGAGTGGATATCCAGCTCTTCATGGGCTTCATTGACTGCAGGAAAGGTAGAGCGGTGCACAAGTGCACCTTTTCCAGATGGATTATCTTGCGTATCAAGATATGTTACTCTTTGGCCGGTAAGGAACCTCCAGAGGGGATACGGGCTCATTCTACCAGGGTGTGAGAAAGTGCCATCTTTCTTGCATGGTATGCTACCACTTTTTGCTGAATTGCTGAAGGTACTTTGAGTGTGCCCTGGACTCCTGCCAATCAGGTGACCAGGGCCGATGTTCCTTCCCTAAAACACAAACCCTAATTGGCAAAGCCTGGCCACATGTCAGCCCCTGGTAAATAGTACCCTAGGTACCCAGGGCCTTGTGACCAGGGAAGGCCTCTAAGGGCTGCAGCACTCATTGTGCCACCCTTAGAGGCCCTGTACCCTTACACACACACTGCCCTTGCAGACTGGGTGTCTGGTTACAAGACAAAACAAGGAGACGACATGGCACACATTCCTGTGTGCCATGCCCACCACCTACACTGCCATACATCAGCCACCCTCTAGCTGGGTGCCATATGCCAGTGGTGTGGGCACAGGAGCATGAGCCCTGTGCCCCTTCAGTACCCAGGTCCATTCCTGGGCACTGTAAGTGCAGTGCTGCTATTTAAGAGTACATGGTGCTGAGAGCTCGTCAAACACGAACTCCACAGCACCATAATGGCAACACTGAAGACTGAGAAGTTTGGTATCAAACTTCTCAGCACATTAAACCCACACTGATGCCAGTGTGGGATTTAATGTACCAAGCACCCCAGAGGGCATCTTAGAGATGCCTCCTACAACCTAACCTACAATCCTCGTCTGTTCTGAGGCTGCCACACAGCAGACATGTTGCTGGACACCTGGGTAGGAGAGCTCCTGCTCTCCTGGGCCTGCAACAATGCACATCCTGGGCGAGGTGCTAAATCTCCTCCCCCAGGATGGGCAGGGGGAAGCTTCAAAGGCATACCGCCTCTGTGACCTTCCCCAGGCCACTGCAACCTCCCACTCTGGCGGGAAGCTTGGCTGGAAACCCCAAATAAGGACAGGGGATGTGCAAGCCTGTCAACCCCACCCCTCAGGTGTGGGAGGTGAGGTGAAAAACATCTCCGGGCTCTCGCCATCTTGAAGATGGGAAGCCCTGCCCAATCAGGACTAGACTACTGCCCCCCTCCCACAGGAGAGAGGCAGGATAGGGGGTGGTGTACCCACCCCAGGAGAGGGACCCATTAGTCCCTGCCCTTCACCTACCTGTAATGCCCCTAAATATAGTATTCAGGGGCACCCTGATCCTTCCTTCCCCAGATTCCGAAATCCGAAGAAGAGCTAGAAGATAGAAGAACTGCCCTGCAGCTGCTAAGAAGAGGAAGACACCAACTGCTTTGACCCCAGCCCTACCGGCCTATCGACCCTCCAACCTGCTCCTGCTCCATCCTGGCATCTCTTGTGGCCAGCAACCTCACAAACCCTGGAGGACCTGGCTACCTTTTGACTCCATGGCCCCTGGGACTCCCATGAGTAGAGGCTCTACTCAAAATCTACTTCTAATCCCTGGCAGCAGCCTGGAACCGCGAACCCAGCACACTCTGCACCCGCCAAGCCTGGCCTGTGCCGGAGTAAACAAAGACCCCGAGGACGACCCCCACGGCGACTGTGACCCCGAGTCCGGCACCCAAGGACCTCCCTCGACTCTCCTGAAAAAGACTGCAGCCTCAGAACCAGGTGCCCCCCCCAACCGCGATCAACAGAGGGTGAGATTTCCCGACACCAAAAGGCACCCCGGCGCCCCGCGGCCCCCTGTGCCCAACTCCGGGGTACCTACCCATCCTTCAACTACCCAACTTACCTCTCGAAGTGGTGGTGGCACCTGTAGAATCTTCGTCCCCGAGCTTGCAGTTTTTTTCTAAACTGGAGATTTCCCATTGAAATCAATTGAGCGCCCGAAGGCTCAAAAGCACCCTGCACCCAGCCGCCCGAGTGGCCCTGGCAGTGCAACCTCTACACCTATCTACTTCCCCACTGGCCCTGAGTTAGTGACCAGGAGCCCAGCTCTCACACCCGTGTGGCCTGCTAGTCAGCAGCCACCAACCAAGGCCCCCCTACCTCTCATAGGATAACATTGGGCCTAACTATCTCTGCACCTGGCTGCCCCCGTGCCGCTGAGGGTGAACCAACTGTACCTACCTGACCCTGGGAGACCCCCGAGTCTATGCCCAGAACCTTAACTCTGCCAGTCGGGTACTTACCTTTAAACCGATACCTCAATTTTCACCGTACGGTAACATTGACTGGCTTCCTCTGAAATTGCTTGTAAGTGTGGACTTTTCAAAACTTAAAATATTCACCAAAAATCAGCTGAGTAACAAACGAAAATACTCACCTGCTATTAGGTGATCTCCCAGTGCTGGATCTTGGTGCCCAGCACTGACTGAAAAATACTTACAACCGTACTTACCAGTAACCCAATTTTCTCCCATAGGAAATCATTGACTGTTTTTCTGTGAAATTTCTTCTAAGTGTCAATTTCTGCAAACTTTAAATATTCTTTAAAAATAGTATAATTTCTGAAAATGTAATTACTTACCTGTTTTGGATAAAGGTCCCAGTACTGAGTCTAGGCACCCAGTACTGGATTACAAAAGTAACGAACATACTATACCTGCAACTTGCATTTTCTTCCGTAGGGAATCAATGATTGTCATCTATGAAATATTTTCGAAGTGTCAACTTTTAAAATGGCAAAATATTGTCTAAAAATCATCACAGTAATTAAGTCGAGTTTTATCACTTGTTTCGAAGTACTGTCCCAGGACTGAATCTAGGATCCAGTCTTGGAATTCCAAAAGTTATCCTAAAAGTAATCTGTTGCAAATAACTTGAAACTTCCATTTAACTTTAAACCTGTGTTGCTTATTGCAACCACTTATAACTTTCTACAAAAGTCAATTGCATATTGCAAAAGTATCTACCTAAAGCATCTCTTTCTGAGAAATTATATTTTAATACCTATTGTTGGTTCTAAAATAAAACAAGCATATATTTTTTTTATATAAACCATTGGCCTAGAGTTCAATTATTGAGTGTGGGAGACCATTTGCTGACTGTGTGCAACAAATGCTTTACACTGTCCTCTGATACTGCCTTACTGCTCGTCCAAGCTACCACCTTAGAGAGTAAGGTTATATCTAACTTTAGCCTCTGCCAAACCTTTGGGGACTGTGGACTCTGTACACCCTGTCCCTTTTTGGGAACAGTATTAACAGAGCCACTTTCTCACACAGGGCAAAATCTTCTACATCTGCCTTATCTAGAGGGGTTCCTGTGGAGGACATTTGTAGAGCGGCAACTTGGGCCTCCCTCCACACTTTCGCGAAGCATTACTGCTTGGATTCCGAGGTGTGGAGGGACGGACACTTTGCTCGTTCCGTCCTTCAGGACTTTTTGGTATGGAAGGGTGGACACCCTTCCTCCGGTAGGGGGGACTGCTGTGGGAATCTATTCACAAGGTGAGAAATCCACTGGCAGATGTATCCATCAGAAGAACAAGTTACTTACCTTCGGTAATGTTTATTCTGGTGGATACAGTATCTGCCTGTGGATTCCTCACTGACCCACCCGCCTCCCCTTTGTCCACCCTTGTATACCTACAGTAGAATTAATGTGTCAAATTGTACTTTTTACTGTCAAATTAAGTGTGTTATTTCTTTTGCTTTCCTGCATTATCTTCACACTGTGTTGGTTTCTATATTATGTACTGGGTATACTATATATATATATATATATATATATATATATATATATATATATATATATATATATATATATATATATATATATATATATATATATATATAGTTATTGGTCCATCCGTGTGCCTCGAAGGCATGGAAAAAAAAGGTGGAACTGACGTCATCACGCCGACTAGGTCCTCTTATGGATCCAGTGACGTCAGGGGAGCCGCGTGTGGAGCCGTGCTTCTGTGACGTCGTCCTCATCGGTGTGGAGAGCTACAAAAGTTTCCCTATGTTGCTGGTGCAGGTGATATTCACAAGGTAAGGAATCCACAGGCAGATACTGTATCCACCAGAAAAAGTGTTACCGAAGGTAAGTAACTTGTTTTACAAAGATGCAACTTAGCCTACACGTCTATTAGACTGCATCTTGCCGCCATAGCAGCATATCTACAAAATAGACAACATCTATCACTTTTCAGAGTAAAGCTTTTATGGACGGCTTCAAAAGAATAATTCCCCCCAGAGTACCACCTTCACGTGTGGAATTTAAACATCGTTTTCACAAGTCTAATGGGGCCTCCATTTGAACCTCTACCTAAATGTGAGCTAGAATTCTTAACATGGAAAACTGCTTTCCTTGTAGTCAGTACTTCTTTACGAAGAGTTAGCGAACTACAAGCACTAACCATTCAGGAACCCTTTCTGCAGATGCAGCATAATAAGGTTGTTCCCTTAACTAATCCTAAATTCCTCCCTTAAGTTATTTCTCCCTTCCACCTAAATCAATCTGTGGATCTGCCAGTATTCTTCTCGCAGCCACAAACAGTCGCAGAAAGAGCTCTTCACACCTTAGATGTCAAAAGAGCATTGATTTACTACATCGAGAGAACACAACCTTTTCGTAAGGCCAAACAACTATTCGTGTCTTTCTCACCACCACACAAAGGCAACCCCATATCGAAATCTGGGATAGCTAGGTGGATTGTCAAATGCATACAAATTTGCTACCACAAAGCAAAACGTACATATCTGTTCGTCCTAAAGCCCACTCTACACGAAAGCTGGGGCTTCAATGGCATTTTTAGGGAACATTCCCTTCGATATCTGCAGAGCAGCTACATAGGCTACTCCTCACACATTCACAAAACACTATTGTGTAGATGTGCAAACTAAACAACAAGCTAGTGTTGGCCAGGCTGTACTCAATACACTATTTCAAACTACTGCAACAGATACTGGTGGTCGCCGCTAGGAGGAGATACTGCTATACAATCTATGCATAGTGTGTAGTCTGCAGCTCATATGCCTCGAACGGAATATGCTACTTACCAGTATGCATCTGTTCTTGGTATGTAGAGCTGCAGATCTACACCCGCCTCCCCGGCTACCTTTATCTGTTCCAGTATTATTTTGTTTAGATACAGCATACATTGGCTTCTTTCCTGCTTGTTACAAAGCTCCATCATTTCCCTGCTGGCGAAAAACAATCTGAGGATGGAGCCGATGCCCATGCGCACTATGACCCAAAGGAGGCGTCACCTACCTCGTAACTTCCAAAGATTTTCCAAGACAAAAACAAGTGCAAACATCCGGGCCCAACACCAGATGGCGATCTATGCATAGTGTGTAGATCTGCAGCTCTACATGCCAAGAACAGATGTTTACTGGTAAGAAGCATATTCCTTTCTCCCATAGGACAACATTGACTGTTTTCTATGAAAAAGTTTTTAAGTGTGGAGTTGGAAAATTTATAAAAGTCTCTAAAACTGTAACCAAATAACCAAAACGCTGTTACTTACCTGTTTACAGGAAATATCCCAGTGCAGTATCCAGGTGTTCGAGGCATGTGGGCTGCTGAATTCATATCTGTGCATAGATCGCCGCCTAGTGTTGGGTCCGGATGTTTGCACGTTGTTGTCCTGGAAGAGTCTTCGAAGTATCCTGGGATAGGTGACTCCTCCCCTGGACTACAGTGCGCATGGGCATCCTGTCCATCCTCAGATTTTTTTTTTCCGCCATTGGGTTCGGATGTGCTATCTTGACTCAAGTTAGGAAAATCTTTTTTCAGGCCAAAAGGCCTTTAGTTCGCGTCGGTACTGTTCTCGATCGGTATCGATAGTATCTTTGTTAGTTTACTAACTTCCAGAACAAACTTTCGCATCTTCCCCGACCGTCGATTCGACATCAACGATGGAATCGAGGACACCATTCAAGAGGTGTCCGGTATGCAATGCAAAATATCCCCACGTCGACGTCCATCCGGTGTGCAACAAATGCCTTTCACCGGATCACGACGAATCTACATGCATGGCCTGTGCCAGATTTCGATCCAAGAAGACTCTACGGAATCGACGAGCGGCGAGACTCGAGGCGCAGCAAGCGGCACCGGCCACGGCCGACATCTTCAACGCCGAGACCGAAGATGTCGAAGAAGTGGAGAACCTACCCTCCAGTCCCGCTTCCGAACATGACTCTGGATCGGAAGACGTCGACGAAACACTCTTTCGCAGAGATGAAGACGACACCGAGGTAGGAGACTACAATGAGGCCTTAGGGGCCGAAGAGAGTAGCTCCGGTGACGAGCAAGGCCTACCCGTTCAGACTGAAGAAAGCCCAGTGCAACAGTCTATGGCTCCGGTCGAGGGATCGCCTTCGGGCCTTACCCAAGACCTATCCCGCAGTTCTTCGGCCCCGCCCTCGGGCCCGGCCTCGGACATTCAGCGGCAGCCATTAATGCCCAAAACGGCTGGTTTCCCTTCTTCGAAACCGAAACCGAAAGCTGTATTGGTTCAATTGAAACCGAAACCGAAAGTGGCGCTGGTCGGATCGAGGCCCTCCACACCTTCGACGCCAGCAAAACACATCGGCACCGAGCGCACCAAACGAGACTTCGGTGCCGAACTCGAAGCGGCCGACGTCGGAGTAGACATAAGGAAGAAGGCCTTCGGTACCACCTAACCTGCTCGGCTCACGGCACCGACGCAATCTACTCCGACCCCAAAGGTCAAACAGCCTGCTGCGTCTCACACCGCTTCCACGGCAACACCAAAGCCACACTCATCGAAGAAGTCGACGGCCATTCCCGCCCCTCGACTCGATGACCCACCGGCGCAGAAAAAATCCACGACCGCCTCGACAGAACCGGTCGGTGCAAAAGAATCTAGGGCGCTCCAGACGCGACCCATTGCTGCGCAAAGCACCAAAAAAAAATGGTCCTCCAGGACACGTCTGGCTCCGAACCAATTAAAGCTCCAGCAGCCTCTTCGGCACCAGCCAACATTACTTTTGGCCTGCCACCATCCACGGCCCCGAAACTGTTCCAAATCCGGACACGGGTCACCCACACCACAATCACGCCTGCCGAACGCTCTGCGGAGACGTCTCCATCGCATCTAATCGACGCCGGCAAAATGATTATCCACAAAAGGAAAATAACTTCGGAGCCGGCTTTGGACTCCTTCAGGATTCCACTTAAAAGAAGCTGCCTGTGGCTTCAGAACCAGTTCTTTACGAACCTTTCCACTCACCCTACCAGGATCCGCAATCCTTCTCTCCCACACACTCCGACACGGATGCGTTGGTGGACTACATGGGTGACCAAGTCCCCTACCCCGGAGACATGGACCCTGACTGCCAACAGGACCCTGATCAAACTTGGGATGACCCTGTCGTCCCAGGTGCACCTATGGATGCACAAGACCCGCAACTCTATGGAGCAAAAACATCTCCCACAGAGGACACTGCAGCGTTCAACGCTCTAATTGAACGTGCTGCGGCCAATCATGGGGTGCAACTTCACTCGGACACCGTCGAGGACGACTTTCTTATGGATACTTTTGCATCCTCAGAAAGGAATATAAAAACTCTACCCATGTTGAAGGGTGTCCTCAAACCAGCAAAGGACATCTTCAAGGAACCCACCAGGGCAAGAGTAATAAACCCCAGGATCGACAAGAAATACAGATCAGCGCCTGGGGACCCTACTTGCATCAGAGGCCAATTACCTCTGGATTCCATTGTCGTTGCGAATGCTCGCAAGAGGGCACACTCACAAACAGGTGACGCTCCTCCCCCGGACAAAGAGTCCAAGGTGTTAGAGACCTCTGGCAAACGGGTTGCCGCCCAGGCAGCCAACATATGGCGCATTGCCAATACTCAAGCACTCCTCGCTCGCTACGATAGAGCGCACTTCGACACATTAGAGCAACTACTCCAACATCTCCCTGACCAATACAGAGAAGGTGCAGAGATCCTCATCAGGGAGGGACAGCTCCTCACAAACGCATCCATCAAGTGTGCGCTGGATGCCGCAGACACAACTGCCAGGGCCATAAACACTAGCGTCATGCTGCGACGACATGCCTGGTTACGAATCTCCGGATTCAAACCTGAGGTGCAAAACAACATACTCAACCAGCCTGTCAACCCCGACTATTTATTCGGCCCGGAGGTTGACACCACCCTAGAGAAAATAAAAAAGGACACGGACACTGCAAAGTCCATGGGGGCTCTCCAGACTCAGTCCTTTCGTAGCGGCTCCTTTCGTCGCCCCGGAAATAAAGAAGCAGGTAGAGGACAGGGGTCACAGCAAACCTACAACAAGGGCAATACACAAACCACCTACGATAAAAACACCCGCGGTGGATATCGTGGCTCCAGTACAAAGGGCAGAGGACGCGGCTACGGCAACACCAGGTCCTCCCCCAAGAACAAGCAGTGACGCCCTCTCCCTTCCTCCCGACCACATAACACCTGTCGGGGGAAGGCTACAAAGGTTCCTGTCCACGTGGAACTCCATCACCACGGACAGGTGGGTCAAAGATATTGTCAAATACGGTTACTGTCTAGAACTAACCTCCACTCCACCCACAATACCTCCAAAAAACCGTCCTATGTCCTCAGAGCACTTAACGCTCTTACAGCAGGAGGTGCAAAGTATGCTTCTAAAAGGCGCAATAGAGGTCGTACCCGTCCACGAGCAAGGTACGGGGGTGTACTCCCTGTACTTTTTAATACCGAAAAAGGACAGGTCACTCAGACCTATATTAGACCTGAGACCCCTAAACAGATGCATTCTTTCCGAGCATTTTCACATGCTCACTCTACAGCAAGTCCTCCCGCTGCTCAAGCAGGGAGACTTTCTGGCCACACTGGACCTCAAGGATGCGTATTTCCACATACCCATTCACCCCTCACACAAAAAATACCTCAGGTTCACTGTTCAAGGGCAGCACTACCAATTCAAAGTCCTTCCCTTCGGCGTGACAACGGCACCAAGGGTGTTTACAAAGTGCCTAGCTACTGTGGCGGCACATCTACGGAGGCAGCACATACACGTCTACCCTTACCTGGACGACTGGCTCGTTCAAGCGAAGTCAGCCCAGCAATGTACCAGCCACATGTCCCGCACCATTCACCTCCTTCACAGTCTGGGGTTCTCACTAAATTACCCAAAATCCCATCTACAGCCCGCACACGTACAACAGTACCTAGGTGCGACTATAGACACTCTGGCGGCCACAGCTCAGCCAAATTTGGTGAGAATCAACAGCATGCAAATGCTGATTTCCAAGTTCAAACCCCAACACTCCCTTCCCGCGCGAGTGTTCATGCAGTTGATAGGCATGATGGCCTCCTGCATCTTCATAGTCCCCCACGCGAGACTACATATGCGCCCGCTTCAGGAATGCTTAGCACGTCAGTGGAATCGGGCTCAAGGACAGTTGAAAGACCTAGTGTTGGTGAGCGGTCGGGCATACAACTCTCTGCATTGGTGGAATCCACAAAACCTTTGCAAGGGCCGACCGTTCCAAGAGCCTGTCCCACAGATAATACTGACGGCGGACGCGTCTCTCCAGGGATGGGGAGCTCATGTACTCCATTACACAGTGCAGGGACTATGGACACAACAACAAAACATTATGCACATCAACCTTCTAGAGCTGATGGCAATCTTCCTCGCTATGAAAGCATTCAAAGTACACTTGTGCAACAAAGTCGTGTTGATCCGGACGGACAACATGACTGCCATGTACTACATACAGAAGCAGGGAGGAACACACTCTCCACAGTTGTCTCATCTGGCTCAGAGCATGTGGAAGTGGGCCATTCAAAGGAACATGTTCCTCATGGCAGAACACCTCCCCGGCAAGGACAACCAGATGGCGGATCTGCTCAGCAGACACAGCCACCAGATGCACGAGTGGGAGTTACACCCATCAGTACTCCAACCGTACTTCCAGCAGTGGGGTCATCCAGAGATAGACCTATTCGCGACAAGCGAAAACGCAAAATGCCAAAGCTTTGCCACCAGGTTCCCACATCCGCAGTCGCAGGGCAATGCGATATGGATGAACTGGTCCGGCAGATTTGCGTACGCTTTTCCCCCAGCACCACTGATACCGCTGGTGGCACGCAAACTGCGTCAACACTCACTGACGCTCGTCCTGGTTGCTCCAACGTGGGCACGCCAGCCGTGGTACACCACCTTTCTCGAACTTTCCGTGGTGCCGCATCAAAGGCTGCGGGTCAAACCCGAGCATTTGACGCAGAACCATGGAGAGATTCAGCATCCAGATCCGCAACAGCTGAACCTGGCAATTTGGCTCCTGAAGTCCTAGAGTTTGGCTACCTAAACCTGCCACCTGACTGTATGGACATCATTAAGGAGGCCAGGAGACCCACTACCAGAGCTTGCTATGCAGCAAAATGGAAGAGGTTCGTCATTTATTGCAATAATAATGACATTAACCCGCTAGACGCATCCATCCAAAACATTATTTGTTACCTATTACACCTATACCGATGCAATCTGGCGTACACCTCTATACGTGTCCATTTGACCGCGATATCAGCCTATCTACAAACCAGGCAGCACCTCTCTCTATTTAGAGTGCCTGCCATCAAAGCATTCTTGGAAGGACTCAAACGAGTCATTCCACCTAGCCACCCACCAGCCCCAATGTGGAACCTCAACTTGGTCCTCACACGCCTGATGGGTCCACCCTTTGAACCTCTACACTCATGCGAGATTCAATTCCTTACCTGGAAAGTAGCTTTCCTAGTAGCGATCACTTCTTTGAGAAGAGTTAGTGAACTCCAGGCACTAACCGTTCAAGAGCCATTTATACAGGTTCACGCCAACAGGGTCGTACTACGTACCAACCCCAAATTCATGCCAAAGGTGGTATCGCAGTTCCACATGAATCAAACCATTGAACTGCCCGTTTTCTTCCAAAACCCACAAACTGTCGCAGAAAGGGCACTCCATACACTAGATGTCAAAAGGGCCCTTATGTATTATATCGACAGGACCAAACCCTTTAGGAAAACACAGCAACTTTTCGTTGCCTTTGCCCCACACCACAAAGGTAACGCTATCTCCAAAGCAGTAATAGCCAGATGGATCGTTAAATGTATTCAAATTTGCTATCAAAAGGCTAAACGCACTTTAACGATTCCCCCACGAGCCCACTCAACACGTAAGTTAGGGGCCTCAATGGCTTTCCTAGGAAACATTCCTTTGCATGACATATGTAGAGCAGCCACCTGGTCCACTACACATACATTTACCAAACACTATTGTGTAGATGTACAATCAAAACAGCAGGCAGCTGTAGGACAGGCTGTTCTCAAAACTCTTTTTCAGACCGCTGCAGCTGGCACTGGTAGCCGCCGCTAATAAGAGGGCACTGCTATATATTCTATGCACAGATATGAATTCAGCAGCCCACATGCCTCGAACTGAATATGCTACTTACCAGTATGCATCTGTTCTTGGCATGTAGGGCTGCTGACATTCATATCGCCCTCCCTCTTCCCCGGCGCCTGTAGCAGCTGCAGCTCTCAGAATTACTGTAAGCATGGTCATCACTTTCTGTATCTACTCCATCACTGCCACAATGGCGAAAAACAATCTGAGGATGGACAGGATGCCCATGCGCACTGTAGTCCAGGGGAGGAGTCACCTATCCCAGGATACTTCGAAGACTCTTCCAGGACAACAACGTGCAAACATCCGGACCCAACACTAGGCGGCGATCTATGCACAGATATGAATGTCAGCAGCCCTACATGCCAAGAACAGATGCATACTGGTAAGTAGCATATTCAATACTACACTGTGTAAGAAAAGTAATTGTAAAGTAATGTTCGAGGCATATGAGCTGCAGATTACACACTTTTGCATAGATCGCCATCTGGTGTTGGGCCTGGATGTTTGCAGTTGTTTTTCCTCTTGGAAAGTCTTTGGAAGTCACGAGGTCGGTGACTCCTCCTTTGGATCGTATTGCGCATGGGCTTCAGCTCCATCCTCAAATTGTTTTTTCCGCCATCGGGCTCGGATGTGATCTTCGCGCTCCGGTTCCGAACAGGTTTCCAGTTCAATCAACGCGCAATCCTCACCCCTATTTGCGGTATTGTTTCGATCGCGATCTCCACACTCGACGCGGCTCTCATCGATCAACACATCAACACATTCGATTCCAGTCATCTACGCCGGCTTTCGGGCCTACCCAAGCTCCGGTCCTGGCTCATGGAAAGGACTCCCTTCAAGAAGTGCCCTTGATGTGGGTCCAAATTCCCCCACACCGATCTCCACGAAGTATGTAATCTCTGCCTCTCCCCTGAACACGAGGCTCGAGACTGCCCGGCGTGCAAGTCCTTCTGGTCCAAGAAAACGATTTGAGACCGAAGAGCAAGAAGTACCATGGCGCACTCGTCGACGACTATTCCAGATGACCTCTTCGGAGAGGGTGTCGACGCTCCAGAAGAACACCACACCGACTAGGACCTCGTCAGCGCCTCCGAAGCAGACGATTCAGATGTGGAGGACATCACTCCTGCACAGAGGGTCGTGAGTACCAATTTGCTGGCCCCGAAAAAGGCTTCGTTCACGCCTTCGCCTCTGGGCCTAGGTAAGACCAAAGACACTGCTTCACACACCACACCTTTGGGACCGGTAAAGAAGCAGATTAAGCCTTCCAGCGGCTCGGGCTCGAGCCAGCCCGCCGTCTGTGCCAACAAACACTCCTCCGCACTGACACCGAAAAAGAAAATGGCCTCCTCTTCGGCACCGAGCCCCATACCGAAACACTCGGTGCAGAATCCCAGTTCCACCTCCTCGGTACCGACTCCATCCTAGGAACCGACAAAAGCACACAAGGCCACCGGCACCGAGATCACGAAGCCGAAACCCATCTCGGCACCGATCAAAAAAAAAAAAAGCCCTTTCCAAACCGCACACCAACAAACAGGACACTAAAGCCAGAAAACCAACGGCCCGATTCCTTCGGCGCCGACGGATAAACCACCTTCAGAAGAACTCTTTACACCGAATCCCTTGCAAAAAACATTGACCAAGGATCCCAAAACCGGACATTTGATGCTCAGCATCAAAAAGAGACAGCTGGAAAAACCTACCCCAGCTCCACCTCCAAAGAGGAAGGACTCTGCTACATCACCTTTCAGAATGCCTTCCCCACCTCTTCCACCCCTTTCACCTTCTCCCCCTCCACCCCCTCCTCATCATTCCCCAACACCCCCCTCCGGATGATGATGATCATGACGACACATATGATGACATGGGGGACGTGCCCCATGATTTACCTACAGGAGACCCCACTCCCTCATGCTCCCCAGACCCATGGGACGACTATAACATCCCCGACATCCCTAACGTCCCACAAGATGATCTCTATCCTTCGAGACCATCCCCACCAGAAGACTCATGGGGGTTCAACCATTTACTCCAGAGGGCTGCACACTATCGCAGGGTAGATCTCCATACCGACCCCGTGGAGCGGGATTTCTTCCTCTATACTTTCGACACCACGCATGGGGCCACCTCCATACTGCCCATGCTCAAAGAAGTGGTAAAGTATGCGCTAGAGGTCTTTAAAGACCCAGTCAGAGCCAGGGTTATTAACCCGCGCATTGAATAAAAATACAAAGCCGCTCCTACAGATCCCTCCTACATCAGAGGGCCTTCACCGCTATATTCCCTGGTAGTAGCCACCGCACGGAAGAGGGCCAACTCCCAGAAGTCAGGCGATGCACCACCACCTGACAGAGTCAAAACTCTTGGACGCATCAGGCAAGCGCACTGCATCACAAGCTGCCAACATATGGCGTATCGCCAATACACAAGCGTTACTGGCTAGCTATGACAGGGCCTATTATGACGAGTTAGAAGCCATAATGCAACACCTCCCTGACAAATACAAAAACAGGGCAAACAAGTTAATTCAGGAGGGTAAAATCATCACTAATACCTCCATCCGTTGTGCCCTAGATGCAGCAGACACTGCCTCCAGGGCCATCAATACTAGCGTCCTCCGTCGCCATGCCTGGCTCAGGATCTCAGGATTCAAACCAGAAGTGCAAGCTTCCATCCTCAACCATCCCTTTGACAAGGAACATCTGTTCGGCCCAAAAGTGGACTAGGCCCTAGAAAAAATGAAGACACCGACACCGCAAAATCTATGGGAGCCTTACAATCGCACCCTCCCAGGCGTTCCTTTCGCCGTTCATCCTTTCAGAGCACATCCAGAGGCTACTCCTCTGATACCGCTTTCACGTCATACAAAGCTCCTACCCAATCCACCTTCACAAGGGGTTGGAAGAGGCGGCTACAGGGGCAACAATAATAAAGGCAGAGGCAAAACAAACACCGCCCGCTCTGCCACCACACCTACCCAATTATTTCCCTCCATTGCCCCCAGACCATCCCACTCTGGTCGGGGGGCAGACTCCAAAATTTCCTTCATGTCTGGGCTACCATCACCTCAGACAAATGGGGGAAACAAATAATTTGGTCGGGCTACTGCCTAGAACTAATGTCTACCCCCCCCCCCCCCCCCCCCAAACATTCCACCCAGACAACGCCCAATGTCACAGGAACATCTAGCATTACTAAAGCAGGAGGTGATGTCCCTCTTACAAAAAGAGGAGATAGAACACGTTCCTACCAACCAACGAAATCTGGGGGTTTACTCCCTATATTTTCTCATACCAAAAAGGGACGAGACTCTACGGCCCATCCTAGACCTCATGCCCCTAAACGCATACATACACTCAGACCATTTTCACATGGTGACACTTCAGCAGGTACTTCCCCTGCTCTCCCAAAACGACTTCCTGACCTCTTTAGACCTAAAAGACGCTTATTTCCACATTCCTGTGCACCACGCTCACAGGAAGTTCCTCAGATTTGCAGTGGACAACCAACACTACCAATTCAAGGTACTCCCATTCGGAGTCACAACCGCACCACGGGTATTCACCAAGTGCCTAGCAGTCGTGGCAGCACACCTCAGGAGACAACACATCCATGTCTTCCCATACCTAGACGACTGGCTAATAAAAGCCAGCTCATACAACCAGTGTGTACAACACACGCATGCCACTATGCAGCTACTTCACCAACTAGGCTTCATGGTAAACCACGCAAAGTCCCATCTGCAACTGTCCCACGTAAAACAATACCTCGGTGCCACCATAGACACCTCAAAAGCGCTAGCCTACCCCAGTCCGGCCAGGATCACAAGCATTCAGGCTCTACGTGCAAAATGTATAGCACAACACTCCCTTCCAGCTCGAGTGTTTATGCATCGAATCGGTATGATGGCCTCTTGCATATTCATAGTACCTCACGTAAGACTCCAGATGCGTCCTCTCCAAGAGTGCTTAGCGCACCAGTGGAACCAGGCCCAAGATCAATTAACAGATTTGGTGTTGGTAGACGGTCGTACCCATCGCTCTCTGCAGTGGTGGACCACCAAAAACCTTTCCAAAGGGTGACCGTTCCTGGACCCGGTTCCTCACATAACACGCACAACGGACGCATCTCTCTCCGGCTGGGGAGCTCACCTATTACATCACACCATGCAGGGCAGATGGAACCTCAACAAAAGTTACTCCACATCAACCATCTGGAGCTACTAGCTATATTCTTAGCCCTAAAATCTTTCAAAATGCAGATTTCAGGCAAGGCAGTCCTAGTCCGCACAGACAACATGACAGCCATGTACTACTTACAAAAACAAGGCGGCGCACACACTCCATAGCTCTCTCAGCTAGCACAGAGTATATGGAGATGGGTCATAAACCCCGGAAAATCTTTCTCCTGGCCCAACATGTCCCAGGAGTCAAACACTATGGACTCAGCAGACAGACACAACAGATCCACGAGTGGGAACTACATCCACAAGTTCTTCACCCGTACTTTCAACTGTGGGGGCATCCACAGATAGCCCTCTTCGCCACCCACGAAAACGCCAAATGCCCAAGCTTCATCGCCAGATATCCACACCCATTGTCCAAAGGCAATGCGATATGGATGAACTGGTCAGGCAAATTTGCGTACGCTTTTCCGCCTCTCCCACTCATTCCATTAGTGGTGCCCAAACTACAACAACACTCCCTCACTCTCATACTAGTAGCTCCAACTTGGGCCAGACAACCGTTTTACACCACACTGCTGGAACTATCTGTAGTACCGCACCAAACGTTACACCTCTCTCCACACCTCTTAACCCAGAACCATGGAGAGATCAGGCACCCGGACCCAGCTCAGCTGAACCTAGCAATCTGGCTCCTGAAATCCTAGAATTCGGTTACTTCAATCTTCCCCCTGACTGTATGAACGTCATCAAAGAAGCTAGGCGACCCACCACTAGAGCGTGCTACGCCGCCAAGTGGAAACGTTTTGTTGTCTACTGTCACATCAATACCATCAATACCCTAGATTTGTCCATTCTACACATCATAGGCTATTTATTTCACCTGCAAAGATGCAATCTAGCCTATACGTCTATTAGACTGCACCTCACAGCCATAGCAGCTTATCTGCAAAACATGCAACATCTATCAGTTTTTAGAGTACCTGCCATTAAAGCCTTAATGGAAGGCCTTAAAAGGATAATTCCACCCAGACTGCCACCCTCACCTGTGTGGAACCTAAACATCGTTCTCACCAGACTAATGGGGCCTCCCTTCGAACCTCTGCACAAATGTGAACTCCAATTCTTAACATGGAAAACCGCTTTTCTTGTAGCCATCACTTCCCTCAGAAGGGTCAGTGAGATACAAGCACTTGCCATTCAAGAACCTTTTCTGCAAATGCACCATAACAAGGTTGTTCTCCGTACCAACCCAAAATTCCTCATTTTTCCCTTTCACATAAACCAAGCGGTAGAACTACCGGTTTTCTTCTCGCAACCACAAACCGTTGCAGAAAGAGCTCTTCACACACTAGATGTCAAGAGCCTTACTCTGCTACATACAGATAGAACAACCTTTCCGCAAGACCATACAGCTGTTTGTCTCTTTCTCTCCACCACACCAGGGCAACCCCATCTCCAAGTCGGGAATAGCTAGGTGGATTGTCAAATGCATTCAGATTTGCTACCACAAAGCAAAACTAACGCTATCTGTTCCCCCTAAAGCCCACTCTACACGCAAAATAGGGGCTTCAATGGCATTTTTAGGGAACATCCCATTAGATGATATCTGCAGAACAGCTACATGGTCAACACCGCACACTTTCACTAAACACTATTGTGTAGATGTGCAAACTAAGCAACAAGCTAGTGTGGGCCAGGCTGTACTCAAAACATTATTTCAAACCACTGCCACAGATACGGGTGGTCGCCGCTAATTGTGGGTACTGCTATATAATCTATGCACAAGTGTGTAATCTGCAGCTCATATGCCTCAAACGGAATATGCTGCTTACCAGTATGCATCTGTTCTTGGCATGTAGAGCTGCAGATCTACACAAGCCCACCCGCCTCCCCGGCTACCTTTATCTGTTCCAGTTCATCTTATTTAGATACAACACACATGGGCATCTTTCCTGTTATTACTACGCTCCATCTTTCACTGTTGGCGAAAAACAATCTGAGGATGGAGCCGAAGCCCATGCGCAATACGAACCAAAGGAAGAGTCACCGACCTCGTGACTCCCAAAGACCTTCCAAGAGGAAAAACAACGCCAAACATCCGGGCCCAACACCAGATGGCGATCTATGCACAAGTGTGTAGATCTGCAGCTCTACATGCCAAGAACAGATGCATACTGGTAAGTAGCATATTCCTTACTTGACAATATTTCAATGTTTTGCATTACCAGTAATTCTACTGTTATCAAACCAAAGTGTATAAACAACTGCAATTCAAACTGTATTAGTGCAAAATATAAATAACTTACCTGTGCCAAGCTTGCTTGGTTCTAGGAAATAAAATAACTAGAATATTTTTGTACGAAACCAATTGGTCTGAAGTTCAGTCTTTGAGTGTGTGCAATCATTTGCTGATTGTGTGTAGAACAAATGCTCAATACTACCCGCTGATAAAGCCTTACTGCTCGCCCACACTACCACAAATCGAGAGTCAGGTGCTATCTACTTTTACCTCTGCCTACCTTTGTGGTTCCTCTGGACGCTGTTCACACTATACCTCACTTTGGTATGGTATATACAGATCCAGCTTGCACTTACCCAGCTTGCAGTTTCCCGCTGTGTCAGGTAACCAACAACACCATCACCTCGGCACGAAATTTGACGGGGTGTCAAGTCCTATGAGAGGAAATATGTGGATTATCAGTTGTAGGTGAATGGCAACTAGACCAATACAATGTAAACCGTTGACTCTAGAGGTTTTGCTGAGTGTAGTGCTTGTGATAAATCTACTTGATGTGAATAGTGGATAGCAACATGATCTATTGGCATGGTGCTGATGTAGTCTGTCACACCCTTTAGTAAGTTCTATCCTCTTCGTGGCTGTTTTTTCTTTTTTTTCCCTTAGTGAATTGCAATGTATAAGTGAGGTAACATGCCGTAATGTCTTACTACTTGTGCTCAAAATCACCTTGATGACATATTTTGAGGCGAAGTATGTATTGCTAGAAAACAATTATTTGGGCTAGGGAGCATGCACAGCAAAAGAGGGGTTCTGCCATCTTTAGATTGGGCAGACTAGAGACATCTGGGATGCCATACTTAACAATGAATTTTCATTAGGCGGGAATGAACCTGTAGCCCATTGGCTAGTGACTGCAAACTGCACAGAGCACTCTCTCAGCATGCTAAGGGCATCTCTGGCACCCAGATTTCCTTGGACTGGAGAAGAGGACCGAAGGACTGCCTTGCTGCACCAAGGGCCTAGGGAAAAGAGGCTGCAACAATGTGGACTGCACCTGCAGCATCTAGTGGCTAGCTAACAGAGGGACTGTGCCTGCTGTGTGCTGCTTCAGGAGAAGTTGACTGCTGAGCCCAGCTGAACCATGTGACTCCAGTGGTTAGTTGGCTGACCTGTTCACAGCCAAGACTTTACACTCAAAGTCTTCCCCAGAGTCTGCTAGACCCCTTGAGCTGCAGGTAATCATTAAGAAGGTAAGTTACCACCGAAAGAAGAAACGCTCAAACAGGTAGCTGTGAGAAAGTGCCCTCTTTCTTGCATGGTATGCCCCCACTTTTTGCTAAATTGCTGAATGTACTTTGACTGAGTGTACCCTGGGCTCCTGCCAATCAGGTGCCCAGGGCCTATGTTCCTTCCTTAAAACACACAAACTCCAAATTAGCAAACCCTGGCCACATGTCAGCCCCTGGTAAATGGTACCCTAGGTACCCAGGGCCTTGTGACCAGAGCAGACCCCTAAGGGCTGCAGCACTCATTGTGCCACCCTTAGGGGCCCTGTACCCACACACACACACACACACACACACACACACACCACACACACACCTCTCCCCCCCCCCCCCCCTTTTTTTTTGCAAGTTGAGTGTCTGGGTGCAGGACAAAATGAAGTCGACATGGCCCACATCTGTGTGCCATGCCCAACACCTACACTGCCAAGGCATATGTCAGTCACCCCTCTGGCTGGGTGCCTTATGCCCATGGTGTGGGCGCAGGAGCCCTGTGCCCCTACAGTACCCAGGTCCATTCCCGGGCACTGTAAGTGCAGTGCTGCCATTTAAGAGTACATGGTGCTGAGAGCTCGTCAAACACGAGCTCCACAGCACCATAATGGCAACACTAAAGACTGGGAAGTTTGGTATCAAACTTCTCAGCACATTAAACCCACACTGATGCCAGTGTGGGATTTAATGTACCAACCACCCCAGAGGGCATCTTAGAGATGCCCCCTTACAGCTAACCTACAATCCACGTCTGCTCTGAGGCTGCCCAGGCTGCCACACAGCAGACACGTTGCTGGACCCCTGGGTGGGAGAGCCCCTGCTCTCCTGGGCCTACAACAATGCACATCCTGGGTGAGGTGATAGATCTCCTCCCACAGGATGAGCAAAGGGAAGCTTCAAAGGCCTGCCGCCTCTAGGAGTTTTCCCAGGCCATTGCAACCCCCCACTCTGGCGGGAAGCTTGGCCGGAAACCCCATACAAGGACAGGGGATGTGCCAGCCTGCCCACCTCACCCCTCAGGTCGGGGTGGCGAGGTGAAGCGCATCTCCGGGCTCTCGCCATCTTGAAGATGGGGGGCCCTACCCTATCAGGATTAGGCTACTGCCCCCCTCCCACAGGAGAGAGGCAAAATAGGGGGTGTACCCACCCCAGGACAAGGACCCATTGGTCCCTGGCCTTCACCTACCTGTAACGCCCCTAAATCTAGTATTTAGGGGCACCCTGAACCTTCCTTCCCCAGATTCCGAAACTACAAGAAGAGCGAGAAGAAAAGAAGACCTGCCCTGCAGCTGCGAAGGAGAGGGAGACACCAACTGCTTTGGCCCCAGCCCTACCGGACTGTCGACCTCGGACTTGCTCCTGCCCCAAACCCGGCATCTCTTGTGGCCAGCAACCTCAGAAACCCCGGAGGACCAGGCTACCTTTGAAGTCTGATCCCCTGGGACTCCCATGAGTAGAGGCTCTACTCAGAACCTACCTTTCACCCCTGGCAGCAGCCCGGAACCGCGATCCCAGCCCACTCTGCACCCGCCAAGCCTGGCCGGTGCCGGAGTGAACTAAACCCATGAAGACGACCCCACGGCGACTGTGACCCAGAGTCCGGCACCCAAGGACCCCCCTCGGCTATCCTGAAGAAGCCTGCAGCCTCAGAACAGAGTGCCACCCCAACCGCGATCAACAGAGGGTAAGATTTCCGACGTCAAAAGGCACCCCTGCACCCGGCGCCCCACGGCCCTCTGTGTCCAATCCCGGGGTACCTACCTATCCTCCAACTACCCAACTTACCCCTCGAAGTGGTGGTGGCACCAGAAGAGTCCTCGTCCCCGAGCCTGCAGTCTTTTTCCAAACCCGAGATTTCCCATTGAAATCCATTGAGCGCCCGAAGGCTCAAAAGCACCCTGCACCCAGCCGCCCGAGTGGCCCTGGCAGTGAAAACTCTATTCTAACCTACTTCCCCACTTGCCCTGAGTAAGTGACCAGGAGCCCAGCTCCCACAGCCGCGTGGCTTGCCCGACAGCAGCCACCAACCCAGGCCCCCCTATCCCTCATAGGATAACATTGGGCCTAACTCTCTCTGCACCCGGCCGCCCTAGAGCCGCTGAGGGTGAAACAACTATACCTACCTGACCCTGGGAGACCCCTGAGTCTGTGCCCAGAACCTCAACATCGCCAGTCGAGTACTTACCCTTAAACCGCAAACTCTATTTTCCTCATAGGGTAACATTGGCTGGATTTTTCCTGAAATTTCTTCTAAGTGTGGACTTTTCAAATCTTCAAATAATCACCAAAAATCAGCCGAGTGACAAAAACTAATTTACTCACCTGCTCTTAGGTGCCCAGCACTGACTCTGAAAAGTACCCACAACTATGCTTACCTTTAATTCATTTTTCTTCCATAGGAAACCATTGACTGTTTTCCTGTGAAATTTCTTCAAAGTGTTGATTTCTGCAATTTCTAAATATTTGTCAAAAATCGTATAACATCTGAAAACGTAATTACTTACCTGTTTTGGATAAAGGTCCCAGTACTGAGTCTAGGCACCCAGTACTGGATTACAAAAGTAACGATAACCTACTGTACCTGTAACATACATTTTCTTCCATAGGGAATCATTGAGTGTTTGCTCTGAAATATTTTCAAAGTGCTAACTCTTGAAATAGCTAAATATTAGTTAAAAATCATTACACTTCCAAAGTCGACTTTCAACAGCTGATTCTGATAACTGACCCAGGACTGGATCTAGGATCCAGGCCTGGAATTACAAAAGTAATCTAAAAAGTAATCTGTTGCATATAATCTGAATTTAGCATTGAGCTCAATGTATTGTGTTTAGAAATAGAGTTGCCTACTGCAACTATTTGTAACCGTTTACTAAAAAGTCAATTGCATATACAAAAGTATTTTTATGAAACCTCTCCTGTCGAGAGTATATTTTAATTCCAAGTGTTGGTTCTAAAATAAAACAAGCATATATTTTTTATATACAAACCATTGGCCTAGAGTTCAGTTATTGAGTGTGTGCAACTATTTGCTGACTGAGTGTGTACAACAAATGCTTTACACTGTCCTCTGAAACTGCCTTACTGCTCGACCAGGCTACCACTTTGTAGAGTAAGGTTATATCTAACTTTAACGTCTGTTAAACCCTTGGGGTCTGTGGACTCTGTACACCCTGTACCTATTAAGGAACAGTATGTTCGAGGCATGTGGGCTGCTGAATTCATATCTGTGCATAGATCACCGCCTAGTGTTGGGTCCGGATGATTGCACATTGTTGTCCTGGAAGAGTCTTCGAAGTATCACGAGATAGGTGGCTCCTCCCCTGGACTACAGTGCGCATGGGCATCCTCTCCATCCTCAGATTGTTTTTTTTTCCGCCATTGGGTTCGGATGTGCTTATCTTAGCTCAAGTTAGGAAAAGTTTATTTAAGGCTAAAAGCCTTTAGATATCGTCGGTATCGTTTGCGTTCGGTATCGATAGATTGTTATACTTGTTCTCGAACTTCGTCACCTTTATCGGATCGAGTTTTGGTCCGAACATCGATCGACGTTCGAAGATGGAATCGAGGACTCCCTTCAAACGATGCCCTCTATGTCACGCAAAATATCCACACGTCGATGTCCATCCGGTGTGTAACAAATGTTTATCACCGGATCATGATGAGACCAAATGTATGGCCTGCGCCCGGTTCCGGTCGAAGAAGACCCTTCGGAATCGCTTGACCACGCCCCCTCCCTCGAGCCTCGAGGTCCGTGGTTGCTCCTGTGCCCTGCTGTCTTCAGTCTACCCTAATTAGTTCTGTATGCTTTATTCTGTGTGATTTTTTCATTTTTCCCTTTATTGCCAGCATTGTCGTCTTCTGTCCCTCTGTTCCCTCCCCGCTCCCCGCTTCCCGCCACCGCCGCTAAGCCCCGCCCCTTTTGCCTTCTGTATCCCTCCCCGCTCCCGCCTCCCAGCTGCCCCGCGCACTTCGCCATATATGGCGACCGTGCGAACGCGCAGCGGTCACGCGCAGCGGTCACGCCGATTGTGTGCCGAAGGCGCACCAAAGGTAAGCCCGTCTGCGCCCGTCCGCGCCTGGACCGCGCCCAGTGCCAGGACCCCTGGCCCTCGAGGACCCCGACCGACCCGCCTGACGTACAACGCCGCCACCCTCATCGCACTCAACACCGGCGGAACCCAGGGATGCTACCGAGCTACTCCGAAGCACACCCACGGACCCTTCAGCTGCCACGCCTGCAAGTTCACCTGCATCCGGACCTGCCCGACACCAGCACCTGCCATGCCGAACACCAGCAGCAACCATCTCAAGTGCATCCTGCTCAACACCCGCTCCGTCCACAGACACGCCATCGAACTCTGGAACCTCATCGACACCACAGCCCCCGACGTCGCCTTCATCACGGAGACCTGGATGAACGCCTCCTCAGCGCCCGACATCGCCATCGCCATCCCAGAAGGATACAAGATCACCCGGAAGGATCGCAACGCCAACCAGGTGGGAGGAGGCATCGCCATCATCCACAAGAACACCATCCGCATCACGACCAGCACCGACAACTCCCCACCTGCACTTCCAGATCCACACCGACCCGAAGACCACCCTCAGAGGCACCCTGATCTACCGACCTCCGGGACCACGCACTCAATTCAGCGAGGACATCGCCGACTTCGTCAGCCCGCACGCCCTCCCCTCCGCCGACTACATCCTCCTGGGGGACTTCAACTTCCACCTGGAGAACAACAACGACTGCAACACCAGCACCCTGCTCGACAACCTCACCAACCTTTGACTCAAGCAGCTGGTGTCCACCCCCACCCACCTCGCCGGACACACACTCGACGCCATCTTCTCATCCAGCAAATACATCGCCTTCAGCCACGCCACAGAACTCCACTGAACGGATCACAGATGCATCCACTTCACCTTCAGAAGAACGACGATCCACCACCACCAGCAACAGGCTGCCCGAAGAAGCTGGAACAAGATCACAGCCGACCAGCTCGCCGCCTCCCTGAGCCGGCACCCTCCGGCCAGCTCAGCGAACCCCAGCCAGGCCGCCGACAACCTCACGAAGTGGATCAGCGACTGCGCGGACGAACTCGCCCCACTGAGGACCCCGCCCAGCAGACCCGGCAGCAAGAGAGCCCCTTGGTTCACCGACGAACTCGAGAGCTCCAAGAAGAACTGCCGCGCCCTCGAGAAAGCCTGGAGAAGGGAACCCACGCCGGACAACAGGACCACCCTCAAGCTTGCCACCCGGAAACACCACCAACTGATCCGCATCGCCAAGAAGACGGCTTTCAAGAACCGACTGGACAACAACGCACACAACTGCAAGGAACTCTTCAACATCGTGAAAGAGCCCTCCAACCCCAACGCCGGAAGCAACGACATCACCCCTTCGCAAGACCTCTGACACTCCCTCGCCTCCTACTTCCACAACAAGATCGCGGACATACACAACAGCTTCAGCACCCATCCGACCCACGCCACGACCGCAGCAACGCCACCCACCACCACCCTCCGCGCCTGGACCCCGGTCAACACCGAAGACACCGTCCACACGATGAACTCCGTCCACTCCGGATCTCCGACCGACCCCTGCCCTCACCACGTCTTCAACAAAGCCGACGCTGTCATCGCACCCCACCTGCGGGACATCATCAACACCTCATTCGACACCGCCACCTTCCCCGAGAGCTGGAAGCACGCCGAACTCAGCGCTCTACTCAAGAAACCTACTGCAGACCCCACCGAACTCAAGAATTACCGCCCCATCTCTCTACTCCCGTTTCCAGCCAAAGTCATCGAGAAAACCGTCAACAAACAGCTGGCCGCCTTCCTCGAGACGAATGGATCCCTCGACCCATCGCAGTCCGGATTCCGTGCCAACTACAGCACCGAAACCGCCCTCATCGCCGCCACTGACGACATCCGAGCCCTGATGGACAACGGGGAAACAGCGGCCCTCATCCTCCTAGACCTCTCCGCGGCTTTCGACACGGTCTGCCACCGCACCCTAGTACAGCGCCTCAGCAACGTCTGAATCCAGGAGAAGGCGCTGGAATGGATCGTCTCCTTTCTCGACGGAAGAACACAGAGTCCGCCTACCACCGTACAAGTCAGAGGCCACCGAAGTCATCTGCGGCGTCCCTCAGGGATCCTCACTGAGCCCGACTCTCTTCAACGTCTACATGAGCCCTCTCGTGGCCATCGCACGCCAACACAACCTCAACATAATCTCCTACGCCGACGACACCCAGCTGATCCTCTCCCTGACCAACGACGACCCCGCCGCCGCCAGAGCCAACCTGCACGAAGGGATGAGAGAGGTAGCCGAGTGGATGACGACGAGCCGCCTGAAGCTGAACTCAGATAAGACGGAGGTCCTCATCCTGGGCTCCTCGCCCTCCGCCTGGGACGACTCCTGGTGGCCCCCCGCCCTGGGCACCGCACCCAAACCGACAGACCACGCACGCAACCTGGGCTTCATCCTGGACTCCTCCCTCTCCATGACCAGGCAAGTCAACGCCGTCTCCTCATCGTGCTTCAACATCCTGCGCATGCTTCGGAAGATTTTCTGGTGGATCCCCACGGAGACCAGGAAGACCGTCACCCAGGCCCTCGTCACCAGCCGACTGGACTACGGCAACGCACTCTACGCCGGAACCACCGCCAAGATCCAGAAGAGACTCCAGCGCATCCAGAACGCCTCAGCCAGACTCATCCTCGACATCCCACGTCACAGCCACATCTCCGGACACCTAAGAGACCTGCACTGGCTCCCGGTCAACAAGAGAATCACCTTCCGCCTCCTTACCCACGCACACAAAGCTCTCCACGACCAAGGCCCGAGCTACCTCAACAACCGAATCAACTTCTACGCTCCCAAACGCCACCTCCGATCCGCCAGCCACGCCCTCGCCACCGTCCCACGCATCCGCAGAACCACTGCTGGAGGAAGGTCCTTCTCCTACCTGGCCGCCAAGACCTGGAACTCCCTCCCGGCCGACCTGCGCCTGACCCAAGACCACCTCTCCTTCAGGAAGAAGCTCAAGACCTGGCTGTTCGAGCAGTAGCGGCACCCCCCCCCCCCCCCCCCCCCCCCCTAGCGCCTCGAGACCCTACGGGTAGTTAGTGCGCTCTATAAATTTCTTTGATTGATTGATATGACAACGAAGATGAGGAGATCTTCCGGGAAGAAGACGACGTCGTCGACGAGGTAGGAGACGACGAGGAGGCCCTTGGGGCCGAGGAAGATAGCTCAGGCGAGGAGCTAGGCCAATCCGTCGATGCGGAGGCCGAGGGAGATAGTCTTGATAAGGCTCCGGTCAAGGGATCGCCTGCGGGCCTTACCCAAGATCGGTCGGATCGTTATACAGCCCCGCATAAAGGCCTGGCTTCGAACATTTCAAAAGAGCCAGAAATATCAAAAAGGACTGGAGTCGATTCCGTGAAATCGAAACCAAAACCTGAACCGGTAAAATCGAAACCGAAAGTGCAACTGGTTCAGGTCGGATCGAAGGCATCGAACCCTTCCAATCCGTCGACACACAAGGACATCGGAGCCGACAAAAGAAGTCCCGAGAAGCCGCAGACGCCTATGGCACCGAAGGTTGGGGCACCGAAAACCAAGGTCAAGGTGGTCGATCCGACTACATCAACACCAAGGAGTGCTGTGCAGATCGAAGCCCTGAAGACAGGAAAGAAACCGGAGACTGCGTCGAGGCCTGTCTCCAAAGAGCCTGTCGGATCGAAAGCACCGTCGACATTCACGTTGCAAATGGTATCGGAGTCCCTAAAGCGCATCAGGGAACGGGATACTCTCGAACCGAAAACGGGTCCCGAACCGAAGAAGGTCGCCAAGGCTCACTCGGTGCCCGCACCGATCAAGTTTGGATTGCCACCACCGGGGACACCGAAGATGTTCGAACTTAGGAGGAGTATCGAACACCCACAAACGGTGTCGACAGGAAGGACAGATGTCGAAGACTCTCAGGACCAGTTTATCAACGCAGACACTGGTAGACTGTTGTTCCGCAAGCGGAAAATTGTCCCAGAAAAGACTTTGAAATCATACAAAATTCCACTGAAAAATAAAATAGCGTCAGGTTCGACACCAGTGCTTGTGGAACCTTACCAAACATATCAGGAACCACAATCCTTTTCTCCCGCACACTCTGAGGCCGATGCAGGAGAGGGCTATAACGAGGATACCACTTATCCTGAGGATACCACTTATCCTGAGGATATTGACCCTGATGAACAGCAAGACCAGGATCAAGCATGGGGAGACCCTAATGACCCAGGAGACCCACAAAATGCTCCTGACACTCATATTTATAATTTAAAAACATCTCCCACTGAAGATACTGCTGCTTTAAACGCCCTCATTGAAAGAGCGCCGGCCAATCACGGAGTGGAACTTCATTCATACTCGGTGGAAGAGGATTTCTTGATGGACACGTTCTCACCATCAGAAACCAACAGTCAAGACTCTACCAATGCTAAAAGGGGTTATTAAACATGCTAAGGACATCTTTAAGGAGACAACCAGAGCACGGGTATTAAACCCAAGAATAGAAAAAAAATATAAACCAGCCCCAGGGGACCCAATGTACATTAAGGGTCAATTGCCGTTGGACTCGATAGTAGTTTCTAATGCTCGCAAAAGAGCTAACTCGCAAACTACCGGTGATGCTCCTCCTCCAGACAAGGAGTCCAAAGTGCTAGAAACATCAGGAAAAAGGATAGCAGCACAAGCAGCAAACATCTGGCACATTGCCAACACTCAGGCACTCCTGGCCAGATACGACAGGTCACACTACGATTCCCTAGAAACACTAATAGAACACCTACCAGATGACTACAAAGATGGAGCGGAGCTCCTCATCGGAGAGGGAAAACTCATTACAAATGCGTCCATCAAATGCGCACTAGATGCAGCTGACACTGCAGCTAGGGCAATCAACACTAGTGTGATGTTAAGGAGGCACGTATGGTTGAGAATATCTGAAAGAAACACGTTAGTTGGATTCCTCACCTTAGAATATCCCCAGGCGTCAGACTGGATCCGGAAGATTTTTAGTCCGCAATACCCCTTGCGCGTCGCTAGGCGTCGTCTGCGGCTCCGCGTCCGTCGTCGGCGTCGTGCGCCGGAATGACGTCAGAGTACTTAGACGCCGCCCTCGCGCGCTGACGTCAGTTCTTCTTTTTTCCTCGCCAGTAAGCGCAGATCCGGGAGAGCTACCCCTTTAGTCAATTTTTGACTAACTTTTTTGATCCATTTTGATCTTGTCTCTGCAAGGCCCTGACCTCGAAGGCTAGACGGGAGCGGTCCCGTAAGCTTCTCGAGATTCGCCACTCGGCTCAGCGCGCCTCTCGATCCCGGTCCAGGAGGAGGTCCAAGGATCGGTCGCGGAGCCGCAGCCGACGTCACCATCGGTCGTCGGGATCCAAGTCTTCGGGTAAGTCGAAGCATTCCAAGAAGTCCAAGAGGCGACACCGCTCTTCGGACTCCCCTCGCCGGTCGCGCGACTCGGCCGAGGGTCAGGGTGGTTCCACCCCCGCGGCTCCCGCGGAGCCGCAGGCGCCGCGCAAGTCCCCATACCCGCCGGTCCCTGGGACTGACGCGGGGAAGTCAGTGCCTTCCTCTCGGCCATGAGGAGCCTGGCTCCGCCGTCGACGCCCGCTGGCGCGCCTTCGGGCCCCGCGGACCCGACTGGGCTGCCTTGCCTGCCGGTGGCTCCGGCCCCAGCGCCGTTGACGGCTCCGGCCTCGACGCCGCAAGCGCCCGAGGGACCCGTTCCCGAGTCCCCGCCGACGCCGGTCGACCTCGTAACGCCTCCTCTGCCGGCGTCGACACCGGTACCACCGCCGACGTCGACTCCGCTCGACGTCGAGCCCCAGTTCAGCCCCACTCCGGGCCCGGCGTCGATGGACGCCGCGTTCGGCGCCGCTGGAGACACATCATGTCTATCGCCCGGCTCCGTTCCTTCCTCCTGTATACCAGGAATCGGATGATGGGGACAACTGGGAGGGATCCGAGGATCCTATGGCCCTTCAGGCTCAAATGTCACAGGACTGGGCAGATGAACTGGGGGAGGCCAGTGGCCTGGATACCTCTCCGGACACTGGATTCGTCTCTCCTCCGACTGTGGCTTTTGAGGAGGGTGCTGCTTTCTCTGTGGTGCTGCGCAAGGCGGCCACAGCCCTTGGGCTCGAGCTGCCTGCCGTGGCTGTGAGGACTAACGTCCTTACTGAGGTGCTTCAGTCTGCGGCAAGCTCCACTGAGCCTCTGCTGCAATTCAATGAGGCTCTCATTGACGTTCTGCAGGGCACCTGGTCCAAGCCCTCCACAGTTCCTCCTGTGGACAGGAACGTCGCCAGGCGCCACCGTCCTGCTCCGGGCGACCCCAGTTTTCTGTCCCAACACCCTACCCCTGAGAGCCTGGTTATCCAGGCCTCTACCTCCCAATCCTCCTTCCCGACCGCCCCGCCGGACCGGGATTCCAAGAGACTGGAACAGTTTGGCAAGAAGCTGTTCTCTTCCCTTAGTTTGGGCCTGCGGTCTTTGAACACCGCCTGTCTCTTGGACCGTTATTCCCACTCTCTTGAGGGATGCGGTGGAGGACGTGCTGCCCCTGTGTCCGGAGGAGGTCCGGACACGACTGACCCAGGCTCTGGCCGATGGGAGGGATGCAGCGCGACATGCTATCCGATGTGGGCTTGACACTACGGACTCGCTGGGTAGGGCCATTTCTACCACAGTGGCGCTTCGACGTCACGCCTGGCTGCGGTCCACGTCATTTTCGGGCGATGTCCAGAGCACTCTCATGGACATGCCCTTTGATGGCACTCGCCTTTTTGGCGAGAAAGCGGACAGTGCGCTGAATCGCTTTAAGGACTCCCGGGCTATGGCCAAGTCCTTGGGCCTCTCGGCCCCGCGGTCGCAAACTTCCGCCTTTCGCCCCTTTCGTGGCCAAGGAAGGGGTGCCCCACGTGCGCCTAGCCACCAGCCGCAGAACCAACTGCGCGCGGTCGCGGACGTGGTTTCCGCCGAGGCGGTTCTGGAGGACGACTAGGTCAGCCCACATCCACCCCGGCAGCATCCGCCTCAAAGCCTTCCTAGTCCGAGCTTTCAGGCCAATTCCACGCCAGTGGGCGGCAGAGTTCGCCATCACCTGCTCCACTGGTGGTCCATCACATCGGACAGGTGGGTGCTGCAAATCGTCTGAAGGGGCTACTCCCTCCCCTTCGAGACGACCCCTCCAGCCATGCCACCGCAGCACCACCGTATCTCGGGGGATCATTTGAATCTTCTCCACGAGGAAGTTTCGGCCCTCTTGGCCAAGGGGGCCGTCGAGCGCGTTCCGAGCCCAGAAGTAGGTCGTGGTTGTTATTCCCACTACTTTCTGGTTCCCAAGAAGGGCAAAGGGGGCCTACACCCTATCTTGGACCTCGAACGTCAATGCCTTCCTCCGGAAGGAAAGGTTCAAGATGTTGACTTTGGCTCAGGTTCTGGCTGCCCTAGACCCCGGAGACTGGATGGTAGCGTTGGACTTGCAGGACGCATATTTCCACATCCCCGTCCTGCCGGCCCACCGGCGTTACCTTCGGTTCACGGTGGGCCAAGAGCACTTTCAGTTTACCGTGCTCCCCTTCGGCCTCACCAGTGCCCCTCGGGTGTTCACGAAAGTGATGGCGGTGGTCGCAGCTCATCTGCGCAGATCAGGGGTTCCAGTCTTCCCCTATCTCGACGACTGGTTGTTGAAGGCGGGCTCGCCCCAGACAGTCGTCTCCCACCTCCAGACTACGGCGGATCTCCTGCATTTGCTGGGATTTTCCATCAACGTGCCGAAGTCACACCTGAGTCCCTCTCAGAAGCTCCTCTTCATCGGAGCGGTTCTCGATTCGGCGCAGTTCCGGGTCCATCCACCGGAACAGCGGGTCCGGGATATACAGGCCCTGATTCCCATCTTTCGGCCTCTATCCTGGGTTTCGGTCAGGCTAGTGTTGCGGCTTCTGGGGCTGATGGCCTCCTGCATCCTACTAGTGCATCACGCCAGGCGGCGCATGCGGGCGCTGTAGTGGGACCTGAAGTTTCAGTGGGCCCAGCATCATGGCAACCTGTCCGACCATGTCTTGATCTCGGAGGGCACTGCACAGCAGTTGCAGTGGTGGCTCACGGACCGCGATTGGGTCAAGGGCAAGAGCCTCTCCCTTCCCCAACCGGAGCATGTCGTAGTGACGGATGCGTCCCTCCTGGGATGGGGTGGCCATATGGGAGAGGCGGAGATCAGAGGCCTCTGGTCTCCGGCGGAGTCTCGTCTCCACATCAACCTGTTGGAGTTGAGAGCGATCCGACTTGCACTGAAAGCCTTCCTTCCCTCTGTCCGGGAAAGTGTCGTGCAGGTGTTCACGGACAACACCACCGCCATGTGGTATTGCAACAAACAGGGCGTGGTGGGGTCGTGGACCCTTTGTCAGGAGGCTCTGCGCCTCTGGACATGGCTGGAACACCAGGGCGTCACCCTAGTGGTTCAACATCTGGCGGGCTCTCTGAACGCCAGAGCAGACGAACTCAGCCGCTGGTGCATGATGGATCACGAATGCCGTCTGAACTCCGAAGTGGCGCAAGGTCTCTTTCAGCAGTGGGGAGAGCCTTGGTTAGATCTATTCGCCACCGAAGAGAACGCGCAATGTCAGCAGTTCTGCGCGTTGGAATTTCCAAGGCGGCACTCGCTCGGCGACGCTTTTCGTCACGAGTGGAGTTGCGGTCTGTTGTACGCCTTTCCGCCTATACCACTTCTGCCCAGAGTGCTGAAGAAGATCAGGCACGACCGGGCCCAAGTCATCTTGGTGGCTCCGGATTGGCCACGAAGGTACTGGTATCCCGAGCTACTCAGTATGTTGAACGATCCTCCGATATGTCTGCCCCTTCGGGAGGATCTTCTGTCGCAGCAGCAGGGGACGGTCCTCCACCCGAACCTGTCCAGCCTCCACCTCCATGCGTGGAGATTGAGCGGCGGCAGTTGATGCCATTTGACTTGCCTCCTGAAGTCTGTGATATCATTCTGGCAGCCAGGCGTCCCTCCACATAGACGGTATACGCCTGCCGGTGGAACAAATTTGTGGCATGGTGCACAGCAAAGGCTGTGGATCCCCTTTCCGCCCTCTTTCTGAGGTTCTCCTCTTTCTTCTTTCTTTGGGCCGGCAGGGCTCTGCCCTGGGCACCCTGAAAGGTTATCTTGCTGCCATCTCTGCCTTCTTGCGGCTTCCTGATCAGCCTTCTCTTTTCAAGTCCCCTGTTACACGCTTTCTAAAAGGCATTACTCACACGTTCCCTCCTGTCCCTTTTGTAATGCCTCAGTGGGACTTGAATCTTGTTCTCACATTTCTAATGTGTGCTCCCTTTGAGCCTCTTCATAATTGTCCTCTTCGTCTGCTGACGCTTAAGACTGCTTTTCTGGTAGCCATCACCTCGGCTAGACGGGTGAGTGAGCTCCAGGCTTTATCTTCAAAGCCTCCCTTTCTCTCTGTTCATCCAGACAAGGTTGTCCTTCGGCCTCGTCCCTCCTTTCTTCCGAAAGTGGTGACTCCATTTCATCTTGGGCAGTCTGTCACCTTGCCCACCTTCTTTCCGCCTCCGCATCCTTCCAAAGAGGAAGAGAGGCTCCACCGTCTGGACCCAAAACGTGCGCTCTCCTTTTATTTGGACCGCACAAAGCAGTTCCGGGTGGACGACCAACTTTTCGTTAGATACGTGGGTTCTAAGAAGGGGAAAGCTGTGCACAAACGGACCATCTCTCGGTGGGTCGTTTTGTGCATCAAAATTTGTTACTCCTTGGCAAAAAAGGACCCTCCTGTTGGGCTGCGCGCCCATTCTACTCGGGCCACAGCGGCTACTACTGCTTTGGGACGGGGTGTCCCTTTGCAGGACATCTGTCAGGCGGCGACGTGGGCTTCGCTACACACGTTTGCCAGGCATTATTGCCTTGACAGCCAAGTCCGGAGGGATGGCTTCTTTGGCCGTTCTGTCCTCCAGGACTTTCTGGTGTGATCTTGGTTCGCAGACCCACCACCGGGGATGGTATTGCTTGGGTATCTATTCTAAGGTGAGGAATCTAACTAACGTGTTTCTTCAGATGAACAAGTTACTTTCCTTCGGTAACGATGTATCTGTAAGAAACATTAGTTAGATTACTCACCGACCCACCCATCCTCCCCCTTCTGCGAACTGACATCTAGGGTTAAGGTTGTCCTTTTCAGGCCCCTAGATTTTATTTTTGGCACCAGTGTCTGTCTTTGCATGGCTCTGCGTTCCTGGCGCGGAAAGCTATGTACAAGAACTGACGTCCGCGCGCGAGGGCATCGTCTAAGTACTCCAACGTCATTCCGGCGCACGACGCCAACGACGGACGCGGAGCTTCAGACGACGCCTAGCGACGCGCAAGGGGTATTGCTGACGAAAAATCTTCCGGATCCAGTCTGACGCCTGGGGATATTCTAAGGTGAGGAATCTAACTAACTAATGTTTCTTACAGATACATCGTTACCGAAGGTAAGTGACTTGTTCATCAGGCTTCAAACCTGAGATTCAAACTAATATCCTGAATCAACCAGTCAACCCAGACTTTTTATTTGGCCCCGAGATTGATACTACACTAGAAAAGATTAAAAAGGACACAAACTGCAAAATCTATGGGGGCTCTACAGTCGCAGCAGTTTCGGAGTGGCTCCTTTCGTCGCCCCGGGAATAGAGGAGCAGCTAGAGGTCAGGGGTCCCAGCAGCAGTACAATAAAGGAGGTACCCAGAGTGCCTATAATAAGACCAATAGGGGTGGATATCGTGGATCCAGCACCAAAGGCAGAGGACGAGGAAACAACAACACCAGGTCCTCCGCCACTAACAAACAGTGACTTCTTGTCACTGCCCCCCAACCACATAACACCAGTCGGGGGGAGACTCCAACAGTTCCTGCCGGTCTATAGAACCATCACCACAGACAGGTGGGTCAGAAAAATTGTCCAGTACAGTTATTGTCTGGAATTAACATCCAATCCACCCAACATACCACCAAGACACCGTCCTATGTCCGCAGAGCACTTGACATTATTGCAGCAGGAAGTACTAAGTATGCTGCAGAAAGGAGCCATAGAGCTCGTGCCTGTAGCACAACGTGGGTCAGGGGTGTACTCTCTGTACTTCTTAATCCCAAAAAAGGACGGGTCTTTGAGACCTATACTGGACCTAAGACCTCTCAACCAATACATTCTGTCGGAGCATTTGCATATGCTCACCCTCCAACAAGTTCTGCTGTTACTCAGTCAGGGAGACTTCCTAGCAACACTAGATTTGAAAGATGCGTATTTCCACATACCCATGCACCCATCACACAGAAAATATCTCAGGTTCACTACTCAGGATCAACATTATCCGTTCAAAGTCCTCCCTTTCGGAGTAACAGCGCCCAGGGTCTTTACCAAGTGCCTAGCGACAGTGGCTGCACACTTACGGAGACAGCACATTCACGTCTTCCCTTACCTGGACGACTGGCTTCTTCAGGCAAAGTCAGCCCAGCAGTGTGCCAGCCACATATCCCACACCATTCACCTTCTTCACAGTCTGGGATTCTCACTGAATTATCCAAAATCACATCTTCAACCCGCCCACGTACGGCAGTACCTGGGCGCCACCATAGACACTCTGGCAGCCACTGCTCAGCCAAATTTAGTGAGGATCAACAGCATGCAACTGCTGATAAAAAAAAAGTTCAGACCTCAACACTCCCTTCCAGCGCGAGTGTTCATGCAGTTGATAGGCATGACGGCCTCCTGCATCTTCATAGTCCCGCACGCGAGACTACATATGCGCCCGCTTCAGGAGTGCTTGGCACGTCAATGGAATCAGACTCAAGGACAGTTGAAAGACCTAGTGTTGGTGAGCGGTCGGGCATACAACTCTCTGCATTGGTGGAATCCACAAAACCTTTGCAAGAGCCGACCGTTCCAAGAGCCTGTTCCACAAATAATACTGACAGCGGACGCGTCTCTCCAGGGATGGGGAGCTCATGTACTCAATTACACAGTGCAGGGACTATGGACAACACAGCAAAAGAAGATGCACATCAACCTTCTGGAACTGATAGCAATCTTCCTGGCAATGAAGGCATTCAAAGTACACTTGTGGAACAAAGTCGTGTTGATCCGGACGGACAACATGACTGCCATGTACTACATACAGAAGCAGGGAGGAACACACTCTCCACAGTTGTCTCATCTGGCTCAGAGCATGTGGAAGTGGGCCATTCAGAGGAACATGTTCCTCATGGCGGAACACCTCCCGGGCAAGGACAACCAGATGGCGGATCCGCTCAGCAGACAAAGCCACCAAATGCACGAGTGGGAGCTACATCCGTCAGTACTCCAACCGTACTTCCAGCAGTGGGTTCATCCAGAGATAGACCTATTCGCCACAAGGGAGAACGCAAAATGCCAAAGTTTTGCCGCCAGGTTCCCCCATCCACAGTCGCAGGGCAATGCGATATGGATGAACTGGTCAGGCAGATTTGGGTACGCTTTTCCCCCAGCGCCATTAATACCGCTAGTGGCACGCAAACTAAGGCAACACTCGATTACACTCATCCTGGTTGCTCCAACGTGGGCACGCCAGCCATGGTACACCACGTTTCTAGAACTTTCCGTGGTACCGCATCAAAGACTGCGGCTAACACTCAAACTTTTAATGCAGAACCATGGCGAAATTCAGCACCCAGATCCACATCAGCTAAACCTGGCGATCTGGCTCCTGAAGTCTTAGAGTTTGGCTACCTGAACCTGCCTCCAGAATGTATGAATATCATCAAGGAGGCCAGGAAACCCACGACCAGAGCTTGCTATGCGGCTAAATGGAAAAGATTTGTCATTAACTGTAAAAACAATGACATTATTCCGCTGGATGCATCCATTCAGAACATCATCTGTTACCTGTTACACTTATACCGGTGCAATCTGGCATACAGCTCCATACGTATACATCTAACCGCAATAGCAGCCTATCTTCAGAACAGGCAGCACCTCTTTATTCAGAGGGCCTGCCATCAAAGCCTTCTTAGAGGGACTCAAAAGAGTGATTACTCCAAGACACCCACCGGCACCAGTGTGGAACCTAAATGTGGTCCTCACCAGATTGATGGGTCCACCTTTTGAACCTCTACATTCATGTGAGATTCAATTCCTCACCTGGAAAGTAGCTTTCTTAGTGGCAATCACTTCGTTGAGAAGAGTTAGTGAACTCCAGGCACTAACCATTCAAGAGCCATTCATACAGGTTCACGCAAACAGGGTCGTACTACGTACCAACCCCACATTCATGCCTAAAGTGATATCGAGTTCCACATGAATCAGACTATTGAACTGTCTGTTTTCTTTCCAAATCCAGAAAATGTCGCAGAGCGAATGCTCCATACACTAGATGTAAAGAGAGCCCTCATGTACTATATAGACAGAACAAAGTATTTTAGGAAAACAAAACAATTGTTCGTTGCCTTTTCTCCACAACACAAGGGAAACGCCATTTCCAAAGCAGGGATAGCCAGATGGATCGTTACATATATTCCAATTTTCTATAAAAAAGCTAAACGCACATTAACGATTCCTCCACGAGCCCACTCAACACGAAAGTTAGGGGCGTCCATGGCTTTCCTAGGGAACATTCCTTTAGAGGAAATATGTAGAGCAGCCACATGGTCCACTATACATACATTTACCAAACACTACTGTGTAGATGTACATTCAAAACAGCAGGCAGCTGTAGGACAGGCTGTTCTCAAGACCCTTTTTCAGACTGCTGCAGCTGGCACAGGTAGCCGCCGCTAATGGATGGACTGCTATGTAATCTATGCACAGATATGAATTCAGCAGCCCACATGCCTCGAACCGAATATGCTACTTACCAGTATGCATCTGTTCTTGGCATGTAGGGCTGCTGACATTCATATCGCCCACCCTCCTCCCCGGCGCCTGCAGCACTCAGACTTACTGTATAGCAGGGTCATCACTTACTGTATCTACTCCATCACTGCCACAATGGCGAAAAACAATCTGAGGATGGAGAGGATACCCGTGCGCACTGTAGTCCAGGGGAGGAGCCACCTATCTCGTGATACTTCGAAGACTCTTCCAGGACAACAATGTGCAATCATCCGGACCCAACACTAGGCGGCGATCTATGCACAGATATGAATGTCAGCAGCCCTACATGCCAAGAACAGATGCATACTACTGGTAAGTAGCATATTCGATACAGAGCCACTTTCTCACAGTAGCCCATTGGCGATTGGACTTCTTCCCAGCTTGAGTGAACTTTGTGGGATGTCAACCCCTGTGTCCAGGATCACCTCACTAAGTCCATTCACCGAGGAGTAGCCCTAGGAAGACTCCCTTTGGAACGCACAGCATCCTTGAGCATCTTCAACATCCTATATCTCGTGCATCAGGACCACCTCATAGTAGTGAAAGGCAAGGAACCATTGATTTGGGAACTGAAGACTGCTTTTCTTGGCGAGGTAACTTTTTGTGAAACTTGCTGTTCTCACTGATTGGCCCTCTGCAACAGCTGGTCGCCTAAAGTAACTTTTCACTGCATTGATACTTACCAAAGTTTGTCCAGTTTGTTGAATTTGACAATGCTAGTTTGTGAGGAGCTAAAGGATTTAACTACTCCTGTAAATTCTTTATCTCCAGAACCCCTGTGTGATCTTTTTAATTTGGATGTATAAAAATAAAATAAAAAACTATTTCTATCAATTGGTGTCAATTTCTGGGGTGTTCGTGTATGTCTTCTTTAGTTGTTTTGGTGCTGTTTAACCCCTTCGATGCTGCGCAGATTCCGCCGCTGTGCTGACGGAATCTTGCGCGGGCGGGGTCATGACGGAATGGTTCCGTCATGAGCACAGCTCAACCGTGGGTCATGACGGAACCATTCCGTCATGAGCACCGAAGGGGTTAAATGCTTTACACTTGTTCCTTTGTGTGAGCCTGGCTGCTCAGAGCCATAGCTTCCCAAGGTACAACTAAGGGTTTAACAAGCGAAACCTGACTGGTACTGAACTGATTAGTAGTGCATTACATGTGAGGTCACACAACCCCACCATATAATACACCTCATTTACTCAGTCTTTATTTGTGGCTCCACTTTGTCAATTCTGGAGCAGTTTGGATCCAACGCAGAGCCTTACGGAGCCACCTACTAGTGCTTGGAACACAGCTGAAAAGTTTGTCTATCCAGTCTAAAGCCTGGGAGTATTCTAAGGTAAGCAATCTGGTGTTAGAATATCCACCAGAAGGCTTTACCAAAAGTATATTACTTGTTTTTTGTAATTGATTTCTGGCATTTATGAAAAAGTCAATGCTGGAATGGTAATGAATATGCTTGTTTTTACAGAAGGCCTCACAGACGTCATATTGTACCATCAACCTGATGACAAGAAAAAGAACAGAGGCTTTTGCTTCCTAGAATATGAAGATCACAAAACCGCTGCGCAAGCCCGACGAAGATTAATGAGTGGCAAAGTTAAAGTCTGGGGTAATGTTGTTACAGTTGAATGGGCTGATCCAATAGAAGATCCCGATCCAGAAGTTATGGCTAAGGTATTTAAACAATCTGAATTCTGTTCTGCCAATACAGGTTAATTTAATATTTTTGACACTTTCCTCTGCTTCTAGGTTGCTTTAAAAAAAAAATTGTATTGAGCTGGCACAAAATAATTTGCATTGGGCGATGCACTATCAGATACACCTCCTGTTAGAGTACCTCCCAGGAATGTGAAATTGCTTTGCAGACCTGTACAGCTGGACGCATCAACAAGCCTACTCTACCCACAAGTCCTACTCCACTATTTTCAACAATGAGATTTAGGCAGATAGACTATTTTTTGCCACTCACTAAAATGCAAAATACCATAGCTTTACCTCCTAGTTCCAAACTCCATTTCCTATGGATAAACTGGTTCTAAAGAAAACAATCCTACCTAAGAGGCAGTAGGGTGGGTCCTTGTACACACCATGAGAAAGTGCCCTCTTGCTTGCCTGGTATGCCCCCACTTTTTGCTGAATTGCTGATGTTCTTTGACTGTGCCCTGGGCTCGTGCTAATCGGGTACCCAGGGCCTAGGTTCCTTCCCTAAAACTGCATTGATGCCTAAACCCAATTGGCATCTCTGTCCACATGTTAGCCCCTGGTAAACGGTACCACAGGTACTGAGGGTACTGTGAACAGAGAAGGCCTCTAAGGGATGCATCTCTTATTGTGCCACCCTCGGAGGACCTGTACCCTGACACTCACACACTACCTTTACAGATTGAGTGCCTTGGTGCAGAACAAAGTGAAGAGTCGACATGGCACACATCCCTGTGTGCCATGCCCACAAACCACTGCCAGGGCATACATCAGTCAGCCCTCTAGCTGGGTGCCCTATGCCAGTGGTGAGGGTACAGGTGCATGAGCCCTGTACCGCTACAGTGCCCACATACATTCCTGGGCACTGTAAGTGCAGTGCTGCCATTAAAGAGTATATGGTGCTGGGAGGTTGTCATTACGAACTCCACAGCACCATGATGGCTGCACTGAAGAATGGGAAGTTTGGTATCAAACTTCTCAGCACGTTAAACCCACACTGATGCCAGTGTGGTTGTGGGATTTAATGTAAAATGCACAACAGAGGGCATCTTAGATATGCCCCCCGAAATTCGACCAACTTCTAGTGACCTGATTGAGTGGCTGCTTAGGCTGCCACCACCAGACATGTTTCTGGACTCCTGGGACGAGAGCTTGCTGCTCCTGGGGGCCTGAAACCATGCACATCCTGGGACGAGGTGCCAAGCCTCCTCTCCCAGGATCATTTGCTGCTTTCAGCAGCTGGTCCCCACTGGTTCTAACCCCCAATTTGGGTGGGAGAACCGGTGGGAAAAATAAGTGAAGTGTGCCCACCTCTGCCAACTCCACTCCTAAGGTGGGGGAGGCTAGGTGAAGCACAACCTCGAGTCCCCGCCATCTTGAGGATGGGGAGACCCAGCCAACCAGGGACAGGCTCCTGCCCCCCTCCCACTGGAGAGTGGCAGCATAGGGGGTGTACCCACCCCAGGGAAGGGACACATTGGTCCCTACCATTTACCTACCTGTAACGCCCCTAAATTTACTTTTTAGGGGCACCCTGAACCTTCCTTCCTCAGATCCAGCCTACCTACAAGAAGGACGAAGAGCTGTGCAGAGCGAGCAAGAGGACGACCCCCACTGACTTGGCCCCAGCCCTAAAGGCCTGTATCCCCTCGAACCTGCGAAATCCCGGCGTGTCCAGCAGCCAGCAACCTCACAAACCCCGGAGTACCTGCCTGCCTTGACTTTCCAGACTGTTTCTTCCGTGAACACCAGACGTGTGTAAACTGCAGCTTCTGGTGCCAGCCAGGAACTGCCAATCCAGCCCACTCTGCACCCACTGAACCCTGCCCGAGCTAGAGTGGAAAAACACCGAGAAGATCTCCCCGGCGATCCTGACCCGAGATCTGGCAACCCCTGACCTGCCTCAACACTCCTGACGACACCTGCAGCCTCAATCCAGGAGACACCTCCTACCGCAACCAGAGCGGGTAAGAAAATCCGACGTCCCAAGACACCCCTGCACCCGACGCCCCACGGCCTTGTGTGTCCAAACCAACGGTGCCTAGCCAACCCTCAACACCCCAACTTACCCCATTGAAGTGGTGGTCGCTTCTGGAAAATCCTCCTCCTGCAGTGTTTCTTTGTCCCGGAGAATCTCCATTGAAATGAACAGGGCACCCAACCTCAAAACAGCACCATGCACCCGTCCTCCCTAGTGCTGCTGAGGGTGCCTATTTGGTGCTACTTTGGCCCCCAACTTGCCCTGAGCTTAACCCTAGGAGCTTTGCTCCCACAACCCCGTGGCCTGCTTGCCAGCAGCCACCAACTGGAGCCCCCCTATCCTCCATAGGATAACATTGAGCCTCAACACTCTGCACCCGGCCGCCCTAGTGCTGCTGAGGGTACAACAGTGCATCACTGACCCTAGGAGACCCCGGAGTCTAACCCAGAAGCCCAACTTCAAAGACCGAGTAATTACCTCGAAACTGATAACTTGTTTTTCCTCATTGGATAATGTTGACACTTTTCCTCCCAAAAAGTTTCGAAGTGTCGACTTTTGAAAACTAAGAATATTCTTTAAAAATAACACAAATAACCAAAATGCATCTTCTCAACTGTTTTCAGGAAATGTCCCAGTGCTGAATCTAGGTATCCAGCACTGAGTAGGAAAAGTAATGTAAAAGTATCTTACCTGTGAATTGAATTTCCTTCGATAGGATAACATTGGTGGTTCTCTGTGAAAAAGTTTCTAAGTGTCAACTTTTGGAATACAAGAATATTCTTTAAAAATCGTACATCTAACTAAAACTCATTTTCTCAACTGTTTTCAGGAAATGTCCCAGTGCTGAATCTAGGATCCAGCACTGTATTCGAAAAGTAATCCGAAAAGTAACTTACCTGCAAATTATTGAAAAAAAACCTATTCATTCCAATGTACTGCATTTGCTAAGTGTTGCATACTACTGCTCCCCTGTAAATCAAACAATGTACCACTCCCATTGCATTTTTAAACAGTTCTATATCCAGTAACTTATTACTGAAAAGTATTTAATGCTTACCTGTTCCAGGCTTGCTTGGTTCTGAAAATAACAGTATATATTTTTTATACAAAAAACAATTGGCTTAGAGTTCAGTTCTTTAAAAAAAAAAATGTTTTATTGGTTTAAACATTAAGTCACGTATTTGAGCATGAAACGTGGCACATTACATCATGACACTATATCCAGCATTTTAGACAATTATCTATATCGGAGTACATTGTTACCACTCCGTCCAGTCCATTGCTTTTTGAGTTCTACTGTCGGGGACACTCACAGATCTCCTTGGTGGGCGTTCCACTTGCCCCACTTTTTATCCCACTTCTTCGGTGTGAGAAAGTGCTATCTTTCTTGCATGGTATGCCCCCACTTTTTGCTGAATTGCTGAATGTACTTTGACTGAGTGTGCTCTGGACTCCTGCCAATCAGGTGCGCAGGGCCTATGTTCCTTCCCTAAAAACCTAAACTCCCAGATTGGCAAACCCTGGCCACATCTCAACCCCTGGTAAATGGTACCCTAGGCCTCTAAGGGCTGCAGCACTCATTGTGCCACCCTTAGAGGCCCTGTACCCTAACGCAACCACACTGCCCTCGCAGGATGAGTGTCTGGGTACAAGGCAAAACAAAGTGTCGACATGGCACACATCCCTGTGTGCCATGCCCAAAACCTACACTGCCATACATCAGCCACCCCTCTAGCTGGGTGCCCTATGCCAGTGGTGTGGGCACAGGAGCATGAGCCCTGTGCCCCTATAGTACCCAGGTCCGTTCCTGGGCACTAAGTGCAGTGCTGCCGTTTAAGAGTATATGGTGCTGGGAGCTCGTCAAACACGAACTCCACAGCCCCATAATGGCAACACTGAAGACTGAGAAGTTTGGTATAAACCCGCACTGATGCCAGTGTGGGATTTAATGTACAAAGCACTACAGAGGGCATCTTAGAGATGCCCCCTGAAACCTAACCTACAATCCATGTCTGGGGTCTGGCAGCCTGCCCAGACATGTTGCTGGACCCCTGGGTGGAGAGCCCCCGCTCTCCTGGGCCTACAACAATGCACATCCTGGGCGAGGTGCTAGTTCTCCTCCCTCAGGATAGGCAAGGGGAAGCTTCAAAGGCACGCCGCCTCTGAGCTTCTTCAGGCCACTTGCTGTACACAGCAAACTGGCCCCCACCGGTTCTGACCCCCACTCTGGTGAGAAGATTGGCAGGAAACCCCAAATAAGGACGGGGGGTGTGCTAGCCTGCCAACCCCACCCCTCGGGTGGGGGAGGCGAGGTGAAGCACATCTCTGTGCGCTCGCCATCTTGAAGATGGGAGGCCCTGCCCAATCAAGACTAGGCTACTGCCCCCCCCTCCCACACGAGAGTGGCAGGGTAGGGGGTGTACCCACCCCAGGGCAGGGACCCATTGGTCCCTGCCTCTTTACCTACCTGTAACACCCCTGAATCTAGTATTTAGAGGCACCCTGAACCTTCCTTTTCCAGATTTTGAACAAGCAAAGTACAAGAAGAAAGAAGACCTGCTGTGCAGCTGCTAAGAAGAGGAAGACATCAACTGCTTTGGCCCCAGCCCTACCGGCCTGTCGACCCTCGAACCTGGTCCTGCTAAATCCCGGCACCTCCTTTGGCCAGCAACCTCACAAACCCCGGAGTACCTGGTTCTCTTGTGACTGAGCATCTGGGACTCCCATGAGCAGTGGCTCTGCTCAAAGCAAGTTTCTAACCCCTGGCATCCGCCCGGAACCGCGAACCCTGCACACTCTGCACCTGCCAAGCCTGGCCTGTGCCGGAGTGAACATAGACCCAGAGGACGTCCCCCCAGCGACTTAAACCCCGAATCTGGCAGCCAAGGACCCACCTCGACGCTCCTGACTACGCCTGCAGCCTCAGAAGCAGGGACCCTCCCCCAACCGCGATCAACAGAGGGTGAGATTTCCCGACATCTAAGGCACCCCGGCTCCCTGCGGCCCCCTGTGTCCGACTCCTGGGTACCTATCCATCCTCCAACTACACAACGTTCGAGGCATGTGGGCTGCTGAATTCATATCTGTGCATAGATCGCCGCCTAGTGTTGGGTCCGGATGATTGCACATTGTTGTCCTGGAAGAGTCTTCGAAGTATCACGAGATAGGTGGCTCCTCCCCTGGACTACAGTGCGCATGGGCATCTTCTCCATCCTCAGATTGTTTTTTTCCGCCATTGGGTTCGGATGTGCTCATCTTAGCTCAAGTTAGGAAAACTTTATTTAAGGCTAAAAGCCTTTAGGTATCGTCGGTATTGTTTGCGCTCGGCATCTACTTTATTATACTTGTTCTCGACTTATTCACCGAGTTTCGGTCCGAACATCGATCGACGTTCGAGGATGGAATCGAGGACCCCCTTCAAGGGATGTCCTCTATGCCATGCGAAATATCCACACATCGATGTTCATCCGGTGTGTAACAAATGTTTATCACCGGATCATGATGAGTCCAGGTGTATGGCCTGCGCCCGGTTCCGGTCAAAGAAGACACTTCGGAATCGACGGGCGGCTAGATTGGAGGCCAAACAGTCGGCGCCTACCCCGGTTAACATATTCAGCACCGAGGATGAAGAGGTCAAGAGCGTCGAAGAGATACTCGAGCCATGCTTCGGAGCATGAATCCCAATATGACGGTGATGAGGTGATCTTCGAGGACGAAGACGTCGTCGACTAGGTAGGAGACAACGATGAGGCCCTTGGGGCCGAGGAAGATAGTTCAGGCGAGGAGCTAGGCCAATCCGTCGATGCCGAGGGAGATAGTCTCGATAAGGCTCAGGTCGAGGGATCGCCTGCGGGACTTACCCAAGATCGGTCGGATCGTTCTACAGCCCCGCCTGAAGGCCCGGCTTCGAACATTTCAAAAGAGCCACAAATATCACAAAAGACTGCAGTCGATTCATTGAAATCGAAACCGAAACCAGCACCGGTCAAATCGAAACCGAAAGTGCAACTGGTTCAGGTCGGATCGAAGGCCTCGAAGCCCTCCAATCCGTCGACACAGAAGGACGTCGGAGCCGACCAAAGAAAGAAGGACTTCGGTACCGAGAAACCGAAAAAGGACTTCGGCACCGAGAACCAGAAGAAGGCCCTCGGTCCCAAGAAGACGCAACGGCCTGTGGCACCGAAGGTTGGACCACCAACGACCAAGGTCAAGGTGGTCGACCCGACTACATCAACACCGAAGAGTGCTGAGACTGCCAAAATATTGGATCAACAGGGCGTCTATCCCAAACTTCGGATCGAAAACCCGAAAGCTGGAAAGAAACCGGAGACTGCGTCGAGGCCTGTCTCCAAAGAGCCTATCGGTTCCAAAGCACCGTCTGCATTCACGTTGCAACAGGTGTCGGAGTCCCTAAAACGCATCATGGAACGGGCCGCTCTCGAACCGAAAACGGGTCCCGAACCGCAAAAGGTCGCCAAATCTCAGTCTGCATCGGCACCGATCAAGTTTGGATTGCCACTACCAGGGGCACCGAAGATATTTGAACTTAGAAAGAGTATCGAACAACCAAGGACAGTGTCCACGGAAAGAACCGATGTCGACGACTCACAGGACCAGTTTATCGACGCCGACACTGGTAGGCTGTTCCGCAAGCGGAGAATTGTTCCAGAGAAGGCTTTGGACTCATACAAGATTCCACTAAAGAGGAAAATGGCGTCAGGTTCAACACCAGTGCTTGTAGAACCTTACCACACCTATGATCAGGACCCACCATCCTTTTCTCCCACACACTCGGAGGCGGATGCAGGAGAGGGCTATATTGAGGATGATACCACTTATCCAGTGGATACTGACCCTGATGAACAACAGCAAGACCAGGATCAAGCATGGGGAGACCCTAATGACCCAGGAGACCCACAAAATGCTCCTGACACTCATCTTTATAATATCAAACCATCTCCCTCTGAGGATACTGCTGCTTTTAACGCCCTAATTGAAAGGGCGGCTGCCAATCACGGAGTGGAACTTCATTCTGACTCTGTGGAGAAGGATTTCTTGGTGGACACGTTCTCCACATCAGAAAGAACGGTCAAGACTCTACCAATGTTAAAAGGGGTTATTAAACATGCTAAGGACATCTTTAAGGAGACCACTAGGGCACGGGTATTGAACCTGAGAATAGAGAAGAAATACAAACCGGCCCCCGGAGACCAAATGTACATTAAGTGTCAATTGCCGTTGGACTCCATGGTAGTTTCTAATGCTCGCAAGAGAGCTAACTCGCAGACTACAGGTGATGCTCCTCCTCCGGACAAGGAGTCCAAAGTGCTAGAAACATCAGGCAAAAGGATAGCAGCACAAGCAGCAAACATCTGGTGCATTGCCAACACTCTGGCACTCCTGGCCCGATACAACAGGTCACACTAAGATACCCTAGAAACACTGCTAGAACACCTACCAGATGAATACAAAGATGGAGCGGAGCTCCTCATCAGAGAGGGAAAACTCATTACAAATGCGTCCATCAAATGCGCACTGGATGCATCTGACACTGCAGCAAGGGCAATCAACACTAGTGTGATGTTGAGGAGGCACGCATGGCTGAGAATATCAGGTTTGAAACCTGAGATTCAAACTAATATCTTGAATCAACCAGTCAACCCAGACTTTTTATTTGGCCCAGAGGTTGAAGCTACACTGGAAAAGATTAAAAAGGACACAAACTGCGAAATCTATGGGGGCTCTACAGTCGCAGCAGTTTCGGAGTGGCTCCTTTCGTCGCCCCGGGAATAGAGGAGCAGCTAGAGGTCAGGGGTCCCAGCAGCAGTACAGTAAAGGAGGTACACAGAGTACCTATAATAAAAACAATAGGGGTGGATATCGTGGATCCAGCACCAAAGGCAGAGGCCGAGGACACAACAACACCAGGTCCTCCGCCAATAACAAACAGTGACGTCTTGTCACTGCCCGCCGCCCACATAACACCGGTCGGGGGGAGATTCCAACAGTTCCTGCCAGTCTGGAGATCCATCACCACAGACAGGTGGGTCAGAGAAATTGTCCAGTACGGTTATTGTCTGGAATTAACATCCAATCCACTCAACATACCACCAAGACACCGTCCTATGTCCGCAGAGCACTTGACATTATTGCAGCAGGAAGTACTAAGAATGCTGCAGAAAGAAGCCATAGAGCTCGTGCCTGTGGACCAGCGAGGGTCAGGGGTGTACTCTCTGTACTTTTTAATCCCAAAAAAGGACGGGTCTCTCCGACCTATACTGGACCTCAGACCTCTCAACCAATACATCCTGTCAGAGCACTTTCATATGCTCACCCTCCAGCAGGTTCTGCCGTTACTCAGTCAGGGAGACTTCCTAGCAACACTAGATTTGAAGGATGCATATTTCCACATACCCATACACCCATCACACAAACAATATCTTAGGTTCACTCTTCAGGATCAGCATTATCAGTTCAAAGTACTCCCTTTCGGAGTAACAACGGCGCCCAGAGTATTTACCAAGTGCCTAGCAACAGTGGCTGCACACCTACGGAGACAGCACATTCACGTCTTCCCTTACCTGGACGACTGGCTTGTTCAGGCAAAGTCAGCCCAGCAGTGTGCCAGCCACGTATCCCACACCATTCACCTTCACATCTTCAACCTGCCCACGTACGGCAGTACCTTGGCGCGACCATAGACACTCTGGCTGCCAAAGCTCAGCCAAATTTAGCGAGAATCAACAGCATGCAACTGCTGATAAAAAAGTTCAGACCTCAACACTACCTTCCAGCGCGAGTGTTCATGCAGTTGATAGGCATGAAGGCCTCCTGCATTTTCATAGTCCCGCACGCGAGACTACATATGCGCCCGCTTCAGGAGTGCTTGGCACGTCAATGGAATCAGACTCAAGGACAGTTGAAAGACCTAGTGTTGGTGAGCGGTCGGGCATACAACTCTCTGCATTGGTGAAATCCACACAACCTTTGCAAGGGCCGACCGTTCCAAGAGCCTGTTCCACAAATAATACTGACGGCGGACGCGTCTCTCCAGGAATGGGGAGCTCATGTACTCAATTACACAGTGCAGGGACTATGGTCGGCACAGCAACAGAAGATGCACATCAACCTTCTGGAACTGATGGCTATCTTCCTGGCAATGAAGGCATTCAAAGTACACTTGTGCAACAAAGTCGTGTTGATACGGACGGACAACATGAATGCCATGTACTACATACAGAAACAGGGAGGAACACTCTCCACAGTTGTCTCATCTGGCTCCGAGCATGTGGAAGTGGGCCATTCAGAGGAACATGTTCCTCATGGCGGATTACCCCCTGGGCAAGGACAACCAGATGGCGGATCTGCTCAGCAGACACAGCCACCAAATGCACGAGTGGGAGCTACATCCATCAGTACTCCAACCGTACTTCCAGCAGTGGGGTCATCCAGAGATAGACCTATTCGCCACAAGGGAAAACGCAAAATGCCAAAGCTTTGCCGCCAGGTTTCCGCATCCACAGTCGCAGGGCAATGCGATATGGATGAACTGGTCAGGCAGATTTGCGTACGCTTTTCCCCCAGCGCCATTAATACCGCTAGTGGCACTCAAACTACGGCAACACTCAATAACACTCATCCTGGTTGCTCCAATGTGGGCACGCCAGCCATGGTACACCACGTTCCTAGAACTTTCCGTGGTGCCGTCTCAAAGACTGCGGCTAACACCCAAACTTTTAACACAGAACCATGGCGAAATTCAGCACCCAGATCCGCAACAGCTGAACCTGGCGATCTGGCTCCTGAAGTCTTAGAGTTTGGCTACCTGAACCTGCCTCCAGAATGTATGAATATCATCAAGGAGGCCAGGAGACCCACGACCAGAGCTTGCTATGCGGCTAAATGGAAAAGGTTTGTCATTTACTGTAAAAACAATGACATTAATCCGCTGGACGCATCCATTCAGAACATCATCTGTTACCTGCTACACTTATACCGATGCAATCTAGCATACAACTCCATCCGTATACATCTAACCGCAATAGCGGCCTATCTTCAAAACGGGCAACACCTCTCTTTATTCAGAGTGCCTGCCATCAAAGCCTTCTTAGAGGGACTCAAAAGAGTGATTCCTCCAACACACCCACCAGCACCAGTGTGGAACCTAAATGTGGTCCTCACCAGATTGATGGGTCCACCCTTTGAACCTCTACATTCATGTGAGATTCAATTCCTCACCTGGAAAGTAGCTTTCTTAGTGGCAATCACTTCGTTGAGAAGAGTTAGTGAACTCCAGGCACTAACCATTCAAGAGCCATTCATACAGGTTCACGCAAACAGGGTTGTACTACGTACAGACCCCACGTTCATGCCTAAAGTGATATCACAGTTCCACATGAATCAGACTATTGAACTGCCTGTTTTCTTTCCAAATCCAGAAAATGTCTCAGAAAGAATGCTCCACACACTAGATGTAAAGAGAGCCCTCATGTACTATATAGACAGGACACAGGATTTTAGGAAAACAAAACAACTGTTCGTTGCCTTTTCTCCACAACACAAAGGCAACGCCATTTCCAAAGCAGGGATAGCCAGATGGATCGTTAAATGTATTCAAATTTGCTATGCAAAAGCTAAACGCACATTAACTATTCCTCCCAGAGCCCACTCAACACGAAAGTTAGGGGCGTCCATGGCTTTCCTAGGGAACATTCCTTTAGAGGAAATATGTAGAGCAGCCACATGGTCCACTATACATACATTTACTAAACACTACTGTGTAGATGTGCATTCAAAACAGCAGGCAGCTGTAGGACAGGCTGTTCTCAAGACTCTTTTTCAGACTGCTGCAGCTGGCACGGGCAGCCGTCGCTAATGGAGGGACTGCTATATAATCTATGCACAGATATGAATTCAGCAGCCCACATGCCTCGAACCGAATATGCTACTTACCAGTATGCATCTGTTCTTGGCATGTAGGGCTGCTGACATTCATATCGCCCACCCTCCTCCCCGGCGCCTGTAGCGGCTGCAGCACTCAGAATTACTGTATAACATGGTCATCACTTACTGTATCTACTCCATCACTGCCACAATGGCGAAAAACAATCTGAGGATGGAGAGGATGCCAATGCGCACTGTAGTCCAGGGGAGGAGCCACCTATCTCGTGATACTTCCAGGACAACAATGTGCAATCATCCGGACCCAACACTAGGCGGCGATCTATGCACAGATATGAATGTCAGCAGGCCTACATGCCAAGAACAGATGCATACTGGTAAGTAGCATATTCGTTACTTATCGAAGTGGTGGTGGCACCTGAAGAATCTTTGTCCCTGATCTTGCAGCCTTTGTTCGTCCTTGAGCTTTTCCATTGAAATCCATTGAACGCCCGAAGGCTAAAAGCACCCTGCACCCAGCCGCCCGATTGGCCCCGGCAGTGCAACATCTACTCCTACCTACTTCCCCATTTGCCCTGAGCAAGTGACCAGGAGCCCAGCTCCCCCAGCCGCGTGGCCTGCTAGTCAGCAGCCACCAACCAAGGCCCCCCTGTCTCCCATAGGATAACATTGGGCCTAATTTACTCTGCACCCGGCTGCCCCTGTGCCGCTGAAGGTGTAACAACTGTACTTACCTGACCCTAGGAGACCCCGGAGTCTGTGCCCAGAACCTTAACTCTGCCAGTCGAGTACTTACCCAAAAGCCGATAACTCACTTTTCTTCCATTGGGTAACATTGACTGGTTTTCTCTGAAGTTTCTTGTAAGTGTAGAGTTTCTAAACTTTAAAATATTCACCTAAAATCAACGAGTAATGCAAACGGAAATACTCACCTGCTATTAGGAGAGATACCAGTGCTGGATCTTGGTACCCAGAACTGACCCTGCAAAGTACTCACAACCGTACTTACCTCTAACTCCGTTTTCTCCCACAGGAAATCCATGACTGTGTTTCTGTGAAATTTCTTTGACGTGTCGATTTTTGTAAACTACAAATATTCTTTTAAAATCGTACCAACTGTGAAAACATAAATGCTTACCTGTGTTAGATAGATGTTCCAGCCCTGAGCCTAGGAGCCCAGTACTGGATTACAAAAGTAACGAGAACAAACTGTTCGAGGCGTATGAGCTGTAGATAACACACTTGTGCATAGATCGCCATCTGGTGTTGGACCCGGATGTTTGCAGTTTGTTTTTCCTCTTGGAAAGTCTTTGGAAGTCACGAGGTCGGTGACTCTTCCTTTGGATCGTATTGCGCATGGGCTTCGGCTCCATTCTCAGATAGTTTTTTTTTCCACCATCGGGCTCGGATGTGATCTTCGCGCTCCGGTTCCGAACAGCTTCCAGTTCGACAGTCGACGCGCAATCCTCACCCCAAACCACGGTATTGTTTCGATTGCGATCTCCCTCACTCGGCGCGCCTTCTCATCGGCACGGACCTTCAGTTCCAGTCGTCGACGGCGGCCTTCGGGCCTCTTCGGTCCTGGCTATTGGAAAGGACTCCATTTAAAAAGTGACCTCGATGTGGGTCCAAATTCCCCCACACCGATCTCCACGGGTATGCAATCTCTGCCTCTCCCCTGAACACGAGGCTCGAGACTGTCCGGCGTGTAAGTCCTTCCGGTCCATAAAGACTATTCGGGACCGAAGAGCCAGAAGAACTATGGCGTACTCCTCGACGACGATCCTGGACATCTTCGGAGAAGGCATCGACGCTCCAGAGCGGTTCACCGAAGTGGGCCTCGTCAGCGCTTCCGAGGCCGACGACTCAGATGTGGAGGACATCACCCCGGCGCAGAGGGTCGTGAGTACTGATCCCCCCCACACCCCTGCCGGCACCGAAAAAGGTTCCAGTCACACCTTCGCCTCCGGGCCTAGGTAAGACCAAGGACACTGCTTCCAACACCCCACCTTCGGGCCCGGTGAAGAAGCCAAGCAAGCCTTCCAGCGGCTCGGGCTCGAGCCAGCCTCTCCCCGGTGCCGATAAACACACTTGGGCACCGAAAAAGAAGCCGACCCCCATATCGACACCGAGCTCTGCACCGAAGCACTCTGGGTCGAAACCCAGCTCTTCGGTACCGACACCACCTTCGGGGCCGACCAAAGCACACAAGGCCACCGACAATTCGAGGCCCAAATCCATCTCGGCGCTGACCAAGCGTCCGGAGGTTCCCAAACCAGGTTCGAAACAGCAAACCGGCACGGAAAAGCCTAAAAAGACAACGGCTCGACGCCTTCGGCGCCGACGGACAGACCAGTCTCACCGGACTTATTTACACCGGATCCCTTGCAGAAAACACTCACCAAGGATCCAAAAACTGGACATTTGACACTTTCTTCCAAAAAGAGACATTTGGAGAAGCCTGCTCCACCTCCACAGAAGGACTCTGCTACCTCTCCGTTCAGGATACCTTCCCCACCTCCTACACCTTCTCCACCCCCTCCGCCATCTCCACCCCCTCCGCCATCTCCACCCCCTCCGCCATCTCCACCTCAACCTCATTGTTCTCCCACCCCTTCTCCACACGATGATGATGATCACAGGGACCCATATGATGACATAGGGGATGTCCCCCAGGACCTACCCACAGGGGCTCCCACTCCTACAGGATCCCCAGACCCATGGGACGACTACAATATCCCTGATATCCCCAACGTCCCACAAGATGACCTTTACCCCTCCAGGCCATCTCCACCAGAAGACTCATTGGGGTTCCACCATCTACTTCAAAGGGCGGCACACTATCACGGGGTAGACTTGCATACCGACCCCGTAGAGGAAGATTTCCTCCTCGACACATTCGACACCACACATAGGTCTACCTCCATATTACCTTTGCTTAAAGGAGTGGTAAAGCATGCGCCAGAAGTTTTTAAGGACCCAGTTAGGGCCAGGGTCATTAACCCGCGCATAGAAAAGAAATACAAAGCTGCCCCTACAGATCCCTCCTGCATCAGAGGGCCAGCGCCACTAGATTCCCTAGTGGTGTCCACGGCACGCAAAAGGGCAAATTCCCAGGCGTCTGGCGAAGCATCTCCACCTGACCGAGTCAAAGCTACTGGACGCATCAGGAAAGCGCACTGCGTCACAAGCAGCCAATATGTGGCATATCGCCAATACTCAAGCGCTATTGGCCAGATTATGATGAGTTAGAAAGCATAATGCACCACCTCCCTGAAAAATATAAAGCTAGGGCCAATGAACTAATTCAAGAGGGTAAAGAGTATCACCAACACTTCTATACGCTGTGCCTTAGATGCGGCAGACACAGCTTCCAGGGCCATCAATACCAGCGTCCTCCTCCTCCGTCGCCATGCTTGGCTAAGAATATCAGGGTTTAAACCGGAGGTACAAACCTCCATCCTTAACCATCCCTTTGACCAGGAACATCTATTTGGCCCAAAGGTGGATGAAGCCCTAGAAAAAATGAAGACGGATACGGCGAAGTCTATGGGAGCCTTACAGTCACACCCTCCTAGACGCTCCTTTCGCCGCTCTTCCTTTCAAAGTACATCTAGAGGCTACTCCTCAGACACCGCGTCCACTTCGTACAAATCCCCCACTCAGTCCACCTTCACGAGGGGTTATCAAAGAGGCGGCTATAGGGGTAGAGTACAGTGCCTTCAGGTACCCCGCCCTCCCCATCTGGTATCTGTCCAGGATATACGCCGGGTCCACCGGGAATCTGTAAATCCAATGGTTCACCACCACCAGCTGTGAGGCCCAATAATAAAGACCGAGATCAGGGGGGGGGGGGGGCGATGCCCCCATCATACCACCCTTTAGTTAATTTTTTCATGGCTATTCGAGGGGATCCACCATCCCATAGCAGTGTTCGGATTTCGCTCTCCACCCGGGAGAAATAAGCGTCTGGGAGCCTGTGGGGGCAATTTTGAATGATGTACAGAAACCTGGGAAGGGCCAACATCTTAAAGTGCAGCTCGCCTGATTAAAGATTGAGGCAGTGACCGCCAGTGTTGAACATCTGCCCGCAGTCTGGCCAGAGGGGCCGCGAGGTTGCGGTCGTAGAAAAGCTGGGGGTCCGGAGTGACAAAGATCCCCAAATAGCGGCAGCCTTCCAGTGTGACCTCCACTTCATATCCCGAGGGCAGGCAGGGAGTCTGACCCCTCAGAACAAACACAGATTTACTCCAGTTTGTCATAGCCCGAGTATTTCACAAAATTTGTGAAAATATTTAACACCCTATGAAGGGATCTGTAAGGGGACGCAATATAGAGCAGGATATCATCTGCATATAATGATATTCGGTCCTTGTGGCCCTCCACCCATTTCAAACCCCTAACCATAACATCTCGCCTGATCCAGGCCGCAAGTGGCTCCAGCATCAGAGAAGAGCAGTGGGGAGAAGGGGCAACCCTGTCTCGTTCCCCGTTTCCAAGGGAAGGATCTAGATGTATAATTATTTACTCGTACCTGCCCCCTGATATCTGTGTATAATAACAGCACCCAGCCGATAAATTTGGGGCCAAAGCCCATGCGCCTCAAGACTTCAAATAAATAAGGCCATTCGATGGAAACAAACGCCATCGAGGCGTACAGAGAGAGGACCACCGCGTCCTCCTCAATGAATTCCCGGCGCGCCATGACGTTGTGGAGGCGTCTGATATTGAGCGCCGTATTCCTCCCGGGCATGAATCCCGATTGGTCTGGGTGGACCGGTGAGGAGAGCAAGGACTTTTGCCAGGATCTTTGCTTCCGTGTTTATTCGGGAAATGGGGCGGTAGGAGCCACAGGCATCGGCAAGTTTACCCGGTTTCCTAATTACAACAATGGACGCCAATCGCAGGTCCTCCGGGAGGAGACCCTTCTCGTAGCTTTCCTCAAACATAGCCTGCAGATGGGGCGTTACTTGAGTAGCTGCCCCTTTTTAGAAATTCAATGGAGATCCCGTTGTGTCCCATCGGCTTGCCTGACTGTATCTAACTCATCGCTTGTTGGATTTCTAGGTCTGTCAAGTCCCGGTCAAGTGCCCCTCTGTCACTATCCTCAAGGAGCTGATGGGAGTCTTCCGTTGTGTTTGAAGTGGATGGAGTGTAAACGCGTTCCAGGTGGTCTGCAAATGCATCAGCTATCTCCCCCGGGTGAGTGACTTGCTCTGCGTCCCCAAGAGTCAACTGGGCCACCCATCTCTCCCCCCTGCTCCTTCCTCTCCAGCCACGCCAACAGTTTCCCGGCTCTATCACCCAGTTCGTATATTCTATGTGTCGGGTTCCTGAGTTTGGCCTGTATCTGTTCCCTAACCAGGATCTTATATTCCTTCTGCTTGAGCTCCAGACGGTGCCTGCTGTCCTCCGAAGGGGCCATGTTGCAATCGTCTTCCAGTCTCTGGAGGTCGCCCTCAACCCGGTCAATGTGATGCTGTCGCTTTCTGGTGTATCCCACCTTAAGGGCAAGGGCCTGACCTTTTACTACCGTCTTGAATGCCTCCCACACCGATTGCGCTGAGTCCACTGAGCCTACGTTTTCTGTAAAATAATTAGCGGTGTGTTCGAGTAATTCCTGCTTGACGTCTGGGACTTTCAGCAGCCAGGGACTAATTGTGAGTAAGGTGCGTGGGTGGCGCCCGAACAGTGTAAATTCCACTATCACTGGGGAGTGGTCTAGAGTTCAGTTCTTGTGTGTGAATTCATTTTTTGACTGAGTGGGTACATCAAATGCTTAACTCTGTCCAATGATACTGCCTTAGTGCTCGACCAAGCTACCACTTTAGAGAGTAAGGTTTTATCTAACTTTAACCTCTGCAGACCCTTGGACGCTATACACACTGTACCACACTTTGGTGCATTATATAAAGAGCCAGTTTCTTACATTGGTGGATCAGCGGTGGGATACACAACGTGCATTTGTTGGACTACTTGGTTACCACCTGATCACACGACAGAACTCTTAAATTGCCTTTAGAATTCAGATTTTTTCAAATTGGATTTTTTTTTTTACCAAACTACTAAAAGTCTTGTTAGGGCCTACTTAAGTCCCTGTAGAATTTTAGAAAATAAGTCACTATAGTCAAGGGTAGAGGGGTTAGAACTTTGTTAGATTGTCTCAAAAACAGAACCCAGCTATTAGTGAAGATAACCATAATGGCATAGAGGACATGGTTGAGGAGCTTGACCTCACCCCTTACCTTCACTTGTTTTTTCAGGAGTTAGGATCCTTATGTAAAACCTAGCCATTGGCCAACAGCCAACCAAACAAAAGCTCTAGGAGCTGTTGGCTGAGTATGGTATGGCCCACTCTTCTGAAAATGGTGATGACCAACCAAAAGAGGAAGGAGGTGAGTAGGATGGAGATGGGTACCCGCCTCCACTTCCTAGGAATGAAAGGGTCCCTGTACGCTTGACTCAAAGAATCAACCCCTAGAGGCCACATAGGTGGGTCAGGTTCCAATGACTGCATTGAGGACAGCCTCAATGAGGAGGACTGCCTGTTAGTCCAGACTCCTGGCTCTGGAAAAAGATAAAGAAAGGAGGTGGGTTTGGCGCCCATCAATGGTGGCAGCAATACAAATAACAAGGATAAAGAGCAATCTTATGATCCTAAAATCCCCAAAGGGATTGTCCTTAAATTTGAGGAGGGTGATGACATCACCAAATGGTTCACAGCCTTTGAGAGGGCCTGTGACATGAGAAAGGTGAAGAAACCTCTCTGGGGGCACTCCTGTGGGAACTCTTCTCTGGTAACTGCAGAGACAGGCTTCTGACCCTCTCTGGGCCAGATGCAGGGTCCTATGAGCTCATGAAGAAAACTTTGAGGGATTTGGACTCACCACTGAGGAGTACAGAATTAGATTCAGGGGGGCTCTCAAAACCCAGAACCAGTCCTGGATTGATTTAGTAGACTGCACAATAAAGACACTGGATGGTTGGTTAACTGGACACAATGTGCATGACTTTACTGGACTTTACAATTTGTTTATGAAGGAACATATTTTAAGTTATTGCACGAATGAAAAGTTAATCAGCATTTGGTAGACCTAGGTCTAATTTCTCCCCCAGAATTGGGAAAGAAGGCCGACCACTGGGCCAAGACTAGGGTGACTAGGACAACCACTGGGGGTGACCAGAAGAAAGTGGTTACAAAACCTCCCCAGGGGAAAGGTGGTGAGAATCCCCAAATGAAAAAGTCTGACCCTTCCAAAGGGCCCAAAAACCTGCACAGGGGGATGGGTCCCAAACTACTCCCTATACTCCACAGCTGTGAGAAAGTGCCATCTTTCTTGCATGGTATGTCCCCACTTTTTGCTGAATGTACTTTGAGTGTGCCCTGGACTCCTGCCATTCAGGTGCCCAGGGCCTATGTTCCTTCCCTAAAACCTTAATTGGCAAACCCTGGTCCCATGTCGGCCCCTGGTAAATGGTACCCTAGGTACCCAGGGCCTTGTGACCAGGGAAGGTCTCTAAGGGCTGCAGCACTTAATGTGCCACCTTTAGAGGATCTGTACCCTTACACACACACACACACTGCCCTTACAGGCTGAGTGTCTGGGTACAAGACAAAACAAAGAGTCGACATGGCACACATCCCTGTGTGCCATGCCCACCACCTACACTGCCATGGCATACATCAGCCACCCCTCTAGCTGGGTGCACTATGCCAGTGGTGTGGGCACAGGAGCATGAGCCCTTTGCCCCTACACTACCAAGGTCCATTCCTGGGCACTGTAAGTGCAGTGCTGCCATTTAAGAGTATACGGTGCTGGGAGCTCATCAAACATGAACTCCACAGCACCATAATGGCAACACTGAAGACTGAGAAGTTTGGTATCCAACTTCTCTGCACATTAAACCCACACTGATGCCAGTGTAAGAATTAATGTACAAAGCACTACAGAGGGCATCTTAGAGATGCCCCCTGAAACCTAACCTACAATCCACGTCTTGTCTGAGAGGCTGCCTAGACTGCCACACAGCAGACATGTTGCTGGACCCCTGGGTGGAGAGCCCCCTGCTCTCCTGGGCCTGCAACAAAGCACATCCTGGGCGAGGTGCTAGGTCTCCTCCCCCAAGATGGGCAGGGGGAAGCTTCTCCAGGCCACTTGCTGTACTCAGCAACTCGCCCCCACCGGTTCTGACCCCCCACTCTGGTGGGAAGCCTGGCCGGAAACTCCAAGTAAGGACAGGAGATGTGCCAGCCCTGCCAACCCCACCCCTCAGGTGAGGGTGGCGAGGAGAAGCACGTCTCCGGGCTCTCGCCATCTTGAAGATGGGGAGCCCTACCCAATCAGTACTAGGCTACTGCCCACCTCCCACAGGAGAGAGGCAGGATAGGGGGTGTACCCACCCCAGGACAGGGACCCATTGGTTCCTGTCCTTCACCTACCTGTAACGCCCCTAAATCTAGTATTTACCGCCACCCTGAACCTTCCTTCCCCAGATTCCAGATTCCAAAATCCGAAGAAGAGCTAGAAGAAAGAAGACCTGCCCTGCAGCTGGTAAGAAGAGGAATTCTGATGGATACATCTGCCAGTGGATTCCTCACCTTGTGAATATCTCCTGCGCCAGCATTCCACTGAACTTTTTTCCCCCGCTCTCTACGTCGATGTGGACGTCATGCTTCGGCTCTGCTCGCGACTCCGTATGATGTCACAGGAGCCATAAGAGAGCCACGTCGGCGTGTTGACGTCGGTTCCCTTTTTTCTGCGCCGTCGACCCGTAGCGGTTTTCCAGCACTCTCCTGCTACTTTGTAGTCTTGTAGTGGTTATTGTTTCTGGATTCACCATGTCTTCGACGAGGAAGTCTGGTTTCCAACCTTGTAGGGAATGTGGGGTCACATGTCAATGACCGACCCCCATGAGGATTGTTTGTGGTGTCTTTCTTCTGACCACGGCGTGGAGGACTGTTCCAGCGGCAGAAGAATGAACCCCAAGGCCCTGAAGGAGAGAGGCCAAACTCATCATGGCCAAAGCAAAGAAGAAAAGAAGAGGTAGGAAGAAGCAGAAATCGAGGACGGAGTCGTCGACTTCGCACTCTTCGAAGTCGAAGAAACACAAGAAGAGGAAGCATAGCTCTCGACGCCGGTCTTCGAGGAGTAAGACTTCGAGATCGCCGTCGCCTCGACGTCAAAGTAAGGATGTTGTATCTCCTTCATCTCCTAGGAGATCTCCAGAGAGGTCGCCTTCGCCGAAGCGGACTCCGGCGCGGTCCCAGGCGCAGTCTCCGGCGCAGTCTCCGGCGCAGTCACCGGCGCCAGTGGAGTCTTCTGCTTCTGACGCTGAGCAGGAAAAAGAGAGAGCTTTCTCCAGGACCAGCTGTTCCTGCGGCGCCTAGTGAGGACACTTTGGCTCTGGTTCCGGGTACTCCTCGACCGGATTCGGAATCAATCCCTTATCTGCAGTTCCCGGCACCGGTTGCGGATTCAACGCATTTCCTTAATGCGATGTATGGGATTTTTCATCTGGCTGCCTTCCCATCCGGCGCACCATCTGGTCCCGTGGGTCCTATGGCATACACCTTGGGGGTGCCGCAGCATTATGCTCAGGCCCAGTTTATGCCATTTTTGCCGATGGCTCCTTCGTGGCAGTTTCTGGCACCGTCTGGTGATCCATCTAGACTTCGGCTGGAGCGGCCCTCTTCGGAGCCTTCCTCAACGCCGTTGCCGACTCCTTCGGCTCCGCGCCTGGCGCCGCCGACTCCACGTTCGGTTCCTCCGACTCCGCGTACGGCGACGCCGGTTCCTCGGATTCGTTCAAGGAGAGGGGCCCAGAGAGTCTTGGAAGAGGAGCGTTATAGGGAGGAAGTGGGAGAAGGTGAGGTGGACGCATCTTCTGATGACTTTCAGGGGAGGGGGAAATCATATCGCCCGACGCCCGAACCATGTTTATATTGACGGGCAAGAATATTTATTGTCTGTGTCCGGACATGTAGACATTAATCACGTTTTAATCACGTTAAAACAACAGGCTGTGGGCACTCTGGGGCTCACAGCCAATCCGAAGCTTGTAGAGAGCCTTTGGCGGCATCTGATTGGCTAGCAGCCCATGACTGGGCTCTAGCCAGTGATTGGCTGGGTGAGTGAAACGTCACTCAGCCTCTGCAAGCAGTAGTCCGTGGCCGCCACGAGGCTTGCAATAAGCATTCAGGTAAAATTAGCAGTTTTGCCCGCTTGAATTGTGTGTAAAGTGTGTGCTGCGATTTTTCTTTTCTTTTTATTTTTAGCAACCGTGCGTGGGTAAATTAATTAGTACAAAAGCCTAGGCCTGGCCCGCCTCGGCGCCTCCGATGAGGACGTCAAAAAAGCGCATCGCAAGCAGGCGCGCTGCGCGACCACCGCTTCATGGGGGAAACGCCCATTACAACTAATTCAGATTCACGCGCTGCCATCGCAACGCGGGTTTAACATCGCGGGTCCGGAGCCTTCATACCGCAGATGGAAACAGATCTGCAGATTAATGCTTTCAAAAGAGACATCCGTTGGTGACTTGCAATTTATAACTTAAAGTCCTAATATAGAATAGTGAACTATTAACTTTCAGCCCAGAACTGCATAAACACACGGACAGAAATGCATTACAAAATTGATTAATGTTGCAAAGAGGGTACATTTGGCGAAAAAACGATTCTTATTATTAAAGGAAGCTCCCAACTTTGCTGTTTCTTTTTCGATACAACTTACCGATTCGCAAGGAACGTAGGGCTCACGTCTGGCCAGCTGCAAAAGTGAGGGGGAAATGGCAGGAGGCAAGCTGGCTGACACCTTTAATATCCCACCCATACGTTTTTACAAGGGTGACGGTAAATTAGTACATTACGTATGGATTGAAATGTACGTATTTTGTGGGAATAAATACACAGACAAAAAAAATGGAAAAAAAGGGGAATAGAAATAAAAGAATTGCCGTCAGGGTTAAGGGGAGGTGGCGCAGGGGGGCAGGGACGCGATATCGCTTGACAAGTTTTCCTTTAGCATTATTATTGCACAGCATTCAATGGTTTACTGATTTTAATAAAGCAAAAATATATTAATGTTTCTCTGTCAGCCGAAGCCCTTAGGTTTGATGTGGAACGGGGGTAGGTAGGACAAGTGGATTTTACAGGACATGTAGATCTCAGTGGCATTTTGTCCCTTGGACAACTAGATTATTTGGAAAATTCCACTCCCCTGCAAGTGCATTACAGTTTGAGTATTTTTTTTAAAAATTACTAGACCTGCAGGTCCAATAATAATTTTTTGAGCCCTGTACTTTCAATGGGGATTCTCCGGTTTGAACAAACACTGCAGGCTCTGGCACGAAGATATTCTGGAGGCGGCCACCGGTTGGAGAGGTAAGTTGGAATGTCATGACTTCTAAAAGGAAAAAAAGTGCTAACATCCGGTCCCAACACTAGATGGCGATCTATGCGCAGCAAATGACTCTGCAGCTCTATATGCCAAGAACAGATGCATACTGGGTAAGTAGCATTTTCCTTACGCTACCTGCGGCACTGGCCCCAAGCTGTTCTCATGCTATCTTAATTCTATGTGCCAAGCCACTCGACTTCCTGATTAGCAAAGACTCCTGGCAATCTTAGATTCAAGGTTGCCACACACTCAACTAACGACTACGGGCCGGTTGGTGCTATCGCAAGACCAAGGGATAGCAGGTGTGCCAGCTGAGCTAAGAAAAGTAAAGTGAACATGCAATTGCGTCCGCTGACTATGTCCTGCAAGCATGAACACAGCTTTCATAGTTCATGGGGAGGAGCAATTCCAGTATCACTCCTGACTTCTTTGTCTGGGACTGTTAATGAGCATGACCGAAATTAATTCCTAGGGTGGGGAATTTACATTGCAAGTGAGTACCCTTTCCTTCCTTGGAGGCATTCCTTTTAGATCTATAAGTGTGCTTGAAGTAATGTAACTGTAACTTTTGTAAATGGAATGGCACTCTAATGCTTTTAACATCATTGGATGCAGAGGAGACACTAACATTGAGGTGAATAGTCTACACAGCACTAATGGATAAGACCGTTTTAGTACAACCATTTACTGAAGATTCTCAAGTGGCTAAATAGAGATACTGTATGTAACATGTTTTTACTACGTTATTGGCATATAAATTTATATTTTCTTTTTAGGTGAAAGTGCTGTTTGTACGCAACCTTGCTAATACAGTAACCGAAGAAATATTAGAAAAGGCATTTAGCCAATATGGCAAATTAGAAAGAGTTAAGAAATTGAAAGATTATGCCTTTATTCACTTTGATGAAAGAGATGGAGCAGTAAGGGTAAGTTTGCTAGCATATGTGACTCATGTGCAAGATCTGTAAATAAATAAATGGACCTAATCATTCTCCTGCTCGTTGTGTTAAGATACTATTAAATGTACTTTTTTGGTTGTATGAATTGCTGGTTACAAACTGATCTGGCGTCAGTTAGATGTAGGCACACCAATCTGGGGCTACTTTAATTGCCAGATGTAATTTTATTTGATAAGCACAAACTGCCCTTCTGTGACCCCCAAAGCACACCTGCAGCATACAAATTGATTACTGAATGACTCGACACATCACATTGGAATTTACTATTTGACATTTAGGTAATTTATAGAATCGGTGAGGTATATAGTATCTGTGAGGAAATGGAATGTGTTTATATGGTCTGTTGGTGAGACTTTACTGTAATACACTATCCACCTCCGTAGGACCAGTTAGGCTTTGTCAAACCTTAGCTCAACCCTGGGTAGCTTTGGCTTTGAGCAGTCCGGCTTCAACAAAGGAACAAGTGTAAAGCATTTATACAACACCACAAACTCAACTCTCAAATCTGTCAGCGATTTTTAAAAGAAAAATAGCTTATATTTTTATAAAAAATATTGACTCCAAAGTGAAAAACACACTGAAGGATTCTAGAGATTTGGATTTAGCAAGGAAGAATAAATCCAGACTTTTCAAGTAATTGCAAAGAAGCATTGGTAAATTCAGCAAATTTGACACTTTGAAAGCAGTTTTCTTAAAAAAGTTTCTAAGTTAGGCTTTGACAAAAAGTAGGTCGTGAGCTACTGGTAGCTCCCCACCTTCTTGTAAGTAGCTCTTGTGTGAAACAAACTTTACTAAATTAGACATCTTTGCTCAACAGAAATTTGTGTACTTACAGAATTCATTAGCTGAATTTCCAAAATATATTTAAAGATATTTGAGTTATAAATTGTGTGGCATTGGGGAGACTTGTCAGTTCGAGGCATGTGGGCTGCTGAATTCATATCTGCATAGATCGCCGCCTAGTGTTGGGTCCGGATGATTGCACATTGTTGTCCTGGAAGAGTCTTCGAAGTATCATGAGATAGGTGGCTCCTCCACTGGACTACAGTGCGCATGGGCATCCTCTCCATCCTTAGATTGTTTTTTTCCGCCGTTGGGTTCGGATGTGCTTATCTTAGCTCAAGTTAGGAAAATTCAGTTTAAGGCCAAAAGGCCTTTAGTTATCGTCGGTACTGTTCCCGTTCGGTATCGACTAGTTTCTTTAGTGCTTTAGCACCTTCTTCAAGCTTTTCGGATCCGCTTGGTTCGAACTTCGAACGACGACGGAATAGAGGACTCCCTTCAAAAGATGTCCTTTATGCCACGCGAAATACCCACACATCGACGTCCACCCTTTATGCAACAAATGTCTCTCACCGGATCACGATGAGTCGAAATGTATGGCCTGTGCCCGATTCCGCTCGAAGAAGACTCTCCGGAATCGACGGGCAGCGAGATTGGAGGCGCAGCCATCGCCACCTGCCCCAGCCAACATCTTTAGCACCGAAGACGAGGACGCCGAGAGCGTAGAAGACGTAGACTCCAGCCCCGCTTCCGAACACGACTCCCGATCGGAAGACGACGATGAGGTGATATTTCAGGGAGAAGAAGTCGTCGAAGAGGTAGGAGACTACAATGAGGCCCTTGGGGCCGAGGAAGATAGCTCCAGCGAAGAGCTAGGCCAACCCGTCTATACGGAGGCCGAAAAAATAAGTCGTTATAAGGCTCAGGTCGAGGGATCGCCTTCGGGCCTTACCCAAGATCAATCTCACTTTTCTTCGGCCCCGCCTCCAGGCCCGGCCTCGAACATTTCGCAAGAGCCATTATTATCGAAGATGACTGGATTCCCTTCACCGAAACCATCCATCGCACCAGTTCCATCGAAACCGAAAGTGAAACTGGTTGTGATCGGCTCGAAGGCCTCGAAGCCTTCCACTCCTTCGCCGGCAAAGGTCATCGGCTCCGACCGCGCAAAAAGGGATTTCGGTGCCGAGCTCACCGCAGCGGATACGGGTGCCGAGCCAAAGAAGAAGGCCCTCGGTCCACACAAGGCGCCTCGGCCTCTGGCACCGAAGACTACGGCCCAAACCACCAAAGTCAAGGTGGCCACCCCGTCTGCGTCGATGTCGAAGATGGCGGCGCCTGCCAAGTCATCGACTTCGACGATCGTCGATGCCTCCCTTCGGATCGATGACCCCATGACTGCAAAGAAGTCTGATGCCGCTTCGACGCCTACCGCCAAGGTGCCGATCGGTTCCAAGGAGCCATCTGCGTTCACCGTGCAACAGGTCTCGGCATCGTTGCAACGCATCAGAGAACGGGCAGCCCTCCACTCTACGTCTGGTCCCGACACGCACAAGGCTGCGAAGGCACACTCTGCGCCGGCCAACATCACGTTTGGGTTGCCGCCGCCCACGGAGCCGAAAATGTTTGAGATTCGGACACGTGTCCGCCAAACAGTCCCCATCCACTGGACAAACGGATTTCGAGCCTTCACAGCCACAATTTATCGACGCCAACACTGGTAGGTTGATGCTCGGCAAGCGGAAAATCACGCCAGAGAGGGGATTGGACTCCTACAAAATTCCTCTCAAACACAAATTGCCGGCAGGATCAGAGCCAGTGCTTCATGAACACTTTCAACCCTTCCATCAGGATCCACCGTCCTTTTCCTCCTACGCCTTCAGAGGCAGACGCAGTAGAGGACTATGTAGGGGATGATACCACCTACCCTGGGGATATCGATCCTGATGATCACTTGCAAGACCCAGATCAGGCATGGGATGACCCCACCGACCAGGGCACCGCACCAGATACCCATGACACGCAGCTTTATAACATAAAGACATCTCCCACAGAGGACACTGCTGCCTTTAATGCCCTCATAGAACGGGCTGCTGCCAATCATGGAGTAGAACTCCATTCTGACACTGTCGAAGAAGACTTCTTGGTGGACACTTTCGCCTCTTCTGAAAAAACTCAAATCTCTGCCCATGTTAAAAGAAGTTCTAAAACCTGCAAAATACATTTTTAAAGAAACAACCAGGGCACGGGTGCTGAACCCCAGGATCTAAAAGACATACAAGCCTGCACCCGGAGACCCTATGTACATTAGGGGTCAGTTACCTTTAGACTCCATGGTTGTTGCTAATGCTCGCAAGAGAGCCCACTCACAAACAACGGGTGATGCTCCTCCCCCAGACAAGGAGTCCAAAGTGCTGGAGACATCAGGCAAACGGATTGCAGCGCAAGCAGCAAACATCTGGCGCATTGCCAACACACAGGCACTCCTGGCCCGTTATGATAGGTCCCACTACGACACACTAGAATCACTACTACAACATTTGCCAGATGAATATAAAGAGGCAGCGGAGCTCCTTATCAGAGAGGGACAACTCCTTACCAATGCATCCATCAAGTGCGCACTGGATGCAGCCGAAACAGCGGCGAGGGCAATCAACACAAGCGTCATGTTGAGGAGGCACGCATGGTTGAGAATCTCAGGCTTAAAGCCTGAGTTCAGAACAATATCTTAAATCAACCGGTCAACCCAGACTATTTATTTGGCCCTGAAGTTGACACTACCCTCGAAAATTAAAAAAGAAACTGACACTGCGAAATCGGGGCTCTGCAGACGCAGCAGTTTCGTAGTGGCTCCTTTCGTCGCCCCGGGAATAGAGGAGCAGCTAGAGGTCAGGGGTCACAGCAGCAGTACACTAGAGGGAGCACACAAAGTAACTATGATAAAACCACCAGACATGGATACCGTGGCTCCAGCACCAAGGGCAGAGGACGTGGTTACGGCAACACCAGGTCCTCCCCCAAAAACAAACAGTGACGCCCTCTCCCTGCCCCCCCGACCACATAACACCTTTCGGGGGGAGACTCCAACAGTTCCTGCCAGCCTGGAAAAACATCACCACAGACAGGTGGGTCAGGGACATTATCCAGCACGGTTACTGTCTCGAATTAACGTCCACTCCACCCAACATACTGCCAAAGCACCGTCCTATGTCCGTAGAGCACTTGGCATTATTGCAGCAGGAAGTGCTAAGTATGCTGCAAAAAGGTGCAATAGAGGTCGTGCCCGTCAACCAACAGGGGACAGGGGTGTACTCTCTGTACTTCTTAATCCCAAAAAAGGACGGTTCGCTCAGACCTATACTAGACCTGAGACCCCTCAACCCCTACATTCTCTCAGAGCATTTCCATATGCTCACCCTACAGCAGGTTCTCCCGCTACTCAGTCAGGGAGACTTCCTAGCCACACTGGACCTAAAAGATGCGCATTTCCACATACCCATACACCCATCACACAGGAAATATCTCAGGTTCACTATTCAGGGGCATCACTATCGGTTCAAAGTTCTCCCCTTCGGAGTAACAACAGCACCCAGGGTCTTTACCAAGTGCCTAGCAACAGTAGCTGCACATCTACGGAGACAACACATTCACGTCTTCCCTTACCTGGACGACTGGCTTGTTCAGGCAGTCAGCCCAGCAATGTGCCAGCCACATGTCCCTCACCATTCACCTTCACAGTCTGGGATTCTCACTAAATTACCCAAAATCACATCTCCAACCCGCACATGTACGACAGTACCTGGGCGCGACCATAAACACTCTGGCAGCCACAGCTCAGCCAAATTTAGTGAGGATCAACAGCATGCAACTGCTGATCTCCAAGTTCAAACCTCAACACTCCCTTCCTGCGCGAGTGTTCATGCAGTTGATAGGCATGATGGCCTCCTGCATTTTCATAGTCCCGCACGCGAGACTACATATGCGCCCGCTTCAGAAGTGCTTAGCACGTCAATGGAATCAGGCTCACGGACAATTAAAAGACCTAGTGTTGGTGAGCGGTAGGGCATACAACTCTCTGCATTGGTGGAATCCACAAAACCTTTGCAAGGGCCGACCGTTCCAAGAGCCTGTTCCACAAATAATACTGACGGCGGACGCCTCTCTCCAGGGTTGGGGAACTCATGTACTCACTTACACAGTGCAGGGACTATGGACGACGCAACAAAAGAAGATGCACATCAACGTTCTGGAACTGATGGCAATCTTCCTAGCTATAAAGGCATTCAAAGTACACTTATGCAACAAAGTCGTGTTGATCCGGACGGACAACATGACTGCCATGTACTACATACAGAAGCAGGGAGGAACACACTCTCCACAGTTGTCTCATCTGGCTCAGAGCATGTGGAAGTGGGCCATTCAGAGGAACATATTCCTCATGGCGGAACACCTCCCGGGCAAGGACAACCAGATGGCGGATCTGCTCAGCAGACACAGCCACCAGATGCACGAGTGGGAGCTACATCCGTCAGTACTCCAACCGTACTTCTAACAGTGGGGTCAACCAGAGATAGACCTATTCGCCACAAACGAAAACGCAAAATGCCAATGCTTTGCCGCCAGGTTCCCACATCCGCAGTCTCAGGGCAATGCGATATGGATGAACTGGTCCGGCAGATTTGCGTACGCTTTTCCCCCAGCGCCATTGATACCGTTAGTGGCACGCAAACTGCGACAGCACTCACTAACACTCATCCTAGTTGCTCCCACATGGGCGCGCCAACCATGGTACACCACCTTTCTAGAACTTTCCGTGGTGCCGCATCAAAGGCTGCGGATCAAACCCGCACTTTTAACGCAGAACCATGGCGAAATTCAGCACCCAGATCCGCAACAGCTGAACCTGGCAATCTGGCTCCTGAGGTCTTAGAGTTTGGCTACCTCAACCTGCCACATGACTGTATGGATATCATCAAAGAAGCCAGGAGACCCACGACCAGAGCTTGCTATGCGGCTAAATGGAAGAGGTTTGTCAATTACTGCAACAACAATGACATTAACCCGCTGGACGCATCCATTCAAAACATCATCGGTTACCTCTTACACCTATACCGATGCAATCTGGCATACAACTCAATACGTATCCATTTAACCGCGATAGCGGCCTATCTTCAAAACAGGCAGCACCTCTGTGAGAAAGTGGCTCTGTATATACTGTTCCCTAATAGGTACAGGGTGTACAGAGTCCACAGTCCCCCAGAGGCTGATAGAGGTCAAAGTTAGGTATGACCTTACTCTCAAAAGTGGTAGCTTGTTCGAGCAGTAAGGCAGTACCAGAGGACAGTGTAAAGCATTTATTGTACACACTCAGCAAATGGTTTCACACACTCAATAACTGAACTCTAGGCCAATGGTTTATATATATAAAATATATGCTTGTTTTATTTTTAGAACCACAAAGGGGGTAAAAATATACTTTCTCAGAATGAGAGGTTGAATATAAATACTTTTGTCTTAAGCAATAAATTTGTGTAAACAGTCACAGTTGGTTGCAATAAACAATCCTATTTCCTAAACATAACAATGCATTGAGCTCAATGGTAAATTCAGGTTATTTGTAATAAATTACTTTTCAGATTACTTTTGGAATTCCAGGTCTGGCTCCTAGAACCAGCCTTGGGTCAGTATTCAGAATCAAGTGATGAAAGTCGACTTAATAACTGTAATGATTTTTAAATAATATTTAGCTATTTCAAAAGTTAGCACTTAGAAAATATTTCAAAGAAAACATTCAATGGATCTCTATGGCAAGAAATTCACTTTGCAGGTAGAGTACTTTATCGTTACTTTAGTAATCCAGGACTGGGTGCCTAGACCCAGGACTGGGGTCCTTATCAAAAGCAGGTAAGTAATTTCGTTTGCAGAATTGGTACGATTTTAAAAGAATATTTCAAATTTGTAAAAATAGACACTTAGAAGAAATTTCACAGAAAAGCAGACAATGGTTTCCTATGGGAGAAAAATGAGTTAGAGGTAAGTATAGTTGTGAACACTTTTCAGGGTCAGGGCTGGGCACCGAGATCCAGCACTGGGAGCTCACCTAGGAGCAGGTGAGTAAATTCGTTTTTGTCACTTGGCTGATTTTTGGTGAATTTTTGCAGTTTTGAAAAGTTCACACTTAGAAGATTTTTGAAGAAAAAGCCAGTCAATGTTACCCTATGAGGAAAATGAAGTTAGCGGTTTAAGGGTAAGTACTCGACTGGCAGTGTTGAAATTCCGGGCATGGACTCAGGGGTCCCCCAGTGTCAGGTAGGTACAGTTGGTTCACCCTCAGCGGTTTCAGGACGGCCGGGTGCAGAGAGAGTTAGGCCCAATGTTATCCTATGAGGGATAGGGGGGCCTTGGTTGGTGGCTGCTGTCTGGCAAGCCACGCGGCTGTGGGAGCTGGGCTCCTGGTCACTTACTCAGGGCAAGTGGGGAAGTAGGTTAGTGTAGAGGGCACTGCCAGGGCCACTCGGGCGGCTGGGTGCAGGGTGCTTTTGAGCCTTCGGGCGCTCAATGGAAATCAATGGGAATGTTCCGGTTTGGAAAAAGGCTGCAGGCTCGGGGACGAGGATGTTTCAGGTGCCACCACCACTTCGAGAGGTAAGTTGGGTAGTTGTAGGTTAGGTGGGTACCCCGGGATTGGGCACAGGGGGCCGCAGGGCGCCGGGTGCAGGGGTGCCTTTTGACGTCGGGAATCTTACCCTCTGGTTGATCGCGGTTGGGGTGGCACTTGGTTCTGAGGCTGCAGGCTTCTTCCGGGATGTCGAGGGGGGTCCTTGGGTGCCGGACTCGAGGTCACAGTCGCCGTGGGGTCGTCCTCAGGGTCTTTGTCCACTCCGGCACTGGCCAGGCTTGGCTGGTGCAGAGTGTGTTGGGTCCGCGGTCCCGGGCTGCTGCCAGGGGTTAAAAATAGGTTTATTGAGTAGAGCCTCTACTCATGGGAGTTCCAGGGGCTTAGAGCCAAAAGGTAGCCAGGTCCTCCGGGGTTGGTGAGGTTGCTGGCCACGAGAGATGCCGCGCTGGTGCAGGTTCAAGAGTCGACAGGCCGGTAGGGCTGGGGCCTAAGCAGTTGGTGTCTTCTTCTCTTTTTAGCAGCTGCAGGGCAGGTCTTTGTTCTTCTTGCTCTTCTTGTAATTTTCTATCTGGAATCTCAGGAAGGAAGGCTCAGGGTGCCCCTAAATACTAGATTTAGGGGCGTTACAGGTAGGTGAAGGCCAGGGACCAATGGGTCCTTGTCCTGGGGTGGGTACACCCCCTATCCTGCCTCTCTCCTGTGGGAGGGGGGCAGTAGCCTAATCCTGATAGGGTAGGGCCTCCCATCTTCAAGATGGCGAAAGCCCGGAGATGTGCTTCACCTCGCCTCCCCCACCTGAGGGGTGGGGTGGGCAGGCTGGCACATCCCCTGTCCTTGTATGGGGTTTCCGGCCAAGCTTCCCGCCAGAGTGGGGGGTTGCAGTGGCCTGGGAAAACTCCAAATGGCGGCCTGCCTTTGAAGCTTCCCTTTGCTCATCCTGGGGGAGGAGATTTCTCACCTCACCCAGGATGTGCATTGTTGCAGGCCCGGGAGAGCAGGGGCTCTCCCACCCAGGGGTCCAGCAACGTGTCTGCTGTGTGGCAGCCTGGGCAGCCTCAGAGCAGACGAGGATTGTAAGTTAGCTGTAAGGGGGCATCTCTAAGATGCCCTCTGGGGTGCTTAGTACATTAAATCCTACACTGGCATCAGTGTGGGGTCAATGTGCTGAGAAGTTTGATACCAAACTTCCCAGGCTTCAGTGGTGCCAATATGGTGCTGTGGAGCTCGTGTTTGACAAGCTCTCAGCACCATGCACTCTTAAATGACAGCACTGCACTTACAGTGCCCAGGAATGGACCCGGGTACTGTAGGGGCACAGGGCTCCTGCTCCTGTGCCCACACCATAGGCGTAATGCACCCAGCTAGAGGGGAGGCTGACATATGCCTTGGCAGTGTAGGTGATGGGCATGGTACACAGTGATGTGTGCCATGTCGACTCTTTGTTTTGTCCTGCACCCAGACACTCAGCCTGCAAGGCAGTGTGTGTGTAAGGGTACAGGGCCTCTGAGGGTGGCACAATGTGTGCTGCAGCCCTTAGAGGCCTTCCCTGGCCACAAGGCCCTGGGTACCTAGGGTACCATTTACTAGGGGCTGACATGTGGCTAGGGTTTGCCAATTTGGAGTTTGAGTGGTTTAAGAAAGGAACATAGGCCCTGGGCACCTGATTGGCAGGAACCCAGGGTACACTCAAAGTACATTCAGCAATTTAGCAAAAAGTGGGGGCATACCATGCAAGAAAGATGGCACTTTCTCACAATGGGCCATTCCACAAAACATCCATCTTCTAGCAGAACATCTCCGAGGAGTAAACAACCAGATTGCAGACCTATTGAGCAGACACAGTCAACAGATCCACGAATGGGAAATTCACCCAGAAGTCCTACTCCCATTCTTTCAAACATGGGGACACCCAGACATAGATCTGTTCGCCACAAAGGAAAACGCAAAATGCCCATCCTTCGCCGCCAGGTTCCCGCAGTCAAAGGGCAATGCGATATGGATGAACTGGTCAGGCAGATTTGCATATGCTTTTCCGCCAACCCCACTCATTCCATTAGTGGTACGCATACTAAAGCAACAGCCACTTACGATGATCCTAGTTGCTCCCACATGGGCACGACAACCATGGTACACAACACTCCTAGAACTCTCTGTAGTCCCTCATCAAAGACTACACCTCTCTCCAAAACAACTTACACAGAACCATGGCGAGATACAACACCCAGACCCCAATCAAATGAACCTAGCAATCTGGCTCCTGAAGTCTTAGAGTTCGGATACCTTAACCTGCCTCCTGATTGTATGAATATCATCAAAGAGGCAAGGCGTCCCACTACCAGAGCCTGTTACGCAAACAAATGGAAAAGATTTGTTATTTGCTGCCAAAATAATCAAATCAATCCACTAGACGCTTCTGTCCAAAACATAATTTGTTATCTACTACACTTACAAAGATGTAATCTAGCATATTCATCTATAAGATTACACCTAGCGGCTATTGCAGCATACGTCCAGAACAGACAACACGTGTCTCTTTTCTGAATACAACCCATTAAGGCATTTATGGAAGGGCTCAAAAGAATAATCCCTCCAAGAGTTCCACCTTCCCCAGTCTGGAATCTTAACATTGTACTAACTAGACTTATGGGTCCACCCTTTGAGCCTCTACATTCTTGCGAATTACAGTTCCTAACATGGAAGGTGGCATTTCTAATATCTATCACTTCACTCAGAAGAGTGAGTGAATTGCAGGCACTAACAATTCAAGAACTTTTCATGCAAATACATCAAAATAAGGTAGTTCTCAGAACAAACCCTAAATTCCTATCAAAGGTCATAACTAGTTTTCACATTAACCAATCAATTGAGTTACCGGTCTTTTTTCAAAAACCACTGTCAGTAGCTGAAAGAGCACTCCACACACTGGATGTCAGAAGGGCTCTACTCTACTACATAGACAGATCTAAACCATTTAGGAATACAAAACAATTGTTTGTGTCTTTCTGTCAACCTCATAAGGGTAACCCTGTTTCAAAGGCAGGGATAGCCAGATGGATGGAGGGCGCTAGGTGGCGCCAGACCAAGATGGCCGCACCGCTGTGAGGCTCTAGCAGCCTGGCCCGGTTATCTGGCATTTATTTGCTATTTCGCATGTTCCCCGTGTGTTACACTGCTTGGATCGAGGGGCGGAAGACGACGGCCAGCCTCGGGGCAAGTTTCGGCCCGATTGGAGGCGGGACAGAGGCGTGGCGGCCTCGGGAGGTCGGCAGGGAGTCGGACTGCGGACTGCTCTGGAGCTCTGAGGCGGGTGCTGAATTCAGGCTAGCTCGGCGCGGCCACAAGGTGAGAGGCCGCGGGCCGCTAGCTGCGCTGCTGTGAGTAGCGTGGGGCCGCTCAGAACTCGGATCGCTGCCGCGTCCCAGCCGCACCTGAAAACTTGGATAACTTGCTGGGTGAACCTGCATGAGCCTCTGAACTCTGTGTCCCTGCCTTGGCGAGCACCGTGGTGCGGCCGCGCCTTCCGCGCTGACGGGCGGACTGCTGGAGGATTGGCGGCGACTGCTGGTGGCGGCGGGGAGTGCGGGGCTGGTGAATGCGCCCTCGCTCCTGGCGGTGTGGGCCATTAGCATCTGTGCGTGCCTCCCCTGCCCGTCGCGGCGCTGTGGATGGCTGGACGACCGTCCTGAGATGCCTGCCGGCTGGATACGGAGCTTCCCCGCCCGTCGTGTGGCTGCTGTTGCCCCGGATGTGCGTGGGGGCGTCTGGTGCTGGGGGTGCAATTTGGGATGCTCAGCTGTGCGGCCGATGGACTGTTGGTACTGCCCTCGCCTCGGTGGGTCTAAGGTGGCATTGCTGGACGCGCTGACGGCCTCTGCTTGACTACCCTGCGGCCTACGCGTGCTCCCCGGCTGTCCCTCCGTCCGCTGGCTGGCGACCTGTGTGGCCCTGAAGGAGAGGATGTGGAGTGGGACAGATCGCTGGGCCTGCACCATACAGGAGGAAAACCGAGGGTCTGGCTTGGCGGTGAGTGTAGAGGCCGCCCCAGGGCACACTGGCCTGTGGCGGGGTACTGCCCCTGATCCCCCCCCCCCCCCGCTTGGATATTGGCGAGCTCGTCTCCTTTCCGTGATGTATGTGTGAGGGGGCCATCGGAGTGTTGACCGGCGCCGTGACGAGGGTGACCCTGCAATCGCAGCTGTTGGACATAGCACCGGAGTGCGAAGGTCTACTGATATCGCGCGGACACCCCCACCGCATAGAGCGCACTTGCAGACAGTGCTGGGCCTGTCGAGATGGGGAAATCGGATGGGCGACAGCAGCGACTCCACTTTGAGACTAAGAAGGCGGGCACTCGCTCAGGGGCGGAGGAGCCCCCCGGAGCGGGAGGCGCCGCCCGGACCGGCGGCGAGCCTGGGAAATGAGGTCAAGGAAATGCTGCCACTGCTACAGCAGAGTGTCAATGGGCTGTCGGGGAAAATGGACGCGATGAACAACAGGCTCGGTTTTCTCGTACTAAAAGTGGATAAGGATGACGAACAACTGAAGGAGCTGGAGCAGCGTATCTCAGACAATTACGATCGTACAGGAACCATGGATAAACAACGCAGATGGATCGCCTCCTGATGGTGATAGCGGTAAAGAACGAGGACTTGGAGGCCCGCAGCCGCAGGACCAACATACGCCTCACGGGGATTCCGGAAAGGACCAATATCGGACGGATGGAGGATTACGTCGAGAGGCTCCTCCTGACGACTTTTGGGGCTGAAGCATTCTCGTCACATTTGATTGTGGAGCGGTCCCACAGGTCGCTGGGACCTCGGCCGCCGCCGTGCGGTCCGCCTCGGCCCATCGTGGCACGCTTACTTAACTATAGAGACCGAGATGTGGCCTTGAGACGGGCGAAAGAGAAGCAAAATTTGCAGTTTGAGGGTACAGCGTTCTCCATATTCCCCGACTTCACTATGGCTGTTCAGGAGGCGAGACGTAAATTTGTGACTGTTAAACAAACTGCGTGCAGCTGGCGTTGAATACGCCCTTCTGTATCCAGCGAAACTGCGTCTCGGGCACCAGGGTCGCACGGTCCTGTGCATGACACCACAGCAAGCGGAGGAATTTCTTAAGACGCTGAGACGCCGATCACCCGGCCATGCGCTGGATGACGGGGGGTCGCGTCCCCCTTCGCCTGCCCCTGGGGCGCGGGGAGGGGGGGTGTGAGCCTCTCCGGGCCCATGCAGTGGCGCTGACTCCGCAGCTGGACTGACGGTAACATGGAGGCTGGAGGTGAGAGATTGATGCGGGGTGGTATTGCGGACTCCCAACTGTATACCATTGGATTGGCACTCTTAATGAGATGCTGGTGGGGGAGGTGAGATATGCTTGATCCTTCTGACTATTGGCACTGGCCGATCCCTTAGCTCTTGATGTACAGCCAGGCCCCCTCCCAACACTCCCTCTCCAGGCTCCTGCCTTATGGACAGACAGTAGACCCCCAAGTGCGAGAGGGATAAGGGAGGGTTTTTTGGGACCACAGGCGCCCCATCATGGGAAGTCCCCCACGGGGTAGTGATGTTCTGGTACTTCAGTTGACCCGCCAGTTGAGGTCGCTAGTGGGATGGGTGAGGGAGGGATGTAGGGATACCGGCACGTTTGGGGTGCTGTTGTGGGAGGGACTGGGCGCATCAGTTGTTTGGTTTGGGTCGTTAGGGGGTGGGGAAGGGAGACATCGGCAACCGCTCAGGCAAATACGAACGAGGGAGGTCATAATATTTTAGGTACACATCCACATGGAGGGAGGAAGGCACTGGGAGTCTGGACAACAGACGTCATTCGTTGGGCATGTTTCATACAGTACGCACGCACAAACTGCTCTAACCAAATTGAAACTCCTGTCCTGGAATGTCCGAGGGCTGGGGGACCCCCGTAAGCGGCGGCAGATCGTCGCATACCTTGATAGGCATCATATCAGTATAGCGCTCCTCCAGGAAACACACATGGCCCCCGGGGATGACCCGACGTTTGGGTGTAAGTGGGCCTCTGTACGAGTATTCTCGTCCTATTCCATGTATGACAGAGGCACCGTGATCCTTGTGAAACGGGGTACTCCGTTTGTATGTGTATGACAGAAGAGGAGTAGGGATGGGAGGAGTTGTATGCTGTGGGGCACGCTGGGCACGCAGTCTGTTGTGCTTGTAAATTGCTACGGGCCTAACGTTGATGACCCTGATTTTCAGCACTCCCTCTGGGGACAGATAGCGGGGGTAGGAGCCACACACGTCTTATGAGCTGTGGACTTTTACACAGTCAGTGACCCCCGGGTGGATAGATCAGAGGCACTCCCGCACCACTACACCCGTAGTCAGGCGGCAATGGCCGGGCTCCTCACACATGAGGGGCTCACTGACCTTTGGCGATATACGCACCCGGTAGATGGAGAGGGTACATACTATTCGACAGGGCAGGCGACCTGGTCGCGGCTGGATTATTGGCTGGGATCTCGGGGGTTGTGTCACTGGGTTTGCGTGGTGGAGCACCTTGCCCGCACTTTTTCTGATCATTCGCCTGTGTGCCTCACGCTTGAGATACCGAACCTTATCGCCACTCCTCGAAGTTGGAGACTGGTCCCTGGGGCCCTTCTAGACGAAGTGTGTAAAACGGAATTAGAGGAGGAGATAGTGGATTTTCTTGCCAGCAATAGGGGGTCGGTGGCGCGGGTGGGCACGGTGTGGGAGGCCTTGAAGGTCACCATTCGGGGCACCTGCATGGCGAAGAGCTTTGGTGTCTTGAAGGACTTGCGTCGGCGCCTTTGCTTGCTCGAGGACCAACTAAAGGTACTGGAGGTGGATTTGTGGCGCGGAGACTCTGGCGAGGGGAGGGCTAAAATGCGAGACATAATCACCGACTACACCTCCACGGCAGAGCGGGAAGCCCGGTTTCGGGGGAAATATGTTACTGCCCGACGATATGGTGAGGGCGGGCTCTGGCCCGCGACATCTGTAAACCACGGTACACAAATTATGTGCTTGAAATTGAGGATGCCAATGTGGATAGACACAGGGATGGCTCAGGGATCCTCAATACCTTTACCAAACTCTACGAATCACTATGTTCGAGGCATGTGGGCTGCTGAATTCATATCTGTGCATAGATCGCCGCCTAGTGTTGGGTCCGGATGTTTGCATGTTGTTGTCCTGGAAGAGTCTTCGAAGTATCACGAGATAGGTGACTCCTCCCCTGGACCACAGTGCGCATGGGCATCCTCTCCATCCTCAGATTGTTTTTTTCCGCCATTGGGTTCGGATGTGCTATCTTAGCTCAAGTTAGGAAAATATTTTTTCGAGGCCAAAAGGCCTTTAGTTTGCGTCGGTACTGTTTATCGATCGGGTTTCGATACAATACTGTTAGTTTACTAACTTTCAGCACCGACTTTTTTCGCATTTACCTGTCCATCGACTACTTCGACGATGGAATCGAGGACGCCATTCAAAAGGTGTCCGGTATGCAATGCGAAGTACCCACACGTCGACGTCCATCCGGTGTGCAACAAATGCCTTTCGCCGGACCACGACGAATCGACATGCATGGCCTGTGCCCGGTTCCGTTCCAAGAAGACTCTGCGGAATCGACGAGCGGCGAGACTCGAGGCGCAGCACGCGGCACCGGCCCCTACAGACATCTTCGACGAGGCCGAAGACGTCAAGGAATTAGAAGTCTTGCCCTCCAGTCCCGTTTCCGAACACGAACCCGGATCGGACGAGGTAGACGAGTCACTCTTCCACAGAGGTGAAGACGACACCGAGGTAGGAGACGACGAGGAGGCCTTAGGGGCCGAAGAGAGTAGCTCCAATGATGAACAAGGCCTACCTGTTCGAAGAAACACCAGTGCCACAGCCTATGGCTCCGGTCGAGGGATCGCCTTCGGGCCTTACCCGAGACCCATCCCGCAGTTCTTCGGCTCCGCCCTCGGGCCCGGCCTCGGACGTTCAGCGGCAGCCATTACTACATAAACAGGCTGGTTTCCCTACCACAAAACCGAAACCGAAAGCTGCTCCGGTTCCACCGAAACTGAAAGTGGCGCTGGTCGGATCGAGGCCTTCGACGCCAGCGCACCGCGCCGGCACCGACCGCACCAAGAGGGACTTCGGTGCCGAACTCGAAGCGGGCGACGTTGGAGTCGACAAACGGAAAAAAGCCATCGGCACCAACGACACCAAGGGCCGTACCGCCTGCTGTGTCTCGCATCGCTCCCTCGACGACACCTAAGCCTCAGGTATCGAAGACTTCGACGGTGATCTCTGCACCTCGACTCGATGAACCGCCGGCGCCGAAAAAATCCACGGCCGCCTCTACGAGCCTGGCCGGTGCCAAAGCCTCGAAGGCGCCCCAAGTACGACCTGGTGCGACGCAAGGCAGCAAAACCACAGCTGTCCTCCAGGACACGTCGGGTTCCGGTTCGATCGGAGCTCCAGCAGCCTCTTCGGTGCCGGCCAACATTACCTTCGGCTTGCCTCCGTCGACAATCCCAAAAATGTTCCAACTCAGGACACGGGTCACCCAACCTACGGTCACACCTGCTGAGACGTCTCCGGCACGTATCATCGACGCCGACACTGGCAGGATGATTCTCCACGACCGAAGGATAACTTCGGAGCCGCCATTGGACCCTTTCAGGATCCCACTAAAAAGGAAGTTGCCTGCAGAATCGGAACCTCTCCTTTATGAACCCTTCCATTCATCCTACCAGGATCCACACCGGTTCTCCCCCACACGCTCCGATACGGATGCATTGGAGGACTACATGGATGACCAAGTCCCCTACCATGTAGACACGGACCCTGATGACCAGCAGGACCCTGATCAAACTTGGGGCGACCCTGCAGACCCCAGTGCACCTCTCGATGCACAGGACCAACAACTCTATGGGGCAAAAACATCTCCTACGGAGGATACTGCGGCGTTCAACGCTCTTATCGAACGTGCTGCGAATAACCATGGGGTACAGCTTCACTCTGATACCATCGAAGATGACTTTCTAATGGAGACCTTTGCATCCTCAGAAAGACATGTAAAGACTCTGCCAATGTTGAAGGGGGTCCTCAAACCAGCCAAGGACATTTTCAAAGAACCCACCAGGGCACGAGTGATAAACCCCAGGATTGATAAAAAATACAGATCAGCACCTGGGGATCCTACTTACATCAGAGGCCAATTACCACTCGACTCCATCGTCGTAGCGAATGCACGCAAGAGGGCACACTCGCAAACGACAGGTGACGCTCCTCCCCCGGACAAAGAGTCCAAGGTGTTAGAAACCTCTGGCAAGCGAGTTGCCGCCCAAGCTGCCAACATATGGCGCATAGCCAACACTCAAGCGCTTCCTGCTCGCTATGATAGAGCGCACTATGGCACACTGGAGCAAATATTCCAACATCTCCCTGACCAGTTCAAGGAAGGCGCAGAAATGCTCATCAGAGAAGGACAGCTACTAACGAACGCTTCCATCAAATGCGCACTAGATGCTGCAGACACGGCTGCCAGAGCCATAAACACAAGCGTCATGCTGCGACGACATGCCTGGCTACGGATCTCAGGATTCAAGCCTGAGGTACAAAACAATATACTGAACCAGCCCGTCAACCCCGACTATTTATGCGGGCCAGAGGTTGACACCACCCTCAAAGATAAAAAAGGACACGGACACTGCAAAGTCCATGGGCGCCCTACAAACTCAGTCCTTTCGGAGCGGCTCCTTTCGTCGCCCCGGAAACAAGGGAGCAGGTAGAGGACAGGGGTCACAACAAACATATAACAAAGGCAATACACAGACCACCTATGATAAAAACACCCGAGGTGGATATCGTGGCTCCAGCACAAAGGGCAGAGGACGCGGCTACGGCAACACCAGGTCCTCCCCCAAGAACAAGCAGTGACGCCCTCTCCCTTCCTCCCGACCACATAACACCTGTCGGGGGAAGGCTACAAAGGTTCCTGTCCACGTGGAATTCCATCACCACGGACAGGTGGGTCAAAGATATTGTAAAATACGGTTACTGTCTGGAGTTAACCTCCACTCCACCCACAATACCACCAAGAAGCCGTCCTATGTCCTCAGAGCACTTAACGCTCTTACAGCAAGAAGTGCAAAGTATGCTTCTAAAAGGCGCTATAGAGGTCGTACCCATCCACGAGCAGGGTGTGGGAGTGTACTCCCTCTACTTCTTAATTCCAAAAAAGGACGGGTCGCTCAGACCTATATTAGACCTGAGACCCCTGAACCAGTACATTCTTTCAGAGCACTTTCACATGCTCACTCTACAGCAAGTCCTTCCGCTTCTCAAGCAGGGAGACTTCCTAGCCACACTGGACCTCAAGGATGCGTACTTTCACATACCCATCCACCCCTCACACAAAAAATACCTCAGGTTCACGGTTCAGGGGCAGCACTATCAGTTCGAAGTCCTTCCCTTCGGCGTGACAACAGCGCCCAGGGTTTTCACGAAGTGCCTAGCTACGGTGGCAGCACATCTACGGAGGCAGCATATACACGTCTACCCCTACCTAGACGACTGGCTCGTCCAAGCGAAGTCAGCCCAACAATGTGCAAGCCACATGTCCCGCACCATTCACCTTCTTCACAGTCTGGGATTCTCACTAAATTATCCAAAATCCCATCTCCAGCCCGCACACGTACAACAGTACCTAGGTGCGACTATAGACACTCTGGCGGCCACAGCTCAGCCAAATTTAGTGAGGATCAACAGCATACAACTGCTGATCTCCAAGTTCAAACCCAATCACTCACTTCCAGCGCGAGTGTTTATGCAGTTGATAGGCATGATGGCCTCCTGCATCTTCATAGTCCCGCACGCGAGATTACATATGCGCCCACTTCAGGAGTGCCTAGCACGTCAGTGGAATCAGGCTCAAGGACAGTTAAAGGACCTAGTGTTGGTGAGCGGTCGGGCATACAACTCTCTGCATTGGTGGAATCCACAAAACCTTTGCAAGGGCCGACCATTCCAAGAGCCTGTCCCACAGATAGTACTGACAGCGGACGCGTCTCTCCAGGGATGGGGAGCTCATGTACTCCACTACACAGTGCAAGGACTATGGACAACACAACAAAAGAAGTTGCACATCAACCTTCTGGAACTGATGGCAATCTTCCTAGCCATGAAGGCATTCAAAGTACATCTATGCAACAAGGTCGTGTTGATCCGGACGGACAACATGACCGCAATGTACTACATACAGAAACAGGGAGGCACACACTCTCCACAGTTGTCTCATCTGGCTCAGAGCATGTGGAAGTGGGCCATTCAAAGGAACATGTTCCTCATGGCGGAACACCTCCCTGGCAAGGACAACCAGATGGCGGATCTGCTCAGCAGACACAGCCACCAGATGCACGAGTGGGAGTTACACCCATCAGTACTCCAACCGTACTTCCAGCAGTGGGGTCATCCGGAGATGGACCTATTCGCGACAAGCGAAAACGCAAAATGCCAAAGCTTCGCCGCCAGAATCCCACATCCGCAGTCGCAGGGCAATGCGATATGGATGAACTGGTCCGTCAGATTTGCGTACGCTTTTCCCCCAGCGCCATTGATACCGCTAGTGGCCCGCAAACTCCGACAACACTCCCTGACACTCGTCCTAGTTGCTCCCACGTGGGCACGCCAGCCGTGGTACACCACCTTCCTCGAACTTTCCGTGGTGCCGCATCAAAGGCTGCGGATCAAACCCGCGCATTTGACGCAGAACCATGGAGAGGTTCAGCACCCAGATCCGCAACAGCTGAATCTGGCGATCTGGCTCCTGAAGTCCTAGAGTTTGGCTATCTCAACCTGCCACCTGACTGTATGGACATCATCAAGGAGGCCAGGAGACCCACTACCAGAGCTTGCTATGCAGCCAAATGGAAAAGGTTCGTCATTTATTGCGGTAATAATGACATCAACCCGCTGGATGCATCCATCCAAAACATCATCTGTTATCTCTTACACCTATATCGATGCAATCTGGCGTACACCTCTATACGTGTCCATTTGACCGCAATCTCAGCCTATCTGCAAACCAGGCAGCACCTCTCTCTATTCAGAGTGCCTGCCATCAAAGCATTCTTGGAAGGACTCAAACGAGTCATTCCACCAAGCCACCCACCGGCTCCAATGTGGAACCTCAACTTGGTCCTCACACGCCTGATGGGTCCACCCTTTGAACCTCTACACTCATGCGAGATTCAATTCCTTACCTGGAAAGTGGCCTTCCTTGTAGCGATCACTTCCCTAAGAAGAGTTAGTGAACTCCAGGCACTAACCGTTCAAGAGCCATTTATACAGGTTCACACCAACAGGGTCGTACTACGCACCAACCCCAAATTCATGCCCAAAGTAATATCGCAGTTCCACATGAATCAGACTATTGAACTGCCAGTTTTCTTCCAAAACCCACAAACTGTTGCAGAAAGGGCACTACATACACTAGATGTACGGAGGGCCCTCATGTACTACATCGATAGGACTAAACCCTTCAGGAAGACAAAACAACTGTTCGTTGCCTTTGCCCCACACCACAAAGGTAACGCCATCTCCAAAGCAGGGATAGCCAGATGGATAGTTAAGTGTATTCAAATCTGTTCTCAAAAAGCAAAACGCACATTAACTATTCCACCACGAGCCCACTCAACACGTAAGTTGGGGGCTTCCATGGCCTTCCTAGGAAATATTCCCCTGCATGATATATGCAGAGCAGCCACATGGTCCACTACACACACATTTACAAAACACTATTGCGTAGATGTGCAGTCAAAACAGCAGGCAGCTGTAGGACAGGCTGTTCTCAAAACACTTTTTCAGACCGCTGCAGCTGGCACGGGTAGCCGCCGCCAATAGAGGGCACTGCTATGTATTCTATGCACAGATATGAATTCAGCAGCCCACATGCCTCGAACTGAATATGCTACTTACCAGTATGCATCTGTTCTTGGCATGTAGGGCTGCTGACATTCATATCGCCCTCCCTCCTCCCCGGCGCCTGTCGCAGCTGCAGCTCTCAGAATTACTGCAAGCATGGTCATCACTTTCTGTATCTACTCCATCACTGCCACAATGGCGAAAAACAATCTGAGGATGGAGAGGATGCCCATGCGCACTGTAGTCCAGGGGAGGAGTCACCTATCCAAGGATACTTCGAAGACTCTTCCAGGACAACAACGTGCAAACATCCGGACCCAACACTAGGCGGCGATCTATGCACAGATATGAATGTCAGCAGCCCTACATGCCAAGAACAGATGCATACTGGTAAGTAGCATATTCAATTCCTCTAAAGGGGTGAATTCTAATGACTTTGCTGCCTTCTTTGGAGACATTACATTGGGATATCTAAGTGGGCGGCAAAGGGAGTTCCTTGCTACCCCGTTTACGCTGGAAGAGATTCGGGACGCCATTGCCCAGCTGCCAGCGGGGAAGGCGCCCGGATCCGACGGCCTGCCGGCTGACTTCCATAAGTTATATGTGGAACATCTCGCGCCAGTGCTGCTGGAGGTCTACTCGGATGCCCGCCGCGATGAGGGAAGCCCTTCTTATCTCCCTGTTGAAACCTGGGAAACCCGCCGATAAGTGTGATTCCTACAGGCCTCTCTCGTTAATCAACGTGGACATCAAAATCTTTACTAAAATGATAGCCAATAGATTAAATCTCCTCATGGATAAGCTGGTTTTGCCAGACCAGGCAGGGTTCATCCCTGGGAGGGCGACGTCTCACAATTTTCGCACTCTCTTTTCCATCATGCACATCCCGCACCTCCCTTTGGCCGCTATCTTCTTGGACGCAACTAAGGCGTTCGACTCTGTTCTAGTGGGAATATCTCCATGCGGTCTTGTGCAATATGGGGTTCCCGGTAGGTTTCTCTGCTATGATACGGCTGCTATACACTGCGCCAGTAGCTAAGGTGATGGTCACACCTCTGCCGCCGCAGCACTCTCCCGGGGTACCAGACAGGGGTGCCCGTTATCGCCTCTATTATTCGCGTTGGCAGTGGAACCATTGGCGGCTCGAGTGCGGCAATATCATCGGGACAAGGCGCTTATCTGCCCTTTACGGCCTATCCTTATTTCACTTTACGCGGACGACATCACCCTTTGTCATAGATCCGGAGACTAATTTAAATCCATTGCTGAGGGAGTTTGTGCGTTTCGGGGGGCTCTCGGGTATCCACATTCATTGGGCTAAATCTCAGATATTCCCCCTTACAGCGGCCGTATTGCGTTTCCAGGCCGACTTTCGGTTAGTGGTGCGACTCTACGGTGCGGTATCTGGGGGTGCTTGTATCGGCGGACCGAGAGGAACTCATGAGAGACAATTATGGGCGAGCGATTGACACACTGAAAGACACCATCACACGATCGATTGCCTTGCCGCTGTCCCTTGCAGACAGTGTCTCTGATAAAAATGGTTATTCTACCGAAAATGCTTTACTACTTCATGAATATTCCCTATCACCCGGGCAGGGTGTTCTTCGCTGCCCTGCGCACTGAGCTCTTGCGCTCGTGTGGGGAGGGAAGCAGGCCCGTATCAGGTGGGATGTGTTGGCTCGACCGTATGCGGCAGGGGGCCTGGATCTGCCAAATTTTTAACTATATCAGTGCGCCCAGGCCCATTATGCGCACTACTGGACGAGGGGCCCGCGGTACACAGCGCATGTTGCCACGGAGCATTGGCTTGCTGATCCCGTGCCATTAGATGGGGCATTGTGGAGGCCCACATCCCGACGGGAATGCAGTCCCGATACTGTGGAGTGTACGAGTCGAGCTTGGGAGTGGATCATGAAGCGGACGGGGCTGCCCTTGTTGTACTTCCCGCTGCTCCCGCTTGTGTACCATCCTCGCATACCACTTTTGCAGGAGGGAATTTTCAACAAATTGCGGCAGCACAGGGGGCTGCGTACCTTATGTGATTTATATAGAGACGGCAGGTTCATTACTTTACAGCAGCTTTGTGCTGACCCTACCCCCACCGTCATGGAAACCTTCCTGTACATTCGGTTCCGAGCCGGGGTTCAGGCTGTCACATCTGGCTATCCGTTCGAACCGGAGACTTCGCCACAGCTGCATGCGTTGCTGCGCGCTACTACTGCCTCTCATCTGGTATCGGTACTTTACCGTTCCATATTCTCAGAGTCGGAATATGCGCAATGTGCTGCACGTGGCAGGTAGGAGGAGGAGTTGGGGCAGCCGTTGACTGACCATGACTGGCTTTTTAGTTGCAGGCAGACAGAGCAGGTTGCGATTAACAGCAGGCTTCGTGTCACGCACTAGAAGTTCGTTCAGCGATACTATTACACCCCCATGAAGTTGCATCGGTTTGGGTTAAGGGAGGATACCAAGTGCGATCGGTGCGGGGCCGAGGGGGCGGACATACTACACCTGGCGTGGGCCTGTCCCTCTGTACATGCGTTCTGGCTGCTGGTGTTTGATGCGGTGGGGACGATGATTGCGGCCCCCCTGCTACCGTCCCCGCTAATGGGTATTTTAGGTTGTACGGAGGGCATACCGGCTCCTCACAGGAAGTTCGGTTCATTTTTTCTGCTCCTTGCCAAGCGCCTGGTGGCCTGCAGATGGGGGAGAGGACGGGCCCCTAAGTTCAAGACCTGGCTCGAGGACCTGATTAGATGGCAGGATCAATTAACTCTGTATGCGGACCTCCTGCCGGCTGCTTCCAAGCCCAGGGACATATGGGACCCCTTGAGGGGGTATCTGCTTCAGAACCCTCAGGCGCATGTTAGTACTGACGCTATTACTTCCTGAACTGGCCGCGCGCTGGGGGCGGATAAGGTGCGACGGAGTTCGGAGACCCTGGTGCCGGATCTCTCCTATAGGGGTGGGCTGTCTGATCCCTGGGTCTACTATTGACTTTTCGTACAGAGGGTGGCGGGCGGGGATGTGGTGAGGCCGGGAGACATCCCTGCGGGTGTACAGGATGTGTGGGGTGGCGGCGCCTTGCCTATCGGGTGGGGTCCGCTGAGAGTGTGTGCTGGTGGAGGATGTGCGTTAGAAAACATATGCTAGCCTATTCACTCCTTATTGCTTTCCTACTATTTTTTCGTCCTTTAATGCTGAGATGCCATAGATTGTTCTGGACTGCCTCTCGTGTTGCCTGGTGTTATCGGAACTATGTTTTTTTTTTTTACGCGGCCGGCCCGGTTTGTTTGTAGGCGGCATGCTGTGTTAATATTGCACAATGTGACACTTCTTGATGTTCATATGCTGCTGCCGGCCCGACGGGGTTGTAGGCGGAAGATAGCTGTGTCAAACTGTGGGTTTTCTTGTGGTTCAATAAAGGTTTTTCTAAAAAAAAAAAAAAAATGAATAGAAGGGATAGCCAGATGGATAGTTAAGTGCATACAAATATGTTATCAAAAAGCTAAACGCACATTAACTATTCCCCCAAGAGCACATTCCACGCGCAAAATGGGGGCATCCATGGCTTTTCTAGGGAATATCCCCTTAGAAGACATTTGTAAGGCAGCTTCTGTAGGTCAGGCTGTCCTTAAAACACTTTTCCAGACTACTGCAACTGCCACCGGTACCCACCACTAGAGGAGGAAATGCTATACAGTCTATGCAATAATGTGACTGCAGCAGCTCATATGCCTCGAACGGTAAATGCTACTTACCAGTATGCATCTGTTCTTGGCATGTAGAGATGCTGCAGTCACATGCCCACCCTCCTCCCTGGTGCCGAGCGCAGTTGCAGTACTATCTTACTTAGATACATTTACATGGACACCTTTTCTTTCTATTACTATCCTCCATCTTTGCCACAATGGCGAAAAAACAATCTGACGATGGAGGTGCTGTCCATGCGCACTGTAGTCCAGGGGAGGAGTCACCTATCTCGTGAGACCTCGAAGACTCTTCCAAGACAACGTGCAACATCCAGACCCAACACTAGGCGGCGATCTAATGCAATAATGTGACTGCAGCCGCTCTACATGCCAAGAACAGATGCATACTGGTAAGTAGCATTTACCTTTTTACATGATTTTAAAGAGGACACTAGAAAGGTCATACGCTCTATTTCTATTATCTATTACATCTGGCAGGAGGGCGTAAAAATCATGAAGACACCAGCATCCATACCGGCGGTGATACCTCGTGTAGAGAAAAAAATATCGCGCTCCAGAGGACAGACCATCTTCCCTTGTAGGACACTTGAGACCAGATTCAGTAATATCTCAGGCTGCGCAGAGGCGTTCGAAGACCCCTGCAATAACTATTAACACTCCTCCAGACAGAGAGGCACGTCGTATGGACCTTATGGGGAAGAAATTCTCTTCTAAGGTAGCGGCAACAATTAGAGCTGCTAATGCTTTAGCAATCATTGACCGCTATGACCGTCAAATGTGGTCTGAGATGGCGGGATTGATAGATCTCATCCCAGAGGAGCAAAGACAGGAGGGCCGGAAGATCTTATTAGAGGATGAACGAGCAGCTTCTGAAACAATTGATTGTGCGTTAGACATCGCCAACACGAGCTTTCAGCAATTAGCAGCAGTTCTTCGCCAGGGGTGGCTTAAAGCTACTACCTGAGGTTCAGACTAAGATCCTGTACATGAGGGAGACTCACTGATAGGAAAACATATAGATGAGGCTCTTTTAGCAATAAAGAATGACACAGACACTGCAAAGTCTCTGGGTGCTCTGCAATATAGACGTGTACCTTTCAGGGGAGCTAGAGGGTGAGGATTCACAACATACCGAGGCGGCTATCAGTCAAATTAACAGTATCGACAATACCAGCCTTCATATCGCCAGTCTTACAACCAATCATCGTACTGTCAGTCATCGACGGCTGGTTTCTCTCGCCATGGCCGTAAGCGAACACAGCAACAAGGCTGTGACCCTGCCAGAAAGCAATGAGCTTCTTAGGGGGTGCAAGTCAAAATTCCCTCCCTACCCGTGGTTGCAAACATTTCTGCTTCTGTACAGCGGTGGCAAGAGATCACTTCAGACCGCTGGGTGCTGGACCTAGTCACCAAGGGTCACACACTGGAATTTGTCCAGAAACCACCTACTACTCTGCCCAGGGGTCCCCCTCGTCTTCACTTATTGTGCAAAGAACTCTTGATCATGCTCCTCAAGGAAGCAATAGAAGAAGTACCATCCACACAGAAAGGAACAGGTTTCTATTCTAGTTTCTTCCTAATCAGAAAAGTCAGGAGAATGGCGACCGATTCTGGACAAGTTTCTCAAAAAACAAACATTCCTGATGGTAACGCTTTCCGATATTCTGGGATGCTTAAACAAAGGAGATTTCATGACTTCTCTGGACTTGGAAGACGCATACTTTCATATCCCTATCCATCCAAAACACCAAAAATATCTACGGTTCACAGTGGCTGGCACCCACTATCAATTCAAGGTGCTCCTGTTTGGCCTAAAATCCGCGCCGCGGATTTTAACCAAGTGCTTGGCACCAGTAGCAGCAACCTTGAGATCCCGACGGATACAAGTTTTCCCGTACCTCGGCGATTGGCTGATCAAAGCTCTGTCGGAGCAGGAAGCCAATCTTGCCTCGACAGCTTGTCTCCATCTGTTCACTACGCTGGGACTCACTTTGAACAAGGACAAATCGAATTTGCTTCCAACTCGGGTCATTTTATTCCTAGGAGCATCCCTGGACACCGTCCAGTGCAAAGCATTCTTGTCTCAAGACTGTCAAGTGCACTTTCAAAAATGAACGACAACCATTTAAAAAAGAAAGTCAGTTTCTGTTCGAATATTCTTCAGCAATCAACTTGGTTCCTTTGGCACGGCTCAAGATGAGACTTCAAGAGGGACTCCAGAAACAATGGCAACAAGCATTGGGGTCTTTCGAGGATGTTATCTGAGAAATTGCATGAATGGTGGACGCACTCCATTGGTGGTCCCAAACAGCAAATCTTGCTCAAGGTCTCACCTTCCTGCAAAACATCCCGGATTCGTCCTAACAGACGCCTCCATGGAAGGATGGGGAGGTCATGTACAGGATTTGCAAATCCAGGAAAAGTGGTCTCAGATACAGAAACAACACCACATCAACCGTTTGGAACTCCGAGCCATATTTTTCTCTTCAGGCTTTCCTTTTAAGGATAACCGGTTCCTCAGTGCTGGTCTGTACCGACAATACGACCAACATGTACTACATAAACAAACCAGGAGGAACAAAATCTGTGACGCTTTCCCAAGAAGCGCAGGAATTATGGGAATGGACAACATTCCCATGAATATCCTAGGCAGAGCATTTCAAGGGCCTGCACAATACCCACGCAGATACACTAAGCAGGTCTCAATCTGGCTGCCACGAGTGTGAGTTGGAACAAACTCGGGTGAACAAAATCTTTCTGACATGGGGCAAACCATCTCTGGATCTGTTTGCATCGCAGGAGAACAAGAAATGCCAATATTATGCCAGCAGTTTCCCTCAAGCGGGGTCAAGGAGGAATGCCCTTTCAATGAGATGGTCTGAGATCTACGCTTTTACCCCCCATTCCATTAATCCCCAGGGTGCTCAGCAAGATGAAACTGGAGGGCTGCAGCCCAATTCTGATTGCACCCTGACGGTATTGGTTCCAGGAGCTTCTTCTGTTGTCACAAGACAGACCTATTTGCCTTCATTCAACAACAACAATGCTATCACGGAACAAGAGCCAGGTAGTCCATCCGGATCCACAGTCCCTGCACTTGCACTCATGGCTCCTGAATTCCTAGAGTTCAAAGACCTCAATATTTCACTAGACTGTCGAGACATACTGTCTACATCCTGTGCTGAAAGCACTGTCAAAACATACCGTCTAAAATGGAAAAGATTCTGTTGTTGGTGTGAAACCAATGAAGTACATCCAGTTCAAGCCCCTGCTGGACAGATTCTACCTTACATGCTCTCACTGGCCAAGTCTGGCCTCACTTTTTTGTCAGTCAAGGTTCACCTGGCTGCTCTTTCCAGGTACAGGAAATCTCCTCAGCTTCCTTCTTAATGTTCATCTTCTCTTATAAAACAATTCATGAGGGCTTTTCGCATTTTTCCTCCTGTTTGTGCACCTCCTCCTGAGTGGTAACTCAATGTGGTTTTAGCAAAACTAATGAGACGACCATTTGAACCGATCCATAAAGCAGAACTTAAATTCCTCACATGGAAAGTAGCCCTTTTGCTGGCTCTTACTTCCGCAAGAAGGGTTAGTGAGATTCAGGCTTTTACGATGAAAGAACCCTTCTTACGCTTTTCACAGGATTACGTGATCCTTCGGACAAATCCTAAGTTCATTCCGAAGGTGCCGGCGTAATCTCACTAGAATGAACCAGTAATACTGCAAACTTTCTTTCCGAAGCCATCCAGCCCAGCTGAAAGGGCTTTACATTCATTGGATGTAAAAAGGTGTTTGAAGTTTTATCTTCAAAAGACAAAAGATATCAGAAAGACTGATCAACTGTTGGTGGCCTACGGTCAAGGAAAACAGGGAACCGCAGTAACAAAAGCCACAATAGCCAGATGGGTCGCATCTGCCATTCAATTCTCCCACGAAAAAGCCAATAAACCTCTCAGTGAAGGCTAAAGCACACTCCACCAGAACTGTTGCTGCATCTACAGCTTTGTTTGCTGGGGTTACACTGGACAAAATATGCCGTGCTGCGACATGGAAGAATGTCCACACGTTCTCAAGACACTACTGCCTCCAATCTGCACAAAGGGTGGATGGAGCGATTGGACAAGCTGTGTTACGCCATCTCTTTCACTAAGGTCAGAATATTTAGATTTCCTAAAGGCTTGTCTACTATTAGCTTTCTTTACTGTTATATTGCTTACAGTGTTCATGTTCCTATGTTTCACGATTTGTACGTTACTATGCTTTGTTATATTTATATATTCTCATGCTTATATCCGCTGTCTTTTAATATGATTATTGCTTTTAATGCTTTGTCATTACAATATTTCAAGGTTAATAGATGTCCATTGGGAGTTTACGAATACATGTCTCCCATCATCTGCTAACGACAGTACAATTGGGGTACTACTTGCTATTCTGATTCAGGCATGTGAATCTATGAAAGATACCCCAATACTGGATAAGAAAACAAGTTACTTACCTGTAACTACAGTTATCCAGTATTGGTATCTATCATAGATTCACATGCACCCAAACTCCTCCCCGTGGAGTCAGTTCTCAGTGATTTTTGGGGATATTTACTTCCCACTTGTTCTTGGAAAATCTGAGGAAAAGTGGCTTCTATTGGGAGTGTTCTAGAGGGTGCTGGTAGCCGATTAGTTGGAACTGACCTTTCCTGTAAGGACGTAGATAGGCTACTAAGGTATAGCCTTTGGCCTCTTTTAGCCTATTTATTACTTATGGCACTACTTTTGTATTTTACCATGGGGCTCCCAGCTCAGCAACTGGGAATGATTCAGGCATGTGAATCTATGAAATATACCTATACTGGATAACTGTAGTTAGAGGTGAGTAACTTGATTTATTATCCAGTATTGGATCTTTCCTAGATTCACATGCTTGAATCATTCGCAGTTATCGAAGTGGGAGTCCCCCAGTACCATAATGTTGTGTTCAGGCGAACATTACATATCACTAAATTTGACGACATCACCATAAAGAATTGTGAGGCTTTTCTCACCAGATACAATCCTACACTGTCTTCCTCCTGTAACTTCCTGCTCCTTTACAGACCTCCACCTGGCAATGCGACAATCCCAGACGACTTCTAGACAGTTTCAAACCTGATACCAATACACTCCAACTTGTGCGTTCTGGGTGACCTCATCATTTGGTTTGACAACCCCAATATGACCCATCCAAAAACAATCAATGGCCTAGATGCACTACACCTGCATCAGATTGACCACAAACCCACACACATCGCTGGACATATCCTCGAAGTCAATTTTGCTAATACCGAACTAGTTTTGCAGCGTGAATCTTTCTGGATTCACTATGCTGTGCATTCCTACACCATCTAGTGGTTGGGTCCGGAATTGTAGTCTTTATTTTCTCTCTTTTTCTCCCAGGTGGGCGTTGACATACCACCATTTGGTGTCCTTCGTGACGACTCGCTTCGGTCGCCATCTTCAGATTCTTTTATTCCACCGTTGGGGTCTGGATCGTTACCGAAGAGTTCCTGAGATTTGGAGGGAATCGACAAAAATAAAAAAATCGACGAAAATCACAGATTTCAACACACCAGACTACAGGTCAGGTGACTAGGAGGAGGAAGGTTTCCAACCGAGATCTCGACGTTCAGCGGAGAATGCGCACACAGGGGGCTCCCTGAGCGCTGGAATGGCCAAAACACCTTTCAAGTTCAAGTACGCCCAGAAGGACCAGCATCCAGGCTGCAACCTCTTCCTGCCGCTCGACCACAACAGCGAGGACTGCAGCGCATGCTCAGCGTTCACACCAAAGACCCTCAGAGTAAGATCGAGGCAGAGAAGGGCGAACTACACCATGCAGGAGCAATGGCCACCACCATGGCTCCGAGACTTGGCTCTGTCCAGTGGAGAGGAGCACAACCTCGCCGAGGGACCGGAGGACTGCACTGGCGTTGAGGTTCAAAAGAAAACGTCGAAGGAGGTAAGTCGTCGACCACCAGACACTCGAGCGACACTCGTAAGAGTGAAGCAAAGTCCTCGAAGGGAGTATAGCTGTTGAAACACTCAGCGAAAGCAACCGCACCCAAGGACAAGCAACCCAGCGGATCCTTCGAAAAATACTCCCAGACGACGAAAACCCATGAAAAATCTAGGTCAAAGGATGCCCTCAAAGGACACCTCGGCGCCGAGTAAAGAAGGGTCATCGACGTCAACTACCTTGAAGCGAAGCGCTCAATCTCTCGATGCAGAGCAGGCTGCCGAGATGGAGAAGAAGAAAAGAAGGCTCGAGGCCGAAATGACGAGCATCCTGCAGCGAAAAAAGGACTTTGACGAAAGGATGAGCCAGTAAACCATCCCGCCGAAGCCCGCGGTCGAAGGGGGGACGAAGACCCTGAACCACCAAAAACGCCTGAACCGGTCGAAGAACAGGAGGCAGAGGCCCTGTATTACTACGAGGGTGAAGGCGAGGAGGATCAGCGGACCTACCAGGGCTATACGTCCTCTGAGGCACAAGACTTGGAGTGGCATGATCTCGACGCCTAATTACCGGAAGAGGGAATAGACACATACCCTTCGAGGCCCTTCACCTCCAGACGACATAGGGGTCTATAATATGGTCGTTAAAAAGGCTGCAGAGACCTGTGGAGTGAAACTGGAGGAGGAGAAGCCCAAGGCATGTTTTCTCCTGGAAACTCTGCTGCCTCAGCAGACAAGGAGTCAATTCCTGCCCATGCTCCCTAGTGTGTTGGACACGGGCAGAGAGGGAGCCAGCTGTATGTAAATCAGTGACCCCAAGGACAGAAAAGAAGTACAAGCACTCATCAATGGACCCTGCATACATCCAGGGATCAGTGCCAACTGATTAAATAATTACAGCAACGGCCAGGAAAAGGGCCAATGTACCCAGAAATGCCGGACCACCTCCAGACAAGGAGAGTAGAAGGATGGACCTCATGGGTAGGAAAGTAGAATGGAGAGCAGCGATTCAATGGCGCATCGCCAACTCAAACGCTCTAATAAACAGGCTTGCATACCAACACTGGGAGGAAGTGGGGCAACTCCTAAAACTTCTACCAGAACTGCACCAGCAAAGGGCAGCCCACATGGTAGAGGAAGGAAAAAACATGGCGAACACATGTTTGAAGTCGGCCTTGGATGCGGCAGAGACGTCCAGCAGGCAAATGATGATTGGGATGACAAAGAGAAGGCACATATGGCTCAGGATTTAAGGCTTCAAGCCGGAGGATCAGAACATCCTGAACTCTCCCTTCAACGGGGAGCAACTTTTTGGAACGCCGGTTGACGACAAGTTGACTCAGCTCAAGAAGGACAACGAGACAGCGAGGTCCATGGGAGCACTGCAGTTCAGAGGGATGAGAAGGGGTATACCCTCAAGAAGGCCAAATGGTAGGGGAGGCAACCTACCTAATACATCGCACCAAACCTTCCAACAAGGTTATCAAGGAAACGGCCAGGGACAGCAGCAGCAGAACTGACCATACCAGCCACGAGGCCAGTCCTTTCGAGGGCGTTCAAACGGATGAGGACAGGCACGGAGAGGAGGGCAGCAACCCAACTCCAAGTGACTTCGCCGTATGGCAAACGCCCACTCAAACAACACCTCTAGGTGGGCATCACAACAGAACACAAAACCAAAACCTAGTTTTACAAAACCAACAGTTCCTCAAACATATAACACCAGTGGGAGGCAGAATAAGGGACTTCCTCCAGGAATGGAGGACGGTCATAACTGACAAATTGATACTAAACATCATAAAATGCAGCTACTGTATAGAGCAAGAGAAACAACCTCCAAACAGAAGACCAAGGAACCAGGTGACCTCAGCAAAGGAACTTAAGCTCTTGCTACTAGAAGCGCAGGAACTGCTCAGCAAGGAGGCAATAGAAATAGTACCGTACAAGGAAAGGAACAAGGGGGTCTACTCCACATACTTCCTCGTACCAAAAGTGAACAAAACACTAAGACCTAGTCTAGATTTAAGGTTCTTAAACAAGTTCATAAGGACACAGATTCAAAATGACATCTCTGCAAGAGGTAATACCCCAGATACAGGAGGGGGATTACATGGCAACTATAGACTTAATTGACGCGTACTTGCACATCCCCATCAACAAAGAACACAAAAGCCTACTAAGATTTGTTATCAACCAAACTCACTACCAGTTTGCAGTACTAGCATTCGGACTCAAATCCGCACCAAGGGTGTTCACAAAGTGCCTAGCAGCAGTAGCAGCGCACCTAAGAAGGTAAGGGATGCACGTATACCCCTACCTCGACTTTGGGCTCGTAAAAGCATGCTCTTACAGCCAATGCAAACACATCCAGCAGGTGATACAAACACTAATTCAACTGGGTTTTTCAATCCATTGGGGGAAATCTTCAATAGAACCGGAACAGGTGAAGATATTCTTAGCAGACAGGGCAAGGTGTTCCCCAGCACAAAGAGAACTTTGGCAATCCTGAAGGTGGCACGTCTTTCCCGCTGGGGGCAAGCTCGGACGGTGAGGATAGTGAGGAAGCTAATGGGAATGATGGCGTCATGCATACACCTGGTCCCAAATATTCGCCTCCACATGAGACCGTTCCAGGAATGGATACAGCAGCAATGGTCACAGGCAACAGGGAGTTGGGAAGATCTAGTGGTTGTCACACACGCAGTGCATCAGGAAATAGTGTGTTGGAACAAGGAAAACCTATCACAGGGGAAACCATTCACACAGTCCACTCCAACAGTGACCATCACAACAGACTCCTCCCAGCTGGGGTGGGGTGCGCACAAACTCAAAGTAGGGGGGGGGGGTTTATGGTCGCAGCAGGATGCAGTCAAACACTTCGACTACCTAGAGCCGAAAACAGTGTTCCTAGCCTAAAAAGCCTTTCAGAAGGAGCTGTACAGAATCAGGGTGTTGATCCAGACAGACAACACAACTACCATGTTCTACATCAACAAACAAGGAGGAACACAATCAGTAGAACTATCAGGGCTAGAACAGGAAATCTGGACATGGAGCATTCCACTAAGGATAGACCTACTAGCAAAACATGTCCCAGGGAAGGACAATGTGGTAGCAGACAGACTCGTCGGGCAAGCGTAAGCATCCCACGAATGGGAGCTCAACCAACAGGAAATAGAGAAGCTATTCCAGAAATGGGGTACACCGCAAATAGACCTATTTGCAACACACAAAAATGCAAAATGGCAACACTTCACATCCAGACAGCCAGACCATCAGCCCCAAGGGAATGTGCTATGGATAAGTTGGTCAAAGACATTTGCATACGCCCCCCCCCCTCCCCCTGATACACAGGGTACTCAACAAATGAAGGATCAGCAACATGACGCTAATACTAATAGCACCTCAGTGGGCCATACAGTCCTGGTTCTCACAAATAGTAGAAATGGCGCAAGCACCAGCACACAAGATTCCCAAAGAGAAGGGACCTGTTAACGATGCAGGACGGAAGGGTGCTAAAGCCAGAGAGCCTCAGCCTAGCAGCATGGCTCCTGAAGACCTAGAATTTGCACACCTCAATCTACCAGCAAGCACAATGGCGGTGCTCAGGGATGCAAGGAGACCTACCACAAGGAAGTGCTAAGTAGCAAAGTGGAGAAGATTGTTCGAGGCATGTGGGCTGCTGAATTCATATCTGTGCATAGATCGCCGCCTAGTGTTGGGTCCGGATGTTTGCACGTTGTTGTCCTGGAAGAGTCTTCGAAGTATCCTTGGATAGGTGACTCCTCCCCTGGACTACAGTGCGCATGGGCATCCTCTCCATCCTCAGATTGTTTTTTTCTGCCATTGGGTTCGGATGTGCTATCTTAGCTCAAGTTAGGAAAAACTTTTGTCGAGGCCACAAGGCCTTTAGTTCGCAGCACCGACTTTGTTCGCATTTACCTGTCCATCGACTACTTCGACGATGGAATAGAGGACGCCATTCAAAAGGTGTCCGGTATGTAATGCGAAGTACCCACACATCGACGTCCATCCGGTGTGCAACAAATGCCTTTCGCCGGACCACGACGAATCGACATGCATGGCCTGTGCCCGATTCCGTTCCAAGAAGACTCTGCGGAATCGTCGAGCGGCGAGGCTCGTGGCGCAGCACGCGGCACCGGCCCCAGCTGACATCTTCGACGAAGCCGACGACGTCGAAGAAGTAGAAGTCTTACCCTCCGGTCCCGTTTCCGACCACGACCCCGGATCGGACGAGGCCGACGAGTCACTCTTCCACAGAGGTGAAGACGACACCGAGGTAGGAGACGACGAGGAGGCCTTAGGGGCCGAAGAGAGTAGCGCCGATGATGAACAAGGCCTACCTGTTCAAACCGAAAACTCACCAGTGCCACAGACTATGGCTCCGGTCGAGGGATCGCCTTCGGGCCTTACCCGAGACCTATCACACAGTCCTTCGGCCCCGCCCTCGGGCCTGGCCTCGGACGTTCAGCGGCAGCCATTACCGCTTAAATCAGCTGGTTTCCCTTCCACGAAACCGAAACCGAAAGCTGCTCAAGCTCCTACGAAACCGAAACTGAAAGTGGCGCAAGTCGGATCGAAGCCTTCAACACCTTCGACGCCAGCGCACCGTGTCGGCACCGACCGCACCAAGAGAGACTTCGGTGCCGAACTCGAAAGGGGCGACGTGGGAGTCGACAAACGGAAGAAGGTCATCGGCGCCGACAAACCTGCTCGGTTACCGGCTTCGACGCCGCCGACACCGAGGGCCGTACCGCCTGCTACGCCTCGCATCACTCCCTCGGCGACACCAAAACCTCACGTGTCGAAGACGTCGACGGTGGTCTCCGCACCTCGACTCGATGCACCACTGGCGCCGAAGATATCTACAGCCGCGACCCAGACCGGGGCCACGTCCTCTAAGGCGCCCCGAGTACGACCTGGTGCACAGCCAGGCTGCAAAACCACGGCTGCCCTCCAGGACCCGTCGGGTTCCGGTTCGATCGGGGCTCCAGCGGTTTCGTCGGTGCCGACCAACATTACCTTCGGCTTGCCTCCATCCACAATCCCGAAGGTGTTTCAACTCAGGACACGGGTCACCAAGACTACGGTTACACCTGTTGAGACGCCTCCGTCACACGTCATCGACGCCAACACTGGCAGGATGATTCTCCACGACCGAAGGATAACTTCGGAACCGCCATTGGAACCTTTCAGGATCCCGCTAAAGAGGAAGCTGCCGGTGGACTCAGAACCTCTCCTGTATGAACCTTTCCATTCACCCTACCAGGATCCACACCGGGCCTCCCCCACACGCTCCGACACGGATGCATTGGGGGACTACATGGATGAACAAGTCCCCTACCATGTGGACACGGACCCTGATGACCAGCAGGACCCTGACCAAACTTGGGGCGACCCTGCAGACCCCAGTGCACCTCTGGATGCACAGGACCCACAGCTATATGGGGCAAAAACATCACCCACAGAGGATACTGCAGCGTTCAACGCTCTGATTGAACGTGCGGCAAACAACCACGATGTGCAGCTTTACTCTGATATCATCGAAGATGACTTTCTAATGGACACCTTTGCATCCTCAGAAAGACATGTAAAAACTCTGCCAATGTTGAAGGGGGTCCTCAAGCCAGCCACTGACATTTTCAAGGAACCCACCAGGGCACGAGTGATAAACCCCAGGATCGACAAAAAATACAGATCAGCACCTGGGGATCCTACTTACATCAGAGGCCAATTACCACTCGACTCCATCGTTGTGGCGAATGCCCGCAAGAGGGCACACTCGCAGACAACGGGTGACGCTCCTCCCCCGGACAAAGAGTCCAAGGTGCTAGAGACCTCCGGCAAGCGAGTTGCCGCACAAGCTGCAAACATATGGCGCATAGCTAACACTCAAGCGCTCCTCGCTCGCTACGATAGAGCGCACTATGACACGCTGGAACAACTTCTTCAACACCTCCCTGACCCCTACAAAGAAGGTGCAGAAATCCTTATCAGAGAGGGACAGCTACTCACAAATGCTGCCATCAAATGTGCACTAGACGCTGCAGACACGGCTGCCAGAGCCATCAACACTAGCGTCATCCTACGACGTCACGCCTGGCTACGTATCTCAGGATTCAAGCCTGAGGTACAAAACAATATACTTAACCAGCCCGTCAACCCCGACTATTTGTTCGGGCCTGAGGTTGACACCACCCTCGAAGATAAAAAAGGACACGGACACTGCAAAGTCCATGGGCGCCCTACAAACTCAGTCCTTTCGGAGCGGCTCCTTTCGTCGCCCCGGAAACAAGGGAGCAGGCAGAGGACAGGGGTCACAACAAACATATAACAAGGGCAATACGCAGACCACCTACGATAAGAACACCCGAGGTGGCTATCGTGGCTCCAGTACCAAGGGCAGAGGACGTGGCTACGGCAACACCAGGTCCTCCCCCAAGAACAAGCAGTGACGGCCTCTCCCTTCCTCCCGACCACATAACACCTGTCGGGGGAAGGCTACAACGGTTCCTGTCCATGTGGACCTCCATCACCACGGACAGGTGGGTCAAAGATATTATAAAATACGGTTACTGTCTGGAGTTGACCTCCACTCCACCCACAATACCACCAAGAAACCGTCCTATGTCCTCAGAGCACTTAACGCTCTTACAGCAAGAGGTAGAAAGTATGCTTCTAAAAGGCGCTATCGAGGTCGTACCCATCCACGAGCAGGGCACGGGGGTTTACTCCCTCTACTTCTTAATCCCAAAAAAGGACGGGTCGCTCAGGCCTATATTAGACCTGAGACCCCTGAACCAGTACATTCTTTCAGAGCACTTTCACATGCTCACTCTACAGCAAGTCCTTCCGCTTCTCAAGCAGGGAGACTTCCTAGCATCACTGGACCTCAAGGATGCGTATTTTCACATACCCATCCACCCCTCACACAAAAGGTACCTCAGGTTCACTGTTCAGGGGCAGCACTATCAGTTCAAAGTCCTTCCCTTCGGCGTGACAACAGCGCCCAGGGTTTTCACGAAGTGCCTAGCTACGGTGGCAGCACATTTACGGAGACAGCACATACACGTCTACCCCTACCTAGACGACTGGCTCGTTCAAGCGAGGTCAGCCCAGCAATGTGCAAGCCACGTGTCCCGTACCATTCACCTTCTTCACAGTCTGGGATTCTCACTAAATTACCCAAAGTCCCATCTCCAGCCCGCACACGTACAACAGTACCTAGGTGCGACTATAGACACTCTGGCGGCCACAGCTCAGCCAAATTTAGTGAGGATCAACAGCATACAACTGCTGATCTCCAAGTTCAAACCCAATCACTCACTTCCAGCGCGAGTGTTTATGCAGTTGATAGGCATGATGGCCTCCTGCATCTTCATAGTCCCGCACGCGAGGTTACATATGCGCCCACTTCAGGAGTGCCTAGCACGTCAGTGGAATCAGGCTCAAGGACAGTTGAAAGACCTAGTGTTGGTGAGCGGTCGGGCGTACAACTCTCTGCATTGGTGGAATCCACAAAACCTTTGCAAGGGCCGACCGTTCCAAGAGCCTGTCCCACAGATAGTACTGACAGCGGACGCGTCTCTCCAGGGATGGGGAGCTCATGTACTCCACTACACAGTGCAGGGACTATGGACGACACAACAGAAGAAGATGCACATCAACCTTCTGGAACTGATGGCAATCTTCCTGGCCATGAAGGCTTTCAAAGTACACCTGTGCAACAAGGTCGTGTTGATCCGGACGGACAACATGACCGCAATGTACTACATACAGAAGCAGGGAGGAACACACTCTCCACAGTTGTCTCATCTGGCTCAGAGCATGTGGAAGTGGGCCATTCAGAGGAACATGTTCCTCATGGCAGAACACCTCCCTGGCAAGGACAACCAGATGGCGGATCTGCTCAGCAGACACAGCCACCAGATGCACGAGTGGGAGTTACACCCATCGGTACTCAAACCGTACTTCCAGCAGTGGGGTCACCCAGAGATAGACCTATTCGCGACAAGCGAAAACGCAAAATGCCAAAGCTTCGCCGCCAGATTCCCACATCCGCAGTCGCAGGGCAATGCGATATGGATGAACTGGTCAGGCAGATTTGCGTACGCTTTTCCCCCAGCACCGTTGATACCGCTGGTGGCTCGCAAACTCCGACAACACTCCCTGACACTCGTCCTAGTTGCTCCCACGTGGGCACGCCAGCCGTGGTACACCACCTTCCTCGAACTTTCCGTGGTGCCGCATCAAAGGCTGCGGATCAAACCCGCGCATTTGACGCAGAACCATGGAGAGGTTCAGCACCCAGATCCGCAACAGCTGAACCTGGCGATCTGGCTCCTGAAGTCCTAGAGTTTGGCTATCTCAACCTGCCACCTGACTGTATGGACATCATCAAGGAGGCCAGGAGACCCACTACCAGAGCTTGCTATGCAGCCAAATGGAAACGGTTCGTCATTTATTGCGGTAATAATGACGTTAACCCGCTGGACGCATCCATCCAAAACATCATCTGTTACCTCTTACACCTATACCGATGCAATCTGGCGTACACCTCTATACGTGTCCATTTGACCGCAATCTCAGCCTATCTGCAAACCAGGCAGCACCTCTCTCTATTCAGAGTGCCTGCCATCAAAGCATTCTTGGAAGGGCTCAAACGAGTCATTCCACCTAGTCACCCACCGGCTCCAATGTGGAACCTCAACTTGGTCCTCACACGCCTGATGGGTCCACCTTTTGAACCTCTACACTCATGCGAGATTCAATTCCTTACCTGGAAAGTGGCCTTCCTTGTAGCGATCACTTCCCTACGAAGAGTTAGTGAACTCCAGGCACTAACCGTTCAAGAGCCATTTATACAGGTTCACGCCAACAGGGTCGTGCTACGTACCAACCCCAAATTCATGCCCAAAGTAATATCGCAGTTCCACATGAATCAAACTATTGAACTGCCCGTTTTCTTCCAAAACCCACAAACTGTTGCAGAAAGGGCACTACATACACTAGATGTACGGAGGGCCCTCATGTACTACATCGACAGGACTAAACCCTTCAGGAAGACAAAACAACTGTTCGTTGCCTTTGCCCCACAACACAAAGGTAACGCCATCTCCAAAGCAGGGATAGCCAGATGGATAGTTAAGTGTATTCAAATCTGTTATCAAAAGGCAAAACGCACATTAACTATTCCACCACGAGCCCACTCAACACGCAAGTTGGGGGCTTCCATGGCATTCCTAGGAAATATTCCCCTGCATGATATATGCAGAGCAGCCACATGGTCCACTACACACACATTTACAAAACACTATTGCGTAGATGTGCAGTCAAAACAGCAGGCAGCTGTAGGACAGGCTGTTCTCAAAACACTTTTTCAGACCGCTGCAGCTGGCACGGGTAGCCGCCGCCAATAGAGGGCACTGCTATGTATTCTATGCACAGATATGAATTCAGCAGCCCACATGCCTCGAACTGAATATGCTACTTACCAGTATGCATCTGTTCTTGGCATGTAGGGCTGCTGACATTCATATCGCCCTCCCTCCTCCCCGGCGCCTGTCGCAGCTGCAGCTCTCAGAATTACTGCAAGCATGGTCATCACTTTCTGTATCTACTCCATCACTGCCACAATGGCGAAAAACAATCTGAGGATGGAGAGGATGCCCATGCGCACTGTAGTCCAGGGGAGGAGTCACCTATCCAAGGATACTTCGAAGACTCTTCCAGGACAACAACGTGCAAACATCCGGACCCAACACTAGGCGGCGATCTATGCACAGATATGAATGTCAGCAGCCCTACATGCCAAGAACAGATGCATACTGGTAAGTAGCATATTCAATCTGGATGGTGTAATAGGGAGAAACTACTAAGGAAAATGACAAGAGAATCAACAGTACTAAAATACTTAACGCATCTACTACAAAATAAACTAAGCTACACATCCCTGAGGGTGCACTTAGCGGCGATAGTGGCTTACACAAGAGAAGAGACAGGAAAAAGCTTCTTCACCTCCCAAGTAGTTAAAGGATTTCTAGAAGGGGCAAAGAGAATTGCACCTCCAAACAGAATGTCAGCACCAGCATGGAATCTCAACGTAGTGCTAACTCAATTGATGAAAGCACCATTTGAGCCTATTCACAAAGCTACACTGCACATGCTCACGCTGAAAACAGCCTTCTTTTTTTTTTTTTTTTTTTTTTTGTAAAATTTTTATTTTGCAAAATCCAAAAAAAAGGATGGTACAGAGAAAAGATATTCAAGGCGCCCATCCCTCCCCCCTCCCCCCACTCTGTGTATCTTACTGAATCAAAGGCACTGAAGAAAAGGGAAAACATAATTAAATGGCGTTTATAAAAGTCGGGAAAAGAAAAGAAAAGAAGTGAAATAAAAAATAAAAGAGAAGGTAATGAAAGGTAGTCCAGACATCAGAAAGGAGAGAAGCAAGAAAAAGTGTGACAGCATAGGAAAAAAGGAACAAGCATGGAAAGAAAAGAGAAAAAAAAAAAAAAAAAAAACAGGACGGGTCAGCCCGGCTGTTCTAACCACGAAGTCAGTTTTCCCCACACATCCAGGCCCTTCTTCCGGCTTTTGCGCCCTTTCCTAGCGTAAACTGCTTTTTCTAGGTGGTATGTAGCGACTAGTCTGGCCAGCCATTGAGAAAATGGTGGAGGATCAGTATCTAACCATACGGAAGCAACACAGATCCTCCAGACTGCCATTGCAATGAAGGTTAGGCCCACGCTTTTGATCCTGATGTTTTCAGATTGAGTCCCCAGCAGGATGACTGTTGGGGTTAGTACAGTAGTCTGGGAGGTGACTTCCCCTAGAAATTCCTGTATTTTACGAAGGGTTGAGACAAGTTTAGGACAGGTTGCAAAAATGTGGATTGAGTCGACACCAAACTCAGAACACCGGGGGCATAAAGTCCCTTTGCCAGCTCCCCACTTAGCAATCTTGTTGGGGGTAATGTACAGAAAAAAAATAGTTTTAAAGTGTTGTGCCTGTAGTTTGGCTGAAAGCAAAATATTTTGGGATAATACTAATGAGTTAAAAAATATACTAGATGAAGAATCGAGTTTGGTGTGCCATTTGTCTGCTATCTTTTGTAGGTCGTCTGGGGTTTGTCTATTTAGTATATTGTACAAAAGACCTATCCGAGGGGCCGTGGCGTCGCGTAATTTGTTGAGAAGATCTACTTCCGTGAATCCTGCCTTACCCCCAACCTTTCTGCAGAGGAAGTTAGAGATGGAAAAATATTTGAAAACATCTTGATTTTTCAGACTGTATTTAAGTTGCAGGTTTGCGAATGATTTGACTCCCTCGCTGGAAATGAGATCCCCCAGTTTCGTGATACCTGCCCTGTGCCAGTCTAAGAAGTAGGACCTGCCAAAAATGGCGGGAAGATTACAATTTGTCATAATGGGAGAGTAATAGTTAAATCTTCCCAGCCCAAATATTCTGCGGATATTACGAAAAACCTTGTATGAGTTCATGAGGGTCTTGAATCTCACACGTTTGTAATATCCGAAAGAGGTCTCTCGGAGGAGGCAGCCCCAGTGGTCTTCACCGAGTAAAAGTTTAAATGGTGAAGAGAGACCAAATGTGGCTTCTGGGGGGGGTTCTCTCACCAGCTCAGAACTATATTGCATCACTGCGGCCCAGTAGTAGAGCATAATGTTAGGGAAGGCCCACCCACCCCGCTCTCTAGGAAGAGATAGCTGCTTTAGAGCCCTCCTTGGTTGTGAATAGGCCCAAATAAATTGCGTATAGATTTGCTGAAATTTCTGTAGATTAGCTTTGCTAAATTCCAGAGGTACGGTACGGAAAAAGTAAAGAAGTTTAGGGAAGTATGTCATCTTAATGACGTTGCATCTTCCAACGAGGGTCAAATGGAGGTTATCAATCTTTTTAAGGGCCTTCTTGGTTTCTACAGCGAGAGTAGTTAAGTTATCTGCTACAATTTCATCAATACTAGCAGATATAGAAACCCCCAAGTATTTAGCTTTTGGCACCACCCTTGCGTCAGTCCAGGTAATTTCTTTATTTATAATTATTTGGGTTTTATTTTTGTTCAAGGCATAGCCCGAGATTTTCCCAAATTTTTGTGCCTCTAGCTCTAATGCAATTATGGTGTTTTCAGGATCAGGGGATGTTATGGCCAGGTCATCTGCGTAAGCCAAAATTTTGGTGTTAATGCCCTGGGTGCTGATTGCTAAGATGGCGGGATTCCTTTCAATTTGTTTAATGAATGGGTCTAGGTATAAGGCAAATAACAGCGGGGAACAGGGACAGCCCTGTCTTGTTCCCCGGGAGATGTTAAATTGATCAGTGAGTCGCCCATTAATGGAGACACATGCCTTTGGTTGTAGATATAATGCCTGTACCGCCTGAGTGAGTCTCGTCCCAAAACCCATCCTGCCCATGACAGCCCACAGAAACCGCCAGGAGACCCGATCGAATGCTTTTTCCGCGTCTAGTAGTGTTAAAGACATCGGGTCTCCTGCTACCTGCGCTGCGTCAAACAGGGTAATGGCTCTCCTGACATGTTCTGTGGTGCCTTTTTTAGGAATAAAACCATGTTGCCGCTCAGAAACTAAGGACTCGATCACAGACGAGATTCTGGATGCCAATATTTTAGAGAAGGCTTTAGAGTCACAATTAATAAGGGTGATGGGTCTGTAAGAACTCATCTCCAGTGGGGGCTTATCCTTTTTGAGGAATATAGAGATTCTAGCATTGGACCAAGAAGCAGGAGGAGAAGCCCCATTAAAGATAGACCTAACTACATCGGTGAATATAGTTTTGATTTGAGGGGCGAAGATCTTGTAGAACTCTACAGGAATACCATCCATTCCTGCAGCTTTCCCATCTGGTAAACTAGATAAAGCTTCCAAGATTTCGTCCCAGGTTGGAGTAAGTTCTAGTAGTTCAGTGTTATCAGGGGTGAGCTGTCTAAGATCTATCTCGCTTAGGTAGCTGGCTATCTCGCTTTCGAGTGGGCCAGCCGCACTACAGTTCTCCTCAGTGTATAAGTCGGAGTAGAATTCCTGAAATCCCTTCAGTATTTCGTTAGGATCATTGGTCTCGTTCCCTGTGGTTAGTTTAATTGTGTGTATCTCAATGCTTGTAGATTGTTGCCTGGATTGGACGGCTAGATGATGCCCGATGCGATCACTGCACTCGTAATTTTTTTCCCGCTGTGCTGCCCACTTAGCTGCAGTTTTTTCCGCAAATACTGCCCCTATATCTGCTTTAGCGAGGACTACTTCTTTTTGGGCATTTTCGGTATCTTGTCCTGACTTAACCAATAGGACCAAGTTTGTTTCTGCTCTTCTTAATTTCTCCTGTAAGTCATTAATTACCAGCTTCTCCTTCCTATTTCTCCTTGCTGAGAAACTCAAAGTTTCGCCCCGGACCCCCGCCTTTAGTGTGTCCCAGACAGTCATTATGGAAGCGGTTCCGACGTTTATTTCCAGAAATTCTTGGATCCAACCTTGCATATGAGCCCTATAGTCAAGATTTTGTAGCAGGGCTTTCTCGAAGCTCCATCTAGGTGCCTCCTTCCACTTCCCTAATCCCTTAATATTTACTATAAGGGGGTTGTGATCTGACATAAATCGAGGTGCAATGTCTATGGTACAGTTGCTAAGGAGTGAAGATGAAACAAAGAAGTAGTCTAATCTAACAAAGGTGCTATGTGGGGCCGAAAAGAAGGTATAGCCAGGTTGTGTGGGATTTAAACTGGCCCAGACATCACTCAATCCGTGGGTCTGAGCAAGGTTCATTAGTGCTTGATATACTCGGGGTTTTCTGCCTTTATATCTCCATTTATTATCAAATTTCCAGTCAGAGGGCAGATGTATGTTGAGGTCACCACATAGGATGACAGGAGTAGGCCAGTGGGCCAGCTCCCCTGAGACCATGTTAATAATCCCTGGGTCATCTACATTGCTGCCATACAGTGAGCAGAGGGTAAAAGGAAGGTTAAAGGTAAGGTGGCATTCAGCTATCACCCATCGGCCCAGCGGATCTGATTTAACCCGGGGATTGCTAAGAGAAAGTCTTCTATCCGCCAAAATGCCTACCCCTTTTGTCTTGACACCCTGTGTAGTAGCCCCAATAACTTTAAACCCTAATGTATCTAACAAGTGCTTCTGTGAACACTCTATGTGGGTCTCTTGAAGGCAGATTAAGTTGCCCCCTAATGAACGTAAGCCTTGAGCAACATTTTGCCTTTTAAAAGTATCATTCAAACCGCAAATGTTAGCAGAGACAAGCCTGAGTGAATCTATCCTAGCCATCTAAATTTTAAGAATAAAACATTCTCCTTGCCCAATATCTTACCAAGTGAGTACAAAAATATGTATGTGCCAAAAAGTGCCCTTGATTCTTCTGTGCCTTTTCTAGTGCCCCTCCCCCCCCCCACCCTGCCCACCCCCCCCTTCATCTGAGCAATCAGGAATAACCTGAATGATGATAGTCAGTCATGAGGCCCGGCTGTCAGCCACGCCATAAGAAAAACCAAATTAAGCTTTTTCAATCGGCTAGTAGCCCCCTTGCTCTCCTTTGAGAAAATGAAGCAAACAGCGATGCAAATAATCAGAAAGAAAAAGAAAAAAGAAACCCAGGAGGGTTGCCCATTATGTCAGGTTTGAAGATTCACATAATGCTGCCGTGATATGACCATAAACCAGGTTTGCATATTTATAGAGAGTAAGAATAAGAGTAGAGAGAGAATAACAGGGGCAGAAGAAAATTAACTTTTCATCTAAGATTCTTCCTAGATTTTAGCTCGTTCAGGTATTCTCCAGCTTTAACTTCAGAAAGAAAAACTTTGGTCCCCCCATTAACAATTACTTTAAGTCTAGCAGGGTTCATTAAATATACTTCGGCCCCTAGCTGCTGAAACGGAGAGATCAGTTGTCTCAGACGCCATCTTCGCTCTACTGTCTGATGGCATAAGTCAGGTTTAGCGAAGAATGTTATACCATTGGCCCCTTTCTTGGAGTTGGGGCGAGCCTGGTCGTATATTAACTGTCTAAGAAGAAAATTGCCAAAGTAAACCAGGAATACCCTTGGCTGTCCTCCAGTGGTGTTGCCGCGGCCGTGTTGCTGTCTCTGATTGAAGGGAAAGCGGTGCGCCCTCTGGACCTCGCGATCCCAATCCCAGCCCTGTTGGTCAGGGAAGGAGTCCTGCAAAAGTTTCACAATGAAGCGTCTCGGGTCGTCCCCTTCCTTCCCTTCCGGAATGCCAAGCAGACGAAGGTTATTCCTGCGCTGGCGATTTTCCTGGTCCTCCATCTTAGCCATTAGGTCTACCAGGCAGGCACTGTTGGATTCGCTCTGTTGTTTAATTGCCACGGCTTCGGTTTCCAGGTGCTCGGTACGTGCCTCCACCATGGAGACGCGGTCACTGATGTCAGTGCAGGTTTTATTCAGCCTTCTTATTCCTCCCTGAAGTTTCTTAGAAGCACTTTTGGCCGCGCGGTTATCGGCCCGGACCTCCTCCTGAAACTCTTTGATGGAAGCTAGGATAGAGGCGAGGGATGGCTCAGCTGGGTCTGCCGGCAGGTTTTTGGTAGATCCCCACTGTGTAGTATTGGGGTCATCATCGTCCAGAGGGTAAGACATTTGGGAGTCTGAGTAGTCCCATTTCAGCTGGCTACGCCGCTTGTTCTTACTTCTAGGTTTCTTTGGTCGCTGAACCGTGCCAGTGTCCTGGATTGAGGCTTCCCCTTCACTTGTGTTGGACCCATCCTCGCCTGAGGAGGTGGGTGTGCTATCGGAGACAGAATAGAAATGCTCAGGTCCTACTTCTGGGGTCCAGGGAGCTTGTACGCCGAGAGGAGCCTCTAAGTGCTGAATAAAAACAGCCTTCTTAGTAGCTATCCCATCGCTACGAGGAGTGAGTGAATTGCAAGCACTAACACCAAGAGCCTTAACTACAGATACACAATGATAAGGATTGTAATGAGAACTGACCCACATTTCATGCCAAATGTGGTGTCAAGGTTCCACATCAATCAAACAATCCAAATACCAAGTTTTTTTCCAAAAACCAACCTCAAGCACAAAGGGCGCTACACACACGGGACACCAGGAGGGCAGTAATGCACTATATAGAGAGGACAAAGGAGTGCAGAAAGACAAAGCAGTTCTTTGTTTCCTGTGCCAGCAGTTTTTTGGGACGACCAGTTACCAAAAATACCATTGCACAGTGGATTGCACAAACTGTACAACTCTGCCACAAACAAGCAGGACAACCGTTACAAGGAGCAGCTCATGCTCACTCAACAAGGAAGAAAGGAGCAAAAATTGAGTTTCTAGCAAACACATCTATTCACGATATTTGCCAAGCCGCAACATGGTCTTCAGTGCACAGGTTCACTAAGCACTACTGTGTAGATATTCAAATGAACAAAGAAGCACAAGTGGGACCGAAAGTCTTACAACACAAATTCAGTAACCAGAGCTCATCTTCCACCCAGCCACCACAATAACAAGCCGCTACAAAGTCTATGCACAGCATAGTGAATCCAGAAAGATTCACGCCTCAAAACGTATAGTTTCTTACCTGTCGGTGTAGTTTTGCAGCTTGAAGACTTTCTGGATTCACTAGCGATCCCAGCCTCCTCCGCCAGAAGGATGACAGGAGGAAAAGGATTAAAACAGGAATAAGACTTTAAAGGTTAAAAGAAGAGAGAGAGTAACACAAGACAAGAAAAAAGAATCCGAAGATGGTGACCAAAGGTGGGAGCTTCCGGAGGAAGTGCGTCAGCGTCACGAAGGACACCAAATGGTTGTATGTCGACACCCACCCGGGCCACGAAAAAAGAGACTACAATTCCAGACCCAACCACTAGATGGTGGAATAATGCACAGCATAGTGAATCCGGAAAGTCTCCCAGCCGGCGAAAGCTAAAGAGAAGCCTAGGTGGTCGAAGCACGTCTGTGAGAAAGTGCCATCTTTCTTGCATGGTATGCCCCCACTATTTGCTGAATGTACTTTGACTGAGTTTGCCCTGGACTCCTGCCAATCAGGTGCCCAGGGCCTATGTTCCTTCCCTAAAAACCTCAAACCCCAAATTGGCAAACCCTGGCCACATGTCGGCCCCTGGTAAATGGTACCCTAGGTACCCAATGCCTTGTGACCAGGGAAGGCCTCAAACGGCTGCAGCACTCATTGTGCCACCCTTAGAGGACCTGTACCCTAACACACACACTGCCCTTGCAGGCTGAGTGTCTGGGTACACGACAAAACGAAGTGTCGACATGGCACACATCCCTGTGTGCCATGCCCACCACCTACACTGCCCTGGCATACATCAGTCACCCCTCTAGATGGTTGCCCTGTGCCAGTGGTGTGGGCACAGGATCATGAGCCCTGTGCCCATACAGTATCCAGGTCCATTCCTAGGCACTGTAAGTGCAGTGCTGCCATTTAAGAGTACATGGTGCTGAGAGCTTGTCAAACACGAACTCCACAGCACCATAATGGCAACACTGAAGACTGAGAAGTTTGGTATCAAACTTCTCAGCACATTAAACCCGCACTGATGCCAGTGTGGGATTTAATGTACAAACACCACAGAGGGCATCTTAGAGATGCCCCCTAAAACCTAACCTACAATCCACGTCTGGTCTGGGAGGCTGCCTAGGCTGCCACACAGCAGACGTGTTGCTGGCCCCTTGGGTAGGAGAGCGCCCGCTCTCCTGGGCCTGCAACAATGCACATCCTGGGCGAGGTGCTAGGTCTCCTCCCCCAGGATGGACAGGGGGAAGCTTCAAAGGCATGCCACCTCTGTGAGCTTCCCCAGGCCACTTGCTGCCCCCACTCAGGCGGGAAGACTGGCCGGAAACCCCAAATAAGAACAGGGGATGTGCCAGCCCCACCCCTCAGGTGGGGGAGGCGAGGTGAAACACATCTCTGGGCGCTCGCCATCTTGAAGATGGGAGGCCCTGCCCAATCAGGACTAGGCTACTGTCCCCTCCCACAGGAGAGAGGCAGGATAAGGGGTGTACCCACTCAGGGCAGCGACCCATTGGTCCCTGTCCTTTACCTACCTGTAACGCCCCTAAATCTAGTATTTAGGGGCACCCTGAACCTTCCTTCTTTAGATTCCAGATTCCGAAAAACAAAGAGCAAGAAGAAAGAAGACCTGCTGTGAAGCTGCTAAGAGGAAGAAACCCACTGCTTTGGCCCCAGCCCTACTGGCCTGTCGACAGTCGAACCTGCTCCTGCTACATCCCGGCACCTCTTGTGGCCAGCAACCTCACAAACCCCGGAGGACCTGGCTACCTTTTGGCTCTAAGCACCTGGGACTCCCATGAGCAGAGGCTCTGCTCAAACCAGCTTCTAACCCCTGGCAGAAGCCCGGAACCGCGAACCCTGCACTCTTTGCACCTGCGAAGCCTGGCATGTGCTAACAAAGACGTCCCCTCGGCGACTGTGACCCCGAATCCCGCACCCAAGTACTCACCTCGATGCTCCTGACGACGCTTGCAGCCTCAGAACCAGGTCCCCCCCCCCCCCCCACCCCCCTACCGCGATCAACAGAGGGTAAGATTTCCGGACACCAAAAGGCACCTGCGGCCCGCTGTGCCCAACTCCTGGGTACCTACCTATCCTCCATCTACCCAATTTACCTCTCGAAGTGGTGGTGGCACCTGAAGAATCTTCGTCCCCGAGCTTGCAGCCTTTGTTCAACCAGGAGCTTTACCATTGAAATCCATTGAGCACCCGAAGGCTCAAAAGCACCCTGCACCCAGCCGCCCGAGTGGCCCTGGCCATGTAACCTCTACACCTATCTACTTCCTCATTTGCCCTGAGCAAGTGACCAGGAGCCCAGCTCCCACAGCCCCGTGGCCTGCTAGTCAGCAGCCACCAACCAAGGCCCCCCTGCCTCCCATGGAATAACATTGGGCCTAACTCACTCTGCACCCGGCTGCACCTGTGCCGCTGAGGGTGTAACAACTGTACTTACCTGACCCTGGGAGACCCCGGAGTCTGTGCCCAGAACCGTAACTGTCAGTCGAGTACTTACCCAAAAGCCGATAACCCAATTGTTCGAGGCATATGAGCTGCAGATTGTACACTTAGCATAGATCGCCATCTGGTGTTGGGCCCGGATGTTTGCAGTTTGTTTTTGTTCTTTGGACAGTCTTTGGAAGTCACGAGTTCGGTGACTCCTCCTTCGGTCCGTACTGCGCATGGGCTTCTGCTCCATCCTCAGATTGTTTTTTTCCGCCATCGGGCTCGGATGCGATACTTCGTGCTCCGGCTTCGAACTTCTACGGTTCCAGCCTCGACGGAAAATCCTCGTTCTTCGAGTTTCTTCATCTATCGAAGCGGCACTTTTCTCCATTCCACACATCTTCACCGGCCTTCGGGCCCTCCTCGACTCCGGTCCCGGCCGATGGAAAGGACTCCGTTCAAAAAGTGCCCAAAATGTGGATCTAAATTTCCCCACACCGACCTCCATCAGATGTGTAACCTTTGCCTCTCTCCAGAACACGAGGCTAGAGACTGCCCCGCCTGTAAGTCTTTTCGATCAAAAAAGACCATCCGTGATCGAAAAGCTCGACGCACCATGGCGCACTCATCGACCGCGGCTCCACCGGACATCTTCGGAGACAACACCGGAGCTTCGGGGCAACAACACACCGAGCAGGAGGAAGACGTCAGCACTTCCGAGGCCGACGACTCCGACGTGGAGGACATCACACTGGCACAGAGGGTCGTGAGTACTCTACCCCCTCCCACCCCCGCGCCCAAAACCAAAGAGACTCAGGTTACACCCTCGCCTGCAGGCCTGGGTAAAACCAAACACGCAGCTTCTATCACCCCACCTTCGGGCCCGGTGTCGAAGCCTCACAAGTCTCACGGCAGCTCGGGCTCGAGCCAGCCGACGCCTGGTGCCGATAAACACCGTTCGGCACCGAAGAAAGTGACGCCCAGCTCGACTCCGAAGCCACCGGTGCCGAAGCCTGCACTCTCGGTGCCGACAAAACACAAGCACAAATCCCTCGGCACCGACGCTCCGGCGCCGAAGCCTACCTCGACGCCGAAAAAAACGGAGGTTCCAAAAAGGCATGGCGCAGAGAAACCACCCAAATCCTCGGCTCCGAAAACAACGGCGCCAGCGGACAATTCGGCGCCACTGGACCTTTTTACACCAGATCCTTATCAAAAGACCTTATCTAAGGATCCAAAGACTGGGCTATTGACTTTAACTGTCAAGAAAAGACGTCTTGACACACCAGCTCCTCCTCCACCGCCCAAGCGGAAGGACTCTGCCACATCTCCTCTCAGAGTGCCCTCCCCACCACCTCCTACACCTCCTCCTCCTCCTCCTCCTCCTCCACCACCTCTTCCACCTCCTCCCCCTCCCAGGTCTCCGCCACCCTTGCCTCATCATTCCCCGTCCCCAGATCCGGATTACGGGGGTCCAGATTATGACCCGGTGGACGCCCCAATGGACCCCACTCCACCGGGGACCCCAGACCCATGGGAAGATTACCAAAACCCTGACATACCGGATGTGCTTCAGGATGACCTCTACCCATCCAGGCCATCTCCCCCAGAGGACTCACTGGGGTTTCACCACTTAGTGCAGAGAGCAGCACACTACCATGGGGTGGAAATGCATAGTGAACCAGTGGAAGACGACTTCTTACTGGATACATTTGATATTCAGGATAAGTCCACAGCTATCTTGCCCATGCTTAAGGGTGTCACCAAGCATGCTGCAGAGGTGTTCAAAGACCCTGTCAGGGCCAGGGTCTTAAACCCTAGAATAGAAAAAAAGTACAAGGCGGCACCCACAGACCCTACATACATTAAGGGCCCTGCTCCCTTAGATTCCCTAGTTGTGTCCACAGCTAGAAAGCGGTCTAACTCCCAGTCCTCAGGTGAGGCCCCACCGCCAGATAAGGAATCCAAACTTCTAGATGCGTCTGGTAAACGCACCGCCTCGCAAGCCGCGAACTTCTGGCGCATTGCGAATACACAAGCGCTGCTTGCGCGTTATGACAGAGCACACTACGATGAGCTTGAGGCTCTTATGCAGCACCTCCCAGAAAAACACACACGTAAAGCTCATGACCTGATACAGGAGGGAAAACTAATTACTAACACCTCCATTAAATGTGCCCTCGATGCAGCGGACACTGCTTCTAGAGCCATAAATACTAGTGTCCTGCTTCGTCATCATGCCTGGCTCAGGATCTCAGGGTTCAAGCCAGAAGTCCAGGCATCCATACTAAATCACCCCTTTGACCAACAAAATCTCTTCGGGCCAAAGGTAGACGAAGCATTAGAAAAAATGAAAAAGGACACGGACACAGCAAAGTCTATGGGGGCATTACAATCACAGACCCCCAAACGCTCCTTTCGGCGTTCGTCCTTTCGTAGCACAGGCAGAGGCTACTCCACCGATAGCGGCCTCTACCTCCTACAAGTCCCCTCCTCAAAATACATTTTTCAAAGGGCTACCAAAGGGGTGAATACAGAGGCAACAACAATAAGGGCAGGGGCAAAACTAATACCACCCGTTCTGCCACCCCGCCCGCACAATGACTTCCCTCCGCTCCCCCCAGACCATCCCACTCCGGTCGGGGGCAGACTGCAACACTTTATCCACGCCTGGGAATCCATAACATCGGACAAATGGGTGACCCAAATTATTCGGTCAGGGTACTGTCTCGAGCTAACATCTACCCCACCCAATATCCCACCAAGGCACCGTCCAATGTCTCAAGAACATTCCTCACTGCTCAAACAGGAGGTGCTCTCCCTCCTCCAAAAACACGCTATAGAGCAGGTCCCCGTCAATCAGCAAAATCTAGGGGTCTACTCTCTGTATTTTCTAATAACGAAAAAAGACGGGACCCTGAGGCCCATTCTGGACCTCCGGCCTCTAAATGCATACATACATTCAGACCATTTCCACATGGTCACCCTACAACAAGTCCTCCCACTCCTCTTTCAGGGAGACTTTCTCACTACCTTGGATCTGAAAGACGCATACTTTCACATTCCAATACACCCTTCTCACAGGAAGTACCTCAGGTTTGTGGTAGACGGTCAGCATTACCAATTCACAGTTCCCCCCTTCGGGGTCACCACCGCACCACGGGTGTTTACCAAATGCCTAGCGGTAGTAGCAGCACACCTCCGACGTCAGCATATTCACGTCTTCCTTTACTTAGACGACTGGCTGATAAAAGCCGCGTCCTACGACCAATGTGTGCAACATACAAACAGCACCATCCAACTGCTCCACCAGCTAGGCTTCACGGTGAACTACCAAAAGTCCCACCTCCTACCATCTCACACAAAGCAATATCTCGGGGCCACTATAGACACCTCCAAAGGTATTGCCTATCCAAACTCAGCCAGAATCGCAAGCATACAAGCCTTGCGCCAAACGTTCCTTCCTCAGCACTCTCTTCCAGCAAGAGTGTTTATGAAGCTCATCGGGATGATGGCGTCCTGCATCTTCATAGTGCCTCATGCAAGACTCCACATGCGTCCACTCCAAGAGTGCCTAGCACAACAGTGGAACCAGGCCCAAGGACAGCTGACGGATCTGGTGTTGGTGGACGGCCGCACCCATCACTCACTGCAGTGGTGGAACACCACAAACATTTCCAAAGGGCGGCCGTTCCTGGACCCGGTTCCTCAGGTGATTCTCACAGCGGACGCATCGCTCTCCGGCTGGGGAGCGCACCTCCTACACCTCACAATGCAAGGTCTATGGACGCCACAGCAAAAGTCGCTCCACAGCAACCACCTGGAGCTCTTGGCGATCTTTCTAGCCCTAAAATCCTTTCATAAACAGATTTCAGCCAAAGCAGTACTCATTCGCACAGACAATATGACTGCAATGTATTATATTCAAAAACAGGGGGGGACACTCTCTCCCCAGCTCTCCCGCTTAGCCCAGAGCATATGGAGATGGGCAATTCCTCAAAACATCTTTCTCCTGGCACAGCACGTTCCAGGCGTACAAAACACCATGGCAGATCTGCTCAGCAAACAAACGCAACAACTACACGAATGGGAACTGCATCTACAAGTTCTTCGCCCATTCTTCCACAAGTGGGGGCATCCTCAGATAGACCTCTTCGCCACCCACGAAAACAAAAAATGCCCAAGCTTCGCCGCCAGATACCCACACCCATTGTCCAAGGGCAATGCGATATGGATGAACTGGTCAGGTAGATTTGCATACGCCTTTCCACCTCTCCCACTAATTCCATTAGTGGTAAGGAAGCTACAACAGCACTCCCTCACACTCATTCTGGTAGCCCCAACATGGGCCAGACAGCCGTGGTACACCACACTATTACAGCTATCAGTGGTACCACATCAAAAACTGCACCTATCCCCATGCCTCCTAACTCAGAACCATGGAGAAATCAGGCACCCGGACCCAGCTCAGCTCAACCTTGCTATCTGGCTCCTGAAATCTTAGAATTTGGGTACCTTAACCTTCCCCCTGAATGCATGAACATTATCAAGGAAGCCAGATGTCCTACCACTCGAGCATGCTATGCCGCAAACTGGAAGAGATTTGTTGTTTACTGCCGTAACAATACAATCAACCCTTTAGATGCATCCATACAGCACATCATATGCTATCTACTCCATCTTCAAAGGTGTAACCTGGCATATTCATCCATACGCCTACACCTAGCAGCGATTGCTGCTTACCTACAAAATAGACAGCATTTATCACTCTTCAGAGTGCCCGCTATTAAAGCCTTTATGGAAGGCCTTAAACTAGTAATTCCTCCCAGGGCACCACCTTCCCCTGTATGGAATCTAAACGTAGTTCTTACAAGGCTAATGGGTCCGTTCTTCGAACCAATGCATAAATGTGAGCTACAGTTCCTCACCTGGAAAACAGCTTTCCTCGTAGCTATTACTTCCCTTAGAAGGGTTAGTGAAATACAAGCGTTCACTATACAGGAACCCTTCTTACAAATACATCACAGCAAAGTGATACTTCGTACAAATCCAAAGTTTCTGCCCAAGGTCATTTCCCCCTTCCATCTCAATCAATCGGTGGAATTACCTGTTTTTTTCTCGCAACCTCAATCTGTTGCGGAAAGGGCTCTACGTACACTTGATGTTAAGAGGGCTTTACTGTACTACATACAGAGAACACAACCTTTCAGGAAAACTAAACATTTGTTTGTTTCCTTCTCTCCACCACATAAAGGCAACCCCATCTCTATATCAGGGATAGCTAGGTGGATTGTAAAGTGCATACAAATTTGCTATCAAAAGGCAAAAAGAACATTATCTGTTCCACCTAAAGCCCACTCTACTAGAAAGTTAGGGGCTTCTATGGCTTTTCTAGGGAATATACCCTTAGATGACATCTGCAAAGCAGCCACATGGTCAACACCGCACACCTTCACAAAACATTACTGTGTAGACGTGCATTCCAAGCAACAAGCTAGTGTGGGCCAGGCTGTACTAAAGACACTTTTTCAAACAGCTGCAACGGATACCGGTGGTCGCCGCTAAGGTTGGGTACTGCTATATAATCTATGCTAAGTGTACAATCTGCAGCTCATATGCCTCGAACGGAATATGCTACTTACCAGTATGCATCTGTTCTTGGCATGTAGAGCTGCAGAGTTGTACACGCCCACCCGGCTACCTGTATCCGTTCGTCCATCTTATTTAGATATAACACACATGGGTTTCTCACTGTTATTACTACGCTCCATCATTTCCCTGTTGGCGGAAAACAATCTGAGGATGGAGCCGAAGCCCATGCGCAGTACGGATCGAAGGAAGAGTCTCCGAACTCGTGACTTCCAAAGACTGTCCAAAGAACAAAAACAAACTGCAAACATCCGGGCCCAACACCAGATGGCGATCTATGCTAAGTGTACAACTCTGCAGCTCTACATGCCAAGAACAGATGCATACTGGTAAGTAGCATATTCCTTCCTCCATAGGGTAACATTGACTGGTTTCTTCTGAAATTTCTTTCAAGTGTGGAGTTTCTAAAACTTAAAATATTCTCCTAAAATCAACCGAGTAACGAAAATACTCACCTGCTATTAGGAGAGATCCCAGTGCTGGATCTTGGTGCCCAGCACTGACCCTGAAAAGTACTCACAACCGTACTTCCCATTAACCCAATTTTCTTCCATAGGAAATTGACTGTTTTTCTGTGAAATATCTTCTAAGTGTCGATTTTTGCAAATTACAAATATTCTTTAAAAATCGTACCAAAACATAATTGCTTACCTGTTTTAGTTTGAGGACCCAGTACTGAGCCTAGGAGCCCAGTACTGGATTGCAAAAGTAACAAGAACATACCATACCTGTAACGTGAATTTTGTCCCATAGGGAATCATTGACTGTTTTTCTCTGAAATTTCTTCTGTCAACTTTTAAAATGGCAAAATATTGCCTAAAAATCACAACAGTAACTAAGTCGACTTTACTCACCGGTTTCTAAGAACTGTCCCAGGACTGAATCTAGGCTCCAGTCCTGGAGTTAGAAAAGTAATCCTGAAAGTAATCTTTTGCAAATAACTTAAAACTTCCATTGAGCTCACTGTATTATTGTTTGAAATTGTGTTGCCTTTTGCAACAACCTGTAACTATCTACAAAAGTCAATTGCATATTGCAAAAGTATTCAACTAAAGCCTCTCATCTTGAGAAAGTATATTGTAATACGTATTGTTGGTTCCAAAATAAAACAAACCTATATGTTCGAGGCATAGGAGCTGCAGATTACACACTGTGCATAGATCGCCATCTGGTGTTGGGCCCGGATGTTTACAGTTGTTTTTCCTCTTGGAAAGTCTTTGGAAGTCACGAGGTATGTGACTCCTCCTTTGGCTTGTATTGCGCATGGGCTTCGGCTCCATCCTCAGATTGTTTTTTTTCCGGCCGTCGGGCTCGGATGTGATCTTCGCGCTCCGGTTCCGAACTGTTTTCAGTTCTTCTGATCGGCGCGCACTCCTTCCCTTTCCGCGGTATTGTTTCGATCACGATCTCCACACTCGACGCGACTCATCGCGTGAAGTATTTGATTCCGGTCGTCGACTAAGACCTTCGTGCCTACCTGAGCTCCGGTCATGGCTCATGGAAAGGACTCCGTTTAAGAAGTGTCCTCGATGTGGGTCAAAATTACCCCACACCAATCTCCATGAGGTGTGCAACCTCTGCCTCTCCCCAGAACACGAGGCACGAGACTGTCCGGCTTGCAAATCCTTCCGGTCGAAAAAGACCATTCAGGACCGAATGGCACACTCGTCAACTGCAATCCCTGACGACGACTTCGGAGAAGGCGTCGATGTTCCCGAAGACCAGCACACCGAAGAGGGCCTCGTCGGCGCCTCCGAAGCCGATGACTCTGATGTCGTGGACATCACTCCGGCACATGGGGCGTGAGTACTAACATCAATCCCCACCCCCACCCTCGACAGCATCAAAAAAGGCTTCGGTCACGCCTTCGCCCTCGGGCCTAGGCACAACCAAAGACACTGCTTCACATACCTCTTTCGGGCCCAGTTAAGAAGCCCATCAAGCCTTCTGGCAGCTCGGGCTCGAGCCAGCCTGCCTTCTGTGCTGATAAACACTCCTCCACACCGGCACCGAAAAAGAAAATGGCCTCATCTTCCTCCTCCGCGCCGAGCTCCACACCAAAGCACTCGTCGCCGAAGACAAGCACTAGCTCTTCGGTACCGACACCATCCCCGGAACCAAGCATACAATCTAAGGCCCTCGACACCCACACCTCGAAGCCGAAAGTCACCTCAGAACCGAGGAAACAACCAGACTTTTCTAAGCCACACAGTTCAAAACAACAAACCAATGCCGACTCCAAGACTAAAAAACCCACGGCTCCGACACCTTCGGTGCAGACGGATCGGCCCCTCACAGAGGAACTATTTCGGCCCGATCCACTACAAAAAACACTTGTCAAAGACCCTAAAACTGGAAATTTGATGCTCCGCATCAAAAAGATACCGCCTGACAAGGCTGCCCCAGCTCCACCTCCAAAGAGAAGAGACTTTGCTACCTCCCCTTTGAGACTACCCTCACCCCCCTCCTCCACCTCTTCACTCTTCTCAGCCTCCCCCCCCACCTCATCATTCCCCCACACCCTCTGTATGAGGATGATGAAGAGGTCTACGACGACACAGGAGAAGGACCCCATGACCAACCCACAGGGGACCCCACTCCTACAGGCCCCCCCCCGCCCCCGGAAGACGAAATGGGGTTTAAACAACTGCTCCATAGGGCTGCACACTACCACGGAGTTGATCTCCATACAGACCCTGTGGAGGAGGACTCTCTCCTAGTCACCTTTGACACTACACACAGGGCCACTTCCATTATGCCCATGCTTAAAGGGGTCATCAAACACGCGCCAGAGGTCTTTAAAGACCCGGTCAGAGCCAGGGTCATCAACCCTCGCATCGAGAAGAAGTATAAGGTCGCCCCTACATACCCCACCTACATCAGAGGGCCTGCACCACTAGACTCCCTAGTAGTCTCCACTGCAAGGAAACGTGCAAACTCCCAGGCATCAGGCAAGGCACCACCACCTGATAAGGAGTCCAAACTCCTAGACGTCTCTGGCAAGCGAACTGCATCCCAGGCTGCCAACATATGGCGCATTGCAAACACCCAAGCGCTTTTGGCACGATATGACAGGGCACATTATGATGAACTAGAAGCCATAATGCAACACCTCCCTGACAAATACAAGAATAGAGCCAACGAGCTAATCCAGGAGGGTAAAACCATCACCTCCATTCGCTGCGCCCTCGATGTTGCTGACACCGCCTCTAGGGCAATTAACACCAGCGTCCTCCTCCGTAGGCATGCATGGCTAGGAATTTCGGGTTTCAAACCCGAGGTGCAGGCTTCCATCCTTAACCACCCCTTTCACCAGGAACATCTCCTTGGCCCAAACGTTGACGTTGCCCTTGAAAAAATGAAAAAGGACACCGATACGGCCAAGTCTATGGGAGCCTTACAGTCGCACCCTCCAAGGTGCTCCTTTCGCCGCTCTTCCTTTCGAAGCACCTCCAGAGGCTACTCCTCAGACAGCACCTCCACTTCCTATAAAGCCCCTACACAATCCAACTTTACTAGGGGTTAGCAGAGAGGCTGCTAAAGGGGTAACAACAATTAAGGCAGAGGCAAAACACCTCCAGCTCTGCCTCCACCCCCAAGACCATCCCTCTCCAGTCGGGGGCAGAATCCACTATTTCCTTTCTGTCTGGACTACTATCACCTCGGACAAATGGGTAACACAGATAGTTCGGTCAGGCTACTGCCTTGAACTAACATCTACCCCCCCAAACATTCCACACAAACAACTCCCAATGTCACAGGAACATTTGTCACTTCTAAAGCAGTAGGTAATCTCCCTCCTACAAAAGATTGCGATATAACTAGTTCCTGCCCACCAACAAAATTTGGGAGTTTGCTCCCTATATTTTCTCATACCAAAAAGGGACGATACTCTAAGACCCATCCTGGACCCACTCCAAGAGGTACTTCCCCTGCTCTCACAAAACTACTTCCTTGCTACCCTAGACCTCAAGGACTCCTATTTGCACATTCCCGTTCGCAAAGCTCACAAAGTTTCTGATTATTTGTAGTGGACGGTCAACACTATCAATTCAAAGTGCTCCCATTCGGAGTCACCACAGCACCGCAAGTGTTTACCAAGTGCCTAGCGGTAGTGGCCGCACACCTGCAAAGACAACACATCCATGTCGTCCCATACCTAGACGACTGGCTAATAAAAGCCAGCTCATAAAACCAGTGTGTACAACACACTCGCGCCACTATCCAGCTACTTCACGAATTGGGCTTCACAGTAAACCACACAAAGTCCCATCTGCAACCGTCCCACGTAAAACAATACCTCGGTGCCACCATAGACACCTCAAAAGCGCTAGCCTACCCCAGTCTTGCCAGGATAGCAAGCATTCAGGCTCTACGCGCCAAATTTCAACAGGAACACTCTCTTCCAGCTCGAGTGTTCATTCAACTAATAGCAATGATGGCCTCTTGCATCTTCATAGTACCTCACGCAAGACTCCAGATGCGTCCTCTCCAAGAGTGCTTAGCACGCCAATGGAACCAGGCTCAAGGTCAGCTAACAGATCTGGTGTTGGTACACGGTCATACTCATCGCTCTCTGCAGTCGTGGAACACCAAGAACCTTTCCAAAGGGCGACCGTTCCTAGAGCCGATTCCTCAAATATTTATGACAGCGGACGCATCGTTCTCTGGCTGGGGAGCTCACCTACTACATCACACCATGCAGGGCAGGTGGACACCTCAACAAAAACTACTCCATATCAACCATTTGGAGTTACTAGACATCTTTTTAGCCCTAAAAGCATTTCAACAACATATATCAGGCAAGACTGCTTTAGTCCGCACAGACAAAATGACAGCCATGTACTATATACAAAATCAAGGGGGCACACACTCCCCGCAGCTCTCAGCTAGCACAGAGCATATGGAGATGGGCCATACCCCAAAAAATCTTTCTCCTAGCCCAACATGTCCCAGGAGTCCAAAACACTATGGCCGATCTGCTGAGCAGACAAACGCAACAGATCCACGAGTGGGAACTCCATCCACAAGTTCTTCACCCATACTTTCAAATGTGGGGGCACATCCACAGATAGACCTCTTCGCCACCCACAAACGCCAAATGCCCAAGCTTCGCCGCCAGATATCCACACCCATTGTCCAAAGGCAATGCGATATGAATGAACTGGTCAGGCAGACTTGCGTACGCTTTTCCGCCTCTCCCACTCATTCCATTAGTGGTGCGCAAACTACAACAACACTCCCTCACTCTCATCCTAGTTGCTCCAATTTGGGCCAGACAACCGTTGTACACACTGCTGGAACTATCTGTAGTATCTCACCAAAAATTACACCTCTCTCCACGCCTCTTAACCCAGAACCATGGAGAGATCAGGCACCCGGACCCAGCTCGGCTCAACCTTGCGATCTGGCTCCTGAAATCTTAAAATTTGGTTACCTAAATCTTCCCCCTGGCTGTATGAAAGTCATTAAAGAAGCTAGAAGACCTACCACTAGAGCTTGCTACACAGCCAAGTGGAAACGTTTTGTGGTCTACTCTCAACAGTAACTTCAATCCCCTAGATGTGTCCATTCAACACATCATAGGCTATTTACTACACCTACAAAGATGCAATCTAGCCTACACGTCTATTAGACTGCACCTTGCAGCCATAGCAGCTTATCTACAAAACGGGCAACATCTATCACTCTTTAGAGTACCTGCCATAAAAGCCTTCATGGGAGGCCTCAAAAGAATAATTCCCCCCGAGTGCCACCCTTACCTGTGTGGAACCTAAACATCGTTCTCACAAGACTAATGGGGCCTCCCTTTGAACCTCTGCATAAATGTGAACTTCAATTCCTAACTTGGAAAACTGCTTTTCTTGTTGCCATCACTTCCCTCAGAAGGGTCAGTGAGATACAAGCACTCACCATTCAAGAACCCTTTCTGCAAATGCACCATAACAAGGTTGTTCTCCGCACTAATCCAAAATTCCTCCCTAAAGTCATTTCTCCCTTTCGCCTAAACCAATCTGTGGAACTGCCTGTATTTTTCTCGCAACCACAGACCATTGCAGAAAGAGATCTCCACACATTAGATGTCAAACGAGCCTTACTCTACTACATCGAACACAACCTTTCGTAAGACCAAACAACTGTTCGTGTTTTTCTCACCACCCCACAAAGGCAACCCCATCTCCAAATCTGGGATAGCTAGGTGGATTGTTAAATACATACAGATTTGCTACCACAAAGCAAAACTAACGCTATCTGTTCCCCCCTAAAGCCCACTCTACACGTAAGATAGGCGCTTCAATGGCATTTTTAGGGAACATCCCCTTAGATGATATCTGCAAAGCAGCTACATGGTCTACACCGCACACTTTCACTAAACACTGTTGTGTAGATGTGCAAACTAAGAAACAAGTGTGGGCCAGGCTGTACTCAAAACATTGTTTCAAACCACTCCAACAGATACTGGTGGTCGCCGCTAGGAGCGAGTACTGGTATATAATCTATGCACTGTGTGTAATCTGCAGCTCGTATGCCTCGAACGGCAAATGCTACTTACCAGTATGCATCTGTTATTGGCATGTAGAGCTGCAGATCTACACACGCCTCCCTGGCTACTTTTATCTGTTCCAGTTTATCTTATTTAGATCCAGCACACATGGGCATCTTCACTGCTTATTACTACGCTCCATCATTTCCCTGCTGGCGAAAAACAATCTGAGGCTGGAGCCGATGCCCATGCGCAATACAATCCAAAGGAGGAGTCACATACCTCGTGACTTCCAAAGACTTCAAGAGGAAAAACATCTGCAAACATCCGGGTCCAACACCAGATGGTGATCTATGCACAGTGTGTAGATCTGCAGCTCTACATGCCAAGAACAGATGTATACTGGTAAGTAGAGTTTGACTTTTTATATAAACCATTGGCCTAGAGTTAAGTTATTGAGTGTGTGAGACCATTTGCTGACGGAGTGTGTACAACAAATGCTTTACACTGTCCTCTGATACTGCCTTACTGCTCGACCAAGCTACCACTTTAGAGAGTAAGGTTTTATCTAACTTTAACCTCTGCCAAACCTCTGGGGACACACTGTACCTATTTGGGAACAGTATATACAGAGCCACTTTCTCACAAGTCCCCAAAAAGGCGCGCTCGACGCCGAAGGAAAAAGAGCCGAAGGCGACTTCGATGTCTACATCGAAGCGCCGAAACTCTAGACACCAAGTAGGCGGCTGAAATGGAGAGGAAGAAAAGAAGGCTCAAGGCCGAAATGGAGAGTATCCTCCAGAGGAAAAAGGTTTTCGAAGAACGGAAGAGCAGATTCACCATCTCTTCGAAGCCCTCGCCGGTTGTCGAAGTAGAAGCCGAAGAGGAGTTCGCCCCCGCCGATAACTTCAGGAGCAGCAGGGCGAAGAGGGCCTGTATTACGAGGGAGAAGGCGAGGAAGATCAACAAACAAACTTGGAATCGACTTCCTCGGCGGTGCAGGACCTGGATTGGCAGGACCTCGACGCCGAAAGCCCAGAAGAAGCCGTAGTCATATCCATCGAGGCATTCGCCGCCAGACGACATTGGCATCTACAACATGGTCATCAAGAATGCTGCAGCAACATATGGGGTTAAATTAAAGGAAGAAAAAACAAAAGCCTGCTTCCTCTTAGAGACTCTGCTCCCCACTCAAACTAGGAGCCAATTCCTACCCATGCTTCCAAGTGTACTGGACCAGGGCAGGGAAGCTTTCAAGGAGCCAGCAACCTGCAGGTCTGTCACCCCTAGAACAGAGAGGAAATATAAACATTCCTCTAAGGATCCAGCATATATCCAGCGATCGGTACCGACTGACTACATTATAACGGCGGCAGCCAGAACAAGCATTGGCATAGCCAATAGGAATCGCCTTTGGTACCTTATAAATGTTTAGCCATGCAACAGTTGCAAAACTAAATACTTATAAGGTCCCAAAAGCGAGACCTATTGGCTATGCCAAGCGGCCGCAAAAGTGATCGCGATCAAATATCAAAGCGGCCGTGCGGCCGCGAAAATGAAGCATGCGCTGGGTCAGGCGAGACCTAAAAAGGGCCAACATTCACACAAACTCAGGGCCACCTCCAGACAAGGAGAGTAAGAGGATAGACCTCACAGGGAGGAAAATAGAGAGGAATGCAGCAATTCAGTGGCGCATTGCGAACTCCAATGCCCTAATAATCAGACATGCGTACCAACACTGGGAAGAGGTCTGACAGCTGCTCAAACATCTCCCAGAACAATACCAGCAGAGGGCAACACACCTTGTGGAGGAAGGCAAGAACATGGCCAACACCTGCCTAAAATCGGCTCTGGATGCGGCAGACACATCTAGCAGGCTCATGATGATTGGAGTGACAGAGAGGAGGCATGCCTGGCTTAGGATTTCAGGTTTCAAACCAGAGGTTCCGAACAATATTCTGAACACTGCCTTCAATGGGGAACAACTGTTCGGCACACCAGTAGATGAGAAGCTGACACAGCTCAAAAGGATAATGAAACTGCGAGGTCCATGGGAGCACTGCAGTTCAGAGGGATGAGAAGGGGCACCCCCTCAAGGAGACCGAACGGCAGAGGAGTAAACCAGCCGAGAACGTTGCACCAGACTGTTCGAGGCATATGAGCTGCAGATCACACACTGAGGATAAGATCGCCATCTGGTGTTGGGCTCGGATGATTGCAGGTTGTTGTTGTCTTCGGAAGAAGCCTTTGGTCACGAGGTTGGTGACTCCTCCCCTGGACAACAGTGCGCATGGGCATCCACTCCATCGGCAGATTGTTTTTTTCCGCCATTGGGTTCGGATGAACTTTTTTCCGCTCCAGCAGAAAACTTCCAGCAATCAATTTAACTCTTTAATCTTCATTTCATCGACGTCGACATCAACTCGGACCGGTTCCGGAAGCGGCTGATGGACAGGACACCCTTCAAAAAATGCCCCCAGTGTGGAGCGAAGTTCCCCCACAGTGACCACCACGAGGTTTGCAACCTCTGCCTGTCGCCGGAACACAACGAGTCCACCTGTCCAGCTTGTTCCGCTTTCCGTTCGAAGAAGACCCTCCGGGACCGAAGAGCTCGACGCCATATTATGGCCAAACCAGCTCCAGAACCGGAGGACATCTTTGCTCAAGATGTTCCCGAAGACGACACCGAAGATCTCGAGATCGTGTCCGAAGCCGACGATTCCGATGACCTCATCACTCCAGGGCAGCGTGTAAGTACCACCCCCCCTGCCCCTGCCCCATCCAAAAAAGCATTGGTCAAGACTCCGCCAGTTGGGCCCAGTCGCGACCGGAAATCCTCTTCAGAAGCCCCGCCCTCGGGCCCGGCTCCGAAGACATCTAAGCCTGTGGGTGGCTCGGGCTCGACCAAACCTCACCTGATTGTGCCTTTAACACCCTCGGCACCCAAACACCCATTGCCGGCACCGAAACAGGCTCCAAGACCGAAATCTCCTTCGGCACAGAAACGTTCCTCGGCACCGAAGTCTCCACCGGCACCGAAACGTTCTTCAACATCGATGCCTGAAAGTCCATCGGCACCGAAAACTCATTCGGCACCGAAAACTCATTCGGCACCGAAAACTCAGTCGGCACCGAAAACTCAGTCGGCACCGAAAACTCAGTCGGCACCGAAAACTCAGTCGGCACCGAAAACTCAGTCGGCACCGAAAACTCAGTCGGCACCGAAAACTCAGTCGGCACCGAAAACTCAGTCGGCACCGAAAACTCAGTCGGCACCGAAAACTCAGTCGGCACCGAAAACTCAGTCGGCACCGAAAACTCAGTCGGCACCGAAAACTCAGTCGGCACCGAAAACTCAGTCGGCACCGAAAACTCAGTCGGCACCGAAAACTCAGTCGGCACCGAAAACTCAGTCGGCACCGAAAACTCAGTCGGCACCGAAAACTCAGTCGGCACCGAAAACTCAGTCGGCACCGAAAACTCAGTCGGCACCGAAAACTCAGTCGGCACCGAAAACTCAGTCGGCACCGAAAACTCAGTCGGCACCGAAAACTCAGTCGGCACCGAAAACTCAGTCGGCACCGAAAACTCAGTCGGCACCGAAAACTCATTCGGCACCGAAAACTCAGTCGGCACCGAAAACTCAGTCGGCACCGAAAACTCAGTCGGCACCGAAAACTCAGTCGGCACCGAAAACTCAGTCGGCACCGAAAACTCAGTCGGCACCGAAAACTCAGTCGGCACCGAAAACTCAGTCGGCACCGAAAACTCAGTCGGCACCGAAAACTCAGTCGGCACCGAAAACTCAGTCGGCACCGAAAACTCAGTCGGCACCGAAAACTCAGTCGGCACCGAAAACTCAGTCGGCACCGAAAACTCAGTCGGCACCGAAAACTCAGTCGGCACCGAAAACTCAGTCGGCACCGAAAACTCAGTCGGCACCGAAAACTCAGTCGGCACCGAAAACTCAGTCGGCACCGAAAACTCAGTCGGCACCGAAAACTCAGTCGGCACCGAAAACTCAGTCGGCACCGAAAACTCAGTCGGCACCGAAAACTCAGTCGGCACCGAAAACTCAGTCGGCACCGAAAACTCAGTCGGCACCGAAAACTCAGTCGGCACCGAAAACTCAGTCGGCACCGAAAACTCAGTCGGCACCGAAAACTCAGTCGGCACCGAAAACTCAGTCGGCACCGAAAAAATCATCGGCGCCGAAAACTGCGTCCCCGCCGAAACAAGCTCATAAAGACCCGAAGCGGACGTCACAGACACCACCTTCGGAGCCAGATGACCTTTTTCGACCAGATCCTACTCAGAAGCGGATCTACATCAATCCTAAAACGGGACATGTGACTGCCATCCCATATAAAAAGCGGAAGCTGGACACTACACCTCCCCCAGCTCCCATACGGAAAAAGGACTGTGCTACTTCACCACTTCGTCCTTCCTCTCCTGTTTTACCTCCTAACCCGTCCCCCCCTCCTCCTCCTGATTCTCCTTTACCTTTACCTTTACCTTTACCATCTCCCTATCATTCACCTCCTCCACAGGATGATAATGATGACTTAGGGGGAGGGGCGGACCCTGATTTATTTGATGATCCTGTTGACCCAAACGACCCTTTTACGTTCCCAGACCCAGCACCCATGGATGACTGGTCTTATCCTATACCTGACATGCCTGACCCCACTACCTACCCTTCCAAGCCCTCCCCTCCTGATGACCACCTAGGGTACGGCCAACTTATAAATAGGGCAGCAACATTCCACGGCGTTACAATGCACACAGACGCCATTGAAGAGGACTTTCTCCTTGATACCTTTGAGCAGTCACAAAAGACTGTTCACATACTGCCCATGATCAAAGGGGTTATAAAGCATGCTACTGAAGTCTTTAAGGACCCTGTTCGAGCTAGGGTTCTCAACCCACGCATCGAAAAAAAGTACCGACCAGCCCCGCAAGACCCTGCATACATTAAGGCCCAGCTCCCTTTAGACTCCCTAGTCGTATCAAATGCCAGGAAGCGCGCTAACTCACAGACAACTGGAGAAACGCCTCCCCCAGACAAGGAGTCTAAGCTTTTAGAAGCCTCGGGCAAACGGGTCGCCGCGCAGGCGGCTAACCATTGGCGTATTGCGAATACCCAGGCCCTGTTAGCCAGGTATGATAGAGCGCATTATGACCAACTTGAGGACCTTATGCAGCATCTGCCTGAACCTTTTAAGTCCCAGGCCTCTGACCTCATCCAAGAAGGCAAATTAATATCTAATGCCTCCATTAAATGCGCCTTAGATGCAGCAGACACTGCTTCTAGAGCGGTCAATACTGGCGTCTTACTCAGACGACATGCCTGGCTCCGTATTTCCGGTTTTAAACCGGAGGTTCAAACCGCAATTCTAGCTCAACCTTTCAACCAAGAGCAGCTATTTGGCCCTGCAGTGGATACTGCATTAGAAAAAATGAAAAAGGACAATGAAACTGCCAAGTCTATGGGAGCACTGCAGTCTCATCAAAACCGGGGTTCCTTTCGTCGCTCCTTTTATAGAGGAGGCTCCAAAAACACATCAACTGAGACCACGTCCACCTTTAAAAATTCTGGACAAACATCCCCTAACCGAGGTTACTTCCGGGGAGGTTATAGGGGAAACAATAACAAAGGTCGAGGACGGGGCAACAACAACAACACCCGCACCTCACCAGCCACCAAACAGTGACTTGCCACCACTCCCCCCAGACCATTCCACTCCGGTCGGGGGACGACTCCAACAATTCCTGCCTGTCTGGACTTCCATCACCACAGACAGGTGGGTAAGACAAATTATCCAGTCTGGCTACTGCCTCGAACTCATACAATCCCCCCCAAACATACCGCCCAAACAACGTCCAATGTCCTCACATCATCTCTCTCTCCTCAAACAAGAAGTTCAATCCCTGTTACAAAAACATGCGATAGAACCAGTTCCCCTTCAACATCAGGGAAAAGGGGTATATTCTCTATACTTCCTCATTCCCAAAAAGGACAAAACACTAAGGCCCATACTGGATCTCAGACTACTAAACCAGTATATACATTCGGATCATTTTCACATGACCACTCTCCAACAAGTCCTCCCACTTTTACAACAGGGAGACTTCCTCGCCACATTGGACCTCAAGGACGCATACTTTCACATCCCTATGCATCCCGCTCACAGAAAATATCTACGATTTGTGGTAGATGGGCAACACTATCAATTTACAGTTCTCCCATTCGGAGTAACAACAGCACCCAGAGTGTTCACCAAGTGCCTAGCAGTCGTGGCAGCGCATCTCAGAAGACAACAGATCCATGTCTTCCCCTATCTGGACGATTGGCTCATAAAAGCCAATACATACCAAAAATGCGTTCTCCACACTCATCGCACGATTCAAACACTCCACGATTTGGGATTCACTATCAACTACCCCAAATCCCACCTACAACCTTCCCACTTACATCAGTATCTAGGAGCAACCATAGATACATCCAAAGCCATTGCCTATCCCAGCACAGCCAGGATAGCCAGTATACAAAATCTCATCTCTCAATTTCAAACTCATCCATCTCTTCCAGCAAGAGTGTTCATGCAGCTCCTAGGCATGATGGCGTCGTGCATCTCCATAGTCCCACACGCACGACTTCAAATGCGTCCCTTACAAGAATGCTTAGCACAACAGTGGAACCAAGCTCACGGACAACTTACCGATCTGGTGTTGGTGGACAGTCGCTCACTTCGATCACTGAAATGGTGGAACACCATCAACCTGTCCAAAGGGAGACCGTTCTTAGAGCCTCTTCCACAAGTTGTGCTAACTACAGACGCATCTCTCACGGGGTGGGGAGCCCACCTCCTCCACCATACCACTCAGGGCAGATGGACCAGCCAACAAAAACTGCTCCACATCAACCACCTGGAACTCTTAGCAGTGTTCCTAGCACTAAAATCCTTTCAAATTCACCTAAAGAACAAAACTGTCCTCATACGCACAGACAACATGACGACAATGTATTATATACAGAAACAGGGAGGGACACACTCTCTCCAACTGTCCCAACTGGCACAGCAAATCTGGAGATGGGCAATTCCCCAAAACATCTACCTGTTAGCAGAACATCTCCCAGGGATCCACAATCAAGTGGCCGACCTCCTAAGTCGCCACACACAACAGATCCACGAATGGGAACTACACCCCAAAGTTCTACTCCCCTTCTTCCAAAAGTGGGGACAACCAGACATAGACCTGTTCGCCACCGCCGAAAACACAAAATGCCCAACCTTCGCCGCCAGGTTTCCACACCCACAGTCGAAGGGCAATGCCCTATGGATGAACTGGTCAGGCAGATTTGCGTACGCCTTTCCGCCTCTCCCACTAGTTCCATTTGTGGTACGCAAACTGAAACAACAGTCACTAACACTAATACTAGTGGCTCCCACTTGGGCACGTCAACCGTGGTTCACCACACTTCTGGAACTATCTTTAGTTCCACATCAAAAGCTACGCCTCTCCCCGGATCTATTAACCCAGAACCATGGAGAAATCAGACACCCAGATCCTCAAACACTGAACCTAGCGATCTGGCTCCTGAGGTCCTAGAGTTCGGTTACCTCAATCTCCCTCCAGACTGTATGAATATCATAAAGGAAGCCAGACGACCTACTACTAGAGCGTGTTATGCCGCTAAATGGAAACGATTTGCCATCTACTGCGCTAATAATGACATACATCCATTGGATGCTTCCATCCAAAACATCATTTGCTATCTACTACACTTGCAAAGATGCAATCTAGCGTATTCCTCTATACGATTACACCTAGCAGCCTTGGCAGCCTACTTGCAAAATAGGCAACACCTGTCCCTTTTTAAGGTACCAGCCATCAAAGCGTTTATGGAAGGTCTCAAAAGGATTCTTCCCCCAAGATTGCCACCTGCCCCAGTGTGGAATCTCAATGTGGTTCTAACAAGACTCATGGGCCCCCCATTTGAACCTATGCACAAATGTGAATTGCAATTCCTAACATGGAAGGTAGCCTTCCTTATCGCAATCACTTCCCTGCGCAGAGTAAGTGAAATACAAGCCCTTACACTTGAAGAACCTTTCTTACAACTACACCGTAACAAAGTGGTTCTTAGGACAAACCCTAAATTTCTTCCAAAAGTGATTTCCCCTTTCCACCTTAACCAATCAGTAGAACTACCGGTCTTTTTCCCAAATCCAGACTCGGTAGCTGAAAGGGCCCTACATACCTTAGATGTCAAAAGAGCCTTGCTTTATTACATCGACAGGACAAAACCTTTCCGAAAGACAAAACAACTCTTTGTTGCTTTCGCGCCACCACACAAAGGCAACCCGATCTCCAAATCAGGAATAGCCCGGTGGATAGTTAAATGCATCCAAATATGCTACCTCAAGGCTAAACGTACACTTACAGTTCCCCCTAGGGCGCACTCCACGCGTAAAATAGGGGCTTCTATGGCCTTCTTAGGCAATATTCCCTTAGAAGACATTTGCAAGGCAGCCACATGGTCTACCACGCATACCTTCACTAAACACTATTGTGTTGACGTGCAGGCCAAACAACAGGCCTCCGAGGGCCAGGCTGTCCTAAAAACTTTATTTCAAGCTGCTGCAACGGATACAGGCGACCACCGCTAAGGGGAGCACTGCTGTATAATCTATCCTCAGTGTGTGATCTGCAGCTCATATGCCTCGAACGGAATATGCTACTTACCAGTATGCATCTGTTCTTGGCATGTAGAGCTGCAGAGTCACACACGCCCGCCCGCCTCCCCGGGACCTGTATCTGTTCCAGCATCCGTCTTACTTAGACATTACACATGGACATCCTTTCTTTCTTTTCTATATACTCCATCTTTTCCCATCATGGCGAAAAACAATCTGCCGATGGAGTGGATGCCCATGCGCACTGTTGTCCAGGGGAGGAGTCACCAACCTCGTGACCAAAGGCTTCTTCCGAAGACAACAACAACCTGCAATCATCCGAGCCCAACACCAGATGGCGATCTTATCCTCAGTGTGTGACTCTGCAGCTCTACATGCCAAGAACAGATGCATACTGGTAAGTAGCATATTCCTTCCAGCAACTTATCAGGGTAACAACCAGGCGCAGCAAGGTCAGCAAAAATTGGCAGTACCAACCTAGGGGCCAGTCCTTTCAGGGGCGACCGAACGGACATGGACAAACGAGAAGAGGTGGGCAGCAGCCCACCTCAAAGTGACTCCGCTGTGTCAAACTTGCCCACCCACACAACATCTCTATGGGGGCGGCACAACAAAAGACTCAAAAAACAATTAGACACACACAAAGGAGAAAACAGCAAACGCGTAACACCGGTAGGAGGCAGACTAAGACACTTCTTCCAGAAGTGGAAGAAATAACAGACAAATGGATACTGAACATCATACAGTTCGGATACTGTATAGAACTGGAAAAAAAGCCACCAAACAGGAGGCCAACCAACAAAACGCGCACAGCAAAAGAGCTTGCGATCCTCCTGCAGGAAGCACAAGAACTCCACAAGGAGGCAATAGAAACAGTGCCGTTCAAGGAAAGAAACGAGGGAGTGTACTCCAACTACTTCCTCGTACCAAAAGTGGACGAAACTTTAAGACCCATCCTCGACCTACGGTTCTTAAACCAATACATAAAAACTCAAAAATTCAAAATGACGTCCCTACAAGAAGTTATACCACAAATAAGGGACGGGGATTTTATGTCCACTATAGACCTCAAGGATGCCTACCTACACATTCCCATGAACCGAAAACAAACATCTACTGAGATTTGCCATCAACAAAGCGCACTACCAGTTCACGGCCCTAGCCTTTGGACTAAAATCCGCACCAACGGTCTTCACCAAATGCCTTTCTGCGGTAGCGGCACACTTCCGAAGACTGGGAATTCAAGTATATCCCTACCTAGACGACTGGTTGCTAAAGGTGAATTCCTACAACCAATGCGAACTACATGCTCAGCGAGTCACGCACACCCAGACAGAACTAGGATTTTCGATACACTAGGGGAAGTCCTCGATGGAACCAGAACAGGTGTAGATCTTCCTAAACGCACAGATCAACACCATTCAGGGCAGGGTGTTCCCCAGCGAGAAGAGAACCTTCGCACTGCTGAAGGAGACCCGTCAATACCGGAAGGATCAACCTCTGACTGTGAGGACAGTGAGCAAACTCATGGGGATGATGGCGTCCTGCATTCACCTAGTCCCCAATATCCGATTCCACATGAGACAATTCCAGGAATGGCTACTGCAGCAATGATCACAGGCAACAGGGAGTTGGGAGGATCTAGTGGTTGTAACGCACGCAGTGTAAGAAAAAATGACATGGTGGAACAAAGAGGACATAACAAAGGGGAAACCATTTGCACCACTAACTCCCAACAGTGACCATCACAACAGACTAATCCCAAATGGGATGGGGAGCACACATGAACCAGCTCAAAGTGAGAGGTTTGTGGACACAAACAGATGCGATAAGACACATCAACTACCTGGAACTAAAGACTATGTTCCTTGCCCTAAAAGCCTTCCTGAGACAACTGTACTGGCAGAGAGTGTTGATACAAACCGACAACACCACAACAATGTTCTAAATCAACAAGCAGGGAGGTACACAATCTGTGGCGCTATCAAGTCTAGCGCAGGAGATTTGGATGTGGGCCATCCCACTACTAATAGACCTCCTGGCGATACATCTACCAGGGAAGGACAATGTGGAAGCAGACAAACATCAGCATCCCACGAGTGGGAGCTCAATACACAGGAAACGCAAAAGCTATTCAAGACGTGGGGGACCCCACAAATAGACCTGTTTGCAACACACCAAAATGCCAAAACTTCGCATCCAGACAGCCAGGGCAGCAATCCCAAGGAAACTCCCTATGGATAAGCTGGTCGAAGACATTTGCCTGCGCTTTTCCCCCTATACCGCTGATACACAGGGTGCTCAGCAAATGCAGAACAAGCAACATGACACTGATACTGGTAGCACCACAGTGGGCCAGGCAGTCCTGGTTCTCACAGATAGTGGAGATGGCGCAGGGGCCACCACTCAAGTTCCCAAAAAAGAGACCTGCTCTCAATGCAAAACTTAAAAAGTGCTCCAACCAGAACCAGAGAGCCTCAGCCTAGCAGCTTGGCTCCTGAAGACTTAGAGTTTGCACACCTAAAACTCCCAAGAGAGCACGCTGGCGGTGATGTGGGAGGCAAGAAGACCTACCACACTGAAGTGTTATGTAGCAAAATGGGAAAGGTTCACCCAATGGTGCTTCAAGGAAAAGCTACAGAAGGGAATCAACAGTGCTAAGATATATAACACACCTGCTAAAGAGCAACCTAAGCTACACCTCGCTAAGGGTACACCTAGCAGCAATAGTAGCCTTTTCAAGAGGAGAAACGGGGAAAAGTTTCTTTACATCCCAGGTGGTAAAAAGATTCCTGGAAGGGGCCAAACGACCACCCCCCCCCAATCCCCTTCCCCCCGCCCCTCCCCCCTCCCTCCAGGAAGGCCTCTCTACACATGCTCACCATAAAGACAGCTGTTGCAGTAGCAATCACCTTGCTACGCAGGGTAAGCGAACTGCAAGCGCTAACACTACAAGAACCCTACATTCAAATTCACATTGACAGGGTGGTAATGAGAACAGACCCACACTTTATGGCAAATGTGTTGTCAAGGTTCCACTTAAGCCAGACAATACAGATACCAAGTTTCTTCCAGAAACCATCCACAGGCGCAGAAAGGCCACTGCACACTCTGGATGCTAGAAGGGCAGTGATGCATTACATTGAGAGAACTAAAGATTGTAGGAAAACAAAGCAATTCTTTGGGTCTATCGCAAGCATTTTCTTGGGAAGACCGGTAACAAAAGGCACCATCGCACGATGGATCGCAGAGACGATACAATTCTGCCACAGGCAGGCCAAGAACTACAAGGAGCGGCACAAGCCCACTCTACCAGGAAAAAGGGAGCAACAATAGCCTTCCTGGCAAACACACCCATCCAAGACAGTTGCCTGGCGGCAACATGGGCCTCAGTGCACACGTTCACTTAGCACTACTGCGTAGATAAACAGATAAACAAGGAAGCACAAGTAGGACAAAAAGTGCCTCAACATATATTCAACAACAAACGCTCATCTTCCACCCAGCCGCCACAAACTTAGCAAACCACTACAAAGTCTATGCACAGCATAGTGAATCCAGAAAAATTCCAGCTGCAAAATGAATAGTTTCTTATCTGTCTGTGTAGCTTTGCAGCTTGAAGACATTCTGGATTCACTAGCGAACCCACCCAACTCTGCCAGAAAGATGACAGGAGGAAGGGGATCAAAAAAAAAATGGAAAAAGACTTTGATGAAGAAGATGATGAACAAAAATAGCCCAAGAGAAAAAAAATACGAAGATGGCGCCCAAAGGTGGGAGCTTCCGGAGGAAGCACGCAGACTTCACAGGAGGACACCAAATGGTGGGACGTCGACGGCCACCTGGGCCACGAAAAAAAAGAGCAAAAACACTACGATTCCGGACCCAACCACTAGACCGCGGAATAATGCACAGCATCGTGAATCCAGAAAGTCTTCAAGCTGCAAAACTACACCGACAGGTAAACTATTCATTACCTTTCAAACTATAACTCCAGTCACATGGTCAGACCACCACTTGCTTGCTTTGCAACATAAAACACTAAGCGACTCACCTAAAACTACCTTACATGCATCCACCTAATGACCGTGGAACAAACTCTCATTGGAACACTTAGAAACACAACTAACATCCAGTACAAATCTGGAATCCATAAATTTTGTTAAACTGAGTGGCTACAGGAAGCTTTTGACATCCTGATAGCACTCAAAACCACAGAACAAAAGAAATAAGCGCCTTGAAGAAACATAGTGATAAGACCTAAAACAACAAATTAGAAAGTTGCAACGTACCTAGCTCAAAACAAACGCCAAACAAGACAAACTTCACCTACAGAAACTTAACAGATTATACAAGTGAGCCATCAAAAAAAACTAAGAAAAGGTACTATTCAGACAGAATTCAAAATGCTAAATGTGCAAATGAAGAATTCCATGCAATACTCAATGAATTTCACAAACCAAATCGCGTAGAAGGAACTCGTTCTGTTACTCAAGATTTCACAGACAAACTGGTAAATCATTACACGGACAAAACAGACATGTTGGACTCGTACTTAAAACAGAGACCAAGCACCTGCACTAACCCTTTGACGAAACAACAACCCAAGAATACTCTAACCCAGCCTCTCCGTTCCCTACAACACATCTCACACAATGAATTTATGGACCTGGTCAAAGCAAGCAGGCCCATCGGCAGCCCTTCTGACCCATGTTCACCACAAACGTTCAAGACAATTCTTTTAACAACCTCTGCTGCCACTCCAGTAAGAAGAATCATCAACGATTCCTGAACTACCGGAATATTTCCAGAAGAACTCAGTCATCCATACGCCCTTTACTGAAGAAAACAAACTTGGACCCGTTGAACCCTGACAACAACAGACCCATTACAAATTGACCTTTCCTTGGCAAACAATAGAAAGAGCAGCGTTCGCCCAGATGTCACAATTCATTCAAGAGAATGACATACTTTCAGACATTCAAAAAGGTTTCTGTCCGGGAAGAGGCACAGAATCTGCCCTCCTTGCCATCTGGGATGACCCGAAGAACACAGTAGACCGCAACGGGGTTGCCGCGCTTCTCCTCTTGGACCTCTCTGCTGCCTTTGACACGGTTGGCGATGACACTCTGAAACAAAGACTCTATGAAGCCGGCATAGACGGGACTGTTCTAGACTGGATCGCGTTGTACCTTTCAAACAGAACTAATGTCATCCATACCCCACCTTTCTCATCCAAACCATACTCCACAAAAGCATGGGTCCCTCAAGGATCTATCATCTCACCCATGCTTTTCAATATCTACATGAAGTCATTACCGGTACTGATCAATTTCACCTCTTGTGCAGATGAAACACACATATTCCTTCAACTGGAATGCCCCAAAGACATTGGAAACTACTCGGAGGCGTGGATGACTTGGAGCCACCTCCAAATTGAATGCTTTCAAAACCGAAATACTCGTGTGTGGCGATTGGAAACATTATGACCCGCTTGCCGCCTAGCCTGATGAACTGGGATCACCACCTAAAGTATCGAAGGAAGTAAGAAACCTCGGAATGACCATGGACTCTGAGCTATCAAATAATGCCCAAGTGGACAAACTAGCAAGATCAAGCTTTGTACACAAGGTACAAACGACCATCTGCCTTGTTCTGTCCAAACTCGATTATGCCAATAGCCTCTACCACGGATCACCTTTAACGACCGTGAAAAGACCAACTGATTCAGAACTTGGCTGCCAGACTACTCTTGCATATCAGACCGCCAGATCACATCTCACTTTCCTTAAAGGCCCTTCATTGATAACCGGTTGCCAGAAGATTCACGTTCAAGCTGCTTTGTATCACCCACAAAGCAATACATTGAATGGGACCGCTCTTCATCAGGAATAAAATCACCAAACGCATTCAACAAAGGAACCTCTGCTCTAAAATGGCACCTCTAGTAAATACAAAACGGTCTGCTATACCTACAATCTTTTAATTGTTGCATCTAAGTCAACTTTTGAAAACAAAAAACCACTCTATCTAGACCATGCATAAATCATGATATAAAGCAATTAAGGATATTTATCTTTTTTTATTATTTTATTTTTCAACTTAATTGGAAAAAACTGGGACCGCTCTTCATCAGGAATAAAATCACCAAACGCATTCAACAAAGGAACCTCTGCTCTAAAATGGCACCTCGCCTTAAAATCCGAAGATACAAGAAAAAAACCATGGGTGGTACATCCTCTGTTCAAGCAGCCAAACTATGGAACTCTTTAACCCCCCCCCCAACATAAGATCCACGGACAGCCTCCTTATGTTGAGAAAACTACTCCAGAATTGGCTCTTCCCCACATAAGCACCATTCACAAACAGAAATTTACAGCATATCCCTCTGTATATAATAATTTTATTTTTACTATGGATGTGTACCTATCCTTTTGGATTGCTTTGTATAAACATGTAGAGTAATTATGTTAAAAAAATAATAAAGTACTATAACACTTGAAAACCAGAGTTTATCTGGTGCATCTTTGGTCTACATGTACTTCTTCCTTTGTGCATCTATGTACCTTCCATGTACTTGGATCTGTGTTTACTTTCCTCCTGAAAAGCCTCTCCAATGCACTACCCTATTTCTCATCCCGTGCCTCTATCAATATCTTTAATCTACATATACCTACCTCCTTTATGAATCTATATACTTTCAATGTACCTATGGATCTATATATTTATCACTTTCTTCTAATTCAGCGTATCCAATGCACTACCCTATTCCTCACCCTATACTTCTCTCAATATATTTTCTAACCCAACTTTCTGACTCACCTCAAACTTCTTTCTACTACTCTTTCCAATGCACTACCCTATTTCTCACCCTATACATCTATCAATATATCCCCTACACCCACTCTCTCATTTATCCCATACCTCTACTATAACCCTTTCTAGACTCTCCCTTACTCTACCCCTCCTTGCATCATCTGACACCTCTTTTACTATACCAATCCCCAAAACAAACCTTTTTAAACTCTTCCCCTCCACAACTCATCTTTACTCATCCAAAAGCCTTGTCCTACTGCTATGACCTAGAAAAAAAATCAAAATCCTTCACTCTCCTATCCCTCCACTATCCTTTTCAGTCAAAATAACAGACTAACATGTTAACTTCTCAAATTTCATATTCCACTATACTAATTCCCCACTAATCCTTTATGGGTCCCAGAGTAGCGTGCTACTCGCCAGAAAAGCGCTTCAACACATTCATGTAAATAAACACCTCATCAGAGGTAAGCAAGCATTATATAAATGCAAACCTTTTTCCCTCTTCTATCCCTCCGCTACCTTTCTCTTTCCAACTGAATAACACATCCACCACTCAAACTACTTTCATATTTCACTATACTAATTTTCAACACTAATCCTTTATGGGCTCTGGAATAGCGTGCTACACGCCAATAAAACGCTTCAACACCCCCATCAGAGTTACAAGTGCTATATAAATGCAAACCTTTTCCCTTTCCTACCCCTCCCCAACCCTTCTCAATCCAAATAACTGACCAACACATCCACCACTCAAATTACTTTCATATTTCACTATACTAATTTAACACTAATCCTTATGGGTTCCAGAGTAACGTGCTACTCACCAAAAAAAGCGCTTCAAACCCCTTCAGGGGTAGCAAGTGCTATATAAAAACGAACCTCTTTCCCTCTTCTATCCTGCCGCTATCCTTCTCTATCCAAATAACCGAATAACATATCCACCACTCAAATTACTTCATATTTCACTATACTAATTTTGAACACTAGTCCTTTATGGGTTACGGAGTAGCGTGCTACTCGACAGAAAAGCGCTTTAACGCCCCTTCAGGGTTAACAAGCGCTATATGTATGCAAACTTTTCTCCCGCCTCTATCCTTCCTCTATCCTTCTCACTCCAAATAACTAATATCCACCACTTTAATTACTTTTATATTTCACTATACTAATTCAACACGAATCCTTTATGGGTCCTGGAGTAGCGTGTTACTCGATGAAAAAATCGCTATATAAATGCAATTACAATACAATAATAAAGCAGTATGCATCACTGTCATAGACCATAATGGCAATGAAAAGCCAGTTCAGTAGCCTATCCATGTCCCTAGGTAATGGACTAAAGTTGACCAGTAGCCAGCACCCTCTAGAACACTCCCAACAGAGGCTGAGTCACTCAGATTTTCCACCTCACATCTGGTGTAGGGAGTCTCTCTGAGCTCTGCTCAGCCATTTATTATCTGGTAGTAAAACTTAGTGTTAGTCATGTTAGCTGTAGATCACATGCCGTACATAGCCCGCCATTTAGTGTTGGGTCTGGATGTTTGCACTTTGTTTTTGTTCGAAGATGTCTTTTCCATTCACAAGGTAGGTGACTCCTCCTTTCGGTGATAGTGTGCAAGAACATCGACTCCATTGTTTGTTTCTTTCCGCCATCTGGTTTGTATGTGAATTGCTGCGCTCCGGTAGGGCACTGTTTATCGGGTTCCCTTCGCGTAATCCACTACCCTTGACTGGATTGTTTCTCGATCGCGTTTCCTATTCTCCGCGTATCGTTTCGAACAAGAATCTCCCGATTGGAAAACTTGTGGAGGGCTGTTGGGCCTACCCGTGCCGGGCTTGCTAGCAGTCGATGGAATGGACTCAAGCTCTGTCCCAGGTGTCGCGCCAAGTGTCCGTGCACCGACCTGCACAAATTGTGCAATCGGTTTGTCCCCGGATCACGATGAGACTGTGATGCGTGCCAATTGTATGCGCCCCTGTCTTGGCTGCGTTCGATTCTGATCTCTGACTCCAAATGTTGTGTTCCACTCCAGGTGTTTCACTGGTTGTGGGTTTTCAGTCAACACTAAAGGCGATATTGCTTTCTTTTTCTGTCAGACTTATGTCTGTGTATTTTTCACTCTTGCTTTGTGAGTGTAGTGGTCAGAGTCACCGCCTGCCTCACGGGGTGAGAGGGTTCCTTCCCCGTTGAAGGAATGCTGTCGCTTTTTAGGTGTCTTGACATTGTGTCCTGCTTCACACTGGTGCTTTTGGCACCTCTCGGAGTCTTTTTACCTGGGGCATGCTCTTGGAGTTTTTCCCCTTGCTTTACATTTTTTCCCAATTTGTTTATATATACACGTCTCTATATGTATGCATATGTGTGTTATATATATTTTATACCCGTCATGAGCCTATCCACATTAAGAGAGCACACATACTAGGTTTTCACCTTGCCTTATTATTGGGGGTCTTTACCCCAAATCTTTTGAGCCCTCTGTGTCTCCCCGGTTTTCCTTCGCCGTTGGTACTTCTGGGTACGGTTGGCGGCTTGACTACCTAATGCTGCGCCCGTCTTTTATGCCGCTGCACGTGTGCGGCTGATGTTTCTGTTCTTGGGCTGTTGCATAGGTGTGGTGTAGTTCTCGTGGTACACACTGTCTCCTTGTGTGTATCCTGTCATCCACATACATGTATCTCCTGGTAGTCATGGTTCTGTATATCTGCATGCTGACGTTGTTCCCTCACCTTCCTTTCTTAGCATCCACTGTGATGTATGCTTAGTTTGTATGCTCTGACGCGGTCATTCAGTCTTGTCACTTCTCTGGGACTGAGTCTATTGCGGATCCATGGGATCTGGTGCTCAGTTGAACTTCTTTTTGCAGAAGTTTCTACACTTTCTTCCATTATGAACTGACCTTGTTGGTTCTGTGTCTTCCTTTCGTTCCTGCCTGGATGAGGGAGGTCTCATCTGTCCTCTGAAGGGTTGTGGTGCCTTCGCCTCCCCTTTTCATAGCTCCCATGCGGAGCTTCATAGGTCTGGTATCAGCCGTGCTGGCATTTGCTGTCCCTACCGTGTTTTAGTCGATGTTATTGACAGCTTCGTTCTCTTTGGAAATTGGTGGGTTTTCAGTGGCATACCTCCTCCAATGGGGTATGGCTTTGGTATCTACTGTGGATAACGTCAGGATGCAGCCGAGCGACGTGCAGAGGTACTGCTGGGGAAGATGATTTTCCAGATCCAGTCTGATGCCTGGTGATATTCTAAGTTAAGGAATCTGGGGCTAGACTGTGTCTCTACCAGATATGGCAAAGTCAGGTAGCAGTTTGAAGCTATGCAAGTCTGTAGTGGCAAACTGGGAGACTCCTTTTACCTTTGTCACACCCAGGGTGGCACAACCAGTGCTGCAATCCCTCTCTAACTTACAAGCACTGCGTGCAATATACTAGGGACTTGCAGGTAAATTATCCTATGTTAAATGGGTATAGCCAATAAAACGGACGTTTGGGGGTCAGGGCACCGGCATTGAAGAACAAGTTACTTACCTTCAGTAACGATGTTTTAAGCCATGGCAAAGTCAAATGTCCCCTGAAACATGTGCAAGTCACCCCTGTGACTGGCCTATCGAGACATAAGGCTGGGTGCAGCAGATTTAATAGGCAGAACATGTATTTTTTCATGTTATGACTATAAAAACGCAAAACTGTATTTACTGTAGAAAGACTTGGTCTCAGTTGGTGAGTGTAGGATTACACGCTGACCCCTCAACTGTGTCAAATTCTGAATGGTGTGGCCAAATTTGATACTTCAAGGTATCAAACAAATTGTTGCAGTAAGTCCGACTTGGTTCTCAAGGCAAAATAAATGCCACAAGTTAGTGTGCAACTTTTACCAAGTTGTCACTTTGTTGCCTCAATCAACTTCTATTAACGGTTGCACAAGGAGCTTGAACCAGAGACAGTTTTCTGCCCTCCTAGGGAGATGTGCTAACGACTCCTAGGAAAGGAGACAGTAGGGGCACACAATAGAGGTTAATCCGGTGGTTTTTCTTCCTGCTGCAGGTGTTGGCCCAAAAAGAGAGCTTTAAAGCTGAACCCCCTTGGAAGAGTAAACGAGAACACCTGGGAGAGGGGGAAGCCCCATTGTTCAGGCATACTAGCTGCCACCCAGGAAGGTGAGGGGGAAACCTGTTATTGAAGGGCGTGTAGCCTGCAGAGCTCTGGGCTGCGAGAGAGGGGTTCTGCCATGTTGGGAGTGGGAAGCAAGATTCATCTTGGGATGGCCGGATGCCACACTTCCTAGGAAGTGGTATTCAGGAGCGAGGGAACATTGTAGCCCCTGACACCCAGAACTCTTGCTGTTGTGCAGGACCAGGCACTCGTAAGTTGCACCCCAGTCTTGTGGATCCAAGAGTAGTCCAGTGCTACGTTGTCGTCACAAAGGCAAGCTACAGCACGGAGAAGGATCAGACGGTGACCGCAACACCGGACGATTGGTACTTTGGCGACTGGACTTGGGCCTGACGTGAGAAGACCTCATGGGAGGTTGAATCCTGTCCTGGAACCTCATCACCTTTGTGGACCGAGGAGCCCCTGCATACAAAGACCCTCACTGACCGCATCGTAAGACTCTCATTGACCGCATGGTAGCCACAGCATCCTTGAGCATCTTCAAGCATCCTGTATCCTCGGCATCGGGACCACTTCCATATGCATCCATTGGAGAGCGGATAAAAGGACTAAAACTACTGGGAGACTGCTTCGGTGGAGGTAACTGTATCTGAGGGCCTTGATGTTCCCCCTAACGGACTCCCTGCCGGAGTTGGTCGCCCCAAGTAACTCTAACTGCATTATAACTTGCGATTAAATGAAATGCTTTGATTTTTGCAGCGTGAATCCTTTTCTGGATTCACATGCTGTGCATCATTCCGCCATCCAGTGGTTTGGTCCGGAATTGTCTTTTTTTTTTTTTTTTTTTTTTTTGTGGTCACTGTCAACCACCATTTGGTGCCAGGTAACGTCAGGCGGTATCCTGGGGATCGACGTGCATGGTAGCCATCTTCAGATTCTTTTTTCCGCCGTTGGGTCTGGAAGCAAGACCAGAAGCTCCAAAGAAAATTTTGATTTTCTTCAAAAAAGATCGGCGACAAATATCGACGTTGTTACCGGAGACGGGAGCAGAGCTTGGGTTAACGCCACAGAGGACCACTTCAGTCCACAAATGACAAGTTAGGGGTCATGGAGAATACCCCTTTCAAGTTCTGCCCCAAGTGCCTCCACAAGTACGCACAACGCGACCCACACTACGTCTGCAACCTCTGCCTGCCCGAAGATCATCAGAACCGAGATTGTGAGGCTTGCTCAGCGTTCCTGTCGAAGACACTGAGCACGCCGAAAGCAAAGACAGGCCCACTACCTCCCACAATTTCGCAGACAACAAAGAAAACTTCTCTCAGAGACCTGGGTTTCTCTAGCGACGAGGAAGAACATGGAGCACCAGCGGAGTTGACGCACGAGGGATCGAACGTTGAGATCCAAGAAGGGGACTCCGAAAAAATCAACGCCAAGAAGGCGGCGAGTGATCCGTAGACGGAGCAGGTAAGGCCCCATAAAAATCAGTCTGAACCGAAGGGTCACGAAAATAGGGCACCCGAGGCAGCCCAGACGCCGACCAAAAAGGCAATCGAGGGTCAGCCGCGAATAAAAGAATCCCACGGAACCCAACCAAAGGTTACAGAGGAGAGAAAAGGCCGAAAACAAGGACCAAGCACGAACCCGCGAAAAAAGGCACATTACTGTCTGACTAATGTCGCCGGCAAAAAAGGAAAATCTCCGGCCTCCGACGCTGAGAGGGCCCTCTAAGTCAAAAGGAAAAGGTTCAAGGAGATAATTGCGACGCTCCTACAGAAGAAAAAGGAGTTTGACTCCTCGCTGAAAGACTTTCGCATCCCAAAGGCGCACTGGTTGCCGAACAGAAGAACGTCGATGCCAAAGACAGAAGACGCCGAGGGAGAAGAAGATATCTTCGACTCCCCTCTAACCCCTGAACTTCGAGACGACGAACCCGAGGAATATGGAGACGTACCTGAAGAAGAGGAAAACTGCAAAACTTTCGAAGATAGTTTGAACAATCTCGACACCGAAAGCCCAGAAGTAGAGATCTGCAGTTACCCTTTGAAAGCTTCGCCTCCAGATGACATAGCTTTCTACACTAACTGCGTTAAAAGGGCAGCAAATCAATTTGGAGTAACCCAAGAGTAAGAGAAAGGAGACACATGTTTCTTACTAAAAACACTGACACCAGCTACAAAAGGAACTCAATACCTTCCTATGCTGCCCAGTATTCTAGACCAAGGCAAAGAAGCCTTCAAGGAACCAGCTTCAAACAAGGGGATAACACCCAGAGTGGAAAAGTATAAAGCCTCCTCAAAAGACCCTAAATATATTCAGTGAAATACAGTACCTGACTAAATTGTTGTCACCACAGCCAGAAGGGGGTGCTAATGCAGTCTCCAAATCCGGACCTACACCAGAAAAGGAGAGTAAGAGGATGAATATGGTGTGGAGAACAATGGAAAAGGAGGCAGCAACACAATGGCGTGTTGTAAATTCAAATGCCCTGCTAAATAGATATGGCCATCAACAGTGGAATGAGATAGAGGAAATTCTTAAACTCCCTGAGGAGGACAAGAAAAGGGCAAGATCTATTGTCCAGGAGGGAAAGAACGTGGCAAACACCTGCCTTAAGTCCGCTTTGGATGCAGCATATATATCTAGTAGGCAGATGTGCACAGGAACCATGCTGAGAAGACATGCCTGGCTCAGAATATCTGGGTTCAAACAGGAAGTTCAAACCTCCATCATTAGTAGACCATTCAATGGAGAAGCACTGTTTGAAAAGGAGGTAGATGAATCATCAACAGATAAAAAAGGACAATGAGACCGCAAGGCCAATGTGGGCCCTGCAGCAGAGCGGTTCCTTTAAAAGAGGGGGATTCAATAACAAAGCCCGCAGGTCGAGGCACCTTTGGACAAGGACAACAAATGTCACAGCAAACTCGAGGGCAGAACCCGAGTCAACAAATGGGTCAGCAGTATATCTATCAAGGTTGGCAACAACCGAAGCAGCCCTTTTGAGGGAGAGGCAATTGCAGAGGAAGAGGCCAACCCTCTAGAGGAAGAGGAAATGGATCCACCTGACTCACTCACAAGCAAGTATCCACGCAAAACACCAGTGGGAGGAAGAATATCCTTATTCCTCAAACAATGGAAAAATATCACAACAGACAATTGGATTTTAAATTTGGTGAAATACGGGTATTGCATAGAGCTGACAAGAAAACCACCTGCGAACCCACTCGAAACGAGAAGATTCCTCAAATCACTGCGCATACTGATAGAGGCAGAAATCAAAGAACTATACCAAAAACAAGCAATACAATTGGTACCAAAACAAGAATGGTTCAAAGGAACCTACTGCCAGCATTTCCTAATACCCAAACAAGACTTCACTCTAAGGCCAATCATGGAATTGAGGTTCATAAACAAATTCATACTGACCCAACGCTTCAAAATGGGAAGCGGCGTTTACTTCGCATGCGTTTCTTCGCATGCCGTTAGTACGCGGTCGTTAGTACGACCGCGTTGTTAGTTAGCATACCGTTTGTACGCAATTCGGAAATACGAATTGCAGTAAGGGGGAGAAGGTGTTGGATTTAAAATCCAACACCTTCCCTAGTGTCCGCATAGACTGGTGTTGGAATAGTAAATTATACTATTCCAACATCCAGCACCCCCTTACTGCAATTCGTAGTTCCGAATTGCGTACAAAGGTATGCTAACTAACAACGCGGTCGTACTAACGCCCGCGTAGCAACGGCATGCGAAGTAAACACATGCGAATAAAAGTTATATATTCTTCAAAATGTTTACTCTTCAGGAAATGCCACAAATCCAAAAAAGGAGACTATATGGCGACAATAGATCACAAAGATGCCTACTTACATATCGCTATGAACAAAAGACGCAAAGTACTTGAGATTCCTGAACAGCGCAACACATTACCAATTCAAGGTCCTACCTTCTGTAATAAAATTAGATCCACAAGTTTTAGTTATTTTAAAGTTTTATAGAGCGCCAGACCTTTTTCGGAATCTGGAATCTAAGGAAGGACGAATCCACTGATGCCAGTGTGGGATTTAACGTACCAAGCACCCCAGAGGGTATCTTACAGATGCCCCCTGAAACCTAACCTACAATCCACGTCTGTTCTGAGGCTGCCTAGGCTGCCACACAGTAGTTCTGTTGCTGGACCCCTGGGTAGGAGAGCCCCTGCTCTCCTGGGTCTGCAACAATGCACATCCTGGGGGAGGTGCTAAATCTCCTCCCCCAGGATGGGCAGGGGGAAGCTTCAAAGGCATGCCGCCTCTGTGAGCTTCCCCAGGCCACTGCAACCCCCCACTCTGGCGGGAAGCTTGGCCAGAAACCCCAAATAAGGACAGGGGATGTGCCAGCCTGCCAACCCCACCCCTCAGGTGGGGGAGGCGATGTGAAGCACATCTCCGGGCTCTCGCCATCTTGAAGATGGGAAGCCCTGCCCAATCAGGACTAGGCTACTGCCCCCTCCCACAGGAGAGAGGCAGGATAGGGGGTGTACCCACCCCAGGACAGGGACCCAATTGATCCCTGCCTTGCCCTACCTGTAACGCCCCTAAATCTGGTATTTAGGGGCACCCTGAACCTTCCTTCCCCAGATTCCAAAATCCGAAGAAGAGCTAGAAGAAAGAAGACCTGCCCTGCAGCTGCTAAGAGGAAGACACCAACTGCTTTGGTCCCTGCCCTACCGGCCTGTCGACCCTCGAACCTGCTCCAACCCGGCATTTATAGTGGCCAGCAACCTCACAATCCCCAGAGGACCTGGCTACCTTTTGATTCTAAGCCCCCTGGGACTCCCATGAGTAGAGGCTCTACTCAAAAATCCCTGGCAGCGGCCCGGAACCGCGAACCCTGCACCCGCCAAGCCTGCCCTGTGCTGGAGTGAACAAAGACCACGAGAACGACCCCACGGCGATTGTGACCCCGAGTCCGGCACCCAAGGACCTCCCTCAACACTCCTGAAGAAGCCTGCAGCCTCAGAACCAGGTGCCCCCCCACCGCGATCAACAGAGGGTAAGATTTCCCGACACCAAAAGGCGCCCCGCGGCCCTCTGTGCCCAATCCCGGGGTACCTACCTATCCTCCCAACTACCCAACTTACCTCTCGAAGTGGTGGTGGCACCTGAAGAATCTTCGTCCCCGAGCTTGTAGTCTTTTTCTAAACCGTAGATTTCCCATTGAAATCAATTGAGCACCCAAAGGCTCAAAAGCACCCTGCACCCAGCCGCCCGAGTGGCCCTGGCAGTGTAATCTCTACACCTATCTACTTCCCCATTTGCCCTGAGTAAATGACCAGGAGCCCAGCTCCCACAGCCGCGTGGCCTGCTAGTCAGCAGCCACCAACCAAGGCCCCCCTACCTCTCATAGGATAACATTGGGCCTAACTCTCTCTGCACCCGGCCGCCCTTGTGCCGCTGAGGGTGTACCAACTGTACGTACCTGACCCTGGGAGACCCCTGAGTCTGCCAAGAACGTTAACTCTGCTCGGCCAAAAGTCGATAACCCAATTTTCCTCTATAGGGTAACATTGACTGGTTTCTTCTGAAATTTTTCAAGTGTGGAGTTTCTAAAAATTAAAATATTCACCAAAAATCAACCGAGTAACAAAAACGAAAATACTCACCTGCTATTAGGAGAGATCCCATTGCTGGATCTTGGTGCCCAGCACTGACCCTGAAAAATATTCACAACTGTACTTACCATTAACCCAATTTTCTTCCATAGGAAATCATTGACGGTTTTTCTGTGAAATTTCTTCTAAGTGTTGATTTTTGCAAACTACAAATATTCTTTAAACATCGTACCAACTGTGAAAACGTAATTACTTACCTGTTTTAGATAGAGGTCCCAGTACTAAGTCTAGGAGCCCAGTACTGGATAACAAAAGTAACAAGAACATACTTTTCCTGCAACTTGAATTTTCTCCCATAGGGAATCATTGACTGTTTTTCTATGAAATTTCTTCTAAGTGTCAACTTTTAAAATGGCAAAGTATATAATCTATTGTTGTTACATGTAAATGAAAGACCTAAATCCCCCATTGAAACTGCATGGGAATCGGATTTGTCCCTCTCATTTTCTATTTCTGTTTGGGATAAATTATGGTCTAAGTTATTTAAAATTTCTGCAGCTGCCCGTATAACCCAATCCCTGTATTTTATTTACAATAGAGCTGTTATTACTCCTGTATGCATATCCAAGTTGTCCCCTTCCTCGTCTCCACTATGCTGGTCCTGTTCTACAGTTACCGGTACTTTGAGACATTTAATTTATGATTGTTCTAATGTCTTGACTTTTTGGAAATCTGTTTGGTCTACGTGCATGAATATTTTTAAATGTGACCTCACACTATCACTACATAACGTTTTTCTAGGTTCCTCCTCACCTGATATAGATGACTCCACTTCTATTTCCTTATTGTTCGACCTTTTTATTGCATTAGCATTCAAAGTTATATTATCTTGGAAAGACAATTCTAAAATATCTTCACTGTTGTGGTGGAATTTTATTTGCGATGAACATAGGATTGCTAGTGTCTCTTCTCCTATCTTTCACTAAAAATTAAATCTGACCTTCTCTGGTTACCTTTTACATCTTATCTTTCTACACATGCTCCTATGTCCTAACCTGCTTTCTTTTTTTTTTTCTCTCTTAATATCTTATCGGGTTCTATGACATTCTTTATTTATCTCATTTATTTATTTATTTTCTCTCCTCCTTTGTTTTTTCTTTTCCTTTCCTAGTCTCTTTTCTTTTCCCTCTTACTATTCTTCTCATACACTGTATTTCTATATTAGTTGGTTATATTCAATTTGTAATTATGGGTTTTTATTGTTGTAAGGATTGCATTCTTATTTTTTGTTTGTTTCTCTTGAAAACTCAATAAAAAACTCTTAAACAAAAAAAAAAAAAAATGGCAAAGCATTGCCTAAAAATCACAACAGCAACTGTCGACTTTTATCACTTTTTTCTAAGAACTGTCCCAAGACTGAATCTAGGATCCAGTCCTGGAGTTACAAAAGTAATCCTGAAAGTAATCTATTGCAAATAACTTAAAACTTCCTTTGAGCTCAATGCATTATTGAGTTTGAAATTGTGTTGCCTATTGCAACAACCTGTAACCAGTATTTACAAAAGTCAATTGCATATTGCAAAAGTATTTACCTAAAGCATCTCATTCTGAGAAAGTGTATTTTAATACCTATTGTTGGTTCTAAAATAAAACAAACATATATTTGTTTATATAAACCATTGGCCTAGAGTTCAGTTATTGAGTGTGTGAGACCATTTGCTGACTGAGTGTGTATAACAAATGCTTTACACTGTCCTCTGATACTGCCTTACTGCTCGACCAAGCTACCACTTTAGAGAGTAAGGTTATATCTAACTTTAGCCTCTGCCAAACCTCTGGGGACTGCGGACTCTGTACACACTGTACCCATTTGGGAACTGTATATACAGAGCCACTTTCTCACAAGCAGTACACAAGAAAATGCAATACAGCAAAATGGAAACGATATACCACCTGGTGCACCGCTAACAAGATCCGTTGAATAGACTCTCGAAATAGTAATAACATACCTGACTTACCTCCTGATAGTAACATCAACTACTCAAGCATAAATGTACACCTGACGGCCATAGTAGCATACACAAGAGGAAAAACTTGTAAACGTTTTTTCACAAGGCCTGTGATTAAAAGCTTTCTAGAAGGGGCGAAAAGAATTGCTCTACCGAGAGCAGTTCCAGTATCTACATGGACCCTAAATACAGTACTATCACAACTTATGACAAAACCCTCTGCGTCCCTGTATACAGCGGACCTCAAACGCATCACTCTAAAGACAGTCTTTCTCATTGCGATCACATCGCTACGAAGAGTATGTGAGCTGCAAGCTCTAACAATACAGGAACCATATTTACAAATACAGAAGGATAAAGAAATCCTCAAGAGGAACCCACACTTCTTACCAAAAGTGGTATCTACATATCATTTAGATAAAAATATCATCCTACCAGTTTTCTGTAAAAACCCCAAAACTAAAGGAGAAAGAAGCCTCCATACCCTGGATCTAAGGAGAGCATTACTGTATTAGTTGCAAAAAACAGAACAAATCAGGAAGACAAAACAATTTTGTCACCTCACATGCCAACACAGGATCACCAGTCACAAAGGCAACCATTGCAAAATGGATAGTACACACCATCCAATCATGTAATGCCAATGCCAAAGAAGAATTAACAGTTCAGCCAACAGCTCACTCCACAAGAAAGAAAGGAGCAACCTTGGCTTTCATGGCAAATGTACCCATTGACTCTATTTGGGCAGCAGCAACACAGGCATCACCACACACGTTTACAAAGCATTAGTGTGTGGACATTTAGATGAGTAAGGAAGCTCAAATTGGACCAAGGGCGCTTCAACACCTTTTTGCAAAGTCGTCTTTTCACCAGAGCCTACCAAATACGGGAGAAACCGCTACATAATCTAATGCATCGCATGTGAATCCAGAAAAGGATTCACACTGCAAAATGAAATGGTTACTTACCAGTAAGAGTAGTTCTGCAGCTTGAAGAATTTTCTGTATTCACATGCAACCCACCCGGCCTCCCCTACAAGGAAAACGAACAGGTGGGGAAACACATGATTAAACAACTTATTTAACAACCATCTCAGAGACAATAAAACAGAACAAGCATTTGCAATGGAATAGGTCTTGCATTTACGCGAGTTTAAGCTATTAGTATTGTAAATGACAATGCCTTTTATTTGTTTTACAAACAAAAATAAAAGGCATTATTTGCAATGTCAATAGCTCAGACTCGCGTAAATGCGAGACCTATTGCATTGCACATGCTTGTTCAATTAATGTGAAAATAGACTTCGCTGAGCAGTGGAATTGACAGCCAAGACCAGCTCTCAAAGAAGGTTCCTCTGGGTTGGGAAAACATCCAGACATTTGAGCAATGAAGTAGAAAGTCAACAGACTTCATTCAGCTCAGTTATTTTCTGTACCTAAGGCTAAAATCAACTTCACTAAAATTGTTTATCGTAAAATATGCCTTATACAAGACTTTTGTCAGACAAGAAAGGAGAGGAGCAGAAAGAATTGGTGCAGTGTCAGTCTACTGCATCAAACCAGTCTGATACTAGCACTTTGCTTTCTCCCGTGTTAAAGTGCCCCAGGAGTGGCAGTCATACACTTTACTGGCGAGAATGCATCAATATCAGTAAGAGCTGTGGGCAAATAACGTAAGCATCTCATGCACTGATAATTTGGAAGCTTCAACTGAGCGGCCTGGGAAATTAATTGTAAATGAGATGATCACACACAGTTATAACTTTGTGCGTTGCCAAAAACATTTGGCACTTCATTTGCCACATTAATCTGCTCATTTAAGATCTGCCCGCATGGTCTAGAGCGAATTGGTGCTAAAAGTGTGGGAATGGGAAAGTGAACCAAAGTATTCAATTTTCATACGTGTTGGTTAGTGATTCTACGTAAAAGTACATTCGGTATAGTGAAATGTTATAGTTGTAACAAGAAATAGCAATCTACAATATTCATATGCGTGTGAAAAATAGATGAATAGCCCTTATGAGAAGCTCCGAAATTTGGCTGTGGGCGTAAGGGGTGAAAGGGCAGAATCAGAAAATCTGGCTGGTATTCCTTGTGAGAAAGTGGCTCTGCATATACTGTTCCCAAATAGCTACAGGGTGTACAGAGTCCACAGTCCCCAGAGGTTTGGCAGAGGCTAAAGTTAGATATAACCTTACTCTCTAAAGTGGTAGCTTGGTCGAGCAGTAAGGCAGTATCAGAGGACAGTGTAAAGCATTTGTTGCACACACTCGGCCAGCAAATGGTCTCACACACTCAATAACTGAACTCTAGGCCAATGGTTTATATATAAAAAAATATATGCTTGTTTTATTTTAGAACCAACAATAGGTATTAAAATATACTTTCTCAGAATGAGATGCTTTATATAGACACTTTTGCAATATGCAATTGGCTTTTGTAGAAAGTTACAAGTGGTTGCAATAGTCAACACTATTTTAAACACAAAATGCATTGAGTTCAATAGAAGTTTCAAGTTATTTGCAATACATTACTTTTAGGATTACTTTTGTGATTCCAGGACTGGATCCTAGATTCAGTCCTGGGACAGTACTTAGAAACAAGTGATAAAAGTTGACTTAATTACGGTTATGATTTTTAGACAATATTTTGCTATTTTAAAAGTTGACACTTCGAAAAGATTTCATAGACAACAGTCAATGATTCCCTATGGAAGAAAATTCAAGTTGCAGGTATAGTGTGTTCTCGTTACTTTTGTAATCCAGTACTGGGTGCCTAGGCTCAGTACTGAGACCTTTATCCAAAACAGGTAAGTAATTACGTTTTCACAATTTATACGATTTTTAAAGAATATTTAAAGTTTGCAGAAATCGACACAGTCAATGGTTTCCTATGGAATAAAATTGGGTTACTAGTAAGTACGGTTGTGAATATTTGTGCTGGGTACCAAGATCCAGCACTAGGAGCTCACCTAATAGCAGGTGAGTATTTTCGTTTTCGTTACTCTGCTGATTTTTGGTGAATATTTTAAGTTTTGAAAAATCTACACTTTGAAGAAATTTCAGGAAAAACCAGTCAATGTTACCCTATGGAGAAAATTGAGTTATCGGCTTTAAGGTAAGTACTCGACTGGCAGAGTTGAGTTTCTGGGCATAGACTCAGGGATCTCCCAGGGTTAGGTAGGTACAGTTGTTACACCCTCAGCGGCACAGGGGCAGCCGGGTGCAGTTAGGCCCAATGTTATCCTATGGGAGGCAGGGGGGCCTTGATTGGTGGCAGCTGACTGGCAGGCCACGCGGCTGTGGGAGCTGGGCTCCTGGTCACTTGCTCAGGGCAAATGGGGAAGTAGATAGGTGTAGAGGTTACATTGTCAGGGCCACTCGTGCGGCTGGGTGCAGGGTGCTTTTGAGCCTTTGGGCGCTCATTTGGGTTCAATGGGAAAGCTCCTGTTTAAAAAGACTGCAAGCTCGGGGACGAAGATTCTTCCGGTGCCACCACCACTTCGAGAGGTAAGTTCTGTAGTTGAAGGATAGGTAGGTGTTGGGAAATCTTACCCTCTTGATCGTGGTTGGGGGGGGGCACCTGGTTCTGAGGCTGCAGGCGTCGTCAGGAGTGTCGAGGGAAGTCCTTGGGTGCCGGCCTCGGGGTCACAGTCGTGGCCTTTGTTCACTCTGACACAGGCCAGGCTTGGCGGGTGCAGAATGTGAAGGGTTTGTGGTTCCGGGCTGATGCCAGGGATTAGAAGCAGATTATGAGTAGAGCCTCTACTCATGGGAGTCCCAGGGGCTTAGAGCCAAAAGGTAGCCAGGTCCTCCTGGGTTTGTGAGGTTGCTGGCCACAAGAGATAACGGTTGGAGCAGGTTCGAGGGTCGCAAGGCCGGTAGGGCTGGGGCCAAAGCAGTTGGTGTCTTCCTCTTCTTAGCAGCTGCAGGGCAGGTCTTCCTTCTTCTTGCTCCTCTTTGTATTTCGGAATCTGGAATCTGCGGAAGGAAGGTTCAGGGTGCCCCTAAATACTAGATTTAGGGGTGTTACAGGTAGGTGAAGGGCAGGGACCAATGGGTCCCTGTCCTGGGGTGGGTACACCCCCAATCCTGCCTCTCCTGTGGGAAGGGGGGCAGGAGCCTAGTCCTGATTGGGCAGGGCTCCCTATCTTCAAGATGGCGAGAGCCCAGAGATGTGCTTTACCTTGCCTCCCCCACCTGAGGGGGTGGGGTTGGCAGGCTGGCACATCCCCTGTCCTTATTCGGAGTTTCCTGCCAAGCTTCCCGCCAGAGTGGGGGTTGCAGTGGCCTGGGGAAGCTCACAGAGGTGGCATGCCTTTGAAGCTTCCCCCTGCCCATCCTGGGGAAGGAGATCTAGCACCTCGCCCAGGATGTGCATTGCTGCAGGCCCAGGAGAGCAGGGGCTCTCCTACCCAGGGGTCCAGCAACATGTCTGTCTGCTGTGTGACAGCCTAGGCAGCCTCTCAGACCAGTCGTGGATTGTAGGTTAGGTTTCAGGGGGCATCTCAAAGATGCCCTCTGGGGTGCTTGGTACATTAAATCCCACACTGGCATCAGTGCGGGTTTAATGTGCTGAGAAGTTTGATACCCAACTTCTCAGTCTTCAGTGTTGCCATTATGGCGCTGTGGAGTTCGTGTTTGACGAGCTCTCAGCACCATGTACTCTTAAATGGCAGCACTGCACTTACAGGGCCTAGGAATGGACCTGGGTACTGTAGGGGCACATGGCTCCTGTGCCCACACCACTGGCATAGGGCTCCCAGCTAGAAGGGTGGCTGATGTATTGCAGGGCAGTGTAGGTGGTGGGCATGGCACACAGGGATGTGTACCATGTCGACTTTGTTTTGTCCTGTACCCAGACACTCAGCTTGCAAGGGCAGTGTGTGTGTGTTAGGGTACAGGGCCTCTAAGGGTGGCACAATGAGTGCTGCAGCCCTTCGAGGCCTTCCCTGGTCACAAGGCCCTGGGTACCTAGAGTACCATTTACCAGGGGCTGAGATGTGGCCAGGGTTTGCCAATTTGGGTTTTTGGTTTTTAGGGAAGGAACATAGGCCCTGGGCACCTGATTGGCAGGAGTCCAGGGCACACTCAGTCAAAGTACATTCAGCAATTCTGCAAAAAGTGGGGGCATACCATGCACGAAAGATGGCACTTTCTCACATTCCTCCACCAAAAAATGGGCATTTTTGGTTATCTCTGGAACGGGGAAGATCATGCGGACCTGGAAAGAGTGAGTACAAGTGTATGTTTTCCCAGTCCTGAAGCATAACTAGCCCAAATCCACATCACTCTACAAGGGGCTTTGTTTTTACACATGGTCTGGTGGCGTGGCCGGTGGTGGTTAAGGGCCAGGAGTAGAGCAGAATTAAAGAGAGGAGTTGAGGGGAGCTGTAGGAGAAGGGTGGGTAAGGGTCAGGCGCAGTAGCTGCCTGCAGACCCAGCAGCTCCTCTACCAGGTCCAGGTTTAGTGTTTAGAGGCTTTTAATTAATGCACCAGTTATTTTTGGGTGCAGTAGTCCCGGGCCTGGAGATATCAGAAAACCTTTAATTGCCCATAAAGTTATCCCCCCATGTGGACCTTGATAAAAAAGCCAGGGCCATCAATGGACATGGATATTACAAATATTCACAAAATCATCATATTATTGTAAAGGGCGTAAAAATCAATCTTTTCATGAGTGATGTTTTGCAGAGTTTCAGGTTTTCATCCTTTCCAATATTTGCTGACATTTGTAGTTTAAATGATTCTTTGCAAAGTTTTTCTTTGCATTGTGCGATAAAAAGTTCATAGCACTGAGGAATAATTTTCATTCTGATCGAACCCAGACAAGATGGAAAATGTATATAGACAATTCCATGCATGTTTATCTTTTGCAGTTTTTATTTGCACAATCCACATGTATGCAGGATGTGTCCCTTCATTTTAGCTATTGCAGCATAATTAGTTGCAAAAGTCAAGATTTTGAAGCAAATGTGAGATAGCATAAACTGTTGCAACCTTTAAGAAAGGCCTGTCCGTTGCTTGTGTGGCGCATGGTCAAAAATCTTCTGAGGGTGCACACTATAATAAGCCACAAAACATCCAATTATTAAGAAATATTGACTGATGTTCGTCCCCAAAGTTCTCTGACAGCCCTACCCTCATGGTGGCCCTTCTCCAAGAAGCTGCAGTGTTTCCATAGATATTTGCTAAAGTTGCAAAAAAACATTGCAACTTTGCACACATCTGGCGATGATGAGTTCACATATGTATAAGAGCTCAATGTACACAGATATTGCGAACACTTGCAAGTTACAATCCCCTTCACACAGTCAGTGCTTGCATGAAACTGACCTTCCTTTCTCGTTCAGAACGTGCACACCCACAGAGAAAGAGGACATTGAGGTTAGCTCACAATCTTGAAGCTATGAACTCAGACCCACAACATCGAATCTTTACACAAATGCAATAACTTTACAATGATCAGAAATGAGCTAAAACCAGGCAAACCAAATCATTATTGTATTGTGCGTCCTATCATGTTTCTATATTGCCTGCAAGTGACATTAGCCAGATTTCAGGCAATATGAGGTTTATTAGCTAAGGCGCAGACGTTGGAATCAAGAGGCCTAGGCTATAACTCGACTTGTCTCTTTACCAACCCTGTGATCCTTGGCAAAGGTTACATAGGCTCCTAGTTCCTAGATTCTCATGTCAAAAATGGAGCATTCACAGAAACAAGTATTTTATAGATATGTTATACACTAAAATTAATATGTTCTTAATCACAATAATGCTTCTAGTTGTGAACTGGTCAATTAGTCCAAAATATAAGCCAAAATCCATCAGAAAATCTGTTCTCTAAGTACACCCAACTATAAACACTTCTGCATTTGCAGGGAAATAAAAGTTCAGTATTTAGTAGCAAATATGTCTCAATTTGTCATTCAAATAAGTCAAATAAATGCACATCAATATAAGACAGTACGTTTAAAAACGCATCGAGGGTTGTACTTTCAAAAGCAGCCCCAAACTGGTCGAGGCAAACCACGTATGAGCATCTGTGTGAATTATCGAAGCGATGAGAAGTCCATGTACACAGCTCCAGGAGAACACAAGCACAGATGTCCACGCGCAGCCAATGGGCACACCCTAAACTTTGTCAATGGTTTCAGATTAAAAGGCTTTTATCAATTCTGCTGCTGTTCTGTTCCTTTACAACCGTGAAGTGCTGCTCCGTGGTGCTATGGAGGGAGGGGTGATCACAGAGGGAGGGGTGATCACAGACTGGGGCTTCAGCAGCTCATCACTGCTCAGAATGGGGAAGCACAACAGTCAGCGCCAGGGGGTGGTAACATCGTGACTTCTTGCATCCTCTTTTCTAAACAAATTGCCTTTCTTGAATAATTTGGGTACTTGTTCTTCTGTGAACAACATAGGGAAAGTCTCCTACTCGAGAAAGCTGAAAATTCAGGGAGACAAATGTTCAATTGCACAAAAACAGTTCTGTGAAAAATAAAACAAATGAACATGCTTCTGTGTCGCTGTACAGTTCCAGGTATCAAATCTGTTTGTTTAATCGCCTGGATGTTCGTGGCCACTGTCGTTCTTTTTTAGAATGAAAGCAAGCTTGTCGCTGGAGCTTTGAGCCCTGTAAATAACGGGTGGTGACTGCCGAGTTCAGTGGTAATCATTTATGGCTATGAGACTCCAAGACAAGAGCAGAACCTCTGACGCACAGCACAGGGGCCACACAGATCTGAGCGGCTCGTGCTCCACTCTTTAGCCCCTCATGCTACGAGCAGGTGCGCACATGCGTGTGCACGCACCAGTTCCACATCACCGTAACGTAGGCAAGAGCTATGTACTCAACACACTGTAAACACGCTTTGCAGACACAATGACGCATTGAAATGCGTTTTGTAATGAGTAGGTTTTGTTCAGATAAGTACGTCATCCTAGTCCTACCTTCATCTTGATAAATATTGAAACGGCTTTAAACTTTGGAGCGCAGTTCTTCTGAAAGCGGATATAACAATGAGACCAAGTTAACACCGTTAGCTCACCTCAGACACTGCAGCAATGATACCTTGCAGAAGATGTTTTTCCGGTCCTCGATAAGGTAACACAAGCATTGGCATAGCCAATAGGTCTCGACTTTGGGACCTTATAAGTGTTTAGCCAAAAAGGGAGACCTATTGGCTATGTCAATGCTTGTTTCTATTTGTTTACTTTTGCTACAATCGTGGCACCCGTGCTTTACTTTAACCATGTTAAAGGTAAAGCGTGGGTGCTGCGATTGCTACAAAAGTAAAGAAATAGAAAAACACATCTCTGTTCGAGGCATATGAGCTGCAGATTACACACTTTTGCATAGATCGCCATCTGGTGTTGGGCCCGGATGTTTGCAGTTTGTTTTTCCTCTTGGAAAGTCTTTGGAAGTCACGAGGTCGGTGACTCCTCCTTTGGATGGTATTGCACATGGGCTTCAGCTCCATCCTCAGATTGTTTTTTTTCGCCAACGGGCTCGGGTGTAATCTTCGCGCCCCGGTTCGAACAGCTTCCAGTTCGATGATCCACGCGCAATCCTCACCCCAATCGCTGTATTGTTTCGATCGCGATCTCTTCAATCAGCGCGCCTTCTCATCGACCCAAACCTTCGGTTCCAGTCGTCGACGGCGGCCTTCGGGCCTACCCAGGCTCCGGTCCCGGCTCATGGAAATAACTCCATTTAAAAAGTGCTCTCTGTGGGTCCTAATTTCCCCACACCGATCTTCATGAGGTATGCAACCTCTGCCTCTCCCCCGAACACGAGGCTCGAGACTGTCCATCCTGTAAGTCTTTCCGATCCGAAAAGACTATTCGGGACCGAAGAGCCAGAAGGAACATGGCACACGACATCGACGATCCGGAACATCATCGCACTGAAGAGGACCTTGTCAGCGCTTCCGGGGCCGACGAGTCAGATGTGTAAGACTTCACTCCGGCGCAGAGGGTCGTGAGTACCAATATTCCAGATATCCCCAACGTCCCACAAAACGATATTTACCCTTCTAGGCCATCTCCACTAGGAGATTCATTAGGGTTCAACCATCTTCTGCAAAGGGCAGCACATTATCACGGGGTGGACTTGCATACCGACCCCGTGGAGGAAGATTTCCTCCTAGACACATTTTATACTTCACATAGGTCCACCTCCATACTGCCCATGCTCAAAGGGGTGATAAAGCATGCAGCAGAAGTTTTTAAGGACCCTGTTAGAGCCAGGGTCATTAACCCACGTATTGAAAAAAAATACAAACCTGCTCCCTCAGATCCCTCTCACATCAGAGGACCAGCGCCACTAGATTCCTTAGTAGTATCTACGGCACGTAAAAGGGCAAATTCACAAGCGTCAGTGATGCACCACCACCTGACAAGGAATCAAAACTGCTAGATGCATCAGGCAAACGCACAGCATCCCAGGCGGCCAACATATGGCGTATAGCAAACACTCAGGCACTGCTGGCCAGATATGACAGGGCTCATTATGACGAATTGGAAAGCATAATGCACCATCTCCCTGAAAAATATAAAGTTAGGGCCAAGGAGGTAATTCAAGAGGGTAAAACAATCACGAATACCTCCATACGTTGTGCCCTAGATGCAGCAGACACAGCCTCCAGGGCCATTAACACCAGCGTCCTTCTCCGTCGCCATGCTTGGCTAAGGGTATCTGGTTTTAAACCAGAAGTACAAGCCTCCATCCTTAACCATCCCTTTGACCAGGAACATCTATTCGGGCCAAAGGTGGATGAGGCCTTAGAAAAGATGAAAAAGGACACGGATACCGCAAAATCCATGGGGGCCTTACAGTCTCACTGCCCAGACGCTCCTTTCGCCGCTCCGTCTTTCGGAGTACATCCAGAGGCTACTCCTCAGACACAGCGTCCACATCATACAAATCCCCTACTCCGACCACCTTTACAAAAGGTCACCAAAGAGGTGGCTACAGGGGTAACCACAACAAGGGCAGAGGCAAATCAAACAACGCCCGTTCTGCCACACCTCCTACCCAATTACTTCCCCCCGCTCTCCCCAGACCATTCCACTCTGGTCGGGGGCAGACTCCAAAATTTCCTTCATGTCTGGGAGACCATCACCTCAGACAAATGGGTGACCCAAATAATTCGGTCCGGCTACTGCCTAGAACTAACATCTACCCCCAAAAAAATTCCACCCAGGCAACTCCCAATGTCACAAGAACATTCAACATTACTAAAGCAGGAGGTAATCTCCCTCCTACAAAAACAGGCAATAGAACACGTTCCTGTCAATCAACAAAATATGGTCTACTCCCTATATTTTCTCATACCAAAAAGGGACGAGACTCTACGACCTATTCTAGATCTCCGGCCCCTAAACAATACATACACTCAGACCATTTTCACATGCTAACGCTTCAGCAGGTACTTCCGCTCCTCTCCCAGAACGACTTCCTCACCACACTGGACTTAAAAGACGCATACTTCCACATTCCAGTACACCATGCTCACAGAAAGTACCTCACATTTGTAGTGGACGGACAACACTACCAATTCAAAGTGCTCCCGTTCGGAGTCACAATAGCACCACGGGTATTCACCAAGTGCCTGGCGGTGGTGGCGGCACACTTGAGAAGACAGCACATTCACGTCTTCCCATACCTAGACGATTGGCTGATAAAAGCCACTTCATACAACCAATGTGTACGCCACACCGCCACCACAATCTAACTACTTCACCAACTAGGCTTCACGGTGAACCACCAAAAGTCCCAGCTACAACCATCCCACATAAAACAATACCTCGGTGCCACCATAGACACCTTAAAAGCGATAGCCTACCCCAATCCGGCCAGGATTCCAAGCATTCAGGCTTTGCGACAAAAATTCATACCTCAACACTCCCTTCCAGCACGAGTGTTCATGCAACTAATAGGGATGATGACCGTCTTGCATTTTCATAGTTTCCCATGCAAGACTCCAGATGCGTCCTCCAAGAGTGCTTAGCGCACCAATGGAACCAGGCCCAAGGTCAACTGACCAATCTGGTATTGGTAGACGGTCGCACCCATCGCTCTCTTTAGTGGTGGAACACCACAAACCTTTCCAAAGGTCGACCGTTCCTGGACCCGGTTCCCCAGATAATACTAACAACGGACGCATCGCTCTCCGGCTGGGGAGCTCACCTATTACACCTCACCGTGCAGGGCACATGGACGCCTCAACAAAAGTTACTCCATATCAACCAGCTGGAGTTACTAGCAATCTTTTTAGCCCTAAAATCTTTTCAGACACAGATTTCAGGCAAGGCAGTCCTCATTCGCACAGACATGGCGGCCATGTATTGTATACAAAAACAAGGCGGCACACACACTCCACAGCTCTCTCAATTAGCACAGAGCATATGGAGATGGGCAATTCCCCACAAAATCTTTCTCCTAGCTCAACATGTCCCAGGAGTCCAAAACATCATGGCAGATCTGCTCAGCAGACAAACGCAACAACTACACGAGTGGGAACTTCACCCACAGGTTCTTTATCCGTTCTTTCAAATGTGGGGGCATCCACAGATAGACCTTTTCGCCACCCACGAAAACATAAAATGCCCAAGCGTCGCCGCCAGATACCCACACCCATTGTCCAAAGGAAATGCGATATGGATGAACTGGTCAGGCAAATTTGCGTACTCTTTTCCGCCTCTCCCACTCATTCCATTAGTGGTGCGCAAACTACAACAACACTCCCTCACACTAATCCTAGTAGCTCCAACGTGGGCCAGACAACCGTGGTACACCACGCTGCTGGAACTTTCTGTAGTACCACATCAAAAGCTACACCTCTCACCATGCCTCCTAACCCAGAACCATGGAGAGATCAGGCACCCGGACCCAGCTCAGCTCAACCTTGCGATCTGGCTCCTGAAGTACTAGAATTTGGGTACCTAAATCTTCCCCCTGACTGTATGAACGTCATCAGAGAAGCTAGACGACCTACCACTAGAGCGTGCTACGCTGCCAAGTGGAAACTATTTGTTGTTTATTGCCATAACACCATCAATCCCCTGGACGTGTCCATTCAACACATCATAGGCTACTTACTCCACCTACAAAGGTGTAATTTAGCCTATACGTCCATTCGACTACACCTCGCAGCAATTGCAGCTTACTTACAAAGCAGGCAACATCTTTCACTCTTTAGAGTACCTGCCATTAAAGCCTTCATGGAAGGCCTAAAAAGAATAATTCCCCCCAGAGTACCACCCTCACCTGTATGGAACCTAAATATTGTTCTCACAAAGCTAATGGGGCCTCCCTTCGAACCTTTACACAAATGTGAACTGCAATTCCTAACATGGAAAACTGCTTTCCTTGTAGCCATCACTTCCCTTAAAAGGGTCAGTGAGATACAAGTGCTTACCATACAAGAATCTTTTCTTCAGATGCAGCATAACAAAGTTGTTCTCCGTACCAATCCAAAATTCCTGCACACACTAGATGTCAAACGAGCCTTACTCTACTACATCAGGAGAACACAACCTCTCCGAAAGACCAAACAATTGTTTGTCTCTTTCTCTCCACCACACAAGGGCAACCCCATCTCAAAATCCGGGATAGCTAGATGGATTGTAAAATGCATTCAGATGTGCTACTACAAAGCAAAACAAACGCTATCCGTTCCCCCTAAAGCCCATTCTACACGAAAGTTTGGGGCTTTCATGGCATTTTTAGGGAACATCCCATTAGATATCTGCAAAGCAGCTACATGGTCAACACCGCACACTTTCACTAAACACTATTGTGTAGATGTGCAAACTAAGCAACAAGATAGTGTGGGCCAGGCTGTACTCAAAACATTATTTCAAACCACTGCAACAGATACCGGTGGTCGCCGCTAAGGTTGGGAACTGCTGTATAGTCTATGCAAAAGTTTGTAATCTGCAGCTCATATGCCTCGAACGGAATATGCTACTTACCAGTATACATCTGTTCTTGGCATGTAGAGCTGCAGATCAACATACGCCCACCCGCCTCCCCGGCTACCTGTATCTGTTCCAGTTTATCTTATTTAGATACACACATGGGTTTCTTCACTGTTATTACTACGCTCCATCTTTCCCTGCTGGCGAAAAACAATCTGAGGATGGAGCCGAAGCCCATGCGCAATACCATCCAAAGGAGGAGTCGCCGACCTCGTGACTTCCAAAGACTTTCCATGAGGAAAAACAAACTGCAAACATCCGGGCCCAACACCAGATGGCGATCTATGCAAAAGTGTGCAGATCTGCAGCTCTACATGCCAAGAACAGATGCATACTGGTAAGTAGCATATTCCTTTTTTTACTTGTGCAGCAATCGCGCACCTGCGCTTTACCAAAGTAAAGCGTGGGTGCCTGCGATTGGCCTAGGCGAGACCTAACAAGCCCGGGAGTGGTGCGTGCGTGCGCAGTCTGCTCTTTTTGGAAGCACTGCACTCGTGCTTGTGGCGCGTCCCTGCGCCCTTCCGCAAGCTGGATGTCGCCACAAGCTTGAGTGTGTGCTTCCAAAAAGGGCAGAGCGACGGCTAAAGGTCCTCCTAGGCAGCTTATGCGTGCTGCGTAGGTGAGACCTAAAAAAAAATCTGAAGATGCCTACCACACACGTCAACCCCCAGGATACCGTCTGACGTCACACAGCGGACGTACCTGGCACCAAATGGTGGTCGACGAGACCAAAAAAAAACCTTAAACAAGACAATTCCGGACCCAACCACTAGATGGCAGAATAATGCACATCATGTGAATCCAGAAAACTCTTCAAGCTGCAAAACTATTCCTACTGGTAAGTTAACCATTTTGTTACTGTACCTTGTAAAATCTACATATCTGGATCTTTTTAGTTGAAATATCAAAATTATATAAGTATCTAATTTCTTTTTTATAAATTTCTGTCAGAATACAAGTGTTAATTTCTTTTTCTATTGTTTTGGTGTGGTTCAGATGCTTTACACTTGTTCCTGTGTGTAAGCCTGGCTGTTCAGTTCCACAACTACCCAGGGTTGGGCTAAATTTGACAGGTGAAACCTACTGGTGCCAAAGGGGGTTGGTAAGTGTTTTACACAGTGAGGTGTACAATGGTCAACATCACACACAATCTCAAAACAGTACTAGGTGGATAGTCAAGACCATCTAGAGACTTGAGGTGGGTAAACTATTTTAAAAACCTTTCTCCACACATCTACTCGCAAGTGACCGCTTATCGCAGACACTGCATATTACCTCGTGTATCTACAATAGTACATGCTACAAATGAAATATTCTACTTAAAAACAGGTGTTTGTCGGTTGTAGTGGTTTATATTCATTGTGTGCACCCTCCTGCCTCCCCTGAATCAAATTGATGCGTAGTATTTTACTTTGCTCTCAGTACATTGCTCACAGTGCACAGTACATCTAGTTTGTCTTATAAGGTCTACTGACACCCCGCCCCCCCCCCACTTAGTCCTGTGTAATGGTTTAGTGGGAGACCCGTGATAGCTCTAAACTGAGGACTACTTAGATGAAAAGCAAATTATGACATGCTTAACACTAGATAATAATAGTATGAACAGCATATGAATCTAAAGCACTACAGTAACATTTTCTTTAGAGACACTTGTTTGGCTTTTGTAGGAATATTGCACTGTTTCGCTTCTTGGGTCCTAGCATCTCAGTAGGTGGTAGCCAACATTGCAATTAAGTAATTTATCTTACCATTTCATCATTACTGCACAGTAATCGAAGATTTCTCCAGAACACCAAGACATGGCCACACTATGAAATAATACAGGAAGTTACTAATCCTTTTTCGCAATAGTGACTGTTAAATGCCTAGTCCACACTCTTTCCCATATATGCTATACAATTCTGCTGCAAACATTTTTTATAACTACAAATACATGTTTGGTACTGCCAGAGTGTTAGACTGGAGTCCTGAAACTTACTGTTTTTGGAGGGGCTGTGTCTGGCTTCAGAATTGTTACATTCCCTAATCATGTGCTGCTGTCATCTGGTCCCATAGACCTATTGGTAGGATATATTCTAACCGTGGATGAAGTCTGGAATATGTACTTAAGGAGTAGAATAGATACTCTGAGTAACGTCTGCAAACATGAAGAAAATAAAAGTCCTTTTGTGCTTTCTCATTGGAGGCAACACATGCATAAATTCATGCAAGATCCCATACTCTAAAAACTAATGCACATCTCAAGTTAGCATCAGTACGTTTTCATCAACTGGCAGCAAGTGTCATATCAGTTTGTGATCATTCTTCATTTCTACATTTTTAAATACTTTGTACTGTGTTTTAGGCATTAGAAGAAATGAATGGCAAGGATGTAGAAGGAGAAAATATTGAAATCGTCTTTGCCAAACCACCAGATCAAAAAAGGAAAGAACGTAAAGCCCAGAGGCAAGCTGCTAAAAATCAAATGTGAGTAATCAACATCCATTTTTCCGTATCCTCCCATCATGCATATTGAATACTGTGACACTGAACAGTACCTAAGATGATGCACTAGAACTGTTAAAACTCCAACTCGCATACTCCAAGCCCCACTTCCCCGCAGCTTTCTGCGCACCAATCCTGCTATCGTCATCCTGTAGACAGGATGTATACTGTTTGTTCTATTAAATCAAACCAACACCTTTTTAGTAGCCACACAAATCTCATCTAATACTTCATAATTTTAGAATAAAGGAAGCTCCTTGCATAAACATCCAGTCTGGGGCCCAGGCAATGTCCTTAACGCCTGTTCTCTTTTTCAGAACTAGTTTAAAATTTTCTTATTGCCACCAGAAGGATCATAAGACTAGAAACAGCTTTTTACAGGCTTACCACCTACATTTTGACAACGAGATACTGGTGTCCCCAATTGACATAACCTAAATAACTTGTAAGTCCCTAGTATATGGTGCGGGGGGGGGGTACCTAGAGCCTGCACCACTTGTTGTGCCACCCTGAGTGGGACAAGGTAAAACATGGCTCCCAGTCTGCCACTACAGACTGGAAGGACCGTTTAAAACTCTTAACTCGACTTGGCCATTTAAGGTAATGGAAAAACCCAGTCCTCCCTTTTTAGGTCTCTCCTGACCCAGCGCATGCGCTTGTCTGTTGAGACTTCTTGAGAGGGCTCCAAAAAGTGCTACCAGGCCAGCCTAGAGCTACAGTGCGCAGGCGCGCGCCGCGCTTTACCGCGATTACTTTCACTTTCACGGCCGCTTTGATGTTTGATCGCGATCATTTTCACTTTCACGGCTGCTTTGCATAGCCAATAGGTCTCGCTTTTGGGACCTTAGAAGTATTTAGTTATGCAACTGTTGCATGGCTAAACACTTATAAGGTCCCAAAGGCGAGACCGATTGGCTATGCCAATGCTTGTTACTGAATGTAAGTCGCCCATATGTCCGGCCTAACGAGCCCTAAGGCAGATTGCTTTGTGTGAAAAAGTGGAACCTGTACTTTTACGTTTCAACAGTAAAAACCCTAAATCGTTGTTTTCACTGTGTAAAGGCTAGTAGCCCCACTGGCAGGACCAGAGTTACAGGCTGGCACTACAGACCTACTAACTTCTGAATGGTACTACTAAGGTTGGTACTGTTTGGCATCAAAGGAATCTGTGCATTGAATCGCATTTAATGGTTTGCTCAATTTTAATGTTACTGCTGGGCATAGAAGTAGCCACTTCAGTTGTCCAAGGTTTCCATTGCCCTCCTACTTATCTGCACGGGGCTTGCCTTGCAGACCACTTTCTACCCTCCTAAGGAGACATGCTAATGACTCCCTGGGAAGGGCACAATATGGGCCTGCAAGGGAGAGCAGTGTCAGTCTCTCCTTCAGGAAGCCACACATGTGTTAGCCCTAAATGTGCGCTTCAAAGGAGAATCCGCCTTTGAAAGGCAAATGAGTAATGAGCGGGGCACTCTTTTGTTTCGGCAAACAGGCTGGCGCTAGAGACAGGAGAGTAGCTAATTGTCAAACCAATTTTTTTTTCCAGGGGTGTCTAGCCCCTTTGTAGCCACACCTCTGGGGTTGTGCTAAGGAGCTCTGAGTGTTGAGAGAAGGGTCTCACCATTTTTGGCGTGGGCAAAAACTGTGCATTCTGGGATAGCCAGAAGCCACACTTCCCAGGAAGTGGTCATCAGGAGAGAGAGAACCTAGTAGCCCACTGACTACCAACCTCATCCTACCCTGAGGGGGTTTTCTAAAGATAAGCCAGGTATGAGCAAAGAGAGTTTGCTCTGACTAAGACTGCACATGGTGACTAACGAAGTAAGGGACTGTCTGCTGTGTCCTGCTCAAGTCAAGACGAGGAGGAGGCAGTCTTCGTCGACGAGGTGGCCGTCGACGCATCGTCGAGATCTTCTTAACCCTTACCATCGACCGAGTGCTGATGAGAGATGAAATCTCCTTCGTCGACGAGATGGGTCGAACAGCAACTGAGACCAGCGTCGACTGAGAAGAAGCTGATGCCATGATAATCTTTGGTCTCTGCGACGAGAAGGTAACCGTCGACGTAGAAGTAAAGTAGACGATGATAATCGTCGACGAAGGAGCAGTCAAAGCTTTCTGCTGAGGTAAATCTTTGTCAGGAAGTCTTTTTGATGCCATAGACTTTCCAGTCTTTCTTCGGGGCGTAACCGGCTTAGATTCTGAAGGTGGAGAAGCCTTTTTTGAAGAGGAAGTAGAAGGCAAGCCTTTCCTAGGGATGATTTCTTCTGGCCTCCCTCTGATACCAAACTGCCGTTACAGAATGAGGCCATTGCAAAAGGAATTCAACCTTCAATGGCTACAGATTTTGGGGTCTTTCGAGGACATCGTTCGCATCACTCTTAGGATGCAAAAAGCCTTTCATTGGTGGAGCCAAATAAAGAACATAAGGGAAGGATGTGCATTTCTGGTCAAAATGCCGGATTTCACTATAACCACAGATGCTTCCCTCGAGGGATTGGGGGGGGGGGGCACCTTCAAGGGTTGACGGTCAACGGCAGATGGACTTTCCAGCAAAAGAAGTGGCATATCAACCTTCTGGAGTTACGAGCCATTTTCTTGGCTCTGAATTCATTTTGAACCATCATTCGAGAAGCATCAGTACTAATTCGAACGTACAATACTACAAGTATGCATTACTTGAACAAGCAGGGAGGGACAAAGTCAGCCCTACTATCTCAACAAGCTCAAGAGATTTGGGACTGGGCGATTAGTCACAGGATCAGCCTTTCAGCCATTCATGTTCCAGGGGTCGCCAATGTTCTAGCGGATTCCCTCAGCAGGTCCACAACATCCAACCACGAGTGGGAGCTACATCAACCAACCTTAATCAGAGTTTTTCGAGAGTGGGCGCGCCCAGATTTAGACCTGTTTGCGACCAGCCAGAACTGCAAATGCCCATCCTTTGCAAGTTGGGTTCCCCACAAAGACTCATGCGGAAATGCGTTTTCGATGAACTGGTCGCAGACATATGCCTACGCCTTCTCACCGATTCCGTTGGTTCCACGAGTTCTCCACAAGATCAAGAAACAACCTTGCCGCATGATCCTCATTGCTACCAGGTGGCCTCGCCAATACTGGTGCACCGAACTTCTCCTCCTCTTGGAGTGTGAACCCATTCAGTTTCGGCCAATACCGAACCTTCTGTCCATCCAGAATGGACATATCTGACACCCGGACCCAGCTTTGTTGAGATTAGGGGCATGGCTCCTCAACACCTTGAATTCACACACCTAAATATTCCTGCGGACTGTCAGGAAGTTATAGCTAATGCTCGAGCACCTGCTACTATTAAAACTTACAAACTAAAATGGAAGAAGTTTTGCATGTGGTGTCAATCTGTCAATATACACCCAATTCATGCAAAACCCGAACAACTTTTACCGTTCTTTCGTCATTTGGCGAGATCGTGCCTCTCCCATTCTACTTTGAAGGTGTTCTTGGCGGCGATTTCAAGGTTTCGGCAGGATGCTTCTAATTCTCTTTATTCAAATAGTCATTCAGCAATTCTTCAAGGGGTTGTTTCGGATGTTTACCCCTATTCGACGTCCACCTCCATCCTGGCACCTTAATGTAGCGCTTACACAACTTATGCGGCACCCCTTCGAACCTATTCATAAAGTGGACTTAAAATTCCTTTCTTGGAAGGTTTCTTTGCTATTGGCTCTGACATCAACCAGAAGAGTCAGTGACCTTCAAGCGTTCAGTATTAATCCACCTTTTCTGGAATTTACATCGCAATCTGTAGTGCTGCGCACTAATCCCAGCTTCATGCCAAAAGTTTCTGCGGACTTCCACCTTAATAAACCTATAATTTTAAAGACCTTTTTCCCAAATTCTCTCACAGCTGCGGAAAGGGCCTTGCATTCCCTTGACATCAGAAGATGTCTCAAGTTCTATTTACAACGGACAGCAACAATACATAAATCAGACCAACTGTTTGTGGCATATGGTAGATTACGTCAAGGACATTCTGTCTCCAAACCAACCATAGCTTGTTTGATTTCTGCTGCAATTTGTTTGCTATGAACAAGCGGGAAGACCTTTGCAGGTAACCCCAAGAGCGCGCACTCTACAAGAGCAATTTCTTCATCCACGCTCTTTTTGCCGGTGTGCCTCTTCATCAGATCTGTAGAGCGGCAACCTGGTCCAACCGACACACTTTTACCAAGCACTACTGTTTGGAAGCCTCAAGCAATGCAGATGCGTCAGTGGGAAAAGCTGTTCTCCGCAATCTTTTCAAATAAGGTGAGCCTCTGTTCTCCCTCCTCCACTATGCTCTTTTCTATAAGACGATTATTCCATACTGCTTTCTATATCTTGAAATTGTTCTGCATATGTTCAGCGCAGATGTATTTATATATGATTATACATTTTGGTCATGTGTATTTACTATGGTACATAAGGAGCGTCTTATGAGCATGATCTGTACTGCGATCTACTCTGATTCAGGCATGTGAATCTATGAAAGACACCCTAAATACTGGAGAAGAACAATAGTTACTTACCTGTAATCTGTGGTTCGCCAGTATTGGTGTCTTTCATAGATTCACATGCAACCCGCCCACCACCCCTCAGAGGCTATTTGGCGGTTATACTTTGGTTCACTCCTATGCGAGAAAATCTGAGAGCCTGAGCCTCTGAGGAGAACATTCTGGTGGGTGCTGTCGCCTGATTGGCTGCAGTTTGGACTGTACATAATGACTTTGATAGTCATAAGTTTGGAAGGTTTTTCTTGTAGCTTAGGCTACCTTACTTCCTGGTTTTGTGTTACCAAGGTTTTTTGGTTATTATATGCATAATTATTGCTTTTTTATGTACCGTGGGACTCCCACTCCGACGATGGGGAATGATTCAGGCATGTGAATCTATGAAAGACACCAATACTGGAGAACCACAGATTACAGGTAAGTAACTATTGTTCTTACGAGTTCCCTTGCTACATTATTGCTTCACTGAAACCAAAGGTGTTTGGTATCAAACACCTCATATTAATACACCCACATTGACTCAGTGACAGATTTATTAATACTTGCACCCAGAAGGTACCTTAGAGGCACCCCCTAAACACTACTAGTCGTCTAGTGTGTGGGCTGACTGGTACAGTCCAACCTGCCACCACAGCTGCTCTTCTGGCCCCTAGGAGGTGAGAGCCCTGTTCTCAGAGGACAGGAACAATGACTGTTCTGGCAGTATTTACACCTCTTCCAGCAGGATGGCTAGTAAATCAGCATAGTGAGGTCAGAGGCTTAAAAGCCCTACCAAATGTGATATGTGACCCCGGCTTCCACCAGACCTGATAGATGCTGCCCCCTGAGATGAGGTCAATTTTGCCCAAGGACAGGCGGGAAATTAGGTATGCGTGGAGGCGTGACCCACACCCAGATCAGACACACCAGTAAGGTGAGCTACCTGATGTACCTCACTTTCAGGAAAATTCTGCAATCTTGTTGCTGGCAGAATTAGGAACAATGGGTCAGGGTTATGTCCACTTACCACAGGAAGTGGTCATATAGAGGGCGTAATGACCCCAAGGGTAAGTAGCTCATTGGATACTACTCTACACCCCTAAATTGAGTATTTAAGTGGCCCCCAGACACCAGAACTTTATATTCACTGCTCTGCAAAAGACAACAGAGAGAGGTCCTGCTGTCCTGTTTTGTGTCTCTTTTCGGATCCGGACTAAGCACCGTGACTGCCTACGACCCACAAGGATCAAAACCCTCTGCACCTGAGCTTCCCGGCCCGATTAACAAAAACTGACTACTGCCCCTTAGCTCCCAAGTCCCTCACAAACTCACCACCCAGTTGGGAGCTCCTGGACTTGTCCCCAAGTCCCACTTTGCAGCATATTTCTAGGTGGCAACTCTCTTTGCCAACGGTGTAGCGCACAAGGATACCAACCTGTCTAACACCTCTGCACCTGGACACACCTGGGCAGGTAAAACCAAATTGCTGGTTGAACTTGGGACTTTGACCCCCTTACACCTCACAACCTTCAAAATCCTATTGCACATACCTGCATGAAGTAAATGTCCTTCTCTCCGTAGGAAAGCATTACCACGTAAAAATGCACTGTTTGCTAACATTGCTAAAACCTGGAAAAGTACTTAACTAATTACGAAGCTCTTGGTGTTGAAATGTATATAAAACGTTATTTGTTCGAGGCATATGAGCTGCAGATCACACACTGAGGATAAGATCGCCATCTGGTGTTGGGCTCGGATGATTGCAGGTTGTTGTTGTCTTCGGAAGAAGCCTTTGGTCACGAGGTTGGTGACTCCTCCCCTGGACAACAGTGCGCATGGGCATCCACTCCATCGGCAGATTGTTTTTTTCCGCCATTGGGTTCGGATGAACTTTTTTCCGCTCCAGCAGAAAACTTCCAGCAATCAATTTAACTCTTTAATCTTCATTTCATCGACGTAGACATCAACTCGGACCGGTTCCGGAAGCGGCTGATGGACAGGACACCCTTCAAAAAATGCCCCCAGTGTGGAGCGAAGTTCCCCCACAGTGACCACCACGAGGTTTGCAACCTCTGCCTGTCGCCGGAACACAACGAGTCCACCTGTCCAGCTTGTTCCGCTTTCCGTTCGAAGAAGACCCTCCGGGACCGAAGAGCTCGACGCCATATTATGGCCAAACCAGCTCCAGAACCGGAGGACATCTTTGCTCAAGATGTTCCCGAAGACGACACCGAAGATCTCGAGATCGTGTCCGAAGCCGACGATTCCGATGACCTCATCACTCCAGGGCAGCGTGTGAGTACCACCCCCCCTGCCCCTGCCCCATCCAAAAAAGCATTGGTCAAGACTCCGCCAGTTGGGCCCAGTCGCGACCGGAAATCCTCTTCAGAAGCCCCGCCCTCGGGCCCGGCTCCGAAGACATCTAAGCCTGTGGGTGGCTCGGGCTCGAGCAAACCTCACCTGATTGTGCCTTTAACACCCTCGGCACCCAAACACCCATTGCCGGCACCGAAACAGGCTCCAAGACCGAAATCTCCTTCGGCACAGAAACTTTCCTCCGCATAGAAGTCTCCACCGGCACCGAAACGTTCTTCAACATCGATGCCTGAAAGTCCATCGGCACCGAAAACTCATTCGGCACCAAAACCTCAGCCGGCACCGAAACCTCAGTCGGCACCGAAACCTCAGTCGGCACCGAAAACTCAGTCGGCACCGAAAACTCAGTCGGCACCGAAAACTCAGTCGGCACCGAAAACTCAGTCGGCACCGAAAACTCAGTCGGCACCGAAAACTCAGTCGGCACCGAAAACTCAGTCGACACCGAAAAATCAGTCGACACCGAAAAATCCATCGGACCCGAAAAAATCATCGGCGCCGAAAACTGCGTCCCCGCCGAAACAAGCTCATAAAGACCCGAAGCGGACGTCACAGACACCACCTTCGGAGCCAGATGACCTTTTTCGACCAGATCCTACTCAGAAGCGGATCTACATCAATCCTAAAACGGGACATGTGACTGCCATCCCATATAAAAAGCGGAAGCTGGACACTACACCTCCCCCAGCTCCCATACGGAAAAAGGACTGTGCTACTTCACCACTTCGTCCTTCCTCTCCTGTTTTACCTCCTAACCCGTCCCCCCCTCCTCCTCCTGATTCTCCTTTACCTTTACCTTTACCTTTACCATCTCCCTATCATTCACCTCCTCCACAGGATGATAATGATGACTTAGGGGGAGGGGCGGACCCTGATTTATTTGATGATCCTGTTGACCCAAACGACCCTTTTACGTTCCCAGACCCAGCACCCATGGATGACTGGTCTTATCCTATACCTGACATGCCTGACCCCACTACCTACCCTTCCAAGCCCTCCCCTCCTGATGACCACCTAGGGTACGGCCAACTTATAAATAGGGCAGCAACATTCCACGGCGTTACAATGCACACAGACGCCATTGAAGAGGACTTTCTCCTTGATACCTTTGAGCAGTCACAAAAGACTGTTCACATACTGCCCATGATCAAAGGGGTTATAAAGCATGCTACTGAAGTCTTTAAGGACCCTGTTCGAGCTAGGGTTCTCAACCCACGCATCGAAAAAAAGTACCGACCAGCCCCGCAAGACCCTGCATACATTAAGGCCCAGCTCCCCTTAGACTCCCTAGTCGTATCAAATGCCAGGAAGCGCGCTAACTCACAGACAACTGGAGAAACGCTTCCCCCAGACAAGGAGTCTAAGCTTTTAGAAGCCTCGGGCAAACGGGTCGCCGCGCAGGCGGCTAACCATTGGCGTATTGCGAATACCCAGGCCCTGTTAGCCAGGTATGATAGAGCGCATTATGACCAACTTGAGGACCTTATGCAGCATCTGCCTGAACCTTTTAAGTCCCAGGCCTCTGACCTCATCCAAGAAGGCAAATTAATATCTAATGCCTCCATTAAATGCGCCTTAGATGCAGCAGACACTGCTTCTAGAGCGGTCAATACTGGCGTCTTACTCAGACGACATGCCTGGCTCCGTATTTCCGGTTTTAAACCGGAGGTTCAAACCGCAATTCTAGCTCAACCTTTCAACCAAGAGCAGCTATTTGGCCCTGCAGTGGATACTGCATTAGAAAAAATGAAAAAGGATAATGAAACTGCCAAGTCTATGGGAGCACTGCAGTCTCATCAAAACCGGGGTTCCTTTCGTCGCTCCTTTTATAGAGGAGGCTCCAAAAACACATCAACTGAGACCACGTCCACCTTTAAAAATTCTGGACAAACATCCCCTAACAGAGGTTACTTCCGGGGAGGTTATAGGGGAAACAATAACAAAGGTCGAGGACGGGGCAACAACAACAACACCCGCACCTCACCAGCCACCAAACAGTGACTTGCCACCACTCCCCCCAGACCATTCCACTCCGGTCGGGGGACGACTCCAACAATTCCTGCCTGTCTGGACTTCCATCACCACAGACAGGTGGGTAAGACAAATTATCCAGTCTGGCTACTGCCTCGAACTCATACAATCCCCCCCAAACATACCGCCCAAACAACGTCCAATGTCCTCGCATCATCTCTCTCTCTCCTCAAACAAGAAGTTCAATCCCTGTTACAAAAACATGCGATAGAACCAGTTCCCCTTCAACATCAGGGAAAAGGGGTATATTCTCTATACTTCCTCATTCCCAAAAAGGACAAAACACTAAGGCCCATACTGGATCTCAGACTACTAAACCAGTATATACATTCGGATCATTTTCACATGACCACTCTCCAACAAGTCCTCCCACTTTTACAACAGGGAGACTTCCTCGCCACATTGGACCTCAAGGACGCATACTTTCACATCCCTATGCATCCCGCTCACAGAAAATATCTACGATTTGTGGTAGATGGGCAACACTATCAATTTACAGTTCTCCCATTCGGAGTAACAACAGCACCCAGAGTGTTCACCAAGTGCCTAGCAGTCGTGGCAGCGCATCTCAGAAGACAACAGATCCATGTCTTCCCCTATCTGGACGATTGGCTCATAAAAGCCAATACATACCAAAAATGCGTTCTCCACACTCATCGCACGATTCAAACACTCCACGATTTGGGATTCACTATCAACTACCCCAAATCCCACCTACAACCTTCCCACTTACATCAGTATCTAGGAGCAACCATAGATACATCCAAAGCCATTGCCTATCCCAGCACAGCCAGGATAGCCAGTATACAAAATCTCATCTCTCAATTTCAAACTCATCCATCTCTTCCAGCAAGAGTGTTCATGCAGCTCCTAGGCATGATGGCGTCGTGCATCTCCATAGTCCCACACGCACGACTTCAAATGCGTCCCTTACAAGAATGCTTAGCACAACAGTGGAACCAAGCTCACGGACAACTTACCGATCTGGTGTTGGTGGACAGTCGCTCACTTCGATCACTGAAATGGTGGAACACCATCAACCTGTCCAAAGGGAGACCGTTCTTAGAGCCTCTTCCACAAGTTGTGCTAACTACAGACGCATCTCTCACGGGGTGGGGAGCCCACCTCCTCCACCATACCACTCAGGGCAGATGGACCAGCCAACAAAAACTGCTCCACATCAACCACCTGGAACTCTTAGCAGTGTTCCTAGCACTAAAATCCTTTCAAATTCACCTAAAGAACAAAACTGTCCTCATACGCACAGACAACATGACGACAATGTATTATATACAGAAACAGGGAGGGACACACTCTCTCCAACTGTCCCAACTGGCACAGCAAATCTGGAGATGGGCAATTCCCCAAAACATCTACCTGTTAGCAGAACATCTCCCAGGGATCCACAATCAAGTGGCCGACCTCCTAAGTCGCCACACACAACAGATCCACGAATGGGAACTACACCCCAAAGTTCTACTCCCCTTCTTCCAAAAGTGGGGACAACCAGACATAGACCTGTTCGCCACCGCCGAAAACACAAAATGCCCAACCTTCGCCGCCAGGTTTCCACACCCACAGTCGAAGGGCAATGCCCTATGGATGAACTGGTCAGGCAGATTTGCGTACGCCTTTCCGCCTCTCCCACTAGTTCCATTTGTGGTACGCAAACTGAAACAACAGTCACTAACACTAATACTAGTGGCTCCCACTTGGGCACGTCAACCGTGGTTCACCACACTTCTGGAACTATCCTTAGTTCCACATCAAAAGCTACGCCTCTCCCCGGATCTATTAACCCAGAACCATGGAGAAATCAGACACCCAGATCCTCAAACACTGAACCTAGCGATCTGGCTCCTGAGGTCCTAGAGTTCGGTTACCTCAATCTCCCTCCAGACTGTATGAATATCATAAAGGAAGCCAGACGACCTACTACTAGAGCGTGTTATGCCGCTAAATGGAAACGATTTGCCATCTACTGCGCTAATAATGACATACATCCATTGGATGCTTCCATCCAAAACATCATTTGCTATCTACTACACTTGCAAAGATGCAATCTAGCGTATTCCTCTATACGATTACACCTAGCAGCCTTGGCAGCCTACTTGCAAAATAGGCAACACCTGTCCCTTTTTAAGGTACCAGCCATCAAAGCGTTTATGGAAGGTCTCAAAAGGATTCTTCCCCCAAGATTGCCACCTGCCCCAGTGTGGAATCTCAATGTGGTTCTAACAAGACTCATGGGCCCCCCATTTGAACCTATGCACAAATGTGAATTGCAATTCCTAACATGGAAGGTAGCCTTCCTTATCGCAATCACTTCCCTGCGCAGAGTAAGTGAAATACAAGCCCTTACACTTGAAGAACCTTTCTTACAACTACACCGTAACAAAGTGGTTCTTAGGACAAACCCTAAATTTCTTCCAAAAGTGATTTCCCCTTTCCACCTTAACCAATCAGTAGCACTACCGGTCTTTTTCCCAAATCCAGACTCGGTAGCTGAAAGGGCCCTACATACCTTAGATGTCAAAAGAGCCTTGCTTTATTACATCGACAGGACAAAACCTTTCCGAAAGACAAAACAACTCTTTGTTGCTTTCGCGCCACCACACAAAGGCAACCCGATCTCCAAATCAGGAATAGCCCGGTGGATAGTTAAATGCATCCAAATATGCTACCTCAAGGCTAAACGTACACTTACAGTTCCCCCTAGGGCGCACTCCACGCGTAAAATAGGGGCTTCTATGGCCTTCTTAGGCAATATTCCCTTAGAAGACATTTGCAAGGCAGCCACATGGTCTACCACGCATACCTTCACTAAACACTATTGTGTTGACGTGCAGGCCAAACAACAGGCCTCCGTGGGCCAGGCTGTCCTAAAAACTTTATTTCAAGCTGCTGCAACGGATACAGGCGACCACCGCTAAGGGGAGCACTGCTGTATAATCTATCCTCAGTGTGTGATCTGCAGCTCATATGCCTCGAACGGAATATGCTACTTACCAGTATGCATCTGTTCTTGGCATGTAGAGCTGCAGAGTCACACACGCCCGCCCGCCTCCCCGGGACCTGTATCTGTTCCAGCATCCGTCTTACTTAGACATTACACATGGACATCCTTTCTTTCTTTTCTATATACTCCATCTTTTCCCATCATGGCGAAAAACAATCTGCCGATGGAGTGGATGCCCATGCGCACTGTTGTCCAGGGGAGGAGTCACCAACCTCGTGACCAAAGGCTTCTTCCGAAGACAACAACAACCTGCAATCATCCGAGCCCAACACCAGATGGCGATCTTATCCTCAGTGTGTGACTCTGCAGCTCTACATGCCAAGAACAGATGCATACTGGTAAGTAGCATATTCCTTTCTAAATTTGTGTGGATCTCCTTCTTGAGTGTTTCATTTGACTCTGTATGCAACAAATGCCTAACACTCGCCTCTGATAATACTAAAAAACCAGCTTCCTACACCAGCTGACTGGGCTCCTGTTTACAGTACAGGGATACAACAGCCGAAAAAGCCTGCTGGGGCAAGTTGGTAGCCCTAAGTCTTCAAGCGGCTACAACCGCCGCAGAGCCAAGACCCGATGCAGAGTTGCACCCGAGTTTGCTGGGCCCGAGCGTTCTGTCGGACAGTTGCTTGGACCCTCAGATGGCGAGTTCTCGACCCAGGAAGTATTGGCCTGTGACTGTGGCAACTGTATTTCGGCCAGACTGGAGAGGACTTTGTGGGACATCAACCCTGCAACCAGGACCCCTTCACAATCTTCATATACCAAGGAATCCCAGTAAGAAGAAGAAGAATCCCAGTGTACTGTATCACGTCCACAGCATCCTTCGAACATCCTCAGTATCTTTCAAACATCCTCCGTATCCTTCATCCCTTGCATCATGACCACTGCATAGGAATCCGTTGGATTGCGGATAAAGTGCCTGGAACTGCTGGAGGACTGTTTCTTCAGTGAAGTAATTGTTCTTGCTGGTCCCTCTGACTAGATCCCTGCCAGAATTGGTAGCCCCAAATACTTCTAACTGACTGCATTGACACTTACCTAAGTTTTCTTCAAAGAAGTATCCAGTGTCAGGTTTGTTGACTTTGCCAAATCTTGTTCGCGGTTGAGTTAAATTGCTTTTTTTTATTATTGCTTGTAAAATCTGTATCCCCGGTGGATCTTTTCTGTTCTAGTGTCTGAATTCTTTGAAAAATTCCGTAAATTTGTATAAATTGCTGTCTGATTACTTGAGGGTTGTCGAATTCTTCAATTTAAGTAGTGCTGTTTTATATGTTAAGTGCGTGAGCCCTGTACCCCTACAGTGTCCAAGTGTGAGAAAGCGCCCTCTTTCTGCATGGTTGACCCCACTTTTTGGTACACATCAGCCTGCCACCACAAGACAGGTTTTGGGACCCCTAGGGTGGGAGCCTACGCTCCCTGAGCCCAGAAACACAGCCTTTCCTGGGCTGAGGTGTTCACATCTCCCCCAGGCCAAGAAGAGCCATCTGTGGCAGGGGAGCTTCAAAGGCCTGGCAGCCTTTGTAATGCGACCCCCAGCCTCTCCTGCTATCAGGAGCAGGCCCCTTTCCTGTCTCCCATCCCTTTCGGCGGGAAGGCGGGCGGGAAAAAAAAAGCTAGCCCAGGCGGTGGTCCCACCTCTGCCAACTCCACCCCTCAGATGGGGGAGGCGAGGTGAAGCCCACTCTCCAGTGCTCGCCATCTTGCAGATGGCAGGTCCCCAATCAGGACTAGAAATTGTGCTCACTCCCCCACGTGGGGTGAGCACACCAAGGGTGTAAGTCGCCCTTAGGTCAGTAGCTTATTGGCTACTGACTTCAAGACCCCTAAAACGCCCCCTAATTACAGTATTTAGGGGGCAGCCCTGAACCAAGAAGGCAGATCCAGCCTACCTACAAGAAGGACCAAGAGCCGTGCAGAGTTAACTAGAGAATGACGCGCACTGACTTGGCCCCAGCCCTACAGGCCTGTCTACCCTCGAACCTGCTCCTGCGAAATCCTGTCGTGTCCAGCAACCTCACAAACCCCGGAGGACCTGCCTGCCTTCACTTCCCAGACTGTTTCTCCTGTGAACACCGGACTTGTTTAAACTGCAGCTTCTGGTGCCAGCCAGAGACCGCGAATCCAGCCCACTCTGCACTTGCCGAACCAGGCCCGAGCTCTAGTGTGAAAACACCACGAGGAGGTCCCCCCGCTGATCCTGACCCGAGATCCAGCGACCCCTGACCAGCCTCTATCCAGAGGACCCCCCTACTGTGACCAGAGAGGGTAAGAAAATCCGACGTCCCAAGGCACCCCTGCACCCGACTCCCCACGGCCTTGTGTTCCCAAACCAACGGTGCCTAACCAACCCATGACATCCCAACTTACCCCTCGAAGTGATGGTCGCACCCAGAAGATCCTTGTCCCCGAGCCTGCAGTGTTTCTTTGTACCAGAGGTTCTCCATTGAAAACAGGGCACCCGACCTCAGAACGGCACCCTGCACCCGGCCACTCTAGTGGCGCTGAGGGTGCACCTTTGGTGCTACTTTGATCCCCAACTTGCCCTGAGCTAAACCCTAGGAGCTTTGCTCCCACAACCCAGTGGCCTGCTTGCCAGCAGCCACCTACCGGAGGCCCTCTATCCCCCATTGGATAACATTGGGCCTCAACACTCTGCACCCGGCCGCCCTAGTGCCGCTGAGGGTGCAACAACAGTGCATCACTGACCCTGGGGGGGGGGCCCTGAGTCTAACCCCAGAACCTTAACTCCCACAGTTGATTACTTACCTGTGAACCGTTAACCTGTTTTCCTTTCATAGGATAAGATTGACATTTCTTTTCTCCAAAAAGTTTTTAAGTGTGGAGTTTTGAAACCTAAAAATATTCTTTAAAAATCGCACCAATAACCAAAACGTGTTTACTTATCTGTTTGCAGGAAATGTCCCAGTGCTGAATCTAGGTATCCAGCACTGAGTTAGAAAAGTAACGTGAAAAGTAACTTACCTGCAATTTACTGTAGAAGCCTATTCATTTCAATGTACTGTATTTGCTAAGTGTTGCATACTATTGCTCCCCTGTAAATGAAACAAAGTACAATTTCTATTGCAGTTTCAAACTGTTCTATATCCAGTAACTTATTACTGAAAAGTAATTGATGCTTATCTGTATCAGGCTTGCTTGGTTCTAAAGATAAACAGTATATTTTTATACAAACACAATAGACCTAGAGTTCAGTTCTTGAGTGTGTGAATTCATTTGCTGACTGAGGGTGTACACCAAATGCTTAACACTGTCCTCTGATACCTCCTTACTGCTCGACCAAGCTACCACTATTAGAGAGTAAGGTTCTGTAATAAACTGGCTCTGTATATACTGCACCAAAGTGAGGTACAGTGTGTATAGAGTCCAAGAGTCTCCAAAGGTTTGGCAGAGGTTAAAGTTAGATAGAACCTTACTCTCTAAAGTGGTAGCTTGGTCGATCAGTAAGGCAGTATCGGAAGACAGTGTAAAGCATTTGATGTACACACTCAGTCAGCAAACGCTCTCACACACTCAAGAACTGAACTTTAGGCCAATTGTTTTGTATAAAAAAATATACTGTTTTATTTCTAGAACCAAGCAACCCTGGTATAGGTAAGCATATAAATACTTTGCAGTAGTAATTGTCTTGTTTGAACTCAGTTCAGAATTGCAGTATAACTGGTACTGGTTTTGAGTACAGATTTAAGAAAGCAGAGTGCAACACATTGCAGGAATAGTACATTCAATTGAATAGGCTTTTTAAGAAAATTGCAGTTAATTATTTTTCAGATTACTTTTCTAACCACAGAACTGGATCCTACATTCAGCCCTGGGACATTTCCTGAAAACAGGTGAGTAAATGCCTTTTGGTTAAAGGTATGATTTTTAAGGAATATTATTGTATTTCAAAAGTTGACACTACTTTTTCACATAGAATCACCAATGTTATCCTATGGGAGGAAATTCACTTAGCAGGTAAGTTACTTTTGCCTTACTTTTGTGTAATCCAGTGCTGGACTCCTAGATTCAGCACTGGGACATCTACTTAAAACAGGTAAGTAATTACGTTTTTGTAGTTTGTACGATTTTTTAAAGAATATTCTTGTATTTCAAAGGTTGACACTTGGAAACTTTTTCACAAAAAAACACCAATGTTATCCTATGGAAGGAAATTCAATTCACAGGTAAGTTACTTTTTAGTTACTTTTCTTACTCAGTGCTGAACACCTAGGTTCAGCACTGGGACCTTTCCTGCAATCAGTTGAGAAAATTCGGTTAGGTTATTTGTGCGATTTTTAAGGAATATTCTTAGTTTTCAAAAGTCGACACTTGGAAACTTTTTGGGAGAAAGTGTCAATGTTATCGTATGAGGAAAAATGAGTTATCGGTTTCAAGGTAAGTAATCTGTCTTTTGAGTTAGGGTTCAAACACAATAATACATTGAGCTCAATGGGAGATTTAAGTTATTTGCAATATATTACTTTCAGGATTACTTTTCTAACTCCAGGACTGGATCCTAGATTCAGTCCTGGGACAAATCTTGGAAACAAGTGAGTAAAGTCGACTTAGTTACTGTTGTGATTTTTAGGCAATATGTTGCTATTTTAAAAGTTGACACAGAAGAAATTTCATAGAAAAACAGTTAATGATTCCCTATGGGAGAAAATTCAAGTTACAGGTATAGTATTTTCTCGTTACTTTTGTAATCCAGTACTGGGCTCCTAGGCTCAGTACTGGGACCTCTATCTCAAACAGGTAGGCAATTACGTTTTCACAGTTGGTACGATTTTTAAAGAATATTTGTAGTTTGCAAAAATCGACACTTAGAAGAAATTTCACAGAAAAAAAGTCAATGATTTCCTATGGAAGAAAATTATGTTAATGGTAAGTATGGTTGTGAGTACTTTTCAGGGTCAGTGCTGGGCACCAAGATCCAGCACTGGGATCTCTCCTAATAGCAGGTGAGTATTTCCGTTTTCGTTACTCGGTTGATTTTAGGTGAATATTTTAAGTTTTAGAAACTCCACAAGGAATTTCAGAAGAAACCAGTCAATGTTACCCTATGGAGGAAAATTGGGTTATCGGCTTTTGGGTAAGTACTCGACTGGCAAAGTTAAGGTTCTGGGCACAAACTCTGGGGTCTCCCAGGGTCAGGTAAGTACAGTTGTTACACCCTCAGCGGCACAGGGGCAGCCGGGTGCAGTGTGAGTTAGGCCCAATGTTATCCCATGGAGGCAGGGGGGCCTTGGTTGGTGGCTGCTGACTAGCAGGCCACGCGGCTGTGGGAGCTGGGCTCCTGGTCACTTGCTCGGGCAAAGGGGGGAGTAGAGGTTACACTGCCAGGGCCACTCGGGCGGCTGGGTGCAGGGTGCTTTTGAGCCTTCGGGCGCTCAATGGATTTCAATCGGAAAGCTCCAGGATGAACAAAGGCTGCAAGCTTGTGGATGGAGATTCTTCAGGTGCCACCACCACTTCGAGAGGTAAGTTGGGTAGTTGGAGGATAGGTAGGTACCCAGGAGTTGGGCACAGGGGGCCGCAGGGCGCCGGTGCAGGGGTGCCTTTTGGTGGGAAATCTTACCCTCTGTTGTGAGAAAGTGGCTCTGTATATACTGTTCCTTAATAGGTACAGGGTGTACAGAGTCCACAGTCCCCAAGGGTTTGACAGAGGCTAAAGTTCGATATAACCTTACTCTCTAAAGTGGTAGCTTGGTCGAGCAGTAAGGCAGTATCAGAGGACAGTGTAAAGCATTTGTTGTACACACTCAGTCAGCATATGGTCTCACACACTCAATAACTGAACTCTAGGCCAATGGTTAATATATAAAAAAAAAATGCTTTCATTTTAGAACCAACAATTGGAATTGAAATATACTTTCTCAGAATGAGATGTTTTATATAAATACTTTTGCAATATGCAATTGACTTTTGTAAACAGTAACAAGTGGTTGCAATAGGCAACACTATTTTAAACACAATAATTCATTGAGTTCAATGGAAGGTTCATGTTATTTGCCACAGATTACTTTTAGGATTACTTTTGGAATTCCAGGACTGGATCCTAGATTCAGTCCTGGGTCAGTACTTCGAATCAAGTGATGAAAGTCGACGTAATTACTGTGATGATTTTTAAACAATATTTAGCTGTTTTATAAGTTGACACTTAAAAAATATTTCATAGAAAACAGTCAATGATTCCCTATGGCAGAAAATGCAAGTTACAGGTATAGTACTTTTGTAATCCAGTACTGGGTACCAAGACTCAGTACTGGGACCTTTATCCAAAACAGTTAAGTAATTACGTTTTCAGATATTATACGATTTTTAAAGAATATTTCAATATTGCAGAAATTGACACTTAGAAGAAATTTCACAGAAAAACAGTCAATGATTTCCTATGGGAGAAAATTGGGTTACTGGTAAGTACAATTGTAAGTATTTTTCAGAGTTAGTGCTGGGCACCAAGTTCCAGCACTGTGAGCTCACCTAAGAGCAGGTGAGTAATTTCGTTTTCGTTACTCTGCTGATTTTTGGTGAATATTTTAAGATTTGAAAAGTCCACACTTAAAAGAAATTTCAGGAAAAAGCCAGTTAATGTTACCCTAAGAAGAAAATTGAGTTATCGGTTTAAAGGTAAGTACTCGACTGGCAGAGTTGAGGTTCTGGGCATAGACTCGGGTCCCCTAGGGTCAGGTAGGTACAGTTGGTTCACCCTCAGACTCTAGGGCGGCCGGGTGCAGAGTGAGTTAGGCCCAATGTTATCCTATGAGGGATAGGGGGGGGGGGCCTTGGTTGGTGGCTGCTGACTGGCAAGCCACGCGGCTGTGGGAGCTGGGCTCCTGGTCACTTACTCAGGGCAAGTGGGGAAGTAGGTAGGTGTAGAGGTTTCACTGCCAGGGCCACTCGGGAGGCTGGGTGCAGGGTGCTTTTGAGCCGTCAGCCGCTCAATTGATTTCAATGGGAAATCCCCGGTTTGGAAAAAGACTGCAAGCTCGGGGACGAGGAGTCTTCAGGTGCCACCACCACTTCGAGAGGTAAGTTGGGTAGTTGGAGGATAGGTAGGTACCCCGGGATTGGGCACAGGGGGCCGTGGGGGGCTGCGTGCAGGGGTGCCTTTTGGTGTCAGGAAATCTTACCCTCTGTTAATCGTGGTTGGGGGGAGCACCTTGTTCTGAGGCTGCAGGCTCCTTCAGGAGTGTCGAGGGAGGTCCTTGGGTGCCGGACTCGGGGTCACAGTCGCCGTGGGGTCGTCCTTGTGGTCTTTGTCCACTCCGGCACTGGCCAGGCTTGGCTGGTGCAGAGTGTGCTGGGTTTGCGGTTCCGGGCTGCTGCCAGGGATTAGAGGTAGGTTTTGAGTAGAGCCTCTACTCATGGGAGTCCCAGGGGCTTAGAGCCAAAAGGTAGCCAGGTCCTCTGGGGTTTGTGAGGTTGCTGGCCACAAGAGATGCCGGGTTGGAGCAGGAGCAGGTTCGAGGGTCGACAGGCCGGTAGGGCTGGGCCAAAGCAGTTGGTGTCTTCCTCTTTTTAGCAGCTGCAGGGCAGGTCTTCTTTCTTCTTGCTCTTCTGTGTAGTTTTGAATCTGGAATCTGGGGAAGGAAGGTTCAGGGTGCCCCTAAATACTATATTTAGGGGCGTTACAGGTAGGTGAAGGGCAGGGGCCAATGGGTTCCTGTCCTGGGGTGGGTACACCCCCTATCCCTCCTCTCTGCTGTGGGAGGGGGGCAGGAGCCTTGTCCTGATTGGGCAGGGCTTCCCATCTTCAAGATGGTGAGAGCCCGGAGATGTGCTTCACCTCGCCTCCCCCACCTGAGGGGTGGGGTTGGCAGGCTGGCACATTCCCTGTCCTCTGGGGTTTCCGGCCAAGCTTCCCACCAGAGTGGGGGGTTGCAGTGGCCTGGGGAAGCTCACAGAGGCGGCATGCCTTTGAAGCTTCCCCCTGCCCATCCTGGGGGAGGAGATTTAGCACCTCACCCAGGATGTGCATTGTTGCAGACCCAGGGGTGCAGCAACATGTCTGCTGTGTGGCAGCCTAGGCAGCCTCAGAACAGACGTGGATTGTAGGTTTAGGTTTCAGGGGGCATCTCTAAGATGCCCTCTGTGGGGCTTGGTACATTAAATCACACACTGGCATCAGTGTGGATGTAATGTGCTGAGCAGTTTGATACCAAACTTCTCAGTCTTCAGTGCTGCCCTTATGGTGCTGTGGAGTTCGTGTTTGACAAGCTCCCAGCACCATATACTCTTAGCTGGCAGCACTGCACTTAAAGGACCCAGAAATGGACCTGGGTACTGTAGGGGCACAGGGCTCCTGCCTCTGTGCCCACACCACTGGCATAGGGCACCCAGCTAGAGGGGTGGCTGGTGTATGCCAGGGCAGTGTAGGTTGTGGGCATGGCACACAGGGATGTGTGCCATGTCGACTCTGTTTTGTCTTGTATCCAGACACTCAGCCTGCAAGAGAAGTGTGTGTGTTAGGGTACAGGGCCTCCAAGGGTGGCACAATGAGTGCTGCAGCCCTTAGAGGCCTTCCCTGGTCACAAGGCCCTGGGTACCTAGGGTACCATTTACCAGGGGCTGACATGTGGCCAGGGTTTGCCAATTTGTGTTTTGGCTGTTAAACAATTTTTAGGGAAGGAACACAGGCCCTGGGCACCTGATTGGCAGGAGCCCAGGGCACACCAAGGAAAAGTGATCAGCTATTGGGCAAAGGGGGGGGGGGGGGGGGGGGGGGGGTTGCTGCAACAGAAACCCACTTTCTTACATCTGTTGATCGCGGTCGGGGGGTACCTGGTTCTGAGGCTGCAGTCGTCCGGAGCGTCAAGGTGAGTCCTTGGGTGCTGGATTCGGGGTCACAGTCGCTGGGGGGACGTCCTCGGGGTCTTGGTTCACTCCGGCACAGGCCAGGCTTGGCGGGTGCATAGTGTGCAGGGTTCGCGGATCCGGGCTGATGCCAGGGGTTAGAACTTGCTTTGAGCAGAGCCACTGCTCATGGGAGTCCCAGATGCTCAGAGTCACAAGGTAGCCAGGTCCTCCGGGGTTTGTGAGGTTTCTGGCCACAAGAGGTGCCGGGATGTAGCAGGAGCAGGTTTGAGAAGCGTAGGGCTGGGGCCAAAGCAGTTGGTATCTTCCTCCTCTTAGCAGCTGCACGGCAGGTCTTCTTTCTTCTTGCTCTTCTTTGCTTTTTCGGAATCTGGAATCTAAGGAAGGAAGGAAGGTTCAGGGTGCCCCTAAATACTAGATTTAGGGGCATTACAGGTAAGTAAAGGGCAGGGACCGATGGGTCCCTGCCCTGGGTTGGGTACACCCCCTATCCTGCCACTCTCCTGTGGGAGGGGGGCAGTAGCTTAGTCCTGATTGGGCAGGGCTTCCCATCTTCAAGATGGCGAGAGCCCGGAGATGTGCTTGACCTCGCCTCCCCCACCTGAGGGGTGGGGTTGGCAGAGGCTGGCACATCCCCTGTCCTTACTCTGGGTTTCCGGCCAGTCTTCCCACCAGAGGGAGGGATCGGAACCGGTGGAGGCCAGTTTCTGAGTACAGCAAGTGGCCTGGGGAAGCTCACAAAGGCAGCATGCCTTTGAAGTTTCCCCCTGCCCATCCTGGGGGAGGAGACCTAGCACCTCGCCCAGGATGTGCATTGGTGCAGGCCCAGGAGAGCGGGGGCCCTCCACCCATGGTCCAGCAACATGTCTGCTGTGTGGTAGCCTAGGCAGCCTCTCAGACCAGACTTGGATTGTAGGTTAGGTTTCAGGGGACATCTCTAAGAAGCCCTCTGTAGTGCTTTGTACATTAAATCTCACACTGGCATCAGTGCGGGTTTAATGTGCTGAGAAGTTTGATCCAAACTTCTCAGTCTTCAGCGTTGCCAGTATGGTGCTGTGGAGTTCCTGTTTGACGAGCTCTCAGCACCATATACTCTTAAATGGCAGCCCTGCACTTACAGTGCCCCGGAATGGACCTGGGTACTGTAGGGGCTCATGCTCCTGTGTCCACACCACTGGCATAGGGCACCCATCTAGAGGGGCTGCTGATGTACGCCAGGGCAGTGTAGGTTGTGGGCATGGCACACAGGGATGTGTGCCATGTCGACTTTGTTTTGTCTTGTACCCAGACACTCAGCCTGCAAGGGCAGTGTGTTTGTGTTAGGGTACAGGGTCTCTAAGGCTGGCACAATAAATGCTGCAGCCCTTAGAGGCCTTCCCTGGTCACAAGGCCCTGGGTACCTAGGTTACCATTTACCAGGGGCTGACATGTGGCCAGGGTTTGCCAATTTGGGGTTGAGGTTTTTAGGGAAGGAACATAGGCCCTGGGCACCTAGTTGGCTGGAGTCCATGGCAAACTCTAAGTACATTCAGCAAAAAGTGGGGGCATACCATGTAAGAAAGATGGCACTTTCTCACATGTTGTTGCTGGATCTGAGGAGGGAAGGTTCGGGGTGCTCCTAAATACTAAATTTAGGGGCATTACAGGTAGGTAAAGGGCAGGGACCAATGGGTCCCTTCCCTGGGGTGGGTACACCCCCTGTTCGAGGCATATGAGCTGCAAATTACACACTTGTGCATAGATCGCCATCTGGTGTTGGGCCCGGATGTTTGCAGTTTGGTTTTCCTCTTGGAAAGTCTTTGGAAGTCACAAGGTCGGTGACTCCTCCTTTGGATCGTATTGCGCATGGGCTTCGGCTCTATCCTCAGATTGTTTTTTTTTTTCCACCATCGGGCTCGGATTGTAATCTTCGTGCTCCGGTTCCGAACAGCTTCCAGTTCGCCGATCGACGCGAAATCCTCACCCCAATCGCTGTATTGTTTTCGATCACGATCTCTTCAATCAACGCGCCTTCTCATCGACACAAACCTTCGGAACCAGTCGTCGCCGGCAGCCTTCGGGCCTACCCAGGCTCCGGTCCCGGCTCATGGTAAGAACTCCATTTAAAAAGTGCCCTCAATGTGGGTCCAAATTTCCCCACACCGATCTTCATGAGGTATGCAACCTTTGGCTCTCCCCGGAACACGAGGCTCGAGACTGTCCGGCCTGTAAATCTTTCCGATCCAAAAAGACTATTCGGGACCGAAGAGCCAGAAGGAACATGGCACACTCCTCGACGTCCATTCCAGTCGACATCTTCGGAGACGACATCGACGATCCGGAACATCATCGTACCAAAGCGGACCTCGTCAGCGCTTCCGAGGCCGACGAGTCAGATGTGGAGGACTTCACCCCGGCGCAGAGGGTCGTGAGTACCAATCTACCCCCTCCCACACCCGCGCCGACACCCAAAAAGGCTTTGGTCACGCCTTCGCCTCCGGGCCTAGGCAAGACCAGAGACACTGCTTCACACACCCCACCTTCGGGCCCGGTGAAGAAGCCAAGTAAGCCTTCCGGCGGCTCGGGCTCGAGCCAGCCTGCCAGCTGGGCCGGGAAACACACTTCGGCACCGAAAAAGAAGACTGCCTCCACCTCGACACTGAGCTCCGCACCAAAACCCTCTGGGTCGAAACCCAGCCCTTCGGCACCGACGCCATCTTCGGTGCCGACCAAACCACACAAGGCCACCGACACTTCCAAGCCGAAGCACATCTCTGCGCCTACCAAGAGACCGGAGGGTCCCAAGCCGGGTTCTAAACATCAAACCGGCACAGAAAAACCTAAAAAATCATCGCCGACGGACCAAATTACCTCACCAGAATTATTTACACCGGATCCCTTGCAAAAAACTCCACCTCCAAAGAGGAAGGACTCTGCTACCTCTTCATTCAGAATACCTTCCCCTCCTCCTCCACCTCCACCTCCTTCGCCACCCCCACCTCATCGTTCTCCTACTCCGTCTCCAGACGATGATGATCATGGAGACTCATATTATGATACAGGGGATGTGCCACAAGACCCCACCCCTACAGGATCTCCAGATCCATGGGACGATTACCATATACCAGATATCCCCAACGTGCCACAAGGCGATATTTACCCTTCTCATCCAGGGGATACTCATCAATAGTCATAATCTATGAATAATCCCCGCCCATGTGCGGGATCCCGGAGCATATAGAAAATACATATATATAAATATATATATATATACATATGTGAAAACATATAAATGCAGCCTAATAATGTTCAAAACATGGCAATGCTGTAAATTACATATTTTTGCATAGTAGTGCCCCCGTAACCCGTAAGGAAAAAAGGAAGCATCAGGCAAATTATAACACAGCACTGCTTTATTGCCATAAAGCAACATGTAATTGTAGGCATTCGCCAGTAGGCTGCAGTAGAGTATCAAGAATCCAAGAAAAACTGACACCTTGCCTTTAAGGCATTAGAGTAGGGGGACCGTGCCTTTAAGGCCTGCCCGTGACCCCCTGCTCCCATGATGCACTACAGGTGACAGTTGGGCCAGTTCTTTTTTCCGGCTCCTTCTGTGAGGATCCTGGAGCTTGAGCTCTTCAGTTTTTTGACTGAAATTTTGAATTACAGCTTTTTCTAGCTTTTTTCGACGTTTTCTGGCTTATAAGGGCTAATTCTGCTGGTTCCAGTGAATTTTCCAATTTTTTTCCAGTCAGAATGTCTCCTTTATTTAGGAAATGCCCTTCTTGTGGTAATAAAATGGCACTGGTGGATCCACACTCGGTGTGTATTGTGTGTTTACCATCAAAACACGATCCTGACCAGTGTCCCCACTGCCAGAAGTTCTCAAAGCGCACTCTGAGGGACAGAGAGCGCATTAAACTGCATGCAAGACTGGAGAAGGAACGAAGCCGTCGTGAAGGCGAGCATTCCTCATCAAGACCACCTTCTTCAGCTACGCAAGTACAGAAACGGCGACATACCAGCTCCCCGGGCTCCAAGAAGACCAGGAGTCCAAGAGGTTCGCCGTCGACGTCGAGGATGCCGGCGAAGAGGCAGAGAACTTCGGCGTCAAGGGATTCATCCCACCATCAAGAGTCTCCGCCGCGCAAAAGTAAGTCGGCGTCGAGAGGCGGCCCTTCGGGCTCGAAGGCTGCTAGTCTGGTGACATCTGAACTGTCTCCGTCGACGTCGAGGCTTCCGTCGACGTCGAGACACTCTCCGCCACCCTCGAGGGGGTCGACGTCGAGAGATGCGGCGACGTACATTCCGCCGCGAGTGGGCCGGTCGCCGTCGATGGTTACCCCCACTCGGCGACATAGAAGGTCGACGTCGAGAGGAAGATCGACGTCAAGAAGTCGACGTCGAGAGAGGTCGACGTCGAAGTCGCCCAGTCGACGTCGAGAGAGGTCGACGTCGAAGTCGCCCAGTCGACGTCGAGAGAGGTCGACGTCGAAGTCGCCCAGTCGACGGCGAGACAGGTCGACGTCGAAGTCGCCCAGTCGACGGCGAGACAGGTCGACGTCGAAGTCGCCCAGTCGACGGCGAGACAGGTCGACGTCGAAGACACGGCCGACGTCGAGGTCATCTAGCCGACGTCAGGTGCCAGAGAAAAGGAGATCGACATCGAGGTCTCCACGACCGGCGTCGAGACCAGAACGGCATACCTCACACTTGCCGATGGTGACGCAGACGTCGTCGACGTCAAGGGATTCGACGTCGAGGGCGAAGACTGGACCGCCCGCGGAGAGGTCCCCAGGAGAACAGTCATCATCTCCGGGACTGCACATCGTGCAAATATCTCCAGAAAGATCACCCGAGGCTCCAGAGCGGTTTGGACTGTCACCGCGCTGGTTACGAGATGTGGGCGCTGCCGCATGTCGGAGTCCGGGATCGGACTACTCCCGCATGTATTCCCCACCGCGCAGGAGTAAATCGCCTCCGAGGGATCCACGGCCAATTTCACCACGCCGGTCTCGTTCCAGGGACCGTCGCACCGCGCCAAAACGTCCAAGATCTCCGTCCAAGCGCAGATCAGGATCAAGGGCTCACCAAAGCGAACGCTCCCACAAGAGGCGACGCACCAGGTCGTCCACTGGGACTGCATCCACAAGATCCTCAGTCCGGGACTACTCACCTACTTTTTCATCCACGCCTCCATCGCGAGTGTCCCCGGTGGATGACATTATAACTTTCTCGGACGTCCTGGGTAGAGGGGCGCAAAAGTTGAACATCGCACTGCACGCCCCTCAGGCACCCACTTCTGTGATCTTTGACACTTTACACCATCGGTCAGCTCCCAGACCTCTGCTCCCGTTGGTGCCAGGATTGTTAGAACCAGCGATGGCCACGTTCCTTACACCGGCTACAGCGGGCTCGGTCCCCTCGAGAATAGCAAAGAAGTACAAGGCTCCGGCCGAGGACCCTTTATTCTTGAGGGCGGACCCGCCAGCGGATTCGGTGATAGTGGCGGCGGCCATGAAGTCTCACTCAGCCTCAATATCTGCTTCTGTCCCCCCTGAGAAGGACAGCAAGCTGATGGACTCCTACGGCAGGAGAATGTGCAACACATCTGCCGCGCACATGAAGGTCGCTAGCGCTTCAGCCCTGCTAGGGAGGTATGATCGTTCCCTATGGGATTCCCTGGCCAGATTCGTGGAGAAATTGCCTAGGGAGGACAGGCAGGACTTCACGGAGATCCTACATGAAGGCGGACTGGTGGCCAACCAAGTAATAAGCGCAGCGGCGGATGCATCAGACCTAGCCGCGCATGGCTACTCCCATGGCATCTGCTCCCGCCGTTCGGCCTGGCTCAGATTAACAGCCCTCAAACCAGATGCGCAGAAAAGGATTCTTAACCTGCCGTTTAATGGATCATCGCTATTTGGAGCTCATGCGGACGACCAAATGAGCAAGATGAAAACGGAATTGGACACTGTAAAGGCTGTGGGACTGGAAAAACGCAAAGAGTTCCGCAAGCGCTTTCGCCAGGGCGACAAACGTGCCTTTCACCAGCGCGTTCAAACGCCCCAATGGTCCTCTCAAAACCAACAGAGGTCCCAGTTTCAGCAAAGGGGCCGGGGCAGAGGAAGAGGAAATGCTAAACAGCAGCAGTCCTCTAACAAGCAACCTCCCAAGCAGTGAAAACTTACTTCCTCCGCACTCGTTCGCCACTCCGGTGGGAGGAAGTGTCACCGCTCACCTGGCAGAGTGGAATACAATTACAAACGACAAATGGGTGCTGAGTATTGTAGAGCGTGGCTACTTGCTGAGGTTCAAATCTCCCCCTCCGCAGGTACCCCCACGGAAACAGCCACTCCCTCTCAGCCAAAACAAGCTTTTAAAGGACGAAGTTGCCACTCTCCTCTCCAAAAACGCCATAGAGGAAGTTCCAAACAGGCAGAGAAATCGGGGAGTGTACTCCCGGTATTTTCTTGTTCAGAAAAGAGGAGCGATCGGAGACTACAGACCCATCCTCGATCTCCGCCTACTCAACAGATTTCTCAGAAGGGAAAAATTCAGGATGCTAGCACTGCACCAGATCTTCCCACATCTACACCAAGGGGACTGGATGTGTGCCATCGATTTACAGGATGCATACTTCCACATTCCTGTCTCAGCGAAACATCGGAAGTTTCTCAGATTTCGCATCTTTCACCAACATTATCAATACAAGGTCCTGCCATTCGGCCTCAAGTCCGCGCCACGAACGTTCTCAAAGTGCATGGCGGTGGTGGCTGCATTTCTCCGCAAACGGAAGATATTCGTCTACCCATATCTAGACGACTGGCTCTTAAAAAGTTCCACCCCGGTTCAACTCCAGAGTCATCTCTCGTTCTGCCTAAACCTTCTACACTCGTTGGGCCTTCAGGTCAACTACCGGAAGTCGATCCTCAATCCAACTCAGCGGATCCACTACCTGGGCGCCTCTCTAGACTCCTCAAGCGCAAGCGTGTGTCCTTCGGAGGAGAGGTTATCCTCCATGCTGCAAAAAAGCTGCACGCTTCTCAGCACGGAATATCCCACAGCCAGACAAGTGTCATCTCTCCTGGGATCCATGGCCTCGTGCATCTACATCGTGCCCAACGCACGTCTGCACATGCGTCCTCTGCAACAAGACCTAGAGGATCAGTGGTCGCAGAGGACCGGCCGCTGGGAAGATCACATTACCCTTCATCAAGCCGCCAAAGATTCCATCCGGTGGTGGATGAAGCGCTCCCATCTGCTTCACGGCGTCCCATTCCATCAGGCGCCTCCGACACAGACGGTGGTCACAGACGCCTCCATGCAGGGCTGGGGGGCTCATATGGGCCGGCTTCAAGTACAAGGTCTCTGGTCCGCTACCGAGCAGAGCTATCACATCAACTTCTTGGAGCTACGAGCAGTCCATCTCGCTCTCAAGTCCCTGTACCCATCCCTGCAGACCGACTATGTTCAGGTTCAGACGGACAACACCACAACTATGTTCTATCTGAACAAGCAAGGAGGGACCAGATCACGGGTCCTGTCTCTGGAGGCCCAGTCAATCTGGAAATGGCTTCTGGCGAGAAACCTGACGATCGTCGCTGTTCACCTGCCAGGGACCCTGAACGTGCAGGCGGACGGCCTCAGCAGAGACTTCGTCGAAGCGCACGACTGGGTGCTCAACGAAGGCGTCGCTCAAGACATCTTCCGCTTGTGGGGCATACCAGACATCGATCTGTTCGCAGACGCGGACAACAAAAAATGCCCCGTCTTCGCCTCCAGGTTCCCTCAACGGGGGTCGCAGGGGAACGCGCTTTTGATCAGCTGGTCGAGGACATTGCTTTACGCTTTTCCTCCTCTCCCTCTCATCCCGGCTGTGATTCAGAAGTTCTACAGGGCCAGAACTCGGATGATCCTAATAGCACCGGAGTGGCCCCGGCAGTGGTGGTACCCGGATCTACTCCAGCTGTCGGAGGTACCACAGAGGAGGTTGCCATGCCTGCCGAACTTGCTGACCAAGGACAAGGGGAGAGTGTTCCACCCCAATCTCCCCTCCCTCCGCTTGACGGCATGGCTCCTGAATTCATCCAGTACGGACATCTAGATCTTCCACCGGACTGTATGAGCATTCTTCGGGAGGCAAAGAGGCCCTCCACGAGGAAGTCGTATGGCTTTAAATGGAAAAGATTCTGCTTCTGGTGTAGAGATAACACCCTTGATCCGATCCGGGGTCAAGAACAGGTTATTCTCCCCTACTTACTGTACTTGGCGAAGTCTGGGTTAAAGTACTCTTCCATCAGAGTACACTTAGCTGCTATTACAGCCTATAGGAAGTCTCCTACCCAGACCTCATTCTTTCAGATGCCAGTGGTAAAGGATTTCTTAGAAGGGCTTAAGAAAGTTTACCCACCTGTGAGGTCTCCTTCCCCTTCCTGGGAACTGAACATCGTTCTCTCTAAACTGATGGGAGGTCCTTTTGAGCCGATTCATAAGGCCTCCTTGCAACATCTGACCTGGAAGGCTGCCTTCTTAGTAGCCATCACTTCGGCCCGTAGGGTTAGTGAAATTCAGGCCCTCTGCTGCAAGGAACCTTACACGGTGTTTCATGCTAATAGGGTGGTGCTCCGTACTCATCCGAGCTTCCTGCCCAAGGTGGTTTCGGACTTCCATATTAATCAGGTGATCACGTTGCCCACCTTCTTTCCTCAGCCGACCACACCCCCGGAGAGAGCTCTACACTCTCTTGACCTCCGGAGGGTTTTGAAATTCTATCTAGCTAAGACCCTTACTCTTAGAAAGTCAGACAGGCTCTTTGTTAACTATGGACCCACTAATACCGGGCTGGCTGCGGCCAAGAGATCTATCTCTAGATGGATTGTCTCTTGTATAGCTTTGGCTTACCAACTGTCCCACAAAGTTCTGCAGGGTAAACCTAGAGCACACTCTACTCGGGGGAAGGCTTCTACGGTAGCACTCCTTCGCAACGTTCCCATGTCTGAGATCTGTAAAGCGGCTACATGGCGCTCAGTCCATACTTTCACGCGCCATTATTGCCTAGATTCAGACGCACAGGCCGACGCCCAGGTGGGGCAGGCCTCTTTGAGGAACCTATTTGCATAACTGTAATACAAGATGTGTCTTTTAATGTATGTTTTAACTGCTTTGTTGCTCGTCCGCGAGACTTTGGGTATGGGCTTGCTACTCTATTCATAGATTATGACTATTGATGAGTATCCCCTGGATGAGAAGGATTAGTTACTTACCTGTAATCCTAGTTCTCATCCAGGGGTATACTCATCAAAGTCATAAGCGACCCACCCACCTCCCCGGACGAGCAATGTTTTCTCTTTAAATAAGTGATGTATGGAAGGCAGATCTACTCAGGTGCGGAGGCACCGCCAAAAAGAACTGGCCCAACTGTCACCTGTAGTGCATCATGGGAGCAGGGGGTCACGGGCAGGCCTTAAAGGCACGGTCCCCCTACTCTAATGCCTTAAAGGCAAGGTGTCAGTTTTTCTTGGATTCTTGATACTCTACTGCAGCCTACTGGCGAATGCCTACAATTACATGTTGCTTTATGGCAATAAAGCAGTGCTGTGTTATAATTTGCCTGATGCTTCCTTTTTTCCTTACGGGTTACGGGGGCACTACTATGCAAAAATATGTAATTTACAGCATTGCCATGTTTTGAACATTATTAGGCTGCATTTATATGTTTTCACATATGTATATATATATATATTTATATATATGTATTTTCTATATGCTCCGGGATCCCGCACATGGGCGGGGATTATTCATAGATTATGACTTTGATGAGTATACCCCTGGATGAGAACTAGGATTACAGGTAAGTAACTAATCCTTCTAGACCATCTCCACCTGAAGATTCACTAGGGTTTAACCATCTTCTGCAAAGAGCAGCACATTATCAAGGGGTGGACATGCATAATGACCCTGTGGAGGAAGATTTCCTCCTAGACACATTCGATACTACACAGAGGTCTACCTCCATACTGCCCATGCTCAAAGGGGTGGTAAAGCATGTGGCAGAAGTTTTTAAAGACCCAGTTAGAGCCAGGGTCCTTAACCCACGTATCGAAAAGAAGTACAAATCTGCTCCCTCAGATCCCTCTTACATTAGAGGACCAGCGCCACTAGATTCCTTAGTGGTCTCTATGGCACGTAAAAGGGCAAACTCACAAGTGTCAGGCGATGCACCACCACCTGACAAGGAATCAAAACTGCTAGATGCTTCAGGCAAACGCACAGCATCCCAGGCCGCCAACATATGGCGTATAGCAAACAATCAGGCACTGCTGGCCAGATATGACAGGGCTCATTATGACAAATTAGAGAGCATAATGCAACATCTCCCTGAAAAATATAAAAGTAAAGCCAACGAGTTGATTCAAGAGGGTAAAACAATCACAAACGCCTCTATACGTTGTGCCCTAGACGCAGCAGACACAGCCTCCAGGGCCATTAACACCAGCGTCCTTCTCCGTCGTCATGCTTGGTTAAGGGTATCTGGGTTTAAACCAGAAGTACAAGCCTCTATCCTTAACCATCCCTTTGACCAGGAACATCTATTCGGGCCAAAGGTGGATGAGGCCTTAGAAAAGATGAAAAAGGACACTGATACAGCAAAATCCATGGGGGCCTTAGTCTCACCCGCCCAGACGCTCCTTTCGCCGCTCATCCTTTCAGAGTGCATCCAGAGGCTACTCCTCAGACACAGCGTCCACATCGTACAAGTCCCCTACTCAGACCACCTTTACAAAAGGTTACCAAAGAGGCGGCTACAGGGGTAGCAACAACAACAAGGGCAAAGGCAAAACAAACAACACCCGTTCTGCCACACCTACTACCCAATGACTCCCCCAGACCATTCTACTCCAGTCGGGGGCAGACTCACAAATTTTCTTCATGTCTGTGAGACCATCACCTCAGACAAATGGGTGACCCAAATAATTCGTTAAGGATACTGCCTGGAATTAACATCTACCCCCCCCCCCCCCCCCCAAACATTCCACCCATGCAACGCCCAATGTCACAAGAACATTCCACATTGCTAAAGCAGGAGGTAATCTCCCCCCTACAAAAACAGGCAATAGAACACGTTCCTGTCAATCAACAAAATTTGGGGGTTTACTCCCTATATTTTGTAATACCAAAAAGGGACGAGACTCTACGACCTATTCTAGATCTCCGGCCCCTAAACACATACATACACTCAGACCATTTTCACATGGTTACGCTTCAGCAGGTACTTCCGCTCCTCTCCCAGAACGACTTTCTCACCACACTAGACTTGAAAGACGCATACTTCCACATTCCAGTACACCATGCTCACAGAAAGTACCTCACATTTGTAGTGGACGGACAACACTACCAATTCAAAGTGCTCCCGTTCGGAGTCACAACAGCACCACGGGTATTCACGAAGTGCCTAGCGGTGGTGGCGGCACACCTCAGAAGACAGCACATTCACGTCTTCCCATACTTGGACAATTGGCTGATAAAAGCCACTTCATACAACCAATGTGTACACCGCACCGCCACCACAATCTAACTACTTCACCGACTAGGCTTCACGGCGAACCACCAAAAGTCTCAGCTAACACCATTCCACATAAAACAATACCTCGGTGCCACCATAGACACCTCAAAAGCAATAGCCTACCCCAATCCGGCCAGGATTGCAAGCATTCAGGCTTTGCGACAAAAATTCGTACCTCAACACTCCCTTCCAGCACGAGTGTTTATGCAACTGATGGGGATGATGGCCTCTTGCATTTTCATAGTGCCTCACGCAAGACTCCAGATGCGTCCACTCCAAGAGTGCTTAGCGCGCCAATGGAACCAGGCCCAGGGGCAACTGACAGATCTGGTGTTGGTAGACTGTCGCACCCTTCGCTCTCTGCAGTGGTGGAACACCACAAACCTTTCCAAAGGTCGACCGTTCCTGGACCCGGTTACCCAAATAATACTAACAACGGACGCATCGCTCTCTGGCTGGGGAGCTCATTTATTACATCTCACAGTGCAGGGCACATGGACGCCGCAACAAATCAACCATCTGGAGTTACTAGCAATCTTTCTAGCCCTGAAATCCTTTCAACCACGGATTTCAGGCAAGGCAGTCCTCATTCACACAGACAACATGACGGCCATGTATTATATTAAAAAACAAGGCGGCACACACTCTTCACAGCTCTCATTAGCACAGAGCATATGGAGATGGGCAATTCCCCACAAAATCTTTCTCCTAGCTCAACATGTCCCAGGAGTCCAAAACACTGTGGCAGATCTGCTCAGCAGACAGACACAACAGATCCACAGATAGACCTCTTCGCCACCCACGAAAACACAAAATGCCCAAGCTTCGCCGCCAGATACCCACACCCATTGTCCAAAGGAAATGCGATCTAGATGAACTGGTCAGGCAAATTTGCATACGCTTTTCCGCCTCTCCCACTCATTCCATTAGTGGTGTGAAAGCTACAACAGCACTCCCTCACACTGATCCTAGTAGCTCCAACGTGGGCCAGACAACCGTGGTACACCACGCTGCTGGAACTCTCGGTAGTACCACATCAAAAGCTACACCTCTCACCATGCCTCCTAACCCAGAACCATGGAGAGATCAGGCACCCGGACCCAGCTCAGCTCAACCTTGCGATCTGGCTCCTGAAATCCTAGAATTCAGGTACCTAAACCTTCCCCCTGACTGTATGAACGTCATCAGAGAAGCTAGACGCCCTACCACTAGAGCCTGCTACGCTGCCAAGTGGAAAAGATTTGTTGTTTGCCATAACATAATCAATGCTCTAGACGTGTCTATACAACACATCATATGCTACTTACTCCACCTACAAAGGTGTAATCTAGCCTATACCTCCATTCGGCTACACCTCGCAGCAATTGCAGCTTACTTACAAAACAGGCAGCACCTATCACTTTTCAGAGTACCTGCCATTAAACCCTTCATGGAATGCCTCAAAAGAATAATTCCCCCAGAGTACCACCCTCACCTGTGTGTAACTTAAATATAGTTCTCACAAGGCTAATGGGACCGCCCTTCGAACCTTTGCATAAATGCGAACTGCAATTCCTCACATGGAAAACAGCTTTCCTTGTAGCCATCACTTCCCTTAGAAAGGTAAGTGAGATACAAGCACTTACCATACAAGAACCTTTTCTCCAAATGCACCAGAACAAGGTTGTTCTCTGTACCAACCCAAAATTCCTACCTAAAGTCATTTCCCCTTTTCACCTAAACCAATCTAGTATTTTTCTCACAACGTCAGACCGTTGCAGAAAGGGCTCTGCACACGCTAGATGTCAAACGAGCCTTACTTTACTATATCCAAAGAAAACAACCTTTCAGAAAGACCAAACAACGGTTTGTCTCTTTCTCTCCACCACACAAGGGCAACCCCATCTCAAAATCAGGGATAGCTAGGTGGATTGTAAAATGCATCCAGATTTGCTACCGCAAAACAAACTCTTTCCGTTCCCCCTAAAGCCCATTCTACACGAAAGATAGGGGCTTCCATGGCTTTTCGAGGGAACATCCCACTAGATGATATCTGCAAAGCAGCTACATGGTCAACACCGCACACTTTCACTAAACACTATTGTGTAGATGTGCAAACCAAGCAACAAGCTAGTGTGGGCCAGTCTGTACTAAAAACTCTATTTCAAACCACAGCAACAGATACCGGTGGTCGCCGCTAAGGTTGGGAACTGCTATATAGTCTATGCAAAAGTGTGTAATCTGCAGCTCATATGCCTCGAACGGAATATGCTACTTACCAGTATGCATCTGTTCTTGGCATGTAGAGCTGCAGATCTACACACGCCCACCCCCCTCCCCGGCTACCCGTATCTGTTCCAGTCTATCTTATTTAGATACAACACACATGGGTTTCTTCACTGTTACTACGCTCCATCTTTCCCTGCTGGCGAAAAACAATCTGAGGATGTAGCCGAAGCCCATGCGCAATACGATCCAAAGGAGGAGTCACCGACCTCGTGACTTCCAAATACTTTCCAAGAGGAAAAACAAACTGCAAACATCCGGGCCCAACACCAGATGGCGATCTATGCAAAAGTGTGTAGATCTGCAGCTCTACATGCCAAGAACAGATGCATACTGGTAAGTAGCATATTCCATTCTGCCACTCTCCAGTAGGAGGGGGGCAGGAGCCTGTCCCTGGTTGGCTGGGTCCCCCATCCTCAAGCTGGCGGGCACTCGAGGTTCTAAACCAGTACCAGTTATACTGCAATTCAGAACTGTGTTCAAACAAGACAATTATTACTGCAAAGTATTTATATGCTTACCTGTACCAGGCTCGCTTGGTTCTAGAAATAAAACAGTATATATTTTTTTTTCTACAAAACAATTGGCCTAGAGTTCAGTTATTGAGTGTGTGAGACCATTTGCTGACTGTGTATATCAAATGCTGTACGCTGTCCTCTGATACTGTTACTGCTCGACCAAGCTACCACTTTATAGAGTAAGGTTCTATCTAACGTTAACCTCTGCCAAACCTCTGGAAACTCTGGGACTCTATACACCCTGTACCTCACTTTGGTGCAGTATATATAGAGCCAGTTTCTTACAGTAATGAAAGTGATCTGAAAGTAATGTACTGGTCATTTCACTAAAAAGCACATTCAAAGTATATGTACTGTACTTCCAAAGCATTGCATTTCTCAGTAACAGTACCGTAAATCAAAACCAAGCACATATTCAATTACAATCCTAACTGTTACAACTGTATATTTACTGAAAAGTATTTATCACCCACATATGCCAGGCTTTCTTGGTTCTAGAAAATAAAATTAACAAAGAATATTTTAATACAAAAACAATTGGTCTGAAGTTCAGTCTTTGAGTGTGTGAATTCATTTGCTGATTGTGTACAACAAATGCTTAACACTGTCCTCTGATAGAGGCTTACTTCTCGACCGCACTAACACAAATAGTGTGAGGGTCTTTCTACTTTACCTCTGCCTACCTTTTTGGGTTCCACTTTATTCTGTGCACACAATACCTCCCTTTGGTATAGTATATACAGAGCCTGCTTCCTACTCTGTGTAAGCCTTGTTGCACAGTGCCACAGCTATCCAGGGTTCAGCTGAGGGTTTTACTGACAAATCTACTGGACCTAAAGGGGTTAGTAAGTGTATATTCTCAGCATGTGTTGGCCATAGACGCATATTCTTAGCATTATCCTGCCATTTAGTGTTGGACTTTGACGATTACAAGTTGTTTTTCTTCAAAGACATCCGAGTCACGCTGTATAGTGACTCTTCCGATGTGTACTGCGCATGTTGCTTGGCTCCTTTAATAATTTGTTTTTTTCCGCCATTAGGTTTGGACGTCAATATTGCAACTCCGGGACCAAAGCTTAGTTCCTCGCTGAGGCCTTTACAGCGCTTATTTTTTCTCTTGAGTCTGAAGGATTCCTATCCGAACATCAGCTGGGATTGTTTGTTATTTACCAGCTCCCGCCCAGACTCGACCTTTCAAAACATCTTTGCTTCCATTCTACAGGCACCGTCCACAAGGGGTGGAATACATGCCCTTCAGCTTTTGCCCAAGTTGCCATGCAAAGTATTCTAGGCAAGATCAACACGAAGTGTGCAATTTGTTTGTCACCGGAACACAATGAGGCTTCCTGTGAGGCATGCTTCACGTTCGAGTCGAAAAAAAACTTCGGCAGTAAAGGGAGCGTCGTTAGGCCACACCAACTTTCAGCAACACACAGTAGAGGCACGGACATATTCAGTGAGCAGTTGCCAGACCCTAAATAGGAAACTGAGGCACAAATGCCGCCACCAGATATGCAGATACTGCTGACTAGCTGTGGGGACAGCTCAGACTCAGACCCTGATTCCACCCAGTGGCACTTGAGTACCTCGGTGAAAACTGCCCAGATCACCCAAACGGACTTTCAGACCCCCACTGCCTTCAGGCCATTGAGTTCTCTACCAGCAGGTGCACAAAAAATGTCCACTCCACCTGGAAAGCCTTCAACTAGCGTCAAAAAATACAAAGCTTTAAAGATTGGCTCAGTGCCAGAGCCCGATCACACCACATCGGCGCACTCTAAGTCAGATAAAGACTCTGAGCCAAAGCAGCACACATTGCATCCGAAAAAAGCCTTTGATCAAAAAAAGACTCTGAACCGAAAAATGGGTCATCCTCAAAATCTTCCGCGTTGAAACTGGCACCTAAGCTGTCGGCGTCGAAAGCACATACCCAAAAGCCTGCAACCGGCACAAAAGACTCAACGTCTTCCATGCCAAAAAACACCAACCAAAGGTGACTCAGAGCCACGTCGAGCAGTTGCAGCCCATTCTTGAGCGCATGCAAGACCACTAGACAAGGGACAAAAGACTGTTTGTTTGAATCTGGGAGACTAGGCACTAAATAACCATCACCTGTTTACCAAATGCTTTCGAAAAGGAAGAAGCAGGAGGACGTTTGTAGCAAGCTGGCTCGATATATATGATATTGCTGCAGGGTGGTAATACCGTGCAGTCAAAGGGCTCCCCAAAAGTGTACAGGGCTCAATGTAAAACCCAAAGTGGCCTATTAGTGGGTAGTGTGGGCGAATAACCTTAGGCCTAACAGAGGAGTATAAAACACTTTTTACACAACAGTGATCAGTAATGGACTCGCGACTCAAAGTATATTTTTATGAAATTGGTCTGGATCTCCTTCTTGTTTGTATGTTTTTTTGAAGACAAAGATCTTAGTAATAAGGTAAGTATGTTTTTAAAAACTAATACTTTTCACTTTGAAAAATCGACACTTAAAATGTTTTCAATAGTCCAATGTTATCCTATGGGAAAACAATTGTGCGGTTAAACAGGTGACTCTGAAAGACAGCTATAGATTCCTTACCTTTAGAATTAACCCCAGGCGTCAGGCTGGATCCGCAGAATTTTTTCGTCTGCAGTAACCCTGCGCGTCGAAAGGTGGCGTTGGTCGGCTCCGCGTTCGTCGTGGTCGCCGGGATGATGTCGTGGTAGCTACTTGGACGCCGCTCTCGCACACTGACGTCCGTTCTTTCTTTTTCCGCACCAGCCAGCGCAGATTTGGAGAGGGCGGTACCTCCAGTCTCTTTTTGACTGATCTTTTTCCGACTTAACACAGTTTTTGCATCTTCGACTCCTAGTGCACGTAGGAATGACCAGTTTCAAGGCTTGCAGGTCCTACCGAAAACTGATGTTGGTTACTAATCCGCATTGCGTGTGCCTGTGGTGCATGGGGCGCGACCAAGACCCCAAGTCGTGCTCTGACTGCCAGACCATGAATCTGAAGTCTTAGCGGGAGCAGTCCCGAAAGCTTCTCGGGGCCCGGCAGTCTGCTCCATTTAAGGGACCAGTCGCGCGGGAGGTCGAGGGACCAGTTGCAGAGTCACCACCACTCGTCCTCGAAGTTTTTGACTGCTCCCTGTCCGACGCGACGAGGGATGCGGATGGTGTCCGTCCCACGGCTCCGTGAGACGGAGCCCGAAGGGTCAGCTCAGAGTTTCCCTCCTCTTCCGGGACCCGGAGTGACCCCTGCCCAGCTTCGAAGCTTTGGGAGGGGTCTGGAGACCCTTTAACTGACCAGTTGGATGAACCGAACTGGAGAGAGGAGTTGGGGGAAGCCAGTGGTCTGGATACCTCCCTAGAGCTTGGCATGTTGTCTCCTCCTACCGTGGATACGGTGGAGGGAGCTTCTTACGCAGTGGTGTTGCATAATGGGGCCGAGGCTCTCAACCTCGAGCTACCTCGCGTGGCAGTCAGGACTAACCTCCTGACAGAGGTGCTTTAACCGGTAGCGAGCTCTTCAGAGCCCCTGCTACCGTTCAGTGAAGCCCTAACTGACATCCTTTTGGGCACCTGGTCCAGGCCCAACACAGGGGTTCCTGTGGATGGGATGATTGCCCAACGCCACTGCCCGGGCGACCCCACTTTCCTGTCTCAACATCTCACGCCTGAGTGCTTGGTGGTCCAAGCCTCGATGTCCAACGGCGCATTCTCTAACACTCCACCTGATAGGGAATCCAAAAATCTGCACCATCTTGGGAAGATGTTTTCTTCCTCCAGCTTGGTACTGTGGTCTGTAAACACCGCATGTCTTTTGGGCCGTTACACCCACTCCTTTGGGATACGGTAGCGCAGGTGCTGCCCCAGTGCCCGGAGGAGACCGGGGCTGTGCTCTCCCGTGCAGTCGCCGAAGGGAGAGACGCAGCCAAGATTACCATACGATGTGGACTGGACACCGCCGACTTGTTAGGCAGGATGATTTCAACATCGGTAGCCCTTCGACACTACGCCTGGCTGAGGTCGACTGGTTTTTTGGTATGTCCATCCTGATGGATATGCCCTTTGATGGCCGTCGCCTGTTCGGCGACAAAGCAGACAACGCCCTGGAGCGCTTCAAGGACTCTACGGCTACGGCCAAGTCCTTGGGCATCTCCACCACCTGCCCTGCGCAGTCTGCTTTTCAGGACTTTCGTGGCTACAGAAGGGGTCCCCCGCCACGTTCCACCCAGAGCCACAGGCTGGTGCAAGCTGCCCAGCCAGTGAGGTGGACCCACCGTTGTGGGAGCCATCAAGCCAGTACCTGCCCCGGAAGTAGGTCGTGGTTGCTACTCCCACTACTTCCTGGTGCCCAAGAAGGACAAAGGCCTGTGTCCTATCTTGGATCTCAGGAACGTCAACCGCTTCCACTGGATGAAGTTAAAAATGTTGATGCCATCTCAGGTCCTGTCTGCCCTCGACCCTGGATGGTAGCGTTGGATTTGCAGGACGCTTACTTTCACATTCCTGTCCTACCGGCCCACCGGCGTTACCTGCGGTTCATGGTAGGCCACGAGCACTTTTACTGTGCTCCCCTTTGGCGTTACCAACGCCCCATAGCTGTTCAAGAAAGTGATGGCGGTGGTCGCAGCTCATCTGCGCAGATCAGGGGTTCCAGTCTTCCCAGATCTCGATGACTGGCTATTGAAGGCTGGCTGGCCCCCAGACAATAGTCTCCCACCTCCAGACTACGGCGGACCTCCTGTGTTCGCTGGGGTTCACTATCAACATGCCGAAGTCACACCGGACTCCCTCTCAGAAGCTTTTTCATCGGAGCGGTTCTGGACATGACGCAGTTTCAGGCTTATCCACCCGAGCAGCGAGTCAGGGATATTCGGGCTATGATTCCGATCCTTCAGCCTCTATCCAGGGTTTTGGTCAGAATGACCCTGAGGCTGCTGGGCCTCATGGTCTCCTGAATCCTGCTGGTAGATCATGCCAGATGGCATATGCGGGCTCAGCAGCTGGACCTGAAGTTCAAGTGGACACAACATCAGGGGAATCTGTCTGATTGTGTTCAGATCTCGGAGGGCACTGCATGTCAATTGCTGTGGTGGATTCGGAACCATGATTGGGTCAACAGCAGATCCCTCTCCCTTCCCCAACCGGAGTTCACAGTGGTGATGAATGCATCACTTCTGGGGTGGGGAGGCCACGTAGGAGAGGCGGAGTTTGTAGGCCTCTGGTCTCCGGTGGAGTCCAGGCTCCACATCAACCTTCTGGAGATCCGGGTAACCTTTCTTGCGCTGAAAGCATTCCTTCCTTCTGTCCGGGGAAGAGTAGTGCAGGCGTTCACAGACAACACCACCACTATGTGGTACTGCAACAAACAGGGCGGGGTGGGGTCGTGGACCCTATTTCCAGAGGCTCTCCATCTCTTGACATGGCTGGAACATCAGGGCATATCCCTGGTGGTTCAACACCTGGCAGGTTCACTGAACACCAGGGCGGACAAACTCAGCCATAGATGCATGATGGATCACGAATGGCATCTTCACTCGGAGGTGGTGCAAGGTCTCTTTCGGCAGTGGGCAGAGCCTTGGTTAGCTATATTCGCCACCAAAGTGAACGCCTAATGTCAGCAATTCTGCGTGTTGGAATTTCCGAGGCGGCACTTGCTAGGCGATGCTTTTTGTTGTGAGTGTAGTTGCCGTCTTCTATTTGCCTTTCCGCCTATACCACTTCTGCTTAGACAGCTGAAGATTAAGCGAGACCGAGCCCAAGTCATCGTTGTGGCTCCAGATTGGGCACAAAGAGTCTGGTATCCCGAGCTACTACACGGGGCCATCGATTCTTCGATCAGACTGCCTCTTCGGGAGGATCTTCTGTCGCAGCAGCAGGGGGATAGTCCTCCACCTGAACCTGTCAAGCCTCCACCTCCTTGCGTGGAGATTAAGCAGCTACAGTTGACATTCTTCAACCTTCCTCCCGAAGTCTGTGATATCTTGCCAGCCAGGTGTCCCTCCACTAAGATGGTATATGCCTGCAGATGGAACAAATTTGTGGCATGGTGCGCAGCAAAGGCTATGGATCCCCTTTCTGCCCCTCTTTCTGAGTTTCTCTTGATCCTCCTTTCTTTGGCCTAGCAGGGCTCTGCTCTGGGCACTCTTAAGGTCTATCTCAGTCATTTCAGCCTTTCTTAGGCCTCCTGATCATCAGACTGCTCTTTTCAAGTCCCCTGTTGTAAATCGCTTTCTTAAGGGCATTACTCATCTTTTTCCATCTGTTCCCTTCGTAATGCCTCAGTGGGACTTGGATTATTCTTTCTTTTCTCATGTGGGCTCCTTTTGTGCCGCTACATAACGGTCCTCTCAGACTTCTCACATTTAAGACTGCCTTCCTGGTTGCCTTCACTTCTGCTCGAGTGAGCTCCAGTCTCTCTTCGAAACCTCAGTTTCTAGCTGTTCATCCGGACAAGGTTGTCCTTCGAACTTGACCCACTTTTCTTCCCAAAATGGTTACTTTACACATTGGTCAAACCATCACTTTGCCCACCTTCTTTCCGCCTCTGCATCATTCTAAGGAGGAAGAGGGTCTCCTCCGTCTGGGTCCAAAACGTGCACTTTCCTTTTATTTGGATCGCACCAAGTAATTACGGGTGGATTATCAGCTCTTTTTTGGCTATGTCGGCGCCAAAAAAGGTCGGACCGTGCATTAACGGACCATCACTAGGTGGGTTGTTTTGTGCATTAAAGCTTGCTACTCTTTGGCAAAGAAGGAGCCTCCAGTGGAATTGCGTGCCCATTCCACCTGGGCGATGGCAGCTACCACTGCTTTGGGACTGGGAGTACCCCTCAATGACGTCTGTCAGGCAGCTATGTGGGCATCTCTGCACACGTTCACAAAACACTACTGTCTGGACAGCCAAGTCCGGAGGGACGGCTTCTTTGGCCATTCTGTTCTCCAGGACTTTGTGGCGTGAACTTGGTTTGCAGACCCACCTCCGGGGTTGGTATTGCTGGGGTATCTATTCTAAAGTTAATTAATCTATAACTGTCTCTTTAAGATAAACAAGTTACTTACCTTCAGTAACAATAGATCTGTAAGACACATAGATTAGTTATAGATTCCTTTCTGCCCCACCCTTCCTCCCCTTTCTGTGAACTGACTTCTAGAGTCAGGAAATCCCTTTCAGGGCCCTCATTTTGTGCACCAGTGGTCAATGTCTTGCATGGCTCTGCGCTTCTGGCATGAAATATCTTGTAAAAAAACTGACTTAAGCACCCGAGGGCGGCGTCTAAGTAGTTACCGCAACGTCATCCCGGCGACCACGACGCCAATGACTAACGCGGAGCTGTAAGAAGCTGGCTTTGTATATACGATACCAAAGTGAGGTATAGTGTGAAGAGAGTCCAGTGGAACCCCAAAGGTAGGCAGATGTAAAGTTAGATAACACCTTACTCTCTATTTGTGGTAGTGTGGGTGAGCAGTAAGGCTTTATCAGAGGTTAGTGTTAAGCATTTATTGTACACACTCAGTCAAGAAATGATTTCACACTCTCAAAGACTGAACTCTGACCAATTGCTTTGTATAAAAATATTACTTTGTTGTATTTTATTTTTAGAACCAATCGGACTTGGTGCACGTAAGTAAAAATAGTACTTTTCTGATAATACAGTTGCATGCAATTGAATGTAGATACAGGTAGGTCAAATGTACAGAATCATCTGAAATTACTTTTCAGTTACTTTTCAGTTACTTTGCATATACTTTGTGATTACTTTTTGGATTACATTTCGGATAACTTTTTGCACTTAGTGTGATATGCCTAGATATCACACTGGGACATTTCCTAAATAAAAAGTAAGTAAGTCAGTTTTTGTAAACACAGTTTAAGTTCTCATACAGTTTCCAACTCCACACTTGAAACTTTTTCACAGAAAAGCAGTCCGTGCAATCCTATGGGAGAAAATGAAGTTATCTGTTTAAAGATAAGTCCTTGGTTGTGGGAGTTTGGTTTCTGGGGTTAAAACCAGGGTGCCCCCGGGGTCAAGAACGCACCCAAAGAATACCCTCAGCGGCACTAGGGTGGCAGAGTACAGAGGCCCAATGTTATCCAATGTGGAAAAGGGGGCCTCCGGTTGGTGGCTGCTCACGGGCATGTCACTTGGCTGTGGGAGAAAAGCTCCTGGGGTTTAGTTCAGAGCAAGGGGGGATCCATGTTAGCACACAAGGTGCTCCCACTCAGCGTCACGGGGTGGAACGGGTGCAGGGTGCTGGATCGACTTCGGGAGCCCTGTTGGTTTCACTGTGGAAGCCCTGGTCAGAACAAACACTGCAGGCTTGGGCACAAAGATCTTCTGGAGGCGACCACCGGTTGGAGAGTTAAGTTGGAATGCCAGGACACCGTCGGTTGGGCCACCCAAGTCCGTAGCGCGTCGGATGCAGTGGTGTCTTTTGGCATCAACATTTCCTTACCAGCTCTGGTCGCGGTCAGGGGGATCCTCCAGAAAGGTGCTGCAAGCGTCGTCTGGAAGCTTGAGGTAGGTCAGGTATCAGATGCCTGGTCAGGATGGCCAGGAAGACAACCTCATGTTGTTGGGTCACTGAACTCGGGGTGGGAAGCGGTTGGCAAAGGTGGGCACACCTCTCCTCCTATCTTGGTTTTCCTGCCCATTCTCCCGCCCAATGGGGTGGCCAGAACCAGTGGGGGACAGTTGCTGGGAGCAGCAAAATGCTGGGTCAGCTCACAAAGGAGGCAAGCATTTGAAGCTTCCCGTTCGTGGACCCTGCCAATCCTGGGGAGGAGTTTGGCACCTCTACCCAGGATGTACTTTGTTTCCGGACCTGAGACCAGGAGGCTCTCTACCCCGGGGTACAGAAAGATGTCTGGGGGTGGTAGCTGGCGAGCAGCCAGTCTGCCAGGACACTAGAGTTAGATAGTTTTTCAGGGGGCATCTCTAAGATGCCCTCTAAATGCATTTTTCATTAAATCCCACACTGGCATCAGTGTGGGTTTAATGTGCTGAGAAGTTTGATACCAAACTTCCCAGTTTTAAGTAAAGCCATTATGGTGCTGTGGAGTTCGTAATGACAAACTCCCGGACATATACTCTTTATGGCTTTACTACACTTACAATATCTAAGAATGGACTTAGTGCACCCAGCTAGAGTGGCTGACGTATGCCATAGGCAATGGGTTGTAGGAATGGCACACAGAGATGTGCTATGTCGACCCTTTGCTTTGTTCTGCACCAAAAATGCAACCTGCAATGTTTTTGTGTCAGGTTACAGGGCCTCTAAGGGTGCCACAATATGTGCTGCAGACCTTAGAGTCCTTCCCAGGTCACAGTTCCCTTGTTACCCATGGTACCTTTTACAAGGGACTGACATGTGACCAGAGAGTTGCCAGTTGGGTGTGCAACAATACAGTTTTAGGGAAAGACCGTAGGCCCTGGGTACCTGGTTGGCAGGAATCCAGGGCACACTTAGTCAAAGAGCATCAACATCAGGCAAAAAGTGGGGGGCCACCATGCAAAAAGGGGAAGCTTCCTGCACCCTTCTCACCAAAGGGAGGGGCACCTAAATGGTGTAGTCACCCTAGGAGACGGGCAGTATCTACTGCCCTCCAACCTCAGTAACGCTCTTAAAGGTAGTATTCAAGTGCCTCCCTTAACCATGTTCCCCAGATTCGACAATCTTAAGTGCTGTGCAGCAGCGAAGAAGGAAGACTACTGACTTGGCCCCCGCCCTACCGGCCTGTTTACTGCTTCAAGGACCCTGCTCACAGAAATCAGCGTGTCCTGCAGCTAGCAACCTCCAGGAACCCCAGAGACCTGAGCTGCCTAAGACAAATACTCTTTTCTCCTGTGGGCACCAGGTTTGTCCAGAAAGAAACCACCCCAAGAACATTGGATTCAGACAGATCCACAACACTTGTACCACTCTGTACTCGAACATCAGGAGTATGGAGAGCTCTATTTGCAGGAGAAAATGGATTCTCTCCTATTAGAGTACATCTCACAGCAATCGCAGTTTACCGAAAATGTCCTTCACAAATGGCCTTTTTCAGAATGCTTCCTGGAAAGCATTAAAAAGATATCCTCCTTTCAGGAGACCTCTCCTCCTTGGGAGTTGAATATTTTTCTTGCCTTATGTGTACCCCACTTTGATCTTAATCATAAGGCTTCTCCCTAACACTTTTCATGGAAAGCTTCCTTCTTGGTAACCATTACTTCTGCTCATAGTTAGCAAGATACAAGCCCTATGTTCTCAGGAACCCAACACGCTTCCATAGCAACAGGGTGGTAAGGGCCCATCCTAAATTCCTTTCTAAAGTAGTCCCCGATTTTCGTTTCAATCAGATTACATTTCATTTTTTTTTTTAAGAATCCCTTTTTTCCTGCAGATGGATCCCTCCATACTCCCGATGTTAGATTGTTGAAGTTTTATGTTGATAGAACAAAATCTTTAAGGAAGTCGAATCAGCTTTTTGTCATCTATCGTCCTTTCCAGAAAGGATTTGCCACTTCTAAACAATCCTTATCTAGGTGGATTGTCTTCTGCATAATCCTTTATTATCAGAAGGCTAACAAAATCTCGCCTAGTAAATTTAGAGCCCATTCCAGCAGGGGCAAACCAGCTACTGCTGCAACATCCCAATTGCCGAGATTTGCAAATCTGCAACTTGGAGTTAACACCTTTATAAGACATTGTCTTGATTTGGATGCTAAGGCTGATGCCCAAGTCTATCAAGCCTCTCTGAGAAACTTATTTGCCTGATTATACATTCCTTTATCTCCTCCTCCATGGAATTCTTGTGGATGAGCTTGCTAATCTAATAAGTGTTTATGATTATCAATGGAGAACCCATGAGAGAGAATGAATGGTTTCTTACCTTTATTTCTATTTCTCTCTCAAGAGAATCTCTATTGAAATCATAAGCAATCCTCTCTCCTCCCACAGGGAAGAGGTAAAAGTAAGTATAATTCTATACTACTAATTCGCTCGTCAAAAAGAACTGACTACATTTTCACTGCAGGCCATGGTGGGACACTAGAGGTCATGGGGCTCATAATGCCGAAGTGTCCTTGTCTCCTTGTTTTAATTTTACTTGCTGCTGCCAACACAGCTACATTGCTATACATTTCACTATTCCTTTCTTTAAAAAAAAGGAAAAAGGCATTTGTGAAGGATGTTTTTAAAAGGTCACTTTTCTATTTACTTACTTGAGTTTTAAAGGTTTGACCCTTTTTAGGTCTCGCCTAGCAGCGCGCATGCGCTGCTCTGTCACCACACACGCTTGTGCGTGTGTGGCCTATTGCTTGCGGTAACCTGCACGGCACCATGTTTTTAATTATCGTGCCCAGACACGGGCGCGATAATTCAAAACATATGGCCTGGTGCTCACTCTCGCGCGCACCACTCGCGGGACGCTGCATTCCGTGTGTTGCTGGTTACAAATCACCCGTAGCTAGCCTTCTTGACCAACCCGAGTGACGTGTGACTGGTTTTATTTCACATTATGAAGGAGGCTTGTTGGTGATTGCGGTGGTGGGCGCACATGCACCACTGAAAATCACTCTAATTTGCTTCCCGCCCTCTGCTCCTTTCATGAGGAGGAAAGAATTGCAGAAATGAGAGCAAGATGGGGGCCCCTCGACTCCTTCCTACCCTGGTGTGCTGCCTTCCTCCCTGCCCCCTTCACAACCTCATCCCTTCCCCATGTGCCTCCCTCCATGGCACAGCGTGTACAGCAGGCCCCTTTCTTGGAAATCTGCGACTCTACATGCCCATGTGAGACTGTAAGAAAGTGGCTCTGTATATACTGTTCCTAAATAGTCCACAGTCCCCAGAGTTTTGGCAGAGGCTAAAGTTAGGTTCGAGGCATGTGGGCTGCTGAATTCATATCTGTGCATAGATCGCCGCCTAGTGTTGAGTCCGGATGATTGCACATTGTTGTCCTGGAAGAGTCTTCGAAGTATCACAAGATAGGTGGCTCCTCCCCTGGACTACAGTGCGCATGGGCATCCTCTCCATCCTTAGATTGTTTTTTTCCGCCATTGGGTTGGGATGTGACTATCTTAGCTCAACTTAGGAATACTCAGTTTTAGGCCAAAAGGCCTTTAGTTTTCGTCGGTACATTTACCGTTCGGTGTCGACTACTAGCTTTAGTGCTCCGCACCCTCTTCCAACTTTCAGACCAGTTTGGTCCAAACTTCGAAGTTCGATCGATGGAATCGAGGACTCCATTCAAGAGGTGTCCGTTATGCCACGCGAAGTACCCTCATATCGACGTCCACCCAGTTTGTAATAAATGTCTCTCGCCGGATCACGACGAATCGAAATGCATGGCCTGTGCACGGTTCCGATCTAAGAAGACTCTGCGGAATCGACGGGCAGCGAGGCTGGAGGCGCAGCAAGCAGCGCCTGCTCCCACCAACATATTCAGCACCGAGGACGAGGACGCCGAGAGCGTGGAAGAAGCAGACTCCAGCCCCGCTTCCGAACACGATTCCCCATCGAACGACGACGATTAAGTGATCTTTCGACGTGAAGAAACCGTCGATGAGGTAGGAGACTTCGACGAAGCCTACGGGGCCGAAGAAGACAAGCTCTCCTGAGGAGCTAGGCCAATCCGTCGAAACGGAGGCCGAAACTGTACGTAGTCATCGGGCTCCGGTCGAGGGATCGCCTTCGGGCCTTACCCAAGATCAAATACATGGTTCCTCGGCCCCACCTTCCGGTCCGGCCTCGAACACTCTGCAAGAGCCACTATTACCGAAGACGACCGTGTTATTAAACCCAAAACCATCCATCGCTCCATCCATCGCTCCAGTCCCTTCAAAAACGAAAGTGAAACTGGTTTTGGTCGGATCGAACGCGTCGAAACCATCCACTGCTCCGACGCCGAAAAAAGTCGTCGGCTCCGACCGCGTACAAAGAGACTTCGGCGCCGAGCTCACCGCAGCGGACGCGGTTGACACCCAGAAAAAGCACGCCCTCGGGCACCGCAAGGCACCGAGACCTTCGGCGCCGACATCAAAGGCCGTAACCTCCGCAGTCAAAATGGCCGCCCCAGCTACGTCCACGCCTAGCGCACCGGCGCCGACTAAGTCCTCCCCTACGTCGAATGTCGATATATCCCTTCAGACCAGTGACCCCCTTCCGACAAAAAAGTCGGGGCTGGCCTCGACGTCTACTACTAAGGTGCCCATCAAACCACCATCTGCGTTCACTGTGCAGCAGGTCTCCGCATCTTTGCAACGCATCCGTGACCGGGCAACCCTCCACTCTATCTCGGGTCCCGACACAACCAAACCCTGTAAAGTGCACTCGGAGCCCACCAACATTACGTTTGGGCTGGCATAGGCACCAAAACTATTTCAAATTCGGACACGTGTCCTCCACACACAGCCCACCACCTCTGGCCTTACCGAACAAGACTCTTCGGGGCCACAATTTATCGACGCCGACACTGGCAGGTTAATGCTCCACAAGCGCAAAATAACGCCAGTTAGGGAAGAGGAGCCCTACAAAATTCCTCTTAAACGCAAACTACCAGCGGAGCAGGAACCAATGCTCCAAGAACACTTCCAAACCTTCCATCCAGATCCGCAGTCCTTTTCTCCTACCCCTTCCGAATCGGACGCAATACAGGACTATGGCGGGGAGGATACCATCTACCCTGGGGACGTAGATCCCGATGAGCACCTACAAGACCCGGATCAGGCATGGGATGACCCCACAGACCAAAGTGTTGCACCACATACTCAAGATGCACAACTCTATAACGTAAAATCTGAAAGAAACACGTTAGTTAGATTCCTCACCTTAGAATATCCCCAGGCATCAGACTGGATCCGGAAGATTTTTCGTCAGCAATACCCCTTGCGCGTCGCTAGGCGTCGTCTGCGGCTCCGCGTCCGTCGTCGGCGTCGTGCGCCGGAATGACGTCGTCGGAGTACTTAGACGCCGCCCTCGCGCGCTGACGTCAGTTCTTCTTTTTTCCACGCCAGTAAGCGCCGATCCGGGAGAGCTACCCCTGTTAGTCTTTTTTGACTAAACCTTTTTGATCCTTGTCAATCGACATCTGGTGCCGGTAGGATGCCTGGATTCAAGGCTTGCGATGATTGCCATCGACTGATGTCGGTGACCGATCACCACCGCCGGTGCCTCTACTGCCTAGACCACGACGCGGAGTCGTGTTCCGATTGCCAGGCGTTGACTTCGAAGGCTAGGCGGGAGCGGTCCCGCAAGCTTCTCGAGCTTCGCCCCTCTGCTCCGCGCCCTGCGCGATCCCGGTCCAGGAGGAGGTCCAAGGATCGGTCGCGGAGCCGCAGACGACGCCATCATCGGTCGTCGGGCTCCAAGTCGTCGGGTAAGTCCAAACATTCTAAGAAGTCCAAGAGACGACATCGCTCTTCGGACTCCCCTCGCCGGTCGTGCGACACGGCCGAGGGTCTGGGTGGTTCCACTCTGTCGGAGCCGCAGGCGCCGCGCAAGTCCCCATACCCTCCGGTCCCTGGGACTGACGCAACGCCGGCGGAGGTCAGTGCCTTCCTCTCAGCCATGAGAAACCTGGCTCTGCCGTCGACGCCCGCTGGCGCGCCTTCGGGCCCCGCGGACCCGACTGGGCTACCTTGCCTGCCGGCGGCCCCGGCGCCGTTGACGGCTCCGGCCTCGACGCCGCAAGCGCCCGAGGGACCCGTTCCCGAGTCCCCGCCGACGCCGGTCGACCTCGTCACGCCTTCTCTGCCGGCGTCGACACCGGTACCACCTCCGACTCCGCTCGACGTCGAGCCCCAGTTCAGCCCCGCTCCGGACCCGGCGCCGATACGGCGTCGATGGACGCCGCGTTCGGCGCCGCTGGAGACACATCATGTCTATCGCCCGGCTCCGATCATTCCTCCTGTATACCAGGAATCGGATGATGGGGACAACTGGGAGGGATCCGAGGATACTATGGCCCTTCAGGCTCAAATGTCACAGGACTGGGCAGATGAACTGGGGGAGGCCAGTGGCCTGGATACCTCTCCGGACACTGGATTCGTCTCTCCTCCGACTGTGGCTTCGGAGGAGGGCGTTGCTTTCTCTGTGGTGCTGCGCAAGGCGGCCGCAGCCCTTGGGCTCGAGCTGCCTGCCGTGGCTGTGAGGACTAACGTCCTTACTGAGGTGCTTCAGTCTGCAGCAAGCTCCACTGAGCCTCTGCTGCAATTCAATGAGGCCCTCTTTGACGTTCTGCAGGGCACCTGGTCCAAGCCCTCCACAGTTCCTCCTGTAGACAGGAACGTCTCCAGGCGCCACCGCCCTGCTCCGGGCGACCCCAGTTTTCTGTCCCAACACCCTACCCCTGAGAGCCTGGTTATCCAGGCCTCTACCTCCCAATCCTCCTTCCCGACCGCCCCGCCGGACCGGGATTCCAAGAGACTGGAACAGTTTGGCAAGAAGCTGTTCTCCTCCCTTAGTTTGGGCCTGCGGTCTTTGAACACCACCTGTCTCTTGGACCGTTATTCCCACTCTCTGTGGGATGCGGTGGAGGACGTGCTGCCCCTGTGTCCGGAGGAGGTCCGGACACGACTTACCCAGGCTCTGGCCGATGGGAGGGATGCAGCGCGACATGCTATCCGATGTGGGCTTGACACTACGGACTCGCTGGGTAGGGCTATTTCTACCACAGTGGCGCTAAGACGTCACGCCTGGCTGCGGTCCACGTCATTTTCGGGCGATGTCCAAAGCACTCTCATGGACATGCCCTTTGATGGCACTCGCCTTTTTGGCGAGAAAGCGGACAGTGCGCTGAATCGCTTTAAGGACTCCCGGGCTACGGCCAAGTCCTTGGGCCTCTCGGCCCCGCGGTCGCAAACTTCCGCCGTTCGCCCCTTTCGTGGCCAAGGAAGGGGTGCCTCCTCACGTGCGCCTAGCCACCAGCCGCAGAACCAACCTGCGCGCGGATGTGGTTTCCGCCGAGGCAGTTCTGGAGGACGACTAGGTCAGCCTACATCCACCCCGGCAGCATCCGCCTCAAAGCCTTCCTAGTCCGAGCTTTCAGGCCCATTCCACGCCAGTGGGCGGCAGAGTTCGCCATCACCTGCTCCACTGGCGGTCCATCACATCGGACAGGTGGGTGCTGCAAATCGTCCGAAGGGGCTACTCCCTCCCCTTCGAGACGACCCCTCCAGCCATGCCACCGCAGCACCACCGTATCTTGGGGGATCATTTGAATCTTCTCCACGAGGCAGTTTCGGCCCTCTTGGCCAAGGGGGCCGTCGAGCGCGTTCCGAGCCCAGAAGTAGGTCGTGGTTGTTATTCCCACTACTTTCTGGTTCCCAAGAAGGGCAAAGGGGGCCTACGCCCTATCTTGGACCTCCGGAACGTCAATGCCTTCCTCCGGAAGGAAAGGTTCAAGATGTTGACTTTGGCCCAGGTTCTGGCTGCCCTAGACCCCGGAGACTGGATGGTAGCGTTGGACTTGCAGGACGCATATTTCCACATCCCCGTCCTGCCGGCCCACCGGCGTTACCTGCGGTTCACGGTGGGCCAAGAGCACTTTCAGTTTACCGTGCTCCCCTTCGGCCTCACCAGTGCCCCTCGGGTGTTCACGAAAGTGATGGCGGTGGTCGCAGCTCATCTGCGCAGATCAGGGGTTCCAGTCTTCCCCTATCTCGACGACTGGTTGTTGAAGGTGGGCTCGCCCCAGACAGTCGTCTCCCACCTCCAGACTATGGCGGATCTCCTACATTTGCTGGGATTTTCCATCAACGTGCCGAAGTCACACTTGAGTCCCTCTCAGAAGCTCCTCTTCATTGGAGCGGTTCTCGATACGGCGCAGTTCCGGGTCCATCCACCGGAACAGCGGGTCTGGGATATACAGGCCCTGATACCCATCTTTCGGCCTCTATCCTGGGTTTCGGTCAGGCTAGTGTTGCGGCTTCTGGGGCTGATGGCCTCCTGCATCCTACTAGTGCATCACGCCAGGCGGCGCATGCGGGTTCTGCAGTGGGACCTGAAGTTTCAGTGGGCCCAGCATCACGGCAACCTGTCCGACCATGTCTTGATCTCGGAGGGCACTGCACAGCAGTTGCAGTGGTGGCTCACGGACCGCGATTGGGTCAAGGGCAAGAGCCTCTCCCTTCCCCAACCGGAGCATGTCGTAGTGACGGATGCGTCCCTCCTGGGATGGGGTGGCCATATGGGAGAGGCAGAGATCAGAGGCCTCTGGTCTCCGGCGGAGTCTCGCCTCCACATCAACCTGTTGGAGTTGAGAGCGATCCGACTTGCACTGAAAGCCTTCCTTCCCTCTGTCAGGGGAAGTGTTGTGCAGGTGTTCACGGACAACACCACCGCCATATGGCATTGCAACAAACAGGGCGGGGTGGGGTCGTGGCTCTGCGCCTCTGGACATGGCTGGAACACCAGGGCGTTACCCTAGTGGTTCAACATCTGGCAGGCTCTCAACGCCAGAGCAGACGAACTCAGCCGCCGGTGCATGATGGATCACGAATGGCGTCTGAACTCCGAAGTGGCGCATGGTCTCTTTCAGCAGTGGGGAGAGCCTTGGTTAGATCTATTCGCCACCGAAGAGAACGCGCAATGTCAGCAGTTCTGCGCGTTGGAATTTCCAAGGCGGCACTCGCTCGGCGACGTTTTTCGTCACGAGTGGAGTTGCGGTCTGTTGTACGCCTTTCCGCCTATACCACTTCTGCCCAGAGTGCTGAAGAAGATCAGGCACGACCGGGCCCAAGTCATCTTGGTGGCTCCGGATTGGGCGCGAAGGTACTGGTATCCCGAGCTACTCAGTATGTTGAACGATCCTCCGATATGTCTGCCCCTTCGGGAGGATCTTCTGTCGCAGCAGCAGGGGACGGTCCTCCACCCGAACCTGTCCAGCCTCCACCTCCATGCGTGGAGATTGAGCGGCGGCAGTTGATGCCATTTGACTTGCCTCCTGAAGTCTGTGATATCATTCTGGCAGCCAGGCGTCCCTCCACAAAGACGGTATACGCCTGCCGGTGGAACAAATTTGTGGCATGGTGCACAGCAAAGGCTGTGGATCCCTTTTCCGCCCCTCTTTCTGAGGTTCTACTGTTTCTTCTTTCTTTGGCCCGGCAGGGCTCTGCCCTGGGCACCCTGAAAGCTTATCTTGCTGCCATCTCTGCCTTCTTGCGGCTTCCTGATCAGCCTTCTCTTTTCAAGTCCCCTGTAGTTACACGCTTTCTAAAGGGCATTACTCACACGTTCCCTCCTGTCCCTTTTGTAATGCCTGAGTGGGACTTGAATCTTGTTCTCACATTTCTAATGTGTGCTCCCTTTGAGCCTCTTAATAATTGTCCTCTTCGTCTGCTGACGCTTAAGACTGCTTTTCTGGTAGCCATCACCTCGGCTAGACGGGTGAGTGAGCTCCAGGCTTTATCTTCAAAGCCTCCTTTTCTCTCTGTTCATCCAGACAAGGTTGTCCTTCGGCCTCGTCCCTCCTTTCTTCCGAAAGTGGTGACTCCATTTCATCTTGGGCAGTCTGTCACCTTGCCCACCTTCTTTCCGCCTCCGCATCCTTCCAAAGAGGAAGAGAGGCTCCACCGTCTGGACCCAAAACGTGCGCTCTCCTTTTATTTGGACCGCACAAAGCAGTTCCGGGTGGACGACCAACTTTTTGTTGGATACGTAGGTGCTAAGAAGGGAAAAGCTGTGCACAAACGGACCATCTCTCGGTGGGTCGTTTTGTGCATCAAAATTTGTTACTCCTTGGCAAAAAAGGACCCTCCTGTTGGGCTGCGCGCCCATTCTACTCTGGCCACAGCGGCTACTACTGCTTTGGGACGGGGTGTCCCTTTGCAGGACATCTGTCAGGCGGCGACGTGGGCTTCGCTACACACGTTTGCCAGACATTGTCTTGACAGCCAAGTCCGGAGGGATGGCTTCTTTGGCCGTTCTGTCCTCCAGGACTTTCTGGTGTGATCTTGGTTCGCAGACCCACCACCGGGGATGGTATTGCTTGGGTATCTATTCTAAGGTGAGGAATCTAACTAACGTGTTTCTTTCAGATGAACAAGTTACTTACCTTCGGTAACGATGTATCTGTAAGAAACATTAGTTAGTTAGATTCCTCACCGACCCACCCATCCTCCCCGTTCTGCGAACTGACATCTAGGGTTAAGGTTATCCGTTTCAGGCCCCTAGATTTTATTTTTGGCACCAGTGTCGGTCTTTGCATGGCTCTGCGTTCCTGGCGCGGAAAGCTATGTACAAGAACTGACGTCAGCGCGCGAGGGCGGCGTCTAAGTACTCCGACGTCATTCCGGCGCACGACGCCGACGACTGACGCGGAGCCGCAGACGACGCCTAGCGACGCGCAAGGGGTATTGCTGGCGAAAAATCTTCCGGATCCAGTCTGACGCCTGGGGATATTCTAAGGTGAGGAATCTAACTAATTAATGTTTCTTACAGATACATCGTTACCGAAGGTAAGTAACTTGTTCAACGTCTCCTACAGAGGACACAGCTGCATTTAATGCCCTCATCGAACGGGCTGCTGCTCATCATGGGGTGGAACTCCATTCTGATGCCATTGAGGAAGACTTCCTGCTTGACACTTTCGCATCTTCAGAAAGAACTGTCAAAACTCTACCCATGTTAAAAGGGGTTCTCAAACAGGCCAAAGACATTTTCAAGGACACCACAAGAGCCCGGGTGTTAAATCCCAGGATTGAAAAGAAATACAAGCCTGCACCCGGTGACCCTAAATACATTAGGGGTCAGTTGCCATTAGACTTCATGGTGGTTGCCAATGCTCGCAAGAGAGCCCACTCACAAACGACTGGTGATGCTCCTCCCCCAGACAAAGAGTCAAAAGTACTAGAAACATCGGGCAAACGCATTGCAGAGCAAGCAGCGAACATCCTGCGCATTGCCAATACACAGGCACTCCTGGCACGTTATGACAGGTCACATTACGACACGCTGGAGTCACTGCTCCAACATCTACCAGATGAGTATAAAGAGTCAGTGGAGCTACTCATTAGAGAATGACAACTCCTCACTAATGCATCCATAAAATGCGCCCTTGACGCAGCTGACACGGCGGCTAGGGCAGTAAACACAAGCGTCATGCTACGACGCCATGCCTGGTTACGCATCTCGGGCTTCAAACCCGAGATCCAAAACAATATTCTGAACTTACCAGTTAACACAGAATTCTTATTTGGCCCAGACGTTGACACTACCCTAGAAAAAATAAAGAAAGACACTGACACTGCAAAATCAATGGGGGCTCTGCAAACGCAGCAATTTCGTAGTGGCTCCTTCCGTCGCACCGGAAATAGGGGAACAACAAGGGGTCAGGGGTCACAACAACAGTATGCTAAAAGTGGCGCACAAAGCACCTATGACCAAAAACAACAGGGGTGGATATCGTGGATCCAGCACCAAGGGCAGGGGACGTGGCTATGACAACACCAGGTCCTCTCCAAAGAACAAACAGTGACGCCCTCTCCTTACCCCCGACCACATAACACCTGTCGGGTGACGACTCCAGCTGTTCCTGTCCGCGTGGAAGAACATCACCACGGACAGGTGGGTCAGGGACATCATCCAGCACGGGTACTGTCTAGAACCAACTTCCACTCCACCCAACATACCACCAAAGCACCGTCCTATGTCAGCCGAACACTTAGGTTTACTCCAGCAGGAAGTGCTTGCTATGCTCGCAAAAGGGGCAATAGAAGTAGTGCCCATCGACCAGCAGGGCACAGGGGTGTACTCTCTGTACTTCTTAATCCCCAAAAAGGACGGCTCGCTCAGACCTATTCTAGACCTGCGACCCCTAAACCTATATATTCTGTCTGAGCATTTCCATATGCTCACCCTCCAGCAGGTTCTCCCACTACTCAGTCAGGGGGATTTCCTAGCCACGCTAGACCTGAAGGATGCATACTTCCACATACCCATACACCCTTCACACAGGAAATACCTCAGATTCACTATTCAAGGGAATCACTATCAGTTCAAAGTTCTCCCCTTCGGAGTAACAACAGCACCCAGGGTCTTTACCAAGTGCCTGGCAACAGTGGCCGCGCATCTGCGAAGTCAAAACATTCACGTCTTCCCTTATCTGGACGACTGGCTAGTTCAGGCCAAGTCAGAACAACAATGTGCCACCCACATGTCCCACACCATTCACCTTCTTCACGATCTGGGATTCTCACTAAATTACCCAAAATCAAGTCTCCAACCTGCGCACGTACAACAGTACTTAGGCGCAACGATCAACACTCTGGCTGCCACAGCTCAGCCAACTTTAGTGAGAATCAACAGCATGCAACTGCTGATCTCAAAATTCCAACCTCAACACTCCCTTCCTGCGCGAGTGTTCATGCAGTTGATAGGCATGATGGCCTCCTGCATTTTCATAGTCCCACACGCGAGACTACATATGCGCCCGCTTCAGGAGTGCTTACCACGTCAATGGAATCAGGCTCACGGGCAACTAAAAGACCTAGTGTTGGTGAGCGGTCGGGCATACAACTCTCTGCATTGGTGGAGTCCACAAAACCTTTGCAAGGGCCGACCGTTCCAAGAGCCTGTTCCACAAATCATACTAACAGCGGACGCGTCTCTCCAGGGATGGGGAGCTCATGTACTCAATTACACAGTGCAGGGACTATGGACAACACAACAAAAGAAGATGCACATCAACCTTCTGTAACTGATGGCAATCTTCCTAGCCATGAAGGCATTCAAAGTACACCTGTGCAACAAAGTCGTGTTGATCCGGACGGACAACATGACTGCCATGTACTACATACAGAAGCAGGGAGGAACACACTCTCCACAGTTGTCTCATCTGGCTCAGAGCATGTGTAAGTGGGCCATTCAGAGGAACATATTCCTCATGGCAGAACACCTCCCAGGCAAAGACAACCAGATGGCGGATCTGCTCAGCAGAGACAGCCACCAAATGCACGAGTGGGAGATACTCATCAGTTCTCCAACCGTACTTCCAGCAGTGGGGTCATCCAGAGATAGACCTATTCGCCACAAAAGAAAACGCAAAATGCCAAAGCTTTGCCGCCAGGTTCCCACACCCACAGTCACAGGGCAATGCGATATGGATGAACTAGTCCGGCAGATTTGCGTACGCTTTTCCCCCAGCACCATTAATACCGCTGGTGGCGCGCAAACTAAAGCAACACTCACTGACCCTTATCCTGGTTGCTCCAACGTGGGCACGCCAGCCGTGGTACACCACCTTTCTGGAACTTTCCGTGGTGCCTCATCAACGACTGCGGATAAAACCAGCATTTTTAATGCAGAACCATGGCGAAATTCAACACCCAGATCCCCAGCAACTGAACCTGGCGATCTGGCCCACTACTAGAGCCTGCTATGCGGCCAAATGGAAAAGGTTTGTCATTTACTGCAACAACAATGACATTAACCCACTGGACGCATCTATTCAAAACATCATATGCTACCTCTTACACCTATACCGCTGTAATCTGGCATACAACTCAATACGCATCCATTTGACCGCGATAGCAGTCTACCTCCAAAACAGGCAGCACCTCTCCTTATTCAAGGTACCTGCCATCAAAGCTTTCTTGGAAGGACTCAAACGAGTAATTCCCCCAAAACACCCACCAGCACCAGTGTGGAACCTCAACTTGGTCCTCACCAGACTGATGGGTCCGCCCTTTGAACCTCTCCATTCATGTGAGATTCAATTCCTCACCTGGAAAGTGGCTTTCCTGGTGGCCATCACTTCCTTAAGGAGAGTTAGTGAACTAACCATTCAGGAGCCATTCATTCAGGTCCACGCAAACAGGGTTGTCCTACGCACCAACCCCAAGTTCATGCCCAAAGTCATATCACAGTTCCACATTAATCAAACTATCGAACTGCCCGTTTTCTTCCAAAATCCGCAAAATGTCGCGGAAAGAATGCTCCATACACTAGATGTAAAGCGGGCTCTCATGTGCTATATTGACAGGACAAAGGATTTTAGAAAAACTAAACAACTCTTCATTGCCTTCTCTCCACAACACAAAGGCAACGCCATTTCCAAAGCAGGTATAGCCAGATGGATCGTTAAATGCATTCAGATTTGCTATCACAAAGCTAAACGCACATTAACGGTTCCACCACGAGCCCACTCAACACGAAAGTTAGGGGCATCCATGGCTTTCCTAGGAAACATCCCAGTACACGAAATTTGTAGAGCAGCCACATGGTCCACTATACATACATTTAAAACAATCTAAGGATGGAGAGGATGCCCATGCGCACTGTAGTCCAGGGGAGGAGCCACCTATCTCGTGATACTTCGAAGACTCTTCCAGGACAACAATGTGCAATCATCCGGACACACTAGGTGGCGATCTATGCACAGATATGAATGTCAGCAGCCCTACATGCCAAGAACAGATGCATACTGGTAAGTAGCATAATCAATATAACGTTACTCTCTAAAGTGGTAGCTTGGTCGAGCATTAAGGCTGCATCAGAGGACAGTGTAAAGCATTTGTTGTACACACACAGTCAGCAAATGGTCTCACACACTCAAGAACTGAACTCTAGGCCAATGTGAGAGAAGTGAGTTATCGGCTTTTGGGTAAGTACTTGCAGGCCACGTGGCTGTGGGAGCTAGGCTCCTGGTCACTTGCTCAAGGCAAATGGGGAAGTAGATTAGAGTAGAGGTTGCACTGCCAGGGGCACTCGGGACGCTGGGTGCAGGGTGCTTTTGAGTCATTGAGCGCTCAATGGATTTCAGTGGAGAAGCTCAAGAACGAACAAAGGCTGCAAGCTCGGGGACGAAGATTCTTCAGGTGCGACCACCACTTTAAAAGGTAAGTTGGGTAGTTGGAGGATAGGTAGGCACCCAGGAGTTGGGCACAGGGGGCCGCCGGGTGCAGGGGTGCCTTTTGGGGTCGGGAAATCTTACCCTCTGCTGGTCGCGGTTGGAGGGGTCCCGGGTTCTGAGGCTGCAGGCGCCAGGAGCATCTAGGTGGGTCCTTGGGTGCTGGATTCGGGTCAGTCACCGAGGGGGACGTCCTCGTGGTCTTTGTTCACTCCAGCACATGCCAGGCATGGCGGGTGCAGAGTGTGCAGGGTTCGCGGTTCTTGGCTGATGCCAGGGGTCAGTTACTTATTTTGAGCAGTACCACTGCTCGTGGGAGTCCCAGGTAGTTAGTCACAAGGCAGTCAGATGCTCCGGGGTTTTTGAGGTTGCTGACCACTGGAGATGCCGGGGTTTAGCAGGAGCAGGTTCGAGGGTAGACAGGCCGGTAGGGCTGGGGCCAAATCAGTTTGTGTCTTCCTCCTTGTTAGCAGCTGCACGGCATGTCTTCTTGTTCCTTATCCTTCTTTCTTGTTTCGGAATCTGGATCTGAGGAAGGAAGGTTCAGGGTGCCCCTAAATACTAAATTTAGGGGTGTTACAGGTAGGTAAAGGGTAGGGACCAATTGGTCCCTGCCCTGGGGTGGGTACACCCCCTATCCTGCCACTCTCCTGTGAGAGGGGGGCAGTAGCCTAGTCTTTATTGGGCAGGGCTTCCCATCTTCAAGATGGCGAGAGCCCGGAGATGTGCTTCCTCGCCTCACCCACCTGAGTGGTGGGGTTGGCAGAGGCTGGCACACTCCCTGTCCTAACTTGGGGTTTCCTGCCCGTCTTCCCGCCAGAGTGGGGGTTTAGAACCGGTAGGGGCCAGTTGCTGAGTGCAGCAAGGGGCCTGGAGAAGCTCACCAAGGCGGAATGCCTTTGAAGCTTCCCCTGCCCGTCCTGGGGGAGGAGACCTAGCACCTCGCCCAGAATGTGCATTGTTGCAAGCCCAGGAGAGCGGATGGCTCTCTACCCAGGGGTCCAGCAACATGTCTGCTGTGTGGCAGCCTAGGCAGCACCTCAGACAAGACTTGGATTGTATGTTAGGTTCAGGGGGCATCGCTAAGATGCCCTCTGTCGTGCATTGTACATTAAGTCCCACACTGGCATTAGTGTGGGTTTAATGTGCAGAGAAGTTTGATACCAAACTTCTCAGTCTTCAGTGTTGCCATCATGGTGCTGTGGAGTTCGTGTTGACCTCCTAGCACCATATACTCTTAATGGCAGCACTGCACTTACAGTGCCCAGGAATGTACCCGGGTACTGTAGGGGCACAGGGCTCATGCACCTGTACCCACACCACTGGCATAGGGCACCCAGCTAGAGGGGTGGCTGATGTATGCCAGGGCAGTGTGTGTTGTGGGCATGGCACACTAGGATGTGTGCCATGTCGACTTTGTTTTGTCTTGTACCCAGACACTCAGCCTGCAAGGGCAGTGTGTGTGTGTGTGTGTGTCAGGGTACAGGGTCTCTAAGGGTGGCACAATAAGTGCTGCAGCCCTTAGGGGCCTTCTCTGGTCACACAGCCCTGGGTACCTAGTGTACCATTTACCAGGGGCTGATATGTGGCCAGAGATGCCAATTGGGTGTAGGCTTCAACACAGTTTTAGGGAATGAACATAGGCCCTGGGTACCTGATTGGCAGGAGCCCAGGGCACACTCACTCAAAGTACATCAGCAAAAAGTGGGGGCATACCATGCAAGAAAGATGGCACTTTCTCACAGAGGCCGTTGCGAGGAGCGAGTGGAGAGGGAAGGGAGGAAGCGACTGCAGCTCTAGTGGAGGACGCCTTCCTGCAAGTCACTTGATTTACCAGGCTCGCATACATCAAGGTTTTGTTTTTCTCTGCCTTGGTCTCTGAATTAAAGGGACTGCTCCCCTATTTCCCGAGGATCCTTTACATAGAAGAATACTAAGCCTTCCCACTGTTTTTTATTACAACAATGCTCGTTACATTTTCTACCCCCAGCTCCTGCTCAGTTTCTTTCTCTTCCCTAATGCATCGCTCTCTAATCCTGTAACCCCCCCAGTTTCATTTCTACTCTCTGCGTCTCTCCTTGAGTTTCGTTTCTCCAGCTTTCTACATGCAGCAGGATGGGCACTGTTTATTTCCGGTCTAAGACATTCCTACCTGATATCCGCCTTCGTGCCCCGTCCCCATCACAGCTCTACAGCGAGCCCCAGGGTTACAGCACACGGACTCGGAGCTCTCTTATCACCATTGACCCTTTAATTCCACTTAAAACATTCCCTTTCCGACGTCAGGAATATTGCAGTTTAGCATTTACCGGCGTCCTCTGACTAAGAAGAGGTCGAATTTTTCAGTTTTCGATACCACAAGTGAGAATAACTATGACATCCCTGGTAATCATTTCAGATTAACTTGGCCGATGTCATCATATAACAAGCATTTTCATAGCCAAACACTTACAAGGTCCCAAAGGCGAGACCTATTGGCTATGCCAATGCTTGTTAACTTATAGATTTTAAAGAAATTCATTAAGATTGGCATTTTAGCTTATTTAAGGCTGCAATCGGTAACATTTGTGTTGCATGTCTCTCCTGGCCTTTCCTTAGTGAGGCAAACTATATGGGACTTTGAAAGAACTGCTCCGGGGTCCTTGGGCGTGGGCCGGACTATAAACTGCTTTAGATTATAATAGAGACTCCCCTGAGAAAGAACTAGGATTACAAGTAGGAAATCATTCTTTATCAATCATGGATCTTGTATTAAACTTCAAAAACAGCCTCCAAAACATCAAACCAAGGGCAGGACCAGTCAACCCTAAAGACCAAAGACTCCTCAAAGAAGTTGTTGTAGACCTATTACAAAAACAAGCAATAGAGAGGGTTCCAGCAGAGGAGAGGGCAGGACCTTTACTCAATTTCCTGGAGCTGAAACCAGACAAAACCCTATGACCCAACTTAAACCTCGGGGCCTTGAACAGGTACATCGAGACGCAAAAATTCAAGCTGACAACTTTTAAAGAGGTAATACCACACTTGAAGTAAGGAGTCAATATGGCAATCATAAACATCAAGGATGTTTACCTTTACAACCCCATGAACAAAAGGCTCCTACTATTTATAGCAGGCAAAGTACATCCCCAATTCGAAGTCCCTGCCGTTCAGTATAAAATCACTGCCAAGGATGTCAACAAAATACCTAGCCACAGGGGCACATCTAAGGAGACTGGGAATATATCCTTATCTGGACGCTAATAAAGGCATGCTATTCAAAAGATGCTAGGAGACCATAAGAATCTTATTTCAAACTGCACAGTTGGGGGTTCTCCATAAATCAAGAAAAGTTGGCACCAACACCTCGGAAAGAAAAAGACCTTCCTGGAAATGCAGATCAAGCAAGGGCATTTCCCATTCATTGGAGGGTCAACCTACTGACATCAGATTAGCCTCTACCAAAAGGAGCAGGCTGTGACTGTGAGGACGGTGGACAAATGTGGGCATGATTGCTTCCTGTATTTCTCTCATCCCAAATGCAAGGCTTTCACATGAGACCAGTATAGTAATGACAGCAAAGATAATGGTTACAAGCGACTGGGAGTTGGGAAGGTCAAGTGGTTGTTACAAAGTACACAAGCTACAGTGGTAAAGCATTCAAACATCCCAATTGGCTCACCCTTTCAAAACCCAATTCCCTCAGTCATGCTCACAAATGATGCCTCGCATTCAAAATGGGAAGTCCACATGAAGGGGTTAAGCATCAGTGGTGTATGGAGCCCACTGGATGCAGGGAAGCACATAAACATATTGGAATTCACAACAGTTTTTCTGCCACTCAAGGCATTTCAGACCTAGATCATTGAGAAGACTGTGCTGGTGAAGACAGACAACACAACAACCATGTTCTACCTCATGGGTACTTGCAAACATTTCTCAGGGGGCTGCAAAGTACTCTTTGGCATTCCCGAGTGCTGCACCAATGCCAGCAATACGTGTCGAAATGATGAAGGGTTGGCATAGGGTGATGTGAAGTAGATGCATGGTGCAAGTCTTCACGTGACTTCTGAGTGCCACCAACGCTCTAGTCTCTTGCACCAAGAATTGAAGTTGAAGCATTATCTTCTAATGTAAAACGTGATGGGGAAAGCGATATAAGAAGCTCAGCGCACTCCATTGTTTTCAGTGGAGATCCAACATTCCAATGTTCTTGTTCTTATAAGGTAAAACGCTCATGCATGTTGATAAAATACTTTTTTTTTAAAGTTTGCAGTGAGTGTATTATGTTTTTACATGCTTAGTGCAAGATGTCTTTAAAATTTAAAGTGTTCCTAAAGATACGTTTTCTAGGATGACATCTTTCGTCTAGATCAGTACTTTAGTTAATGTGTAAATAAAGTATGCCTGTTTGTTTCACAGCTTTCTGTATGTTCCTGCGCTGACAAGTGAACAGCAGCCCAGTGCTGCTGTTCACCAGAGGGCTGCAATCAAAGGTCAAGAGTGCCGCATGTGGCCTCCGGGCCGTACATTGAGTATCTCTGTTCTACCTCAACAATCGAGCAGATTCAGGATCCCACGATCTGTCCACTCTAGCATCGCATATATTGACATGGGCCATTCTGAGACACATCAAACTAATCAGGATACACCTACCATGAGTTCAAAACAAAGATGCAGACAAGCTCAGCAGACAGGCAAGAGTCTCACACAAGTCGGAGCTGAAGCAGGAAGTAGTGAGCATGATATTGAGGAGGTGGGGAACACTAAAAATACGCCTTCGAAATACGGAAGTAAAAAAAATGCCAAAACTTTGCAGCCAGATTCCCAAACCCACCGATGCGGGGGGAATACACTCTTCGATTGATCAGGGAGTTTTGCATATATCCCTTTCTGCTAATTCCTTTGATACCGCTGGTAACGGGAAATACAAAACAACAACAACGACCCTAATCTTTATCTGCACCCAGTGGGTGAGACAGACCTGGTACTCCGATCACTGGCACAGGGCAGGAGAATAACTCTGCCAACGCTACAGATGATGGGGAGAATTTGCTCCTCCCAGAAACGCACACTGTCAACCTGGCTGCATGACTCCTGGGGAGTTAGTTTGGTCACTTACTCTTGCCAGAAAGGACCATGGAGGTGCTATGGGAAGCCAGAAGTTTGTCAACTAGTCAGTGCTACACTCTCAAATGGAAAGGTTTCCAACATTGGTGCACCACAGTAGCACTCAATTGCGACTGGGCACACAACCCAACCATGCTAAAATACCTCACCTGTCCACTCCACAAAGGATTATCATACGCCTCACTCAAGGTACACCTAGTAGCCATTGTAGCATACACCAGAGGAGTAATAGGCAGAAGTTTCTTTCAAACTCCAGTCATCAAAAGGTTAATGGAAGAGGCAAAGAGAATAGCAGCTCCCAGATCACCCCCTACACCTCCATGGAACCTCAACATTGTATTTACAGAACTCATGCAACCTCCCTTCGAACCAGTGCGCAACATGGTTTGATTTTCTAAAACAGTTTTTCTTGGTGGCTATCTCCTTACTGTGTCAGGTCAGTGAGCTACAAGCACCATATCTACAAATTCACTAGGTAATTATGTGCACAAACCTTAATTTTCTGCCATAGGTGGTGTCAGCCTTCACACCAATCAAAGCATACACCTACCTGATTTCTTCCAAAAGCTAAAGTCTAGAACAGAAAGGGTTCTACACATGGTAGACATCCGAAGAGTAGTCCTGTACTACATTCAGGAAGCAAGGACAATCAAAGAGCTTCCAATTCTTTGTCTCCTTTAGTCACGCCTCCAAGAGGACTGCAGTAAGCAAAACAAACATAGCAAGATGAACAGTACTGACAATACAGAAATGCCCCACATCTGGAGTTGCCCTGGAAGAAGGGTCAAAAGCCCATTCAGCAAGAGAAAAAGGGAACAAACCTCATTCATTGCCATGGTCTCCAAGGATATATGTTAGGCAGCCACTTGGTCATCTACGCACACCTTTACCAAGCATTACTGTTCTACCCCCAATCCAACAAAGAAGCACAGGTGAGACAGAGTTCTAAAGTACTAGTTTGCAAACACAATCTCATCGTAGGTGACCTCCCTTGAGAACTAGTAATGATTTAAGCTGACAAATGAAATGGTTACTTACCAATAGGGGTAGTTTTGCAGCTTGAAGAATTTCTGGATTCACATGTGTCCTGCACTCCTCCCTGGGATGAGACGTTGCAACAGGGGGAGGAGGAGAATCTAAAAATTGCTACCATATAGAAAGTATTCTAGGAAGTACTTCTGACATAATCAGGGTGAAACCTACAACCAAATAATCGATGATGTAAAAAAAACACAAAGGAATAAAGACAGCATTCCAGACCCATTCATTAGATGACGAATAATGCCCAGTATGTGAATCCAGAAACTACTGGTTAATAACCATTTTGTTATATTATCTGCCAGAAAAGTTGTTGCTAAAAGTAATTAATTTTTTATTTGACCTCAGTGAATATACCCATGACGTATAGAGATCAAATTACAAGTAACCTTTCCTTAACAATGCTTAATTGGTTGTTCTTAGCGGTGGAAGCTATCTTTTCAGGATGGGTTCTGCATCGAAGAAAATATCAGTTCCATCTGCTAGTGATCCTAAGAACAATGCACATCTTGCTTTATAGTGGTAGCATTATCATACGGGCAGTGTAATACACTTAATAGACAATGGAATAATGGGAGCGATCAAAGGCTGAAGAAGAATTAACCAAAACATCACTTGTAGTCCTGTTTTCTTGAAGCGATTTTCAAATTGATTTGTTTAAAGTAGAGTTCTTAATTTTGCAGTGGCCAACATGGAGAAAGACCATGATGGATTACAGGTAAATAACTTTTCCAGTAAATGTAACCACCTTTTTCAACTGTTTGCGTGGTTAATGATTTTAGATTTCATTTACGGAGGTATTTAAATGGGTCACTGTTGTAGAAATGAAAATCTGTCTGCATTTCATTACTTGATATGGTGCATATTCCTGTATGTAAACTACTTTAATAGATTAGTGATCTGATGGAGACTTCTAGCTGTAGATTCCTTACCTTACCTCTCCCCAGGCATCCGAGTGGATCCAGAAGATTTTCGTGAGCAGTACCCCTGCTCGCTGCTAGGTGGTATCAATTGGCTTTGCGTGTGTCATCCTCACAGCAAGTGGCGACCGCAGCACCTATATAGACGCTACCCAGGCATACTGACTTCAGTTCTCTGCACCAGCCAGCGCTTATCCGGAGAAGAGCTACCCTGTCAGTCACTTTTTGACTGGTTATTGTTGACTTCTTTTGATTTTTTCCCTCTTGGTGTGGCAGGGTTGCCCTCCAAGGTCTGCTTCAAGCTGTGCATAGCAGGTCATCAACTGATGTCGGTGACTGACCTGCATCCTGTATGCTTGTGGTGCTTCGAGCGCAACCATGACCCGAGGTCGTGCACTGACTGCCATGCCATGAATCCCAAGGCCTTGTGGGAGTGATCCTTCAAGCCTGTGACAGCTCGGCATGCAACAAGGTGATAGAGAGAGAGAAAGGTCCCAGGAGCAGTCGCAGTGTCCAAGATCCTTGTTGCACTCCACGTCATTGGGACACTCTAGTAAGTCCTGTGACAAGAAGAAGGTCTTTGAAGAGGTCTTCAATGGAGCGTCTTCATTGAAGGCCCGTCTCTGCGGTAGAGCCTGTGCCTGTGCCGACTCTACGCCTCCCAACGTTCCGGTAGCTGCAGCAAACCCCGCCCGGCTGAAGGAGTTTTGAGGTCATGCGCCTCATATTTGGTCGGCACGATCCCTCAGGCGTGCTTAAGAGCCCTGAGGGGTGAGCAGGGGTCCTAGCTAGTTCCGCCCCTGCAGCTCCAGCTTCAGTCGGGCCCCATGGATTTATTCCGGGACTGGACCAGCGCCATTCATACCAACTCGACCTTCCCTGACTCTGGACCCAATGCTGACGATGCCAACCCGATCCCAACTTCAATACGAAGCCGGAGGGTTGAGCTTTGCTTCCTAGATCGGCGCCTGATCCCTATTTCCTTGGATTAGGACTATGAGAGGGGTCACTGGAACCTGAGCAATAGCAGCCATATGAAGACAACTCTAACATGGACTGGTGTGAGGAACTGGGTGAAGCCAGTGGACTGAATACCTCTACAGATTCTGATATGCTTTCTCCCCCTACCGCAGCTATGGTGGAGGGCGCTTTTTACGCAGTGGTGGTGCGGAGGGTGGCTAAGGTCAACTGAATGCTCTTACTCGGAGGCCCATTCCCACTGAATCACTACTCCCCTTCAATGAGGTTTTGCAGCGTGAGTTTTTCTGGGTTCACTATGCTGTGCATTATTCCACCATCTAGTGGCTGGGTCCGGAATCATAGTCTTTCTTTTTTTTTTTCATGGCACAGGTGGGCTTCGACATACCACCATTTGGTGTCCTTGGTGACGTCGACGCGCTTCCTCCGGAAGCTCCCACCTTTGGTCGCCATCTTCAGATTCTTTTTTCAGCCGTTGGGTCTGGATTGTTACCGAAGAGTTCCAGAGTTTTGGAAGAGGAATCAACGCAAAGAGAAGAAAATCGACAATCAACATTTCCAGCAACACCAGACTACAGGTCAGGTAACCGGGACAACGTGAGAGAAGGTTTTTCGACCGAGAACTCGACGTTCAGCAGAGAATGCGCTCGCGGGGAGCTCCCTGAGCGCTGGGATGGAAAAAACACCTTTTTAAGTTTTGGCCCAATTGCCACCACAAATACGCCCAGAAGGACCAGCATTCAGTCTGCAACCTCTTCCTGCCGCTCGACCACAACAGCGAGGACTGCAACGCGTGCTCGGCGTTCACACCCAAGACCCTCCAAGTAAGAGAGAGGCAGAGAAAGGCGAACCACACCATGCAGGGGCCACCTCCATTGCTCCGAGACTTGGGCCTCTCCAGTGGAGAGGACGACAACATCGCCGAAGGACCAGAGGACTGCACGGTCGTCTAGGTCCAGAAGAAGACGTCAAAGGAGGTAAGGGAGTCTTCGACCCCCAGACACTCGAGTAACACTCAAAAGGGTGAAGCTAAAGCCCCGAGCGACATTCGCAGGAGCGAAGCAAAGTCCTCAAAGTGGGAGGAAACACTCGGCGAAGGCAACAGCAAACAAGGACAAACAGCCCAGCGGATCCTTCGAAAAGTTCTTCCAGATGGCGGGAGCCCCCGAAAAATCTAGGTCATCGAAGGATGCTCTCGAAGGGCACCTCTGCGCCGAGAAAAGAAGGGCCAACAACTACCAGACGTCGACGACCTCAAAGCGGAGTGCTCCAACCCTCTACGCCGAACAGGCCGCCGAGATGGAAAGGAAGAAGAGGAGACTCTAGGCCGAAATAGCGAGCATCCTGCAGCAGAAAAGGGACTTCGACAAAAGGATGAGCCAATACACCATTCCGCCGAAGCCCGCGCTGAGTCGAAAGAGACTAACGTAGAACCTCCTAAAACGCCTGAACCGGTCGAGGAACAGGAGGAAGAAGGCCTGTATTTCGAGGCCGCAAACTACGAGGATCAGCCATGACCTCGACACCGAATCGCCCGAAGAAGGGGTAGACACATACCCTTCAAGGCCTTCACCGCCAGACGACATAGGGATCTACAATGTGGTCGTCCAAAAGGCTGCACAGACATATGGGGTGAAAGTGGAGGAGAAGCCCAAGGCATGTTTTCTCCTGGAAACTGTACTACCTCAACAGACTATGCTCCTGTGTGCTGGACCAAGGAAGGGATGCCTTTAAAGAACCAGCAGTATGCAAAGCAGTGACTCCAAGAGCGGAGTAGTATAAGCATTCCTCAAAGGACCCTGCATACAGCCAGGGGTCAGTGCCAGCCGATTCCATAATTACAGCTACGGCTAGGAAAAGGATCAATGTTCCCACAAATGCTGGACCACCTCCAGGCAATGAGTAGAAGGATGGACTTCACAGGGAGGAAGGTGGAGCGAAATACGGCAATCCATTGGCGCATCGCAAACTCCTAAAGCATCTACCAGACCAGTACCAACAAAGAGCGGCTCACCTGTTAGAAGAGGGCAAAAGCATGGTGAATACATGTTTAAAATCGGCCTTGGATGCTGCGGAGACTTCCAGCAGACTAATGTGATAGGAGTGACCAAGAGAAGACACGCATGGCTTAGAATTTCAGGATTCAAGCCAGAGATACAAAACATCCTGAACACATCCTTGGGAGCGCTGCACTTCAGAGGGATGAGAAGGGGTACACCCGCAAGAAGGCCAGGTGGTAGGGGAGGCAATGTGCCTACCACATCGCACCAAACATTCCAACAAAGCAATCAAGGTAACAACCGAGGCCAGCAGCAGAACTGTCTGTACCAGCCCCGGGGCCAGCCCTTTCAAGGGCGAGGAAACTGACGAGGACAGACACGAAGAGGAGGCCAACAGCCTTCCTCCAAGTGACTTCTCCATGAAGCAAACACTCACCCTGGCAACACCTTGGGGTGGGCGCAAAGACAGAGAAAAATAGAAACCTGACGTTCCACAAAAAACAGTCCCTCGAACATGCAACACCAGTAGGAGGCAGGATAAAGGACTTCCTCAAGGAGTGGAGGAAGGTCACTTCAGACAAATTGATATGAAACATCATACAATAAGGATACTGCATAGAGCTAGAAAAACAACCTCCAAACAGAAAACCAAGACACAGGGCTCACTCATCAAAGGAACTTTCGCTCTTGCATCTAGAAGCAAAGGAACTGCTCAACAAGGAGGCGATAGAGGTAGTACCACACTACCAACGAAACAAGGGGGTTTACTCAACTTATTTCCTCGTGCCAAAGATGGATGAGACACTAAGACCCATCCTAGATCTAAGGTTCTTGAAAAAAATTCATAATAACTCAAAGATTAAAGATTAATTCCCTACAGTAGGTAATACCACAAATGCAACAAGGAGATTACATGGCAACTATAGATTTAAAGGACGCGTACTAGTACATCCACCATCAACCACAAACAAACATCTACTAAGGTTTGTGATCAACCAAACCCACTACCAGTTCACAGTACTGGCATTTGGACTTAAATCCGCACCATGGGTGTTTATAAAATGCCTAGCAGCAGTAGTAGCATACCTACGAAGGCAAGGAATACCCATATATCCCTATCTTGACGACTGGCTCGTAAAGGCAAGTTCATACAGAGACTGCAAAGAACACATCCAGCAGGTCGTATAAACACTGAGCCAACTGGGTTTCTCAATTCATTGGGAAACATTGTCAACCGAGCCGGAGCAGATATTCTTGAGGGCTGAGATTAACACCATACAGGCCAGAGTGTTCCCCAGCAGGAGGAGAACATTGGCGATACTGAAGGCAACGCGTCCTTACCGCAAGGGAAAAGTTCTGGCTGTGAGGACGGTGAGCAAGCTAATGCAAATGATGGCATCCTGCATCTACCTGGTCCCAAACATTCGACTACACTTGAGACCATTCCAGGAATGGATACAGCAGCAATGGTCACAGGCAACAGGGAGTTGGGAGGATCTAGTGGTTGAAACACACGCAGTGCATCAGGAAATGGCGTAGTGGAACAAAAAACATATCACAGGGGAAACCATTCACACAACCAACTCCCAACAGTGACCATCACAACGGATGCCTCACAGCTGGGGTGGGGCGCACACATTAACAAACTCAAGGTGAGGGGTCTATGGTCGCAGCAAGATGCGGTCAGACACATCAACTACCTGGAACTAAGACTGAGATCCTAGCCTTAAAAGCATTTCAGAAGCAGCTGTACGGAAAAAGGGTGTTGATCCATACAGACAACACAACTACCATGTTCTACATCAACAAGCAGAGTGGAACACAATCGGTAGCACTGTCAGGGCTAGCACAGGAAATATGGGCATGGGCCATTCCACTAAGGATAGACCTACTAGCAATACATATCCCAGGGAAGGACAATGTGGAAGCAGACCGACTCAGCAGGCAGACGTCGGCATCCCACGAATGGGAGATCAGCAGGAATTAGAAAAGATATTCCAGAAGTGGTGAACACCGCAAATAGACCTATTTGCAACCCACCAGAATGCAAAATGCCAACACTTCGCATCCAGACAACCAGACCATCAGTCACAAGGGAATGCGCTATGGATAAGTTGGTCAAAGACATTTGCATACGGTTTTCCCCCGATACCACTGATGTACAGGGTACTCAACAAATGCAGAATCCGCAACATGACACTAATACTGATAGCACCTCAGTGGGCCAGACAGTCCTGGTTCTCACTGATAGTGGAAATGGCACAAGAACCAGCACACAGGTTCCCAAGAAGGGACTTGCTAACGATGCAGAACGGAAAGGTGCTACACCCAGAGCCAGAGAGCCTCAGCTTAGCAGCTTGGCTCCTGAGGACCTAGAATTTGCACACCTCAAACTACCAGCAAGTACTATGGCAATACTCAAGGAGGCCTACCACAAGAAAGTGCTACATAGCAAAATGAAAAAGGTTCTCCCAATGGTGCATCAAGGAGAAACTACAACGGAAGATCACAAGGGAATCAACAGTACTAAAATACTTAACGCACCTTGCTGCAAAGCAAATTCAGCTACACATCCCTAAGGGTGCACTTAGCGGCGATCGTGGCCTACACAAAAAGAGAAAAAGGGAAGTTTCTTCACCTCCCAAGTTGTGAAAAGATTTCTGGAAGGAGCGAAAAGAATCGCACCCCCAAAGAGGATGCTAGCACCAGCATGGAATCTCAACATAGTGCTAACTCAATTGATAAAGGCACCCTTTGAACCTATTCACAAGGCTACACTGCACATGCTCACACTAAAGACAGCCTTTTTAATGGCTATCACGTCGCTACGAAGAGTAAGTGAGTTGCAAGCGCCAACACTCCTAAAGCCCTACTTGCAAATACACAATGACAGGATTGTAATGAGAACGGACCCACACTTCATGCCATAGGTGGTGTCTCGGTTCCACATTAACCAAACAATCCAAAAACCACGTTTTTTCCAAAAACCTACCACAAGAATAGAAAGGGCACTACACACACTAGACGCCAGAAGGGCTGTAATGCACTATATAGAAAGGACCAAGGAGTGCAGAAAAACAAAACAGTTCTTTGCCAGCAGTTTTCTGGGACGACCAGTCACCAAAAATCCGATTGCACAGTGGATTGCACAAGCAATTCAACTCTGCCACAGGCAGGCAGGACAACAGTTACAAGGAGCAGCTCAAGCTCACTCAGCAAGGAAGAAAGGCGCAACAATTGCATTTCTAGCGAGCACACCTATTCAAGACATTTGCCAAGCTGCAACATGGTCTTCAGTGCATACATTCACTAAGCAATACTGTGTGGATATTCAAATGAACAAGGAAGCGCAAGTGGGACAGGTCTTACAACACATTTTCAGTAACCATTGCTCATCTTCCACCCAACCACCACAATAAGAACAAACCGCTACCAAGTCTATGCACAGCATAGTGAATCCAGAAAGATTTACGCTGCAAAACGTATAGTTTCTTACTCGTCGGTGTAGTTCTGCAGTTTGAAGACTTTCTGGATTCACTAGCGATCCCACCTCCTCCGCCAGAAGGATGAGACAAGAGAAAAAGGATTAAAACATGAAAAAGCCTTTAAAGGTTAGAAGAAGAAAGAGTAACACAAAACAAGAAAAAAGAATATAAAGATGGCGACCAAAGGTGAGAGCTTCAAGAGGAAGCGTGTCTAAGTCACGAAGGACACCGAATGGTGGTATGTCGACGCCCACCTGGGC